>NC_143181.1:17072500-20037500 GCF_047325235.1 Durio zibethinus
ACCCATTTTTTATTTTTCATAATTATTGAAACTTTTTGCGGTTCGGGATTTTTTAAAATTTTTTTAGAAAAATTTTTGTCCCCAAATTTGGTAGAGGTGATGCTTGTATTTATTTTGGCATGCACAAAAAAATTCAGCTAAAAACTCGAAGTGGAGAAGATTTTGTGACCGTTTGAAAAAAGTGTCCCCATTTCAAACACTTTAATGGCTACTGGTAGCAAACCTATAAAATCTCAAATGCTCTTTAAGAGGGTGTGAGTTCTCGAGGTTTGATGAGGGATAGGGGGCCAATATAAGGGCCAAGTACCAGCACCCATCGTACATCATGTGCGCACACCCGTCGGCCCCCCCAATCGCTGGAACCCCCATTGCCACCGGTTAGGCTCTCCGACGATGCTCCGGTGATAGTGCCCCGGGCGAAAAAAATGTGGCACCAGTACATGCCCGAGCCCAGCATGTGCACTGTGGCTAAAACTCTTAGACTGGGAATGAACTTTGTATGCTTAGGCATGGAATGAACTCCGTATGCTTAGACATGGAATGAACTCCGTATGCCTAAGCCAACCCACGAAACGAGCGTGCGGGTGCTCAACCGACAGGAGAGGCAGAATGCGCAAGCTGGGGACCGACCAGGTCTCCCCTCTTGCTATCGATCCTGCTACTGTAACCCTTGATCCGGTTTGATCTTAGACTAGGAATGAACTTCGTATGCCTAAATAACCCATGACACGAGCTTCGGGCACTAAGCCGGTAGGAGAGGCATAATGCGCAAGCCGGGGATCGACCCGATCCCCCGCTGTGTGCTATCGATCTCGTTGCCACAACCCTCAGTTCAGCTAGGGCTTAGACATTGAATGAACTCCCTATGCCTAAGCCAACCCACGAAACGGGCGTACGGGTGCTCAACCGACCGAAGAGGTAGAATGCACAAGCCGAGGATCGACCCGATCCCCCTTACGTGCTGTCGATCTTGCTGTCGCAACCCTCGATCCGGTTTGATCTTAGATTGGGAATGAACTCCATATGCTCAGACTGGGGATGAACTCCGTATGCCTAAGTCAACCCACGAAATGAGCATGTGGGCGTTCAGTCGATCGAAGAGGCCGATCGGAGAGGCATAATCCGCAAGTCAGGGATCAGCCCAATCCCTCTCTACATGCTGTCAATCCCGCTGCCGGTCCTGCTGCCACAACCCTCAGTCTGGCTAGGGCTTAGACGTGGAATGAACTCCGTATTTCTAAGCCAACCCATGAAACGAGCGTACGGGCGCTCAGCAGACAGGAGAGGTAGAATGCGCAAGCCGAGGATCAACTCGGTCCCCCTTACGTGCTGTCGATCCTGCTGCTGGTCCTACTGTCGCAACCCTCAGTCCGATCCGATCTTAAACTGGGATGAACTCCGTATGCTTATACATGGAATGAACTCCGTATGCCTAAGCCAACCCACGAAATGAGCATGCGGGTCCTCAGTTGGCCAGAGAGGCAGAATGCACAAGCCAGGGACCGGCCCGGTCCCCCCTGCGTGCTATCGATCCCGCTGCCACAACCCTCGATCTGGCTAGGGCTTAGACATGGATTGAACTCCCTATGCCTAAGCCAACCCATGAAACGGGCATGCGGGCGCTCAACCGGCCGGAGAGGCAGAATGCTCAAGTCGAGGATCGGCTCGGTCCCCCTATGTGCTGTCGATCCTGCTGCCGTAACCCTCAATCCGGTTCGATCTTAGACTGGGAATGAACTTCATTTGCTTAGGCTGGGGATGAACTTTGTATGCCTAAGTCAACCCATGAAACGAGCGTGCGGGCACTCAGTCGACCGGAGAGGTAGAATGTGCAAGCCGGGGACCGGCTCGGTCCCCCCTGCGTGCTGCCAATCCTCCTGCTGGTCCTGCTACTGCAACACTCGGTCCGATCCGATCTTAGACTGGGAATGAACTTCGTATGCTTAGACATAGAATGAACTCCGTATGCCTAAGCCAACCCACAAAACAAGCGCTCAGCCGATCGGAGAGGCGGAATGAGCAAGCCGGGGATCGATCGAATCCCCCCTGCCTGCTATCGATCCTGCTATCGTAACCCTCGGTTCGATCCGATCCTAGACTGGGAATGAACTCCGTATGCCTAAGTCAACACAAGAAATTAACGTTCAGGCACTGAGCCGATCGGAGAGGCATAATGCATAAGCCGGAGATCGGCTCTATCCCCTATGCGTGCTGTCGGTCCCGTTACCACAACCCTTGATCCGGTTGGGGCTTAGACATGGAATGAACTCACTATGCCTAAGCCGACCCATGAAATGGGCGTGGGGGTGCTCAGTCGCCCGAAGAGGCAGAATGCGTAAGCGAAGGATCGACCCGGTCCCCCTACGTCTACCGATCGTGCTGCCGCAACCCTCGATCTGACCCGATCTTAGACTATGAATGAACTCCGTATGCTTAAACTGGGGATGAACTCCCTATGCCTATGTCAACCCACAAAATGACCATGCTGGCGTTCAACCGGCCAGAGAGGCCGATCGGAAAAGCATATTGCGCAAGCTGCGGATCTGTCCGGTCCCCCTCTACGTGCTGTCGGTCTTGCTACCACAACCCTCGGTCCAACTAGCGCTTAGACATGGAATGAACTCCGTATGCCTAAGCCAACCCATGAAAGGAGCGTGCGGGCACTCAGCCAACCGGAGAGGTAGAATGCGTAAGCCAGGGATCGGCCTGACCCCCCCTACGTGCTGCAGATCCTGCGGTTGGTCTTACTGTCGCAACCCTCAATCCAATTTGATCTTAGACTGGGAATGAACTTCGTATGCTTGGACATGGAATGAACTTCGTATGCCAAAGCCAACCCACGAAACGAGCGTGCGGGCACTCAACTAGCCAGAGAGGCAGAATACGCAAGCAGGGGACCGATCCGGTCCCCCCTACGTGCTGTCGATCCTGCTGCCGCAACCCTCGGTCCAGTCCGATCGTAGACTGGGAATGAATTTTTGTATGCCTCAGTCAACCCATGAAACAAGCGTGCGAGCGCTGAGTTGATCGGAGAGGTATAATGCGTAAGCCAGAGATTGGCCCGATCCCCCTTTGCGTGCTGCAGATCCCGCTGCCACAACCTTCAGTCTGGTTGGGGCTTAGACATGGAGTGAACTCCCTATGCCTACGCCAACCCATAAAACAGGTATACGGGCGCTCAGCCGGCCGGAGAGGTAAAATGCGCAAGCTGGGGATCGACTCGATCCCACTTGTGTGCTACCGATCTTACTGTTGCAACCCTCGGTCTAGTCCGATCTTAGACTGGGAATGAATTTCGTATGCTTAGACTGGGGATGAACTCCGTATGCCTAAGTTAACCCACGAAACGAGCGTGCAGACTTTCAGCCGACCAGAGAGGCAGGATGCGCAAGCCAGGGATCGAACGGGTGGTAGGTGGGTTCAAGCACATCTTCATATTTTTGCCTTGCCCATTTCATTTTTATGGCTTGTAAATTCATACAATGGTCCCCTACACCTTCATGTGAAGTTTCGTGGCAAGACGACCCATTTTCTATTTTTCACAATTTTTGAAACTTTTTGCGGTTTGAGATTTTTTAAACTTTTTTTAGAAAACTTTTTGTCCCCAAATTTGGTAGAGGTGATCCTTGTATTTTTGGTGGCATGCACAAAAAATTTCAGCTAAAAACTCGAAGTGGAGAAGATTTTGTTACTGTTTGAAAAAAGTGTCCCCATTTTAGACACTTTAATGGCTACTGGCAGCAAACCTATAAAATATCAAATGCTCTTTAAGGGGGTGTGAGTTCTTGAGGTTTGATGAGGGATAGGGGGCCAATATAAGGGCCAAGTACCAGCACCCATAGAACATAATGTGTGCACACCCCCGGCCCCCCCAATCGTCGAAACCACCAATGCCACCGGTTAGGCTCTCCGGCGATGCTCCGAGGATGGTGCCCCGGGCTAAAAAAATGTTGCACCAGCACATACCCGAGCCCAGCATGTGCACCGTGGCTGAAACTCTTAGAATAGGAATTAACTCCATATGCTTAGACATGGAATGAACTCCGTATGCCTAAGCCAACCCACGAAACGAGCCTACGGGGTGCTCAGTCGGTCGAAGAGGCAGAATGTGCAAGCCGGGGATTGGCCGATACCCCTCTGCGTGTTGTCAATCCCGCTGCCACAACCCTTGGTTCGGCTGGGGCTTAGACATGGATTGATCTCCCTATGCCTAAGCCAACCCACGAAACAGGCGTGTGGGTGCTCAACCGACCGGAGAGGCAGAATGCGCAAGCCGGGGATCGGCCCGGTCCCCCCTGTGTGCTGTCGATCCTGCTACCATAGCTCTCAGTCCAGTTTGATCTTAGACTGGGAATGAACTCCATATGCTTAGACTAGGGATGAACTCTGTATGCCTAAGTCAACCCACGAAACGAGCGTATGAGCGCTCAATCGACCGGAGAGGCTGACCAGAGAGGCAAAATGCACAAGTCGGGGATCAACCTGATCCCCCCTACGTGCTACCAATCCTGCTACTGGTTCTGGTACCACAACCCTCGGTATGGTCCGATCTTAGACTGGGAATGAACTCCGTATGCTTAGACATGGAATGAACTCCGTATGCCTAAGCCAACCCACGAAATGAGCGTGCAGGTGATCAGCAGGCCGGAGAGGCAAAATGCGTAAGCCGAGGACCAACCTGATCCCCCCTACCTGCTGTCGATCCTGCTGTAGCAACCCTCAGTCTGGTCTGATCTTAGACTGGGAATGAACTCCATATGCCTAAGTCAACCCATGAAACTAGTGTTCAGGCGCTAAGTTGATCGAAAAGGCATAATGCGCAAGCCAGGGATCGGCTCGGTCCCCCTATGCATGCTGTCGATCCTACTGTCGTAACCTTCGGTCCGATCTGATCTTAGACTGGGAATGACTTCGTATTCCTAAGTCAACCCACAAAACGAGCATTCGAGCGTTAAGCTGGTCGGAGAGGCAGAATGCACAAGTCAAGGATTGACCCGATCCCCCCTGTGTGCTGTCGATCCTACTACAATAGCCCTCATTTCGATCTAATCTTAGACTGGGAATGAACTCCGTATGCCTAAGTCAACCCATGAAACGAGTGTGTGGGCGTTCAGTCAATCGGAGAGGCCGATCGAAGAGGCATAATGCACAAGCTGGGGAACAGTCCGATCCCTCTCTGCATGCTGTCGATCTCGCTATTGGTCCTACTGCCACAACCCTCAGTCTAGCTGGGGCTTAGACATGGAATGAACTCTGTATGCCTAAACCAACCCAAAAAATGAGCATACGGGTGCTCAACCGACCGGAAAGGCAGAATACGCAAGTCGGGGATCAACTCGGTCCCTTCTTGTGTGCTGTCGATCCTGCTGTTGGTCCTACTACCGTATCCCTCGGTTCGATCCGATCTTAGACTGGGAATGAACTTCGTATGCTTAGACATGGAATGAACTCTGTATGCCTATGCCAACCCATGAAACGAGCGTGCGAGCGCTCAGTCAACCAGAGAGGTAGAATGTGCAAGTCGGGGACCAACCCGGTCCCCCTTACGTGCTGTCGATCCTGCTGTTGCAACCCTCGATCTGGTCTAATCTTAGACTGGGAATGAACTCTGTATGCCTAAGTCAACCCATGAAATGAGCATGCGGGCACTGAGCCGGTCGGAGAGGCATAATACTTAAGCCGAGGATCGACCCGATCCCCCTCTACGTGCTGCTGGTCCCGCTGCCACAACCCTCGATCTGGATGGGGCTTAGACATGGAATGAACTCCCTATGCCTAAGCCAACCCACGAAAAGGGCGTGCGGGCGCTCAGCCGGCTGGAGAGGCAGAATGCACAAGCCGGGGATCTACCCTGTCCCCCTTACGTGCTGCCGATCCTGCTGCAGCAACCCTCGATCCGGTCTGATCTTAGACTGGGAATAAACTTCGTATACTTAGACTAGGGATGAACTCCATATGCCTAAGTCAACCTAGGAAATGAGCGTGCGGACGCTTAACCGACCAGAGAGGCAGGATGCGCAAGTCGGGGATCAAAGGGGTGGTAGGTGGGTTCAAGCACATCTTCATATTTCTGCCATGCCAATAGCATTTTTATGGCTTGTAAATTCATACAATGGTCCCCTATGCCTTCATGTGAAGTTTCGTGGCAAGACAACCCGTTTTCTATTTTTCATGATTTTTGAAACTTTTTTCGGTTTGGGATTTTTTAAAATTTTTTTAGAAAGAGTTTTGTCCCCAAATTTGGTAGAAGAGATCCTGGTCTGATTTGATCTTAGACTGGGAATGAACTTTGTATGCGTAAGTCAACCTACGAAACGAGCGTGTGGGCGTTCAACCGATCGGAGAGGTAGAATCTGTAAGCCGGGGACCGGCCTGGTCCCCCCTGTGTGCTGTCGATTCAGCTATCGCAACCCTCGGTCTGATCTGATCTTAGACTGGGAATGAACTCAGTATGCCTGAGTCAACCCATGAAATGAGCGTTCGGGCACTGAGCCAGTCGGAGAGGCATAATGCGTAAGTTGGGATTTGCCCGATCCCCCTCTGTGTGCTACGGGTCCCGCTGCCACAACCCTCGGTCCGGCTGGGGCTTAGACATGGAATGAACTCCCTATGCCTAAGCCAACCCATGAAACTGGCGTGTGGGTGCTCAACCGGTCGGAGAGGCAGAATGCGCAAGTCGGGGATCGGCTCGATCCCTCCTACGTGCTGTCGATCTTACTGTCGTAACCCTCGGTCCGATCTGATCTTAGACTGGGAATGAACTCTGTATGCTTAGACTAGGGTTGAACTCCCTATGCCTAAGTCAACCCATGAAATGAGCGTGCGGACGCTCAGCCGACCAGAGAGGTAGGATGCGCAAGTCGGGGATCGAACAGATGGTAGGTGGGTTCAAGCACATTTTCATATTTCTGCCATGCCAATGCCATTTTTATGGCCTGTAAATTCATACAATGGTCCCCTACGTCTTCATGTGAAGTTTCGTGGCAAGATGACCCGTTTTCTATTTTTCACGATTTTTAAAACTTTTTGCGGTTCAGGATTTTTTAAAATTTTTTTAGAAAACATTTTGTCCCCAAATTTGGTAGAGGTGATCTTTGTATTTTTGTTGGCATGAAAAAAAAAATTCAGCTGAAAACTCAAAGTGGGGAAGATTTTGTGACCGTTTGAAAAAAGTGTCCCCATTTGAGACGCTTTAATGGCTACTGGCGGCAAACCTATAAAATCTCAAATGCTCTTTAAGGGGGTGTGAGTTCTTGAGGTTTGATGAGGGATAGGGGGCCAATATAAGAGCCAAGTACCAGCACACATCGCACATCATGTGCGTACCCCTAAAGCCGTCGGTTAGGCTCTCCGGCGATGCTCCGGTGATGGTGCCCTGGGTGAAAAAAATACGGCACCAGCACATGCCCAAGCCCAGCATGTGCACCGTGGCTCAAACTCTTAGACTGGGAATGAACTCCGTATGCTTAGACATCGAATAAACTCCGTATGCTTAGACATCGAATGAAACGAGTGTGCGGTTGCTCAACCGGTCGGAGAGGCAGAATACGCAAGCCGGGGATCGGCCTGATCCCCCTCTACGTGCTACCGATCTCGCTGCCACAACCCTCAGTCCGACTACGGCTTAGACATGGAATGAACTCCCTATGCCTCAACCAACCCACGAAATGGGCGTGCGGGTGCTCAGTCGATCGGAAAGGTAGAATGCGTAAGTCGTGAATCAGCCCGGTCCCCCTCTACGTGCTACCGATCCCGCTGCCACAACCCTCGATTCGGCTGGGGCTTAGACATGGAATGAACTCCCTATGCCTAAGCCAACCCATGAAATGGGTGTGCAGGCGTTCAGCCGGTAGGAGAGGCAGAATGCATAAGCCGGGGATCGACCCGGTCCCCTTTGCGTGCTGCCGTAACCTTCGGTTCGATTCGATCTTAGACTGGGAATGAACTTTGTATGCTTATACTGGGGATGAACTCCGTATGCCTAAGTCAACCCACGAAACGAGCATACGGGCGATCAGCTGGCCTGAGAGGCCGACCGAAAAGGCAGAATGCATAAGCCGAGGATCAATTCGATCGTAACCCTCAGTCCTGTCTGATCTTAGACTGGGAATGAACTCCGTACGCCTAAGGCAACCAACGAAACGAGCGTTCGAGTGCTGATGAAGGTGGGAGGTGGCAGGATACGCATGGATGAAGGTAAGATACACGCCATCCTAGAGTGGCAACCGCCAGCTGAGGTCACTGAGTTGAGATCATTCCTTGGGCTGGTCAACTACTACAGGCGCTTCATCAAAGGTCACTCAGCAATAGCCATGCCATTGACTGACTTGCTCAAGAAAGGTAAAGCATGGGAGTGGAGCGCAGGGTGCCAGGAAGCCTTTGATAGGTTGAAGCGGGCTGTGACCGAGGAGCCGGTCTTGGCCTTACCAGACCATGCCAAGCCATATGAGGTGCATACGGATGCATCAAACTTTGCCATAGGGGGCGTGTTGATGTAAGAGGAATGTCCAATTGCATTCGAGAGCAGGAAGCTGAACGAGACTGAGCGCAAGTACACGGTCCAAGAGAAGGAGATGACTGTAGTGGTGCACTGCTTGCACACTTGGCGCCATTACCTGTTGGGGTCGAGGTTCATGGTTAGGACAGACAATGTGGCAACCAGCTACTTCCAGACGTAGAAGAAGTTATCCCTCAAGCAGGCGAGATGGCAAGATTTTCTTATGGAATTTGATTTCCAGATGGAGTACAAGCCGGGGCGGGCGAACCTAGTGGCAGATGCCCTAAGCAGAAAGACTAACCTTGCTGCCATTAGCCAACCAGAGGGGTCACTGGTGCCGCGCATCAAGGAGGGACTTGCGCATGATCCTACAACCAAGGCTTTGATGGAGTACGCCCAGTAAGGTAAGACTAGGCGGTTTTGGTTGCAGGATGGCTTGCTGTACACCGAGGGCAGTAGACTATTTGTGTCTAAAATGAGGACACTTTTGTCAAACGGTCACCAATTCTTCTCCACTTTGAGTTTTTAGCTGAATTTTTTGTACATGCCAACAAAAATACAAGGATCACCTCTACCAAATTTGGGGACAAAACTCTTTCTAAAAAAATTTTAAAAAATCCTGAACCGCAAAAAGTTTCAAAAATCGTGAAAAATAGAAAACGGGTCGTCTTGCCATCAAACTTCACATGAAGGCATAGGGGACCATTGTATGAATTTACAAGCCATAAAAATGGCATTGGCAGGGCAAAAATATGAAGATGTGCTTGAACCCACTTACGACCCGTTCGATTCTCGGCTTGCGCATCCTGCCTCTCTGGTGGGCTGAGCGCCCGCATGCTCGTTTTGTGGGTTGACTTAGGCATACGGAGTTCATCCCCAGTCTAAGCATACGGAGTTCATTCCCAGTCTAAGATCAGATTGGATCGAGGGTTGCGGTAGCAGGATCGAAAGCACGTAGGGGGGACCGGGCCGATCCCCAGCTTGCATATTCTGCCTCTTCGACCGGCTGAGCACCTGCACGCCCATTTCATGGGTTGGCTTAGGCATAAGGAGTTCATTCCATGTCTAAGCCACAGTCGGACCGTGGGTTGTGGCAGTGGGACTGGTAGCACGCAGAGGGGGATCGGGCCGATCCCTGGCTCATGCATTATGCCTCTCCGATCAGCTCAGCGCCTGCACGCTCGTTTCGTGGGTTGATTTAGGCATACGAAGTTCATTCCCAGTCTAAGATCGGATCGGAACGAGGGTTGCGGTAGCAGGATCGACAGTATACAGGGGGGGACCGGTCGGTCCCCGGCTTACTCATTCTACCTTTCTAGCCGGCTGAGCGCCCGCACGCTCGTTTCGTGGGTTGGCTTAGGCATACGGAGTTCATTCCAAGTCTAAGCATACGGAGTTCATTCCAGTCTAAGATCAGATCGGACAGAGGGTTGTGGCAGCAGGACCAACAATAGGATCGATAGCATGTAAGGGGGACCGGGCCGAACGTCGACTTGCACATTCTACCTCTCTGACTGGTTCAACACCAGCACGCTCGTTTCATGGGTTGGCTTAGGCATACGGAGTTCATTCCATGTCTAAGCCCCTGTAGGAATGAGGGCTGTGGTAGCAGGACCTGTAGCAATCAGAAAGGGACCGGGTCGATCCCTGGCTTCCGTATTATGCCTCTCTGATCGGGTCAGCACCCGAACGCTCATTTCGTAGGTTGACTTAGGCATACGAAGTTCATTCCCAGTCTAAGATCAGATCAGATCGAGGGTTACGATAGCAAGACCAGTAGCAGGATCGACGGCACGCAGGGGGGACCAGGTCGATCGTCAGCTTATGCATTCTGCCTCTCCGGCCTACTGAGCGCTCGCACGCTCGTTTCGTGGGTTGGCTTAGGCATACGAAGTTTATTCCATGTCTAAGTTGCAATCGGATCGAGGGTTGTGGCAGCAAGACCGACAACGGGATCGACAGCACGTAGAGGGGGACTGGGATGATCCCCGACTTATGCATTACGCCTCTCCAGTTGGCCTCTCCGACTGGCTGAGCGCCCGTATGCTCATTTTGTGGGTTGACTTAGGCATACAGAGTTCATCTCCAGTCTAAGCATATAGAGTTCATTCCATGTCTAAGCCCCAGTCGGACTGAGGGTTGTGGCAGTCGGACCGGCAGCACATAGAAGGGGAATAGGTCGAACCCCGACTTGCGCATTATGCCTCTCCAACCAGCTTAGCACCCGAAGGCTCGTTTCATGGGTTGACTTAGGGATACGGAGTTCATTCCCAGTCTAAGATCAGACCGGACCGAGGGTTGCGACAGTAGGATCGATAGCAAGCAGGGGGGATCGTACCGATCCCTGGCTTGCGCATTCTGCCTCTCCGGACGACTGAGTGCCCACATGTTCGTTTCGTGGGTTGGCTTAGGTATACGGAGTTGATTCCATGTCTAAGCATACGGAGTTCATTCCCAGTCTAAGATCAGACCGGACCGAGGGTTACAGTAGCAGGATTGACAGCACCCAGAGAGGGACCGGGTCGATCCCCAGCTTGCGCATTCTACCTCTCCGGCTGGCCTCTTCGGTCGGCTAAGCACCCACACGCTCGTTTCGTGGGTTGACTTAGGCATACAGAGTTCATCCCCAATCTAAGCATATGGAGTTCATTCCCAATCTAAGATCGAATCGGACTGAGGGTTGCAGCAGCAGGATCGACAGCACGTAGGGGGGACCGGACCGGCCGGCTCAGCGTAAGTTGGGATTTGCCCGATCCCCCTCTGTGTGCTACGGGTCCCGCTGCCACAACCCTCGGTCCAACTAGGGCTTAGACATGCAATGAACTCCCTATGCCTAAGCCAACCCACGAAATGAGCATACAGGTGCTCAACCGGCCAAAGAGGCAGAATGCGCAAGTCGGGGATTGGCTCGGTCCCCCCTGCATGCTGTCGATCCTGCTACTGCAACCCTCAGTCCGGTTTGATCTTAGACTGGGAATAAACTCCGTATGCATAAGTCAACCCACGAAACGAGCGTGCGGGCATTGAGCCGGGTATACTACCGATCCTGCTGCTTGTCCTACTGTCGCAGCCCTCAATCTGGTTCGATCTTAGACTAGGAGTGAACTCCGTATGTGTAGACATGGAATAAACTCCGTATACCTAAGGCAACCCAAGAAACGAGCGTGCGGGTGCTCAGCAGATCAGAGAGGCAGAATGCGTAAGCCAGGGATCGGCCCAGTCCCCCCTACGTGCTATCGATCCTACTACCGCAACCCTCAGTCTGGTCTGATCTTAGACTAGGAATGAACTCCGTATCCCTAAGTCAACCCACGAAACAAGCGTGCGGGCGTTGAGCCGATGGGAGAGGCATGATGCGCAAGTTGAGGATTGGCTTGGTCCCCCTCTGCGTGCTGCCGGTCCTGCTACCACAACCCTCGGTCTGGCTAGGGCTTAGACATGCAATGAACTCCCTATGCCTAAGCCAACCCACGAAACAGGCATGCTGGCACTCAGCCAGCCGGAGAGGCAGAATGCGTAAGTCGAGGATCGGTCTGGTCCCCCCTGCGTGCTGTCGATCCTACTGCTGCAACCTTTGGTCTGGTCTGATCTTGACTAGGAATGACCTTCATATGCATAAGTCAACCAATGAAACGAGCGTACGGGCACTAAGCCGATCGAAGAGGCATAATGCGTAAGCCGAGGATCGGTCTGATCCCCCTCTGCGTGTTATCGATCCCGCTGCCACAACCCTCAGTCCGACTGAGGCCTAGACATGGAATGAACTCCCTATGCCTAAGCCAACCCATGAAACGGGCGTGCGGGTGCTCAGCCGACCGGAGATGTAGAATACGTAAGCCGAGGATCGGCCTGGTCCCCCCTACGTACTGTCGATCCTGCTGTCGCAAACTTCAATCCGATCCGATCTTAGACTGGGAATGAACTCTGTATGCTTAGATTGGGGATGAACTCCGTATGCCTAAGTCCACCCATGGAACGTGCGTGCAAACGCTCAACCAACCGGAGAGGTTGGCTGGAAAGGCATAATGCGTAAGCCGGGGATCAGCTCGATCCCCCTCGATGTGCAGCCAATCCCGCTGCCGGTCCTGCTGCCACAACCCTCTGTCCGGCTAGGGCTTAGAGATGGTATGAACTCCGTATGCCTAAGCCAACCCATGAAACGAGCATCCAGGCGCTTAGCCGACCAGAGAGGTAGAATTCGCAAGTCGGGGATCGGCCCAGTCCCCTCTTGCGTGCTATCGATCCTGCTACTGGTACTACTACCGTAACCCTCAGTCCACTATGATCTTAGATTGGGAATGAACTCCGTATGCTTAGACATGGAATGAACTCCGTATGCTTAAGCCAACCCACAAAACGAGCGTGCGGGTGCTCAGCAGGCCAGAGAGGTAGAATTCGTAAGTCAGGGATCGGCTCGGTCTCCCCTGCTTGCTGCCAATCCTGCTGCCACAACCATCGGTCCGATCCGATCTTAGATTGGGAATGAACTCTGTATGCTTAGACTGGGGATGAACTCCGTATGCCTAAGTCAACCCACAAAATGAGCGTACGGGCGCTCAGCCGACCAGAGAGGCTGGCCGGAGAGGCATAATCCGCAAGCCAATCCCATTTTTATGGCTTGTAAATTCATACAATGGTCCCCTAAATTCATACAATTTTCCAAACTTTTTACGGTTCAAGATTTTTTAAAATTTTTTTAGAATGAGTTTTGTCCCCAAAATTTGGTAGATGTGATCCTTGTATTTTTGTTGGCATGCACAAAAAAATTCAGCTAAAAACTTGAACCGAAGAAGATTTTGTGACCGTTTGAAAAAAATGTCCCAATTTCAGACACTCTAATGGCTACTGGTAGCAAACCTATAAAATCTCAAATGCTTTTTAAAGAAGTGTGAGTTCTCGAGGTTTGATGAGGGATAGGGGGCCAATATAAAGGCCAAGTACTAGCATCCATTGCACATCATGTGCGCACAGCCCCCCGGCCCCCCCAATCGTCGAAACCCCCAATGCCGCTGGTTAGGCTCTCCGGTGATGGTCCGGTGATGGTGCCCTGGACGAAAAAAATGCGGCACCAGAACATGTTCGAGCCCAGCATGTGCACCGTGGCTCAAAATCTTAGACTGGGAATGAACTCCGTATGCTTAGACATGGAATGAAGTCCGTATGCCTAAGCCAACCCACGAAACGAGCGTGCGGGTGCTCAGCCGGCCGAAGAGGCAGAATGCGCAAGCTGGGGATTAGCCCTGTCCCCCTTGCGTGCTATCGATCTTGTTACTGCAACCCTTGGTCCGGTCTGATCTTAGACTGGGAATGAACTCCATATACCTAAGTCAACCCACGAAACGAGCGTGCGGGCGCTGAGCCGGCCGAAGAGGCATAATGCGCAAGCCTGGGATCGACTCGATCCCCCTCTGCGTACTGTCGGTCCCGCTGCCACAACCCTTGGTCCAGCTGGGGCTTAGACATGGAATGAACTCCCTATGCCTAAGCCAACCCACAAAATGGGCGTGCAGGCGCTCAGCTGGAGAGGCAAAATGCGCAAGCTGGGGGTCGGCCCGGTCCCTCCTGGTGCTGTCGATCCTGCTGTCGCAACCCTCGATCCAGTCGATCTTAGACTGGGAATGAACTCTGTATGCTTAGACTGGGGATGAACTCCGTATGCCTAAGTCAACCCAAGAAACGAGCGTACGAGTGCTCAGCCAGCCGGAGAGGCATAATGCACAAGCCGGGGATCAGCCCGATCCCCCTCTGCGTGCTGTCGATCCTGCTGTCGGTCCTACTGCCAAAACCCTCGGTTCGGCTGGGGCTTAGACATGGAATGAACTTTGTATGCCTAAGCCAACCCATGAAATGAGCGTTCGGTGCTCAGTCGGTCAGAGAGGCACCCATCACACATCATGTGCGCACACCCCCCCAGCCCCCCAATCAACGGAACCCCCAATGCCACCGATTAGGCTCTTCGGCGATGCTCCGACGATCATGCGTCGGGCAAAAAAAATGCGGCACCAGCACATGCTCAAGCCCAGCATGTGCATCGTGGCTCAAACTCTTAGACTGGGAATGAACTCCGTATGCTTAGACATGGAAAGAACTCCGTATGCCTAAGCCAACCCACGAAACGAGCGTACGGGCACTCAGTCGGCATGAGAGGCAGAATGCACAAGTCGGGGATTGTCTCGATCCCCCTCTACGTGCTGCCGATCCCACTGCCACAACCCTCGGTTCGGCTGGGGCTTATACATGGAATGAACTCCCTATGCCTAAGCCAACCCATGAAACGGGCGTGCGGGTGCTCAGCCGATCGGAGAGGCAGAATGCGTAAGCCAAGGATCAACCCGATCCCCCCTGCGTGCTGCCAATCCTGCTACCACAACCCTCAGTCTGGTTCGATCTTAGACTGGGAATGAACTCCATATGCTTAGACTGGGGATGAACTCCATATGCCTAAGTCAACCCACGAAACGAGCGTGCGGACACTCAGCCGACCAGAGAGGCAGGATGCGCAAGCCGGGGATCGAACGGGTGGTAGGTGGGTTCAAGTACATCTTCATATTTCTGCCATGCCAATGCCATTTTTATGGCTTGTAAATTTATACAATGGCCCCCTAAGCCTTGATGTGAAGTTTCGTGGCAAGACTACCCGTTTTCTATTTTTCATGATTTTTAAAACTTTTTACGATTCAGGATTTTTTAAATTTTTTTTAGAAAGAGTTTGGTCCCCAAATTTGGTAGAGGTGATCCTTGTATTTTTTTTGGCATGCATAAAAAAATTCAGCTAAAAACTCGAAGCGGAGAAGATTTTGTGACCATTTGAAAAAAGTGTTCCCATTTCAGACACTTTAATGGCTACTGGCAGCAAACCTATAAAATCTCAAATGCTCTTTAAGGGGGTCTGAGTTCTTGAGATTTGATGGGGGATAGGGGGCCAATATAAGGCCCAAGTACCAGCACCCATCGCACATCATGTACGCACACCCCCCCGGCCCCCCAATCGCCGAAACCCCTATGCCATCGGTTAGGCTCTCTGGCGATGCTCCGGTGATGTGCCCTGGGTGAAAAAATTGTGGCACCAGCACATGCCCGAGTCCAGCATGTGCATCGTGGCTCAAAATCTTAGACTGGGAATGAACTCCGTATGCCTAAGCCAACTTACGAAATGAGCATGCGGGCGCTCAGCCGATCGGAGAGGCAGAATGCGCAAGCCGGGGATCGACCCGGTCCCCCCTATGTGTTGTTGATCCTGCTGCCGTAACCCTCGGTCTGGTCTGATCTTAGATTGGAATGAACTCTGTATGCATAAGTCAACCCACAAAATGAGTGTGTGGGCATTGAGCCGGCCGAAGAGGCATAATGCGCAAGCCGGGGATCGACTCGGTCCCCCTTTGCATGCTACCGGTCCCGCTGCCACAACCCTCGGTCCGGCTATGGCTTAGACATGGAATGAACTCTGTATGCATAAGTCAACCCATGAAACGAGCGTGTGGGCACTGAGCCGACCGTAGAGGCATAATGCGTAAGCTGGGGATCAGGAGGGTCCCCTTCTGCGTGCTGTCGGTCCCGCTGCCACAGCCTTCGATCCGGCTACGGCTTAGACATGGAATGAATTCCCTATGCCTAAGCCAACCCACGAAACGGGCGTGCAGCCGCTCATCCGATCAGAAAGGCAGAATGCGCAAGCTGGGGATCAGCCTGGTCCCCCCTGCGTGCTGACGATCTTGCTGCCGTTACCCTCGGTCCGGTCCGATATTAGACTGGGAATGAACTCTGTATGCTTAGATTGGGGATGAACTTCGTATGCCTAAGTCAACCCACGAAACGAGCGTTCGGATGCTGGAAAGGTCGGCCAGAGAGTCATAATGCGTAAGTCGGGGATCAGCCCGATCCCCCTCTACGTGCTATCGATCCCGCTGCCAGTCTTGCTGCCATAACCCTCGGTCCAGCTGGGGCTTAGACATGGAATGAACTCCGTATGCCTAAGCCAACCCACAAAACGAGCGTAAAGGTGCTCAGCTGTCGGAGAGATAGAATACGTAAGCCGGGGATCGTCCCGATCCCCCCTGCGTGCTGTCGATCCTGCTACTGGTCCTGCTATTGTAACCCTCACTCCAGTCCGATCTAGACTGGGAATGAACTCCATATGCTTAGACATGGAATGAACTCCATATGCCTAAGCCAACCCATGAAATGAGCGTGCAGGCACTCAGCCGGCTGTAGAGGCAGAATGCGTAAGCCGGGGATCGACCCGGTCCCCCCTACGTGTTATCGATCCTGCTACTGCAACCCTTGATCCGGTTCGATTTTAGACTAGGAATGAACATCATATGCTTAAGTCAACCCACGAAACGAGCGTGCGGGCGCTGAGCCGACCGGAGAGGCATAATGTGCAAGCCGAGGATCGGCTCGATACCCTTCTGCGTGCTGCCGGTCCCGTTGCCACAACCCTCGGTCCAGCTAGGGCTTAGACATGGAATGGACTCCCTATGCCTAAGCCAACATACGAAATGGGCGTGCGGGCACTCAGCCGACTGGAAAGGCAGAATGAGCAAGTCGGGGATTGGCTCGGTCCCCCATGCGTGGTGCCGATCCTGTTGCGACAACCCTCGGTCTGGTCTGATCTTAGATTGGGAATGAACTCTGTATGCTTAGACTGGGGATGAACTCCATATGCCTAAGTCAACCCACGAAATGAGCGTACGAGCGCTCAGCCGACCAGAGAGGCAGGATACGCAAGCCGGAGATCGAACGGGTGGTGGGTGGGTTCAAGCACATCTTCATATTTCTGCCATGCCAATGCCATTTTTATGTCTTGTAAATTCATACAATGGTCCCCTAAGCCTTCATGTGAAGTTTAATGGCAAGACGACCAGTTTTCTATTTTTCATGATTTTCGAAACACTTTGTGGTTCGGGATTGTTTAAAATTTTTTTAGAAAGAGTTTTGTCCCCAAATTTGGTAGAGGTGATCATTGTATTTTTGTTGGCATGCACAAAAAAATTCAGCTAAAAACTCGAAGTGGTGAAGATTTTGCGACCGTTTGAAAAGAGTGTCCCCATTTTAGACACTTTAATGGCTACTGGTTGCAAACCTATAAAATCTCAAATGCTCTTTAAGGGCGTGTGAGTTCCTGAGGTTTGATGAGGGATAGGGGGCCAATATAAGGGCCAAGTGTCACACCCTGGGCAGGCACGCCAGGCACATCAGATGCACCAGCAGGCGAGCTAGAGGTTGAGGCCCGCAGACCAGGCGTGCTAGCGGGTATCTCTGTGCAAAGCCTAGCAAACGAGTTCAGAACGCCCACCCAACTTGCAGGCCAGCCCATGAGACCAAGGCCTGGCATACATGCTACCTGTGCCACATCCAGAAGGGCCCAAGGTGCTGGACACGCAAGGGAAGCTTTTGGAAGCAGGCAGGATAAGCAGCAGCATCCTGGTAGATTTGGTTGACCCTGAAAATCAGGAGTTAGCATCCTGATTGATTGTAATATGTATAATCCCATGATTATAGCCTTTATTCTAGGGATATTGCCATTAAGTGTAAGCTGGACTCAACTATAAATAGAGGGCTGCTCCTCCCTCATTTGTACACCATCAAACACTTCTGTTTCAGTGAATACAAGAGCATTTCCAGAATTCTGCCTTCTTATCCTATTTCTCTTTAACTTGCGTAATCAACCCTTCCTATTGTTCTAGTGGCCATACGCTTGTGTTTTAGGCTGACTTAGGCATAAAGGAGGAGATTCCAAGCCTAAGGCCGTACGGTTTCTGAGTCTAAGGTCGGACCCCATTATAGTTGGTATTAGAGCAAGTTCGATTCTGCGTGTTTGTGTTGTGCAGGTTAGAGGAGATGGCATCCCAAAGTGACGCTGCTAACCAACAACCAGAGGCCCAGGAGCATGGGTGTGGAAGAGGGAGGAAAGCTAGTTCTAGAGATATCGGGTCCACCATGGATGGTAGGCTGGCCAAGGTGGAGGTGACCATGGGCGACATGGGGGAAAAGCTTGAGGGGGTAGAGACTCACATTGCATCGCTAGACTCCATGGGGGAGGAGATCCAAAGTGAGCTGCAAGCTACTCTCAACAAAGGCTTGGACATGTTCACCTAAAAGAATCAGACTTTGGAGGCTGAAGTGCTGACCTTGTGTGATGGCATGGAGGCCATGCGCCAGCGGATGGAGGAGCTTACCAGTGAGCTCATTGCTTGCAAGAATGCCATTGGGAATGGCATGTTTGCTGGAGTGTCCAAGTCCAGATTGGATGTCCCCAAGCCTAAGGAGTTCAAGGGGACTAAGGCGGCCAAGGAAGTAGATAACTACCTTTGGGGTATGGAGCAGTACTTCTAGGCCATGGGCATGCAAGATGAGGTGATAAAGGTAAGCACTGCTGCTATGTATCTCACTGATGTAGCCTTATTATGGTAAAGGTGCAGGTGTGATGATGTCAGGCGTGGGAGTGCCAAGATTGGAACCTGGGCAGAGTTCCAAAAGGAGTTTAGAGAACAATTTTACCCGAAGTATGTCGGTGATGAGGCACGGGCAAAGTTACGCAGGTTGAACCAGCAAGGGGACATAAGGGAGTATGTCTAGAAATTCTCTGAACTGATGCTACAGATCTCGGATCTGGCGAGAAGGATACCTTATTTGCTTTCTTGGATGGGCTGAAGCCGTGGGTGAAGCATGAGCTAGAAAGGAGAGGAGTTCATGACTTGGCTAAAGCCATGACTACTGCCGAGGCCTTGATAGAGTTCAAGCCTCTAAACAAGTTCGAGTCTAGCAAGCCCAAGGGTAAGGGCAGGGACAATAGGGACCAAAAGAAGCAATCCAAAGGGAAAGACCATGACTAGGAGTCCAAGGATGGAGATCGAGACCGTTCAACCAAGGATTACGAGAGGAAGCCACCAGCAGGCAAGTGGAAAGCAATAGGGGACTGAGAGCCACTAGCATGCTACCTATGTGGAGGGAGCCACATAGCGGGCAATTACCCATAGAAAGGTAAGCTGGCTGCTGTAGACAAGGAGTCTGATGAGGAGCCAGAGTCAAGGGCAACAAAGCTTGGGTCGTTGGTGCTCAATGCTGTCCAGAGTAAGGGGAGCGACAAGCCAAAGGGCTTGATGTTTGCGGATCTGATGGTTGCGGGTCAGAAGGTGAGCGCACTGGTGGACACAAGTGCCTCACATCTTTTTATTTTAGGTGATAGAGCCTAGAAGCTCGGACTAAAGGTGCAAAAAGGGATTGGTACCATCAAAATGGTGAACTCTAAAGAAGTTCTAGCCATTGGAGTAATGCGCGGAGTGGAGTTACAGCTTAGAGATTGGAAAGGCAAGGAGACCATTGAGGTAATACCCCTTGATGACTATGAGTTTGCGATTGGGTTGGATTTCCTTATTCGGATTAACGCCCTCCTTGTGCCTTTTGTTGATTGTGTTTGCATCTTGGATGCACGGTGCCAATGCCTAGTGACATTGAGGAGAGGGTCTGGAGTTGGGTCGTGGGTGGTGTTAGCCATCCAATTTGCCAAGGCGGTAAGCAGACAGGAAGACACTTTCTTAGTAGCCCTGAAATATGATGAGCCAAGGGAGAAGGAGATCGAGTCACCCTTGGAGGTGCTAAAGGTGCTGAAGACCTTTAGTGATGTGATGCCCGCAAAGCTACCTAGCAAGCTACCACCTAAGAGGGAGGTGGACCACAAGATCGAGCTGGTGTTCGAGGCCAAGCCACCAACTAGAGCCCCTTATCGAATGTCTCCACCAGAGTTGGAGGAGTTGAGGAAGTAGCTCAAAGAGTTAGTTGATGCTGGCTTCATCAGGCCATCGAAGGCACCCTATGGTGCACCGATTCTATTTCAGCGCAAGCATGATGGGTAGTTGCGGCTATACATAGACTATCGGGCTTTGAACAAGCTGACCATCAAGAACAAGTACCCCATCCCACTCATTGCAGACTTGTTCGATCAACTTAGGAGCGCAAGGTGGTTCACCAAGCTGGATTTGAGGTCAGGCTACTATCAAGTTAGGATCGCGGAGGGAGATGAGCCAAAGACAGCATGTGTCACTCGGTATGGTTCGTATGAGTTCATGGTGATGCTTTTCAGACTCACGAACGCCCCAGCAACATTCTGCACCCTTATGAACAAGGTACTTCAGTCATTCCTTGATCGATTTATTGTGGTTTATTTGGATGACATTGTGATCTACAGCCAGACTTTGGGAAAGCATGTAGACCACTTGAGACAGGTGTTCGAGGTGTTGCGGGCACACAAGCTGTTTGTCAAGAGGGAGAAGTGCTCATTCGCCCAACAAGAGATCTCGTTCCTTGGCCACATAGTGGGAGGTGGCAGGATACGCATGGATGAAGGCAAGATACACGCCATCCTGGAGTGGTAACCGCCAGCCAAGGTCACTAAGTTGAGATCGTTCCTTGGGCTGGTCAACTACTACAGGCACTTCATCAAAGGTCACTCAGTAATAGCCACGCCATTGACTGACTTGCTTAAGAAAGGGAAAGCATGGGAGTGGAGCATAGGGTGCCAGGAAGCTTTTGACAGGTTGAAGTGGGCTGTGACTAAGGAGCCAGTCTTGGCCTTGCCAGACCATGCCAAGCTGTATGAGGTGCATATGGATGCATTAGACTTTGCCATAGGGGGCGTGTTGATGCAGGAGGGACGTCCAGTCGCGTTCAAGAGCAGGAAGCTGAACGAGACTGAGCGTAAGTACATGATCCAAGAGAAGGAGATGACTGCAGTGGTGCACTACTTATGCACTTGGTGCCATTACCTGTTAGGGTCGAGGTTCATGGTGAGGATGGACAATGTGGTGACCAGCTACTTTCAGACGCAGAAGAAGCTGTCCCCCAAGCAGGCGAGATGGTAAGATTTTCTTGCAGACTTTGATTTCAGATGGAGTACAAGCCAGGACGGGCGAACCTAGTGCCAGACACCCTGAGCAAAAAGGCTAACCTTGCTGCCATTAGCCAACCAGAGGGGTCACTGGTGCCGCGCATCAAGAAGGGACTTGCGCATGATCCTACAGCCAAGGCTTTGATGGAGTACGCCCAGCAAGGTAAGACTAGGTGGTTTTAGTTGCAGGATGGCTTGCTGTACACCAGGGGCAGTAGACTATTTGTGCCATAGCACGGGAAGCTTCGCAAGGAAGTTTTGCAAGAATACCATGATTCAAGGTGGGTTGGACACCCCGGAGTGAGCCGTACCTTAGCGCTGATCGAGGACCGATACTACTAGCCGCATATGAGGGATGATGTGGAGGCCTATGTGAAGACTTGTCTTGTGTGCCAACAGGACAAGGTGGAGTTCACGAAACCAGGTGATCTCTTGAAGCAATTGCCAGTGCCAGAGCAACCATGGGAGAGTGTTTCTCTAGACTTTATAGTCGGTCTACCCAAAACAGAAGGGTTTGGAAGCATCATGCTAGTGGTGGACAGGTTTTCCAAGTATGGAATCTTCATTCTAGCAACCAAGGAGTGCCCAGTCGAGGAAGCAGCTTGATTGTTCCTGAAAAAAATGGTTAAGTACTGGAGAGTGCCGAGGACCATTGTTAGTGATCGAGACGGGCATTTTACGGGTAGGTTCTGGATTGAGTTGTTCAAGCTATTGGGGTCAGACTTGAACTTTTCCACCAGCATGCATCCGTAAACCGATGGGCAGACAGAATGAGTGAATGGACTATTGGAGGTCTAACTCAGGCACTATGTGAGTGCCACACAAAGGGATTGGCCAAAGCTGCTAGATATTACGTAGTTTTCCTACAACTTGCAAAGGAGTGAGGTAACGAACCAGAGCCCATTTGAGGTTATGACAGGGCAACAACCACTAACACCCGGTTCAATTGCTATAGGTTATACAGGACTGAATCCAGTAGCATACAAGTTTGCCAAGGCATGGCATGAGCAAATTGACTTGGCCAGAGTTTGTCTACACAAGGCAGCCAAGAGGTCGAAGAAGTGGACAGACCAAAATAGGCGGGACGTGCAGTTCCAGGTTGGAGACTTGGTGTTGGTGAAGCTGCATCCCATTGTACGCCATAAGGGGCTGCACAAAAGCCTAGTCTGGAGGTATGAGGGACCTTTCTGAGTAGTCAAGAGGATAGGCAAGGTTTTCTACAAGCTAGATATGCCACCCAAGCTGAAGGTACACCCGGTGTTTCATGTGAGCATGCTCAAGCCATTCCATGAGGATGAGGGAGATCCAGGACGGGCAGAGTCAAAGCGTGCACCATTGAGAGCAAGAGCCTCATATGAGAAGGAGGTCCACAACATCATAGCTGACCGAGAGGTGAGACAGAAGAACTATCAGCTAAGATAAGAGTACTTGGTGTACTGGAAGAGACTTCCAGACAGTGAGGAGAGCTCGGAACCAGTAGATGACTTATGGTAGTTCAGGGACCAGATCAGGTAGTACCATGCAGAAGACACAACGAGGGTATTGTGCAATCAGGTGGGGGAGAATGTCACACCCTGGGCGAGAATGCCAGGCACATCAGGTGCACCGGCAGGTGAGCCAGAGGTTAAAGCCCGCAGACCAGGCGTGCTGGCGGGTATCTATGCTCAAAGCATAGCAAACGAGTTCAGAACGCCCGCCTAAATTGCAGGCCAACCCGTGAGACCAAGGCCTGGCATACAAGCTACCAGCACCACATCCAAAAGGGCCCAAGGTGCTGGACACGCAAGGGAAGCTTCTGGAAGCAGACAAGATCAGCAGCAGCATCCTGGCAGATTTGGTTGACCTTGAAAATCAGGAGTTAGCATCCTGATTGATTGCAATCTGTATAATCCCACGATTTTAGCCTTTATTCTAGGGATATTGCCATTAAGTGTAAGCTAGAGCCTCAACTATAAATAGAGGGCTGCTCTTCCCTCATTTGTACACCATCAAACACTTCTGTTTCAATGAATACAAGAGCATTTCCAGAATTCTGCCTTCTTATCCTATTTCTCTTTAACTTGTGTAATCAGCCCTTCCCGTTGTTGTAGTGCCCGTACGCTTGTGTTTTAGGTTGACCTAGGCATAAAAGAGGAGATTCCAAGCCTAAGGTTGCACGGTTTCTGAGTCTAAGGTCGGAGCCCGTGACACAAGTACTAGCACCCATCGCACATCATGTGCACACACCCCCCGGCTTCCCCAATCGTCGGAACCCCCAATGTCATCGGTTAGGCTCTCCGGTGATGCTCCGACGATGCTCCGAAGATGGTGCCCCAGGTGAAAAAAATACGGTACCAGCACATGCTCGAGCCCAACATGTGCACTGTGGCTCAAAATCTTAGATTGGGAATGAACTCTGTATGCCTAGATATGGAATGAACTCCATATGCCTAAGCCAACCCATGAAATGAGTGTGCAGGCGCTCAGCCGATCGGAGAGGCAGAATGTGCAAGTTGGGGATCGACCCAGTCCCCTCCTGCGTGCTGTTGATCCTGCTATCGCAACCCTCAGTCCGATCTGATCTTAGACTAGGAATGAACTCCGCATGCATAAGTGAACCAATGAAACGAGCGTGCGGGTGCTGAGCCGGTCGAAGAGGCATAATGCGCAAGCCAGGGATCGGCCCGGTCCCCCTCTGCGTGCTGTCGGTCCTGCTACCACAACCTTCGGTCTGGCCGAAGCTTAGACATGGAATGAACTCCCTATAAAGCGAACCCACAAAAAGGGCGTGCAGGCACTCACTATACCGAAGAGGTAGAATGCACAAGCCGGGGATCGACCCGGTTCCCCCTGCGTACTATCGATCCTGCTGCCACCACCCTCGATCTGATCTGATCTTAGACTGGGAATGAACTTCGTATGCTTACACTGGGGATGAACTCTGTATGCCTAAGTCAACCCACAAAACGAGCGTACGGATGCTCAGCTGACCAGGGAGGCCAGCCGAAAAGGCATAATACGTAAGCCGAGGGTCAACCCGGTCCCCTTCTACGTGCTGCCCATCTCGCTGTCAGTCCTGCTGCCACAACCCTCGGTCCAACTGGGGCTTAGACATGGAATGAAATCTGTATGCCTAAGCCAACCCATGAAATGAGCGTGCGGGCACTCAACCGATCGAATAAGCAGAATCCGTAAGTCGAGGATCGGCCCGGTACCCCTTACGTGCTGCCGATCCTGTTGCTGGTCCTGCTGCCACTACCCTTGGTCCGATCCGATCTTAGATTGGGAATGAACTCCATATGCTTAGACATGAAATGAACTCTGTATGCCTAAACCAACCCACGAAATGAGCATGCGGGCGCTCAGTCGGCCGGAGAGGCAGAATGCGCAAGCCAAAGATCGACTCGATCCCCTCTGCATGCTGTCGATCCTGCTACCGCAACCCTCAGTCTGGTCTGATCTTAGACTGGGAACGAACTTCGTATGCCTAAGTTAACCCATGAAACGAGCGTGCGGGTGCTGAGCTGACAGGGTAGGCATAATGCATAAGTCGAGGACCAGCCCAGTCCCCCTCTGCATGCTGTCAGTCCCGCTGCCACAACCCTCGGTCTGGTTGGGGCTTACACATGGAATGAACTACCTATGCCTAAGCCAACCCATGAAACAGCCATACGGGCGCTCAGCTAGCCGGAGAGGCAGAATGTGTAAGCCAGAGATCGACCCGACCCATCCTGCGTGCTATTGATCTTGTTTCTGCAACCCTTAGTCCGGTTCGATCTTAGACTGGGAATGAACTCCATATGCTTAGACTGGGGATGAACTCCGTATGCCTAAGTCAACCCACGGAACGAGCGTGCCAGCGCTCAGCTGACCAGAGAGGCAGGATACGTAAGTCGAGGATCGAATGCGTGGTAGATGGGTTCAAGCACATCTTCATATTTCTGCCATGCCAATGCCATTTTTATGGTTGTAAATTCATACAATGGTCCCCTAAGCCTTCATGTGAAGTTTCGTGGCAAGATGACCCGTTTTCTATTTTTCATGATTTTTGAAACCTTTTACGATTCAGGATTTTTTAAAATTTTTTTAGAAAGAGTTTTGTCCCCAAATTTTTAGAGGTGATCCTTGTACTTTTGTTGGCATGCACAAAAAAATTCAGCTAAAAACTCCAAGTGGAGAAGATTTTGTGATCGTTTGAAAAAAGTGTCCCCATTTCAGACATTTTAATGGCTACTGGGAGCAAACCTATAAAATCTCAAATGCTCTTTAAGGGGGTGTGAGTTCTCGAGGTTTGATGAGGGATAGGGGGCCAATATAAGGGCCAAGTACCAGCACCCACCGCACATCATGTGCGTACACCCCCCGACCCCCCCAATGCCACCGGTTAGGCTCTCCAGCGATGCTCCGACGATGGTGCCTCAGGCAAAAAAAATGCGGCACCAGCACATGCCTGAGCCCAACATGTGCACCGTGGCTCAAAATCTTAGACTGGGAATGAACTTCGTATGCTTAGACATGGAATGAACTCTGTATGCCTAAGCCAACCTACGAAATGAACGTGCGGGTGCTCAGCCAACTGGAGAGGCAGAATGTGCAAGCCGGGGATCGGCCCGGTCCCCCCGTGCATGCTGTCCATCTTGCTACCCTAACCCTCGGTCCGATCTGATCTTAGACTGAGAATGAACTCCGTATGCATAATTCAACCCACGAAATGAGCGTACGGGTGCTAAGCTGGCCGAAGAGGCATAATACCCAAGCCGAGGATTGGCCCGGTCCCCCTCTGTGTGCTGCCGATCCTGCTACAACCCTCGATCCGGCTGGGGCTTAGACATGGAATGAACTCCTTATGCCTAAGCCAACTCACAAAACGGGCGTACGGGCACTCAGTCGACCGGAAAGGCAGAATGCATTAGTTGGGAATCGGCTCGATCCCCCCTGCGTGCTGTCGATCCTGCTGCCGCAACCCTCGGTCCGGTCTGATCTTAGACTGGGAATGAACTCCATATGCTTAGACTGGGGATGAACTTCGTATGCCTAAGTCAACCCACGAAACAAGCATACAGGCGCTCAACCGACCGGAGAGGCTGACCGAAGAGGCATAATGTGCAAGTCGAGATCAGCCCGATCCCCCTCTGCGTGCTGCCGATCACGCTGTCAATCCTGCTGCCACAACCCTCAGTCCGACTGGGGCTTAGACGTGGAATGAACTCCGTATGCCTAAGCCAACCCACGAAATGAGCGTGCGGGCGTTCAGCCAACCGAGAGGCAGAATGCGTAAGCCGAGGATCGAACGGGTAGTAGGTGGGTTCAAGCACATCTTCATATTTCTGCCATGCCAATGCCATTTTTATAGCTTGTAAATTCATACAATGGTCCCCTAAGCCTTCATGTGAAGTTTCGTTGCAAGACGACCAGTTTTCTATTTTTCATGATTTTCAAAACTTTTTACGGTTTGGGATTTTTAAAAGTTTTTTTAGAAATAGTTTTGTCCCCAAATTTGGTAGAGGTGATCCTTGTATTTTTGTTGGCATGCACAAAAAAATTTAGCAAAACACTCGAAGTGGAGAAGATTTTGTGATCATTTGAAAAACGTGTCCCTATTTCAGACACTTAATGGCTACTGGCAGCAAACCTATAAAATCTCAAATGCTCTTTAAGGGGGTGTGAGTTCTCGAGGTTTGATGAGGGATAGGGGGCCAATATAAGGGCCAAGTACCAGCACCCATCGCACATCATGTGCGCACACCCCCGACCCCCCCAATCGTCGAAACCCCTAATGCCGCCGATTAATCTCTCCAGTGATGCTCCGATGATGCTCCGGCGATGGTGCCACAGGAGAAAAAAATGCGGCACCAGTAGATGCCCAAGCCCAGCATTTGCACCGTGGCTCAAACTCTTAGACTGGGAATGAACTCCGTATGCTTAGACATGGAATGAACTCCGTATGCCTAAGCCAACCCATGAAACGAGCGTGCGGGCGCTCAGCCGGCTGAAGAACCAGAATGCGTAAGCCGAGCATCGGCCCGGTCCCCCTCTGTGTGCTGTCGGTCCCACTGCCACAACCCTTAGTCTGGCTGGGGCTTAGACATGGAATGAACTCCCTATGCCTAAGCCAACCAACGAAACGGGTGTGCGGGCATTCAGTCGGCCGGAGAGGCAGAATGCGTAAGCCGAGGATTGGCCCGGTCCCTCTTACGTGCTACCAATCCTGCAACCACAACCCTCGATCCGATCTGATCTTAGATTGGGAATGAACTCCATATGCTTAGACTGGGGATGAACTCCGTATGCCTAAATCAACCCACGGAACGAGTGTGCGTGCGCTCAGTCGGTCGGAGAGGCTGATCGGAGAGGCAGAATGCGCTAGCCGAGGATCGGTTCAGTCCCCCCTAAGTGTTGTCGATCCTGCTATCGCAACCCTTAGTTCGGTCTGATCTTAGACTAGGAATGAACTTCGTATGCCTAAGTCAACCCACGAAATGAGCGTTCGGGCGTTAAGTCGGCTGGAGAGGCATAATGCGCAAGCTGGGGATTGGCCCGGTCCCCCTCTGCGTGCTATCGGTCCCACTGCCACAACCCTCGGTCTGGCTGGGGCTTAGACATGGAATGAACTCCCTATTCCTAAGCCAACCCATAAAACGGGCATGCTGGCGCTCAGTCGATCGGAGAGGCAGAATGCGCAAGCTGGGGACCGACCTAGTCCCCCCTACATGCTGTCGATCCTGCTGCCGCAACCCTCGGTCTGGTTTGATCTTAGATTGGGAATGAACTTCGTATGCCTAAGTCAACCCACGAAACGAGCATGCGGGTGCTCAGCTGATCGGAGAGGTAGAATGCGCAAGTCAGGGACCGGCCTGTTCCCTCCTTGGGTGCTGTCGATCCTGTTGCCGCAACCCTCGGTCTGGTCTGATCTTAGATTGGAAATAAACTTCGTATGCCTAAGTCAACCCACGAAATGAGTGTTCGAGCACTGAGCCAGCCGGAGAGGCATAATGCGTAAGCCGATGATCAACCCGGTCCCCCTCTACGTGCTATCGGTGCCACTACCCCAACCAGAGAGCCTAATCGGTGGCATTGGGGGTTTCGACGATTGGGGGGGTCGGAAGGGTGTGCACACATGATGTGCGATGGGTGCTGGTACTTATGTCACGGGCTCCAACCTTAGACTCAGAAACCGTGCGGCCTTAGGCTTGGAATCTCCTCTTTTATGCCTAAGTCAGCCTAAAACACAAGCGTACGAGCACTAGAACAACGGGAAGGGTTGATTATACAACTTAAAGAGAAACAAGATAAGAAGGAAAAATTTTGGAAATGCTCTTGTATTCACTGAAATAGAAGTGTTTGATGGGGTACAAATGAGGGAGGAGTAGCCCTCTATTTATAGCTGAGGCTCCAGCTTACACTTAATGGCAATATCCCTAGAATAAAGGCTAAAATCATGGAATTATATAGATTACAATCAATCAGGATGCTAACTCCTGATTTTTAGGGTCAACCAAATCTACCAGGACGCTGCTACTAATCCTGCCTGCTTCCAGAAGCTTCCCTTGCTTGTCCAGCACCTTAGGCCCTTCTGGATGTGGTGCGGGCAGCTTGTATGCCAGGCCTTGGTCTCATGGGCTGGCTTGCAAGTTAGGCGGGTGTTCGGAACTCGTTTGCTAGGCTTTGCGCGTAGATACCTGCCAGCACGCTTGGTCTACGGGCCTCAACCTCTGGCTTGCCTGCTGGGGTGCCTGATGTGCCTGGCGCGCCCGCCCAGGGCGTGACATTCTCCCCCACCTGATTGTATAATGCCCTCATTGCATCTTCTGCATGGTACTACCTATTCTGGTCCTCAAACTACCATAAGTCATCTACTGGTTCCCAGCTCGCCTCACTATCTGGAAGTCCCTTCCAATGCACCAAGTACTCTTGTCTTGGCTGATAGTTCTTCTGTCTCACCTCCCAGTCAGCTATGATGCTGTGGACCTCCTTCCCATATGAGGCCTTTGCTCCCAATGGCATACGCTTTGACTCTGCCTATCCTGGATCTCCCTCATCCTCATGGAACAGCTTGAGCATGCTCACATGGAACACCAAGTGTACCCTCGGCCTGGGTGGCATATCCAGCTTGTAGGCAACCTTGCCTACCCTCTTGACTACTCAGAAAAGTCCCTCATGCCTCTGAACTAGGCCTTTATGCAGTCCCCTATGGTGCACAATGGGATGCAGCTCCACCAACACCAAGTCTCTAACCTGAAACTGCACGTCCCACCTATTTTGGTCTGCCCACTTCTTCGACCTCTTGGCCGCCTTGTGTAGACAAACTCTGGCCAAGTCAGTTTGCTCCTGCCATGCCTTGGCAAACTTGTATGCTGTTGGATTCGGCCTTGTATAACCTGCAGCAATCGAACCGGGTGTTAGTGGTTGTTGCCCTATCACAACCTTAAATGGGCTATGGTTCGTTGCCTTGCTCCTTTGCAAGTTGTAGGAAAACTGCACAATATCTAGCTGCTTTGGCCAGTCCCTTTGTGTGGCACTCACATAGTGCCTGAGGTAGACCTCCAATAGTCCATTCACTCATTCTGTTTGCCCATCGGTCTGTGGATGCATGCTGGTGGAAAAGTTCAAGTCTGGCCCCAACAGCTTGAACAACTCAATCCAGAACCTGCCCGTAATATGCCCATCCCGATCACTAACAATTGTCCGTCCTAACCACGAACCTTGACCCCAACAGGTAATGGCACTAAGTGCGCAAGCAGTGCACCACTGTAGTCATTTCTTTCTCTTAGATCATGTACTTGCGCTTAGTCTCATTCAGTTTCCTGCTCTCGAATGCGACTGGACATCCCTCCTACATCAACACACCCCCTAAGGCAAAGTCTGATGCATCCGTATGCACCTCATACGGCTTGGCATGGTCTGGCAAGGCCAAGACTGGCTCCTTGATCACAGCTCGCTTCAACCTGTCAAAGGCTTCCTTGCACCTTGCGCTCCACTCCCATGCTTTCCCTTTCTTGAGCAAGTCAGTCAATGGTGTGGCTATTGCGGAGTGACCTTTGATGAAGCCCCTGTAGTAGTTGACCAGCCCAAGGAATGATCTCAACTCAGTGACCTTGGCTGGCAGTTGCCACTCCAGGATGGCATGCATCTTACCTTCATCCATGCGTATCCTGCCACTTCCCACTATGTGGCCAGGGAACAGGATCCCTACTAGGCGAATGAGCACTTCTCCCTCTTGAGAAATAGCTTGTGCACTCGCAACACCTCGAACACCTGTCTGAAGTGGTCTACATGCTCTCCCAAAGTCTGGCTATAGATCACAATGTCATCCAAATAAACCATAACAAACCGATCAAGGAATGATTGAAGTACCTTGTCTATAAGGGTGCAGAATGTTGCTGGGGCATTCATGAGTTTGAAAGGCATCACCAAGAACTCATACGAACCATACCGAGTGACACATGCTATCTTTGGCTCATCTCCCTCTGCAATCCTGACTTGATAGTAGCCTAACCTCAAAGCCCGGTAGTCTATGCACAGTCGTAACGACCCATCATGCTTGCGCTGAAATAGAACCGGTGCACCATAGGGTGCCTTCGATGGCCTGATGAAGCCAGCATCAACTAACTCTTTGAGCTGCTTCCTCAACTCTTCCAACTCTGGTGGAGACATTCGATAAGGGGCTCTAACTGGTGGCTTGGCCTCAAACACCAGCTCGATCTTGTGGTCCACCTCCCTCTTAGGTGGTAGCTTGCTAGGTAGCTTTGCGAGCATCATATCACTAAAGGTCTTCAGCACCTTTAGCACCTCCAAGGGTGACTCGGTCTCCTTCTCCCTTGGCTCTTCATATTTCAGGGCTACCAAGAAGGTGTCTTCTTGTCAGCTTACTGCCTTGGCAAATTGGATGGCTGACACCACCCGCGACCCAACTCCAGACCCTCTCCTCAATGGCACTCGGCATTGGCACTGTGCATCCAAGATGCAAACACAATTGACAAAAGTCACAAGGAGGGCATTAATCCAAACAAGGAAACCCATGAAATGAGCATGCAGGTGCTCAGCAGGCCAGAGAGGCAGATGCGCAAGTCGGGGATCGGCTCGGTCCCCCCTGTGTGCTGTCGATCCTACTATTGGTCCTACTGTCACAACCCTCAATCCGGTCCGATCTTAGATCGAGAATGAACTCCGTATGCTTAGACATGGAATAAACTCTGTATGCCTAAGCCAACCCATGAAACGAGCGTACGGCCGCTCAACCGGCCGGAGTGTTAGAATGCGTAAGCCAGGGACTGGCCCGGTCCCCCTTGCGTGCTGTTGATCCTGCTGCAGCAACCTTCGATCCGTTTTGATCTTAGACTGGGAATGAACTTCGTATGCCTAAGTCAACCCATGAAACGCGCATTCGGGTGCTGAGCCGATCGGAGAGGCATAATGCGCAAGCCGAGGAATGACCCGATCCCCCTCTGTGTGCTGTCAGTCCCGCTGCCACAACCCTCAATTCGATTGGGGCTTAGACATGGAATAAACTCCCTATGCTTAAGCCAACCCACGAAACGAGCGTGCGGGCGCTTAGCTGGCCGAGAGGTAGAATGCACAAGATGGAGATCGGCCCGGTTCCCCCTGCTACTGCCGATCCTGCTGTCGCAACCCTCGGTCCGATACGATCTTAGACTGGGAATGAACTCCGTATGCTTAGACTGGGGATGAACTCCGTATGCCTAAGTCAACCAACAAAACGAGCGTGTGGGTGCTCAGTCGGCCGTAGAGGCCGGTCGGAGAGGCATAATGCGCAAGCCTGGGATCAGCCCGATCCCCCTATCCATGCTGTCGATCTCACTACCGGTCCTGCTACCACAACCCTCGATCTGACAAGGGCTTAGACATGGAATGAACTCTATATGCCTAAGCCAACCCACGAAACGAGCGTGTGGGCACTCAACCAGCTAGTGACGTAGAATGTGCAAGCCAAGGATCGACCCGGTCCCCTGTGCGTGCTATCGATCATACTGTCATAACCCTTGGTCCGATCCGATCTTAGACTGGGAATGAACTTCGTATGCATAAGTCAACCCATGAAACGAGCGTATGGGCACTGAGTTGATCGAAGAGGCAAAATGCTTAAGCTGGGGATCGGCTTGGTCCCCCTCTACGTACTACTAGTTCTGCTACCACAACCCTCGGTCTGATGGGGCTTAAACATGGAGTGAACTCCCTATGCCTAAGCCAACCCACGGAACGGGCGTGCGGGCTCTCAGTCAGTGGGAGAGGCAGAATGCGTAAGCTGGGGATCGGCCCGGTTCCCCCTGCATGCTGCCAATCCTGCTATCGCAACCCTCGATCCGATCTAATTTTAGACTGGGAATGAACTCCGTATGCTTAGACTGGGGATGAACTCCGTATGCCTAAGTCAACCCATGAAACGAGTGTGCGGGCGCTCAGCCGGCCGGAGAGGCCAGTCGGAGGCGCATAATGCACAAGCCGAGGATCAACCCAATCCCCCTCTGCGTGCTATCGATCTCGCTACCGGTCCTGCTGCCATAACTCTTGGTTCGGCTAGGGCTTAGACATGGAATGAACTCCGTATGCCTAAGCTAACCCACGAAATGAACGTGCAGGTGTCACGGGCTCTGACCTTAGACTCAGAAACCGTGCGGCCTTAGGCTTGGAATCTTCTCTTTTATGCCTAAGTTAGCCTAAAACATAAGCGTGCGGGCACTAGAACAATGGGAAGGGCTGATTACGCAAGTTAAAGAGAAACAGGATAAGAAGATAGAATTCTGGAAATGCTCTTATATTCACTGAAACAGAAGTGTTTGATGGTGTACAAATGAGGGTAGAGCAACCCTCTATTTATAGTTGAGGCTCCAGCTACAACTTAATGGCATATCCCTAGAATAAAGGCTAAAATCATGGGATTATACAGATTACAATCAATCAGGATGCCAACTCCTGATTGTCATGGTCAACCAAATCTGCCAGGATACTCCAGCTGATCTTGCTTGCTTCCAAAAGCTTTTCTTGCCTGTCCAGCACCTTGGGCCCTTTTGGATGTGTTACGGGCAGGTTGTATGCTAGGCCTTGGTCTCATGGGCTGGCCTGCAAGTTGGGCGGGTGTTATGATCTCATTTGCTAAGCTTTATGCACAGATACCTACCAGCACGCCCGGTCTGCGGGCCTTAACCTCTGGCTCACCTGCTGGTGCACCTGATGTGCCTGGTGTGCCCGCCCAGGGCATGACATTCTCCCCCACCTGATTGCACAATGCCCTCGTTGCATTTTCTGCATGGTACTACCTGATTTGGTCCCTGAACTACCATAAGTCATCTACTGGTTCCTAGCTTGCCTCACTGTCTGGAAGTCCCTTCCAGCGCACCAAGTACTCTTGTCTTGGCTGATAATTCTTTCGTCTCACCTTTCAGTCAGCTATGATGCTGTGGACCTCCTTCTCATATGAGGCCCTTGCTCCTAATGGTGTACGCTTTGACTTTGCCCGTCCTGGATCTCCCTCATCCTCATGGAACGGCTTGAGCATGCTCACATGGAACATTGGGTGTACTTTCAGCTTGGGTGGCATATCTAGCTTGTAGGCAACCTTGCCTACCCTCTTGACTACTCGAAAAGGTCCCTCATACCTCTGGACTAGGCCTTTGTGCAGCCCCCTATGGCACACAATGGGATGTAGCTTCACCAACACCAAGTCTCCAACCTGGAACTACACGTCCCGTCTATTCTGGTCTGCCCACTTCTTCGACCTCTTGGCCGTCTTGTGTAGACAAACTCTGGCCAAGTCAGTTTGCTCCTGCCATGCCTTGGAAAACTTGTATGCTGCTGGATTTGACCCTGTATAACCTACAGCAATCAAACCGGGTGTTAGTGGTTGTTGCCCTATCACAACCTCAAATGGGCTCTGGTTCGTTGCCTCGCTCCTTTGCAAGTTGTAAGAAAACTGCGCAATATCTAGTAGCTTTGGCCAGTCCCTTTGTATGGCACTTACATAGTGCCTGAGGTAGATCTCTAATAGTCCATTTACTCGCTCTGTCTGCCCATCGGTCTGTGAATGCATGCTAGTGGAAAAGTTCAAGTCTGACCCTAATAGCTTGAATAACTCAGTCTAGAACCTACCCGTGAAACACCCATCTTGATCACTAACAATCATCCTTGGCCCTCCCCGGTACTTAACCATGTTCTTCAGGAACAATTGAGCTACCTCCTCGACTGGGCACTCCTTGGTTGCTGGAATGAAGATTCCATACTTGGAAAACCTATCCAACATTACCATGTGCTTCCAAACCCTTTTGCTTTGGGTAGACCGACTATAAAGTCCAGAGAAACACTCTTCCATGGTCACTCTGGCACTAGCAATGGCTCTAAGAGACCCCCTGGTTTTTTGAGCTCCACCTTGTCCTGTTGGCACATAAGACAAGTCTTCACATAGGCCTTCACATCATCCCTCATGTGCGGGTAGTAGTACCGATCCTCGATCAGCGCCAGGGTGAGGCTCACTTCGGGGTGTCCAGCCCACTTTGAATCATGGCATTCTTGCAAAACTTCCTTACGGAGCTTCTCGTGCTGCGGCACAAATAGTCTACTACCCTTGGTGTACAGCAACCCATCTTGCAACCAAAACCGCATAATCTTACCTTGCTGGGCGTACTCCATCAAAGCCTTGGCTGTAGGATCACGCGCAAGTCCCTCATTGATGTGTGGCACTAGTGACCCCTCTAGTTGGCTAATGGCAGCAAGGTTAGCCTTTCTGCTCAGGGTGTTTGCCACTAGGTTCGCCCGTCCTGGCTTGTACTCCATCTGAAAATCAAATTCTGCAAGAAAATCTTGCCATCTTGCCTGCTTGGCGGATAGCTTCTTCTGCGTCTGGAAGTAGCTGGTCGCCACATTGTCCATCCTCACCACGAACCTTGACCCCAACAGGTAATGTCACCAAGTACATAAACAGTGTACCACTACGGTCATCTCCTTCTCTTTGATCGTGTACTTGCGGTTAGTCTCGTTCAGCTTCCTGCTCTCGAACGTGACTGGATGTCCCTCCTGCATCAACACGCCCCCTATGGCAAAGTCTGATGCATTTGTATGTACCTCATATGGCTTGGCATGGTCTGGCAAGGCCAAGACTGGCTCCTCGGTCACAGCCCATTCCAACCTATCAAGGGCTTCCTGGCACCCTGCGCTCCACTTCCATGCTCTCCCTTTCTTCAGCAAGTCAGTCAATGGTGTGGCTATTGCTGAGTGACCTTTGATGAAGCACCTGTAGTACTTAACCAACCCAAGGAATGATCTCAACTCAGTGACCTTGGCTGGCGATTGCCACTCCAAGATGGCGTGTATCTTGCCTTCATCCCTGTGTATCCTGCCACCTCCCACTATGTGGTCTAGGAATGGGATCTCCTGCTGGGTGAATGAGCACTTCTCCCTCTCGACAAATAGCTTGTTCACCCACAACACCTTGAACACCTGTCTCAAGTGGTCTACATGCTCTCTTAAAGTCTGGTAGTAGATCACAATGTCATCTAAATAAACCACAACAAATCGATCAAGGAACGATTGAAGTACCTTGTTCATAAGGGTGCACAATGTTGCTGGGGCATTCGTGAGTCTGAAAGGCATCACCAAGAACTCATATGAACCATATCGAGTGACACATGCTGTCTTTAGCTCATCTCCCTCCACGATCTTGACTTGATAGTAGCTCGACCTCAAATCCAGCTTGGTGAACCACCTTGCACTCCCAAGTTGATCGAACAAGTCCGCAATGAGTGGGATGGGTTACTTGTTCTTGATGGTTAGCTTGTTCAAAGCTCGATAGTCTATGCACAGCCACAACGACCCATCATGCTTGCGTTGGAATAGAACCGGTGCACCATAGGGCATCTCCGATGGCCTGATGAAGCCAGCATCAACTAACTCTTTGAGCTACTTCCTTAACTCCTCCAACTCTGGTGGAGACATTCGGTAAGCGGCTCTAGCTGGTGGCTTGGCCTCGGACACTAGCTTGATGTTATGGTCCACCTCATTCTTAGGTGGTAGCTTGCTAGACAGCTTTACGGGCATCACATCACTAAAGGTCTTTAGCAACTCCAAGGGTGACTCGGTCTCCTTTTCCGTTGGCTCATCAAATTTTAGGGCTACCAAGAAGGTGCCTTTTTGTCTGCTTACTGCCTTGGCAAATTGGATGGCTGACACCACCTGTGACCCAACTCTAGACCCTCTCCTCAATGGCACTAGGCTTTGGCACCGTGCATCCAAGATGCAAACACAATCGACAAAAGGCACAAGGAGGGCATTAATCCGAACAAGGAAATCTAACCCAATCACAAACTCATAGTCGTCAAGGGGTATTACCTCTATAGTCTCCTTACCTTTCCAGTCTCCAAGCAGTAACTCCACTCCCCGTGCTACTCCAATGGCTGGAACCTCCTTGGAGTTCACCGTTTTGATGGTACTAGTCCCTTTCTGCACCTTTAGTTTGAGCTTTTGGGCTCCATCACCTAAAATCAAAAGATGTGAGGCACCTGTGTCCACCAGTACGCTCACCTTCTGACCCGAAACCATTAGATCCACAAACATCAAGCCCTTTGGCTTATGGCTCCTCTTACTCTAGACAGCATTGAGTACCAATGACCCAAGCTTTGCTGTCTCTGACTCTGGCTTCTTGTTAGACTCCTTGTCTACAGCAGCCAGTTTTCCCTTCTGCAGGCAATTACGTGCTATATGGCTCCCTCCACATAGGTAGCATGCTAGTGGCTCTCGATCCCCTTTTGCTTTCCACTTGCCTGCTGGTGGCTTCCTCTCACCATCCTTGGTTGAACAGTCTCGGTCTCCATCCTTGGACTCCTGGTCACAGTCCTTCCCCTTAGACTGCTTCTTCCAGTCCCTATCATCCCTGCCCCTTACCCTTGGGCTTGGTAGACTCGAACTTGTTCAGAGGCTTGAACTCTATCAAGGCCTCAACAGTAGTCATGGCTTTAGGCAAGTCATGAACTCCTCTCCTTTGTAGCTCATGCTTCACGCACGGCTTCAACCCATCAATGAAAGCAAATAAGGCATCCTTCTTACCTAGATCCGAGATCTGTAGCATCAATTCAGAGAATTTTTGGACATACTCCCTTATGTCCCCTTGCTAGCTCAGCCTGCGTAACTTTGCCCGCGCTTCATCATTGGCATACTCTGGGTAAAATTGTTCTCTGCACTCTTTTTGGAACTCTGCCCAGGTTCCAATCTTGCTCTCCCATGCCTGACATCATCACACCTATGCCTCCACCACAATAAGGCTACATCAATGAGATACATAGCAGCAGTGCTTACCTTTATCGCCTCGTCTTGAATGCCCATGGCCTGGAGGTACTACTCCATACCCCATAGGTAGCTGTCTACTTCCTTGGCTACCCTAGTCCCCTTGAACTCCTTAGGCTTGGGAACATCCAATCTGGACTTGGACACTCCAGCAAACATGCCATTCCCAATGGCAGTCTTGCAAGCAACGAGCTCACTGGCAAGCTCTTCTATCCGCTGGCACATGGCCTCCATACCATCGTGCAAGGTCAGCACTTCAGCCTCCAAGGTCTGATTCTTTCGAGTGAACACGTCCATGCCTTTGTTGAGAGCAGCATCCAGCTCACTTTGGATCTCTTCCCCCATAGAGTCTAGCAATGCAATGTGAGTCTCTACCTCCTCAAGCTTCTCTCCCATGTTGCCTACGGTCACCTCCACCTTGGCCAGCCTACTGTCCATGGTAGACCAGATATCTCTAGAACTAGCTTTCTTGCCTCTTCCATGCCCATGCTCCTGGGCCTCTGGTTGTTGGCTAGCAACATCGCTTTGGGATGCCATCGCCTCAATCATGATCTAACCTGCACAACAGAAACACACAGAATCAAACTCGCTCTGATACCAACTGTCACGGGCTCTGACCTTAGACTTAAAAACCATGCAGCCTTAGGCTTGGAATCTCCTCCTTTATGCCTAAGTCAGCCTAAAACACAAGCGTGCAGGCACTAGAACAATGGGAAGGGCTGATTACGCAAGTTAAAGAGAAACAGGATAAGAAGACAGAATTCTGGAAATGCTCTTGTATTCACTGAAACAGAAGTGTTTGATGGTGTACAAATAAGGGTGGAGCAGCCCTCTATTTATAGTTGAGGCTCCTGCTATAACTTAATGGCATATCCCTAGAATAAAGGCTAAAATCATGGGATTATACAGATTACAATCAACCAGGATGCTAACTCCTGATTTTTAGGGTCAACCAAATCTGCCAGGATGCTCCAACTGATCCTGCATGCTTCCAGAAGCTTCCCTTGCCTGTCCAACACCTTGGGCCCTTTTGGATGTGGTACGGGCAGCTTGTATGCCAGGTCTTGGTCTCACGGGCTGGCCTGCAAGTTGGGTGGGAGTTCTGAACTCGTTCGCTAGGCTTTACGCACAGATACCCCGCTAGCACGCCTGGTTTACAGGCCTTAACCTCTGGCTCACCTGTTGGTGCACCTGATGTGCCTAGCACACCCGCCCAGGGCATGACACGGGCGCTCAATTGATCAGAGAGGTAGAATACGCAAGCTGGGGATCGGCCCGATCCCACCCTGCGTGCTGTCGATCCTGCTGCTGGTCCTACTGCCGTAATCCTCGGTCCAATCCGATCTTAGACTGGGAATGAACTCCGTATGCTTAGACTGGGGATGAACTCCGTATGCCTAAGTCAATCCACGATACGAGCGTACGGGCACTGAGCTGACCGGAGAGGCATAATGCGCAAGACGGGGATTGGCCCGGTCCCCTTCTGCGTGCTGCCAGTCCCGCTGCCACAACCCTCGGTCTGACTGGGGCTTGACATGGAATGAACTCCCCATGCCTAAGCCAACCCACAAAATGGGTGTGCGAGCATTCAGTCGGCCGGAGAGGTAGAATGCGCAAGCCAAGGATCGACCTGGTCCCCCCTATGTGCTGTCGATCCTGCAGCCGTAACCCTCGGTCCGATCCGATCTTAGACTAGGAATGAACTCTGTATGCTTAGACTGGGGATAAACTCCGTATGCCTAAGTCAACCCATGAAACGAGCGTGCGGGCACTTAGCCGACCAGAGAGGCAGGATGCGTAAGCCGGGGATCGAACGGGTGGTAGGTGGGTTCAAGCACATCTTCATATTTCTGCCATGCCAATGCCATTTTTATGGCTTGTAAAATTCATACAATGGTCCCCTAAGCCTTCATGTGAAGTTTCCTGGCAAGACAACTCGTTTTCTATTTTTCACGATTTTCAAAACTTTTTGTGGTTCGGGATTTTTTAAAATTTTTTTAGGAAGATTTTTGTCCCCAAATTTAGTAGAGGTGATCCTTGTATTTTTATTGGCATACACAAAAAAATTCAGCTAAAAACTCCAAGTGGAGAAGATTTTGTGATCGTTTGAAAAAAGTGTCCCCATTTTAGACACTTTAATGGCTACTGGTAGCAAACTGATAAAATCTCAAATGCTCTTTAAGGGGGCGCGAGTTCTTGAGGTTTGATTAGGGATAGGGGGCCAATATAAGGGCCAAGTACCAGCACCCATCATACATCATGTGTGCACACCCCCCGGTCCCCCAATCGTCGGAACCCCCAATGCCGTCGGTTAGGCTCTCCGACGATGCTCCGGCGATGGTGCCCCGGGTGAAAAAAATGTGGCACCAGCACATGCTCGAGCCCAGCATGTGCACTGTGGCTCAAAATGTTAGACTTGGAATGAACTCCGTATGCTTAGACATGGAATGAACTCCGTATGCCTAGGCCAACCCATGAAACGAGCGTGCAGGCACTCAGCCGGCAGGAGAGGAAGAATTTGCAAGCCGAGGATCGACCCAGTCCCCCCTACGTGCTGTCGATCCTACTATTGCAACCCTCGGTCCGGTCTAATCTTAGAGTGGGAATGAACTCCGTATTCATAAGTCAACCCACGAAACGAGCGTGCGGGCGCTGAGCCGGTAGAAGAGGCATAATGTGCAAGCCGACTATTGGCCCGGTCCCCCTCTACGTGCTGCCAGTCCCGCTCCCACAACCCTCGGTCTGACTGGGGCTTAGACATGGAATGAACTCCCTATGCCTAAGCCAACCCACGAAACAGGTGTACGAGCGCTCAGCCGGTTGGAAAGGCAGAATGAGCAAGCCAGGGATCGGCCCGGTCCCCCCTGCATGCTGTCGATCCTGCTACCGTAACCCTCAGTCTGGTCTGATCTTAGATTGGGAATGAACTCGTATGCTTAGATTGGGGATGAACTCCGTATGCCTAAGTCAACCCACGAAACGAGCGTGCGGGCACTCACCCAGTCGGAGAGGCATAATGCGCAAGTCGGGGATCAGCCCGGTCCCCCTCTGCGTGTAGCCGATCCCGCTACTGGTCATGCTACCACAACCCTCGGTCTGGCTAGAGCTTAGACATGGAATGAACTCCGTATGCCTAAGCCAAGCCACGAAACGAGCTTGCAGGCGCTCAGCCAGCCAGAGAGGCAGAATGCGTAAGTCGGAGATCAACCTGGTCCCCCTCTGTGTGCTGCTGATCCTACTGCTGGTCGTGCTGCTGCAACCCTCGATCTGGTTTGATCTTAGACTGGGAATGAACTCTGTATACTTAGACATGGAATGAACTCCGTATGCCTAAGTCAACCTATGAAACGAGCATACCAGCGCTGAGCTGGTCGGAGAGGCATAATGCGCAAGTCAGGGATCGGCTCGATCCCCCTCTACGTGCTACCGGTCCCGCTGCCACAACCCTCGGTCCAGTTGGGGCTTAGACATGGAATGAACTCCCTATGACTAAGCCAACCCACGAAACGGGCGTGCGGGCGCTCAGCAGGCCGGAGAGGCAAAATGCACAAGTCGGGGATCGACCCGATCCTCCCTACGTGCTGCCAATCCTACTATCGCAACCCTCGGTCCGGTCCAATCTTAGGCTGGGAATGAACTCCGTATGCTTAAACTAGGGATGAACTCCGTATGCCTAAGTCAACCCACGAAACGAGCGTGCGGGCGCTCAGCCGACCAGAGAGGCAGGATGCGCAAGCTAGGAATCGAACGGGTGATAGGTGGGTTCAAGCACATCTTCATATTTCTGCTATGCCAATGCCATTTTTATGGCTTGCAAATTCATACAATGGTCCCCTAAGCCTTCATGTGAAGTTTCGTGGCAAGACGACCCGTTTTCTATTTTTCATGATTTTTGAAACTTTTTACGGTTCGGGATTTTTGAAAATTTTTTTAGAAAGCCTTTTGTCCCCAAATTTGGTAGAGGTGACCCTTGTATTTTTTTTGGCATGCATAAAAAAATTCAGCTAAAAAATCGAAGTGGAGAAGATTTTGTGATCGTTTGAAAAAAGTGTCCCGATTTCAGACAATTTAATGGCTACAGGCAGCAAACCTATAAAATCTCAAATGCTCTTTAAGGGGGTGTGAGTTCTCGAGGTTTGATGAGGGATAGGGGGCCAATATAAGGGCCAAGTACCAGCACCCATTGCACATCATGAGTGCACACCCCCCGGCCCCCCCAATCGTTAAAAACCCCCAATGTCGTCGGTTAGACTTTCCGCCGATGCTCCGGTGATGCTGCCTCGGGCAAAAAAAATGTGGCACCAGCACATGCCCAAGCCCAGCATGTGTACCATGGTTCAAAATCTTATACTGGAATGAACTCCGTATGCTTAGACATGGAATGAACTTCGTATGCCTAAGCCAAACCACGAAACGAGCCTGCGGGTGCTCAGTCAGCCGGAGAGGCAAAATGTGCAAGCCGGGGATTGGCTCGGTCCCCCCTGCATGCTGTCAATCCTGCTACTGCAACCCTCAGTTCGGTCTGATCTTAGACTGGGAATGAACTCCGTATGCATAAGTCAACCCAAGAAATGAGCGTGCGGGCACAGAGCTGGTCGAAGAGGCATAATGCACAAGCCGGGGATTGGCTCGGTCTCCCTCTACGTGCTGCCGATCTCGTTGCCACAACCCTCGATCTGGTTGGGGCTTAGACATGGAATGAACACCCTATGCCTAAGCCAATCCATGAAATGGGCGTGCGGGTGCTCAGTCGATCGAAGAGGCAGAATGCGCAAGCCGGGGATCAGCCCGATCCCTCCTGCGTCCTGCCAATCCTGCATCGTAACCCTCAGTTCGGTCCGATCTTAGACTGGGAATGAACTCCGTATGCCTAAGTCAACCCATGAAACGAGCGTTTGGGCACTATGCCGGCTGTAGAGGCATAATGTGCAAGCTGGGGATCGGCCCAGTCCCCCTCTGCATGTTGTTGGTCTCGCTGCCACAACCCTCGGTCTGACTGGGGCTTAGACATGGAATGAACTCTCTATGCCTAAGCCAACCCATGAAACGGGTGTGCAGGCCCTCAACCAGTCGGAGAGGCAGAATGCATAAGCCGGGGATCGACCTGGTCCCCTCTACGTGCAGCAGATCCTGGTGCCATAACCCTCGATCCGATCTGATCTTAGACTGGGAATGAACTCTGTATGCTTAGACTGGGGATGAACTCCGTATGCCTAAGTCAACCCACGAAATGAGCGTGCGGACACTCAGCCAACCAGAGAGGCAAGATGCGCAAGCCGATGATTGAATGGGTAGTAGGTGGGTTCAAGCACATCTTCATATTTCTGCCTTGCCAATGCCATTTTTATGGCTTGTAAATTCATACAATGGTCCCCTAAGCCTTCATGTGAAGTTTCGTGGCAAGACGACTCGTTTTCTATTTTTCACGATTTTTGAAACTTTTTACGGTTTGGGATTTTTTAAAATTTTTTTAGAAAGAGTTTTGTCCCCAAATTTGGTAGAGGTGATCCTTGTATTTTTTTTGGAATGCACAAAAACATTCAGCAAAAAAATCGAAGTGGAGAAGATTTTGTGACCGTTTGAAAAAGGTGTCCCCATTTCAGACACTTAGTGGCTACTGGCAGCAAACCTATAAAATCTCAAATGCTCTTTAAGGGGGTGTGAGTTCTCGAGGTTTGATGAGGGATAGGGGGTCAATATAAGGGCCAAGTACCAGCACCCATCGCACATCATGTGGGCACACCCCTCGACCCCCCCAATCGTCGGAACCCCTAATGCCACCGGTTAAACTTTCTAGTGATGCTCCGACGATGCTCCGGTGATGGTACCCTAGGCGAAAAAAATGCGGCACCAGTAGATGCCCGAGCCCAGCATCTGCACGTTGGCTCAAACTCTTAGACTGGGAATGAACTCCGTATGCTTAGACATGGAATGAACTCCGCATGCCTAAGCCAATCCATGAAACGAGTGAGCGTGCCGGCCGGAGAGGCAGAATGCGTAAGCCGGGGATCGGCCCGGTCCCCCTCTGTGTGCTGTCGGTCCCGCTGCCACAACCCTTAGTCTGACTGGGGCTTAGACATGGAATGAACTCCCTATGCCTAAGCCAACCAACGAAACAGGTGTGCGGGCATTCAGTCGGCCGGAGAGGCAGAATGCACAAGCCGAGGATTGGCCCAGTCCCCCTTGCATGCTACCGATCCTACTACCACAACCCTCGATCCGGTCCGATCTTAGACTGGGAATGAACTCCGTATGCTTAGACTGGGGATGAACTCTGTATGCCTAAGTCAACCCACGAAACGAGCGTGCGGGCGCTCAGCTGGTCGGAGAGGCTGATTGGAGAGGTAGAATGCGCTAGCCGGGGATCGATCCAGTCCCCCCTACGTGCTGTCGATCTTGCTACCGCAACCCTTAGTTCGGTCCGATCTTAGACTGGGAATGAACTTCGTATGCCTAAGTCAACCCACGAAACGAGCGTTCGGGTGCTATGCCAGCCGGAGAGGCATAATGCGCAAGCTGGGGATTGGCCCGGTCCCCCTCTGTGTGCTATCGGTCTCACTGCCACAACACTATGTCCGGCTGGGGCTTAGACATGGAATGAACTCCCTATTCCTAAGCCAACCCATGAAACAGGCATACGGGCACTCAGCCGGCCGGAGAGGCAGAATGTGCAAGCTGGGGACCGACCTAGTCCCCCCTACGTGCTGTCGATCCTGCTGCCGCAACCCTCGGTCCGATCCGATCTTAGACTGGGAATGAACTTCGTATGCCTAAGTCAACCCACGAAACGAGCGTGCGGGTGCTCAGCTGACCGGAGAGGCAGAATGCGCAAGTCAGGGACTGGCCCGTTCCCTTCTTGGGTGCTATCGATCCTGCTGCCGCAACCCTCGGTCTGGTCCAATCTTAGACTGGAAATGCACTTCGTATGCCTAAGTCAACCCACAAAATGAGCGTTCGGGCACTGAGCCGATCGGAGAGGCATAATACGCAAGTCGGGGATCAACTCGATCCCCCTCTACGTGCTGTTAGTGCCACTGCCACAACCGGAGAGCCTAACCGACGGCATTGGGGGTTCTGACGATTGGGGGGGTCGTGGGGTGTGCGCACATGATGTGCAATGGGTGCTGGTACTTGTGTCACGGGCTCCGACCTTAGACTCAGAAACCGTGCGGCCTTAGGCTTGGAATCTCCTCTTTTATGCCTAAGTCAGCCTAAAACACAAGCGTACGGGCACTAGAACAATAGGAAGGGCTGATTAGGCAACTTAAAGAGAAACATGATAAGAAGGCAGAATTTTGGAAATGCTCTTGTATTCACTGAAATGGAAGTGTTTGATGGTGTACAAACGAGGGAAGAGTAGCCCTCTATTTATAGCTGAGGCTCCAGCTTACACTTAATGGTAATATCCCTAGAATAAAGGCTAAAATCATGGGATTATACAGATTACAATCAATCAAGATGCTAACTCCTAATTTTCAGGGTCAACCAAATCTACCAGGATGCTGCTGCTAATCCTGCCTGCTTCCAGAAGCTTCCCTTGCTTGTCCAGCACCTTAGGCCCTTCTAGATGTGGTGCGGGTAGCTTGTATGCCAAACCTTGGTCTCATGGGCTGGCCTGCAAGTTGGGCGGGTGTTTTGAACTCATTTGCTAGGCTTTGCGCGTAGATACCCGCCAGTACGCTTGGTCTATGGGCCTCAACATCTGGCTCACCTGTTGGTGCGCCTGATGTGCCTGGCGCGCCCACCCAGGGTGTGACATTCTCCCTCACCTGATTGCGTAATGCCCTCATTGCGTCTTCTGCATGGTACAGCCTATTATGGTCCTCAAACTACCCTAAGTCATCTGCTGGTTCCCATCTCGCCTCACTATCTGAAAGTCCCTTCTAGTGCACCAAGTACTCTTGTCTTGGCTGATAGTTCTTCCGTCTCACCTCCCAGTCAGCTACGATGCTGTGGACCTCCTTCCCATATGAGGCCCTTGCTCCCAATGGCGTACGCTTTGACTCTGCCTGTCCTGGATCTCCCTTATCCTCATGGAACGGCTTGAGCATGCTCACATGGAACACCGAGTGTACCCTCAGCTTGGGTGGCATATTCAGCTTGTAGGCAACCTTGCCTACCCTCTTGACTACTCTAAAAAGTCCCTCATGCCTCCGAACTAGGCCTTTGTGCAGCCCCCTATGGCACACAATGGGATGCAGCTTCACCAACACCAAGTCTCTAACCTGAAACTTCACGTCCCACCTATTTTGGTCTGCCCACTTCTTCGACCTCTTGGCCGCCTTGTGTAGACAAACTCTGGCCAAGTCAGTTTGCTCCTACCATGCCTTGGCAAACATTTATGCTGTTGGATTCGACCTTGTATAACCTGTAGCAATCGAACCGGGTGTTAGTGGTTGTTGCCCTATCACAACCTTAAATGGGCTCTGGTTCGTTGCCTTGCTCCTTTGCAAGTTTTAGGAAAACTGCACAATATCTAGTAGCTTTGGCCAGTCCCTTTGTGTGGCACTCACATAGTGCCTAAGGTAGACCTCCAATAGTCCATTGACTCATTCTGTCTGCCCATCGGTCTGCGGATGCATGCTGGTGGAAAAGTTCAAGTCTGGCCCCAACATCTTGAACAACTCAGTCTAGAACCTGCCCGTAAAACGCCCATCCTGATCACTAACAATGGTCCTCGGCACTCCTCAGTACTTAACCATGTTTTTCAGGAACAATCGAGCTACCTCCTCGGCTGGGCACTCCTTGGTTGCTAGAATGAAGATTCCATACTTGGAAAACCTGTCCACCACTACCATGATGCTTCCAAACCCTTTTGCTTTGGGTAGACGGACTATAAAGTCCAGAGAAACACTCTCCCATGGTCATTCTGGCACTGGCAATGGCTCTAAGAGATCGCCTGGTTTCTTGAGCTCCACCTTGTCCTATTGGCACACAAGACAAGTCTTCACATAGGCCTCTACATTGTCCCTCATGTACGGCCAATAGTACCGATCCTCGATCAGTGCCAAGGTACGGCTCACTCCGAGGTGTCCAGCCCACCTTGAATCATGGCATTCTTGCAAAACTTCCTTGTGGAGCTTCCCGTGCTACGGCACAAACAGTCTATTGCCCCTGGTGTACAGCAAGCCATCCTGCAACCAAAATCGCCTAGTCTTACCTTGCTGGGCGTACTCCATCAAAGCCTTGGCTATAGGATCATGCGTAAGTCCCTTCTTGATGCGCGGCACCAGTGACCCCTCTGGTTGGCTAATGGTAGCAAGGTTAGCCTTCCTGCTCAGGGCGTCTGCCACTAGGTTTGCCCACCCCGGCTTGTACTCCATCTGGAAATCAAATTCCACAAGAAAATCTTACCATCTCACCTGTTTGAGGGATAGCTTCTTCTGCGTCTAGAAGTAACTGGTCGCCACATTGTCCGTCCTAACCACGAACCTCGACCCCAACAGGTAATGGCACTAAGTGTGCAAGCAGTGCACCATTGCAGTCATCTCCTTCTCTTAGATCGTGTACTTGTGCTCAGTCTCATTCAGCTTCCTACTCTCGAATGCGACTGGACATCCCTCCTACATCAACACGCCCCCTATGGCAAAGTCTGATGCATCCATATGCACCTCATACGGCTTGGCATGGTCTGGCAAGGCCAAGACTGGCTCCTTGATCACAGCCCGCTTTAACCTATTAAAGGTTTCCTTGCACCCTGCGCTCCACTCCTATGCTTTCCTTTTCTTGAGCAAGTCAGTCAATGGCATGGCTATTGCTGAGTGACCTTTGATGAAGCCCCTGTAGTAGTTGACCAGCCCAAGGAATGATCTCAACTCAGTGACTTTGGCTGGCAGTTGCCACTCCAGGATGGCATGCATCTTGCCTTCATCCATGTGTATCCTGCCACTTCCCACTATGTGGCCAAGGAATGGGATCTCCTGCTGGGCGAATAAGCACTTCTCCCTCTTGACAAATAGGTTGTGCACCCACAACACCTCGAACACCTCTCTGAAGTGGTCTACATGCTCTCCCAAAGTCTGGCTGTAGATCACAATGTCATCCAAATAAACCATAACAAACCGATCAAGGAATGACTGAAGTACCTTGTTCATAAGGGTGCAGAATGTTGCTGGGGCGTTCATGAGTTTGAAAGGCATCACCAAGAACTCATACGAACCATACCGAGTGACACATGCTATCTTTGGCTCATCTCCCTCCGCAATCCTGACTTGATAGTAGCCTAACCTCAAATCCAGCTTGGTGAACCACCTTGCGCTCCCAAGTTGATCGAACAAGTTCGCAATGAGTGGATGGGGTACTTGTTCTTGATGGTCAGCTTGTTCAAAGCCTGATAGTCTATGCACAGTCGCAACGACCCATCATGCTTGTGCTGAAATAGAACTGGTGCACCATAGGGTGCCTTCGATGGCCTGATGAAGCCAGCATCAACTAACTCTTTGATATGCTTCCTCAACTCTTCCAACTCTGGTGGAGACATTCGGTAAGGGGCTCTAGCTGGTGGCTTGGCCTCAGACACCAGCTTGATCTTGTGGTCCACCTCCCTCTTAGGTGGTAGCTTGCTAGGTAGCTTTACGGGCATCACATCACTAAAGGTCTTCAGCACCTTTAGCACCTCCAAGGGTGACTTGGTCTCCTTCTCCCTTGGCTCATCATATTTCAGGGCTGCCAAGAAGGTGTCTTCTTGTCTGCTTATCGCCTTGGCAAATTGGATGGCTGACACCACCCGTGACCCAACTCCAGACCCTCTTCTCAATGGCACTCGGCATTGGCACCGTGAATCCAAGATGCAAACACAATTGATAAAAGGCACAAGGAGGGCATTAATCCGAACAAGGAAATCCAACCCAATCACAAACTCATAGTCATTAAGGGGTATTACCTCAATGGTCTCCTTGCCTTTCTAGTCTCAAAGCTACAACTCCACCCCCTGCGTTACTCCAATGGTTGGAACTTCATTGGAGTTCACCATTATGATGGTACCAGTCCCTTTCTGCACCTTTAGTCTGAGCTTCCAGGCTCTATCACCTGAAATAAAAAGATGTGAGGCACCCATTAGATCCGTAAACATCAAGCTCTTTGGCTTGCGGCTCCCCTTACTCTGGACAGCATTGAGCACCAACGACCCAAGCTTTGCTGCCTCTGACTCTAGCTCCTTATCAGACTCCTTGTCTACAGCAGCCAGCTTGCCCTTCTGCAGGTAATTACGCGTTATGTGGCTCCCTCCACATAGGTAGCATGCTAGTGGCTCTTGGTCCCCCTTTGCTTTCCACTTGCCTACTGGTGGCTTCCTCTTGTCATCCTTGGTTGAACGATCTCGATCTCTATCCTTAGACTCTCAATCACAGTCCTTCCCCTTAGACTGCTTCTTTCGGTCCCTATCATCCCTGCCCTTACCCTTGGGCTTGGTAGACTCGAACTTGTTCAGAGGCTTGAACTCTATCAAGGCCTCAGCAGTAGTCATGGCTTTAGCCAAGTCATGAACTCCTCTTCTTTGTAGCTTATGCTTCACCCACGGCTTCAGCCCATACATGAAAGCAAATAAGGTGTCCTTCTCGCCTAGATCTGAGATTTGTAGCATCAGTTCAGAGAATTTTTTAACATGCTCCCTTATGTCCCCTTGTTGGCTCAGCCTGCGTAACATTGCTCGCGCCTCATGATCGACATACTCCGGGTAAAATTATTCTCTGAACTCCTTTTGGAACTCTGCCCAGGTTCCAATCTTGATGCACCCATGCCTAACATCATCACACCTATGCCTCTACCATAATAAGGCTACATTAGTGAGATACATAGCAGCGGTGCTTACTTTTATCGCCGCGTCTTGCATGCCCATGGCCTGGAAGTACTGCTCCATACCCCAAAGGTAGTTATCTACTTCCTTGGCTGCCCCAGTCCTTTAAACTCCTTAGGCTTGGAGACATCCAATTTGGACTTGGACACTCCAGCAAACATGCCATTCCCAATGGCAGTCTTGCAAGCAACAAGCGCACTAGTAAGCTCCTCCATCCGCTGGCGTATGGCCTCCATGCCATCGCGCAAGGTCGGTACTTCAACCTCCAAGGTCTGATTCTTTTAGGTGAACATGTCCAAGCCTTTGTTGAGAGCAGCTTGCAGCGTACTATGGATCTCCTTCCCCATGGAGTCTAGCAATGTAATGTGAGTCTCTACCCCCTCAAGCTTCTCCCCCATGTCGCCTATGGTCACCTCCACCTTGGCCATCCTACTGTCCATGGTAGACCAGATATCTCTAGAACTGGCTTTCCTCCCTCTTCCACACCCATGCTCCTAGGCCTTTGGTTGTTGGTTAGCAGCATCACTTTGGGATGCCATCTCCTCTAACCTGCACAACACAAACACGCAGAATCAAACTTGCTCTGATACCAACTATCACAGGCTCCGACCTTAGACTCAAAAACCGTGCGACCTTAGGCTTGGAATCTCCTCCTTTATGCCTAAGTCAACCTAAAACACAAGCGTACGAGCACTAGAACAACAGGAAGGGCTGATTACGCAAGTTAAATAGAAATAGGATAAGAAGGCAGAATTCTGGAAATGCTCTTGTATTCACTAAAACAGAAGTGTTTGATGGTGTACAAATGAGGGAGGAGCAGCCCTCTACTTATAGTTGAGGCTCCAGCTTACACTTAATGGCAATATCCCTAGAATAAAGGCTAAAATCATGGGATTATACAGATTACAATCAATCAGGATGCTAACTCCTGACTTTTAGGGTCAACCAAATCTGCCAGGATGCTGCTGCTGATCCTGCCTGCTTCCAGAAGCTTCCCATACGTGTCCAGCACCTTTGGCCCTTTTGGATGTGGTACGAGCAGCTTGTATACCAGGCCTTGGTCTCACGGGCTGGCCTGCAAGTTGGGCGGGCGTTCTAAACTTTTTGCTAGGCTTTGCAGGCATATACCCTCCAGCACACCTGGTCTGTGGGCCTCAACCTTTGGCTCGCCTACTGGTGCACCTGATGTGCCTAGCGTGCCCACCTAGGGTGTGACACTTGGCCCTTATATTGGCCCCCTATCCCTCATCAAACCTCAAGAACTCACACCCCCTTAAAGAGCATTTAAGATTTTATAGGTTTGCTGCCAGTAGCCATTAAAGTGTCTGAAATGGGGACACTTTTTTCAAACGGTCACAAAATCTTCTCCACTTTGAGTTTTTAGTTGAATGTTTTTGTGCATGCCAAAAACAATACAAGGATCACCTCTACCAAATTTGAGGACAAAACTCTTTCTAAAAAATTTTTAAAAAATCTTGAATCGTAAAATGTTTCAAAAATCATGAAAAATAAAAAACGGGTCGTCTTGCCACGAAACTTTACATGAAGGCTTAGGGGACCATTGCATGAATTTACAAGCCATAAAAATGGCATTGGCATGGCAGAAATATGAAGATGTGCTTGAACCCACCTACCATCCATTCGATCCCCGGCTTGCTCATCCTGCCTCTTTGGTCGACTGAATGCCCGAACGCTCGTTTTATGGGTTGACTTAGGCATACGGAGTTCATCCCCAGTCTAAGCATAAGGAGTTCATTTCTAGTCTAAGATCGGACCGGACCGAGGGTTGTGGCGACAGGATCAGCAGCACGCAGGGGGGACCGGGCCAATCCTCAACTTGCGCATTTTGCCTTTCTGATCGGCTGAGCACCCGTACGTCCGTTTCGTGGGTTGGCTTAGGCATAAGGAGTTAATTCCATGTCTAAGCCCCAATCGAAACGAGGGTTGTGGTTGCGAGACCGGTAGCACGCAAAGGGGGATCGGGCCGATCCCCGGCTTACGCATTATGCCTCCTTGGTCGGCTCAGTGCCTCCAAGCTCCTTTCATGGGTTGACTTAGGCATACGGAGTTCATTCCCAGTCTAAGATCGGACCGGACCGAGGGTTGCAGTAGCAGTATCGACAGCACGCAGAGGGGACTGGGCCGATCCCTAGCTTACGCATTCTGCCTCTCTAGCCGGTTGAGCGCTCGCACGCTTGTTTCGTGGGTTGGCTTAGGCATACGGAGTTCATTCCATGTCTAAGCATATGGAGTTCATTCCCAATCTAAGATCAGACTGGACCAAGGGTTACGGCAGCAAGACCAGCAGCAGGATCGGTAGCACGCAGGGAGGACCGAACCGATCCCCGGCTTACACTTTTTGCCTTTCCGATCGATCGAGCACCCGCACGCTCATTTCGTGGGTTGGCTTAGGCATACGAAGTTCATTCCATGTCTAAGCCCTAGTCGGACCGAGGGTTGTGGCAGTAGGACAGGCAGTAGGATTGGAAGCACGCAGAAGGGGACCGAGTTGATCCTCGGCTTGCGCATTATGTCGCTCAGGTCGGCCTCTCTGACTGGCTGAGCGCCCGCACGCTCGTTTCGTGGGTTGACTTAGGCATACGAAGTTCATCCCCAATCTAAGCATACAGAGTTCATTCCCAGTCTAAGATTGGATCGGACCAAGGGTTGCGATAGCAGGATCAGTAGCATACAGGGGGGACCGGGCTGATCCCCGATTTGTGCATTCTGCCTCTCCAGCCGGCTGAGCGCCCGCACGCCCGTTTCGTGGGTTAGCCTAGGCATAGGGAGTTCATTCCATGTCTGAGCCCCAGCCGGACTGAGGGTTGTGGTAGCGAGATTGACAGCACGCAGAGAGGGATCGGGCTGATCCCCGTCTTGTACATTATGCCTCTCCGACCGGTTGAGCGCCCGCATGCTCGTTTCGTAGGTTGGCTTAGGCATACAGAGTTCATTCCATGTCTAAGCATACAGAGTTCATTCCCAGTCTAAGATTTTGAGCCACGGTGCACATGCTGGGCTTGGGCATGTGTTGGTGCCCATTGTTTTTGCCCGGGGCACTATCACCGGAGCATCGTCGGAGAGCCTAACTGGCAACATTAGGGGTTCCGGCGATTAGGGGTGCCGGGGGGTTGTGCGCACATGATGTGCGATGGGTGCTGGTACTTGGCCCTTATATTGGCCCCCTATCCCTCATCAAACCTCAAGAACTCAAACCCCCTTAAAGAGCATTTGAGATTTTATAGGTTTGCTGCCAGTAGCCATTAAAGTGTCTAAAATGGGGACACTTTTTTCAAACAGTCACAAAATCTTCTCCACTTTGATTTTTTAGCTGAATGTTTTTGTGCATGCCAAAAAAAATACAAGGATTACCTCTACCAAATTTGGGGACAAAACGCTTTCTAAAAAAATTTTCAAAAATCCCAAACCTTAAAAAGTTTTGAAAATCATGAAAAATAGAAAACGAGTCGTCTTGCCACGAAACTTCACATGAAGGCCTAGGGGACCATTGTATGAATTTGCATGCCATAAAAATGGCATTGGCATGGCAGAAATATGAAGATGTGCTTGTACCCACCTACCACCCGTTCGATCCCCGACTTGCACATCCTGCCCCTCTGGTCGGTTGAGCGCCCGCACGCTCGTTTCGTGGGTTGACTTAGGCATACAGAGTTTTTCCCCAGTCTAAGCATACAGAGTTCATTCCCAGTCTAAGATCAGACCAGACGGAGGGTTGCGGTAGCAGGATCGATAGCACGCAGGGGGGACCGGGCCGATCCCCAGCTTACGCATTCTGCCTCTCCGGCCAGCTGAACGGCCGCACGCCCGCTTCGAGGGTTGGCTTAGGCATAGGGAGTTCATTCCATGTCTAAGCATATGGAGTCATTCCTAGTCTAAGATCAGATCGGACCGAGGGTTGCAGTAGCAGGACTAGCAGCAGGATCGGCAGCACGTAGGGGGGACCGGGTCGATCCCCAGCTCGCGCATTCTACCTCTCCGGCCGGCTGAGCGCTCGCACACTCATTTCGTGGGTTGGTTTAGGCATACGGAGTTCATGCCATGTCTAAGCCCCAGCCGGACCGAGGGTTATGGCTACAGGACCGGCAGCGGGATCGGTAGCATGCAAAAATAGACCGGGCTGATCCTCGGCTTACACATTATGCCTCTCCGACCGGTTGAGCGCCCGCATGCTTGTTTCATGGGTTGACTTAAGGATACGGAGTTCATCCCCAATCTAAGCATATGGAGTTCATTCCTAGCCTAGGATCAGATCGGACCGAGGGTTACTGGCAGTAGGATCGACAGCACGCATGGGGGACCAGGCCAGTCCCTGGCTTACGTATTCTGCCTCTCCGGTCGGCTGAGCACCGGCGCACCCATTTCGTGGGTTGGCTTAGGCGTAGGTAGTTCATTCCATGTCTAAGCCCTAGCCGGATCGAGGGTTGTGGCAGCGGGACCTGTAACACGCAGAGAGGGATCGGGCCATCCCTGACTTGTGCATTATGCCTCTTCGATCGGCTCAGGGCCCGCACGCTCGTTTCGTGGGTTGACGTTTTCATACGGAGTTCATTCCCAGACTAAGATCAGACCAGACCGAGGGTTGTGGCAGCAGGATCGACAGCACGTAGGGGGGATCGGGCCGATCCCTGGCTTGCGTATTCTGTCTCTCCAGCCGGCTGAGCCCCCGCACGCTTGTTTTGTGGGTTGGCTTAGGCATACGGAGTTCATTCCATGTCTAAGCATACGGAGTTAATTCCCAGTCAAAGATCAGACTAGACCGAGGGTTGCGACAGCAGGACCAGCAGCAGGACCAGCAGAAGGATCGACAGCACGCAGGGGGGTCGGGCTGATCCCCAGCTTGTGCATTCTGCCTCTTCAGCCGGCTGAGCCCCCGCACGCTCGTTTTGAGGGTTGGCTTAGGCATACGGAGTTCATTCCATGTCTAAGCCCCAGTCGGACTAAGGGTTGTGGCTGGATCGGCAGTGGGATTGACAGCACGCAGAGGAGGACTGGGCTGCTCATCGGCTTGTGCATTATGCCTCTTTGACCGGCCTCTCCGACCCGCTGAGCACCCCCATGCTCGTTTTGCGGGTTGACTTAGGCATATGAATTTCATCCCCAATCTAAGCATACAGAGTTCATTCCCAGTCTAAGATCAGTCCGAACCGAGGGTTGCGGCAGTAGGATTGGTAGCGCGCAGGGGGGACCGAGCTGATCCCCGGCTTGCGTATTCTGCCTCTTCGGTCGGCTGAGTGCCCGTACGCCCGTTTCATGGGTTGGCTTAGGCATAGGGAGTTCATTCCATGTCTAAGCCCCATCCAGACCGAGGGTTGTGGCAGCGGGACCGGCAGCACACAGACGGGGATCGGGCTGACCCCGACTTATGCATTATGCCCCTCCGGCCGGCTCAGTGCCCGAATGCTCATTTCATGGGTTGACTTAGGCATACGGAGTTCATTCCCAATCTAAGATTGGACTGGACTGAGGGTTACAGTAGCAAGATCGATAGCACGTAGGGGTGGACTAGGCCAATCCCTGGCTTGCGCATTCTGCCTCTCCGACCGGCTGAGCGCCCACACGCTCGTTTCGTGGGTTGGCTTAGGCATAAGGAGTCCATTCCATGTCTAAGCATACGGACTTCATTCCCAGTCTAAGATCAAACTGGACCGAAGGTTGCGGTAGCAGGACCAGTAGCAGGATCGACAGCACGCAGAGGGGGACTGGGCCGATCCCTGGCTTACGCATTCTACCTCTCCGACTAGTTGAGCACCCGCACGCTCGTTTCGTGGGTTGGCTTAGGCATACGGAGTTCATTCCATGTCTAAGCCCCAGTCGGACTAAGGGTTGTGGCTGGATCGGCAGTGGGATTGACAGCACGCAGAGGAGGACGGGGCTGCTCATCGGCTTGTGCATTATGCCTCTTTGACCGGCCTCTCCGACCCGCTGAGCACCCCCATGCTCGTTTTACGGGTTGACTTAGGCATATGAATTTCATCCCCAATCTAAGCATACAGAGTTCATTCCCAGTCTAAGATCAGTCCGAACCGAGGGTTGCGGCAGTAGGATTGGTAGCGCGCAGGGGGGATCGAGCTGATCCCCGGCTTGCGTATTCTGCCTCTCCGGTCGGCTGAGTGCCCGTACGCCCGTTTCATGGGTTGGCTTAGGCATAGGGAGTTCATTCCATGTCTAAGCCCCATCCAGACCGAGGGTTGTGGCAGCGGGACCGGCAGCACACAGACGGGGATCGGGCTGACCCCGACTTATGCATTATGCCCCTCCGGCCGGCTCAGTGCCCGAATGCTCATTTCATGGGTTGACTTAGGCATACGGAGTTCATTCCCAGTCTAAGATTGGACTGGACTGAGGGTTACAGTAGCAAGATCGATAGCACGTAGGGGTGGACTAGGCCAATCCCTGGCTTGCGCATTCTGCCTCTCCGACCGGCTGAGCGCCCACACGCTCGTTTCGTGGGTTGGCTTAGGCATAAGGAGTCCATTCCATGTCTAAGCATACGGACTTCATTCCCAGTCTAAGATCAAACTGGACCGAAGGTTGCGGTAGCAGGACCAGTAGCAGGATCGACAGCACGCAGAGGGGGACTGGGCCGATCCCTGGCTTACGCATTCTACCTCTCCGACTAGTTGAGCACCCGCACGCTCGTTTCGTGGGTTGGCTTAGGCATACGGAGTTCATTCCATGTCTAAGCCCCAGCCGAATGAGGGTTGTGGCAGCAAAACCGGTAGCAGGATCGGCAGCATGCAGAGGGGGACCGGGCTATTCCCCAGCTTATGAATTATGCCTCTCCGGCCGACTGAGAGCCCGCACGGTCGTTTCATGTGTTGACTTAGTCATACGAAGTTCATCCCCAGTCTAAGCATACGGAGTTCATTCCCAGTGTAAGATCAGACCGGATCGAGGGTTGCAGCAGCAGGATCGACAGCAAGCAGGAGGGACCGGGTCGATCCCTGGCTTGCGCATTCTACCTCTCCGGCTGACTGAGCGCCCGCACACCCGTTTCGTGGGTTGGCTTAGGCGTAGGGAGTTCATTCCATGTCTAAGCCCCAGCCGGATCGAGGGCTGTGGCAGCGGGACCTACAGCACACAGAGGTGGACCGGGCCGATCCCTAACTTGGGCATTATGCCTCTTCGGTCGGCTGAGCGCCCGCACGCTCATTTTGTGGGTTGACTTATGCATACGAAGTTCATTCCCAGACTAAGATCAGATCGAACCGAGGGTTGTAATAGCAGGATCGACAACACGTAGGGGGGACTGGGCCAATCCTCGGCTTATGCATTTTGCCTCTTCGACCGGCTGAGCGCCCGCACGCTCATTTCATAGGTTGGCTTAGGCATATGGAGTTCATTCCATGTCTAAGCATACGGAGTTAATTCCCAGTCTAAGATTAGACCGAACCGAGGGTTGTGGAAGTAGGACCCGCAGTAGGATCGACAGCACGCAGAGAGGGATCGGGCCGATCCTCGGCTTGCGCATTCTACCTCTTCGACCGGCTGAGTGCCCGCATGCTCGTTTCGAGGGTTGGCTTAGGCATACGGAGTTCATTCCATGTCTAAGCCCCAGCCGGACCGAGGGTTGTGACTGCAGGACTGGTAGCGGCATCGACAGCACGTAGAGGGGGACCGAGCTGATCCCCGGCTTGCGCATTATGCCTCTTCGGCCGGCCTCTCCGACCGACTGAGCACCCGAACGCTCGTTTCATGGGTTGACTTAGGCATACGAAGTTCATCCCCAATCTAAGCATACAGAGTTCATTCCCAGTGTAAGATCGGTTCGAACTGAGGGTTGCGACAGTAGGATTGATAGCACATAGGGGGGATCGAGCCGATCCCCGGCTTGCGCATCTACCTCTCCGATCGACTGAGCTTCCGCACGCCCATTTTGTGGGTTGGCTTAGGCATAGGGAGTTCATTCCATGTCTAAGCCCTAGCCGGACCAAGGGTTGTGGCAGCGGGATCGACAGCATGTAAAGGGGGATCGGGTCGATCCTCGTCTTGCACATTATGCCTCTTCAACCGGCTCAGAGCCTGCACGCTCATTTCATGCGTTGACTTATGCATACCGAGTTTATTCCCAGTCTAAGATCAGGCCAGACCGAGGGTTGCGGCAGCAGGATCGACAGCACGTAAGGGGGACCGGTTCGATCCCCGGCTAGTGCATTTTGCCTCTCCGATTGGTTAAGCGCCTGCACCCTCGTTTCACGGGTTGGCTTAGGCATACAGAGTTCATTCCATGTCTAAGCATATGGGGTTCATTCCTAGTCTAAGATCAGACTGGACCGAGGGTGGTCGTAGTCAGACCAGTAGTAGGATCGGTAGCACGCAGGAGGGACCGGGCTGATCCCTGACTTGTGCATTCTGCCTCTTCGGTCGGCTGAGCGCCTGCACATTGCTTTTGTGGGCTGGCTTAGGCATACGGAGTTCATTCCATGTCTAAGCCCCAGCCAGACCAAGGGTTGTGGCAGCAAGACCGATAGCGGGATCGACAGCACACAGAGGGGGATCAGGCTGATCCCTGGCTTGCGTATGACCGCCTCTCCAGCCGGCTGAGCGTCCGCATGCTCGTTTCATGGGTTAACATAGGCATACAAAGTTCATCCCAAATCTAAGCATACGGAGTTCATTCCCAGTCTAAGATCGATCTGAATCGAGGGCTGCCGTAGTAGGATCGATAGCACGCAAGAGGGATCGGGCCGATCCTCGGCTTGCGGATTCTGCCTCTCCGGTCGGTTGAGCGCCCACACGCCCATTTTGAGGGTTGGCTTAGGCATAGGGAGTTCACTCCATGTCTAAGTCCCAGCCGAACCGAGGGTTGTGGTAGCGAGACCGGCAGCACGCAGAGGGGGATCGGGCCGATCCTCAGCTTACGCATTCTGCCTCTTCGGCTTATTGAGCACCCGCACACTCGTTTCGTGGGTTGACTTATGCATACGGAGTTCATTCCCAGCCTAAGATCTGACCAGAGTGAGGGTTCCAGTAGCAGGATCGACAAGACGCAGGGGGGACCGGGCTGATCCCCAGCTTATGCATTTTGCCTCTCCAGCCGGCTGTGCCTCCACATGCTTGTTTCGTAGGTTGGCTTAGGCATACGGAGTTCATTCCATGTCTATGCATACGGAGTTCATTCCCAGTCTAAGATTTTGAGCCACGGTGCACATGCTGGGCCCGGGCAGGTACTGGTGTCACATTTTTTTCACCCTGGGCACCATCACCGGAGCATCGCTGGAGAGCCTAACCGGAGGCATTGGGGGTTCCGACGATTGGGGGGTCGGGGGGTGTGCGCACATGATGTGCGATGGGTGCTGGTACTTGGCTCTTATATTGGCCCCCTATCCCTCATCAAACCTCTAGAACTCACACCCCCTTAAAGAGCATTTGAGATTTTATAGGTTTGCTGCCAGTAGCCATTAAAGTGTCTAAAATGGGGACACTTTTTTCAAACGGTCACAAAATCTACTCCACTTTGAGTTTTTAGCTGAATTTTTTTATGCATGCCAACAAAAATACAAGGATCATCTCTACCAAATTTAGGGATAAAATGCTTTCTAAAAAAAGTTTAAAAAATCCCGAACCGTAAAAAGTTTCAAAAATCATGAAAAATAGAAAACGGGTGTCTTGCCACGAAACTTCACATGAAGGCTTAGGGGACCATTGTATGAATTTACAAGCCATAAAAATGGCATTGGCATGGCAGAAATATGAAGATGTGCTTGAACCCACCTACCACCCGTTCGATCCCCGGCTTATGCATCTTGCCTCTCTGGTCAGTCGAGCACCCGCACGCTCGTTTCGTGGGTTGACTTAGGCATACGGAGTTCATCCTCAGTCTAGGCATACGGAGTTCATTCCCAGTCTAAGATCGGACCAGATCGAGGGTTGTGACAGTAAGATCGGTAGCACACAGAGGGGATCGGGTCGATCCCCGGCTTGCGCATTCTGCCTCTCCGATTGTATGAGCGCCCGTACGCCCGTTTCGTCGGTTGGCTTAGGCATAGGTAGTTCATTCCATGTCTAAGCCCCAGTCGGAACAAGGGATGTGGCAATAGGATCGACAGCATGCAGGGGGGATAGGGCTGATCCCCGACTTGCGCATTCTGCCTCTCCGGCCTGCTGAGTGCCCGCACGCTCGTTTCGTGGGTTGGCTTAGGCATACGGAGTTCATTCCATGTCTAAGCATATGGAGTTCATTCCCAATCTAAGATCAGATAGGACCGAGGGTTACGACAGTAGGACCAGCAGCAGGCTTGACAGAACGCAAGGGTAGACCGGGCCGATCCCCGACTTGCGCATTCTACCTCTTCGGTCGGCTGAGCACCCTCACACTCATTTTGTGGGTTGGCTTAGGCATACGGAGTTCATTCCATGTCTAAGCCCCAGCCAGACCGAGTGTTGTGGCAGTAGGACCGGCAGCGGGATCGACAGCACGCAAAGGGGGACCGGGCTGATCTCCGGCTTACGTATTATGCCTCTTCGGCTGACTAAGTGCCCGTACGCTCGTTTCGTGTGTTGACCTAGGCATACGAAGTTCATCCCCAGTCTAAGCATATGGAGTTCATTCCCAGTCTAAGATCAGACCGGACCGAGGGTTGCGACAGCAGGATCAACAGCACGCAGGGGGGCCGGGCCGTTCCCCGACTTACGTATTCTACCTTTCCGACCGGCTGAGTGCCCGTATGCCCATTTCATGGGTTGGCTTAGCCATAGAGAGTTCATTCCATGTCTAAGCCCCAATCGGACCGAGGGTTGTGGCAGCAGGACCGATAGCATGCAGAGGGGGATCGGGCCGATCCCCAGCCTACGCATTATGCCTCTTCGATCGGCTCAATGGCCGCACGCTCGTTTCATGGGTTGACTCATGCATACGGAGTTCATTCCCAGTCTAAGATTGAACCGTATCAAGGGTTATGGTAGTAGGATCGACAGCACGCAGGGGGGACCGGGCCGATCCCCAACTTGCACATGCTGCCTGTCCCGCCGGCTGAACGACCACACTCTTGTTTCATGGGTTGGCTTAGGCATACGGAGTTCAATCCATATCTAAGCATACGGAGTTCATTCCCAGTCTAAGATTTTGAGAGACGGTGCACATGCCGGGCTCGGGCATGTGCTGGTGCCAAATTTTTTTCGCCCGGGGCACCATCGTCGGAGCATCGCCGGAGAGCCTAACCGACGGCATTAGGGGTTCCGCTGATTGGGGGGGCTGGGGGGTGTGTGCACATGATGTGCGATGGGTGCTGGTACTTGGCCCTTATATTGGCCCCCTATCCCTCATCAAACCTCGAGAACTCACACCCCTTTAAAGAGCATTGAGATTTTATAGGTTTCCTGCCAGTAGCCATTAAAGTGTCTGAAATGGGGACACTTTTTGCAAATGGTCACAAAATCTTCTCCACTTCGAGTTTTTAGCTAAATTTTTTTTGCATGCCAAAAAAAGTAAAAGGATCACCTCTACCAAATTTAGGGACAAAACTATTTCTAAAAAAATTTTAAAAAATCCTGAACCGTAAAAAGTTTCAAAAATCGTGAGAAATAGAAAACAGGTCGTCTTGCCACGAAACTTCACATGAAGGCTTAGGGGACCATTGTATGAATTTACAGGCCATAAAAATGGCATTGGCATGGCAGAAATATGAAGATGTGCTTGAACCCACCTACCACCCGTTCGATGCCCGACTTGCGCATCCTGCCTCTTTGGTCGACCGAGCGCCCGTACGCTCGTTTCGTGGGTTGACTTAGGCATACGGAGTTCATCCCCAGTCTATGCATATGGAGTTCATTCCCAGTCTAAGATCAGACCAGATTAAAGGTTGTGGTAGCAGGATCGATAGCACGCAGGGAGGACCGGACCGATCCCCGGCTTGTGCATTCTGCCTCTCCGGTCGGCTGAGCGCCCGCACGCTCGTTTCATGGGTTGACTTAGGCATACGGAGTTCATCCCCAGTCCAAGCATATGGAGTTCATTCCTAGTCTAAGATCGGACCAGACTGAGGGTTGTGATAGTAGGATCGATAGCACACATGGGGAACCAGGTCGATCCTCGGCTTGCGTATTCTGCCTCTCCGATCGACTGAGTGGCCGCACGCACGTTTCGTGGGTTGGCTTAGGCAGATGGAGTTCATTCCATGTCTAAGCATACGGAGTTCATTCCATGTCTAAGCATACGGAGTTGATTCCATGTCTAAGCATACAAATTGCATTCCCAGTCTAAGATTTTGAGCCACGGTGCACATGCTAGGGTCGACCATGTGCTGGTGCCGTATTTTTTTCACCTGACGCAGCATCGTCAGAGCATCGTCGGAGAGCCTAACCAGCAGTATTGGGGGTTCTGACGATTGGGGGGGCCGGGGGGGTGTGTGCACATGATGTGCGATGGGTGCTGGTACTTGGCCCTTATATTGGCCCCCTATCCCTCATCAAACCTTGAGAACTCACAACCCCTTCAAGAGCATTTGAGATTTTATAGGTTTGCTGCCAGTAGCCATTAAAGTGTCTGAAATGTGGACACTTTTTTCAAACGGTCACAAAATCTTCTCCACTTCAAGTTTTTAGCTGAATTTTTTTATGCATGCCAAAAAAAATACAAAGATGACCTCCACCAAATTTGGGGACAAAAATCTTTCTAAAAAAATTTTAAAAAATCCCGCACCACAAAAAAGTTTTGAAAATCGTGAAAAGTAGAAAAGGGGTCGTCTTGCCACGAAACTTCACATGAAGGCTTAGGAAATCATTGTATGAATTTACAGGCCATAAAAATGGCATTGGAATGGTAGAAATATGACGATGTGCTTGAACCCACCTACCACCTGTTCGATCCCTAACTTGCGCATCCTGCCTCTCTTGTCGGATGAGTGCCCGTACGCTCGTTTCGTGGGTTGACTTAGGCATATGGAGTTCATCCCCAGTCTAAGCATACGGAGTTCATTCCCAGTCTAAGATTGGAATGGACCGAGGGTTGCGACAGTAGGATCGACAGCACGTAGGAGGGACCGGGCCGATCCTCGGCTTGCGTATTCTGCGTCTCTGACCGACTGAGTGGCCGCATGCTCATTTCGTGGGTCAGCTTTGGCATATGGAGTTCATTCCATGTATAAGCAAGCCGAGTTCATTCCCAGTCTAAGATCAGACCAGACTGAGGGTTGCGGCAGCAGGACCAACAGCAGGATCGATAGCACGTAAGAGGGATCGGGTCGATCCTCGATTTACGCATTCTACCTCTCCGATCGGCTGAGTGCCCACACATTCATTTCATGGGGGCTTAGGCATATAGATTTCATTCCATGTCTCAGCCCCAACCAGACCCAGGGTTGTGGTAGCAGGACCGACAGCGGGATCGGCAGCACGCAGAGGGGGCCGGGGGGTGTGCACACATGATGTGCGATGGGTGTTGGTACTTGGCCCTTATATTGGCCCCCTATCCCTCATCAAACCTTGAGAACTCACACCCCTTTAAAGCGCATTTGAGATTTTATAGGTTTGCTGCCAATAGTCATTAAAGTGTCTGAAATGGGGACACTTTTTTCAAACGGTCACAAAATCTTCTCCACTTCGAGTTTTTAGCTGATTGTTTTTGTGCATGCCAACAAAAATACAAGGATCACCTCAACCAAATTTGGGGACAAAACTCTTTCTAAAAAAATTTTAAAAAATCCCAAACCGTAAAAAGTTTCCAAAATCAGGAAAAATAGAAAACGGGTCGTCTTATCGCGAAACTTCACATGAAGGCTTAGGGGACCATTGTATGAATTTACAAGCCATAAAAATGGCATTGGCATGGCAGAAAAATGAAGATGTACTTGAACCCACCTACCACCCGTTCGATCCTTGGCTTGCGCATCCTACCTCTCTGGTCGGCTGAGCGCCCACATGCTTGTTTCGTGGGTTAACTTAGGCATACGGAGTTCATCCCCATTCTAAGCATACGAATTTCATTCCTAATCTAAGATCGGACCGAACTGAAGGTTACGGTAATAGGATTGACAGCACATAGGGGGAACCAGGCCGATCCCCAACTTACGCATTTTGCCTCTCCGACCGACTGAGCGCCCGCATGCCCGTTTCGTGGGTTGGCTTAGGCATAGGGAGTTCATTCCATGTCGAAGCCCCAGCTGGATCAAGGGTTCTAGCAGTGAGACTGACAGCACACAGAGGGGACTAGGTCGATCCCCGGCTTGCACATTATGCCTCTTCAGTTGACTCAGTACACCCACGCTCATTTTGAGGCTTGACTTATGCATACAGAGTTCATTCCCAGTCTAGGATTGGACCAGACCGAGGGTTGTGACAGCAGGATCAACAACACGTAAGGGAGACCGGGCCGATCCCTGGCTTGTGCATTCTGCCTTTCCAGCTGGCTGAGCGCTTGCACGCTCGTTTCGTGGGTTGGCTTAGGCATACGGAGTTCATTCCATGTCTAAGCATACATAGTTCATTCCATGTCTAAGCATATGGAGTTCATTCCCAGTCTAAGATTTTGAGCCACGGTGCACATACTAGGCTTAAGCATGTGCTGGTGCCGCATTTTTTTCACCCGGGGCACCATCGTCGGAGCATCGTCGGAGAGCCTAACCGTCGGCATTGGGGGTTTCGATGATAGGGGGCCGGGGGGGTGTACGCACATTGTGTGCGATGGGTCCTGGTACATGGCCCTTATATTGGCCTCCTATCCCTCATCAAACCTTGAGAACTTACACCCCCTTAAAGAGCATTTTAGATTTTATAGGTTTGCTGCCAGTAGCCATTAAAGTGTTTGAAATGGGGACACTTTTTTCAAATGGTCACAAAATCTTCTCCATTTCGAGTTTTTAGCTGAATTTTTTTGTGCCTTCCAAGAAAAATACAAGGATCATCTCTACCAAATTTGGGGACAAAAATCTTTCTAAAAGCTTTTTAAAAAATCAAAAATCACAAAAAGTTTCAAAAATCGTGAAAAATAGAAAATGGGTCCTCTTGCCATGAAACTTCACATGAAGGCTTAGAGGACCATTCTATGAATTACAAGCCATAAATGTGGCATTGGCATGGCAGAAATATGAAGATGTGATTGAACCCACCTACCACCGTTCGATCCCTGCCTTGCGAATCCTGCTTCCCTGGTCTGCTGAGCGCCCGCACGCTCGTTCCGTGGGTTGACTTAGGTATACGGAGTTCATCCCAGTCTAAGCATACGGAGTTCATTTCCAGGCTAAGATCGGATCGGACCAAGGGTTGCGACAGCAGAATCGACAGCACGCAGGAGGGACCGGGCCAATCCCCGGCTTGCGCATTCTGCTTCTCTAGTCGGCTGAGCGCTTGCACCCCCGTTTCGTGGGTTCGCTTAGGCATAAGGAGTTCATTTCATGTCTAAGCCCCAGTCAGATCGAGGGTTGTGGCAACGGGACCGATAGCACATAAAGGGGGATCGGCATACGGAGTTCATTCCATGTCTCAGCATACGGAGTTCATTTCCAGTCTAAAAGTTTGAGCCCCAGTGCACATGCTGGGCTCGGGCATGTGCTAGTGCCAAATTTTTTTCACCTGGGGCACCACCGCCGGAGCATCGCTGAAGAGCCTAACCGGTTGCATTAGGGGTTCCGACAATTGGGGGGGCCGAGGGGTGTGCGCACATGATGTGCAATGGGTGCTGGTACTTGGCCCTTATATTGGGCTCCTATCTCTCATCAAACCTCGAGAACTCACACCCCCTTAAAAAAGCATTTGAGATTTTATAGGTTTGCTGCCAGTAGTCATTAAAGTGTCTGAAATGGGGACACTTTTTTCAAATGGTCACAAAATCTTCTCCACTTCGAGTTTTTAGCTGAATGTTTTTGTGCATGCCAACAAAAATACAAGGATCACCTCTAAATTTGGGGACAAAACTCTTTTTGAAAAAATTTAAAAAAATCTCGAACCATAAAAAGTTTTCGAAATCGTGAAAAATAGAAAACGGGTCGTCTTGCCACAAAACTTCACATGAAGGCTTAGGGGACCATTGTATGAATTTACAAGCCATAAAAATAGCATTGGCTTGGCAAAAATATGAAGATGTGCTTGAACCCACCTACCACCCGTTTGATCCCCGGCTTGCGCATCCTGCCTCCCTGGTCGGTTGAGCGCCCGCACACTCGTTCTGTGGGTTGACTTAGGCATACAGAGTTCATCCCAGTCTAAGCATACGAAGTTCATTTCCAGTCTAAGATCAGACCAGACTGAGGGTTGCGACAGCTGAATCGGTAGCACGCAGGAGGGACCAGGTCAATCCCTAGCTTGCGCATTCTGCCTCTCCGGTCGGCTGAGCGCCTGCACCCCCGTTTCATTGGTTGGCTTAGGCATAGGGAGTTTATTCCATGTCTAAGCCCTAGTCGGACTGACGGTTCTAGCAGCAGGACTGGCAATGGGATCGACAGCATGCAGAGAGGGACCGGGCTGATCCTCGACTTGTCATTATGCCTCTCTGGTCGGCCTCTCCGGTCGACTGAGCGGCTGCACCCTCATTTCATGGGTTGACTTAGGCATACGGAGTTCATCCCCAGTCTAAGCATACGAAGTTCATTCCAGTCTAAGATCGAATCAGATCGAGGGTTGCGGTAGCAGGATCGACAGCACCCAGGGGGGACCGGGCTAATCCCCGACTTACGCATTCTACCTCTCTGATCAGCTAAGCACCCACACATCCGTTTCGTGGGTTGGCTTAGGCATAGGGAGTTCATTCCATGTCCAAGCCCTAGCCAGACCGAGGGTTGTGGCAGCGAGACCGATAGCACGCAGAGGGGGACCGAGCCGATCATCGGCTTACGCATTATGCCTCTCTAGCTGGCTCAACGCCCGAACGCTCATTTCGTGGGTTGTCTTAGGCATACGAAACTCATTCCCAGTTTAAGATCAGACCGAAGATTGTGGCAATAGGATTGATAGCACGCAATGAGGGACCGGGCCGATCCCCGGCTTATGCATTCTACCTCTCCGATCGACTGAGCGCCCTCACGCTCATTTCATGAGTTGGCTTAGGCATACGGAGTTCATTCCATGTCTAAGCATATAGAGTTCATTCCAGTCTAAGATCAAACTGGACCGAAGGTTGCGGCAGCAGGACCAACAACAGGATCGACAGCATGTAGAGGGCCCGAGCCGATCCACGGCTTGCGTATTTTGCCTCTTCGACCGGCCTCCCCGATCGGTTGAGTGCCCGTATGCTCGTTTCATGGGTTGACTTAGGCATACGGAGTTCATCCCCAGTCTAAGCATACGGAGTTCATTCCCAATCTAAGATTGCACCGGATCGAGGGTTGCGGCAGTAGGATCAGTAACACGCAGGGGGGATTGGGCCGATCCCCGGCTTGCGCATTCTGCCTCTCCGATCGGCTGAGCGGCCGTACGCCTGTTTTGTGGGTTGGGTTAGGCATAGGGAGTTCATTCCATGTCTAAGCCCCAGCCGGACCGAGGGTTGTGGTAGGGGGATTGACAGCACACAGAGGGGGACCGGGCCGATCACTGTCTTGCATATTATGCCTCTCCAACCGGCTCAACGCCCGAACGCTCGTTTCGTAGTTTGTCTTAGGCATACGGAGCTCATTCCCGATCTAAAAATGGATCGAGGATTGTGGTAGCAGGATCGACAGCACGCAGGGGGGAATCGGGTTGATCCCCGACTTGTTCATTCTGCCTCTCCAGCTGATTAAGCACCCGCACGCTCGTTTCGTGGGTTGGCTTAGGCATACGCAGTTCATTCCATGTCTAAACATACAGAGTTCATTCCCAATCTAAGATCAAACCGGACCGAGGGTTGCGACAGCAAGATCGAAAGCATGTACGGAGGCCCGGGCCGATCCTCGGCTTGCACATTCTGCCCCTCCGACTGGCTTCTCCTACCGGTTGAGCACCCGCACGCTCGTTTCATGGGTTGACTTAGGCATACGGAGTTCATCCCCAGTGTAAGCATATGGAGTTCATTCCCAATCTAAGATCGAACCGGATCGAGGGTTGTGGTAGTAGGATCGATAGCATGGACCGAGGGTTGTGGCAACGGGACCGACAGCATGTAGAGAGGGATCGAGGTGATCCCCGGGTTACGTATTCTGCCTCTCCGACCGGCTGAGCACCCGCACGCTCGTTCCGTGGGTTGGCTTAGGCATACGGAGTTCATTCCATGTCTAACCATATAGAGTTCATTCCCAGTCTAAGAGATTGAGCCATGATGCATATGCTAGGCTTGGGCGTGTGCTGGTGGCACATTTTTTTTTCTCGAGGCACCATCACCGGAGCATCGTCGAATAGCCTAACAGGCGGCATTACGGGTTCCAATGATTGGGGGGGTCGGGGGGTGTGCGCACATGATGTGTGATGGGTGCTGGTACTTGGCCCTTATATTGGCCCCCTATCCCTCATCAAACCTCAAGAACTCACACCCCCTTAAAGAGCATTTGATATTTTACAGGTTTGCTGCCAGTACCCATTAAAGTGTCTAAAATGGGGACACTTTTTTCAAACAGTCACAAAATCTTCTCCACTTTGAGTTTTTAGCTGAATTTTTTTATGCATGCCAACAAAAATACAAGGATCACCTCTACCAAATTTAGGGACAAAACTATTTCTAAAAAAATTTTAAAAAATCTCGAACAACAAAAAGTTTTAAAAATCATGAAAAATAGAAAATGGGTCGTCTTGTATGAATTTACAAGATATAAAAATGGCATTGGCATGGCAGAAATATGGAGATGTGCCTGAACCCACCTACCACCCGTTTGATCCCCAACTTACGCATCCTACCTCTTTGGTCGGCTGAGCGTCCGCACGCTCGTTTCTTGGGTTGACTTAGGCATACAGAGTTCATCCCTAGTCTAAGCATATGAAGATCATTCCTAGTCTAAGATTGGACTGGATCAAGGGTTGCGACAGTAGGATCGGCAGCATGCAGGGGGGACCAGATCGATCCCCGACTTACGTATTTTACCTCTCTGGCCGACTGAGCACCCGCACGCCCATTTCGTGGGTTGGCTTAGGCATAGGGAGTTCATTCCATGTCTAAGTCCCAGCCAGACCGAGAGTTGTGGCAACGGGACCGACAGTACGTAGAGGGGGATCGAGCCGATCCCTGGCTTGCGCATTATGCCTCTTCGATCGGCTCAGCGCCCGCACGCTCGTTTCGTGGGTTGACTTAGGCATACAGAGTTCATTCCCAGTCTAAGATTGGATCGGATGGAGGGTTGCGGTAGCAGGATCGATAGCACGTAGGGGGACCGAGCCAATCCCTGACTTGTGCATTCTGCCTCTTCGATCGGTAAAGCGCCCACATGTTCGTTTCGTGGGTTGGCTTAGGCATACAGAGTTCATTCCATGTCTAAGCATACAGAGTTCATTCCCAATCTAAGATCGAACCGGATCGAGGGTTATGGCAGTAGGACCAGCAGTAAGGTCGACAGCATGTGAAGAGGACCAAGTCAATCCCCGGCTTGCGCATTCTGCCTTTTCGACCGACTGAGGGCCCACATGCTCGTTTCGTGGGTTGGCTTAGGTATACGAAGTTCATTCCATGTCTAAGCCCTAGCTAAATCGAGGGTTGTGACAGCAGGACCGGCAGCTAGATCGACAGCATGCAGAGGGGGATCGGGCTGATCCCTGGCTTCCATATTATGCCTCTCCGATCGGCTGAGCACCCGTACGCTTGTTTCATGGGTTGACTTAGGCATACGGAGTTCATCCCCAGTCTAAGCATATGAAGTTCATTCCCAGTCTAAGATCGGACCGAATCGAGGGTTGCAGTAGTAGGATCGACAGCACGGAGGGTGGACCAGGCCAATCCTTGGCTTGTGCATTTTGCCTCTCCGGCTGGCTGAGCACCCGCACGCCCGTTTCGTGGGTTGCCTTAGGCATAGGGAGTTCATTCCATGTCTAAGCCCCAGCCAGATTGAAGGTTGTGGCAGTGGGACTGACAGTACGCAGAGGGGGATCGGGCCGAACCCCGGCTTGCGCATTATGCCTCTACGATCGGTTCAGCGCCCGAACGCTCGTTTCATGGGTTGACTTAGGCATACAGAGTTCATTCCTAGTCTTAGATCAGATCGAACTAAGGGTTGTGGCAGCAGGATTGACAGTACGTTGAGGGGACCAGGCCGGTCCCCAGCTTGCGCATTCTACCTCTCCGACCGGCTAAGCGCCAGCACGCTCGTTTTGTCGGTTGCCTTAGGCATACGGAGTTCATTCCATGTCTAAGCATGCAGAGTTCATTCCCAGTCTAAGATCGGACCGGACCGAGGGTTGCAATAGCAGGACCAGCAGCAGGATCAGTAGCACGCAGGGGGGACCCGATCGATCCCTAACTTTTGCATTCTGCCTCTCCAGCCGGCCTCTCCGATCGGCTGAGCACCTGCACCCTTTTTTCGTGGGTTGACTTGGGCATACGGAGTTCATCCCTAGTCTAAGCATACTGAGTTCATTCCCAGTCTAAGATCGAATCGGAGAGAGGGTTGCGGCAGCAGGATCGATAGCATGTAAGGGAGATCGGGCCGATCCCTGGCTTACGCACTCTACCTCTTCGGCCGGCTAAGTGCCCGTACGCCCGTTTTGTGGGTTGGCTTAGGCATAGGGAGTTCATTCCATGTCTAAGCCCTAGCCGGACTGAGGGTTATGGTAGCGGGACCGACAGAACGCAGAGTGGGATCGGGTCGATCCTCAGCTTGTGCATTCTGCCTTTCCGGTCGGCTGAGCGCCCGTACGCTCATTTCATGGGTTGGCTTAGGCATACAGAGTTCATTCCATGTCTAAGCATACGGAGTTGATTCCCAGTCTAAGATCGGACCGGACCGAGGGTTACGATAGCAGGACCAGTAGCAGGATCAGCAGCACGCAGGGGGGATCAGGCCAACCCCTGACTTTTGCATTCTGCCTCTCCGATCGGCCTGTCCGGCTGGAAGAGCACCCGTATGCTCATTTCATGGGTTGACTTAGGCATACAGAGTTCATCCTCAGTCTAAGCATATGGAGTTCATTCCCAATCTAAGATCAAACTGGACCGAGGGTTGCGACAGCAGGATCAGTAGCACGCAGGGGTGACCGGGTCGATCCGCAGCTTACGCATTATGCCTTTTCGGCCGGCTGAGCACCCGTATGCCTGTTTCGTGGGTTGGCTTAGGCACAGTGAGTTCATTCCATGTCTAAGCCCCAGCTAGATCGAGGGTTGTGGCAGTGGGACTGACAAAAAGTAGAGGGGGATCGGGCCGATCCCTGACTTGCGCATTCTGCCTCTCCAGTCAGTTGAGTGCCCGCACGCTCGTTTCGTGGGTTGGCTTAGGCATACGGAGTTCATTCCATGTCTAAGCTTATGGAGTTCATTTCCAATCTAAGATCAGACCAGACCGAGGGTTACGACAGCAAGACCAGCAGTAGGATTGGCAGCACGCAGAGAGGATCGGGCTGATCCCCGACTTGCGCATTCTACCTTTTCGATCGGCCCCTCTAGCCGGTTGAGCACCCACACGCTCGTTTCGTGGGTCGGCTTAGGCATACGAAGTTCATTCCATGTCTAAGCATACGGAGTTCATTCCCAGTCTAAGATTAGATCGGACCAAGGGTTGCGGTAGTAAGACCAGTAGCAGGATCGACAGCATGCAGGGGGGATCGGGTCGATCCCCGGCTTGCGCATTTTCTCTCTCCAACTAGCTGAGCCCCCGCGCGTTCGTTTCATGGGTTGGCTTAGGCATACGAAGTTCATTCCATGTCTAAGCCCCAACCGGACTGAGGGTTGTGGTAGCAGGACCGACAGCTGGATCGGTAACACGCAGAGGGGTACCAAGCTGATCCCTAGCTTGCACATTATGCCTCTCCGGTCAACCTCTTCGGCTGGTTGAGCACCCGCACGCTCGTTTCGTAGGTTGACTTAAGCATACGGAGTTCATCCCCAGTCTAAGCATACGGAGTTCAGTCCCAGTCTAAGATCGGGTCAGATCGAGGGTACGGTAGCAAGATCGGCAGCATACAGGATGGAGTGGGCCGATCCCCAGCTTGCGCATTCTACCTCTCCGATCAGCTAAGCACCCGCACACTCGTTTCATGGGTTAGCTTAGGCATACGGAGTTCATTCCATGTCCAAGGATACAGAGTTCATTCCCAGTCTAATATTTTAAGCCATGGTGCACATTCTGGGCTCGGGCATGTGCTAGTGCCGCATTTGTTTTGCCCGGGGCACCATCGTCGGAGAGCTTAACCGACTGCATTGGTGGTTCTGGTGATTGGGGGGCCGACGTGGTATGCGCAACTGATGTGCGATGGGTGCTGGTACTTGGCCCTTATATTGGCCCCCTATCCCTCATCAAACCTCAAGAACTCACACCCCCTTAAAGAGCATTTGAGATTTTATAGGTTTGCTGCCAGTAGCCATTAAAGTGTTTGAAATAGGGATACTTTTTTTCAAATGGTCACAAAATCTTCTCCACTTTGAGTTTTTAGCTGAATTGTTTTGTGCATGCCAAAAAAACTACAAGGATCACCTCTACCAAATTTGGGGACAAAACCCTTTCTAAAAAAATTTTAAAACATCCCTAACCGTAAAAAGTTTTGAAAATCGTGAAAAATAGAAAACGGGTCGTCTTGCCACGAAACTTCACATGAAGGCTTACAAGCCATAAAAATGGCATTGGCATGGCAGAAATATGAAGATGTGCTTGAACCCACCTACCACCCGTTCGATCCTCGGCTTGCGCATCCTGCCTCTCTGGTCGGTTGAGCGCCTGCACGCTGGTTTCATGGGTTGACTTACGCATACGGAGTTCATCCCCAATCTAAGCATACGAAGTTCATTCCAAATCTAAAATCAGACCGGATCGAGGGTTGCGACAGCACCCAGGGGGGACCGGGCCGATCCCCGGCTTATGCATTCTGCCTCTCTGGCCGATTGAGCAGCCGCACTCCTGTTTCATGGGTTGGCTTAGGCATAGGGAGTTCATTCCATGTCTAAGCCCCAACCGGACCAAGGGTTGTGGCAGCGAGATCGACAGCATGCAGAGTGGGATCGGGCCAATCCGCGGCTTACACATTATGCCTCTTCGGTCGGCTCAACGCCCATACGCTCGTTTCGTAGGTTGACTTAGGCATACGGAGTTCATTCCCAATCTAAGATCGAATCAGACCAAGGGTTGCGGTAGCAGGATCGACAGCACACAGAAGGGACCAGACCGGTCCCCGGCTTATGCGTTCTGCCTCTCTGGCTGGCTGAGTGCCTGCACGTTCGTTTCGTGGGTTGGCTTAGTCATACGGAGTTCATTCCATGTCTAAGCATACGGAGTTCATTCCCAGTCTAAGATTGGACCGGATTGAGGGTTGCGGCAGTAGGACCAGTACAGGATCGACAGCACGCAGGGGGGACCGGGCCGATCTGTGGCTTGCGCATTCTGCCTCTCCGGCCGGTTGAGCACCCGCATGCTCATTTCATGGGTTGGCTTAGGCATATAGAGTTCATTCCATGTCTAAACCTCAACCGGACCGAGGGTTATGGTAGCAGGACCGGCAGTGAGATCAGCAGCATGTAGAGGGGGATAGAGCTGATCCTCGACTTTCGGATTATGCCTCTTCAGTCGACCTCTCCAACTGGCTAAGCGCCCGTAAGCTCGTTTCATGGGTTGACTTAGGCATACGAAGTTCATCCCCAGTCTAAGCATACGAAGTTCATTGCCAGTCTAAGATCGAACTGGATCGAAGGTTACAGTAGTAGGACCAATAGCAGGATTGATAGCACGTAGGGGGGACCAAGTCAATCCCCGGCTTGCGCATTCTACCTCTCCGGCCGGTTGAGCACTCGCATGCTCATTTCATGGGTTGGCTTAGACATACGGAGGTCATTCCATGTCTAAGCATACGGAGTTCATTCCCAGTCTAAGATTTTGAGCCACGGTGCACATGTTGGGCTTGGGCATGTGCTGGTGCCACTTTTTTTTTGCTCGAGGCACCATCACCGGAGCATCGCTGGAGAGCCTAACTGGCTGCATTGGGGGTTCTGACGATTGGAGGGCCAGGGGGTGTGCACACATGATATACGATTGGTGCTGGTACTTGTGTCACGGGCTCTGACCTTAGACTCAGAAACCGTGTGGCCTTAGGCTTGGAATCTACTCCTTTATGCCTAAGTCAGCCTAAAACACAAATGTACGAGCACTAGAACAACGGGAAGGGCTGATTACACAAGTTAAACAGAAATAGGATAAGAAGGTAGAATTTTGGAAATGCTCTTGTATTCACTGAAACAGAAGTGTTTAATGGTGTACAAATGAGAGAGGAGCAGCCCTCTATTTATAGTTGAGGCTCTAGCTTACACTTAATGGCAATATCCCTAGAATAAAGGCTAAAATCATAGGATTATATAGATTACAATCAATCAGGATGCTAACTCTTGATTTTTAGGGTCAACCAAATCTGCCAGGATGCTGCTGCTGATACTGCCTGCTTCCAGAAGCTTCCCCTATGTGTCCAGCATCTTGGGCCCTTCTGGATGTGGTGCGGGCAGCTTGTATTCCAGGCCTTGGTCTCACGGGCTGGCCTGTAAGTTGGGCGAGCGTTCTGAACTCGTTTGCTAGGCTTTGCGCGTAGATACCGGCCAGCACGCCTGGTCTGCGGGCCTCAACCTCTAGCTCTCCTACTGGTGTGCTTGATGTGCCTGGTGTGCTTGCCCAGGGAGTGACCTTCTCCCCCACCTGATTGCACAATGCCCTCATTATGTCTTCTGCATGGTACTACCTAATCTGGTCCCCTAACTACCATAAGTCATCTGCTGGTTTCCAGCTCGCTTCACTGTCTGGAAGTCCCTTGTGCACCAAGTACTCTTGTCTTGGCTGATAGTTCTTCCGTCTCACCTCCTGGTTAGCTATGATGCTGTGGTCCTCCTTCTCATATAAGGCCCTTGCTCCCAATGGCACACATTTTGACTCTGCGTGTCTTGGATCTCCGTCATCCTCATGGAACAGCTTGAGCACGCTCACATGGAACATCGAGTGTACCTTCAGCTTGGGTGGCATATCCAGCTTGTAGGTAACCTTGCCTACCCTCTTGACTACTCAAAAAAGTCCCTCATACCTCCGGACTAGGCCTTTGTGCAGCCCCCTATGGCACACAATGGAATACAGCTTCACCAACACCAAGTCTCCAACCTGGAATTACACATCCCGTCTATTCTAGTCTGGCCACTTCTTTGACCTCTTGGCCACCTTGTGTAGACAAACTCTGGCTAAGTCAGTTTGCTCCTGCCATGCCTTGGCAAACTTGTATGATGCTAGATTCGACCCTGTATAACTTGCAGCAATCGAACCGGGTGTTAGTGGTTGTTGCCCTATCACAACCTCAAATAGGCTCTGGTTCGTTACCTCGCTCCTTTACAAGTTGTAGGAAAACTGTGCAATATCTAGCAGCTTTGGCCAGTCCCTTTGTGTGGCACTCACATAGTGCCTAAGGTAAACCTCCAATAGTCCATTCACTCGTTCTGTCTGCCATTGGTCTGCGGATGCATGCTGGTGGAAAAGTTCAAGTCTAGCCCCTAACAGCTTGAACAACTCAGTCCAGAACCTACCCATGAAATGCCCGTCTCGATCACTAAGAGTGGTCCTCGGCACTCCCCAGTACTTAACCATGTTCTTCAGGAACAATCAAGCTGCCTCATCGGTTGGGCACTCCTTGGTTGCTGGAATGAAGATTCCATACTTGGAAAACTTGTCCACCACTACCATGATGCTTCCAAACCCTTCTGCTTTGGGTAGACCGACTATAAAGTCCAAAGAAACACTCTCCCATGGTTGCTCTGGCACTGGCTCCAAGAGACCGCCTAGTTTCTTGAGCTCCACCTTGTCCTGTTGGCACACAAGACAAGTCTTCACATAGGCCTCCACATCGTCCCTCATGTGTGCCCAGTAGTATCGGTCCTCGATCAACGGCAAGGTACGACTCACTCTGGGTGTCCAACCCACCTTGAATCATGGCATTCTTACAAAACTTCTTTGCGAAGCTTCTCATGCTGTGGCACAAACAGTCTACTTCCCTTATTGTACAGCAAGCCATCCTGCAACCAAAACTACCTAGTCTTACCTTGCTGGGCGTACTCCATCAAAGCCTTGGCTGTAGGATCATGTGTAAGTCCCTCCTTGATGCGCGGCACCAGTGACCCCTCTGGTTGGCTAATGGCAGCAAGGTTAGCCTTCCTGCTCAGGGCGTCTACCACTAGGTTCACCTGCCCCGACTTGTACTCCATCTGGAAATCAAATTCCACAAGAAAATCTTGCCATCTCGCCTGCTTGGGGGATAGCATCTTCTGCGTTTGGAAGTAGCTGGTCACCACATTGTCTGTCCTAACCATGAACCTCGACCCCAATAGGTAATGGCACTAAGTGCGCAAGCAGTGCACCACTGTAGTCATCTCCTTCTCTTGGACCATGTACTTGCGCTCAGTCTCATTCAGCTTTTTGCTTTCAAACGTAACTGGACGTCCCTCCTGCATCAACACGCCCCCTATGGCAAAGTCTAATGCATCCGTATGCACCTCATACGGCTTGGCATGGTCTGGCAAGGCCAAGACTAGCTCCTCGGTCACAGCCCGCTTCAACCTGTCAAAGGCTTCCTGGCACCCTGCGCTCCACTCCCATGCTTTCCTTTTCTTGAGCAAGTCAATCAATGGCGTGGCTATTGCTGAGTGACCTTTGATGAAGCGCCTGTAGTAGTTGACCAGCCCAAGGAACAATCTCAACTCAGTGACCTTGGCTGGCGGTTGCCACTCCAGGATGGCGTGTATCTTGCCTTCATCCATGTGTATCCTGCCACCTCCCACTATGTGGCCAAGGAACGGGATTTCCTGCTGGGCGAATGAGCACTTCTCCCTCTTGACAAACAGCTTGTGCACCCGCAACACCTCGAACACCTGTCTCAAGTGGTCTACATGCTCTCCCAAAGTCTGGCTGTAGATCACAATGTCATCCAAATAAACCATAACAAACCGATCAAGGAATGACTGAAGTACTTTGTTCATAAGGGTCCAGAATGTTGCTGGGGCATTCGTGAATTCAAAAGGCAACACCAAGAACTCATACGAACCATACTGAGTGACACATGCTGTCTTTGGCTCATCTCCCTCTGTGATCCTGACTTGATAGTAGCCTGACCTCAAATCCAGCTTGGTGAACCACCTTGCACTCCCAAGTTGATCGAACAAGTCCGCAATGGGTGGGATGGGGCACTTATTCTTGATGGTCAGCTTGTTCAAAGCTTGGTAGTCTATGCACAACCGCAACGACCCATCATGCTTGCACTGAAATAGAACCGATGCACCATAGGGTGCCTTCGATGGCCTAATGAAGCCAGCATCAACTAACTCTTTGAGTTGCTTCCTCAACTCCTCAAACTCTGGTGGAGACATTCGGTAAGGGGCTCTAGCTAGTGGCTTGGCCTTGGACACCAGCTCGATCTTGTGGTCCACCTCCCTCTTAGGTGGTAGCTTGCTAGGTAGCTTTGTGAGCATCACATCACTAAAGGTCTTCAGCACCTTTAGCACCTTCAAGGGTGACTCGATTTCTTTCTCCCTTGGCTCATCATATTTTAGGGCTGCCAAGAAGGTGTCTTCTTGTCTGCTTACCACCTTGGCAAATTGGATGGCTGACACCACCCGTGACCCAACTCCATACCCTCTCTTCAATGGCACTAGGCATTGGCACCATGCATCCAAGATGCAAACACAATCAGCAAATGGCATAAAGAGGGCATTAATCCGAACAAGGAAATCCAACCCAATCACAAACTCATAGTCGTCAAGGGGTATATCTCAATGGTCTCATTGCCTTTCCAGTCTCCAAGCTACAACTCCACTCCCCGCGCTATTCTAATGGCTGGAACTTCCTTGGAGTTCATCGTTTTGATGGTACCAGTCCCTTTCCGCACCTTTAGTCTGAGCTTTCAAGCTTTATCACCTAAAAGAAAAAGATGTGAGGCACTTGTGTCCACCAGTGCACTCACCTTCTGACCCGTAACCATCAGATCCGTAAACATCAAGCCCTTTGGCTTATGGCTCCCCTTACTTTGGACAACATTGAGCACCAATGACCCAAGCTTTGTGGCCCCTGACTCTGGCTCCTCGTTAGACTCCTTGTCTACAATAGTCGATTGCCCTTCTGCGGGTAATTACGCGCTATGTGGCTCCCTCCGCATAGGTAGCATGCTAGTGGCTCTCGGTCCCCTTTTGCTTTCCACTTGCCTACTGGTGGCTTCCTCTCGCCATACTTGGTTGAACGGTCTCGATCTCTATCCTTAGACTTCCGATCACGGTCCTTCCCCTTGGACTGTTTCCTCCGGTCCCTATCGTCCCTGCCCTTACCCTTGGGCTTGGTAGACTCAAACTTGTTGAGAGGCTTGAACTTTATCAAGGCCTCGGCAGTAGTCATGGCTTTAGCCAAGTCATGAACTCCTCTCCTTTGTAGCTCATGCTTTACCCATGACTTTAGCCCATCCATGAAAGCAAATAAGGCATCCTTCTCACCTAGATCTGAGATCTGTAGCATCAGTTCAAAGAATTTTTGGACATACTCCCTTATGTCCCCTTGCTAGCTCAGCCTGCGCAATTTTACCTGTGCCTCATCATCGACATACTCCGGGTAAAATTGTTCTCTAAACTCCTTTTGGAACTCTGCCCAGGTTCCAATCTTGGTGCTCCTACGCCTGACATCATCACACCTGTGCATCTACCACAATAAGGCTACATCAGTGAGATACATAGCAGCGATGCTTAACTTTATCGCCTCGTCTTGCATGCCCATGGCCTGGAAGTACTACTCCATACCCCAAAGGTAGTTATCTACTTCCTTGGCCGCCCTAGTCCCTTTGAACTCCTTAGGCTTGGGGACATCCAATCTAGACTTGGACACTCCAGCAAACATGCCATTCCCAATGGCAGTCTTGCAAGCAACGAGCTCACTGGTAAGCTCCTCCATCCGCTGGCGCATGGCCTCCATGCCATCACGCAAGGTTAGCACTTCAGCCTCCAAGGTCTAATTCTTTTGGGTGAACACGTCCAAGCCTTTGTTGAGAGCAGCTTGCAGCTCACTTTGGATCTCCTCCCCCATAGAGTCTAGCGATGGAATATGAGTCTCTACCCCCTCAAGCTTTTCCCCCATGTCGCCCATGGTCACCTTCACCTTGGCCAGCCTACCATCCATGGTAGACCAGATATCTTTAGAACTGGCTTTCTTCCCTCTTCCACGCCCATGCTCCTGGGCCTTTGGTTGTCGGTTAGTAGCATCACTTTGGGATGCCATCTCCTCTAACCTGCATAACACAAACACGTAAAATCGAACTTGCTCTAATACCAACTGTCACGGGCTCCGACCTTAGACTCAGAAACCGTTCGACCTTAGGCTTGGAATCTCCTCCTTTATGCCTAAGTCAGCCTAAAACACAAGCGTACGGGCACTAGAACAATAAGAAGGGCTGATTACGCAAGTTAAAGAGAAACAGGATAAGAAGGCAGAATTCTAGAAATACTATTGTATTCACTGAAATAGAAGTGTTTGATGGTGTACAAATGAGGAAGGAGAAGCCCTCTATTTATAGTTGAGGCTCCAGCTTACACTTAATGGCAATATCCCTAGAATAAAGGCTAAAATCATGGGATCATACAGATTACAATCAATCAGGATGCTAACTCCTGATTTTCAGGGTCAACCAAATCTGCCAGGATGCTGCTACAGATCCTGCCTGCTTCCAAAAGCTTCCCTTGCGTGTCCAGCACCTTGGGCCCTTTTGGATGTGGTGTGAGCAGCTTGTATGCCAGGCCTTGGTCTCACAGGCTGGCCAGCAAGTTGGGCGGGTGTTTTGAACTCGTTTACTAGGCTTTGCGTGCAAATACCTGCCAGCACGCCTGGCTGCAGGCCTCAACCTCTAGCTCGCCTACTAGTGCACCTGATGTGCCTGGCACGCCTGCCCATGATGTGACACTTGGCCCTTATATTGGCCCCCTATCCCTCATCAAACCTCAAGACCTCACACCCCCTTAAAGTGCATTTGAGATTTTATAGGTTTGCTACCAGTAGCCATTAAAGTGTCTGAAATGGGGACACTTTTTCAAACGGTCACAAAATCTTCTCCACTTCGAGTTTTTAGCTGAATTTTTTTGTGCATGCCAACAAAAACACAAGGATTACCTCTACCAAATTTGGGGACAAAACTCTTTCTAAAAAAAATTTAAAAATCTCGAGTCGTAAAAAGTTGCAAAAATCGTGAAAAATAGAAAACAGGTTGTCTTCCCATGAAACTTCACATGAATGCTTAGGGGACCATTGTTTGAATTTAGAAGCCATAAAAATGGCATTGGCATGGCAGAAACATGAAGATGTGCTTGAACCCACCTACCACCCGTTCGATCCTCGGCTTGCGCATTCTGCCTCTCTGGTTGGCTGAGTGCTCGCACGCTCGTTTCGTGGGTTGACTTAGGCATACGGAGTTCATCCCCAGTCTAAGCATACGGAGTTCATTCCCAGTCAAAGATCGGACAGGACTGAGGGTTGCGACAGCAGGATCGATAGCACGCAGGGGGTACCGAGCCAATCCCCGGCTTGCGCATTCTGCCTCTCAGACCGGCTGAGTGCCCGCACACTCGTTTCGTGGGTTGGCTTAGGCATAGGGAGTTCATTCCATGTCGAAGCCCTAGTTGGACCGAGGGTTATGGCAGCGGGACCACCAGCACGCACAGGGGGATCGGGCCGATCCCCAGCTTGCGCATTATGCCTCTCCAACCGACTCAGCGCCCGCACGCTCGTTTCATGGGTTGACTTAGGCATACAGAGTTCATTCCCAGTCTAAGATCCAACCGGACCGAGGGTTGCAACAGCAGGATCAACAGCACGCAAGGGGTGATCGGGCCAATCCCCAGCTTGCGTATTCTGCCTCTCCGATCGGTTGAGCACCCGTACACTCATTTCGTGGGTTGGCTTAGGCATACGGAGTTCATTCCATCTCTAAGCCCCAGCCGGACCGAGGGTTGTCGCAGTAGGACTGGCAGCGGGATCGACAGTATGTAGAGGGGGATCGGGCTGATCCTCAACTTGCGCATTATGCCTCTCTGGCCGGCCTCTTCGGCTGGCTGAGCGCCCGCACACTCGTTTCATGGGTTGACTTAGGCATACAGAGTTCATCCCCAGTTTAAGAATACGAAGTGCATTCCTAGTCTAAGATCGGATCGAACTGAAGGTTGCGGCAGCAAGATCAACAGCATGCAGGGGGGATTGGGCCGGTCCCCGGCTTGCGCATTCTTTCTCTCTGACCGGCTGAGCGCCCGCACACTCGTTTCGTGGGTTGGCTTACGCATAGGGAGTTCATTCCATGTCTAAGCCCCAACCGGACCAAGGGTTGTGGTAGCGGGACCGACAGCATGCAGAGGGGGACCGAGCCGATCCATAGCTTACGCATTATGCCTCTTTGGTCGGCTCAGCACCCGCACGCTCATTTCATGGGTTGACTTAGCCATACAGAGTTCATCCCCAATTTAAGCATATGGAGTTCATTCCCAGTCTAAGATCAAACCAGACCGAGGGTTGCGATAGCAGGATCGGCAGCACGCAGGGCAGACCGAGCCGATCCTCGGCTTGTGCATTCTGCCTCTTCGATCGACTGAGCGCCCACACGCCCATTTCATGGGTTGGCTTAGGCATAGGGAGTTCATTCCATGTCTAAGCCCCAGTCGGACTGAGGGTTGTGGTAGCGGGACTGACAGCACACAGAGGGGGATCGGGCTGATCCCAGGGTTGCACATTATGCCTCTTCGGTCGGCTCAGCGCCCGTACGCTTGTTTTGTGGGTTGACTTATGCATATGGAGTTCATTCCCAATCTAAGATAGGACCAGACCGAGGGTTGTGATAGCAGGATCGATAGCATACAGCGAGGATCGGGCCAATCCTTGACTTACATATTCTGCCGCTCCTACCGGCTGAGCTCTCGCACGCTCATTTCGTGGGTTGGCTTAGGCATACGGAGTTCATTCCATGTCTAAGCATACGGAGTTCATTCCTAGTCTAAGATTTTGTACCATGATGCACATGCTGGGCTCGGGCATGTGCAGTGCCGTATTTTTTTTGTTCGGGGCACCATCGTCAGAGAGTCTAATCGACAGCATTAGGGGTTCCAGCGATTGGGGGGGCCGGGTGGGTGTGCGTACATGATGTGCGATAGGTGCTGGTACTTTGCCCTTATATTGGCCCCTTATCCCTCATCAAACCTCGAGAACTCAGGATATGCGCCCTTATCCCTTATATTGGCCCCTTATATATACGCCTGCACTCTCGTTTCGTTGGTTCACTTAGGCATACGGAGTTAATCCCCAGTCTAAGCTTACGGAGTTCATTCCCAGTCTAAGATCGGACCGGATGAAGGGTTGCAGCAACAGGATCGACAGCACGTAAGGGGGATCGAGCCAATCCTCGGCTTGCGCATTTTGCCTTTCCGATCGGCTGAGTTCCCGCACGCCTGTTTCGTGGGTTGGCTTAGGCATATGGAGTTCATTTCATGTCTAAGCCCCAGCTGAACCAAGGGTTGTGGCAGTGGGATCTGCAGCACACAGAGAAGGACCGGGCCGATCCCTGGCTTGTGCATTACGCCTCTCCGGTTGGCTCAGCGCCCGCACGCTCATTTCGTGGGTTGACTTAGCCATACGGAGTTCATTCTGAGTCTAAGATCGGACCGGACTAAGGGTTACGGTAGCAGGATCGACAGCACACAGGGGGGATCGAGTCGGTCGTCGGCTTGCGCATTCTGTGTCTTCGGTCGGCTGAGCACCCGCACGCTCGTTTCATGGCTTGGCTTAGGCACACGGAGTTCATTCCATGTTTAAGCATACGAAGTTCATTCCCAGTCCAAGATCGAACCGGACCGAAGGTTACGATAGCAAGACCAGCAGCAGGATCGGTAGCACGCAGGGGGGACCAGGTCGATCCCCGGCTTGTGCATTCTACCTCTCCAGTCGACTGAGCGTCCGCATGCCTGTTTCGTGGGTTGGCTTAGGCATAGGGAGTTCATTCCATGTCTAAGCCCCAGCCGGATCGAGGGTTGTGGCAACGGGACTGGCAGCACGCAGAGGGGGACCGGGTCGATCCCTGACTTGCGCATTATGCCTCTCCAGTCGGCTCAGTGCCTGCACGCTCATTTCGTAGGTTGACTTAGGCATACGGAGTTCATTCCCAGTCTAAGATTGGACCGGACCAAGGGTTGCGGCAGCAAGATCGATAGAACATAGGGGGGGACCGGGTCGGTCCCGAGCTTGCATATTTTGCCTCTCCGACCGGCTGAGCGCCCACACACTCATTTTGTGGGTTGCCTTAAGCATACGGAGTTCATTCCATGTCTAAGCATATGGAGTTCATTCCCAGTCTAAGATCGAACCAGACCGAGGGTTGCGGTAGTAGGACCAGTAGCAGGATCGGCAGCACACATGGGGGACCGGGTCGATCCTCGGCTTGTGCATTCTGCCTCTCCGATCGGTTAGGTGCCCGCACGCTCGTTTCGTGGGTTGACATAGGTATCAGAGTTCATCCTCAGTCTAAGCATACGAAGTTCATTCCCAGTCTAAGATCAGATCGGATCGAGGGTTGCGGTAGCAAGATCGGCAGCACGTAGGGGGGATCGAGCCGATCCCCGACTTGCGCATTCTGCCTCTCCAGTTGGCTGAGCACCCACACGCCCGTTTTGTGGGTTGGCTTATGCATAGGGAGTTCATTCCATGTCTAAGCCCTAATTGGATCGAGAGTTGTGGTAGCGGGACCTGCAGCACGCAGAGGGGGACTAGGCCGGTCCCTGGCTCGCGCATTATGCCTCTTCGACCAGCTCAGCGTCGCACGCTCGTTTCATGGGTTGACTTATGCATGCGGAGTTCATTCCCAGTCTAAGATTGGACCGGACCAAGGGTTGCGATAGCAGGATTGTCAGCACGTAGGGGGGACGGGGCCGATCCTCGACTTGTGCATTCTACCTCTCCGGTCGGCTGAGCACCCGTACGCTTGTTTTATGGGTTGGCTTAGGCGTACGGTGTTCATTCCATGTCTAGGCATACGGAGTTCATTACCAGTCAAAGATTTTGAGCCACGGTGCACATGTTGGGTTCGGGCATGTGCTGGTGTCACATTTTTTTCACCCGTGGCAACATCATCGGAGCATCACCGGAAAGCCTAACCGACGGCATTGGGGGGGTCGGGGGGATGTGCGCACAAGATGTGTGACGGGTGCTGGTACATGGCCCTTATATTCGCCCCCTATCACTCATCAAACCTCAAGAACTCACACCTCCTTAAAAAGAATTTGAGATTTTATAGGTTTGCTGCCAGTAGCCCTTAAAGTGTCTGAAGTGGAGACACTTTTTTCAAATGGTCACAAAATCTTCTCCACTTGGAGTTTTTTCCTGAATTTTTTTGTGCATACCAACAAAAATACAAGGATCACCTCTAACAAATTTGGGGACAAAACTCTTTCTAAAAAAATTTTAAACAATCTTGAACCGTAAAAAGTTTCAAAAATCATGAAAAATAGACAACGGGTCGTCTTGCCATGAAACTTCACATGAAGGCTTAGGGGACCATTATATGAATTTACAAGCCATAAAAATGGCAATGGTACATCAGAAATATGAAGATGAGTTTGTACCCACCTACCACCCATTCAATCCCCGACTTGCGCATCCTGCCTCTCTGGTCAGCTGAGCGCCTGCAAGCTCGTTTCGTGGGTTGACTTAGGCATACGGAGTTCATCCCCAGTCTAAGCATACGGAGTTCATTCCCAGTCTAAGATCAAACCGGACAGAGGGTTATGGCAGCAGGATCGACAGCACGCAGGGGGGACCAAGTCGATCCTCGGCTTACGCATTCTACCTCTCCTGTCGGTTGAGTGCCTGCACGCCCGTTTCGTGGGTTGGCTTAGGCATAGGGAGTTCATTTCTTTTCTAAGCCCCAGCCGGATCGAGGGTTGTGGCAGCAGGACCAACAGCACGCAGAGAGGGACCGGGTCGATCCCCGGCTTGCACATTATGCCTTTTCGGTCAGCTCAGCACCCGAACGCTCGTTTCATGGGTTGACTTAGGCATACAGAGTTCATTCCCAGTCTAAGATCAGACCAGACTGAGGGTTGCGGTAGTAAGATCGATAGCACACAGGGGGGACTGGGTCGGTCCCCAGCTTGCGTATTCTGCCTCTCCAACTGGCTGAGTGCCCATACGCTCATTTCATGGGTTGGCTTAGGCATACGGAGTTCATTCCATGTCTAAGCATACGGAGTTCATTCCCAGTCGAAGATCAGACTGGACCAAGGGTTGCGGTAGTAGGACCAATAGTAGGATCGACAGCACGCAGGAGGGGATCGAGCCGATCCTCGGCTTGTGCATTCTGCCTCTTCGACCGACTGAGCACCCACAGGCTCGTTTCATGGGTTGGCTTAGGCATACGGAGTTCATTCAATGTCTAAGCCCTAGCCTGATCGAGGTTTGTCACAGCAGGATTGGCAGCGGGATTGATAGCACGTGGAGGGAGACCGAGCTGATCCCCAGCTTGTGCATTATGCCTCTCTAGCTGGCTGAATGCCCGTACGCTCGTTTTGTGGGTTGACTTAGGCATACGGAGTTCATCCCCAGTCTAAGCATATGGAGTTCATTCCCAGTCTAAGATCGAACCGAACCGAGGGTTGCGGCAGTAGGATCGACAGCACGTAGGGGGGACCGGGCCAATCCCCAGCTTGCGCATTCTGCCTCTCCGGTCGACTGAGTGCCCGCGTGCCCGTTTCGTGGGTTGGCTTAGGCATAGGGAGTTCATTCCATGTCTAAGCCCCAGCCAGACCGATGGTTGTGGCAGCGGGACCGGCAGCATGCTGAGGGGGACCGAGTCGATCCTCGGCTTGCACATTATGCCTCTTCGGTAGGCTCAGCGCCTGTACGCTCGTTTCGGGGGTTGACTTATGCATACGGAGTTCATTCTGAGTGTAAGATCAGATCAGACTGAGGGTTACGGTAGCAGGATCAACAGCATGTAGGGGGGACTGGGTCGATCCCCGGTTTGCGCATTCTGCCTCTCCGGCCAGTTGAGCGCCCGCACGCTCGTTTTGTGGGTTGGCTTAGGCATATGGAGTTCATTCCTTGTCTAAGCATACAGAGTTCATTCCCAGTCTAAGATTATGAGCCACGGTGCACATGCTGGGTTCGGGCATGTGCTGGTGCCACATTTTTTTCACCCGGGGCACCATCGTCGGAGCATCGCCGGACCATCACCGGAGAGCCTAACTGGTGGCATTAGGGGTTTCGACGATTGGGAGGGCTCGGGTGGTGAGCGTACATGATGTGCGATGGGTGCTGGTACTTGGCCCTTATATTGCCCCCTATCCCTCATCAAACCTCGAGAACTCACACTCTCTTAAAGAGCATTTGAGATTTTATAGGTTTGCTGCCATTAGCCATTACAGTGTCTGAAATGGGGACACTTTTTTCAAACGGTCACAAAATCTTCTCCACTTCGAGCTTTTAGCTGAATTTTTTTGTGCATGCCAACAAAAATAAAAGGATCACCTCTAAATTTGGGGACAAAACTCTTTTTAAAAAAATTTTAAAAAATCTCGAACCGCAAAAAGTTTCAAAAATAGTGAAAAATAAAAAACCAGTCGTCTTGCCGGGAAACTTCACATGAAGGCTTAGGAGACCATTGTATGAATTTACAAGCCATAAAAATGGCATTGGCATGACAGAAATATGAAGATGTGCTTGAACCCACCTACCACTCGTTCGATCCCTGACTTGCGCATTCTGCCTCTCTGGTCGGCTAAGCGCCCGCCCGCTTGTTTCATGGGTTGACTTAGGCATATGGAGTTCATCCCCAGTCTAGGCATACGGAGTTCATTCCCATTCTAAGATTAGATCAGACTAAGGGTTACGACAGCAGGATTGACAGCACGCAGGAGGGATCGAGCTGATTCCCAGCTTGCGCATTCTATCTCTCGGGTCGGCTGAGCGCCCGCACGCCCGTTTCATGGGTTGGCTTAGGCATAGGGAGGTCATTCCTTGTCTAAGCCCCAGCTGGACCGAGGGTTGTGGCAGCGGGACCGACAGCACACAGAGGGGGATCGAGCCAGTCCCTGGTGTCACAGACTAAGCTTTCTCTCAGCAAGCAATAGATCGTGCGACACTTGAATGGGCTTTCCCAACCAAGTCAGCCTTCAATAGATCGATATCTGAACAAATAACCATAAGCCATGGTTAGTCCCAAGCATTCACAATAAGACATAATATATCAAGATCGATCTCAAGCACACACACAAAAAGGCATATTCGCATCGAGAAAAAGAAAAACACATCGAGGCAACAATTGGGACATTCAATCGGGGTGAGTTTTATTATAGTCGGGAATAATACATCAGGACATCTCACCATCACCAGGGCCAGGGGCAGCCCTTGGTGGGTAGCCTAGGCTCACATAGCAACCGGTGAGACAGCCCAACACTACACTGCCGGTTCACCCCCTAAAGAGCCTTAGAGATTTTAAAGCTATGCTACCAGTAACCATTACAATGTTTGAAATGGGGACACTTTTCCTAGCACAAGGGATCTACTCGGCCATGGCCCTATACATGGGTGGCTTATGGCAACCTAAGTCCTAGTCATGGCCCTATACAAGGTTGGCTCATGACATCTTCCCCCACCTATGGCAACCTAAGATTTGCTGGCTTGAAATTCTTTGATCTTCCTTTGAAATCTCTGGAGGTTGTGTTCTCTCTTCCAGCTAGTTTCTTCTAGTCTTAATCCCTCCCACTTCACTAAGTACTCCCGAACTAGTCTTCGAGATATCTTGGTTTCCCTATCAGCTAAGATCTCTTTAACTCGACACTCTGAGGGTGGTTTCATGATGATGGTGGCTCTGGTTGGCTCCCTTTGGCTAGCATCTGTAGGATCTGTAGGACCATCAGCAGGATCGACAGCACGTAGGAGGGATCGAGCTAATCCCCAACTTGCGCATTCTACCTCTCTGACCGACCTTTTCAGTCGGTTGAGCTCCCGCACGCTCGTTTCATGGGTTGACTTAGGCATAAGAAGTTCATCCCCAGTCTAAGCATACGAAGTTCATTCCCAGTCTAGGATCAGATCGGACCTAAGGTTTCGGCAGCAGGATCGGCAACACGCAGGAGGGACAGGGCCGATCCCCGACTTGCGCATTCTAGCTCTTCGGCCCGCCCACACGGCCTTTTCATGGGTTGGCTTAGGCATAGGGAGTTCATTCCATGTCTAAGCCCCAGTCGGACCAAGGGTTTTGGTAGTGGGACTGGCAGCACGCAGAGGGGGATCGGACTGATCCCCAGCTTGCGCATTATTCCTCTTCGGCTGGTTCAGTGCCCGCACGCTCATTTCGTGGGTTGACTTAGGCATACAGTGTTCATTCCCAGTCTAAAATCAGACCAGACTGAGGGTTGGGATAGCAAGATCGATAGTACGCAGGGGGGATCGGATCGATCCCCGACTTACGCATTCTACCTTTTCGGCCAGTTGAGCACCCGCACACTCATTTCTTGGGTTGGCTTAGGCATACGGAGTTCATTCCATGTCTAAGCCCCAGTCGGATCGAGGGTTATGGTAGCAGACTAACAGCGGGATTGACAACACATAGAAGGGGACTGGGCTGATCCCCAACTTACGCATTATGCCTCTCCAACCGACCTCTCCGGTCGGCTGAGTGCCCGCACGCTCATTTCATGGGTTGACTTAGGCATACAGAGTTCATCCCCAGTCTAAGCATACGGAGTTCATTCCCAGTCTAAGATCAGATCAGATGGAGGGTTACGATAGCAGGATCGACAGTACGCAGAGGGGACCAGACCGATCCCCAGCTTACGTATTCTACCTCTTCGACCGGCTGAGCACCCGCACGCTCGTTTTTTGGGTTGGCTTAGGCATACGGAGTTCATTCCATGTCAAAGCCCCAGCTGGATCGAGGGTTATGGCAGTAGGATCGGCAGCGGGATTGACAGCATGTAGAAGGGGACTGGGCTGATCCCCAGCTTACGCATTATGCCTCTCCAGTCGACCTCTCCGACCGACTGAGTGCTCGCACGCTCGTTTCGTGGGTTGACTTAGGCATACAGAGTTCATCCCCAGTCTAAGCACACGGAGTTCATTCCCAGTCTAAGATCGAATCGAACAGAGGTTTACGACAGCAGGATCAGCAGCACGTAGGGGGATCGGGCTGACTCCTAGCTTGCGCATTCTGCCTCTCCGACCGGTTGAGCACCCACACGCCCATTTCATGGGTTGGCTTAGGCATAGAGAGTTCATTCCATGTCTAAGACCCAGCTAGATCGATGGTTATGGCAGTGGGACAGGCAGCACATATAGGGGGACTAGGCTGATCCCCGGCCTGCTCATTATGCCTCTCCAGTCGGCTCAGTGCCCGAACGCTCGTTTCGTGAGTTGACTTAGGCATATGGAGTTCATTCCCAGTCTAAGATCAGACCGAATTGAGGGTTATGGTAATAGGATCAACAGCACGCAGGGAGGGATCGGGCGGTCCCCAGCTTGCGCATTCTGCCTCTTCGGTCGGCTGAGCGCCCGCACAGTCATTTCGTGGGTTGGCTTAGGCATATGGAGTTCATTCCATGTCTAAGCATACGGAGTTCAATCCCAGTCTAAGATTGGATCGGACCTAGGGTTGCAGTAGCAGCACCAGCAATAGGATCGATAGCATGCAGGGGGGACCGGGCCAATCCCTTGCTTGCGCATTCTGCCTCTCTGGTCGACCTCTCTGGCTGGCTGAGCACCTGCACACTCGTTTTGTGGGTTGACTTAGGCATACGGAGTTCATCCCTAGTCTAAGCATACGGAGTTCATTCCCAGTCTAAGATCTAATCGAACTGAGGGCTACAGTAGCAGGATCGGCAGCACGTAGGGGGGATCAGGCAGATCCCTGGCTTGCGCATTCTGCCTCTCCAGCCGTCTGAGCACCCACATGCTCATTTCATGGGTTGGCTTAGGCATACGGAGTTCATTCCATGCCTAAGCGTACGAGGTTCATTCCCAGTCTAAGAGTTTGAGCCACGGTGCACTTGCTGGCCTCGGGCATGTGCTGGTGCTGCATTTTTTTCGCTCGAGGCACCATCACCGGGGCATCACCGGAGAGCCTAACCGGCGACATTGGAGGTTCCGACGAATGGGGGGGCCGGGGGGTGTGCGCACATGATGTGCGATGGGTGCTGGTACTTGGCCCTTATATTGGCCCCCTATCCCTCATCAAACCTTGAGAACTCACACCCCCTTAAAAAGCATTTGAGATTTTATAGGTTTGCTGCCAGTAGCCATTAAAGTGTCTGAAATGGGGACACTTTTTTCAAATGGTCACAAAATCTTCTCCACTACGAGTTTTTAGCTGAATTTTTTTGTGCATGCCAAAAAAAATACAAGCATCACCTCTACCAAATTTGGGGACAAAAAGCTTTCTAAAAAAATTTTAAAAAATCTCGAACCGTAAAAAGTTTAAAAAATTATGAAAAATAGAAAACGGGTCATCTTGCCTCAAAACTTCACATGAAGGCGTAGGGGACCATTATATGAATTTACAAGCCATAAAAATAACATTGGCATGGTAGAAATATGAAGATGTCCTTGAACCCACCTACCACCCGTTCGATCACCGGTTTGCACATTCTGCCTTTCCGATTGGCTGAGCGTTCGTACGCTCATTTCGTGGGTTGGCTTAGGCATACGGAGTTCATTCCATGTCTAAGCATATGGAGTTTATTCCAATCTAAGATCAGACTGGACCGAGGGTTGCAGTAGCAGGACCAGCAGTAGGATCGACAGCATGCAGGGGGGACAGGGCCGATCCCCAGCTTGTGCATTCTACCTCTCTGACCGGCCTCTCTGGCCAATTGAACGCCCGTACGCTTGTTTCGTGGGTTGACTTAGGCATACGGAGTTCATCCCCAGTCTAAGCATACGAAGTTCATCCTTAGTCTAAACATACGAAGTTCATTCCCAGTCCAACATCAGACCAGATCGAGGGTTGCAGTAGCAGGATCCGCAGCACGTAGGGGGGACTGAGCCTATCCCTGGCTGGCGCATTCTGCCTCTCCGATCGGCTGAGTGCCCACACGCCCATTTCGTGGGTTGGCTTAGGCATAGGGAGTTCATTCCTTGTCTAAGCCCCAATTGGATTGAGGGTTGTTGCAGTGGGACTGGCAGCATGCAGAGAGGGATCGGGCTGATCCCCGACTTGTGCATTCTGCCTCTTCGGTCGACTGAGCGGCCGCACGCTAGTTTCGTGGGTTGGCTTAGGCATACGGAGTTCATTCCTTGTCTAAGCATACAGATTTCATTCCAGTCTAAGATTTTGAGCCACAGTGCACATGCTGGGCTTGAGCATGTACTGGTGCCGCATTTTTTTCGCTTGGGGCACCATCGTCAGAACATCGTCGGAGAGCCTAACCGGTGGCATTGGGGGTTCCAACGATTGGGGGGGCCGGGGGGTGTGCGCACATGATGTGCGATGGGTGCTGGTACTTGGCCCTTATATTGGCCCCCTATCCCTCATCAAACCTTGAGAACTCACACCCCCTTAAGGAGCATTTGAGATTTTATAGGTTTGCTGCCAGTAGCCATTAAAGTGTCTGAAATGAGGACATTTTTTTCAAACGGTCACAAAATCTTCTCCACTTTGAGTTTTTAGGTGAATTTTTTTGTGCATGCCAAAAAAAATACAAGGATCACCTCTACGAGATTTGGGGACAAAACTCTTTCTAAAAAAATTTTAAAAATCCCAAACCTTAAAAAGTTTCGAAAATCGTGAAAAATAGAAAACGGGTCGTCATGCCATGAAACTTCACATGAAGGCTTAGGGGACCATTGTATGAATTTACAAGCCATAAAAATGGCATTGGCATGGTAGAAATATGAAGATGTGCTTGAACCCACCTACCACCCATTCAGTCCCCAGCTTGCGCATCCTACCTCTCGGGTCAGCTGAGCGTTCACGCGCACGTTTCATGGGTTGACTTAGGCATACAGAGTTCATCCCCAGTCTAAGCATACGAAGTTCATTCCCAGTCTAAGATCAGACCAGACCGAGGGTTATGGCAGCAGGATCGGCAGCACGCAGGGGTGACCAAGTCGATCCCCGACTAGCGCATTCTGCCTCTCCGGCCTGCTGAGCGCCCTTACGCCCATTTCGTGGGTTGGCTTAGGCATAGGGAGTTCATTCCATGTCTAAGCCCCAGCTGGACCGAGGGTTGTGGCAGCGAGACTTGTAGCACGTAGAGGGGGATCGGGCTGATCTCCGGCTTGCGCATTATGCCTCTCCGGTCGACTCAGCTCCCGCACGCTCGTTTCGTGGGTTAACTTAGGCATACAAAGTTCATTCCCAATCTAAGATCAGACCGGAGCGAGGGTTGCGACAGCAGGATCACAGCACCTAAGGGGGATCGGGTTGATCCCCGGCTTACGCATTCTGCCTCTTCGGTAGGCTGAGCGCTCACACGCTCATTTCATGGGTTGGCTTGCGCATATGGAGTTCATTCCATGTCTAAGCATACGAAGTTCATTCCTAGTCTAAGATCAGATCGAGCTGAGGGTTGCAGTAGCAGGATCAGTAGCATACAGGGGGGGATCGAGCCAATCCTTGACTTGCGCATTCTGCCTCTCTGACTAGCTGAGCGCCCGCATGCTCGTTTTGTGGGTTGGCTTAGGCATACCGAGTTCATTCCTTGTCTAAGCCCCAGTCGGTCTGAGGGTTGTGGCAGCAGGACCGACAGCGAGATCGGTAGCACGCAGAGGGGGACTGGGCTGATCCCTGGCTTGTGCATTATGCCTCTCCGATCAACCTCTCCGACTGGCGGAGAGCCCGTACGCTCGTTTTATGGGTTGACTTAGGCATGCGGAGTTCACCCCCATTCTTAGCATACAGAGTTCATTCCCAGTCTAAGATCAGATCGGACCAAGGGTTGCGACAGTAGGATCGGTAGCTCCCAAAGAGGATCGGACTGATCCTCGATTTGTACATTTTGCCTCTCCGGTCGGCTGAGCGCCCGTACGCCTGTTTCATGGGTTGGCTTAGGCATAGGGAGTTCATTCCATGTCTAAGCTCCAGCTGCATTGAGGGTTGTGGCAACGGGACCGACAGCATCCCGAGGGGACCGAGTCGATCCCCGGCTTACGCATTATGCCTCTCTGGCCTTTTCAACGATCGAACGCTCATTTCGTGGGTTGACTTAGGCATACGAAGTTTATTCCTAGTCTAAGATCGGACTGGATCGAGGGTTATGCAGCAGGATCGATAGCATGCAGGAAGGGACAAAGCTGGTCCCTGGCTTGTGCATTCTACCTCTCCAGTCGACTGAGCACCTGCACACTCATTTCGTGGGTTGGCTTAGGCATATGGAGTTCATTCCATGTCTAAGCATATGGAGTTCATTCCCAGTCTAAGATCAGGTCGGACCTAGGGTTGCGGTAGCAGGACCAGCAGAAGGATCGACAACATGCAGGAAGGGATCGGGCTGATCCCTGGCTTGCACATTCTGTCTCTCCGACCGACCTCTCCGGCCGGCTAAGCTCTCGTACGCTCATTTCATGGGTTGACTTAGGCATACGGAGTTCATCCCCAGTCTAAGCATATGGAGTTCATTCCCAGTCTAAAATCGGATCAGACTGAGGGTTGTAGCAGCAGGATCGATAGCATGCAGGGGGAACCGGGCTGATCCTCGACTTTTGCATTCCACCTCTCCGACCGGCTGAGCACCCACACGTTCGTTTCGTGTGTTAGATTAGACATACGGAGTTCATTCCATGTCTAAGCCCCAACCAGACCGAGGGTTGTACTGGCAGCAAGATTGGCAGCATGTAGAGGGGGGTCGGGCTGATCCTTGGCTTACGTATTATGTCTTTTCGATCAGCCTCTCCGGTCGGCTAAGCACCCGTACGCTCGTTTCATGGGTTGACTTAGGCATACGGAGCTCATCCCCAGTCTAAGCATACGGAGTTCATTCCCAGTCTAAGATCGGACCGGATCGAAGGTTGCAGCAGCAGGATCGATAGCACACAGGGGGGACCGAGCTGATCCTCGGCTTACGCATTCTACCTCTCCAGCTAGCTGAGCACCCGCACGCCCATTTTGTGGGTTGGCTTAGGCATAGGGAGTTCATTCCATGTGTAAGCCCCCAGCTGGATCGAGGGTTGTTGTAGCAGGACCGACAGCACGCAGAGGGGGACCGGGTCAATCCCCAACTTGCACATTATGCCTCTCCGGCCGGCTCAGCCCCCGAACGCTCATTTCATGGGTTGACTTAGGCATACGGAGTTCATTCCCAGTCTAAGATCAGACCAAACCAAGGGTCAGGGTAGCAGGATCGACAGCACGTAGGAGGGACTGGGCTAGTCCCTGGATTGCGTATCCTGCCTCTCTGGTCAGCTGAGCATCCGTGTGCTCGTTTCATGGGTTGACTTAGGCATACGAAATTCATCCCCAGTCTAAGCATATGGAGTTCATTCCCAGTCTAAGATCGGACAGGATCGAGGGTTGCGATAGAAGGATCCGTAGCACTTAATGGGGACCAGGTCGATCCTCGGCTTGTGCATTCTGCCTTTCTAGCCGGTTGAGTGCCCGCACGTTCGTTTTGTGGGTTGGCTTAAGCATACGGAGTTCATCCCTAGTCTAAGCATATGGAGTTCATTCCCAGTCTAAGATTGGATCAGTCCAAGGGTTACGATAGCAGGATTGGTAGCATGCAGGGGGGACGGGCCGATCCCCAGCTTGCGCATTCTGCCCTCCAACAATCTGAGCCCCCGCATGCCCGTTTCGTGGGTTGGCTTAGGCGTAGGGAGTTCATTCTATGTCTAAGCCCCAGTTGGATCGAGGGTTGTGGCAGCGGGACCCTTTTTTTTGAATCGAACCCATTTTAAGGCTTAGGCATACGGAGTTCATCCCCAGTCTAAGCATACAGACTTCATTCCCAGTCTAAGATTGAATCAGACTGAGGGTTGCGACAGCAGGATCGGTAGCATGCAGGAGGGATCAGACTGATCCCTGACTTGCGCATTCTGCCTTTCCGGTCGGCTGAGTGCCTGCATGCCCATTTTGTTGGTTGGCTTAGGAATAGGGAGTTCATTCCATGTCTAAGCCCCAGCCAAACCGAGGGTTGTGGCAGCAGGATCGGCAGCACGTAGAGGGGGATCGAGCCGACCCTCAACTTTCGCATCATGCCTCTTCAGCCAGCTTAGCATCCATACCCTCGTTTCGTGGGTTGACTTATGCATACAGAGTTCATTCCTAGTCTAAGATCAGACCAGACCGAGGGTTGCGACAGCAGGATCGACAGTACGCAAGGGGGATCGGGTCGATCCCTGGCTTTCGCATTCTGCCTCATCGGCTAGCTAAGCGCCCGCACGCTGGTTTTGTGGGTTGGCTGAGGTATACGGAGTTCATTCCATGTCTAATCATACAGAGTTCATTCCCAATCTAAGATTTTGAGCCATGGTGCACATGCTGGGCTCGGGGCATGTGTTGTTGCTAGAGCATCGTCGGAGAGCCTAACCGGTGGCATTGGGGATTCCGAGGATTGAAGGGGTCGAGGGGTGTGCGCACATGATGTGTGATAGGTGCTTTTACTTTGCCCTTATATTGGCCCCCTATCCCTCATCAAACCTCGAAAACTCACACCCCCTTAAAAAGCATTTGAGATTTTATAGGTTTGCTGCCAATAGCCATTAAAGTGTCTAAAATGGGGACACTTTTTTCAAACGATCACAAATCTTCTCCACTTCGAGTTTTTAGCTGAGTTTTTTTGGGCATGCCAACAAAAATACAAGGATCACCTCTACCAAATTTGGGGACAAAACACTTTTTAAAAAAATTTTAAAAAATCTTGAACTGTAAAAAGTTTGAAAAATCATGAAAAATAGAAAACGGGTCGTCTTGCCACGAAACTTCACAAGAAGGCTTGGGGGACCATTGTATGAATTTACAAGCCATAAAACTACCATTGGGAGTGCTCGTACACCCGTTTCATGGGTTGGCTTAGGCATAGGGAGTTCATTCCATGTCTAAGCCCCAGCCGGATCGTGGGTTGTGGCAGTCGGACCAACAGCACGCAGAGGGGGATCGGGCCAATCCCCGACTTGCTCATTATGCCTCTCCGGTCGGTTCAGTGCCCGTAAGCTCGTTCCATGGGTTCACTTAGGGATACAGAGTTCATTTCCAGTCTAAGATCGGACCAGACTGAGGGTTGCGATAGTAGGATCGACAGCATGCAGGAGGGATCGGGTCGATCCCTAACTTGTACATTTTGCCTCTCCGATCGGCTAAGCACCTGCACGTTCGTTTCATGGGTTGGCTTAGGCATACGGAGTTTGTCCCCAGTCTAAGCATACGGAGTTCATTCCCAGTCTAAGATCAGACTGAACTGAGAGTTGCAGTAGCAGGACCAGCACAGGATCGACAGCATGCAAAAGGGGCCGGGCTGATCCGCGGCTTACGCATTTTGCCTCTCTGGTCGGTTGGGTGCCTGCACGCTCATTTCGTGGGTTGGCTTAGGCATATGGAGTTCATTCCATGTCTAAGCCCCAGTCAGACCGAGGGTTGTTGCAGTAGGACCGGTAACGGGATTGGTAGCATGCAAAAGGGGACAGAATTGATCCTTGGCTTGCACATTATGCCTCTTCGGCCAGCCTCTCCGATCGGCTGAGCGCCCGCATGCTCGTTTCATGGGTTGACTTAGGCATACGGAGTTCATCCCCAGTCTAACCATACAGAGTTCATTCTTGGTCTATGATCAGACCGGACCGAGGGTTACGGTAGCAGGACCAGTAGCAGGTAGCATACAGGGGGGATCGGGCCAATCCTCGACTTGTGCATTCTGCCTCTCCAGTCGGCTAAGCAGCCACACACTCGTTTCGTGAGTTGGCTTAGGCATACAGAGTTCATCCTTGTCTAAGCATACGGAGTTCATTTCCAGTCTAAGATTTTGAGCCACGGTGCACATGCTGGGCTCGGGCATGTGCTGGTGTCACTTTTTTTTCTCCTGGGGCACCATCGCTGGAGCATCATCAGAGCATCACCAAAGAGCCTAATCAATGGCATTGGGGGTTCCGGTGATTGGGGGGGCTAGGGGGTGTGCGCACATAATGTGCGATGGGTGCTGGTACTTGTGTCATAGGCTCCGACCTTAGACTCAGAAATCGTGCGGCCTTAGGCTTGGAATCTCTTCCTTTATGCCTAAGTCAGCCTAAAACACAAGCGTATGGGCACTAGAACAATGGAAAGGGCTAATTACGCAAGTTAAAGAGAAACGGGATAAGAAGGTAGAATTCTGGAAATGCTATTGTATTCACTGAAACAGAAGTGTTTGATGGTGTACAAATGAGGGAAGAGCAGCCCTTTATTTATAGTTGAGGCTCCAGCTTACACTTAATGGCAATATCCCTAGAATAAAGGCTAAAATCATGGGATTATACAGATTACAATCAATCAGGATGCTAACTCCTGATTTTCAGGGTCAACCAAATCTGCCAGGATGCTGCTGCTGATCCTGCCTGCTTCCAGAAGTTTCCCTTGCGTGTCCAGCACCTTGGGCCCCTCTGGATGTGGTGCGGGTAGCTTGTATACCAGGCCTTGGTCTCACAGGCTGGCCTACAAGTTGGGCGGGCGTTCTGAACTCGTTTGCTAGGCTTTACGTGTAGATACCCGCCAGCACGCCTGGTTTGCGGGCCTCAACCTCTAGCTCACCTATTGGTGCGCCTGATGCGCCTGGCGTGCCTGCCCAAGGCATGACATTCTCCCCCACCTGATTGTACAATGCCCTCATTACGTCTTCTGCATGGTACTACCTGATCTGATCCTCGAACTGCCATAAGTTATTTGCTGGTTCCCAGCTTGCCTCACTGTCCGAAAGTCCCTTCCAGCACACCAAGTACTCTTATCTTGGCTGATAGTTCTTCTGTCTCACCTCCCGATCAGCTATGATGCTGTGGACCTCCTTCTCATATGAGGCCCTTGCTCCCAATGGCACACACTTTGACTCTGCCCGTCCTGGATCTCCCTCATCCTTATGGAATGGCTTGAGCATGCTCATATGGAACACCGGGTGTACCTTCAGCTTGGGTGGCCTATCCAGCTTGTAGGCAACCTTGCCTACCCTTTTAACTACTCGGAAAGGTCCCTCATACCTCTAGACTAGGCCTTTGTGCAGCCCCTTATGGCGCACAATGGGATGCAGCTTTACCAAAACCAAGTCTTCAACCTAGAACTGCACGTCCCGCCTATTCTGGTCTGGCCACTTCTTCGACCTCTTGGCCGCCTTGGGTAGACAAACTCTGGCCAAGTCAGTTTGCTCCTACCATGCCTTGGCAAACTTGTATGCTGCTGGATTCGGCCCTGTATAACCTGTAGCAATCAAACCGGGTGTTAGTGGTTGTTACCCTGTCACAACCTCAAATGGGCTCTGGTTCGTTGCCTCGCTCCTTTGCAAGTTGTAGGAAAATTACGCAATATCTAGTAGCTTTGGCCAGTCCCATTGTGTGGCACTCACATAGTGCCTAAGGTAGACCTCCAATAGTCCATTCACTGGTTCTATCTACCCATCAGTCTGCGGATGCATGCTGGTGGAAAAGTTCAAGTCTGACCCCAACAGCTTGAACAACTCAGTCCAGAACCTGCCCCTGCAATGCCTATCCCAATCACTAACAATGGTCTTCGGCACTCTCCAGTACTCTCCAGTACTTAACCATGTTCTTCAGGAACAATCGAGCTGCCTCTTCGGCTAGGCACTACTTGGTTGCTGGAATAAAGATTCCATACTTGGAAAACTTGTCCACCACTACCATGATACTTCCAAACCCTTTTGCTTTGGGTAGACTGACTATGGTCGCTCTCCCATGGTCGCTCTGGCACTGGCAATGGCTCCAAGAGACCGCCTGGTTTCTTGAGCTCCACCTTGTCCTGTTGGCACACAAGACAAGTCTTCACATAGGCCTCCACATCGTCCCTCATGTGCGGCCAGTAGTACCGATCCTCGATCAATGCCAAGGTACGGCTCACTCCGGGGTGTCCAACCCACCTTGAATCATGGCATTCTTGCAAAACTTTCTTGCAGAGCTTCCCATGTTACGGCACAAACAGTCTACTTCCCCTGGTGTACAACAAGCCATCCTACAACCAAAACTGCCTAGTCTTACATTGCTGGGCGTACTCCATCAAAGCCTTGGCTATAGGATCATGCGCAAGTCCCTCCTTGATGCACGGCACCAGTGACCCCTCTGGTTGGCTAATGGCAGCAAGGTTAGCCTTCCTGCTCAGGGCGTCTGCCACTAGGTTCACCCACCCTGGCTTGTACTCCATCTGGAAATCAAATTTCGTAAGAAAATCTTACCATCTCGTCTGCTTGGGGGACAGCTTCTTCTACGTCTGGAAGTAGTTGGTCGCCACATTGTCTGCCCTAACCATGAACCTCGACCCCAACAGGTAATGGCGCTAAGTGCGTAAGCAGTACAACACTGCAGTCATCTCCTTCTCTTGGACCGTGTACTTGCGCTCAGTCTCGTTCAGCTTCCTGCTCTCGAACGTGACTGGATGTCCCTCTTACATTAACACGCCCCCTATGGCAAAGTCTGATGCATTCGTATACACCTCATACAGCTTGGCATGGTCTGGCAAGGCCAAGATTGGCACCTCATTCATAGCCCATTTCAACCTGTCAAAGGCTTCCTGGCACCGTGCGCTCCACTCCCATGCTTTCCATTTTGTTGAGCAAGTCAGTCAATGACGTGGCTATTACTGAGTGACCTTTGATGAAGCGCCTGTAGTAGTTGACCAGCCCAAGGAATGATCTCAACTCAGTGACCTTGACTGGCAGTTGCCACTCCAAGATGGCATGTATCTTGCCTTCATCCAAGCGTATCCTACCACCTCCCGCTATGTGGCCAAGGAATGGGATCTCCTACTAGGCGAATGACCACTTCTCCCTCTTGACAAACAGCTTGTGCACCCGTAACACCTTGAACACCTATCTCAAGTGGTCTGCATGCTCTCCCAAAGTTTGGTTGTAGATCACAATGTCATCCAAATAAACCACAACAAACCGATCAAGGAATGACTAAAGTATCTTGTTCATAAGGGTGCAGAATGTTGCTGGGGCATTCGTGAGTCTGAAACGCATCACCAAGAACTCATACGAATCATACCGAGTGACACATGCTATCTTTGGCTCATCTCTCTCCGCGATCCTGACTTCATAGCAGCCTGACCTCAAATCCAACATGGTGAACCACCTTGCACTCCCAAGTTGATCGAACAAGTCTGCAATGAGTGGGATGGGTACTTGTTCTTGATGGTCAGCTTGTTCAAAGCCTGATAGTCTATGCACAGCCACAACGACCCATCATGCTTGCGCTAAAATAGAACCGGTGCACCATAGGGTGCCTTCGATGGCCTGATGAAGCCAACATCAACTAACTCTTTGAACTGCTTCCTCAACTCCTCCAACTCTGATGGAGACATTCGGTAAGGGGCTCTAGCTGGTGGCTTGGCCTCAGACACCAGCTCGATCTTGTGGTCCACCTCCCTCTTAGGTGGTAGCTTGCTAGGTAGCTTTGTGGGCATCACATCACTAAAGGTCTTTAGCACCTTTAGCACCTCTAAGGGTGACTCGGTCTCCTTCTCCCTTGGCTTATCATATTTCAGGGCTGCCAAGAAGGTGTCTTCTTGTCTGCTTATCGCCTTGGCAAATTGGATGGCTGACACCACCCGCGACCCAACTCTAGACCTCTCTTCAATGGCACTAGGCATTGGCACCGTGCATCCAAGATGCAAACACAATCGATAAAAGGCACAAGGAGGGCATTAATTCGAACAAGGAAATCCAACCCAATCACAAACTCATAGTCGTCAAGGGGTGTTGCCTCAATGGTCTCCTTGCCTTTCCAATCTCCAAGCTGCAACTCCACTCCCCGCGCTACTCCAATCGCTGGAGCTTCTTTGGAGTTCATCGTTTTGATGGTACCAATCCTTTTCTGCACCTTTAGTCCAAGCTTCCAGGCTCTATCACCTAAAATAAAAAGATGTGAGGCACCTGTGTCCACCAGTACGCTCACCTTCTAACCCGCAACCATCAAATCCGTAAACATCAAGCCCTTTGGCTTGCGGCTTCCCTTACTCTGGACAGCATTGAGCACCAACGACCCAAGCTTTGTTGCCCCTGACTCTAGCTCTTCATCAGACTCCTTGTTTACAGTAGCCAGCTTGCCCTTCTACGGGTAATTGCACGCTATGTGGCTCCCTCTACATAGGTAGCATGCTAGTGGCTCTCAGTCCCCTTTTGCTTTCCACTTACCTACTGGTGGCTTCCTCTTGCCATCCTTGGTTGAACGGTCTCGGTCTCTATCCTTGGACTCCCGATCACGGTCTTTCCCCTTGGACCGTTTCTTTCAATCCCTATCATCCCTGCCCTTACCCTTGGGCTTGGTAGACTCAAACTTGTTTAAAGGCTTGAACTCTATCAAGGCCTCGACAGTAGTCATGGCTTTAGCCAAGTCATGAACTCCTCTCTTTTGTAGCTCATGCTTCACCCACGGCTTCAGCCCATCCATGAAAGCAAATAAGGTGTCCTTCTCACCTAGATCCAAGATCTGTAGCATCAGTTCAGAGAATTTCTGGACATACTCCCTTATGTCCCCTTGCTGGCTCAGCCTGCGCAACTTTGCCTGCACCTCATCATCAGTATACTCCAGGTAAAATTGTTCTCTAAACTCCTTTTAGAACTCTGTCTAGGTTCCAATCTTGGCACTCCCACGCCTGACATCATCACACCTGTGCCTCTACCACAATAAGGCTACATCAGTGAGATACATAGCAGCGGTGCTTACCTTTATCACCTTGTCTTGCATGCCCATGGCCTAAAAGTACTGCTCCATACCCCAAAGGTAGTTATCTACTTCCTTGGCTGCCCTAGTCTCTTTAAACTCCTTAGGCTTGGGGACATCCAATCTGGACTTGGACACTCCAGCAAACATGCCATTCCTAATGGCAGTCTTGCAAGGAACGAGCTCACTGGTAAGCTCCTCCATCCGCTGGTGAATGGCCTCCATGCCATCGTGCAAGGTCAGCACTTCAGCCTCCAAGGTCTGATTCTTTTGGGTGAACATGTCCAAGCCATTGTTGACAGCAGCATTCAGCTCACTTTGGATCTCTTTCCCCATAGAGTCTAGCAATGCAATGTGAGTCTCTACCCCCTCAAACTTCTCCCCCATGTCGCCCATGGTCACCTCCACCTTGGCCAGCCTACCGTCCGTGATAGACCAGATATCTCTAGAACTGGCTTTCCTCCCTCTTCCACACCCATGCTCTTGGGCCTCTGGTTGTTGGTTAGCAGCGTCACTTTGGGATGCCATCTCCTCTAACCTGCACAACACAAACATGTAGAATCGAACTTGCTCTGATACCAACTATCATAGGCTCTGACCTTAGACTCAGAAACCGTGTGGCCTTAGGCTTGGAATCTTCTCCTTTATGCCTAAGTCAGTCTAAAACACAAGCGTATGGGCACTAGAACAACAGGAAGGGCTGATTACGCAAGTTAAAGAGAAACAGGATAAGAAGGCAGAATTCTGGAAATGCTCTTGTATTCACTGAAACAGAAGTGTTTGATGGTGTACCAATGAGGGAGGAGCAACCCTCTATTTATAGTTGAGGCTCCAGCTTACACTTAATGGCAATATCCCTAGAATAAAGGCTAAAATCATGGGATTATACAGATTACAATCAATCAAGATGCTAACTCCTGATTTTCAGCACCAACCAAATCTGCCAGGATGCTGCTGCTGATCCTGCCTGCTTTCAGAAGCTTTCCTTGCATGCCCAGCACCTCGGGCCCTTCTGGATGTGGTGCGGGCAGCTTTTATGCCAGGCCTTGGTCTCACGGGCTGGCCTGCAAGTTGGGTGGGTGTTCTGAACTCGTTTGCTAGGCTTTGCGCGTAGATACCCGCCAGCACGCCTGATCTACGAGCCTCAACCTCTGACTCGCCCGCTGGTGCACCTGATGTGCCTGGCGCGACCGCCCAGGGCATGACACTTGGCCCTTATATTGGCCCCCTATCCCTCATCAAACCTCGAGAACTCATACCCCCTTAAAGAGCATTTGACATTTTATAGGTTTGCTGCCAGTAGCCGTTAAAGTGTCTGAAATGGGAACACTTTTTTCAAATAGTCACAAAATCTTCTCCACTTTGAGTTTTTAGCTGAATTGTTTTGTGCATGCCAAAAAAAATACAAGGATCACCTCTACTAAATTTGGGGACAAAATGCTTTCTAAAAAAATTTTAAAAAATCCCGAACCACAAAATGTTTCGAAAATCATGAAAAATAGAAAACGTCTTGCCACGAAACTTCACATGAAGGCTTAGGGGACCATTGTATGAATTTACAAGCCATAAAAATGGCATTGGCAGGGCAGAAATATGAAGATGTGCTTGAACCAACCTACCATCCGTTCGATCCCCAGCTTACGCATCCTGCCTCTCTGGTCGGCTGAGCACCCGCACACTCGTTTCATGGGTTAACTTAGGCATACGAAGTTCATCCCTAATCTAAGCGTACGGAGTTCATTCGCAATCTAAGATTGGACTAGACCGAGGGTTGCGACAGCAAGATCAGCAGCACGTAGGGGGGAATGGGTCGATTCTCGGCTTACGCATTCTGCCTCTCCGGCCAGCTGAGCGCCTGCACGCTCGTTTCATGGGTTGGCTTAGGCATAGGGAGTTCATTCCATGTCTAAGCCCCAGCCGGACCGAGGGTTGTGGCAACGGGACTGACAGCACATAGAGGGGGACTGAGCCGATCCCCCGCTTGTGTATTATGCATCTCCGACTGGCTAAGTGCCCGTACGCTCGTTTCATGGGTTGACTTAGGCGTACGGAGTTCATTCCAAGTCTAAGATCAGACCAGACCGAGGGTTGTGGTAGTAGGATCGACAGCATGCAGGGAGGGATCGGGCCGATCCCTGGCTTGTGCATTCTGCCTCTTCGACCGACTGAGCGCCCGCACGCTCATTTCGTGGGTTGGCTTAGGCATACGGAGTTCATTCCTAGTCTAAGATCAGATCGGACCGAGGGTTGTAGTAGCAGGACTAGTAACAGGATGGGTAGCAGGCAGGGGGGACCGGGTCGATCCTCGGCTTACGCATTCTGCCTCTCCGGCCGGCTGAGTGCCCGCACGCTCATTTCGTGGGTTGGCTTAGGCATACGGAGTTCATTGCATGTCTAAGCCTCAGTCGGATCAAGGGTTGTGGCAGCAGGACCAGCAGCGGGATCAACAGTACGCAGAGGGGGACCGGGCTAATCCCTGGCTTGCGCATTATGCCTCTCCAGCTGGCTGAGCGCCCGCACGCTCGTTGCGTGGGTTGATGTAGGCATACGAAGTTCATCCCTAATCTAAGCATACGGAGTTCATTCACAGTCTAAGATCAGATTGGACTGAGGGTTACACCAATAGGATCGGTAGCACGCAGGGGGAACCGAATTGATCCTCGGCTTGCACATTCTACCTCTCCGATCGGTGGAGCGCCCTGCACACTCATTTCGTGGGTTGGCTTAGGCTTAGGGAGTTCATTCCATGTCTAAGCCCCAGCCAAACTGAGGGTTGTGGCAGCGGGATTGACAGCATGCAGAAGGGGACCGAACTGATCCCCGGCATGTGCATTATGCCTTTTCGGCCGGTTCAGCGCCCGTACGATCATTTCATGGGTTGACTTAGGCATACAGAGATCATTCCCGGCCTAAGATCAGACCAGACCTAGGGTTGCGACAGTAGGATCAACAGCACGCAGGAGGGATCGAGCCAATCCCCAGTTTGCGCATTCTGCCTCTCCGGTCGACTGAGCGCCCTCACGTTCGTTTTGTAGGTTGGCTTAGGCATACGGAGTTCATTCCATGTCTAAGCATATGGAGTTCATTCCCAGTCTAAGATCGGATCGGACCGAGGGTTGCGACAGCTGGATCGGCAGCACGCAGGGGGGATCGGATCGATCCCTGGCTTGCGCATTCTGCCTCTCTGACCGGCTGAGCATCGGCACGCTCGTTTCATGGGTTGGTTTAGGCATACGGAGTACATTCCATGTCTAAGCCCTAGCCAGACCGAGGGTTATGGTAGCAGGACCGACAGCGGGATCGGCAGCATGCAGAGGGGGACCGTTCTGATCCCCGGCTTACGTATTATGCCTCTTCGGTCGATTGAGCACCTGCACGCTCATTTCATCGGTTGACTTAGGCATACGGAGTTCATCCCCAGTCTAAGCATACAAAGTTCATTCCCAGTCTAAGATTGGATCAGACCGATGGTTGCAGCAGCAGGATCGACAGCACGTAGGGGGATTGGACAGGTCCCTAGCTTGCGCATTCTGCCTCTTCGGTCGACTGAGCACCCGCACGCCCGTTTTGTGGGTTGGCTTAGGCATAGGGAGTTCATTCCATGTCTAAGCCCCAGCCGGACTGAGGGTTGTGGCAGCGGGACCGGCAGCACGCAGAGGGGGATTGGGCCGATCTCCGGCTTACGCATTATGCCTCTTCAACCACCTCAGTGATCATACGCTCGTTTCATGGGTTGACTTATGCATACAGAGTTCATTCCCAGTCTAAGATGGGACAGACCGAGGGTTACGACAGCAAGATCGACAGCACGTAGGGGGGAACGGGTCGATTCTCGGCTTGCGCATTCTGCCTCTCCGGCCAGCTGAGCGCCCGCACGCTTGTTTCGTGGGTTGGCTTAGGCATATGGAGTTCATTCCATGTCTAAGCCCCAGTCGGACCAAGGGTTGTGGCAGCAGGACCAACAGTGGGATCGGTAGCACGCAGAGGGGGACCAGGCTGATACCCGACTTGCGTATTATGCCTCTTTGGCCAGCTGAGCGCCCGCACGCTCGTTTCATGGGTTGACTTCGGCATACGAAGTTCATCCCTAGTCTAAGCATACGAAATTCATTCTCAGTCTAAGATCGGACCGAAACTAGGGTTACGGCAACAAGATCGACAGCACGCAGGGGGGACAGGGCTGATCCTCGACTTTGCATTCTGCCTCTCCCACCGACTGAGTGCCCGTACGCCCGTTTCGTGGGTTGGCTTAGGCATAAGGAGTTCATTCCATGTCTAAGCCCCAGTCGGATCAAGGGTTGTGGCAGCAGGACCGGTAGCACGCAGAGGGGGACCGGGCTGATCTTCAGCTTGCGTATTATGCCTCTTTGGTCTGCTCAGTGCCCGTACGCTCATTTTATGGGTAGACTTATGCATACAGAGTTCATTCCTAGTCTAAGATTTGACTGGACCAAGGGTTCTAACAGTAGGATTGATAGTATGTAGTGGGGGATCAGGTCGATCCCCGGCTTGCGCATTCTACCTCTCCGGCCAGCTGAGCACTCGTGCGCTCGATTCGTAGGTTGGCTTAGGCATACGGAGTTCATTCCATGTCTAAGCCGCAACCGGACCGAGGGTTGTGGCAGCAGGATCGGTATCGAGATCGACAACACGCAGAGGGGGACCTAACTAATCCCCGACTTGCGCATTATGCCTCTCCAGCCGGCCTCTTCGATCGGATGGAGCACTCGCACGCTCGTTTCATGGGTTGACTTAGGCATACGGAGTTCATCCCTAGTCTAGGCGTACAGAGTTCATTCCCAGTCTAAGATCGAACTAGACTGAGGGTTACGTCAGTAGGATCGACAGCACGTAGGGGGGATAGGGCCGGTCCCTGACTTGTGCATTCTGCCCCTCCAACCGGTTGAGCGCCCGTACACCCGTTTCGTGCGTTGACTTAGGTATAGGGAGTTCATTCCATGTCGAAGCCCCAATCGGACCGAGGGTTGTGGCAGCAGGATCGGTAGTACGCAGAGGGGGACCGGGCCGATCCCTGGCTTGCGCATTATACCTCTTCGGTCGGCTCAACACCCGAACGCTCGTTTCGTGGGTTGACTTATGCATACAGAGTTCATTGCCAGTCTAAGATTAGATTGGATCGAGGGTTACAGCAGCAAGATCTACAACACGTAAGAGGGATCAAACTGATCCCCGATTTACGCATTCTACCTCTCCAACCGATTGAGTGCCCGCACGCTTGTTTCGTGGTTTGGCTTAGGCATACGGAGTTGATTCCATGTCTAAGCCCCGGTTGGACCGAGGGTTGTGGCAACAAGACCGACAGCGGGATCGACAGCACACAGAGGGGGACAGGGTTGATCCCTGGCTTACGCATTATGCCTCTTCAGTCGGCTGAGCACCCGCACGCTCGTTTCGTGGGTTGACTTAGGCATACGAAGTTCATCCCTAGTCTAAGCATACGGAGTTTATTCCCAGTCTAAGATCAAATCGGATCGAGGGTTGCGACAGCAGGATCAGCAGCACGCAGGGGGGACCAGGTCGATCCCCGGCTTGCAGATTCTACCTCTCCGACCGGCTGAGCGCCGCACGCCCGTTTCGTGGGTTGGCTTAGGCATGGGGAGTTCACTCCATGTCTATGCCCCAGCCAGACCAAGGGTTGTGGCAGTGGGACAAGCAGCATGCAGAGGGGGACCGGTCGATCCTCGGCTTGCACATTATGCCTCTTTGGTTGGCTCAGCGCGCGCACACTCGTTTCATGGGTTGACTTATGCATATGAAGTTCATTCCCAGTACAAGATTGGACCGAATCGAGGGTTGTGACAGAAGGATTGACAGCATGCCGGGGGGACCGGGTCGATCCTCGACTTGTGCATTCTACCTCTCCAGTCGACTGAGCGCCCGTACGCTCGTTTCGTGGGTTGGCTTAGGCATACAGAGTTCATTCCATGTCTAAGCAAACAGAGTTCATTCCCAGTCTAAGATTTTGAGCCACGATGCACATGCTGGGCTAGGGCATGTGCTGGTGCCATATTTTTTTCGCCTAGGGTACCTCGTCGGAGCATTATCGGAGCATCACCGGAGAGCCTAACCGACGGTATTGGGGGTTCCGACGATTGGGGGGGCCGGGGGGTGTGCGCACATGATGTGCGATGGGTGCTGGTACTTGGCCCTTATATTGGCCCCTTATCCCTCATCAGACCTCGAGAACTCACACCCCCTTAAAAAGCATTTGCGATTTTATAGGTTTGCTGCCAGTAGCCATTAAAGTGTCTGAAATGGGGATACTTTTTTGAAACGGTCACAAAATCTTCTCCACTTTGAGTTTTTAGCTGAATTTTCTTGTGCTTGCCAAGAAAATACAAGGATCACCTCTACCAAATTTGGGGACAAAACACTTTGTAAAAAAATTTTCAAAAAATCTCGAATCGTAAAAAGTTTCAAAAATCATGAAAAATAGAAAACGGGTCATCTTGTCACGAAACTTCACATGAAGGCTTAGGGGACCATTGTATGAATTTACAAGCCATAAAAATGGCATTGGCATGGCAGAAATATGAAGGTGTACTTGAACCGACCTATCACCCGTTCGATCCCTAGCTTGCGCATCCTGCCTCTCTGGTCGACTGAGCGTCCGAACGCTCGTTTCGTTGGTTGACTTAGGCATACGAAGTTCATCCCCAGTCTAAGCATATAGAGTTCATTCCCAGTCTAAGATCAGACCAGCCTGAGGGTTGCGGTAGCAGGATCGACAGCACGCAAGAGGGACCGGACCGATCCCTGGCTTGTGCATTCTACCTCTTTGGCCAACTCAGCACCCGTACATTCATTTTGTAGGTTGACTTAGGCATACAGAGTTCATTCACAGTCTAAGATCGGATCAGACCGTGGGTTGTAGCAGCAGGATCGACAACACGCAGGGGGGACCAGACCGGTCCCTGGCTTGCGTATTCTACCTCTTCGGTCGGTTGAGCGTCCGGACGCTCGTTTCGTAGGTTGACTTAGGTGTATGGAATTCATTCCCAGTCTAAGATCGGACTGGATCGAGGGTTCTGATAGTAGGACCCGCAGCAGGATCGGTAGCACAAAGGGGGGGACTGGACCGATCCCCAGCTTGCATATTCTACCTCTCCGGTTGGCTGAGCACCCACACGCTCGTTTCGTGGGTTGGCTTAGGCATACGGAGTTTATTCCATGTCTAAACCCCAGCTGGACCGAGGGTTGTGGCAGCAGGACCAGCAGCACGTAGAGGGGGACCGGGCTGCTCCCCGGCTTACGCATTATGCCTTTTCGGTCGGCTTCTCCGGTTGGCTGAGCGCCCGTACGCTTGTTTCATGTGTTAACTTAGGGATACGGAGTTCATCCACAGTCTAAGCATACGGAGTTCATTCCCAGTCTAAGATCGGATCAGATCGAGGGTTACGATAGCAGAATCGGCGGCACACAGGGGGGACCAGGCCGATCCTCGGCTTACGCATTCTACGTCTTTGACCGGCTGAGCGCCCGCACACCCATTTCATGGGTTGGCTTAGGCATAGGGAGTTCATTCCATGTCTAAGCCCCATCCAGACCGAGGGTTGTGGTAGCGGGACCGACAGCACGCAAAGGGGGACCGGGTCGATCCTTGGCTTGCACATTATGCCTCTTCGGCTGGCTCAGCGCCAGCACCCTCATTTCGTGGGTTGACTTATGCATACGAAGTTTATTCCCAGTCTAAGATTGGATCAGACCGAGGGTTGCAACAGTAGGATCGGTAGCACACAAGGGGGAATCGGGTCGATCCCCGACTTGTGCATTCTGCCTCTCCGACCGGCTGAGTGCCTGTACGCTCGTTTCGTGCGTTGGCTTAGGTATACGGAGTTCATTCAATGTCTAAGCATACGGAGTTCATTCCATTCTAAGATTTTGAGCCACGGTACACATGCTGGGCTCGGGCATGTGCTGGTGCCACATTTTTTTTGCCCGGGGCACCATCGTCGAAGCATCACCGGAGAGCCTAACTGACGGCATTAGGGGTTCCAACGATCGGGGGGGCCAGGGGGTGTGCGCACATGATGTGCGATGGGTGCTGGTACTTGGCCCTTATATTAGCCCCCTATCCCTCATCAAACCTTGAGAACTCACACCCCCTTAAAGAGCATTTGAGATTTTATAGGTTTGCTGCCAGTAGCCATTAAAGTGTCTGAACTTGGGACACTTTTTTCAAACGATCACAAAATCTTCTCCACTTCGAGTTTTTAGCTGAATGTTTTTGTGCATGCCAACAAAAGTACAAGGATCACCTCTACCAAATTTGGGGATAAAACTCTTTCTAAAAAAATTTTAAAAAATCTCGAACCGTAAAAAGTTTCAAAAATTGTAAAAAATAAAAAAGGGGTCGTCTTGCTATGAAACTTCAAATGAAGGCTTAGGGAATCATTGTATGAATTTACAAGCCATAAAAATGGCATTGGCATGGCAGAAATATGAAGATGTGCTTGAACCCACCTACCACCCGTTCGATCCCCGACTTACGTATCCTGCCTCTCTGGTCGACTGAACGTCCGCATGCTCATTTCGTGGCTTGACTTAGGCATAAGGAGTTCATCCCCAATCTAAGCATATGGAGTTCATTCCCAGTCTAAGATCAAATCGAATCGAGGGTTGCGGCAGCAGGATCGACAGCACGTGGAGGGGACCAGGCCAATCCCCGGCTTATACATTCTGCCTCTCTGGTCGGCTGAGTGCCCGCACTCCTGTTTAGTGGGTTGGCTTAGGCATAGGGAGTTAATTCCATGTCTAAGCCCCAGTCGGACTGAGGGTTATGGCAGCGGACTGACAGCACGTAAAGGGGGACCGGGCTGATCCCCGACTTGCGCATTATGCCTCTCTAACTGGCTCAGCGCCTGCACGCTCATTTAATGGGTTGACTTAGGTATACAAAGTTTATTCCCAGTCTAAGATCGGACCAGACTGAGGGTTGCGGTAGTAGGATCGATAGCACAATGAGGGGACCAGGCCGATCCCCAACTTGCACATTCTGCCTTTCTGACCGACTGAGCGCCCGCACGCTCATTTCGTGGGTTGGCTTAGGCATACGAAGATCATTCCATATCTAAGCATACTGAGTTCATTCCCAGTTTAAGATCAGACTGGATCGAGGGTTGCGGTAGCAGGACCAGCAGTAGGATCGGTAGCATACAGGGGGACCGGGTCAATCCTCAGCTTGCAGTAGGATCGGTAGCATACAGGGGGACCGGGTCGATCCTCAGCTTGCGCATTCTGCCTCTCTGATTAGCCTCTCCAGTCGACTGATTGCCCGCACGCTCATTTTATGGGTTGACTTAGGCATATGGAGTTCATCCCCAGTCTAAACATATAGAGTTCATTCCCAATCTAAGATCAGATCAGACCGAGGGTTGTGGCAGTAGGATCAGCAGCACGCAAGGGGGACCAGGCCGATCCCCGGCTTGCGCGTTCTGCGTCTTCGACCGACTGAGCGCTCGTATGCCTGTTTCATGGGTTGGCTTAGGCATAGGGAGTTCATTGCATGTCTAAGCCCCAGCTAGACCGAGGGTTGTGGTAGCTGGACCGACAGCATGCAGAGGGGGATCAGGTTGATCCTCGGATTGCGCATTCTGTCTCTTCGGTTGACTGAGTGCCCGCACGCTCGTTTCGTGCATTGGCTTAGGCATATGGAATTCATTCCATGTCTAAGCATACGGAGTTCATTCCCAATCTAAGAGTTTGAGCCATAGTGCACATGTTGGGGTCGGGCATGTGCTGTTACCGTATTTTTTTCGCCCGGGGCACCATCACCGGAGCATCATCAGAGAGCCTAACCGGCGGCATTGGGGGTTCCGGCGATTGGGGGGGCCGGGGAGTGTGCGCACATGATGTGCTTTGGGTGCTGGTACTTGGCCCTTATATTGGCCCCTTATCCCTCACCAAACCTTGAGAACTCTCACCCCCTTAAAGCGCTTTTGAGATTTTATAGGTTTGCTGTCAGTAGCCATTAAAGTGTCTGAAATGGGGACACTTTTTTCAAACCATCACAAAATCTTCTCCACTTCGAGTTTTTAGCTGAATTTTTTTATGCATGCCAACAAAAATACAACGATCACCTCTACCAAATTTGGGGACAAACCTCTTTCTAAAAAAATTTTAAAAAATCCCGAATCGTAAAAAGTTTCAAAAATCATGAAAAATAGAAAACGTCTTGCCACGAAACTTCACATGAAGGCTTAGGGTACCATTGTATGAATTTACAAGCCATAAAAATGGCATTGGCACGAAAAAAATATGAAGATGTGCTTGAACTCACCTACCACCTGTTCGATCCTCGGCTTGCGCATCCTGTCTCTCTGGTCGGTTGAGCGCCCACACACTCATTTCATGGGTTGACTTAGGCATACGGAGTTCATCCCCAGTCTAAGCATACAGAATTCATTCCCCATCTAAGATCAGATCAGATCGAGGGTTACGGTAGTAGGATCGACAGTATGCAGGGGGTCGGGGCCGATCCCCAGCTTACGCATTTTGCCTCTCCGGTTGACTGAGTGGCCGCATGCTCGTTTCGTGGGTTGGCTTAGGCATACGAAGTTCATTCCATGTCTAAGCATACGGAGCTCATTCTTAATCTAAGATCAGACTGGACCAAGGGTTACGACAGCAGGACCAGCAGCAGGATCGACAGCACGCAGGGGGGATTGAGCTGGTCCCCGGCTTACGAATTCTGCCTCTCTAGTCAATTGAGTGCCCGCACGCTCATTTCATGGCTTGGTTTAGGCATACGAAGTTCATTCCATGTCTAATCATATGGAGTTCATTCCCAGTCTAAGATCAGACCAGACCGAGGGTTACAGTAGCAGGACCAGCAGCAGGATCGGTAGCATGCAGAGGGGATCGGGTTGATCCCCAGCTTGCGTATTTTGCCTCTCCGACCGACCTCTCCGTCTAGCTGAGCGCTCGAATGCTCGTTTCATGGGTTGACTTAGGCATACGGAGTTCAACCCCAGTCTAAGCATACGGAGTTCATTCCCAATCTAAGATCGAACTAGACCGAGGGTTGCGACAGTAGGATCGGTAGCATGCAGGGGGGATCGGGCTGATCCCTGGCTTGCGTATTCTACCTCTTCGGCCGATTGAGCGCCCGCACGCCCGTTTCGTGGGCTGGCTTAGGCATAGGGAGTTCATTCGATGTCTAAGCCACAGCCAGATTGAGGGTTATGGCAGTGAGACCGGTAGCATGCAGAGGGGGACCGGGCTGATCCCTGGCTTGTGCATTCTGCCTATCCGGCCGACTGAGTGCCCGCACTCTCGTTTCGTGGGTTGGCTTAGGCATATAGAGTTCATTCCATGTCTAACCATACAGAGTTCATTCCCAGTCTAAGAGTTTGAGCCACAGTGCACATGCTAGGCTCGGGCATGTGCTGGTGCCATATTTTTTTCGCACGGGGCATCACCATCGGAACATCACCGAAGAGCCTAACCGACGGCATTGGGGGTTCCGACGATAGGGGGGCCGGGGGGTGTGCACATGATGTGTGATGGGTGCTGGTACTTGGCCCTTATATTGGCCCCCTATCCTTCATCAAACCTCGAGAACTCACACCCCCTTGAGGAGCATTTTAGATTTTATAGGTTTCCTGCTAGTAGCCATTAAAGTGTCTAAAATGGGGACACTTTTTTCAAACGATCACAAAATCTTCTCCACTTTGAGTTTTAAGCTGAATTTTTTTGTGCATGCCAAAAAAAATACAAGGATCTCCTCTACTAGATTTGGGGTCAAAACTCTTTCTAAAAAAATTTTAAAAAATCCCAAACCATAAAAAGTTTCAAAAATCTTGAAAAATAGAAAACGGGTTGTCTTGCCACGAAACTTGACATGAAGGCGTAGGGAACCATTGTATGGATTTACAACCCATAAAAATGGTATTGGCATGGCAGAAATATGAAGATGTGCTTGAACCCACCTACCACCCGTTCGATCCCCGGCTTGCACATCCTGCCTCTCTGGTTGACTGAGCATCCGCACGCTCATTTTGTGGGTTGACTTAGGCATAGGGAGTTCATCCCCAGTCTAAACATATGGAGTTCATTCCTAGTCTAAGATCGAATCGGATCGAGGGTTGCGACAGCAGGATCGACAGCACGCAGGGGGTACCGGGTTGATCCCTGGCTTGCGCATTCTGCCTCTCCGGCCGACTGAGCGCCCGTACGCCCGTTTCATGGGTTGGCTTAGGCATAGGGAGTTCATTCCATGTCTAAGCCCTAGCCGAACCGAGGGTTGTGGCAGTGGGATTGGTAGCACGTAGAGGGGGACCAGTCTGATCCTTGGCTTGTGCATTCTGCCTTTCCGATCGATTGAGCGCTCGTACGCTTGTTTCGTGCGTTAGCTTAGGCATAAGGAGTTCATTCCATGTCTAAGCATACAGAGTTCATTCCCAGTCTAAGAGTTTGAGCCACGGTGCAAATGCTGGGCTCGGGCATAGGGAGTTCATTCCATGTCTGAGCCCCAACCGGATTGAGGGTTATGGCAGTAGGACGGGCAGCACGTAGAGGTGGAATGAGTCGATCTTCGGCTTGCGCATTATGCCTCTCCGACTGGCTCAGTGCCCGCATGCTCGTTTCGTGGGTTGACTTAGGCATACAGAGTTTATTCTCAGTCTAAGATTGGATCGGACCGAGGGTTGCGGTAGCAGGATCGACAGCATGCAAGGGGATCAGGTCTGACCCCGGCTTGGGCATTCTGCCTCTCCTGCCGGCTGAGCGCCTGCACGTTCGTTTCATGGGTTAGCTTAGGCATACAGAGTTCATTCCAAGTCTAAGCATACGGAGTTCATTCCCAGTCAAAGATCAGACCAGACTGAGGGTTGCGGTAGTAGGACCAGCAGCAGGATCGACAGCACGCAGGGGGGGCCGGGTCGATCCTCGACTTGCGCATTCTACCTCTTCGATCGATCGAGGGCCCGCACGCTCGTTTCATGGTTTGGCTTAGGCATACGAAGTTCATTCCATGTCTAAACCCCAGCCGAACCGACGGTTATGGCAGTAGGATCGACAGCGAGATCGGTAGCACACAGAGGGGGACCGAGCTGATCCTCGACTTACGTATTATGCCTCTCCGGTCGGCTAAGCGCCCGCACGCTCGTTTCGTGGGTTGACTTAGGCGTACGGTGTTCATCCACAGTCTAAGCATACGGAGTTCATTCCCAATCTAAGATCGGACCAAACCGAGGGTTACGATAGTAGGATCGGCAGCACGTAAGAGGGACCGAGTTGATCCCTAGCTTACGTATTCTGCCTCTTCGGCTGGTTGAGAACCCGCACACCCGTTTCATGGGTTGGCTTAGGCATAGGGAGTTCATTCCATGTCTAAGCCCCAGTCGGACCGAGGTTTGTGGCAGTGAGACCTACAGCACGTAGAGGGGGATCGGGTCGATCCTCGACTTGCGTATTATGCTTCTCCAGCCGGTTCAGCGCTCGAACGCTTGTTTCGTGGGTTGACTTAGGCGTACGAAGTTCATTCCCAGTCTAAGATCAGACCGGACCGAGGGTTGTGGCAGTAGGATCGACAGCACGCAGGGGGCACCAGGCCGGTCCCCGGCTTGCGCATTCTACCTCTCAGGCTGACTGAGTGCCCGCACGCTCGTTTCGTTGGTTGGCTTAGGCATACGGAGTTCATTCCATGTCTAAGCATATGAAGTTCATTCCTAGTCTAAGATCTGACCGGATCGAGGGTTATGGTAGTAGGACCAGCAGTAGGATCGACAGCATGCAAGAGGGACCGGGTCAACCCTCAGCTTGCGTATTCTGCCTCTCCGATCGACTGAGCGCCTGCACGCTCGTTTTATGGGTTGACTTAGGCATACGGAGTTCATCCTCAGTCTAAGCATACGGAGTTCATTCCCAGTCTAAGATCGAACCGAACCAATAGTTGCAGCAGCAAGATCGACAGTATGCAGGGGGGATCGGGTCGATCCCCGGCTTGCGCATTCTACCTCTCCGATCGGCTGAGTGCTCGCATGCCCATTTCGTGGGTTGGCTTAGGCATAGGGAGTTCATTCCATGTCTAAGCCCCAGTCCGATCAAGGGTTATGGTGGTGGGACCGACAGCATGTAGAAGGGGATCAGGCCGATCCCTGGCTTACGCATTCTGCCTCTCCGATTCGCTGAGCTCCCGCACGTTCATTTTATGGGTTGGCTTAGGCAAACGAAGTTCATTCCCAGTCTAAGAGTTAGAGCCACAGTGCACATGCTGGGCTCGGACTTGTTTCGTGGGTTAGCTTAGGCATACAGAGTTCATTCCATGTCTAAGCATACGGAGTTCATTCCCAATCTAAGTTTGGATTGGATCGAGGGTTGCGACAACAGGACTAGCAGCAAGATCGACAGCACGCAGGGGGGACCGGGCCTATCCCCGGCTTACGTATTCTGCCTCTCCGATCGACTGAGCGCCCGCACGCCCGTTTCGTGGGTTGGCTTAGGCATAGGGAGTTCATTCCATGTCTAAGCCCTAGCCGAACCGAGGCTTGTGGCAGTGGGATTGGCAGCACACAGAGGGGGACCGGTCTGATCCTTGGCTTATGCGTTCTGCCTCTCTGACCAACTGAGCGTCCGCACGCTTGTTTTGTGGGTTAGCTTAGGCATAAGGAGTTCATTCCATGTCTAAGCATATAGAGTTCATTCCCAGTCTAAGAGTTTGAGCCACGGTGCACATGCTGGGTTTGGGCATGTGCTTGTACTGCATTTTTTTCGGCTGGGGCACCATCGTCGGAGCATCGCCGGAGAGCCTAGCCGGTGGTATTGGGGTTCCGACGATTGGGGGAGCCGGGGGGGTGTGCTCACATGATGTGCGATGGGTGCTGGTACTTGGCCCTTATATTGGCCTCCTATCCCTCATCAAACCTTGAGAACTCACACCCCCTTAAAGAGCATTTGAGATTTTATAAGTTTGCTACCAGTAGCCATTAAAGTGTCTGAAATGGGGACACTTTTTTCAAACGATCACAAAATCCTCTCCACTTTGATTTTTTTTCTGAATTGTTTTGTGCATACCAACAAAAATACAAGGATCACCTCTACCAAATTTAGGGACAAAACTCTTTCTAAAAAAATTTTAAAAAATCCCGAACCGTAAAAAGTTTCCAAAATCGTGAAAAATAGAAAATAGGTCGTCTTGCCACGAAACTTCACATGAAGGCGTAGGGGACCATCGTATGAATTTACAAGCCATAAAAATGGCATTGGCATGGCAGAAATATGAAGATGCACTTGAACCCACCTACCACCCATTCGATCCCTAGCTCACGCATCCTGCCTCTCTAGTCGACAGAGCATCCGCACGCTCGTTTCGTGGGTTAACTTAGGCATACAGAGTTCAACCCCAGTCTAAGCATACAGAGTTCATTCCTAGTCTATGATCAAATTGGACCGAGGGTTACGACAGCAGGATCGACAGCACACAGGGGGGACCGGGCCGATCCCCAGCTTGAGCATTCTGCCTCTCCGGCTGGCTGAGCGCCCGCAGTCCTGTTTCATGGGTTGGCTTAGGCATAGGGAGTTCATTCTATGTCTAAGCCCCAGCTGGACTGAGGGTTGTGGCAGCGGGACCGGCAGCACGCAGAGGGGGACTGGGTCGATCCCCGACTTGCGCATTATGCCTCTCCGACTGGCTAAGCGCCCGCACGCTCGTTCCGTGGGTTGACTTAGGCATACGGAGTTCATTCCCAGTGTAAGATCGGATCGAATCAAGGGTTGTGCCAGCAGTACCAACAGTAGGATCGACAGCACGCAGGGGGGACCGAGCCGATCCTCGACTTGCGCATTCTGCCTCTTCGACCGACTGAGCGCCCGCACGCTTATTTTATGGGTCGGCTTAGGCATACGGAGTTCATTCCATGTCTAAGCCCCAATCGGACCGAGGGTTGCGGCAGCAGGACCAGCAGTAGGATCGACAACATGTAGAGGAAGATCGGGTAGATCTCTAACTTATGCATTATGCCTCTCCGGCCAGCCTCTTCGGCTAGCTGAGTGCCCGCACGCTCGTTTCGTGGGTTGACTTAGGGATACGGAGTTCATCCCCAGTCTAAGCATATGAAGTTCATTCTAGTCTAAGATCGAACCAGATCGAGGGTTGCGACAGAAGATTCGGCAGCACGCAGGGGGGATCGAATCGATCCTCAGCTTACGCATTCTGCCTCTCCAGCCAGCTTAGCACCCGCATGCCCGTTTCATAGGTTGGCTTAGGCATAGGGAGTTCATTCCATGTCTAAGCCCCAACCGGAGCGAAGGTTGTAGCAGCGGGACCGACAGCACGCAGAAGGGGACCGAACTGGTCCCCAGCTTGCGCATTATACCTCTCTGGCTGGCTCAACGCCCGAATGCTTGTTTCATGGGTTGACTTAGGCATACGGAGTTCATTCCCAGTCTAAGATTGGACTGGACTGAGGGTTGCGGTAGCAGGATCGACAGCACGCATGAGGGACCGGGTCGGCCCCTGGCTTGCGTATTCTGCCTCTCCGACAAGCTGTGTGCCCGCACGTTCATTTCATGGGTTGGATTAGGCATACAGAGTTCATTCCATGTCTAAGCATACAGAGTTCATTCCAGTCTAAGATAGGACCAGACCGAGGGTTGCGGCAGTAAGATCGATAGCACGCATGGGGGCCCACGCCTATCCCCGGCTTGCACATTCTGCCTCTCCGACCGGCTGAGAGCCCGCACACCCATTTTGTGGGTTGGCTTAGGCATAGGGAGTTCATTCCATGTCTAAGCCCCAATGATCGAGGGTTGTGGCAGCGGGACCGACAGCACGCAGAGAGGGATCGGGTCGATCCCTGGCTTATGATTATGCCTTTCCGGCCAGCTCAGTGCCCGCATGCTCATTTCGTGGGTTGACTGAGGCATACGGAGTTCATTCCTAGTCTAAGATCAGATCAGACTGAAGGTTGCAGCAGCAGGATCGACAGCACGCAGGGGGGATCGGGCCATCCTCAGCTTGCGCATTCTGCCTCTCCGGTCGGCTGAGCACCCGCACGCTTGTTTCACGAGTTGCCTTAGGCATACGGAGTTCATTCCATGTCTAAGCATACAAAGTTCATTTCCAGTCTAAGATCGGATCGGACCGAGGGTTGTGGTAGCAGGACCAGTAGCAGGATCGACAGCACGTAGGGGGGATCAATCGATCCCCGGCTTGTGTATTCTACCTCTCCGGCCGGTTGAGTGCCCGCACGCTCGTTTCATGGGTTGGATTAGGCATACGGAGTTCATTCCATGTCTAAGCCCCAGCCGGATCGAAGGTTGTCGTAGCAGGACCGACAGCGAGATCGACAGCATGCTGAGGGGGATCGGGCTGATCCCCGGTTTGTGCATTATGCCTCTCCGACCAGTTGAGCGCCTGCACGCTTGTTTCGTGGGATGACTTAGGCATACGGAGTTCATCCCCAGTCTAAGCATACAGAGTTCATTCCCAGTCTAAGATCGAACAGGATCGAGGGTTGCGGTAGCAGGATCGACAGCATGAAGGGGGGACCGGACTGATCCCTGGCTTGCGCATTCTGCTTCTCCGACCGGCTGAGCGCCCGCACGCCCGTTTCATGGGTTGGCAAGGGCATAGGGAGTTCATTCCATGTCTAAGCCCCAGGCGGACCGAGGGTTGTGGCAACGGGTCCGACAGCACACAGAGGGGGATCGGGCCGATCCCCGGCTTGCGTATTATGCCTCTCCGGCCTACTCAACACCCAAATGCTCGTTTCGTGGGTTGACTTAGGCATACGGAGTTCCTTCCTAGTCTAAGAACGGACCGGACCGAGGGTTACAGCAGTAGGATCGACAGCACGTAGGGGGGATCAGGTCGATCCCCGACTTGCACATTCTGCCTCTCCAGTCGGTTGAGCGCCCGCATGCTCGTTTCATGGGTTGGCTTAGGCATATGGAGTTCATTCCATGTCTAAGCATACGGAGTTCATTCCCAATCTAAGATCAGACCGGACCGAGGCTTGCGAATGCACATCGGGGGGGACTAACCGATCCCCGGCTTGTGCATTCTACCTCTTCGATCGGCTGAGCACCCGCATGCTCGTTTCATGGGTTAACTTAGGCATACAGAGTTCATCCCCAGTCTAAGATTGGATCAGACCAAGGGGTATTGGGCTGATCGCCAGCTTATGCATTATGCCTCTCCGGTTAGCTGAGCGCCTGCACGCTCATTTCGTGGGTTGACTTAGGCATACGAAGTTGATCCCCAGTCTAACGGTATGGAGTTCATTCCCAGTCTAAGATCGGATCGGACTGAAGGTTGCGGCAGTAGGATCGACAGCATGTAGGGCAGACCAGACTAATCCCTGGCTTGTACATTCTGCCTCTCCAGTCAGCTAAGCGCCCGTACGCCCGTTTCGTGAGTTGGCTTAGGCATAGGGGGTTCATTCCATGTCTAAGCCCTAGCGGAACTGAGGGTTGTGGTAGCAGGATCGGCAGCACACATAGGGGGATCGAGTTGATCCCCGGCTTGCACATTATGCCTCTCCGATCGGCTCAGCACCCGAATGCTCGTTTCGTCGGTTGGCTTAGGCATACGAAGTTCATTCCCAATCTAAGATCAGATCGGACCGAGGGTTACGGTAGCATGATTGATAGCACGTAGGGGGGTTTGGGTCGGTCCCTGACTTGCGCATTCTGTCTCTCCGATCGGCTGAGTGCCTGCACGCTCATTTTATGGGTTGGCTTAGGCAGACAGAGTTCATTCCATGTCTAAGCATACGGAGTTCATTCCCAGTCTAAGATCAAACCGAATCGAGGGTTACGATAGCAGGACCAGTAGCAGGATCGGTAGCACGCTGAGGGGGACTGGGCTGATCCCCAACTTTTGATTCTACCTCTTTGATCGGTTGAGCACCCGCACGCTCATTTCCTGGGTTGGCTTAGGCATACGAAGTTCATTCCATGTCTAAGCCCCAGCCAGACTGAGGGTTGTGGCAGCAAGATCGGTAGCGGGATCAACAGCACGCAAAGGGGGATCGGGTTCATCCCCGGCTTGCACCTTATGCCCCTCCGGCCTACTGAGCACCCGCACGCTCTTTTCGTGGGTTGACTTAGGTATACGGAGTTCATCCCCATTCTAAGTATAAGGAGTTTATTCCCAGTCTAAGATCGAACTTGACCGAGGGTTGCGATAGCAGGATCGATAGCTCGCAGGGGGGACCAGGTTGATCCCCGACTTACGCATTCTGCCTCTCTAGCTGGCTGAGTGCCTGCACGCTCGTTTCGTGGGTTGGCTTAGGCATAAGGAGTTCATTCCATGTCCAAGCCCTAGTCGGACTGAGGGTTGTGGCAGCAGGACCGGCATCAAGACCGACAGCGCGCAGAGGGGGACCGGGCCGATCCCTGACTTGCGCATTATGCCTCTCCGGTCGGCTCAATGCCCGAACGCTTGTTTCGTAGGTTGACTTAGGCATACGGAGTTCATAACCAGTCTAAGATCGAACCGGACTAAGGGTTGTGGTAGTAGGATCGACAATACGCAAAGGAGACCAGGTCAATCCCCAGCTTGCGCGTTCTGCCTCTCCGACTGGCTGGGCACCGCACGCTCGTTTCGTGGGTTGGCTTAGGCATACGGAGTTCATTCCATGTCTAAGCATACAGAGTTCATTCCCAGTATAATATTTTGAGCCACGGTGCACAAACTGGGCTCGGGCATGTGCCGGTGCCACATTTTTTTCACCCGGGGCACCATCGTCGGAGCATCGTCGGAGAGCCTAACTGGTGGCATTGGGGATTTTCGACGATTGGGGGGGCCGGGGGGGTGTGCGCACATGATGTGCGATGGGTGCTGGTACTTGGCCCTCATATTGGCCCCTTATCCCTCATCAAACCTTGAGAACTCACACCCCCTTAAAGAGCATTTGAGATTTTATAGATTTGCTGTCAGTAGCCATTAAAGTGTCTTAAATGGGGACACTTTTTTCAAACGGTCACAAAATCTTCTCCACTTCAAGTATTTTGCTGAATTTTTTTTTCCATGCCAACAAAAATACAAGGATCCCCTCTACCAAATTTGGGGACAAAAATTGTTCTAAAAAAATTTTAAAAAAATCTCGAACCGCAAAAGTTTCAAAAATCGTGAAAAATAGAAAACGGGTCGTCTTGCCACGAAACTTCACATGAAGGCTTAGGGGACCATTGTATGAATTTTCAAGCCATAAAAATGGCATTGGCATGGCAAAAATATGAAGATATGCTTGAACCCACCAACCACCCATTCGATCCCCAGTTTGCGCATCCTGCCTCTCTGGTCGACTGAGCACCTGCACGCTCGTTTCGTGGGATGACTTAGGCATACAGAGTTTATCCCCATTCTAAGCATATAGAGTTCATTCCCAGTCTAAGATCGGATCGGACCGAGGGTTGCGACAGCAGGATCGGCAGCACGTAAGGGGGACCGGTCGATCCCCAGCTTGCGCATTCAGCCTCTCCGGTCGGCTGAGCGCCCGCACGCTCGTTTCAGGGGTTGGCTTAGGCATAGGGAGTTCATTCCATGTCTAATTTCCAGCAGGATTGAGGGTTGTGGCAGCGGGACCGACAGCACACAAAGGGGGACCGGGCCGATCCCCGGCTTGCGCATTTTGCCCTCCGGTCGGCTCAGCACCCGCACGCTCATTTTGTGGGTTGACTTAGGCATACGGAGTTCATTCCCAGTCTAAGATCGATCAGACTGAGGGTTGCGGCAGAAGGATCAATAGTACGTAGGGGGGATCGGACCAATCCCCGACTTGTGCATTTTGCCTCTCTGGCCGGCTGAGCGCCCGTACGCTCATTTCATGGGTTGGCTTAGGCATACGGAGTTCATTCCATGTCTAAGCATAAGGAGTTCATTCCCAGTCTAAGATCAGACTGGATCGAGGGTTGTGGTAGTAGGACCAGCAACAGGATCGACAGCACGTAGAGGGGATCGGATCGATCCTTGGCTTGTGCATTCTACCTCTTCGGCCGACTGAGCACCTGCATGATCATTTCATGGGTTGGCTTAGGCATACAGAGTTCATTCCATGTCTAAGCTCCAGTCGGACCGAGGGTTGTGCCAGTAGAACCAACAACGGGATCGATAGCACGCAGAGGGGGACTGGGCTAATCCCCGACTTGCGCATTATGCCTCTCCGATCGGCCTCTCTATCCGTATGAGCACCCGCATGCTTGTTTCATGGGTTGACATAGGCATACGGAGTTCATCTTTAGTCTAAGCATACGAAGTTCATTCCTAGTCTAAGATTGGATCGGATCGAGGGTTGCGGTAGTAGGATCGGTAGCACGCAGGGGGAACCGGGCCGATCCTCGGCTTGCCTATTCTACCTCTCCGACCGACTGAGCACCCGCACGCCCGTTTCATGGGTTGGCTTAGGCATAGGGAGTTCATTCCATGTCTAAGCCCCAGCCAAACTGAGGGTTATGGCAGCAAGACCGGTAGCATGCAGAGGGGGATCAGGCCGATCCTCGACTTACACAATATGCCTCTTCGGCCAGCTCAGTGCCTGCATGCTCGTTTCATGGGTTGACTTATGCATACGGAGTTCATCCCTTGTCTAAGCATATAGAGTTCATACCAGTCTAAGATCGGATCAGACCGAGGGTTGCGACAGAAGGTTTGGCTGCATGCAGGGGGGATCGGGTCGATCCTTGGCTTACGCATTCTACCTCTCCAGCCAGCTTAGCCCCCGCACGCCCGTTTCGTGGGTTGGCTTAGGCATAGGGAGTTAATTCCATGTCTAAACCCCAGTCGGACCGAGGGATGTAACAACGAGACTGGCAGCACGCAAAGGGGGAACGGGCCGGTCCCTGGCTTGCGCATTATACCTCTCCGGTCGGGTCAACACCCGAACGCTCATTTCATGGGTTGACTTAGGCATACGGAGTTCATTCCCAGTCTAAGATCGGACTGGATTGAGGGTTGCAGCAGTAGGATCGACAGCACGCAGGGGGGACCAGGCCGGTCCCTGGTTTGCATGTTCTGCCTCTCCGACAGGCTATGCGCCCGCACGCTTGTTTCATGGGTTGGCTTAGGCATACGGAGTTCATTCCATGTCCAAGCATACGTAGTTCATTCCCAGTCTAAGATCAGATTGGACTGAGGGTTACGGCAGTAGGATCGGCAGCACGTAGGGGCCCAGGCCTATCCCCGGCTTGTGCATTCTACCTCTCCGGCTGGCTGAGCGGCTGCACACCCATTTCATGGGTTGGCTTAGGCATAGGGAGTTCATTCCATGTCTAAGCCCCAGCCGAATCGAGGGTTGTGGTAGCGGGACCGATAGTACGCAGAGAGGGATCGAGCCGATCCCTGACTTACGTATTATGCCTTTTCGGGCAGCTCAGCACTCGAATGCTCATTTCGTGGGTTAACTTAGGCATACAGAGTTCATTCCCAGTCTAAGATCAGATCGGACTAAGGGTTGCAGCAGCAGGATCGACAGCACATAGGGGGACCGGGCCATCCCTGGCTTGCTCATTCTGCCTCTTCGGCTAGCTGAGCACCCGCTCGCTTGTTTCATGGATTACCTTAGGCATACAGAGTTCATTCCCAGTCTAAGATCAGATCGGACTGAGGGTTGCGGCAGCAGGACCAGCAATAGGATTGATAGCACGTAGGGGGATCGGGCTGATCCTCGGCTTGTGCATTCTGCCTCTCCGGTCGGTTGAGTGCCCGCACACTCGTTTGGTGGGTTGGCTTAGGCATATGGAGTTCATTCCATGTCTAAGCCCCAGTCGGACTGAAGGTTGTGGTAGCAGGACCGACAGCGGGATCGACAGCACGCAGAGGGGGATCGGGCTGATCCTCGACTTGTGCATTATGCCTCTTCGACCGGTTGAGCGCCTACACGCTCATTTCGTGGGTTGACTTAGGCATATGGAGTTCATCCCCAGTCTAAGCATACGGAGTTCATTCCTAGTCTAAGATCGAACCGGATCGAGGGTTGCGGCGGTAGGATCAACAGCATGTAGGGGGACCGGACCGATCCCTGGCTTGCGCATTCTGCCTCTTCGGTCGACTGAGCACCCGCACGCCCGTTTCGTGGGTTGGCTTAGGCATAGGGAGTTCATTCCATGTCTAAGCCCCAGGCGGACCGAAGGTTGTGGCAACGGGTCCGGTAGCACACAGAGGGGGACCGGGCCGATCCCCGGCTTGCATATTATGGCTCTCCGGTAGGTTTAACGCCCAAACGCTCGTTTCATGGGTTGACTTAGGCATACGGAGTTCATTCCCAGTCTAAGATTAGACCAGACTGAGGGTTGCGACAGCAAGATCGACAGCACGCAGGAGGGATTGGGTCTGTCCCCAGCTTGCGCATTCTGCCTCTACAACCGGCTGAGCACCCGCATGCTCGTTTCGTGGGTTGGCTTAGGCATACGGAGTTCATTCCATGTCTAAGCGTACAGAGTTCATTCCCAGTCTAAGATCAGACCAGACTGAGGCTTGCGACAGCAGGACCAGCAGTAGGATCGATAGCATGTCGAGGGGACCGACTGATCCTCGACTTACGCATTCTACCTCTCCGACCGGGTTAAGCGTCCACACGCTCGTTTCATGGGTTAACTTAGGCATACGAAGTTCATCCCCAGTCTAAGATTGGATCGAATCGAGGGGGACTGGGCTGATCCCCAGCTTTTGCATTATGCCTCTCCGACCAGCCTCTCCGATCGGCTGAGCACCTACACGCTCGTTTCGTGGGTTAACTTAGGCATACGGAGTTCATCCCCAGTCTAAGCATATGAAGTTCATTCCCAGTCTAAGATCTGATCGGATCGAGGGTTACGACAGTAGGATCGGTAGCATGCAAGGCAGACCAGATCGATCCCTGGCTTGCGCATTCTGCCTCTCCAGCCAGTTGAGCACCCGTACGCCCGTTTCGTGAGTTGGCTTAGGCATAGGGAGTTCATTCCATGTCTAAGCCCCAGCGGAACTGAGGGTTGTGGCAGTGGGACTGGCAGCATGCAGAGAGGGATCGAGCTGATCCCCGGCTTGCTTATTATGCCTCTCCGATCGGTTCAGCACCCGAACGCTCATTTCATGGGTTGGTTTGGGCATACGGAGTTCATTCCCAGTCTAAGATCAGATCAGACCGAGGGTTACAGTAGTAGGATTGATAACACACAGGGGATTGGGTCGATCCCTGGCTTACGCATTCTGTCTCTCCGGTCGACTGAGTGCCTGCACGCTCGTTTCATGGGTTGGCTTAGGGATACGGAGTTCATTCCATGTCTAAGCATACGGAGTTCATTCCCAGTCTAAGATCGAACTGGACCGAGGGTTGCGGTAATAGGACCAACAGCAGGATCGACAGCACGCAGGGGGGACCGGGCTGATCCCCGGCTTATGCATTCTACCTCTTCGATTGGCTGAGCGCTTGCACGCTCATTTCTTAGGTTGGCTTAGGCATACGGAGTTCATTCCATGTCTAAGCCCCAGTCGAATCGAGGGTTGTGGCAGCAGGACCGGCAGTGGGATCGACAGCATGCAAAGGGTGATCGGGCTAATCCCTAGCTTACGCTTTATGCCCCTCCGACCTGCTGAGCGCCCACATGCTCTTTTCGTGGGTTGACTTAGGCATACGGAGTTCATCCTTAGTCTAAGCATACAGAGTTTATTCTTAGTCTAAGATCGAACCTGATCGAGGCCTGCGATAGTAGGATCGACAGCACGTAGGGGGGACCGGGTCGATCCTCGGCTTACGCATTCTGCCTCTCCGACTGGCTGAGCGCCCGGACACTCGTTTCGTGGGTTGGCTTAGGCATAGGGAGTTTATTCCATGTCTCAGCCCCAGCCAGACCGAGGGTTGTGGCAGCAGGACCGACAGCACGCAGAGGGGGACCGGGCCGATCCTCGACTTGCACATTATGCCTCTTCGGTCGGCTCAGTGCCCAAACGCTCGTTTCGTGGGTTGACTTAGGCATTCAGAGTTCATACCCAGTCTAAGATCAGACCAGACTGAGGGTTGTGGCGATTGATTGACAATACGCAGGGGGGACCAGGTCAATCCCCGGCTTACGCATTCTGCCCCTCCGACTGGCTGGGCGCTGCACGCTCGTTTCATGGGTTTGCTTAGTCATACAGACTTCATTCCATGTCTAAGCATATGGAGTTCATTCCCAGTCTAAGATTTTGAGCCATGGTGCACATGCTGGGCTCGAGAATGTGCTGGTGCCGCATTTTTTTACCCGGGGCACCATCGTCGGAGCATCGTCGGAGAGCCTAAGCGGTGGCGTTGGGGGTTCCAGTGATTGGGGGGCCGGGGGGTGTGCGCACATGATGTGCGATGGGTGCTGGTACTTGGCCCTTATATTGGCCCCCTATCCCTCATCAAACCACGAGAACTCACACCCCCTTAAAGAGCATTTGAGATTTTATAGGTTCGCTGTCAATAGCCATTAAAGTGTCTGAAATAGGGACACTTTTTTCAAACAGTCACAAAATCTTCTCCACTTAGAGTTTTTTGCTCAATTTTTTTATGCATGCCAAAAAAAATACAAGGATCCCCTCTACCAAATTTGGGGATAAAACTCATTCTAAAAAAGTTTTAAAAAATCCCGAACCTCAAAAAGTTTCAAAAATCGTGAAAAATAGAAAATGGGTCGTCTTGCCACGAAACTTCACATGAAGACTTAAGGGACCATTGTATGAATTTACAAGCCATAAAATGGCATTGGCAAGGCAAAAATATGAAGATATGCTTGAACCCACCAACCACCCGTTCGATCCCCGACTTGCGTATCCTGCCTCTCTGGTCGGCTGAGCTCCCGCACGCTCGTTTTGTGGGTTGACTTAGGCATACAGAGTTCATCCCTAGTCTAGGCATACGAGTTCATTCCCAGTCTAAGATCAGACTGGACCAAGGGTTGTGGCAGCAGGATCGGCAGCACGCAGGGGGGATCGGGCCGATCATCGGCTTGCGTATTCTGCCCCTCCGACCGGCTGAGCGCCCGTACACCTGTTTCAGGGGTTGGCTTAGGCATAGGGAGTTCATTCCATGTCTAATTCCCCGCCAGAATGAGGGTTGTGGCAGCAGGACCGGCATCACGCAGAGTGGGACCGGGTCAATCCCCGGCTTACGCATTATGCCTTTCCAGTCGGCTCAGCGCCCGCACGCTCATTTCGTGGGTTAACTTAGGCATATGGAGTTCATTCCCAGTCTAAGATCGATCGGACTGAGGGTTGCGGTAGCAGGATCGACAGCACGCAGGGGGGATCGAGCCAATCCCCGACTTGCGCATTCTGCCTCTCCGATCGGCTGAGCGCCCGTACGCTCGTATCATGGGTTGGCTTAGGCATATGAAATTCATTCCATGTCTAAGCATACGAAGTTCATTCCCAGTCTAAGGTCAGACCGAACTGAGGGTTGTGGCAGCAGGATCAACAGCACGTAGGGGGGTTCGGGTTGATCCCTAGCTTGCGCATTTTGCCTCTTAGGCCGGTTGAGCACCCACACGCTCGTTTCGTGGGTTGGCTTAAGCATACGGAGTTCATTCCATGTCTAAGCTCCAGTCAGACTGAAGGTTGTGGCAGTAGGACCGACAGCGGGATCGATAGCACACAGAGGGGGACCGGGCTGATCCCTGGCTTGTGCATTATGCCTCTCCGGTCGACCTCTCCGGCTGGCTGAGCGCCCGTACGCTTGTTTCATGGGTTAACATAGGCATACGGAGTTCATCTCCAGTCTCAACATACGGAGTTCATTCCCAGTATAAGCCCAACCGAACCGAGGGTTGTGGCAGTAAGATCGACAGCACGCAGAGGGGGATCGGGTCGATCCCCGGCTTACACATTATGCCTCTTCAGCCAGCTCAGTGCCTGCATGCTCATTTTGTGGGTTGACTTATGCATACGGAGTTCATTCCAAGTGTAAGATCAGACCAGACTGAGGGTTGCGGTAGCAAGATTGACAGCACGCAGGGGGGATCAGGTTGATCCCCAACTTACGCATTCTACCTCTTCGGCCAGCTGAGTGCCCACACACTCGTTTTGTGGGTTGGCTTAGGCATATGGAGTTCATTCCATGTCTAAGCATACGGAGTTCATTCTCAGTCTAAGATCGGATCGGACCGAGGGTTGTGGCAGCAGGACCAATAGCAGGATCGACAGCACGCAGGAGGGGACCGGGTCGATCCCCATCTTGCGCATTTTGCCTCTCCGGTCGACTGAGTGCCCGCACGCTCTTTTCGTGGGTTGGCTTAGGCATACGGAGTTCATTCCATGTCTAAGCCCCAGCCAGACCGAGGGTTGTGGCAGCAGGACCGGCAGTGGGATCGACTGTGCGCAGAGGGGGTCCTGGCTGATCCCCGACTTGCGCATTATGCCTCTTCGACTGGCTGAGCGCTTGCATGGTCATTTTGTGGGTTGACTTAGGTATACGGAGTTCATTCCATGTCTAAGCAAACAGAGTTCATTCCTAGCTTAAGATTTTGAGCCACAGTGCACATGCTGGGCTCGGGCATGTGTTGGTACCGCCTTTTTTTCTCTTGGGGCACCATCGTCGGAGCATCGCCAGAGAGCCTAACCGGTAGCATTGGGGGTTCCGACGATTAGGGGGCTGGTGGGGTGTGCGCACATGATGTGCGATGGGTGCTGGTACTTGTGTCGTGGGCTCTGACCTTAGACTCAAAAATCATGTGGCCTTAGGCTTGGAATCTCCTCCTTTATGCCTAAGTCAGCCTAAAACACAAGCGTACGTGCACTAGAACAACGAAAAGGGCTGATTACGTAAGTTAAAGAGAAACAGGATAAGAAGGTAGAATTTTGGAAATGCTCTTGTATTCACTGAAACGGAAGTGTTTGATGGTGTACAATTGAGGGAGGAGCAGCCCTCTATTTATAGTTAAGGCTCCAGCTTACACTTAATGGCAATATCCCTAGAATAAAGGCTAAAATCATGGGATTATACAAATTACAATCAATCAGGATGCTAACTCCTGATTTTTAGGGTCAACCAAATCTGCCAGGATGCTGCTACTGATCCTACCTGCTTCCAAAAGCTTCCCTTGTGTGTCCAGCACTTTGGGCCCTTTTGGACATAGTGCGGGCATCTTGTATACTAGGCCTTGGTCTCACGGGCTGGCCTACAAGTTGGGCGGGCGTTCTGAACTCATTTGCTAGGCTTTGCAGATAGATACCCACCAGCATGCCTGGTCTGCAAGCCTCAACCTCTAGCTCACTTGCTGGTGCACCTGATGTGCCTGGCGTGCCCGCCCAGGGTGTGACATTCTCCCTCACCTGATTGCGCAATGCCTTCATTGCGTCTTCTACATGGTACTGCCTGATCTGGTCCCTGAACTGCCATAAGTCATCTGCTGGTTCCCAGCTCACCTCACTGTCTGGAAGTCCCATCCAGCGCAGCAAGTACTCTTGTCTTGGCTGATAGTTCTTCCGTCTCACCTCTCAGTCAACTATGATGCTATGGACCTCCTTCTCATATGAGGCCCTTGCTACCAATGGTGCATGCTTTGACTCTGCCCATCCTGGATCTCTCTCATCCTCATGGAATGACTTGAGCATGCTCACATGGAACATCGGGTGTACCCTTAGCTTGGGTGGCAAATCCAGCTTGTAGGCAACCTTGCCTACCCTCTTGACTACTCGGAAAGGTCCCTCATACCTCTAGACTAGGCCTTTGTGCAGCCCTCTATGACACACAATGGGATGCAGCTTCACCAATACCAAGTCTCCAACCTAGAACTGGACATCCCGCCTATTCTGGTCTACCCACTTCTTCGACCTCTTGGCTGCCTTGTGTAGACAAACTCTAGCCAAGTCAGTTTGCTCCTGCTATGCCTTGGCAAACTTTATGCTGCTGGATTCGACCCTGTATAACCTGCAGCAATCGAACCGGGTGTTAGTGGTTGTTGCCCTGTCACAACCTCAAATAGGCTTTGGTTCGTTGCCTCGCTCCTTTACAAGTTGTAGGAAAACTACGTAATATCTAGTAGCTTTGGCCAGTCCCTTTGGGTGGCACTTACATAGTGCCTGAGGTAGACCTCCAATAGTCCATTCACTCGTTCTGTCTGCCCATCGGTCTGTGAATGCATGCTGGTGGAAAAGTTCAAGTCTGACCCCAACAGCTTGAACAACTTAGTCCAGAACCTGCCCGTGAAACGTCCGTCCCGATCACTAACAATGGTCATCGGTACTCCCTAGTACTTAACCATGTTCTTCAGGAACAATCGAGCTGCCTCCTCGGCTGGGCACTCATTGGTTGCTGAAAGGAAGATTCCATACTTGGAAAACCTATCCACCACTACCATGATGCCTCCAAACCCTTCTACTTTGGGTAGACCGACTATAAAGTCTAGAAAAACACTCTCCTATGGTCGCTCTGGCACTGGCAATGGCTTTAAGAGACCGTCTGGTTTCTTGAGCTCCACCTTGTCCTGTTGGCACATGAGACAAGTCTTCACATAGGCCTCCACATTGTCCCTCATGTGCGGCCAGTAATACCGGTCCTCGATCAATGCCAAGGTACGGCTCACGCCGAGGTGTCCAGCCCACCTTGAATCATGGCATTCTTGCAAAACTTCCTTGCGGAGCTTCCCGTGCTGTGGCATAAACAGTCTACTTCCCTTGGTGTACAGCAAGCCTGCAACCAAAATCACCTAGTCTTACCTTGCTGGGCATACTCCATCAAAGCCTTGGCTGTAGGATCATACACAAGTCCCACCTTGATGTGCGGCACCAGTGACCCCTCTGGTTGGCTAATGGTAGCAAGGTTAGCCTTCCTGCTTAGGGTGTCTGCCACTAGGTTCACTGGCCCTGGCTTGTACTCCATCTGGAAATCAAATTCTGTAAAAAAATCTTGCCATCTCGCCTGCTTGGGGGACAGCTTCTTCTGCGTCTAAAAGTAGCTGGCCGCCACATTGTCCGTCTTAACCACGAACCTTGACCCCAACAGGTAATGGCACCAAGTGCGCAAGCAGTGCACCACTACAGTCATCTCTTTCTCTTGGACCGTCTACTTACGCTCAGTCTTGTTCAGCTTCCTGCTCTCGAACGCGACTGGACGTCCCTCCTGCATCAACACACCCCTATGGTAAAGTTTGATGCATCCGTATGCACCTCATACGGCTTGGCATGGTCTAGCAAGGCCAAGATTAGCTCCTCGATCACAGCCTACTTCAACCTGTCAAAGGCTTCCTGGCACCCTGCGCTCCACTCCCATGCTTTCCCTTTCTTGAGCAAGTCAGTCAATGGCGTGGCTATTGTTGAGTGACCTTTGATGAAGTGCCTGTAGTAGTTGACTAGCCCAAGGAACGATCTCAACTCAGTGACCTTGGCTGGCGGTTGCCACTCCAGGATGGCATGTATCTTGCCTTCATCCATGCATATCCTGCTACCTCCCACTATGTGGCCAAGGAACGGGATCTCCTGCTGGGCGAATGAGCACTTCTCCCTCTTGACAAATAGCTTGTGTGCCCGCAACACCTCGAACACCTGTCTCAAGTGGTCTACATGCTCTCCCAAAGTTTGGCTATAGATCACAATGTCATCCAAATAAACCACAACAAATCGATCAAGGAATAACTGAAGTACCTTGTTCATAAGGGTGCAGAATGTTGCTGGGGCATTCGGGAGTCTGAAAGGCATCACCAAGAACTCATACGAACTATACCGAGTGACACATGCCATCTTTGGCTCCTCTCCCTTCGCGATCCTGACTTGATAGTAGACTGACCTCAAATCCAGCTTGGTGAACCACCTTGCGCTCCCAAGTTGATTGAACAAGTCCGCAATGAGTGGGATAGGGTACTTGTTTTTGATGGTTAGCTTGTTCAAATCCTGGTAGTCTATGCACAGCCGTAACAACCCATCATGCTTGCGCTGAAATAGAATCGATGCACCATAGGGTGCCTTTGATGGCCTGATGAAGCTAGCATCAACTAACTCTTTGAGCTGCTTCCTCAACTCTTCCAACTCTGGTGGAGACATTCGGTAAAGGGCTCTAGCTGGTGGCTTGGCCTCAGACACCAGCTCGATCTTGTGGTCCACCTCCCTCTTAGGTGGTAGCTTGCTAGGTAGCTTTATGGGCATCACATCACTAAAGGTCTTCAGCACCTTTAGCACCTCCAAGGGTGACTCGGTCTCCTTCTCCCTTGGCTCATCATATTTTAGGGCTGCCAAGAAGGTGTCTTCTTGTCTGCTTACCACCTTGGCAAATTGGATGGCTGACACCACCCGCGACCCAACTCCAGACCCTCTTCTCAATGGCACTAGGCATTGGCACCGTGCGTCCAAGATGCAAACACAATCGACAAAAGGCATAAGGAGGGCGTTAATTCGAACAAGGAAATCCAACCCAATCACAAACTCATAGTCGTCAAGGGGTATTACCTCAATCGTCTCCTTGCCTTTCCAATCTCCAAGTTACAACTCCACTCCCTACGCTACTCCAATGGCTGGAACTTCCTTGGAGTTCACCGTTTTGATGGTACCAGTCCCTTTCTGCACCTTTAGTCCAAGCTTCCAGCCTCTATCACCTGAAATAAAAAGATGTGAGGCACATGTGTCCACCAGTACGCTCACCTTCTGACCTGTAACCATCAGATCCATAAGCATCAAGCTCTTTGGCTTGCGGCTCCACTTACTCTGGACAACATTGAGCACCAACGACCTAAGCTTTACTGCCCCTGACTCTGACTCCTCGTCAGACTCCTTGTCTACAGTAGCCAGCTTGCCCTTTTGCAGGTAATTGTGCACTATGTGGCTCCCTCCACATAGGTAGCATGCTAGTGGCTCTCGGTCCCCCTTTGCTTTTCATTTGCTTGCTGGTGGCTTCCTTTTGCCATCCTTGGTTGAATGGTCTCGATCTCTATCCTTGGACTCCTAGTCATGGTCCTTCCCCTTGGATTGCTTCTTTTGATCCCTATCGTCCCTGTCCTTACCCTTAGGCTTGGTAGACTCAAACTTGTTCAGAGGCTTGAACTCTATCAAGGCCTCGACAATAGTCATGGCTTTAGCCAAGTCATGAACTCCTCTCCTTTGTAGCTCATGCTTCACCCACGGCTTCAGCCCATCCATGAAAGCAAATAAGGCATCCTTCTCACCTAGATCCGAGATTTGTAGCATCAGTTCAGAGAATTTTTGAACATACTCCCTTATGTCCCCTTACTGGCTCAGCCTGCATAACTTTGCTCGTGCCTCATCATCGGCATACTTCGGGTAAAATTGTTCTCTGAACTCCTTTCAGAACTCTGCCAAGGTTCCAATCTTGGTTCTCCCATGCCTGACATCATCATACCTGTGCCTCTACCACAATAAGGCTACATTAGTGAGATACATAGCAGCAGTGCTTACCTTTATCACCTCGTCTTGCATGCCCATGGCCTGGAAGTACTGCTCCATACCCCAAAGGTAGTTATCTACTTCCTTGGCTGCCCTAGTCCCCTTGAACTCCTTAGGCTTGGGAACATCCAATCTGGACTTTGACACTCCAACAAACATGCCATTCCCAATGGCAGTCTTGCAAGCAACGAGCTCACTGGTAAGCTCCTCCATCCGCTGGTGCATGACCTCCATGCCATCGCGTAAGGTCAGCACTTCAGCCTCCAAGGTTTGATTCTTTTGGGTGAACACGTCCAAGCCTTTGTTGAGAGCAGCTTGCAACTCACTTTGGATCTCCTCCCTCATGGAGTCTAGCGATGCAATGTGAGTCTCTACCCCCTCAAGCTTCTCCCCCATGTCGCCCATGGTCACCTCCACCTTGGCCAACCTACTATCCATGGTAGACCAGATATCTCTAGAACTGGCTTTCCTCTCTCTTCCATACCCATGCTTCTGGGCCTCTGGTTGTTGGTTAGCAGCGTCACTTTGGGATGCCATCTCCTTTATCTTGCACAACACAAACACGCATAATCAAACTTGCTCTGATACCAACTGTCACGGGCTCTGAGCTTAGACTCAGAAACCGTGTGGCCTTAGGCTTGGAATCTCCTCCTTTATGCCTAAGTCAGCCTAAAACACAAGCGTACGGGCATTAGAACAACAGGAAGGGCTGATTACGCAAGTTAAAGAGAAACAGGATAAGAAGGCAGAATTTTGGAAATGCCCTTGTATTCACTGAAACAAAAGTGTTTGATGGTGTACAAATGAGGGAGGAGCAGCCCTCTATTTATAGTTGAGGCTCCAGCTTACACTTAATGGCAATATCCCTAGAATAAAGGCTAAAATCATGGGATTATACAGATTACAATCAATCAGGATGCTAACTCCTGATTTTCAGGGTCAACCAAATCTGCCAGGATGCTACTACTGATCCTGCCTGCTTTCAGAAGCTTCCCTTGCGTGTCCAGCACCTTGGGCCCTTCCAGATATGGTGCGGGCAGCTTGTATGCCAGGCCTTGGTCTCACGGGCTGGCCCGCAAGTTGGGCAGGCGTTCTGAACTCGTTTGCTATGCTTTGCGCGCAGATACCCGGCAGCATGCATGGTCTGCGGGCCCCAACCTTTGGCTCGCCTGCTGGTGCACTGGATGTGCCTGGCACGCCCGTCCAGGGTGTGACACTTGGCCCTTATATTGGCCCTCTATCCCTCATCAAACCTTCAGAACTCACACCCCCTTAAAGAGCATTTGAGACTTTATAGGTTTGCTGCCAGTAGCAATTAAAGTGTCTAAAATGGGGACACTTTTTTCAAACGATCACAAAATCTTCTCCATTTTGAGTTTTTCACTGAGTTTTTTTGTGCATGCCAACAAAAATAAAAGGATCACCTCTACCAAATTTGGGAACAAAACTCTTTCTAAAAAAAGTTAAAAAAATCCTGAACCGTAAAAAGTTTTGAAAATCGTGAAAAAAAGAAAACGGGTCATTTTCCCACGAAACTTCACATGAAGGCTTAGGGGAAAATTGTATGAATTTACAAGCCATAAAAAATGGCATTGGCATGGCAGAAATATGAAGATGTGCTTGAACCCACCTACCACCCGTTTGATCCCCGGCTTGCGCATCCTGCCTCTCTGGTCGGCTGAGCGCCCGCACACTCGTTTCGTGGGTTGACTTAGGCATACGGAGTTCATCCCTAGTCTAAGCATACGGAGTTCATTCCCAGTCTAAGATCAAATCTGACCGAGGGTTACGGTAGCAGGATCGACAGCACGCAGGGGGGACAAGGCCAATCCTCGGCTTGCGCATTCTGCCTCTCTGATTGGCCGAGCGCCCGCATGCTCGTTTCATGGGTTGGCTTAGGCATAGGGAGTTCATTCCATGTCTAAGCCCCAGTTGGACCGAGGGTTGTGGTAGTGGGATCGACAGCATACAGAGGGGGACCGGGCTGATCCTCGGCTTGCGCATTATGCCTCTCCGACCGGCTCAACACCCACACACTCGTTTCATGGGTTAACTTAGGCATACGGAGCTCATTCTTAGTCTAAGATCAGATCGGACCGAGGGTTGCGACAGCAGCATCGATAGCACGTAGGGGGGATCGGGCTGATCCTCGGCTTGCACATTCTGCCTCTCCGGCCTGCTGAGCACCTGCACGCTCGTTTTGTGGGTTGGTTAGGCATACGGAGTTCATTCCCAGTCTAAGATCGGATCGAACCGAGGGTTACGACAGTAAGACCAATAGTAGGATTGGCAGCACGCAGGGGGACCGGGCCGATCCCCGGCTTGTGCATTTTGCCTTTTCGGTCGACTGAGTGCCCGCATGCTCGTTTCGTGGATTGGCTTTGGCATATGAAGTTCATTCCATGTCTAAGCCCCAGCTGGACCGAGGGTTGTGGCAGCAGGACTGGTAGCGGGATCGATAGCACGCAGAGGGGGACCGAGTTAATCCTCAGTTTGTGCATTATGCCTCTCCGACTAGCCTCTCTGGCCGGTTGAAAGCCCGTACGCTCGTTTTGTGGGTTGACTTAGGCATACAAAGTTCATCTCCAATCTAAGCATATGGAGTTCATTCCCAGTCTAAGATCGGACCGGGCCGAGGGTTGCGGTAGTAGGATCGACAGCATATAGGGGGGACCGGGCAGATCCCTGGCTTGCGCATTCTGCATCTCCGGCCAACTGAGCACCCTACATGCCCGTTTTGTGGGTTGGCTTAGGAATAGGGAATTCATTCCATGTCTAAGCCCCAGCCAGACTGAGGGTTGTGCTAACGGGATCGGCAACACGCATGAGGGACCGGGCTGATCACCGGCTTGCGCATTCTACCTCTCCGGTCGGCTGAACTTTCGCATGCTCGTTTCATGGGTTGGCTCAGGCATAGGGAGTTCATTCCATGTCTAAGCCCCAGCCAGACCGAGGGTTATGGCAGCGGGATCGGCAGCACGCAAAGAGGGATCGGGTCAATCCCCGGCTTGCGTATTATGCCTCTTCGGCCGGCTCAGCGCCCGCATGCTCGTTTCGTGGGTTGACTTATGCATACAGAGTTCATTCCTAGTCTAAGATCAGATCGGACTGAGGGTTGCAGCAGTCGGATCGACAGCATGTAGGGGGGACCGAGCCGATCCCCGACTTGCACATTCTGCCTCTCCGACCGGCTGAGCATCCGCACGCTCGTTTCATAGGTTGACTTAGTCATACGGAGTTCATTCCATGTCTAAGCCCCAGTCAGATCAAGGGTTGTGGCAGCAGGACCGACAGCACATAGAGAGGGACTGGGCTAATCCCCAGCTTGTGCATTATGCCTCTCTAGCCGACTCAGCGCCCGCACGCTTGTTTCATGGGTTAACTTAGGCATACGGAGTTCATCCCCAGTCTAAGCATACGAAGTTCATTCCCAGTCTAAGATCAGATCGGATCGAGGGTTACGGCAGCAGAACCAGCAGTAGGATCGACAGCAAGCAGGAAGGGATCGGGTCGATCCTCGGCTTGCGTATTCTACCTCACTGACTGGCTGAGCATCTGTGTCATGCCCTAGGTGGGTGCACCAGGCACATCAAGTGCACCAATAGGCGAGCTAGAGGTTAAGGCCCTCAGTCCAGGCATGCTGGCGGGTATCTGTGCGCAAAGCCTAGCGAACGAGTTCAGAAAGCCAGCCCAACTTGTAGGCCAGCCCGTGAGACCAAGGCCTGGCATACAAGCTGCCTGTACCACATCCAAAAGGGCCCAAGGTGCTGGACATGCAAGGGAAGCTTCTAGAAGCAGGTAGGATCAGCTGGAGCATCCTAGCAGATTTGGTTGACCCTGAAAATCAGGAGTTAGCATCCTAATTGATTGTAATCTGTATAATCCCATGATTTTAGCCTTTATTCTAGGGATATGCCATTAAGTTGTAGCTGGAGCCTCAACTATAAATAGAGGGCTACTCCACCCTCATTTGTACACCATCAAACACTTCTGTTTCAGTGAATACAAGAGCATTTCCAGAATTCTGTCTTCTTATCCTATTTCTCTTTAACTTGTGTAATCAGCCCTTCCCATTGTTCTAGTGCCCGCACGCTTGTGTTTTAGGCTGCCTTAGGCATAAAGGAGGAGATTCCAAGCCTAAGGTCGCACGGTTTTTGAGTCTAAGGTCAGAGCCCGTGACAGTTGGTATCAGAGTGAGTTCGATTCTGCATGTTTGTGTTGTGCAGGTTAGATTGTGATTGAGGAGATGGCATCCCAAAGCGACGTTGCTTGCCAACAACCAGAGGCCTAGGAGCATGGATGTGGAAGAGGCGAGAAAGCCAGTTCTAGAGATATCTGGTCTACCATGGATGGTAGGCTGGCCAAGGTGGAAGTGACCGTAGGCAACATGGGGGAGAAGCTTGAAGAGGTAGAAACTCACATTGCAATGGTAGACTCCATGGGGGAGGAGATCCAAAGTGAGCTGGAAGCTGCTCTCAACAAAGGCATGGACGTGTTCACCCAAAAGAATCAGACCTTGGAGGCTGAAGTGCTAACCTTGCGCAATGGCATGGAGGCCATGCACCAACGGATGGAGGAGCTTGCCAGTGAGCTCATTGCTTGCAAGTCTGCTATTGGGAATGGCATGTTTGCTGGAGTGTCCAAGTCCAGATTGGATGTCCCCAAGCCTAAGGAGTTTAAGGGGTCTAGGGTAGCCAAGGAAGTAGACAACTACCTATGGGGTATGGAGCAGTACTTCCATGCCATGGGCATGCAAGACGAGGTGATAAAGGTAAGCACCGTTGCTATGTATCTCACTGATGTAGCCTTATTGTGGTGGAGGCATAGGTGTGATGGTGTCAGGCGTGGGATTGCCAAGATTGGAACCTGGGCAGAGTTCCAAAAGGAGTTCAGAGAACAATTTTACCCAGAGTATGCCGATGATGAGGCATGGGCAAAGTTACCCAGGCTGAGCCATCAGGGGGACATAAGGGAGTATGTTCAGAAATTCTCTGAACTGATGCTACAGATCTCGGATCTAGGCGAGAAAGATGCCTTAATTGCTTTCATGGATGGGCTGAAGCCGTGGGTGAAGCATGAGCTCCAAAGGAGAGGAGATCATGACTTTGGCTAAAGCCATGACTACTACCGAGGCCTTGATAGAGTTCAAGCCTCTGAACAAGTTCGAGTCTACCAAGCCCAAGGGTAAGGGCAGGGACGATAGGGACTGAAAGAAGCAATCCAAGGGGAAGGATCGTGACAGGGAGTCCAAGGATGGAGATTGAAACCGTTCAACCAAGGATGGCGAGAGGAAGCCACTAGCAAGCAAGTGGAAAGCAAAAGGGGACAAAGAGCCACTAGCATGCTACCTATGTGGAGGGAGCCACATAGCATGTAATTGCCCACAAAAGGGCAAACTGGCTGCTGTAGACAAAGAGTCTGACAAGGAGCCAGAGTCAGAGGCAGTAAAGCTTGGGTCGTTAGTGTTCAATGCTGTCCAAAGTAAGGGGAACTACAAGCCAAACGGCTTGATGTTTGCAGATCTAATGGTTGTGGGTCAGAAGGTGAGCGCACTGGTGGACACAAGTGCCTCACAACTTTTTATTCAGGTGATGGAACCCAAAAGCTTGGACTAAAGGTGCAGAAATGGACTAGTACCATCAAAACGGTGAACTCTCAGGAGGTTCCAGCCATTGGAGTAGCACGGGGAGTGGACTTACAACTTAGAGACTGGAAAGGCAAGGAGACCATAGAGGTGATACCCCTTGATGACTATGAGTTTGTGATTGGGTTAGATTTCCTTGTTCGGATTAACTCCCTCTTTGTGCCTTTTCCCGATTGTGTTTGCATCTTGGATGCATGGTGCCAATGCCTAGTGCCATTGAGGAGAGGGTTTGAAGTTGGGTCACGGGTGGTGTCAGCCATCCAATTTGCCAAGGTGATAAGCAGACAAGAAGACACCTTCTTGGCAGCCCTGAAATATGATGAGCCAAGGGAGAAGGAGATTGAGTCACCCTTAGAGGTGCTAAAGGTGCTGAAGACCTTTAGTGATGTGATGCCCGCAAAGTTACCTAGCAAGCTACCACCTAAGAGGGAGGTGGACCACAAGATCGAGCTGGTGTCTGAGGCCAAGCCACTAGCTAGAGCCCCTTATCGAATGTCCCACCAGAGTTGGAGGAGTTAAGGAAGCAGCTCAAAGAGTTAGTTGATGCTGGCTTTATTAGGCCATCAAAGGCACCCTATGGTGCACCGGTTCTATTCCAGTGCAAGCATGATGGGTTGTTGCGACTGTGCATAGACTATCGGGCTTTGAACAAGCTGACCATCAAGAACAAGTACCCCATCCCACTCATTGCGGACTTGTTCGATCAACTTGGGAGCGCAAGGTGGTTCACCAAGCTGGATTCGAGGTTAGGCTACTATCAAGTCAGGATCGTGGAGGGAGATGAGCCAAAGACAGCATGTGTCACTTGGTATGGTTCGTATGAGTTCTTGGTGATGCCTTTCGGACTCACGAACGCTCCAGCAACATTCTGCACCCTTATGAACAAGGTACTTCAATCGTTCCTTGATCAATTTGTTATGGTTTATTTGGATGACATTATGATCTATAGCCAAACTTTGGGAGAGCATGTAGACCACTTGAGATAGGTGTTTGAGGTGTTACGGGCGCACAAGCTGTTTGTCAAGAGGGAGAAGTGCTCATTCACCCAGCAGGAGATCCCGTTCCTAGGCCACATAGTGGGAGGTGGTAGGATACGCATGGATGAAGGCAAGATACACGCCACCCTAGAGTGGCAACCGCCAGCCAAGGTCACTGAGTTGAGATCATTCCTTGGGCTGGTTAACTACTACAAGTGCTTCATCAAAGGTCACTCAGCAATAGCCACGCCATTGACTGACTTGCTTAAGAAAGGGAGAGCATGGGAGTGGAGCGCAGGGTGCCAGGAAGCCTTTGATAGGTTGAAGTGAGCTGTGACTGAGGAGCCTGTCTTGGCCTTGCCAGACCATGCCAAGCCATATGAGGTACATACGGATGCATCAGACTTTGCCATAGGGGGCGTGTTGATGCAGGAGGGACGTCTAGTCGCGTTCAAGAGCAGGAAGCTAAATGAGACTGAACGCAAGTACACGGTCCAAGAGAAAGAGATGACTGCAGTGGTACACTGCTTGCGAACTTGGTGCCATTACCTATTGGGGTCGAGGTTCATGGTGAGGATGGACAATGTGGCGACCAGCTACTTCCAAACGCAGAAGAAGCTGTCCCCCAAGCAGGCAAGATGGCAAGATTTTCTTGCAGAATTTGATTTTCAGATGGAGTACAAGCCAGGACGAGCGAACCTAGTGGTAGATGCCTTGAGCAGAAAAGCTAACCTTGCTGCCATTAGCCAACCAGAGGGGTCATTGGTGCCGCGCATCAAGGAGGGACTTGTGCATGATCCTACAGCCAAGGCTTTGATGGAGTACGCCCAACAAGGTAAGACTAGGCGATTTTGGTTGCAGGATGGGTTGCTGTACACCAGGGGTAGTAGACTGTTTGTGCCACAGCACGGAAAGCTCCGCAAGGAAGTTTTGCAAGAATGCCATGATTCAAGGTGAGCTGGACACCCCGGAGTGAGCTGCACCTTGACGCTGATCGAGGACCGATACTACTGGCTGCACATGAGGGACGATGTTAAGGCCTATGTGAAGACTTGTCTTGTGTGCTAATAGGACAAGGTGGAGCTCAAGAAACCAGGGGGTCTCTTAGAGCCATTGCCAGTGCCAGAGCGACCATGGGAGAGTGTTTCTCTAGACTTTATAGTCAGTCTACCCAAAGCAGAAGGGTTTGGAAGCATCATGGTAGTGGTGGATAGGTTTTCAAAGTATGGAATCTTCATTCCAGCAACCAAGGAGTGCCCAGCCGAGGAGGCAGCTCGATTGTTCCTAAAGAACATGGTTAAGTACTGGGGAGTGTCGAGGACCATTGTTAGTGATCGGGATGGACGTTTCACGGGCAGGTTCTAGACTAAGTTGTTTAAGCTATTGGGGTCAGACTTGAACTTTTCCACCAACATGCATCCGCAGACCGATGGGCAGACAGAGCGAGTAAATGGACTATTGGAGATCTACCTCAGGCACTATGTGAGTGCCACATAAAGGGACTGGCCAAAGCTGCTAGATATTGCACAGTTTTCCTACAACTTGCAAAGGAGCGAGGTAACGAACCAGAGCCCATTTGAGGTTGTGGCAGGGCAACGACCACTAACACCCGGTTCGATTGCTGCAGGTTATACAGGGCCGAATCTAGCAGCATACAAGTTTTCCAAGGCATGGCAGGAGCAAACTGACTTGGCCAGAGTTTGTCTACATAAGGCGGCCAAGAGGTCGAAGAAGTGGGCAGACCAGAATAGGCGGGACATGCAGTTCCAGGTTGGAGACTTGGTGTTGGTGAAGCTGCATCCCATTGTGCACCATAGGGGGCTGCACAAAGGCCTAGTCCAGAGGTATAATGGACCTTTTCGAGTAGTCAAGAGGGTAAGCAAGGTTGCCTACAAGCTGGATATGCCACCCAAGCTGAGGGTACACCCGGTGTTCCATGTTAGCATGCTCAAGCCGATGAGGGAGATCCAGGACGGGCAGAGTCAAAGCGTGCACCATTGGGAGCAAAGGCCTCATATAAGAAGGAGGTCCACAGCATCATAGCTGACCAAGAGGTGAGACGAAAGAATTATCAGCCAAGACAAGAGTACTTGGTGCGCTGGAAGGGACTTTCAAATAGTGAGGTGAGCTGGGAACCAGCAGATGACTTATGGCAGTTCAGGGACTAGATCAGGCAGTACCATGCAGAAGACGCAACGAGGGTGTTGCGTAATCAGGTGGGGGAGAATGTCATGCCCTAGGCGGGCACGCCAAGCACATCAGGCGCACCAGCAGCCGAGCTAGAGGTTAAGGCCCGCAGACCAGGCGTGCTGGCGGGTATCTGTACGTAAAGCCTAGCAAACGAGTTCAGAACGCCCACCCAACTTGTAGGCCAGCCCGTGAGACCAAGGCCTGGCATACAAGCTGCCCGCACCACACCCAGAAGGGCCCAAGGTGCTGGACACGCAAGGGAAGCTTCTGGAAGCAGGCAGGATCAGCTGGAGCATCCTGGCAGATTTGGTTGACCCTAAAAATCAGGAGTTAGCATCCTAATTGATTGTGATTTGTATAATCCCATGATTTTAGCCTTTATTCTAGGCATATGCCATTAAGTTGTAGCGAGAGCCTCAATTATAAATAGAGGGCTACTCCACCCTCATTTGTACACCATCAAACACTTATGTTTCAGTGAATACAAGAGCATTTCCAGAATTCTGTCTTCTTATCCTGTTTCTCTTTAACTTGCGTAATCAGCCCTTCCCATTGTTCTAGTGCCCGCACGCTTGTGTTTTAGGCTGACTTAGGCATAAAGGAGGAGATTCCAAGCCTAAGGCCGCACGATTTCTGAGTCTAAGGTCAGAGCCCGTGACACCCGCACGCTCGTTTCGTGGGTTGGCTTAGGCATACGGAGTTCATTCCATGTCTAAGTCCTAGCCAGACCGAGGGTTGTGGTAGCAGCACTGACAGCAGGATCGTCAGCACGTAGAGAGGGATCGGGCTGATCCCCGGCTTGCGTATTATGCCTCTCCGACCGGCTAAGCGCCCACATGTTCGTTTCATGGGTTGACTTAAGCACACGGAGTTCATCCTCAGTCTAAGCATACAGAGTTCATTCCTAGTCTAAGATCAGATCGGACTGAGGGTTGCGGCAGTAGGATTAGCAGCACACATGGGGGATCGGGTCGATCCCCGACTTGCGCATTCTACCTCTTCGACCGGCTGAGCGCCCGCACGCCCGTTTCATGGGTTGGCTTAGGCATAGGGAGTTCATTCCATGTCTAAGCCCCAGTCGGATCAAGGGTTGTGGTAGCGGGACCGGAAGTACGCAGAGGGGGATCGGGCCGATCCTCGACTTGCTCATTATGCCTCTTCGGTCGGCACAGCACCCGTACGCTTGTTTCATGGGTTGACTTATGCATACGGAGTTCATTCCCAGTCTAAGATCAGATCGGATTGAGGGTTACGGTAGCAGGATCAATACCACATAGGGAGGACTGGGTTGATCCTCGGCTTGTGCATTCTACCTCTCCGGCCGACTGAGCGCCCGCACGCTCGTTTTGTGGGTTGGCTTAGGCATACGGAGTTCATTCCATGTCTAAGCCCCAGCCGGACCGAGGGTTGTGGTAGTAGGACCGGCAGTGGGATCGATAGCACGCAGAGAGGGATTGGGCTGATCCCCGCCTTGCGCATTATGCCTCTCTGACCGGCCTCTCCGGCCAGCTGAGCACCCGCACACTCATTTCATGGGTTGACTTAGGTATACGGAGTTCATCCCCAGTCTAAGCATACGGAGTTCATTCCCAGTCTAAGATCAGACCAGACTGCACGTTGTGGCAGCAGGATTGACTGCACGCAATGGGGGACTGGGTCGATCCCTGGCTTGCGCATTCTGCCTCTCCGATCGGCTGAGCGCCCGCACGCTCGTTTCGTGGGTTGGCTTAGGCATACGGAGTTCATTCCATGTCTAAGCATACGGAGTTCATTCCCAATCTAGGATTTTGAGCCACAGTGTACATACTGGGCTCGGGCATGTGTTGGTGCAGCATTTTTTCGCCTGGGGCACCATCGTCGGAGCATCATCGGAGCATCGCCGGAGAGCCTAACCGACGGCATTGGGGGTTTCAACGATTGAGGGGGCCGAGGGGGTGTGCGCACATGATGTGTAATGGGTGCTGGTACTTCACCCTTATATTGGCCCCCTATCCCTCATCAAACCTCGAGAACTCACACCTCCTTAAAGAGCATTTGAGATTTTATAGGTTTGCTGCCAGTAGCCATTAAAGTGTCTGAATTGGGGACACTTTTTTCAAACGGTCACAAAATCTTCTCCACTTCGAGTTTTTAGCTGAATTTTTTTGTGGTTGCCAAAAAAAATACAAGGATCACTTCTTCCAATTTTGGGGACAAAACCCTTTCTAAAAAAATTTTCAAAAAATCCCGAATCGTAAAAAGTTTCGAAAATCATGAAAAATAGAAAACGGGTCGTCTTGCCGCAAAACTTCACATGAAGGCTTAGGGGACCATTGCATGAATTTACAAGCCATAAAAATGGCATTGGCATGGCAGAAATATGAAGATGTGCTTGAACCCACCTACCACCCGTTCGATCCCCGACTTGCCATCCTGCCTCTCTAGTCGGCTGAGCGTCCGCACGCTCGTTTCATGGGTTGACTTAGGCATACGGAGTTCATCCCCAGTCTAACCATACGGAGTTCATTCCAAGTCTAAGATCGAACCGGACTGAGGGTTGCGACAGCATGATCTGCAACACGTAGTGGGGATCGGGTCGATCCCCGACTTGCGCATTCTGCCTCTCCGGCCAGTTGAGCACCCACACACCCGTTTCGTGGGTTTGCTTAGGCATACAGAGCTCATTCCATGTCTAAGCCCTAGTCAGACCGAGGGTTGTGGCAGCGGGACTGGCAGCACGCAAAGGGAGATCAGGCCGATCCCCCGCTTGTGCATTACGCCTCTTCGGTTGGCTCAACGCCCGAACGCTCGTTTTGTGGGTTGACTTAGGCATACGGAGTTCATTCCTAGTCTAAGATCAAACCAAACTGAGTGTTGCGGTAGCAAGATCGACAGCACGCAGGGAGGACCGGGTCGATCCCTGACTTGTGCATTCTGCCTCTTCGATCGGTTGAGCACCCGCACGCTCGTTCCGTGGGTTGGCTTAGGCATACGGAGTTCATTCCATGTCTAAGCCCCAGTCGGACCGAGGGTTATGGCAGCAGGACCGATAGCGGGATCGACAGCATGCAGAGGGGGACTGGGCTGATCCCTGGCTTGCGCATTATGCCTCTCCGATCGACTGAGTGCCCACACGCTCGTTCCATGGGTTGACTTAGGCATACGTAGTTCATCCCCAGTCTAAGCATACAGAGTTCATTCCCAGTCTAAGATCGAACCGAACCGAGGGTTGCGACAGCAGGATCGATAGCTCGCAGGGGGGGACAGGGTCAATCCTCGGCTTGCACATTCTGCCTCTCTAGCCGGCTGAGCGCCCGCACGCCTGTTTCGTGGGTTGGCTTAGGCATAGGGAGTTCATTCCATGTCTAAGCCCCAGTCAGAGTAAGGGTTATGGTAGCAGGACCGGTAGCACGTAGAGGAGGATTGAGCCGATCCCCGACTTATGCATTAGGCCTCTCCGACTGGCTCAGTGCCCGAACGCTCATTTCATGGGTTGACTTAGACATACGGAGTTTGTTCCCAGTCTAAGATCGGACTGGACCGAGTGTTGCAATAGCAGTATCGACAACATGCAGGGGGAGGATTGGGCCGATCCCCAGCTTGCACATTCAGCCTCTCCAGTACGCTGAGCGCTCGCATGCTCGTTTCGTGGGTTGGCTTAGGCATACAGAGTTCATTCCATGTCTAAGCCGTAGCTGAACCGAGGGTTGTGGCAGTAGGATCGACAACGGGATCGATAGCATGCAGAGGGGGATCGGGCTGATCCTCGGCTTGTGCATTATGCCTCTTCGGCTGGCCTCTCTAGCCGGTTAAGCACCCATATGCTCATTTTGTGAGTTGACTTAGGCATACGGAGTTCATCCCCAGTCTAAGCATATGGAGTTCATTCCCAATCTAAGATCGTACCAGACCAAAGGGTGCTGCAGCACACAAAAGGGGACCGAGCCGATCCTCGACTTACGCATTCTGCCTCTTCAGCCAGCTGGGCGCCCACACGCTCGTTTCATCGGTTGGCTTAGGCATACATAGTTCATTCCATGTCTAAGCATACAGAGTTCATTCCCAGTGTAAGACTTTGGACCATGGTGCACATGCTGGGATAGGGCATGTGCTAGTGCTGCATTTGTTTCACTCGGGGCACCATCGTCGGAGCATCGTTAGAGAGCCTAACCGGTGGTATCGGGCTGATCCTCGACTTGCGCATTCTGCCTCTTCGTTCGGCCTCTCTGGTCGGCTGAGCGCCCGTACGCTCATTTCGTGGGTTGACTTAAGCATACGGAGTTCATCCCCAATCTAAGCATACAGAGTTCATTCCTAGTCTAAGATTAGACCGGACCGAGGGTTACAGTAACAGGATCGGCAGCACGCAGGGGGGATCGGGCTGATCCCCGGCTGAGCACCCGCACGCCTGTTTCATGGGTTGGCCTAGGCATAGGGAGTTCATTCCATGTCTAAGCCCTAGCCATACCGAAGGTTGTGGCAGTGGGACTAGCAGCACGCAGAGGGGGACCGGGTCGATCCCCGACTTGCGTATTCTGCCTCTCCAGCCAGCTGAGCGCCTGCACGCTCATTTAGTGGGTTGGCTTACGCATACGGAGTTCATTCTATGTCTAAGCATACGGAGTTCATTCCCAATCTAAGAGTTTGAGCCACGGTGGACATGCTGGGCTCGGGCATGTGCTAGTGCCGCATTTTTTTCGCCCGGGGCACCATCATCGGAAAGCCTAACTGACGGCATTGGGGCTTCCGGCCATTAGGGGGGTCGGGGGATGTGCGATGGGTGCTGGTACTTGGCCCTTATATTGGCCCCCTATCCCTCATCAAACCTCGAGAACTCACACCCCCTTAAAGAGCATTTGAGATTTTATAAGTTTGCTGCCAGTAGCCATTAAAGTGTCTGAAATTGGGACACTTTTTTCGAACGGTCACAAAATCTTCTCCACTTTGAGTTTTTATCTGAATTGTTTTGTGCATGCCAACAAAAATATAAGGATCACCTCTACCAAATTTGGGGACAAAAATCTTTCTAAAAAAATTTTAAAAAATCCCGAATCGTAAAAAGTTTTGAAAATCGTGAAAAATAGAAAATGGGTCGTCTTGCCACGAAACTTCACATGAAGGCTTAGGGGACCATTGTATGAATTTACAAGCCATAAGAATGGCATTGGCATGGCAGAAATATGAAGATGTGCTTGAAACCACCTACCACCCGTTCAATCCCTGGCTTGCACATCCTGCCTCTCTGGTCGGCTGAGCGTTCGCACGCTCGTTTTGTGGGTTGACTTAGGCACACGGAGTTCATCCCCAGTCTAAGCATACGAAGTTCATTCCTAGTCTAAGATCGGACCGGACCAAGGGTTGCAGTAGCAGGACCAATAGTAGGATCGACAGCACGCAGGGGGACCGAGTCGATCCCCAGCTTGCGCATTTTGCCTCTCCGACCGACTGATCGCCCGCTTCCTCGTTTTGTGGGTTGACTTAGGCATACGAAGTTCATACCCAGTCTAAGCATATGGAGTTCATTCCTAGTATAAGAGTTTGAGCCATGGTGCACATGCTAGGCTTGGGCATGTGCTAGTGCCACATTTTTTTCGCCCGGGGCACCATCGTCGGAGCATCGTCGAAGAGCCTAACCGGCGGCATTGGGGGGGCTGGGGGGTGTTCGCACATGATGTGCAATGGGTGCTGGTACTTGGCCCTTATATTGGCCCCCTATCCCTCATCAAACCTCAAGAACTCACACCCCCTTAAAGAGCATTTGAGATTTTATAGGTTTGCTGCCAGTAGCCATTAAAGTGTCTGAAATGGGGACACTTTTTTCAAACGGTCACAAAATCTTCTCCACTTCGACTTTTTAGCTGAATTTTTTTGTGCATGCTAACAAAAATACAAGGATCACCTCTACCAAAATCCCAAACCATAAAAAGTTTCAAAAATCATGAAAAATAGAAAATGGGTCGTCTTGCCACGAAACTTCACATGAAGGCTTAGGGGACCATTTTATGAATTTACAAGCCATAAAAATGGCATTGGTATGGCAGAAACATGAAAATGTGCATGAACCGACCTACCACCCGTTCGATCCAATGCTTGCGCATCCTGCCTCTCTGGTTGGCTGAACGTCCACACGCTCGTTTCGTGGGTTGACTTAGGCATACAGAGTTCATCTCCAATCTAAGCATACGTAGTTCATTCCTAGTCTAAGATCGGATCGGACCGAGGGTTACGGTCGTAAGATCGGTAGCACGTAGGAGGGACCGAGTCGATCCTCGGGTTACACATTCTGCCTCTTCGACCAGCTAAGCACCCGCACGCCCGTTTCATGGGTTGGCTTAGGCATAGGGAGTTCATTCCATGTCTAAGCCCCAACCGGATTGAGGGTTGTGGCAGCGGGACCTGCAGCACGTAGAGGGAGACCGGGCTGATCCCCGACTTGCGCATTATGCCTCTTCGGCCTGTTCAGTGCTCGTACACTCATTTTGTGGGTTGACTTAGGCATACAGAGTTTATTCCTAGTCTAAGATCAGACCGAACCGAGGGTTGGGGCAGCAGGATCGACAGCAAGCAGGAGGCAATCGGATCGATCCCCAGCTTATGCATTCTACCTCTCCGGTCGGCTGAGCGCCCACACGCTCTTTTTGTGGGTTGGCTTAGGCATACGGTTCCATGTCTAACCATACGGAGTTCATTCCCAGTCTAAGATCGGACCGAACCGAGGGTTGTGACAGCAAGACCAACAGCAGGATCATCAGCACGTAGGGGGGGATCGGACTGATCCCTAGCTTGCACATTCTGTCTCTCCGGTCAGCTGAGCGCCCGCACGCTCATTTCATGGGTTTGCTTAGGCATACGGAGTTTATTCCATGTCTAAGCGCTAGCCGGACCGAATATTATGGCTGCAAGACTGGCAATGGGATCGATAGCAAGCAGATGGGGATCGGGCTGATTCCCAGCTTACACATTATGCCTCTCCGGTCGGCTGAGCACCTGTATGCTCATTTCGTTGGTTGACTTAGGCATACTGAGTTCATCCCCAGTCTAAGCATATGGAGTTCATTCCTAATCTAAGATCAGACCGAATCGAGGGTTGCGACAGTAGGATCGGCAGCACGCAGGAGGGACCGGGCTGATCCCAGGCTTGCGCATTCTGCCTCTCTGACCGGTTGAGCACCAGCACGCCTGTTTTATGGGTTGGCTTAGGCATAGGGGGTTAATTCCATGTCTAAACCCCAGTCGGACCGAGGGTGGTGGCAGCGGGACCAACAGCACACAGAAGGGGACCGGGTCAATCCCTAGCTTGTGCATTATGCCTCTCCGGCCGGCTTAGTGCCCGTACGCTTGTTTCATGGGTTGACTTAGGAATACGAAGTTCATTCCCAGTTTAAGATCGAAATGGATCGAGGGTTGCGGTAACAAGATTGGCATGCCAACAAAAATACAAGGGTGTGCGCACATGATGTGCGATAGGTGCTGGTACTTGGCCCTTATATTGGCCCACTATCCCTCATCAAACCTTGAGAACTCACACCCCCTTAAAGAGCATTTGAGATTTTATAGGTTTGCTGCCAGTAGCCATTAAAGTGTCTAACATGGGGACACTTTTTTCAAATGGTCATAAAATCCTCTCCATTTCGACTTTTTAGCTGAATTTTTTTGTGCATGCCAACAAAAATACAAGGATCACCTCTACCAAATTTGGGGACAAAACTCTTTGTAAAAAAAATTTAAAAAATCCTGAATCGTAAAAAGTTTTAAAAATCGTGAAAAAGAGAAAACGGGTCGTGTTGCCATGAAACTTCACATGAACGCTTAGGGGACCATTATTTGAATTTACAAGCCATAAAAATGGGATTGGCAGGGCAAAAATATAAATATGTGCTTGAACCCACCCACCACCCGTTTGATCCCCGGCTTACGCATCTTACCTCTCTGGTCGGCTGAACGCCCGCACTCTCATCTCGTGGGTTGACTTAGGCATGCGGAGTTCATCCCCAATCTAAGCATTCATAGTTCATTCCCAGTCTAAGATCAGACCGGACCGATGGTTGCGACAGCAAGATCGACAACACGTAAGGGGGATGGGCCGATCCCCGATTTACGCATTCTGCCACCCCGACCGACTGAACGCCCGCACACCCATTTCGTGGGTTAGCTGAGGCATAGGGAGTTCATCCATGTCTAAGCCCCAGTCAGACCGAGGGTTATGGCAGTGGGACCGACAGCACGCAGAGGGGGATCGGGCTGATCCCTGACTTTCGTATTATGCTTTTCCGACCGGCTCAGCGCCTACACGTTCATTTTGTGGGTTGACTTGACTTAGGCATACGGAGTTCATTCTCAGTCTAAGATCAGAATGGACCGAGGGTTGCAGCAGTAGGATCAACAGCACGCAGGGGAGATCAGGTCGATCCCCGACTTGTGCATTTTGCCTCTTCGGCCTGCTGAGCGCCTGCACGCTCGTTTCGTGGGTTGGCATAGGCATACGGAGTTCATTCCATGTCTAAGCATATGGAGTTCATTCTCAGTCTAAGATCGGACCGGACTGAGGGTTGCGATAGCAAGACCAGCAGCAGGATCAACAGTACGTACGGGAGGACCGAACCGATCCCCGACTGTCGGCTGAGCGCCCGCACGTTCGTTTCGTGGGTTGGCTTAGGCATATGGAGTTCATTCCATGTCTAAGCCCCAGCCAGACCGAGGGTTGTGGCAACAGGACCGACAGCGGGATCGACAGCACGTAGAGGGGGACTGGGCTAATCCCCGGCTTATGCATTATGCCTTTCCGACCGGCTGAGCACCTGCACGCTCGTTTCGTGGGTTGACTTAGGCATACAGAGTTCATCCGCAGTCTAAGCATACCGAGTTCATTCCCAGTCTAAGATCGGATCGAACTGAGGGTTGCGATAGCAGGATCGGTAGCACGCAGGGGGGATCAGGCTGATCCTCAGCTTGCACATTCTTTCTCTTCGACTGATTGAGTGCCTGCACGTCCGTTTCGTGGGTTGGCTTAGGCATAGGGAGTTCATTCCATGTTGAAGCCCCAATCGGACCGAGGGTTGTGGCAGCGGGATCGGTAGCACGCAGAGGGGGACCGAGCCGATCCCCAGCTTGCGCACTATGCCTCTGCAGCTGGCTCAGGGCCCGAACACTCATTTCGTGGGTTGACTTAGGCATACGGAGCTCACTCCCAGTCTATGATCGAACCGGATCGAGGGTTGCGATAGCAAGATCGATAGCACATTGGGGGGGATCGGGCTGATCCCTGGCTTATGCATTCTGCCTCTCCGGCTTGCTGAGCGCCTGCACGCTCGTTTCGTGGGTTGGCTTAGGGATAGGGAGTTCATTCCATGTCTAAGCCCCAGTCGGACTGAGGGTTGTGGTAGCGGGACCGGTAGCACATATGGGGGACAGGGCCGATCCCCGGCCTGCGCATTATTCCTCTTCGGCCGGCTCAGTGCCCGCACGCTCATTTCGTGGGTTGACTTACGCATACAGAGTTCATTCCCAGTCAAAATCAGACCGGACCGAGGGTTGCGGTAGCAAGATTGACAGCACCCAGGGGGACCGGGCCGATCCCCGGCTTGCGCATTCTGCCTCTCCGGTCGGCTGAGCGCCCGCACAATCATTTCATGGGTTGGCTTAGGCATACAGAGTTCATTGCATGTCTAAGCATATGGAGTTCATTCCCAGTGTAAGATTTTGAGCCACAGTGCACATGCTTGGCTAGGGCATGTGCTGGTGCCACATTTTTTTCGCCCGGGGCAACATCGCCGGAGCATTGCCGGAGAGCCTAACCGGCGGCATTAGGGGTTTCGACGATTGGGGAGGCCGGGGGGGTTTGCACGCATGATGTGCAATGGGTGCTGGTACTTGGCCCTTATATTGGCCCCCTATCCCTCATCAAACCTCAAGAACTCACACCCCCTTAAAGAGCATTTGAGATTTTATAGGTTTGCTGCCAATAGCCATTAAAGTGTCTGAAATGGGGACACTTTTTTCAAACGGTCACAAAATCTTCTCCACTATGAGTTTTTAGCTGAATTTTTTTGTGCATGCCAAAAAAAATACAAGGATCAACTCTACCAAATTTGGGGACAAAACTCTTTCTAAAAAAATTTTAAAAAATCCTGAACCGCAAAACATTTCAAAAATTGTGAAAAATAGAAAACAGGTCGTCTTGCCACGAAACTTCACACGATGGCTTAGGGGACCATTGTATGAATTTACAAGCCATAAAAATGGCATTGTCATGGCAGAAATAAGAAGATGTGCTTGAACCCACCTACCACCCGTTCGATCCTCGGCTTGCGCATCTTGCCTCTCTAGTCGGCTGAGCGCCCGCATGCTCGTTTCGTGGGTTGACTTAGGCATACAGAGTTCATCCCCAATCTAAGCATATGGAGTTCATTCCCAGTCTAAGATCAGACCGGATCGAAGGTTACGACAACAGGATCGACAGCACACAGGGGGATTGGGCCGATCCCCAGCTTGCGCATTCTACCTCTCCGGTCGGCTGAGCGCCCGTACGCCTATTTCATGGGTTGGCTTAGGCATAGGGAATTCATTCCATGTCTAAGCCCCAGTCAGACCAAGGGTTGTCGTAGCGGGACCGACAGCACGCAGAGAGGGATCGGGCCAGACCCTGGCTTGCGCATTATGCCTCTTCAATCAACTCAGCGCCCGCACGCTCATTTCATGGCTTGACTTAGGCATACAAAGTTCATTCCTAGTCTAAGATCGGATCGAACTGAGGGTTACGGTAGCAGGATCGACAGCACGCAGGGGGCAACTGTGTCGATCGCTGGCTTGCGCATTATGCCTCTCCGACCAGCTGAGCATCCACACGCTCATTTCATGGGTTGGCTTAGGCATACGGAGTTCATTCCATGTCTAAGCATACCGAGTTCATTCCCAGTCTAAGATCAAATCAGATCGAGGGTTGCGGTAGTAGAACCAGTAGCACGATCGGTAGCATGAAGGTGGGGATCGGGCCGATCCCCGGCTTACCCATTCTGTCTCTCCGATCGGCCTCTACATCGACTGAGCGCCCGCATGCTCGTTTCATGGGTTGACTTAGGCATACAGAGTTCATCCCCACTCTAAGCATACGGAGTTCATTCCCAATCTAAGATCAGACCGGATCGAGGGTTACGACAGCAAGATCGATAGTACGCAGGGTGGATCGGGCTGATCCCTGGCTTACGCATTCTACTCTCTGGCCAACTGAGAGCTCGCACACTCGTTTCATGGATTGGCTTAGGCATAGGGAGTTCATTCCATGTCTAAGCCCCAGCCAGACAAAGGGTTGCGGTAGCAGGACCGACAGAACGCAGAGTGGGACCGGGCTAATCGTTATTTTACGCATTGTGCCTCTTCGGCCGGCTCAACGCCCGCACTCTCATTTCGTGGGTTGACTTATGCATACAGAGTTCATTCCCAATCTAACATCAGACCGGACAGAGGGTTGCTGTAACAAGATCGGTAGCACGGAGGGGGGACCAGGCCGATCCCCGGCTTGCGCATTCTACCTCTCCGGTAGGCTGAGCGCTTGCACGCTCGTTTCGTGGGTTAGCTTAGGCATACGGAGTTCTTTCCACGTCTAAGCATATGGAGTTCATTCCCAGTCTAAGAGTTTAAGCCACGGTGCACATGCTGGGCTCAGGCATGTGCTGGTGCCTTATTTTTTTTGCCCGAGGCACCATCGTCGGAGAGCCTAACTGGCGGTATTGGGGGTTCCGATGATTGGGGGGCCGGGGGGTGTGCGCACATGATGTACGATGGGTGCTGGTACTTGGCCCTTATATTTGCCCACTATCCCCCATCAAAGCTCGTGAACTCACACCCCCTTAAAGAGCATTTGAGATTTTATAGGTTTGCTGCCAGTAGCCATTAAAGTGTCTGAAATGGGTATACTTTTTTCAAACGGTCACAAAATCTTCTCCACTTCGAGTTTTTAGCTGACTTTTTTTGTGCATGCTAATAGAAATACAAGGATCACCTCTACCAAATTTGGGGATAAAACTCTTTCCAAAAAAATTTTAAAAAATCTAGAACCGTAAAAAGTTTCAAAAATCATGAAGGCTTAGGGGACCATTGTATGAATTTACAAGCCATAAAAATGCCATCGGCATGGCAGAAATATGAAGATGTGCTTGAACCCACCTAACCCCTTCGATCCCTGGCTTGCGTATCCTACCTCTCTGGTCGGTTGAGTGCCCGCCCGTACGCTCATTTCGTGGGTTGACTTAGGCATACAGAGTTTATCCCCAGTCTAAGCATACGGGCTTCATTCCCAGTCTAAGATCAGACCGAACTGAGGGTTGCGGTAGTAGGATCGATAGCATGCAGAGGGGATCGGGCCGATCCTCGGCTTGAACATTCTGCCTCTCTGACCGGCTGAGCACCCTCACACTCATTTCATGGGTTGGCTTAGGCATAGGGAGTTCATTCCATGTCTAAGCCCCAATCAGACCGAGGGTTGAGACAGCGGGACCGATAACACGCAGTGGGGGATCGAGCCGATCCTCGGCTTGTGCATTACGCCTCTCCAGTCGGCTCAGTGCCCGTACGCTCATTTCATGGCTTGACTTAGGCATACGGAGTTCATTCCCAGTCTAAGATCAGACCAGACCGAGGGTTGTGACAATAGGATCGACAACACATGGGGGGGATCAGGCCGATCCCCGACTTGCGTGTTCTACCTCTCCGGTCGACTGAGTGCCCACACGTTCGTTTCGTGGGTTGGCTTAGGCATACGAAGTTCATTCCATGTCTAAGGATACAGAGTTCATTTTCAGTCTAAGATCAGATCAGACCGAGGGTTGTGACAGCAAGACCAGCAGTAGGATTCACAGCACGTAGAGAGGACTGGACCGATCCTCGGCTTACGCATTCTACCTCTCTGGCCGGTTGAGCACCTGCATGCTCATTTCGTGGGTTGACTTAGGCATACAGAGTTCATCCCCAGTCTAAGCATATGAAGTTCATTCCCAGTCTAAGATCAGACCAAACCAAGGGTTGCGGCAGCGAGATCGGCAGCACGTAAGGGGGACTGGGTCGATCCCCAACTTACAGATTTTGCCTCTCCATTCAGCTGAGCACCCGTACGTTCATTTCATGGGTTGGCTAAGCCATAGGGAGTTCATTCCATGTCTAAGCCCCCGCCAGATCGAGGACTACGGCAGCAGGACCGACAGCACGTAGGAGGGGACCGGGCCATTCCCTGGCTTACGCATTATGCCTCTTCGGTCGGCTTAGTGCCCGCACGCTCGTTTCGTGGGCTGACTTATACATACGGAGTTCATTCCCAGTTCAAGATCGGTTCAGACCTAGGGTTGCGACAGCAGGATCGACAGCACGTAGGGGGGATCGGGCTGATCCCAGGCTTGCGCATTCTACATCTCCAGCTGGCTAAGCACCCGCACGCTCGTTTCATGGGTTAGCTTAGGCATACGGAGTTCATTCCATGTCTAAGCATATGGAGTTCATTCCCAGTCTAAGATTTTGAGCCATGGTGCACATGCTGGGCTCGGGCATGTGCTGGTGGTACATTTTTTTTGCTCAGGGCACCATCGTCAGAGAGCCTAACTGGTGGCATTGGGGGTTCCGGCGATTAGGGGGGTCGGGGGGTGTGCGCACATGATGTGTGATGGGTGCTGGTACTTGGCTCTTATATTGGCCCCCTATCCCTCATCAAACCTCAAGAACTCACAGCCCCTTAAACAGCATTTGAGATTTTATAGGTTTGCTGCTAGTAGCCATTAAAGTGTCCAAAATGGGGACACTTTTTTCAAACGGTCACAAAATCTTCTCACTTTGACTTTTTAGCTGAATTTTTTTTTTGCATTCCAACAAAACTACAAGGATCATCTCTACCAAATTTGGGGACAAAACTCTTTCTAAAAAAATTTAAAAAAATCCCGAACCGCAGAAGGTTTCAAAAATCATGAAAAATAGAAAACGGGTCGTCTTGCCACGAAACTTCACATGAAGGCTTAGGGGACCATTGTATGAATTTACAAGCCATAAAAATGGCATTGGCATGGCAGAAATATGAAGGTGTGCTTGAACCCACCTACCACCCGTTCGATCCCTGGCTTGCGCATCCTGCCTCTCTGGTCGGCTGAGCGCCCGTGCGCTCATTTCACTGGTTGACTTAGGCATACGGAGTTCATCCCAGGTCTAAGCATATGGAGTTCATTCCCAGTCTAAGATCAGACCAGATCGAGATTTACGGCAGCAAGATCGGCTACACGCAGAGAGGATCGAGTCGATCCCCGGCTTACGCGTTCTGCCTCTCCAACCGACTAAGCTCCCGCACGCCCGTTTCGTGTGTCGACTTAGGTATAGGGAGTTCATTCCATGTCTAAGCCCCAGTCAGAAAAAGGGTTGTGGCAGCGGGACTGACAGCACGCAGAGAGGGACCTGGCCGATCCTCGACTTGCGCATTATGCCTCTCCGACCGGCTCAGTGCCCGTACGCTCATTTCGTGGGTTGATTTACGCATACAGAGTTCATTCATAGTCTAAGATCAGATCGGACTGAGGGTTGCTGCAATAGGATCGAAGCAAGCAGGGGGGGACCGAGCTGATCCCCAGCTTGCGCATTCTGTCTTTTCGATCGGCTGAGCACCCGCATGCTTGTTTCATGTGTTGGCTTAGGCATACGGAGTTCATTCCATGTCTAAGCATATGGAATTCATTCCCAGTCTAAGATCAGATCGGACCGAGGGTTGCGATAGCAGGACCAGCAGTAGGATCGACAGCACGTAAGGGGGGACCGGGCCGATACCCCCGACTTATGCATTCTGCCTCTCCGGCCGGCTGAGCGCCCGCACGCGCATTTCGTGGGTTGGCTTAGGCATACGGAGTTCATTCCATGTCTAAGCCCCAGCTGGACTGAGGGTTGTGGTAGCAGGACCGGTAGTGGGATTGACTGCGTGCAGAGGGGGATCTAAGCCCCAGCTGGATTGAGGGTTGTGGTAGCAGGACCGGCAGTGGGATTGACTGCGTGCAGAGGGGGATTTGGCTAGTCCCCGACTTGTGCATTATGCCTCTCTGGCCGACTGAGCACCCGCACGCTCATTTTATGGGTTGACTTAGGCACACGGAGTTCATCCCCAGTCTAAGCGTACAGAGTTCATTCCTAATCTAAGATCGGATTGGACTGAGGGTTGTGACAGTAGGATCGGCAGCACGTACGGGGGACCAAGCCGATCCTGGGCTTGCGCATTCTGCCTCTCCGGTCGGCTAAGTGCCCGCACGCCCGTTTCGTGGGTTGGCTTAGGCGTAGGGAGTTCATTCCATGTCTAAGACATAGCCGAACCGAGGGTTGTGGCAGCGGGACCGGTAGCACGTAGAGGACGATCGGGCTGACCCCCAGCTTGCGCATTATGCCTCTTCGGTCGGCTCAGCTCCTGCACGCTCATTTCGTAGGTTGACTTATGCATACGGAGTTCATTCCTAATCTAAGATCAGACCGGACCAAGGGTTGTGGCACCAGGATCAACAACACGTAGGGAGGATCAGGCCGATCCTCGGTTTGCGCATTCTACCTCTCCGGTCCACTGAGCGCCCGCACGCTCGTTTCGTGGGTTGGCATAGGCATACGGAGTTCATTCCATGTCTAAGCATACAGAGTTCATTCCCAGTCTAAGATTTTGAGCCACGGTGCACATGCTGGGCTCGGGCATGTGCTGGTGCCATATTTTTTTCGCCTGGGGCACCATCGTCGGAGCATCGCCGGAGAGCCTAACCGACAGCATTGGGTGTTTCGGCGATTGGGGGTCGGGGGGTGTGCGCACATGATGTGCGATGGGTGCTAGTACTTGGCCTTATATTGGCCCCCTATCCCTCATCAAACCTCAAGAACTCACACCCCCTTAAAGAGCATTTGAGATTTTATAGGTTTGCTGCCAGTAGCCATTAAAGTGTCTAAAATGGGGACACTTTTTTCAAACGATCACAAAATCTTCTCCACTTCGCATTTTTAGCTGAATTTTTTTCTGCAAGCCAACAAAAATACAAGGATCACCTCTACAAATTTGGGGACAGAACTCTTCCTAAAAAAATTTTAAAAATCCTGAACCGTAAAAGGTTTCCAAAATCGTGAAAAATAAAAAACGGGTCGTCTTGCCATGAAACTTCACATGAAGGTGTAAGGGACCATTGTATGAATTTACAAGCCATAAAAATGGAATTGGCACGGCAAAAATATGAAGATGTGCTTAAACCCACCTACCACCCGTTCGATCCCCGGTTTGCGTATCCTGCCTCTCTGGTGGGCTGAGCGCCCGCACGCTTGTTTCGTGGGTTGACTTAGGCATACGGAGTTCATCCCCAGTCTAAGCATACGGAATTCATTCCCAGTGTAAGATCAGACCGAACCAAGTGTTGCGACAGTAGGATCGGCAACATGCAGGGGGGATCGGGTCGATCCCTGGCTTGTACATTCTGCCTCTCCGGTCGGCTGAGCGCTCGCACGCCCGTTTCATGGGTTGGCTTAGGCGTAGGGAGTTTATTCCATGTATACACCCCAGCCAAACCGAAAGTTGTGGCAGTGGGACCAGTAGCACACAGAGGGGGACCAGGTCGATCCCTGGTTTTCGCATTATGCCTCTTCGATCGGCTGAGCGCCCACACACTCGTTTCATGGGTTGACTTATGCATACGGAGTTCATTCACAGTCTAAGATCAGACCAGACTGAGGGTTGTGGTAGTAGGATCGACAGCACGTAGATGGGATCGGGTCGATCCCTAGCTTGCGCATTCTTCCTCTTCGGCCGGCTGAGCGCTCGCAAACTCATTTCAAGGGTTAGCTTAGGCATACGGAGTTCATTCCATGTCTGAGCATACGGAGTTCATTCCCAGCCTATGATTTTGAACCATGGTGCACATGCTAGGCTCGGCCATGTGCTGGTGCCGCATTTTTTTCACCCGGGACACCATCGTCGGAGCATCACCGGAGAGCCTAACCGACGGCATTGGGTGTTCCGGCGATTAGGGGGTCGGGGGGGTGTGCGCACATGATGTGCGATGGGTGCTGGGCCTTGGCCCTTATATTGGCCCCCTATCCCTCATCAAACCTCAAGAACTCACACCCCCTTAAAGAGCATTTGAGATTTTATAGGTTTGCTGCCAGTAGCCATTAAAGTGTCTGAAATGGGGACACTTTTTTCAAACGATCACAAAATCTTCTCCACTTCAATTTTTTAGTTGAATTTTTTTGAACATGCCAACAAAAATGCAAGGATCACCTCTACCAATTTTGGGGACAAAACTCTTTCTAGAAAAATCTTAAAAAATCTCGAACCCCAAAAAGTTTCAAAAATCATGAAAAATAGAAAACGGGTCTTCTTGCCACGAAACTTCACACGAAGGCTTAGGGGACCATTGTATGAATTTACAAGCCATAAAAATGGCATTGGCATGGTAGAAATATGAATATGTGCTTCAACCCACTTACCATCCGCTCGATCCCCGACTTGCGCATCCTGCCTCTCTGGTCGACTGAGCGCCCACACGCTCGTTTCGTGCGTTGACTTAGGCATACGAAGTTCATCCCCAGTCTAAGCATACGGAGTTCATTCCCAGTCTAAGATCAGACCAGACCGAGGGTTGTGACAGGAGGATCAGTAACATGCAGGGGGACCGGGTCGATCCTTAGCTTACGCATTCTGCCTCTCTGATCGACTGAGCGCCCGCACGCCCGTTTCATGGGTTGGCTTAGGCATAGGGAGTTTCCATGTCTAAGCCCCAGTCGGATCGAGGGTTGTGGTAGCAGGACCGGTAGCACGCAGAGGGAGATCGAGCCAATCCCTGGCTAGCGAATTATGCCTCTCCGATCAGCTCAATGCCCACACGCTCATTTCATGGGTTGCCTTATGCATACGAAGTTCATTCCTAGCCTAAGATCTAACCGAATTGAGGGTTACGACAGCAGGATCGATAGCACGCATGGGGGGATTGGGTCGATCTCTGACTTGCGCATTCTGCCTCTCCGGTTGGTTAAGCACCCGCACCCTCGTTTCATGGGTTGGCTTAGGCATACGGAGTTCATTCCATGTCTAAGCATATGGAGTTCATTCCCAGACTAAGATCGGATCGGACTGAGGGTTACGGTAGCAGGACCAGTAGCAGGATCGACAGCACGCAAGGGGGGACCAGGCTGATCCCTGACTTGCGCATTCTACCGCTAAGGCTGACTGAGGCCGACTGAGCGCCCGCACGCTAGTTTCGTGGGTTTGCTTAGGCATACAGAGTTCATTCCATGTCTAAGCCCCAGCCGGACCGAAGGTTATGGCAGCAAGACTAGTAGCGAGATCGACAGCACGTAGAGGGGGACTGACCTGATCCCCGACTTTCATATTCTGCCTCTCTGGCTGGCCTCTTCAGTCGGCTGAGCGCTCGTATGCTCGTTTTGTGGGTTGACTTAGGCATACGAAGTTCATCCCCAGTCTAAGATCAGACTAGATCGAGGGTTGCGATAGTAGGATCAGTAGCACACAGGGGGGATTAGGCCAATCTTTGGCTTACGCATTTCACCTCTTCGATCGACTGAGCACCCGCACGCTCGTTTCATGGGTTGGCTTAGGCATAGGGAGTTTCCATGTCTAAGCCCCAGCCGGACCGAGGGTTGTGGCAGCAGGACCGGTAGCACGTAGAGGGGGATCAGGTTGATCCCTGGCTAGCGCATTATGCCTCTCCGATTGGCTCAGTGCCCACACGCTCGTTTCATGGGCTGGCTTAGGCATACAGAGTTCATTCCCAGCCTAAGATCAGACTAGATCGAGGGTTACGGTAGCAGGATCGATAGCATGCATGGGGGGATCGGGCTGGTCCCGGCTTGCACATTCTGCCTCTCCGGTTGGCTAAGCGCCCGCACGCTCGTTTCATGTGTTGGCTTAGGCATACAGAGTTCATTCCATGTCTAAGCATATGGAGTTCATTCCCAGACTAAGAACAGATCGGACCGAGGGTTGCGACAGCAGGACCAACAGCAGGATCGACAGCACGCAGAGGGGATCGGGCTGATCCTCGGCTTACGCATTCTGCCACTCTGGCCGACTAAGGCTGGCTGAGTGCCTGCACGCTCGTTTCGTGGGTTTGCTTAGGCATACGAAGTTCATTCCATGTCTAAGCCCCAGTCGGACCGAAGGTTGTGGCAGCAAGATCGGCAACACGTAGAGAGGGACCGGGCTGATCCCTGACTTGCATATTATGCCTCTCTGGCAGGCCTCTTCCTCGGCTAAGCACCCGTACGCTCATTTTGTGGGTTCACTTAGGCATACGGAGTTCATCCCCAGTCTAAGCGTACGGAGTTCATTCCTTTTCTAAAGATCAGACTGGACCGAGGGTTGCGGTAGCAAGATTGGTAGCACACAGGGGGATCGAGCTGATCCTCGGCTTATGTATTCCGCCTCTCCGACCGACTGAGCACCCGAAAGTTCATTTCATGGGTTGGTTTAGGCATAGGGAGTTTCCATATCTAAGCCCCAGCCGGACCGAGGGTTGTGGCAGCAGGACCAGTAGCACGCAGAGGGGGATCGGGCCGATCCTTGGCTAGCACATTATGCCTCTCCAATTGGCTCAGTGCCCGCACGCTCGTTTCATGGGTTGGCTTAGGCATACAGAGTTCATTCCCAACCTAAGATTAGACCAGACCGAGGGTTCCGACAGCAAGATCGATAGCACGCACGAGGAGATCGAGCCGGTCCCCGGCTTGTGCATTCTACCTCTCCGGTTGGCTGAGCACCCGTACGCTCGTTTCATGGGTTGGCTTAGGCATACGGAGTTCATTCCATGTCTAAGCATATGGAGTTCATTCCCAGACTAAGAACGGATCGGATCAAGGGTTGCGGTAGTAGGACCAATAGCAGGATCGACAGCACACAGGGGGGACCGAGCCGATCCCCGGCTTACGTATTCTGCCGTTTCGATCGACTAAGGCCGACTGAGCACCCGTACGCTCATTTTTTGGGTTGACTTAGGCATACGGAGTTCATCCCCAGTGAAGCGTATGGAGTTCATTCCCAGTCTAAGATCGGACTGGACCAAGGGTTGCGGCAGTAGGATCGACAATGCACAGGAAGGATCAGGTCGATCCTCGGCTTACGCATTTCGCCTCTCCGACCGACTGAGCACCCGCACGCCCGTTTCATGGGTTGGCTTAGGCATAGGGAGTTCATTCCATGTCTAACCCCAACCAGCCCGAGGGTTGTGGCAGTGGGACCGACAGTACGCAGAGGGGGACCGGGCCGATCCCTGGCTTGTGCATTATGCCTCTCCGGTCGGCTCAACGCCCGAACGCTCGTTTCATGGGTTAACTTAGGCATACGGAGTTCAGTCCCAGTCTAAGATCAGATTGAATTGAGGGTTGCAGTAGCAGGATCGACAGCACATAGGGAGGCACCGGGCAGGTCCTCGGCTTGTGCATTCTACCTCTCCGGTCGGCTGAGCGCCCGCATGCTCGTTTCGTGGGTTGGCTTAGGCATACGGAGTTCATTCCATGTCTAAGCATATGGAGTTCATTCCCAATCTAAGATCAGATCAGACCAAGGGTTACGATAGTAGGACCAACAGCAGGATCGACAGCATGCAAGGGGGATCGGGTCGGTCCCCGACTTACGCATTCTACCTCTCTGGTCGGCTGAACACCTGCACGCTCGTTTCATGGGTTGACTTAGGCATACAGAGTTCATCCCCAGTCTAAGTATACGGAGTTCATTCCCAATCTAAGATCGGACCAAATCGAGGGTTGCTGCAGTAGGTTCGCCAGCACGCAGGGGGGACCGGGCCGATCCCTGGATTGTGCATTCTGCCTCTCTGGCCGACTAAGCGCCCGCACGCCCGTTTCGTGGGTTGGCTTAGGCATAGGGAGTCCATTCCATGTCTAAGCCATGATCAGATTGAGGGTTGTGGCAGTGTCATCAACGTCACGTAGATGGGGACCAGGCTGATCCTCGGCTTGCGCATTCTACCTCTTCAGCCGGTTGAGCGCCCGCACGCTCGTTTTGTTGGTTAGCTTAGGCATACGGAGTTCATTCCATGTCTAAGCATACGAAGTTCATTCCCAGTCTAAAAGTTTGAGCCACGATGCACATGCTGGGCTCGGGCATGTGCTGGTGCCGCATTTTTTTCATGCAGGGCACCATCGTCGGAGCATCGTTGGAGAGCCTAACCGGCGGCATTGGAGGTTCCGGCTATTGTGGGGGCCGGGGGGTGTGCGCACATGATGTCTGATGGGTGCTGGTACTTGGCCCTTATATTGGCCCCCTATCCCTCATCAAACCTTGAGAACTCACACCCCCTGAAAGAGCATTTGAGATTTTATAGGTTTGCTACCAATAGCCATTAAAGTGTCTGAAATGGGGACACTTTTTTCAAATGGTTACAAAATCTTCTCCACTTCGAGTTTTTAGCTAAATTTTTTTGTGCATGCCAAAAAAAATACAAGGATCACCTCTACCAAAATTGGGGGAAAAAATCTTTCAAAAAAAATTTTCAAAAATCCCAAACTGTAAAAAGTTTCGAAAATCATGAAAAGTAGAAAACGGGTCGTCTTGCCACGAAACTTCACATGAAGGCTTAGGGGACCATTATATGAATTTACAAGCCATAAAAATGGCATTGGCATGGCAGAAATATGAAGATGTGCTTGAACCCACCTATCAGCCGTTCGATCCCCGACTTACGCATCCTGCCTCTCTAGTCAGCTGAGCGTCCGCACGCTCGTTTCGTGGGTTGACTTAGGCATACAGAGTTCATCCCCAGTCTAAGCATACGAAGTTCATTCCCAGTCTAAGATTGGACCAGACCGAGGGTTGCGGCAGCAGGATCGATAGCACGAATAGGGGATCGGGCCGATCCCCGGCTTGCGCATTCTACCTCTCCGGTCGGCTGAATGCCTGCACGCCCGTTTCATGGGATGGCCTAGGCATAGGGAGTTCACTCCATGTCTAAGCCCCAGCTCAACCAAGGGTTGTGGTAGCGGGACCGACAGCACGCAGAGGGGCACCGGGTCGATCCCTGGCTTGCGCATTATGCCTCTCCGACCAGCTCAGCACCCGCACACTCATTTCATGGGTTGACTTAGGCATACAGAGTTCATTCCTAGTCTAAGATCGGATCAGACCGAGGGTTGTGGCAGCCGGATCAACAGCATGCAGGGGGGATCGGGTCTGTCCCCGACTTTCGTATTATACCTCTCCGATCGACTGAGCGCCCGCACGCTTGTTTCGTGGGTTGGCTTAGGCATACGAAGTTCATTCTATGTCTAAGCATACGGAGTTCATTCCAGTCGAAGATCGGACCGGACCGAGGGTTGCGATAGTAGGAACAGCAGTAGGATTGGTAGCATAAAAGGGGGGACTCGGTTGATCACTGACTTGTGCATTATGCCTCTTCGGTCGGCCTCTCCGATCGATTGAGCGCCCGCACGCTTGTTTCATGGGTTGACTTAGGCATACGAAGTTCATCCCCAGTCTAAGCATATGGAGTTCATTCCCAGTCTAAGATCAGACCGGACCGAGGGTTGTGACAACAGGATCGGCAGCACGCTGGGGGACCGGGCTGATCCCCGGCTTGTGTGTTCTCCTCTTCGTTCGACCTCTCCGATCGGTTGAGCGCCCGCATACTCGTTTCTTGGGTTGACTTAGGCATACGGAGTTCATCCCTAGTCTAAGCATACAGAGTTCATTCCCAGTCTAAGATTTTGAGCCACGGTGCACATGCTGGGCTCGGGCATGTGCTGGTGCGGCATTTCTTTCGCCCAGGGCACCATCGTCGGAGCATCGTCGGAGCATCGCCGAAGAGCCTAGCCGGTGGCATTCGGGGTTCCGATGATCGGGGGGCCGGAAGGGTGTGCGCACATGATGTGCGATGGTTGCTGGTACTTGCCCCCTATATTGGGCCCGTATCCCTCATCAAACCTCGGGAACTGACACCCCCTTAAAGAGCATTTGAGATTTTATAGGTTTGCTGCTAGTAGCGATTAAAGTGTCTGAAATGGGAACACTTTTTTCAAACGGTCACAAAATCTTCTCCACTTCGAGTTTTTAGCTGAATTTTTTTGTGCATGTCAAAAAAATTAAAAGGATCACCTCTACCAAATTTGGAGACAAAACTCTTTCTAAAAAATTTTTAAAAAATCCTGAACCATAAAAAGTTTCAAAAATCATGAAAAATAGAAAACGGGTCGTCTTGCCACAAAACTTCACATGAAGGCTTAGGCTGAGCGTCCGTACGCTCATTTCATGGGTTGACTTATGCATACGGAGTTCATCCCCAGTCTAAGCATACAGAGTTCATTCTCAGTCTAAGATCAGACCGGATCGAGGGTTACGGCAGCAGGATCGGCAGCACGCAGGGGGGACCAGGTCGATCCCCGACTTGCGCATTCTGCCTCTCCGACCGACTGAGTCTCGTATGCCCGTTTCATGGGTTGGCTTATGCATACAGAGTTCATTCTCAGTCTAAGATCAGACCGGATCGAGCGTTACGATAACAGGATCGGCAGCACGCAGGGGGGACCAGGTCGATCCTCGGCTTACGCAATCTGCCTCTTCGATCGGATGAGTGCCCGCACGTCCGTTTCGTGGGTTGGCTTAGGCGTAGGGAGTTCATTCCAAGTTAAAGCCCCAGCTGGATCAAGGGTTGTGATAGCGGGATTGGCAGTACGCAGAGGGGGATCGGGCCGATCCTCGGATTACGCATTATGCCTCTCCAACTGGCTTAGTGCCTGCACGTTCGTTTCATGGTTTGACTTAAGTACACGGAGTTCATTCCCAGTCTAAGATCAGACCGGACTAAAGGTTGTAGCAGCAAGATCGACAGCATGCAGGGGGGACCGGACCAATCTCAGTTTATGCATTCTGGCTCTCCGATCGACGGAGTGCCCGCACGTTCGTTTCAGGGGTTGGCTTAGGTATACGAAGTTCATTCCATGTCTAAGCATACGGAGTTCATTCCCAGTCTAAGATCAAACCGGACCGAGGGTTATGGGAGCAAGATGAGCAATAGGATCGGTAGCACGCAGGGGGGACCGGGTCGATCCCCGGCTTGCGCATTCTGCCTCTCTGTCTGGCTGAACGCCCGCATGCTCATTTTATAGGTTGGCTTAGGCATACGGAGTTCATTCCATGTTTAAGCCCCAGCCAGACCGAGGGTTGTAGTAGCAGGACCGGCAGTGGGTTCGACAGCATGCAAAGGGGGATGGGGCTGATCCCTGGCTTGCACATTATGCCTCTCCGACCGACCTCTCCGGCCGCTGAGCGCCCGCACGCTCGTTTCATGGGTTGACTTAGGCATACAGAGTTAATCCCCAGTCTAAGCATACGGAGTTGATTCCCAGTCTAAGATCGGATTGGATCGAGGGATGCTGCAGTAGGATTGACCAAACACAGGGGGGACCGAGTCTATCCCCGACTTGCACATTCTCCCTCTCCGGCCGACAGAGCGTTCGCACGCCCGTTTCGTGGGTTGGCTTATGCATAGGGAGTTCATTCCATGTCTAAGCCCCAGCCGAACTGAGGGTTGTGGCAGTGGGACAGCAGCATGCAGAGGGGGACTGAGCTGATCCTCGACTTACGCATTATGCCTCTCCAGTAGGCTCAGTGCCCGAATGCTCGTTTCATGGGATGAATTAGGCATACGGAGTTCATTCCCATTCTAAGATCGGATCAGGCCGATCCCTGGCTTGCACATTCTGCCTCTCCGGTAGGCCTCTCTGGTGGGTTGAGTGCCCGTACGCTCGTTTTGTGGGTTAACTTAGGCATACAGAGTTCATCCCCAGTCTAAGCATACGAAGTTCATTCCCAATCTAAGATCAGACTGGACCGAGGGTTGTGACAGCAGGATTGACAGCACACAGGGGAGACCGGGCTGATCCCCGGCTTGCGCATTCTACCTCTTCGACCAGCTAAGCGCCTGTATGCTCGTTTCATGGGTTGGCTTAAGCATAGGGAGTTCATTCCATGTGTAAGCCCCAGCCGGACCGAGGGTTGTGGTAGCGGGACCGGCAGCATACAGAGGGGGATCGGGCCAATCCCCAGGTTGTGCATTCTGAATCTTCGATTGGCTGAGCACCCGCATGCTCGTTTCGTGGGTTGGCTTAGGCATACGGAGTTCATTCCATGTCTAAGCATACGGAGTTCATTCCAGTCTAACTGTTTGAACCACGGTGCACATGATGGGCTCGGGCATGTGCTGGTGCCGTATTTTTTTCACCCGAGCACCATCGTCAGAGCATCATCGAAGCATTGTCGGAGAGCCTAACTGGCGGTATTGGGGGTTTTGATGCATATGAAGATGTGCTTGAATCCACCTACCACCCGTTCGATCCTCGGCTTGCGCATCCTGCCTCTTTGGTCGGCTGAGCGTTCGTACGCTCGTTTCATGGGTTGACTTAGGCATATGGAGTTCATCCCCAGTCTAAGCATACGAAGTTCATTCCCAGTCTAAGATCAGACCAGACCGAGGGTTGCGGTAGCAGGATCGATAGCATGTAGGGGGGACCGAGTTGATTCCCGGCTTGCACATTCTACCTCTCCGGTCGACTGAGTGCCCGCACGCCCATTTCGTGTGTTGGCTTAGGCATAGGTAGTTCATTCCATGTCTAAGCCCCAGCCGGAATGAGGGTTGTGGCATCAGGATCGGCACCACGCAGAGAAGGATCGGGTCGATCCCTGGCTTGCGCATTATGCCTATCCGGCCAGCTGAGCGCCAGCACGCTCATTTCGTGGGTTGGCTTAGGCATACGGAGTTCATTCCTAGTCTAAGATTTTAAGCCACGGTGCACATGTTGGGCTCAGGCATGTGCTGGTGCCGCATTTACTTCACTCGGGGCACCATCGCCGGAGCATCGTCGGAGAGCCTAACAGACGGCATTGAAGGTTCCGATGATTGGGGGGGCCGGGGGCTATGCGCACATGATGTGCGATGGGTGCTGGTACTTGGCCCTTATGTTGGCCCCCTATCCCTCATCAAACCTCGAGAACTCACACCCCCTTAAAGAGAATTTGAGATTTAATAGGTTTGCTGCCAGTAGTCGTTAAAATGTCTGAAATGGGGACACTTTTTTCAAACGGTCACAAAATCTTCTCCACTTTGAGTTTTTAGCTGAATTTCGTTGTGCATTCCAAGAAAAATACAAGGATCACTTCTACCAAATTTGGGGACAAAACTCTTTCTAAAAAAATTTTAAAAAATCCCAAACTGCAAAAAGTTTCAAAAATCGTGAAAAATAGAAAACGGGTTGTCTTGCCACGAAACTTCACATGAAGGATTAGGGGGCCATTGTATGAATTTACAAGCCATAAAAATGGCATTGGCAGGGTAGAAATATGAAGATGTGCTTCAACCCACCTACCACCCGTTCGATCCCCGGCTTGCGCATCCTGCCTCTCTGGTCGACTGAACGCCCGCACGCTCGTTTCATGGGTTGACTAAGGCATATGGAGTTCATCCACAGTCTAAGCATATGGAGTTAATTCCCAGTCTAAGATCAGACCAGACCGATGGTTGCGACAGTAGGATCGGCAGCACGCAGGGGGATAGGGTCGATCCACGACTTTCGCATTCTGCCTCTCCGGTCGACTGAGTGCCTGCATGTCTGTTTTGTGGGTTGGCTTCGGCATAGGGAGTTCATTCCATGTCTAAGCCCCAGTCGGACTGAGGGTTGTGGCAGCAGGACCGGCAGCACGCAGAAAGGGATCGGGCTGATCCCCGGCTTGCGCATTATGCCTCTCCAGTCGACTCAGCGCTCGCACGTTCGTTTCGTAGGTTGACTTAGGCATACGAAGTTCATTCCAAATCTAAGATCGGATCAAACTGAGGGTTGCGGTAGCAAGATCAACAACACGCAAGGGGGATCGGGTTGATCCTTGGCTTGCACATTCTACCTCTCCGGCCAGCTAAGTGCCTGCACACTTGTTTCATGGGTTGGCTAAGGCATACGGAGTTCATTCCATGTCTAAGCATACAGAGTTCATTCCCAATCTAAGATCAGATCGAACCGATGGTTGTGACAGTAGGACCAGTAGCAGGATCGACAGCATGCAGGAGGGATCGGGCTAATCCCCAGCTTGAGTATTCTGCCTCTCCGGCCGGTTGAGCACCCGTACGCTCGTTTCGTGGGTTGGCTAAGGCATACGGAGTTCATTCCATGTCTAAGCCCCAGCCGGATCAAGGGTTGTGGTAGCAGGACCAGCAGTGGGATCGACAGCATGCAGAAGGGCACTGGGCTGATCCTCAACTTACGCATTATGCCTCTCCGACCGGCTGAACGCCCGCACGCTCATTTCATGGGTTGACTTAGGCATACGGAGTTCATCCCCAGTCTAAGTATAAGGAGTTCATTCCCAGTCAAAGATTGGACCAGACTGAGGATTGCGACAGTAGGATCGACAGCACGCAGGGGGGACCGGGTTGATCCCCGGCTTGCGCATTCTGCCTCTTCGGTCGACAGAGCGCTCGCACGCCCATTTCGTGGGTTGGCTTAGGCATAGGGAGTTCATTCCATGTCTAAGCCCTAGCCGGACTGAGTGTTGTGGTAGCAAGACTGACAGCACGCAGAGGGGGGCCGGGCTAATCCCCGACTTGCACATTATGCCTTTCCGACCGGCTGAGCGCCTGCACGCTTGTTTCGTGGGTTGGCTTAGGCATACGGAGTTCATTCCATGTCTAAGCATACGGAGTTCCTTCCCAGTCTAATATTTTGAGCCACGGTGCACATGCTAGGCTCGGGCATGTGCTGGTGCCGTATTTTTTTCACTCAGGGCACCATCGTCGGAGCATCGTCGGAGAGCCTAACTGACGGCATTGGGGGTTCCGACAATTGGGGGGGCCGGGGGGATGTGCGCAGATGATGTGCGATGGGTGCTGGTACTTGGCCCTTCTATTTCCCCCCTATCCCTCATCAAACCTCGAAAACTCACACCCCCTTAAAGAGCATTTGAGATTTTATAGGTTTGCTGCTAGTAGCCATTAAAGTGTCTAAAATGGGGACACTTTTTTCAAACAGTCACAAAATCTTCTCCACTTCGAGTTTTTAGCTAAATTTTTTTGTGCATGCCAAAAAAAATATAAGGATCACCTCTACCAAATTTGGGGAAAAAAATCTTTCTAAAAAAATTTTAAAAAATCCCAAACCGCAAAAAGTTTCAAAAATTGTGAAAAATAGAAAACGGGTCGTCTTGCCACGAAACTTCACATGAAGGCTTAGGGGACCATTGTATGAATTTATACACCATAAAAATGGCATTGGCATGGCAGAAATATGAAGATGTGCTTGAACCCACCTACCACCCGTTCGATCCCCGGCTTGCGCATCCTGCCTCTCTGGTGGGCTGAGCGCACACACGCTCGTTTTGTGGGTTGACTTAGGCATACGGAGTTCATCCCCAGTCTAAGCATATAGAGTTCATTCCCAGTCTAAGATCAGACTGGACCGAGGGCTGCGGCATCAGGATCGATAGCATGTAGGGGGATCGAGCTGATCCTCGACTTGTGCATTTTGCCTCTCCAGCTGGTTGAGCGTCCGCACGCCCGTTTTGTGGGTTGGCTTAGGCATAGTGAGTTCATTCCATGTTCGAGCCCCAGCTAGACCGACGGTTGTGGCAGCAGGATCGACAGCACATAGAGGGGGACCAAGCTGATCCCTGGCTTACGTATTATGCCTCTCCGGTCGGCTCAGCACCCGCATACTCATTTCGTGGGTTGACTTAGGCATACGGATTTCATTCCCAGTCTAAGATCAGATCAGATCGAGGGTTGCACCAACAGGATCGATAGCATGTAGGGGGGACCAAGCCAATCCCTGGCTTGCGAATTCTACCTTTCCGGTTGGTTGAGCGCCCGCACGTTCGTTTCATGGGTTGGCTTAGGCATAGGGAGTTCATTCCATGTCTAAGCATGCAGAGTTCATTCCCAGTCTAAGATTTTGAGCCACGGTGCACATGTTGGGCTCGGGCATGTGCTGGTGCCACATTTTTTTCACCCGGGGCACCATCGTCGGAGCATCGTCAGAGAGCCTAACTGGCGGCATTGGGGGTTTCGATGATTGGGGGGTTGGGAGGGTGTGCACACATGATGTGCAATGAGTACTGGTACTTATGTCAAGGGCTCCGACCTTAGAATCAAAAACCTTGCGGCCTTAGGCTTGGAATCTCCTCCTTTATGCCTAAGTCAACCTAAAACTCAAGCGTACGGCCACTAGAACAACGGGAAGGGCTGATTACGCAAGTTAAAGAGAAATAGGATAAGAAGGCAGAATTTTGGAAATGCTTTTGTATTCACTGAAACAGAATTGTTTGATGGTGTACAAATGAGGGAGGAGTAGCCCTCTATTTATAGTTGAGGCTCCAGCTTACACTTAATGACAATATCCCTAGAATAAAGGCTAAAATCATGGGATTATACAGATTACAATCAATCAGGATGCTAACTCCTGATTTTCAGGGTCAACCATATCTGCCAGGATGCTATTGTTGATCTTGCCTACTTCCAGAAGCTTCCCTTGCCTGTCCAGCACCTTGGGCCCTTTTGGATGTGGTGCGGGTAGCTTGTATGCTAGGCCTTGGTCTCACGGGCTGGCCTGCAAGTTGGGCGGGTGTTCTAAACTCTTTTGCTAGGCTTTGCGTATAGATACCCGTCGGCACGCCTGGTCTGCGAGCCTCAACCTCTGGCTCGCCTGCTAGTGCACCTGATGTGCTTGGCGTGCCCGCCCAGGGTATGACATTCTCCCCCACCTAATTACACAATGCCCTTGTTGCATCTTCTACATGGTACTGCCTGATCTGGTCCCCAAATTGACATAAGTCATCAACTGGTTCCCAGCTTGCCTCACTATCTGAAAGTCCCTTCCAACGCACCAAGTACTCTTGTCTTGGCTGATAGTTCTTCCATCTCACCTCCCGATCAGCTATGATGCTGTGGACCTCCTTTTCATATGAGGCCCTTGCTCCCAATGGCGCACACTTTGACTCTGCCCATCCTGGATCTCCTTCATCCTCATGGAACGGCTTGAGCATGCTCACATGGAACATCGAGTGTACCTTTAGCTTGGGTGGCATATCCAGCTTGCAGGCAACCTTGACTACCCTCTTAACTACTCGAAAAGGTCCCTCATACCTCTGGACTAGGCCTTTGTGCAGCCTTGTATGGCACACAATGGGATGCAGCTTCACCAACACCAAGTCTCCAACTTGGAACTGCACGTCCCGCCTACTCTGGTCTGCCCACTTCTTTGACCTCTTGGCCACCTTGTGTAGACAAACTCTGGCCAAGTCAGTTTGCTCCTGCCATGCCTTGGCAAACTTGTATGCTACTGGATTCAACCCTGTATAACCTGCAGCAATCGAATGGGGTGTTAGTGGTTATTGCCCTGTCACAACCTTAAATGGGCTCTGTTTCATTCCCTCGATCCTTTGCAAGTTGTAGGAAAACTATGCAATATCTAGTAGCTTTGGCCAGTCCCTTTGTGTGGCACTCACATAGTGCCTGAGGTAGACCTCCAAAAGTCCATTCACTCGTTCTGTCTGCCCATCGATCTGTGAATGCAAGCTGGTGGAAAAGTTCAAGTCTGACCCCAACAGCTTGAACAACTCAGTCCAGAACCTACCCGTGAAACGCCCGTCTTGATCACTAACGATGGTCCTCGGCACTCCCCAGTACTTAACCATGTTCTTCAGGAACAATCGAACTGCCTCTTTGGTTGGGCACTCCTTGGTTGCTAGAATGAAGATTCCATACTTGGAAAACCTGTCCACCACTACCATGATGCTTCCAAACCCTTCTGCTTTGGGTAGACCGACTATAAAGTCCAGAGAAACACTCTCCCATGGTCACTCTGGCACTGGCAATGGCTCCAAGAGATCGCCTGGTTTCTTGAGCTCCACCTTGTCCTATTGGCACACAAGACAAGTCTTCACATAGGCCTCCACATCATCCCTCGTGTCTAGCCAGTAGTATCGATCCTCGATCAGTGCCAAGGTACGGCTCACTCCGGGGTGTCCAACCCACCTTGAATAATGGCATTCTTGTAAAACTTCCTTGTGAAGTTTCTCGTGCTGTGGCACAAATAGTCTACTGCCCCTGGTGTATAGCAAGCCATCCTGCAACCAAAATTGCCTAGTCTTACCTTGCTGGGCGTACTCCATCAAAGCCTTAGCTGTAAGATCATGCGCAAGTCCCTTCTTGATGCGTGGCACCAGTGACCCCTCTGGTTGGCTAATGGCAACAAGGTTAGCCTTCTTGCTTAGGGTGTCTGCCACTAGGTTCACCCGCCCCGGCTTGTACTCCATCTGGAAATCAAATTCTGTAAGAAAATCTTGCCATCTCGCCTACGTGAGGGATAGCTTCTTTTGCGTCTGGAAGTAGCTGGTTGCCACATTGTCCGTCCTAACGATGAACCTCGACCCCAACAGGTAATGGCACCAAGTGCGCAAGCAGTGCACCACTGCAGTCATTTTCTTCTCTTGGACCATGTACTTGTGTTCAATCTCGTTCAGCTTCCTGCTCTCGAACGCGATTGGACATCCCTCCTGCATCAACACACCCCCTATGGCAAAGTCTAATGCATCTGTATGCACCTCATACGGCTTGGTATGGTCTAGCAAGGCCAAGACTAGCTCCTCGATCATAGCCCATTTCAACCTGTCAAAGGCTTCTTGGCACCCTGCACTCCATTCCTATGCTTTCCCTTTCTTTAGCAAGTCAATCAATGGCGTGGCTATTGCTGAGTGACCTTTGATGAAGCGCCTGTAGTAGTTGACCAGCCCAAGGAACGATCTCAACTTAGTGACCTTGGCTGGTGGTTGCCACTCCAGGATGGCGTGTATCTTGTCTTCATCCATGCATATCCTACCACCTCCCACTATGTGGCCAAGGAAAGGGATCTCCTGCTGGGTGAATGAGCACTTTTCCCTCTTGACAAATAGCTTGTGCACCCATAACACCTCGAACACCTGTCTCTAGTGGTCTACATGCTCTCCCAAAGTCTGGTTGTAGATCATAATGTCATCCAAATAAACTACAATAAACCGATCAAGGAATGACTGAAGTACCTTGTTCATAAGGGTGTAGAATGTTGCTGAGGCATTCGTGAGTCTGAAAGGCATCACCAAGAACTCATACGAACCATACCGAGTGACACATGCTGTCTTTGGGTCATCTCCCTCCGCGATCCTGACTTGATAGTAGCTTGACCTCAAATCCAGCTTGGTGAACCACCTTGCGCTCCCAAGTTGATCGAACTAGTCCGCAATGAGTGGGATGGGGTACTTGTTCTTGATGGTCAGCTTGTTCAAAGCTCGATAGTCTATGCACAGCCACAACAACCCATCATGCTTGTGCTAAAATAGAACTGGTGCACCATAGGGTGCCTTCGATGGCTTGATGAAGCCAGCATCAACTAACTCTTTGAGCTGCTTCCTCAACTCTTCCAACTCTGGTGGAGACATTCGGTAAGGGGCTCTAGCTGGTGGCTTGGCCTTGGACACCAGCTCAATCTTGTGGTCCACCTCCCTCTTAGGTGGTAGCTTGCTAGGTAGCTTTGTGAGCATCACATCACTAAAGGTCTTCAGCACCTTTAGCACCTCCAAGGGTGACTCAGTCTCCTTCTCTCTTGGCTCATCATATTTTAGGGCTGCCAAGAAGGTGTCTTCTTGTCTGCTTACCACCTTGGCAAATTGGATGGCTGACACCACCCGCGACCCAACTCCAGACCCTCTCTTCAATGGCACTAGGCATTGGCACCGTGTATCCAAGATGCAAACACAATCGGCAAAAGGCACAAGGAGGGCGTTAATCTGAACAAGGAAATCCAACCTAAACACAAACTCATAGTCGTCAAGGGGTATTACCTCAATGGTCTCCTTGCCTTTCCAGTCTCTAAGCTGCAACTCCACTCCTCGTGCTACTCCAATGGCTGGAACTTCATTGGAGTTCACCGTTTTGATGGTACCAGTCCCTTTTTGCACCTTTAGTCCAAGCTTCTAAGCTCTATCACTTGAAATAAAAAGATTTGAGGCACCTGTGTCCACCAATGCACTCACCTTCTGACCCGTAACCATTAGATCCGTAAACATCAAGCCCTTTGGCTTACGGCTCCCCTTACTCTGGACAGCATTGAGCACCAATGACCCAAGCTTTACTGCCCTTGACTCTAGCTCCTCGTCAGACTCCTTATCTATAGCAGCCAGCTTGCCCTTCTGCGGGCAATTGCATGCTACGTGGCTCCCTCCACATAGGTAGCATGCTAGTGGCTCTCGATCCCCTTTTGCTTTCCACTTACCTGCTTGTGGCTTTCTCTTACCATCCTTGGTTGAACGGTCTCGATCTCCATCCCTAGACTCCCGATCATGATCCTTTCCCTTGGAATGCTTCTTTCGATCCCTATCGTCCCTGTCGGTGCCCTTGGGCTTGGTAGACTCGAACTTGTTCAGATGCTTGAACTCTATCAAGGCCTCGGCAGTAGTCATGGCTTTAGCCAAGTCATGAACTCCTCTCTTTTATAGCTCATGCTTCACCCATGGCTTCAGCCCATCCATGAAAGCAAATAAGGCATCCTTCTCACCTAGATCTGAGATCTGTAGCATCAGTTCAGAGAATTTATGGACATACTCCCTTATGTCCCCTTGTTGGCTCAGCCTGTGCAACTTTGCCCGTGCCTCATCATCGGCATACTCTGGGTAAAATTATTCTCTGAACTCCTTTTGGAACTCTGCCCAGGTTCCAATCTTGGCGCTCTCATGCCTGACATCATCACACCTGTGCCTCTACCACAATAAGGTTACATCAGTGAGATAATAGTAACGGTGCTTACCTTTATCACCTCGTCTTGCATGCCTATCGCCTGGAAGTACTGCTCCATACCCCAAAGGTAGTTATCTACTTCCTTGGCCGCCCTAGTCCCCTTGAACTCCTTAGGCTTGGGGACATCCAATCTGGACTTGGACACTCCAGCAAACATGCCATTCCCAATGGCAGTCTTGCAAGCAACGAGCTCACTGGTAAGCTTCTCCATCCGCTGGTGCATGGCCTTCATGCCATCGCACAATGTCAGCATTTCAGCCTCCAAGGTCTGATTCTTTTGGGTGAACATGTCCAGGCCTTTGTTGAGAGCAGTTTGCGGCTCACTTTGGATCTCTTCCCTCATGGAGTCTAGCGATGCAATGTGAGTCTCTACCCCCTCAAGCTTCTCCCCTATGTCGCCCATGGTCACCTCCATCTTGGCCAGCCTACTGTCCATGGTAGACCAGATATATCTAGAACTGGCTTTCCTCCCTCTTCCACACCCATGCTCCTGGGCCTCTGATTGTTGGTTAGCAGCATCACTTTGGGATGCCATCTCCTCTAACCTGCATAACATAAACACGCAGAATCGAACTTGCTCTGATACCAACTGTCACGATCTCTGACCTTCAACTCATAAACCATGCAGCCTTAGACTTGGAATCTCCTCCTTTATACCTAAGTCAGCCTAAAACACAAGTGTATGGGCACTAGAATAACAGGAAGGGCTGATTACCCAAGTTAAAGAAAAATAGGATAAGAAGGCAGAATTCTGGAAATGCTCTTGTATTCACTGAAACAAAAGTGTTTGATGGTGTACAAATGAGGGAAGAGCAACCCTCTATTTATAATTGAGGCTCCAGCTTACACTTAATGGAAATATCCCTATAATAAAGGCTAAAATCATGGGATTATACAAATTACAATCAATTAGGATGCTAACTCCTGATTTTCAGGGTCAACCAAATCTGTTAGGATGCTACTGCTGATCCTGCCTGCTTCCAGAATCTTCCCTTGCATGTCCAACACCTTGGGCCCTTCTGGATGTGGTGCGGGCAGCTTGTATGCCAGGCCTTGGTCTCATGGGTTGGCCTGCAAGTTGGGCGGGCATTCTAAACTCGCTTGCTAGGCTTTGCGCGTAGATACCCGCCAGCACGCCTGGTCTACGGGCCTCAACCTCTGGCTCGCCAACTGGTGTGCCTGATGTGCCTGGCGCGCCCCTCCCAGGGCATGACACTTGCCCTTTTATTGGCCCTCTATCCCTCATCAAACCTCAAGAACCCATACCCCCTTAAAGAGCATTTGAGATTTTATAGGTTTGTTGCCAATAACCATTAAAGTGTCTGAAATGGGGACACTTTTTTCAAATGGTCACAAAATCTTCTCCACTTTGATTTTTTAGCTGAATTTGTTTGTGCACGCCAACAAAAATACAAGGATTACCTCTACCAAATTTGGGGACAAAACTCTTTCTAAAACAATTTTAAAAAATCCCGAACCGTAAAATGTTTTGAAAATAGAAAACGAGTCGTCTTGCCACGAAACTTAACATGAAGGCCTAGGGGACCATTGTATGAATTTACAAGCCATAAAAATGGCATTGGCACGGTAGAAATATGAAGATGTGCTTGAACCCACCTACCATCCATTCGATCCCTAGCTTGCCCATCCTGCCTCTCTGGTTGGCTGAGCGCCCGCACGCTCATTTCGTGGGTTGACTTAGGCATACGAAGTTCATCCCCAGTCTAAACATATGGAGTTCATTCCCAGCCTAAGATTAGATCGGACCGAGGGTTGCAGTAGCAGGATCAGCAGCACACAGGGGTGATCGAGCCAATCCCTGACTTACGCATTCTGCCTCTCTGACCTGCTGAATAACCGCACACCCATTTCGTGGGTTGGCTTAGGCATAGGGAGTTCATTTCATGTCTAAGCCCTAGCCAAACCGAGGGTTATGGTAGTGGGACCGGCAGCACACAGAGAGGGACCGGGCCAATCCCTGGCTTGCGCATTATGCCTCTCCAACTGGCTCAGTGCCCGCACGCTCATTTCGTGGGTTGACTTAGGCATACGGAGTTCATTCCCAGTCTAAGATCAGACTGGACTGAGGGTTGCGACAGCAGGATCGATAGCATGCAGGGGTGGACTGGGTTGATCCCCGGCTTGCGCATTCTGCCTCTCTGGTTGGCTGAGCTCCTGTACGCTCGTTTCGTGGGTTGGCTTAGGCATACGGTGTTCATTCCATGTCTAAGCATACAGAGTTCATTCCCAGTCTAAGATCAGATCGAATCGAGGGTTGCGACAGTAGGATCGACAGCACGCAGGGGGAACCAGGCCAATCCTCAGCTTGCGCATTCTGCCTCTCCGGCCGGTTGAGCGCCCTCACGCTCGTTCCGTGGGTTGGCTTAGGCATACGGAGTTCATTCCATGTCTAAGTCCCAATCGGACTGAGGGTTGTGGCAGCAAGACCGGCAGTGGGATCGGCAGCACGTAGAGGGGATCGGGCTGATCCTCGGCTTGCACATTATGCCTCTCTAACTGGCCTCTCTGGTCGGCTGAGCGCCCGTACCCTCGTTTTGTGGGTTGACTTAGGCATACGAAGTTCGTTTGCAATCTAAGCATACAGAGTTCATTTTCAGTCTAAGATCAGATCAGACCGAGGGTTGCGACAGCAGGATCGGTAGCATGCTAGGCTTTACGAGCATATACCCTCCAGCACGCCCGGTTTACGGGCCTCAACCTTTCGCTCGCCTGTTGGTGCACCTGATGTGCCTGGTGCACCCCTCCCAGGGTGTGACACTTGGCCCTTATATTGGCCCCCTATCCCTCATCAAACCTCAAGAACTCACACCCCCTTAAAGAGCATTTGAGATTTTATAGGTTTGCTACCAGTAGCCGTTAAAGTGTCTAAAATGGGGGCACTTTTTTCAAACGATCACAAAATCTTCTCCACTTTGAGCTTTTAGCTGAATTCTTTTGTGCATGCCAACAAAAATACAAGGATTGCCTCTATCAAATTTTGGGACAAAACTCTTTCTAAAAAAATTTTAAAAAATCCCAAACCGCAAAAAGTTTCGAAAATCATGAAAAATAGAAAATGGGTCATCTTGCCACGAAACTTCACATGAAGGCTTAGGGCACCATTGTATGAATTTACAAGCCATAAAAATGGCATTGGCAATGCAGAAATATAAAGATGTACTTGAACCCACCCACCCACCACCCGTTCGATCCCCGGCTTACGCATCCTGCCTCTCTGGTCGGCTGAGCGCCCGGTCGCTCGTTTTGTGGGTTGACTTAGGCATACGGAGTTCATCACCAGTCTAAGCATACGGATTTTAATTCCCAATCTAAGATTGGATCGAATCGAAGGTTACGGTAGCAGGATCGACAGCACGCAAGAGGGACGAGGCCGTTCCCTGGCTTACGCAGTCTGCCTCTCCGGTCGGTTGAGCGCCCGCACGCCCATTTCGTGGGTTGGCTTAGGCATAGGGAGTTCATTCCATGTCTAAGCCCCAACCGAACCGAGGGTGGTGGCAGCAGGACCGACAGCATGCAGAAAGGGATCAGGTTGATCCCTGGCTTACGCATTATCCCTCTCCGGCTGGCTCAGCGCCCCACGCTCATTTCATGGGTTGACTTAGGCATACGGAGTTCATTCCCAATCAAAGATTGAACTGGACTGAGGGTTGCGGTAGCAAGATTGACAGCTCATAGAGGGGATCGAGCCGATCCCCGGCTTACACATTCTGCCTCTCCGGTCGGCTGAGCCCCCGTACGCACATTTGTTGGGTTGGCTTAGGCATACGGAGTTCATTCCATGTCTATGCATACGGACTTCATTCCCAGTATAAGATCAGACTGAACCGAGGGTTATGGAGCAGGACCAACAGCAGGATCGACAGCACGTAGGGGGGACCAGGTAGATCCCCGGCTTGTGCATCTGCCTGTCCGGTCGATTGAGTGCCCCCACACTCGTTTCATGGGTTGGCTTAGGCATACAGAGTTCATTCCATGTCTAAGCCCCAACCAGACTGAGGTTTCTCGTAGCAGGACTGGCAGCGGGATCGACAGTATACAGAAGGGGATCGAGCTGATCCCCGACTTACGCATTATGCCTCTCTAGCTGACCTCTTCGATCGACTAAGTGTCTGCATGCTCGTTTCATGGGTTGACTTAGGCGTACGGAGTTCATCCCCAGTTTAAGCATACGGAGTTCATTCCCAGTCTAAGATCAGATCGGATCGAGGGTTGCGACAGTAGGATCGGTAGCACGCAAGGGGGACCGGGCTGATCCCCAGTTTGCGCATTCTGCTTCTTCGACCGGCTGAGCGCCCGCACGCCTGTTTCATGGGTTGGCTTAGGCATAGGGAGTTCATTCTATGTCTAAGCCCCAATCGGATCGAAGGTTGTAGCAGCGGGACCGGCAGCACGCAGAGTGGGATAAGGTCGATCCCTGGCTTACGCATTATGCCTTTTCGGTCAGTTCAGCGCCCGCACGCTCGTTTCGTTGATTGACTTATGCATACGGAGTTCATTCTCAGTCTAAGATTGGACCAGACGAAGGGTTGCACCAGCAGGATAGATAGCATGCAGGGGGGATCGGGCTGATCCTCGGCTTGCGCATTCTGCCTCTCCGGTCGGCTGAGCGCCCACACGCTCGTTTCGTGGGTTGGCTTAGGCATACGGAGTTCATTCAATGTCTAAGCATACGAAGTTCATTCCCAGTCTAAGATTTTGAGCCACGGTGCACATACTGGGCTCGGGCATGTGCTGGTGCCACATTTTTTTTGCTCGGGGCACCATCACCGGAGCATCGTCGGAGAGCCTAACCGACGACATTGGGGGTTTCGACGATTGGGGGGGCCGGGGGGTGTGCGCACATGATGTGCGATGGATGCTGCTACTTGGCCCTTACATTTGCCCCCTATCCCTCATTAAACCTCGAGAACTCACACCCCTTAAAGGGCATTTGAGATTTTATAGGTTTGCTGCCAGTAGCCATTAAAGTGTCTGAAATGGAGACACTTTTTTGAAACGGTCACAAAATCTTCTCCACTTCGAGTTTTTAGCTGAATTGTTTTGTGCATGCCAACAGAAATACAAGGATCACCTCTACCAATTTTGGGGACAAAACTCTTTCTAAAAAAATTTAAAAAAATCCCAAACCGCAAAAAGTTTCAAAACTCGTGAAAAATAGAAAACGGGTCATCTTGCTACGAAACTTCACATTAAGGCTTAGGGGACCATTGTATGAATTTACAAGCCATAAAAATGGCATTGGCATGGCAGAAATATGAAGATGTGCTTGAACCCACCTACCACCCGTTCGATCTCCGGCTTGCGCATCCTGCCTCTCTGGTTAGCTGAGTGCCCGCACGCTCGTTTCGTGGGTTGACTTAGGCATACAGAGTTCATCCCTAGTCTAAGCATACGGATTTCATTCCCAGTCTAAGATCAGACCGGACCGAGGGTTGCGGTAGCAGGATAGACAGCACGCAGGGAGGATCGGGCCGATCCCCCTCGTACGCATTCTGCCTTTCCGACGGACTGAGAGCCCGCCCGCCCGTTTCATGGGTTGGCTTAGGCATAGGGAGTTCATTCCATGTCAAAGCCCCAGCCAGATCGAGGGTTATGGTAGCGGGACCGATAGCACACAGAGGGGGACCGGGCCAATCCCCGGCTTGCGTATTATGCCTCTCTGGTTGGCTCAGTGCCGCACGCTTGTTTCATGGGTTGACTTAGGCATACGGAGTTCATTCCCAGTCTAAGATCGGATCAGACCCAGGGTTGCAGTAGCAGGATCGATAGCACACAAGGGGGGATCGGGCCGGTCCCCGACTTGTGCATTCTGCCTTTTCGATCGGCTGAGCGCCTGCACGCTCGTTTCGTGGGTTGCCTTAGGCATATGGAGTTCATTCCATGTCTAAGCATACGAAGTTCATTCCCAGTTTAAGATCAGACCAGACCGAGGGTTGCGCAGTGGGACCGGTAGCAGGATCGGCAGCATGCAGGAGGGATGGGGCTGATCCCCAGCTTACGCATTCTGCCTCTCCGACTAGCTGAGTGCTCGCACGCTCGTTACGTGGGTTGGCTTAGGCATACAGAGTTCATTCCATGTCTAAGCCGTAGTCGGATCGAGAGTTGTGGGGGCAGGACCGACAGCGAGATCGGTAGCACACAGAGGAGGATCGGGCTGATCCCCGGCTTACGTATTATGCCTCTCCGGTCGGCTGAGCACTCGCACGCTCGTTTCGTGGGTTGACTTAGACATATGGAGTTCATCGCCAGTCTAAGCATACGGAGTTCATTCCCAGTCTAAGATCGATCCGGACTGAGGATTGCAACAGTAGGATCGGTAGCACGTAAGGGGGGCCAGACCGATCCCCGACTTGCGCATTCTGCCTCTCCGGTCGGTTGAGTGCCCGCACGCCCATCTCATGCATTGGCTTAGGCATAGGGAGTTCATTCCATGTCTAAGCCCCAGTCAGAATGAGGGTTGTGGTAATAAGACAGGGAGCATACAGAGGGGGACCGGGTCGATCCTCGACTTGCGCATTATGCCGCTTCGGTAGGCTCAAGGCCCGCACGCTCGTTTCGTGGGTTGACTTATGCATTCAGAGTTCATTCCCAGTCTAAGATTGGATCGGACCAAGGGTTGTGACAGCAGGATCGATAGCTTGTAGGGGGGATCGGGCCAATCCCTGGCTTGAGCATTCTGCCTCTCCGACCGACTGAGCGCTCGCACGCTCATTTTATGGGTGGGCTTAGGCATACGGAGTTCATTACATGTCTAGGCATACAAAGTTCTTTCCCAGTCTAAGATTTTGAGCCACAGTGCACATGCTGGGCTCAGGCATGTGCTGGTGCCGTATTTTTTTCACCCGGGGCACCATCGCCAGAGCATCGCCAGAGCATCGCCAGAGAGCCTAACCGACGGCATTGGGAGTTTCAACGATTGGGGGGGCCAGGGGGTGTGCACACATGATGTGCAATGGGTGCTGGTACTTGGCCCTTATATTGGCCCCCTATCCCTCATCAAACCTCGAGAACTCACACCCCCTTAAAGAGCATTTAAGATTTTATAGGTTTGCTGCCAGTAGCCATTAAAGTGTCTGAAATGGGGACACTTTTTTCAAACGGTCACAAAATCTTCTCCACTACGAGCTTTTAGCTGAATTGTTTTGTGCATGCCAACAAAAATACAAGGATCACCTCTACCAAATTTGGGGACAAAACTCTTCCTAAAAAATTTTTAAAAAATCTCAAACTGTAAAAAGTTTTGAAAATCGTGAAAAATAGAAAACAATTCATCTTGCCATGAAACTTCACATGAAGGCTTAGGGGACCATTGTATGAATTTACAAGATATAAAAATGGCATTGGCACGGTAGAAATATGAAGATGTGCTTGAACCCACCTACCACCCATTCGATTCCCGGCTTGTGCATCCTGCCTTTCTGGTTGGCTGAGCGTCCGCATGCTCGTTTTGTGGGTTGACTTAGGCATATGGAGTTCATCCCTAGTCTAAGCATATGGAGTTCATTCCCAGTCTAAGATCGGTTTGGATTGAGGGTTGCGACAGCAGGATCGGTAGCACGTAGAGGGGACCGGACCAATCCCCGACTTGCGCATTCTGCCTCTCAGGCCGACTGAGTGCCCGTACACCCGTTTCGTGGGTTGGCTTAGGCATAGGGAGTTCATTCCATGTCTAAGCCCCAGTCAGACCAAGGGTTGTGGTAGCAGGACCGACAGCACGTAGAGGGGGATCGGGCCGATCCCGGGCTTGCACATTATGGCTCTCCGGCCGGTTCAGCACCCGCACACTGGTTTCGTGGGTTGACTTAGGCATATAGAGTTCATTCCCAATCTAAGATCGAACCGGATCGAGGGTTGTGGCAGCAGGATCGACAGCACGTAAGTGGGGATCGGGTCAGTCCTCGTCTTGCGCATTCTACCTCTCCGGCTGACTGAGTGCCCGCACGCCCATTTCGTGGGTTGGCTTAGGCATACAAAGTTCATTCCATGTCTAAGCCCCAGCCGGACCAAGGGTTGTGGCAGCGGGACAGACAGCACGCCGAGGGGGACCGAGCCGATCCTCAGCTTGCACATTATGCCTCTCCGGTTGGCTCAGCTCCCGCACGCTCATTTCGTGGGTTGACTTAGGCATACAGAGTTCATTCAAAGTCTAAGATCAGACCAGACCGAGGGTCGTGGCAGTAGGATTGACAGCACGCAAATGGGACAAGGCTGATCCTCGGCTTGCGCATTCTACCTCTCCAGCTAGCTGAGCGCCCGTACACCCATTTTGTGGGTTGGCTTAGGCATAGGGAGTTCATTCCATGTCTAAGCCCCAGTCAGACCAAGGGTTGTGGCAGGGGGACCGACAGCATGTAGAGGGGGATCGGGCCGACCCTCGACTTGCAAATTATACCTCTCCGATCGGCTCATTGCCCAAACGCTCATTTCGAGGGTTGACTTATGCATACGAAGTTCATTCCCAGTCTAAGATCAGATTGGACTGATGGTTGCAGCAGTAGGATAGACAGCACACAGGGGGGGACTGGGCCGATCCCCGGCTTGCACATTCTACCTTTCCGACCGGTTGAGCGCTCGCACGCTCATTTCGTAGGTTGGCTTAGGCATACGGAGTTCATTCCAAGTCTAAGCTTAAGGAGTTCATTCCCAGTCTAAGATCAGATTGGATCGAGGGTTGCGGCAGCAGGACTAGCAGTACGATCGACAGCATGTAAGGGGGATCGGGTCGAGCCTCGACTTGCGTATTCTGCCTCTCTGGTCGACCTCTCCAGCTAGCTGAGCGTCCGTACGCTTGTTTCATGGGTTGACTTAGGCATATGGAGTTCATCCCCAGTCTAAGCATTCAGAGTTCATTCCTAGTCTAAGATTGAACCGAACCAAGGGTTGCGGTAGCAGGATCGACAGCACGCAGGGGGGACTGGGCTGATCCCCGGCTTACGCATTCTGCCTCTCCGGTCGGCTGAGCGCCGCACACCCGTTTCATGGGTTGGCTTAGGCATAGGGAGTTCATTCCATGTCTAAGCCCCAGCCAGATCGAGGGTTGTGGTAGCGGGACTGACAGCACGTAGAGGGGGATCGGGTTGATCCCCGGCTTAAACATTCTGCCTCTCCGGTCGGTGAGTGCCCGTTTCTTGGGTTGGCTTAGGCATGCAGAGTTCATTCCATGTCTAAGCATACAGAGTTCATTCCCAATCTAAGAGTTTGAGCCATGGTGCACAAGCTGGGCTCGGGCATGTGCTGTTGCCTCATTTTTTTCACTTGGGGCACCATCGCCGGAGCATCACCGGAGAGCCTAACCGGCGGCATTGGGGGTTCCGACGATTGGGGGGCCGGGGGGTGTGCGCACATGATGTGCAATTGGTGTTGGTACTTGGCCCTTATATTGGCCTCCTATCCCTCATCAAACCTCGAGAACTCACACCCCCTTAAAGAGCATTTGACATTTTATAGGTTTGCTGCCAATAGCCATTAAAGTGTCTGAAATGGGGACACTTTTTTCAAACGGTCACAAAATCTTCTCCACTTTGAGTTTTTAGCTGAATTTTTTTGTGCATGCCAACAAAAATACAAGGATCACCTCTACTAAATTTGGGGATAAAACTCTTTCTAAAAAAATTTAAAAAAAATCCCGAACCACAAAAAGTTTTGAAAATCGTGAAAAATAGAAAATGGGTCGTCTTGCCATGAAACTTCACATGAAGGTGTAGGGGACCATTGTATGAATTTACAAGCCATAAAAATGGCATTGGCATGGTAGAAATATGAAGATGTGCTTGAACCCACCTACCACCCGTTCGATCCCCGGCTTGTGCATCCTGCCTCTCTGGTCGGCTGAGCGCCCGTACGTCTGTTTCATGGGTTGGCTTAGGCATAGGGAGTTCATTCGATGTCTAAGCCCCAGCTGAACCAAGAGTTGTGGTAGCGGGACCAGCAGCACACAAAGGGGGATCGAGCCGATGCCCGGCTTACGCAGTATGCCTCTCCGATCGGCTCAGCGCCCGTACGCTCATTTTTTGGGTTGACTTAGGCATATGGAGTTCATTCCCAGTCTAAGATCAAACCAGACTGAGGGTTGTAGCAGCAGGATCGATAGGATGCAGGGGGGATCAGTCCGATCCTCGACTTGCACATTCTATCTCTCCGACTGACTGAGCGCTCGTACGCTTGTTTCATGGGTTGGCTAAGGCATACGGAGTTCATTCCTAGTCTAAGATCAAACCGGACCGATGGTTGCTGCAGCAGGACCTACAGTAGGATCGGTAGCACGCAAGGGGGGATCGGGTTGATCCCTGGCTTACACATTCTGCCTCTCCGGCCGGCCTCTCCGATCGACCTCTCCGGCCGACTGAGCGCCCGCATGCTCGTTTCATGGGTTGACTTAGGCATACGGAGTTCATCGCCAGTCTAAGCATACGGAGTTCATTCACAGTGTAAGATCTAACCAGACCAAGGGTTGCGACAGTAGGATCGACAGCACGCATGGGGGATCGGGCCGATCCCCGGCTTGTGTATTCTGCCTCTCCGGCCTGCTAAGTGCCCGCACGTCCGTTTCATGGTTTGGCTTAGGCATAGGGAGTTCATTCCAAATCTAAGCCCCAGTCGGACCGAGGGTTGTCTTAGTGAGACTGGCAGTACACAGAAGGGGACCGGGCCAATCCCGGGCTTGCACATTATGCCTCTCCGGTCGGCTTAGCGCCCGTACGCTTGTTTCATGGGTTGACTTAGGCATGTGGAGTTCATTCCCAGTCTAAGATTGGACCAGACCGAGGGTTGTGGCAGCAAGATCAAGAGCACGTAGGGGGGATCGGGCCGATCCCCAACTTGCGCATTATGCCTCTCCGACCGGCCAGCAGCTGCACGCTCGTTTCATGGGTTGAATCCCCAGTCTAAGCATACGGAGTTCATTCCCAGTCTAAGATCTAATCGGACCAAGGGTTATGGTAGCAGGATTGACAGCATGCAAGGGGGATTGGGCTGATCCTCGACTTGCACATTCTTCCTCTCCGGTCGGCTGAGCGCCCGCACGCTCGTTTCGTGGGTTAGCTTAGGCATACGGAGTTCAATCCATGTCTAAGCATACGGAGTTCATTCCATGTCTAAGAGTTTGAGCCACGGTGCACATGCTGGGCTCGAGCATGTGTTGATGCTGCATTTTTTTCGCCCGGGGCACCATCGTCGAAGCATCGTCGGAGCATCGCTGGAGAGCCTAACAGGCGGCATTGGGGGTTTCGGCGATTAGGGGGGCCGGGGGGTGTGCGCACATGATGTGTGATGGGTGCAGGTACTTAGCCCTTATATTGGCTCCTATCCCTGATCAAACCTCGAGAACTCACACCCCCTTAAAGAGCATTTGAGATTTTATAGGTTTTCTGCCAGTAGCCATTAAAGTGTCTGAAATGGGGACACTTTTTTCAAACGGTCACAAAATCTTCTCCACTTCGAGTTTTTGGCTGAATTTTTTTGTGCATGCCAAAAAAAATACAAGGATCACCTCTACCAAATTTTGGGACAAAACTCTTTCTAAAAAAATTTTAAAAAATCTCGAACCGTAAAAAGTTTCAAAAATCGTGAGAAATAGAAAACGGGTCGTCTTGCCATGAAACTTCACATGAAGGCGTAGGGGACCATTGTATGAATTTACAAGCCATAAAAATGGCATTGGCATGACAGAAATATGAAGATGTGCTTGAACCCACCTACCACCCGTTTGATCCCCGACTTGCGCATCCTACCTCTCTGGTCGGCTGAGCGTCCACACGCTCGTTTCGTGGGTTGACTTAGGCACGCAGAGTTCATCCCCAGTCTAAGCATATGGAGTTCATTCCCTATCTAAGATCAGACCGGATCGAGGGTTGCAACAGCAGGATCGACAGCACGCAGGGGTGACTTTATCGATCCCCGGCTTGCGCATTCTGCCTTTCCGATCGGTTGAGCACCCGCACGCTTGTTTCATGGGTTGGCTTAGGCATAGGGAGTTCATTCGATGTCTAAACCCCTATCGGACAGAGGGTTGTGGTAGCTGGACTAGCAGCACGGAGAGAGGGAACGAGCCGGTCCCTGGTTTGCGCATTATGCCTCTCTGTCGGCTTAGCGCCCACACGCTTGTTTTGTGCGTTGACTTAGGCATACAGAGTTCATTCCTAGTCTAAGATCATACCAGACTGAGGGTTGCAGTAGCAGGATCGACAACACGTAGGAGGGACCGGGTCAATCCCTGGCTTGCGCATTCTACCTCTTCGACTGACTGAGTGCCCGCACGCTCGTTTTGTGGGTTGGCTTAGGCATATGGAGTTCATTCCATGTCTAAGCATACGGACTTCATTCCCAGTCTAAGATCGAACAGGACTGAGGGTTGTGACAGAAGGACCAGTAGCAGGATCGATAGCACGTAGTGGGGATGAGGCCAATCCTCAGCTTGTGCATTATGCCTCTTCGACCGGCTCAGCGCCCGCACACTCATTTCGTGGGTTGACTTAGGCATATGGAGTTCATTCCTAGTCTAAGATCGGATCAGACTGAGGGTTATGGCAGCAGGATCGACAGCACGTAAGGGGGGCCGAACCTATCGTTGGCTTTCACATTTTGCCTCTCCGGTCGGCTGAGCACCCGCACGCTCATTTCGTGGGTTGGCTTAGGCATACGGAGTTCATTCTATGTCTAAGCCCGAGCCAGACTGAGGGTTGTAGTAACAAGACCGGCAGCGGGATCGGCAGCATGCAGAGGGGGACCGAGCTGATCCCCGACTTGTGCATTATGCCTCTTCGATCGACCTCTCCAACCCGCTGAGCGTCCGCACGCTCATTTCGTGGGTTGACTTAGTCAAACGGAGTTCATCCCCAGTCTAAGCATACGGACTTCATTCCTAGTCTAAGATCAGACCGGACCGATGGTTACGGTAGCTTGCAAGGAGGACTGGGCCGATCCCCGGTTGTGCATTCTGCCTCTCCGATCGGCTGAGTGCCCGTGTGCCCATTTTCGTGGGTTGGCTTAGACAAAGGGAGTTCATTCCATGTCTAAGCCCCAGCCGGACCGAGGGTTGTGGTAACGGGACCGATAGCACGTAGAAGGGTACCAGGCCGATCCCCAGCTTGCGCATTATGCCTCTTCAGCCAGCTCAACGCTCGCACGCTCGTTTAATGGGTTGACTTAGGCATACGGAGTTCATTCCTAGTCTAAGATCGGACCGGACCGAGGGTTGTGGCAGTAGGATCGACAACACGTAAGGGGGGACCGGGCCAATCCTCGACTTATGCATTCTACCTCTCCGGCAGGCTGAGCGCCTGTATGCTCGTTTCATGGGTTGGCTTAGGCATACAGAGTTCATTCGATGTCTAAGCATATGGAGTTCATTCCCAGTCTAAGATCGGACCGGACCGAGGGTTGCGGTAGCAAGATCGACAGCATGCAGGGGGGACCGGGCTGATCCCCGACTTACGTATTCTACCTTTTCGGTCAGCTGAGCGCCCGTAGGCTCGTTTCGTGGGTTGGCTTAGGCATACAGCGTTCATTCCATGTCTAAGCATACGGAGTTCATTCCCAGTCTAAAATCGGATCAGATTGAGGGTTGCGGCAACAGGACTAGTAACAGGACCAACAGCAAGATCGACAGTACACAGGGGGGACCGAGTCGATCCTCGGCTTCCACATTCTGCCTCTCCGATCGACTGAGCGCCTGTACGCTCGTTTCGTGGGTTGGTTTAGGCATACGGAGTTCATTCCATGTCTAAGCCCCAGTCGGACCGAGGGTTGTGGCAGCAGGACCGATAGCGGGATTGGCAGCACGCAGGGGGTGACTGGGCTGATCCCTAGCTTGTGTATTATGCCTCTTCGACTGGCCTCTTCGATCGGCTGAGTGCCCATACGCTCTTTTTGTGGGTTGGCTTAGGCATATGGAGTTCATCCCCAGTCTAAGCGTACGGCGTTCATTCCAGTCTAAGATCAGACTAGACCGAGGGTTGCGGCAGCAGGATCGATAGCACGTAAGGGAGACGAGGCCGATCCTCGGCTTACGCATTCTGCCTCTCCGGTCGGGTGATCGGCTGAGCGCTTGGACACCCGTTTCATGGGTTGGCTTAGTTATAGGGAGTTCATTCCATGTCTAAGCCCCAGTCGGACCGAGGGTTATGGCAGCGGGACCGACAGCACGTAGAGGGGGATCGGGCCGATCCCTGACTTGCGCATTATGTATATCCGGCTGGCTCAACGCCAGAATGCTTGTTTCATGGGTTGAGTTAGGCATACAGAGTTCATTCCCAGTCTATGATCGGACAGCAAGATCGACAGCACGCAGGGGGGATCGGGTCGATCCATGGCTTATGCATTCTGCCTCTCCGGCCGGCTGAAAGCCCGCACGCTCATTTCATGGGTTAGCTTAGGCATACGGAGTTCATTCCAAGTCTAAGCATACGGAGTTCATGCCGAGGGTTATGGCAGCAGGACCAGAAGCAGGATCGACAGCATGCAGGGGGGACCAGGTCGATCCCCTACTTGCGTATTCTGCCTCTCTGACCGACCTCTTCGACTGGTTGAGTGCCCGCACACTCGTTTCATGGGTTGACTTAGGCATACGAAGTTCATCCCCAGTCTAGGCATACGAAGTTCATTCCCAGTATAAGATCGAACTAGACCGAGGGTTACGGTAGCAGGATCGGCAGAACGCAGGGGGGACCGGGTCGATCCCCAGCTTTCGCATTCTACCTCTCCGATCGGTTGAGCGCCCGTACGCCCATTTCATGGGTTGGCTTAGGCATAAGTGTAAGCCCTAGTCGGACCGAAGGTTGTGGCAGCGGGACCAGCAACACGCAGAGAGGGATCAGGTTGATCCCCAACTTGCGCATTCTACCTCTCCGACTGGCTGAACGCCCGCACGCTCGTTTCGTGGGTTGGCTTAGGCATACGGAGTTCATTCCAAGTCTAAGCATACAGAGTTCATTCCTAGTCTAAGATCAAACCGGACCGAGGGTTGCGACAGCAGGACCAGAAGCAGGATCGACAGCACGTAAGGGGGACCAGGTCGATCCCCGACTTGCGTATTCTACCTCTCTGATTGGCCTCTCCGGTCGGTTGAGTGCCCGCACACTCGTTTCATGGGTTGACTTAGGCATATGAAGTTCATCCCCAGTCTAGGCATATGGAGTTCATTCCCAGTCTAAGACCGAACCAGATCGAGGGTTACGGTAGCAAGATCGGTAGAACGCAAGGGGGACCGGGCCGATCCCCGGCTTTCGCATTCTGCCTCTTCGACCGGTTGAGCACCCACATGCCCATTTCGTGGGTTGGCTTAGGCATAAGTCTAAGCCCCAGTCAGACCGAGGGTTGTGGCAGCGAGACCGGTAGCACGTAGAGGGGGACCGGGTTGATCCCCGACTTGCGTAATCTGCCTCTCCGGCTGGCTGAACGCCCGCACGCTAGTTTCGTGGGTTGGCTTAGGCATACGGAGTTCATTCCCAGTTTAAAATTTTGAGCCACGGTACACATGCTGGGCTCGGGCATGTGCTGGTGTCGCTTTTTTTTCGCTCAGGGCACCATCGTCGGAGCATCACCGGAGAGCCTAACGGTGGCATTGGCGGTTCTAGCGATTGAGGGGCCGGGGGGTGTGCACACATGATGTGCGATGGGTACTGGTACTTGGCCCTTATATTGGCCCCCTATCCCTTATCAAACCTCGAGAACTCACACCCCCTTAAAGAGCTTTTGAGATTTTATAGGTTTGCTGTCAGTAGCCATTAAAGTGTTTGAAATGGGGACACTTTTTTCAAACGGTCACAAAATCTTCTCCACTTTGAGTTTTTAGCTAAATGTTTTTGTGCACACCAACAAAAATACAAGGATCACCTCTACCAAATTTGGGGACAAAACACTTTCTAAAAAAATTTTAAAAAATCCCGAACCGTAAAAAGGTTTGAAAATTATGAAAAATAGAAAACGAGTCGTCTTGCCATGAAACTTCACAGGAAGGCTTAGGGGACCATTGTATGAATTTAAAAGCCATAAAAATGGCATTGGCATGACAGAAATATGAAGATGTGCTTGAACCCACCTACCACCCATTCGATCCTCGGCTTACGCATCTTGCCTCTCTGGTCGACTGAGCGTCCGCACGCTCGTTTCGTGGGTTAACTTAGGCATACGGAGTTCATCCCTAGTCTAAGCATATGGAGTTCATTCCCAGTCTAAGATCAGACTGAATCGAGGGTTACGACAGTAGGATCGACAGCATGCAGAGGGGACCGAGCCGATCCCCGACTTGTGCATTTTGCGTCTTCAGTCGGCTTAGTGCCCGAACGCCCGTTTTTTGGGTTGCCTTAGGGATAGGGAGTTCATTCCATGTCTAAGCCCCAGTCGGATCGAGGGTTGTGGCAGCGGGACCGGCAGCACGTAGAGGGGGACTGGGCCGATCCCCAACTTGCGCATTATGCCTCTCCGGTCGACTCAGCGCCCGCACGCTCATTTTATGGGTTGACTTAGGCATACAGAGTTCATCCCCAGTCTAAGCATATAGAGTTCATCCCCAGTCTAAGCATATGGAGTTCATTCCCAGTCTAAGATCAGACCGAATCGAGGGTTGCGGCAGTAGGATCGGCAGCACTCAGGGGGGACTAGGTCGATCCTCGGCTTATGCATTCTGCCTCTCCGGTATGCTGGGTGCCCGCACGCCCGTTTCATGGGTTGGCTTAGGCATAGGGAGTTCATTCCATGTCTAAGCCCCAGCCAGACCGAGGGTTGTCGCAGGGGGACCGACAGCGCATAGAGGGGGACCGGGCTGATCCCTGACTTGCGCATTCTGCCTCTTCGATCGGCTGAACGCCCGTACACTCGTTTTGTGGGTTGGCTTAGGCATACAGAGTTTATTCCCAGTCTAAGAGTTTGAGCCACGGTGCACATGCTGGGCTTGGGCATGTGCTGGTTCCTCATTTTTTTTGCCCGGGGCACCATCGTCGAACATCGTCGAAGAGCCTAACCGACGGAATTTAGGGTTCCGACGATTGGGGGGGCTAAGGGGTGTGCGCATGTGATGTGCGATGGGTGCTGGTACTTGGCCCTTCTATTGGCCCCCTATCCCTCATCAAACCTCGAGAACTCACACCCCGCTTAAAGAGCCTTTGAGATTTTATAGGTTTGTTGCCAATAGCCATTAAAGTGTCTAAAATGGGGACACTTTTTTCAAACGGTCACAACATCTTCTCCACTTCGAGTTTTTAGCTGAATGTTTTTTTGCATGCCAACAAAAATACAAGGATCACCTCTACCAAATTTGGGGACAAAAATCTTTGTAAAAAAATTTTAAAAATTCCTGAACCGCAAAAAGTTTTAAAAATCGTGAAAAATAGAAAAACGGGTCGTCTTGCCACGAAACTTCACATGAAGGCTTAGGGGACCATTGTATGAATTTACAAGCCATAAAAATGGCATTGGCATGGCAGAAATATAAAGATGTGCCTGAACCCACCTACCACCCATTCGATCCCGGGCTTTCGCATCCTGCCTCTCTGGTCGGCTGAGCGTCCGCATGCTCATTTCGTGGGTTGACTTAGGCATACGGAGTTCATCCCAAGTGTAAGCATACGGAGTTCATTCCTAGTCAAAGATCAGACCGGACTGAAGATTACGGTAGCAGGATCGACAGCTTGTAGGGGGACCGGGCTGATCCCCGACTTACACATTCTGCCTCTCCGGCCGGTTGAGCACCCGCACGCCCGTTACTTGGGTTGGCTTAGGCATAGGGAGTTCATTCCATGTCTAAGCCCCAACCGAATCGAGGGTTGTGGCAGTGGGACCGGTAGCACGCAGAGAGGGACTGGGTCGATCCCTGGCTTGCGTATTATGCCACTCCAGCCAGCTCAATGCCCGCACGCTTGTTTCGTGGGTTAACTTAGGTGTACAGAGTTCATTCCCAATCGAAGATCAGATCGGACCGAGGGTTTTGGCAGCAGGATCGACAGCACGTAGGGGGGACCAGGCCAATCCTCGATTACGCATTCTGCCTTTTCGGTCGGCTAGGCGCTCGCACGCTCATTTCATGGGTTGGCTTAGGCATACAGAGTTCATTCCATGTCTAAGCATACGGAGTTCATTCCTAGTCTAAGATCAGACTGGACCGAAGGTTGCGATAGCAGGACCAGTAGCAAGATCAACAGCACGTAGGGGGGATCGAACTTGTCCCTGGCTTGCGCATTCTACCTCTCTGGCTGACTGAGCGCCTGCATGCTCGTTTCATGGGTTGGCTTAGGCATACAGAGTTCATTCCATGCCTAAGCATACAGAGTTCATTCCCAGTGTAAGATCGGATCGGACCGATGGTTGCGGTAGTAGGACCAGTAGCAGGATCAGTAGCACGTAGGGGGGACCAGGCCGATCCCCGACTTGCGCATTTTGCCTCTCCGCCGGTTGAGCGCCCGCACGCTTGTTTCGTGGGTTGGCTTAGGCATACGGAGTTCATTCCATGTCTAAGCCCCAGTCAGACCGAGGGTCGACAGCATGCAGAGGGGGACCGGGCTGATCCCCAGCTTGTGTATTATGCCTCTCTGGCCGGCCTCTCCGGCCGGCTGAGCGCCCGCACACTCGTTTAATTGGTTGACTTAGGCATACAGAATTCATCCCCAGTCTAAGCATACAGAGTTCATTCCCAGTCTAAGATCAAACCAGACCGAGGGTTACGGCAATAGGATCGGCAGAACGCAGGGGGGATCGGGCCAATCCCCGACTTGCCCATTCTACCTCTCCGGCTGACTGAGCACCCGCACGCTCGTTTCATGGGTTGGCTTAGGCATAGGAAGTTCATTCCATGTCTAAGCCCCAGCCGGACCGAGGGTTGTGGCAGCGGGACCGATAGCATGCAAAGGGGGATCGGGTCGATCTTCGACTTGCATATTATGCCTCTCTGGCTAGCTCAACGCTCGGACGGTCGTTTCATGGGTTGACTTAGGTGTACAGAGTTCATTCCCAGTCTAAGATCAGACCGGACCGAGGGTTTTGGCAGCAGGATCGATATCACGTAGTGAGGGACCGGGTCGGTCCTCGACTTACGCATTCTACCTTTCCGGTCTGCTAAGCGCCTGCATGCTCGTTTCATGAGTTGGCTTAGGCATACAGAGTTCATTCCATGTCTAAGCATATGGAGTTCATTCCCAGTCTAAGATCGGATCGGACCGAATGTTGCGGCAGTAGGACCAGTAGCAAGATCGACAGCATGTAGGGGGGATCGGGCTGGTCCCCGGCTTACGCATTCTGCCTCTCTGGTCGACTGAGCGCCTGCATGCTCGTTTCGTGGGTTGGCTTAGGCATAGGAGTTCATTCCATGTCTAAGCATACGGAGTTTATTCCCAGTCCAAGATCGAACCAGATCGAGGGTTGCGGCTGCAGGACCAGTAGCAAGATCGGCAGCACGTAGGGGGGACCAGGTCGATCCTCGACTTGCGCAATCTGCCTCTCCGCCGGTTGAGCACCCGCACGCTCGGTTCGTGGGTTGGCTTAGGCATATGGAGTTCATTCGATGTCTAAGCCCCAGTCAGATCGAGGGTTGACAGCATGCAGAGGACTGGGCTGATCCCTGGCCTACGCATTATGCCTCTCTGGCCGGCCTCTCTGGCCGACTGAGTGTCTGCACACTCGTTTCATGGGTTGACTTAGGCATACGAAGTTCATTCCCAATCTAAGATCGGACCAGATCGAGGGTTATGGCAACAGGATTGACAGAACGCAAGGGGGATCGAGCCAATCCCCGGCTTGCCCATTTTGCCTCTCCGGTCGATTGAGCACCCACACGCCCATTTTGTGGGTTGGCTTAGGCATAGGGAGTTCATTCCATGTCTAAGCCCCAACTAGACTGAGGGTTGAGGCAGCGGGACCGGTAGCACACAGAGAGGGACCGGGCAGATCCCGGGGTTGCACATTATGCCACTCTGGCTGGCTTAGTGCCCGAACGCTCGTTTCGTGGGTTGACTTAGGCATACGGAGTTCATTCCCAATCTAAGATCGAACGCACTGAGGGTTGCGGTAGCAGGATCGACAGCACGTAGGGGGGACCGGGTCGATCCTCGGCTTGCGCATTCTACCATTCCAACCGGCTAAGCACCCGCACGCTCGTTTCATGGGTTGGCTTAGGCATACGGAGTTCATTCCATGTCTAAGCATACGGAGTTCATTCCCAATCTAAGATCGAACTGGATCGAGGGTTGTGGCAGCGGGATAGGCAGCACGCAGAGGGGGACCGGGCTGATCCTCGGCTTGCGCATTAAGCCTCTTCGATCGGTTGAGCACCCGCACGTTCGTTTCATGGGTTGGCTTAGGCATATGGAGTTCATTCCGTGTCTAAGCATACGGAGTTCATTCCTAGTGTAAGATTTTGAGCCACGGTGCATATGCTGGGCTCGGGCATGTGCTGGCTTAGGCATACTGGACTGAGGGTTACGATAGCAGGATCGACAGCACGTAAGGGGACCGGGCCGATCCGTGGCTTACGCATTCTACCTCTTCGACCGGCTGAGCGCCCGCACGCTCGTTTTGTGGGTTGGCCTAGGCATACAGAGTTCATTCCATGTCTAAGCCCCAGGCAGACTGAGGGTTGTGACAGTAGGACCGGCATCGAGATCGACAACATGCAGAGGGGGATCGGGCTGATCCTCGGCTTGTGCATTATGCCTCTCCGGTCAACCTCTCTTACCGGCTGAGCGTCCGCATGCTCGTTTCGTCTGTTGACTTAGGCATACGGAGTTCATCCCCAGTCTAAGCATATAGAGTTCATTCCCAGTCTAAGATCAGACGAGACCGAGGGTTACAGCAGTAGGATCGACAGCACGTAGGAGGGATCGAGCTAATCCCCGGCTGGCGCATTCTGCCACTCCGATCGGCTGAGTGCCCATACGCCCATTTCATGGGTTGGCTTAGGCATAGGGAGTTCATTCCATGTCTAAGCCTCAGCCAGACCAAGGGTTGTGGCAGCAGGACCGATAACACACAAAGGGGGATCGGGCCGATCCTTGGCTTGCTCATTATGCCTCTCCGGTTGGCTCAACTCCCACACGCTCATTTTATGGGTTGACTTCGACATACAGAGGTCATTTCTAGCCTAGGATCAGACTGGACCAAGGGTTGCGATAGCAGGATCGACAGCACGCAGTGGGGACCTGGTCGGTCCCCAGCTTGCACATTCTGCCTCTTCGGTCGACTGAGCGCCCACATGCTCATTTCGTGGGTTGGCTTAGGCATACGGAGTTCTTTCCATGTCTAAGCATACGGAGTTCATTCCCAGTCTAAAATCGGATCGAACCGAGGGTTGTGACAGCAGGACCAGTAACAGGATCGATAACATGCAGAGGGGCCTAGGTCAATCCCCGGCTTGTGCATTCTGCCTCTCCGATCGACTGAGTGCCCCCATGCTCATTTTGTGGGTTGACTGTACAGTCTAAGCATACGGAGTTCATCCCTAGTCTAAGATCGGACTGGACTGACGGTTGCGACAGCAGGATCGACAGCATGTAGAGGGGATCGGGCCGATCCCCGACTTACGTATTCTACCTCTCCGATCGACTGAGCGCCAGCACACCCATTTCGTGGGTTGGCTTAGGCATAGGGAGTTCATTCCATGTCTAAGCGCCAGCCGGACCAAGAGTTGTGGCAGCGGGACCGATAGCACGCAGAGAGGGATCGGGTCGATCCCCAGCTTGCGCATCATGCCTCTCCGACCGGCTCAGCTCCTGAACGCTCGTTTTATGGGTTGACTTAGGCATACAGAGTTCATTCCTAGTCTAAGATCAGATCGGACTAAGGGTTGCGGTAGCAGGATCGACAGCACGTAGGGGGGGACCAGACCGGTCCCCAGCTTGCGCATTCCGCCTCTCCGACCAGCTGAGCGTCCGCACGCTCGTTTCATGGGTTGGCTTAGGCATACGGAGTTCATTCCATGTCTAAGCATATAGAGTTCATTCCCAGTCTAAGATCAGACTGGAATAAGGGTTACGGCAACAGGACCTGTAGCAGGATCGACAGCACGTAGGGGGGATCGAGCCGATCCCCGACTTACGCATCTACCTCTCCTATTGGCTGAGCCTCCACACGCTCATTTCGTGGGTTGGCTTAGGCATTAAGAGTTCATTTCATGCCTAAGCCCCAATCGGATTGAGGGTTATGGTAGCAGGACCAGCAACGAGATTGACAGCACACAGCGGGGGACCGGGCTGATCCCTGACTTGCGCATTATGCCTCTCCGGCCGATTGAACGCCCACAAGCTCATTTTGTGGGTTGACTTAGGCATACGGAGTTCGTTCCCATTCTAAGCATACGGAGTTCATTCCCAGTCTAAGATCAGACCGGACTGAGGGTTGCGGCAGCAAGATCGGTAGCACGCAAGAGGGATCAGGTCGATCCCCAGCTTGCGTATTCTGCCTCTCCGATCGACTGAGCGCCCGCATGCCCGTTTCATGGGTTGGCTTAGGCATAGGGAGTTTATTCCATGTCTAAGCCCCAGTCAGACCGAGGGTTGTGGCAGCGAGATCGACAGCACACAGAGGGGGACCGGGCTGATCCCCGGCTTGCACATTATGTCTCTCCGGCTAGCTCAATGCCCGAACGCTCGATTCGTGGGTTGACTTAGGCATACAAAGTTCATCCCCAGTCTAAGATTGGATCGGATCGAGGGTTACGATAGTAGGATCGACAGCCCGCAGGGCGGACTGGGTGAGTGTCCGCACGTTCGTTTCATGGTTTGGCTTAGGCATACGGTTCATTCCATGTCCAAGCATACGAAGTTCATTCCCAGTCTAAGATCGGACTGAACCGAGGGTTGCGACAATAGGACCAGTAGCAAGATCGACATCACGCATGGGGGGACCGGGTCGATCCCCGGCTTGTGCATTCTACCTCTCCGATCGGCCTCTCTGATCGGTTAAGCACTTGCACGCTCGTTTCATGGGTTGACTTAGGCATATGGAGTTCATCCTCAGTCTAAGCATATGGAGTTCATTCCCAGTCTAAGATCGGATCGGACCGAGGGTTGCGGCAGCAGGATCGACAGCATGCAGGGGGGATCGAGCCGATTCTCGACTTGCGCATTCTGCCTCTCTGGCCGACTGAGCGCCCGTACGCTCGTTTCGTGGGTTGGCTTAGGCATAGGGAGTTCATTCCATGTCTAAGCCCCAATCGGACTGAAGGTTATGGTAGCGGGATCGGCAGCACGTAGAGGGGGATCGGGCCAATCCCCGACTTGCGCATTCTACCTCCCTGGCCGGTTGAGCGCCCGCACACTTGTTTCGTGGGTTAGCTTAGGCATACGGAGTTCATTCCATGTCTAAGCATACGGAGTTCATTCCCAGTCTAAGAGTTTGAGCCACGGTGCACATGCTAGGCATGGGCATGTGCTGGTGTCATACTTTTTTTGCTCGGGGCACCATCACCGGGGCATCATCACCGGGGCATCGCCCGAGAGCCTAATCGACGGCATTGGGGGTTTGGATGGTTACGGGGACCGGGGGTATGCGCACATGATGTGCATTGGGTGCTGGTACCTGGCCCTTATATTGGCCCCCTATCCCTCATCAAACCTCGAGAACTCACACCCACTTAAAGAGCATTTGAGATTTTATAGGTTTGCTGCCAGTAGCCATTAAAGTGTCTGAAATGGGGCCATTTTTTTCAAACGGTCACAAAATCTTCTCCACTTCAAGTTTTTTGCTGAAATTTTTTGTGCATGCCAAAAAAAAATACAAGGATCACCTCTACTAAATTTTGGGACAAAACTCTTTCTAAAAAAATTAAAAAAAATCTCGAACCGTAAAAAGTTTTAAAAATCGTGAAAAATAAAAAATGGGTCGTCTTGCCACGAAACTTCACATGAAGGCTTAAGGGACCATTGTATGAATTTACAAGCCATAAAAATGGCATTGGCATGGCAGAAATATGAAGATGTGCTTGAACCCACCAACCATCGGTTCGATCCCCGGCTTGCGCGTCCTGCCTCTCTGGTCGGCTGAACGTCCGCACACTCGTTTCGTGGGTTGACTTAGGCATATGGAGTTCATCCCCAGTCTAAGCATACGGAGTTCATTCCCAGTCTAAGATCGGATTAGACCGGGTGTTGTGGTAGCAGGATCGACAGCACGCAGAGAGGGACCGGGTCGGTCCCCGACTTTCGCATTCTGCCTTTCCAACCAACTGAGCACCCGCACGCTTGTTTCATGGGTTGGCTTAGGCGTACGGAGTTCAATCATGTCTAAGCTTATAGAGTTCATTCCCAGTCTAAGATCGGACCGGATTGAGGGTTGCAGTAGCAGGACCAGCAGCAGGATCGACAGCACGCAAGAGGGACCAGGCCGATCTCCGGCTTACGCATTCTGCCTCTCCGGCCGGCTGAGCGCCCGTGCGCTTGTTTTGTGGGTTGACTTAGGCATATGGAGTTCATCCCCAAACTAATATCAGATGGACCGAGGGTTGAGGCAACAGGATCGGCAACACGTAGGGGGGACCGAGCCGATCTCGGCTTGCACATTTGGCCTTTCTGACCTGCTGAGTGCTCACACGCCCGTTTCGTGGGTTTGCTTAGGCATAGGGAGTTCATTCCATGTATAAGCCCTAGCCGGACCGAGGGTTGTGGCAGCGAAACTGGCAGCACACAGAGGGGGATCGGGTCGATCCCCGGCTTGCGCATTCTGCCTCTCCTACTGGCTGAGAGTCCGCACGCTCGTTTCGTGGGTTGGCTTAGGAATACGAAGTTCATTCCATGTCTAAGCATACGGAGTTCATTCCCAGTCTAAGAGTTTCAGCCATGGTGCACATGCTGGACTCGGGCATGTGTTGGTGCCGCACTTTTTTCGCCCGGGGCACCATCGTCGGAGCATCGCCAGAGAGCCTAACCGGTGGCATTGGGGGTTCCGACGATTGAGGGGCCGGGGGGTGTGCGCACGTGATGTGCCATGGGTGCTGGTACTTAGCCTTTATATTGGCCCCCTATCCCTCATCAAACCTCAAGAACTCACACACCCTTAAACAGCATTTGAGATTTTATAGGTTTGCTGCCAGTAGCCATTAAAGTGTTTGAAATGGGGATACTTTTTTCAAATGGTCACAAAATCTTCTCCACTTTGATTTTTTAGCTGAATTTTTTTGTGCATGGCAAAAAAAATACAAGGATCACCTCTACCAAATTTAAGGACAAAAATCTTTCTAAAAAAATTTTAAAAAATCCCAAACCCTAAAAAGTTTCAAAAATCATGAAAAATAGAAAATGGGTCATCTTGCCACGAAACCACACGTGAAGGCTTAGGGGACCATTGTATGAATTTACAAGCCATAAAAATGGCATTGGTAGGATAGAAATATGAAGATGTGCTTGAACCCACCTACCACCCGTTCAATCTCCGCCTTGCGCATCCTGTCTCTCTGGTCGACTGAGCGTCCGCGCGCTCGTTTCATGGGTTGACTTAGGCATAGGGAGTTCATCCCTAGTCTAAGCATACAAAGTTCATTAGCAGTCTAAGATTAGACCGGATCGAGGGTTGCGACAACAAGATCGACAGCACGCAAGGGGACCAGGCCGATCCCCGGCTTGGGCATTCTACCTCTCCGGCCGACTGAGCGCCCGCACGCCCATTTCATGGGTTGGCTTAGGCATAGGGAGTTCATTCCATGTCTAAGCCCCAGTCAGATCGAGGATTGTGGCAGCAGGATCGACAGCACGCAGAGAGGGATCGGGCTGGTCCCCGACTTGTGCATTATGCCTTTTTGGTCGGCTCAGTGCCCGAACGTTCATTTTATGGGTTGACTTAGGCATGCGGAGTTCATCCCCAGTCTAAGCATACGAGTTCATTCCCAGTCTAAGATCAGATTGGAGTGAGGGTTACGACAGCAGGATCGACAGCCGTAGGGGGGATCGGGCTGATCCTTGGCTTGCGCATTGTGCGTCTCCGACCGGTTGAGCACTCGCACACCCGTTTCATGGGTTGGCTTAGGTATAGGGAGTTCATTCCATGTCTAAGCCCCAGTGGGACCGAGGGTTGTGGCAGTGGGACCGACAGCATGCAAAAGCGGACCGTGCTGATCCTTGGCTTGCGCATTATGCCTCTCTGACTGATTCAGTGCCTGTACGCTCATTTAGTGGGTTGACTGAGGCATACGGAGTTCATTCCTAGTCTTAGATCATATCGGACCAAGGGTTGCGGTAGCAGGATCGATAGCACGCAGTGGGGATCGGGCTAGTCTCGGCTTACATATTCTACCTCTCCGGTCGGCTGAGCACCCGCACGCTCGTTTCGTGGGTTGGCTTAGGCATACGGAGTTCATTCAATGTCTAAGCATACGGAGTTCATTCCCAGTCTAAGATCAGACCAGATCGAGGGTTACGGTAGTAAGACCAGTAGCAGGACCAGTAGCAGGATTGGTAGCACGCGGGAGGAGGGATCGGGCTGATCCCTAGCTTACGTATTCTGCCTCTCCGGCTGGCTGAACGCTCGCACGCTCGTTTCATGGGTTGGCTTAGGCAAATGGAGTTCATTCCATGTCTAAGCCCCAGCTGGACTAGGGGCTGTGGTAGTAGGACCGGCAGCACGCAGAGGGGGATCGGGGTGATCCTCGACTTATGCATTATGTCTCTTCGGCCAGCCTCTCCGGTCTGTTGAGCGCCCGCACGCTCATTTCGTGGGTTGACCTAGGCATACGGAGTTCATCCCCAGTTTAAGCATACGGAGTTCATTCCTAGACTAAGATCGGATCGGACCGAGGGTTGCGACAGCAGGATCGGCAGCACGCAGGGTTACCTGGCTGATCCCCAGCTTGCGCATTCTGCCCCTTCGGCCGGCTGAGTGCCCGCACGCTCGTTTCATGGGTTGGCTTAGGCATAGGGAGTTCATTCCATGTCTAAGCCCCAGCCGGGTTGAGGGTTGTGGCAGCGGGACTAGACGCACGTAGAGGGGGACTGAGCCGATCCCCAACTTGTGCATTATGCCTCTTCGACCGACTCAGCACCCGTACGCTCGTTTCGTGGGTTGACTTATGCATACGGAGTTCATTCCTAGTCTAAGATCAGACTGGACTGAAGGTTACGGTAGTAGGATCGACAGCACGTAGGGTGGGACCGAGCCGATCCCTGACTTGTGCATTCTGCCTCTCCGGTCAGCTGAGCGCCCGCACGCTCGTTTCGTGGGTTGGCTTAGGCATACGGAGTTCATTCCATGTTTAAGCATACGAAGTTCATTCCCAGTCTAAGATATTGAGCCACGGTACGCATGCTGGGCTCGGGCATTTTCTGGTGCCACATTTTTTTCGCCCGGGGCACCATCGTCAGACCATCGTCGGAGCATCATCGGAGAGCCTAACTGACGGCATTTGGGGTTTCGACGATTGGGGGGGCCGGGGGGGGTGTGCATACAAGATGTGCGATGGGTGCTGGTTCTTGGCCCTTATATTGGCCCCCTATCACTCATCAAACCTCGAGAACTCACACCCCCTTAAAGAGCATTTGAGATTTTATAGGTTTGCTGTCAGTAGCCATTAAAGTGTCTGATATGGGGACACTTTTTTCAAATGGTCACAAAATCTTCTCCACTTTGAGTTTTTCCCTGAATTGTTTTGTGCATGCCAAAAAAAATACGAGGATCACCTCTACGAAATATTGGGACAAAAATCTTTCTAAAAAAATTTTAAAAAATCTTGAACCACAAAACGTTTTGAAAATCGTGAAAAATAGAAAACGGGTTGTCTTGCCACGAAACTTCACATGAAGGCTTAAGGGACCATTGTATCAATTTACAAGCCATAAAAATGGCATTGGCATGGCAAAAATATGAAGGTGTGCTTGAACCCACCTACCACTCGTTCGATCCCCGACTTTTGCATCCTGCCTCTCTGGTCGACTGAGTATCCGCACGCTCGTGTCATGGGTTGACTTAGGCATACGGAGTTCATCCCTAGTCTAAGCATATGGAGTTCATTCCTAGTCTAAGATCAGACTGGACCGGGGGTTGCGAAACTAGGATCGGTAGCATGTAGGGGGGATCGAGCCGATCCTCGGCTTACACGTTCTACCTCTCCGACCGGCTGAGGCCCCGCACGCCCGTTTTATGGGTTGGCTTAGGCATAGGGAGTTCATTCCATGTCTAAGCCCCAGCCGGATCGAGGGTTGTGGCAGCAGGACCGATAGCACGTAGAGAAGGATCGGGCCAATCCTCGGCTTGCACATTATGCCTCTCCGGTCTGCTCAACGCCCGCACGTTCATTTTGTGGGTTGACTTAGGCATACGGAGTTCATTCCCAGTCTAAGATCGGATCGAACGGAGGGTTGTGATAGCAGGATCGATAGCACGTAGGGGGGTGACCAGGCCGATCCCCGGCTTGGGCATTCTGCCTCTTCGGTCGACTGAGCGCCCGCACGCACTCTCGTTTCGTGGGTTGGCTTAGGCATACGAAGTTCATTCCATGTCTAAGCATACGGAGTTCATTCCCAGTCTAAGATTGGATCGGACCAAGGGTTGCAGCAGTAGGACCAGCAGCAGGATCGACAGGACACAGGAGGGACCGAGCCGATCCCCGACTTGCACATTATGCATCTCTGGCCGACTGAGCACCCGCACGCTCATTTCATGGGTTGGCTTAGGCATACGAAGTTCATTCCATGTGTAAGCCCCAGCCGGACTGAGGGTTATGGCAACAGGATCGACAACATGCAGAGGGGGATCAGGTTGATCCTCGACTTGCGCATTATGCCTTTCTGGCCAGTTGAGCTCCTACACGCTCGTTTCATGGGTTGACTTAGGCATACGGAGTTCATCTCCAGTCTAAGCATACAGAGTTCATTCCTAGTCTAAGATCGGACCGGACCGAGGGTTACGACAACAGGATCGATAGGTTGCAGGGGGGATCGGGCTGATCTCCGGCTTGAGCATTCTGCCTCTCTGGCAAGCTGAGTGTCCGCACGCCCGTTTCGTGGGTTGGATTCGGCATAGGGAGTTCATTCCATGTCTAAGCCCCAGTCGAAATGAGGGTTGTGGCAGTGGGACCGACAGCACACAGAGGGGGACCGGGCTGATACCTGGCTTGTGCATTATGCCTCTTTGGCTAGCACAGCACCTGCACTCTCGTTTCTTGGGTTGACTTATGCATACGAAGTTCATTCACAGTCTAAGATCGAACCGGACCGAGGGTTAAGATAGCAGGATCGACAGCACGCAAGGGGGACCGAGTCGAACCCCGGCTTGCGCATTCTGCCTCTCTTGTCGGCTGAGCAGCTGCACTCCCATTTTGTGGGTTGGCTTAGGCATAGGGAGTTCATTCCATGTCTAAGCCCCAGCTAGACCGAGGGTTGTGGCAGCGGGACCTGCAGCACGCAGAGGGGGACTGGGCTGATCCCCGGCTTACGCATTATGCCTCTTCGACCGGCTCAGTGCCCGCACGCTCGTTTTATGGGTTAACTTATGCATACGAAATTCATTCCCAGTCTATGATCAGATGGGACCGAGGGTTGCAGCAGCAAGATCTATAGCACATAGGGGGGATCGAGTTGATCCCCGGCTTGTGCATTCTACCTCTCTGGCCGGTTGAGCACCCGTACGCTCGTTTCGTGGGTTGGCTTTGGCATACAGAGTTCATTCCATGTCTAAGCATACGGGTTCATTCCCAGTCTAAGATCGGACCGGACTGAGGGTTGTGGCAGCAGGACCAGCAGCAGGATCGATAGCATGCAGGGGGGACCGAACCGATCCCCAGCTTGCACATTCTGCCTCTCCGACCGGTTGAGCGCCTGCATGCCCGATTCTTGGGTTAGCTTAGGTATACAGAGTTCATTCCATGTCTAAGTCACAGTCGAACCGAGGGTTGTGGTAGTAGGACCGACAGCGAGATCAGCAGCATGTAGAAAGGGACCTGGTTGATCTCTGACTTGTGCATTATGCCTCTCCGGTCGGCCTTTCCGGTCCACTGAGCGCCCCGCACGCTCATTTTATGGGTTGACTTAGGCATACAGAGTTCATCCCCAGTTTAAGCAGACGGAGTTCATTCCCTGTCTAAGATCAGACTGAAACGAGGGTTGCTGCAGTAGGATCGACAGCAAGCAGGGGGGATTAGGTCGATCCCCGGCTTGCGCATTCTACCTCTCCGGTCGGTTGAGCGCCCGCACGCCCGATTTGTGGGTTGGCTTCATAAGGAGTTCATTCCATGTCTAAGCCTCAGCCAGATCGAGGTTTGTGGCAGCAGGACCGATAGTACGTAGAGGGGGACCGAGCCGATCCTCAGCTTGTGCATAATACCTCCTCGACCGACTCAGTGCCTACACGCTCGTTTCATGGGTTGGCTTAGGCATACGGAGTTCATTCCATGTCTAAGCATACGGAGTTCATTCCCAGTCTAAGATTTTGAGCCACGGTGCACATGCTGGGCTCAGGCATGTGCTACTGCAGTATTCTTTTTGCCTGGGGCACCACCGCCAGAGCATCACCGGAGAGCCTAACCGATGCCATTGGGGGTTCTGACGATTGGGGGGGCGGGGGGGTGTGCGCACATGATGTGTGATGGGTACTGGTACTTGTGTCCCGGGCTCCGACCTTAGACTCAGAAATCGTGTGACCTTAGGCTTGGAATCTCCTCCTTTATGCCTAAGTCAGCCTAAAACACAAGCGTACGGGCACTAGAACAACGAAAAGGGCTGATTACGCAAGTTAAAGAGAAACAGGATAAGAAGCCAGAATTCTGGAAATGCTCTTATTTTCGCTAAAATGGAAGTGTTTGATGGTGTACAAATGAGGGAGGAGCAGCCCTCTATTTATAGTTGAGGCTCCAACTTACACTTAATGGCAATATCCCTAGAATAAAGGCTAAAATCATGGGATTATACAGATTACAATCAATCAGGATGCTAACTCCTGATTTTCGGGGTCCACCAAATCTGCCAGGATGCTGCTGATCCTGCCTACTTCCAGAAGCTTTCTTTGCATGTCTAGCACCTTGCGCCCTTTTGGATGTGGTGCGGGCAGCTTGTATACCAGGCCTTGGTCTCACGGGTTGGCCTACAAGTTAGGTGGGCGTTCTGAACTCGTTTGCTAGGCTTTGCACGTAGATACCAGCCAGCACGCCTGGTCACGGGCCTCAACCTCTCGCTCGCCTGCTGGTGCGCCTAATGTGCCTAGGGTGCTCGCCCAGGGTGTGACATTCTCCCCCACCTTATTGCACAATGCCCTAGTTGCATCTTCTGCATGGTACTGCCTGATCTGGTCCCCGAACTGCCATAAATCATCTGCTAGTTCCCAACTAGCCTCACTGTCTGAAAGTCCTTTCCAGTGCACCAGGTACTCTTATCTTGGCTGATAGTTCTTCCATCTCACCTCCCGATCAGCTATGATGCTGTGGACCTACTTCTCATATGAGGTCCTTGCTCCCAATGGCGCACGCTTTAACTCTGCCCATCCTGGATCTCCCTCATCCTCATGGAACGGCTTGAACATGCTCACATGGAACACCGGGTGCACCCTCGGCTTGGGTGGCATATCCAGCTTGTAGGCAACTTTGCCTACCCTCTTAACTACTCAAAAAAGTCCCTCATACCTCCAGACTAGGCCTTTGTGCAGCCCCCTATGGCACACAATGGGATGCAGCTTCACCAACACCAAGTCTCCAACCTGGAACTGCACGTCCTGCCTATTTTGGTCTACCCACTTCTTCGACCTCTTGGCCATCTTGTGTAGACAAACTCTGGCCAAGTCAGTTTGCTCCTGCCATGCCTTGGCAAACTTGTATGCTGCTGGATTCGGCCCTGTATAACCTGCAGCAATCGAACCGGGTGTTAGTGGTTGTTGCCCTGTCATAACCTCAAATAGGCTCTGGTTCGTTACCTCGCTCCTTTGCAAGTTGTAGGAAAACTACGTAATATCTAGCAGCTTTGGCCAGTCCCTTTGTGTGGCACTCACATAGTGCTTGAGGTAGACCTCCAATAGTCCATTCACTTGTTCTGTCTGCCCATCGGTCTACGAATGCATGCTAGTGGAAAAGTTCAAGTTTGACCCCAACAGCTTGAACAACTCAGTCTAGAACTTGCTCGTGAAACGCCCATCCCGATCATTAACAAAGGTCCTCGACACTCTCCAGTACTAAACCATGTTTTTTAGGAATAATCGAGCTACCTCCTCGATTGGGCACTCCTTGGTTGCTGGAATGAAGATTCCATACTTGGAAAACCTATCCACCACTACCATGATGCTTCCAAACCATTCTGCTTTGGGTAGACCGACTATAAAGTCCAGAGAAACACTCTTCCATGGTCACTCTGGCACTGGCAATGGCTCTAAGAGACCACCTGGTTTCTTGAGCTCCACCTTGTCCTGTTGGCACACAAGATAAGTCTTCACATAGGCCTCCACATCATCCCTCATATGCGGCCAGTAGTATCGATCCTCGATCAGCACCAAGGTACGGCTCACTTCGGGGTGTCCAGCCCACCTTGAATCATGGCATTCTTACAAAACTTCCTTATGGAACTTCTCATGCTGCGACACAAACAGTCTACTACCCCTGGTGTACAGCAAGCCATCCTGTAACTAAAACCACCTAGTCTTACCTTGCTAGGTGTACTCTATCAAAGCCTTGGCTGTAGGATCATACGTAACTCTCTTCTTGATGTACGACACCAGTGACCCCTCTAGTTGCCTAATGGTAGCAAGGTTAGCCTTCCTGCTCAGGGCGTCTGCCACTAGGTTTGCCCGCCCCAGCTTGTACTCCATCTGGAAATCAAATTCTGTAAGAAAATCTTGCCATCTCGCCTGCTTAGGGGACAGCTTCTTCTGCGTCTGAAAGTAGCTAGTCGCCACATTGTCCGTCCTAACCACGAACCTCGACCCTAACAGGTAATGGTGCCAAGTGCATAAGCAGTGCACCACTACAATCATCTCCTTCTCTTGGACCGTGTACTTGCACTCAGTCTCGTTCAGCTTCTTACTCTCGAACGTGACTGGACGTCCCTCCTACATCAACACACCCCCTATGGTAAAGTCTGATGCATCTGTATGCACCTCATACAGCTTGGCATGGTCTGGCAAGGCCAAGACTGGCTCCTCGATCACAACTCGCTTCAACCTATCAAAAGCTTCCTGGCACCTTGCGCTCCACTCCCATGCTTTCCCTTTCTTGAGTAAGTCAGTCAATGGCGTGGCTATTGCTGAGTGACCTTTGATGAAGCGCTTGTAGTAGTTGACCAGCCCAAGGAACGATCTCAACTCAGTGACCTTGGCTGGCGGTTGTCACTCCAAGATGGCGTGTATCTTGCCTTCATCCTTGCATATCCTGCCACCTCCCACTATGTGGCCAAGGAAAGGGGTCTCCTGTTGGGCGAATGAGCACTTCTTCCTCTTGACAAACAGCTTGTGCGCCCGTAACACCTCGAACACCTGTCTCAAGTGGTCTACATGCTCTCCCAAAGTCTGGCTATAGATCACAATGTCATCCAAATAAACCACAACAAACCGATCAAGGAATGACTGAAGTACCTTGTTCATAAGGGTGCAGAATGTTGCTGGGGTGTTCGTGAGTCCGAAAGGCATCACCAAGAACTCATACAAACCATACCGAGTGACACATGCTATCTTTGGCTCATTTCCCTTCGGTATCCTGACTTGATAGTAGCCTGACCCTAAATCCAGCTTGGTGAACCACCTGCGCTCCCAAGTTGATCGAACAAGTCCATAATGAGTGGGATGGGGTACTTGTTCTTGATGGTCAGCTTGTTCAAAGCCTGGTAGTCTATACACAGTTGCAACAACCCATCATGCTTGCGCTGAAATAGAACCGATGCACCATAGGGTGCCTTCGATGGCTTGATGAAGCCAGCATCAACTAACTCTTTAAGCTGCTTCCTCAACTCCTCTAACTCTGGTAGAGACATTTGGTAAAGGGCTCTAGCTGGTGGCTTGGCCTCGGACACTAGCTCGATCTTATGGTCCACCTCTCTCTTAGGTGGTAGCTTGCTAGGTAGCTTTACGGGCATCACATCACTAAAGGTCTTCAGCACCTTTAGCACCTCCAAGGGTGACTCGGTCTCCTTCTCCCTTGGCTCATCATATTTCAGTGCTACCAAGAAGGTGTCTTCTTGTCTGCTTATCACCTTGGCAAATTGGATGGCTAACACCACCCATGACCTAACTCCAGAGCCTCTCCTCAATGGCACTAGGCATTGGCATCGTGCATCCAAGATGCAAACACAATCAGCAAAAGGTACAAGGAGGGCATTAATCCAAACAAGGAAATCCAACCCAATCACAAACTCATAGTCGTCAAGGGGTATTACCTCAATGGTCTCCTTGCCTTTCTAGTCTCCAAGCTGCAACTCCACTCCCCGCGCTACTCCAATGGTTGAAACTTCCTTGGAGTTCACCGTTTTGATCGTACCAGTCCCTTTCTGCACCTTTAGTCTGAGCTTCTGGGCTCTATCACCTAAAATAAAAAGATGTGAGGCATCTGTGTCCACCAGTGCGCTCACCTTCTGACCTGCAACCATCATATCTGTAAACATCAAGCCCTTCGACTTACAGCTCCCTTTACTCTGGACAGTATTGAGCACCAATAACCCAAGCTTTTCTACCCCTAACTCTAGCTGCTCGTTAGACTCCTTGTCTACAGTAGCCAACTTGCGCTTTTACGAGTAATTGCATGCTATGTGGCTCCCTCCACATAGGTAGCATGCTAGTGGCTCTCGGTCCCCCATTGCTTTCCACTTGCCTGCTGGTGGCTCCTCTCACCATCCTTAGTTGAACGATCTCGATCTCCATCCTTGGACTACCGATCACGATCCTTCCCCTTAGACTGCTTCTTTCGGTCCCTATCATCCCTACCCTTACCCTTGGGTTTGGTAGACTTGAACTAGTTTAGAGGCTTGAACTCGTTTAGGGGCTTGAACTCTATCAAGGCCTCTGCAGTAGTCATGGCTTTAGCCAAGTCATGAACTCCTCTCTTTTGTAGCTCATGCTTCACCCACAGCTTCAGCCCATCCATGAAAGCAAATAAGGCATCCTTCTCACCTAGATCTGAGATCTATAACATCAGTTCAGAGAATTTTTGGACATACTCCCTTATGTCCCCTTGCTGGCTCAACCTGCACAACTTTGTCCGTGCCTCATCATCGACATACTCCGGGTAAAATTGTTCTCTGAACTCTTTTTGAAACTCTACCCAGGTTTCAATCTTGGCGCTCCCATGCCTGACATCATCACACCTGTGCCTCTACCACAATAAGGCTACATCAGTGAGATACATAGCCGCGGTGCTTACCTTCATTGCCTTGTCTTGCATGCCCATAGCCTGGAAGTACTGCTCCATACCCCAAAGGTAGTTATCTACTTCCTTGGCCACCCTAGTCCCCTTGAACTCCTTAGCCATAGGGACATCCAATCTGGACTTGGACACTCCAGTAAACATGCCATTCCCAATGGCAGTCTTGCAAGCAACAAGCTCACTGGTAAGCTCTTCCATCCGCTGGCGCATGGCCTTCATGCCATTGTGCAAGGTCAGCACTTCAGCCTCCAAGGTCTAATTCTTTTGGGTGAACACATCCAAGCCTTTGTTGAGAGTAGCTTGCAGCTCACTTTGGATCTCCTCCCCCATGGAGTCTAGCGATGCAATGTGAGTCTCTACCCCTTAAGCTTCTCCCCCATGTCACCCATGGTCACCTCCACCTTGGCCAGCCTACCGTCCATGATAGACCAGATATCTCTAGAACTGGCTTTCCTCCCTCTTCCATGCCCATGCTCCTGGGCCTCTGGTTGTTGGTTAGCAGCATCACTTTGGGATGCCATCTCCTCTAACCTGCACAACACAAACATACAGAATCCAACTTGCTCTGTACCAACTGTCACGGGCTCCAACCTTAGACTCAGAAACCATGCGGCCTTAGGCTCGAAATCTCTCCTTTATGCCTAAGTCAGCCTAAAACACAAGCGTACGAGCACTAGAACAATAGGAAGGGCTGATTACGCAAGTTAAAGAGAACAGGATAAGAAGGCAGAATTCTAGAAATGCTCTTGTATTCACTGAAACAGAAGTGTTTGATGGTGTACAAATAAGGGAGAAGCAGCCCTCTATTTATCGTTGAGGCTCTAGCTTACACTTAATGGAAATATCCCTAGAATAAAGGCTAAAATCATGGGATTATACAGATTACAATCAATCAGGATGCTAACTCCTGATTTTTAGGGTCAACCAAATCTGCCACGATGCTGCTGCTGATCCTGCCTGCTTCCAGAAGCTTCCCTTGTGTGTCCAGCACCTTGGGCCCTTCTGGATGTGGTACAGGCAGCTTGTATGCTAGGCCTTGGTCTCGTAGGCTGGCCTGCAAGTTGGGCGAGCGTTCTGAACTGTTTGTTAGGCTTTGCACGCAGATACCTGCCAGCATGCCTAGTCTGCGGGCCTCCACCTCTGGCTCACCTGCTGGTGTGCCTGATGTGCCTGGCACGCCCACCCAGGGCATGACACTTGGCCCTTATATTGGCCCCCTATCCCTCATCAAACCTCGAGAACTCACACCCCCTTAAAGAGCATTTGAGATTTTATAGGTTTGCTGCCAGTAGCCATTAAAGTGTCTGAAATGGGCACACGTTTTTCAAACGATCACAAAATCTTCTCCACTTCGAGTTTTTAGCTGAATTATTTTGTGCATGCCAACAAAAATACAAGGATCACCTCTACCAAATTTGGGGACAAAAATCTTTCTAAAAAAATTTTTAAAAAATCTTGAACCGCAAAAAGTTTTAAAAATCATGAAAAATAGAAAACGGGTCGTCTTGCCACGAAACTTCACATGAAGGCTTAGGGGACCATTGTATGAATTTACAAGCCATAAAAATGGCATTGCCATGGCAAAAATATGAAGATGTGCTTGAACCCACCTACTACACGTTCAATCCCCGACTTACGCATCCTGCCTCTCTGGTCGGCTGAGCGTCCGCACGCTCGTTTTGTGGGTTAACTTAGGCATACGGAGTTCATCCCCAGTCTAAGCATACAGAGTTCATTCCCAGTCTAAGATCAGACCAGACCGAGGGTTACGACAGTAAGATCGAAAGCATGCAAGGGGGATCGGGTCGATCACCGGCTTGCGTATTCTACCTCTCCGGCCGACTAAGCACCCGCAAGCCCATTTCATGTTTTGGCTTAGGCATAGGGAGTTCATTCCATGTCTAAGCCCCAGCCGGACCGAGGGTTGTGGCAGCAGAACCGGTAACACGCAGAGGGGGACCGGGTCGATCCCTTGCTTGCGCATTATGCCTCTCCGATTGGCTCAGCGCCCGAACGCTCGTTTCATGGTTTGGCTTAGGCATACAGAGTTCATTCCATGTCTAAGTATATAGAGTTCATTCCCAGTCTAAGATCAGATTGGACTGAGGGTTGCAACAATAGGACCAGCAGTAGGATCGATAGCACGTAGGGGGATCGGGCCGGTCCTTAGCTTACGCATTTTGCCTCTTCGACTGGCTGAGCTCCCGCATGCTCGTTTCATGGGTTGGCTTAGGCATACGGAGTTTATTCCATGTCTAAGCATACGGAGTTCATTCGCAGTCTAAGATCAGACCGGATCAAGGGTTGCGGCAGCAGGACCAACAGCACGTAGGGAGGGATCGGGTCAATCCCCAGCTTGCGCGTTCTACCTCTTCGATCAGCCGAGTGCCCGTACACTCGTTTCGTGGGTAGGCTTGGGCATACGGAGTTCATTCCATGTCTAAGCATACAGAGTTCATTCCCAGTCTAAGATCAGATCGGACCGAGGGTTGGGATAGTAGGACCAGTAGCAGGATTGACAGCACGCAGGGGGGACCGGGCCAATCCTCGGCTTACGCATTCTGCCTCTCCGGTCGGTTGAGCACCTGTACTCTCGTTTCATGGGTTGGCTTAGGCATACGGAGTTCATTCCATGTCTAGGCATACGGAGCTCATTCCCAGTCTAAAATCGGACAGGACCAAGGGTTACTGCAGCATGACCAGCAGTAGGATCGACAACACGCATGGGGGATCAGACCGATCCCCGGCTTGCGTATTCTGCCTCTCCGGTCGATTGAGTGCTCGCACGCTCATTTCGTGGGTTGGCTTAGGCATACGAAGTTCATTCCATGTCCAAGCCCTAGTCGGATCGAGGGTTGTGGCAGCAAGATCGACAGTGGGATCGGCAGTACGTAAAGGGGGACCAGGCTAATCCTCGACTTGCACATTATGCCTCTTCGACCGGCCATCCGGCCAGTTGAGCACCCGCACGCTCATTTCATGGGTTGACTTAGGCATACAGAGTTCATCCCCAGTCTAATTATACGGAGTTCATTCCCTGTCTAAGATTAGACCGGATCGAGGGTTGCGACAGCAGGATCGATAGCACGCAGGGAAGACCGGGCCAATCCTTGACTTGTGGATTCTGCCTATCCGGCCGGCTGAGCATCCATATGCCCGTTTCGTGGGTTGGCTTAGGCATAGGGAGTTCATTCCATGTCTAAGCCCCAATCGGACCGAAGGTTGTGCCAGCGGGACCGGTAGCACGCAGAGAGGGACCGGGCCGATCCTTGACTTGCATTTCATGCCTCTCCAATCGGTGCAGTGCCTGAACGCTCGTTTCGTGGGTTGGCTTAAGCATACGGAGTTCATTCCCACTCTAAGATCGGACCAGACCAAGGGTTGCGACTGCAAGATCGAGAGCACGCAGGGGGGACCAGGCCGATCCTTGGCTTGCACATTCTGCCTTTCCGATTCGCTGAGCGTCCGCACGCTCATTTCGTGGGTTGGCTTAGGCATACGGAGTTCATTCCATGTCTAAGCATACGGAGTTTATTCCCAGTCTAAGATCGGACCGGACTGAGGGTTGCAGCAGCAGGATCAACAGCACGTAGGGGGGATCAGGCCGATCCCCGGTTGCGTATTCTGCCTCTTCAATCGGTTGAGCGCTCGTACGTTCATTTCGTGGGTTAGCTTAGCCATACAGAGTTCATTCCATGTCTAAGCCCCAACCGAATTAAGGGTTGTGGCAGCAGGACCGGTAGCAGGATCAACAGCGCGTAGAGGGGGACCGGGCTGATCCCCGGCTTGCGTATTATGCCTCTCCGGCCGGCTGAACACCTGCACGCTCATTTTGTGGGTTGACTTAGGCATATGGAGTTCATCCCCAGTCTAGGTATACGGAGTTCATTCGTAGTCTAAGATCAGACCGGACCGAGGGTTGCGACAGTAGGATCGGCAGCACGCAGGGAGGATCGGGCCGATCCTCGGCTTGTGCATTCTGCCTATCCGACAGACTGAGTGCCCGCACGCCCGTTTCATGGGTTGGCTTAGGCATAGGGAGTTCATTCCTTGTCTAAGCCCCAACCGGACCGAGGGTTGTGGTAGCGGGACTGGTAGCACGTAGAGGGGGATCGGGGCCAATCCTCGACTTACGTGTTATGCCTCTCCGATCAGCTCAGTGCCTGAATGCTCATTTCGTGGGTTGACTTAGGCATACAGAGTTCATTCCTAGTCTAAGATTGGACCAGACTGAAGGTTGTGACTGCAGGATCGATACCACGCATGGGGGGAACGGGCCGATCCTCGGCTTGCACATTCTGCCTCTCCGACAGGCTGAGCGTTCGCATGCTCATTTTGTGGGTTGGCTTAGGCATACGGAGTTCATTCCATGTCTAAGCATACAGAGTTCATTCCCAGTCTAAGATCAGACTGGATCGAGGGTTGTGGCAGTAGGACCAGTAGCAGGATCGACAGCACGCAGGGGGGATCGGGCCGATCCCCGACTTGCGCATTCTGCCTCTTCGATCGACTGAGCGCCCGCACGCCCGTTTCATGGGGTGGCTTAGGCATAGGGAGTTCATTCCATGTCTAAGCCCCAGTCGGATCGAGGGTTATGGCAGCACGCAGAAGGAGATTGGGCCGATCCCCGGTTTGTGCATTCTACCTCTCCGACCGGCTGAGCACCTATGTCACGCCCTGGGCAGGCGCGCCAGGCACATCAGGCAGACCAGCAGGCAAGCTAGAGGTTGAGGCCCGTAAACAAGTCGGGCTGGTGGGTATCTGTGCACAAAGCTGAGTAAATGAGTTCAGAACGCCTGGCCAACTTGCAGGCTAGCCCGTGAGACCAAGGCCTCACATACAAGCTGCCCACACCACATCCAGAAGGGCCCAAGGTGCTGGACACGCAAGGGAAGCTTCTGGAAGTAGGCAGGATCAGCAGGAGCATCCTGGCAGATTTGGTTGACCCTAAAAATCAGGATTTAGCATCCTGAATGATTGTAATATGTATAATCCCATGATTTTAGCCTTTATTCTGGGGATATTGCCATTAAGTTATAGCTGGAGCCTCAACTATAAATAAAGGGCTACTCCACCCTCATTCGTACACCATCAAACACTTCTGTTTCAGTGAATACAAGAGCATTTCTAGAATTCTGTCTTCTTATCCTGTTTCTCTTTAACTTACGTAATCAGCCCTTTCCATTGTTCTATTGCCCGCACGCTTGTGTTTTAGGCTAACTTAGGCATAAAGGAGGAGATTCCAAGCCTAAGGCCGCATGGTTTTTGAGTCTAAGGTCGGAGCCTATGACAGTTGGTATCAGAGGAAGTTCGATTCTGCGTGTTTGTGTTGTGCAGGTTAGATCGTGATTGAGGAGATGGCATCCCAAAGCGACATTGCTAGCCAACAACCAGAGGACCAGGAGCATGGGCGTGGAAGAGGCAAAAAAGCCAGTTCTAGAGATATTTGGTCTACCATGGATGGTAGGTTGGCCAAGGTGGAGGTAACCGTAGGCAACATAGGGGAGAAGCTTGAGGAGGTAGAGACTCACATTACATCGCTAGACTCCATGAGGGAGGAGATCCAAAGTGAGCTGGAAGCTGCTTTCAACAAAGGCTTGGACATGTTCACCCAAAAGAATCAGACCTTGGAGGCTGAAGTGCTGACCTTACGCGATGGCATGGAGGCCATGCACCAGCGGATGGAAGAGCTTGCCAGTGAGCTCGTTGCTTGCAAGACTGCCATTGCGAATGGCATGTTTGTTGGAGTGTCCAAATCAAGATTGGATGTCCCCAAGCCTAAGGAGTTCAAGGGGACTAGGGCAGTCAAGGAAGTAGACAACTACCTATGGGGTATGGAGCAGTACTTCCAGGCCATGGGCATGCAAGACGAGGCAATAAAGTAAGCATCGCTGCTATGTATCTCACTGATGTAGCCTTACTGTGGTGGAGGCGCAGGTGTGATGATGTCAGGTGTATGAACGCCAAGACTGGAACCTGGGTAGAGTTCCAAAAGGAGTTCAGAGAACAATTTTACTCAGAGTATGTCGATGATAAGGTGCGGGTGGTGTCAGCCATCCAATTTGCCAAGGCAGTAAGCAGACAAGAAGACACCTTCTTGGTAGCCCTGAAATATGATGAGCCAAGGGAGAAAGAGACCGAGTCACCCTTGGAGGTGCTAAAGGTGCTGATGACCTTTAGTGATGTGATGCCCGCAAAGTTGCCTAGCAAGCTACCACCTAAGAGGAAGGTGGACTACAAGATCGAGCTGGTGTCCGAGACTAAGCCACCAGCCAGAGCCCCTTAGTGAATGTCTCCACCAGAGTTGGAGGAGTTGAGGAAATAGCTCAAAGAGTTAGTTGATACTGGCTTCATCAGGCCATTGAAGGCACCTTGTGGTGCACTGGTTCTATTCCAACGCAAGCATGATAGGTCGTTGCGGTTATGTATAGACTACCAGGCTTTGAACAAGTTGACCATCAAGAACAAGTACCCCATCCCACTCATTGTGGACTTGTTCGATCAACTTGGGAGTGCAAGGTGGTTCACCAAGCTGGATTTGAGGTCGGGCTACTATCAAGTCAGGATCGCGGAGAGAGATGAGCCAAAGACAGCATGTGTCACTCGGTATGGTTTGTATGAGTTCTTGGTGATGCCTTTCGGACTCACGAATGCCCCAGCAACATTTTGCACACTTATGAACAAGGTACTTCAGTCATTCCTTGATTGGTTTGCTGTGGTTTATTTGGATGACATTGTGATCTACAACCAGACTTTGGGAGAGCATGTAGACCACTTGAGACAGGTGTTCGAGGTGTTACGGGCGCATAAGCTGTTTGTCAAGAGGGAAAAGTGCTCATTCGTCCAGCAGGAGATCCTGTTCCTTGGCCACATAGTGGGAGGTGGCAAGATATGTATGGATGAAGGCAAGATACACGCCATCCTGGAGTGGCAACCACCAGCCAAGGTTATCGAGTTGAGATCCTTCCTTGGGCTAGTTAACTACTACAGGCACTTTATCAAAGGTCACTCAGCAATAGCCACGCCATTGACTGACTTGTTCAAGAAAGGGAAAGCATGGGAGTGGAGCGCAGGGTGCCAGGAAGCCTTTGACAGGTTGAAGTGAGCTGTGATCGAGGAGCCAATCTTGGCCTTGCCAGACCATGCCAAGCCGTATGAGGTGCATACGGATGCATCAAACTTTGCCATAGGGGGCGTGTTCATGCAGGAGGGACGTTTAGTGGCATTTGAGAGCAGGAAGCTAAACGAGACTGAGCGCAAGTACACGATCCAAGAGAAGGAGGTGACTGCAGTGGTGCACTACTTGCATACTTGGTGCCATTACCTGTTGGGGTAGAGGTTCGTGGTGAGGACAGACAATGTGGCGACCAGCTACTTCCAGACGCAGAAGAAGTTGTCCCCTAAGTAGGCTAGATGGTAAGATTTTCTTGCAAAATTTGATTTCCAGATGGAGTACAAGCTAGGACGGGTGAACCTAGTGGTAGACGCCCTGAGCAGGAAGGCTAACCTTGCTGCCATTAGCCAACCAGAGGGGTCACTGGTGCCGCGCATCGAGGAGGGACTTGCGCATCCTGACTCTCTGGCTCAGCCTTATGTCCCCTTGCTGGCTCAGCCTGTGCAATTTTGCCCGTGCCTCATCATCGGCATACTCCGGGTAAAATTGTTCTCTGAACTCCTTTTGAAACTCTGCTCAGGTTCCAATCTTGGCGCTCCCATGCCTAACATCATCACACCTGCACCTCTACCACAATAAGGCTACATCAGTGAGATACATAGCAATGGTGCTTACCTTTATCACCTCGTCTTGCATGCCCATGGCCTAGAAGTACTACTCCATACCCCAAAGGTAGTTATCTACTTCCTTGGCCACCCTAGTCCCCTTGAACTCCTTAGGCTTAAGGACATCCAATCTTAACTTGGACACTCCAGCAAACATGCCATTCCCAATGGCAGTCTTGCAAGCAACGAGCTCACTCGTAAGATCCTCCATCCGCTGGTGCATGGCCTCCATGCCATCGTGCAAGGTCAGCACTTCAGCCTCCAAGGTCTGATTCTTTTGGGTGAACACATCCAAGCCTTTGTTGAGAGTAGCTTGCAGCTCACTTTGGATCTCCTCCCTCATGGAGTCTAACGATGCAATGTGAGTCTTTACCCCCACAAGCTTCTCCCCCATGTCGCCTATGGCCGATCCCCGACTTGCGCATTCTGCCTCTCCGGCCAGCTGGGTGCCCACACGCTCGTTTCGTGGGTTGGCTTAGGCATATGGAGTTCATTCCATGTCTAAGCATACGGAGTTCATTCTCTATCTAAGATCAGATCGGACCGAGGGTTGCGGCACAGGACCAGCAGCAGGATCGATAGCACGTAGGAGGGACCGGGTCGATCCTTGGCTTGCACATTCTACCTCTCCGGCTGGCTGAGCGCCCGCACGCTCGTTTCATGGGTTGGCTTAGGCATACGTAGTACATTCCATGTCTAAGCCCCAGTTGGACCGAGGGTTGTGGCAGTAGGACCGGTAGCGAGATCGGCAGCACGTAGATGGGGACCGGGCTGATCCTCGACTTACGCATTATGCCTCTTCGACCAACCTCTCCGGTCGGTTGAGCACCCACACGCTCATTTCGTGGGTTGACTTAGGCATACGGAGTTCATTCCCAGTCCAAGATCTGACTAGACCGAGGGTTACGATAGTAGGATCGGTAGCACGTAGGGGGGACCAAGCCGATCACCGACTTGCGCATTCTGCCTCTCCGGTCGACTGAGTGCCTGCACGCCTGTTTGTGGGTTGGCTTAGGCATAAGGAGTTCATTGCATGTCTAAGCCCCAGCCGGACTGAGGGTTGTGGTAGCGGGACTGGCAGCACATAGAGGGGGACCAGGCCAATCCCCGACTTAAGCATTATGCCTCTCCGGTCGGCTGAGCACCCGCACGCTTGTTTCGTGGGTTGGCTTAGGCATACGGAGTTCATTCCATGTCTAAGCATACGGAGTTCAGCAAACATGCCATTCCCAATGGCAGTCTTGCAAGCAACGAGCTCACTGGTAAGCTCCTCCATCCGCTGGCGCATGGCCTCTATGCCATTGCATAAGGTCAGCATTTCAGCCTCCAAGGTCTGATTCTTTTTGGTGAACACGTCCAAGCTTTTGTTGATAGCAGCTTGCAGCTCACTTTGGATCTCCTTCCTCATGGAGTCTAGCGATGCAATGTGAGTCTCTACCCCCTCAAGCTTCTCCCCCATGTCGCCCATGGTCACCTCCACCTTAGCCAGCCTACCATCCATGGTAGACCAGATATCTCTAGAACTGGCTTTCCTTCCTCTTCCATGTGCATGCTCCTAGGCCTCTGGTTGTTGGTTAGCAGCGTCACTTTGGGATGCCATCTCCTCTAACCTGCATAACACAAACACGCAGAATCGAACTTGCTCTGATACCAACTGTCAGGGGCTCCGACCTTAGACTCAGAAACCGTGCAGCCTTAAGCTTGGAATCTCCTCCTTTATGCCTAAGTCAGCCTAAAACACAAGCGTACAGGCACTAGAACAACAGGAAGGGCTGATTACCCAACTTAAAGAGAAACAGGATAAGAAGGCAGAATTCTGGAAATGCTCGTGTATTCACTGAAACATAAGTGTTTGATGGTGTACAAATGATGGAGGACCAGCCCTCTATTTATAGTTGAGGCTCCAGCTTACACTTAATGGCAATATCCCTAGAATAAAGGCTAAAATCATGGGATTATATAGATTACAATCAATCAGGATGCTAACTCTTGATTTTCAGGGTCAACCAAATCTGTCAGGATGCTACTGCTAATCCTGCCTGCTTCTAAAAGCTTCCCTTGCATGTCCAGCACCTTGGGCCCTTCTAGATGTGGTGCGGGCTGCTTTTATGCCAGGCTTTGGTCTCACGGGCTGGCCTGCAAGTTGGGCGGGCGTTCTAAACTCGTTTGCTAGGCTTTGAGCATAGATACCCACCAGCACGCCTGGTTTGCTGGCCTCAACCTCTGGCTCGCTTGATGTGCCTGGCGCGCCCCTCCCAGGGTGTGACACTTGGCACTTATATTGGCCCCCTATCCCTCATCAAACCTCGAGAACTCACACCCCCTTAAAGAGCATTTGAGATTTTATAGGTTTGCTGCCAGTAGCCATTAAAATGTCTGAAATGGGAACACTTTTTTCAAATGGTCACAAAATCTTCTCCATTTCAATTTTTTAGCTGAATTTTTTTGTGCATGCCCACAAAAATACAAGGATCACCTCTACCAAATTTGGGGACAAAACTCTTTCTAAAAAAATTTTAAAAAATCCCCAACCGTAAAATGTTTCAAAAATAGAAAACGAGTCGTCTTGCCACGAAACTTCACATGAAGGCTTAGGGGACAATTGTATGAATTTACAAGCCATAAAAATGGCATTGGTATGGCAGAAATATGAAGATGTGCTTGAACCCACCTACAACCCTTTCGATCCCCGGCTTGCGCATCCTGCCTCTCTGGTCGACTGAGCGCCCGCACGCTCATTTCCTTGGTTGACTTAGGCATACGGAGTTCATCCCCAGTCTAAGCATACGGAGTTCATTTTGAGTCTAAGATCGGACCGGATCGAGGGTTGCGATAGCAGGATTGACAGCACGCAGGGGTGACCGACTTGCGTATTCTACCTCTCCGACCAGCTGAAAGCCCACACGCCAGTTTCGTGGGTTGGCTTAGGCATAGGGAGTTCATTCCATGTCTAAACCCCAACCGGATCGAGGGTTGTGGCAGCGGGACCAGCAGCATGCAGAGGGGGACCAGGCCAATCCTCGGCTTGCGCATTATGCCTCTTTGACCAGCTCCGCGCCCGCACGCTCGTTTCGTCGGTTGAGTCAGGCATACGGAGTTCATTCCTAGTCTAAGGTCAGACCGGACCGAGGGTTACGGCAGCCAGATCGAGAGCATGCAGTGGGGACTGGACCGATCCCCGACTTGCACATTCTACCTCTCCGGCTGGCTGAGTGCCTACACGCTCATTTCGTGGGTTGGCTTAGGCATACGGAGTTCATTCCATGTCTAAGCATACGGAGTTCATTCCCAGTCTAAGATCAGACCAGACCGAGGATTGTGGTAGTAGGACCAGCAACAGGATTGACAGCACGCAGGGGGGACCAGGCTTATCCTCAGATTGTGCATTCTGCCTCTCTGATCGGCTAAGTGCCCGCACACTTATTTCGTGCGTTAACTTGGCATACGGAGTTCATTCCCAGTCTAAGCTCAGATCGGACCGAGGGTTGCGATAGTAGGATCAACAGCGCGCAGGGGGGGACCAGGCCGGTCCTCGACTTGTATAATTCTGCCTCTCCGGTCGACTGAGCGCTCGTAAGCTCGTTTTGTGGGTTGGCTTAGGCATACGGAGTTTATTCCATGTCTAAGCATACGGAGTTTATTCCATGTCTAAGCATACGGAGTTCATTCCCAGTCTAATATCAGACCAGACCGAGGGTTGCGATAGCAGGACCCGTAGCAGGATCGATAGCACGTAGGGGGGATCGGGTCGATCCCCGGCTTGCGCATTCTGCCTCTCCGGCCAGCTGAGCGCCCGCACGCTCATTCCATGGGTTGGTTTAGGCATACGGAGTTCATTCCATGTCTAAGCCCCAGCCAAACCAAGGGTTGTGGTAGCAAGACCGATAGCGGGATCGGTAGCATGCAAAGGGGGACCAGGCTGATCCCTGGCTTACGCGTTATGCCTCTCCAGTCGACGGAGCGCCCGCACGCTCATTTCATGGGTTGACTTAGGCATACGGAGTTCATCCCCAGTCTAAGCATATAGAGTTCATTCCCAGTCTAAGATCAGACCGGACCGAGGGTTGCGACAGGAAGACCAGCAGCACGCAAGGGGGACTGAGCCGATCCTCGGCTTTTGCATTCTGCCTCCCCAACTGACCTCTCTGGCCGACTGAGCACCCGCATGCACATTTCATGGGTTGACTTAGGCATACGTAGTTCATCCCCAGTCTAAGCATACAGAGTTCATTCCCAGTCTAATATCAGACCAGACCGAGGGTTGCGATAGCAGGATCGGTAGCACGCAAGGGGGACCGGGCCAATCCCTGGCTTGTGCATTCTGCCTCTCCGATCGGCTGAGTGCTCGCATGCCCGTTTCGTGTGTTGGCTTAGGAATAAGGAGTTCATTCCATGTCTAAGCCTCAGTCGGACAGAGGGTTGTGGCAACGGGACCGACAGCACGCAGAGGGGGATCGGGTGAATCCCTGGCTTGCGCATTATTTCTCTTCGATCGGTTCAGCGCCCGCACGCTCGTTTCGTGGGTTGACTTAGGCATACAGAGTTAATTCTCAGTCTAAGATTAGGCCGGATAGAGGGTTGCTGTAGTAGGATCGACAGCACACAGGGAGGGACCGGTCGATCCTCGGCTTACGCATTCTGCCTCTCCGACCGGCTGAGCGCCCACATGCACATTTTGTAGGTTGGCTTAGGCATACGGAGTTCATTCCATGTCTAAGCATACAGAGTTCATTCCCAGTCTAAGATCAGACCGGACCGAGGGTTGCGGTAGCAGGACCAGTAGCAGGATCGACAGCACGCAGAGGGGGACCGAGCCGATCCCTGGCTTTCACATTCTGCCTCTCTGGCCGGCTGAGCGCCCACACGCTCGTTTCATGGGTTGGCTTAGGCATACGGAGTTCATTCCATGTCTAAGCCCTAGTCGGACTGAGGGTTGTGGTAGCAGGACCGATAGTGAGATCGGTAACACGTAAAAGGGGATCGGGCTGATCCTCGGCTTACGCATTATGCCTCTCCGACCAGTCTCTCTGGTCGGCTCAACGCTCGCATGCTCGTTTCATGGGTTGACTTAGGCTTATGGAGTTCATCCCCAGTCTAAGCATATGGAGTTCATTCCCAGTTTAAGATCAGACTGGATCGAAGGTTGTGGCAGCAGGATCGACAGCATGCAGGGGGGACCAAGTAGATCCCTGGCTTGTTTATTCTACCTCTCCGGTAGGCTGAGTGCCCGCACGCTCATTTTGTGGGTTGGCTTAGGCATACGGAGTTCATTCCATGTCTAAGCATACGGAGTTCATTCCCAGTCTAGGATTTTGAGGCACGATGCACATATTGGGCTCGGGCATGTGCTGGTGCCGCATTTTTTCACCCGAGGCACCATTGTTGGAGTATCGCCGGAGAGCCTAACAGGCAACATTGGGGGTTTCGACGATTGGGGGGCTAGGGGGTGTGCGCACATGATGTGCGATGGGTGCTAGTACTTGGCCCTTATATTGGCCCCTTATCCCTCATCAAACCTAGAGAGCTCACACCCCCTTGTGGCTGCAGGACCGACGCAGAGGGGGATCGAGCCAATCCTCGACTTGCACATTATGCCTCTCCAGTCGGCTCAGCGCCCGCACGATCATTTCGTGGGTTAACTTATGCATACAGAGTTCATTCTCAGTCTAACATCGGATCGAACCGAGGGTTGCAGTAGCAGGATCGACAGCATGCAGGGGGGACCGGGTCGATCCCCGGCTAGCGCATTCTGCCTCTCCAGTCGACTGAGTGCCCGTACGCTCATTTCGTGGGTTGGCTTAGGCATACGAAGTTCATTCCATGTCTAAGCCCCAATCGGATCGAGGGTTGTGGTGGCAGGATCGGTAGCAGGATCAGCAGCACGCAAAAGGGGATTGGGCTTATCCTAGGGTTGCGCATTATGCCTCTCTAATCAGCCTCTATGACTGACTAAGCGCCCACATGCTCATTTCACGGGTTGACTTAGGCATACAGAGTTCATCCCCAGTCTAAGCATATGGAGTTCATTCTCAGTCTAAGATCAGACGGGACTGAGGGTTGCGGCAGCAGGATCTAAACAAGTGGTCTACATGCTCTCCCAAAGTCTGGCTGTAGATCACAATGACATCCAAATAAACCACAACAAACCGATCAAGGAATGACTGAAGTACCTTGTTCATAAGGGTGCAGAATGTTGTTGGGGCATTCGTGAGTCCAAAAGGCATCACCAAGAACTCATACGAACCATACCGAGTGACACATGCTGTCTTTGGCTCATCTCCCCCTGCGATCCTAACTTGATAGTAGCCTATCCTCAAATCCAGCTTGGTGAACCACCTTACGCTCCCAAGTTGATCGAACTAGTCCGCAATGAGTGGGATGGGGTACCTGTTCTTGATGGTTAGCTTGTTCAAAACCCGATAGTCTATGCACAGTCGTAACGACCCATCATGCTTGTGTTGAAATAGAACCGGTGCACCATAGGGTGCCTTCGATGGCCTGATGAAGCCAGCATTAACTAACTCTTTGAGCTGCTTCCTCAACTCCTCCAACTCTGGTCGAGACATTCGGTAAGGGGCTCTAGCTCGTGGCTTTGCCTCGGACACCAGCTCGATCTTGTGGTCCACCTCCCTGTTAGGTGGTAGCTTGCTAGGTAGCTTTACGGGCATCACATCACTAAAGGTCTTCAGCACCTTTAGCACTTCCAAGGGTGACTCGATCTTTTTCTCCCTTGGCTCATCATATTTCAGGGCTGCCAAAAAGGTGTCTTCTTGTCTGCTTGCCGCCTTGGCAAATTGGATGGCTGACACCACCCGCGACCCAACTCCAGACCCTTTCCTCAGTGGCACTAAGCATTGGGACCGTGCATCGAAGATGCAAACACAATCGGCAAAAGGCACAAGGAGGGCGTTAATCTGAACAAGGAAATCCAACCCAATCACAAACTCATAGTCATCAAGGGGTATTACCTCAATGGTCTCCTTGCCTTTCCAGTCTCCAAGCTGCAACTCTGCTCCCCGCACTACTCTAATGGCTGGAACTTCATTGGAGTTCATCGTTTTGATGGTACCAGTCCCTTTCTGCACCTTTAGTCTGAGCTTCCGGGCTCTATCACCTAAAATAAAAAGATGTGAAGCACCTGTGTCCACCAATGCGCTCACCTTCTGACCCGCAACCATCAGATCCGCAAACATCAAGCCCTTTGGCTTATGGCTCCCCTTACTCTGGACAACATTGAGCACCAACGACCCAAGCTATGCTGCCCCTGACTTTGGCTTCTCGTCAAACTCCTTGTCTACAACAGCCAGCTTGCCCTTCTGCGGCAATTGCGTGCTACATGGCTTCCTCCACAAAGGTAGCATGCTAGTGGCTCTCGATCCCCCTTTGCTTTCCACTTGCCTGTTGGTGGCTTCCTCTCGCCATCCTTGGTTAAACAGTCTCAGTCTCCATCCTTGGACTCCCGATCATGGTCTTTCCCCTTGGACTGCTTCTTTCGATCCCTATCATCCCTGCCCTTACCCTTGGGCTTGGTAGACTCAAACTTGTTCATAGGCTTGAACTCTATCAAGGCCTCGACAGTAGTCATGGCTTTAGCCAAGTCATGAACTCCTCTCCTTTATAGCTCATGCTTCACCCACGGCTTCAGCCCATCCACGAAAGCAAATAAGGTGTCATTCTTGCCTAGATTCGAGATTTGTAGCATCAGTTCAGAGAATTTCTGGACATACTCCCTTATGTCCCCTTGCTGCCTTAGCCTGCGTAACTTCGCCTGCGCCTCATCATTGGCATACTCCGGGTAAAATTGTTCTCTGAACTCCTTTTGGAACTCTGCCCAGGTTCTAATCTTGGTGCTCCCACGCTTGACATCATCACACCTGTGTCTCTACCACAATAAGGCTACATCAGTGAGATACATAGTAGTGGTGCTTACCTTTATCGCCTCGTCTTGCATGCCCATGGCCTAGAAGTACTGCCCCATACCCCAAAGGTAGTTATCTACTTCCTTGGCCACCCCAGTCCCCTTGAACTTCTTAGGCTTGCGGACATCCAATCTGGACTTGGACACTCCAGCAAACATGCCATTCCCAATGGCAGTCTTGCAAGCAACGAGCTCACTGGTAAGCTCCTCCATCCGTTGGTGCATGGCCTCCATGCCATTGCGTAAGGTCAGCATTTCAGCCTTCAAGGTCTAATTCTTTTGGGTGAACACGTCCAAGCCTTTGTTGAGAGCAGCTTGCAGCTCACTTTGGATCTCCTCCCTCACGAAGTCTAGCGATGCAATGTGAGTCTCTACCCCCTCAAGCTTCTCCCCCATGTCGCCCATGGTAACCTCCACCTTGGCCAGCCTACCATCCATGGTAGACCAGATATCTCTAGAACTGGCTTTCCTCCCTCTTCCATGCCCATGCTCCTAGGCCTCTGGTTGTTGGTTAGCAGTGTCACTTTGGGATGCCATCTCCTCTAACCTGCACAACACAAACACGCAGAATCGAACTTGCTCTGATACCAACTGTCACGGGCTCTGACCTTAGACTTAGAAACCGTGCGGCCTTAGGCTTGGAATCTCCTCCTTTATGCCTAAGTCAGCCTAATACACAAGTGTACGGGCACTAGAACAACAGGAAGGGCTGATTACCTAACTTAAAGAGAAACAAGATAAGAAGGTAGAATTCTAGAAATGCTCCTGTATTCACTGAAACATAAGTGTTGGATGGTGTACAAATGAGGGAAAACTAGCCCTCTATTTATAGTTGAGGCTCCAGCTTACACTTAATGGCAATATCCCTAGAATAAAGGCTAAAATAATGGGATTATACAGATTACAATCAGTCAGGATGCTAACTCTTGATTTTCGGGGTCAACCAAATATGCCAGGATGCTACTGCTGATCCTGCCTGCTTCTAGAAGCTTCCCTTGCATGTCCAGCACCTTGGGCCCTTCTAGATGTGGTGCGGGCAGCTTGTGTGCCAGGCCTTGGTCTCACGGGCTGGCCTGCAAGTTGGGCAGGCATTCTGAACTCGTTCGCTAGGCTTTGCGCATAGATACCCGCCAGCACGCCTAGTTTACGGGCCTCAACCTCTGGCTCGCTTGATGTGCCTGGCGCGCCCCTCCCAGGGTGTGACACTTGGCCCTTATATTGGCCCCCTATCCCTCATCAAACCTCGAGAACTCACACCCCCTTAAAGAGCATTTGAGATTTTATAGGTTTGCTGCCAGTAGCCATTAAAGTGTCTGAAATGGGGACACTTTTTTCAATTGGTCACAAAATCTTCTCCACTTTGATTTTTTAGCTGAATTGTTTTGTGCATGCCAACAAAAATACAAGGATCACCTCTACCAAATTTGGGGAAAAAACTCTTTCTAAAACAATTTTAAAAAATCTCGAACCGTAAAATGTTTCTAAAATAAAAAACGAGTCGTCTTGCCACGAAACTTCACATGAAGGCTTAGGGGACCATTGTATGAATTTACAAGCCATAAAAATGGCATTGGCATGGCAGAAATATGAAGATGTGCTTGAACCCACCTACCACCCATTCGATCCCCAGCTTGTGCATCTTGCCTCTCTGGTCGGCTGAGCACCCGCATGCTCATTTCATGGGTTGACTTAGGCATACGGAGTTCATCCCCAGTCTAAGCATACGGAGTTCATTTTGAGTCTAAGATCGGATCGAACTGAGGGTTGCGACAACAGGATCGATAGCACGCAGGGGTGATCGGCTTGTTTATTCTACCTCTCTGACCGGCTAATTGCCCGCACGCCCGTTTCGGTGGTTGGCTTAGGCATAGGGAGTTCATTCCATGTCTAAGCCCCAACCGGACCGAGGGTTGTGGTAGCGGGACCAGCAGCACGCAGAGGGGGACCAGGCCAATCCCTAGCTTGCGCATTATGCCTCTCCGGCCAGCTCAGCTGTCGTACGCTCATTTCGTCAGTTGAGTTAGGCATACAGAGTTCATTCCTAGTCTAAGATCAGACCAAGGGTTGCAACAACAGGATCGACAGCACGTAGGGGGGATCAAGCCGATCCCCGGCTTGCCCATTCTGCCTCTCCGTCCGGCTGAGTGCCTACACGCTCGTTTCGTGGGTTGGCTTAGGCATACGGAGTTCATTCCATGTCTAAGCATACGAAGTTTACTCCCAGTCTAAGATCAGACCAGATTGAGGATTGTGGTAGTAGGACCAGCAGCAGGATTGACAGCACGCAGGGGGGACCAGGCCGATCCTCAGATTGTGCATTCTGCCTCTCCGGTCGATTGAGTGCCTGCACACTCGTTTCGTGGGTTCGCTTAGGCATATGGAGTTCATTCCATGTCTAAGCCCCAGTTGGACTGGGGGTTGTGGTCGCAGGACCGGTAGCGGGATCGGCAGCATGCAAAGGGGGACTGGGCTGATCCCCGGCTTGTGTATTATGCCTCTCCGATCGACCTCTCTGGTAGGCTGAGAGCCCGCACCCTCGTTTCTTGGGTTGACTTAGGCATACGAAGTTCATCCAAAATCTAAGCATATGGAGTTCATTCCCAGTCTAAGATAAGATCGGACCGAGGGTTTCCACAGCAGGATCGGCAGCACGCTAGGCTTTGTGCGTAGATACCCGCTAGCACGCCTGGTCTGTGGGCCTCAGCCTCTGGCTCGCCTGTTGATGCGCCTGATGTGCCTGGCGAGCCCCTCCCGGGGTGTGACACTTGGCCCTTATATTGGCCCCGTATCCATCAACAAACCTTGAGAACTCACACCCCCTTAAAGAGCATTTGAGATTTTATAAGTATGCTGCCAGTAGCCATCGAAGTGCCTGAAATGGGGACACTTTTTCAAACGGTCACAAAATCTTCTCCACTTTGAGTTTTTAGCTGAATTTTTTTGTGCATGCCAACAAAAATACAAGTATCGCTTCTACCAAATTTTGGGACAAAACTCTTTCTAAAAAAATTTTAAAAAATCCCAAACCGTAAAAAGTTTCAAAAATCATGAAAAATAGAAAATGGGTCGTCTTGCAACGAAACTTCACATGAAGGCTTAGGGGACCATTGTACGAATTTACAAGCCATAAAAATGGGATTGGCATGGTAGAAATATGAAGATGTGCTTGAACCCACCCTCCACCCATTCGATCCCCGGCTTGTGCATCCTGCCTCTCTGGTCGGTTGAGCGCCCGCACGCTCGTTTCGTGGGTTGACTTAGGCATATAGAGTTCATCCCCAGTCTAAGCATATGGAGTTCATTCACAGTCTAAGATCGGATCGAACCAAGGGTTGCGGCAACAGGATCGATAGCACGAAAAGGGGATCGGGCCATTCCATGGCTTACGCATTCTGCCTCTCCGGTCGGCTGAGCATCAGCACGCCCGTTTCATGGGTTGGCTTAGGCATAGGGAGTTCATTCCATGTCTAAGCCCCAGCCAGACCGAGGGTTGTGGCAGTGGGACCGACAGCACGCAGAGGGGGACCGAGCTGATCCTCGACTTGCGCATTATGCCTCTCCAGCTAGCTCAGCGCCCGCACGCTCATTTCATGAGTTGACTTAGGCATACGGAGTTTATTCCTAGTCAAAGATCAGACCGAACCAAAGGTTACGATAGCAGGATCGACAGCACGCAGGGGGGACTGGGCTGATCCCCGGCTTGCGCATTCTGCCTCTCTGATCGACTGAACGCCCGCACGCTCGTTTCATGGGTTGGCTTTTGCATAGTGAGTTCATTCCATGTCTAAGCCCCACCTGGACTGAGGGTTGTGGCAGCAGGATCGACAGCACGTACAGGGGGACCGGGCTGATCCCCGGCTTACGAATTATGCCTCTTCGACCGGCTCAGCGCCCGTACGCTTATTTCATGGGTTGACTTATACATACGGAGTTCATTTCCAGTCTAAGGTCGGACCGGACTGAGGGTTGCTGCAACAGGATCGACAGCATGCAGGGGGGACCGGGCCGATCCCTAGCTTGCGCATTCTGCCTCTCTGGTCGACTGAGTGCCCGCACGCTCGTTTCATGGGTTGGCTTAGGCGTGCGGAGTTCATTCCATGTCTAAGCATACGGTGTTCATTCCTAGCTAGTATTTTGACCCACGGTGCACATGTTGGGCTCGGGCATGAGCTGGTGCCACATTTATTTTGCCCGGGGCACCATCGTCGGAGCATCGCCGGAGAGCCAAATCGGCGGCATTGGGGGTTCCGACGATTGGGGGGCCGGGGGGCTGTGCACACATGATGTGCGATGGATGCTAGTACTTGGCCCTTATATTGGCCCCCTATCCCTCATCAAACCTCGAGAACTCACACCCCCTTAAAGAGCATTTGAGATTTTATAGTTTTGCTGCCAGTAGCCATTACAGTGTCTGAAATGAGGACACTTTTTTCAAACGGTCACAAAATCTTCTCCACTCTGAGTTTTTAGCTGAATTTTTTTTTGCATGCCAAAAAAAATACAAGGATCACCTCTACCAAATTTGGGGACAAAAATCTTTCTAAAAAAATTTTAAAAAATCATAAACCACAAAAAGTTTCAAAAATCGTTAAAAATAGAAAACGGGTCATCTTGCCACGAAACTTCACATGAAGGCTTAGGGGACCATTGTATGAATATACAAGGCATAAAAATGGCATAGGCAGAAATATGAATATGTTCTTGAACCCACCTACCACCCGTTCGATCCTCGGATTGTGCATCCTGCCTCTCTGGTCGACTGAGCGTCTGCACGCTTGTTTCGTGGGTTGACTTAGGCATACAGAGTTCATCCCCAGTCTAACCGTATGGAGTTCATTCCTAGTCTAAGATCAAACTGGACTGAGGGTTACGGTAGCAGGATCGGTAGCACGCAGGGGGGACCGGCCTGTCCCCGGCTTGCGCATTCTGCCTCCCCAGCTGACTGAGTGCCCGCACGCCCATTTCGTGGGTTGGCTTAGGCATAGGGAGTTCATTCCATGTCTAAGCCCCAGCTAGACCGAGGGTTGTGGCAGCGAGACCGACAGCACATAGAGGGGGATCGGGTCGATCCTCAGCTTGCGCATTATGCCTCTCTGGTCGGCTCAGCACCCGCATGCTCGTTTCATGGGTTGACTTAGGCAGACGGAGTTCATTCCTAGTCAAAGATCAGATTGGACCGAGGGTTACGGTAGCAGGATCGACAGCACGTAGGGGGGACTGGGTCGGTCCCTGGCTTGCGCATTCTGCCTCTCCGACCGGCTGAGTGCCCGCACGCTCGTTTCGTGGGTTGGCTTAGGCATATGGAGTTCATTCCATGTCTAAGCATACGGAGTTCATTCCCAGTCTAAGATCAGACCGGACCGAGGGTTACAACCTCAGGATCGGTAGCATACAGGGGGGACCGGACCGATCCCTAGCTTGTGCATTCTGCCTCTCCAATCGACTGAATGCCCGCATGCCCATTTCATGGGTCGGCTTAGGCATAGGGAGTTCATTCCATGTCTAAGTCCCAGCCGGACTGGGGGTTGTGGCAGTGGGACCGATAGCACGCAGAGGGGGATCGGGCCAATCCCAGCTTGGGCATTATGCCTCTCCGACCGGCTCAGCGCTTGAACGCTCATTTCGTGGGTTGACTTAGGCATACGGAGTTCATTCCATGTCTAAGCATACGGAGTTCATTCCCAGTGTAAGAGTTTGAGCCACGAGGCACATGCTGGGCTCGGACATGTGCTGGTACCGCATTCTTTTCGCCTGAGGCACCATCGTCGGGGGAGCCGAGGGGTGTGCAGACATGATGTGTGATGGGTGCTGGTACTTGGCCCTTATATTGGCCCCTTATCCCTCATCAAATCTCGAGAACTCAAAGCCCCTTAAAGAGCGTTTGAAAATTTATAGGTTTGCTACCAGTAGCCATTAAAGTGTCTGAAATGGGGACACTTTTTTCAAACGGCCACAAAATCTTCTCCACTTTGAGTTTTCAGCAGAATTGTTTTGTGCATGCCAACAAAAATACAAGGATCACCTCTACTAAATTTGGGGACAAAATTCTTTGTAAAAAAATTTAAAAAAATCTCAAACCGTAAAACCTATCGAAAATCATGAAAAATAGAAAACGGGTCGTCTTGCCCCGAAACTTCACATGAAGGCTTAGGGGACCATTGTATGAATTTACAAGCCATAAAAATGGCATTGGCATGGCAGAAATATGAAGATGTGCTTGAACCCACCTACCACCCGTTCGATCTTCGGCTTACGCATCCTGCCTCTCTGGTCGGCTAAACGCCCGCACGCTCATTTCGTGGGTTGACTTAGGCATACAGAGTTCATCCCCAGTCTAAGCATAAGAGTTCATTCCCAGTCTAAGATCGAACCAGACCGAGGGTTGCGACAGTAGGATCGACAGCATGCAATGGGGACCGGGCCGGTCCCCGACTTGTGCGTTCTACCTCTCCGGTCGACTGAACGCCTGCACGCCTGTTTCGTCGGTTGGCTTAGGCATAGGGAGTTCATTCCATGTCTAAGCCCCAGTTGGACCGAGGGTTGTGGCAGCAGGACCAACAGCACGCAGAGGGGGACCGGGCCGATCCCCAGCTCGCGCACTCTGCCTCTTCGACTGGCTCAGCGCCCGCACGCTCGTTTCGTGGGTTGACCTATGCATACGGAGTTCATTCCCAGTCTAAGATTGGATCAGACTGAGGGTTACGATAGCAGGATCGACAGCAGGCAGGGGGGATCGGGACGATCCCCGGCTCTCACATTCTGCCTCTCCGGCCGGTTGAGCACCCACACGCTCGTTTCGTGGGTTGGCTTAGGAATATGGAGTTCATTCCATGTCTAAGCATACGGAGTACATTCCCAGTATAAGATTTTGAGCCATGGTGCACATGCTGGGCTCGGGCATGTGCTGGTGCCGCATTTTATCTCCTGAGGCACCATCGCCCGAGCATCACCGGAGAGCCTAACCGACTGCATTGGGGGTTCCGGCGATTGGGGGTCCGGGGGGGTGTGCGCACATGATGTGCGATGGGTGCTGGTACTTGGCCCTTATATTGGCCCCCTATCCCTCATCAAACCTCGACAACTCACTCCCCCTTAAAGAGCATTTGAGATTTTATAGGTTTGCTGCTAGTAGCCCTTAAAGTGTCTGAAATGGGGACACTTTTTTCAAACTGTCACAAAATCTTTTCCACTTCGATTTTTTAGCTGAATGTTTTTGTGCATACCAACAAAAATACAAGGAACACCTCTACCAAATTTGGGGACAAAACTCTTTCTAAAAAAATTTTAAAGAATCTTAAACCGCAAAAAGTTTTGAAAATCATGAAAAATAGAAAACGGGTTGTCTTGCCACGAAACTTCACATGAAGGCTTAGGGCACCATTTTATGAATTTACAAGCCATAAACATGGCATTGGTATGGCAGAAATATGAAGATGTGCTTGAACCCACCTACCACCCGTTCGATCCCCGGCTTACGCATCCTGCCTCTCTGGTCGGCTGAGCACTCGCACGCTCATTTCGTGGGTTGACTTAGGCATACGGAGTTCATCCCCAGTCTAAGCATACAGAGTTCATTCCTAGTCTAAGATCAGACCGGACAGAGGGTTGCGGCAGTAGGATCGACAGCGCCCAGGGGGGACCGGGCTGATCCCCAGCTTGCGCATTCTGCCTCTCCGATCGATTGCGCGCCCGTATGCCCGTTTCATGGGTTGGCTTAGGCATAGGGAGTTCATTCCATGTCTAAGCCCCAGTCGGACCGAGGGTTGTGTCAGCGGGACAGACAGCACGCAGAGGGGGACCGAGCCGATCCCCGGCTTGCGCATTATCCCTCTCCAGCTGGCTCAGCACCCGCACGCTCATTTCATGGGTTGACTTAGGCATACAAAGTTCATTCCCAGTCTAAGATCGGATCGGATCGAGGGTTACGGTAGTAGGATCGACAACATGCAAGGGGGGACCGGGTCAATCCCCAGCTTGCGCATTCTACCTCTCCGGTCGACTGAGCGTCCGCACGCTCGTTTCATGGGTTGGCTTAGGCATATGGAGTTCATTCCATGTCTAAGCATACGGAGTTCATTCCCAGTCTAAGATCGGATCGGACCGAAGGTTGTGGCAGCAGGACCAACAGCAGGATCGACAGCACGCAGGGGGCACCGGGCCGATCCTCGGCTTGCGCATTCTGCCTCTGTGGCCGGTTGAGTGCCCGCACGCTCGTTTCGTGGGTTGGCTTAGGCATACAGAGTTCATTCCATGTATAAGCGCCAACTGAACCGAGGGCTGTGGCAGCAGGACCGACAGCGAGATGAACAACACATAAAGGGGGATCGAGCTGATCCCCGGCTTACGTATTATGCCTCTGCGACTATCCTCCCCGACCGATTAAGCTCCCGCACGCACAATTCATGGGTTGACTTAGGTATACGGAGTTCATCCCTAGTCTAAACATATGGAGTTCATTCCCAATCTAAGATTGGACCAGATCGAGGGTTACGCAACAAGATCCACAGTACGTAGAAGGGATCAGGTCGATCTCTGACTTGCGGTTTCTGCCTCTCCAATCGACTGAGTGCCTGCACGCTCGTTTCGTGGGTTGGCTTGGGCATACGGAGTTCATTCCATGTCTAAGTGCTAGTCAGACCGAGTGTTGTGGCAGCAGGATCGGCAGCATGCAGAGGGGGATCGGGCTAAGCCCCAGCTTGCACATTATGCCTCTTCGGTCGATCTATCCGATCGGCTGAGTGCCCGTACACTCGTTTCATGGGTTGACTTAGACATACGGAGTTCATCCCTAGTCTAAGCATACAGAGTTTATTCCCAGTCTAAGATCGGACCAGACCGAGGGTTGCGACAGCAGGATAGATAGCACGCAGGAGGGACCGGGCCGACACGCTTGTTTCGTGGGATGGCTTAGGCATGTTGAGTTTATTCCATGTCTAAGCTCCAGCCGGACTGAGGGTTGTGGCAGCAGGACAGGTAGCGGGATTGGCAGCACGTAGTGGGGGATCGGGTTGATCACCGACTTACACGTTATGCCTCTCCCACCGCCCCTCCATTCGGTTGAGTGCCCGCATGCTCATTTCGTGGGTTGACTTAGGCATACAGAGGTCATCCCTAGTCTAAGCATATAGAGTTTATTTTTAGTCTAAGATCGGACCAGACCGAAGGTTACGACAGTAGGATCAGCAGCACGCAGGGGGGACCGAGCCGATCCCCGGCTTACGCATTCTGCCTCTCCCGTCGGCTGAGTGCCCGCACGTCTGTTTCCTGGGTTGGCTTAGGCATAGGGAGTTCATTCCATGTCTAAGCCCCGGTCGAAATAGGAGTTGTGGCAGCGGGACCGATAGCATGCAGAGGGGGATTGGGCCGATCCTCGGCTTATGCATTATGCCTCTTCGGTCGGCTCAGCACCTGCACGTTCATTTCATGGGTTGACTTAGGCATACGGAGTTCATCCCCAGTCTATACATATGAAGTTCATTCCCAGTCTAAGGTCAGATCGGACCGAGGGTTATAGTAGTAGGATCGGCAGCACGCAGGGGGGATCGGGCCTATCCCTGACTTACGCATTCTGCCTCTCCGATCAGCTGAGCCCCCGTACGCCGGTTTCATGGGTTGGCTTAGGCATAGGGAGTTCATTCCATGTCTAAGACCCAGCCAGACTGAGGGTTATGGCAGCGGCACCGACAGTACGTAGAGGGGGAACAGGTCGATCCTCGGCTTGCGCATTATGCCTATCCGGCCGGCTCAACGCCCGTACGCTCGTTTCGTGGGTTGACTTAGCCATACGGAGTTCATTCCCAGTCTAAGATCAGATCGGACCGAGGGTTGCGGTAGTAAGATCGACAGCATTCAGGGGGGGACCGGACCGATCCCCTACTTGCGCATTTTGCCTCTCCGACCGACTGAGCACCCGCACGCTCGTTTCATGGGTTGGCTTAGGCATACAGAGTTCATTCCATGTCTAAGCATATGGAGTTCATTCCCAGTCTAAGATTTTGAGCTACGTTGTACATGCTGGGCTCGGGCATGTGCTGGTGCCACATTTTTTTCGCCTGAGGCACCATCGTCGGAGCATCGTCGGAGAGCCTAACCGACGGTATTAGGGGTTCTGGCGATTGGGGGGGCCAGGGGGTGTGCGCACATGATGTGCGATGGGTGCTGGCACTTGGCCCTTATATTGGCCCCCTATCCCTCATCAAACCTCGAGAACTCACACCCCTTAAAGAGCATTTGAGATTTTATAGGTTTGCTGCTAGTAGCCATTAAAGTGTCTGAAATGGGGACACTTTTTTAAACGGTCACAAAATCTTCTCCACTTCGAGTTTTTAGCTGAATTTTTTTTGTGCATGCCAAAAAAAATACAAGGATCACCTCTACCAAATTTGGGGACAAAACTCTTTCTAAAAAAATTTAAAAAAATCCCCAATCGCAAAAAGTTTAGAAAATTGTGAAAAATAGAAAACAGGTCGTCTTGCCATGAAACTTCCCATGAAGGCTTAGGGGACCATTGTATGAATTTACAAGCCATAAAAATGGCATTGGCATGGCAGAAATATGAGGATGTGCTTAAACCCACCTACCACTCGTTTGATCCTCGGCTTGTGCATCCTGCCTCTCTGGTCAGCTGAGTGCCCGCTCGCTTGGGTTGACTTAGGCATACGGAGTTCAGCCCCAGTCTAAGCATATGAAGTTCATTCCCAGTCTAAGATTAGACCAGACCGAGGGTTGCGGCAGCAGGATCGACAGCACATAAGGGGGACTGAACCGATCCCTGACTTGGGCATTCTGCCTCTCCGGCCGGTTGAGTGCCTGCACGCCCGTTTCATGGGTTGGCTTAGGCATAGGGAGTTCATTTCATATCTAAGCCCTAGCTGGATCGAGGATTGTGGTAGCAAGACCAGCAGCACGCAGAGGAGGACCGGGCCGATCCCTGGCTTACGCATTATACCTCTTCGGCCGGTTCAACACCCGCACGCTCGTTTCGTGGGTTGACTTATGCATATGGAGATCATCCTTAGTCTAAGCATATGGAGTTCATTCCCAGTCTAAGATCAGATCGAACCAAGGGTTGCGGTAGCAGGATCGGCAACACGCAGGGGGGACTGGGCCGAGCCTTGACTTGCGCATTCTGCCTCTCTGGCCGGCTGAGTGCCCGTACGCCCGTTTCATGGGTTGGCTTAGGCATAGGAAGTTCATTCCATGTCTAAGCCCCAGTCGGATCGAGGGTTGTGGCAGTGGGACCGGCAACATACAGAGGGGGATCGAGCTGACCCTCGACTTGCGCATTATGCCTCTTCAGCCGGCTCAATGCCCGCACGCTCGTTTCATGGGTTGACTTATGAATACCGAGTTCATTTCCAGTCTAAGATCAGACCAGACCAAGGGTTGCGGTAGCAGGATCGACAGCACGCAGGGGGGGATCGGGCCGGTCCCCGGCTTGTGAATTTTGCCTCTCCGACTGGCTGAGCGCCCGCACGCTCGTTTCGTGGGTTAGCTTAGGCATACGGAGTTCATTCCATGTCTAAGCATACGGAGTTCATTCCCAGTCTAAGATTTTGAGCCACGGTGCACATGCTGGGCTCAGGAATGTGCTGGTGCCGCATTTTTTTTTGCCCAGGGCACCATCGTCGGAGCATCGCCGGAGCATCGTCGGAGAGCCTTACCGGCGGCATTGGGGGTTCTGGCGATTGGGTGGCCGGGGGGGTGTGCGCACATGATGTGTGATGGGTGATGGTACTTGGCCCTTATATTGGCCCCCTATCCCTCATCAAACCTCAAGAACTCACACCCCTTAAAGAGCATTTGAGATTTTATAGGTTTGCTGTCACTAGGCATTAAAGTGTCTGAAATGGGGACACTTTTTTCAAACTGTCACAAAATCTTCTCCACTTCATGTTTTTTGTGCATGCCAACAAAAATACAAGGATCACCTCTACCAAATTTGGGGACAAAACTCTTTCTAAAAAAATTTAAAAAAATCTCGAACCGTAAAAAGTTTGAAAAATCATGAAAAATAGAAAACGGGTCGTCTTGCCACGAAACTTCACATGAAGGCTTAGGGGACCATTGTATGAATTTACAAGCCATAAAAATGGCATTGGCATGGCAGAAATATGAAGATGTGATTGAACCCACCTACCACCCGTTCATTCCCCGACTTGCGCATCCTGCCTCTCTGGTCGACTGAGCGCCCGCACACTCGTTTCGTGGGTTGACTTAGGCATATGGAGTTCATCCCCAGTCTAAGCATACGGAGTTCATTCCCAGTCTATGATCAGACCAGACCGAAGGTTGCGACAGTAAGATCGACAGCACGCAGGTGGGACCGGGCCGATCCCCGGCTTACGCATTCTGCCTCTCCGGTCGACTGAGCGCCTGCACGCCCGTTTCATGGGTTGGTTTAGGCATAGGGAGTTCATTCCATGTCTAAGCCCCAGTCGGATCGAGGGTTATGGCAGTGGGACATGTAGCACACAGAGGGGGACCAGGTTGATCCTCGACTTACGCATTATGCCTCTTCGACCGGCTCAGCGCCTGTACGCTTGTTTTGTGGGTTGACTTATGCATACGGAGTTCATTCCTAGTCTAAGATTGGACCGAATTGAGGGTTGCGGCTGCAGGATCGATAGCACACAGGGGGGACCAGGTCGGTCCCAAGCCTGCGCATTCTGTCTCTCCGGCCGACTGAGCACCCGCACGCTCATTTCGTGGCTTGGCTTAGGCATACGGAGCTCATTCCATGTCTAAGCATACGAAGTTCATTCCCAGTCTAAGATTAGATCGGACTGAGGGTTGCGGTAGCAGGACTAGCACAGGATTGATACCACGTAAGGGGGACCGGGCCGATCCGCGACTTGCGCATTCTGCCTCTCCGATTGGTTGAGCACCCGTACGCTCATTTCGTGGGTTGGCTTAGGCATACGGAGTTCATTCCATGTCTAAGCCCCAATTGGATCGAGGGTTATGGTAGTAGGACCGACAGCGGGATCGGCAGCACACAGAGGGGGACCGGGTTGATCCTCGGCTTACGCATTATGCCTCTTCGACTGGCCTCTTCGGCCGACTGAGCGCCCGCACGCTCGTTTCATGGGTTGACTTAGGCATACGGAGTTCATCCCTAGTCTAAGCATACAAAGTTCATTCCCAGTCTAAGATCAAACCGGATCGAGGGTTGTAGTAGCAAGACCAATAGCAGAATCGACAGCACGCATAGGGGATCAGGCCGATCCCTGGCTTGCGTATTCTGCCTCTTCGGTAGGCTGAGCACCTGCACACTCATTTCGTGGGTTGGCTTAGGCATATGAAGTTCATTCCCTGTCTAAGCCCCAGCCAGATTGAGGGTTGTGGTAGCAGGATCGACAGGGGGATCGATAGCACGTAGAGGGGGGCCGGCATGATCCCCGGCTTACGCATTATGCCTCTCCGACCAACTGAGCACTCGCACGCTTGTTTCGTGGGTTGACTTAGGCATACAGAGTTCATCCCTGGTCTAAGCATATGGATTTCATTCCTAGTCTAAGATCGGATCGGACTGAAGGTTGCGGCAGCAGGATAGGTAGCTCATAGGGGGGACCGGGTCGATCCCCAACTTGCGCATTCTACCTCTCTGGCCGGCTGAGTGCTCGTACGCCCGTTTCATAGGTTCGCTTAGGCATAGGGAGTTCATTCCATGTCTAAGCCCTAGCCGGACCGAGGGTTATGGCAGCGGGACCGGTAGCACACAGAGGGGGACCGGGTTGATCCCCGACTTGCGCATTATGCCTCTCTGACCGGCTCAGCGCCTGTACGCTTGTTTCGTGGGTTGACTTATGCATACGGAGTTCATTCCTAGTTTAAGATTGGACCGGATCGAGGGTTACGACAGCAGGATCGATAGCACACAGGGGGGACCGGGCCGGTCCCAAGCCAACGCATTCTGCCTCTTCGACCGGTTGAGCAACCGCACGCTCGTTTCGTGGGTTGGCTTAGGCATACGGAGTTCATTCCATGTCTAAGCATACAAAGTTCATTCCTAGTCTAAGATCGGATCAGACTGAGGGTTGCGGCAGCAGGACTAGCACAGGATTGATAGCACGTATGGGGGACCGGGTCGATCCGCGGCTTGCGCATTCTGCCTCTCCGGCCGGTTGAGCACCCGTACACTCATTTCGTGGGTTGGCTTAGGCATACGGAGTTCATTCCAAGTCTAAGCCCCAGTTGGACAGAGGGTTGTGGCAGTAGGACTGACAGTGGGATCGGTAGCACACAGAGGGGGATCGGGTTGATCCTCGGCTTACGCATTATGCCTCTTCGATTGGCCTCTCCGGCCGGTTGAGCGCCCGCACGCTCGTTTCATGGGTTGACTTAGGCATACGGAGTTCATCCCCAGTCTAAGCATACAAAGTTCATTCCCAGTCTAAGATCAAACCGGATCGAGGGTTGCAGTAGCAAGACCAATAGCAGAATCGGCAGCACGCAGAGGGGATCGGGTCGATCCCTGGCTTACGCATTCTGCCTCTTCGGTAGGCTGAGCACCTGCACACTCGTTTCATGGGTTGGCTTAGGCATACGAAGTTCATTCCCTATCTAAGGCCCAACCGGATTGAGGGTTGTGGCAGCAGGATCGGCAGCGGGATCGATAGCACGCAGAGGGGGGCCGGCCTGATCCCTGGCTTGCGCATTATGCCTCTTCGACCAACTGAGCACTCGCACGCTCGTTTCGCGGGTTGACTTAGGCATATGGAGTTCATCCCTGGTCTAAGCATATGGAGTTCATTCCCAGTCTAAGATCAGATCGGACTGAAGGTTGCGACAGCAGGATAGGTAGCTCGTAGGGGGGACCGGGTCGATCCCCGACTTGCGCATTCTACCTCTCTGGCAGGGTGAGTGCTCGCACGCCCGTTTCGTGGGTTCACTTAGGCATAGGGAGTTCATTCCATGTCTAAGCCCCAGCCGGACCGAGGGTTGTGGCAATAGGACCGGCAGCACGTAGAGGGGGACCGGGCTGATCCCCGACTTGCGTATTATGCCTCTTCGGTCGGCTCAACGCCCGCACGCTCATTTCATGGGTTGACTTATGCATACGGAGTTCATTCCCAATCTAAGATCAAACCGGATCGAGGGTTGTGAAAGCAGGATTGACAGCACACAGGGGGAGATCGGGCCGATCCTCGGCTTGCGCATTCTACCTCTCTGACCGACTGAGCGCCCGCACACTCGTTTCATGGGTTGGCTTAGGCATACGAAGTTCATTCCATGTCTAAGCATACGGAGTTCATTCCCAGTCTAAGATTTTGAGCCACGGTGCACATGCTGGGCTCGGGCATGTGCTGGTGTCGCATTTTTTTCCCTCGGGGCACCTTCATCGGAGCATCGCCAGAGTGCCTAACCGACGGCATTGGGGGTTACGGTGATCAAGGGGCCGAGGGGTGTGCGCACATGATGTGTGATGGGTGCTGGTACTTGGCCCTTATATTGGCCCCCTATCCCTCATCAAACCTTGAGAACTCACACCCCCTTAAAGAGCATTTGAGATTTTATAGGTTTGCTGCCAATAGCCATTAAAGTGTCTAAAATGGGGACACTTTTTCAAACGGTCACAAAATCTTCTCCACTTTGAGTTTTTAGCTGAATTTTTTTGTGCACGCCAACAAAAATACAAGGATCACCACTACCAAATTTGGGGACAAAAATCTTTCTAAAAAAATTTTAAAAAATCTCGAACCATAAAAAGTTTTGAAAATCGTGAAAAATAGAAATCGGGTCATCTTGCCACGAAACTTCACATGAAGGCTTATGGGACCATTGTATGAATTTACAAGCCATAAAAATGGCATTGGTAAGGTAGAAATATGAAGATGTGCTTCAACCCACCTACCACCCATTCGATCCCCGGCTTGTGCATCTTGCCTCTCTGGTCGGCTGAGCGCCCGCACGCTCGTTTCCTGGGTTGACTTAGGCATACGGAGTTCATCTGCCATCTAAGCATATGGAGTTCATTCCCAGTCTAAGATTGGACCGGACCGAGGGTTGCGACAGCAGGATCGACAGCACGCAGGGGGGACTGGGTCGATCCCCGGCTTGTGCATTCTGCCTCTCCGGTGGCTGAGCGCCCGCACGCCTGTTTTATGGGTTAGCTTAGGCATAGGGAGTTCATTCCATGTCTAAGCCCCAGTCGAACGGAGGGTTGTGGCAGCGGGATCGATAGCACGTAGAGGGGGATCGGGTCGATCCCCGACTTACGTATTATGCCACTCCAGCTGGCTCAGCACCCGCATGCTCGTTTCATGGGTTGACTTAGGCATACGGAGTTCATTTCCAGTCTAAGATCAGACTGGATCGAGGGTTGTGGTAGCAGGATCGACAGCACGCATGGGGGATCGGGCCAATCCCTGGCTTGCGCATTCTGCCTCTTCGATCGGCTGAGCACCCGTACGTTCATTTCGTGGGTTGGCTTAGGCATACGGAGTTCATTCCTAGTCTAAGATCAGACCGGACCGAGGGTTATGGTAGCAGGAGCGGTAACAGGAGCAGCAGCAGGATCGGCTACACGCAGGGTGTACCGGGCCGATCCCCGGCTTGCGCATTTTGTATCTCCGATCGGTTGAGCACCCGTATGCTCATTTCGTGGGTTGGCTTAGGCATGCGGAGTTCATTCCATGTCTAAGCCCCAGTTGGACCGAGGGTTATGGTAGTAGGACCGACAGCGGGATCGGTAGCACGCAGAGGGGAACTGGGCTGATTCTCGACTTACGCATTATACCTCTTCGGTCGGCCTCTTCGGCCGGCTGAGCACCCGCACGCTCATTCGTGGGTTGACATAGGCATACGGAGTTCATCCCCAGTCTAAGCATACAAAGGTCATTCCTAGTTTTAGATCAGACTGGACTAAGGGTTGCGACAGCAGGATCGGTAGCACGCAGGGGGGACCGGGCTGATCCCTAGCTTGCGCATTCTACCTCTCCGGCCGGCTGAGCGCCCGCACGTCCGTTTCATGGGTTGGCTTAGGCATAGGGAGTTCATTCCTTGTCTAAGCCCTAGTCAGATCGAGGGTTGTGGCACAGGATCGACAGCACGCAGAGGGGGACCGGGTCAATCCCCGCCTTGCGCATTATGCCTCTTAGGCCGGCTCAGTGCCCGCACGCTCGTTTTTTGGGTTGACTTATGCATATGGAGTTCATTCCTAGTGTAAGATCAGACCGGATCGAGGGTTGCGGTAGCCAGATTGACAGCACGTAGGGGGCATCGGGTCGATCCCTGACTTGCGCATTCTACCTTTTTGGCCGACTGAGCACCCGCACGTTCGTTTCGTGGGTTGCCTTAGGCATATAGAGTTCATTCCATGTCTAAGCAAACAGAGTTCATTCCCAGCCTAAGATTTTGAGCCACGGTGCACATGCTGGGCTCGGGCATGTGCTGGTGTCGCATTTTTTTTGCATGAGGCACCATCGTCGGAGCATCATCGGAGAGCCTAACCAGCAGCATTGGGGGTTTCGATGATTGAGGGGGTTAGGGGGTGTGCGCACATGATGTACGATGGGTGCTGGTACTTGTGTCATGGGCTCTGACCTTAGACTTAGAAACCGTACGACCTTAGGCTTGGAATCTCCTCCTTTATGCCTAAGTCAGCCTAAAACACAAGCGTACGGGCACTAGAACAACGGGAAGGGCTGATTACGCAAGTTAAAGAGAAACAGGATAAGAAGGCAGAATTCTGGAAATGCTCTTGTATTCACTGCAACGAAAGTGTTTGATGGTATACAAATGAGGGAAGAGCAGCCCTCTATTTATAGTTGAGGCTCCAGCTTACACTTAATGGCAATATCCTTAGAATAAAGGTTAAAATCATGGGATTATGCAAATTACAATCAATCAGGATGCTAACTCTTGATTTTCAGGGTCAACCAAATCTACCAGGATACTGCTGCTGATCCTGCCTGCTTCCAGAAGCTTCCCTTGCATGTCCAGCACCTTGGGCCCATCTGGATGTGGTGTGGGCAGCTTGTATGCCAGGCCTTGGTCTCATGGGCTGGCCTGCAAGTTAGGCGGGCATTTTGAACTCGTTTGCAAGGCTTTGCACGCAGATACCTACCAGCACGCCTGGTCTACGGGCCTCAACCTCTGGGTCACTTGCTGGTGCGCCTGATGTGCCTGGCGTGCCCGCCCAGGGCATGACATTCTCCCCCACCTGATTGCACAATGCCCTCATTACATCTTTTGCATGGTACTACCTGATCTGGTCCCTGAATTGCCATAAGTCATCTGCTAGTTCCCAGATCACCTCACTATCTGGAAGTCCCTTCTAGCACACCAAGTACTCTTATCTTGGCTGATAGTTCTTCCGTCTTACCTCCCGGTCAGCTATGATGCTGTGGACCTCCTTCTCATATGAGGCCCTTGCTCCCAATGGTGCACACTTTGACTCTGCCCATCCTGGATCTCCCTCATCCTCATGGAACAGCTTGAGCATGCTCACATGGAACACTGAGTGTACCATCAACTTGGGTGGCATATCCAGCTTGTAGGCAACCTTGCCTACCCTTTTGACTACTCGAAAAGGTCCCTCATACCTCCGAACTAGGCCTTTGTGTAGCCCCCTATGGTGCACAATGGGATGCAGCTTCACCAATACCAAGTCTCCAACCTGGAACTGCACGTCCCGCCTATTCTAGTCTGCCCACTTCTTCGACCTCTTGGCCGCCTTGTGTAGACAAACTCTGGGCAAGTCAGTTTGCTCCTGCCATGCCTTGGCAAACTTGTATGCTATTGGATTCGGCCCTGTATAACCTGCAGCAATCGAATCGGGTGTTAGTGGTTGTTACCCTGTCACAACCTCAAATGGGCTCTGGTTTGTTGCCTCGCTCCTTTGCAAGTTGTAGGAAAACTACGCAATATCTAGCAACTTTGGCCAGTCTTTTTGTGTGGCACTTACATAGTGCCTGAGGTAGACCTCCAATAGTCTATTCACTCGTTCTGTCTGCCCATCAGTCTGTGGATGCATGCTAGTGGAAAAGTTCAAGTCTGACCCCAACAGCTTGAACAACTCAGTCCAGAACCTGCCCGTGAAAAGCCTGTCCCGATCACTAACAATGGTCATCGGCACTCCTCAGTACTTAACCATGTTCTTCAGGAACAATCGAGCTGCCTCTTCGACTGGGCACTCTTTAGTTGCTGGAATGAAGATTCCATACTTGGAAAACCTATCCATCACTACCATGATGCTTCCAAACCCTTCTGCTTTAGGTAGACTGACTATAAAGTCCAGAGAAACACTCTCCCATGGTCGCTCTGGCATTGGCAATGGCTCCAAGAGACCGTCTGGTTTTTTTAGCTCCACTTTGTGCTATTGGCACACAAGACAAGTCTTTACATAGGCCTCCACATCGTCCCTCATGTGTGGCCAGTAGTACCAGTCCTCGATCAACGCCAAGGTATGGCTCACTCCGGGGTGTCCAGCCCACCTTGAATCATGGCATTCTTGCAAAACTTCCTTGCGGAGCTTCCTATGCTGTGGCATAAATAGTCTACTTCCCCTGGTGTACAGCAAGCTATCCTACAACCAAAACCACCTAGTCTTACCTTGCTGGGCGTACTCTATCAAAACCTTGGCTTTAGGATCATGCACAAGTCCCTTCTTGATGTGCGACACCAGTGACCCTTCTGGTTGGCTAATGGCAGCAAGGTTAGCCTTCCTGCTCAGGGCGTCTACCATTAGGTTCACCCGCCCCGGCTTGTACTCCATCTAGAAATCAAATTCCATGAGAAAATCTTGCCATCTTGCCTGCTTGGGGGACAGCTTCTTTTGCGTCTGGAAGTAGTTGGTCGCCACATTGTCCATCCTAACCACGAACCTCGACCCCAATAGGTAATGGCACCAAGTGCGCAAGTAGTGCACCACTGCAGTCATCTCCTTCTCTTGGACCGTGTACTTGCGCTCAATCTCGTTCAACCTCTTGCTTTCGAACGTGACTGGACGTCCCTCCTGTATCAACACACCCCCTATGGCAAAGTCTGATGCATCCGTATGCACCTCATATGGCTTGGCATGGTCTGGGAAGGCCAAGACTGGCCCCTCGGTCACAGCCCGCTTCAACCTATCAAAGGCTTCCTAGCACCTTGCGCTCCACTCCCATACTTTCCCTTTCTTGATCAAGTCAGTCAATGGCGTGGCTATTGCTGAGTGACCTTTGATGAAGTGCCTGTAGTAGTTGACCAGCCCAAGGAACAATCTCAACTCAGTGACCTTGGCTGGCGGTTGCCACTCCAAGATGGCATGTATCTTGCCATCATCCATGCATATCCTACCACCTTCCACTATGTGGCCAAGGAACGAGATCTCCTGTTGGGCGAATGAGCACTTCTCCCTCTTGACAAACAGTTTGTGCGCCCACAACACCTCAAACACCTATCTCAAGTGGTCTACATGCTCTCCCAAAGTCTGGCTGTAGATCACAATGTCATCCAAATAAACCACAACAAACCGATTAAGGAATGACTGAAGTACCTTGTTCATAAGGGTGCAGAATGTTGCTGGGGCGTTCGTGAGTTTGAAAAGCATCACCAAGAACTCATACGAACCATACCGAGTGACACATGCTATCTTTGGCTCATCTCCCTCTGTGATCCTGACTTGATAGTAGCCTGACCTCAAATCCAGCTTGGTGAACCACCTTGCGCTCCCAAGTTGATCGAACAAGTCCGCAATGAGTGGGATGGGATACTTGTTCTTGATGGTCAGCTTGTTCAAAGCCCGATAGTCTATGCACAGCCACAACAACCCATCATGCTTACGCTGAAATAGAACCGGTGCACCATAGGGTGCCTTCAATGGCCTGATGAAGCCAGCATCAACTAACTCTTTGAGCTGCTTCCTCAACTCCTCCAACTCTGGTGGAGACATTCGGTAAGGGGCTCTAGCTGGTGGCTTGGCCTCGAACACCAGCTCGATCTTGTGGTCCACCTCCCTCTTAGGTGGTAGCTTGCTAGGTAGCTTTACGGGTATCACATCACTAAAGGTCTTCAGCACCTTTAGTACCTCCAAGGGTGACTCGATCTCCTTCTCCCTTGGCTCATCATATTTCAGGGCTACCAAGAAGGTGTCTTCTTGTTTGCTTATCGCCTTGGCAAATTGGATGGCTGACACCACCCATGACCCAACTCCAGACCCTCTTCTCAATGGCACTAGGCATTGGCACTGTGCATCCAAGATGCAAACACAATCGGCAAAAGGCACAAGAAGGGCATTAACCTGAACAAAGAAATCCAACCCAATCACAAACTCATAGTCATCAAGGGGTATTACCTCAATGGTCTCCTTGCCTTTCTAGTCTCCAAGCTGCAACTCCACTCCCCGCGCTACTCCAATGGCTGGAACTTCTTTGGAGTTCATCATTTTGATGGTACCAGTCCCTTTTTGCACCTTTAGTCTGAGCTTTCGAGCTCTATCACCTGAAATAAAAAGATGTGAGGCACATGTGTCCACCAATGCACTCACCTTTTGACCCGTAACCATCAGATCCGCAAACATCAAGCCCTTTGGCTTACGGCTCCCCTTACTCTGGATAACATTGTGCACCAACGACCCAAGCTTTGCTACCCCTGACTCTGGCTCCTCGTCAGACTCCTTGTCTACAGCAGCCAGCTTGCCCTTCAGTGGGTAATTGCATGCTATGTGGCTCCCTCCACATAGGTAGCTTGCTAGTGGCTTTCGGTTGCCCTTTGCTTTCCACTTGTCTGCTGGTGGCTTCCTCTCATCATCCTTGGTTGAACGGTCTCGATCTCCATCCTTGGACTCCTGATCATGGTCCTTCCCCTTGGATTGCTTCTTCTGATCCCTATCATCCTTGCCCTTACCCTTAGGCTTGGTAGACTCAAACTTGTTCAGAGGTTTGAACTCTATCAAGGCCTCGGCAGTAGTCATGGCTTTAGCCAAGTCATGAACTCCTATCCTTTGTAGCTCGTGCTTCACCCATGGCTTCAGCCCATTCATGAAAGCAAATAAGGCGTCCTTCTCACCTAGATCCGAGATCTGTAGCATCAGTTTAGAGAATTTTTGGACATACTCCTTATGTCCCCTCACTGGCTCAGCCTACGCAACTTTACCCGTGCCTCATCATCGGCATACTCCAGGTAAAATTGTTATCTAAACTCCTTTTGGAACTCTGCCAAGGTTCCAATCTTGGCGCTCCCATGCCTGACATCATCACAACTGCGCCTCAACCACAATAAGGCTACATCAGTGAGATACATAGCAACGGTGCTTACCTTTATCGCCTCATCTTGTATGCCCATGGCCTGGAAGTATTGCTCCATACCCCAAAGGTAGTTATCTACTTCTTTCGCTACCCTAGTCCCCTTGAACTCCTTAGGCTTGGGGACATCCAATCTGGACTTGGACACTCCAGCAAACATGCCATTTCCAATGGTAGTCTTGCAAGCAACGAGCTCACTGGTAAGCTCCTCCATTCGCTGGCGCATGGCCTTCATGCCATCGCTCAAGGTCAGCACTTCAGCCTCTAAGGTTTGATTCTTTTGGGTGAACACGTCCAAGCCTTTGTTGAGAGCAGCTTGCAGCTCACTTTGGATCTCCTCCCCTATGGAGTCTAGTGATGCAATGTGAGTCTCTACCCCCTTAAGCTTCTCCCCCATGTCGCCCATGGTCACCTCCATCTTGGCCAACCTACCGTCCATGGTAGACCAGATATCTCTAGAACTAGCTTTCCTCCCTCTTCCACGCCCATGCTCTTGGGCCTCTGGTTGTTGGTTAGTAGCGTCACTTTGGGATGCCATCTCCTCTCACCTGCACAACACAAACATGTAGAATCGAACTTGCTCTGATACCAACTGTCACGGGCTCCAACCTTAGACTCAGAAACCGTGCGGCCTTTGGCTTGGAATCTCCTCCTTTATGCCTAAGTCAGCCTAAAACACAAGCGTACGGGCACTAGAACAACAGGAGGGGCTGATTACGCAAGTTAAAGAAAAACAAGATAAGAAGGCAGAATTCTGGAAATGCTCTTATATTCACTGAAACAGAAGTGTTTGATGGTGTACAAATGAGGGAGGAGCAGCCCTCTATTTATAGTTGAGGCTCTAGCTTACACTTAATGGCAATATCCCTAGAATAAAGGTTAAAATCATGGGATTATACAGATTACAATCAATCAGGATGCTAACTCCTGATTTTCAGGGTCAACCAAATCTGCCAGGATGTTGCTGTTGATCCTTCCTACTTCCAGAAGCTTCCCTTGCGTGTCCAGCACCTTGGGCCCTTCCAAATGTGGTGCGGGCAGCTTGTATGCCAGGCCTTGGTCTCACAGGCTAGCCTGCAAGTTGGGCGGGCGTTCTGAACTCGTTTGCTAGGCTTTGCATACAGATACCCACCAGCACGCCTGGTCTGCGGGCCTCAACCTCTGGCTCGCCTGCTGGTGCGCTTGATGTGCCTGGCATGCCTGCCTAGGGCGTGACACTTGGCCCTTATATTGGCCCCTTATCCCTCATCAAACCTCAAGAACTCACACCCCCTTAAAGAGCATTTGAGATTTTATAGGTTTGCTACCAGTAGCCACTAAAGTGTTTGAAATGGGGACACTTTTTTCAAACGGTCACAAAATCTTTTCCACTTTGAGTTTTTAGCTGAATTATTTTGTGCATGCCAAAAAAAATACAAGGATCACGTCTACCAAATTTGGGGATAAAACTATTTCTAAAAAAATTTTAAAAAATCTTGTACCGTAAAAAGTTTTGAAAATCGTGAAAAATTGAAAACGGGTCGTCTTGCCACGAAACTTCACATGAAGGCTTAGGGGAAAATTGTATGAATTTACAAGCCATAAAAATGGCATTGGCACGACAGAAATATGAAGATGTGCTTGAGCCCACCTACCACCCGTTCGATCCCCGGCTTGTGCATCCTGCCTATCTGGTCGGCTGAGCGCCCACACGCTCGTTTCGTGGGTTGACTTAGGCATATGAAGTTCATCCCCAGTCTAAGCATACAGAGTTCATTCCCAGTCTAAGATCAGACCGGATCGAGGGTTACGGTAGCAAGATCGACAGCACATGGAGGGGACCGGGCCAATCCCCGACTTGCGCATTCTGCCTCCCCGATCGACCGAGCGCCCGCACGCCCATTTCATGGGTTGGCTTAGGCGTAGGGAGTTCATTCTATGTCTAAGCCCCAGTCGGACCGAGGGTTGTGGCAGTGGGATCGACAGCAGGTAGAGCAGGATCGGGTTGATGCTCGGCTTGCGCATTATGCGTCTCCGGCTGACTCAGCGCCCGCACGCTCGTTTCGTGGGTTGACTTAGGCATACCGAGTTCATTCCTAGTCTAAGATCGGACTGGACCGAGTGTTGCTCCAGTAGGATCGACAGCACGCAGGGTGGATCGGGCCAATCCCCGGCTTGCACATTCTGCCTCTCCGATTAGCTGAGCGCCCGCATGCTCGTTTCATGGGTTGGCTTAGGCATACGGAGTTCATTCCATGTCTAAGCATAAAGAGTTCATTCCCAGTCTAAGATCAGACTGGATCGAGGGTTGTAGTAGCAGGACCAGCAGCGAGATCGATAGCATGTAGGGGGGGACCAGGCCGATCCCTGGCTTGTGCATTCTGCCTCTTCGACCGGCTGAGTGCCCGCACACTCGTTTCGTGGGTTGGCTTAGGCATACGGAGTTCATTCAATGTCTATGCCCCAACCGGACCGAGGATTGCGGCAGTAGGACTGGCAGTGAGATCGACAGCACGCAGAGTGGAACCGAGCTGATGCTCAGTTTGTGCATTATGCCTCTACGGATGATCTCTCCGACCGACTGAACGCCCGCACGCTCATTCCATGGGTTGACTTAGGCATACAAAATTCATCTCCAATCTAAGCATACGGAGTTCATTCCCAGTCTAAGATCAGATCGGACCGAGGGTTACGGTAGTAGGATCGACAGAACGCAAGGGGGACCGGGCTGATTCTCAGCTTGCGCATTCTATCTCTCCGGCCGGTTGAGCACCCTACATGCCCATTTCGTGCGTTGGCTTAGGCATAGGGAGTTCATTCCATGTCTAAGCCCCAGTCGGACCAAGGGTTGTGGCAGCAGGATCTACAACACGTAGGGGGGACTGAGCCGATCCCTGGCTTGCGTATTCTACCTCTCTAGCCGGCTGAGCACCCGCATGCTCATTTCGTGGGTTGGCTTAGGCATAGGGAGATCATTCCATGTCTAAGCCCTAGTCGGACGAAGGGTTGTGGCAGCGGGACCGACAACACGCAGAGGGGGATCGGGCCAATCCCTAGTTTGCGCATTATGCCTCTTTGGCCCGCTCAGCCCCCGCACGCTCGTTTCGTGGGTTGACTTATGCATACGGAGTTCATTCCTAGTCTAAGATCAAACCAAACCGAGGGTTGTGACAGCAGGATCGACAGCACGCAGGGGGGACTGGGCCGATCCCCAACTTACGCATTCTGCCTCTCCGGTCGGTTGAACGCCCGCACGCTCGTTTCGTAGGTTGGCTTAGGCATACAGAGTTCATTCCATGTCTATGCCCCAACCGGATTGAGGGTTGTGGTAGCGAGACTAGCAACACGCAGAAGGGGACCGGGCCGATCCCTAACTTATGCATTATGCCTCTCCGACCGGCTCAACACCCGCACACTCATTTCATGGGTTGACTTAGGCATACGGAGTTTATTCCCAGTCTAAGCATACAGAGTTCATTCCCAGTCTAAGATCAGATCAGACCAAGGGTTACGGCAGCAGGACTAGCAGTAGGATCGGTAGCACACAGGGGGGGACCAGGCTAATCTTCGGCTTGCGCATTCTACCTCTCCGATCGGCTAAACGCTCGTGTCATGCCCTGGGTGGGCGCACCAGGCACATCAGGTCCACCAGCAGGCGAGCCAGAGGTTAAGGCTCGCAGACCAGGCGTGTTGGCTGGTATCTATGCGCAAAGCCTAGCAAACGAGTTCAGAACACCCGCCCAACTTGCAGGCCAGCCCGTGAGACCAATGCCTAGCATACAAGCTGCGCGTACCACATCCAAAAGGGCCCAAGGTGCTGGACACACAAGGGAAGCTTTTGGAAGCAAGCAGGATCAGCTGGAGCATCTTGGCAGATTTGGTTACCCCTGAAAATCAAGAGTTAGCATCCTGATTGATTGTAATCTGTATAATCCCATGATTTTAGCCTTTATTCTAGGGATATGCCATTAAGTTGTAGCTGGAGCCTCAACTATAAATAGAGGGCAGCTCCACCCTCATTTGTACACCATCAAACACTTCTGTTTCAATGAATACAAGAGCATTTCTAGAATTCTGTTTTCTTATCCTGTTTCTCTTTAACTTGCGTAATCAGCCCTTCCCATTGTTCTAGTGCTCGTACGCTTGTGTTTTAGGCTGACTTAGGCATAAAGGAGGAGATTCCAAGCCTAAAGCTGCACGATTTCTAAGTCTAAGGTCAGAGCCCGTGACAGCTGGTATCAGAGTGAGTTCGATTTTGCGTGTTTGTGTTGTGCAGGTTAGATCATGATTGAGGAGCTGGCATCCCAAAGCGACGTTGCTAGCCAACAACCAGAGGCCCAGGAGCATAGGTGTGGAAGAGGCGAGAAAGCTAGTTCTAGAGATATCTGGTCTACCATGGACGGTAGGTTGGCCAAGGTGGAGGTGACCATAGGCAACATAGGGGAGAAGCTTGAGGAGCTAGAGACTCACATTGCATCGCTAGACTCCATGGGGGAGGAGATCCAAAGTGAGCTGGAAGCTGCTCTCAACAAAGGCATGGACGTGTTCACCCAAAAGAATCAGACCTTGGAGGCTGAAGTGCTGACCTTGTGCGATGGCATAGAGGCCATGCGCCAGCGGATGGAGGAGCTTGCCAGTGAGCTCGTTGCTTACAAGACTGCCATTGGGAATGGCATGTTTGCTGGAGTGTCCAAGTCCAGATTGGATGTCCCCAAGCCTCAGGACTTCAAGAGGACTAGGGCAGCCAAGGAAGTAGACAACTACCTATGGGGTATGGATCAATACTTCCAGGCTATGTGCATGCAAGACGAGGCGATAAAGGTAAGCACTGCTGCTATGTATCTCACTGATGTAGCCTCATTGTGGTGGAGGCGCAGGTGTGATGATGTCAGGTGTGGGAGTGCCAAGATTGGAACCTGAGTAGAGTTCCAAAAGGAGTTCAGAGAATAATTTTACCTAGAGTATACCGATGATGAGGCGTGGGCAAAGTTGCGCAGGCTGAGCCAGTAAGGGGACATAAGGGAGTATGTCCAAAAATTCTCTGAACTGATGTTACAAATCTCGGATCTAGGTGAGAAGGATGCCTTATTTGCTTTCATGGATGGGCTGAAGCTGTGGGTGAAGCATGAGCTACAAAGGAGAGGAGTTCATGACTTGGCTAAAGCCATGATTACTACCGAGGCCTTGATAGAGTTCAAGCCTCTGAACAAGTTTGAGTCTACCAAGCCCAAGGGTAAGCGCAGGGATGATAGGGATCGAAAGAAATAGTCCAAGGGGAAGGACCGTGACCGAGAGTCCAAAGATGGAGATCGGGACCGTTCAACCAAGGATGGCGAGAGGAAGCCACTAGCAGGCAAGTGGAAAGCAAAAGGGGACTGAGAGCCACTAGCATGCTACCTATGTGGAGGGAGCCACATAGCACGTAATTGCCCGCAGAAGGGCAAATTGACTGCTGTAGACAAGGAGTCTAACGAGGAGCCAGAGTTAGGGCCAGTAAAGCTTGGGTCGTTGGTGCTCAATGCTGTCCAGAGTAAGGGGAGCCGTAAGCCAAAGGGCTTGATGTTTATGGATCTAATGGTTGTGGGTCAGAAGGTGAGCGCACTGGTGGACACAGGTGCTTTATATCTTTTTATTTCAGGTGATGGGGCCTAAAAGCTCAGACTAAAGGTGCAGAAAGGGATTGGTACCATCAAAATGGTGAACTCCAAGAAGGTTCCAGCCATTGAAGTAGCACGGAGAGTGGAGTTGCAGCTTGGAGACTGGAAAGGAAGGAGACCATAGAGGTAATACCCCTTGATGACTATGAGTTTGTGATTGGGTTGGATTTCCTTGTTCAGATTAACGCCCTCTTTGTGCCTTTTACCGATTGTGTTTGCATCTTGGATGCACGACACCAATGCCTAGTGCCATTGAGGAGAGGGTCCGGAGTTGGGTCACGGGTGGTGTCAGCCATCCAATTTACCAAGGCGATAAGTAGACAAGAAGACACCTTCTTGGCAGCCCTAAAATATGATGAGCCAAGGGAGAAAGAGATTGAGTCACCCTTGGAGGTGCTAAAGGTGCTGAAAACCTTTAGTGATGTGATGCTCGTAAAGCTGCCTAGCAAGCTACCACCTAAGAAGGAGGTGGACCACAAGATCGAGCTGGTGTCCAAGGCCAAGCCACCAGCTAGAGCCCCTTACCGAATGTCTCCACCAGAGTTGGAGGAGTTGAGGAAGCAGCTCAAAGAGTTAGTTGATGTTGGCTTCATCAGGCCATCGAAGGTGCCCTATGGTGCACTGGTTATATTCCAGCACAAGCATGATGGGTCATTGCGACTGTGCATAGACTACCGGGCTTTGAACAAGCTAACCATCAAGAACAAGTACCGCATCCCACTCATTGTGGACTTGTTCGATCAACTTGGGAGTGCAAGGTGGTTCACAAAGCTGGATTTGAGGTCAGGCTACTATCAAGTCAGGATCGTGGAAGGAGATGAGCCAAAGACAACATGTGTCACTCGGTATGGTTTGTATGAGTTCTTGGTGATGCCTTTCGGACTCACGAATGCTCCAACAACATTCTGCACCCTTATGAACAAGGTACTTTAGTCGTTTCTTCATCGATTTGTTATGGTTTATTTGGATGACATTATGATCTACAGCCAGACTTTGGGAGAGCATGTAGTCCACTTGAGACAGGTGTTCGAGGTGTTACGGGTGCACAAGCTATTTGTTAAGAGGGAGAAGTGCTCATTCACCCAGCAAGAGATCTCGTTCTTAGGCCACATAGTGGGAGGTGGCAGGATACGCATGGATGAACGCAAGATACACGCCATCCTAGAGTGGCAACCGCCAGCCAAGGTCACTGAGTTGAGATCATTCCTTGGGCTGGTTAACTACTACAGGCGCTTCATCAAAGGTCACTCAGCAATAGCCACGCCATTGACTGACTTGCTCAAGAAAGGGAGAGCATGGGAGTAGAGTGCAGGGTGCCAAGAAGCCTTTGATAGGTTGAAGCGAGCTATGATCGAGGAGCCAGTCTTGGCCTTGCTAGACCATGCCAAGCCGTATAGGTACATAGGGGGCGTGTTGATGCAGGAGGGATGTCCAATCACGTTCGAGAGCAAGAAGCTGAACGAGACTAAATGCGAGTACACGGTCCAAGAGAAGGAGATGACTACAGTGGTACACTACTTGCGCACTTGGCGTCATTACCTGTTGGGGTCGAGGTTCATGGCGAGGATGGACAATATGGTGACCAGCTACTTCTAGACGCAGAAGAAATGGTCCCCCAAGCAGGCAAGATGGTAAGATTTTCTTACAGAATTTGATTTTCAAATGTAGTACAAGCCAGGACGGGCGAACCTAGTGAAAGACGCCTTGAGCAGAAAGGCTAACCTTGCTGCCATTAGCCAACCAGAGGGGTCACTAGTGCCGCACATCAAGGAGGGACTTGCGCATGATCCTACAGCCAAAGCTTTGATGGAGTATGCCCAGCAAGGTAAGTCTAGGCAATTTTATTTGTAGGATGGGTTGCTGTACACCAGGGGCAGTAGACTTTGTGCCACAGCACGAGAAGCTTCGCAAGGAAGTTTTGCAAGAATGCCATGATTCAAGGTGGGCTGGACACCCCGGAGTGAGCCGCACCCTGGTGCTAATCGAGGATTGGTACTACTAGCCGTACATGAGGGACGATGTGAAGGCCTATCTGAAGACTTGTCTTGTGTGCCAATAGGACAAGGTGGACCTCAAGAAACTAGGGGGTCTCTTAGAGCCATTGCCAGTGCTAGAGCGACCATGGGAGAGTGTTTTTCTGGACTTTATAGTCAGTCTACCCAAAGCAGAAGGGTTTGGAAGCATCATGGTAGTGGTGGACAGGTTTCCCAAGTATAGAATCTTCATTCCAGCAACCAAGGAGTGCCCAACCGAGGAGGCAGCTCGATTGTTCCTGAAGAACATGGTTAAGTACTGGGGAGTGTCGAGGACCATTGTTAGTGATTGGGACGGGCGTTTCACAGGCAGGTTCTGGACTGAGTTGTTCAAGCTATTGGGGTCAGACTTGAACTTTTCCACCATCTGCATCCGTAGACCGATGGGCAAACAAAGTGAGTAAATAGACTATTGGAGATCTACCTCAGGCACTATGTGAGTGCCACACAAAGGGACTGGCCAAAGCTACTAGATATTGCGTAATTTTCCTACAACTTGTAAAGGAGTGAGGCAACGAACCAGAGCCCATTTGAGGTTATGACAGGGCAACAACCACTAACACCCGGTTCAATTGCTGTAGGTTATACAGGGCTGAATCTAGTAGCATACAAGTTTGCCAAGGCATGGCAGGAGCAAACTGACTTGGCCAGAGTTTGTCTACATAAGGCGGCCAAGAGGTCAAAGAAGTGGGTAGACCAAAATAGGCGGGACGTGCAGTTCCAGGTTTGAGACTTGGTGTTAGTGAAGTTGCATCCCATTGTGCACCATAGGGGGCTGCACAAAGGCCTAGTTCGAAGGTATGAAGGACCTTTCCGAGTAGTCAAGAGGGTAGGCAAGGTTGCCTACAAGCTGGATATGCCACCCAAGTCGAGGGTACACCCGATGTTCCATGTGAGCATGCTCAAACCGATAAGGAAGATCCAGGACAGGCAGAGTCAAAGCATGCACCATTGGGAGCAAGGGCCTCATATGAGAAGGAGGTCCATAGCATCATAGCTGATCGAAAGGTGAGACGGAAGAATTATCAGCCAAGACAAGAGTACTGGGTACGTTGGAAGGGACTTCTAGACAGTGAGGTGAGTTGAGAACTAGCAGATGACTTATGGCAGTTCGAGGACTAGATCAGGTAGTTCCATGCAGAAGACGCAATGAGGGCATTGCGCAATTAGGTGGGGGAGAATGTCACACCCTGGGTCGGCACGCCAGGCACATCAGGCGCACCAGCAGGCAAGCCAAAGGTTAAGGCTCGCAGACCAGGCGTGTTGGTGGGTATCTGTGCGCAAGCCTAGGAAACGAGTTCAGAATGCTCGCCCAACTTGCTGGCCAGCCCGTGAGACCAAAGCCTGGCATACAAGCTGTTGCACCACATCCAGAAGGGCCCAAGGTGCTGGACACGCAAGGGAAGCTTTTGGAAGCAGGCAGGATCAGCTGGAGCATCCTGGCAGATTTGGTTGACCTTGAAAATCAGGAGTTAGCATCCTGATTGATTGTAATCTGTATAATCCCATGATTTTAGCCTTTATTCTATGGATATGACATTAAGTTGTAGCTGGAGCCTCAATTATAAATAGAGGGCTGCTCCACCTTCATTTGTACACCATCAAACACTTCTGTTTCAGTGAATACAAGAGCATTTCAAGAATTCTGTCTTTTTATCCTGTTTCTCTTTAACTTGCATAATCAGCCCTTCCCATTGTTCTAGTGCCTGCTGACTTAGGCATAAAAGAGGAGATTCCAAGCCTAAAGCCACATGGTTTCTGAGTCTAAGGTCAGAGCCCGTGACACCCGCACGCTCGTTTCGTGGGTTGGCTTAGGCATACGGAGTTCATTCCATGTCTAAGCCCCAGTTGGACCGAGGGTTGTGGTAGCAGGACTGGCAGCAGGATTGGCAGCACACAAAGGGGGATTGGGTTGATCCTTGGCTTGCACATTATGCCTCTCCGGCTGGCCTCTCCGGCCGACTGAGCACCCGCACGCTCATTTCATGAGTTGACTTAGGCATACGGAGTTCATCCCCAGTCTAAGCATACGGAGTTCATTCCCAGTCTAAGAATAGACCGAACTGAGCATTGTGGTAGCAGGATCGATAGCACACAGGGGGGACCAGGCCATCCCTGGCTTGCGCATTCTGCCTCTCCGACCGGCTGAGCGCCTGTACGCTCATTTCGTGGGTTGGCTTAGGCATATGGAGTTCATTCCATGTCTAAGCATATGGAGTTCATTCCTAGTCTATGATTTTGAGCCATGATGTGCATGCTGGGCTTGGGCATGTGCTGGTACCACATTTTTTTCACCCGGGGCACCATCGTCGGAGCATCGTCAGAGCACCACCAGAGAGCCTAACCGACGGCATTGAGGGTTCCGACGATTGGGGGGCCGGGGGGTGTGCGCACATGATGTGCGATGGGTGCTGGTACTTGGCCCTTATATTGGGCCCTTATCCCTCATCAAACCTTAAGAACTCACACACCCATAAAGAGCATTTGACATTTTATAGGTTTGCTGCTAGTAGCCATTAAAGTGTCTGAAATGGGGCACTTTTTTCAAACGGCCACAAAATCTTCTCCACTTCGAGTTTTTAGCTGAATTTTTTTGTGGTTGCCAAAAAAAATACAAGGATCACCTCAACCAATTTTGGGGACAAAACTCTTTCTAAAAAAATTTTCAAAAAATCTCAAACCATAAAAAGTTTCAAAAATCGTGAAAAATAGAAAACGGGTCGTCTTGCCACAAAACTTCACATGAAGGCTTAGGGGACCATTGTATGAATTTACAAGCCATAAAAATGCCATTGGCATGGCAAAAATATGAAGACATGCTTGAACCCACCTACCACCCATTCGATCCCCGGCTTGCGCATCCTGCCTCTCTAGTCAGCTGAGCGTCCGCACGCTCGTTTCATGGGTTGACTTAGGCATATGGAGTTCATCCCCAGTCTAAGCATATGGAGTTCATTCCTAGTCTAATATCAAACCGAACTGAGGGTTACGGTAGCAGGATCAGCAGCACGTAAGGGGGATCGGGCTGATCCCCGGCTTGCGCATTCTGCCTCTCCGATCGGCTGAGCGCCCGCACGCCCGTTTTGTGGGTTGGCTTAGGCATAGGGAGTTCATTCCATGTCTAAGCCCCAGCCAGACCGAGGGTTGTGGCAGCAAGACCGGCAACACACAGAGGGGGATCAGGTCGATCCCCGGCTTATGCATTATGCCCTTACAGTTAGCTCAGCGCCCGAACACTCGTTACATGGGTTGACTTAGGCATATGGAGTTCATTCCCAATCTAAGATCAGACCAGACCGAGTGTTGCGGTAGCAAGATCGATAGCACGTAGGGGGGATCGGGTCGATCCTCGACTTGCGCATTCTGCCTCTCCTGCTGGCTGAGCGCCCGCACGTTCATTTCGTGGGTTGGCTCAGGCATACAGAGTTCATTCCATGTCTAAACCCCAGCTGGATCGAGGGTTATGGCAGCAGGACTAATAGCGGGATCGACAGCACACAGAGGGGGACCGAGCTGATCCCCGGCTTGCGCATTATGCCTCTCCAACTGACTGAGTGCCTGCACACTCGTTTCATGGGTTGACTTAGGTATATGAAGTTCATCCCCAGTCTAAGCATATGGAGTTCATTCCCAGTCTAAGATCGGATCGGGTCGAGGGTTACGACAGCAGGATCGACAGCACGCAAGGGGGATCGAGCCGATCCTCGACTTGCGCATTCTGCCTCTCTGGCTGGCTGAGCACCCACACGCCCGTTTCGTGGGCTGGCTTAGGCATAGGGAGTTCATTCCATGTCTAAGCCCCAACCGAATCGAGGGTTATGGCAGTAGGACTGATAGCACACAGAGGGGGATCGAGTCGATCCCCAGCTTGTGCATTATGCCTCTCCAACCGGCTTAGTGCCCGAATGCTCATTTCATGGGTTGACTTAGACATATGGAGTTCATTCCCAGTCTAAGATCGGACTGGATCGAGTGTTGTGGTAGCAATATCTATAGCTCATAAAGGGGATCGGGCCTCTCCGACTGGCTGAGCACCCGCACGTTTCATAGGTTGGCTTAGGCATACAGAGTTCATTCCATATCTAAGCATAGAGAGTTCATTCCTAATCTAAGATCGAACCAAACCAAGGTTTACAGCAGTAGGACCAATAGCAGGATCGATAGCACACAGGGGGGAAGCGGGCCAATCCCCAGCTTGCACATTCTGCCTCTCTGGCTGGCATTTTTGGTTGGCTAAGCGCCCGCACGTTCATTTCATGGGTTGACTTAGTCATACGGACTTCATCCCCAGTCTAAGCATATGAAGTTCATTCCCAGTCTAAGATCGGACTAGAGCAAGGGTTGCGATAGCAGGATCGATAGCATGCAGGGGGGACCGAGCCGATCCCTGGCTTGCGCATTCTGCCTCTCCGGCTAGCTGAGCGCCCGCATGCCCGTTTCGTGGGTTGGCTTAGGCATAGGGAGTTCATTCCATGTCTAAGCCCCAGTCGAAATGAGGGTTGTGGCAGTGGGACCGACAGCACGCAGAGGGGGACCGGGCTGATCCCTGGCTTGCGTATTATGCCTCTCCGGTCGATTCAGTGCCGTACGCTCATTTCGTGGGTTGACTTAGGCATACGAAGTTCATTCCCAGTCTAAGATCAGACTGGATCGAGGGTTGTGGCAGCAAGATCGAAAGCACGCAGAGGGGATCGGGTCAGTCCTCGGCTTGTGCATTCTGCCTCTCCAGCCGGTTGAGCGCCCGCATGCTCATTTCATGGGTTGGCTTAGGCATACAGAGTTCATTCCATGTCTAAGCATAAAAAGTTCATTCCTAGTCTAAGATCGGACCGAACCGAGCTTTACGGTAGTAGGACCAGTAGTAGGATTGGTAGCACGTAGGGGGGACCGGGTCAATCCCCGGCTTGAGCATTCTGTCTCTCCGACCAGCCTCTCCGTCGGTTGAGTGCCCGAACGCTCGTTTCATGGGTTGACTTAGGCATACGGAGTTCATCCCCAGTCTAAGCATACGGAGTTTATTCCCAATCTAAGATCGAACTGGATCGAGTGTTGTCGCAGCAGTATCGATAGCACGTGGGGGGGATCGAGTCGATCCCCAGCTTACGCATTCTGCCTCTCCGATTGGCTGAATGCCCGCATGCTCGTTTCATTGGTTGGCTTAGGAATACGGAGTTCATTCCATGTCTAAGCATACAGAGTTCATTCCCAGTCTAAGATCGGATCGAACCGAGGTTTACGACAGCAGGACCAGCAGTAGGATCGGTAGCACACAGGGGGGAAGCGGGCCAATCCCCAGCTTGCACATTCTGCCTCTCTGGCTGGCATTTCTAGTTGGCTAAGCACCCACACGTTCATTTCATGGGTTGACTTAGGCATATGGACTTCATCCTCAGTCTAAGCATACGGAGTTCATTCCCAGTCTAAGATTGGACCAAACTAAAGGTTGCGATAACAGGATCGACAACACGCAGGAGGGACCGAGTCAATCCCCGGCTTGCGCATTCTGCCTCTCCGATCGACTGAGCGCCCGTACGCCCATTTCGTGGGTTGGCTTAGGCATAGGGAGTTCATTCCATGTCTAAGCCCCAGTCAGAACAAGGGTTGTGGCAGCCGGACCGATAGCACGTAGAGGGGGACCGGGCTGATCCCTGGCTTGCGCATTATGCCTCTCCGGTCAGTTCAGCGCCCGTACGCTCATTTCGTGGGTTGACTTAGGCATACAGAGTTCATTCTCTGTCAAAGATCAGACCGGACTTAGGGTTGTGGCAGTAGGATCGACAGCACACAGAGGGGACTGGGTTAATCCCTGACTTGCGCATTCTGTCGCTTCGGCCGGTTGAGCGCCCGCATGCTCGTTTCATGGGTTGGCTTAGGCATACGGAGTTCATTCCATGTGTAAGCATATAGAGTTCATTCCCAGTCTAAGATCAGATCGAACCGAGGTTTACGGTAGTAGGACTAGCAGTAGGATCAGCAGCACACAGGGGGGGATCGGGTCGATCCCCGGCTTGAGCATTCTACCACTTTGACCGGCCTCTCCGGCCGGCTGAGTGCCCTCACGCTTGTTTCGTGGGTTGACTTAGGCATACGGAGTTCATCCTAGTATAAGCATATGAAGTTCATTCCCAGTCTAAGATCGTACTGGACCGAGGGTTACAGCAGCAGGATCGACAGCACGTAAGGGAGATCAGGCCGATCCCCAGCTTGTGCATTCTGCCTCTCCGGCTGGCTGAGCGCCCGCACGCCTATTTCGTTGGTTGGCTTAGGCATAGGGAGTTCATTCCATGTGTAAGCCCCAGCTGGACCGAGGGTTGTGGCAGCGGGATCAGAGCACACAGAGGGGGACAGAAATGATCCCCAGCTTGCGCATTCTGCCTCTCCGACTGGCTGAGCGCCTGCACGCTCGTTTCGTGGGTTGGCTTAGGCATACGGAGTTCATTCCATGTCTAAGCATATGGAGTTTATTCACAGTCTAAGAGTTTGTGCCACGGTGCACATGCTGGGCTCAGGCATTTGCTGGTGGCACATTTTTTTCGCCCGAGGCACCATCACTGGAGCATCGTCGGAGCATCGTCGGAGCATCGTCGGAGAGCCTAACCGGTGGCATTGGGGGTTCCAACGATTGGGGTGGCCAGGGGGTGTGCGCACATGATGTGCGATGGGTGCTGCTACTTGGCCCTTATATTGGCCCCCTATCCCTCATCAAACCTCGAGAACTCACACCCCTTAAAGAGCATTTGAGATTTTATAGGTTTGCTGCCAGTAGCGATTAAAGTTTCTGAAATGGGGACACTTTTTTCAAACGGTCACAAAATCTTCTCCACTTCGAGTTTTTAGCTGCATATTTTTTTGCATGCCAACAAAAATACAAGGATCACCTCTACCAAATTTGGTGCAAAAAGCTTTCTAAAAAAATTAAAAAAAATCCCGAACCGTAAAAAGTTTCGAAAATCATGAAAAATAGAAAACGAGACGTCTTGCCACGAAACTTCGCATGAAGGCTTAGGGGACCATTGTATGAATTTACAAGCCATAAAAATTGCACTGAAATGGCAGAGATATGTAGATGTGCTTGAACCCACCTACCACCGATTCGATCCCCGGCTTGTGCATCCTGCCTCTCTGGTCGGCTGAGCGTCTGCACGCTCGTTTCATTGGTTAACTTAGCCATACAAAGTTCATCCCCAGTCTAAGCATACAGAATTCATTCCCAGTCTAAGATCAGATTAGACCGAGGGTGGCGACAGTAGGATCAGCGGCGCACAGAGGGGACCAAGTCAATCCCTGGCTTGCGCATTCAGCCTCTCCAGTCGGCTGAGCACCCGCTCGCCCGTTTCGTGGGTTGGCTTAGGCATAGGGAGTTCCTTCCATGTATAAGCCCCAGCCGGATCGAGGGTTATGGCAGCGGGACCGACAGTACGCAGAGGGGGACCGGACCGATCCTCGACTTGCACATTATGCCTCTCCGGCTAGCTCAGCACCCGCACGCTCATTTCATGGGTTGACTTAGGCATACACAGTTCATTCCCAGTCTAAGATCAAACCGGACCGAGGGTTGTGGTAGCAAGATCGACAACACGTAGGGGGGACCGAGGTGGTCCCCGACTTGCGCAATCTGCCTTTCCGATAGGCTGAGCGCCCGCACGTTCGTTTCGTGGGTTGGCTTAGGCATACGGAGTTCATTCCATGTCTAAGCATATGGAGTTCATTCCTAATCTAAGATCAGACCGGACTGAGGGTTGCAGCAGCAGGATCGGCGGCATGCAGGGGGGGCCAAGCTAATCCTCGGCTTGCACATTCTGCCTCTCTGGTCGGCTGAGCGCCCGCTTGCTCATTTCTTGGGTTGACTTAGGCATACGGAGTTCATCCCCAGTCTAAGCATACAGAGTTAATTCCCAGTGTAAGAGTTTGAGCCACGGTGCACATGCTGGGCTCGGGCATGTGCTGGTGCCACATTTTTTCGCTCGACGCACCATTGCTGGAGCATCGTCGGAGAGCTTAACCGGCGGCATTGGGGGTTCCGACGATTGGGGAGGCCGGGGGGTGTGCGCACATGATGTGCAATGGGTGCTGGTAGTTGGCCCTTATATTGGCCCCCTATCCCTCATCAAACCTCAAGAACTCACACCCCCTTAAAGAGCATTTGAGATTTTATAGGTTTGCTGCCAGTAGCCATTAAAGTGTCTGAAATGGGGACACTTTTTTCAAACGATCACAAAATCTTCTCCACTTCAAGTTTTTAGCTGATTTTTTTTGTGCATGCCAATAAAAATACAAGGATCACCTCTACCAAATTTGGGGACAAAACGCTTTCTAGAAAAAGTTAAAAAAATCCCAAACCGTAAAAAGTTTCAAAAACCATGAAAAATGGAAAACGGGACGTCTTGCCACGAAACTTCACATGAAGGCTTAGGGAACCATTGTATGAATTTACAAGCCATAAAAATGGCATTGCATGAACCCATCGACCACCTGTTCGATCCAATGCTTGCGCATCCTACCTCTCTGGTCGACTGAGCATCTGCACGCTCGTTTCGTTGGTCGACTTAGGCATATGGAGTTCATCTCCAGTCTAAGCGTACAGAGTTCATTCACAGTCTAAGATCGGATCGAACCTAGGGTTGCGACTGCAAGATCGATAGCACACAGGGGGGACCGAGCCGATCCTCGACTTGCACATTCTGCCTCTCCGACCAGCTAAGCACCCGCACGCCCGTTTCATGGGTTGGCTTAGGCATATAGAGTTCATTCCCTGTCTAAGCCCCAACCGGATCGAGGGTTGTGGCAGTGGGACCGACAGCATGTAGCGGGGGACCGGGCCGATCCTCGACTTGCGTATTATGCCTCTCTGGCCTGTTCAACGCCCGCACGCTTGTTTTGTGGGTTGACTTAGGCATATAGAGTTCATTCCTAGTCTAAGATCAGACTGAATCGAGGGTTGCGATAGCAAGATCGACAGCATGCAGGGGGGGATCGGGCCGGTCCCCGGCTTGCGCATTCTGCCTCTCCGGTCGGTTGAGCGCCCATACGCTCGTTTCGTGGGTTGGCTTAGGCATACGAAGTTCATTCCATGTCTAAGCATACGGAGTTCATTCCCAATCTAAGATCGAACCGGATCTAGGGTTGCGGCAGCAGGATCAACAGCACGTAAGGGGGACCGGGCTGATCCCCGACTTGCGCATTCTGCCTCTCCGATCGGTTGAGGGCCCGCACGCTCGTTTCGTGGGTTGGCTTAGGCATACGGAGTTCATTCCATGTCTGAGCCCCAGCTGGACCGAGGGTTGTGGTAGCAGGACCGGTAGCGGGATCGGCAGCACGCAGAGGGGGGACCGAGCTGATCCCCAGCTTGTGCATTATGCCTCTCCGATCGGTTGAGCGCTCGCATAATCGTTTCATGGGTTGAATTAGGCATACAGAGTTCATCCCCAGTCTAAGCATACGAAGCTCATTCCCAGCCTAAGATTGGACCGGACTGAGGGTTGCGACAGCAGGATCGGTAGCACGCAGGACAGATCATGCCGATCCCCAGCTTCCGCATTCTGCCTGTTCAATCGGCTGAGAGCCTACACGCCCATTTCGTGGGTTGGCTTAGGCATACGAAGTTTATTCCATGTCTAATCCCCAACCGGATCGAGGGTTATGGTAGCGGGACCGACAGCACTCAAAGGAGGATCGGGCTGATCCTCGGCTTACGCATTATGACTCTTCGGCCAGCTCAGTGCTCGAACGCTCGTTTCATGGGTTGACTTAGGCATACGGAGTTCAATCCCAGTCTAAGATCAGACCAGACTAAGGGTTACGTTAGTAGGATCAGTAGCACGCAGGGGGGGATCGAGCCGATCCCCAGCTTACGCATTTTGCCTCTCCGATCGGCTGAGTGCCCGCACGTTCATTTCATGGGTTGGCTTAGGCATACGGAGTTCATTCCATGTCTAAGCATATGAAGTTCATTCCCAGTCTAAGATTGGATCGGACCGAGGGTTGCGACAGTAGGATCGACCGCACGTAGGGGGATCAGGCCGATCCCCGGCTTACGCATTCTACCTCTCCGATCGGTTGAGCACCCGCACACTGTTTCGTGGGTTAGCTTAGGCATAGGGAGTTCATTCCATGTCTAAGCCCCAACCGGATCGAGGGTTATGGCAGTGGGACCGACAGTATACAGAGTGGGATCGGGCTGATCCCGGCTTGTACATTATACCTCTCCGGTTGGCTCAGCGCCCGAACGCTCGTTTCGTCGGTTGACTTAGGCATACGGAGTTCATTCCCAGTCTAAGATCGGACCAGACCAAGGGTTGCGGTAGCAGGATCGGTAACACGCAAGGGGGATCGGGCCAATCCCCGGCTTGTGCATTCTACCTATCCGGCCGACTGGGTACCCGCACGCCCGTTTCGTGGTTTGGCTTAGGCATACGGAGCTCATTCCATGTCTACCAAATTTGGGGACAAAACTCTTTCTTAAAAAACTTTAAAAAATCCCGAACCTTAAAAAGTTTCAAAAATCATGAAAAATAAAAAATGGCAGTAGTAGGATCATTGTATGAATTTACAAGCCATAAAAATGGCATTGGCACGACAAAAATATGAAGATGTGCCGCACGCTTATCCTGGTCGATTCTCGACTTACGCATCTTGCCTTTCTGGTCGGCTGAGCGTTCGCACGCTCGTTTCATAGGTTGACTTAAGCATATGGAGTTCATCCCCAGTCTAGGCATACGGAGTTCATTCCCAGTCTAAGATCAGACTGGATCGAGGGTTGCAGCTGTAGGATCGACAGCACGCAGGGGGGATCAGGCCAATCCCTGGCTTGTGCATTTTGCCTCTCTGACCGACTGAGTGCCCGCACGCCCGTTTCGTGGGTTGGCTTAGGCATAGGGAGTTAATTCCATGTCTAAGCCCCAGCCGAACCGAGGGTTGTGGCAGCGGGACCGACGGCACGCAGAGTGGGACTGGGTCGATCCCCGGCTTGCCCATTATGCCTTTCCGACTGGCTCAGTGCCCGCACGCTCATTTCGTGGGTTGACTTAGGCATACGAAGTTCATTCCCTGTCTAAGATCAGATTAGATCGAGGGTTACGCCAGTAGGATTGACAACACGCATGGGGGGATCGGGCCGATCCTCGGCTTGCGCATTCTACCTCTCTGGTCGGCTAAGCGCCTGTACGCTCATTTCATGGGTTGGCTTAGGCATACAGAGTTCATTCCATGTCTAAGCATACGGAGTTCATTCCCAGTCTAAGATCAGACCGGATCAAAGGTTGCGACAGCAGGACCAGTAGCAAGATCGATAGCACAGGGGGACCGGGTCGATCCCTGGCTTACGCATTCTACCTCTCCGACCAGACACTCCAGCCGGCTGAGCACCCACACCCTCATTTCATGGGTTGGCTTAGGCATACGGAGTTCATTCCATGTCTAAGCATACGGAGTTCATTCCCAGCCTAAGATCGGATCAGACCGAGGGTTGCGGCAGCAGGACCAGAAGCAGGATCAGTAGCACGCAGAGGGGACCGAGTCGATCCCCGGCTTGCTCATTTTGCCTCTCCGGCCGACTGAAAGCCCGCACACCCATTTCATGGGTTGGCTTAGGCATAGGGAGTTGATTCCTTGTCTAAGCCCTAGCCGGACCGAGGGTTGTGGCAGCGGGACCGACACACACAGAGGGGGACCGGGCTGATCCTCGGCTTGCTTATTATGCCTCTCCGGCCAGCTCAATGCTCGAACGCTCTTTTCATGGATTGACTTAGGTATACAGAGTTCATCCCCAGTTTAAGCATACAGAGTTCATTCCCAATCTAAGATCGGACCAGACCGATGGTTGCAGCAGCAGGATCAGCAGCACGCAGGGGGGACCGAGTCGATCCCCGACTTGCGCATTCTGCCTCTCCGACCGACTGAGCGCCCGCATGCCCGTTTCGTGGGTTAGCTTAGGCATAGGGAGTTCATTCCATGTCTAAGCCCCAGCCAGACAGTACGTAGAGAGGGTTGTGGCAGCGGCATTGACAGTACGTAGAGAGGGACCGGGCCGATCCCAAACTTGAGCATTCTGCCTCTCCGACCGGCTGAGCGCCCGTACGCTCGTTTTATGGGTTGGCTTAGGCATACAGAGTTCATTCCATGTCTAAGCATACGGAGTTCATTGCAGTCTAAGAGTTTGAGCCATGGTGCACATGCTAGGCTCAAGCATGTGCTGGTGCCGTATTTTTTTGGCCCGGGGCACCATCACCGGAGCATCATCGGAGAGCCTAACCGATGGCATTAGGGGTTTTCGCAATTGGGGGGCCGGGGGGTGTGTGCACATGATGTGCGATAGGTGCTGGTACTTGGCCCTTATATTGGCCCCCTATCCCTCATCAAACCTTGAGAACTCACACCCCTGTAAAGAGCATTTTAGATTTTATAGGTTTGCTGCCAGTAGCCATTAAAGTGTCTAAAATGGGGACACTTTTTTCAAACGGTCACAAAATCTTCTTCACTTCGAGCTTTTAGCTGGATTTTTTTGTGCGTGCCAAAAAAAATACAAGGATCACCTCAACCAAATTTGGGGACAAAACTCTTTCTAAAAAAATTTTAAAAAATCCCGAACCGTAAAAAGTTTTGAAAATTATGAAAAATAAAAGACAAATCATCTTGCCACAAAACTTCACATGAAGGCTTAGGGGACCATTGTAACAAGATATAAAAATGGAATTGGCATGGCAGCAATATGAAGCTGTGCTTGAACCTACCTACCACCCGTTCGATCCCCGGCTTGCGCATCCTGCCTCTCTGGTCGAATGAGCATCCGCACGCTCGTTTAATGGGTTGACTTAGGCATACGGAGTTCATCCCCAATCTAAGCATACAAAGTTCATTCCCAGTCTAAGATCGAACTGGATCGAGGGTTGCGATAGCAGGATCGACAGCACGCATGGGGGACCGGGTCAATCCCTGACTTGCGCATTCTACCTCTCCAGCCGGTTGAGCACCCACACGCCCGTTTCGTGTGTTGGCTTAGGCATAGAGAGTTTATTCCATGTCTAAGCCCCAACCAGACTGAGGGTTGTCGCAGCGACACCAGCAGCACGTAGAGGGGGACCGGGCCGATCCCCAATTTGCGTATTATGCCTCTTCAGTCGGCTCAGCGCCCGTACACTCGTTTCATGGGTTCACTTATGCATACGAAATTCATTCCTAGTCTAAGATCGGACCAGATTGAGGGTTGTGATAGCAGGATCGATAGCACGTAGGGGGACTAGGCCGATCCCCGGCTTGTGCATTCTACCTCTCCGACTAGCTGAGCACCCGCACACTCATTTCGTGGGTTGGCTTAGGCATACGGAGTTCAATCCATGTCTAAGCATATGGAGTTCATTCCCAGTCTAAGTTTTTGAGCCATGGTACATATGCTGGGGTCGGGCATGTGCTGGTGCTGCATTTTTTTGCCCGTGGCACCATCGCTGGAGCATCGCCGTAGAGCCTAACCGGCGGTATTGGGGGTTCCGGTGATTGGGGTGGCCGGGGGGTGTGCGCACATGATGGGCGATGGGTGCTGGTACTTGGCCCTTATATTGGCCCCCTATCCCTCATCAAACCTCAAGAACTCACGCCCCCTTAAAAAGCATTTGAGATTTTATAGGTTTGCTGCCAGTATCCAATAAAGTCTCTGAAATGGGGACAATTTTTTCAAACGGTCACAAAATCTTCTCCACTTCAAGTTTTTAGCTGAATTGTTTTTTCCATGCCAATAAAAATACAAGGATCCCCTCTACCAAATTTGGGGACAAAATGTTTTCTAGAAAAATTTTACAAAATCCCAAACCGTAAAAAGTTTCAAAAATCGTAAAAAATAGAAAACGGGTCGTCTTGCCACGAAACTTCACATGAAGGCTTAGGGGACCATTGTATGAATTTACAAGCCATAAAAATGGGATTGGCATGGCAGAAATATGAAGATGTGCTTGAACCCACCTACCACCCGTTCGATCCCCGACTTGCGCATCCTGCCTCTCTGGTCGGCTGAGCACCTGTACGCTCGTTTCATGGGTTGACATATGCATACGGAGTTCATCCCCAGTCTAAGCAAACGGAGTTCATTCCCAATCTAAGATCGGATCAGACTGAGGGTTGCGGCAACAGGATCGGCAGCACGCAGGGGGGACCGGGTCGATCCTCGACTTGCGCATTCTGCCCCTCCGGGCGACTGAGCGCCCGCACGCCCGTTTCATGGGTTCGCTTAGGCATAGGGAGTTCATTCCATCTCTAAGCCCCAGCCGAACCGAGGGTTGTGGCAGCGGGATCGACAGCGAGCAGAGGGGGACTGAGTCGATCCCCGGCTTGCGCATTATGCCTCTCCGGCCGACTGAGCGCCCCCATGCACTTTTCATGGGTTGGTTTAGGCACAGGGAGTTCATTCTATGTCTAAGCCCCAGTCGGACTGAGGGTTGTGGCAGCGGGACCAATAGCACACACAGGGGGACCAGGACGATCCCCGGCTTGCACATTCTGCCTCTCTAGTCGGCTAAGCGCCCGCACGCTCGTTTCATTGTTTGGCTTAGGCATACGAAGTTCATTCCATGTCTAAGCATACGGAGTTCATTCCCAGTCTAAGATCGGACTGAGGGTTATGGCAGTAGGACTAGCAGTAGGATCTACATCATGCAGGGGGGACCAGGCCGATCCCCGGCTTGCACATTCTGCCTCTTTGATCGACCTCTCCGACCGGCTGAGCTACCGTACGCTCGTTTCATGGGTTGACTTAGGCATACGAAGTTCATCCCCAGTCTAAGCATACGGAGTTCATTCCTAGTCTAAGATCGAACCAGACCGAGGGTTACGGCAGTAGGATCGACAGCACGCAGAGCAAGCCGATCCCCAGCTTGCTCATTCTGCCTCTTCGACCGGTTGAGCACCCACATGCCCATTTCATGGGTTGGCTTAGGGTTAGGGAGTTCATTCCATGTCTAAGCACCAACCGGATTGAGGGTTGTGGCAGCAGAACCGGCAGCATGCAGAGGGGGACCAGGCTGATCCCTGGCTTACGCATTCTACCTCTTCAACTGGCTGAGCGCCCGCATGTTCGTTTCGTGGGTTGGCTTAGGCATACGGAGCTCATTCCATGTCTAAGCATACGGAGTTCATTCCATGTCTAAGATCAGACTGGACCGAGGGTTACAAAAGTAGGACTAGTAGCAGGATCGACAGCACGCAAGGGGGGATCGAGCTGATCCCCGGCTTGCGCATTCAACCTCTTCGATCGGCCTCTCCGGTCGGTTGAGTGCCCGTACGCTCATTTGATGGGTTGACTTCGGCATACGGAGTTCATCCTCAGTCTAAGCGTACGAAGTTCATTCCCAGTCTAAGATCGAATCGGATCGATGGTTGTGGTAGTAGGATCGGTAGCACGCAGGGGGGATCGGGCCGATCCCCAGCTTGCGCATTCTACCTCTCCAGCTGGCTGAGCGCCCGCACGCCTGTTTTGTGGGTTGGCTTAGGCATAGGGAGGTCATTCCAAGTCTAAGACCCAACCAGATCGAGGGTTCTGGCAGCGGGACAGCAGTACGTAGAGGGGGACCGGGCCGATCCCCAACTTGCGCATTCTGACTCTCTGGTCGGCTGAGCGCCTGCACGCTCGTTTCGTGGGTTGGCTTAGGCATACGGAGTTCATTCCATGTCTAAGCGTACGGAGTTCGTTCCCAGTCTAAGAGTTTAAGCCACGGTGTACATGCTGGGCTCGGGCATGTGCTGGTGCCACACTTTTTTCGCCTGCGGCACCATCGTCAGAGCATCCTCAGAGAGCCTAATCAAACATATTGGGGGTTCCAGCGATTGGGGGGGCCGGGGGGTGTGCGCACATGATGTGCGATGGGTGCTGGTACTTGGCCCTTATATTGGCCCCCTATCCCTCATCAAACCTCCAAAACTCACATCCCCTTAAAGTGTCTGAAATGGGGACACTTTTTTCAAACGGTCACAAAATCTTCTCCACTTCGAGTTTTTAGCTGAATTTTTTTGTCCATGCCAACAAAAATACAAGGATCACCTCTACCAAATTTGGAGACAAAATGTTTCGTTGGTTGACTTAGGCATACGGAGTTCATCCCCAATGTAAGCATATGGAGTTCATTCCCAGTCTAAGAATGAACCGGATAGAGGGTTCAGTAGCAGGATCGACAAGACGTAGGGGGGACTGGGCTGATCCTCAGCTTACGCATTCTGCCTCTCCGGCCGCTGAGCACCCGCACGTTCATTTCATGGGTTGGCTTAGGCATAGGGAGTTCATTCCATGTCTAAGCCCCAACCGGATCGAGGCTTGTGGTAGCGAGACCGATAGCACGCAGAGGGGGACCAGACCGAACCCCGGCTTACGCATTATGGCTCTCCGATCGGCTCAGCACCTGAATGCTCGTTTCATGGGTTGACTTAGGCATACGGAGTTCATTCCCAGTCTAAGATTGGATCGGATCGAGGGTTGTGACAGTAGGATCGATAGCACGTAGGGGGGACCGGGCTGGTCCCCAGCTTATTTATTCTACCTTTCCGACTTGCTGAGCGTCAGCACGCTCATTCCATGGGTTGGATTAGGCGTACGGAGTTCATTACATGTCTAAGCATACGAAGTTCATTGCTAGTCTAAGATCGAATCGGATCGAGGGTTTCTACAGTAGGACCAGCAGCAGGATCGGTAGCACGTAGGGGGGGACTGGGCCGATCCTCGGCTTGCGCATTCTGCCTCTCCGATCGGCATAGCGCTCGCACGCCCATTTTGTGGGTTGGCTTAGGCATAGGGAGTTCATTCCATGTATAAGCCCCAGCCAAACCGAGGGTTGTGGCAGCAGGACCGATAGCATGCAGAGGGGGAGCGGGCTGATCCCCGGCTTGTGCATTCTGCCTCTCCGATCGACTGAGCGCCCGCACGCTCGTTTCGTGGGTTGGCTTAGGCATACGGAGTTCATTCCATGTCTAAGCATACGGAGTTCATTCCCAGTCTAAAAGTTTGAGCCACGGTGCACATGCTGGGCTTGGGCATGTGCTGGTGCTGCATTTTTTTCGCCTAGGGCACCATCACCGGAAAGCCTAACCGATGGCATTGGGGGTTCCGACGATTGGGGGGGCCGGGGGTGTGCGCACATGATGTGCGATGGGTGCTGGTACTTGGACCTTATATTGGCCCCCTATCCCTCATCAAACCTTGAGAACTCACACCCCCTTAAAGAGCATTTGAGATTTTATAGGTTTGCTGCCAGTAGCCATTAAAGTGTCTAAAATGGGGACACTTTTTTCAAACGATCACAAAATCTTCTCCACTTCGAGTTTTTGGCTGAATTTTTTTGTGCATGCCAAAAAAAATACAAGGATCACCTCTACCAAATTTGGGGACAAAACTCTTTCTAAAAAAAGTTTAAAAAATCCCGAACCGTAAAATGTTTCAAAAATCGTGAAAAATAAAAAACGGGTCGTCTTGCCACGAAACTTCTCATTAAGGCGTAGGGGACCATTGTATGAATTTTCAAGCCATAAAAATGGCAAGGGCATGGCAGAAATATGAAGATGTGTTGGAACCCACCTACCACCTGTTCGATCCCCGGCTTGCGCATCCTGCCTCTTTGGTCGGCTGGGCGTCTGCACACTCGTTTCATGGGTTGACTTAGGCATACTGAGTTCATCCCCAGCGTAAGCATACAGAGTTCATTCCCAGTGTAAGATCGGATCGGACCGAGGGTTACGACAGTAGGATCAACAGCACGTAAGAGGGATGAGCCGATCCTCGGCTTACGCATTCTACCTCTCCTTCCGGCTGAGCGCCTGCAAGCCCATTTCGTGGGTTGGCTTAGGCATAGGGAGTTCATTCCATGTCTAAGCCCCAACCAAACCAAGGGTTGTGGCAGTGAGACCGGCAGCACGTAGAGGGGGACCGGGTCGATCCCCGACTTGCGTATGAAGCCTCGTCGACTTGCTCAGTGCCTGAATGCTCATTTTGTGGGTTGACTTAGGCACACGGAGTTTATTCCCAGTCTAAGATTGGACCAGACTGAGGGTTGTGGCAGTAGGATTGACAGCACGTAGGGAGGATAGGGCTGGTCCCGGTTTACGCATTCTACCTCTCCGATCGGCTGAACGCCTGCATGCTCGTTTCATGGGTTGGCTTAGGCATACGGAGTTCATTCCATGTCTAAGCATACGGAGTTCATTCCCAATCTAAGATCAGACCGGACTGATGGTTGCGGTAGCAGGACTGGTAGTAGGATCGGTAGCACGTAAGGGGGTCCAGGCTGATCCTCGGCTTGTGCATTCTGCCTCTCTGACCGGCCTCTCCGGCCCGCTGATCACCCGCATGCTCATTTCATGGGTTGACTTAGGCATACGGAGTTCATCCCCAGTCTAAGCATATGGAGTTCATTCCCAGTCTAAGATCGAATCAGACCGAAGGTTGCGGCCACAGGATCGACAGCACGCAGGAGGGATCGGGCCAATCCCTGACTTGCGCATGCTGCCTCCCCGATCAGCTGAGCGCCCGCACGTCCATTTTGTGGGTTGGCTCAGGCATAGCGAGTTCATTCCATGTCTAAACCCCAGCCACACCGAGAGTTATGGTAGCGGGTCCGACAGCACGCAGAGGGAGATCGAGCCGATCCTTGGATTTCACATTATGCCTCTCCGATCGGCTCAGCTTACACACGCTCGTTTCATGAGTTGACTTAGGCATACAGAGTTCAGTCCCAGTCTAAGATCAGATAAGACCGAGGGTTGTGACAGTAAGATCGGTAGCACGAAGGGGGGATCGGGCGGGTCCCCCGCTTGTGCGTTCTACCTCTCCGGTCGGTTGAGTGCCCGTACGTTCGTTTCATGGGTTGGCTTAGGCGTACCAAGTTCATTCCATGTCTAAGCATACAGAGTTCATTCCCAGTCTAAGATTGGACCGGATCGAGGGTTGCGGTAGCAAGACCAGTTGTAGGATCGGCAGTACGTAGGGGAAGATCGGGCTGATCCCCGACTTGCGCACTCTGCCTCTCCTACCGGCTGAGCACCCGCACGCTTATTTCATGGGTTGACTTAGGGATACGAAGTTCATTCCATGTCTAAGCCCTAGTCGGACCGAGGGTTATGGCAGCAGGACCAGTAGTGGGATCGGTAGCACGCAGAGGGGGATCGGGCAGATCCCTAGCTTGCGCATTATGCCTCTCTAGTCGGCCTCTCCGACCGGCTGAGTGCCCGTACGCTCATTTCGTAGGTTGACTTAGGCATGCGGAGTTCACCCCTAGTCTAAGCATATGAAGTTCATTCCTAGTCTAAGATCGAACCAGACCAAGGGTTGCAGCAACAGGATCGATAGTACGCAACGAGGAACGGGCCGATCCCTAGCTTGCGCATTCTGTCTCTCTGGCCGACTGAGTGCCCGTACACCCATTTCGTGGGTTGGCTTAGGCATAGGGAGTTTATTCCATGTCTAAGCCCCAGTCGGACTGGGGGTTGTGGCAACGGGACCGACAGCACGCAGAGGGGGACCAGGCTGATCCCTGGTTTGCGTATTATGCCTCTCTGACCTGCTCAACGCCCGAACGCTCATTTCATGGGTTGACTTAGCATACGGAGTTCATTCCCAGTCTAAGATTGGACCGGACCAAGGGTTGCGGTAGGAGGATCGACAGCACACAGGAGGGGATCGGTCCGGTCCTTGACTTGCACATTCTGCCTCTCCGACCGACTGAGTGCCCGCACGCTCATTTCGTGGGTTGGCTTAGGCATATATAGTTCATTCCATGTCTAAGCATACGGAGTTCATTCCCAGTCTAAGATCAGATCGGACTGAGGGTTAGGGCAGCAGGACTAGTAGTAGGATCGGCAGCACGTAAGGGGGGACCAGGTCAATCCTTGACTTATGCATTCTGCCTCTCCGATCGGCCTTTCCGACCGATTGAGCACCCGCACGCTCGTTTCGTGGGTTGACTTAGGCATACGGAGTTCATCCCTAGTCTAAGCATACGAAGTATATTCTCAGTCTAAGATCTAATCAGACCAAGCGTTGCGGCAGCAGGATCGATAGCACGCAGGGGGACTGGGCCGATCCCCGGCTTACGCATTCTGCCTCTCTGATTGGCTGAGCGCCCGCACGCCCGTGGGTTGGCTTAGGCATAGGGAGTTCATTCCATGTCTAAGCTCCAGTCGGACCGAGGGTTATGGCAGCGGGACCGACAGCACTCAGAGGGGGATCGGGCTGATCCTCGGCTTATGCATTATGCCTCTCCGACCGGTTTACCACTTGAACGCTCATTTCGTGGGTTGACTTAGGCATACAGAGTTCATTCCCAGTCTAAGATCAGACCGAACCAAGGTTTGCGACAGTAGGATCGACAGCACGCATGGGGGATCGAGTCGGTCCCCGACTTGCGCATTCTGCCTCTCTGGTCGGCTGAGCACCCACACGCTCGTTTCATGGGTTGGCTTAGGCATACGGAGTTGATTCCCAATCTAAGATCAGACCGGACTGAGGGTTGCGGTAGCAGGAGTAACAATAGGATCGACAGCACGCATGGGGGGACCAGGTCAATCCTCGGCTTGCGCATTCTACCTCTCTATCTGGCTGAGCTCCCACACGCTCGTTTCATGGGTTGACTTAGGCATACGGAGTTCATCCCTAGTCTAAGCATACAAAGTTCATTCCAAGTCTAAGATCGAACTGGATCGGGGGTTGCGACAGCAGGATCGATAGCACGCTGAGCGCCCGCATGCCTAGTTCGTGGGTTGGCTTAGGCATAGGGAGTTCATTCCATGTCTAAGCCCCAGCCTAGCCCAGGGTTGTGGCAGTGGGACCGGTAGCATGCAGAGGGGGATTGGGCCAATCCCCTGCTTACGCATTCTACCTCTTCGATCGGCTGAGTGCTCGGACGCTCGTTTCGTGGGTTGGCTTAGGCATACGGAGTTCATTCCATGTCTAATCATACTGAGTTCATTCCCAGTCTAAGAGTTTGAGCCACAGCAGCAAGATCGATAGCACATAGGATGGGACCAGGCCGATCCTCGACTTGCGCATTCTGCCTCTCCGGTCGACTGAGCGCCCGCATGCTAGTTTCATGGGTTGGCTTAGGCATACGGAGTTTATTCCATGTCTAAGCATACGGAGTTCATTCCCAGTCTAAAACCAAACCAGAAGCAAGATCGGTAGCACGTGAGGGGGGACCGAGCCGATCCCCAGCTTGTGTATTCTGCCTTTTCGACCGGCTGAGCTCCTGCATGCTCGTTTCATGGGTTGGCTTAGGCATACGGAGTTCATTCCATGTCTAAGCCCCAGCTGGACCGAGGGTTGTGGCAGTAGGATTGGCAACACGCAGAAGGGGATCGGGTCGATCCTCAGCTTTCGCATTATGCCTCTCTAGTCGGCTCAGCGCCCGCATGCTCATTTCGTGGGTTGACTTAGGCATACAGAGTTCATTCCTAGTCTAAGATCAAACCGGACCAAGGGTTGCGGTAGCAGGATCGAGACCATGCAGGGGGGACCGGGCCGGCCCTTGGCTTGCACATTCTGCCTCTTCGACTGGCTGAGCGCCCGCACACTCATTTCGTTCGTTGGCTTAGGCATACGGAGTTCATTCCATGTCTAAGCATATGGAGTTCATTCCCAGTCTAAGATCAGACCGAACCAAGGGTTACGGTAGTAGGACCAGCAGCAGGATCGATAGCACGTAAGTGGGGACCGTGCCGATCCTCAACTTATGCATTCTACCTCTTCGGTCGGCCTCTCCGACCGGTTGAGTGTCGGCACGCTCCTTCCTTGGGTTGACTTAGGTAGATGGAGTTCATCCCCAGTCTAAGCATACGGAGTTCATTCCCAGTCTAAGATCAAACCTGACCGAAGGTTGCGGCAGCATGATCGACAGCACGCAGGGGGGACCTGGCCAATCCCCGGCTTACACATTTTGCCCTCCGGTCGGCTGAGTGCCCGCACGCCCATTTCATGGGTTGGCTTAGGCATAGGGAATTCATTCCATGTCTAAGCCCCAACCGGATCGAGGGTTGTGGTAGCAAGATCGACAGCATGCAAAGGGGGACCGGGCAGATCCTCGGCATGCGCATTATGCCTCTTCGGTCGGTTCAGCTCCCGATCGCTCGTTTCATGGGTTGACTTAGGCATACAGAGTTCATTCCCAACCTAAGATAGAACTAGACCAAGGGTTGCGACAGCAGGATCGACATCACACAGGGGGGACCGGGCTACTCCCCGGCTTGTTCATTCTGCCTCTCCGGCCAACTGAACGCCCGCACGTTCATTTCGCGGGTTGGCTTAGGCATACGGAGCTCATTCCATGTCTAAGCATACGGAGTTCTTTCCCAGTCTAAGATCAGAACGAACTGAGGGTTGTGGCAGTAGGACCAGTAGCAAGATTGGCAGCACATAAGGGGGACCGAGTCGGTCCCCGGCTTACGTATTCTGCCTCTCCAATCGGCCTCTCCGACCGGTTGAGCGGCCGCACGCTTGTTTCATGGGTTGACTTAGGCATAGGGAGTTCATTCTATGTCTAAGCCCCAGCCGGACCGAAGGCTGTGGCAACGGGACCGGTAGCATGCAGTGGGGGAATGGGTCGATCCCCAGCTTGCGCATTCTACCTCTCCGGCCGACTGAGCGCCCGCACACACGTTTCGTGGGTTGGCTTAGGCATAGGGAGTTCATTCCATGTCTAAGCCCCAGTCAGACCGAAGGTTGTGGCAGTGGGACTGGCAGCACGCAGTGGGGGACTGGGCCGATCCCCGGCTTGTGCATTCTGCCAGCTGGTTGAGCGCCCGCACGCTCATTTCATGGGTTGGCTTACGCACGGAGTTCATTCCATGCCTAAGCATGCGGAGTTCATTTCGAGTCTAAGAGTTTGAGCCACGGTGCACATGCTGGGCTCAGGCATGTGCTGGTACCACATTTTTTTCACCCGGGGTACCATCGCAGGAGCATCATCGGAGCATCGTCGAAGAGCCTAACCGGTGACGTTGGGGGTTCTGACGTTAGGGGGGCCGAGGGGTGTGCGCGCATGATGTGCGATGGGTGCTGGTACTTGGCCCTTATATTGGCCCCCTATCCCTCATCAAACCTTGAGAACTCACACCCCCTTAAAGAGCATTTGAGATTTTATAGGTTTGCTGCCAATAGCCATTAAAGTGTCTAAAATGGGGATACTTTTTTCAAATGGTCACAAAATCTTCTCCACTTCGAGTTTTTAGCTGAATTTTTTTGTGCATGCCAACAAAAATACAAGGATCACCTCTACCAAATTTGGGGATGAAAACCTTTTCTAAAAAAATTTTAAAAAATCCTGAACTGTAAAAAGTTTCAAAAATTTTACAAAATAGAAAACGGGTCATCTTGCCACGAAACTTCACATGAAGGCATTGGGGGCCATTGTTTGAATTTACAAGCCATAAAAATGGTATTGGCATGGCAGAAATTTAAAGATGTGCTTGAACCCACCTACCACCCGTTTGATCCCTGGTTTGTGCACCCTGCCTCTCTGGTCGATTGAGCATCCGCACGCTCGTTTTGTGGGTTGACTTAGACATACGGAGTTTATCCCCAGTCTAAGTATACGAAGTTCATTCCCAGTCTAAGATCGAATCGAACCGAGGGTTGCGATAGTAGGATCAACAGCACGCAGGGGGGACCGGGCCGGTCCCCGGCATGCGCATTCTGCCTTTTCGACCGGCTGACCACCCGCACGCTCGTTTCGTGGGTTGGCTTAGGCATAGGGAGTTCATTCCATGTCTAAGCCCCAACCGGATCGAGGGTTATGGCAGCGAGACCTGCTGTACATAGAGGGGGATCGGGGCCGATCCTCGACTTGTGCATTCTGCCTCTCCGGTTGGCTGAGTGCCCGCATGCTCATTTCATGGGTTGGCTTAGGCATACAGAGTTCATTCCATGTCTAAGCCCAAGTCGAACCGAGGGTTGTGGCAGTAGGATCGACAGCGGGATCGATAGCACGTAGAAGGGGACCAGGCTGATCCTCGACTTGCTCATTATGCCTCTCCGACCGGTTGAGAGCCCGTACGCTCGTTTCGTGGGTTGAATTAGGCATACGGAGTTCATCCCCAGTCTAAGCATACGGAGTTCCTTCCCAGTTTAAGATCAGACCGGATCGAGGGTTGTGGCAGCAGGATCAGTAGCACCTAGGGGGGACCGGGCCGATCCCCAACTTGCGAATTCTGCCTCTTCGGCCGGCTGAGCGCCCGCATGCCCGTTTCGTGGGTTGGCTTCATAGGGAGTTCATTTCATGTCTAAGCCCCAGCCAGACCAAGGGTTGTGGTAATAGGATCGACAGCAGGATCGGCAGTACGTAGATGGGGACCGGACTGATCCCTGGCTTGCTTATTATGCCTCTCCAACCAGCTGAGCGCCCGCACGCTCGTTTCGTGGGTTGAATTAGGCATACGGAGTTCATCCCCAGTCTAAGCATACGAAGTTAATTCCCAGACTAAGATCAAATCGGATCGAGGGTTGCGACAGCAGGATCGGTAGCACCCAGGGGGGATCGGGCTGATCCCCTGCTTGCGCATTTTGCCTCTCCGATCGACTAAGCGCCTGTACATCCGTTTTGTGCGTTGGCTTAGGCATACGGAGTTCATCCCATGTCTAAGCATACGGAGTTCATTCCCAGTCTGAGATCGGACCGGACTAAGGGTTGCCATAGCAGGATCGGTAGCACGCAGGGGGACCGAGTCGATCCCCAGCTTACGCATTCTGCCTCCCGACCGGCCTCCCCGATCGACTGAGCACCCGTATGCTCGTTTCGTGGGTTAACTTAGGCATACGGAGTTCATCCCCAGTCTAAGCATACAGAGTTCATCCCCAGTCTAAGCATTCAGAGTTCATCCCGAGTCTAAGATCGGACCAGATCGAGGGTTGCGGTAGTAGGATCAGCAGCACGCAAGGGGGATCGGGTCAATCTCTGACTTACGCATTTTGCCTCTCCGGTCGGCTGAGCACCCGCATGCCCGTTTCATGGTTTGGCTTAGGCATAGGGAGTTCATTCCATGTCTAAGCCCCAGCCGAACCGAGGGTTGTGGCAACGGGATCGACAGCACACAGAGGGGGATCAACAGCACGCAGAGGGGGATCGGGCCGATCCCCGGCTTACGCATTATGCCTCTCCAGTCGGCTCAATGCCCAAATGCTCATTTCATGGGTTGACTTAGGCATACAGAGTTTATTCCAAGTCTAAGATCGGATCGGACCGAGGGTTACAGCAGCAGGATTGACAGCACGCAGGGGGGATCGAGTCGATCCGCGACTTATACGTTTAGCCTCTCCGGACGGCTAAGCGCTTGCACGCTTGTTTCGTGGGTTGGCTTAGGCATACAGAGTTCATTCCATGTCTAAGCAGACGGAGTTCATTCCTAGTCTAAGATCGGACCGGACCGAAGGTTGCGGCAACAAGATCGGTAGCACGTAGGGGGGACCGGGTGATGCCTAACTTACGCATTCTGCCTCTCCGACCGACCTCTTCGGCCAACTGAGCACCCGTACACTCGTTTCGTGGATTGACTTAGGCATATGGAGTTCATCCCCAGTCTAAGCATACGGAGTTCATTCCCAGTCTAAGATCGAATCAGACTGAGGGTTGCGGTAGCAGGATCGATAGCACGTAGGAGGGATCGGGTCGATCCCCGGCTTGCGCATTCTGCCTCTCCGACTGGCTGAGCACCTGCACGCCCATTTCATGGGTTGGCTTAGGCATAGGGAGTTCATTCCATGTCTAAGCCCCAGCCGGATCGAGGGTTGTGGTAGTGGGATCGATAGCACGCAGAGCGCCCGCAGGTTCATTTCGTGGGTTGGCTTAGGCATATGAAGTTCATTCCATGTCTAAGCATACGGAGTTCATTGCCAATCTAAGATCAGATCAGACCGAGTGTTATGATAGCAGCACCAGCAGCAGGATCGGTAACACGTAGGAGGGATCGGGCCGATCCCCGTCTTGCGCATTCTGCCTCTCCGGTCGGCTGAGCGCCCGCACGCTCGTTTCGTGGGTTGGCTTAGGCATACGGAGTTCATTCCATGTCTAAGCCCCAGTCGGACCGAGGGTTGTGGCCGCAGGACTGGTAGTGGGATCGCCAGCACGTAGAGGGGGATCGGGCTGAACCCTGGCTTGCGTATTATGCCTCTCTGACCGGCTGAGCACCCGCACACTCGTTTCATGGGTTAACTTAGGCATATGGAGTTCATCCCCAGTCTAAGCATACGGATTTCATTCCCAATCTAAGATCAGACTGGACAGAAGGTTGCGATAGCAAGATCGACAGCACGCAGGGGGGATCGAGCTAATCCCCTGTTTCTACATTCTGCCTCTCCAGCCGGCTGAGTGCCCGCACGCCCGTTTCATGGGTTGGATTAGGCATAGGGAGTTCATTCCATGTCTAAGCCGCAGCCGGACCGAGGGTTGTGGCAGCGAAACTGGTAGCACGTAGATGGGGACTGGGCTGATCCCTGGCTTACACATTATGTCTCTTCGGCTGACTTAGTGCCCGAACGCTCGTTTCGTGGGTTGACTTAGGCATACGGAGTTCATTACCAGTTTCAGATCAGATTGGACCAAGGGTTACGATAGTAGGATTGACAACATGCAGGCGAGATCGGGCCGGTCCCCGGCTTACGCATTCTACCTCTTCGACCAGCTGAGCGCCCGCATGCTCGTTTCGTGGGTTGGCTTAGGCATACGGAGTTCATTCCATGTCTAAGCATATGGAGTTCTTTCCCAGCCTAAGATCAGACCGGACCGAGGGTTGTGGCAGCAGGACCAGTAGCAGGATCGACAGCATGCAGGGGGGATTGGGTCGATCCTCAGCTTACTCATTATGCCTCTCTGATCAGCTCAGTGCCTGAATGCTCATTTCATGGATTGACTACAGCATACGAAGTTCATTCCCAGTCTAAGATCGGATCGGACCGAGGGTTGTGGTAGTAGGATCGACAGCACACAGTGGGGGATCGGGTCGATCCCCAGCTTCCGTATTCAGGCTTTCCGACCGGCTTAGGCTTACGGAGCTCAACCCCAGTCTAAGCTTACCGAGTTCATTCCCAGTCTAAGATCAGACCAGATCGAGGGTTGCGACAGCAGGATCGGTAGCATGTAGGGGATTGGGCTAATCCCCGGCTTACGCATTCTGGCTCTCCGGCTGGCTGAGCACCCGTACACCCATTTCGTGGGTTGGCTTAGGCGTAGGGAGTTCATTCCATGTCAAAGCCCCAGTCGGATCGAGGGTTGTGGTAACGGGACCGGTAGCACGCAGAGGGGGTCGGGCCGATCCCTGGCTTGCGCATTATGCCTCTCCGATTGGCACAACGCCCGCACACTCATTTTATGGATTGACTTAGGCATACAGAATTCATTCCCAGTTTAAAATTGGCCTGAACCGAGGGTTGCGGCAGCAGGATCGATACCATGCAAGGGGGGAATTGGTCGGCCCCTGGCTTGCACATTCTGCCTCTTCGATCGATTGTCCGCCCGCACACTCGTTTTGTAGGTTGGCTTAGGCATACGGAGTTCATTCCATGTCTAAGCATATGGAGTTCATTCCCAGTCTAAGATCGGACCAGACCGAGGGTTGTGGCAATAGGACCAGCAGCAGGATCGGTAGCATGCAGGAGGGGATCGAGCCGATCCCCGATTTGCACATTCTACCACTCCGGTCGGCTGAGCACCCGCACACTCATTTCGTGGGTTGGCTTAGGTATACAGAGTTCATTCCATGTCTAAGCCCCAACCGAATCGAGGGTTGTGGCAGCAGGACCGGCAGCCAAATCAACAGCACGTAGAGGGGGACCGGACTGATCCCCGACTTACGCATTATGCCTTTCCGGTCGATTGAGCGCCCGCATGCTCATTTCGTAGGTTGACTTAGGCATATGGAGCTCATTCCCAGTCTAAGCATACACAGTTCATTCCCAGTCTAAGATCGGACCGGACCGAGGGTTGCGACGCAGGATCGACAGCACGCAAGGGGGACCGAACCGGTCCCCGACTTGCGCATTCTACCTCTCCGGCCGACTGAGTGTATGCACGTCCACTTCGTGGGTGGGCTTGGGCATAGGGAGTTCATTCCATGTCTAAGCCCCAGCTGGATCGAGGGTTGTGGTAGCGGGACTGGTAGCACGCAGTGGGAGACCGGGCCGATCCCCGGCTTGTGCATTCTGCCTCTCTAGCTGGCTGAGCGCCCGTACACTCATTTCGAGTTTTTGGCTGAATTTTTTTGTGCTTGCCAAAAAAAAATACTGGGATCACCTTTGCCAAATTTGGGGACAAAACTCTTTCTAAAAAAATTTTCAAAAAATCCCGAACCTCAAAAAGTTTCAAAAATCGTGAAAAATAGAAAACGGGTCGTCTTGCCACGAAACTTCACATGAAGGCTTAGGGGACCATTGTATTAATTTACAAGCCATAACAATGGCATTGGCATGGCAGAAATATGAAGATGTGCTTGAACCCACCTACCACCCGTTCGATCCCCGACTTACGCATCCTGCCTCTCTGGTCGGCTGAGCGCCCGGACGGTCATTTCGTGGGTTGACTTAGGCATACGAAGTTCATCCCCAGTCTAAGCATACGATGTTCATTCCCAGTCTAAGATCGGACCAGATCGAGGGTCGCAGTAGCAGGATCAGCAGCGCGCAAGGGGGATCGGACTGATCCCCGACTTGCGCATTCTGCCTCTCCGACCGGTTGAGCGCCCGCACGCCTATTTCACGGGTTGGCTTAGGCATAGGGAGTTGATTCCATGTCTAAGCCCCATTCGGACCGAGGGCTATGGCAGTGAGACCGACAGCATGCAGAAGGGGACCGGGTCAATCGTCGACTTGCGCATTATGCCTCTTCAGTCGGCTTAGTGCCCGCATGCTCGTTTCGTAGGTTGACTTAGGCATACGGAGTTCATTCCCAGCCTAAGATCAGACCGAACCGAGGGTTCCAGCAACAGGATCGACAACACGTAGGGGGGACTGGGCCGGTCCCCAGCCTACGTATTCTGCCTCTCCGACCGACTGATCACCCGCACGCTCGTTTCGTGGGTTGGCTTAGGCATACAGAGTTCATTCCATGTCTAAGCATACGGAGTTCATTCCCATTGTAAGATAGGACCAGATCGAGGGTTACGACAGTAGGACCAGCAGCAGGATCGACAGCATGAAGGGGGGGACTGGATCGATCCTCGGCTTGCACATTCTACCTCTCCGGCCAGCTGACCGCCTGCACGCTCGTTTCATAGGTTGGCTTAGGCATACGGAGTGCATTCCATGTCTAAGCCCCAGCCGGACTGAGGGTTTTAGCAGCAAGACTGGCAGTGGGATCGACAGCACGCAGAGGGGGACCGAGCTGATCCTCGGCTTGCGCATTAGGCCTCTCCAGCTGGCTGAGCGTCCGCACGCTCGTTTCGTGTGTTAACTTAGGGATACGAAGTTCATCCGTAGTCTAAGCATACGGAGTTCATTCCCAGTCTAAAATCAGATCGGATCGAGGGTTGCAGCAGCAGGATCAGTGGCATGCAGAAGGGACCTGGCCGATCTTCGGCTTGCCCATTCTGCCTTTTCAGTTGGCTGAGCACCCGCACGCCCGTTTCGTGGGTTGGCTTAGGCATAGGGAGTTCATTCCATGTCTAAGCCGCAGCTGGACCGAGGGTTGTGGTAGCGGGATCGATAGCACGTAGAGGGGGACCAGACCGATCCTCAGCTTGCGCATATGCCTCTTCGATCGGCTCAATGCCTGCATGCTCATTTCGTGGGTTGACTTATCCATACGGAGTTCGTTGCCAGTCTAAGATCAGACCAGATTGAGGGTTGCAATAGTAGGATCGATAGCACACAGGGGGGATCAGGTTGATCCCCGGCTTGCACATTCTGCCTCTCCGATCGGTTGAGCGCCCGGACGCTCGTTTCGTGGGTTGGCTTAGGCATACGGAGTTCATTCCCAGTCTAAGATTTTAAGCCACGGTGCACATGCTAGGCTCAGGCATGTGGTGGTGCCGTATTTTTTTTGCCCGGGGTACCATCGTCGGAGCATCACCGAAGAGCCTAATCGGCAGCATTGGGGGTTCCGACGATTGGGGAGGCTGGGTGGGTGTGGTTACATGATGTGTGATGGGTGCTGGTACTTGGCCCTTATATTGGCTCCCTATCCCTTATCAAACCTCGAGAACTCACACCCCCTTAAAGAGCATTTGAGATTTTATAGGTTTGCTGCCAGTAGCCATTAAAGTGTCTAAAATGGGGACACTTTTTTCAAATGATCACAAAATCTTTTCCACTTCAAGTTTTTAGCTGAATTTTTTTGTGCACACAAAAAAAGTACAAGGATCACCTCTACCAAATTTAACGATAAAACTCTTTCTAAAAAATTTAAAAAAAATCCTGAACCATAAAAAGTTTTGAAAATCGTGAAAAATAAAAAATGGGTCAACTTGCTACGAAACTTCACAAGATGGCTTAGGGGATCAATGTATGAATTTACAAGCCATAAAAATGGAATTGGCATGGCAGAAATATGAAGATGTGCTTGAACCCACCTACCACCCGCTCGATCCCCGACTTGCGCATCCTACCTCTCTGGTCGGTTGAGCGTCCGCACGTTCGTTTCGTGGGTTGACTTAGGCATATGGAGTTCATCCCCAGTCTAAGCATACGGAGTTCATTCCCAGTCTAAGATCTAACTGGACCGAGGGTTGCAGTAGCAGGATCAGCAACACGCAGTGGGGACCAAGCCGATCCCCTGCTTGCGCATTCTGCCTCTCTGGCCTGTTGAGCACCCGCACGCCCATTTCGTGGGTTGGCTTAGGCATAGGGAGTTCATTCCCAGTCTAAGATTGGACCGAACCAAGGGTTTCGGTAGCAAGATCGATAGCATAAAAGGGGGGACTGAGTCGATCCCCGACTTGCACATTCTACCTCTCTGGCCGGCTGAGCGCCCGCACGCTCATTTTGTGGGTTGGCTTAGGCATACATAGTTCATTCCATGTCTAAGCATACGGAGTTCATTCCCAGTCTAAGATCAGACCGGACTGAGGGTTGCGGTAGCAGGACTAGTAGTAAGATTGGCAGCATGTAGGGGGGACCGAATCGATCCCCGGCTTGCACATTCGGCCTCTCCGATCAACCTCTTCGACAGACTGAGTGCCCACACGCTCGTTTCATGGGTTGACTTAGGCATACGAAATTCATCCCCAGTCTAAGTTTATGGAGTTCATTCCCAGTCTAAGATCAGACTAGACTGAGGGTTGCGGCACCAAGATCAGCAGCAAGCAGAGGGGATCGAGCCGATCCCCGGCTTGCGCATTCTGCCTCTTCGGCCGACTGAGTGCCCGCACACCCGTTTTGTGGGTTTGCTTTGGCATAGGGAGTTCATTCCATGTCTAGGCCCTAATCGGACTGAGGGTTGTGGCAGCGGGACTGACAACATGCAGAGGGGGATCGGGCTGATCCCTGACTTGCTCATTCTGTCTCTTCGGCCGGCTGAGCGCCCGCACGCTCGTTTCGTGGGTTGGCTTAGGCATACGGAGTTCATTCCATGTCTAAGCATACAGAGTTCATTCCCAGTCTAAGAGTTTTAGCCACGGTGCACATGCTTGGGTCAGGCATGTGCTGGTGCCACATTTTTTTCACCTGGGGCACCATCACCGGAGCATTGCCGGAGCATCACCGGAGAGCCTAACCGACGACATTGGGGGTTTCGGCGATTGGGGGGGCCGGGGGTGTGCACACGTGATGTGCAATGGGTGCTGGTACTTGGCCCTTATATTGGCCCCCATCCCTCACCAAACCTCAAGAACTCACACCCCCTTAAAGAGCATTTGAGATTTTATAGGTTTGCTACCAGTAGCCATTAAAGTGTCTGAAATGGGGACACTTTTTTCAAACGGTCACAAAATTTCTCCACTTCGAGTTTTTAGCAGATTTTTTTTGTGCATGCCAACAAAAATACAAGGATCACCTCTACCAAATTTGGGGACAAACCTCTTTCTAAAAAATTTTTAAAAAATCCTGAACTTAAAAAGTTTTGAAAATCGTGAAATATAGAAAACGTCTTACCACGGAACTTCACATGAAGCTTAGGGGACCATTGTATGAATTTACAAGCCATAAAAATGGCATTGGCATGGCAAAAATATGAAGATGTGCTTGAACCCACCTACCACCCGTTCGATCCCCGGCTTATGCATCCTGCCTCTCTGGTCGACTGAGCGCCCTCACGGTCGTTTCGTGGGTTGAATTAGGCATACAGAGTTCATCCCCAGTCCAAGCATACGGAGTTCATTCCCAGTCTAAGATCGGACCAGACCGAGGGTTGCGACTGCAGGATCGACAGCACGCAGGGGGGACCGAGTCGATCGCAACTTGCGTATTCTGCCTTCCAGCTGACTGAGCACCTACACGCCTGTTTCATGGGTTGGCTTAGGCATAGGGAGTTCATTCCATGTTTAACCCCTAGCCAGACTGAGGGTTGTGGCAGCAGGACCGATAGCACGCAGAGGGGGACCGGGTCGATCATCAGCTTGCGCATTATGCCTCTCTGGCTGGCTCAACGCCCGCACGCTCGTTTCGTGGGTTGACTTAGGCATACGAAGTTCATTCTCAGTCTAAGATCGAGCCGGACCGAGGGTTACAGTAGCAGGATCGACAGCACATAGGGTGGGATCGGGCCAATCCTCGGCTTTTGCATTCTGCTTCTCCGGCCGACTGAGTGCCCCACGCTCGTTTCATGGGTTGGCTTAGGCATACGGAGTTCATTCCATGTCTAAGCATACGGAGTTCGTTCCCAGTCTAAGATCGGACCAGACCAAGGGTTACGGCGGCAGGACCTACCACCCGTTCAATCTTCGACTTGCGCATCCTGCCTCTCTGGTCGGTTGAGCGCCCGCACGCTTGTTTCTTGGGTTGACTTAGGCATACGGAGTTCATCCCCAGTCTAAGCATACAGAGTTAATTCCCAGTCTAAGATTGAACCGGACCGAGGGTTGCGGTAGTAGGATCGGTAGCACATAGGAGGGATCGGGCCAATCCCCAGCTTGCGCATTCTGCCCTTCCAACCGGCTGAGTGCCCGCACGCCCGTTTCATGGGTTGGCTTAGGCGTAGGGAGTTCATTCCATGTCTAAGCCCCAGCTGGATCGAGGGTTATGGCAGTGGGACCGACAGCACGCAGAAGGGGATCGGGCTGATCCTCGGCTTGCATATTATGCTCTTCGGCCTGTTCAATGCCCGTATGCTCATTTCGTGGGTTGACTTCTGCATACGAAGTTCATTCCCAGTCTAAGATCAGACCGAATAGAGGGTTGCTGCAGTAGGATCGACAGCACGCAAGGGGGACCGGGTCGATCCCCGACTTGTGCATTCTACCTCTTCGGCCGTTTCGTGGTTTGGCTTAGGTATAGGGAGTTCATTCCATGTCTAAGCCCCAACCGGACCGAGGGTTGTGGCAGTGGGACCGATAGCACTTAGAGGGGGGCCGGGCCGATCCTCGACTTGTGCATTATGCCTCTCCGATTGGCTCAGTGCACGCACACTCATTTCATGGGTTGACTTAGTCATACGTAGTTCATTCCCAGTCTAACATCGGACCGGATCGAGGGTTACGGTAGCAGGATCGACAGCACATCGAGAGGGACCGGGTCGGTCCTCGGGTTACGCATTCTACCTCTTCGGTCGGCTGAACGCCCGCACGCTCGTTTCATGGGTTGGCTTAGGCATACGGAGTTCATTCCATGTGTAAGCATACGGAGTTCATTCCCAGTCTAAGATCGGACCGGACCGAGGGTTGCAGCAGCAGGACTAGCAGTAGGATTGGCAGCACGCAGGGGGGACCGAGTCGATCCCTGGCTTGCGCATTCTGCCTCTCTGGCCGACTGAATGCCCGCACACCCATTTCGTGGGTTGGCTTAGGCATAGGGAGTTCATTCCATGTCTAAGCCCCAGCTGGACCGAGGGTTGTGGCAGCGAGACCGACAGCACACAGAGGGTGATCGAGCTGATCCCCGACTTGCACATTATGCCTCTCCGATCGGCTCAACACCCGCATGCTCGTTTCGTGGGTTGACTTAGTCATACGGAGTTCATTCCTAGTCTAAGATCAGATCGGATTGAGGGTTGCGGTAGCAGGATGGACAGCACACAAGGGGGGACCAGGCCGATCCTCGACTTGTGCATTCTGTCTCTCCGGTCGGTTGAGCGCCCGTACGCTCATTTTGTGGGTTGGCTTAGGCATACAGAGTTCATTCCTTGTCTAAGCATTTAGAGTTCATTCCAGTCTAAGATCAGACTGGGCAGAGGGTTGCGACAGCAGGACTAGCAGTAGGAACAGCAGGACCAGCAGCAGGATCAGCAGCACGCAAGGGGGACCAGGCCGATCCCTGGCTTACGCATTCTGCCTCTCCGGGCTGAGCACCCGCAAGCTCATTTAGTGAGTTGGCTTAGGCATACAGAGTTCATTCCATGTCTAAGCCCCAGCCGAACCAAGGGTTGTGGCAGCAAGACCGACAGCGAGATTGACAGCACACAGAGGGGGACTGGGCTAATCCCCGGCTTGCGTATTATGCCTCTCAGGTTGATTGAGCCCTCGCACGCTCGTTTCGTGGTTTGACTTTGGTATACGGAGTTCATCCCCAGTCTAAGCATATGGAGTTCATTCCCAGTCTAAGATCAGACCGGACAGAGGGTTGTTTCAGCAGGATCGATAGCACGCAGGGGGGACCGGGCCGATCCCCGACTTACGCATTCTGCCTCTCCAACCGACTGAGCGCCCGCACGCCCGTTTCATGGGTTGGCTTACGCATAAGGAGTTCATTCCATGTCTAAGCCATAGCCAGACCGAGGGTTGTGGTAGCGGGACCGACAGCACACAGAGGGGGACTAGGCCAATCCTCTGCCAGCGTATTATGCCTCTTCGGCCGGCTCAGCACCCGCACGCTCGTTTTGTGGGTTGACTTATGTATATGGAGTTCATTCCCAGTCTAAGATCAGACCAGACTGATGGTTGTAGCAGTAGGATTGACAGCATATAGGGGGGACTGGGTCGATCCCTGGCTTGCGTATTCTTCCTCTCCGATCGACTGAGCGCCCGCACGCTCGTTCCGTGGGTTGGCTTAGGCATACGGAGTTCATTCCATGTCTAAGCATACGAAGTTCATTCCCAGTCTAAGATTTTGAGCCATGGTGCACATACTGGGCTCGGGCATGTGCTGGTGCCGCATTTTTTTCGCACAGGGCACCATCGTCGGAGCATCACCGGAGAGCCTAATCGGCAGCATTGGGGGTTCCGACGATTGGGGGGCTGGGGTGGTGTGCGCACATGATGTAAGATAGGTGCTGGTACTTGGCCCTTATATTGGCCCCCTATCCTTCATCAAACCTTAAGAACTCACACCCCCTTAAAGAGCATTTGAGATTTTATAGGTTTGCTGCCAGTAGCCATTAAAGTGTCTGAAATGGGGACACTTTTTTGAAATGGTCACAAAATCTTCTCCACTTCGAGTTTTTAGCTGAATTTTTTTGTGCATGCGAAAAAAAATACAAGGATCACCTCTACTAAATTTGGGGACAAAACGCTTTCTAGAAAAATTTAAAAAAATCCTGAACCGTAAAAGGTTTCAAAAATAATGAAAAATAGAAAACGGGTCGTCTTGCCACGAAACTTCATATGAAGGCTTAGGGACCATTGTATGATACAAGCCATAAAAACGGCATTGGCACGGCAAAAATATGAAGATGTGCTTGAACCCACCTACCACCTGTTCGATCCCCGGCTTACGCATCCTGCCTCTCCGATCGGCTGAGCGCCTGCACGCTCATTTCGTGGGTTGACTTAGGCATACGGAGTTCATCCCTAGTCTAAGCATACGAAGTTCATTCCCAGTCTTAGATCAGATCGGACCGAGGGTTGCGGCAGCAGGATTGACAGCATGTAGGAGGGATCGGGCCGATCCTCGACTTGCGCATTCTGTCTCTCCGATCGACTAAGCACCCGCACACCCGTTTCGTGGGTTGGCTTAGGCATAGGGAGTTCATTCCATGTCTAAGCCCCAGCTGGACTGAGGGTTGTGGCAGCATGACCGGCAGCACGTAGAGGGGGACTAGGCCGGTCTACGGCATCACGAACTAAGCTTTCTCTCAGTAAGCAATAGACCGTGCGGCACTTGAATAGGCGCTCCTAACCAAGTCAGCCTTCAATAGATCGATATCTGAACAAATAACCATAAGCCATGGTTAGTCCCAAGCATTCACAATAAGACACAATATATCGAGATCGATCTCAAGCACACACACAAGAAGGCATATTTGCATCGAGAAAAAGAAAAACACATCGAGTCAACAATCGAGACATTCAATTGAGGTGAGTTTTATTATAGTCACGAATCATACATCGGGACCTCCCACCATCACCAGGGCCAGAGAGACAGCCCTTGGTGGGTGGCCTAGGCTCGCATAGCAACTGGTGAGATAGCCCAACACTACGCTATCGGCTCACCCCCCTAAAAAGCCTTAGAGATTTTGAGCTATACTACCAGTAACCATTACAATGTTTGAAATGGGGACACTTTTCCTAGCACAAGGGATCTACCCGACCATGGCCCTATACATGGATGGCTTAAGGCAACCTAAGTCCCGGTCATGGCCCTATACAAGGTTAGCTCATGACATCCTTCCCCACCTATTCTATCGACGTCTTCATCGACTTGCTGGCTTAAAATTCTTTGATCTTCCTTTGAAATCTCTGGAGGTCATGTTCTCTCTCCCAGCTAGTTTCTTCTAGTCCTAATGCCTCCCACTTCACTAAGTACTCCCAAACTAGTCTTCGAGATATCTTGGTTTCCTTGTCAGTTAAGATCTCTTTGACTCAACGCTCTGAGGGTGGCTTCATGGTGATGGCAGTTCTGGTTGGCTCCCTTTGGCTAGCATCTATAGGATCTACATGGAAAGGTTTCAAGTTGCTCACATGAAATACTGGGTGCACCTTCATCCACTTTGGTGGGTAGGTTTTGTAAGAAGCATTCCCCACCTTGGAAAGGACCCTTACTAGACCTTCATATTTGTGCTCCAGTCTACGATCTCTCTTTCTCAAGAACCTGGTTTGTTCAGGAACTAGTCGAACAAGAACCAAATCACCAACTTGAAATTGTTGAGCCCTACGACCCTTGTCTGCCCATTTCTTCATCTACTTTGATGCTTTCTCTAGGTAGGCTTGTGCAATCTCTGTGTTTTGTTTCCACTTCTTGCTGAGATTGAAGGCTCTCAGATTTTTTCCTCTATATTATTCCAAGGAAATGTGGGGTAGCCTTGGTAATTGTCTGGTGACCACCTCAAATGGGCTCTTATTGGTGGAAGAGCTTTTGTTGGAATTAAAGCAGAGTTGAGCCATGTCCAATAATGAAGGCCAGTCTTTCTGATTAGCCTGAACAAAATGCCTCAAGTATTCCTCTAATAATTCGTTGAACCGTTTCGTTTGACCATCGATTTGAGGGTGATAGCTTGAGGAGATATTGAGTTGGGACCCTAATATCTTGAAAAGTTCTCTCCAGAAGGACCCCGTGAATCTCGAATCTCGATCGCTGACAATGTTTTAAGGGAGGGCCCAGATTTGACCACATGTTTGAACAATAGTCGAGCTGTGTCTTTTGCTGTGCAATACTTGTAAGCGGGAATGAATGTGGTGTACTTAGAGAATCAGTCAATCACCACCAAAATAGCTCCAAGGTCACCAACCTTGGGTAGGCTCGAAATTAAATCGAAGGAGATGCTTTCCCACGGTTTGGTGGGTACTGGTAGTGGTTCAAGCATGCCTACAGGTTTCCTTCTTTCAACCTTGTCTTGTTGGCAAATGAGGCAAGTCTTCGTATAGTCCATCACATCTTGTCGCATGTGAGGCCAATAATATCCCTATTTCAATAACGCCAAAGTACGTCGCCAGCCTGAGTGTCCCACCCATGATGTGTCATGACATTCCCTCATCAGCATCTGTCTCAGACCTTCTGCTCTTGGCACAAACACTCGAGGCCCCTTGGTCTATAAGATCCCATTTTCTTGCCAGAAGTACTTGGACTTCCCTTCTTCCACTAGCTTCAGGATGGCACAAGCTTGCGGGTCCTTTCCTAAGTGATCTCCAATCAATTTATGAATGTCTATAGTGGCTCTGCTAGTCGCCATTGGGGCAATTCTTCTAAGGGCCGCTAAATCTGCTCACCTGCTCAATGCATCAGCCACTTGATTGGTCTTTCTAGCGGTGTGCTCAAAACAAAAGTCAAACTCCGCTAAAAATTTCTGCCACCTAGCTTGTTTTGTCGTAAGCCTTGGTTGGGTGAGAAAATGGCTAACGGCCGCATTGTCTGTCTTCATGACAAAGTGTGAACCCAGCAAGTAATGTCGCCAAGCCCTTAAGTAGTGAACCACCGCCAAGAGTTCTTTTTCTTGGGCCGTATATTTCCTTTCAGCTTCACTTAGCTTCCTACTTTCAAATGCTATCGGTTGATGTTGTTGCAAAAGCACTCCTCCAATAGCAAAATCAAATGCATCCGTCTGAACTTCGAAAGGCTTTTCAATATCAAGGATAGCTAAGATGGGATCTTTCATAATAGCATCTTTCAATCCCTCGAAGGCCTATTGGCACTCACTCGTCCAACACCGTTTATGCTCTTTCTTCAATAGCTCCGTGAGGGCCGTGGTCTTGTGAGAGTACCCTTCCACAAACTTTCTATAATAGTTGGCTAGTCCCATAAATGAGTAGAGCTCACTAACGTTCTTCGGTGTTGTCCACTCCTTGATGGCCCTAACCTTTTCCATGTCCATTCGAATGTGGCCACGTTCGACAATGTGACTAAGAAAATGGATTTGGGTCTGAGCAAATGCACACTTCTCCCTTTTTACATATAACTGGTGGTCCTGTAATCTTTGAAGTACCTGGCGCAGGTGTTTTTGATGTTCTTCCAAGGTGGAGCTATATACCACTATATCATCTAAATAGATGACTATAAATTTGTCTGGGTAGTCATGGAATACCTTATTCATCAATGTACAAAATGTGGTAGGAGCATTGGTCAGTCCAAAGGGCATAACAAGAAATTCAAATGCACCATACCATGTCACACAAGTGGTCTTTGGCTCTTCTCCCTCAACGATTCTAACCTGATGGTAGCCAGATCTCAGGTCTAATTTGGAGAAGTACTTAGCTCGGCTCAATTGATCAAACAAATCTGCTATAAGGGGGATGGGATATTTGTTTCTTACGGTGACTTTGTTCAGGGCCCTGTAGTCAACACATAATCGTAAACTTTCATCATGCTTCTTCTGAAATAGCACTGGTGCTCTAAAAAGATCCTTTGATGGTCTGATGAACCCGACTTGTAGCAGCTCATCTAACTGTTTTCTTAGCTCGGCCAACTCTGGTGGGGCCATGCGATAAGGAGCTCTAGCAGGGGGTTTCACTCCTGGGAGGAGCTCAATTTCATGGTCCAATACTCGTCGAGGGGGTAGAACCTTAGGCAATATCTCTGGCATCACCTCTTCGAATTCTTCCAACACTTTTCCCACACCATCAGGTATTGGTTCTACTTTCGACCCTTCTTTGTAGATCGGCACAGCCACAAAAGAGGGTTCCCCTCTCTTTACCCCTTTCTTGAACTGCAAAGCTAAAATCATTTTCTTCCCACTCTTTGGTAAGATGTTGGCTGGCACCACACATGGGTTTTCCCCTAAGAACAACAAGTAGCTAGCGGCGGGGATAGGGATGACCTGGGCCAACATCATGAAGTCCAATCCGAGAACAACATCAAAGTCATCCATGGGGGAAACTGTAAAGTCTACCTTCCCTTCCCATGGCGCCAATCAGGTTGTCACACTCTTGAAACTTCCATTGATCATAAAGGCTGGCGAGTTGACCGCCTTCATTCGTCCACAGTCTTTACTAATCTGAAGACCACACCTTTTTGCTTCTTCTGGTGTGATAAAAATGTCGGTTGCACCTGTATCCACCATAGCCTTAGTGGCTTTCTCATTGATCATCAAGTTCACATACATTAAGCCTCTACTATGCTTTTTTCTTTATAGTGTTCAATTGGGTGCGGAGGGCATTGAAGAACCTTATTGAACCCATCCTGGCTGGCTTCTCTTCACCTTTTTCAATGCTCTCTGGCACTTTTACGGACTCTTGAGATGAGGTCCTTAAGGCATTAAGGGCTCTCTTGTGCGGGCATTCAGCCACCCGATATGGCCCCTTACAAAGAAAGCAAGCTAGTAGTTGCCTAGGCTTGAAAATCCCTGCATTGCTTGTCTTGGATTGGGTGCTATCTTGACCAAAGGACCTCCTGTCTGATCCCCCACTGAATTGCGGATCCAACCTGGTCATCTTTCCCTCACTCCCAAAGTTGAAGCTACTGTCAGCTGATGGAGGATTTTTCCATTTTGAAGAGCCATCATTGTAATCATGGAGACGTTCAGCTGTAGCCATGGCCATGGCCACATCTTGCACTTTCTGCCTTTGTAGTTCTATCCTCGCCCAAGGCTTGAGGCCCTCAAGAAAATAGAACATCTTGTCCTTTCCGGACATGTCCCGAATATCCAACATCAAGGTAGAAAAGCTCCTTACAAACTCTCGCACCGTTCCTATTTGCACCAATTCTCAAAGTCTCATTCGAGCCATATACTCCACATTCTCAGGGAAAAACTGGTTTTTCAATTCTCACTTCAGATCCGTCCAAGTCTTAATTGGGCACTCGTCATCAACAAACTTGGAGTGCCACCACAGCTTGGCATCCCTTGCGAGGTACATCTACACCATTGCTACCTTATCTTCCTCTAAATCCGTGTGTACAGCTTGGAAGTATTGCTCCATGTCAAACAAGAAATTTTCAAGTTCCTTAGCATCCCTTGCCCCCTCATAGCATCGAGGCTCCAGCACCTTGGGCCTTTTTGCCCTTTCCATCGAGCTCAAACCCGATCTAGCCACAGCCATTTGTAGGATGCTCACCTGTGCTCTGAGCTCCTCAAACTCCTTTTGGAGAATGTTCAAGGCATTTCTAGCCTCTTCACTCACGTTGTAGAGAGTATCGGACAACTCTCGTTGGGTTGTCTCGATCTCTCTCACTCGGTCTTTAGTCATCATATGAGTTTTCATTGTGGCCACTGCGGCCTCAAGTTCTTCAATTTTTTGTTGATGATTGGGTCCACCACTTGTGGCCATCTCATCCATTTTTCTAGCACTTCTCAACCATGCTCTGATACCACGTGTCACGGACTAAGCTTTCTCTCAGCAAGCAATAGACAATGCGGCACTTGAATGGGTGCTCCCAACCAAGTCAGCCTTCAATAGATCGATATCTGAACAAATAACCATAAGCCATGGTTAGTCCCAAGCATTCACAATAAGACACAATATATCGAGATCGATCTCAAGCACACACACAAGAAGGCATATTCGCATCGAGAAAAAGAAAAACACATCGAGGCAACAATCAGGACATTTAATCAGGGTGAGTTTTATTATAGTCAGGAATCATACATCGGGACCTCCCACCATCACCAAGGCCAAGGGGTAGCCCATGGTAGGTGGCCTAGGCTCGCATAGCAACCGATGAGATAGCCCAACACTACGCTATCGGTTCACCCCCCTAAAGAGCCTTAGAGATTTTAGAGCTATGCTACCAGTAACCATTACAATGTTTGAAATGGGGACACTTTTCCTAGCACAAAGGATCTACCCGGCCATGGCCCTATACATAGGAGGCTTATGGTAACCTAAGTCCCAATCATGGCCCTATACAAGGTTGGCTCATGACACCCGGCTTGTGAATTCTGCCTCTCCGGTCGGCTCAGCGCCCGCACGCTCGTTTTGTGGGTTGACTTAGGCATACGGAGTTCAATCCCAGTCTAAGCATATGGAGTTCATTCCCAGTCTAAGATTGGACCGAACTGAGGGTTGCGACAGTAGGACCACCAGCAAGATCGACAGCATGAAGGGGGGGTCAGGCCGGTCCCCGACTTACGCATTCAGCCTTTTCGGTCGACTGAGCGCCCGCACGCTCGTTTCATGGGTTGGCTTAGGCATACAGAGTTCATTCCATGTCTAAGCATACGAAGTTCATTCCAGTCTATGATCGAACTGAATCGAGGGTTGCAACAGCAAGATCGGTAGCACGTAGGGGGATCGGGTCGATCTCCGATTTGTGCATTCTGCCTCTCCTGCTGGCCTCTCCGACTTCCGCACACTCGTTTCGTGGGTTGACTTAGGCATACGGAGTTCATCCCCAGTCTAAGCATATGGAGTTCATTCCCAGTCTAAGATCGAATCAGATCAAGGGTTGCGGTAGCAGGATCGGCAGCACGCAGGGAGGACCAGGTCGATCCCCGGCTTGCGCATTCTGCCTCTCCGGCCGGCTAAGCGCCCACACGCCCATTTCGTGTGTTGGCTTAGGCATAGGGAGTTCATTCCATGTCTAAGCCCCAGCCGGACCAAGGGTTGTGGCAGTGAGATCAGCAGCACGCAGAGGGGGACTGAGCTGATCCCCGGCTTGCACATTCTGCCTCTCCGACCGATTGAGCGCCTGCATGCTCGTTTCATGGGTTGGCTTAGGCATACGGAGTTCATTCCATGTCTAAGCATACAGAGTTCATTCCCAATCTAAGAGTTTGAGCCACAATGCACATGCTGGGCTCAGGCACATGCTGGTGCCACATTTTTTTCGCCCGAGGTACTATCATCGGAGCATCGACGGAGAGCCTAACCGGCGGCATTGGGGGTTCCAGCGATTGGGGGGCCGGGGGTTGTGCGCATATGATGTGCGATGGGTGCTGGTACTTGGACCTTATATTGGCCCCCTATCCCTCATCAAACCTCGAGAACTCACACCCCCTTAAAGAGCATTTGAGATTTTATAGGTTTGCTACCAGTAGCCATTAAAGTGTTCGAAATGAGGACACTTTTTTCAAACGGTCACAAAATCTTCTCCACTTCCAGTTTTTACTTGAATTTTTTTGGGCATGCCAACAAAAATAAAAGGATCACCTCTACAAAATTTAGGGACAAAACGCTTTCTAAAAAATTTTTAAAAAATCTCAAACCGTAAAAAGTTTCAAAAATCGTGAAAAATAGAAAACGGGTCGTCTTGCCACAAAACTTCACATGAAGGCGTAGGGGACCATTGTATGAATTTACAAGCCATAAAAATGGCATTGGCATTGGTATGAACCCTCCTACCACCCGTTCGATCCCCGGCTTGGCATCCTGCCTCTCTGGTCTGCTGAGTGTCCGCACGCTCATTTCGTGGGTTGACTTACGCATACGGAGTTCATCCCCAATCTAAGCATACAGAGTTCATTCCCAATCTAAGATCAGACCAGATCGAGGGTTGCGGCAGTAGGATCGATAGCACGCAGGGGGGACTGAGCTGATCCATGTCTTGCGCATTCTGCCTCTCTGAGCGCCCGCACACCCGTTTTATGGGTTGGCTTAGGCATAGGGAGTTCATTCCATGTCTAAGCCCCAGCCGGATCGAGGGTTGTGGCAGCGGGACCGACAGCATGTAGAGGGGGATCGGGTCGATCCTTGGCTTACGCATTATGCCTCTCCGGTTGGCTCAATGCCCATACGCTCGTTTCGTGGGTTGAATTAGGCATACAGAGTTCATTCCCAGTCTAAGATCGAACCGAACCGAGGGTTGCGACAGTAGGATCGATAGCACGTAGGGTGGACCGATCGATCCCCGGCTTACGTATTCTACCTCTCTGATCGGCTGAGCACCCGCACGCTCGTTTTATGGGTTGACTTAGGCATACGGAGTTCATTGAATGTCTAAGCATACAGAGTTCATTCCCTGTCTAAGATCAGATCAGACTGAGGGTTACGATAGTAGGACCAGCAGCAGGATCGGTAGCACGTAGGGGGGACTGAACCGATCCTTGGCTTGCATATTCTGCCTCTCCGGCCAGCCTCTCTGATCGGTTGAGTGCCCGTACCCTCGTTTCATGGGTTGACTTAATCATATGGAGTTCATCCCCAGTCTAAGCATACGGAGTTCATTCCCAGTCTAAGATAGAACCAGATCGAGGGGTGCGGCAGTAGGCTCGGTAACACGCAGGGGGACCGGGTCGATCCCCATCTTACGCATTTTGCCTCTCCGATCGGCTAAGTGCCCGCACGCCTGTTTCGTGGGTTGGCTTAGGCATAGGGAGTTCATTCCATGTCTAAGCCCCAGCCGGACCGAGGGTTGTGGCAGCGAGATCGATAGCACGTAGATGGGGATTGGGCCAATCCCCGGCTTGTGCATTATGCCTCTCCGGCCAGCTCAATGCCCGTACGCTTGTTTCATGGGTTGAGCTAGGCATACGAAGTTCATTCCCAGTCTAGGATCAGATCGGACCAAGGGTTGCGACAGTAGGATCGATAGTACGCAAGGTGGACCGGTCGATCCCTGGCTTGCACATTCTGCCTTTCCGACCGGCTGAGCACCCGCACGCTCGTTTCATGGGTTGGCTCAGGCATACGGAGTTCATTCCATGTCTAAGCATACAGAGTTCATTCCCAATCTAAGATCAGACCAGACCGAGGGTTACGGTAGTAGGACCAGCAGCAGGATCGACAGCACATAGAGGGAATCGAGCTGATCCCTGGCTTGCACATTCTGCCTCTTCGGTTAGCCTCTCCGATCGATTGAGCGCCCGTACATTCATTTCATGGGTTGACTTAGGCATACGGAGTTCATCCCCAGTCTAACCATACGGAGTTCATTCCCAGTCTAAGATAGAACCAGACTGAGGGTTGCGACAGTAGGATCGGCAGCACGCAGAGGGGATCGAGCTGATCCCCGCCTTGCACATTCTGCCTCTCCAGCCGCCTGAGCGTCTGCACGCCTATTTCATGGGTTGGCTTAGGCATAGGGAGTTCATTCCATGCCTAAGCATACGAAGTTCATTCCCAGTCTAAGATCAGACCGGACCAAGGGTTGCGACAATAGGACCAGTAGCAGGATCAGCAGCACATAGGGGGGATCGGGCCGATCCTCGGCTTGTGCATTCTACCTCTTTGGCCGGCCTCTCCGATCGATTAAACGCCCGTACGCTTGTTTCATGGGTTGACTTAGACATACGGAGTTCATCCCAGTCTAAGCATACGGAGTTCATTCCCAGTCTAAGATCGAACCGGAGTGAAGGCTGCGGTAGCAGGATCGGCAGCACGCAGGGGGACCTGGTCGATCCCTGCCTTGCGCATTTTGCCTCTCCGATCGGCTAAGCGCCCGCACGCCCGTTTTGTGGGTTGGCTTAGACATAGGGAGTTCATTCCATGTCTAAGCCCCAGCCGGACCGAAGGTTGTGGCAGCGGGATCGACAGCACGCAGAGGGGGACCAGAACGATCCCTGACTTGTGCATTTTACCTCTTTGACTGGCTGAGCCTGCACGCTCATTTTGTGGGTTGGCTTAGGCATACGGAGGTCATTCCATGTCTAAGCCCCAGTCGGACTGCGGGCTGTGGCAGCAGGACTGGCAGCGGGATCGGCAGCATGCAGAGGGGGACTGGGCTGATCCCCGGCTTATGCATTATGCCTCTTCGATCGGTCTCTCCGACCGGCTGAGCGCCCGCATGCTCGTTTCATGGGTTGACTTAGGCATACGGAGTTCATTCCCAGTCTAAGCATACAGGGTTCATTCCCAGTCTAAGATCAAACCGGATCGAGGGTTGCGGTAGCAGGATTGACAGCACGTAGGAGGGGTCGGGCCGATCCTCGACTTGCACATTCTGCCTCTCCGGCCGGTTGAGCGACCGCATGCCCATTTCATGGGTTGGCCTAGGCATAGGGAGTTCATTCCATGTCTAAGGCCCAGCCAGACCGAGGGTTATGGCAATGGGACCGGTAGCTCACAGAGGAGGAATGGGTTGATCCTCGGCTTGCGCATTATGCCTCTCCGACCGACTCAGTGCCCGAATGCTTGTTTCATGGGTTGACTTAGGCATATGGAGTTAATTCCCAATCTAAGATCGAACCAGACCGAGGGTTGCGACAGTAGAATCGATAGCATGTAGGGCAGACCGGGTCGGTCCCCGGCTTGTGCATTCTACCTCTCCGACCGGCTGAGCGCCCGTATGCTCATTTCGTGGGTTGGCTTAGGCATACGGAGTTTATTCCATGGCTAAGCATACGGAGTTCATTCCCAGTCTAAGATTGGATAGGACCGCGGGTTACGGTGTAGGACCAACAGTAGGATCAACAGCATGCAGGGGGGGACCAGGCCGATGCCCAACTTGCGCATTCTATCTTTTCGGTCGCCCTCTCCAGACGGTTGAGCGCCCGTACGCTCGCTCCGTGGGTTGACTTAGGCATACGGAGTTCATCCCCGGTCTAAGCATACAGAGTTCACTTCCAATCTAAGATCAAACTGGACTGAGGGTTACGGCAGCAGGGTCAGCAGCACGCAGGGGGGACCGAACCGATCCTCGGCTCGTGCATTCTACCTCTCCAGCCGACTGAGTGCCCGCACGCCCGTTTCATGGGTTGGCTTAGGCATAGGGAGTTCATTCCATGTCTAAGTCCCAGCCGGACTGAGGGTTGCGGCAACGGGACCGATAGCTCGTAGAGGGGGATCGGGATGATCCTCGCCTTACGCATTATGCCTCTCCGATTGGCTTAACGCCCGCACTCTCATTTTGTGGGTTGACTTAGGCGTACGGAGTTCATTCCCAGTCTAAGATCAGACCAGACCAAGGGTTACGATAGCAGGATCGGCAGCACGCAGGGGTGCACCGAGCCGATCCCCGACTTGCACATTCTGCCTCTCTGGTCGGTTGAGCGCCCGCACGCCCGTTTTGTGGGTTGGCTTAGGCATAGGGAGTTCATTCCATGTCTAAGCCCCAACCGGACCGAGGGTTGTGACAGCGGGACCGACAGCAAGTAAAGGGGGACTGGGCCGATCCTCGACTTGCGCATTATGCCTCTTCAGCCAGTTCAGTGCCCGCACTCACGTTTCGTGGGTTGACTTAGGCATACAGAGTCCATTCCTAGTCTAAGATCAGATCGGACCAAGGGTTGCGATAGCAGTATCGATAGCACGCAGGGGGGACCGGGTCGGTCCCCGACTTGGGCATTCTGCCTCTCCGATCGGCTGAGTGCCCGTACGCTCATTTCATTGGTTGGCTTAGGCATACGGAGTTCATTCCCAATCTAAGATCAGACCGAATCGAAGGTTACGATAGCGGGACCAGAACAAGATCAGCAGCACGTAGGGGAGACCTGGTTGATCCCCGACTTGCGCATTGTACCTCTCCAACCGGCTGAGCTCCCGCACGCTTATTTCATGGGTTGGCTTAGGCATACGGAGTTCATTCCATGTCTAAGCCCCGACCGTATCGAGGGCTGTGGTAGCAAGACTAACAGCGAGATCAGCAGCACATCGAGGGGACCGAGCTGATCCCCACCTTGCGCATTATGCCTCTCTGGCTGGCCTCTCGGCGGGCTGAACGCCTGCACGCTCATTTCATGGGTTGACTTAGGCAAACGGAGTTCATCCCCAGTCTAATCATATGGAGTTCACTCCTAGTCTACGATCGACAGCACACAGGGGGGACTGGGCCGATCCTCAGCTTACGCATTCTGCCTCTCCTGCCGGCTAAGCACCCGCACGCCCGTTTTGTGGGTTGGCTTAGGCATAGGGAGTTCATTCCATGTCTAAGCCCCAACCGGACTGAGGGTTGGAGCAATGGGACCGACAGCATGTAGAGGGGGATCGGGCCGATCCCCGACTTGCGCATTCTGCCTCTCTGGCCAGCTGAGCGCCCGCATGCTCGTTTCATGGGTTGGCTTAGGCATACGGAGTTCATTCCATGTCTAAGCATACGGAGATCCTTCCTAGTCTAAGAGTTTGAGCCATGGTGCACATGCTGGGCTCGGGCATGTGCTGGTGCGGCATTTTTTTCGCTTGGGGCACCATCGTCAGAGCATCGTCGGAGAGCCTAACCGGCGGCATTGGGGGTTCCGGTGATTGGGGGGCCGGGGGGTGTGCACACAAGATGTGCGATGGGTGCTGGTACTTGGCCCTTATATTGGCCCTCCATCCCTCATCAAACCTCGAGAACTCACCCCCCTTAAAAAGCATTTGAGATTTTATAGGTTTGCTGCCAGTAGCCATTAAAGTGTCTGAAATGAGGACACTTTTTTCAAACGATCACAAAATCTTCTCCACTTCACGTTTTTAGCTGAATTTTTTTATGCATGCCAAAAAAAATACAAGGATCACCTCTACCAAATTTGGGCCAAATCTCTTTGTAAAAAAATTTTAAAAAATCCGGAACCGTAAAAAGTTTTGAAAATTATGAAAAATAGAAAACGGGTCATCTTGGCACGAAACTTCACATGAAGGCTTAGGGGACCATTGTATGAATTTACAAGCCATAAAAATGGCATTGGCACAGCAGAAATATGATGATGTGCTTGAACTCACCTACCACCCGTTCGATCCCCGGCTTGCGCATCCTGTCTCTCTGGTCGACTGAGCGTTCGCACACTCATTTCGTGGGTTGACATAGGCATATGAAGTTCATCCCTAGTCTAAACATACGGAGTTCATTCTGAGTCTAAGATCAGATCGGACCAAGGGTTGCCGCAGCAGGATCGACAGCACATAGGGGTGATCGGGCCGATCATCGGCTTGCGCATTTTGCCTTTTCGGTCGGCTAAGCACCCGTACGCCCGTTTCGTGGGTTGGCTTAGGCATAGTTCATTCCTTGTCTAAGCCCCTACCGGACCGAGGGCTGTGGTAGCAGGACCGACAGCACACAGAGGGGGACCGGGGCGATCCTCGACTTTCGCATTATGCCTCTCCGATCGGCTCAACGCCCGCACGCTCATTTCATGGGTTGACTTAGGCATACGAAGTTCATTCTCAGTCTAAGATCAGATCAGACCGAGGGTTGCAGCAGTAGGATCGACAGCATGCAGGGGGGACCGGGCCGATTCTCGGCTTACACATTCTGCCTCTCTGATCGGCTGAGCGCCCGTATACTCGTTTCATGGATTGGCTTAGGCATACGAAGTTCATTCCATGTCTAAGCATACAAAGTTCATTCCAGTCTAAGATTAGACCAGACTGAAGGTTGCAGCAGTAGGATCGGTAGCATGTAGGGGGGATCGGGCCGATCCCCGATTTGCGCATTCTGCCTCTTCGATCGACTGAGTGCCCGTACGCTCATTTCGTGGGTTGGCTTAGGCATACGGAGTTCATTCCATGTCGAAGCCCCAGTCGGACCGAGGGTTATGGCAGTATGATCGGCAGCGGGATCGATAGCACGCAGAGGAGGACCGGGTTGATCCCTGGCTTACGTATTATGCCTCTCCGGTCGGCTTGTCCGACCGGCTGAGTGCCCGCATGCTCGTTTCATGGGTTGACTTAGGCATACAGAGTTGATTCCCAGTCTAAGATCGGATAGAACCGAGGGTTGTAGCATCAAGATCGACAACACGTAAGGGGACCGGGTCAATCCTCGGCTTACGTATTCTGCCTCCCCGGCCGGCTAATCACCCGCACGCCCATTTCATGGGTTGGCTTAGGCATAGGAGTTCATTCCATGTCTAAGCCCCAATCGAATCGAGGGTTGTGGCACCGAGACCGGTAGCACATAGAGAGGGACCGAGCTGATCCCCGGCCTGTGCATTATTCCTCTCCGGTTTGACTTAGGCATACGGAGTTCATTCCCAGTCTAAGATCGGATCGAACCGAGGGTTACGGCAGTAGGATCGACAGCACGTAGGAGGGACTAAGATGGTCCTCAACTTGTGCATTCTGCCTCTCGGACCGATTGAGCACCCGTACATTCGTTTCATGGGTTGGCTTAGGCATACGGAGTTAATTTCATGTCTAAGCCCCTGTCGAACTGAGGGTTGTGGTAGCAAGACCGACAGCGGGATCGACAGCACGCAGAGGGGGACCAGGCTGATCCTCGACTTACGCATTATGCCTCTTCGATCGGCCTCTCCGGTTGGCTGAGTGCCCACACGCTCATTCCCAGTCTAAGATCAGACCGAACCGAGGGTTATGGTAGCAGGATCGATAGCATGCAAGCGGATCGGGCCGATCCCCGGCTTGTGCATTCTATCTCCCCGATCGGCTGATCGCTCGCTCGCCCATTTCATGGGTTGCCTTAGGCATAGGAGTTCATTCCATGTCTAAGCCCCAACCGGACCGAGGATAGTGGCACCAAGACCGGCAGCACGTAGAGAGGGACCGAGCTGATCCCCGGCTTGTGCATTACGCCTCTCTGGTTGGCTCAGTGCCCGAACGCTCGTTTCGTGGGTTGACTTAGGCATACAGAGTTCATTCCCAGTCTAAGATCAGATTGAACTGAGGGTTACGGTAGCAAGATTGACAGCATAAAGGGAGGGACTGAGTCGGTCCCTAGCTTGCGCATTCTGCATCTTCGACCGGCTGAGCACCCGTACGCTCGTTTCGTGGGTTGGCTTAGGCATACAGAGTTCATTCCATGTCTAAGCATACGGAGTTCATTCCCAGTCTAAGATCGGACCGGACCGAGGGTTATGGCAGCAAGACTAGCAACAGGATCGGTAGCACACAGAGGGGGATTGGGCCGATCCTCGGCTTACGCATTCTGCCTCTCCGACCGGCTGAGCGCCCGTATGCTCGTTTCATGGGTTGACTTAGGCATACGAAGTTCATCCCCAGTCTAAGCAAACGGAGTTCATTCCCAGTCTAAGATCGAACCAGACCAAGGGTTGCGGTAGTAGGATCGGCAGTATACAGGGGGGACCGGGCCGGTCCCCGGCTTGCGCATTCTACCTCTCCGATTGGCTGAGCGCCCGCACGCCCGTTTCATGGGTTGCCTTAGGCATAGGGAGTTCATTCCATGACTAAGCCCTGACCGGACCGAGGCTTGTGGCATCGGGATAGGCAACACACAGAGGGGGATCGGGCCGATGCCAGACTTGCACATTCCGCCTCTCCGGTCGGCTGAGTGCCCGTACGCTCGTTTCGTGGGTTGCTTAGGCATACGGAGTTCATTCCATGTCTAAGCATACGGAGTTCATTCTCAATCTAAGAGTTTGAGCCACGATGCACATGCTGCGCTCGGGCATATGCTGGTGCCATATTTTTTTCGCATGGGGCACCATCACCGGAGCATCACTGAAGAGCCTAACCGGTGGTATTGGGGGTTCCAACGATTGGGGGGGCCAGGTGGTGTACGCATTTGATGTACGATGGGTGCTGGTACTTGGCCCTTATATTGTCCCCTATCCCTCATCAAACCTCGAGAACTCACACCCCCTTAAAGAGCTTTTGAGATTTTATAGGTTTGCTGCCAGTAGCCATTAAAGTGTCTGAAATGGGGACACTTTTTTCAAATGGTCACAAAATCTTCTCCACTTCGAGTTTTAAGCTGAATTGTTTTGTGCATGCCAACAAAAATACAAGGATCGCCTCTACCAAATTTGGGGACAAAACTCTTTCTAAAAAAATTTTAAAAAATCCCGAACCGTAAATAGTTTAAAAAATCTTAAAAAATAGAAAATGGGTCGTCTTGCCACAAAACTTCACATGAAGGCTTAGGGGATCGTTGTATGAATTTACAAGCCATAAAAATGGCATTGGCATGGCAGAAATATGAAGATGTGCTTGAACCCACCTACTACCCGTTCGATCCTCGGCTTACGCATCCTGCCTCTCTGGTCCGCTGAGTGCCCGTACGCTCGTTTCATGGGTTGACTTAGCCATACGGAGTTCATCCCCAATCTAAGCATTCGAAGTTCATTCCCAATCTAAGATCGAATTGGACCAAGGGTTGTGGCAGCAGGATCAACAGCAAGCAGGGGGGACCGGGCAGATCCCCGGCTTGTGCATTTTGCCTCTCCGGTCGGTTGAGCGCCCGCACGCCCGTTTCGTGGGTTAGCTTAGGCATAGGGAGTTCATTCCATGTCTAAGCCCCAGCTGGACCGAGGGTTGTGGCAGCGGGACCAGCAGCACGTAGAGGGGGACTGGGCCGATCCCTGGCTTGCGCATTATACCTCTTCGACTGACTCAACGCCCACACGCTTGTTTCATGGGTTGACCTATGCATACAGAGTTCATTCCCAGTCTAAGATGAGACTGGACTGAGGGTTATGGCAGTAGGATGGACAGCATGCAGGGGGGACCGGGCTGATCCCCGGCTTGCACATTCTGCCTCTCCATTCGGCTGAGCACCCGCAAGCTCGTTTCGTTGGTTGGCTTAGGCATACGAAGTTCATTCCATGTCTAAGCATACGGAGTACATTCCCAGTGTAAGATTTTGAGACACGGTGCACATGCTAGGCTCAGGCATGTGTTGGTGTCCCATTTTTTTCACTTGGGGCACCATCGTCGGAGCATCGCCGGAGAGCCTAACCGGCGACATTGGAGGCTCCGACGATTGGGGGGTCGGGGGGTGTACGCACATGATGTGCGATGGGTGCCGGTACTTGGCCCTTATACTCTCCCCCTATCCTTCATCAAACCTCGAGAACTCACACCCCCTTAAAGAGCATTTGAGATTTTATAGGTTTGCTGCCAGTAGCCATTAAAGTGTCCGAAACGGGGACACTTTTTTCAAGCGATCACAAAATCTTCTCCACTTAGAGTTTTTAGCTGAATGTTTTTGTGCATGCTAACAAAAATACAAGGATCACCCCTACCAAATTAGGGGAGAAAACTCTTTCTAAAAAAATTTTAAAAAATCTCGGACCGCAAAACGTTTCAAAAATCGTGAAAAATAGAAAACGGGTCGTCTTGCTACGAAACTTCACATGAAGGCTTAGGGGACCATTGTATGAATTTACAAGCCATAAAAATGGCATTGGCATGGCAAAAATATGAAGATGTGCTTGAACCCACCTACCACCTGTTCGATCCCCGGCTTGCGCATGCTGCCTCTTTGGTCAGCTGAGTGCCCGCACGCTCGTTTCATGGGATGACTTAGCCATACGGAGTTCATCCGTAGTCCGAGCATACGAAGTTCATTCTCAATCTAAAATCGAACCGGACCGACAGTTGCGACAGCAGGATCGGCAGCACGCAGGGTGGACCGGGCTGATCCCAGGCTTGCGCATTCTGCCTTTCTAGTCGGTTGAGCACCCGCACCCCCGTTTCGTGGCTTGGCTTAGGCATAAGGAGTTCATTCCATGTCTAAGCCCCAGTCGGACAAAAGGTTGTGGCTGCGGGTCTGACAGCATGCAGAGGGGGTTCGGGCCGATCCTCGGCTTGCGCATTATGCCTCTTCGACCGGCTCAACGCCCGCACGCTCGTTTCATGGGTTGACTTATGCATACAGAGTTCATCCCCAGTCTAAGCATACGAAGTTCATTCCCAGTCTAAGATCGAACTGGACCGAGGGTTACGACAGCAGGATCGGTAGCACGTATGGAGGACCAGGCCGATCCCCGACTTACGCATTCTGCCTCTCCGTTCGGCTGACACCCGCACGCCCATTTCATGGGTTGGCTTAGGTATAGGGAGTTCATTCCATATCAATGTCTTAGTCAGATCGAGGGTTGTGGCAGTTGGTCCAGCAGCACGCAGAGGGGGACCGAGCCGATCCTCGACTTGCGCATTATGCCTCTTTGGTCAGCTCAACGCCTGCACGCTCGTTTCATGGGTTGACTTATGCATACATAGTTCATTCCCAGTCTAAGATCGGATCGGACTGAGGGTTGCGGCAGCAGGATCAACAGCACATAGGGGGGATCGAGCCGATCCCAGGCTTGCGCATTCTGCCTCTCTGACCGGCTGAGTGCCCATGCGCTCGTTTCATGGGTTGGCTTAGGCATACGGAGTTCATTCCATGTATAAGCATACAGAGCCCATTCCTAGTCTAAGATTTTGAGCCATGGTGCACATACTGGGCTCGGGCATGTGCTGGTGCCGCATCACTGGAGCATCGTCGGAGAGCCTAACCGGCGGCATTGGGGGTTCCGACGATTGGGGGGCCAGGGGTGTGTGCACATTATACGCGATGGGTGCTAGTACTTGGCCCTTATATTGTCCCCCTATCCCTCATCAAATCTCAAGAACTCACACCCCCTTAAAGAGCATTTGAGATTTTATAGGTTTGCTGTCAGTAGCCATTAAAGTGTCTGAAATGGGGACACTTTTTTCAAACGGTCACAAAATCTTCTCCACTTCGAGTTTTTTGTGCATGCCAACAAAAATAAAAGGATCACCTCTACCAAATTTGGGGACAAAACTCTTTCTAAAAAAATTTAAAAAAATCACAAACCGTAAAAAGTTTCAAAAATCGTGAAAAATAGAAAACGGGTCGTCTTGCCATGAAACTTCACATGAAGGCTTAGGGGACCATTGTATGAATTTACAAGCCATAAAAATGGCATTGGCATGGCAGAAATATGAAGATGTGCTTGAACCCACCTACCACCCGTTTGATCCCCGGCTTGCGCATCCTGCCTCTCTGGTCGGCTGAGCGCTCGCAAGCTCATTTCGTGGGTTGACGTAGGCATACGGAGTTCATCCCCAGTCTAAGCATATGGAGTTCATTCTCAGTCTAAGATCAGATCGTATCGACGGTTGTGACAGCAGGATCGACAGCACGCAGGGGGGACCGGGTCGATCCCCGGCTTGCGTATTCTACCTTTCCGATAGACTGAGGACCTGTACGCCCGTTTCATCGGTTGGCTTAGGCATAAGGAGTTCATTCCATGTCTAAGCCCCAGCAGGACCAAGGGTTGTGGCTGCGGTTCTGACAGCACGCAGAGGGGGACCGAGCCGATCCCCGGTTTACGCATTATGCCTCTTCGATCGACTTAGCACCCGCACACTCGTTTCGTGGGTTGACTTATGCATACGGAGTTCATCCCCAGTCTAAGCATACAGACTTCATTCCCAGTCTAAGATCGGATCGGATCGGACCAAGGGTTGCAACAGCAGGATATGCAGCACGCAGGGGGGACCGGGTTGATCCCCTACTTGCGCTTTTGCCTCTCCGGCCGGCTGAGCGCCTGCATGCCCGTTTCATGGGTTGGCTTAGGCATAGGAAGTTCATTCCATGTCTATGCCATAGTCAGACCGAGGGTTGTGGTAGCTGGATCGACAGCGTGCAGAGGGGGATCGAGCTGATCCCCGGCTTGCGCATTATGCCTCTTCGGCTGCCTCAATGCTCGCACGCTCGTTTCATGGGTTGACTTATGCATACGAAGTTCATTCCCAGTCTAAGATTGGGCCAAATTGAGGGTTGTGAAAGCAGGATCGACAGTACACAGGGGGTGACCAGCCGATCCCTGGCTTGTGCATTCTGCCTCTCCGACCGGTTGAGCGCCTGCAAGCTCGTTTAATGGGTTGGCTTAGGCATACGAAGTTCTTTCCATGTCTAAGCATATAGAGTTCATTCCCAGTCTAAGATTTTGAGCCACGGTGCACATGCTAGGCTCAGGCATGTGCTGGTGCTGCATTTCTTTCACCCAGGGCACCATCATCGGAGCATCACCGGAGAGCTTAACCAGCGACATTGGGGTTTTCGGTGATTGGGGGGTCGGGGGGGTGTGCGCACATGATGTGCGATGGGTGCTGGTACTTAGCCCTTATATTGGCCCCCTATCCCTCATCAAACCTCGAGAACTCACGCCCCCTTAAAGAGCATTTGAGATTTTATAGGTTTGTTGTCAGTAGCCATTAAAGTGTCTGAAATAGGGACACTTTTTACAAATGGTCACAAAATATTCTCCACTTCGAGTTTTTTGTGCATGCCAACAAAAATACGAGGATCAGCTCTACCAAATTTGAGGACAAAACTCTTTCTAAAAAAATTTTAAAAAATCCCAAACCGTAAAAGGTTTCAAAAATCATGAAAAATAGAAAACGGGTCGTCTTGCCACAAAACTTCACATGAAGGCTAAGGGGACCATTGTATGAATTTACAAGCCATAAAAATGGCATTGGCACGGCAAAAATATGAAGATGTGCTTGAACCCACCTACCACCCGTTCGATCCTCGACTTACGCATCCTGCCTCTCTGGTCGACTGAGCGCCCGCATGCTCATTTCGTGGGTTGACTTAGGCATACGAAGTTCATCCCCAGTCTAAGCATATAGAGCTCATTACCAGTCTATGATCAGACCGGACTGAGGGTTGCGGCAGTAGGATCGACAGCACGTAGGGGGGACCGAACTGATCCCCGGCTTGCGCATTCTGCCTCTCCAACAGGCTGAGTGCCCGTATGCCCGTTTTGTGGGTTGGCTTAGGCATAGGGAGTTCACTCCATGTCTAAACCCCAGTCGGATCGAGGGTTGTGGTCACGGGACCAGCAGCACGTAGAGGGGGACCGGACCGATCCCCGGCTTGTGCATTATGCCTCTCCGGTTGACTCAACACCCGCACGCTCGTTTCATGAGTTGACTTATGCATACAGAGTTCATTCCCAGTCTAAGATCAGATCGGATCAAGGGTTGTGGCAGCAGGATCAACAGCACGCAGGGGGGATCGGGCTGGTCCCCGACTTGCGCATTCTGCCTCTCCGGTCGGCTGAGCGCCCGCACACTCGTTTCATGGGTTAGCTTAGGCATACGGAGTTCATTCTAAGTCTAAGCCCCAGCCGAATCGAGGATTGTGGTAGCAGGACCAGCAGCAGGATCGGCAGCATGCAGAGGGGGACCAGGCTGATCCTCGGCTTGTGCATTATGCCTCTTCGACTAGCCTCTCCGGCCGGTTGAGCGGCCGCACGCTGGTTTCATGGGTTGACTTAGGCATACGGAGTTCATCCCCAGTCTAAGCATACGGAGTTCATTCCCAGTCTAAGATCAGACCAAACCAAGGGTTGCGGCAGCAGGACCACTAGCAGGATCGGTAGCATGCAGAGGGGATCGGGCCGATTTTTGGCTTGCGCATTCTGCCTCTCCAGTCGGTTGAGCGCCCACACGCTTGTTTCGTGGTTTGGCTTAGGCATACTGAGTTCATTCCATGTCTAAGCCCTAGTCGGACCAAGGGTTGTGGTAGCAGGACCGGCAGCGGGATCGACAGCACGTAGAAAGGGGTCAAGCTGATCTTCGACTTGCACATTATGCCTCTCTGACTGGTTGAGCCCTCGCACGCTCGTTTCATGGGTTGACTTAGGCATACGAAGTTCATCCTCAGTCTAAGCATACAAAGTTCATTCCCAGTCTAAGATTGGACCGGATCGTGGGTTGTGACAACAGGATCGATAGCACACAGGGGGGACTGGGCTGATCCTTGGCTTGCGCATTCTGCCTCTCCGACCAGCTAAGCGCTCGCACGCCCGTTTGGTGGGTTGGCTTAGGCATAGGGAGTTTATTCCCAGTCTAAAATTGGACTGGATCGAGGGTTGTGGCAGCAGGATCAACAGCACACAAGGGGGACCGGGCCGATCCCCGACTTGCGCATTCTGCCTCTTCGACCAGCTGAGCGCCCGCACGCTCATTTCATGGGTTGGCTTAGGCTTACGGAGTTCATTCCATGTCTAAGCATATGAAGTTCATTCTCAGTCTAAGATTTTGAGCCACGGTGCACATGCTAGGCTCAGGCATGTGCTGGTACCGCATTTTTTTCCCTAGGGGCACCATCGTCGGAGCATCGTCGGAGAGCCTAATCGACGGCATTGGGGGTTCCGACGATTGGGAGGGCTGGGGGGTGTGCGCACATGATGTGCAATGGGTGCTGGTACTTGGCCCTTATATTGGCCCCTTATCCCTCATCAAATCTCGAGAACTCACACCCCCTTAAAGAGCATTTGAAGTTTTATAGGTTTCTTGCCAATAGCCATTAAAGTGTTTGAAATGGGGACACTTTTTTCAAACGGTCACAAAATCTTCTCCACTTCGAGTTTTTAGCTAAATATTTTTTTACATACCAAAAAAAATACAAAGATGACCTCTACCAAACTTGGGGACCAAACTCTTTCTAGAAAAATTTTAAAAAATCCTGAACCACAAAAAGTTTCAAAAATCATGAAAAATAGAAAACGGGTCGTCTTGCCACGAAACTTCACATGAAGGCTTAGGGGACCATTGTATGAATTTACAACCCATAAAAATGGCATTGACATGGCAGAAATATGAAGATATGTCTGAACCCACCTACCACCCATTCGATCTCCGGCTTGCGCATCTTGCCTCTCTGGTCGGCTGAGCGCCCGCACGCTCGTTTCGTGGGTTGACTTAGGCATACGAAATTCATCCCCCATCTAAGCATACAGAGTTCATTCTCAGTCTAAGATCGATCAGACCGAGGGTTGCGGCAGTAGGATCGGCAGCACGCAGGGGGGACTGGGTCGATCCCCGACTTGCGCATTCTGCCTCTTCGGTCGGTTGAGCGCCCGTACGCCCATTTCATGGTTAGCTTAGGCATAGGGAGTTCATTCCATGTCTAAGCCCAGCCAGACTGAGGGTTGTGGTAGCGGGACCGACAGCACGTAGAAGAGGATCGGGCCTATCCCCAGCTTGCACATTATGCCTCTCCGATCGGCTTAGCGTCCGCACGCTCGTTTCGTAGGTTGACTTAGGCATACGGAGTTCATTCCCAATCTAAGATCATATCAGACCGAGGGTTATGGTAGCAGGATCGACAGCATGCAGAGGGGACCAGGCTGATCCCCGCTTGCGCATTCTGCCTCTCCGACCGGTTGAGCGCCCGTACACTTGTTTCATGGGTTGGCTTAGGCATATGGAGTTCATTCCATGTCTAAGCATATGGAGTTCATTCCCAGCCTAAGATTTTGAGCCACGGTGCACATGCTGGGCTCGGGCATGTATTGGTGCCGCATTCTTTTTGCCCGGGGCACCATCGTCGGAGCATTGCCAGAGCATCGTCAGAGAGCCTAACCGGTGGCATTGGGGGTTTCGATGATTGGAGGGGCTGGGGGGTGTGCGCATATGATGTGTGATGGGTGTTGGTACTTGTGTCACGGGCTCCAACCTTAGACTCAGAAACCATGCGGCCTTAGGCTTGGAATCTCCTTCTTTATGCCTAAGTCAGCCTAAAACACAAGCGTACGGGCACTAGAACAACGGGAAGGGCTGATTATGCAAGTTAAAGAGAAATCGGATAAGAAGGTAGAATTCTGGAAATGCTCTTGTATTCACTGAAACAAAAGTGTTTGATGGTGTACAAATGAGGGTGGAGCAGCCCTCTATTTATAGTTGAGGCTCCAGCTTACACTTAATGGCAATATCCCTAGCATAAAGGCTAAAATGATGGGATTATACAGATTATAATCAATCAAGATGCTAACTCCTAATTTTTAGGGTCAACCAAATCTGCCAGGATGCTGCTGCTAATCCTGCCTGCTTCCAGAAGCTTCCCTTGCGTGTCCAGCACCTTGGGCCCTTCTGGATGTGGTGTGGGTAGCTTGTATGCTAGGCCTTGGTCTCACGAGCTGGCCTACAAGTTGGGCGGGCATTCTGAACTCGTTTGCTAGGCTTTGCGTGCAGATACCCACCAGCACGCTTGGTCTACGGGCCTCAACCTCTAGCTCACCTGCTGGTGCACCTGATGTGCCTGGTGCGCCCGCCTAGGGTGTGACATTCTCCCCCACTTGATTGCACAATGTCCTCGTTGCATCTTCTGCATGGTACTGCCTGAACTGGTCCTCAAACTGCCATAAGTCATCTGTTGGTTCCCAGCTCACCTCACTATCTGGAAGTCCCTTCCAGCGCACCAAATACTCTTGCCTTGGCTGATAGTTCTTTCATCTCACCTCTCGGTCAGCTATGATGCTGTGGACCTCCTTCTCATATGAGGCCCTTGCTCCCAATGGTGCACGCTTTGACTCTGCCCATCCTGGATCTCCCTTATCCTCATGGAACGACTTGAGCATGCTCACATGGAACACTGGGTGTACCCTCGGCTTGGGTGGCATATCCAGCTTGTAGGCAACCTTGCCTACCCTCTTGACTACTGAGAAAGGTCCCTCATACCTCCAGACTAGGGCTTTGTGCAGCCCCCTATGGCGCACAATGGGATGCAGCTTCACTAACACCAAGTCTCCAACCTGGAACTGCACATCCCGCCTATTCTGGTCTGCCCACTTCTTCGACCTCTTGGCTGCCTTGTGTAGACAAACTCTGGCCAAGTCAATTTACTCTTACCATGCCTTAGCAAACTTGTATGCTACTGGATTCGACCCTGTATAACCTGCAGCAATCGAACCGGGTGTTAGTGGTTGTTGCCCTATCACAACCTCAAATGGGCTCTGGTTCGTTGCCTCGCTCCTTTGCAAGTTATCGGAAAACTGTGCAATATCTAGTAGCTTTGGCCAGTCCCTTTGTGTGGCACTCACATAGTGCCTGAGGTAGACCTCCAATAGTCCATTCACTCATTCTGTCTGCCCATCCGTCTGCGGATGCATGCTGGTGGAAAAGTTCAAGTTTGACCCTAACAGCTTGAACAACTCAGTCTAGAACCTGCCCGTGAAACGCCCATCCCGATCACTTACAATGGTCCTTGGCACTCCCCAGTACTTAACCATGTTCTTTAGGAACAATCGAGCTGCCTCCTCGGCTGGGCACTCCTTGGTTGCTGCAATGAAGATTCCATACTTGGAAAACTTGTCCACCACTACCATGATGCTTCCAAACCCTTCTGCTTTGGGTAGAACAACTATAAAGTCCAGAGAAACACTCTCCCATGGTCGCTCTGGCACTGGCAATGGCTCCAAGAGACCACCTGGTTTCTTGAGCTCCACCTTGTCTTGTTGGCACACAAGATAAGTCTTCACATAGGCCTCCACATCGTCCCTCATGTGCGGCTAGTAGTATCGATCCTCGATCAGCGCTAAGGTATGGCTCACTCTGGGGTGTCCAGCCCACCTTGAATCATGGCATTCTTGCAAAACTTCCTTGCGAAGCTTCTCGTGCTGCGGCACAAATAGTTTACTACCCCTGGTGTACAGCAAGCCATCATGTAACCAAAACCACCTTGTCTTACCTTGCTGGGCGTACTCCATCAAAGCCTTGGTTGTAGGATCATGCGCAAGTCCCTCCTTGATGCGCGGCACCAGTGACCCCTCTGATTGGCTAATGGCAGCAAGGTTAGCCTTTCTGCTCAGGGCGTCTGCCACTAGGTTTGCCCACCCCGGCTTGTACTCCATCTGGAAATCAAATTCTATAAGAAAATCTTGCCATCTCGCCTGCTTGGGGGATAGCTTCTTTGGCGTCTGGAAGTAGCTGGTTGCCACATTGTCCATCATAACCATGAACCTCGACCCTAACAGGTAATGGTGCCAAGTGCACAAGCAGTGCACCACTGCAGTCATCTCTTTCTCTTGGACCATGTACTTGTGCTCAGTCTCGTTCAGCTTCCTACTCTCAAACGCGATTGGACGTCCCTCCTTCATCAACACACCCCCTATGGCAAAGTCTGATGCATCCGTATGCACCTCATACGGCTTGGCATGGTCTGGTAAGCCCAAGATTGGCTCTTCGATCACAGCCCGCTTTAACCTGTCAAAGGCTTCCTGGCACCCTGCACTCCACTCCTATGCTTTCCTTTTCTTGAGCAAGTCAGTCAATGGCGTGGCTATTGCTGAGTGACCTTTGATGAAGCGCCTATAGTAGTTGACCAGCCCAAGGAATGATCTCAACTCAGTGAACTTGGCTGGCAATTGCCACTCCAGGATGGTGTGTATCTTGCTTTCATCCATGCATATCCTGCCACCTCCCACTATGTGGCCAAGGAATGGGATCTCCTGTTGGGTGAATGAGCACTTCTCCCTCTTGACAAATAGCTTGTACGGTTGCAACACCTCGAACACTTGTCTCAAGTGGTCTACATGTTCTCCCAAAGTCTGGCTGTAGATCACAATGTCATCCAAATAAACCACAACAAATCGATCAAGGAATGATTGAAGTACCTTGTTCATAAGGGTGCATAATATTGCTGGGGTGTTTGTGAGTCCAAAAGGCATCACCAAGAAACTCATATGAACCATACCGAGTGACACATGCTATCTTTGGCTCATCTCCCTCTGCGATCCTAACTTGATAGTAGCCTAACCTCAAATCCAGCTTGGTGAACCACCTTGCACTCCCAAGTTGATCGAACAAGTCCGCAATGAGTGGGATGGGGTACTTATTCTTGATGGTCAGCTTGTTCAAAGCCCGGTAGTCTATGCACAGTCGTAACGACCCATCATGCTTGTGCTGAAATAGAATTGGTGCACCATAGGGTCCTTTCAGTGGCCTGAAAAAGCCAGCATCAACTAACTCTTTAAGCTGCTTCTTCAACTACTCCAACTCTGGTGGAGACATTCAGTAAAGGGCTCTAGCTGGTGGCTTGGCCTCGGACACCAGCTCGATCTTGTGGTCCACCTCTCTCTTAGGTGGTAGCTTGCTAGGTAGCTTTGCGGGCATCACATCACTAAAGGTATTCAGCACCTTTAGCACCTTCAAGGGTGGCTTGGTCTCCTTCTCCCGTGGCTCATCATATTTCAGGGCTGCCAAGAAGGTGTCTTCTTGTCTGCTTATCGCCTTGGCAAATTGGATGGTTGACACCACCCGCGACCTAACTCCAGACCATCTCCTCAATGGCACTAGGCATTGGCACCGTGCATCCAAGATGCAAACACAATCGGTAAAAGGCACAGAGAGGGCATTAATCCGAACAAGGAAATCCAACCTAATCACAAACTCATAGTCGTCAAGGGGTATTACCTCAATGGTCTCCTTGCCTTTCTAGTCTCCAAGCTACAACTCCACTCCCTGCGCTACTCCAATGGCTGGAACTTCATTGGAGTTCACCGTTTTGATGGTACCAATCCCTTTCTGCACCTTTAGTCTGAGCTTCCGGGCTCTATCACCTGAAATAAAAAGATGTGAGGCACTTGTGTCCACCAGTGCACTCACCTTCTGACCCGTAACCATCAGATCCGTAAACATCAAGCCCTTTGGCTTACGGCTCCCTTTACTCTGGACAGCATTGAGCACCAACGACCCAAGCTTTGCTGTCCTTGACTCTGGCTCATCGTCAGACTCCTTGTCTACAGCTGCCAGCTTACCCTTCTGCGAGCAATTACATGCTATGTGGCTCCCTCCACATAGGTAGCATGCTAGTGGCTCTCGGTCCCCCTTTGCTTTCCACTTGTCTGCTGGTGGCTTCCTGTCGCCATCCTCGATTGAACGGTCTCGATCTCCATCTTGGACTTCTGGTCACGGTCCTTCCCCTTGGACTGCTTCTTCCAGTCCCTATTGTCCCTGCCCTTACCCTTGGGCTTGGTAGACTCAAACTTGTTCAGAGGCTTGAACTCTATCAAGGCCTCGATAGTAGTCATGACTTTAGCCAAGTCATGAACTCCTCTCCTTTGTAGCTCATGCTTCACCCACGGCTTCAGCCCATCCATGAAAGTAAATAAGGTGTCCTTCTCACCTAGATCCGAGATCTGTAGCATCAGTTCAAAGCATTTCTGAACATACTCCCTTATGTCCCCTTGCTTGCTCAACCTACGTAACTTTGCCTATGCCTCATCATCGGCATACTCCGGGTAAAATTGTTCTCTGAACTCTTTTTAGAACTCTGCCCAGGTCCCAATCTTGGCGGTCCCATGCCTGACATTATCACACTTGTGCCTCTACCACAATAAGGCTACATCAGTGAGATATATAGTAGCGATGCTTACCTTTATCGCCTCATCTTGCATGCCCATGGCCTGGAAGTACTGCTCCATACCCCAAAGTAGTTATCTACTTCCTTGGCCGCCCTAGTCCCCTTGAACTCCTTAGGCTTGGGGACATCCAATCTGGACTTGGACACTCTAGCAAACATGCCATTCCCAATGGCAATCTTGCAAGCAACGAGCTCACTGGTAAGCTCCTCCATCCGCTGGCACATGGCCTTCATGCCATCGCACAAGGTCAGCACTTCAGCCTCCAAGGTTTGATTCTTTTGGGTGAACACGTCCAAGCCTTTGTTGAGAGCAGCTTGCAGCTCACTTTGGATCTCCTCCCGCATGGAGTCTAGCAATGCAATGTGAGTCTCTACCGCTTCAAGCTTCTCCCTCATGTCACCCATGGTCACCTCCACCTTGGCCAGCCTACCGTCCATGGTAGACCAGATATCTCTAGAACTGGCTTTCCTCTCTCTTTCATGCCCATGCTCTGGGGCCTCTAGTTGTTGGTTAGCAGCGTCACTTTGGGATGCCATTTCCTCTAACCTGCCCAACACAAACACGCATAATCGAACTTGCTCTGATACCAACTGTCACGGCCTTTGACCTTAGACTCAGAAACCGTGCGGCCTTAGGCTTGGAATCTCCTCCTCTATGCCTAAGTGAGCCTAAAACACAAGCGTACGGGCTAGAACAACAGGAAGGGCTTATTACGCAAGTTAAAGAGAAACAGGATAAGAAGGCAGAATTCTGGAAATGCTCTTCTATTCACTGAAACAGAAGTGTTTGATGGTGTACAAATAAGGGAGGAACAACCCTCTATTTGTAGTTGAGGCTCCAGCTTACACTTAATGGCAATATCCCTAGAATAAAGGCTAAAATCATGGGATTATACAGATTACAATCAATCAAGATGCTAACTCCTGATTTTCAAGGTCAACCAAATCTGCCAAGATGCTGCTGCTGATCCTGCCTGCTTCCAGAAGCTTCCCTTGCGCATCCAGCACCTTGGGCCCTTTTGGATATGGTGTGGGCAGCTTGTATGCCAGGCCTTGGTCTCATGGGCTGGCCTGCAAGTTGGGCAGGCGTTCTGAACTTGTTTGCTAGGCTTTGCACGCAGATACCCGCCAGCACGCCTGGTCTACGGGCCTCAACCTCTGGCTCGCCTGCTGGTGCGCCTGATGTGCCTGGCATGCCCGCTCAAGGTGTGACACTTGGCCCTTATATTGGCCCCCTAACCCTCATCAAACCTTGAGAACTCACACCCCCTTAAAGAGCATTTGAGATTTTATAGGTTTGCTGCCAGTAGCCATTAAAGTGTCTGAAATGGGGACACTTTTTTCAAACGGTCACAAAATCTTCTCCACTTCGAGTTTTTAGCTGAATTTTTTTGTGCATGCCAATAAAAATACAAGGATCAGCTATACCAAATTTGGGGACAAAATTATTTCTAAAAAAATTTTAAAAAATCCCAAACCGTAAAAAGTTTCAAAAATCGTGAAAAATAGAAAACGGGTCGTCTTGCCACGAAACTTCACATGAAGGCTTAGGGGACCATTGTATGAATTTACAAGCCATAAAAATGGCATTGGCATGGCAGAAATATGAAGATGTGCATGAACCCACCTACCACCCGTTCGATCCCCGGCTTACGCATCTTGCCTCTCTGGTCAGCTGAGTGCCTGCACGCTCGTTTCGTGGGTTGACTTAGGCATACGGAGTTCATGCCCAGTCTAAGCATAGGAGTTCATTCCCAGTCTAGGATTGGACCGGACCGAGGGTTGCGACAGCATGCAGGAGGGACCGTACCGATCCCCGGCTTGCCCATTCTGCCTCTCTGGCCGACTGAGCACCCGTACACCCATTTCATGGGTTGGCTTAGGCATAGGGAGTTCATTCCATGTCTAAGCCCCAGCCAGATTGAGGGTTGTGGTAGCGGGACTGACAGCACGCAGAGGTGGACCGGGTTGATCCCCGGCTTGTGCATTATGCCTCTTCGATCGGCTCAACGCCCGCACGGTTGTTTCATTGGTTGACTTAGGCATACGGAGTTCATTCCTAGTCTAAGATCAGACCAGACCGAAGGTTGCAGCAGTAGGATCGACAGTATGCAGGAGGGATCGGGTCGGTCCTCGGCTTGTGCATTCTTCCTCTCCGGTCGATTGAGCACTGATGCGCTCGTTTCATGGGTTGGCTTAGGCATATAAAGTTCATTCCATGTCTAAGCATACGGAGTTCATTCCCAGTATAAGATCGACTGGACTGAGGGTTGCGGCAGCAGGACCATTAACAGGATCGATAGCACGCAGGGGGGACCGGGCTAATCCCCGACTTGCGTATTCTACCTCTTCGGCCGGCTGAGCGCCCGGACGCTTGTTTCGTGGGTTGGCTTAGGCATATGGAGTTCATTCCATTTCTAAGCCCTAGTCAGATCGAGGGTTATGGTAGCAGGACTGGTAGCGAGATCGACAGCATGAAGAGAGGGACCGGGCTGATCCCCAGCTTGCACATTATGTCTCTCCGGTCGGCTGAGCGCCCGCACGCTCATGTCATGGGTTGACTTAGGCATACGGAGTTCATCCCCAATCTAAGCATATGGAGTTCATTCCCAGTCTAAGATCGGACCGAACCGAGGGTTGGGGCAATAAGATCGACAGCACGTAGGGGGGACCGACCAATCCCTGGCTTGCGCATTCTGCGTCTCTGGCTGGCTGAGTGCTCGCACGCCCATTTCATGGGTAGGCTTAGGCATAGGAAGTTCATTTCATGTCTAAGCCCCAGCCGGACCGAGGGTTGTGGCAGTGAGACCGCCAGCACATAGAGTGGGATCGGGCCGATCCCTGACTTGCGCATTATGCCTCTTCGATCGGTTCAGCACCTGAACGCTAATTTCGTGGGTTGACTTATGCATACGAAGTTCATTCCTAGTCTAAGATCAGACCGGACCGAGGGTTGCAGCAGCAGTATCGACAGCACGCAGGCGGGATCGAACCAGTCCTCGGCTTGCACATTTTGTGTCTCCCACCGACTGAGCGCCCGCACGCTCGTTTCGTGGGTTGGCTTAGGCATACGGAGTTCATTCCATGTCTAAGTATATGGAGTTCATTCCAAGTCTAAGATCAGACCGGACCGAGGGTTGAGGTAGCAAGACCAACAGCAAGATCGATAGCACGTAAAGGGGGACCGGGTCGATCCTCGGCTTACGCATTCTGCCTCTCAGGCTGGCTGAGCACCCGCATGCCCGTTTCTTGGGTTGGCTTAGGCATAGGGAGTTCATTCCATGTCTAAGCCCCAGTCGGAATGAAGGTTGCGGCAGCGGGATCGGAAGCACTCAGTGGGGGACCGGGTCGATCCCTAACTTGCGTATTATGCCTCTTCGACTGGCTCAGCGCCCGAACGCTCATTTCGTGGGTTGACTTAGGCATACAAAGTTCATTCCCAGTCTAAGATCGTACCGGATCAAGGGTTACGGTAGCAGATCGATAGCATGTAGGGGGGATCGGGCCAGTCCTCGACTTGCACATTCTGCCTTTCTGGCTGGCTGCGCGCCCGCATGCTCGTTTCGTGGGTTGGCTTAGGCATACAGAGTTCATTCCATATCTAAGCCCCAGCCAGACCGAGGGTTGTCGTAGTGAGATCGACAGTAGGCAGAGGGGGATCGGGCCGATCCTCGGCTTGCGCATTATGCCTCTCCGACTGGCTCAGCGCCCGTACGCTCATTTTGTGGGTTGACTTAGGCATACAGAGCTTATTCCCAGTCTAAGATCAGATCGAACCAAGGGTTGCGACAGCAGGATCGACATCACGCAGGGGGGATCGGGCCGATCCCTGGCTTGCGCATTCTGCCTTTTCGGCCGGCTGAGCGCCCGCACGTTCATTTCATGGGTTGGCTTTGGCATACAGAGTTCATTCCATGTCTAAGCATACGGAGTTCATTCCTAGTCTAGGATTGGACCGGACCGAGGGTTGCGATAGCAAGACCAGTAGCAGGATCGGTAGCACGTAGGGGGGACCGAGTCAATCCTTGACTTGCGCATTCTACCTCTCCGATCGGCTGAGTGCCCGCACACTTGTTTCATGGGTTGGCTTAGGCATACGGAGTTCATTCCATGTCTAAACCCCAGCCGGACTGAGGGTTGTGGTAGCTGGACCGGTAGCACGTAGAGTGGCCTCGGGTCGATCCCCAGCTTGCGCATTCTACCTCTCCGGCCGGTTGAGCGCTCGCACGCTCGTTTTGTGGGTTGGCTTAGGCATACGGAGTTCATTTTATGTCTAAGCATACGGAGTTCATTCCCATTCAAAGAGTTTGAGCCGCGGTGAACATGCTGGCCTCGGGCATGTGCTGGTGCCATATTTTTTTCACCCGGGGTACCATCACCGGAGCATCGTCGAAGCATCGCCGGAGAGCCTAACCGATGGCATTTGGGGTTTCGGCGATTGGGGGATCGGGGGGTGTGCGCACATGATGTGCGATGGGTGCTGGTACTTGGCCCTTATATTGGCCCCCTATCCCTCATCAAACCTCGAGAACTCACACCCCCTTAAAGAGAATTTGAGATTTTATAGGTTTGCTACCAGAGCATTTGAGGGTTACGGTAGCAGGTTTGGCAGCACGCAGGGGGGACCGGGCCGATCCCCGGCTTGCGCATTCTACCTCTCCAGCCGGCTGAGCGCCCGCACACCCGTTTCATGGGTTGGCTTAGGCATAGGGAGTTCATTCTATGTCTAAGCCCCAGTCAGACCGAGGGTTGTGGCCATGGGACTGACAGCACGTAGAGGGGGACCGGGTCGATCCCCGGCTTGTGTATTATGCCTCTCCGGTCGACTCAGTGCTCAAACGCTCGTTTTGTGGGTTGACTTAGGCATACGGAGTTCATTCCCAGTCTAAGATCAGATCGGACTGAGGGTTGCAGCAGCAGGATCGGCAACACGCAGGGGGATCGAGTCGATACCTGGCTTGTGCATTCTACCTCTCCGGCTGACTGAGCGCCCGCACGCTCGTTTCATGAGTTGGCTTAGGCATACGGAGTTCATTCCATGTCTAAGCCCTAGCTGGACCGAGGGTTGTGGCAGCGGGACCGGTAGCACACAGAGGGGGACCGAGCCGATCCCAGGCTTGCTCATTATGCCTCTACTGCAGGCAGCACCCGCAAGCTCGTTTCTTGGGTTGACTTAGGCATACGGAGTTCATCCTCAGTCAAAGCATACGGAGTTCATTCCCAGTCTAAGATGGGATCGGACCGAGGGTTGCAGCAGCAGGATCGATAGCACGTAGGGGGGACCAGGCTGATCCCCGACTTGCACATTCTGCTCCTCTAACCGAGTGAGCGCCCGCACGCTCGTTTCATGGATTGGCATAGGCATAGGGAGTTCATTCCATGTCTAAGCCCCAGCCGGACTGAGGGTTGTGGCAGCGGGACTGACAGCACGTAGAGAGCGACCGGGCCGATCCCAGGCTTGCCCATTATGCGTCTGCGGTAGGCAGCACCTGCAAGCTCGTTTCTTGGGTTGACTTAGGCATCAGAGTTCATCCCCAGTCTAAGCATACGGAGTTCATTCCTAGTCTAAGATGTGATCGGACCGAGGGTTGTGGCAACAAGACCAACAACAGGATCGACAGCATGCAGGGGGGACCAGGCCGATCCCCGGCTTGCGCATTCTGCCTCTCCGATCAGCTAAGCACCCGTACACTCATTTTGTGGATTGGGGTAGGCATACAAAGTTCATTCCATGTCTAAGCCCTAGACGGACCGAGGGTTGTGATAGCAGGACCCGCAGCAGGATCGACAGCACACAGAGTGGGATCGGGCTGATCCCTGGCTTACGCATTATGCCTCTTCGGCCGGCTCAGTGCCCGCACGCACGTTTAATGGGTTGACTTATACATACAAAGTTCATTCCCAGTCTAAGATCAGACCGGACTGAGGGTTGCGACAGCAAGATCAACAGCACGTAGGGGGGGCCAGGCTTATCCTCGGCTTGCGCATTCTGCCTCTTCGACCGACTGAGCGCCCGCACGCTTGTTTCGTGGGTTGGCTTAGGCATACGGAGTGCATTCCCAGTCTAATATTTTGAGCCACGGTGCACATACTGGGCTCGACCATGTGCTAGTGTCACATTTTTTTTGCCTGAGGCACCATTGTAGGAGCATCGTCGGGGAGCCTAACTGACGGCATCGGGGGTTTTAACGATTGGGGGGGCCAGGGGGTGTGTGCACATGATGTGCGATGGGTGCTGGTACTTGGCCCTTATATTGGCCCCCTATCCCTCATCAAACCTCAAGAACTCACACCCCCTTAAAGAGCATTTGAGATTTTATAGGTTTGCTGCCAGTAGCCATTAAAGTGTCTGAAATAGGGACACTTTTTTCAAACGATCACAAAATCTTCTCCACTTCGAGTTTTTAGCTGAAGTTTTTTTTGCATGCCAACAAAAATACAAGGATCACCTCTACCAAATTTGGGGATAAAACTCTTTCTAAAAAAATTTTAAAAAATCTCAAACCGTAAAAAGTTTCAAAAATTGTGAAAAATAAAAAATGGGTCGTCTTGCTACAAAACTTCACATGAAGGCTTAGGGGATCATTGTATGAAATTACAAGCCATAAAAATGGCATTGGCATGGCAGAAATATGAAGATGTGCTTGAACCCACCTACCACCCGTTCGATCCCCGACTTGCGCATCCTGCCTCTCTGGTCGGCTGAGCGTCTGCACGCTCGTTTCGTGGGTTTACTTAGGCACACGGAGTTCATCCCCAGTCTAAGCATATGCAGTTCATTCCTAGTCTAAGATCAGACCGGACCGAGGGTTGCAGTAGCAGGATCGAAAGCACGTAGGGGGGATCGGGTCGATCCCCGGCTTGTGCATTCTGCCTCTCCGGCCGACTGAGCGCCTGTACGCCCGATTCATGGTTTGGCTTAGGCATAGGGTGTTCATTCCATGTCTAAGCCCCAGCCGGACCGAGGGTTGTGGCAGCGGGATCGACAACATGCAGAAGGGGACCGGGCCGATCCCTGGCTTGCGCATTATGCCTCTCCGATCGGCTCAACGCCCAAACACTCGTTTTGTGGGTTGACTTATTCATATGGAGTTCATTCCCAGTCTAAGATCAGATCGAATCGAGGGTTGCGATAGTAGGGTCAACAGTACGCAGAGGGGGATCGAGCCGGTCCCCGGCTTACGCATTTTACCTCTCCGACAGATTAAATGCCCGCACACTCATTTCATGGGTTGGCTTAGGCATACGAAGTTCATTCCATGTCTAAGCATATGGAGTTCATTCTCAGTCTAAGATCGGACCGGACTGAGGGCTGTGGTAGCAGGACTAGTAGCAGGATCGGCAGCACGCAGGGGGGACCGGGTCGATCCTTGACTTGCGCATTCTACCTCTCTGGCCGGCCTCTCCGGTCGACTTAGTGCCCGCACGCTTGTTTCATGGGTTGACTTGCGCATACAGAGTTCATCCCCAGTTTAAGCATACGGAGTTCATTCCCAGTCTAAGATCAAATCAAACCAGGGGTTGCGGTAGTAGGATCGGCAGCACGTAGGGGGGATCGGGCCGATCCCTAGCTTGTGCATTCTGCCTCTCCAGTCGGTTGAGTGCCTGCACCCCCGTTTCGTGGGTTGGCTTAGGCATAGGGAGTTCATTCCATGTCTAAACCCCAGTCGGACCGAGGGTTGTCGCAGTGGGACCGACAGCACGAAGAGGGGGACCGGGCTGATCCCCGGCTTGCGAATTCTACCTCTCCGACCGGTTGAGTGCCCGCACACTCGTTTCATGGGTTGGCTTAGGCATACGGAGTTCATTCCATGTCTAAGCATACAGAGTTCATTCCCAGTCTAATAGTTTGAGCCACGGTGCACATGCTGGGCTCGGGCATGTGTCGGAGCATCGTCAGAGCATTGTCGAAGAGCCTAACCGACGGCATTGGGGGTTACGGCGATTGGGGGGGTCGGGTGGGTGTGTGCACATGATGTACGATGGGTGCTGGTACTTGGCCCTTATATTGGCCCCCTATCCCTCATCAAACCTCGAGAACTCACACCCCCTTAAAGAGCATTTGAGATTTTATAGGTTTGTTGCCAGTAGCCATTAAAGTGTCTGAACTGGGGACACTTTTTTCAAACGGTCACAAAATCTTTTCCGCTTCAAGTTTTTAGCTGAATTCTTTTGTGCATAACAACAAAAATGCAAGGATCACCTCTACCAATTTTGGCGATAAAACTCTTTCTAAAAAAATTTTAAAAAATCCCTAACCACAAAAAGTTTCAAAAATCGTGACAAAATAGAAAACGGGTAGTCTTGCCACGAAACTTCACATGAAGGCTTAGGGGATCATTGTATGAATTTACAAGCCATAAAAATGGCATTGGCAGGGCAAAAATATGAAGATGTGCTTGAACCCGCCTACCACCCGTTCGATCCTCGGCTTGCGCATCCTGCCTCTCTGGTCGGCTGAGCGTCCGCATGCTCGTTTCATGGGTTGACTTAGGCATACGGAGTTCATCCCCAGTCTAAGCATATGGAGTTCATTCCCAGTCTAAGATCGGACCGGATCAAGGGTTGCGACAGTAGGATCGGCAGCACGCAGGGGGGACGGACTGATCCCCGACTTGCGCATTCTGCCTCTCCGGTTGGCTGAGCTCCCATACACCCGTTTCATGGGTTGGCTTAGGCATAAGGAGTTCATTCCATGTCTAAGCCCCAGCCAGACCAAGGGTTGTGGCAGCGGGACTGACAGCTTACAGAGGGGGACCGAGTTGATCTCCGGTTTACACAGTATGCCTCTCCGGTTGGCTCAGCACCCGCATGCTCGTTTTGTGGGTTGACTTAGGCGTACGGAGTTCATTCCCAGTCTAAGATTGGATCGGACTGAGAGTTACGGTAGCAGGATTGATAGCACGCGGGGAGGGACCGGGTCGATCCTCGGCTTACGCATTCTGTCTCTCCAGTCGGCTGAGTGCCCGCACGCTTATTTCATGGGTAGGCTTAGGCATATGGAGTTCATTCCATGTCTAAGCATACAGACTTCATTTCCAGTCTAAGATCTGATCGGACTGAGGGTTACGGCAGTAGGACCAGCAGCGGGATCGACAGTACGTAGGGGGGATCGGGTCGATCCCCAGCTTGCACATTTTGCCTCTTCGGCCAACCTTTTCGGCTGCCTGAGCGTCTGCACGCTCGTTTCATAGGCTGACTTAGGCATACGAAATTCATTCCCAGTCTAAAATCAGACTAGACCGACCCCTGGCTTGTGCATTCTACCTCTCGGGTCGGCTGAGCGCCTACACGCCTGTTTTGTGGGTTGGCTTCGGCAAAGGGAGTTCCTTTTATGCCTAAGCCCCAGTCAGACCGGGGGTTGTGGCAGCGAGATTGGCAGCTCGTAGAGGGGGATCGAGCTGATCCTCGACTTGTGCACTATGCCTCTTCGGTTGGCCTCTCCGGCCGGTTGAGCGCTCACATGCTCGTTTCGTGGGTTGACTTAGGCATACAGAGTTCATCCCCAGTCTAAGCATACGGAGTTCTTTGCCAGTCTAAGATCGGATCAGACCGAGGGTTGTGGTAGCAGGATCGACAGCACGTAGGGGGGACCGAGCTGATCCCTGACTTGCGCATTCTGACACTCCGATCGACTGAGCGTCCGCACGCCCGTTTCATGGGTTGGCTTAGGCATAGGGAGTTCATTCCATGTCTAAGCCCCAGTCAGACCGAGGGTTGTGGCAGCGGGATCGGCAGCACACAGAAGGGGACCGGGCCGATCCCTGGCTTGTGCATTATGCCTCTCCGGCCAGCTCAACATCCGAATGCTCGTTTCATGGGTTGACTTAGGCATACGGAGTTCATTCCCAGTCTAAGATCAGATCGAATCGAGGGTTGCAACAGCAGGATCGACAGCACGCAGGGGGGACCGGGCCGATCCCTGACTTGTGCATTCTGCCTTTTCGGCTGACTGAGTGCCCGCACGTTCGTTTCGTGGGTTGGCTTAGGCATACGGAGTTTATTCCATGTCTAAGCATACGGAGTTCATTCTCAGTCTAAGATCGGACAGGACCGAGGGTTACGGTAGCAGGACCAGTAGCGGGATCGACAGCACGCAGGGGGGATCGGGCCGATCCCTGGCTTGCATATTCTGCCTCTCCGACCAGCCTTTTTGGCCGACTAAGTGACCACACACTCATTTCGTGGGTTGACTTAGGCATATAGAATTCATTCCCAGTCTAAAATTAGACCAGGCTGATTCCTGACTTGCGTATTCTACCTCTGAGGTTGGCTGAGCGCCTGCACGCCCGTTTCATGAGTTGGCTTAGGCATACGGAGTTCCTTCCATGTCTAAGCCCCAGCCGAACCAAGGGTTGTGGTAGCGGGACTGACAGCACATAAAGGGGGATCGGGCCGACCCCCGACTTGCGCAGTCTGCCTCTCTGGCCAGCTGAGCGCCCGTACGCTCGTTTCGTGGGTTGGCTTAGGCATACGGATTCATTCCATGTCTAAGCATACAAAGTTCATTTCCAGTCTAAGAGTTTGAGCCATGGTGCACATGCTGGGCTCAGGCATGTGCTGGTGCCACATTTTTTTCACTCGGGGCAGCATCGCCGGAGAGCCTAACCGGCCGCATTAGGGGTTCAGGTGATTGGGGGGCCGGGGGGGTGTGCACACATGATATGTGATGGGTGCTAGTACTTGGCCCTTATATTGGTCCCCTATCCCTCATCAAACCTCAACTCACACCCCCTTAAAGAGCATTTGAAATTTTATAGGTTTGCTGCCAGTAGCCATTAAAGTGTCTTAAATGGGGACACTTTTTTCAAACGGTCACAAAATCTTCTCCACTTAGAGTTTTTAGCTGAAATTTTTTGTGCATGCCAAAAAAAATACAAGGATCACCTCTACCAAATTTGGAGACACAAGTCTTTCTAAAACAAATTTAAAAAAATCCCGAACCATAAAAAGTTTCAAAAATCGTGAAAAATAGGAAACGGGTCGTCTTGTCATGAAACTTCACATGAAGGCTTAGGGGACCATTGTATGAATTTACAAGCCATAAAAATAGCATTGGTAGGGCAAAAATATGAAGATGTGCTTGAACCCACCTACCACCTGTTTGATCCTCGGCTTGTGCATCCTGCCTCTCTGGTTGGCTGAGCGTCCGCACGCTCGTTCCATGTGTTGACCTAGGCATACGGAGTTCATCCCCAGTCTAAGCATACAGAGTTCATTCCCAGTCTAAGATCAGACCGGACCAAGGGTTACGACAGCAAGTAGGGGGGACCGGGCTGATCCCCGGCTTGCATATTCTGCCTCTTCGGCCGACTGAGTGCCCGCACGCCCGTTTCATGGGTTGGCTTAGGCATAGGGAGTTCATTCCATGTCTAAGCCCCAGTCAGATCGAGGGTTGTGGCAGCAGGACCGACAGCTTGCAGAGGGGGATTGGGTTGATCCTTGGCTTGCGCTTTATGCCTCTCCGGTCGGCTCAGTGCCCGCACGCTAGTTCCATGGGTTGACATAGGCATACGGAGTTCCTTCCCAATTTAAGATCAGGTCGGACTGAGGGTTACGATAGCAGGATTGATCGTACGCAGGGGGGACCGAGCCGGTTGAGCACCCGTACGCTCGTTTCGTGGGTTGGCTTAGGCATACAGAGTTCATTCCATGTCTAAGCCCCAGCCATACTGAGGGTTGTGGCAGCAAGACCGACAGCAAGATTGACAGCACGCAGAGGGGGATCGGGCTGATCCCCAACTTGCGCATTATGCCTCTCCGGTCGGCCTCTCCAATCGGCTGAGTGCCCGTATGCTCATTTCATGGGTTGACTTAGGCAAAAGGATTCATCCCCAGTCTAAGCATACGAAGCTCATTCCCAATCTAAGATCGGACCAGACCGAGGGTTGCGACATTAGGATCGACAGCACGAAGGGGGGATCGGGTTGATCCCCGGCTTATGCATTCTACCTCTTCGATCGGCTGAACGCCCGTACACCCATTTCGTGGGTTGGCATAGGCATAGGTAGTTCATTCCATGTCTAAGCCAAAGTCGGATTGAGGGTTGTGGTAGCAGGACTAACAGCACACAGAGGGGGACCGGACTGATCCCTGGCTTGCGCATTATGCCTCTCCGAGCGGTTCAACGCCCGAACGCTCATTTTATGGGTTGACTTAGGCATATGGAGTTCATTCCTAGTCTAAGATCAGATCGGACCGAGGGTTGCGATAGCCGGATCGATAGCACGCAGGGGGGATCGAACCGGTCCTCGGCTTGTGCATTCTGCCTCTGCGGTCGACTGAACACCCACACGCTCGTTTCATGCGTTGGCTTAAGCATACGGAGTTCATTCCATGTTTAAGCGTACGAAGTTCATTCCCAGTCTAAGATCAGACCGGACTGAGGGTTACGGCAGTAGGACCCGTAGCAAGATCAGCAGTACGCAGGAGAGACTGAGTCGATCCTCGGTTGAGCACCCACATGCTCGTTTCATGGGTTGACTTAGGCATACAGAGTTCATCCCCAGTCTAAGCATACGGAGTTCATTCCTAGTCTAAGATCGGACCCGACCGAGGGTTGCGGCAGTAGGATTTGGCAGCACGTAGGGGGGACAAGGCTGATCCCTGGCTTGTGCATTCTACCTCTCCGACCGACTGAGCGCCCGCACGCCCGTTTCGTGGGTTGGCTTAAGCATAGGGAGTTCATTCCATGTCTAAGCCCCAGCCAAACCGAGGGTTGTCACAACGGGACCGACAGCACACAGAGGGGGATCAGGTCAATCCTCGGCTTGTGCATTCTGCCTCTCCGATTGGTTGAGCACCCGTACGCTCGTTTCGTGGGTTGGCTTAGGCATACAGAGTTCATTCCATGTCCAAGCATATGGAGTTCATTCCCAATCTAAGAGTTTGAGCCACGGAGCACATGCTGGGCTTGGGCATGTGCTGGTGCCACATTTTTTTCGCCTGGGGCACCATCGCCAGGGCATCATCGAAGAGCCTAACCAGCGGCATTGGGGGTTCCGACGATTGGGCGGGCCGGGGGGTGTGTGCACATGATGTGCGATGGGTGCTGGTACGTGGCCCTTATATTGGCTCCCTATCCCTCATCAAACCTCGAGAACTCACACCCCCTTAAAGAGCACTTGAGATTTTATAGGTTTGCTGCCAGTAGCCATTAAAGTGTCTGAAAAGGGGACACCTTTTTCAAACGGTCACAAAATCCTCTCCACTTCGAGTTTTTGGATGAATTTGTTTATGCATGCCAACAAAAATACAAGGATCATCTCTACCAAATTTGGGGACAAAACTCTTTCTAAAAAAATTTAAAAAAATCCCGAACCGCAAAAAGTTTCAAAAATCATGAAAATAGAAAACGGGTCGTGTTGCCACGAAACTTCACATGAAGGCTTAGGGGATCATTGTGTGAATTTACAAGCCATAAAAATGGCATTGGCATGGCAGAAATATGAAGATGTGCTTGAACCCACCTACCACCCGTTCGATCCTCAACTTGCGCATCCTGCCTCTCTGGTCGGCTGAGTGCCCGCACGCTCATTTCGTGGGTTGACTTAGGCATACGGAGTTCATCCCCAGTCTAAGCATACGGTGTTAATTCTCAATCTAAGATTGGACTAGATCGAGGGTTTTGGTAGCAGGATCGGCAGTACGCAAGGGGGACCAGGCAGATCCCCAGCTTACGCATTCTGCCTCTTCGGCCGACTGAGCGCCCGCACGCCCGTTTCGTGGGTTGGTTTAGGCATAGGGAGTTCATTCCATGTCTAAGCCCCAGCTGGATCGAGGGTTGTGGCAGCGGGACTGGTAGCATGCAGAGGGGGACCGGGCTGATCCCCAACTTGCGCATTCTACCTCTTCGGTCGACTGAGTGCCCACACGCTCGTTTCATGGGTTGGCTTAGGCATACGGAGTTCATTCCATGTCTAAGCATACGGAGTTCATTCTCAATTTAAGAGTTTGAGCCATGGTGCACATGCTAGGCTCGGGCATGTGCTGGTGCCATATTTTTTTCTCCCGAGGCACCATCATCGGAGAGCCTAACCGGTGGCATTAGGGGTTCCGACGATTGGGGTGCCGGGGGGTGTGTGCACATGATGTGCGATGGGTACTGGTACTTAGCCCTTATATTGGCCCCCTATCCCTCATCAAGCCTCGAGAACGTAGGGGGGATCGGGCCGGTCCCTGACTTACGCATTCTGCCTCTCCGATCGGCTGAGCACCCGCATGCTCGTTTTATAGGTTGGCTTAGGCATACGGAGTTCATTCCATGTGTAAGCATACGGAGTTCATTCCCAGTCTAAGATTAGACCGGATCAAGGGTTGCGATAGCAAGACCAGCAGCAGGATCGACAGCATGTAGGGGGGACCGAAGAGGTCCCCGGCTTGCGCATTCTGCCTCTCCGGTCGACTGAGCCCTCACACGCTTGTTTTGTGGGTTGGCTTAGGCATACGGAGTTGATTCCATGTCTAAGCCCCAACCGGACCAAGGGTTGTGGTAGCATGACCTGCAGCAGGATCGGCAGCACGCAGAGAGGGATTGGACTGATCCCCGGCTTGCGCATTATGCCTCTCCAACCGGCCTTTCCTGTCGACTGAACGCCCGCACACTCATTTCATGGGTTGACTTAGGCATATGGAGTTCATCCCCAGTCCAAGCATACGAAGTTCATTCCCAGTCTAAGATCAGATCGGATCGAGGGTTACGACAGCAAGATCGACAGCATGCAGGGCGGACCAGGCCGATCCCCGACTTGCTCATTTTGCCTCTCCGACCGGCTGAGCGCCCGCACACCCGTTTCATGGGTTGGCTTAGGCATAGGGAGTTCATTCCATGTCTAAGTGCCAGCTGAACCAAGGGTTGTGGCAGCGGGACCGGCAGCACGCAAAGGGGACCGAGCCGATCTCAGCTTGTGCATTATGCCTCTTTGACCGGCTCAGCGCCCGCATGCTCATTTCATGGGTTGACTTATGCATACGGAGTTCATTCCATGTCTAAGATCGGACCGAACCGAGGGTTGCAGCAATAGGATCGACAGCATACAGGGGGGACTGGGTCGGTCCTCGGCTTGTGCATTTTGCCTCTCCGACCGGCTGAACACTCGCACGCTCGTTTCGTAGGTTGGCTTAGGCATACGGAGTTCACTCCATGTATAAGCATATGAAATTCATTCCCAGTCTTAGATTTTGAGCCATGGTGCACATGCTGGGCTCGAGCATGTGCTGGTGCCACATTTTTTTCGCCCGGGGCACCATCGTTGGAGCATTGCCGGAGAGCCTAACCGGCGGCGTTGGGGGTTCCGGTGATTGGGGGGCCGGGGGGTGTGCGCACATGATGTGCATTGGGTGCTGGTACTTGGCCCTTATATTGGCCCCTTATCCCTTATCAAACCTTGAGAACTCACACCCCCTTAAAGAGCATTTGAGATTTTATAGGTTTGCTACCAATAGCCATTAAAGTGTTTAAAATGGGGACAGTTTTTTCAAACGGTCACAAAATCTTCTCCGCTTCGAGTTTTTAACTGAATTTTTTTGCGCAAGCCAAAAAAAATATAAGGATCACTGCTACCAAATTTGGGGACAAAACTCTTTCTAAAAAAATTTTAAAAAATCTCAAACCGTAAAAAGTTTCGAAAATCATGAAAAATAAAAAACGGGTCATCTTGCCACGAAACTTCACATGAAGGCTTAGGGGAGCATTGTATGAATTTACAAGCCATAAAAATGGCATTGGCATGGCAGAAATATGAAGATGTCCTTGAACCCACCTACTAGCCGTTCGATCTCCGGCATGGACATTCTGCCTCTCCGGTCGACTGAGCGCCCGCACGCTCGTTCTGTGGGTTGGCTTAGGCATACGGAGTTTATTACATGTCTAAGCCCCAGCCAAACCGAGGGTTGTGGTAGCAGGACCGGCAGCGGGATCGGTAGCACGCAGAGAGGGATTGGGCTGATCCTTGGCTTACGCATTATGCCTCTCCGACCGACCTCTCCGGCCGGTTGAGCGTCTGTACGCTTGTTTCATGGATTGACTTAGGCATATGGATTTCATCCCCAGACTAAGCATACGGAGTTCATTCCTAGTCTAAGATCGGATCGAACCGAGGGTTATAGCAGCAGGATCGGTAGCACCTAAGGGGGACCGGGCCGATCCCCGGCTTACGCATTCTGCCTCTCTGGTCGGTAGAGCGCCCGCACACCCGTTTCGTGGGTTGGCTTAGGCATAGGAGTTCATTCCATGTCTAAGCCCCAGCCTGACCAAGGGTCACGGCAGCGGGACCGACCGCTCGTGGAGGGGGACCGGGCTGATCCCCGGCTTGCGCATTATGCCTCTTTGGTCGGCTCAGCGCCCGCACGCTCGTTTCGTGGGTTGACTTATGCATACGGAGTTCATTCCTAGTTTAAGATCAGATCAGATCGAGGGTTGCGGTAGCAGGATCGATAGCACGTAAGGGGGGACCAGGCCGATCCCCGACTTGTGCATTCTGCCTCTCCTGCCGGCTAAGCACCCGCACGCCCGTTTCACGAGTTGGCTTAGGCATAGGGAGTTCATTCCATGTCTAAGCCCCAGCCAAACCGAGGGTTGTGGCAATGGGACCGACAGCAGACAGAGGGGGATCAGGTCGATCCCCAGCTTGTGCATTCTGCCTCTCCGACCAGTTGAGTGCCCGTACGCTCGTTTCGTGGGTTGGCTTAGGTATACGGAGTTCATTCCATGTCTAAGCATACGGAGTTCATTCCCTGTCTAAGATTTTGAGCCACGGTGCACATGCTGGGCTTGGGCATGTGCTGGTGCCACATTTTTTTCGCTCGTGGCACCATCGCCAGAGCATCACCGGAGAGCCTAACCGACGACATTGGGGGTTATAGGTTTGCTATCAGTAGCCATTAAAGTGATTGAAATGGGGACACTTTTTTCAAATGGTCACAAAATCTTCTCCACTTCAAGTTTTTAGCTGAAGTTTTTTGTGCATGCCAAAAAAAATACAAGGATCAGCTCCACCAAATTTGGGGAAAAAACCCTTTCTAAAAAAATTTTAAAAAATCTCGAACCACAAAAATTTTCAAATATCGTGAAAAATAGAAAACGGGTCGTCTTGCCACGAAACTTCACATGAAGGCTTAGGGAACCATTGTATGAATTTAAAAGCCATAAAAATGGCATTGGCATGGCAGAAATATGAAGATGTGCTGGAACCCACCTACCACCCGTTCGATCCCTGGCTTGCGCATCCTGCCTCTCTAGTCGGCTGAGCGCCCGCACGCTCGTTTCGTGGGTTGACTTAGGCATACGGAGTTCATCCTTAGTCTAAGCATATGGAGTTCATCCCCAGTCTAAGATCAGACCAGCCCGAGGGTTACGGTCGCAGGATCGGCAGCACACAGGGGGGACCGGGCCGATCCTCGGCTTGCGCATTCTACCTCTCTGGCCGGCTGAGCGCCCGTACGCCCGTTTCATGGGTTGGCTTAGGCATAGGGAGTTCATTCCATATCTAAGCCCCAGTCAGACCGAGGGTTGTGGCAGCGGGACTGGCAGCACGCAGAAGGGGATCGGGTCGATCCCCGGTTGCACATTATGCCTCTCCGGTCGGCTGAGCGCCCGCACGCTCATTTTGTGGGTTGACTTAGGCATACGAAGTTCATTCCCAGTATAAGATCAGACTGGACCGGGGGTTGCAGCAGCAGGATCGACAGCACGCAGGGGGGGACCAGGCCGATCCTCGACTTGCGCATTCTGCCACTCCGATCAGCTGAACGCCCACACGGTCATTTCACGGGTTGGCTTAGGCATACGGAGTTCATTCCAAGTCTAAGCATATAGAGTTCATTCACAGTCTAAGATCTGACTGGACCAAGGGTTGCGATAGCAAGACCGGTAGTAGGATCGATAGCACGTAGGGGGGACCGAGTCGATCCCCGACTTGCACATTCTGCCTCTCCGGCCGGCTAAGCGTCCACACGCCCGTTTCGTTGGTTGGCTTAGGCATAGGGAGTTCATTCCATGTCTAAGCCCTAGCCAGACTGAGGGTTGTGGTAGTGGGACCGACAGCACGCAGAGGGGACCGGGCCGATCCCCAACTTGCGCTTTATGCCTCTCCGACGGATTGAGTGCCCGCACGCTCATTCTGTGGTTTGCCTTAGGCATATGGAGTTCATTCCATGTCTAAGCATATGGAGTTCATTCCAGTCTAAGATCGAGCCAGACCAAGGGTTGCGGCAGTAGGTCTAACAGCAGGATTGGCAGCACGCAGAGGGGGATCGGGCCGATCCTCAGCTTGCGCATTCTGCCTCTCCGATCGGTTGAGCACCCGTACGCTCATTTCGTGGGTTGGCTTGGGCATACGGAGTTTGTTCCATGTCTAAGCCCCAGCCGAACAGAGGGTTGTGGTAGCAGGATCGGCGACGGGATCGGCAACATGCAGAGGGGGACCGGGCTAATCCCTGGCTTGCGCATTATGCCTCTCCGGCCGGTTGAGTGCCCGCACGCTCATTTCGTGGGTTGACTTAGGCATACGGAGTTCATCCCTAGTCTAAGCATATGAAGTTAATTCCCAATCTAAGATCAAACTGGACCGGGGGTTCCGACAGCAGGATCAGCAGCACGTAGGGGGGACCGGGCCGATCCCCGGCTTGCGTATTCTACCTCTCTGGCTAGCTGAGAGCCCGCACACCCATTTCGTGGGTGGCTTAGGCATAGGGAGTTCATTCCATGTCTAAGCCCCAATCGGACCGAGGGTTGTGGCAGCGGGACCGGCAGCACATAAAGGGGGACCGGGCTGGTCCCCGATGTCACAGACTAAGCTTTCTCTCAGCAAGCAATAGATCGTGCGGCACTTAGATGGGTGCTCCCAACTAAGTCAGCCTTCAATAGATCTATATCTGAACAAATAACCATAAGCCATGGTTAGTCCCAAGCATTCACAATAAGACACAATATATCGAGATCGATCTCAAGCACACACACAAGAAGGCATATTCGCATCGAGAAAAAGAAAAACACATCGAGGCAACAATCAGGACATTCAATCGGGGTGAGTTTTATTATAGTCAGGAATCATACATCGAGACCTCCCACCATCACCAGGGCTAGGGGGCAGCCCTTGGTGGGTGGCTTAGGCTCGCATAGCAACCGATGAGACAGCCCAACACTATGCTACCGGGTCACCCCCCTAAAGAGCCTTAGAGATTTTAGAGCTATGCTACCGGTAACCATTACAATGTTTGAAATGGGGACACGTTTCCTAGCACAAGGGATCTACCCGGCCATGGCCCTATACATGGGTGGCTTATGGCAACCTAAGTCCCGGTCATGGCCCTATACAAGGTTGGCTCATGACATCCTCCCCCACCTATTCTATTGACATCCTCATCGACTTGCTGGCTTAAAATTCTTTGATCTTCCTTTGAAATCTCTGGAGGTCGTGTTCTCTCTTCCAGCTGGTTTCTTCTAGTCATAATCCCTCCCACTTCACTAAGTACTCCCGAACTAGTTTTCGAGATATCTTGGTTTCCCTATCAGCTAAGATCTCTTCGACTCAACGCTCTAAGGGTGGCTTCATGGTGATGGCAGCTCTGGTTGGCTCCCTTTGGCTAGCATCTGTAGGATCTACATGGAAAGGTTTCAAGTTGCTCACATGAAATACTGGGTGCACCTTCATCCACTTTGGTGGGCTGATTTTGTAAGAAGCATTCCCCACTTTGGAAAAGACCCTTACTGGACCTTCATATTTGTGCACCAGTCTATGATCTCTCTTTCTCAAGAACCTGGTTTGTTCAGGAACTAGTCGGACAAGAACCAAATTACCAACTTGAAATTGTTGAGCCTTACGACCCTTGTCTACCCATTTCTTCATCCGCTTTGATGCTTTCTCTAGGTAGGCTTGTGCAATCTCTGTGTTTTGTTTCCACTCCTTGCTGAGATTGAAGGCTCTCAGATTTTTTTCTCCATATTGCTCCAAGAAAGTGTGGGGTAGCCTTGGTAATTGTCTAGTGACCACCTCAAATGGGCTCTTATTGGTGGAAAAGCTTTTATTGGAAGAGTTGAGCCATGTCCAATAATAAAGGCCAGTCTTTCTGATTGGCTTGAACAAAGTGCCTCAAGTATTCCTCTAATAATCCGTTGAACCATTCCGTTTGACCATCGATTTGAGGGTGATAGCTTAAGGAGATGTTGAGTTGGGACCCCAATATCTTGAAAAGTTCTCTCCAGAAAGACCCTGTGAATCTCGAATCTCGATTGCTGACAATGTTTTGAGGGAGGCCCCAGTATTTGACCACATGTTTGAACAATAGTTGAGCTGTGTCTTTTGCTGTGCAATACTTGTGAGTGGGAATGAATGTGGTGTACTTAGAGAACCGGTCAATCACCACCAAAATAGCTCCAAGGTCACCAACCTTGGGTAGGCTCAAAATTAAATCGAGGGAGATGCTTTCCCATGGTTTGGTGGGTACTGGTAATGGTTCAAGCATGCCTGTAGGTTTCCTCCTTTCAACCTTGTCTTGTTGGCAAATGAGGCAAGTCTTCGTATAGTCCATCACATCTTGTCGCATGTGAGGCCAATAGTATCCCTGTTTCAATAACGCCAAAGTGCGTTGCTAGCCCGAGTGTCCCGCCCATAGTGTGTCATGACATTCCCTCATCAGGATCTGTCTCAGACCTTCTGCTCTTGGCACAAACACTCGAGGCCCCTTGGTCCATAAGATCCCATTTTCTTGCTAGAAGTACTTGGACTTCCTTTCTTCCACTAGTTTCAGGATGGCATAAGCTTGCGGGTCCTTCCTTAAGTGATCTTCAATCAACTTATGAATGTCTGTAGTGGCTCTGCTAGCTGCCATTTGGGGCAATTCTTCTAAGGGCCACTAAATCTACTCGCCTGCTCAATGCATCAACAACTTGATTGGTATTTCCAGTGGTGTGCTCAAAATAAAACTTGAACTCCGCTAAAAATTTCTGCCACCTAGCTTGTTTTGCTGTAAGCCTTGGTTGGGTGAGAAAATGGCTAACGGCTGCATTGTCTGTCTTCATGACAAAGTGTGAACCCAACAAGTAATGTCACCAAGCCTTCAAGTAGTGAACCACCGCCAGGAGTTCTTTTTCTTGGGTTGTATATTTCCTTTCAGCTTCACTTAGCTTCCTACTTTCAAACGCTACCGGTTGATGTTGTTGCAAAAGCACTCCTCCAATAGCAAAATCAAATGCATCCATCTGAACTTCGAAAGGTTTTTCAATATCAAAGATAGCTAAGATGGGATCCTTCATAATAGCATCTTTCAATCCCTCAAAGGCCTCTTGGCATTCACTCGTCCAACACCATTTATGTTCCTTCTTTAATAGCTCCATGAGGGTCGTGGTCTTGTGAGAGTACCCTTCCACAAACCTTCTATAATAGTTGGCTAGTCCCAAAAATGAGCGGAGCTCACTAACGTTCTTTGGTGTTGTCCACTCCTTGATGGCCCTAACCTTTTTCATGTCCATTCAAATGTGGCCACGTTCGATAATGTGACCGAGAAAATGGATTTGGGTCTGAGCAAATGCACAATTCTCTCTTTTTACGTATAACTAGTGGTCCTATAATCTTTGAAGTACCTGGCATAGGTGTTCTTGATGTTCTTCCAAGGTGGAGCTATATACCACTATATCGTCTAAATAGATGACTACAAATTTGTCTAGGTAGTCATGGAATACCTGATTCATCAATGTACAAAATGTGGTAGGAGCATTGGTCAGTCCAAAGGGCATAACAAAAAATTCAAATGCACCATACCGTGTCACACAAGTGGTCTTTGGCTCATCTCCCTCAACGATTCTGACCTGATGGTAGCCAGATCTCAAGTCCAATTTGGAGAAGTACTTGGCCCGACTCAATTGATCAAACAAGTCTGCTATAAGGGGGATGGGTTATTTGTTTCTTACGGTGACTTTGTTCAGGGCCCTGTTGTCAACACATAATCGTAAACTTCCATCATGCTTCTTCTGAAATAGCACTGGCACTCCGAAAGGAGCCTTTGATGGTCTGATGAACCCGACTTGTAGCAGCTCATCTAACTATTTTCTTAGTTCAGCCAACTCTATCAGGGCCATGCAGTAAGGAGCTCTAGCAGGGGGTTTCGCTCCTGGGAGGAGCTCAATTTCGTGGTCCACTGCTCGTAAAGGGGGTAGAACCTTAGGCAACATCTCTGGCATCACCTCTTCGAATTCTTCCAACACTTTTCCCACACCATCAGGTATTGGTTCTACTTTTGACCCTTCTTTGTAGATCGGCACAGCCACAAAGGAGGGTTCCCCTCTTTTTACCCCTTTCTTGAACTGCAAAGTTGAAATCATTTTCTTCCCACTCTTTGGTAAGATGTTGGCTGGTACCACACATGGGTTTTCCCCTAAGAACAACAAGCAGCTAACGGTAGGGATAGGGATGACCTGAGCCAACATCATGAAGTCCAATCTGAGAACAACATCAAAGTCATCCATGGGGGAAACTATAAAGTCTACCTTCCCTTCGCATGGCCCCAATCAGGTTGTCACACTCTTGGAGCTTCCACTGATCGTAAAGGCTGGCGAGTTGACCGCCTTCATTCGTCCACAGTCTTTACTAATCTGAAGACCACACCTTTTTGCTTCTTCTGGTGTGATGAAAGTGTCGATTGCACCCGTATCCACCATAGCCTTAGTGGCTTTCTCATTGATCATCAAGTTCACATACATCAAGCCTCTACTCTGGTCTTTCTTTATAGTGTTCAATTGGGTGCGGAGGGCATTGAGGAACCTTATTGAACCCATCCTGGCTGGCTCCTCTTCAGCTTCTTCAATGTTCCCTGGCGCTTTTATGGACTCTTGAGATGAGGTCCTTAAGGCATTAAGGGCTCCCCTGTGTGGGCATTCAGCCACTCGATATGGCCCCTTGCAAAGAAAGCAAGCTAGCGGTTGCCTAGGCTTGAAAATCCCTGCGTTGCTTGTCTTGGGTTGGGTGCTATCTTGACCAAAAGACCTCTTGTCTGATCCCCCACTGAAGGGCCGATCCAACTTGGTCATCTTTCCCCCACTCTCAAAGTTGAAGCTACTGCCAGCTGATGGAGGATTTTTTCATTTTGAAGAGCCATCATTGTAATCTTAGAGACGTTCAGCTGTAGCCATGGCCGTGGCCACATCTTGCACTTCTGCCTTTGTAGTTCTGTCTTCGCCCAAGGCTTGAGGCCCTCAAGAAAATCGAACATCTTGTCCTTTTTGGACATGTCTCAAATATCCAACATCAAGGTAGAAAAGCTCCTTACAAACTCTCGCACCATTCATTTTTGCACCAATTCTCGAAGTCTCTTTCAAGCCATATACTCCACATTCTTAGGGAAAAACTAGTTTTTCAATTCTCGCTTCAGATCCGTCTAAGTCTTAATCGAGCACTCATCATCGACAAACTTGGAGTGCCACCACAGCTTGGCATCCCCTGTGAGGTACATCGATGCCATTGCTACCTTGTCTTCCGCTGAATCCGTGTGTACAGCTCGAAAGTACTACTCCATGTCAAACAAGAAATTTTCAAGTTCCTTAGCATCCCTTGCCCCCTCATAGCATCGAGGCTCCGGCACCTTGGCCTTTTTTCCTCTTTCCATCGAGCTTGAACCCGATCTAGCCACAACCATTTGTAGGATGCTCACCTGTGCTCTGAGCTCCTCAAACTCCTTTTGGAGAATGTTCAAGGCATCTCTAGCCTCTTCGCTCACATTGTGGAGAGTATCGGACAACTCTCGCTGGGTTGTCTCGATCTCCCTCATCGGTCTTTTGTTGCCATATGAGTTTTCATTACGGCCACCGCAACCTCAAGTTCCTCAATTCTCTGTTGATGATTGGGTCCACCACTTGTGGCCATCTCATCCATTTTTCTAGCACTTTTCAATCATGCTCTGATACCACGTGTCACGGACTAAGCTTTCTCTTAGCAAGCAATAGATCGTGCGGCACTTGAATGGGTGCTCCTAACCAAGTCAGCCTTCAATAGATAGATATCTGAACAAATAACCATAAGCCATGGTTAGTCCCAAGCATTCACAATAAGACACAATATATCGAGATCGATCTCAAGCACACACACAAGAAGGCATATTCGCATCGAGAAAAAGAAAAACACATCGAGGCAACAATCGAGACATTCAATCGGGGTAAGTTTTATTATAGTCGGGAATCATACATCGAAACCTCCCACCATCATCAGGGCCAGGGGGGCAGCCCTTGGTGGGTGGCCTAGGCTCGCATAGCAATCGGTGAGATAGCCGAACACTACACTACCGGCTCACCCCTCTAAAAAGCCTTAGAGATTTTAGAGCTATGCTACCAGTAACCATTACAATGTTTGAAATGGGGACACTTTTCCTAGCACAAGGGATCTGCCCGGCCATGGCCCTATACATGGGTGGCTTATGGCAACATAAGTCCAGGTCATGGCCCTATATAAGGTTGGCTCATGACACTCAGCTTGCGCATTATGCCTCTCCGGCCGGCTGAGCGCCCGCACGCCCGTTTTGTGGGTTGGCTTAGGCATAGGGAGTTCATTCCATGTCTAAGACCCAGCTGGATTGAGGGTTGTGGCAGCGGGACCTGTAGCACGCAGAGGGGGACCGGGCCGATCCTTGGCTTGCACATTATGCCTCTTCGGCCGATTTAACGCCCGCATGCTCGTTTCGTGGGTTGTCTTATGCATACAGAGTTAATTCTCGATCTAAGATTGGATCGGACCGAGGGTTGTAGCAGAAGGATTGACAACACGTAGGGGGGGACTGAGCTGATCCCTGGCTTGAGAATTCTACCTCTCCGGCCGACTGAGTGCCCGCACGCTCGTTTCGTTGGTTGGCTTAGGCATACGGAGCTCATTCCATGTCTAAGCATACGGAGTTCATTCCCAGTCTAAGATTTTGAGCCATGGTGCACATGCTAGGCTTGGGCATGTGCTGGTGCCGCACTTTTTTCACCTAGGGCACCATCGTCGGAGCATCGCCGGAGCATCACCGGAGAGCCCAACCGACGGCATTGGGGGTTCCAGCGATTGGGGAGGCCGGGGGGGTGTGCGCACATGATGTGTGATGGGTGCTGGTACTTGGCCCTTATATTGGCCCCCTATCCCTCATCAAACCTCGAGAACTCACACCCCCTTAAAGAGCATTTGAGATTTTATAGGTTTGCTATCAGTAGCCATTAAAGTGATTGAAATGGGGACACTTTTTTCAAATGGTCACAAAATCTTCTCCACTTCGAGTTTTTAGCTGAAGTTTTTTGTGCATGCCAAAAAAAATACAAGGATCAGTTCCACCAAATTTGGGGAAAAAACCCTTTCTAAAAAAATTTTAAAAAATCTCGAACCACAAAAATTTTCAAATATCGTGAAAAATAGAAAACGGGTCGTCTTGCCACGAAACTTCACATGAAGGCTTAGGGAACCATTGTATGAATTTAAAAGCCATAAAAATGGCATTGGCATGGCAGAAATATGAAGATGTGATGGAACCCACCTACCACCCGTTCGATCCCCAGCTTGCGCATCCTGCCTCTCTGGTCGGCTGAGCACCCGCACGCTCGTTTCATGGGTTGACTTAGGCATACGGAGTTCATCCTTATTCTAAGCATATGGAGTTCATCCCCGTCTAAGATCAGACCAGCCCGAGGGTTGCGGTCGCAGGATCGGCAGCACACAGGGGGGATCAGGCCGATCCTCGGCTTACGCATTCTACCTCTCTGGCCGGCTAAGCGCCCGCACGCCCGTTTCATGGGTTGGCTTAGGCATAGGGAGTTCATTCCATATCTAAGCCCCAGTCAGACCGAGGGTTGTAGGAGCGGGACTGGTAGTACGCAGAGGGGGACCAGGTCGATCCTCGGTTGCGCATTATGCCTCTCCGACCGGCTGAGCGCCCGCACGCTCATTTTGTGGGTTGACTTAGGCATACGGAGTTCATTCCCAGTATAAGATCAGACTGGACCGAGGGTTGCAGCAGCAGGATTGACAGCACGCAGGGGGGGATCGGGCCGATCCCCGACTTGCGCATTCTGCCACTCCGATCGGCTGAACGCCCACACGGTCATTTCACGGGTTGGCTTAGGCATACGGAGTTCATTCCATGTCTAAGCATACAGAGTTCATTCATAGTCTAAGATCTGACTGGACCAAGGGTTGCGATAGCAAGACCAGTAGTAGGATTGACAGCACGCAGGGGGGACCGGGCCAATCCCTAGCTTGCGCATTCTACCTCTCCGATCGGCTAAGCGCCCGCACGCTCGTTTTGTGAGTTGGCTTAGGCATACGGAGTTTATTCCATGTCTAAGCCCTAGCCAGACCGAGGGTTGTGGCAGCAGGACCGGCAGCAGGATCGGTAGCACGTAGAGGGGGACCGGGTCGATCCTCGACTTGCGCATTCTACCTCTCTGGTCGGTTGAGCGCCCGTACGCTCGTTTCGTGGGTTGGCTTAGGCATACGGAGTTCACTCCATGTATAAGCCCCAGTTGGACCGAGGGTTGTGGCAGTAGGACCGATAGCGGGATCAGCAGCACGCAGAGGGGGACCGAGCTAATCCCCGACTTTCACAATACGCCTCTCCGGCTGGTTGAGCACCTGCACGCTTGTTTCATGGGTTGACTTAGGCATACGGAGTTCATCCCCAGTCTAAGCATACGGAGTTCATTCCCAGTCTAAGATCAGACCGGATCGAGGGTTGCGACAGTAGGATCGGTTGCACGCAGGGTAGACCGGGCCGATCCCCGGCTTGCGCGTTTGCCTCTTCAGCCGGCTGAGTGCCCGCACGTCCGTTTCATGGGTTGGCTTAGGTGTAGGGAGTTCATTCCATGTCTAAACCCCAGTCGGACCGAGGGTTGTGGCAGCAAGACCAGCAGCACGTAGAGGGGGATAGGGCCTATCCCTGGCTTGCGCATTATGCCTCTTCGGTCGACTCAGCGCCTGCACGCTTGTTTCGTGGGTTGACATTTGCATACAGAGTTCATTCCAAGTCTAAGATCAGACCGGATTGAGGGTTGCAGTAGCAGGATCAACAGCACGCGAGGGCAGACCGGGCTGATCCTCGGCTTACGCATTCTGTCTCTCCGGCCGACTGAGCGCCTGTACACTCGTTTCATGGGTTAGCTTAGGCATACGGAGTTCATTCCATGTCTAAGCATACGGAGTTCATTCCCAGTCTAAGACTTTGAGCCACGGTGCACATGCTGGGCTCAGGCATGTGCCGATCCCGCATTTTTTTTGCCTGGGGCACCATCGTCAGAGCATCGTTGGAGAGCCTAACCGACGGCATTTTCGGTTTCGACGATTGGGGGGGCTGGGGGGTGTGCGCACATGATGTGCGATGGGTGCTGGTACTTGGCCCTTATATTGGCCCCCTATCCCTCATCAAACCTCCATAACTCACACCCCTTTAAAGAGCATTTGAGATTTTATAGGTTTGCTGCCAATAGCCATTAAAGTGTCTGAAATGGAGACACTTTTTTCAAATAGTCAAAAAATCTTCTCTACTTCGAGTTTTTAGCTGAATTGTTTGGTGCATGCCAACAAAAATACAAGGATCACCTCTAGCAAATTTGGGGACAAAACTCTTTCTGAAAAAATTTTAAAAAATCCCGAATCGTAAAAAGTTTTGAAAATCGTGACAAATAGAAAACGGGTCGTCTTGCCACGAAACTTCACATGAAGGCTTAGGGGACCATTGTATGAATTTTCAAGCCATAAAAATGACATTGCCATGGCAGAAATATGAAGATGTGCTTGAACCCACCTACCACCCGTTCGATCCTCGGCTTGCGCATCCTGCCTCTCTGGTCGGTAGAGCGCCCGCGTGCTCATTTCATGGGTTGACATAGGCATACGAAGTTCATCTGCAGTCTAAGCATATGGAGTTCTTTCCTAGTCTAAGATCGGATCGGATCGAGGGTTACGGCAGCAGGATCGACGGCACGCAAGGGGGACCGGGTCGATCCCCGACTTACGCATTCTGCCTCTTCGGTCGGCTGAGCGCCCGTAAGCCCGTTTCATGGGTTGGCTTAGGCATAGGGAGTTCATTCCGTGTCTAAGCCCCAGTCGGACTGAGGGTTGTGGCAGCGGGACTGGCAGCATGTAGAAGGGGACCGAATCGATCCCCTGCTTGTGCATTATGCCTCTCCGGTCGACTCAGCGCTCGTACGCTCGTTTCGTGGGTTGGTTTAGGCATACGGAGTTTATTCGCAGTCTAAGATCAGACCAAACCGAGGGTTGTGGTAGCAGGACCAGCAACAGGATTGACAGCATGCAGGGGGGATCGGGTCGATCCTCGACTTATGTGTTCTGCCTCTCCGGACGACTGAGCGCCCGCACGCTTGTTTCGTGGGTTGGCTTAGGCATACGGAGTTCATTCCATGCTAAGCATATGGATTTCATTCCCAGTCTAAGATTGGACTAGACTGAGGGTTGCGGCAGCAGAACCAACAACAAGATCAACAGCACGCAGGGAAAGATCGGGCCAGTCCCTAGCTTACGCATTCTGCCTCTGCAGTTGGCTGAGCGCCCACACGCTCATTTCATGGGTTGGTTTAGGCATACAGAGTTCATTCCATGTCTAAGCATACGAAGTTCATTCCCAGTCTAAGATCAGACCAGATCGAGGGTTGCAGTAGTAGGACCAGCAGCAGGATTGACAGCATGCAGGGGGGATCGGGCCGATCCCCAGCTTGCGCGTTCTGCCTCTCTGACCGGCTGAGCACCCGCACGCTCGTTTCGTGGGTTGGCTTAAGCATACGAAGTTCATTCCATGTATAAGCCCCAGTCAGACTAAGGGTTGTGGTAGCAGGACTGGCAGCGGGATCAACAGCACGCAAAAGGGGATCGGGCTAATCCCCAGCTTGCACATTATGCCTCTCCAATCGGCTTTTCAACTGGCTAAGTGCCCGAACGCTCATTTCGTGGGTTAACTTAGGCATACGGAGTTCATCCCTAGTCTGAGTATATATAGTTCATCCCCAGTCTAAGATCAGACCAGATCGAGGGTTGCGACAGTAAGATTCACAGCATGCAGGGGGGACCGAGCCAATCCTCGGCTTGTGCATTCTGCCTATCCGGCCGACTGAGTGCTCGCACGCCCGTTTCGTGGGTTGGCTTAGGCATAGGGAGTTCATTCCATGTCTAAGCCCCAGTCGGACCGAGGGTTGTGACAGTGGGATAGGTAGCACGTAGAGGGGGACCGAGCCGATCCCCGGCTTGCGTATTATGCCTCTACAGCCAGCTGAACGCCAGAACACTCATTTCGTGGGTTGACTTAGGCATACAGAGTTCATTCCCAGTCTAAGATAGGACCGGACTAAGGGTTGCGGTAATAGCATTGACAGCACGTAAGGGGGACCGGGCCGGTCCCCGACTTGTGCATTCTACCTCTTCGGCTGGCTGAGCGCTTGCACGTTCGTTTCATGGGTTGGATTAGGCATACGGAGTTCATTCCATGTCTAAGCATACGGAGTTCATTCTCAGTCTAAGATTGAACCGGATCGAGGGTTACAGTAGTAGGACCAGTAATAGAATCGGTAGCATGCAGGAGGGATCGGGCCGATCCTTGGCTTGTGCATTCTGCCTCTCCGGTCAATTGAGCACCCGCGCGCTCATTTCGTGGGTTGACTTAGGCATACGGAGTTCATCCCCAGTCTAAGCATATGGAGTTCATTCCCAATCTAAGATCGAACTGGACCGAGGGTTACGACAGTAGGATCGGTAGCACGCAGGGGGGATCGGGCTGATCCCCAGCTTGTGCATTCTGCCTCTCCTACTGGCTGAGCACCTGTGCACCCGTTTCATGGGTTGGCTTAGGCATAGGGAGTTCATTCCATGTCTAAGCCCCAGTCGGATCGAGGGTTGTGGCAGTATGATCAGCAGCACGCATATGGGGACCGAGTGGATCCCCGGCTTGCACATTCTGCCTTTTCGACCTGTTGAGCACCTGTGATACACCCTGGGTGGGTGCGCTAGGCACATCAGGCGGACCAACAGGTGAGCCAGAGGTTGAGGCCCGCAGACCAGGCGTGTTGGTGGGTATCTGTGCACAAAGCCTAGTAAATGAGGTCAGAACACCCGTCCAACTTGCAGGCCAGCCCGTGAGATCGAGGCCTAGCATACAAGCTGCCCGCACCACATCCAGAAGGGCCCAAGGTGCTGGACACGGAAGGGAAGCTTTTAGAAGTAGGTAGGATGAGCAGGAGCATCCTGATTGATTGTAATCTGTATAATCCCATGATTTTAGCCTTTATTCTAGGGATATTGCCATTAAGTTGTAGCTGGAGCCTCCACCCTCATTTGTACACCATCAAACACTTCTGTTTCAGTGAATACAAGAGTATTTCCATAATTCTATCTTCTTATCCTGTTTTTCTTTAACTTGTGTAATCAGCCCTTCCCATTGTTCTAGTGCCTGCACGCTTGTGTTTTATGCTGACTTAGGCATAAAGAAGGAGATTCCAAACCTAAGGCCGCATGATTTCTGAGTCTAAGGTCAGAGCCCATGACAGTTGGTATCAGAGCAAGTTTGATGTTGCGTGTTTGTGTTGTGCAGGTTAGATCATGATTGAGGAGATGGCATCCCATAGCGACGTTGCTAGCCAACAACCAGAGGCCCAGGACCATAGGCGTGGAAGAGGCAAGAAAGCCAGTTCTAGAGATATCTGGTCTACCATGGACGGTAGGCTGGCCAAGGTGGAGGTGTCCATAGGCAACATGGGGGAGAAGCTTGAGAAGGTAGAGACTCACATTACATCGCTAGACTCCATGGGGGAGGAGATCCAAAGTGAGCTGGAAGCTGCTTTCAACAAAGGCTTGAACGTGTTCACCCGAAAGAATCAGACCTTGGAGGCTGAAGTGCTGACCTTGCACGATGGCATAGAGGCCATGCGCCAGCGGATGGAAGAGCTTGCCAGTGAGCTTGTTGCTTGCAAGACTGCCATTGGGAATGGCATGTTTGCTGGAGTGTCCAAATCCAAATTGGATGTCCCCAAGCCTAAGGAGTTTAGGGGGACTAGGACGGCCAAGGAAGTAGACAACTACCTATGGGGTATGGAGCAGTACTTCCAGGCCATGGGCATGCAAGACGAGGTGATAAAGGTAAGCACCGCTGCTATGTATCTCACTAATGTAGCCTTATTGTGGTGGAGGCGCAGGTGTGATGAGGCACGGGTGGTGTCAGCTATCCAATTTTCCAAGGCGGTAAGCAGACAAGAAGACACCTTTTTGGCAGTCCTGAAATATGATGAGCCAAAGGAGAAGGAGACTGAGTCACCCTTGGAGGTGCTAAAAGTGCTGAAGACCTTTAGTGATGTGATACCCACAAAGCTGCATAGCAAGCTACCACCTAAGAGAAAGGTGGACCACAAGATCGAGCTAGTGTTCGAGGCCAAGCCATCAGCCAGAGCCCCTTACCGAATGTCTCCACCAGAGTTGGAGGAGTTGAGGAAGCAGCTCAAAGAGTTAGTTGATGCTGGCTTCATCAGGCCATCGAAGGCACCCTATGGTGCACCGATTCTATTCCAACGTAAGCATGATGAGTCGTTGCGGCTGTGCATAGACTACCAGGCTTTGAACAAGCTGACCATCAAGAACAAGTACCCCATCCCACTCATTGCGGACTTGTTCGATCAACTTGGGAGCGCAAGGTGGTTCACCAAGCTGGATTTGAGGTCGGGCTACTATCAAGTCAGGATCACAGAGGGAGATGAGCCAAAGACAGCATGTGTCACTCGGTATGGTTCGTATGAGTTCTTGGTGATGCCTTTCAGACTCATGAACGCCCCAGCAACATTCTGCACCCTTATGAACAAGGTACTTTAGTCATTCCTTGATCGGTTTGTTGTGGTTTATTTGGATGACATTGTGATCTACAGCCAGACTTTGGGAGAGCATGTAGACCACTTGAGATAGGTGTTCGAGGTGTTATGGGTGCACAAGCTATTTGTCAAGAGGGAGAAGTGCTCATTCGCCTAGCAAGAGATCCCATTCCTTGGCCACATAGTGGGAGGTGGCAGGATACGCATGGATTAAGGCAAGATACATGCCATCCTGGAGTGCCAACCACCAACCAAGGTCACCGAGTTGAGATCCTTCCTTGGGCTGGTTAACTACTACAGGCGCTTCATCAAAGGTCACTTAGCAATAGCCATGCCATTGACTGACTTGCTCAATAAAGGGAGAGCATGGGAGTGGAGCGCAGGGTGCCAGGAAGCCTTTGACAGGTTGAAGCAGGCTGTGACCAAGGAGCCAGTCTTGGCCTTGCCAGACCATGCCAAGCCGTATGAGGTGCATACAGATGCATCAGACTTTGCCATAGGGGCGTGTTGATGTAGGAGGGACGTCCAATCATGTTTAAAAGTAGGAAGCTGAACGAGACTGAGTGCAAGTACATGATCCAAGAGAAGGAGATGACTGCAGTGGTGCACTGCTTGCACACTTGGTGCCATTACCTATTGGGGTCGAGGTTCGTGGTGAGGACGGACAATGTGGCAACCAACTACTTCCAAACGTAGAAGAAGCTATCCCTCAAGTAGGTAGATGGCAAGATTTTCTTGCAGAATTTGATTTCTAGATGGAGTACAAGCCAGGACAGGCGAACCTAGTGGCAGATGCCCTGAGCAAGAAGGCTAACCTTGCTGCCATTAGCCAACCAGAGGGGTCACTGGTGCCGCGCATCAAGCATGGGAAGCTCCGCAAGGAAGTTTTGCAAGAATGCTATGATTCAAGGTAAGTTGGACACCTCAGAGTGAGCCGTACCTTGGCACTGATCGAGGACCAGTAGTACTGGCTGCACATGATGGATGATGTGGAGGCCTATGCGAAGACTTGTCTTGTGTGCCAATAGGACAAGGTGGAGCTCAAGAAACCAGGTGGTCTCTTGGAGCCATTGCCAGTGCCAGAGCGACCATGGGAAAGTGTTTCTCTGGACTTTATAGTCAATCTACCCAAAGTAGAAGGGTTTGGAAGCATCATGGTAGTGGTGGACAGGTTTTCCAAGTATGGAATCTTCATTCCAGCAACCAAGGAGTGCCCAGCCGAGGAGGCAGCTCGATTGTTCCTGAAGAACATGGTTAAGTACTAGGGAGTGCTGAGGACCATTGTTAGTGATCGGGATAGGCGTTTCATGGGCAAGTTCTGGACTGAGTTGTTCAAGCTGTTAGGATCAAACTTGAACTTTTCCACTAGCATGCATCCACAGACCGATGGGCAGATAGAAAGAGTAAATGGACTATTGGAGGTCTACCTCAGGCACTATGTGAGTGCCACACAAAGGGACTGGCCAAAGCTGCTAGACATTGTGCAATTTTCCTACAACTTGCAAAGGAGCGAGGCAACGAACCAGAGCCCATTTGAGGTTGTGACAGGGCAACAACAACTAACACCCAGTTCAATTGCTGCAGGTTATACAGGGCTGAATCCAGTAGCACACAAGTTTGCCAAGGCATGGCAGGAGCAAACTGACTTGGCCAGAGTTTGTTTACACAAGGCAGCCAAGAGGTCGAAGAAGTGGGCAGACCAGAAGAGGTGGGATGTGCAATTCCAGGTTGGAGACTTGGTGTTGGTGAAGCTGCATCCCATTTTGCGCCATAGGGGGCTGCACAAAGGCCTAGTCCGGAGGTATGAGGGACCTTTTTGAGTAGTCAAGAGGGTAGGCATGGTTGCCTACAAAATGGATATGCCACCCAAGACAAAGGTACACCCGATGTTCCATGTGAGCATGCTCAAGCCGTTCCATGAGGATGAGGGAGATCCAGGATGGGCAGAGTTAAAGCGTGCACCATTGGGAGCAAGGGCCTCGTATGAGAACGAGGTCCACAGCATCATGGCTGATTGAAAGGTAAGACAGAAGAACTATCAACCAAGATATAAGTACTTGGTGCACTGGAAGGGACTTTCAGATAGTGAGGCAAGCTGGGAACCAACAGATGACTTATGGTAGTTTGGGGACCAGATCAGGCAATACCATGCAGAAGATGCAATGAGGGTGTTGCACAATCAGGTGAGGGAGAATGTCATGCCCTGGGTGGGTGCGCCAGGCACATCAGGCAGACCAGCAGGCGAGCCAGAGGTTGAGGCCCATAGACCAGGCGTGCTGGCGGGTATCTGTGTGCAAAGCCTAGCAAATGAGTTCAGAATGCCCGCCCAACTTGCAGGCCAGCCCGTGAGACCAAAGCCTGGCATACAAGATGCTTGCACCACATCCAGAAGGGCCTAAGGTGCTGGACATACAAGGGAAGCTTCTGGAAGCAGGCAGGATTAGCAGGAGCATCCTGGCAGATTTTGTTGACCCTGAAAATCATGAGTTAGCATCTTGATTGATTGTAATCTATATAATCCCATGATTTTAGCCTTTATTCTAGGGATATTGCCATTAAGTTGTAGCTGGAGCCTCAACCATAAATAGAGGGCTGCTCCACCCTCATTTGTACACCATCAAACACTTTTGTTTTAGTGAATACAAGAGCGTTTCCAAAATTTTGTCTTCTTATCCTGTTTCTCTTTAACTTGCGTAATAAGCCCTTCCCATTGTTCTAATGCCCGCACGCTTGTGTTTTAGGCTGACTTAGGCATAAAGGAGGAGATTCCAAGCCTAAGGCTGCATGGTTTCTGAGTCTAAGGTCGGAGCCCGTGACACCTGCACGCTCGTTTCGTGGGTTGGCTTAGGCATACGGAGTTCATTCCATGTGTAAGCATACGGAGTTCACTCCCAATCTAAGAGTTTGAGCCACGGTGCACATGCTGGGCTCAGCCATGTGCTGGTGTCGCTTTTTTTTCACCCGGGGTACCATTGTCGGAGCATCGCCGGAGAGCTAACCGGTGGCATTGGGGGTTACGGTGATTGGGGGGGCTGGGGCGTGTGCGCACATGATGTGTGATGGGGGCTGGTACTTGGCCCTTATATTGGCCTCCTATCCCTCATCAAACCTCGAGAACTCAGACCCCCTTAAAGAGCATTTGAGATTTTATAGGTTTGCTGCCAGTAGCCATTAAAGTGTCTGAAATGGGGACATTTTTTTCAAACGGTCACAAAATCTTCTCCACTTCGAGTTTTTAGCTGAATTTTTGTGCATGCCAACAAAAATACAAGGATCACCTCTACCAAATTTGGGGACAAAAATCTTTCTAAAAAAATTTTAAAAAATCTCGAATCACAAAAAGTTTCAAAAATTGTGAAAAATAGAAAACGGTTCATCTTGCCACGAAACTTCACATGAAGGCATAGGGGACCATGGTATGAATTTACAAGCCATAAAAATGGCATTGGCATGGCAGAAATATGAAGATGTGCTTGAACCCACCTACCACCCGTTCGATCCTCGGCTTGCACATCCTGCCTCTCTGGCCGGCTGAGCGTCTGCATGCTCGTTTTGTGGGTTGACTTAGGCATACGGAGTTCATCCCCAGTCTAAGCATACGGAGTTCATTCCCAGTATAAGAGCAGACCAGACCGAGGGTTGCGGCAGTAAGATCGACAGCACGTAAGGGGGACCGAGCTGATCCTTGGCTTGCACATTTTGCCTCTCCGGCCGACTCAGTGCCCGCACGCCCATTTCATGGGTTGGCTTAGGCATAGGGAGTTCATTCCATGTCTATGGCCCATCTGAACCCAGGGTTGTGGTAGCGGGACCGACAGCAGATAGAAGGGGACCGGGCCGGTCCTCGGCTTGTGCATTATGCCTCTACGACCGGCTCAGAGCCCGAACGTTCGTTTCGTGGGTTGACTTATGCATAAAGAGTTCAGTCCCAGTCTAAGATCAGACCAGACCGAGGGTTGTGGTAGTAGGATCGACAGCACGCAGGGGGGATCGGGCCGATCCTCGGCTTGCGCATTCTGCCTCTCCAACCGGCTTAGCATCCACACTCTCGTTTCATGGGTTGGCTCCAGCATACGAAGTTCATTCCATGTCTAAGCATACGGAGTTCATTCACAGTCTAAGATCAGATCGGATTGAGGGTTACGGTAGTAGGACCAGCAGTAGGATCGATAGCACGTAGGAGGGATCGGGCCGATCTCAGCTTGCGCATTCTGTCTCTTCAGTCAGCCTCTCCGACAGGCTGAGCGCTCGTATGCTCGTTTCGTGCGTTGACTTAGGCATACGGAGTTCATCCAAATTCTAAGCATACGTAGTTCATTCCCAGTCTAAGATCAAACCGGATCGAGGGTTGCGGTAGCAGGATCGACAGCACACAAGGGGGATCGGGCCGATCCCCGACTTGCGCATTCTGCCTTTCCGGCCGGCAGAGTGCCCGCACGCTTGTTTCATGGGTTGGCTTAGGCATAGGGAGTTCATTCCATGTCTAAGCCCCAGCCAGACCGAGGGTTGTGGCAGTGGGATCGACAGCATGTAGAGGGGGATCGGGCGATCCCTGGCTTGCGCATTCTACCTCTCCAGCTGGCTGAGCGCCCGCACGCTCGTTTCATGGGTTAGCTTAGGCATACGGAGTTCATTCCATGTCTAAGCATACGAAGTTCATTCCCAGTCTAAGAGTTTGACCCACGGTGCACATGCTGGGCTCGGGCATGTGCTGGTGCCACATTTTTTTTGCCCGGGGCACCATCGTCGAAGCATCACCAGAGCATCACCGGAGAGCCTAACCGGCGGCATTGGGGGTTCTGGCGATTGGAGGGCCGGGGGGGTGTGCGTACATGATGTGTGATGGGTGCTGTACTTGGCCCTTAAATTGGCCCCCTATCCCTCATCAAACCTTGAGAACTCACACCCCCTTAAAGAGCATTTGAGATTTTATAGGTTTGCTGCCAGTAGCCATTAAAGTGTCTGAAATGAGGACACTTTTCTCAAACAGTCACAAAATCTTCTCCCCTTCGATTTTTTAGCTGAAATTTTTTATGCATGCCAACAAAAATACAAGGATCACCTCTACCAAATTTGGGGACAAAACTCTTTCTAAAAAATTTAAAAAAAATCTCAAATCGTAAAAAGTTTTAAAAATCGTGAAAAATAGAAAACGGGTCGTCTTACCACGAAACTTCACATGAAGGCATAGGGGACCATTGTATGAATTTACAAGCCATAAAAATGGCATTGGCATGGCAGAAATATGAAGATGTGCTGGAACCCACCTACCACCCGTTCGATCCCCGACTTGCGCATCCTGCCTCTCTGGTCGGTTGAGCGTCCGCACGCTCGTTTCATGGGTTGATTTAGGCATACAAAGTTCATCCACAGTCTAAGCATACAGAGTTCATTCCCAGTCTAAGGTCAGACCAGACCAAGGGTTGCAGCAGTAGGATCGATAGCACGCAAGGGGGATCGGCCCGATCCTCTGCTTGGGCATTCAGCCTCTCCGGTTGGCTGAGCACCCGCATGCCTGTTTCATAGGTTGGCTTAGGCATAGAGAGTTCATTCCATGTCTAAGCCCAAGCTGGACTGAGGGTTGTGGCAATGGCATCGACAGCATGCAGAAAAGGATCGGGTCGATCCCCGACTTGCGCATTATAGCTCTTCGACCGGCTCAAAGCCCATCCGCTCGTTTCGTGGGTTGACTTAGGCATACAGAGTTCATTCCCAATCTAAGATCAGGTCAGACCAAGGGTTGTGGTAGTAGGATCGACAGCACGCAGGGGGACCGGGTCGGTCCCTGGCTTGTGCATTATGCCTCTTCAGTCAGTTGAGCACCCGCGCGCTCATTTTGTGGGTTGGCTTAGGCATACGAAATTCATTCCATGTCTAAGCATACAGAGTTCATTCCCAGTCTAAGATCGAATCGGACCGAGGGTTGCGGTAGTAGGACCAGCAGCAGGATCGACATCACGCAAGGGGGGACCGGGCCAATCCTCGACTTACGCATTTTGCCTCTTCGATTGACTGAGCAACCGCACGCTCCTTTCACAGGTTGGCTTAGGCATACGGAGTTCATTCCATGTCTAAGCAACAATCGGATGAGGGTTGTGGCAGTAGGACCGGTAGCGAGATTGGTAGTACGCACAGAGGGCTAGGATGATCCTCGGCTTACGCATTATGCCTCTCTGGCTGGCTGAGCGCCCGAATGCTCGTTTCGTGGGTTTACTTAGGTATATGGAGTTCATCCCCAATCTAAGCATATGGAGTTTATTCCCAGTTTAAGATCAGACCGGACCGAGGGTTACAATAGCAGGATCGATAGTACGCAGGGGGATTGAGCCGGTCCCTGGATTACGCATTCTGCCTCTCCGGCTGGCTGAACATCTGTACGCCTGTTTCGTGGGTTGGCTTAGGCATAGGGAGTTCATTCCATATCTAAGCCCCAGCCGAACCGAGGGCTATGGTAGTGGGACCGGCAACACGCAGAGGGGGACCAGGTCGATCCCCGACTTACGCATTATGCCTCTCCGGTCGGCTCAGTGCCTGAACGCTCGTTTCGTAGGTTGACTTAGGCATACGGAGTTCATTCCCAGTCTAAGATGGGATCGAATCAAGGGTTTCGATAGCAAGATCGACAGCATGCAGGGGGACCGGGCCCTGACTTGCGTATTCTGCCTCTCCGGCCAGCTGGGCGCGTAAACGCTCATTTCATGGGTTGGCTTAGGCATACAGAGTTTATTCCATGTATAAGCATGCGGAGTTCATTCCCAGTCTAAGATCAGATCAGACCGAGGATTACGGTAGCGGGACCAACAATAGGATCGGCAACACGTAGGAGGGACTGGGTCGATCCCCGACTTGTGCATTCTGCCTCTTCGGTTGGCCTCTCCGATCAGTTGAACACCCACATGCTCGTTTCGTGGGTTGACTTAGGCATACGGAGTTCATCCCCATTCTAAGCAAACAAAGTTCATTCCCAGTCTAAGATCAAACTGGACCGAGGGTTGCGATAGCATGATTGGCAGCACGCAGAGGGGATCGGGCTGATCCCCGACTTGTGCATTCTGCCTCTTTGGCCGGCTGAGCAGTCGCACGCCCGTTTCATGGGTTGGCTTACGCATAGGGAGTTCGTTCCATGTCTAAGCCCTAGTCGGACCAAGGGCTGTGGTAGTAGGATCGGCAGCACGCAGAGGGGGATCGGTCTGATCCCCGGTTTGTGCATTCTGCCTCTCCGACCGACTGAGTGCCCACACGCTCGTTTCATGGGTTGGCTTAGGCATACAGAGTTCTTCCATGTCTAAGCATACGGAGTTCATTCCCAGTCTAAGAGTTTGAGCCACGTGCACATGCTGGGCTCGGGCATGTGCTGGTGCCATATTTTTTTCGCATGAGGCACCATCATCGGAGCATCGTCGGAGCATTGCTGGAGAGCCTAACCAGCAGCATTGGGGGTGCCGATGATTGGGGTTGACTTAGGCATACGGAGTTCATCCCCAGTCTAAGCATACGGAGTTCATTCCCAGTCTAAGATCAAACCGGACCAAGGGTTGCGACAGCAGGATCGATAGAATGCAGAGGGGGACCGGGCTGATCCCCAACTTTCTCATTCTACCTCTCCAGCCAGCTGAGCTTTTGCACGCTCGTTTTGTGGGTTGGTTTAGGCATACGAAGTTCATTCCATGTGTAAGCCCCAGCCAAACCAAGGGTTATGGTAGCAGGACCGATAGTGGGATCGATAGCACGCAGAGGGGACCGGGCTGATCCCCGGATTGTGCATTATGTCTCTTCGATCAGCCTGTCCGGTTGGTTGAGCGGCCACACGCACGTTTCATGGGTTGACTTCGACATACAGAGTTCATCCACAGTCTAAGCACGTGGAGTTCATTCCCAGTCAAAGATCAGATCGGATCGAGGGTTATGGCAGCAGGATTGGCAGCATACAGGGGGGACCAGATCGATACCCGACTTGTGCATTCTGCCTCTCTGATCGGTTGAGCGCCCATATGCCCATTTCGTGGGTTGGCTTAGGCATAGGGAGTTCATTCCATGTCTAAGCCCCAACGAAACTGAGGGTTGTGGCAGTGAGACCGACAGCATGCAAAGGGGGACCGGACCGATCCCCGACTTGTGCATTATGCCTCTCCGGTCGGCTCAGTGCCCGAACGCTCATTTCGTGGGTTGACTTAGGCATACGAAGTTTATTCCCAGTCTAAGATCATATCGGACCGAGGGTTACGGTAGCAGGATCGACAGCACGCAGTGGGGGACCAGGCCGGTCCCTAACTTACGCATTTTGCATCTCCGACCGACTGAGCACCCGCACGCTCGTTTCGTGGGTTGGCTTAGGCATACGGAGTTCATTCCATGTCTAAGCATACGTAGTTCATTCCCAGTCTAAGATCGGTCCGGACCGAGGCTTGCGGTAGTAGGACCAGTAGCAGGATTGGCAGCACGTAGGGGGGGACTAGGCTGATCCCCGACTTACGCATACTGCCTCTCCGGTTGGCTGAGTGCCCGCACGCTCATTTCGTGGGTTGACTTAGGCATACGGAGTTCATCCCCAGTCTAAGCATACAGAGTTCACTCCTAGTCTAAGATCAAACCAGACCGAGGGTTGCGACAGTAGGATCTCCAGCATGCAGGGGGATCAGGCCGATCTCCGACTTGTGCATTGTGCCTTTCCGACCGACTGAGCGCCCGCACGCTCGTTTCATGGGTTGGCTTAGGCATACAGAGTTCATTCCATTTCTGAGCATACGGAGTTCATTCCCAGTCTAAGAGTTTGAGCCACGGTGCACATGCTGGGCTGCAGGTGCCGCATTTTTTTCGCCCTGAGCCTAACCGGCGGCATTGGGGGTTCCTGTGATTGGGGGGCCAGGCCGTTGTGCGCACATGATGTGCGATGGGTGCTGGTGCTTCACCCTTGTATCGGCCCCCTATCCCTCATCAAACCTCGAGAACTCACACCCTCTTAAAGAGCATTTGAGATTTTATAGGTTTGCTGCCAGTAGCCATTAAAGTGTTCGAAATGGGGACACTTTTTTCAAACGATCAGAAAATCTTCACCACCATGAGTTTTTAGCTGAATTTGTTTTTACATGCCAACAAAAATACAGGGATCACCTCTACCAAATTTTGGGACAAAACTCTTTCTAAAAAAATTTGAAAAAATCTCGAACTGCAAAAAAGTTTCCAAAATCGTGAAAAATAGAAAACGGATCGTCTTGCCACGAAACTTCACATGAAGGCATAGGGGACCACTGAATGAATTTACAAGCCATAAAAATGGGATTGGCATGACAGAAATATGAAGATGTGCTTGAACCCACCTACCAACCGTTCGATCCCCGGCTTGCGCATCCTGCCTCTTTGGTCGGCTGAGCATCTGCATGCTCTTTCCTGGGTTGACTGAGGCATACGGAGTTCATCCCTAGTCTAAGCTTACGAAGTCCATTCCCAGTCTAAGATCGAACCGGACCGAGGGTTATTGCAGCAGGATCGGTAGCACGTAGGGGGACCGAGCTTACGCATTTTGCCTCTCCAGTTTGCGTATTCTGCCCCTCGATCATCACGTAGGGCCGATCCTATGCTTGCGCATTCTGCCTCTCTGATTGGTTGAGTGCCCGGACGCTCATTTCATGGGTTGGCTTAGGCATACTGAGTTCATTCCATGTCTAAGCCCCAGTCAGACCGAGGGTCGTGGCAGCAAGTAGAGGGGGACCGAGCTGATCCCCGGCTTACACATTATGCCTCTCCGACCAGCCTCTCCAGTCGGCTGAGCACCCGCACGCTCGTTTCATGGGCTAACTTAGGCATATGAAGTTCATCCCTAGTCTAAGCATACGGAGTTCATTCCCAGTCTAAGATCGAACCGGACTGAGGGTTGCGGTAGCAGGATCAACAGCACGCAGGGGGGATCAGCCCGATTCTTGACCTGCGCATTCTGCCTCTCCGATCGGCTGATTGCCCGTACACCCATTTCGTGGGTTGGCTTAGGCATAGGGAGTTGATTGCATGTCTAACCCCCAGTCAGATCGAAGGTTGTGGTAGCGGGATCGACAGCATGCAGAGAGGGACCGAGTCGCTCCCAGACTTGCGCATTATGCCTCTTCGACCAGCTCAGCACCCAAACGCTTATTTCGTGGGTTGACTTAGGCATACAGAGTTCATTCCCTGTCTAAGATCGGATCGAACAAGGGTTACAGTAGTAGGATCGATAGCACATTGGGGGACCAGTTGGTCCCCGGCTTGCGCATTCTGCCTCTCCGACCGGCTGAGGGCCCGTACGCTCCTTTCATGGGTTGGCCTAAGCATACAGAGTTCATTCCATGTCTAAGCATACGGAGTTCATTCCAAGTCTAAGATCGGACCGGACCGAGGGTTGCGACAGCAGGACCAGCAGTGGGATCGACAGCACGCAGGGGAGGACCAGGTCGATCCCTGACTTACACATTCTGCCTCTCCGACCGACTGACCGCCCACACGCTCGTTTCATGGGTTGACTTAGGCATACAGAGTTCATCCCCAGTCTAAGCAAACGAAATTCATTCCCAGTCTAAGATCAAACCAGACTGAGGGTTGCGATAGTAGGATTGACAGCACATAGGGGGGACCGAGCAGATCCCCGACTTACGCATTCTGCCTCTCTAGTCGACTGAGCGCCTGCATGCCCGTTTCATGGGTTGGCTTAGGCATAGGGAGTTCATTCCATGTCTAAGCTCCAGCCGGACCGAGGGTTATGGCAGTGGGACGGATAGCATGCAGAGGGGGACCAGGTCGATCCCTGGCTTGCGCATTCCACCTCTCATGTCGACTGAGCGGCCGTACGCTCGTTTCGTGGGTTGGCTTAGGCATACGGAGTTCATTCCATGCCTAAGCATGTGGAGTTCATTCCCAGTCTAAGAGTTTGAGTCACGGTGCACATGTTGGGCTTGAGCATGTGCTGGTGCTGTATTTTTTTTGCCAGGGGCACCATTGTCGAAGCATCGTCGGAGCATCGCCAGAGAGCCTAACCAGTGGAATTGGGGGTTTCGATGATTGGGGGGGCCGGGGGGTGTGCGCACAAGATGTGTAATGGGTGTTGGTACTTGGCCCTTATATTGGCCCCCTATCCCTCATCAAACCTCGAGAACTCACACCCCCTTAAAGAGCATTTGAGATTTTATAGGTTTGCTGCCAGTAGCCATTAAAGTGTCTGAAATGGGGACACTTTTTTCAAACAGTCACAAAATCTTCTCCAGTTCGAGTTTTTGGCTGAATTTTTTTATGCAAGCCAACAAAAATACAAGGATCACCTCTAATAAATTTGGGGACAAAACTCTTTCTAAAAAAGTTTTAAAAAATCCTGAACCGTAAAAAGTTTCAAAAATCGTGAAAAATAAAAAACGGGTCATCTTGAAACGAAACTTCACATGAAGGTGTAGGGACCATTTTATGAATTTACAAGCCATAAAAATGGCATTGGTATGGCACAAATATGAAGATGTGCTTGAACCCACCTACCAATCGTTGGATCCCCAGCTTGCGCATCCTGTCTCTCTGGTCGACTGAGCGTCCACACGCTTGTTTCGTGGGTTGACTTAGGCATACGGAGTTCATCCCTAGTCTAGGCATACAGAGTTCATCCCTAGTCTAGGCATACGGAGTTCATTCCTAGTCTAAGATGGAACTGGACCAAGGGTTGCAGCAGCAGAATCGATAGCACGCAAGGGGGACCGAGCCGATCCCCGACTTACGCATTCTGCCTCTCCGGCCGACTGAGTGCCGGCACGCCCGTTTCGTGGGTTGCCTTAGGCATAGGGAGTTCATTCTATGTCTAAGCCCCAGCCAGACCGAGGGTTATGGTAGGGGGACTGACAGCACGCAGAGAGGGATCGGGCTTATGCATTATGCCTCTCCAGTCGGCTCAGTGCCCGCACACTCGTTTCGTAGGTTGACTTAGGCATACAGAGTTCATTCCCAATCTAAGATTGGACCAGACCATGGGTTTCGGTAGCAGGACCAGCAGCAGGATCGACAGCACGTAGGGGGGACCGGGCTGATCCCCGGCTTCCGTATTCTACCTCTTCGACCGGTTGAGCACCTGCACGCTCATTTCATGGGTTGGCTTAGGCATACGGAGTTCATTTCATGTCTAAGCCCCATCCAGACCGAGGGTTATGGTAGCAGGACCGGCAGCGAGATCGGTAGCATGCAGAGGGGGATCGGGCTGATCCCCAGCTTGTGCATTATCCCTCTTCACCAGCTGAGTGACTGCATGCTCGCTTTGTGGGTTGACTTAGGCATATGGAGTTCATCCCCAGTCAAAGCATACGGAGTTCATTCCCAGTCTAAGATCTGACCGAACCAAAGGTTGCGACAGTAGGATCGACAGCACACAAGAGGGATCGGGTCGATCCTCGGCTTGCACATTCTGCCTTTCTGGCAAGCTGAGCACCCGCACGCCCGTTTCATGGGTTGGCCTAGGCATAGGGAGTTCATTCCATGTCTAAGCCCCAGTCGGACTGACTGTTGTGGCAGCGAGACTGACAGCACGCAGAGGAGGATCGAGCTGATCCTCGACTTGCACAATATGCCTCTCCGACTAACTCAGTGCCCGAAAGCTTGTTTCGTGGGTTGATTTAGGCATACGGAGTTCATTCCCAGTCTAAGATCGAACCGCACCGAGGGTTGTGGCAACAGGATTGACAGCACGCAGGGGGGACCGAGCCTGTCCCCCGTTTGTGCATTCTACCTCTCCGATCGGCTGAGTGCCCGTACGCTTGTTTCATGGGTTGGATTGGGCATACGGAGTTCATTCTGTGTCTAAGCATACGAAGTTCATTCCCAGTCTAAGATCAGAACAGACCGAGGGTTGCAGTAGCAGGATCAACATTACGTAGGGGGGATCAGTCTGATCCCCTGCTTGCGCATTCTGCCTCTCCGACCGGCCTCTCCGACAGGCTGAGTGCCTGTACGCTCGTTTCGTGAGTTGACTTAGGCATACAGAGTTAATCCCCAGTCTAAGCATACAGAGTTCATTCCCAGTCTAAGATCGAACCGGACCAAGGGTTGTGGCAGCAGGATCAGTAGCACACAGGGGGACCGGGCTGATCCCCGGCTTACGCATTCTGCCTCTCCGACCGACTGAGTGCCCGTACGCCCGTTTCGTGGGTTGGCTTAGGCATAGGGAGTTCATTCCATGTCTAAGCCCCAACCGGACCGAGGGTTGTGGCTTCGGGACCGACAGCACGTAGAGGGGGACGAGCTGATCCCCGGCTTGGACATTCTGCCTCTCCGACCTATTGAGCACCCACACGCTCGTTTCATGGGTTGGCTTAGGCATACGAAGTTCATTCCATGTCTAAGCATACCGAGTTCATTCCCAGTCTAGGAGTTTGAGCCACAATGTACATACTGGGCACGGGCATGTGCTGGTGCGACATTTTTTTCGCCAGGGGCACCATCGCTGGAGCATCTTCTAAGTATCGTTGGAGAGCCTAACCGACGGCATTGGGGGTTCCAGTGATTGGGGGGCCGGGGGGTGTGCGCACATGATGTGCGATAGGAGCTAGTACTTGGCCCTTATATTGGCCCCCTATCCCTCATCAAACCTCGAGAACTCACACCCTCTTAAAGAGCATTTGAGATTTTATAGGTTTGCTGCCAGTAGCCATTAAAATGTCTGAAATGGGGACACTTTTTTCAAACGGTCACAAAATCTTCTCCCCTTCGAGTTTTTAGTTGAATTTTTTTGTGCATGCCAATAAAAATAGAAGGATCACCTCTACCAAATTTGGGGACAAAAATCTTTCTAAAAACATTTTAAAAAATCCCGAACCGTAAAAAGTTTCCAAAATCGTGAAAAATAGAAAATGGGTCATCTTGCCATGAAACTTCACATGAAGGCGTAGGCAACCATTGTATGAATTTACAAGCCATAAATGGCATTGGCATGGTAGAAATATGAAGATGTGCTTCAACCCACCTACCACCCGTTCGATCCCGGGCTTGCGTATCCTGCCTCTTTGGTCGACTGAGCGTCCGCACACTCGTTTCGTAGGTTGACTTAGGCATACGGAGTTCATCCCTAGTCTAACCATACGAAGTTCATTTCCAGTCTAAGATCAGACTGGAATGAGGGTTGCGACAGCAGAATCGACAGCACGCAGGGGGATCGGGCTAATCCCCGGCTTGCGCATTCTGCCTCTCTGGTCGTTGAGCGCCCACACACCCATTTCGTGGGTTGGCTTAGGCATAGGGAGTTCATTCCATGTCTAAGCCCCAGTCAGACCGAGGGTTGTGGCAGCAAGACCGACAGCACGTAGAGGGGGATCGGGCCGATCCCTGACTTGCGTATTAAGCCTCTCCGATCGGCTGAGTGCCCGCACGCTCGTTTTGTGAGTTGACTTAGGCATACGGAGTTCGTTCCCAATCTAAGATCGGACCGGACCGAGGGTTGTGGTAGTAGGATCGATAGCACAGGGGGGACTAGACCGGCCCTCAGCTTACGCATTCTGCCTCTTCGACCGATTGAGCACCCACACACTCGTTTCATGGGTTGGCTTAGGCATATGGAGTTCATTCCATGTCTAAGCATAAAGAGTTCATTCCCAGTCTAAGATCAGACCGGACCGAGGGTTGCGGCAGCAGGATCAACAGCATGCAGAGGGGGATCGGGCCGATCCCTGGCTTGCGCATTCTGTCTTTCCGATCAGTTGAGTGCCTGTAGACTCGTTTCATGGGTTGGCTTACACATACGGAGTTCATTCCATGTCTAAGCCCCAGCCGGATCGAGGGTTGTAGTAGTAGGGCCGACAGCGGGATCGACAGCCCGCAAAGGGGGATCGAGCTAATCCTTGAGTTATGCATTATGCCTCTTCGGTCGGCTGAACGCCCGTACGTTCGTTTCATAGGATACGGAGTTCATCACCAGTCTAAGCATACGGAGTTCATTCCCAGTCTAACATCGGGCAGGATCGAAGGTTGCGGCAGTAGGATTGACAGTACGCAGGGGGGATCGGGCTGATCCCTGGCTTGCTCTTTTGCCTCTTCGACCAGCTGAGCGCCCGCACGCCTGTTTCATGGGTTGGCTTAGGCATAGGGAGTTCATTCCATGTTTAAGCCCCAGCCAGACCGAGGGTTGTGCCAGCAGGACCTGCAGTAAGCAGAGAGGGACCGGGTCGATCCTCGGCTTGACATTTTGCCCCTCCGACCGGTTGAGCGCCCGCACGCTCATTTCGTGGGTTGGCTTAGGTATACGGAGTTCATTCCATGTCTAAGCATACGGAGTTCATTCCCAGTCTAAGAGTTTGAGCCACGGTGCACATGCTAGGCTCGGGCTTATGCTGGTGCCGTATTTTTTTTACCCGGGGCATCATTGTTAGAGCATCGTCGGAGAGCCTAACCGGCAGCATTGGGGGTTCTGGCGGTTGGGGTGGCTGGGGGGCTGTGCGCATTAAGCCTCTCCGACTGGCTCAGCTCCCGAACGCTCATTTGGTGGGTTGACTTAGGTAGATAGAGTTCATTCCCAGTCTAAGATCGGACCGAACCGACGGTTGTGGCAGTAGGATCGACAGCATACAGGGTGGGATCGGGTCGGTCACCAGCTTGTGCATTCTACCTCTCCGGATGGTTGAGTGCCCGCACACTCGTTTCATGGGTTGGCTTTAGCATATAGAGTTCATTCCATGTCTAAGCATACGGAGTTCATTCCCAGTCTAAGATCGAACCAGACCGAGGGTTGCGATAGCAGGACCAGCAGTAGGATCGACTGCACGCAGGGGGGATCGGATCGATCCTTGGCTTGCGTATTCTCCCTCTCCGGCTGGCTGAGTGCCTACACGCTCGTTTCGTGGGTTGGCTTAGTCATACGGAGTTCATTCCATGTCTAAGCCTCAGTCAGACCGACGGTTGTGGCTGCAGGATGGTAGTGGATCGACAGCACGTAGAGGGGTACCAGGCTGATCCCCAGCTTGTGCATTATGCCTCTTCGACTGACCTCTCAGGCTGGTTGAGCACCCGCATGCTCATTTCATGGGTTGACTTAGGCATATGGAGTACATCCCTAGTCTAAGCATACGGAGTTCATTCACAGTCTAAGATCAAATCGGATTGAGGGTTGCGGTAGTAGGATCGACAGCACACAGGGGGGATCGAGCCGATCCTCGGCTTGCGTATTCTATCTCTTCGACTGGCTGAGTGCCCGCACACCCGTTTCGTGGGTTGGCTTAGGCATGGGAGTTCATTCCATGTCTAAACCCCAGCCGAACTGAGGGTTGTGGCAGCGGGATCGGTAGCACGCAGAGGGGGACCGGGCCGATCCTCAGCTTGCGTATTATGCCTCTCCGACCAGCTCATCGCCCGAACGCTCGTTTCGTGGGTTGACTTAGGCAATGGAGTTCATTCCCAATCTAAGATCGGATCGAACCAAGGGTTGCTGTAGCAGGATCGACAGCACGCAGGGGGATCGGGTTGATCCCTAACTTGCGCATTCTGCCTCTCCGATCGATTGAGCGCCCGCACGCTCGTTTCGTGGGTTGACTTAGGCATACGGAGTTCATCCCCAGCCTAAGCATACAGAGTTCATTCCCAATCTAAGATCGAACTGGACCGAGGGTTGTAGTAGCAGGACCGACAGCACGCAGGGGGGATCGGGCCGATCCCCGGCTTACACATTCTACCTCTTCGGCTGGCTGAGCGTCTGGACACTCGTTTCGTGGGTTGACTTAGGCATACGGAGTTCATCCCCAGTCTAAGCATACAGAGTTCGTTCCTAGTCTAAGATCGGACCGGACTGAGGGTTGCGACTGCAGGATCGACAGCACGCAAGGGGACCGGGTCGATCCTCAGCTTACGTATTCTGCCTCTCCGATCGGCTAAGCACCCGTTCCGTGGGTTGGCTTAGGCATAGGGAGTTAATTCCATGTCTATGCCCCAGCCGGATCGATGGTTGTGGCAGCTGGACCGGCAACACGCAGAGTGGGATTGAGCCGATCCTCGGCTTTCGCATTATGCCTTTCCGGTCGGCTCAACGCCTGCACGCTCATTTTGTGGGTTGACTTAGGCATACGAAGTTCATTCCCAGTCTAAGATCAGACCAAACCGAGGATTGCGGTAGCAGGATCAATAGCACGAAGGGGGAGACCGGACTGATCGTTGGCTTACGTATTCTACCGCTCCGGTTGGCTGAGCGCCCGCACGCTCGTTTCGTGGGTTGGCTTAGGCATACGGAGTTCATTCCATGTCTAAGCATACGGAGTTCATTCCCAGTCTAAGATGGGATTGGACAAAGGGTTACGGTAGCAGGACTAGCAGCAGGATCGACAGCACGCAGGGGGGACCAGGTCGATCCCTGACTTACGCGTTCTGCCTCTCCGATCGACTGAGCGCCCGCACGCCCATTTCATGGGTTGGCTTGGGCATAGGGAGTTCATTCCATGTCTAAGCCCTGGTCGGACCGAGGGTTGTGGCAGTTGGACCGACAGCACGTAGAGGGGGATTGAGCCGATCCTCAGCTTGCAAATTATGCCTCTTCGGTCCGTTCAACTCTCGCACGCTCGTTTCGTGGGTTTACTTAAGCATACAGAGTTCATTCCCAGTATAAAGATCGGACCGAACCGAGGGTTACGGTAGCAGGATTGATAGCACGCAGGGGGGACCGGGTCGATCCTCGGCTTGCACATTCTGGCTCTCCGATCGACTGAGCGCCCGTACGCTCGTTTCGTGGGTTGGCTTAGGTATACGGAGTTCATTCCATGTCTAAGCATACGGAGTTCATTCCCAGTCTAAGATCGGACCAGATCGAGGGTTACGGTAGTAGGACCAGCAGTAGGATTGCCAGCATGCAGAGGGGACCGAGCCGATCCCCGGCTTGGGTATTCTGCCTCTCCAACCGACTGAGCACCTCCAAGCTCGTTTCGTGTCTTGGCTTAGGCATACGGAGTTCATTCCATGTCTAAGCCCCAGTCGGATCGAGGGTTGTGGCAGTAAGATCGGCAGCGGGATCGACAGCACGCAGAGGGGGACTGGGTTGATCCCCTGCTTGCGCATTATGCCTCTCCAATCGGCTAAGTGCCCGCACGCTCGTGTCATGGGTTGACTTAGGCATACGGAGTTCATCCCTAGTCTAAGCATACGAAGTTCATTCATAGTCTAAGATCAGACCGGATGGAGGGTTGCGGCAGCAGGATCGACAGCACACAGGGGGGACCGGTTCGATCCCCGACTTGCGCATTCTGCCTCTCCGGTCGGCTGAGCACCCGCACGCTTGTTTTGTGGGTTGGCTTAGGCATTGGGAGTTCATTCCATGTCTAAGCCCCAGCCGGACTGAGGGTTGCGGCAGTGGGGCCGACAGCATGCAGAGGGGGACCAGGCCGATCCTCGGCTTGTGCATTATTCCTCTCCGGTTGGGTCAGCGCTCGAACACTCGTTTCGTGGGTTGACTTAGGCATACGGAGTTCATTCCCAGTCTAAAATCGGACCAGATCGAGGGTTGCGACAGTAGGATCGATAGCACGCAAGGGGGACCGGGTCAATCCCCGACTTACGTATTTTGCATCTCTGACCGTCTGAGCACCTGCACGCCCGTTTCGTAGGTTGGCTTAGGCATAGGGAGTTCATTCCATGTCTAAGCCCCAGTCAGATCAAGGGTTGTGGAGCAGGACCGGTAGCACATAGAGGGGGATCGGGTCGATCCTCGGCTTGCGCATTATGCCTCTCTGGCTGGCTCAGCGCCCGCACGCTCGTTTTGTGGGTTGACTTAGGCATACAGAGTTCATTCCCAGTCTAAGATCAGACCGAGGGTTGCGGTAGCATGATCGATAGCACATAAGAGGGGACCAGGCTGGTCCCCGGCTTGCGCATTCTACCTCTCTAGCCGACTGAGCACCCGTACGCTCGTTTCGTGGGTTGGCTTAGGCATACGGAGTTCATTCCATGTCTAAGCATACGGGGTTCATTCCCAGTCTAAGATCAAACTAGATCGAGGGGTGCGACAGTAAGACCAGTAGTAGGATCGGTAGCACGCAGGGGGGGACCGGGCTGATCCTTGATTTATGCATTTTGCCTCTCCGGTCGACCTCTTAAGTCGGCTAAGCGCCCACATGCTCGTTTCATGGGTTGACTTAGGCAAACAGAGTTCATCGGCAGTCTAAGCATATGGAGTTCATTCCCAGTCTAAGATCGAACCAGATCGAGGGTTGCGGTAGTAGGATCGACAGCACATAGGGGGGATCGGGCCGATCCCCGGCTTGCGCATTCTGCCTCTCTGGCCGGCTAAGTGCCCGCATGCCCGTTTCGTGGGTTGGCTTAGGCATAGGGAGTTCATTCCATGTCTAAGCCCCAGCCGGACCAAGGGTTGTGGCAGTGAAACGGGCAGCACACAGAGGGGGACCGGGCCAATCCCCGGCTTGTGCATTCTGCCTCTCCGGCCGGTTGAACGCCCGCACGCTCGTTTCGTGGGTTGGCTTAGGCATACGGAGTTCATTCCATGTCTAAGATCAGACCAGACCGATGGTTGTGGCAGCAAGATCGACAGCACACACGGGGGGACCGGGCCTATCTTCGGCTTGCGCATTTTGCCTCTCCGGTCGGCTGAGCGCCTGCACGCTCGTTCCATGGGTTGGCTTAGGCATACGGAGTTCACTCCATGTCTAAGCATACAGAGTTCATTCACAGTCTAAGATTTTGTCCCACGATGCACATGCTGGGCTCGGGCATGTGCTGGTGCCGTATTTCTTTTGCCCGGGGCACAATCGTCGGAGCATCGCCGGAGAGCCCAATCGGCGGCATTGAGGGTTCCAACGATTAGGGCTGGGGGGTGTGCACACATGATGTACGATGGGTGCTGGTACTTGGCCCTTATATTGACCCCCTATCCCTCATCAAACCACGAAAACTCACACCCCCTTAAAGAGCATTTGAGATATTATAGGTTTGCTACCAGTAGCCATTAAAGTGTCTGAAATGGGGACACTTTTTTCAAACGATCACAAAATCTTCTCCAGTTTGAGTTTTTAGCTAAATTTTTTTGTGCATGCCAACAAAAATAGAAGCATCACCTCTACCAAATTTTGGGACAAAACTCTTTCTAAAAAAATTTAAAAAAATCCCAAACCGTAAAAAGTTTCAAAAATCGTGAAAAATAGAAAACGGGTCGTCTTGCCACGAAACTTCACATGAAGGCTTAGGGGACCATTGTATGAATTTGCACACCATAAAAATGGCATTGGCATGGCAGAAATATGAAGATGTGCTTGAACCCACCTACCACCCGTTCGATCCTCGGCTTGCGCATCTTGCCTCTCTGGTCGGCTGAGCACCCGCATACTCGTTTCGTGGGTTGACTTAGGCATATGGGTTCATCCCTAGTCTAAGCATACAGAGTTCATCCCCAGTCTAAGATCGGACTGAACCAAAGGTTACGGCAGCAGGATCGGCAGCATGCAGGGGGGACCAGGCTGATCCTCGACTTGTGCATTCTGCCTCTCCGATCGGTTGAGCGCCCGCACGCTTGTTTCATGGGTTGGCTTAGGCATAGGGAGTTCATTCCATGTCTAAGCCCCACCCGTACCGAGGGTTGTGGCAGTGGGATCGGTAGTACGAAAAGGGTGACTGGGCTGATCCCCGACTTGCGCATTATGCCTCTCCGGTAGGCTCAGCGCCCGCACACTCATTTTGTGGGTTGACTTAGGCATATGGAGTTCATTCCCAGTCTAAGATTTTGAGCCACGGTGCACATGCTGGGCTCAGGCATGTGCTGGTGCAGCATTTTTTTCACCTGGGTACCATCATCGGAGCATCGTCGGAGAGCCTAATCGATGGCATTGGGGGTTCTGGCGATTAGGGGGGCCAGGGGGTGTGTGCACATGATGTGCAATGGGTGCTGGTACTTGGCCCTTATATTGGCCCCCTATCCCTCATCAAACCTCGAGAACTCACACCCCCTTAAAGAGCATTTGAGTTTTTTCAAACGGCCACAAAATCTTTTCCACTTTGAGTTTTTAGCTGAATTTTTTTTTTTGCATGCCAAAAAAAATACAAGCATCACCTCTACCAAATTTGGGGAAAAAACTCTCTCTAAAAATATTTTAAAAAATCCCAAACTGCAAAAAGTTTCAAAAATCATGAAAAATAGAAAACGGGTCATCTTGCCACGAAACTTCACATGAAGTTTTCAGGGACCTTTGTATGAATTTACAAGCCATAAAAATGGCATTGGCATGGCAGAAATATGAAGATATGCTTGAACCCACCTACCACCCGTTTGATCCCTGGCTTGCGTATCCTCCCTCTCTGGTCGGCTAAGCACCCGCACGCTCGTTTCGTGGGTTGATTTAGGCATACGGAGTTCATCCCCAGTCTAACATCAGACCGGACTAAGGGTTGTAGCAGTAGGATCGATAGCACGTAAGGAGGATCGGGTCGATCCCCGACTTACGCATTCCACCTCTTCGGTTGGCCGAGGGCCCGTACGCTCGTTTCGTGGGTTGGCGTAGGCATACGAAGTTCATTCCATGTCTAAGCATATGGAGTTCATTCCTAGTCTAAGATCAGACTGAATCGAGGGCTGTGGCAGTAGGACCAACAGCAGGATCGACAGCACGCAGGGGGGATCAGGTCGATCCCCGGCTTGTGCATTCTGCCTCTCTGACCGACTGAGAGCCCGTACGCTTGTTTCGTGGGTTGGCTTAGGCATACGGAGTTCATTCCAAGTCTAAGCCCCAGTCGGACTGAGGGTTGTGGTAGCAGGATAGGCAGCGAGATCGACAGCACGTAGAGGGGGACCGGGCTGATCCCGGCTTACGCATTATGCCTCTCCGATCGGCCTCTATGGTCGACTGAGCACCCACACGCTCATTTCGTGGGTTGACTTAGGCATACGGAGTTCATTCCCAGTCTAAGATCAGACGGGACCAAGGGTTGCGACAACAGGACCCGTAGCACACAGGAGGGATTGGGCCGATCCTTGGCTTGCGCATTCTGCCTCTTCGGCCGGCTGAGTGCCTGCACGCCCGTTTCGTGGGTTGGCTTAGGCATAGGGAGTTCATTCCATGTCTAAGCCCCAGCCGGATTGAGGGTTGTGGTAGTGGGACCGACAGCATGCAGAGGGTGACCGGGCCGATCCCTGACTTGCGCATTATGCCTCTTCGGCCGGCTCAGCGCCCGCACACTCTTTTCGTGGGTTGACTTATGCATACGGAGTACATTCCCAGTCTAAGATCAGATCAGACCGAGGGTTGCAGTAGTAGGATTGACAGCACACAGGGGGGATCCGACCGATCCCTGACTTGCACATTCTACCTCTCCGGCCGGCTGAGCGCCCGCACGCTCGTTTCGTGGGTTGGGTTAGGCATACGGAGTTCATTCCATGTCTAAGCATACGGATTTCATTCCCAGCGTAAGATTTTGAGCTACGGTGCACATGCTGGGCTCAGGCATGTGCTGGTGCCACATTTTTTTCGCCCGGGGCACCATCGTCGGAGCATCACCGGAGAGCCTAACCAGTGGCATTAGGGGTTCCGTAGATTGAGGGGCCGGGGGGTGTGCTCACATGATGTGCGATGGGTGCTGGTACTTGTGTCACGGGCTCTGACCTTAGACTCAGAAACCGTGCGGCCTTAGGCTTGGATTCTCCTCCTTTATGCCTAAGTCAGCCTAAAATACAAGCGTACGGGCACTAGAACACTGGGAAGGGCTGATTACACAAGTTAAAGAGAAACAGGATAAGAAGGTAGAATTCTGGAAATGCTCTTGTATTCACTGAAACGGAAGTGTTTGATGGTGTACAAATGAGGGAGGAGCAGCTCTCTATTTATAGTTGAGGCTCCAGCTTACACTTAATGGCAATATCCTTAGAATAAAGGCTAAAATCATGGGATTATACAGATTACAATCAATCAGGATGCTAACTCCTAATTTTTAGGGTCAACCAAATCTGTCAGGATACTGCTACTGATCCTGCCTGCTTCCAGAAGCTTCCCCTGCGTGTCCAGCACCTTGGGCCCTTCTAGATGTGGTGTGGGCAGCTTGTATGCCAGGCCTTGGTCTCACAGGCTGGCCTGCAAGTTGGGAGGGCGTTCTGAACTCATTTGCTAGCCTTTGCGCGTAGATACCCGCCAGCACACCTGGTCTACGGGCCTTAACCTCTAGCTCACCTACTGGTGCGCCTGATGTACCTGGCGTGCCTACCAGGGTGTGACATTCTCCCCCATCTAATTTTGCAATGCCCTCATTGCATCTTCTGCATGGTACTGCTTGATCTGGTCCCCGAACTGCCATAAGTCATCCGCTAGTTCCCAGCTCACCTCACTATCTGGAAGTCCCTTCCAGTGTACCAAGTACTCTTGTCTTGGCTGATAGTTCTTCCGTCTCACCTCTCGATCAGCTATGATGCTGTGGACCTCCTTCTCATATGAGGCCCTTGCTCCCAATGGCGCATGCTTTGACTCTGCCTATCTTGGATCTCCCTCATCCTCATGGAATGGCTTGAGCAAGCTCACATGGAACACTGGGTGTACCCTCAGCTTGGGTGGCATATCCAGCTTGTAGGCAACCTTGCCTACCCTCTTGACTACTCGAAAAAGTCCCTCATACCTCTGGACTAGGCCTTTGTACAGCCCCCTATGGTGCACAATGGGATGTAGCTTCACCAACACAAAGTCTCCAACCTGGAACTGTATGTCCCGCCTATTCTGGTCTGCCCACTTCTTTGACCTCTTGGTCGCCTTGTGTAGACAAACTCTGGCCAAGTCAGTTTGCTCCTACCATGCCTTGGCAAACTTGTATGCTACTAGATTCGGCCCTGTATAACCTGCAGCAATCGAACCGGGTGTTAGTGGTTGTTGCCCTATCACAACCTCAAATGGGCTCTGGTTCGTTGCCTCATTCCTTTGCAAGTTGTAGGAAAACTGCACAATATCTAGCAACTTTGGCCAGTCCCTTTATGTGGCACTCATATAGTGCCTGAAGTAGACCTTCAATAGTCCATTCACTCATTCTGTCTGCCTATTGGTTTGCGGATGCTTGCTAGTGGAAAAGTTCAAGTCTGACCCCAACAACTTGAATAACTCAGTCCAGAACCTGCCCGTGAAACGCCCGTCCCGATCACTAACAATGGTCCTCGGCACTTCCCAGTACTTAACCATGTTCTTTAGGAACAATCAAGCTGCCTCCTCGGCTGGGCACTCCTTGGTTGTTGGAATGAAGATTCCATACTGGGAAAACCTATCCACCACTACCATGATGCTTCCAAACCCTTTTGCTTTAGGTAGACTAACTATAAAGTCCAGAGAAACACTCTCTCATGGTCACTCTAGCACTGGCAATGGCTTTAAGGGACCGCCTGGTTTCTTGAGCTCCACCTTGTCCTATTGGCACACAAGACAAGTCTTCACATAGGCCTCCACATCGTCCTTCATGTGCGGCCAGTAGTACCGATCCTCGATCAATGCCAAGGTACGGCTCACTCCAGGGTGTCCAGCCCACCTTAAATCATGGCATTCTTGTAAAACTTCCTTGCGAAGCTTCCCGTGCTACGGTACAAATAGTCTACTTCCCCTGGTGTATAGTAAGCCAACTTGTAACCAAAATCGCCTAGTCTTACCTTGCTGGGCGTACTCCATCAAAGCCTTGGCTGTAAGATCATGCACAAGTCCCTTTTTGATGTGCAGCACCAGTGACCCCTCTGATTGGCTAATGGCAGCAAGGTTAGCCTTCCTGCTCAGGGCATCTTCCACTAGGTTCACCCGCCCCGGCTTGTACTCCATCTGGAAATCAAATTCCATAAGAAAATCTTGCCATCTCGCCTGCTTGGGGGATAGCTTCTTCTGCATCTGGAAGTAGCTGGTCGCCACATTGTCCGTCTTAACCATTCGACCCTAATGGGTAATGGCACCAAATGCGCAAGTGGTGCACCACTGCAGTCATCTTTTTCTCTTGGATCGTGTACTTGCGCTCAATCTCGTTCAGCTTCCTGCTCTCGAACGTGACTGGACGTCCCTCTTGCATCAACACCCCCCCTATGGCAAAGTCTGATGCATCCGTATGCACCTCATATGGCTTGGCATGGTCTGGTAAGGCCAAGACTGGCTCCTCAGTCATAGCCCACTTCAACCTATCAAAGGCTTCCTGGCACCCTGCGCTCCACTCCCATGCTTTCCCTTTCTTGAGCAAGTCAGTCAATGGCGTGGCTATTGCTGAGTGACCTTTGATGAAGTGCCTGTAGTAGCTGACCAGCCCAAGGAATGATCTCAACTCAGTGACCTTGGCTACCAGTTGCCACTCCAGGATGGCGTGTATCTCGCCTTCATCCATGCGTATCCTGCCACCTCCCACTATGTGGCCAAGGAACGGGATCTCTTGCTGGGTGAATGAGCACTTCTCCCTCTTGACAAATAGCTTGTGCACCTGTAACACCTTGAACACCTGTCTCAAGTGGTCTACATGCTCTCCCAAAGTCTGGCTGTAGATCACAATGTCATCCAAATAAACCACAACAAATCGATCAAGGAATGACTGAAGTACCTTGTTCATAAGGGTGCAGAATGTTGCTGGGGCATTCGTGAGTCTGAAAGGCATCACCAAGAACTCATACGAACAATACCGAGTGACACATGCTGTCTTTGGCTCATCTCCCTCTACGATCCTGACTTGATAGTAGCCTGACCTCAAATCCAACTTGGTGAACCACATTGCACTCCTAAGTTGATCGAACAAGTCCGTAATGAGTGGGATGGGGTACTTGTTCTTGATGGTCAGCTTGTTCAAAGCTCGGTAGTCTATGCATAGCTGCAACAACCCATCATGCTTGTGCTGAAATAGAACCGGTGCACCATAGGGTGCTTTTGATGACTTGATGAAGCCAGCATCAGCTAACTCTTTGAGCTGCTTCCTCAACTCCTCTAACTCTGGTAGAGACATTCGGTAAGGGGCTCTAGCTGGTGGCTTGGCCTCGGACACTAGCTTGATCTTGTGGTCCACCTCCCTCTTAGGTGGTAGCTTGCTAGGTAACTTTACAGGCATCACATCACTAAAGGTCTTCAACACCTTTAGCACCTCCAAGGGTGACTCGATCTCCTTCTCTCTTGGCTCATCATATTTCAAGGCTGCCAAAAAGGTGTCTTCTTATCTGCTTACCGCCTTGGCAAATTGGATGGCTGACACCACCCGTGACCCAACTCCAGACCCTCTCCTTAATGGCACTAGGCATTGGCACCGTGCATCCAAGATGCAAACACAATTGGAAAAAGGCACAAGGAGGGCGTTAATCCGAACAAGAAAATCCAACCCAATCACAAACTCATAGTCATCAAGGGGTATTACCTCAATGGTCTCCTTGCCTTTCCAGTCTCCAAGCTGCAACTCCACTCCCCACGCTACTCCAATGGTTGGAACTTCCTTGGAGTTCACCGTTTTGATGGTACCAATCCCTTTCTGGACCTTTAGTCCGAGCTTTCAGGCTCTATCACCTGTAAAAAGATGTGAGCACCTATGTCCACTAGTGCACTCACCTTCTGACCCGTAACCATCAGATCCGTAAACATCAAGCCCTTTAGCTTGTGGCTCCCCTTACTCTGACAGCATTGAGCACCAATGACCTAAGCTTTGCTGCCCCTGACTCTAGCTCCTCATCAGACTCCTTGTCTACAGCAGCTAGCTTACCCTTCTACAGGTAATTGCACGCTATGTGGCTCCTTTTACATAGGTAGCATGCTAGTGGCTCTTGGTCCCCTTTTTCTTTCCACTTGCCTGCTGGTGGCTTCCTCTCACCATCATTGGTTGAACGGTCTCGGTCTCCATCCTTGGACTCCCGATCATAGTCCTTCCCCTTGGACTGCTTTTTTTGGTCTCTATCATCCCTGCCCTTACCCTTGGGCTTGGTAGACTCGAACTTGTTCAGAGGCTTGAACTCTATCAAGGCCTCGGCAATAGTCACGGCTTTAACCAAGTCATGAACTCCTCTCCTTTGTAGCTCATGCTTCACCCACAGCTTCAGCCCATCCATGAAAGCAAATAAGGTGTCCTTCTTGCCTAGATCTGAGATCTGTAGCATCAGTTCATAGAATTTCTAGACATACTCCCTTATGTCCCCTTACTGGCTCAGCCTACGCAACTTTGCCCACGCCTCATCATCGGCATACTCCGGGTAAAATTGTTCTCTGAACTCCTTTTGGAACTCTGCCCAGGTTCTAATCTTGGCGCTCTCACACCTGACATCATCACACCTGCGCCTCTACCACAATAAGGCTACATCAATGAGATACATAATAGCGGTGCTTACCTTTATCGCCTCGTCTTGCATGCCCATGGCCTGGAAGTACTGCTCCATACCCCAAAGGTAGTTATCTACTTCCTTGGCTGCCCTAGTCCCCTTGAACTCCTTAGGCTTGGGGACATCCAATTTGGACTTGGACACTCCAGCAAACATGCCATTCGCAATGGCGATCTTGCAAGCAACGAGCTCACTGGTAAGCTCCTCCATCCGCTGGCGCATGGCCTCCATGCCATTGTACAAGGTCAGCACTTCAGCCTCTAAGGTCTGATTCTTTTGGGTGAACACATCCAAGCCTTTGTTGAGAGCAGCTTGCAGTTCACTTTGGATCTCCTCCCCCATGGAGTCTAGCAATGCAATGTGAGTCTCTACCCCCTCAAGCTTATCCCCCATGTCGTCCATGGTCACCTCCACCTTGGCCAGCCTACCGTCCATGGTAGACCAGATATCTCTAGAACTGGCTTTCCTCCCTCTTCCACACTCGTGCTCCTAGGCCTCTAGTTGTTGGTTTGCAGCGTCACTTTGGGATGCCATCTCCTCTAACTTGCACAACACAAACACGTAAAATCGAACTTGCTCTGATACCAACTGTCACAGGCTCCGACCTTAGACTCAGAAACCATACGGCCTTAGGCTTGGAATCTCCTCCTTTATGCCTAAGTCAGCCTAAAACACAAGCGTACGGGCACTAGAACAACAGGAAGGGCTGATTATGCAAGTTAAAGAGAAACAGGATAAGAAGGCAGAATTTTGGAAATGCCCTTGTCTTCACTGAAACAGAAGTGTTTGATGGTGTACAAATGAGGGAAGAGCAGCCCTCTATTTATAGTTGAGGATCCAGCTTACACTTAATGGCAATATCCCTAGAATAAATGCTAAAATCATGGGATTATACAGATTACAATCAATCAGGATGCTAACTCCTGATTTTTAGGGTCAACCAAATCTGCCAGGATGCTGCTACTGATCCTGCCTGCTTCCAAAAGCTTCCCTTGCATGTCCAACACCTTAGGCCCTTCTAGATGTGGTGTGGGCAGCTTGTACGCCAGGCCTTGATCTCACGGGCAGTCCTGCAAGTTGGGCGGGCGTTCTGAACTCATTTGCTAGGCTTTGCGCGTAGATACTTGCCAACACGCCTGGTCTGCGGGCCTCAACCTCTGGCTCACCTGCTGGTGCGCCTGATGTGCCTAGCGCGCTCACCCAGGGTGTGACACTTGGCCCTTATATTGGCCCCCTATCCCTCATCAAACCTCAAAAACTCACACCCCCTTAAAGAGCATTTGAGATTTTATAGGTTTGCTGCCAGTAGCCATTAATGTGTCTGAAATGGGGACACTTTTTTCAAACGGTCACAAAATATTTTCCACTTCTAGTTTTCAGCTGAATTTTTTTGTGCATACCAACAAAAATACAAGGATCACCTCTACCAAATTTAGGGATAAAACACTTTCTAAAAAAATTTTAAAAAATCCCGAACCGTAAAAAGTTTTGAAAATCTTGAAAAATAGAAAACGGGTCGTCTTGCCACGAAACTTCACATGAAGGCTTAGGGAAAAATTGTATGAATTTACAAGCCATAAAAATGGCATTGGCATGGTAGAAATATGAAGATGTGCTTGAACCCACCTACCACCTGTTCGATCCCCCGGCTTGCGCATCCTGCCTCTCTGGTTGGCTGAGCGCCCGTACGCTCGTTTTGTGGGTTGACTTAGGCATACGGAGTTCATCCCCAGTCTAAGCATATGGAGTTCATTCCCAATCTAAGATCGGACCAGACCGAGGGTTGCGGCAGCAGGATTGAGAGCACGCAGGGGGAACCGGGCCAATCCCCGGCTTGTGCATTTTACCTCTCCGACCGGTCGAGCGCCCGCATGCCCATTTCCTAGGTTTACTTAGGCATAGGGAGTTCATTCCATGTCTAAGCCCCAGCCAGACTGAGGGTTGTGGCAGCGGGACCGACAGCACACAGAGGGAGATCGGGCCGATCCCCGACTTGCACATTATGCCTCTCCGGCTGGCTCAATGCCCGCACACTCATTTCGTGAGTTGACTTAGGCATACGGAGTTCATTCCCAGTCTAAGATCAGACCGGACTGAGGGTTGCGGTAGCAGGATCGACAGCACACGAGGAGGGATTAGGTCGATCCGCGGCTTACGCATTCTACCTCTCCAATCGGCTGAGCGCCCGCACACTCGTTTCGTGGGTTGGCTTAGGCATACGGAGTTCATTCCATGTCTAAGCATACGGAGTTCATTCCATGTCTAAGCATACGGAGATCATTCCCATTCTAAGATCAGACTAGATCGAGGTTTACGGTAGCAGGACCAGCAGCAGGATCAGTAGCACGTAGGGGGGACCGGGTCGATCCTTGGCTTGAGTATTCTTTCTCTCCGACCGGCTGAGCACCTGCACGTTCGTTTCGTGGGTTGGCTTAGGCATACGGAGTTCATTCCATGTCTAAGCCCAGTTGGACCGAGGGTTGTGGCAGCAGGATCGACAGCGGGATCGACAGCACGCAGAGGGGGATCGAGCTGATCCTCGGTTTGTGCATTATGCCTCGCGGATCGGCCTCTCCGACCGGTTGAGCCCCCGTACACTCTTTTCATGGGTTGACTTAGGCATACGAAGTTCATCCCCAATCTAAGCATAGGAAGTTCATTCCCAGTCTAAGATCAGACCAGGCCGAAGGTTGTGGCAGCAGGATGGGCAGCACGTAGGGGCGATCGAGCCAATCCCCGACTTGCGTATTTTGCCTCTTCGGCCTACTAAACGCCCTGCATGCCCGTTTCATGGGTTAGTTTAGTCATAGGGAGTTCATTCCATGTCTAAGCCCCAGCCAGACTGAGGGTTGTGGAAGCGGGATCGGCAGCACGCAGGGGGACCAGGCTGATCCTTGGCTTTCGCATTCTACCTTTCCGGCTGGCTGAGCGCCCGCACGCCCGTTTTGTGGGTTGGCTTAGGCATAGGGAGTTCATTCCATGTCTAAGCCCCAACCAAACCGAGGGTTGTGGCAGCAGGACCGACAGCATGCAGAAGGGGACCGGGCCTATCCCCGGCTTGTGCAATATGCCTCTTCGATCGACTCAGCGCCCGCACGCTCATTTCATGGGTTGACTTATGCATACGGAGTTCATTCCCATTCTAAGATTGGACTGGACCGGGGGTTGCAGCAACAAGATCGATAGCACGTAGGGGGACCGGGTCGATCACCGACTTGTGCATTCTGTCTCTTCGATTGGTTGAGCACCCGCACGCTTGTTTCGTAAGTTGGCTTAGGCATACGGAGTTCATTCCACGTCTAAGCATACGGAGTTCATTCTCAGTCTAAGATTTTGAGCCACGATGCACATGCTAGGCTCAGGCATGTGCTGGTGCCACATTTTTTTCGTCCGGAGCACCATCACCGGATCATCGTCGGTTGACTTAGGCATACGGAGTTCATTCCTAGTCTAAGATCAGGCTGGACCGAGGGTTGCAGTAGGGTCGACAGCACGTAGGGGGCGACCAGGCCGATCCTCAGCTTGCACATTTTGCCTCTCCGACTGGCTGAACGCCCGCACGCTCGTTTCGTGGGTTGGCTTAGGCATACGAAGTTCATTCCATGTCTAAACATACGAAGTCGATTCTCAGTCTAAGATCAGACCAGACTGAGGGTTACGACAGTAGGACCAGCAGCAGGATTGACAGCACGTAAGGGGGACCGGGCTGATTCCCAGCTTGCGCATTCTACCTCTCCGGTCGACTGAGCACCTGCACGCTCATTTTGTGGGTTGGCTTAGGCATACGGAGTTCATTCCATGTCTAAGCCCCAGCCAGACTGAGGCTTGTGGTAGCAGGACCGACAGCAGGATCTGCAGCACGCAGAGGGGGACCTTGCACATTATGCCTCTTCGACCGGCCGAGCGCCCACACGCTCGTTTCATGGGTTGACTTAGGCATACGGAGTTCATCCCCAGTCTAAGCATACGGAGTGCATTCCTAGTCTAAGATCAAACCGGACTGAGGGTTGCAGCAGCAGGATCGACAGCACGCAGGGGGGACCGGGCCGATCCCCAACTTGCGCATTCTACCTCTCCGACTGGCTGAGCTCCTGTACACCATTTCGTGGGTTGGCTTAGGCATAGGGAGTTCATTCCATGTCTAAGCCCCAGCTGGACTGAGGGTTGTGGTAGTGGGACCGACAGCGCGCAGAAGGGGACAGGGTCGATCCCCGGCTAGCACATTATGCCTCTTCGATCAGCTCAACGCCCGCACGCTCCTTTCATGGGTTGACTTATGTATACAGAGTTCATTCCCAGTCTAAGATCAGACCGAACCGAGAGTTACGATAGCAGGATCGACAGCATGTAAGGGTGGATCGGGTCGATCCTCGATTTTCGCATTCTGCCTCTCCGGCTAGCCGAGAGCCCGCACACTCGTTTCGTGGGTTGGCTTAGGCATATGGAGTTCATTCCATGTCTAAGCCCCAGCCGAATCGAGGGTTGTGGCAGCAAGACCGACAGCAGGATCGACAACACATAGAGGGGGATCGAGTTGATCCCCGACTTACGCATTATGCCTCTCCAGTCAGCTAAGCGCCCGCACGCTCGTTTCATGGGTTGACTTAGGCATACGGAGTTCATCCCCAGTCTAAGCATACAGAGTTCATTCCCAGTCTAAGATCAAACTGGATCGAGGGTTGTGGCAGCAGGTTCGATAGCACGCCGGGGGGGTCGGGCCGATCCCCGTCTTACGCATTCTGCCTCTTCGGTTGGCTGAGCGCCCGCACGCCCGTTTCATGGGTTGGCTTAGGCATAGGGAGTTCATTCCATGTCTAAGCCCCAGCCAGACCAAGAGTTGTGGTAGCGGGATCAGCAGCATGTAGAAGGGGATCGGGTTGATCTCCAGCTTGCGCATTATGCCTCTCCAGTCGGCTGAGTGCCCGCACGCTCGTTTCATTGGTTGACTTAGGCGTACGGAGTTCATCCCCAGTCTAAGCATACGGAGTTCATTCCTAGTCGAAGATCATATCAGACCGAGGGGCTCCAGCAGCAGGATTGACAATGCGCAAGGGGAACCAGGCCGGTCGTCGGCTTGCGCATTATGCCTCTCCGGTCGGCTGAGCGCCCGCACGCTCGTTTCGTGGGTTAGCTCAGGCATATGGAGTTCATTCCATGTCTAAGCATATGGAGTTCATTTGCAGTCTAAAATTTTGAGTCATGATGCACATGCTGGGCTCGGGCATGTGCTGGTGCCGCTTTTTTTTCACCTGGGGCACCATCGCCGGAGCATCACCGGAGAGCCTAATAGGCGGCATTGGGGGTTCCGACGATTGGGGAGGCCGAGGGGGTGTGCGCACATGATGTGCAATGGGTGCTGGTACTTGGCCCTTATATTGGCCCCCTATCCCTCGTCAAACCTCGAGAACTCACACCCCCTTAAAGAGCATTTGAGATTTTATAGGTTTGCTGCCAGTAGCCATTAAAGTGTCTGAAATGGGGACACCTTTTTCAAACGGTCACAAAATCTTCTCCACTTCGAGTTTTTAGCTGAATATTTTTTGTGCATGCCAAAAAAAATACAAGGATCACCTCTACCAAATTTGGGGACAAAACTCTTTCTAAAAGAATTTTAAAAAATCCCAAACCATAAAAAGTTTCAAAAATCATGAAAAATAGAAAACGGGTCATCTTGCGACGTAACTTCACATGAAGGCTTAGGGGACCATTGTATGAATTTACAAGCCATAAAAATGGCATTGGCACGGCAGAAATATGAAGATGTGCTTGAACCCACCTACCACCCGTTCGATCCCCGGCTTGTGCATCTTGCCTCTCTGGTCAGTTGAGTGCCCGCACTCTCGTTTCGTGGGTTGACTTAGGCATACAGAGTTCATCCCCAGTCTAAGCATACAAAGTTCATTCCCAGTCTAAGATCGGACCGGACCGAGGGTTGCGGCAGCAGGATTGGTAGCACACAGGGGGGATCGGGCCGATCCCCGGCTTGCGCATTCTGCCTCTTCGACCACCTGAGCACCCGCACGCCCGTTTCGTGGGTTGGCTTAGGCATAGGGAGTTAATTCCATGTCTAAGCCCCAGCCGAATCGAGGGTTGTGGCAGTGGGACCGACAGCACGTAGAGGGGGACCGGGCCGATCCCCGGCTTGTGCATTATGTCTCTTCGACTGGCTCAGCGCCAGCACGCTCGTTTCCTGGGTTGACTTATGCATACGGAGTTCATTCCCAGTCTAAGATTGGATCGGACCGATGGTTGCGGCAGCAGGATCAACAGTACATAGGGGGTGACTAGGCCAATCCTGACTTGTGCATTTTGCCTCTCCGGTTGGCTGAGTGCCCGCACGCTCGTTTCATGGGTTGGCTTAGGCATACGAAGTTCATTCCATGTCTAAGCATAAGGAGTTCATTCCCAGTCTAAGATTTTGAGCCACGGTGCACATGCTGGGCTTGGACATGTGCTGGTGCCGCATTTTTTTCGCCCGGGGCGCCATCGTCGGAGCGTCGCTGGAGAGCCTAACTGACGGCATTAGGGGTTCCGGCGATTGGGTGGGTCGGGGGTGTGCACACATGATGTGCAATGGGTACTAGTACTTGGCCCTTATATTGGCCCCCTATCCCTCATCAAACCTTGAGAACTCACACCCCCTTAAAGAGCATTTGAAATTTTATAGGTTTGCTGCCAGGAACCATTAAAGTGTCTAAAATGGGGACACTTTTTTCGAACGGTCACAAAATCTTCTCCACTTCGAGTTTTTAGCTGAATCTTTTTGTGCATGCCAAAAAAAATACATGGATCACCTTTACCAAAGTTGGGGACAAAACTCTTTCTAAAAAAAATTTAAAAAATCCCGAACCCAAAAAGTTTCAAAAATCATGAAAAATAGAAAACGGGTCATCTTGCCACGAAACTTCACAAGAAGGCTTAGGGGACCATTGTATGAATTTACAACCCATAAAAATGGCATTGGCATGGCAGAAATATGAAGATGTGCTTGAACCCACCTACCACCCGTTCGATCCCCGGCTTGCGCATCCTGCGTCTCTCTTCAGCTGAGCGCCCGCACGCTCATTTCGCGAGGGGACTTAGGCATACGGAGTTCATCCCTAGTCTAAGCATACAGAGTTCATTCCCAGTCTAAGATCAGATCAGACCAAGGGTTGCGACAGTAGGATCGACAGCACACAAGGGGGACCGGGCCGATCCCTAGCTTACGCATTCTGCCTCTCCGACCGGCTGAATGCCCGCATGCCCGTTTCGTGGGTTGGCTTAGGCATAGGGAGTTCATTCCATGTGTAAGCCCCAGCCAGACCGAGGGTTATGGCAGTTGGACCGACAGCACGTAGAGGGGGACCGGGTCGATCCCTGCTTGCGCATTATGCCTCTCCGGCCGGCTCAGCACCTGCACGCTCATTTCGTGGGTTGACTTGGGCATACGGAGTTCATTCCCAGTCTAAGATCGGATCGGATCAAGGGTTGCAGCAGTAGGATTAACAGCTCACAGAGGGGGACCAGGTCGATCCCCGGCTTGCGCATTCTGCCTCTTTGGCCAGCAGAGCACCCCCACGCTCGTTTCGTGGGTTGGCTTAGGCATACGGAATTCATTCCATGTCTAAGTATACGGAGTTCATTCCCAGTGTAAGATCGGATTGGATTAAGGGTTACGACAGCAGGACCAGCAGCAGAATCGACAGCACGCAGGGAGTGATCGGGCCGATCCCCGGCTTGCGCAATCTCCCTCTCCGACCGACTGAGCGCCTGCACGCTCATTTCGTGGGTTGGCTTAGGCATACGTAGTTCATTCCATGTCTAAGCCCCAGTCGGACCGAGGTTTGTGGCAGTAGGACCGGCAGCGGGATCGATAGCACGTCGAGGGGGACTTGGCTGAGTGGCCACACACTCATTTCATGGGTTGGCTTAGGCATAGGGAGTTCATTCCATGTCTAAGCCCCAGCCGGACTAAGGGTTGTGGCAGCAGGATCGGCAGCATGCGGAGGGGGACCAGGCTGGTCCCCGGCTTGCGTATTATGCCTCTTTGGCCGGCTCAGCGCCCGCACCTTTGTTTCATGGGTTGACTTATGCATACAGAGTTCATTCCGAGTCTAAGATCAGACCGGATCAAGGGTTGCGGTAGAAGGATCGACAGCACACAAGGGGGAACCGGGTCAATCCCCTGCTTGCGCATTCTGCCTCTTCGGTTGGTTGAGTGCCCGCACACTCGTTTCGTGGGTTAGCTTAGGCATACGAAGTTCATTCCCAGTCTAAGATTTTGAGCCACAGTGCACATGCTAGGCTTGGGCACGTGATGGTGCCGCATTTTTTTTTCGCTCTAGGCACCATCGCCGGAGCATCGTCGGAGAGCCTAACCGGCGGCATTGGGGGTTTCGATAATTGGGGGGCCCGGAGGGGTGTGCGCACATGATGTGCAATGGGTGCTGGTACTTGGCCCTATATTGGCCCCCTATCCCTCATCAAACCTCGAGAACTCACACCCCCTTAAAGAGCATTTGAGATTTTATAGGTTTGCTGTCAGTAGCCATTAAAGTGTCTAAAAAGGGGACACTTTTTTCAAACGATCACAAAATCTTCTCCACTTCGAGTTTTTAGCTGAATTATTTTGGGCATGCCAAAAAAAATACAAGGATCACCTCTACCAAATTTGGGGACAAAACTCTTTCTAAAAAAATTTTAAAAAATCCTGAATCGTAAAAATTTTCAAAAATCGTGAAAAATAGAAAACGGGGTCGTCGTGCCATGAAACTTCACATGAAGGCTTAGGGGACCATTGTATGAATTTACAAGCCATAAAAATGGCATTGGAACGACAGAAATATGAAGATGTGCTTGAACCCACCTACCACCTGTTCGATCCCAAGCTTGCGCATCCTGCCTCTTTGGTCGGCTGAGCGCCCACACGCTCGTTTCGTGGGTTGACTTAGGCATATGGAGTTCATCCCCAATCTAAGCATACGGAGTTCATTCTCAGTCTAAGATCGGACCGGACCGAGGGTTACGGCAGTAGGATCGACAACACGCAGAGGGGATCGGGCCGATCCTCGGCTTGCGTATTTTGCCTCTCCAGTCGGTTGAGTGCCCGCAAGCCCGATTCATGGGTTGGCTAAGGCATAGGGAGTTCATTCCATGTCTAAGCCCCAGCCGGACCGAGGGTTGTGGCAGTGGGACTAGCAGCACGTAGAGGGGGGCCAGGTCGATACCCGACTTGCGCATTATGCCTCTTCGGCTGGGTCAGCACCTGTACGCTCATTTCGTGTGTTGACTTATGCATACGGAGTTCATTCCTAGTCTAAGATCAGACCAGACCGAGGGTTGCGACAATAGGATAGACAGCATGCAGGGGGGATTGGGCCGATCCCCAGCCTGTGCATTCTGCCTCTCCGATCGACTGAGCACCCACATGCTCGTTTCATGGGTTGGCTTAGCCATATGGAGTTCATTCCATGTGTAAGCCCCAGTCGGACCAAGGGTTGTGACAGCGGGACCGATACGATGCAAAGGTGGACCGGGTCAATCGCCAGCTTGCGCATTATGCCTTTCCGACTGGCTGGTTGAGCGCCTGCACGCTCGATTCGTGGGTTGGCTAAGGCATAGGGAGTTCATTCCATGTCTAAGCCCCAGCCGGACCGAAGGTTGTGGCAGAAGGACTAGCAGCACATAGAGGGGGATCGGGTCGATCCCCGACTTGCACATTATACCTCTTCGGCCGGTCAGCACCCGTACGCTCGTTTCGTGGGTTGACTTATGCATACAAAGTTTATTCCTAGTCTAAGATCGAATCGAACTGAGGGTTGCGGTAGCAGGATCGACAGCATGCAGGGGGGGCCAGGTTGATCCCCATCTTACGCATTATACCTCTCTGATCGGTTGAGCACCCGCACGCTCATTTCGTGAGTTGACTTAGGCATACAGAGTTCATCCTCAGTCTAAGCATACGGAGTTCATTCCCAATCTAAGATCAGATCAGATCGAGGGTTATGATAGCAGGATCGGTAGCAGGTAGGGGGGATCGGGCCGATCCTCGGCTTGCGTATTCTGCCTCTTCGATCGGTTGAGCGTCGGCACGCCCATTTCATGGGTTGGCTTAGGCATAAGGAGTTCATTCCATGTCTAAGCCCCAGCCAGACCGAGGGTTATGGCAACGGGACTGGCAGCATGTAGAGGGGGACCAGGTCGATCCCCGGCTTACGCATTATGCCTCTTCGGTCGGGTCAGTGCCCGCACGCTCATTTCATGGGTCAACTTATGCATACGGAGTTCATTCCCATTCTAAGATCAGACCGAACCGAGGGTTGCGGCAGAGGATCGATAGCAAGCAAGGAGGGACCAGGTCGATCCCCGGCTTAGGCTTTCTGCCTCTCTGACCGGCTGAGCACCCGTACGCTCATTTCGTGGGTTAGCTTAGGCATATGGAGTTCATTCCATGTCTAAGCATACGGAGTTCATTCCCAGTTTATGATTGGACCAGACCGAGGGTTGCAGCAGCAAGATCAATAGCACGCAGGAACGGACCGGGTCGGTCCCCGGCTTGCTCATTCTACCTCTCCGACTGGCAGAGCGACCGCACGCCCGTTTCATGGGTTGGCTTAGGCATAGGGAGTTCATTCCATGTCTAAGCCCCAGCCAGACTGAAGGTTGTGGCAGTGGGACCGGCAGCACATAGAGGGGGACCGGGCCGATCCCCAGCTTAGGCATACGGAGTTCATTCCATGTCTAAGCATACGAAGTTCATTCCCAACCTAAGATCGGATCGGACCATGGGTTGTGGTAGCAAGACCAATAGAAGGATCGACAGCACGCAGGGGGGATCGGGCCAATCCCTGGCTTACACATTCTGCCTCTCCAATCGATTGAGCATCCGCACACTCGTTCCGTAGGTTGGCTTAGGGATGCAGAGTTCATTTCATGTCTAAGGCCCAGCCAAATTGAAGGTTGTGGCAGCAGGATCGGCTGTAGGATCGATAGCACGTAGAGGGGGATCGGGCTGATCCCTAGCTTACGCATTATGCCTCTCCAGCTGGCTAAGCACCCGTACTCTCATTTCATGGGCTGACTTAGGCATACGGAGGTCATCCCCGGTCTAAGCATACGGAGTTCATTCCCAGTCTAAGATTAGATCGAACCGAGGGTTACGACAGCAGGATCGATAGCACGTAGGGGGATCGGGCCAATCCCTGGTCAGCTGAGCGATCGCATGCCCGTTTTGTGGGTTGGCTTAGGCATAGGGAGTTCATTCCATGTCTAAGCCCCAGTCGGACCGAGGGCTGTGGCAGCGGGACCGACAACATGCAGAAGGGGATTGGGCTGATCCCTAGCTTGTGCATTATGCCTCTTCGATCGGCTCAGGGCCCACACACTCGTTTCATGGGTTGACTTATGCATACAAAGTTCATTCCTAGTCTAAGATCGAATCGAATCGAGGGTTGCGGTAGCAGGATCGAAAGCATACAGGGGGGTCGAGTTGATCCCCATCTTACGCATTATGCCTCTCCGACCGGTTGAGCGCCCGTACGCTCATTTCGTGAGTTGACTTAGGCATACAGAATTCATCCCCAGTCTAAGCATACAGGGTTCATTCCCAACCTAAGATCAGATCAGACCGAGGGTTGCGATAGTTGGATCGGTAGCACATAGGGGGGATCGGGCCGATCCTCGGCTTACGCATTCTGCCTCTTCGATCGGTTGAGCGTCGGCACGCCCGTTTCATGGGTTGGCTTAGGCATAAGGAGTTCATTCCATGTCTAAGCCCCAGCCGGACTGAGGGTTATGGCAACGGGACTGGCAGCACGTAGAGGGGGACCGAGTCGATCCCCAGCTTACGCATTATGCCTCTTCGGTCGGGTCAGTGCCCGCATGCTCGTTTCATGGGTCAACTTATGCATACGGAGTTCATTCACATTCTAAGATCAGACCGAACCGAGGGTTGTGGTAGAGGATCGACAGCATGCAAGGGGGGACCAGGCCGATCCCCGACTTGCACATTCTGCCTCTCTGACCGGCTGAGCGCCCGCACGCTCGTTTCGTGGGTTGGCTTAGGCATATGGAGTTCATTCCATGTCTAAGCATATGGAGTTCATTCCCAGTCTAAGATTTTGAGCCATGGTGCACATGCTGGGCTTGGGCTTGTGCTGGTGCCACATTTTTTTCGCCCGGGGCACCATCGTAGGAGCATCGCCGGACAGCCTAACCGATGGCATTGGGGGTTCCGGCGATTAGGAGGGTCGGGGGGGTATGCGCACATGATGTGCAATGGGTGCTGGTACTTGGCCCTTATATTGGCCCCCTATCCCTCATCAAACCTTGAGAACTCACACCCCTTTAAAGAGCATTTGAGATTTTATAGGTTTGTTGCTAGTAGCCATTAAAGCGTCTGAAATGGGGACACTTTTTTCAAACGGTCACAAAATCTTCTCCACTTTGAGTTTTTAGCTGAATTTTTTTGTGCATGCCAACAAAAATACAAGGATCACCTCTACCAAATTTGGGAACAAAACTCTTTCTAAAAAAATTTTAAAAAAACCCAAACCATAAAAGGTTTTGAAAATACTGAAAAATAGAAAACGGGTCGTCTTGCCAAGAATCTTCACAAGAAGGCTTAGGGGACCATTGTATGAATTTACAAGCTATAAAAATGGCATTGGCATGGCAGAAATATGAAGATGTGCTTGAACCCATCTACCACCCGTTCGATCCCCGGCTTACGCATCCTGCCTCTCTGGTCGGCTGAGCACCCACACTTTCATTTCGTGGGTTGACTTAGGCATACGGAGTTCATCCCCAGTCTAAGCATACGGAGTTCATTCCCAGCCTAAGATCAGACTGGACTGAGGGTTGTGGCAGTAGGACCGATAGCACGCAGGGGGGATCGGGTTAATCTCGACTTGCGCATTCTACCTCTCCGGTCGGTTGAGCGCCCGCACGCCCGATTCATGGGTTGGCTTAGGCATATGGAGTTCATTCCATGTCTAAGCATACGGAGTTCATTCCTAGTCTAAGATTTTGAGCCACGATGCACATGCTGGGATTAGGCATGTGCTGGTGCCACATTTTTTTCACCCGGGGCACCATCGTCAGAACATCACCGGAGAGCCTAACCAGCGGCATTGGGGATTTCGACGATAGGGGGCCCGGGGGTGTGCGCACATGATGTGCGATGGGTGCTGGTACTTGGCCCTTATATTGGCCCCCTATCCCTCATCAAACCTCCAGAACTCGCACGCCCTTAAAGAGCATTTGAGATTTTATAGGTTTGCTGCCAGAAGCCATTAAAGTGTCTAAAATGGGGACACTTTTTTCAAAGGGTCACAAAATCTTCTCCACCTTAAGTTTTTAGCTGATTTTTTTTTTTTTTTCATGCCAACAAAATACATTTCTAAGCATAGGGAGTTCATTCCCAGTCTAAGAGTTTGAGCCACGGTGCACATGCTGGCCTTGGGCATGTACTGGTGCTGTATTTTTTTCACCCGGGGCACCATCGCTGGAGCATCCCCGGAACATCACCAGAGAGACTAACCGACGGTATTCGAGGTTCCGATGATTGGGGGGCCGAGGGGGTGTGCACACATGATGTGCGATGGGTGCTGGTACTTGGCCCTTATATTGGCCCCCTATCCCTCATCAAACCTTGAGAACTCACACCCCCTTAAAGAGCATTTGAGATTTTATAGGTTTGCTGCCGGTAGCCATTAAAGTGTCTGAAATGGGGACACTTCTTTCAAACAGTCACAAAATCTTCTCCACTTTGAGTTTTTAGCTGTATTTTTTTGTGCATGCCAAAAAAAGTACAACGATCTCCTCTACCAAATTTGGGGACAAAACTCTTTCTAAAAAAATTTTAAAAAAATCCCGAACCTCAAAAAGTTTCAAAAATCATGAAAAATAGAAAACGGGTCATCTTGCCACGAAACTTCACATAAAGGCGTAGGGGACCATTGTATGAATTTACAAGAACCCACCTACCACCCGTTCGATCCCCGGCTTGCGCATCCTGCCTCTCTGGTCGACTGAGTGTCCACACGCTCATTTTGTGGGTTGACTTAGCCATACGAAGTTCATCCCCAGTTTAAGGATACAAAGTTCATTCCCAGTCTAACTTCAAACCGGATCAAGGGTTGCGGTAGCAGGATCGGTAGCACGCAAGGGGGACCGAGCTAATCCCCGGCTTGCGCATTTTGCATCTTCGGTCGGTTGAGTGCTCGCACACCCATTTCGTGGGTTGGCTTAGGCATAGGGAGTTCATTCCATGTCAAAGCCCCAGCTGGACCGAGGGTTGTGGCAGCGGGACTGACAGCACGCAGAGGGGGACCAGGCCGATCCCTGACTTGCGCATTATGCCTCTCCGGCCTGCTCAGCGCTCGATTACTCATTTCGTGGGTTGACTTAGGCATACAGAGTTCATTCCCAGTCTAAGATTAGACAGGACCAAGGGTTGTGGCAGCAAGATTGATAGCACGTAGGGGGGATCGGGCCGATCCCTGACTTGCGCATTCTACCTCTTCGATCGGCTGAGCACCCGTACGCTCGTTTTGTGGGTTGGCTTAGGCATACGGAGTTCAATCCATGTCTAAGCATACGGAGTTCATTCCCAATGTAAGATTTTGAGCCATGGTGCACATGCTGGCCTCGGGCCTGTGCTGGTGCCACATTTTTTTTGGCCAGGGCACCATCGTCGGAGACCCTAACCGGCGGCATTGGGGGTTCCGACGATTGGGGGGCCGGGGGGTGTGTGCACATGATGTGCGATGGGTGCTGGTACTTGGCCCTTATATTGGCCACCTATCCCTCATCAAACCTCAAGAACTCACACCCCCTTAAAGAGCATTTGAGATTTTATAGGCTTGCTGCCAATAGACATTAAAGTGTCTGAAATGGGGACACTTTTTTCAAATGGTCAAAAAATCTTCTCCACTTTGAGTTTTTAGCTAAATTGTTTTGTGCATGCCAACAAAAATACAAGGATCACCTCTACCAAATTTGGGGACAAAACTCTATCTAAAAAAATTTTTAAAAATCCCGAACCGAAAAAGGTTTCAAAAATAGTGAAAAATAGAAAACGGGTCGTCTTGCCATGAAACTTCACATGAAGGCTTAGGGGACCATTGTATGAATTTACAAGAAATAAAAATGGCATTGGCACACCCGTTTCGTAGGTTGGCTTAGGCACAGGGAGTTTTTTCCATGTCTAAGCCTCAGCCGGGTCGAGGGTTGTGGTAGCAGGACTGATAGCACGCAACGGGACCGGCTCGATCCCTGACTTACGCATTATGCCTCTTCGACTGGCTCAGTGCCCGTACACTCGTTTCATGGATTGACTTAGGTATTCAGAGTTCATTCCCAGTCTAAGATCGAACCAGACCGAGGGTTGCGGCGGCAGGATCGACAACACGCAAGGGGACCGGGCCGATCCCCGGCTTACGCATTTTGCCTCTCCGACCGACTGAGCACCCGCACGCTCGTTTTGTGGGTTGGCTTAGGCATACGGAGTTCATTCCATTTCTAAGCATATGGAGTTCATTCCCAGTCTAAGATTTTAAGCCACGGTGCACATGCTAGGCTCGGGCATGTGCTGTGCCGCATTTTTTTCACCCGGGGCACCATCGTCGGAGAGCCTAATCGACGGCATTGGGGGTTCTGACGATTGGGGGGCCGGGGGGTGTGTGCACATGATGTGCGATGGGTGCTAGTACTTGGCCCTTATATTGGCCCCCTATCCCTCATCAAACCTCAAGAACTCACACCCCCTTACAGAGCATTTGAGATTTTATAGGTTTGCTGCTTGTAGACATTAAAATGTCCGAAATGAGGACACTTTTTTCAAACGGTAACAAAATCTTCTCCACTTCGACTTTTTAGCTGAATTTTTTTGTGCATACCAAAAAAAGTACAGGATCACCTCCACCAAATTTGGGGACGAAACACTTTCTAAAAATATTTTAAAAAATCTCGAACCTCAAAAAGTTTTGAAAATTGTGAAAAATAGGAAACGGGTCGTCTTGCCACGAAACTTCACATGAAGGCTTAGGGGACCATTGTATGAATTTACAAGCCATAAAAATGGCATTAGCATGGCAGAAAAATGAAGATGTGCTTGAACCCACCTACCACCCGTTCGATCCTTGGCTGGCACATCCGGCCTCTCTAGTCGGTTGATTGCCCGCATGCTCGTTTCGTGGGTTGACTTAGGCATACGGAGTTCATCCCCAGTCTAAGCATACAGAGTTCATTCCCAGTCTAAGATTCAATCGGATCGAGGGTTGCGGTAGTAGGATCGGTAGCACGCAGGAGGGACTGGGTCGATCCCCGGCTTGCACATTCTGCCTCTCTGACCGACTGAGCGCCCGTACGCCCGTTTCGTGGGTTGGTTTAGGCATAGGGAGTTCATTCCATGTCTAACCCTGGCCGAAGTGGGGGTTGGGGCAGCGGGACCGGTATCACGCTGGGGGGACCAGGCCAATCCCCGACTTGTGCATTCTGCCTCTCCGGTCGGTTGAGCACCCGCACGCTCGTTTCGTGGGTTGGCTTAGGCATATAGAGTTCATTCCATGTCTAAGCATATGGAGTTCATTCCCAGTCTAAGATCAGACCGGACCGAAGGTTGCGACAGCAGGACCAACAGCACGCAAGGGGGATCGGGCCGATCCCCGGCTTGTGCATTCTGCCTCTCCGACTAGCTGAACGCCCGCACGCTCGTTTCATGGGTTGACTTAGGCATACGAAATTCATTCCCAATCTAAGCATACAGAGTTCATTCCCAGTCTAAGATCTAGCTAGACCGAGGGTTGCAGCAGCAGGATTGAAAGAACGTAGGGGGGACCGGGTCGATCCTCGACTTGCGCATTTTGCCTCTCTAATCGGCTAAGCGCCCGTACGCCCGTTTCGTGGGTTGGCTTAGGCATTGGGAGTTCATTCCATGTCTAAGCCCCAGCCTGATTGAGGGTTGTGGTAGTGGGACTAGCAACACGCAGAGGGGGACTGGGCCGATCTTCCACTTGCCCATTCTGCCTCTCCGATTGGCTGAGGGCCCGTACGCTCGTTTCGTGCATTGGCTTAGGCAAACGGAGTTCATTCCATTTCTAAGCATAGGGAGTTCATTCCCAGTCTAAGAGTTTGAGCCACAGTGCACATGCTGGGCTTGGGCATGTACTGGTGCTGTATTTTTTTCACCCGGGGCACCATCGCTGGAGCATCACCGGAGCATCGTCAGAGAGCCTAACCGACGGTATTGGAGGTTCCGACGATTGGGGGGCTGACGGGGTGTGCGCACATGATGTGCGATGGGTGCTGGTACTTGGCCCTTATATTGGCCCCCTATCCCTCATCCAACCTTGAGAACTCACACCCCCTTAAAGAGCATTTGAGATTTTATAGGTTTGCTGCCAGTAGCCATTAAAGTGTCTGAAATGGGGACACTTTTTTCAAACAGTCACAAAATCTTCTCCACTTCGAGTTTTTAGCTGAATTTTTTTATGCATGCCAAAAAAAGTACAAGGATCTCCTCTACCAAATTTGGGGACAAAACTCTTTCTAAAAAAATTTTAAAAAAATCTCAAACATAAAAAAGTTTCAAAAATCATCAAAAATAGAAAACGGGTCATCTTGCCACGAAACTTCACATGCAGGCGCAGGGGACCATTGTATGAATTTACAAGCCATAAAAATGGCATTGGCATGGTAGAAATATGAAGATATGTTGGAACCCACCTACCATCCGTTCGATCCCCGACTTGCGCATCCTGTCTCTCTGGTCGACTGAGTGTCCGCACGCTCATTTCGTGGGTTGACTTAGCCATACGAAGTTCATCCCCAGTCTAAGGATATAGAGTTCATTCCCAGTCTAACATCAGACCGGATCAAGGGTTGCGGTAGTAGGATCGGTAGCACGTAGGGGGGACCGAGCTGATCCCCGGCTTGCACATTTTGCATCTTCGGTCGGCTGAGCGCTTGCACACCCGTTTTGTGGGTTGGCTTAGGCATAGGGAGTTCATTCCATATCAAAGCCCCAGCTGGACTGAGGGTTGTAACAGCGGGATTGATAGCACGCAGAGGGGGACCGAGCCGATCCTTGACTTGGGCATTATGCCTCACCGGCCTGCTCAGTGCTCGATTGCTCGTTTCGTGCGTTAACTTAGGCATACAGAGTTCATTCCCAGTCTAAGATCGGACTGGACCAAGGGTTGCGACAGCAAGATTGACAGCATGCAGAGGGGATCGCGTCGATCCCTGACTTGCACATTCAGCCTCTCCGACCAGCCTCTCCGGTCGACTGAGTACCTGCACGCTCGTTTCGTGGGTTGACTTAAGGATACGGGGTTCATCCCTAGTCTAAGCATATGGAGTTCATTCCCAGTCTAAGATCGAACCAGACCGAGGGCTGCGGTAGTAGGATCAGTAGCACGCAGGGTGGATCGGGCTGATCCCTGGCTTACGCATTCTACCTCTCCGATCGGATGAGTGCCCGTATGCCTGTTTTGTGGGTTGGCTTAGGCATAGGGAGTTCATTCCATGTCTAAGCCCTAACCGGACCGAGGGTTGTGGTAATGGGCCTGGCAGCACGCAGAGGGGGATCGGGTAGATCCCTGACTTACGCATTATGCCTCTCCAGCCGACTCAGCTCCCGCACTCTCGTTTCTTGGGTTAACTTAGGCATACGGAGTTCAATCCCAGTCTAAGATCAGACCAGATCGAGCATTGTGGCAGCAGGATTGACAGCATGCAGGGGGGATCGGGCCGATCCCCAGCTTATGCATTCTGCCTCTCCGGCCAGCTGAGTGCTCGTAAGCTCGTTTCATGGGTTGGCTTAAGCATACCGAGTTCATTCCATCTCTAAGCATACGGAGTTCATTCCCAGTCTAAGATCAGATCGAATCAAGGGTTGCAACAACAGGACCAGTAGCAAGATCGACAGCATGCAAGGGGGGATATGGCTGATCCCCGGCTTGTGCATTCTACCTCTCTGGTCGGCTGAGAACTCGTACGCTCCTTTCATGGGTTGGCTTAGGCAAACGGAGTTCATTCCACGTCTAAGCCCCAGCCGGACCGAGGGTTGTGGCAGTAGGACCGATAGCGAGATCGATGGCACATAGAGGGGGACTGGGCTAATCCCTGGCTTACGCATTATGCCTCTTTGACCAGCCTCTCCGGCTGACTGAGCGCCCACACGCTTATTTTGTGGGTTGACTTCGACAAACAGAGTTCATCCCCAGTCTAAGCATATGAAGTTCATTCCCAGTCTAAGATCAGACCGGACCAAGGGTTGCCGTAGCAGGATCGACAGCACATAAGGGGGATCGAGTCGATCCTCGGTATGTGCATTCTGCCACTCCGGCCTGCTGAGCACCCGCATGCTCATTTTGTAGGTTGGCTTAGGCATACAAAGTTCATTCCTTGTCTAAGCATACGGAGTTCATTCCCAGTCTAAGATCGAATCGGTCTGAGGGATGCGATAGCAGGACCAGTAGCAGGATCGATAGCACGTAATGGGGGATCGAGCCGATCCCCGACTTGTGCATTTTGCCACTCTGGCTGGCCGAGTGCTCGTACGCTCCTTTCATAGGTTGGCTTAGGCATACAGAGTTCATTCCATGTCAAAGCCCCAGTTGGACTAAGGGTTGTGGTGGCAGGACCGACAGTAAGATTGGCAGCACGCAGTGGAGGACCGGCTGATCCTCGACTTACGCATTATACCTCTCCAATCGGCCTCTCTGGCCGGCTGAACTCCCGTACGCTCGTTTCATGGGTTGACTTAGGCATACAGAGTTCATCCCCAGTCTAAGCATACGGAGTTCATTCCCAATCTAAGATCAGACTAGATCGAGGGTTCGGTAGCAGGATCAGTAGCACGCAGGGGGGATCGAGCCGATCCACGGCTTGCGCATTCTGCCTCTCTAGCCGGCTGAGCGTCCGCATGCCCGTTTCGTGGGTTGGGTTAGGCATAGGAGTTCATTCCATGACTAACCCCCAACTGGATTGAGGGTTGTGGCAGTGGGACCGGCAGCACGCAGAGGGGGATCGGGTCGATCCCCGGCTTGCGCATTATGCCTCTCCGGTCGGCTCAGCGCCTGCACGCTCGTTTCGTGTGTTGACTTAGGCATACGGAGTTCATTCCAGACTAAGATCAGACTGGACTGAGGGTTGTGACAGCAGGATCGACAACACGTTGGGGGGATCGGTTCGGTCCCCAGCTTGCGCATTCTGCCTCTTCGGCTGGCTGAGCGCCCGCATGCTCATTTCATGGGTTGGCTTAGGCATATGGAGTTCATTCCATGTCTAAGCATACGGAGTTCATTCCCAGTCTAAGATTTTGAGCCACGGTGCACATGCTGGGCTCGGGCATGTGCTAGTGCCGCATTTTTTTTCGCCCGGGGCATCATCGTCGGAGAGCTTAACCGACGGCATTGGGGTTCCGGTGATTGGGGGGCCGGGGGGTGTGCACACATGATGTGCGATGGGTGCTGGTACTTGGCCCTTATATTGGCCCCCTATCCCTCATCAAACCTCGAGAACTCACACCCCTTAAAAAGCATTTGAGATTTTATAGGTTTGCTACCAGTAACCATTAAAGTGTCTGAAATGGGGACACTTTTTTCAAACGGTCGCAAAAGCTTCTCCACTTCGAGTTTTAGCTGAATTTTTTTTTTGCATGCCAACAAAAATACGGGGATCACCTCTACCAAATTTGGGGACAAAACTCTTTCTAAAAAAATTTTAAAAAATCTTGAACCGTAAAAAGTTTTAAAAATTTTGAAAAATAGAAAACGGGTCATCTTGCCACGAAACTTCACATGAAGGCTTAGGGGACCATTCTATGAATTTAAAAGCCATAAAAATGGCATTGGCATGGCAGAAATATGAAGATGTGTTTGAACCCACCTACCACCCATTCGATCCCTGACTTGCGCATCCCGTCTCTCTAGTCGGTTAAGTGCCTGCACACTTGTGTAGTGGGTTGACTTAGGCATACAGAGTTCATCCCTAGTCTAAGCATACGAAGTTCATTCCCAGTCTAAGATCAGACTAGACCGAGGGTTATGGTTGCAGGATCGATAGCACACAGGGGGGATCGGGCCGATCCCCGGCTTGCGCATTCTGCCTCTCCGGCCGGCTGAGCACCCGCACGCCCGTTTCGTGGGTTGGCTTAGGCATAGGGAGTTCATTCCATGTCTAAGCCCCAGCCGAACCGAGGGTTGTGGCAGCGGGACCTGCAGGATGTAGAGGGGGAGGGCTAATCCCTAGCTTGTGCATTATGGCTCTCTAGTTGGCTCAGTGCCCACAAACTTGTTTCGTGGGTTGGCTTAGGCATACGGAGTTTATTCCCAGTCTAAGATCAGATGAGACCGAGGGTTACAGTAGTAGGATTGACAGCACGCAGAGGGGGATCGGGCCGATCCCCGGCTTGCGCATTCTGTCTTTCCGATTGGCTGAGCACCCGCATGCTCGTTTTGTGGGTTGGCTTAGGCATACGGAGTTCATTCCATGTCTAAGCATACGGAGTTCATTCCCAATCTAAGATCCGACTGGATCGAGGGTTGCGACAGCAGGACCAGTAGCAGGATCGACAGCACGCACGAGAGGACCGGGTCGATCCCCGGCTTGCGAATTCTCCCTCTTCGGCTGACTGAGCGCCCGCACGCTCATTTCGTGGGTTGGGTTAGGCATACCGAGTTCATTCCATGTCTAAGCATACGAAGTTCATTCCCAGTCTAAGATCGGACTGGACCGAGGGTTGTGATAGTAGGATCGACAGCACGCAGGGGGGACCAGGCCGATCCCCGGCTTACGCATTTTGCCTCTCCGATCGGCTGAGTGCCCGCATGTCTGTTTCGTGGGTTGGCTTGGCCATAGGGAGTTCATTCCATGTTTAAGCCCTAGCTGGATCGAGGTTTGTGGCAGCGGGACTAGCAGCACGCAGAGAGGGATCGGGCCGATCCCTAGCTTACGCATTATGCCTTTTCGGCTGGATCAGGGCTCGCACGCTCATTTTGTGGGTTGACTTAGGCATACAGAGTTCATTCCCAGTCTAAGATCGGATCGGGCTGAGGGTTACGATAGCAAGATCGATAGCACACAGAGGGGGACCGGGCTGATCCCCGACTTACACGTTCTGCCTCTTCGGCCGACTGAGCACCCATACGCTCGTTTCGTGGGTTGGCTTAGGCATACGGAGTTCATTCCATGTCTAAGCATACGGAGTTCATTCCCAGTCTAAGTTAGGACTGGATTGATGGTTGCAGTAGTAGGACCAGCAGCAGGATTGGTAGCACGCAAGGGGGACCGAACCGATCTCCAGCTTACGCATTCTGCCTCTCCGATCGGTTGAGCGGCCGCACACTTGTTTCGTGGGTTGGCTTAGGCATACGGAGTTCATTTCATGTCTAAGCCTCAGTCGGATCGAGGGTTGTGCCAGTAAGACCGATAGTGGGGTCGGCAGCACGCAGAAGGGGATCAGGCTGATCCCCGGCTTGCGTATTATGCCTCTTCAACTCACTGAAAGCCCGTACGCTCGTTTCGTAAGTTGACTTAGGCATACAGAGTTCATCCCCAGTCTAAGCATACGGAGTTCATTCCCAGTCTAAGATCGGACCGGACCAAGGGTTACGACAGCAGGATCGGTAGCATGTATGGGGGACCGGGTCGATCCTTGGCTTACGCATTCTGCCACTCTGGCCGACTGAGCACCCATACGTCTGTTTCATGGGTTGGCTTAGGCATAGGGAGTTCATTCAATGTCTAAGCACCAGCTAGACCGAGGGTTGTGGCAGCAGGACCGACAGCATGCAGAGGGGGACCGGGCTGATCCCCTGATTGCACATTATGCCTCTTTGGCTGGCTCAGTGCCCGCACGCTTGTTTCATGGGTTGACTTATGCATACAGAGTTCATTCCTAGTCTAAGATCAGACCGGATCGAGGGTTACGGTAGCAGGATCAATAGTACGCAGGAGGGATCGAGCCGATCCCTGGTTTGCGCATTCTGCCTCTCCGGTTGGTTGAACGCCCGCACGCTCATTTCGTGGGTTGGCTTAGGCATACGAAGTTCATTCCATGTCTAAGCATACGGAGTTCATTCATAATCTAAGATTTTGAGCCACGGTGCACATGTTGGGCTCGAACATGTGTTGGTGCCACATTTTTTTTGCCCGGGACACCATCGTTGGAGCATTGTCGGAGAGCCTAACCGACAGCATTGGGGGTTCCAACGATTGGGGGGGCCGAGGGGCTATGCGCACATGATGTGTGATGGGTGCTGGTACTTGTGTCACGGGCTTCGACCTTAGACTTAGAAACCGTACGGCCTTAGGCTTGGAGTCTCCTCCTTTATGCCTAAGTCCACCTAAAACACAAGCGTATGGGCACTAGAAGAACAGAAAGGGCTGATTACGCAAGTTAAAGAGAAATAGGATGAGAAGGCAGAATTCTGGAAGTGCTATTGTATTCACTGAAACAAAAGTGTTTGATGGTGTACAAACGAGGAAGGAGCAGCCCTCTATTTATAGTTGAGGCTCCAGCTTACACTTAATGGCAATATCCCTAGAATAAAGGGTAAAATCATGGGATTATATAGATTACAATCAATCAGGATGCTAACTCTTGATTTTCAGGGTCAACCAAATCTACCAGGATGTTGCTGCTGATCCTGCCTACTTCCAGAAGCTTCCCTTGCATGTCCAGCACCTTGGGCTCTTCTGGATGTGGTGCGGCAGCTTGTATGCTAGGCCTTGGTCTCACGGGCTGGCCTTCAAGTTGGGCGGGCGTTTTGAACTCATTTGCTAGGCTTTGCGCACAGATACCCGCCAGCACGCCTGGTCTGCGGGCCTCAACCTCTGGCTCACCTGCTGGTGTGCCTGATGTACCTGGCACGCCTGCCCAGGGTGTGACATTCTCCCCCACCTAATTGTGCAATGCCCTCATTACGTCTTCTGCATGGTACTACCTATTTTAGTCCCCTAACTGCCATAAGTCATCTGCTGGTTCCCAGCTCACCTCACTGTCTGGAAGTCCCTTCCAGTGCACCAAGTACTCTTGTCTTGGCTGATAGTTCTTCCGTCTCACCTCTCGGTCAGCTATGATGCTGTGGACCTCCTTCTCATATGAGGCCCTTGCTCCCAATGGTGCACGCTTTGACTCTGCCCATCTTGGATCTCCCTCATCCTCATAGAATGGCTTGAGCATGCTCACATGGAACACCGGGTGTACCCTCGGCTTGGGTGGCATATCCAGCTTGTAGGCAACCTTGCCTACCCTCTTGACTACTCAGAAAGGTCTCTCATACCTCCAGACTAGGCCTTTGTGCAGCCCCCTATGGCGCACAATGGGATGCAGCTTCACTAACACCAAGTCTCCAACCTCGAACTGCACGTCCCACCTATTTTGGTCTGCCCACTTTTTTGACCTCTTGGCCGCCTTGTGTAGACAAACTTTGGCCAAGTCAGTTTGCTCCTGCCATGCCTTGACAAACTTGTATGCTGCTGGATTTCACCCTGTATAACCTGCAACAATCGAACCGGGTGTTAGTGGTTGTTGCCCTGTCACAACGATAAATGGCCTCTGGTTCATTGCCTCGCTGCTTTGCAAGTTGTAGGAAAACTACACAATATCTAGCAGCTTTGGCCAGTCCCTTTATGGCGTACTCACATAGTGCCTAAGGTAGACCTCCAATAGTTGATTCACTCATTCTGTCTGCCCATCGGTCTACAGATGCATGCTGGTGGAAAAGTTCAAGTCTGACCCCAACAGCTTGAACAACTCAGTCTAGAACCTACCTGTGAAACGCCCGTCTCGATCACTAACAATGGTCCTCGACACTCCCTAATACTTAACCATGTTCTTCAGGAACAATCGAGCTAGCTCCTCGGCTGGGCACTCCTTGGTTGCTAGAATGAAGATTCCATACTTGGAAAACCTGTCCACCACTACCATGATGCTTCCAAACCCTTCTACTTTGGGTAGACTGACTATAAAGTCCAGAGAAACACTATCCCATGGTTGCTCTGGCACTGGCAATGGCTCTAAGAGATCGCCTGGTTTCTTGAGCTCCACCTTCTCCTATTGGCACACAAGATAAGTCTTCACATAGGCCTCCACATCATCCCTCATGTGTGGCCAGTAGTACTGGTCCTCGATCAGTGCCAAGGTACGGCTCACTCCGGGGTGTCCAGCCCACCTTGAATCATGGCATTCTTGCAAAACTTCCTTGCAGAGCTTCCCGTGCTGTGGCACAAACAATCTATTGCCCCTGGTGTACAGCAAGACATCCTGCAACCAAAATCGCCTAGTCTTACCTTGCTGGGTGTACTCCATCAAAGCCTTGGCTGTAGGATCATGTGCAAGTCCCTTCTTGATGCGTGACACCAGTGACCCTTCTGGTTGGTTAATGGCAGCAAGGTTAGCCTTCCTGCTCAGGGCATCTAGCACTAGGTTCACCCACCCTGGCTTGTACTCCATCTGGAAATCAAATTCCATAAGAAAATCTTACCATCTCGCCTGCTTGAGGGACAGCTTCTTCTGTGTCTGGAAGTAGCTGGTCGCCACATTGTCCATCCTAACCATGAACCTCGACCCCAATAGGTAATGGCACCAAGTGTGCAAGCAGTGCACCACTGCAGTCATCTCCTTCTCTTGGATCGTGTACTTGCACTCAGTCTCGTTCAGCTTCTTAGTCTCGAATGCGACTAGACATCCCTCCTACATGAACACGCCCCCTATGGGAAAGTCTGATGCATCCGTATGCACCTCATAAAGATTGGCATGGTCTGGCAAGGCCAAGACTGGCTCCTCGGTCATAGCCCGCTTCAACCTATCAAAGGCTTCCTGGCACCCTGCGCTCTACTCCCATCCTTTCCCTTTCTTGAGCAAGTCAGTCAATGGCGTGGCTATTGCTGAGTGACCTTTGATGAAGCACCTGTAGTGGTTGACCAGCCCAAGGAACGATCTCAACTCAGTGACCTTGGCTGGCTGTTGCCACTCCAGGATGGCATGTATCTTGCCTTCATCCATGCATATCCTGCCACCTCCCACTATGTGGCCAAGGAACGGGATCTCCTACTGGGAGAATGAGCACTTCTCCCTCTTAACAAACAGCTTGTGCACCCGCAACACCTCGAACACCTATCTCAAGTGGTCTACATGCTCTCCCAAAGTCTGGCTGTAGATCACAATGTCATCCAAATAAACCATAACAAACCGATCAAGGAATGACTGAAGTACCTTGTTCATAAGGGTGCAGAATGTTGCTGGGGCATTCGTGAGTTTGAAAGGCATCACCAAGAACTCATACGAATCATACCAAGTGACACATGCTGTCTTTGGCTCATCTCCCTCCGTGATCCTGACTTGATAGTAGCCTAACCTCAAATCCAGCTTGGTGAACCACCTTGTGCTCCCAAGTTAATCGAACAAGTCCGTAATGAGTGGGATGGGGTACTTGTTCTTGATAGTCAGCTTGTTCAAAGCCCGGTAGTCTATGCACAGTCGCAACGACCCATCATGCTTGCGCTGAAATAGAATTGGTGCACCATAGGGTGCCTTCGATGGCCTGATGAAGCCAGCATTAACTAACTCTTTGAGCTACTTCCTTAACTCTTCCAACTCTAGTGGAGACATTCAGTAAAGGGCTCTAGCTGGTGGCTTGGCCTCGGACACCAACTCGATCTTGTGGTCCACCTCCCTCTTAGGTGGTAGCTTGCTAGGTAGCTTTGCGGGCATCACATCACTAAAGGTCTTCAGCACCTTTAGCACCTCCAAGGGTGACTCGATCTTGTTCTCCCTTGGCTCATCATATTTTAGGGCTGCCAAGAAGGTGTCATCTTGTCTGCTTACCGCCTTGGCAAATTGGATGGCTGACACCACTCGTGACCCAACTCCAGACCCTCTCTTCAATGGCACTAGGCATTGGCACCGTGCATCCAAGATGCAAACACAATCGGCAAAAGGCACAAGGAGGGCGTTAATCCGAACAAGGAAATCCAACCCAATCACAAACTCATAGTCATCAAGGGGTATTACCTCAATGGTCTCCTTGCCTTTCCAGTCTCCAAGCTGTAACTCAACTCCCTGCGCTACTCCAATGGCTAGAACTTCATTGGAGTTCACCGTTTTGATGGTACCAGTCCCTTTCTGCACCTTTAGTCTGAGCTTTCGAGCTCTATCACTTGAAATAAAAAGATGTGAGGCACCTGTGTCCACTAGTACGCTCACCTTCTGACCCGCAACCATCAGATCTGTAAACATCAAGCCTTTTGGCTTGCGGCTCCCCTTACTCTAGATAGCATTGAGCACCAACGACCTAAGCTTTGCTACCCCTGACTCTGGCTCCTTGTCAGACTCCTTGTCTACACCAGCCAGCTTGCCCTTCTGTGGGTAATTGCACGCTATGTGGCTCTCTCTACATAGGTAGCATGCTAGTGGCTCTCGGTCCCCCTTTGCTTTCCACTTGCCTGCTAGTGGCTTCATCTTGCCATCCTTGGTTGAACGATCTCAGTCTCTATCCTTGGACTCTCGATCACGGTCCTTCCCTTTGGACTGCTTCTTTCGATCCCTATTGTCCCTGCCCTTACCCTTGGGCTTGGTAGACTCGAACTTGTTCAGAGGCTTGAACTTTATCAAGGCCTCGGCAGTAGTCATGGCTTTAGCCAAGTCATGAACTCCTCTCCTTTGTAGCTCATGCTTCACCCACGGGCTTCAGCCCATCCATGAAAGCAAATAAGGCATCCTTCTCACCTAGATCCAAGATCTATAGCATCAGCTCAGAGAATTTTTGGACATACTCACTTATGTCCCCTTGCTAGCTCAGCATACGCAACTTTGCCCGCGCCTCATCATCGGCATACTTTGGGTAAAATTATTCTTTGAACTCCTTTTGGAACTCTGCCCAGGTTCCAATCTTGGCACTCCCATGCCTGACATCATCACACCTGCACCTCTACCATAATAAGGCTACATCAGTGAGATACATAGCAGCGGTGCTTACCTTTATCGCCTCGTCTTGCATGCCCATGGCCTGGAAGTACTGCTCCATACCCCAAAGGTAGTTATCTACTTCTTTGGCCGCCCTAGTCCCCTTGAACTCCTTAAGCTTGGGGACATCCAATTTGAACTTGGACACTCCAGCAAACATGCCATTCCGAATGGCAATGTTGCAAGCAACAAGCTCACTGGTAAGCTCCTCCATCCGCTGGTGCATGGCCTCCACGCCATCGCGCAAGGTCAGCACTTCAGCCTCCAAGGTCTGATTCTTTTGGGTGAACACGTCCAAGCCTTTGTTGAGAGCAGCTTGTAGCTCACTTTGGATCTCCTCCCCCATGGAGTCTAGCGATGCAATGTGAGTCTCTACCCTCTCAAGCTTCTCCCCCATGTCACCCATGGTCACCTCCACCTTGGCCAGCCTATCGTCCATGGTAGACCAGATATCTCTAGAACTGGCTTTCCTCCCTCTTCCACACCCATGCTCTTGGGCCTCTGGTTGTTGGTTAGCAGCGTCACTTTGGGATGCCATCTCCTCTAACCTGCACAACATAAACACGCAGAATCAAACTTGCTCTGATACCAACTGTCACGGGCTCCGACCTTAGACTCAAAAACCGTACGGCCTTAGGCTTGGAATCTCCTCCTTTATGCCTAAGTTAGCCTAAAACACAAGCGTACGAGCACTAGAACAACAGGAAGGACCAATTACGCAAGTTAAAGAGAAACATGATAAGAAGGCAGAATTCTAGAAATGCTCTTGTATTCACTGAAATAGAAGTGTTTGATAGTGTACAAATGAGGGAAGAGCAGCCCTCTATTTATAGTTGAGGCTCCAGCTTACACTTAATGGCAATATCCCTAGAATAAAGGCTAAAATCATGGGATTATATAGATTACAATCAATCAGGATGCTAACTCCTGATTTTCAGGGTCAACCAAATCTGCTAGGATGCTTCTGCTAATCCTGCCTGCTTCCAGAAGCTTCACTTGCGTGTCTAGCGCCTTTGGCCCTTCTGGATGTGGTACGGGCAGCTTGTATGCCAGGCCTTGATCTCACGGGCTGGCCTGAAAGTTGGGCGGGCGTTCTAAACTCGTTTGCTAGGCTTTACGCATAGAAACCCGCCAGCACACCTGGTCTGCAGGCCTCAACCTCTGGCTCGCCTGCTGGTGCGCCTGAGTGCTTGGCGTGCCCGCCCAGGGTGTGACACTTGGCCCTTATATTGGTCCCCTATCCCTCATCAAACCTCAAGAACTCACACCCCCTTAAAGAGCATTTGAGATTCTATAGGTTTGCTGCCAGTAGCCATTAAAGTGTCTAAAATGGGGACAATTTTTTCAAACAGTCACAAAATCTTCTCCACTTCGAGTTTTTAACTGATTGTTTTTGTGCATGCCAAAAAAAATACAACGATCACCTCTACCAAATTTGGGGACAAAACTTTTTCTAAAAAAATTTTAAAAAATCTCGAATCTTAAAATGTTTCAAAAATCGTGAAAAATAGAAAACGGGTCGTCTTGCCAGAAAACTTCACATGTAGACTTAGGGGACCATTGTATGAATTTACAAGCCATAAAAATGGCATTGGCATGGCAAAAATATGAAGAAGTGCCTGAACCGACCTACCACCCGTTCGATCCCTGGCTTGCGCATCCTGCCTCTCTGGTCGAGTGAGCGCCCACATGCTCGTTTCGTGGGTTGACTTAGGCATACGAAGTTCATCCCCAGTCTAAGCATACGAAGATCATTCCCAGTCTAAGATCAGACCAGACCAAGGGTTGCGGTAGCAGGATCAACAGCACGCAGGGGGGACCGGGCTAAACCCCGGCTTGCGTATTCTGCCTCTCCAACCGGTTGAGTGCCCGCAAGCTTGTTTCTTGGGTTGGCTTAGGCATAGGGAGTTTATTCCATGTCTAAGCCCTAGTCAGACCGAGGGTTGTGGTAGCGGGACCGGTAACACGCAAAGGGGGACCAGGCTGATCCCCGGTTTGCTTATTATGCCTCCCCGGCCGGCTCAGTGCCCGCACGCTCGTTTCATGGGTTGACTTGGGCATACGGAGTTCATTCCCAGTCTAAGATCGGACCGATCGAGGGTTGCAATAGCAGGATCGATAGCATGCAGGGGGGATCGGGCCGATCCCTGACTTGCGCATTCTGCCTCCCCGGTCGGCTGAGCGCCCGTACACTCGTTTTGTGGGTTGGCTTAGGCATACGGAGTTCATTCCATGTCTAAGCATATGGAGTTCATTCCCAGTCTAAGATCGGACTGGACTGAGGGTTGCAATAGCAGGACCTGTAGTAGGATCGATAGCACACAGGGGGGACCGGGCCCATCCTCGGCTTCACATTCTGCCTTTTCGATCGGCCGAGCGCCCGCACACTCATTTCGTGGGTTGGCTTACACATATGCAGTTCATTCCACGTCTAAGCCCTAGCCGAACTGAGGGTTGTGGCAGTAGGACCGACAGCGGGATCAACAACATGTAGAGGGGGATCGGGTTGATCCCCGGCTTGCGCATTATGCCTCTCAGGCCGGCCTCCCCGGTCGGCTGAGCATCCGCACGCTCGTTTCATGGGTTGACTTAGGCATACGAAGTTTATCCCCAATCTAAGCATACGGAGTTCATTCCCAGTCTAAGATTGGACCGGACCGAGGGTTGCGACAGCAGGATCGACAGCATGCAGGAGGGACCGGGCCGATCCCCAGCTTGCATATTCTGCCTCTCCGGCCGACTGAGCGCCCGCACGCCCGTTTCATGGGTTGGCTTAGGCATACGGAGTTCATTCCATGTCTAAGCCCCAGCTCGACCGAGGATTGTGGCAGCGAGACCAGCAGCACATAGAGGGGGATCGGGCCGATCCCCATCTTGTGCATTATGCCTCTCCGACCGGCTAAGCGCCCGCACGCTCGTTTCGTAGGTTGGCTTAGGCATATAGAGTTCATTCCATGTCTAAGCACACGGAGGTCATTCCCAGTCTAAGATTTTAAGACATGGTGCACATGCTGGGCTCGGGCATGTGCTGGTAGCACATTTTTTTTGCTCGAGGCACCATCGTCGGAGCATCGTCGGAGAGCCTCATCGGCGGCATTGGGGGTTCTGACGATTGGGGGGGCCGGGGGGTGTGCGCACATGGTGTGCGATGGGTGCTGGTACTTGGCCCTTATATTGGCCCCCTATCCCTCGTCAAACCTCAAGAACTCACACCCCCTTAAAGAGCATTTGATATTTTATAGGTTTGCTGCGAGTAGCTATTAAAGTGTCTGAAATGAGGATACTTTTTTCAAACGGTCACAAAATCTTCTCCACTTTGATTTCTTAGCTGAATTTTTTTGTGCATGCCAACAAAAATACAAGGATCACCTCTACCAAATTTGGGGAAAAAACACTTTCTAAAAAAATTTTAAAAAATCCCAAATCTTAAAAAGTTTCAAAAATCGTGAAAAATAGAAAATGGGTCGTCTTGCCATGAAACTTCACATGAGGGCTTAGGGGGCCATTGTATGAATTTACATGCCATAAAAATGGCATTGTCATGGTAGAAATATGAAGATGTGCTTGAACCCACCTACCACCCATTCGATCCCCGGCTTGAGCATCCTGCCCCTCTGGTCGGCTAAGCGCCCGCACACTCGTTTCGTGGGTTGACTTAGGCATACGGAGTTCATTACCAGTCTAAGATCAGGCCGGACCGAGGGTTGCGACAGCAGGATCGACAGCACGCAGGGGGGACCAGGTCGATCCCCGGCTTGTGCATTCTACCTTTCCGGTTGATAGAGCACCCGCACGCTCATTTCATGGGTTGGCTTAGGCATATGGAGTTCATTCCATGTCTAAGCATACGGAGTTCATTCCCAGTCTAAGATTCGACCGGATCGAGGGTTGCGATAGCAGGACCAGCAGCAGGATCAACAGCACGCAGGGGGTATCAGGCCGATCTCCGGCTTGTGCATTCTGCCTTTCCGGCCGGCTGAGTGCCTGCACGATCGTTTCATGGGTTGGCTTAGGCATACGGAGTTCATTCCATGTCTAAGTCCCAGTCGGACTGAAGGTGGCAGCAAGACTGACAGTTGGATTGACAGCATGCAGAGGGGGACCGGGCTGATCCCCGGCTTGTGCATTATGTCTCTCCGGCTGGCTGAGCACCCGCACGCTCATTTCGTGGGTTGACTTAGGCATACAGAGTTCATCCCCAGTCTAAGATCAGACCGGATTGAGGGTTACGGTAGCAGGATCGGTAGCACGCAAGGGGGATCGAGCCAATCTCCGGCTTGCGCATTCTACCTCTCTGGCCGACTGGGTGCCCGCATGTCCGTTTCGTGGGTTGGCTTAGGCGTAGGGATTTCATTCCATGTCTAAGCCTGAGTCAGACTGAGGGTTGTGGCAGCGAGACCTGCAGCAAGCAGAAGGGGACCGGGTCGATCCTCGACTTGTGCATTATGTCTCTTCAGCCGGCTCAGCGCCCGCACTCTCGTTTCGTGGGTTGACTTATGCATATGGAATTCATTCCCAGAATAAGATCGAATCAGAGCAAGGGTTACGGCAGCAGGATCAACAGCATGCAGGAGGGACCGGGCCGATCCTCGGCTTACGCATTCTACCTCTCCGACCGGCTGAGCACTCGTACACTCGTTTCGTGGGTTGGCTTAGGGATACGGAGTTCATTCCATGTCTAAGCATACAGAGTTCACTCCTAGTCTAAGATCGGACCAGACCAAGGGTTGCGGTAGCAGGACCAGTAGTCGGATCGGTAGCATGCAGGGAGGGACCGGAGTGATCCCTGACTTGCGCATTCTGCCTCTCCGGTCGGTTGAGCACCCGCACGCTCGTTTCGGGGGTTGGCTTAGGCATACGGAGTTCATTTCATGTCTAAGCCCCAACCGAATTGAGGGTTATGGTAGTAGGACAGGCAGCGAGATCAGCAGCATGCAGAGAGGGACCCGACTGATCTCTGGCTTGCGCATTATACCTCTCCGGCCGGCTGAGCACCCGCACGCTCGTTTCGTGGGTTGACTTAGGCATACAAAGTTCATCCCCAATCTAACCATACGGAGTTCATTCCCAGTCTAAGATCGATCTGAACTGAGGGCTGCGGTAGCAGGATCGGTAGCACGCAGGTGGGACCAAGTCGATTCTCGGCTTACGCATTCTGCCTCTTCGGTCGGTTGAGCACCCGCACGCTCGTTTTGTCGGTTGGCTTAGGCATACGGAGTTCATTCCATGTCTAAGCCCTAGCCGGACCGAGGGTTGTGGTAGCAGGACCGGCAGCGGGATCGACAGCATGCAAAGGGGGACCGGGCTGATCCCCGACTTGCGCATTATGCGTCTCCGATTGGCTGAGCGTCCGCACACTCGATTCATGGGTTGACTTAGGCGTACGGAGTTCATTCCCAGTCTAAGCATGCAAAGTTCATTCCCAATCTAAGATCAGACCGGACCGAGGGTTGCGACAGCAGGATCGACAGCACGCAGGGGGGATCGGGCTAGTCCTCGGCTTACTCATTTTGCCTTTTCGGCCAGCTGAGCACCCGCACGCCCGTTTCGTGGGTTGGCTTAGGCGTAGGGAGTTCATTCCATGTCTAAGCCCCAGCCGAACCGAAGGTTGTGGTAGCGAGACTTGCAGCACGCAAAGGGGGACCGAGTCGATCCTCGACTTACATATTATGCCTCTTCGATCGGCTCAGTGCCCGCACGCTCATTTCGTGGGTTGACTTATGCATACGGAGTTCATTCCCAGAGTAAGATTGGATCGGACCGAATGTTGCGGCAGCAAGATTGACAGCACGTAGGGGGGATCGGGCTGATCCCCGGCTTGAGCATTCTGCCTCTCCGACCGGCTGAGTGCCCGCACGCTCGTTTCATGGGTTGGCTTAGGCATACGGAGTTCATTCCATGTCTAAGCATATGGAGTTCATTCCCAATCTAAGATCAGGTCGAATCGAGGGTTGCAGCAGTAGGACCAGCAACAGGATCGATAGCACGGAGGGGGGGATCGGGCCGATCCCCGACTTGCGCATTCTACCTCTCCGATCGGTGGAGCACCCGTACACTCGTTTCGGGGGTTGGCTTAGGCATACGGAGTTCATTCCATGTCTAAGCCCTAGCCGGACCGAGGGTTGTGGCAACAGGACCGGTAATGGAATACATACGAAGTTCATTCCCAGAGTAAGATCGGATCAGACCGAAGGTTGTGGCAGCAAGATTGACAGCATATAGGTGGAACCGGGTCGATCCTCGGCTTGAGCATTCTGCCTTTTCGGCCGGCTGAGTGCCCGCACGCTCATTTCGTGGGTTGACTTAGGCATACGGAGTTCATTCCATGTCTAAGCATATGGAGTTCATTCCCAGTCTAAGATCGGGTCGAACCGAGGGTTGCAGCAGTAGGACCAGCAATAGGATCGACAGCACGGAGGGGGGATCGGGCCGATCCCTGGCTTATGCATTCTGCCTCTCCGGTCAGTTGAGCGCCCGTACGCTCGTTTCATGGGTTGGCTTAAACATTGGAGTTCATTCCATGTCTAAGCATACGGAGTTCATTCCCATTCAAAGATCGGACCGGACCGAGGGTTGCGACTACAGGACCAGCAGTAGGATCAGCAGCCTGCAAGGAGGGACCGGGCTGATCCCCAACTTGCGAATTTTGCCTTTCCTGCCGGCTGAACACCCGCAAGCTCGTTTCCTGGGTTGGCTTAGGCATGCGCAGTTCATTCCATGTCTAAGCCCCAACCGGACTGAGGGTTGTGGCAGCAGGACCGATAATCGGATTAGTAGCACGCAGAGTGGGACCGGGTTGATCCTCGGCTTACGCATTATGCCTCTTTGACCGTCCTTTCAGGCTGGCTGAGCGACCGTACGCTCGTTTCATGGGCTGACTTAGGCATACAGAGTTCATCCCCAGTCTAAGCATACGGAGTTCATTCCTAGTCTAAGATCAGATCGGACCGAGGGTTGAAGCAGTAGGATCGACAGCACGTCGGGGGGACCGAGCCGATCCTCGACTTACGCATTCTGCCTCTCCGATCGGCTGAGTGCCCGCACGTCTGTTTCGTGGGTTGGCTTAGGCATAGGGAGTTCATTCCATGTCTAAGCCCCAGCCAAATCGAGGGTTGTGGCAGCGAGACTGGCAGCACACAGAGGGGGATCGAGCTAATCCCCGGCTTGCGCATTATGCCTCTCCGGTCGGCTCAACGCCCGCACGTTCGTTTCGTGGGTTGACTTAGGCATGCAGAGTTCATTCCCAGTCTAAGATCAAACCAGATTGAGGGTTACGGCAGTAGGATCGATAGCATGCAGGGGGGACTAGGTCGATCCCCGGCTTGTGCATTCTGCCTCTTCGATCGGTTGAGCACCCGCACGCACTCTCGTTCTTGGGTTGGCTTAGGCATACGGAGTTCATTCCATGTCTAAGCTTACGGAGTTCATTTCCAGTCTAAGATCAAACCGGACCAAGGATTGCAGCAGCAGGACCAACAGTAGGATTGGCAGCACACAGAGGGGGACTGGGTCGATCCCTGGCTTGCGCATTTTGCCTCTCCGGTCGGTTGAGTGCCCGTACGCTCATTTCATGGGTTGGCTTAGGCATACGGAGTTCATTCCATGTCTAAGCCCCAGTCGGACCGAAGGTTGTGGCAGTTGGATTGGCAGCACGCAGAGGGGTACCGGGCTGATCCCTAGCTTGTTCATTATGCCTCTCCGGTCGACCTATCCAGTCGGCTGAGCGCCTGTACGCTCGTTTCGTGGGTTGACTTAGGCATACAAAATTCATCCCAAGTCTAATCATATAGAGTTCATTCCCAGTCTAAGATCAGACCGGATCGAGGGTTGCGACAGCAGGATCGACAGCATACAGGAGGGACCGGGCCAATCCCCGACTTGCGCATTCTACCTCTCCGGTTGGATGAGCGCCCGCACGCCCATTTCATTGGTTGGCTTAGGCATAGGGAGTTCATTCCATGTCTAAGCCCCAGTTGGATGAAGGGTTGTGGTAGCGGGACCAGTAGCACGTAGAGGGGGATCGGGTCGATCCCCGACTTGCGCATTATGCCTCTTCGGTCGGCTCAGCGCCCGTACGCTCGTTTTGTTGGTTGACTTATGCATATGGAGTTCATTCCCAGTCTAAGATCAGATCAAACCAAGGGTTGTGGAAGTATGATCGACAGCACATAGGGGGGACCGAGCTGATCCCCGGCTTGCGCATTCTACCTCTCTATCAGCTGAGCACCTGCATGCTCGTTTTGTGGGTTGGCTTAGGCATACGGAGTTCATTCCATGTCTAAGTGTACGGAGTTCATTCCTAGTCTAAGATTTTGAGCCACGGTGCACATGCTGGGCTTGGGCATGTGCTGGTGCCATATTTTTTTCACTTGGGGCACCATCGTCGGAGCATCGCCAGACAGCCTAGCTCGGCATTGGGGGTTCCGACGATTTGGGGGGCCAGGGTGGTGTGCACACATGATGTGCAATGGGTGCTGGTACTTGGCCCTTATATTGGCCCCCCATCCCTCATCAAACCTTGAGAACTCACACCCCCTTAAAGAGCATTTGAGATTTTATAGGTTTGCTGCCAATAGCCATTAAAGTGTCTAAAATGGGGATACTTTTTTCAAACGATCACAAAATCTTCTCCACTTCGAGTTTTTAGCTAAATTTTTTGGTGCATGTGAACAAAAATACAAGGATCACCTCTACCAAATTTGGGGACAAAACTCTTTCTAAAAAAGGTTTAAAAAATCCTGAACCACAAAAAGTTTCAAAAATCGTGAAAAATAGAAAACGGGTCGTCTTCCCATGAAACTTCACATGAAGGCTTAGGGGACCATTGTATGAATTTACAAGCCATAAAAATGGCATTGGCATGGTAGAAATATAAAGATGTGCTTGAACCCACCTACCACCCGTTCGATCCCCGGCTTGCGCATCCTGCCTCTCTGGTCGGCTAAGCGCCCGCACGCTCATTTCATGGGTTGACTTAGGCATACGGAGTTCATCCCCAGTCTAGGCATAGGGAGTTCATTCCCAATCTAAGATCGGACCAAACCGAGGGTTGTGGTAGCAGGATCGGCAGTACCCAAGGGGGGACCGAAACGATCCCCAGCTTGCGCATTTTGCCTCTCCGGCCGGCTGAGTGCCCATGTGCCTGTTTCATGGGTTGGCCTAGGCATAGGGAGTTCATTCCATGTCTAAGCCCCAGCCGGACCGAGGGTTGTGGTAGCGAGACCGACAGCACGCAGAGGGGGACCGGGCTAATCCTCGGCTTGTGCATTATGCCTCTCCGGTCAGCTCAATGAATGCATGCCCATTTTGTGGGTTGACTTAGGCATACGAAGTTCATTCCCAGTCTAAGATCAGATCGAACCGAGGGTTGTGGCAGCATGATCAACAGCATGCAGGGGGGACTAGACCGATCCCCGACTTACGCATTCTGTCTCTCCGGTCGGCTGAGCGCCTGTACGCTCGTTTCATGGGTTGGCTTAGTCATACAAAGTTTATTCCATGTCTAAGCATACGGAGTTCATTCCCAGTCTAAGATCGTACCTGACTGAGGGTTACGACAGTAGGACCAACACAGGATCAACAGCACGTAGGGGGAACCGAGTCGATCCGTGACTTGCGCATTCTGCCTCTCCGACCGATTGAGTGCCCGTACGCTCGTTTCGTGGGTTGGCTTAGGCATACGGAGTTCATTCCATCTCTAAGCCCCAGCTGAACTGAAGGTTGTGGCAGCAGGATCGGTAACGGGATCGGCAACACGCAGAGGGGGATCGAGCTTATCCTCAGCTTGCGCAATATTCCTCTTCGATCGGCCTTTCCGACCGACTGAGTGCCCACATGCTCGTTTCGTGGGTTGACTTAGGCATACAGAGTTCATCCCCAGTCTAAGCATACGGAGTTCATTCCCAGTCTAAGATCGGACCGGATCGAGGGTTGCGGTAGCAAGATAAGTAGTAGGATCGAGAGCATGCAGGGGGGACCGAGCCAATCCCTTACTTGCACATTCTGCCTCTCCGGCCGGCTGAGCGCCCGCACACTCATTTCGTGGGTTGGCTTAGGCATACGGAGCTCATTCCATGTCTAAGCATACTGAGTTCATTCCCAGTCTAAGATTTTGAGCCACGGTGCACATGCTGGGCTCGGGCATGTGCTGGTGCCACTTTTTTTTTGCTCGGGGCACCATCGCCGGAGCATCACCGGAGAGCCTAATCGGTGGCATTGGGGGTTCCGATGATTGGGGGGGCCGGGGGGTGTGCGCATATGATGTGCGATGGGTGCTAGTACTTGTGTCTAAGACAGCCTAAAACATAAGCGTACGGGCACTAAAACAACGGGAAGGGCTGATTATGCAAGTTAAAAAGAAACAGGATAAGAAGGTAGAATTCTAGAAATGCTCTTGTATTCACTGAAACGGAAGTGTTTGATGGTGTACAAATGAGGGAGGAGTAGCCCTCTATTTATAGTTGAGGCTCTAGCTTTCACTTAATGGCAATATCCCTAGAATAAAGGCTAAAATCATCGGATTATACAGATTACAATCAATTAGGATGCTAACTCTTGATTTTCAGGGTCAACCAAATCTACCAGGATGCTACTGCTGATCCTGCCTGCTTCCAGAAGCTTCCCTTGCATGTCTAGCACCTTGGGCCCTTCTGAATGTGGTGCGGGTAGCTTGTATGCCATGCCTTGGTCTCACAGGCTAGCCTGCAAGTTTGTCAAGTGTTCTGAACTCGTTTGCTAGGTTTTACGCGTAAATACACGCCAGCACACCTGGTCTGCGGGCCTCAACCTCTAGCTCACCTGCTGGTGTGCCGATGTGCCTGGCGTGCCCACCCAGGGCATGACATTCTCCTCCACTTGATTGTACAATGCCCTCGTTGTGTCTTCTGTATGGTACTACCTGATCTGGTCCTCGAACTACCATAAGTCATCTGTTGGTTCCCAACTCACCTTACTGTCTGAAAGTCCCTTCTAGTGCACCAAGTACTCTTGTCTTGGCTGATAGTTCTTCCGTCTCACCTCTCGATTAGCTATGATGCTGTGGACCTCCTTCTCATATGAGGCCCTTGCTCCCAATGGCACACGCTTTGACTCTGCCTGTCCTGGATCTCCCTCATCCTCATGGAACGGCTTGAGCATGCTCACATGGAACATCGGGTGTACCCTCAGCTTGGGTGGCATATCTAGCTTGTAGGCAACCTTGCCTACCCTCTAGACTACTCGAAAAGGTCCCTCATACCTCTGAACTAGGCCTTTGTGCAGCCCCCTATGGCGCATAATGGGATGCAGCTTCACCAACACCAAGTCTCCAACCTGGAACTGTACGTCCCGCCTATTCTGGTCTGCCCACTTTTTCGACCTCTTGACTGCCTTGTGTAGACAAACTCTGGCCAAGTCAGTTTGCTCCTGCCATGCCTTGGTAAACTTGTATGCTGTTGGATTCAACCCTGTATAACCTGCAGCAATCGAACCAGGTCTTAGTGGTTGTTGCCCTGTCATAACCTCAAATGGGCTCTGGTTCGTTGCCTCGCTCCTTTGCAAGTTGTAGGAAAACTACGCAATATCTAGTAGCTTTGGCCAGTCCCTTTGTATGGCACTCACATAGTGCCTGAGGTAGACTTCCAATAGTCCATTCACTCGTTCTATCTGTCCATCGGTCTACGGATGCATGCTGGTGGAAAAGTTCAAGTCTGACCCCAATAGCTTGAACAACTCAGTCCAGAACCTGCTCGTGAAATGCCCGTCCCGATCACTAACAATGGTCCTCGGCACTCCCCAGTACTTAACCATGTTCTTTAGGAACAATCGAGCTGCCTCCTCGGTTGGGCACTCCTTGGTTGCTGGAATGAAGATTCCATACTTGGAAAACCTATCCACCACTACCATGATGCTTCCAAACCCTTCTACTTTGGGTAGACTGCCTATAAAGTCCAAAGAAACACTCTCCCATGGTCATTCTGGCACTGGCAATGGCTCCAAAAGACCGCCTGGTTTCTTGAGCTCCACCTTGTCCTGTTGGCACACAAGACAAGTCTTCACATATGCCTCCACTTCGTCCCTTATGTGTGGCCAGTAATACTGGTCCTCGATCAACGCCAAGGTATGGCTCACTCCGGGGTGTCCAGCCCTCCTTGAATCATGGTATTCTTGCAAAACCTCCTTGCAGAGCTTTCCGTGCTATGACACAAACAGTCTACTTCCCCTAGTGTACAGCAAGCCATCCTATAACCAAAACTACCTAGTCTTACCTTGCTGGGCGTAATCCATCAAAGCCTTGGCTGTAGGATCATGCGCAAGTCCCTCCTTGATGCGTGGCATCAGTGACCCCTCTGGTTGGCTAATGGCAGCAAGGTTAGCCTTCCTGCTTAGGCGTCTGCCACTAGGTTCTCCTGCCCCGACTTGTACTCCATTTGGAAATCAAATTCCGTAAGAAAATCTTGCCATCTCGCCTGCTTGGGGGATAGCTTCTTCTACGTATGGAAGTAGTTGGTCGCTACATTGTCCATCCTAACCACAAACCTTGGCCCCAACAGGTAATGGTGCCATGTGCACAAGTAGTGCACCACTGTAGTCATCTCTTTCTCTTGGACCGCGTACTTGTGCTCAATCTCGTTCAGCTTCCTGTTCTCGAATGCAACTGGACGTCCCTCCTGCATCAACACACCCCCTATGGCAAACTCTGATGCATCCGTATGCACCTCATACAGCTTGGCATGGTCTGGCAAGGCCAAGACTGGCTCCTCGATCACAGCCTGCTTCAACCTTTCAAAGGCTTCCTGGCACCCTGTGCTTTACTCCCATGCTTTCCCTTTCTTGAGCAAGTCTATCAATGGCGTGGCTATTACTGAGTGACCTTTGACGAAGTGCCTGTTGTAGATCTCAACTCAGTGACCTTGGCTGGCGGTTGCCACTCCAGGATGGCATGTATCTTGCCTTCATCCATGCGTATCCTGCCACTTCCCACTATGTGGCCAAGGAACGGAATCTCCTGCTGGGCAAATGAGCACTTCTCCCTCTTGACAAATAGCTTGTGCACCTGTAACACCTCGAACACCTGTCTCAAGTGGTCTACATGCTCTCCCAAAGTCTGGCTGTAGATCACAATGTCATCCAAATAAACCATAACAAATCGATCAAGGAATGACTGAAGTACCTTGTTCATAGGGGTGCAGAATGTTGCTGGGGCATTCGTGAGTCCGAAAGGCATCACTAACAACTCATACGAACCATACCGAGTGACACATGCTATCTTTGGCTCATCTCCCTCCGCGATCCTGACTTGATAGTAGCCTGACCTCGAATCCAGCTTGGTGAACCACCTTGCACTCCTAAGTTGATCGAACAAGTCCACAATGAGTGGGATGGGGTACTTGTTCTTGATGGTCAGCTTGTTCAAAGCCCGATAGTCTATGCACAGTCGCAACGACCCATCATGCTTGCGTTGAAATAGAATCGGTGCACCATAAGGTGCCTTCGATGGCCTGATGAAGCCAGCATCAACTAACTCTTTGAGCTACTTCCTCAACTCCTCTAACTCTGGTGGAGACATTCGGTAAGGGCTCTAGCTGGTGGTTTGGCCTCGGACACCAGCTCGATCTTGTGGTCCACCTCTCTCTTAGGTGGTAGCTTGCTAGGTAGCTTTGCAGGTATGACATCACTAAAGGTCTTCAACACCTTCTGCACCTCCAAGGGTGACTCGGTTTCCCTTTCCCTTGGCTCATCATAGTTCAGGGCTGCCAAAAAGGTGTCTTCTTGTCTGCTTACCACCTTGGCAAATTGGATGGCTGACACCACTCGCGACCCAACTCCAAACCCTCTCTTCAACGGCATTAGGCATTGGCACCGTGCATCCAAGATGCAAACACAATCGGCAAAAGGCATAAAGAGGGCATTAATCTGAACAAGGAAATCCGACCCAATCACAAACTCATAGTCATCAAGGGGTATTACCTCAATGGTCTCCTTGCCTTTCCAGTCTCTAAGCTACAACTCCACTCCCCGTGCTACTCCAATGGCTGGAACTTTCTTGGAATTCATCGTTTTGATGGTACCAATCCCTTTCTGCACCTTTAGTTTGAGCTTTCGGGCTCTATCACCTGAAATAAAAAGATGTGAGGCACCTGTGTCCACCAGTACGCTCACCTTTTGACCCACAACCATCAGATCCGCAAACATTAAGCCTTTTGGCTTGTGACTCCCCTTACTCTAGACAGTATTGAGCAGTAATGACCTAAGCTTTGCTACCCCTGACTCTGGCTCTTCGTCAGACTCCTTGTCTACAACAGCTAGCTTGCCCTTCTGTGGGTAATTGTGCGCTATGTGGCTCCCTCCACATAGGTAGCAGGCTAGTGGCTTTCGATCCCCTTTTGCTTTCCACTTTCCTGCTGGTGGCTTCCTCTCGCCATCCTTGGTTGAACTATCTCGGTCTCCATCCTTCGACTCCTGGTCATGATCCTTCCCCTTGGACTGCTTCTTTCAGTCCCTATCATCCCTGCCCTTACCCTTGGGCTTGGTAGACTCGAACTTGTTTAGAGGCTTGAACTCTATCAAGGCCTCGGCAGTAGTCATGGCGTTAGCCAAGTCATGAACTCCTCTCTTTTGTAGCTTATGCTTCACCCATGGCTTCAGCCCATCCATGAAAGCAAATAAAGCATCCTTCTCACCTAGATCTGAGATCTGTAGCATCAGTTCAGAGAATTTCTGGAGATACTCCCTTATGCCCCTTGCTAGCTCAGCCTGAGTAACTTTTCCCGCACCTCATCATCGGCATACTCCGGGTAAAATTGTTCTCTGAACTCCTTTTGGAACTCTGCCTAGGTTCCAATCTTGGCGCTCCCACACCTGACATCATCACACATGTGCCTCTACCACAATAAGGCTACATCAGTGAGATACATAGCAGCGGTGCTTACCTTTATCGCCTCGTCTTGCATGCCCATGGCCTGGAAGTACTGCTCCATACCCCAAAGGTAGTTATCTACTTCCTTGGCCGCCCTAGTCCCCTTGAACTCCTTAGGCTTGGGGACATCCAATCTGGACTTGGACACTCCAACAAACATGCCATTCCCAATGGCAGTCTTGCAAGCAACGAGCTCACTGGTAAGCTCCTCCATCCGCTGGCGCATGGCCTCCATGCCATCGTGCGAGGTCAGCACTTCAGCCTCCAAGGTCTAATTCTTTTGGGTGAACACATCCAAGCCTTTGTTGAGAGCAGCTTGCAGCTCACTTTTGATCTCCTCCCCCATGGATTCTAGCAATGGAATGTGAGTCTCTACCCCTTCAAGCTTTTCCTCCATGTAGCCCATGGTCACCTCCACCTTGGCCAACCTACCGTCCATGGTAGACCAGATATCTCTAGAACTGGCTTTCCTCCCTCTTCCATGCCCATGCTCCTGGCCTCTAGTTGTTGGTTAGTAGCGTCACTTTGGGATGCCATCTCCTCTAACCTGCACAACACAAACAAGCAGAATAGAACTTGCTTTGATACCAACTGTCACAGGCTCTGACCTTAGACTTAGAAACCGATAAGCCCTAGGCTTGGAATCTCCTTCTTTATGCCTAAGTCAGCCTAAAACACAAGCGTACGAGCACTAGAACAACAGAAAGGGCTGATTACGCAAGTTAAAGAGAAACAAGATAAGAAGGTATCTTATGCCTGCTTCTAGAAGCTTCCCTTGCGTGTCCAGCACCTTGGGCCCTTCTGGATGTGGTGCGGGCAGCTTCTATGCCAGGCCTTGGTCTCACGGGCTGGCCTGCAAGTTGGGCGGGCGTTCTGAACTCGTTTGCTAGGCTTTACGCGTAGATACCCGCCAGCATGCCTGGTCTGCGGGCCTCAAACTTTGGCTTGCCTACTGGTGCACCTGATGTGCCTGGTGCACCCAACCAGGGCATGAAACTTGGCCCTTATATTGGCCCCCTATCCCTTATCAAACCTCAAGAACTCACACCCCCTTAAAGTGCATTTGAGATTTTCTAGGTTTGCTGCCAGTAGCCATTAAAGTGTCTGAAATGGGGACACTTTTTTCAAACGATCACAAAATCTTTTCCACTTCGAGTTATTAGCTGAATTTTTTTATGCATGCCAACAAAAATACAAGGATCACCTCTACAAATTTGGGGACAAAACTCTTTCTAAAAAAATTTTAAAAAATCCCGAATCGTAAAAAGTTTTGAAAATCATGAAAAATAGAAAATGGGTCATCTTGCCACGAAACTTCACATGAAGGTTTAGGGGACCATTGTATGAATTTGCAAGCCATAAAAAATGCAATGGCATGGCAGAAATATGAAGATGCGCTTGAACTCACCTACCACCCGTTCGATCCCCGGCTTGTGCATCCTGCCTCTCTGGTCGGTTGAGCACCCGCACGCTCGTTTCGTGGGTTGAATTAGGCATACGGAGTTCATCCCCAGTCTAACCATACGAAGTTCATTCCCAGTCCAAGATCGGACCAGGCCGAGGGTTGCGACAATAGGATCGGTAGCATGCAGGGGGGATCGGGCCGATCCCTGGCTTGCGCATTCTGCTTCTCCGGCCGGCTGAGCGCCCACACGCCCATTTCATGGGTTGACTTAGGCATAGGGAGTTCATTCCATGTCTAAGCCCAGTCGGACCGAGGGTTGTGGTAGCGGGACCAGCAGCACTCAGAGGGGGACCCGACCAATCCCCGACTTATGGATTATGCCTCTCCGGTCGGCTCAGCACCTGCACGCTCATTTCATAGGTTGACTTAGGGATACGAAGTTCATTCGCAGTATAAGATCAGACCAGACCGAGGGTTGTAGCAGCAAGATCGACGGCATGCAGGGGGATCGGGCCGATCCCCGGCTTGCGCATTCTGCCTCTCCGGCAAGCTGAGCACCCGCACTCCCGTTTCGTGGGTTGGCTTAGGCATAGGGAGTTCATTCCATGTCTAAGCCCAGCCGGACCGAGGATTGTGGCAGTGGGACCAGCAGCACGCAGAGGGGGACCAGGCTGATCTCCGACTTGCGCATTATGCCTCTTCAGCTGGCTCAGCGCTTGCACGCTCGTTTTGTGGGTTGACTTAGGCATACGGAGTTCATTCCCAGTCTAAGATCGGACCGAGGGTTGAAGCAGCAGGATTGACAGCACGCAGGGGGGATCGGGTCGATCCCCGGCTTACGCAATCTGCCTCTCCGGTCGGCTGAGCTCCCGCACACCCATTTCGTGGGTTGGCTTAGGCATAGGGAGTTCATTCCATGTCTAAGCCCAGCCGGACCGAAGGTTGTGGCAGCGGGACTAGCAGCACGCAGAGGGGGACCGGGCCGATCCCTGACTTGCGCATTATGCCTCTCCGGCCAGCTCAGTGCCTGCACGCTCATTTCATGGGTTGACTTAGGCATACGGAGTTCATTCCCAGTCTAAGATCAGACCAGACCGAGGGTTGTAGCAGCAAGATCGACAGTACGTAGGGGGATCGAGCCAATCCTCGGCTTACGTATTCTGCCTCTCCGATCGCCTGAGCGCTCACACGCTCGTTTCATGGGTTGGCTTAGGCATACGGAGTTCATTCCATGTCTCACCATACTGAGCTCATTCCCAGTCTAGGGTCGAACCAGATCGAGGGTTACGGTAGCAGGACCAGCAGTAGCGTCGGTAGCATGCAGGGGGGGACTGGGTTGATCCCTGGCTTGCGCATTATGCCTTTCCGACCGACTGGGTGCCCACACGCTCGTTTCGTGGGTTGACTTAGGTATACGGAGTTCATCCCCAGTCTAAGCATACGAAGTTCATTCCTAGTCTAAGATCAGACCGGATCGAGGGTTGCAACAGTAGGATCGACAGCACGCAGGGGGGATCAAGCCGATCCCCGGCTTACGCATTCTTCCTCTTCGGCTTGCTGAGTGCCCGCACGCCCGTTTCATGGGTTGGCTTAGGCATAGGGAGTTCACTCCACGTTTAAGCCCCAGTCGGACCAAGGGTTGTGGCAGCGGGACCGATAGCACGCAGAGGGGGATCGGGCCGATCCCTGGCTTACGCATTATGCCTCTCCGGCCAGCTCAACGCCCGCACGCTCATTTTGTGGGTTGACTTAGGCATACGGAGTTCACTCCTAGTCTAAGATCAGACCGAATCGAGGGTTGCGGCTGTAGGATCGATAGCACGCAGGGGGGACCGGGTCGATCCCTGGCTTGCGCATTCTACCTCTCCGTTCAGCTAAGCGCCTGCACGCTCGTTTCATGGGTTGGCTTATGCACACGGAGTTCATTCCATGTCTAAGCATATAGAGTTCATCCCAATCTAAGATCGGACCAGACCAAGGGTTACGACAATAGGACCAGCAGCAGGATCGACAGCACGCAGAGGAGGATCGGGCCGATCCCCAGTTTACTCATTCTACCTCTCCGACCGACTGAGTGCCCGCACGGTTGTTTCATGGGTTGGCTTAGGCATATGGAGTTCATTCCATGTCTAAGCCCCAATCGGACCAAGGGCTGTTGCAGCAGGACCGGCAGCTGGATCCACAACACGCAGAGGGGGACCAGGCTGATCCCCAGCTTGAGTGTTATGTCTTTTCGATCGACCTCTCCGGCCGGCTGAGCGTCTGCACGCTCGTTTCGTGGGTTGACTTAGGCATACGGAGTTCACCCCCAGTCTAAGCATACAGAGTTCATTCCCAATCTAAGATCGGACCAGACCAAGGGTTACGGTAGCAGGATTGGTAGCACGAGGGGGATCGGGCCGATCCCTGGCTTGCGCATTCTGCCTCTTCGATCAGCTGAGCGCCTGCACGCCCGTTTTGTGGGTTGGCTTAGGCATAGGGAGTTCATTCCATGTCTATGCCCTAGCCGGACTGAGGGTTATGGCAACGAGACCGGCAGCACACAGAGAAGGATCGAGTCGATCCTCGGCTTGCGCGTTATGCCTCTTCGGCCGGCTCAGCACCCGCACGCTCATTTTGTGGGTTGACTTAGGCATACGGAGCTCATTCCTAGTCTAAGATCAGACCGGATCGAGGGTTGTGACAGCAGGATTGACAGCACACAGGAGGGGATCGGGTCGATCCCTGGCTTGTGCATTCTGCCTCTCCGATCGGCTGAGCGCTTGCACGCTCGTTTCATGGGTTGGCTTAGGCATACAGAGTTCATTCCATGTCTAAGCATACAGAGTTCATCCCAATCTAAGATCGGACCGGACCAAGGGTTGCGACAGTAGGACCAGCAGTAGGATCGATAGCACATAGAGGAGGATCGGGCCGATCCCTGGTTTACTCATTGTACCTCTCCGATCGGCTGAGTGCCTGCACTCTTGTTTCATGGGTTGGCTTAGGCATACGGAGTTCATTCCATGTCTAACCCCAACCGGACCGAGGGTTGTTGTAGTAGGATCGGCAGCTGGATCGGCAACACGCAAAGGAAGACCGGGCTGATCCCTAGCTTGCGTATTATACCTCTTCGGTCAGCCTCTCTGGTCTGTTGAGCACCTGTACGCTCATTCGGTGGGTTGACTTAGGCATACGGAGTTTATCCCCAGTCTAAGCATACAGAGTTCATTTCCAATCTAAGATCGGACCGGACCGAGGGTTACGGTAGCACGAGGGGGACCGGGCCGATCCTTGGCTTACGCATTCTGCCTCTTCGATTGGCTGAGCACCTGCACGCCCGTTTCGTGGGTTGGCTTAGGCATAGGGAGTTCATTCCATGTCTATGCCCCAGCCAAACTAAAGGTTATGGCAGCGGGATCAGTAGCACGTAGAGAGGGATCGAGCCCATCCTTGGCTTACGCATTATACCTCTCTGGTCGGCTCAGCACCCGTACGCTCATTTCGTGGGTTCACTTATGCATATGGAGTTCATTCCCAGTCTAAGATTGGACCAAACCAAGGGTTGTGGTAGCAGGATCGACAGCATAAGGGGGGACCAGGTCGATCCCCGGCTTGCACATTCTGCCTCACCGATTGGCTGAGCGCCCGCACGCTCGTTTCGTGGGTTGGCTTGGCATAGGGAGTTCATTCCATGTGTAAGCCCCAGTCAGACCAAGGGTTGTTGCAGCGGGACCGACAGTACACAGAGGGGGATCGGGTCGATCCCTAGCTTGCGCATTATGCCTCTTCGGCCGGCTCAGCGCCCGGACGCTTGTTTCGTGGGTTGACTTATGCATATGGAGTTCATTCCCAGTCTAAGATCGGACCGAATCGAGGGTTGTGGCAACAGGATCAACAGCACACAAGGGGGGAGTTGGCCAATCTTCGGCTTGCGCATTCTGCCTCTCCGGCTGCCTGAGCGCCCGTACGCTCGTTTTGTCGGTTGGCTTAGGCATATGGAGTTCATTCTATGTCTAAGCATACGGAGCTCATTCCAAGTCTAAGATTTTGAGCCATGGTGCACATGCTGGGCTCTAGCATGTGCTGGTGCTGCATTTTTTTTCCCGGGGCACCATCGCCGGAGCATCACCGGAGAGCCTAGCCGGCGGTGTTAGGGGTCCCGACAATTGGGGGGTCGGGGGGTGTGCGCACATGATGTGCGATGGGTGCTGGTACTTGGCCCTTATATTGGCCCCCTATCCATCATCAAACCTCGAGAACTCACACCCCCTTAAAGAGCATTTGAGATTTTATAGGTTTGCTACCAGTAGCCATTAAAGTGTCTAAAATAGGGACACTTTTTTCAAAGGGTCACAAAATCTTCTCCACCTTAAGTTTTTAGCTGAATTTGTTTGTGCATCCCAACAAAAATACAAGTATCACCTCTACCAAATTTGGGGACAAAACTCTTTCTGAAAAAATTTTAAAAACTCCCGAACCGTAAAAAGTTTCAAAAATCGTGAAAAATAGAAAACGGGTCGTCTTGCTGCGAAACTTAACATGAAGGCTTAGGGGACCATTGTATGAATTTACAAGCCATAAAAATGGCATTGGCACGGCAGAAATATGAAGATGTGCTTGAACCCACCTACCACCCGTTCGATCCCCGGCTTGCGCATCTGCCACTCTGGTCGGCAGACCGCCCGCACGCTTGTTTCGTGGGTTGACTTAGGCATACGGAGTTCATCCCCAGTCTAAGCATACGGAGTTCATTCCTAGTCTAAGATCAGACTAGATCGAGGGTTGCGATAGTAGGATCGACAGCACGCAGAGGGGACCGGGCCGATCCCCAACTTGTGCATTCTGCCTCTCCGGTCGGCTGAGCGCCCGCATGCCTGTTTCGTGGGTTGGCTTAGGCATAGGGAGTTTATTCCATGTCTAAGCCGCAGCCAAATCGAGTGTTGTGGTAGTAGGACCGGCAGCGGGATCGGCACCACACAAAGGGGGACCGGGCTGATCCTCGACTTACGCATTATGCCTTTTCGACCGACCTTTCCGATCGGCTAAGCACCCACACACTCGTTTCATGTGTTGACATACTCATACGGAGTTCATCCCCAGTCTAAGCATCCAAAGTTCATTCCCAGTCTAAGATCGGACCAGAGCGAGGGTTGCGGTAGCAGGATCAGTAGCACGTAGGAGGGATCGGGCCGATCCCCAACTTGCGCATTTTGCCTCTCCGGTTGGTTGAGCGTCCACATGCCCGTTTCATGGGTTGGGTTAGGCATAGGGAGTTCATTCCATGTCTAAGCCCCAGCTAGACTGAGGGTTGTGGTAGCGGGACCAGCACCACGTAGAGGGGGACCAGGTCGATCCCTGGCTTGCGCATTATGTGTCTTCGGCCGGCTCAGTGCCTGCACGCTCATTTCGTGGGTTGACTTATGCATATGGAGTTCATTCCCAGTCTAAGATCAGACCAGACCGAGGGTTGTGGCAGCAGCATCGACAGCACATAGGGGGGATCGGGCCTGGCCCCGGCTTGCGCATTTAGCCTCTTCGATCGGCTAAGTGCCCACACGCTTGTTTTGTGGGTTGGCTTAGGCATACAGAGTTCATTCCATGTCTAAGCGTATGGAGTTCATTCCCATTCTATGATCGGACCGGACCGAGCATTGCGACTACAAGACTAGCAGCAGGATCGGTAGCACGTAAGGGGGGACTGGGTTGATCCCCGGCTTGCGCATTCTGCCTCACTAGCTGGCCTCTCCGATCGTCTGAGCGTTCGCACTCTCATTTCGTGGGTTGACTTAGGCATACGGAGTTCATCCCCAATCTAAGCATAGGGAGTTCATTCCCGGTCTAACATCAACCGAATCGAGGGTTGCAGCAGCAGGATCGACAGCACGCAGGGGCGACTGAGCTGATGCCTGGCTTGTGCATTCTGCCTCCTCGACCGGTCCAGCACCCGCACACCCGTTTTGTGGGTTGGCTTAGGCACAAAGAGTTCATTCCATGTCCAAGCCCCAGCTGGACCGAGGGCTGTGGTAGTGGGACCGACAGCACGCAGAGGGGGACCAGGTTGATCCTCGGCTTGTGCATTCTGCCTCTCCTACCAACTGAGTGCCCACACGCTCGTTTCGTGGGTTGGCTTAGGCATACAGAGTTCATTCCATGTCTAAGCATACAGAGTTCATTCATAGTCTAAGAGTTTGAGCCACTGTGCACATGCTAGGCTTGGGCATGTGCAGGTGCCACCTTTTTTTCCCTCAGGGCACCATCGTCGGAGCATCGTCGGAGAGCCTAACCGACGGCATTGGGGGTTCCAACGTTTGCTGGGCCGGGGTGTGTGCGCACATGATGTGCGATGGATGCTGGTACTGGGCCCATATATTGGCCCCCTATCCCTCATCAAACCTCAAGAACTCACACCCCCTTAAAGAGCATTTGAGATTTTATAGGTTTACTGCCAGTAGCCATTAAAGTGTCTGATATGGGAACACTTTTTTCAAACGATCACAAAATTTTCTCCACTTTCAGTTTTTAGCTGAATGTTTTTGTGCATGCCAACAAAAATAAAAGGATCACCTCTACCAAATTTGGGGACAAAATTCTTTCTAAAAAAATTTTAAAAAATCCTGAACTGTAAAAAGTTTCAAAAATTATGAAAAATAGAGAACGGGTCGTCTTGCCACGAAACTTCACATGAAGGCGTAGGGGACCATTGTATGAATTTACAAGCCATAAAAATGGCATTGGCATGGCAGAAATATGAAGATGTGCTTGAACCCACCTACCATCCGTTCGATCCCTGGCTTGCGCATCCTGCCTCTCTGGTCGGCTGAGCGTCCGTACGCTCATTTTGTGGGTTGACTTAGGCATACGAAGTTCATTCCCAATCTAAGATCAGACCAGACCGAAGGTTGTGGCAGTAGATCGACAGCACGCAAGGGGATTGGGATGATCCCCGGCTTACGTATTCTGCCTCTCCGGCCGGCTGAGCGCCCGCATGCCCATTTCATGGGTTGGCTTAGGCATAGGGAGTTCATTCCATGTCTAAGCTCCAGCCGGACCGAGGGTTGTGGCTGCGGGATCGACAGCAGGTAGAGGGGGATTGGGTCGATCCCCAGCTTGCATATTATGCATCTTCGACCGGCTGAGTGCCTGCACGCTCATTTCATGGGTTGACTTAGGCATAGGGAGTTCATTCCATGTCTAAGCCCAGCTGGATCGAGGGTTGTGGCGGCGGGACCAGCAGCACGCAGAGAGGGACCAGGCCGATCCCTGACTTGCGATTATGCCTCTCCGATCGGCTCAGTGCCTGCACACTCATTTCATGGGTTGACTTAGGCATACGGAGTTCATTCTCAGTCTAAGATCGGACCGGACTGAGGGTTGTGGCAGCAGAATCGACAGCATGAAGGGGGGGATCGGGTCGGTCCCTAGCTTGCGCATTTTGCCTCTCTGACCGGCTGAGCACCCGCACGCTCATTTCGTGGGTTGCCTTAGGCATACAAAGTTCATTCCATGTCTAAGCCCCAGTCGGACCGAGGGTTGTGGTAGCAGGATCGACAGCGAGATCGGTAGCATACAGAGAGGGACTAGGCTGATCCTCGGCTTGCATATTATGCCTCTTTGGTCGACCTCTCCGACCAGCTGAGTGCCCGTACGCTCGTTTTGTGGGTTGACTTAGGCATACGGAGTTCATCCCCAGTCTAAGCATACGGAGTTCATTCCCAGTCTAAGATCGGACCGGACTGAAGGTTTCAGTAGTAGGATTGAGAGCACGCAGGGGGGACCGGATCGATCCTCGGCTTGCGTATTCTACCTCCCCGACTGGCTGAACGCCCACACTCCCATGTCGTGGGTTGGCTTAGGCATAGGGAGTTCATTCCATGTCTAAGCCCCAGTCGGACCGAGGGTTGTGGCAACGGGACCAGCAGCACACAGAGGGGGATCGAGCGTTGCGGCATACAGAGTTCATTCCATGTCTAAGCATACGGAGTTCATTCCAAGTCTAAGATCGGATCGAATCGAGGGTTACGGCAGCAGGACCAGCAGCAAGATCGGTAGCACGTAGGGGGGATTGGGTCGATCCCTGACTTGCACGTTCTGCCTCTCTGGCCAACCTCTCCGACTGGCAGAGCGGTCGTACGCTCGTTTCATGGGTTGACTTAGGCATACGGAGTTCATCCCCAGCCTAAGCATACGGAGTTCATTCCCAGTCTAAGATCGAACCGGACCGAGGGTTGTGGCAGCAAGATCGGTAGCACACAGGGGGGACCAAGCCGATCCCCGGCTTACGCATTCTGCCTCTTCGACCGGCTGAGTGCCCGCACGCCCGTTTCATGTGTTGGCTTAGGCATAGGGAGTTCATTCCATGTCTAAGCCCCAACCGGACCGAGGGTTGTGGCAGTGGGACCGACAGCACGTAGAGGGGGACCAGGTCGATCCTCGGCTTGTGCATTCGGCCTCTCCGGCCGGCTGAGCGCCCGTACGCTCGTTTTGTGGGTTAACTTAGGCATACAGAGTTCATCCCTAATCTAAGCATATGGAGTTCATTCCCAGTCTAAGATTGAACCGAACCGAGGGTTGCGGCAGCAAGATCGATAGCACACAAGGGGGACCAAGCCGATCCTCGGCTTGCGCATTCTACCCCTCCGACTGGCTGAGTGCCCGCACACCCGTTTCGTGTGTTGGCTTAGGCATAGGGAGTTCATTCCATGCTAAGCCCCAGTCGGACCGAGGATTGTGGTAGCGGGACTAGCAGCACGTAGAGGGGGATCGGGTCGATCCCCGGCTTGTGCATTCTGCCTCTTCGGCCGACTGAGCGCCCGTACGCTCGTTGCGTGGCTTGGCTTAGGCATACGGAGTTCATTCCTAGTCTAAGAGTTTGAGCCACGGTGCACATGCTGGGCTCGGGCATGTGCTGGTGCTGCATTTTTTTCGCCCGAGGCACCATCGTCGGAGCATCGTCGGAGAGCCTATCCGGTAGCATTGGGGGTTCCGATGATTGGGGGGGTCGGGGGTGTGCGCACATGATGTGCGATGGGTGCTGGTACTTGGCTCTTATATTGGCCCCCTATCCCTCATCAAACCTCGAGAACTCACACCCCCTTAAAGAGCATTTGAGATTTTATAGGTTTGCTGCCAGTAGCCATTAAAGTGTCTGAAATAGGGACACTTTTTTCAAACGGTCACAAAATCTTCTCCACTTTGAGTTTTTGGTTGAATTTTTTGTGCATACCAACAAAAATACAAGCATCACCTCTACCAAATTTGGGGACAAAAATCTTTCTAAAAAAATTTTAAAAAATCTCGAACCGTAAAAAGTTTTAAAAATCGTGAAAAATAAAAAACGGGTCACCTTGCCGCGAAACTTCATGTGAAGGTGAACGGGACCATTGTATGAATTTACAAGCCATAAAAATGGCATTGGCATGGTAGAAATATGAAGATGTGCATGAACCCACCTACCATCCATTCGATCCCTGGCGTACGCATCCTGCCTCTTTGGTCGGCAGAGCGTCCGCAAGCTCGTTTCGTGGGTTGGCTTAGGCATACGGAGTTCATTCCATGTCTAAGCATAAAAAGTTCATTCCTAGTCTAAGATCGAACCGGACCGAGGCTTGCGGTAGTAGGACCAGTAGCAGGATCGACAGCATGCAAGGGGGACCGGGTCGATCCCCGGCTTACGCATTCTGCCTCTCCGGTTGATTGAGTGCCCGCACGCTCGTTTCGTGGGTTGACTTAGGCATACGGAGTTCATCCCCAGTCTAAGCATACGAAGTTCATTCCCAATCTAAGATTGAACCAGACTGAGGGTTAGGGCAGCAGGATCGACAGCACGCAGAGGGGGATCGGGCCGATCCCCGGCTCGGGCATTCTGCCTCTCCGACTGGCTGAGCGCCCGCACACCCGTTTCGTGGGTTGGCTTAGGCATAGGGAGTTTATTCCATGTCTAAGCCCAAGCTGGACCGAGGGATGTGGCAACAGGATCGGTAGCATGCAGAGGAGGACTGGGCCAATCCCCAGCATGCGCATTCTGCCTCTCCAGCCGGCTGAGCACCCGCACGCTCGTTTCGTGGGTTGGCTTAGGCATACGAAGTTCATTCCATGTCTAAGCATACGGAGTTCATTCCCAGTCTAAGAGTTTGAGCCATGGTGCACATGCTAGGCTCGGGCATGTACTGGTGCTGTATTTTTTTCGCCCAGGGCACCATCGTCGGAGCATCACCGAAGAGCCTAACCGGCAACATTGGGGGTTTCGGCGATAGGGGGGCCGAAGGGGTGTGCGCACATGATGTGCGATGGCTGCTGGTACTTGGCTCTTATATTGGCCCCCTATCCCTCATCAAACCTCGAGAACTCACACTCCCTTAAAAAGCATTTGAGATTTTACAGGTTTGTTGCCAGTAGCCATTAAAGTGTCTGAAATGGGGACACTTTTTTCAAACGGTCACAAAATCTTCTCCACTTCGAGTTTTTAGCTGAATTTTTTATGCATGCCAACAAAAATACAAGGATCACCTCTACCAAATTTGGGGACAAAACTCTTTTTAAAAAAATTTTAAAAAATCCTGAACCACAAAAAGTTTTACAAATCTTGAAAAATAGAAAACAGGTCGTCTTGCCACGAAACTTCACATGAAGGTGTAGGGGACCATTGAATGAATTTACAAGCCATAAAAATGGCATTGGCATGGCAGAAATATGAAGATGTGTTTGAACCCACCTACCACCCGTTCGATCCCCGGCTTGTGCATCCTGCCTCTTTGGTCGACTGAGCGCCCGCACGCCCGTTTCATGGGTTGGCTTAGGCATAGGGAGTTAATTCCATGTCTAAGCCCCAGCTGGATCGAGGGTTGTGGCAGTGGGACTGACAGCATGCTGAGGGTGATCGGGTCGATCCCCGACTTACGCATTATGCCTCTCCGACCGACTCAGCACCCGCACGCTCGTTTCGTGGGTTAACTTAGGCCACGGAGTTTATTCCTAGTCTAAGATCGGACCAGACCAAGGGTTGTGATAGCAGGATCGACAGCACGTAGGGGGGATCAGGCCGGTCCTCGGCTTACGCACTCTGCCTCTCAGGCCAGTTGAGCACTCGCACGCTCGTTTCGTAGGTTGGCTTAGGCATACGGAGTTCATTCCATGTCTAGGCATACGGAGTTCATTCCCAGCCTAAGATCAGACCGGACCGAGGGTTACGACAGCATCACCAACAATAGGATCGGTAGCACGTAGGGGGAATCGGGCCGATCCCCGGATTGCACATTCTGCCTCTTCGGTCGACTGAGTGCCCGTACGCTCATTTCGTGGGTTGGCTTAGGCATACGGAGTTCATTCCTTGTCTAAGCCCCAGTTGGACCGAGGGTTGTTGTAGCAGGACCAACAGCAGGATGGGCAGCACGTAGAGGGGGACCCGACTGATCCCTGGCTTGTGCAATATGCCTCTTCGGCTGACCTCTCTAGCTAGCTGAGCGCTCGCACGCTCGTTTCATGGGTTGACTTAGGCATATGGAGTTCTTTCCCAGTCCACGATCGGACCGGATCGAGGGTTGCAACAGCAGGATAGACAACATGCAAGGGGGTCCGGGCCGATCTTCGACTTGCGTATTTTGCCTTTTCGATTGGCTGAGTGCCCGCACACCCGTTTCATGGGTTGGCTTAGGCATAATGAGTTCGTTCCAATGTCTAAGCCCCAGTTAGACTGAGGGTTGTGGCAGTGGGATCGGTAGCACGCAGAGGGGGACTGGGTCGATCCCCGGCTTGTGCATTATGCCTCTTCGATCGGCTTTGTGCCCGAACGCTCATTTCGTGGGTTGACTTAGGTATACGGAGTTCATTCCCAGTCTAAGATCAGATCGGACTGAGGGTTGCACCAGCAAGATCGATAGCACGCAGGGCGGACCGAGTTGGTCCCCGGCTTGCGCATTATGCATCTCCGGCCGGTTGAGTGCCCGTACGCTCATTTCGTGGGTTGGCTTAGGCATACAGAGGTCATTCCATGTCTAAGCGTATGGAGTTCATTTTCCGTCTAAGATCAGACTAGACTGAGGGTTACGATAGCAGGACCAGCAGCAGGATCGGCAACACGCAGAGGGGGATCAAGCTGATCTCTGACTTGCGCATTCTGCCTCTTCGATCGGCTGAACGCCCGCGCGATCGTTTCATGGGGTGACTTAGGCATACGGAGTTCATCCCCAGTCTAAGCGTACGGAGTTCATTCCTAGTCTCAGATCGGACCGGACCGAGGGTTGCGGCAGCAGCATCAACAGAATGCAGGGGGAACCAGGCTAATCCCCAGCTTGTGCATTCTGCCTTTCCGGTCGACTGAGTGACCACACGCCCATTTCGTGGGTTGGCTTAGGCATAGGGAGTTCATTCCACGTCTAAGCCCCAGCCGTATCGAGTGTTGTGGTAGCGGGACCGATAGCACGCAAAGGGGGATCGGGCCGATCCTTGGCTTACGCATTATGCCTCTCCGACCAGCTCAGCGCCCGCACACTCATTTTGTGGGTTGACTTAGGCATACGGAGTTCATTCCCAATCTAAGATCGGACCGGATCGAGGGTTGCGGCAGCAAGATCGAAAGCACGCGGGGGGAATGGGTCGGTCCTTGGCTTGCGCATTCTGCCTATTCGGTCGGCTGAGTGCTCGGATGCTCGTTTCATGGGTTGCCTTAGGCATACGGAGTTCATTCCATGTCTAAGCATACGGAGTTCATTCCCAATCTAAGATCGGACCGGACCGAGGGTTGCGGCAGCAGGACTAGGAGCAGGATCGGCAGCACGCAGGGGGGACCGAGCCGATCCCCGGCTTGCGTATTCTACCTCTTCGGTCGGTTGAGTGCCCGCACGCTCGTTTCATGGGTTGGCTTAGGCATAGGGAGTTCATTCCATGTCTAAGCCCCAGCTGGACAGAGGGTTGTGGCAGCGGGACCGACAACACGCAGAGGGGGACCGGGCCGATCCCCGACTTGCGCATTCTGCCTCTCCAGTCGACTGAGCGCCCGTACGCTCATTTGATGGGTTAGCTTAGGCATACAGAGTTGATTTCATGTCTAAGCATACGGAGTTCAGTCCCAGTCTAAGAGTTTGAGCCACGGTGCACATGCTGGGCTTGGAGAGCCTAACCGGTGGTATTGGGGGTTCCGGTGATTGGGGGGGCCGGGGGTGTGCACACATGATGTGCGATGGCTGCTGGTACTTGGCCCTTATATTGGCCCCCTATCCCTCATCAAACCTCGAGAACTCACACCCCCTTAAAGAGCATTTGAGATTTTATAGGTTTGCTGCCAGTAGCCATTAAAGTATTTGAAATGGGGATACTTTTTTCAAACGGTCACAAAATCTTCTCCGCTTCGAGTTTTTAGCTTAAATTTTTTGTGCATGCCAAAAAAAATACAAGGATCACCTCTACCAAATTTAGGGACAAAAATATTTCTAAAAAAATTTTAAAAAATCCTGAACCACAAAAAGTATTGAAAGTCGTGAAAAATAGAAAATGGGTCGTCTTGCCATGAAACTTCACATGAAGGTGTAGGGGACCATTGTATGAATTTACAAGCCATAAAAATGGCATTGGCATGGCAGAAATATGAAGATGTGCTTGAACCCACACACCACTCGTTCGATCCCCGACTTGCGCATCCTGCCTCTCTGGTCAGTTTAGCGTCTGCACACTCATTTTGTGGGTTTACTTAGGCATACGGTGTTCATCCCTAGTCTAAGCATACAGAGTTCATTCCCAGTCTAAGATCGGATCGGACTGAGGGTTACGTAGTAGCATCCGCAGCACGCAGAGGGGATCGGGCCGATCCCCGACTTACGCATTCTGCCACTCCGACCGGCTGAGCACACGCACGTCCGTTTCATGGGTTGGCTTAGGCATAGGGAGTTCATTCCATGTCTAAGCCCCAATCGGATTGAGGGTTGTGACAGCGAGACCAATAGCACGTAAAGGGGGATTGAGCCGTTCTCGGCTTGCGGATTATGCCTCTTCGGCCGACTCAGTGCCTACACGCTCATTTTATGGGTTGACTTAGGCATACGAAGTTCATTCCTAGTCTAAGATCAGACCGGACCGAGGGTTGTGGCAGCAGGATCGACAGCACGTAGGGGAGACCGGGCCGGTTCCCAGCTTGTGCATTCTACCTCTCTGACCGGTTGAGCTCCCACAAGCTCGTTTCATGGGTTGGCTTAGGCATATGGAGTTCATTCCATGTCTAAGCATATGGAGTTCATTCCTAGTCTAAGATTGGACTGAATCGAGGGTTGCGGTAGCAGGACCAGTGGCAGGATCGATAGCACGTAGGAGGGATCGGGCTGATCCCCGACTTGTGCATTCTGCCTCTTCGATCGGTTGAGCGATCGCATGCTCGTTGCATGGGTTGGCTCAGGCATACAGAGTTAATTCCATGTCTAAGCCCCAGTCGGACTGAGGGTTGTGGCAACAAGACCGACAGTGGGATCGACAGCACGCAGAGGGGAACCGGGCTGATCCCCGGCTTGGGCATTATGCCTCTCTGGTCGGCTCAGCGCCCGAACGCTCATTAAAGTATTTTGACTTAGGTGTATGGAGTTCATTTCCAGTCTAAGATCGGATCAGATCGAGGGTTGTGATAGCAGGATCGACAGCACGCAGGGGGGATCGAGCTGGTCCCTAGCTTACGCATTCTGCCTCTCCGACCGGTTGAGCACCCGCACGCTCGTCTCATGGGTTGGCTTAGACATACGGAGTTCATTCCATGTCTAAACATATGGAGTTCATTCCCAGTCAAAGATCGGACCAGACCGAGGGTTGCGGTAGCAGGACCAGTGACAGGATCGATAGCACGCAGGGGGGACCGGGTCGATCCCTAACTTGTGTATTCTCCCTCTTCGGCCAACCCTCCGATCGACTGAGCGCATGCATGCTTGTTTTTTGGGTTGACTTAGGCATGCGGAGTTCACCCCCAGTCTAAGCATACGGAGTTCATTCCCAGTCTAAGATCGAACCATATCGAGGGTTGTGGCAGTAGGATGGACAACACGTAGGGGGGACCAGGCCGATCCTCAGCTTGCGCATTCTATCTCTCTAGCCGACTGAGCGCTCGCAAGCTCGTTTCGTGGGTTGGCTTAGGCATACAGAGTTCATTCCATGTCTAAGCCCCAGTCTGACCGAGGGTTGTGGCAGCAGGACCGTAGCGGGATCTACAGCACGCAGAGGGGGACCAAGCTGATCCCCAGCTTATGCATTATGTTTCTCCAGTTGGCCTCTTCGGTCGGCTGAGTGCCTGCACGCTCGTTTCATCGGTTGACTTAGGCATACGGAGTTCATCCCCAGTCTAAGCATACGAAGTTCATTCCCAGTCTAAGATCGGACTAGATCGAAGGTTGCGACAACAGGATCGATAGCATGTAGGAGGGACCGGACCGATCCTCGGCTTGCACATTCTGCTTCTCCAGCAGGTTGGGTGCCCGTATGCCTGATTTATGGGTTGGCTTAGGCATAGAGAGTTCATTCCATGTCTAAGCCCCAGCAGAACTAATGGTTGTGGTAGCAAGACTGACAACACTCAGAGGGGGATCGAGCCGATCCTCGGCTTGCGCATTATGCCTCTTCGGTCAGCTCAGCCCCCAAACGCTCATTTCATGGGTTGACTTAGGCATACGGAGTTCATTCCAGTCTAAGATTGGACCGGACCGAGGGTTGCGGCAGCAAGATCGATAGCACGTAGGGGGGACCGGGCCGGTCCCCAGCTTGCGCATTCTGCCTCTTCGGCCAGTTGAGCACCCACACGTTCGTTTCGTGGGTTGGCTTAGGCGTACGGAGTTCATTCCATGTCTAAGCATACAGAGTTCATTCCCAGTCAAAGATTGGACCAGACCGAGGCTTACGGTAGCAGGACCGGCAGTAGGATCGTCTGCACGTAGGGGGACCGGGTCGATCCCCAGCTTGCGCATTTTGCCTCTCAAGCCGTCTGAGCGCCCGTACACTCGTTTCGTGGGTTGACTTAGACATATGGAGTTCATACCCAGTCTAAGCATACGGAGTTCATTCCCAGTCTAGGATTGAACCAGACCGAGGGTTGCGACAGCAGGATCGGCAGCACGTAGGGGGGACTAGGCCGATCCCTGGCTTGCTCATTTTGCCTCTTCGATCGGCTGAACGCCCGCATCCCTGTTTCGTGGGTTCGCTGACACATAGGTAGTTCATTCCATGTCTAAGCCCCAGCCAGGCCGAAGGTTGTGGTAGCGAGACCGGCAGCACACAAGGGGGATCGGGCCGATCCCCAGCTTGCGCATTCTACCTCTCCGACCGGCTTAGCGCCCGCACGCTCGTTTCATGGGTTGGCTTAGGCATACGGAGTTCATTCCATGTCTAAGCATACGGAGTTCATTCCCAGTCTAAGAGTTTGAGCCACGGTGCACATGCTGGGCTTGGGAATGTGCTGGTGCCATATTTTTTTCACTTGGGGCGCCATCGTCGGAGCATCACCGGAGAGCCTAACCGACGGCATTGGGGGTTTCGACGATTGGGGGGGCCGGGGGGTGTGCGCACATGATGTGCGATGAGTGCTGGTACTTGGCCCTTATATTGGCCCCCTATCCCTCATCAATCCTCTAGAACTCACACCCCCTTGAAGAGCATTTGAGATTTTATAGGTTTGCTGCCAGTAGCCATTAAAGTGTCTAAAATAGGGACACTTTTTTAAAATGGTCACAAAATCTTCTCCACTTTGAGTTTTTAGCTGAATGTTTTTGTGCATGCCAAAAAAAATAAAAAGATCTCCTCTACCAAATTTGGGGACAAAACTCTTTCTAAAAGAATTTTAAAAAATCCAGAACCGTAAAAAGTTTTGAAAATCGTGAAAAATAGAAAACGGGTCGTCTTGCCACGAAACTTCACATGAAGGTGTAGGGGACCATTGTATGAATTTACAAGCCATAAAAATGGCATTGGAATGGTAGAAATATGAAGATGTGCTTGAACCCACCTGCCACCCGCTCGATCTCCAACTTCCGCATCCTGCCTCTCCGGTCGGCTGAGCGTCCGCACGCTCGTTTCATGGGTTGACTTAGGCATACGGAGTTCATCCCCAGTCTAAGCATATAGAGTTCATTCCTAGTCTAAGATGAGACCAGACTGAAGGTTGCGGTAGCAGGATCGGCAGCATGTAGGGGGGATCGGGTTGATCCTCGGCTTGCGCATTCTGCTTCTCCAGCTAGCTGAGCTCCTGCACGCCTGTTTCATGGGTTGGCTTAGGCATAGGTAGTTCATTCCATGTCTAAGCCCTAGCCGAACCAAGGGTTATGGCAACGGGACTGGCAGCACGCAGAGGGGGATCAGGCCGATCCTTGGCTTGCGCATTCTGCCTCACAGGCCTGCTGAGCACCCGCACGCTCGTTTCGTGGGTTGGCTTAGGCATATGGAGTTCATTCCTTGTCTAAGCATATAGAGTTCATTCCCAGTCTAAGAGTTTGAGCCATGGTGCACATGCTGGGCTTGGGCATGTGCTGGTGCAACATTTTTTTTTCTCGGGGCACCATCATCGGAGCATCGTCGGAGCATCGCCAGAGAGCCTAACCGACGGCATTGGAAGGTTTCGGTGATTGGGGGGCCGTGTGGGTGTGCGCACATGATGTGCAATGGGTGCTGGTACTTGGCCCTTATATTGGCCCCCTATCCCTCATCGAACCTCTAGAACTCACACCCCCTTAAAGAGCATTTGAGATTTTAAAGGTTTGCTGCCAGTAGCCATTAAAGTGTCTGAAATGGGGACACTTTTTTCAAACGGCCACAAAATCTTCTCCACTTAGAGTTTTTAGCTGAATTTTTTTAGGCATGCCAAAAAAAATACAAGGATCACCTCTCCCAATTTTGGGGTCAAAAATATTTCTAAAAAAATTTTAAAAAATCCTGAACCGCAAAAAGTTTCAAAAATTGTGAAAAATAGAAAACGGGTCGTCTTGCCGCGAAACATCACATGAAGGCTTAGGGGACCATTGTATGAATTTACAAGCCATAAAAATGGCATTGGAATGGCAAAAATATAAAGATGTGCTTGATCCCACCTACCACCAGTTCGATCCCCGGCTTGCGCATCCTGCCTCTTTAGTTGGCTGAGAGTTCGCACACACGTTTCGTGGGTTGACTTAGGCATACAGAGTTCATTCCCAGTCTAAGCATATGGAGTTCATTCCCAGTCTAGGATCGGATTGGACTGAGGGTTACGGTAGTAGGATCGGTAGCACGCAGGGGGGACTGGGCCGATCTTTGGCTTGCGCATTCTGCCTCTCCAGCCGACCGAGCGCCCGCACGTCTGTTTCCTGGGTTGGGTTAGGCATAGGGAGTTCATTCCATGTCTAAGCCCCAGTCAGACAGAGGGTTGTGGCAGCGGGACTGGCAGCACGCAGAAGGGGACCGGGCCGATCCCTGACTGGCACATTATGCCCCTCCGGCCGGCTCAGCATCTGCATGCTTGTTTCATGGGTTGACTTAGTCATACGGAGTTCATTCACAGTCTAAGATCAGACCGGACCGAGGGTTACGACAGTAGGATCGACAGTACACAGGGGGGACCAAGTCGATCCTCGGCTTGCGTATTCTGCCTCTCCGATCGGCTGAGCGCCCGCACGCTCGTTTCGTGGGTTGGCTTAGGCATAAGGAGTTCATTCCATGTCTAAGCCCCAACAGGACCGAAGGTTGTGGTAGTAGGACTGGTAGTGGGATCGACAGCACGCAGAGAGGGACCCGGTTGATCCTCGGCTTGTGCATTATGCCTCTCCGATCGACTGAGCACCCACATGCTCATTTCATGGGTTGACTTAGGCATACGGAGTTCATCCCCAGTCTAAGAATACGGAGTTCATTGCCAGTCTAAGATTGGACTGGATCAAGGGTTGTGGCAGCAGGATTGGCGGCACACAGGGGGGACCGGGCTGATCCCCGGCTTACGCGTTCTGCCTCTTTGGCCGGCTAAGCGCCCGCACGCCCTTTTCGTGGGTTGGCTTAGGCATAGGGAGTTCATTCCAGGTCTAAGCCCCAGCCGAATCGAGGATTATTGCAGCGGGACCGACAGCACATAGAGGGGGACTGGGCCGATCCCCGGCTTGTGCATTGTGCCTCTCCGGTCGGCTCAACACCCGAACGCTCGTTTCGTGGGTTGACATAGGCATACAAAGTTTATTCCCAGTCTAAGATTAGATTGGACCGAGGGTTACGGTAGTAGGATCAACAGCACGCAGGGGGGATCAGGCCAGTCCTCGGCTTACGCATTCTGTCTCTTTGGTCGGCTGAGCGCCCGTACGCTCGTTTCGTGCGTTGCCTTAGGCATACGGAGTTCATTCCATGTCTAAGCATATGGAGTTCATTCCTAGTCTGAGATCGGACCAGACTGAGGGTTTTGGCAGCAGGACCAGTAGCTAGATCGGCAGCGCTCAGGGGGGATCGGGCGAATCCCCGGCTTGTGCATTCTGCCTTTTCGGTCGATTGAGCGCCCGCATGCCCATTTCGTGGGTTGGCTTAGGCATATGGAGTTCATTCCATGTCTAAGCATACGGAGTTCATTCCTAGTCTAAGATTTTGAGCCACGGTGCACATGCTGGGCTCGGGCAGGTGGTGTTGCCGAATTTTTTTTCCTGGGGCACCATCGTTGGAGCATCACCAGAGAGCCTAACCAGCGGCATTGGGGGTTCCGGCGATTGGGGGGCCCGGGGGGGTGCGCACATGATGTGTGATTGGTGCTGGTACTTGGCCCTTATGTTGGCCCCCTATCCCTCATCAAACCTGGAGAACTCACACACCCTTAAAGAGCGTTTGAGATTTTATAGGTTTGCTGCCAGTAGCCATTAAAGTGTCTGAAATTGGGACACTTTTTTCAAAAGGTCACAAAATCTTCTCCACTTCGAGTTTTTAGCTGAATTTTTTTGTGCATCCCAAAAAAAATACAAGGATCACCTCTACCAAAATTGGGGATAAAACTCTTTCTAAAAAAATTTTAAAAAATCCTGAACCGTAAAAAGTTTCAAAAATCGTGAAAAATAGAAAACGGGTCATCTTGCCATGAAACTTAAGGGACCATTGGATGAATTTACAAGCCATAAAAAAGGCATTGGCAAGGCAGAAATATGAAGATGTGCTTGAACCCACCTACCACCCGTTTGATCCCCAGCTTGTGCATGCTGCCTCTCTGGTCGGCTGAGCGCCCGCACGCTCGGTTCGTGGGTTCACTTAGGCGTACGGAGTTCATCCCCAATCAAAGCATATGGAGTTCATTCCCAGTCTAAGATCAGACCGGATCGAGGGTTGCGGTAGTAGGATCGATAGCACGCAGGGGTGACCGGGCCGATCCCCAGCTTGCGCATTCTAGCTCTCCGACTGGCTGAGCGCCCGCACGCCCGTTTTGTGGGTTGGCTTAGGCATTGGGAGTTCATTCCATGTCTATGCCCCAGTCGGACCGAGGGTTGTGGCAGCGGGATCGGCCGCACGCAGAGGGGGACCGGGCGGATCCCCGCATGCACATTATGCCTCTCCGGTCGGCTTAGCACCAGCACGCTCATTTTGTGGGTTGGCTTATGCATACGGAGTTCATTCCCAGTCTAAGATCGGACCGAACTGAGGTTTCGGTAGTAGGATCAACAGCACACAGGGGGGACCAGGTCGATCCTCGGCTTGCGCATTCTGCGTCTCCGGCCAGCTGATCGCCCGCACGCTCGTTTCATGGGTTGGCTTAGGAATATAGAGTTCATTCCATGTCTAAGCCCCAGCCAGACCGAGGGTTGTGGCAGCAGGATTGGTAGTGGGATCAGCTGCATACAGAGGGGGACCGAGCTGCATACAGAGAGGGACCGAGCTTATCCCCGGCTTGCGTATTATGCCTCTCTGGTTGGCTGAGTGCCCGTAGCTCGTTTTGTGGGTTGACTTACGCATACGGAGTTCATCCCCAGTCTAAGCATATGAGTTCATTCCTAGTCTAAGATCAGACTAGACCGAGGGTTGCGGTAGCAGGATCGGTAGCACGCAGGGGGGACCGGGCCGATCCCCGGCTTGCGCATTCTGCCTCTCCGGTCGGTTGAGCGCCCGCATGCTCGTTTCGTGGGTTGGCTTTGGCATAGGGAGTTCATTCCATGTCTAAGCCCCAGCCGGACCGAGGGTTGTGCCAGCGGGATCGGTAGCATGTAGAGGGGGACTGGGCAGATCCTCCGCTTGTGCATTATGCCTATTCGGCCGGCTCAGCGCCCGCACGCTCATTTCGTGGGTTGACTTATGCATATGGAGTTCATTCCCAGTCTAAGATCAGACCAGACTGAGGGTTGCAGTAGCAGGATCGACAGCAAGTGGGGGGGGATTGGGTCGATCCCCTGCTTGAGCATTCTGCCTCTCCGGCTGGCTGAGCGCCCGCACACTCATTTTATGGGTTGGCCTAGGCATACAGAGTTCATTCCATGTCTAAGCATGCGGAGTTCATTCCCAGTCTAAGATTTTGAGCCACGGTGCACATGCTGGGCTCGGGCATGTGGTGGTGCCATATTTTTTTCACCCGGGGCACCATCGCTAGAGCATCGCCCGAGCATCATCGGAGAGCCTAACCGACGACATTGGGGGTTCCAACGTTTGGCGGGCCCGAGGGTGTTCGCACATGATGTGCGATGGTTGCTGGTACCTGGCCCTTATATTGGCCCCCTAACCCTCATCAAACCTCGAGAACTCACACCCCCATAAAGAGCATTTGAGATTTTACAGGTTTGCTGCCAGTAGCCATTAAAGTGTCTAAAATGGGGACACTTTTTTCAAATGGTCACAAAATCTTCTCCACTTCGAGTTTTTAGCTGAAATTTTTTGTGCACGCCAACAAAAATACAAGTATCACCTCTACCGAATTTGGGGACAAAACTCTTTCTAAAAAAATTTTAAAAAATCCCAAACCACAAAAAGTTTTGAAAATCGTCAAAAATAGAAAATGGGTCGTCTTGCCACGAAACATCACATGAAGGCTTAAGAGACCATTGTATGAATTTACAAGCCATAAAAATGGCATTGGCATGGCAAAATTCTGAAGATGTGCTTCAACCCACATACCACCCATTCGATCCCCGGCTTGCGCATCCTGCCACTCTGGTAGACTTAGCGCCCGCACGCTCGTTTCGTGGGTTGACTTAGGCATACGGAGTTTATCCCCAGTCTAAGCATACGGAGTTCATTCCTAGTCTAAGATCAGACTGGACCGAGGGTTGCGACAGCAGGATTGACAGCACGCAGGGGGGACCGGGTCGATCCCCGGCTTACGCATTCTGCCTCTTCGACCGGTTGAACGCCCGCATGCCTGTTTCGTGGGTTGGCTTAGGCATAGGGAGTTCATTCCATGTATAATCCCCAGTCGGACCGAGGGTTGTGACAGCGGGACCTGTAGCATGCAGAGAGGGATCAGGCCGATCCTCGGCTTGCGCATTATGCCCCTCCGGTCAACTCAGTGCCCGCATGCTCATTTCATGGGTTGACTTAGTCATCCAGAGTTCATTCCCAGTCTAAGATCAGACCAGACCAAGGGTTGTGGTAGTAGGATCGACAGCATGCAGGGGGGACTGGGTCGATCCCCGGCTTGCGCATTCTGCCTCTCTAGCCGACTGAGGCATTCTGCCTCTCTGGCCGGCCTTGTTTCATGGGTTTGCCTAGGCATACGGAGCTCATTCATTGTCTAAACATACGGAGTTCATTCCCTGTCTAAGATTGGATCGGACGGAGGTTTGCGGTAGCAGGATCGGTAGCACACAAGGGTGGATCGGGTCGATACCCGGCTTCTACATTCTGCCTCTCCGGCCTGTTGAGCACCTGTACGCTCGTTTCATGGGTTGGCTTAGGCATACGGAGTTCATTCCATGTCTAAGCCCCAGTCGGACTGAGGGTTGTGGCAGTAGGACTGGCAGCGAGATAGGCAGCACGTAGAAGGGGATCGAGCTGATCCCCGACTTGTGCATTATGCCTCTCCGGCTGGCTGAATGCCCACACGCTCATTTCGTGGGTTGACGTAGGCATACGGAGTTCATTCTCTGTCTAAGATCGAACCAAACCGAGGGTTACAGTAATAGGATCTACAGCACGCAGGGGGGATCGGGCCGATCCCTGGCTTGCGAATTCTGCCTCTTCGGCCGGCTGAGGGCAGCACGCCCCATCTTGGGTTGGCTTAGGCATAGGGAGTTCATTCCATGTCTAAGCCCCAGTCAAACTGAGGGTTATGGCAGTGGGACCGGCAGCACGCAGAAGGGGACCGGGTTGATCCCCAACTTGCGCATTATGCCTCTTCGGTCGGCTCAGCGGCCGCATGCTCGTTTCGTGGGTTGACTTATGCATACGGAGTTCATTCCCAATCTAAGATCAGACCAGACCAAGGGTTGCGATAGCAAGATCGATAGCACGCAGGGGGGACCAGGCTGATCCTCGACTTACGTATTCTGCCTCTTCGGTCGGATGGGCGCCTGCACGCTCGTTTCATGGGTTGGCTTTGGCATACTAAGTTCATTCCATGTCTAAGCATACGGAGTTCATTGCCAGTCTGAGATTTTGAGCCATGGTTCACATGCTGGGCTCAGGCATGTGATGGTGCCGTATTTTTTTCACTCGGGACACCAACGTCGGAGCATCGTCGGAGAGCCTAACCGGCGGCATTGGGGGTTCCGACGATTGGGGGGGCCGAGAGGTGTGCGCACGTGATGTGCGATGGGTGCTGGTACTTGGCCCTTATATTGGCCCCCTATCCCTCATCAAACCTCGAGAACTCACACCCCCTTAAAGAGCATTTGAGATTTTATAGGTTTGCTGCCAGTAGCCATTAAAGTGTCTGAAATGGGGACACTTTTTTCAAACGGGCACAAAATCTTCTCCATTTCAAGTGTTTAGCTGAATTTTTTTGTGCAAGCCAAGAAAAATACAAGGATCACCTCTAACAAATTTGGGGACAAAAATATTTCTAAAAAAATTTTAAAAAATCCCGAACCGCAAAAAGTTTCAAAAATCCTGAAAAATAGAAAACGGGTTGTCTTGCCATGAAACTTCACATGAAGGCTTAGGGGACCATTGTATGAATTTACAAGCCATAAAAATGGCATTGGCATGGCAGAAATATGAAGATGTGCTTGAACCCACCTAACACCCGTTCGATCCATGGCTTGCGCATCCTGCCTCTCCGGTCGACTGAGCGCCCGCACGCTCATTTCGTGGGTTGACTTAGGCATACAGAGTTCATCCCCAGCCTAAGCATACAGAGTTCAATCCCAGTCTAAGATCGGACTGGACCGAGGGTTGTGACAGTAGGATTGACAACATGTAGGGGGACTAGGCCGATCCCCGGCTTGCACATTCTGCCTCTACGATCGGCTGAGCACCCGCACGCCCATTTCGTGGGTTAGCTTAGGCATAGGGAGTTCATTCCATGTCTAAGCCCCAATCGGATCAAGGGTTGTGGCAGTGGGACTGGCAGCACACAGAGGGGGACCGGGCCGATCCCTAGCTTACGCATTATGCCTCTCTGACTGGCTCAGCGCCCGCACGCTCGTTTTATGGGTTGACTTAGGCATACGGAGTTCATCCCCAGTCTAAGCATATGGAGTTCATTCCCAGTCTAAGATCGGATCGGACCGAGGGTTGCGACAGCAGGATGAGGAGCAGGATCGGTAGCATGTAGGAGGGGATCGGGTCAATCCCTGGCTTGTGTATTCAACCTCTCCGATTGGCTGAGCACCCATGTCACGCCTTGGGCGGGTGCGCCAGGCACATCAGGTGCACCAGCAGGCATGCTGACGGGTATCTGTATGCCAAACCTAGGAAACAAGTTCAGAATGCCCGCTCAACTTGCAGGCTAGCTCGTGAGACCAAGGCCTGGCATACAAGCTGCCCGTACCACATCCAAAATGGCCTAAGGTGTTGGACACACAAGGGAAGCTTTTGGAAGCAGGCAGGATCAGCTGGAGCATCCTGGCAGATTTGGTTGACCCTGAAAATCAGGAGTTAGCATCCTGATTGATTGTAATTTGTATAATCCCATGATTTTAGCCTTTATTCTAGGGATATGCCATTAAGTTGTAGCTGGAGCCTTAACTATAAATAGAGGGCTACTTTACCCTCATTTGTACACCATCAAACACTTTTGTTTCAGCGAATACAAGAGTATTTCCAGAATTCTGTCTTCTTATCCTGTTTCTCTTTAACTTGCGTAATCAGCCCTTCCCATTGTTCTAGTGCCTGCATGCTTATGTTTTAGGCTGACTTAGACATAAAGGAGGAGATTTCAAGCCTAAGGCCATATGGTTTCTGAGTCTAAGGTCAGAGCCCATGATAGTTGGTATCAAAGCGGGTTCGATTCTGTGTTTGTGTTGTGCAGGTTAGATCGTGATTGAGGAGATGGCATCCCAAAGCGATGTTGCTAGCCAACAACCAGAGGCCCAAGAGCATAGGCGTGGAAGAGGCAAGAAAGCCAGTTCTAGAGATATCTGGTCTACCATGGATGGTAGGTTGGCCAAGGTGGAGGTGACCGTAGGCAACATGGGGGAGAAGCTTGAGGAGGTAGAGACTCACATTGCGTCGCTAGACTCCATGGGGGAAGAGATCCAAAGTGAGCTGAAAGCTACTCTCAACAAAGGCATGGACGTGTTCACCCAAAAGAATCAGACCTTGGAGGCTGAAGTGCTGACCTTACACAATGGCATGGAGGCCATGCGCCAGCAGATGGAGGAGCTTGCCAGTGAGCTCGTTGCTTGCAAGACTGCCATTGGGAATGGCATGTTTGCTGGAGTGTCCAAGTCCAGATTGGATGTCCCCAAGCCTAAGGAGTTCAAGGGGATTAGGGCAGCCAAGGAAGTAGACAACTACCTATGGGGTATGGAGCAGAACTTCCAGGTGATAGGCATGCAAGACGAGGTGATAAAGGTAAGCATCGCTACTATGTATCTCACTGATGTAGCCTTATTATTGTGGAGGCACAGGTGTGATGATGTCAGGCATGGGAGTACCAAGATTGGAACCTGGGCAGAGTTCCAAAAGGAGTTCAGAGAACAATTTTACCCGGAGTATGTCGATGATGAGGCATAGGCAAAGTTGCACAGGCTGAGCCAGCAAGGGGACATAAGGGAATATGTCCAAAAATTCTCTGAACTGATGCTACAGATATCGAATCTAGGTGAGAAGGATGCTTTATTTGCTTTCATGGATGGGCTGAAGCCGTGGGTGAAGCATGAGCTACAAAGGAGAGGAGTTCATGACTTGGCTAAAGCCATGACTACTATCGAGGCCTTAATAGAGTTCAAGCCTCTGAACAAGTTCGAGTCTACCAAGCCCAAGGGTAAGGGCAGGGATGATAGGGACCGAAAGAAGTAGTCCAAGGGGAAGGACCGTGATCGGAAGTCCAAGGATGGAGACCGTGATCAAGAGTCCAAGGATGGAGATCGAGACCGTTCAACCAAGGATAGCGAGAGGAAGCCACCAGCAGGTAAATGGAAAGCAAAAAGGGATCGAGAGCCACTAGCATGCTACCTATGTGGAGGGAGCCACATAGCACGTAATTGCCCATAGAAAGGCAAACTGGTTACTATAAACAAGGAGTCTGACGAGGAGCCAGAGTCAGGGGCAGCAAAACTTGGGTCATTGGTGCTCAATGCTGTCCAGAGTAAGGGGAGCCATAAGCCAAAGGGCTTGATGTTTGCGAATCTAATGGTTGTGGATCAGAAGGTGAGCACACTGGTGGACACAGGTGCCTCACATCTTTTTATTTCAGGTGATGGAGCCCGGAAGCTCAGACTAAAGGTGCAGAAAGGGACTGGTACCATCGAAATGATGAACTCTAAGGAGGTTCCAGCCATTAGAGTAGCATTGGGAGTGGAGTTATAGCTTGGAGACTGGAAAGGCATGAAGACCATAGAGGTAATACCCCTTGACGACTATGAGTTTGTGATTGGGTTTGATTTCCTTATTGGATTAACACCCTCCTTGTGCCTTGTGCTGATTGTATTTGCATCTTGGATGCATGGTGCCAATGCCTAGTGCTATTGAAGGGAGGGTCCGAAGTTGGGTCATGGGTGGTGTCAGCCATCCAATTTGCCAAGGCGATAAGTAGATAAGAAGACACCTTCTTGGCAGCCCTGAAATATGATGAGCCAAGGGAGAAAGAGATCGAGTCACCCTTGGAGGTGCTAAAGGTGCTGAAGACCTTTAGTGATGTGATGCCCGCAAAGCTGCTAGCAAGCTACCACTTAAGAGGGAGGAGGACCACAAGATCAAGCTGGTGTCCGAGGCTAAGCCACCAGCTAGAGCCCCTTACCGAATGTCTCCACCAGAGTTGGAGGAGTTGAGGAAGCAGCTCAAAGAGTTAGTTGATGCTGGCTTAATCAGGCCATCGAAGGCACCCTATGGTGCATCAGTTCTATTCCAGCATAAGCATGATGGGTCGTTGCGGCTGTGCATAGACTACCAGGCTTTGAACAAGCTAACCATCAAGAACAAGTATCCCATCCCACTCATTGCGGACTTGTTCGATCAACTTGGGAGTGCAAGGTGGTTCACCAAGCTGGATTTGAGGTCGGGCTACTATCAAGTCAGGATCATGGAGGGAGATGAGCCAAAGATAGCATGTGTCACTCGGTATGGTTCGTATGAGTTCTTGGTGATGCCTTTCGGACTCATGAACGCTCCAGCAACATTTTGCACCCTTATGAACAAGGTACTTCCTTGATTGATTTGTTATGGTTTATTTGGATGACATTATGATCTACAGCCAGACTTTAGGAGAGCATGTAGACCACTTGAGACAGCTGTTCGAGGTGTTGCAGGCACACAAGCTGTTTGTCAAGAGGGAGAAGTGCTCATTCGCCCAGCAGGAGATCCCATTCCTAAGCCACATAGTGGGAGGTGGCAGGATACGCATGGATGAAGGCAAGATACACGCCATCCTGGAGTGGCAACCGCCAGCCAAGGTCACTGAGTTGATATCATTCCTTGGGCTGGTTAACTACTATAGGCACTTCATCAAAGGTCACTCAGCAATAGCCACACCATTGACTGACTTGCTCAAGAAAGGGAAAGCATGGGAGTGGAGCGCAGGGTGCCAGGAAGCCTTTGACCGAGAAGCCAATCTTAGCCTTGCCAGACCATGCCAAGTCGTATGAGATACATACGGATGCATCAGACTTTGCCATAGGGGGTGTGTTGATGCAGGAGGGACGTCCAGTCGTGTTTGAGAGCAGGAAGTTGAACGAGACTGAACGCAAGTACACGATCCAAGAGAAGGAGATGACTGCAGTGGTACACTGCTTGCGCACTTGGCACCATTACCTGTTGGGGTCGAGGTTCATGGTGAGGATGGACAATGTGGCAACCAGCTACTTCCATATGTAGAAGAAGCTGTCCCCCAAGTAGGCAAGATGGCAAGATTTTCTTACAGAATTTGATTTTCAGATACAGTACAAGCCAGGACAGGCGAACCTAGTGGCAGATGCCCTGAGCAAAAAGGCTAACCTTGCTGCCATTAGCCAACCAGAGGGGTCACTAGTGTCGCGCATCAAGAAGGGACTTGTGCATGATCCTACAACCAAGGCTTTGATGGAGTACGCCTAACAAGGTATGACTAGGTAGTTTTGGTTGCAGGATGGGTTGCTGTACACCAGGGGTAGTAGACTGTTTATGCCACAGCACGGGAAGCTCTGCAAGGAAGTTTTGCAAGAATGCCATGATTCAAGGTGGGCTGGACACCTCGGAGTGAGCCACACCCTGGCGTAAATCGAGGACCTGTACTACTAGCCGCACATGAGGGACGATGTGGAGGCCTATGTGAAGACTTGTCTTGTGTGCCCACAAGACAAGGTGGAGCTCAAGAAACCATGAGGTCTCTTAGAGCCATTGCCAGTACCAGAGCAATCATGGGAGAGTATTTCTCTAGACTTTATAGTCGGTCTACCCAAAGCAGAAGGGTTTGGAAGCATCATGGTAGTGGTGGACAGGTTTTCCAAGTATGGAATCTTCATTCCAGCAACCAAGGAGTGCCCAGCCGAGGAGGCAGCTCGATTGTTCTTGAAGAACATGGTTAAGTACTGGAGAGTGCCGAGGACCATTGTTAGTGATCGGGATGGGCATTTCACGGGCATGTTCTGGACTGAGTTGTTCAAGCTGTTGGAGTCAGACTTGAACTTTTCCACTAGCATGCATCCACAGACCGATGGGCAGACAGAGCGAGTAAATGGACTATTGGAGATCTACCTTAGGCATTATGTGAGTGCCATACAAAAGGACTGGCCAAAGCTGCTAGATATTGCGCAGTTTTCCTACAACTTGCAAAGGAGTGAGGCAACGAACTAGAGCCCATTTGAGGTTGTGATAGGGCAACAACCACTAACACCTGGTTCGATTGCTACAAGTTATACAGGGTCAAATCTAGCAGCATACAAGTTTGCCAAGGTATGGCAGGAGCAAACTGACTTGGCTAGAGTTTGTCTACACAAGGCGGCCAAGAGGTCAAAGAAGTGGGCAGACCAGAATAGGCGGGACGAGCAGTTCCAAGTTGGAGACTTGGTGTTGGTGAAGCTGCATCCCATTGTGCACCATAGGGGGCTACAAAAAGGCCTACTCTAGAGGTATGAGGGACCTTTTCGAGTAGTCAAGAGGGAAAGTTGCCTACAAGATGGATATGCCACCCAAGCCGAGGGTACACTTGGTGTTCCATATGAGCATGCTCAAGCCGATGAGGGAGATCCAGGATAGGTAGAGGCAAAGCGTGCACCATTGGGAGAAAGGGCCTCATATGAGAAGGAGGTCCACAACATCATAGCTAACCGAGAGGTGAGACAAAAGAATTATCAGGCAAGACAAGAGTACTTGGTGTGCTGGAAGGGACTTTCAGACAGTGAGGTGAGCTGGGAACCAGCAGATGACTTATGGTAGTTCATGGACCAGATCAGGTAGTACCATGCAGAAGATGCAATGAGGGCATTGCGCAATCAGGTGGGGGAGAATGTCATGCCCTGGGAGGGCACGCCAGGCACATCAAGCACACCAACAGGAGAGCCAAAGGTTAAGGCCCATGACCAGGCGTGCTGGCGGGTATCTGTGTGCAAAGCCTAGCAAACGAGTTCAGAATGCCGGCCCAACTTGCAGGCCAGCCCGTCAGACCAAGGTCTGGCATAGAAGCTACCCGCACCACATCCAGAAGGGCCTAACGTGCTGGACACGAAGGGAAGCTTCTGGAAGCAGGCAGGATCAGCTGGAGCATCCTGGTAGATTTGGTTGACCCTGAAAATCAGGAGTTAGCATCCTGATTGATTGTAATCTGTATAATCCCATGATTTTAGCCTTTATTTTAGAGATATGCCATTAAGTTGTAGCTGGAGCCTCAACTATAAATAGAGGGCTACTCCACCCTCATTGGTACACCATCAAACACTTCTGTTTTAGTGAAAACAAGAGCATTTCCAAAATTCTGTCTTCTTATCCTGTTTCACTTTAACTTGCGTAATCAGCCCTTCCCATTGTTCTAGTGCCCGAACACTTGTGTTTTAGGCTGACTTAGGCATAAAAGAAGAGATTCCAAGCCTAAGGCCACACGGTTTCTGAGTCTAAGGTCAGAGCCCGTGACACCCGCACGCTCATTTCCTGGGTTGGCTTAGGCATACGAAGTTCATTCCATGTCTAAGCCCCAGTCGGATCGAGGGTTGTGGTAGCAAGACCCGCAGCAGGATTGGTAGCACGTAGAGGGGGTCGAGCTGATCCCCGGCTTGCGTATTATGCCTCTTTGACCAGTTGAGCGTCCGTACGCTCATTTCATGGGTTGACTTAGGCATACGGAGTTCATCCCTAGTCTAAGCATACGGAGTCAATTCCCAGTCCAAGATCAGATCGGACCGAGGGTTGCGGCAGCAGGATCGCAGCACGCAGGGGGATCGGGCCAATCCCCAGCTTGCACAATCTGCCTCTCCGGTCGACTGAGCGCCCGCACGCCCGTTTCATGGGTTGACTTAGGCATAGGGAATTCATTCCATGTCTAAGCCCCAGTCGGATCGAGGGTTGTGGCAGCGGGACCGATAGTACGCAGAGGAGGACCAGGTCGATTCCCGGCTTGCGCATTATGCCTCTTCGATCGGCTTAGTGCCCGTACACTTGTTTCATGGGTTGACTTATGCATACAGAGTTCATTCCCAGTCCAAGATCAGACCAGACCGAGGGTTACGGCAGCAGGATCGACAGCACGCATGGGGGGACCGGGTCGATCCTCGACTTGCACATTCTGCCTCTCCGGCCGACTGAGCGCCTGCACGCTCATGTCATGGGTTGGCTTAGGCATACGGAGTTCATTCCATGTCTAAGCCCCAGTCGAACCAAGGGTTGTGGTAGTAGGATCGACAGCGGGATCGATCGCACACAAAAGGGGATTAGGCTGATCCTCGGCTTACGCATTATGCCTCTCCGGCCGGCTGCGCACCCGCATGCTCATTTTCTGGGTTGACATAGGCATACGGAGTTCATACCCAGTCTAAGCATATAGAGTTCATTCCCAGTCTAAGATCGGACCAAAATGAGCGTTGCGACTGTAGGATCGACATCACGCAAGGGGGACTGGGCCGATCCCCGGCTTGCACATTCTGCCTCTCCGATCGGCTGAGCGCCCGCACGCTCGTTTCATGGGTTGGCTTAGGCATACGGAGTTCATTCCATGTCTAAGATTTTGAGCCACGATGCACATACTGGGCTCGACCATGTGCTGGTGCCGTATTTTTTTTGCCCGGGGCATCATCGACGGAGCATCGTCGAAGCATCGTCGAAGAGCCTAAATGGCGACATTGGGGGTTCCGATGATTGTGGCGGCCAGGGGGGTTGTGCGCACATGATGTCCGATGGGTGCTGGTACTTGGCCCTTCTATTGGCTCCCTATCCCTCATCAAACCTCGAGAACTCACACCCCCTTAAAGAGCATTTGAGATTTTATAGGTTTGCCGCCAGTAGCCATTAAAGTGTTTGAAATGGGGACACTTTTTTCAAATGGTCACAAACTCTTCTCCACTTCGATTTTTTAGCTGAATATTTTTGTGCTAGCCAACAAAAATACAAGGATCACCTCTACCAAATTTAGGGACAAAAATCTTACTAAAAAAATTTTCAAAAAATCCCGAACCATAAAAAGTTTTGAAAATCGTGAAAAAGAGAAAACAGGTCGTCTTTTCACAAAACTTCACATGAAGGCTTAGGGGACCATTTTATGAATTTAAAAGCCATAAAAATGTCATTGGCATGGCAGAAATATGAAGATGTGCTTGAACCCACCTACCACCCGTTCAATCCCCGGCTTGCGCATCCTGCCTCTCTAGTCGGCTGAGCGTCCGCACGCTTGTTTAATGGGTTGACTTAGGCAAACGGAGTTCATCCCCAGTCTAAACATATGGAGTTCATTCCTAGTCTAAGATCGGACCGAACCGAGGGTTGCGGCAGTAGGATCAGCAACACGTAGGAGGGACCAAATCGATCCTCGGCTTGCGCATTCTGCCTCTCCGGCTGGCTGAACGCCCGCACGCCTGTTTTATGGGTTGGCTTAGGCATAGGGAGTTCATTCCATGTCTAAGCCCCAACTGTATCGAGGGTTATGGCAGTAGGACCGGCAGCACGTAGAGGGGGATCGGGTCGATCCCTGGCTTGTGCATTATGCCTCTCCGACCGGCTCAATGCCCGAATGCTCATTTTGTGGGTTGACTTAGGCATACGGAGTTCATTCCCAGTCTAAGATCAGACCGAACCGAGTGTTGCGACAGTAGGATCGACAACACGCAGGGGGGACCGACGGCTTGCGCATTCTGGCTTTCTGGTCGGCTGAGCGCCCGCACACTCATTTCGTGGGTTGGCTTAGGCATACAGAGATAATTCCATGTCTAAGCCCCAGCCGGATTGAGGGTTATGGTGGTAGGACTGATAGCGGGATCGACAGCATGCAGAGGGGGACCGAGCTAATCCATGGCTTGCGCATTATGCATCTCTGACTGGCTGAGTGCCGCACGCTCGTTTCGTGTGTTGACTTAGGCATATGGAGTTCATCCCCAGTCTAAGCATACGGAGTTCATTCCCAGTCTAAGATCGGATCGGATCAAGGGTTGTGACAGTAGGATCGACAGCACGTAGGGGGGACCGGGTCGATCCCCAGCTTGTGCATTCTGCCTCTCTAACCGGTTGAGCACCCGCACACCCGTTTCATGGTTGGCTTAGGCATTGGGTGTTCATTCCATGTCTAAGCCCCAGTCGGATTGAAGGTTGTGGCAACGGGACCGACAGCATGCAGAGGGGGATTGGGCCGATCCCCGGCTTGTGCATTATGCCTCTCCGGCCAGCTCTGTGCTCGAATGCTCATTTCGTGGGTTGACTTAAGCATACGAAGTTCATTCCCAATCTAAGATCGAATCAGACCGAGTGTTGCGGTAGTAGTATTGATAGCACGCAGGGGGGATCGGGCCGGTCCCTGGTTTATGCATTCTGCCTCTCCGGTCGACAGAGTACATGCATGCTCGTTTTGTGGGTTAGCTTAGGCATACGGAGTTCATTCCATGTCTAAGCATACGGAGTTCATTCCCAGTCTAAGATCAGACTGGGCTGAGGGTTGCGGTAGCAGGACCAGCAGCAGGATCGGTAGCACAATGGGGGGAGTGGGCCAATCCCCAGCTTGCACATTCTACCTCTCCGGCCGGCCTCTCCGGTCGGCTGAGTGCCCACATGCTCATTTCGTGGGTTGACTTAGGCATACGGAGTTCATCCCCAGTCTAAGCATATGGAGTTCATTCCCAATCTAAGATTGAACCAGACCAAGGGTTGCGGTAACAAGATCGATAGCACGCGGGGGGGACCGGGCTGATCCCCGGCTTGTGCATTATGCCTCTCCAACCGGCTGAGCGCCCGCACACCCATTTCATGGGTTGGCTTTTGCATAGGGAGTTCATTCGATGTCTAAGCCCCAAATGGACCGAGGGTTGTGGCAGCGGGACCGGCAGCACGCAGAGGGAGACCAAGCTGATCCCTGACTTGCGCATTATGCCTTTTCGATTGGCTTAGCTCCCGCACACTCGTTCCGTGCGTTGACTTAGGCATGCAGAGTTCATTTCCAATCTAAGATCAGATAGGACCGAGGGTTGCGGCAGTAGGATCGACAGCATGCAGGGGGTATCGGGTCGGTCCTCGGCTTGCGCATTCTGTCTCTCCGGTCGGTTGAGAGCCCGCACGCTCGTTTCATGGGTTGCCTTAGGCATACAGAGTTCATTCCATGTCTAAGCATACAAAGTTTATTCCCTGTCTAAGATAAGACCGACCGAGGTTTACGGTAGCAGGACCTGCAGCTGGATCGGCAGCATGTAGGGAGGATCGGGCCGATCCCCGATTTGCGCATTCTGCTTCTCCGACCGGCTGAGCGCCTGTACGCTCGTTTTGTGGGTTGACTTACGCATACGGAGTTCATCCCCAGTCTAAGCAGATGAAGTTCATTCCCATTCTAAGATTGGACTAGACCGAAGGTTATGGCAGCAGGATCGACAGCACGTAGGGGGGACCGGGTCGATCCTTAGCTTGCGCATTCTACCTCTCCGGTCAGCTGAGTGCCCGCATGCCCCTTTCGTGGGTTGGCTTAGGCATACGGAGTTCATTCTTAGTCTAAGATCATACCGGACCAAGGGTTATGGCACAGGATCGGTAGCACGCAGGAGGGATTGGGCTGGTCCCCGACTTGTGCTTTTTGCCTCTCCGGTTGGTTGATCGCCTGCACGCTCGTTTTGTGGGTTGGCTGAGGCATACAGAGTTCATTCCATGTCTAAGCATATGGAGTTCATTCCCAGTCTAAGATCAGACCGGGTCGAGGGTTACGGTAGCAGGACCAGCAGCAGGATCAACAACGCGCAGAGGGGGATCGAGCCGATCCCCGGCTTACGCATTTTGCCTTTTTGATCGACTGAGTGACCGTACGCTCGTTTCATGGGTTGGCTTAGGCATACGGAGTTCATTCCATGTCTAAGCCCTAGCCGGACAAAGGGTTGTGATAGTGGGACAGGCAGCGAGATCGACAGCACGAAGAGGGGGACTGAGATGATCCTCGGATTGCGCATTATGCCTTTCCGACCGGTTGAGTGCCTGCCCGCACGTTTCATGGGTTGACTTAGGCATACGGAGCTCATCCCCAGTCTAGGCATAAGGAGTTCATTCCCAGTCTAAGATCGGACCGGACTGAGGGTTGTAGTAGTAGGATCGGCAGCACGTAGGGGGGACCAGGCCAATCCCAGGCTTGCGCATTCTGCCTCTCCGGTCAACTAAACGCCCGCACACCTGTTTCATGGGTTTGCTTAGGCATAGGTAGTTCATTCCATGTCTAAGCCCCAACCGGACTGAGGGTTGTGGTAGCAAGACCGGCAGCACGCAGAGGGGGACCGGGCCGATCCCCTGCTTGTGCATTATGCCTCTTCGGTTGGCTCAACACCCACACGCTCGTTTCGTGGGTTGACTTAGGCATACGGAGTTCATTCCCAGTCTAATATCGAACCGGACTGAGGGTTACGACAGTAGGATCGACAGTACGAAAGGGGGGACTGGCTCAGTCCCCAGCTTACAATTTTTGCCTCTCCGGCCAGCAGATTGCCCGTACGCTCGTTTCGTGGGTTGACTTAGGCATACAGAGTTCATTCCCAGTCTAAGATCGGACCGGACTGAGGGTTTCGGTAACAGGATCGACAGTACGCATGGGGGACCGGGCTAGTCCCCGGCTTACGCAATCTGCCTCTCCAACCGGCTGAGCGGCCGTACACTCGTTTCGTGGGTTGGCTTAGGCATACGGAGTTCATTCTATGTCTAACCATACGGAGTTCATTCCCAGTCTAAGATCGGACCGGACTGAGGGCTACGGCAGCAAGACCAGCAGCAGGATCGACAGCACACAGATGGGGACCGAGCCAATCCCCAGCTTACGCATTCTGCCTCTCCGGCCGACTGAGCACTTGCACGCTCGTTTCATGGGTTGTGACAGCAAGACCAACAGCGGGATTGGTAGCACGCAGAGGAGGACCGGGCTGATCCTCGACTTACGTATTATGCCTTTCTGGCTGGCCTCTTCGGCTGGCTGAGCGCTCGTACGCTCGTATCGTGGGTTGACTTAGGCATACGGAGTTCATCCCCAGTCTAAGCATACGGAGTTCATTCCCAGTCTAAGATCAGACCGGATCGAGGGTTGAGACAGTAGGATCAACAGCACGCAGGGGCGACCGAGCCGATCCCTGGCTTGCACATTCTGCCGCTTCGATCAGTTGACTGCCCGCACGCTCGTTTCATGCGTTGGCTTAGGCATAGGGAGTTCATTCCATGTCTAAGCCCCAGTCGGACCGAGGGTTATGGCAGCGGGACCGACAGCACGCAGAGGGGGACCGGACCGATCCTCGGCTTGTGCATTATGCCTCTCTGGTTGGCTCAGTGCCCGAACGTTCATTTGGTGGGTTGACTTAGGCATACGGAGTTCATTCCTAGTCTAAGATCGGACCGGACCGAAGGTTACGGTAGCAGGATCGACAGCACGTAGGGGGGATCGGGTCGGTCCCCGATTTACGCATTCTGCCTCTCCGGCTAGCTGAGCGCCCGCACGCTCATTTCATGGGTCGACTTAGGCATACGGAGTTCATTCCATGTCTAAGCATACGGAGTTCATTCCCAGTCTAAAATTGGATCGGATCGAGGGTTGCTGCAGTAGGATCGATAGCACGCAAGGGGGGACCGAGCTGATCCCCGGCTTGCACATTCGACCTCTCCGGTCGACTGAACACCCGCACGCTCGTTTCGTGGGTTGACTTAGGCATATGGAGTTCATCCTCAGTCTAAGCATATGGAGTTCATTCCCAGTCTAAGATCTAACCGGACCGAAGGTTGCGGTATCAGGATCGGCAGCACGCAAAGGGGACCGAGCCGATCCCCAGCTTGTGCATTCTACCTCTTCGATCAGCTGAGTGCCCGCATGCCCGTTTCATGGGTTGGCTTAGGCATAGGGAGTTCATTCCATGTCTAAGGCCCAGCCAGACCAAGGGTTGTGGTAGCGAGACTGACAGAACGTAGAGGGGGACCGGGTCGATTCCCGGCTTGCACATTCTGCCTCTCCGGCTGGCTGAGCACCCGCGCGCTCGTTCATTCCCAGTCTAAGAGTTTGAGCCACAATGCACATGCTGGGCTCGAGCATGTGCTGGTGCTGCACTTTTTTCGGTCGGGGCACCATCGTCGTAGCATCGTCGGAGAGCCTAACTGGCGGCATTGGGGGTTCCCGTGACTGGGGGGTTCAGGGGGGTGTGCGCCCATGATGTGCGATGGGTGCTGGTACTTGGCCCTTATATTCGCCCCCTATCTTTCATCAAACCTCGAGAACTCACACCCCCTTAAAGAGCATTTGAGATTTTATAGGTTTGCTGCTAGTAGCCATTAAAGTGTCTGAAATGGGGACACTTTTTTCAAACGGTCACAAAACCTTCTACACTTCGAGTTTTTATCAACCAAATTTGGGGACAAAACTCTTTCTAAAAAATTTTTAAAAAATCCCTAACCGTAAAAAGTTTCAAAAATCGTGAAAAATAGAAAATGGGTCGTCTTGCCATGAAACTTCGCATGAAGGCATAGGGGACCATTGTATGAATTTACAAGCCATAAAATGGCATTGGAATGGTAGAAATATGAAGATGTGGTTGAACCCACCTACCACCCGTTCGATCCCTGGCTTGCGCATCCTGCCTCTATGGTCAGTTAAGCGTCCGCACGCTCGTTTCATGGGTTGACTTAGGCATGCGGAGTTCATCCCCAGTTTAAGCATACGGAGTTCATTCCCAGTCTAAGATTGGATCAGACCGAGGGTTGCAGCGGTAGGATCGACAGCACACAGAGGGGATCGGGCCGATCCCCAGCATGCACATTCTGCCTCTCCGGTCGGCTGAGCCCCCAGACGCCCGTTTCATGGGTTGGCTTAGGCGTAGGGAGTTCATTCCATGTCCAAGCCCCAACCGGACCGAGGGTTGTGGCAGCGGGATCGGCAGCACGCAGAGGGGGATCGGGATGATCCCCAGCTTGCGCATTATGCCTCACCGGTCGGCTCAGCGGCCGTACGCTCGTTTCATGGGTTGACTTAGGTATACGGAGTTCATTCCCAGTCTAAGATCAGACCAGACCGAGGCTTGCGATAGCAGGATCGATAGCACGCAGGGGGAGGCCCGGTTGGTCCCTGGCTTGTGCATTCTACCTCTCTGACAGGCTGAGCGCCCGCACGCTCGTTTCATGGGTTGGCTTAGGCATACAGAGTTCATTCCATTTTTAAGCATACGGAGTTCATTCCCAATCTAAGATCGGACCGGACCGAGGGTTGCGGTAGTAGGACCAGTAGTAGGATCGACAGCACTCAGGGGGGACCAAAATGATCCCCGGCTTGTGCAGTCTACCTCTCAGGTCGGCTGAGCACCAGCACACTCATTTCGTGGGTTGGCTTAGGCATACGGAGTTCATTCCATGTCTAAGCCCCAGCCGGACCAAGGGTTGGGACAGCAGGACTGGCAACGGGATCGATAGCACACAGAGGGGGACCGAGCTGATCCCCGACTTGCGCATTATGCCTCTCCGGTTGGCTGAGTGCCCGTACGCTCGTTTCGTAGGTTGACTTAGGCATACGAAGTTCATTCCCAGTCTAAGCATACGGAGTTTAGTCCCAATCTAAGATCGGATCGAATCGAGGGTTGCGGCAGCATGATCGATAGCACACAGGGGGATCGGGTCGATCCTCGGCTTACGCATTCTACATCTCTAGCCGGCTGAATGCCCGCACGTCCGTTTCGTGGGTTGGCTTAGGCATAGGGAGTTCATTCCATGTCTAAGCCCCAGCCAAACTGAGGGCTGTGGCAGCAGGACCGACAGCACTCAGAGGGGGACTGGGTCGATCCTCGACTTGCGCTTTATGCCTCTCCGGTCGTCACAACCCCCGAACTCTTGTTTCGTGGGTTGACTTAGGCAAATGGAGTTCATTCCCAGTCTAAGATCAGATCGAATCGAAGGTTGTGGTAGCAGGATTGATAGCACGCAGGGGGGGATCAGGTCGATCCTCGACTTGCGCATTCTACCTCTCGATCGACTAAGCGCCCACACGCTCATTTTGTGGGTTGGCTTAGGCCTACGGAGATTATTCCACGTCTAAGCATATGGAGTTCATTCCCAATCTAAAATTTTGAACCACGGTGCACATGCTGGGCTCGGGCATGTGCTGGTGTCGTATTTATTTTGCCCGGGGTACCATCATCAGAGCATCGTCGGAGAGCCTAACCGACGGTATTGGGGATTCCGACGATTGGAGGGCCGGGGGGTGTGCTCACATGATGTACGATGGGTGCTGGTAGTTGGCCCTTATTTTGGCCCCCTATCCATCATCAAACCTCGAGAACTCACACTCCCTTAAAGAGTATTTGAGATTTTATAGGTTTGCTACAAGTAGCCATTAATGTGTGTGAAATGGGGACACTTTTTCCAAACGATCACAAAATCTTCTCCACTTCGAGTTTTTAGCTGAAGTTTTTTGTGCATGCCAACAAAAATACAAGGATCACCTCTACCAAATTTGGGGACAAAACTCTTTCTAAAAAATTTTTAAAAAATCTCGAACAGTAAAAAGTTTCAACAATTGTTAAAAATAGAAAACGGGTCGTGTCACCACGAAACTTCACATGAAGGATTAGGGGACCATTGTATGATTTACAAGCCATAAAAATGGCATTAGCATGACAAAAATATGAAGATGTGCTTGAACCCACCTACCACCTGTTCGATAGCTTGCGCATCCTGCCTCTCTGGTCGGCTGAGCACTCGCACGCTCATTTCACAGGTTGGCTTAGGCATAGGGAGTTCATTCCATGTCTAAGCCCCAGTCGGATTGAGGATTGTGTTACGGGACCGACAGCACGCAGAGGGGGACCGAGCCGATCCTCGGCTTGTGCATTATGCCTCTCCAGCTGGCTCAGTGCCCGCACGCTCGTTTCATGGGTTAACTTAGGCATACGGAGTTCATTCCCAGTCTAAGATTAGACCAGACAGAGGGTTGTTGTAGCAGGATCGACAGCACACAGGGGGCACCGAGCCGATCCCTGGCTTGTGCATTCTACCTCTCGGTTGTACGCAGGGGGGACCGGGTCGATCCCCGACTTGCACATTTGCCTCTCTGGCCGGCTGAGTGCCCGTACGCTCATTATGTGGGTTGGCTTAGGCATATGGAGTTCATTCCATGTCTAAGCCCCAGCCGGACTGAGGGTTGTGGTAGCAGGACTAACAATGGGATCGACAGCACGCAGAGGGGGACTGGGCTAATCCTTGGCTTACGAATTATGCCTCTCCGACCGGCTGAGCGCCTGTACGCTCGTTTCGTGGGTTGACTTAGGCATACAGAGTTCATCCCCAGTCTAAGCATACGGAGTTCATTCCTAGTGTAAGATCGAACTGGACCGAGGGTTGCGGTAGCAGGATCGGCAACACGTAGGGGGGATCGAGTCGATCCTTGGCTTGTGCATTTTGCCTCTCCGGTCGGCTGAGCACCCGCACGGCCGTTTCGTGGGATGGGTTAGGGATAGGGAGTTCATTCCATGTCGAAGCCCCAACCAATACGAGGGTTGTGGCAGCGGGGCTGACAGCACGTAGAGGGGGATCGGGCTGATCCCCGGCTTGCGCATTATGCCTCTCCAGTCGGCTCAGCACCCGCACGCTCGTTTCGTGGGTTGACTTAGGCATACGGAGTTCATTCCCAGTCTAAGATTGGATCAGACCGAGGGTTGTGGCAGCAGGATCGACAACATGCAGGGGGGATCAGGCTGATCCTTGGCTTGCACATTCTGCCTCTCCAGCCGGCTAAGCGCCCGCATGCTATTTCATGGGTTGTCTTAGGCATATAGAGTTCATTCCTTGTCTAAGCATACGGAGTTCTTTCCCAGTCTATGATTTGGACCCACGGTGCACATGCTGGGCTTAGGCATGTGCTAGTGCCGCATTTTTTTCGCCTGGGGCACCATCGCCGGAGAGCCTAATCGGTGGCATTGGGGGTTCCAACGTTTGGGGGGGCCGGGGCTGTGCGCACATGATGTGCGATGGGTGCTGGTACTTGTCCCTTATATTGGCCGTCTATCCCTCATCAAATCTCAAGAACTCACACCCCTTTAAAGAGCATTTGAGATTTTATAGGTTTGCCGTCAGTAGCCATTAAAGTGTCTGAAATGGGGACACTTTTTTCAAACGGTCACAAAATCTTCTCCACTTCGAGTTTTTAGCTGAATTTTTTTGTGCATGCCAAAAAAAATAAAAGGATCACCTCTACCAAATTTGGGGAAAAAATTATTTCTAAAAAAGTTTTAAAAAATCCTGAACCTTAAAAAGTTTCAAAAATCATGAAAAATAGAAAACGTGTCGTCTTGCCATGAAACTTCACATGAAGGCTTAGGGGACCATTGTATGAATTTACAAGCCATAAAAATGGCATTGGCATCACAGAAATATGAAGATGTGCTTGAACCCACCTACCACCCGTTCGATCCCCGACTTACGCATCCTGCCTATCTGGTCGGCTGAGCGTCCGTACTCTCGTTTCGTGGGTTGACTTAGGCATACGAAGTTCATTCCATGTCTAAACATATAGAGTTCATTCCCAATCTAAGATCAGACCGGACCGAGGGTTACGGTAGTAGGATCGACAGCACGTAAGGGGGATCGGGTCGATCCTCGACTTGCGCATTCTGCCTCTCCGACTGACTGAGTGCCCAGATGCCCATTTCGTGGGTTGGCTTAGGCGTAGGGAGTTTATTCCGTCTCTAAGCCCCAACCGGATCGAGGGTTGGGGTAGTGGGACTGACAGCACGCAGAGGGGGACCGGGACAATTCTTGGCTTGCGCATTATGCCTTTTCGGCTGGCTCAGTGCCCGCACACTCGTTTCATGGGTTGACTTATGCATACGGAGTTCATTCCTAGTCTAAGATCGAATCGGACTGAAGGTTGTGGCAGTAGGATCGACAGCATGCAGGGGGGATCGGACCGATCACCAGCTTAGGGATTCTGCCTCTTCGGCCGGCTGAGCACCCGCACACTCATTTCATGGGTTGGCTTTGGCATACGGAGTTCATTCCATGTCTAAGCATACAGAGTTCATTCCCGGTCTAAGATCGGTCCGGATCGAGGGTTGCGACAGCAGGACAGGCAGCAGGATCGGCAGCACGTAGGGGGGATCGGGCCAATCCTTAGCTTGTGCATTCTTCCTCTTCGGCTGGCTGAGTGCCCACACGCTCGTTTCGTGGGTTGGCTTAGGCATAGGGAGTTCATTCCATGTCTAAGCCCCAGCCAAACTGAGGGTTGGTGCAACGGGATCGACAGCACGTAGTGGGGGATCGAGCTGATCCCCAGCTTTTGCATTATGCCTCTCCGATCGGCTGAGTGCCCACACGTTCATTTCATTGGTTGACTTAGGCATACGGAGTTCATCCCCAGTCTAAGCATACGGAGTTCATTCCTAGTCTAAGATCAGACCGGACCAAAGGTTGCCACAGCAGGATCGGCAGCACGCAGGGGGGATCAGGTCGATCCCTGGCATACGCATTCTGCCTCTCTGGTCGGCTGAGCGCCAGCACGCCCGTTTCATGGGTTAGCTTAGGCATAGGTAGTTCATTCCATGTCTAAGCCCCAGTCGGATCGAGGGTTGTGGCAGCGGGATCGACAGCACGTAGCGGGGGATCGAGCTGATCCCCGACTTACGCATTATGCCTCTCCGGTCGGCTGAGCACCCCCACGCTCGTTCCATGGGTTGACTTAGGCTTACGGAGTTCATCCCTAGTCTAAGCATACGGAGTTCATTCCCAGTCTAAGATCGAACCAGACCGAGGGTTGCTACAGCAGGATCGATAGCATGTAGGGGGGATCAGGTCGATCCCCGGCATGCATATTTTGCCTCTCCAGCTGGCTGAGCACCCGCATGCCCGTTTCATCGGTTGGCTTAGGCATAGGGAGTTCATTCCATGTCTAAGCCCCAGCCAGACCGAGGGTTGTGGCAGTGGGATCGGTAGCACGTAGTGGGGGACCGGGCTAATCCTCAGCTTACGCATTATGCCTTTCTTGCTGGCTGAGCTCCCACACACTTGTTTCATGGGTTGACTTAGGCATACAGAGTTCATCCCCAGTCTAAGCATACGGAGTTCATTCCCAGTCTAAGATTGGATCGGATCGAGGGTTGCAGTAGCAGGATTGACAAACGTTAGGGGGGACTGGGTCGATCCCCGGCTTGCGCATTCTGCCTCTCTGATCGGCTGAGCGCCTGCATGCCCGTTTCGTGGGTTGGCTTAGGCATAGGGAGTTCATTTGTCGGACTGAGGGTTGTGGCAGCGGGATTGACAGCACGCAAAGGGGGATCGGGCCGATCCTTGGCTTACGCATTATGCCTCTTCGGCCGGCTCAACGCCAGTACGCTCATTTCATGGGTTGACTTATGCATATGGAGTTCATTCCCAGTCTAAGATCGAACCGGATCAAGGGTTATGGTAGCAGGATCGACAGCACGTAGATGGGGACCGGGCTGATCTTCGGCTTGCGCATTCTACCTCTCCGGTCGGCTAAGCGCTCGCACGTTCATTTCATGGGTTGGCTTAGACATATGGAGTTCATTCCATGTCTAAGCAAATGGAGTTCATTCCCAGTCTAAGATTTTGAGCCACGGTGCACATGCTGGGCTCAGGCATGTGCTAGTGCCGTATTTTTTTTGCCCGAGGCACCATCACCGGAGCAACACCGAGAGACTGACCAACGGCATAGGGGGTTCCGACGATTAGGGGGGCCGAAGGGGTGTGCGCACATGATGTGCGATGGGTGTTGGTACTTGTGTCACGAGCTCTGACCTTAAAATTAGAAACCATGTGGCCTTAGGCTTGGAATCTCCTCCTTTATGCCTATGTCAGCCTAAAACATAAGTGTACGGGCACTAGAACAATGGGAAGGGCTGATTACACAAGTTAAAGAGAAACAGGATAAGAAGGTAGAATTCTGGAAATGCTCTTGTATTCACTGAAATGGAAGTGTTTGATGGTGTACAAATGAGGGAGGAGCAGCCCTCTATTTATAGTTGAGGCTCTAGCTTACACTTAATGGCAATATCCCTAGAATAAAGGCTAAAACCATGGGATTATATAGATTACAATCAATCAGGATGCTAACTCCTGATTTTTAGGGTCAACCAAATCTGCCAGGATGCTACTGCTGATCCTGCTTACTTCCAGAAGCTTCCCTTGCATGTCTAGCACCTTGGGCCCTTCTGGATGTGGTACGAGTAGCTTGTATGCCAGGCCTTGATCTCACGGGCTAGCCTGCAAGTTGGGTGGGCGTTCTGAACTCGTTTGCTAGGCTTTGTGCACAGATACCTACCAGCACGCCTGGTCTGCGGGCCTCAACCTTTGGCTCGCTTGTCGGTGCACCTAATGCACCTGGCACGCCTGCCCAGTGCATGATATTCTCCCCCACCAGATCGTGCAATGCCCTCATTGCATCTTCTGTATGGTACTACCTGATCTGGTCCCCGAACTATCATAAGTCATCTGTTGGTTCCCAACTCGCCTCACTATCTGAAAGTCCCTTCCAATGCACCAAGTACTCTTGTCTTGGCTGATATTTCTTTCGTCTCACCTTTTGGTCAGCTATGATGCTGTGGACCTCCTTCTCATATGAGGCCCTTGCTCCCAATGGCGCACACTTTGACTCTGCCCGTCATGGATCTCCCTCATTCTCATGGAATGGCTTGAGCATGCTCACATGGAACACCGGGTGTACCCTTGGCTTGAGTGGCATATCCAGCTTATAGGCAACCTTGCCTACCCTCTTGACTACTCGAAAAGGTCCCTCGTACCTTCGAAGTAGGCCTTTGTGCAACCCCCTATGGCACACAATAGGATGCAGCTTCACCAACACCAAGTCTCCAACCTGGAACTGTACGTCCCGCCTATTCTGGTCTGCCCACTTCTTCGACCTCTTGGCCGCCTTGTGTAGACAAACTCTAGCCAAGTCAGTTTGCTCCTGCCATGCCTTGCCAAACTTGTATGCTACTGGATTCAGCCCTGTATAACCTACAGCAATCGAACTGGGTGTTAGTGGTTGTTGCCCTATCACAACCTCAAATGGGCTCTAGTTCGTTGCCTAGCTCCTTTGCAAGTTGTAGGAAAACTATGCAATATCTAGTAGCTTTGGCCAGTCCCTTTGTGTGGCACTCACATAGTGCCTGAGGTAGACCTCCAATAGTCCATTCACTCGTTCTGTCTACCCATCGGTCTACGAATGCATGCTAGTGGAAAAGTTCAAGTCTAACCCCAATAGCTTGAACAACTCAGTACAGAACCTGCCCCTGAAACGCCAGTCTGGATCACTAACAATGGCCCTCGACACTCCCTAATACTTAACCATGTTCTTCAGGAACAATTGAGCTGCCTCCTCGGTTGGGTACTCCTTGGTTGCTGGAATGAAGATTCAATACTTGGAAAACCTATCCACCACTACCATGATGCTTCCAAACCCTTTTGCTTTGGGTAGACCGACTATAAAGTCCAGAGAAACACTCTCCCATGGTCGCTCTGGCACTGGCAATGCTCCAAGAGACCACCTGGTTTCTTGAGCTCCACCTTGTCCTGTTGGCACACAAGACAAGTCTTCACATAGGCCTCCATATAGTCCTTCATGTGCGGCCAGTAGTACTGGTCCTCGATCAACGCAAAGGTACAGCTCACTCCGGGGTGTTCAGCCCACCTTGAATCATGGCATTCTTGCAAAACTTCCTTGCGGAGCTTTCCGTGCTGAGGCACAAATAGTCTACTGCCCCTGGTGTATAGCAAGCCATCCTGCAACTAAAACTGCCTAGTCTTACCTTGTTGGGCATACTCCATCAAAGCCTTGGCTGTAGGATCATGCGTAAGTCCCTTCTTGATGTGTGGTACCAGTGACCCCTCTGGTTGGCTAATGGTAGCAAGGTTAGGCCTTCCTGCTCAGGGCGTCTGCCACTAGGTTCGCCCACCCCAACTTGTACTCCATCTGGAAATCAAATTCCGTAAGAAAATCTTACCATCTCGACTGCTTGGGGGACAGCTTCTTTTACGTCTAGAAGTAGCTGGTCACCACATTGTCCATCCTAACCATGAACCTCGACCCCAACAGGTAATGGTGCCAAGTGTGCAAGTAGTGCACCACTGCAGTCATCTCTTTCTCTTGGACCATGTACTTGCACTCAGTCTCGTTCAGCTTTTTGCTTTCGAACGCGACTGGACATCCCTCCTACATCAACACGCCCCATATGGCAAACTTTGATGCATCCATATGCACCTCATACGACTTGGCATGGTCTAGCAAGGCCAAGACTAGCTCCTTGATCACAGCCCGCTTTAACCTATCAAAGGCTTCCTAGCACCCTGCGCTCCACTCCTACGCTTTCCCTTTCTTCAGCAAGTCAGTCAATGGCGTGGCTATTGCTGAGTGACCTTTGATGAAGCGCCTGTAGTAGTTGACCAGTCCAAGGAATGATCTCAACTCAATGACCTTAGCTAGCGGTTGCCACTTCAGGATGGCATGTATCTTGCCTTCATCCATGCGTATCCTGCCACCTCCCTCTATGTGGCCAAGGAACGGGATCTCCTGCTGGGCGAATGAGCACTTCTCCCTCTTGACAAACAGCTTGTCTGCCCCCAACACCTCAAACACCTATCTCAAGTGGTCTACATGCTCTCTCAAAGTCTGGCTGTAGATCACAATGTCATCTAAATAAACCACAACAAACCGATTAAGGAATGACTGAAGTACCTTGTTCATAAGGGTGCAGAATGTTGCTGGGGCATTCATGAGTCCGAAAGGCATCACCAAGCACTCATACAAACCATATCGAGTGACACATGCTGTCTTTGGCTCATCTCCCTCCATGATCCTGACTTGATAGTAGCCTGACCTGAAATCCAGCTTGGTGAACCACCTTGCACTCCCAAGTTGATCGAACAAGTCCGCAATGAGTGGGATGGGGTACTTGTTCTTGATGGTCAGCTTGTTCAAAGCCTGATAGTCTATGCACTATCGTAACAACCCATCATGCTTGCGCTGAAATAGAACCGGTGCACCATAGGGTGCCTTCGATGGCCTGATGAAGCCAGCATCAACAAACTCTTTGAGCTACTTCCTCAACTCCTCCAACTCTGGTGGAGACATTCGGTAAGGGGCTCTAGCTGGTGGCTTGGCCTCAGACACCAACTCGATCTTGTGGTCCACCTCCCTCTTAGGTGGTAGCTTGCTAGGTAGTTTTGTGGGCATCACATCACTAAAGGTCTTCAACTCCTTTAGCACCTCCAAACGTGACTCGGTCTTCTTCTCCCTTGGCTCATCATATTTCAGGGCTACCAAGAAGGTGTCTTCTTGTCTGCTTACCTCCTTAGCAAATTGGATGGCTGACACCACACGTGACCCAACTCCAGACCCTCTCCGTAATGGCACTAGGCATTGGCACCGTGCATCCAAGATGCAAACACAATCGGTAAAAGGCACAAAGAGGGCGTTAATTTGAACAAGGAAATCCAACCCAATCACAAACTCATAGTCATCAAGGGGTATTACCTCAATGGTCTCCTTGCCTTTCCAGTCTCCAAGCTACAACTCCACTCCCCGCGCTACTCCAATGGCTGGAACTTCCTTGGAGTTCATCGTTTTGATGGTACCAATCCCTTTCTGCACCTTTAGTCCGAGCTTTCAGGCTCTATCACCTGAAATAAAAAGATGTGAGGCACCTGTGTCCACTAGTGCACTCACCTTCTGACCCGCAACCATCAGATCCGTAAACATCAAGCCCTTTGGCTTATGGCTCCCTTTACTTTGGACAGCATTGAGCACCAACGACCCAAGCTTTGCTACCCCTAACTCTAGCTCCTTGTCAGACTCCTTGTCTACAGCAGCCAGCTTGCCATTCTGCAGGTAATTATGCGCTATGTGGCTCTCTCCACATAGGTAGCATGCTAGTGGCTCTCGATCCCCCTTTGCTTTCCACTTGCCTGCTGGTGGCTTCCTTTTGCCATCTTTGGTTGAACGGTCTCGATCTCCATCCTTAGACTCCCGATCACAGTCCTTCCCCTTGGAGTGCTTCTTTCGGTCCCTATCATCCTTGCCCTTACCCTTGGGCTTGGTAAACTCGAACTTGTTCAGAGGCTTGAACTCTATCAAGGCCTCGGTAGTAGTCATGGCTTTAGCCAAGTCATGAACTCCTCTCCTTTGTAGCTCATGCTTCACCCACGGCTTCAACCCATCCATGAAAGCAAATAAGGCATCCTTCTCACCTAGATCTGAGATCTGTAGCATCAGTTCAAAGAATTTTTGGACATACTCCCTTATGTCCCCTTGCTGGCTCAGCCTGCACAAGTTTGCCTGCGCCTCATCATCGGCATACTCCGGGTAAAATTGTTCTCTGAACTCCTTTTGGAACTCTGCCCAAGTTCCAATCTTGGTGTTCCCATGCCTAACATCATCACACATGTGCCTCTACCACAATAAGGCTACATCAGTGAGATACATAGTAGCGGTGCTTACCTTTATCGCCTCGTCTTGCATGCCCATGGCCTGGAAGTACTGCTCCATAACCCAAAGGTAAGTTATCTACTTCCTTGGCCGCCCTAGTCCCCTTGAACTCCTTAGGCTTGGGGACATCCAATCTGGACTTGGACACTCCAGCAAACATGCCATTCCTAATGGCAGTCTTACAAGCAACGAGCTCACTGGTAAGCTCCTCCATCCGCTCAGACATGGCCTCCATGCCATCGTGCAAGGTCAGCATTTTAGCCTCCAAGGCCTGATTCTTTTGGGTGAACACATCCAAGCTTTTGTTGAAAGCAGCTTGCAGCTCATTTTGGATCTCTTCCCTCATGGAGTCTAGCGATGCAATGTGAGTCTCTACCCCCTCAAGCTTCTCCCCCATGTCACCCATGGTCACCTTCACCTTGGCCAGCCTACTGTCCATGGTAGACCAGATATCTCTAGAATTGGCTTTCCTCCCTCTTCCACACCCATGCTCTTGGGCCTCTGGTTGTTGGTTAGCAGCGTCAATTTGGGATGCCATCTCCTTTAACTTGCACAACATAAACATGTAGAATTGAACTTGCTCTGATACCAACTGTCACGGGCTCTGACCTTAGACTCAGAAACCATGCGGCCTTAGGCTTGGAATCTCCTTCTTTATGCCTAAGTCAGCCTAAAATACAAGTGTACGGGCACTAGAACAATAGGAAGAGTTGATTACCCAAGTTAAAGAGAAACAGGATAAGAAGGCAGAATTTTGGAAATGCTCTTGTATTCACTGAAATAGAAGTGTTTGATGGTATACAAATGAGGGAGGAGCAGCCCTCTATTTATAGTTGAGGCTCCAGCTTACACTTAATGGCAATATCCCTAGAATAAAGGCTAAAATCATGGGATTATATAGATTACAATCAATCAGGATGCTAACTCCTGATTTTTAGTGTCAACCAAATCTGCCAGGATCCTGCTGTTGATCCTGCCTGCTTCCAGAAGCTTCCCTTGTGTGTCCACCTCCTTGGGCCCTTCTGGATGTGGTGCGGGCAGCTTGTATGCTAGGCCTTGGTCTCACGGGCTGGCCGGCAAGTTGGGCAAATGTTCTAAACTCGTTTGCTAGGCTTTGCGCGTAGATACCCGCCAGCACGCCTAGTCTGCGGGCCTCAACCTCTGGCTCGCCTGCTGGTGCGCCTGATGTGCCTGGAGCGCCCCTCCCAAGGCATGACACTTGGCCCTTATATTGGCCCCCTATCCCTCATCAAACCTCGAGAACTCACACCCCCTTAAAGAGCATTTGAGATTTTATAGGTTTGCTGCCAGTAGCCATTAAAGTGTCTGAAATGGGGACACTTTTTTCAAACGGTCACAAAATCTTCTCCACTTCGATTTTTTAGTTGAATTTTTTTGTGCATGCCAAAAAAAATACAAGGATCACCTCTACCGAATTTGGGGACAAAATTCTTTCTAAAACAATTTTAAAAAATCCCGAACCGCAAAATGTTTTGAAAATCGTGAAAAATAGAGACTCGTTTCATGGGTTGGCTTAGGCATACAGACTTCATTTCATGTCTAAGCATATGGAGTTCATTCCCAGTCTAAGATAGGTTCGGATCAAGGTTTGCGATAGTAGGACCAGCAGCAGGATCGACAGCACGCAGGGGGGGACTGGGTCGATCCTCAGCTTGTGTATTCTGCCTCTCCGACTGGATGTGTGCCCGCACGCTCGTTTTATGGGTTGACTTAGGCATACGGAGTTCATCCCTAGTCTGAGCATACAGAGTTCATTCCCAGTCTAAGATCTAATCAGACCGAGGGTTGCAGTAGCAAGATCGACAGCACGCAGGGGGGACCGAGCCGATCCCCGACTTGCGCATTCTTCCTCTTCGGCCGACTGAGCGCCCGTACGCCCGTTTCATGGGTTGGCTTAGGCATAGGGAGTTCATTCCATGTCTAAGCCCCAATCAGACCGAGGGTTGTGGTAGCGAGACTGGCAGCATGTAGGGGGCAGCATTATAACTCTCTGGCTGACTCAGCGCCCACACGCTCGTTCCGTGAGTTGACTTAGGCATACGGAGTTCATTCCCAGTCTAAGATCAAACCGGACTGAGGGTTACGACACCAGGATCGATAGCACCTAGGGGGGATCGGGCCAGTCCCCAGCTTGCGCATTCTACCTCTCCAATCGGCTGAGTGCCCGCACGCTCGTTTCTTGGGTTGGCTTAGGCATACGGAGTTCATTCCATGTCTAAGCATACGAAGTTCATTCCCAGTCTAAGATCGTACCAGATCGAAGGTTGTGGCACCAAGATCGGTAGCACACAGGGGGGACCGGGCCGATCCTCGGCTTGCACATTCTGCCTCTTCAGTCGACTGAGCCCCGGCATGCTCATTTCGTGGGTTAGCTTAGGCATACGGAGTTCATTCCATGTCTAAGCCGCAGCCAAAACGAGGTTATGGCAGTAGGACCGACAGCGAGATCGATAGCACGCAGAGGGTGATTGGGCTGATCCCCGGCTTGCGCATTATGTCTCTATCGTCGGCCTCTCTGGTCGACTGAGCACCCACACGCTCGTTTCGTGGGTTGACTTAGGCATACGGAGTTCATCCCCAGTCTAAGCATACAGAGTTCATTCCTAGTCTAAGATCAGACTGAACCAAGGGCTACGACAGCAGGATCGATAGCATGTAGGGGGGACCAGGCCGATCCCCGGCTTGCACATTCTGCCTCTCCGGCCGGTTGAGCGCTTGGACGCCTGTTTCGTGGGTTGGCTTAGGCATAGGGAGTTCATTCCATGTCTACACCCCAGTCGGACCAAGGGTTGTGGCAGCGAGACTAGCAGCATGAGAGAGGGACCGAGCCGATCCTCGGCTTGCACATTATGCCTCTTCGGTCGGCTCAACGCCAGAACGCTCGTTTAATGGGTTAACTTAGGCATACGGAGTTCATTCCCAGTCTAAGATCGAATTGGACCAAGGGTTGCGGTAGCAGGATCGGCAACACGTAGGGGGGATCGGTAGGTCCCCGACTTATGCATTCTGCCTCTCCGATCGGCTGAGCGCCCGCAAGCTCGTTTCGTGGGTTGCCTTTGGCATACGGAGTTCATTCCATGTCTAAGCATACAGAGTTCATTCCCAATCTAAGATCGGACTGGACTGAGGGTTGCGACAGCTGGACCAGTACCAGGATCGACAGCACGCAGGGGGGGACCAGGTCGATCCTCGACTTGCATATTCTGCCTCTCCGATCGGCCTCTTCGATCGGTTGAGTGCCCACACGCTCGTTTCATGGGTTAACTTAGGCATACGGAGTTCATCCCAGTCTAAGCATACAAAGATCATTCCCAGTCTAAGATCGAACCAGATCGAGGGTTACGGTAGTAGGATCGACAGAACGGAGGGGGGATCAGGCCAATCCCTGGCTTTTACATTTTGCCTCTCCGATCGGTTGAACGCTTGGACGCTCGTTTCGTGGGTTGGCTTAGGCATAGGGTGTTCATTCCATGTATAAGCATACGGAGTTCATTCCATGTCTAAGCATACGGAGTTCATTCCCAATCTAAGATCAGACCGGACTGAGGGTTGCGGCAGCAAGACCAGTAGCAGGATCGACATCACGCAGGGGGGGACCAGGTCGATCCTCGACTTGCATATTCTGCCTCTCCGATCGACCTCTTCGGTCGGTTGAGTGCCCACACGCTCGTTTCATGGGTTAACTTAGGCATACAGAGTTCATCCCAGTCTAAGCATACGGAGATCATTCCCAGTCTAAGATCGAACCAGATCGAACCAGATCGAGGGTTACGGTAGCAGGATCGACAGAACGGAGGGGGGATCAGGCCAATCCCTGGCTTTTACATTCTGCCTCTCCGACCGACTGAGCGCTTGCACACCCGTTTCATGGGTTCGCTTAGGCATAGGGTGTTCATTCCATGTATAAACCCCAGTCGGACCGAGGATTGTGGCAGCAGGACCAATAGCACACAGAGGGGGACCAGGCTGATCCCCGGCTTGCGCATTCTACCTCTCAATCTGACTGAGCGCCCGCACGCTCGATTCATGGGTTGGCTTAGGCATACGGAGTTCATTCCCAGTCTAAGAGTTTGAGCCACGGTGCACATGCTGGGCTCGAGCATGTGCTGGTGCTGCATTTTTTTCGATCGAGGCACCATCATCGGAGCATCGCCGAAGAGCCTAATCGGTGGCATTGGGGGTTTCGATGATTGCGGGGTCGAGGGGGTGTGCGCACATGATGTGTGACGGGTGCTGGCACTTGGCCCTTATATTGGCCCCCTATCCCTCATCAAACCTCGAAAACTCAAACCCCCTTAAAGAGCATTTGAGATTTTATAGGTTTGCTGCCAGTAGCCATTAAAGTGTCTGAAATGGGGACACTTTTTTCAAACGGTCACAAAATCTTTTCCACTTCGAGTTTTTAGCTGAATTGTTATGTGCATGCCAACAAAATACAAGGTTCACTTCTACCAAATTTGGGGACAAAACTCTTTCTAAAAAAATTTTAAAAAATCTCGAACCGCAAAAGGTTTTGAAAATCATGAAAAATAGAAAATGGGTTAGCTTCCCACGAAACTTCACATGAAGGTGTAGGGGACCATTGTATGAATTTACAAGCCATAAAAATGGCATTGGCATGGCAGAAATATGAAGATGTTCTTGAACCCACCTACCACCCGTTCGATCCCCGACTTGCGCATCCTGCCTCTCTGGTCGACTGAGGGTCCGTATGCTCGTTTCGTGGGTTGACTTAGGCAAACGGAGTTCATCCCCAGTCTAAGCATACAGAGTTCATTCCCAATCTAAGATCGGATCGGATCGAGGGTTGCGACAGCAGGATCAGCAGCACGTAGGGGGCACCGGGTCGATCTCCAGCTTGCGCATTCTGCCTCTCTGGCCGGCTGAGCGCCCACACACCCGTTTCATTGGTTAGCTTAGCCATAGGGAGTTCATTCCATGTCTAAGCCCCAGCCAGACCGAGGGATGTGGCAGCGGGACCGGTAGCACGCAGAGGGGGATCTGGCCGGTCCCTGACTTATGCATTATGCCTTTTCGATCGGCTCAGCGCCCGAACGCTTATTTCGTGGGTTGACTTAGGCATACAGAGTTCATTCCTAGTCTAAGATCAGACTGGACCGAGGGTTACAGTAGCAGGATCAACAGCACGCAAGGGGGACCGGGCCGGTCCCTAACTTGCGCATTCAGCCTCTCTGGCTGACTGAGCGCCCGCACGCTCATTTTGTTGGTTGGCTTAAGCATATGGAGTTCATTCCATGTCTAAGCATATGGAGTTAATTACTAGTCTAAGATTGGACCGGTCCAAGGGTTGCGATAGCAGGACCAGCAGTAGGATCGGCAGCATGCAGGGGGGATCGGGTCGATCCTTGGCTTACGTATTCTGCCTCTTCGGCCGGCTGAGCGCCCGCACACTCATTTCATGGGTTGACCTAGGCATATGGAGTTAATCCCCAGTATAAGCATATAGAGTTCATTCCCAGTCTATGATCTAATTGGACTGAGGGTTGTGACAGCAGGATCAGCAGCACGTAGGGGGGATCGGGCTGATCCACAACTTGCGCATTCTGCCTCTCTGGCCGATTGAGCGCCCGTACGCCCGTTTCATTGGTTGGCTTACGCATAGGGAGTTCATTCCATATCTAAGCCCCAGTCAGACCGAGGGTTGAGGTAACGGGACCGACAGCTTGCAAAGGTGGATCGGGCTGATCCCTGGCTTGCGCATTTTGCCTCTCCAATCGGTTGAGCACCCACACGCTCATTTCGTGGGTTGGCTTAGGCATAAAGAGTTCATTCCATGTGTATTGTATGAATTTACATGCCATAAAAATGGCATTGGCATAGCAGAAATATGAAGATGTGCTTAAACCCACCTACCACCCGTTCGATCCCCGGCTTGTGCATTCAGCCTCTCTGGTCGGCTGAGCGTCCGCAAGCTCATTTTGTGGGTTGACATAGGCATACAAAGTTCATCCCCGGTCTAAGCATACGGAGTTCATTCCCAGTCTAAGATCGGATTGGACTGAGGGTTACGATAGCAGGATCGGTAGCACGTAGGAGGGATCGGGCCGATCCCCGGCTTGTGCATTCTGGCTCTCCGACTGGCTGAGTGCCCGCACGCATGTTTCGTGGGTTGGCTTAGGCATAGGGAGTTCATTCCATGTCTAAGCCCTAGCCGGATCGAGGGTTGTGGTAGCGGGACCGGCAGCACGCAGAGGGGGATCGGGCCGATCCCCAGCTTACGCATTATGCCTCTTCGGCCAGCTCAGTGCCCGTCGCTTGTTTTGTGGGTTGACTTAGGTATACGAAGTTCATTCCCAGTCTAAGATCGAATCGGACCGAGGGTTGTAGCAGCAGGATCGACAGCATGCAGGGGGGATCGAGTTGGACCCTGGCTTACGTATTCTACCTTTCCGACCGGCTGAGCGCCCGTACGCTCATTTCGTGGGTTGGTTTAGGCATACGGAGTTAATTCCATGTCTAAGCATATGGAGTTCATTCCTAGTCTAAGATCAGACCGGATTGAGGGTTGTGACAGTAGGACCAGCAGTAGCATCGGCTACACATAGGGGGGATCGGGCTGATCCCCGGCTTGCGCATTCTGTGTCTCTGGCAGGCTGAGTGCCCACTCACACGTTTCGTGGGTTGGCTTCGGCATAGGGAGTTCATTCCATGTCTAAGCCCCAGCCGGACCGAGGGTTGTGGCAGCGGGACTGGCATCACGTAGAGGGGGATCGGGTCGATCCCTAGCTTGCGCATTATGCCTCTCCAGCTGGCTCAGTGCCCGTACGCTCATTTTGTGTGTTGACTTAGGCATACGAAGTTCATTGCCAGTCTAAGATCTGACCGGACAGAGGGTTGCAGCAGTAGAATCGACAGCACGCAGGGGCGACCGGGTCGATCCCCGACTTACGCATTCTGCCTCTTCGACCGGCTGAGCACCCACACGCTCACTTCATGCGTTAGCTTAGGCATACGGAGTTCATTCCATGTCTAAGCATACGGAGTTCATTCCCAGTCTAAGATCGGATCGGACCGAGGGTTGCGACAGCAGGACCAGCAACAGGATAGGCAGTAGCACCAGCAACAGCACGTTTCATGGGTTGGCTTAGGCATAGGGAGTTCATTACATGTCTGAGCCCCTGCCAGACCAAGGGTTGTGACAGCGGGATCGGTAGCATGCAGAGGAGGACCAGGCCAATCCCCGACTTGCACATTCTACCTCTCCGATCGGCTGAGCACCTGCACGCTTGTTTCTTGGGTTGGCTTAGGCATACGGAGTTCATTCCTTGTCTAAGCATACGGAGTTCATTCCCAGTCTAAGAGTTTGAGCCACGGTGCACATGCTGGGCTCAGGCATGTGCTTGTGCCACATGTTTTTCACCCGAGGCACCATCACCGGAGAGCCTAACCGATGGCATTGGGGGTTCCGATGATTATGGGGGCTAGGGGGGTGTGCGCACATGATGTGCGATGGGAGCTGGTACATGGCCCGCAAGCCCGTTTCATGGGTTGGCTTAGGCATACAGAGTTCATTCCATGTCTAAGCATACGGAGTTCATTCCTAGTCTAAGATTGGACCGGACCGAGGGTTACGGTAGCAAAACCAGGAGCAGGATCGACAGCGTGTAGGGGGGATCAGGTCAATCCCCGGCTTATGCATTCTGGCTCTTCGGCTGACCTCTCCGGCTGACCTCTCCGGCTGACTGAGTACCCGCATGCTCGTTTCGTGGGTTGACTTAGGCATACGGAGTTCATCCCTAGTCTAAGCGTACGGAGTTCATTCCCAGTCTAAGATCGGACTGGACCAAGGGTTGCGACAGCAAGATCGACAGCATACAGGGGGGATCGAGCCGATCCGGCTTGTGCATTCTACCTTTTCGGCCTGTTGAGTGCTCGTACACCCATTTCATGGGTTGGCTTAGGCATAGGGAGTTCAGTCCATGTCTAAGCCCTAGCCGGACTGAGGGTTATGGTAGGGGGACCAACAGCATATAGAAGGGGACCAGGCTAATCCCCGGATTGCACATTCTGCCTCTCTGGTCAGCTAAGCACCCGCACACTCGTTTCATGGGTTGGCTTAGGCATACGGAGTTCATTCCATGTCTAAGCATATGGAGTTCATTCCCAGTCTAAGAGTTTGAGCCAAGGTGCACATGCTGGGCTCGGGCATGTGCTGGTGCAGCATTTTTTTCACCCGAGGCACCATTGCCAGGGCATCACTAGAGAGCGTAACCGACGGCATTGGGGGGTTCCGATGATTGGTGCGGTCGGGGGGGTGTGCACACATGATGTGCGATGGGTGCTGGTACTTGGCCCTTATATTGGCCCCCTATCCCTCATCAAACCTCAAGAACTCACACCCCCTTAAAGAGCATTTGAGATTTTATAGGTTTGCTGCCAGTAGCCATTAAAGTGTCTGAAATGGGGACACTTTTTTCAAACGGTCACAAAATCTTCTCCACTTTGAGTTTTTAGCTGAATTTTTTTATGCATGCCAAAAAAAAAATACAAGGATCACCTCTACTAAATTTGTGGACAAAAGTCTTCTAAAAAAATTTTAAAAAATCTCGAACCGTAAAAAGTTTTAAAAATCGTGAAAAATAGAAAATGGGTCGTCTTGCCACGAAACTTCACATGAAGGCTTAGGGGACCATTGTATGAATTTACAAGCCATAAAAATGGCATTGGCATGGCAGAAATATGAAGATGTGCTTGAACCCACCGACCACCCGTTCGATCCCTGGCTTACGCATCTTACCCCTCTGGTCGACTGAGCATCCGCACGCTCGTTTCATGGGTTGACTTAGGCATACGGAGAGGGGGACCGGGTCGATCCCTGGCTTCTACCTCTTCGGCCGGTTGAGTGCCCGTACGATCGTTTCGTGGGTTGGCTTAGGCATATAGAGTTCATTTCATGTCTAAGCATACGGAGTTCATTCCAGTCTAAGAGTTTGAGCCACGGTGCACATGCTGGGCTCAGGCATGTGCTGGTGCAGCATTTTTTTCGCTCGAGGCACCATCGCCGGAGCATCGTCGGAGAGCCTAACCGACGACATTGGGGGTTCCGATGATTGGGGGGACTGGGGGGTGTGCGCACATGATGTGCGATGGGTGCTGGTTCTTGGCCCTTATATTGGCCCCCTATCCCTCATCAAACCTCGAGAACTAACACCCCCTTAAAGAGCATTTGAGATTTTATAGGTTTACTGCCAGTAGCCATTAAAGTGTCTGAAATGGGAACACTTTTTTCAAACGATCACAAAATCTTCTCCACTTCAAGTTTTTAGCTGAATTGTTTTGTGCCTACCAACAAAAATACAAGGATCACCTCTACCAAATTTGGGGACAAAACTATATCTAAAAATATTTTAAAAAATCCCGAACCGTAAAACATTTCGAAAATCGTGAAAAACAGAAAACGGGTCGTCTTGCCACGAAACTTCACATGAAGGCTTAGGGGACCATTGTATGAATTTACAAGCCATAAAACTGGCATTGGCATGGCAAAAATATGAAGATGTGCTTGAACCCACCTACCACCCGTTCTATCCCCGACTTGCGCATCCTGCCTCTCTGGTCGGTTGAGCACCCGTACACTCATTTTATGGGTTAACTTAGGCATACGGAGTTCATCCCCAGTCTAAGCATATGAAGTTCAATCCTAGTCTAAGATCGGACCGGACTGAGGGTTGCGGCAGTAGGATCGACAGCAGGCAAGGGCGATCGGGCCGATCCTCGGCTTACACAATCTACCTCTTCGGCCGGTTGAGCACCCGTACGCCCGTTTCATGGGTTGGCTTAGGCATAGGGTGTTCATTCCATGTCTAAGCCCCAGCCGAACCGAGGGTTGTGGTAGCGGGACCGACAGCACACAGAGGGAGATCGGACCGATCCCCAGCTTGCACATTATGCCTCTCCGGCTGGCTCAGCGCCTGCATGCTCGTTTCGTGAGTTGACTTAGGGATACGGACTTCATTCCCAGTCTAAGATTAGACCAGACTGAGGGTTGTTGCATCAGGATCAATAGTACGCATGGGGGGATCGGGCCGATCCCCGACTTGTGCATTCTGCCTCTCCAACCGATTGAGCGCCCGCACGCTCATTTTGTGGGTTGGCTTAGGCGTACGGAGTTCATTCGATGCCTAAGCATATGGAGTTCATTCTCAGTCTAAGATTGAACCAAACTGAGGGTTGCGGTAGCTAGATCGACAGCACGCCAAGGGGGATCGAGCCGATCCCTGGCTTGCGCATTTTGCCTCTCCGACTGACTGAGCGTCCGCATGCTTGTTTCGTTGGTTGACATAGGCATATGGAGTTCATCCCCAGTCTAAGCATACGAAGTTCATTCCTATTCTAAGATCGGACCAAACCGAGGGTTGCAATAGCAAGATCGACAGCACAGATGGGGGTCCGGGTCGATCCCCGGCTTACATATTCTGCCTCTCCGGCCGATTGAGCACCCGCACGCCCGTTTCGTGGGTTGGCTTAGGCATAGGGAGTTCATTCAATGTCTAAGACCCAGCCGGACCGAGGGTTGTGGTAACGGGACCGACAGCACACAGAAGGTTATCAAGCCGATCCTCGGCTTGCGTATTATGCCTCTTCGGCCGACTCAGCGCCCGCGCGCTCATTTCATGGGTTGACTTATGCTTACAGAGTTCATTCCTAGTCTAAGATCAGACCGGACCGATGGTTACGGCAGCAGGATCGACAGCACACAGGAGGGGATCGGGTCGATCCCTGACTTATGCATTCTACCTCTCTGGCCGGATGAGCACCCGCATGCTCGTTTTGTGGGTTGGCTTAGGCATACAGTGTTCATTCAATGTCTAAGCATACGGAGTTCATTCCCAGCCTAAGATTTTGAGCCATGGTGCACATGCTAGGCTCGGGCATGTATTGGTGTCGCATTTTTTTTGCTCGGGGCACTATCACCGGAGCATCATCGGAGCATCGTCGGAGAGCCTAACCAGTGGCATTGGGGGTTTCGATGATTGGGGGGCCAGGGGGTGTGTGCACATGATGTGCGATTGGTGCTGCTACTTGTGTCACGGGTTCTGACCTTAGACTTAGAAACCGTGCGGCCTTAGGCTTGGAATCTCCTCCTTTATGCCTAAGTCAGCCTAAAACACAAGCGTACGGGTGCTAGAACAACGGGAAGGGCTGATTACGCAAGTTAAAAAAAAACATGATAAGAAGGCAGAATTTTGGAAATGCTCTTGTATTCACTGAAATGAAAGTGTTTGATGGTGTACAAATGAGGGAGGTGCAGCCCTCTATTTATAGTTGAGGCTCCAGCTTACAATTAATGGAATATCCCTAGAATAAAGGCTAAAATCATGGGATTATACAGATTACAATCAATCAGGATGCTAACTCTTGATTTTTAGGGTCAACCAAATCTGCCAGGATGCTGCTGCTGATCCTGCCTGCTTCCAGAAGCTTCTCTTGCGTGTCCAGCACCTTGGGCCCTTTTGGATGTGGTGTGGGTAGCTTGTATGCCAGGCCTTGGTCTCACGGGATGGCTTACAAGTTGGGCGGGTGTTTTGAACTCGTTTGCTAGGCTTTGCATGTAGATACCTGCCAGTACAGCTAGTCTGCGAGCCTCAACCTCTGGCTCACCTGCTGGTGCGCCTGATGTGCCTGGCGTGCCCGGCCAGGGCGTGACATTCTCCCGCACCTGATTGCACAATGCCCTCATTGCATCTTCTCCATGGCACTACCTGATCTGGTCCCTAAACTGCCATAAGTCATCTGCTGGTTCCCAGCTCACCTCACTGTCTGGAAGTCCCTTCCAGTGCACCAAGTACTCTTGTCTTGGCTAATAGTTCTTTCGTCTCACCTCCCAGTCAGCTATGATGCTATGGGCCTCCTTCTCATATGAGGCCCTCACTCCCAATGGTGCACGCTTTGACTCTGTCCATCCTGGATCTCTCTCATCCTCATGGAACGGCTTGAGCATGCTCACATGTAACACCGGGTGTACCTTCAACTTGGGTGGCATATCCAGCTTGTAGGCAACTTTGCCTACCCTCTTAACTACTCGAAAAGGTCCCTCATACCTCTGGACTAGGCCTTTGTGCAGCCCCCTATGGCGCACAATGGGATGCAGCTTCACTAATACCAAGTCTTCAACCTGGAACTGCACGTCCCACCTATTCTGGTCTGCCCACTTCTTCGACCTCTTGGCCGCCTTGTGTAGACAAACTCCAGCCAACTCAATTTGCTCCTGCCATGCCTTGTTAAACTTGTATGCTACTGGATTCAGCCCTGTATAACCTGCAGCAATCGAACCAGGTATTAGTGGTTGTTGCCCTGTCATAACTTCAAATGGGCTCTGGTTCATTGCCTCGCTCCTTTGCAAGTTGTAGGAAAACTGTGCAATATCTAGCAGCTTTGACTAGTCCCTTTGTGTGGCACTCACATAGTGCCTAAGGTAGACCTCCAATAGTCCATTCACTCATTCTGTCTGCCCATTGGTCTGCGGATGCATGCTGGTGGAAAAGTTCAAGTCTGACCCTAACAGCTTGAACAACTCAGTCCAGAACCTACCTGTGAAACGCTCGTCCTGATCACTAACAATGGTCATCGGCACTCCCCAGTACTTAACCATGTTTTTCAGGAACAATCGAGCTACCTCCTCAGCTAGGCACTCCTTGGTTACTGGAATGAAGATTCCATACTCGGAAAACCTGTCCACCACTACCATGATGCTTCCAAACCCTTCTGCTTTGGGTAGACTAACTATAAAGTCCAGAGAAACACTCTTCCATGGTTACTCTGGCACTGGCAATGGCTCCAAGAGACCACTTAGTTTCTTGAGCTCCACTTTGTCCTGTTGGCACACAAGACAAGTCTTCACATAGGCCTCCACATCATCCCTCATGTGTGGCCAGTAGTACCAATCCTCGATCAATGCCAAGGTACAGCTCACTCCGAGGTGTCCAGCCCACCTTGAATCATGGCATTCTTGCAAAACTTCCTTACGGAGCTTTCTGTGCTACGACACAAACAGTCTATTTCCCCTGGTGTATAGCAAGCCATCCTACAACCAAAACTGCCTAGTCTTACCTTGCTGGGCATACTCTATCAAAGCCTTGGCTGTAGGATCATGCACAAGTCCCTTCTTGATGTGCGACACTAGTGACCCCTTTGGTTGGCTAATGGTAGCAAGGTTAGCCTTCCTGCTCAGGGGTGTCTGCCACTAGGTTCACCCACCTCGGCTTGTACTCCATCTGGAAATCAAATTCTGTAAGAAAATCTTGCCAGCTCACCTACTTGAGGGATAACTTCTTTTGCGTCTAGAAATAGATGGTCACCACCTTGTCCATCCTAACCATGAACCTTGACCTCAACAGGTAATGGCACCAAGTACGCAAGCAGTGCACCACTGCAGTCATCTCTTTCTCTTAGACCGTGTACTTGTGCTTAGTCTCATTCAGCTTCCTGCTTAAGAATACGACTGGACATCCCTCCTGCATCAACACGCCCCCTATGGCAAAGTCTGATGCATCCATATGCACCTCATACGGCTTGGCATTGTCTGGCAAGGCCAAGACTGGCTCCTCGATCACAGCCCACTTCAGCCTGTCAAAGGCTTCCTGGCACCCTGCGCTCCACTCCCATGCTTTCCTTTTCTTGAGCAAGTCAATCAATGGCGTGGCTATTGCTGAGTGACCTTTGATGAAGCGCCTGTAGTAGTTGACCAGCCCAAGGAACGATCTCAACTCAGTGACCTTGGCTGGTGGTTGCCACTCCAGGATGGCGTGTATCTTGCCTTCATCCATGCGTATCCTGCCACCTCCCACTATGTGGCCAAGGAATGGGATCTCTTGCTGGGTGAATGAGCACTTCTCCCTCTTGACAAATAGCTTGTGCACCCGTAGCATCTCGAACACCTGTCTCAAATGGTCTACATGCTCTCCCAAAGTCTGGCTGTAGATCACAATGTCATCCAAATAAACCACAACAAACCGATCAAGGAATGATTGAAGTACCTTGTTCATAAGGGTGCAGAATGTTGCTGGGGTGTTCGTGAGTCTGAAAGGCATCACAAGAACTTATACGAACCATACCGAGTGACACATGCTGTCTTTGGCTCATCTCCCTCCGCGATCCTGACTTGATAGTAGCCTGACCTCAAATCCAGCTTGGTGAACCACCTTGCGCTCCCAAGTTGATCGAACAAGTTCACAATGAGTGGGATGGGGTACTTGTTCTTGATGGTCAGCTTGTTCAAAGCCTGGTAGTCTATGCACAGCCGTAACAACCCATCATGCTTGCGTTGAAATAAAACCAGTACACCATAGGGTGCCGTCGATGGCCTGAAAAAGCCAGCATCAACTAACTCTTTGAGCTGCTTCTTCAACTCCTCCAACTCTGGTAGAGACATTTGATAAGGGGCTCTAGCTGGTGGCTTGGTCTTGAACCCCAGCTCGATCTTGTGGTCCACCTCCCTCTTAGGTGGTAGCTTGCTAGGTAGCTTTACGAGCATCACATCACTAAAGGTCTTCAGCACCTTTAGCACCTCCAAGGGTGACTCGGTCTCCTTCTCCCTTGACTCATCATATTTCAGGGCTACCAAGAAGGTGTCTTCTTGTCTGCTTACCGCTTTGGCAAATTGGATGGCTGACACCACCCGTGACCCAACTCTAGACCCTCTCCTCAATGGCACTAGGCATTGGCACCATGCATCCAAGATGCAAACACAATCGGCAAAAGGCACAAAGAGGGCATTAATCTGAACAAGGAAATCCAACCCATTCACAAACTCATAGTCATCAAGGGGTATTACCTCAATGGTCTCCTTGCCTTTCCAATCTCCAAGCTGTAACTCCACTCCTCGCGCTACTTCAATGGCTGGAACTTCCTTGGAGTTCACCGTTTTGATGGTACCAGTCCCTTTCTGCACCTTTAGTCTGAGCTTTTGGGCTCTATCACCTAAAATAAAAAGACATGAGGCACCTGCATCCACCAATGCGCTCACCTTCTGACCCACAACCATCAGATCCGCAAACATCAAGCCTTTTGGCTTACGGCTCCCCTCACTCTGGACAGCATTAAGCAGCAACGACCCAAGCTTTGCTGCCCCTAACTCTGGCTCCTCGTCAGACTCCTTGTCTATAGCAGCCAGCTTGCCCTTCTGTGAGTAATTTTGCACTATGTGGCTCCCTCCACATAGGTAGCATGCTAGTGGCTCTCGGTCCCCCTTTGCTTTCCACTTGCCTGCTGGTGGCTTCCTCTCGCCATCCTTGGTTGAACGGTCTCGGTCTCCATCCTTGGATTCCCGATCATGATCCTTCCTCTTGGACTACTTCTTTCGATCCCTATCATCCCTGCCCTTACCCTTGGGCTTGGTAGACTCAAACTTGTTCAGAGGCTTGAACTCTATCAAGGCCTCGACAGTAGTCATGGCTTTAGCCAAGTCATGAACTCCTCTCCTTTGTAGCTCATGCTTCACCCATGGCTTCAGCCCATCCATGAAAGCAAATAAGGCATCCTTCTCACCTAGATCCGAGATCTGTAGTATCAGTTCAGAGAATTTCTGGACATACTCCCTTATGTCCCCTTATTGGCTCAGCCTGCGTAACTTTGCCCGTGCATTATCATCAGCATACTCCGAGTAAAATTGTTCTCTAAACTCCTTTTGGAACTCTACCCAGGTTCCAATCTTGGTGCTCCCACGCCTGACATCATCACACCTACGCCTCTACCACAATAAGGCTACATCAGTGAGATACATAGCAGCAGTGCTTACCTTTATCGCCTCGTTTTGCATGCCCATGGCCTGGAAGTACTGCTCCATACCCCAAAGGTAGTTATCTACTTCCTTGGTGGCCCTAGTCCCCTTGAACTCCTTAGGCTTGGGGACATCCAATCTGGATTTGGACACTCCAACAAACATGCCATTCCCAATGGCAGTCTTGCAAGCAACGAGCTCACTCGTAAGCTCCTCCATCTGCTGGCACATGGCCTCCATGCCATCGTGCAAGGTTAGCACTTCAGCCTCCAAGGTCTGATTCTTTTGGGTGAACACGTCCAAGCCTTTGTTGAGAGCAGCTTGTAGCTCACTTTGGATCTCCTCCCCCATGGAGTCTAGCGATGCAATGTGAGTCTCTACCCCCTCAAGCTTCTCCCCTATGTCACCCATGGTCACCTTCACCTTGGCCAGCCTACCGTCCATGGTAGACCAGATATCTCTAGAACTGGCTTTCCTCCCTCTTCCATGCTCATGCTCCTAAGCCTCTGGTTGTTGGTTAGTAGCGTCACTTTGGGATGCCATCTCCTCTAACCTGCACAACACACACACGCAGAATCAAACTTGCGCTGATACCAACTGTCACAGGCTCCGACCTTAGACTCAAAAACCGTGCGGCCTTAGGCTTGGAATCTCCTCCTTTATGCCTAAGTCAGCCTAAAACACAAGCGTATGGGCACTAGAACAACAGGAAGGGCTGATTACACAAGTTAAAGAGAAACAGGATAAGAAGGCAGAATTTTGGAAATGCTCTTGTATTCACTGAAACAGAAGTGTTTGATGGTGTACAAATGAGGGAGGAGCAGCTCTCTATTTATAGTTGAGGCTCCAGCTTACACTTAATGGCAATAACCCTAGAATAAAGGCTAAAATCATGGGATTATACAGATTACAATCAATCAGGATGCTAACTCCTGATTTTCAGGGTCAACCAAATCTGCCAGGATGCTGCTGCTGATCCTGCTTGCTTTCAGAAGCTTCCCATGTGTGTCCAGCACCTTGGGCCCTTTCGGATGTGGTGTGGGCAGCTTGTATGCCAGGCCTTGGTCTCACGGGCTGGCCTGCAAGTTGGGTGGGCGTTCTGAACTCGTTTGCTACGCTTTGTGCGCAGATACCCTCCAGCATGCCTGGTCTGCGGGCCTCAACCTTTGGCTTGCCTGCTGGTGTGCCTGATGTGCCTGGCATGCCCGCCCAGGGCATGACACTTGAACCTGATATTGGTCCCCTATCCCTCATCAAACCTCGAGAACTCACAGCCCCTTAAAGAGCATTTGAGATGTTATAGGTTTGCTGCCAGTAGCCATTAAAGTGTCTGAAATGGGGACACTATTTTCAAACGGTCACAAAATCATCTCCACTTCGAGTTTTTAGCTGAATTTTTTTATGCATGCTAAAAAAAATACAAGGATCACCTCTACCAAATTTGGGGACAAAACTCTTTCTAAAAAAATTTTAAAAAATCCCGAACGACAAAAATTTTAAAAATAATGAAAAATAGAAAATGGGTCGTCTTGCCACGAAACTTCACATGAAGGCTTAGGGGAAAATTGTATGAATTTACAAGCCATAAAAATGGCATTGGCATGGTAGAAATATGAAGATGTGCTTGAACCCACCTACCACCCGTTCGATCCCTGGCTTGTGCATCCTGCCTCTCTGGTCGGCTGAGCGCTCGTACTCTCATTTCATGGGTTGACTTAGGCATACAGAGTTCATCCCTAGTCTAAGCATACGGAGTTCATTCTCAATCTAAGATCGGACCGGAGTAAGGGTTGCGGTAGTAGGATCGATAGCACGCAGGGGGGATCGGGCCAATCCCCGGCTTGCGCATTTTGCCTCTCCGACCGGCCGAGCGCATGCACGCCCGTTTCATTGGTTGGCTTAGGCATAGAGAGTTAATTCCATGTCTAAGCCCCAACTGGACTGAGGGTTGTGGCAACGGGACCGGCAGCATGTAGATGGGGACATGGCTGATCCTCAGCGTGCGCATTATGCCTCTCTGGCTGGCTCAGCGCCCACACGCTTGTTTCGTGGGTTGACTTAGGCATACGGAGTTCATTCCTAGTTCAAGATCGGATCGGACTGAGGGTTGCAGCAGCAGGATCGATAGCACTGGGGGGATTGGGTCGATCCTCAGCTTGCACATTCTACCTCTCTGGCCGGTTGAGTGCCCGTACGCTCGTTTCACGAGTCGGCTTAGGCGTACGGAGTTCATTCCATGTCTAAGCATACGGAGTTCATTCCCAGTCTAAGATCAGACCAGACCGAAGGTTGCGGTAGCAGGACCAATAGTAAGATCGATAGCATGCAGGGGGGGATCGGACAGATCCCCAGCTTGCGCATTCTGCCTCTTCGGATGGCTGAGCGGCCGCACGCTAGTTTCGTGGGTTGGCTTAGGCATACAGAGTTCATTCTATGTCTAAGCCCTAGCCGGACCGAGGGTTGTGGCAGTAGGATCGGCAGCGGTATCAGCAGCACGCAAAGGGGGATCGGGCTGATCCCCAGCTTGCACATTATGCCTCTTCGGTCGGCCTCTCCAGTCGGCTGAGCGCCCACATGCTTCTTTCGTGGGTTGACTTAGGCATATGAAGTTCATCCCCAATCTAAGCATATGGAGTTCATTCCCAGTCTAAGATCGGACCGAGGGTTGCGACAGCAAGATTGGCAGCATGCAGAGGGGACCGGGCCGATCCTTGGCTTGCGCATTCTGCGTCTCCGGTCGAATGAGTGCCCTGCACACCTGTTTCGTGGGTTGGCTTAGGCATAGGGAGTTCACTCCATGTCTAAGCCCCACTCAGACCGAGGGTTGTGGCAGCGGGATCGGCAGCACGCGGGGGGGATCGGGCCTATCCCCGGCTTGTGCATTCTGCCTCTCCAGCCGGTGAGCACCCATACGCCTATTTTGTGGGTTCGTTTAGGCATAGGGAGTTCATTCCATGTCTAAGCCCCAGTCGGACCGAGGGTTGTCGCAGCGGGACCGATAACACACAGAGGGGGACAGGGTCGATCCCCGGTTTGTGCATTATGCCTCTTCGACTGGATCAGCACCCACACACTCTTTTCATGGGTTGACTTATGCATACAGAGTTCATTTCAAGTCTAAGATTGAACCGGACTGAGGGTTGCGATAGCAGGATCCGCAGCACGCAAGGGGATAGGGCCAATCTTCAGCTTGCGCATTCTACCTCTCCGGCCGGCTGAGTGCTCGCACGCTCGTTTCGTAGGTTGGCTTCGGCATACGGAGTTCATTCCACCTCTAAGCATATGGAGTTTATTCCCAGTCTAAGATTTTGAGCCACGGTGCACATGTTGGGCTCGGGCAAGTGCTGGTGCCGCATTTTTTTTGCCCGGGGCACCATCACCGGAGAGCCTAACCGACGGCATTGGGGGTTCCGATGATTGGAGGGCCAGGGGGTGTGTGCACATGATGTGCGATGGGTGCTAGTACTTGGCCCTTATATTGGCCCCCTATCCCTCATCAAACCTCGGGAACTGGCACCCCCTTAAAGAGCATTTGAGATTTTATAGGTTTGCTGCTAGTAGCCATTAAAGTGTCTGAAATGGGGACACTTTTTTCAAACGGTCACAAAATCTTCTCCACTTTGAGTTTTTAGCTGAATTTTTTTGTGCATGCCAAAAAAAATACAAGGATCACCTCTACCAAATTTGCGGACAAAACATTTTCTAAAAAATTTTAAAAAATCTTGAACCGTAAAAAGTTTTGAAAATCGTGAAAAATAGAAAACGGGTCATCTTGCCATAAAACTTCACATGAAGGCTTAGGGGACCATTGTATGAATTTACACACCATAAAAATGGAATTGGCATGGTAGAAATATGAAGATGTGCTTGAACCCACCTACCACCCATTCGATCCCCGGCTTACGCATCCTACCTTTCTGGTCGGTTGAGCGCCCGCACGCTCGTTTCGTGGGTTGACTTAGGCATATGGAGTTCATCTTTAGTCTAAGCATACGGAGTTCATTCCCAGTCTAAGATTGGACTGGATCAAGGATTGCGACAGCAGGATTGGTAGCACGCAGGGGGGACCAGGTCGATCCCCAGCTTGTGCATTCTACCTCTTCGGTCGGCTGAGCGCCTGCACGTCCGTTTCGTGGGTTGGCTTAGGCATAGGGAGTTCATTCCATGTCTAAGCCTCAGCCAGACCGATGGTTGTGGCAGCAGGATCGGTAGCACGTAGATGGGGATTGGACTGATCCTCAGCTTGCGCATTATGCCTCTCTGGTCGGCTCAGCGCCCGTATGCTCATTTCGTGGGTTGACTTAGGCATATAAAGTTCATTCCCAGTCTAAGATTGGATCGGACCGAGGGTTGCGACAGTAGGATCGATAGCATGCAGGGGGTGACCGGGCCATTCCTCGACTTGTGCATTCTACCTCTCCGACTGGCTGAGTGCTCGCATGCTCGTTTCGTATGTTGGCTTAGGCATACGAAGTTCATTCCATGTCTAAGCATACGAAGTTCATTCCCTGTCTAAGATCAGACTGAGGGATGCGGCAGCAGGACCAGCAGTAGGATCAAAAGCACGTAGGAGGGATCGGGCCGAGGGTTGCGGTAGCAGGATCGACAGCAAACATAGGGGGCTAGGCTGATCCCTGGCTTACTCATTATGCCTCTTCGGCCGGCTGAGCACCCGCACGCTCATTTCATGGGTTGACTTAGGCATACGGAGTTCATCCCCAATCTAAGCATACAGAGTTCATTCCAAGTCTAAAATCAGATCGGATCGAGGGTTTTGACAGCAAGATCGATAGCACGTAAGGGGGATCTGGTTGATCCCCGGCTTGCGCATTCTACCTCTTCGGCCGGTTGAGTGCCCGTACGCTCATTTCATGGGTTGGTTTAGGCATACAGAGTTCATTCCATGTCTAAGCATACGGAGTTCATTCCTAGTCTAAGATTTTGAGCCACGGTGCACATGCTGGGCTCGGCCATGTGCTAGTGCCGCATTCCCAGTCTAAGATCGGATCAGACTGAGGGTTGCAGCAGTAGGATCGATAGCACGTAGGGGGGACCGGGCCGGTCCCTGGCTTACGAATTCTGCCTCTTCGATCGGCTGAGCACCCGCACGCTTGTTTCGTGGGTTGGCTTAGGCATACAGAGTTCATTCCATGTCTAAGCCCCAGCCAGACCGAAGGTTGGCAGCAGGATCGACAGTACGCAGAGGGAGATCAGGCTAATCCTCGGCTTGCGCATTATGCCTCTTTGGCCGGCCTCTCCGACCAGCTGAGCGCCTGCACATTCGTTTCATGGGTTGACTTAGGCATACGGAGTTCATCTCTAGTCTAAGCATACAGAGTTCATTCCCAGTCTAAGATCGGACCGGACCAAGGGTTGCGACAGCCAGACCATCAGTACGCAGAGGGGGATCGGGCCGATCCCTGACTTACGCATTATGCCTCTTTGACCGGCTCAGCACCCGCACGCTCGTTTTGTGGGTTGACTTATGCATACGGAGTTCATTCCCAGTCTAAGATCAGACCAGACTGAAGGTTGCGTAGTAGGATCGACAGCATGCAGGGGGGATCGGGTTGATCCCAGGCTTGCGCATTCTGCCTCTCTGCCTGGCTGAGCGCCCGCACGCTCGTTTCATAGGTTGGCTTAGGCATACAGAGTTCATTCCATGTCTAAGCCCTAGTCGGCTTACGCAGCGAGATCGGTAGCATGCAGAGGGGGACCAGGTTGATCCTCGGCTTATGCATTATGCCTCTCTGACTGGCTCAGTGCTCGCACGCTCGTTTCGTGTGTTGACTTAGGCATACGGAGTTCATTCCCAGTCTAAGATCGGACCAGATCGAGGGTTACGGTAGCAGGATCGACAGCACGCAGGGGGGATCGGGTCGGTCCCCGGCTTGTGCATTATGTCTCTTTGGCCGGCTGAGCACCCACATGCTCATTTCGTGGGTTGACTTATGCATACGGAGTTCATTCCCAGTCTAAGATCGAATCGGACTGAGGGTTACGGTAGTAGTATCAGCAGCACACAGGAGGGATTGGGCCGATCCTCGGCTTGTGCATTCTACCTCTTCGACCGACTGAGCACCCGCACGCCCGGTTCGTGGGTTCACTTAGGCATACAGAGTTCATTCCCAGTCTAAGATCGGACCGGACTGAGGGTTGCTGTAGCAGGATCGACAACACGTAGGGGGACCGGGCCGATCCTCGGCTTGCGCATTACGCCTCTTCGGTCGGCTAAGCGCCCACACACTCATTTCGTGGATTGACTTAGGCATACGGAGTTCATCCCCAGTCTAAGCATATGGAGTTTTCCCGGGGCACCATCGCTGGAGCATCACCGGAGAGGCTAACCGACGGTATTGGGGGTTCAGACGATTGGGGGGGCCGGGGGGTGTGCGCACATGATGTACGATGGGTGCTGGTACTTGGCCCTTATATTGGCCCCCTATCCCTCGTCAAACCTTGAGAACTCACACCCTCTTAAAGAGCATTTGAGATTCTATAGGTTTGCTGCCAGTAGCCATTAAAGTGTCTGAAATGGGGACACTTTTTTCAAACGGTCACAAAATCTTCTCCACTTCAATTTTTTAGCTGAATTTTTTTGTGCATGCCAACAAAAATACAAGGGTCACCTATACCAAATTTGGGGACAAAAATCTTTCTAAAAAAATTTTAAAAAAATCCCAAACCGCAAAAAGTTTCAAAAATCGTGAAAAATAAAAAATGGGTCCTCTTGCCACGAAACTTCAGATGAAGGCTTAGGGGACCATTGTATGAATTTACAAGCCATAAAAATGGCATTGGCATGGCAGAAATATGAAGATGTGCTTGAACCCACCTACCAACCGTTCGATCCCTGACTTGCGCATCCTACCTCTCTGGTTGGCTGAGTGCCCGCACGCTCATTTCGTGGGTTGACTTAGGCATAAAGAGTTCATCCCCAGTCTAAGCATACAGAGTTCATCCCCAGTCTAAGCATACAGAGTTCATTCCCAGTCTAAGATCGAACCGGACCGAGGGTTACGACAGTAGGATCGGTAGCACGTAGGGGGGATCGGGCCGATCCCTGGCTTATGCATTCTACCTCTCCAGTCGGCTGAGTGCCCACACGCCCGTTTGATGGGTTGGCTTAGGCATAGGGAGTTCATTCCATGTCTAAGCCCCAATCGGACCGAGGGTTGTGGCAGCGGGATCGACAGCACCTAGAGGGGGACCGGGTCGATCCTTGGCTTACGCATTATGCCTCTCCGATCGGCTCAGCATCCGTAGGCTCATTTCATGGGTTGACTTAGGCATATGGAGTTCATTCCAAATCTAAGATCAGACCGGACCGAGGGTTGCGGTAGTAGGATCGACAGCATGCAGGGGGGATTGGACCGGTCCCCGACTTACGTATTCTGGCTCTCCGGCCAGCTGAGCACCCGTACACTCATTTCGTGGGTTGGCTTAGACATACGGAGTTCATTCCATGTCTAAGCATACGGAGTTCATTCTCAGTCTAAGATCAGACTGGATCAAGGATTACGGTAGCAGGATCGGTAGCACGCAGAAGGGATCGAGCCGATCCTCGGCTTGCACATTCCGCCTCTTCGATCGGCTAAACGCCTGCACGTTCGTTTCATGGGTTGGCTTAGGCATAGGTTGTTCATTCCATGTCTAAGCCCCAACCGGACCGAGGGTTGTGGCAACAAGACAGATAACACGCAGACGGGGACCGGACTGATCCCCGGCTTACGCATTATGCCTCTCCGGTTGGCTCAGTGCCCGCATGCTCATTTCGTGGGTTGACTTAGGCATACGAAGTTCATTCCCAGTCTAAGATTGGACCGGACCGAGGGTTGCGACAATAGGATCGACAGCACACAAGGGGTGACCGGGCCATTCCCCGACTTGCGCATACTGCCTCTTCGACCTGCTAAGCACCCGGACGCTCGTTTCGTGGGTTCACTTTGGCATACGGAGTTTAGCCCCAGTCTAAGCATACGAAGTTCATTCCAAGTCTAAGATCAGACTAGATCGAGGGTTACGGTAGCAGGATCGACAGCACGAAAAAGGAACCGGGTCGATCACCGGCTTGCACATTCTGCCTTTTCGATCGGCTGAGCACCCACACACCCATTTCATGGGTTAGCTTAGGCATAGGGAGTTCATTCCATGTCTAAGCCCCAGCCGGACCGAGGGTTGTGGCAGCGGGACCGGTAGCACGTAAAGGTGGACCGGGTCGATCTCCGGCTTGCGTGTTATGCCTCTCTGGGTGGCTCAGCACCCGCATGCTCATTTCATGGGTTGACTTAATCATACGGAGTTCAATCCCAGTCTAAGATCAGATCGGATTGAGGGTTGTAGTAGTAGGATCGACAGCACGCACAGGGGACCGGGCCGATCCCCGGCTTACGCATTCTACCTCTCCGATCGGCTGAGCACCCACACCCTCATTTCGTGGGTTGGCTGAGGCATGCAGAGTTCATTCCTAGTCTAAGATCGGATCGGACCAAAAGTTACGGTAGTAGGGCACACTCGTTTCGTGGGTTGCCTTAGGCATACGGAGTTCATTCCTTGTCTAAGCATACAGAGTTCATTCCCAGTCTAAGATTTTGAGCCACGGTGGACATGCTAGGCTCGGGCATGTGCTGGTGCTGCATTTTTTTCCCTCGGGGCACCATCACTGGGGCATCACCGGAGAGCGTAATCGGCGGCATTGGGGGGTTCCGACGATTGGGGGGGCCGGGGGGTATGCACACATGATGTGCGATGGGTGCTGGTACTTGGCCCTTATATTGGTCCCCTATCCCTCATCAAACCTCGAGAACTCACACCCCTTAAAGAGCATTTGAGATTTTATAGGTTCGCTGCCAGTAGCCATTAAAGTGTCTGAAATGGGGACACTTTTTTCAAATGGTCACAAAATATTCTCCACTTTGAGTTTTTAGCTGAAGTTTTTTGTGCATGTCAAAAAAAATACAAGGATCACCTCTACCAAATTTGGGGACAAAACTCTTTCTAAAAAAATTTTAAAAAATCCTGAACCGTAAAAAGTTTCAAAAATCGTGAAAAATAGAAAACGGGTCGTCTTGCCATGAAACTTCAGATGAAGGTTGAGGGGACCATTGTATGAATTTACAAGCCATAAAAATGGCATTGGCATGGTAGAAATATGAAGATGTGCTTGAACCCACGGCTTAGGCATTCTACCTCTCCGATCGGCTGAGTGCCCGCACGCTCGTTTTGTGGGTTGGCTTAGGCATCCGGAGTTCATTCCATGTCTAAGCATACGAAGTTCATTCCCAGTCTAAGATCAGATCAGACCGAGGGTTGTGGTAGCAGAACCAGCAGCAGGATCGATAGCACGAAAAGGGGGATCGGGTCGATCCCCGGCTTGTGCATTGTGCCTTTCCAATCGGCCTCTCCGGCCGACTGAGTGCCCGCACACTCATTTCGTGGGTTGTCTTAGGCATACGGAGTTCAATCCTTGTCTAAGCATACGAAGTTCATTTCCAGTCTAAGATTTTGAGCCGCAGTGCACATGCTAGGCTCGAGCATTTGCTGGTGCTGGATTTTTTTCACTCGGGGCACCATTGTCGAAGCATCACTGGAGAGCCTAACTGTCGGCATTGGGGGTTCCAACGATTGGGGGAGCCGGGGGTGTGTGCGCACTTGATGTGCATTGGGTGCTGGTACTTGGCCCTTATTTTGACCCCCTATCCCTCATCAAACCTCAAGAACGCACACCCCCTTAAAGAGCATTTGAGATTTTATAGGTTTGCTGCCAGTAGCCATTAAAGTGTCTCAAATGGGGACACTTTTTTCCAACGGTCACAAAATCTTCTCCACTTCGTGTTTTTAGCTGAAAATTTTTGTGCATGCCAACAAAAATACAAGGATCACCTCTATTTAATTTGGGACAAAACTCTTTCTAAAAAAATTTTAAAAAATCCCGAACAGCAAAAAGTTTCAAAAATCATGAAAAATAGAAAACGGGTCGTCTTGCCACGAAACTTCCCATGAAGGCTTAGGGGACCACTGCATGAATTTACAAGCCATAAAAGTGGCATTGGCACGGCAGAAATATGAAGATGTGCTTGAACCCACCTACCACCCGTTCAATCCCCAGCTTACGCATCCTGCCTCTCTGGTCGGTTGAGCGCCCGCACGCTCGTTTCGTGGGTTAACTTAGGCATACGAAATTCATCCCCAGTCTACGCATACAGAGTTCATTCCCAATCTAAGATCAGACTGGGCTGAGGATTACGACAGTAGGATCGACAGCATGCAGAAGGGATCGAGTCAATCCCCGACTTGCAGATTTTGCCTCTCTGGCCAGTTGAGCACCTGTACACCCATTTTGTGGGTTGGCTTAGGCATAGGGAGTTCATTCCATGTCTAAGCCCCAGTCGAATCGAGGGTTGTCGCAGCGAGACCGACAGCACGCAGAGGGGGACCGGGTCGATCCCTGGCTTACGCATTATGCCTCTCCCGTCGGCTCAGCCCCGCACGCTTGTTTCATTGGTTGACTTAGGCATACGGAGTTCATTACCAGTCTAAGCATATGAAGTTCATTCCCAGTCTAAGATCGGACCGAGCTGAGGGTTGCGACAGCAGGATCGACAGCACGCAGGGGGGACTGGGCCGATCCCTAGCTTGCGCATTCTGCCTCTCTGGTCGGCTGAGCACCCGCACGCCTGTTTCATGGGTTGGCTTAGGCATCGGGAGTTCATTCCATGTCTAAGCCCCAGTCGGACCAAGGGTTGTGGCAGCGAGACCAACAGCACACAGAAGAGGACCGGTCTGATCCTCGACTTACGCATTATGCCTCTCCGGCCGACTCAGCCCCCGCACGCTCATTTCGTGGGTTGACTTAGGCATACAGATTTCATCCCCAGTCTAAGCATACGGATTTCATTCCAGGTCTAAGATTGAACCAAGCTGAGGGTTGCGACAGGAGGATTGACAGCACGCAGGGGGATCGAGCCAATCCCCCACTTGCATATTCTACCTCTCCGACCGACTGAGCGCCCGCACGTTCGTTCCATGGGTTGGCTTAGGCATACTGTGTTCATTCCATGTCTAAACATACGGAGTTCATTCCCAGCCCAAGATCAGATCTGATCGAGGGTTATAATGGTAGGGCTAGCAGCAGGATCGGTAGCACGCAGGGGGGGACCGGGCTGATCCTCGGCTTACGCAATCTACCTCTCCGACCGACTGAGCGCTTGTACCTTCATTTACGGAGTTCATTCCATGTCTATGCCCCAGCCAGATCGAGGGTTGTGGCAGCAGGGCCGACAGTGGGATCGGTAGCACCCAGAGGGGTACCGGGCTGTTGCCTAGCTTGCGCATTATGCCACTCCGATCGACCTCTCCGACTGGCTAAGCACCCACACGCTCATTTCATGGGTTGACTTAGGCATACAGAGTTCATCCCTAGTCTAGGTATACGGAGTTCATCCCCAGTCTAAGATCAGATCAGACCGAGGTTTGTGATAGTAGGATCGGCAGTAAGCATGGGGGATTAGGCCGATCCTCGGCTTGCGCAATCCGCCTCTCCGATCGGCTGAGCGCCCGCACGCCCGTTTCGTGGGTTAGCTTAGGCATAGGGAGTTCATTCCATGTCCAAGCCCCAACCAGACCAAGGGTTGCGGCAGCGAGATCAGTAGCATGCAGAGGGGGATCGGGTAGTTCCCTAGCTTGCGCATTATGCCTCTTCGATCGGCTTAGTGCCCGCACGCTCGTTTCGTGGGTTGACTTATGCATACGGAGTTCTTTTCCAGTCTAAGATTGAACCAGACCAAGGGTTGCGATAGCAGGATTGACAACATGCAGGGGGTACTGGGCCGATCCTCGTTTTGCGTATTTTGCCTCTCCGGCTGGCTGAGCGCCTGCACGCTCGTTTCATGGGTTAGCTTAGGCATACGGAGTTCATTCCATATCTAAGCATATGGAGTTCATTCCCAGTCTAAGATTTTGAGCCACGATGCACATGCTGGGCTCGGGCATGTGCTGGTGCCGCATTTTTTTTGCCCGAGGTACCATCATCGGAGCATCACCGGAGCATCACCGGAGAGCCAAACCGGTGGCATTGGAGGTTCCGGCGATTTGGGGGGCCAGGGGGTGTGCACACATGATGTGCGATGGGTGCTGGTACTTGTGTCACGGGTTCCAACTTTAGACTCAGAAACCATGCGGCCTTGGGCTTGAAATCTCGTCTTTTATGCCAAAGTCAGCCTAAAACACAAGCGTACGGGCACTAGAACAACGGGAAGGGCCGGTTACGCAAGTTAAAGAGAAACAAGATAAGAAGGCAGAATTCTAGGAATGCTCTTGTATTCACTAAAACGGAAGTGTTTGATGGAGTACAAATGAGGGAGGAATAGCCCTCTATTTATAGTTGAGGCTCTAGCTTACACTTAATGGCAATATCCCTAGAATAAAGGCTAAAATCATGGCATTATATAGATTACAATCAATCAGGATGCTAACTCTTGATTTTTAGGGTCAACCAAATCTGCCAGGATGCTACTACTGATCCTGCCTGCTTCCAGAAGCTTCCCTTGCGTGTCCAGCACCTTGGGCCCTTCTGGATGTGGTGCGGGCAGCTTGTATGCCAGGCCTTGGTCTCAGGGGTTGCCTACAAGTTGGGCGGGCATTTTGAACTCGTTTGTTAGGCTTTGTATGCAGATACCCGCCAGCACGCCTGGTCTACGGGCCTCAACCTCTAGCTTGCCTGCTGGTGTGCCTGATATGCCTGGCGTGCTCACCCAGGGTGTGACATTCTCCCCCACCTAATTGCACAATGCCCTCATTGTGTCTTTTGCATGGTACTTTCTGATCTGGTCCCCAAACTGCCATAAGTCATCTACTGGTCCCCAGCTCACCTCACTGTCTGGAAGTCCCTTCCAGTGCACCAAGTACTCTTGTCTTGGCTGATAGTTCTTTCGTCTCACCTCCGGGTCAGCTATGATGCTGTGGACCTCTTTCTCATATGAGGCCCTTGCCCCCAATGGTGCACGATTTGACTTTGCCCGTCCTGGATCTCCTTCATCCTTATAGAATGGCTTGAGCATGCTCACATGGAACATCGGGTGTACCCCCAGCTTGGGTGGCATATCCAGTTGAAGGCAACCTTGCATACCCTCTTGACTACTCGAAAAGGTCCCTCATACCTCTAGACTAGGCCTTTGTGCAGCCCCCTATGGCGCACAATGGGATGCAACTTCACCAACACCAAGTCTCCAACCTAGAACTGCACGTCTCGCCTATTCTAGTTTGCCCACTTTTTCGACCTCTTGACCGCCTTGTGTAGACAAACTTTGGCCAAGTCAGTTTGCTCCTGCCTTACCTTGGCAAACTTGTATGCTGCTGGATTCGGCCCTGTATAACCTACAGCAATCGAACTGGGTGTTAGTGGTTGTTGCCCTGTCATAACCTCAAATGGGCTCTGGTTCGTTGCCTCGCTCCTTTGCAAGTTGTAGGAAAACTACGCAATATCTAGTAGCTTTGGCCAGTCCCTTTATGTGGCACTCATATAGTGCCTGAGGTAGACCTCTAATAGTCCATTCACTCGTTCTGTCTGCCCATCGATCGCAGATGCATGCTGGTGGAAAAGTTCAAGTCTGACCCTAACAGCTTGAACAACTCAGTCCAGAACCTGCCCGTGAAATGCCCATCCCGATCACTAACAATGGTCCTCGACACTCTCCAGTACTTAACCATGTTCTTCAAGAACAATCGAGCTACCTCCTCGGCTGGGCACTCCTTGGTTGCTAGAATGAAGATTCCATACTTGGAAAACCTGTCCACCACTACCATGATGCTTCCAAACCCTTCTGCTTTGGGTAGACCAACTATAAAGTCCAAAGAAACACTCTCTCATGGTCGCTTTGGCATTGGCAATTGCTCCAAGAGATCGCCTAGTTTCTTGAGCTCCACCTTGTCCTATTAGCACACAAGACAAGTCTTCACATAGGCCTCCACATCGTCCCTCATGTGCGGCCAGTAGTACCGATCCTCGATCAACACCAATGTACGGCTCACTCTGGGGTGTCCAGCCCACCTTGAATCATGGTATTCTTGTAAAACTTCCTTGAAGAGCTTCTTGTGCTGCGGCACAAACAGTCTACTGCCCCTAGTGTACAGCAAGCCATACTGCAACCAAAACTGCCTAGTCTTACCTTGCTAGGCGTACTCCATCAAAGCCTTAGCTGTAGGATCATGCGCAAGTCCTTCCTTGATACGCGGCACCAGTGACCCCTCTGGTTGGCTAATGGCAGCAAGGTTAGCCTTTCTGTTCAGGGCGTCTGCCACTAGGTTCGCCCACCCTGGCTTATACTCCATCTGGAAATCAAATTCTGTAAGAAAATCTTGCCATCTCGCCTACTTGAGGGATAACTTCTTCTACGTCTAGAAGTAGCTGGTTGCCACATTGTCTGTCTTAACCACGAACCTCGACCCCAACAGGTAATGGCACTAAGTGCGTAAGCAGTGCACCACTGTAGTCATCTCGTTCTCTTGGATCGTGTACTTGAGCTCAATCTCGTTCAATTTCCTGCTCTCAAACACGACTGGACGTCCTTCTTGCATCAACACGCCCCCTATGGCAAAGTTTGATGCATCCGTATGCACCTCATATGGCTTGGCATGGTCTAGCAAGGCCAAGACTAGCTCCTCGGTCACAACCCACTTCAACCTGTCAAAGGCTTCCTGGCACCCTGCACTCCACTCCCATGCTTTCCCTTTCTTGAGCAAGTCAGTCAATGGCATGGTTATTACTGAGTGACCTTTGATGAAGCGCCTGTAGTAGTTGACCAGCCCAAGCAACGATCTCAACTCAGTGACCTAGGCTGGCGGTTGCCACTTCAGAATGGCGTGTATCTTGCCTTCATCCATGCGTATCTTGCCACCTCCCACTATGTGGCCAATGAACGGGATCTCCTGTTGGGCAAATGAGCACTTCTCCCTCTTGACAAACAGCTTGTGCACCCGTAACACCTCGAACACCTGTCTCAAGTGGTCTACATGCTCTCCCAAAGTCTGGCTGTAGATCACAATATCATCCAAATAAACCACAACAAATCGATCAAGGAATGACTGAAGTACCTTGTTCATAAGGGTACAGAATGTTGCTGGGGCATTTGTGTGTCCGAAAGGCATCACCAAGAACTCATATGAACCATACCGAGTGACACATGCTATCTTTGGCTCATCTCCCTCTGCGATCCTGACTTGATAGTAGCCTGACCTCAAATCTAGCTTGGTGAACCACCTTGCGCTCCCAAGTTGATCGAACAAGTCAGCAATGAGTGGGATGGGGCACTTGTTCTTGATGGTCAGCTTGTTCAAAGCTCGGTAGTCTATGCACAGCCGCAACGACCCATCATGCTTGCACTGAAATAGAATCGGTGCACCATAGGGTACCTTCGATGGCCTGATGAAGCCAGCATCAACTAACTCTTTGAGCTGCTTCCTCAACTCCTCCAACTCTGGTAGAGACATTTGGTAAGGGGCTCTAGCTGGTGGCTTGGCCTCAGACACTAGCTCGATCTTGTGGTCCACCTCCCTCTTAGGTGGTAGCTTGCTAGGTAGCTTTGCGGGCATCACATCACTAAAAGTCTTCAGCACCTTTAGCACCTCCAAGGGTGACTCAATCTCCTTCTCCCTTGGCTCATCATATTTCAGGGCTGCCAGGAAGGTGTTTTCTTGTCTGCTTACCACCTTGGCAAATTGGATGGCTGACACCATCCGTGACCCAACTCCAAACCCTCTCTTCAATGGCACTAGGCATTGGCACCGTGCATCCAAGATGCAAACACAATCGACAAAAGGCACAAAGAGGGCGTTAATTCGAACAAGGAAATCCAGCCCAATCACAAACTCATAGTCGTTAAGGGGTATTACCTCAATGGTCTCCTTGCCTTTCTAGTCTCCAAGCTATAACTCCACTCCTCGCACTACTCCAATGGCTGGAACTTCCTTGGAGTTCACCGTTTTGATGGTACCAGTCCCTTTCTGCACCTCTAGTCTGAGCTTTCGGGCTCTATCACCTGAAATAAAAAGATGTGAGGCACTTGTGTCCACCAGTGCGCTCACCTTCTGACCCGCAACCATCAGATCCGCAAACATCAAGCCCTTTGGCTTACGGCTCCCCTTACTCTGGATAGCATTAAGCACCAACGACCCAAGCTTTGCTACCCCTGACTCTGGCTCCTTGTTAGACTCCTTGTCTACAGCAGCCAGCTTGCCCTTCTGTGAGTAATTGCATGCTATGTGGCTCCCTCCACATAGGTAGCATGCTAGTGGCTTTCAGTCCCCCTTTGCTTTCCACTTGCCTGCTGGTGGCTTTCTCTCACCGTCCTTGGTTGAACGATCTCGATCTCCATCCTTGGACTCTCGATCACGATCCTTCCCCTTGGACTACCTCTTTCGGTCCCTATCGTCCCTGCCTTTACCCTTGGGCTTGGTAGACTTGAACTTGTTCAAAGGTTTGAACTCTATCAAGGCCTCGGTAGTATTCATGGCTTTAGCCAAGTCATGAACTCCTCTCTTTTGTAGCTCATGCTTCGCCCACAGCTTCAGCCCATCCATGAAAGCAAATAAGGCATCCTTCTCGCCTAAATCCAAGATCTGTAGCATCAGTTCAGAGAATTTATGGACATACTCCCTTATGTCCCTTTGCTAGCTCAACCTGTGCAACTTTGCCCGTGCCTCATCATCGGCATACTCCGGGTAAAATTGTTCTCTGAACTCTTTTTGGAACTCTACCTAGGTTCCAATCTTAGCGCTTCCATGCCTGACATCATCACACCTGCGCCTCTACCACAATAAGGCTACATCAGTGAGATACATAGCAGCGGTGCTTACCTTTATCGCCTCGTCTTGTATGCCCATGGCTTGAAAGTACTGCTCCATACCCCAAAGGTAGTTATCTACTTCCTTGGCCGCCCTAGTCCCCTTGAACTCCTTAGGCTTGGGGACATCCAATCTGGACTTGGACACTCTAGCAAACATACCATTCCCAATGGCAGTCTTGCAAGCAACGAGCTCACTGGTAAGCTCTTCCATCCGCTGGCGCATGGCCTCCATGCCAGCGCGTAAGGTCACCACTTCAGCCTCCAAGGTTTGATTCTTTTTGGTGAACACGTCCAATCCTTTGTTGAGAGCAGCTTGCAGCTCACTTTTGATCTCCTCCCCCATGGAGTCTAGCAATGTAATGTGAGTCTTTACCCCCTCAAGCTTCTCCTCCATGTCACCCATGGTCACCTCCACCTTGGCTAGCCTACCGTCCATGGTAGACCAGATATCTCTAGAACTGGCTTTCCTCCCTCTTCCACGCCCATGCTCCTGGGCCTCTAGTTGTTGGTTAGCAGCGTCACTTTGGGATGCCATCTCCTCTAACCTGCACAACACAAACACGCAGAATCGAACTTGCTCTGATACCAACTGTCACGGGCTCTGACCTTAGACTTAAAAATCGTGCGACCTTAGGCTTGAAATCTCCTCCTTTATGCCTAAGTCAGCCTAAAACACAAGTGTATGGGTACTAGAACAACAGGAATGGCCGATTACGTAAGTTAAAGAGAAATAGGATAAGAAGACAGAATTCTGGAAATGCTCTTGTATTCACTGAAACAGAAGTGTTTGATGGTGTACAAATGAGGGAGGAGCAGCCCTCTATTTATAGTTGAGGCTCCAGCTTACACTTAAAGGCAATATCCCTAGAATAAAGGCTAAAATCATGGGATTATACATATTACAATCAATCAGGATGCTAACTCTTCATTTTCAGGGTCAACCAAATCTGCCAGGATGTTGCTGCTGATCCTGCCTGCTTCCAGAAGCTTCCCTTGCATGTCCAGCACCTTGGCCCCTTCTGGATATGGTACGGGCAGCTTGTATGCCAGGCCTTGGTCTCACGGTCTGGCCTGCAATTTGGGTGAGCGTTTTGAACTCGTTTGCTAGGCTTTGCGCGCAAATACCCGCCAGCACGTCTGGTCTGTGGGCCTCATCCTTTGGCTCACCTGCTGGTGCGTCTAATGTGCCTGGCGCGCCCACCCAAGGCATGACACTTGGCTCTTATATTGGCCCCCTATCCCTCATCAAACCTCAAGAACTCACACCCCCTTAAAGAACATTTGAGATTTTATAGGTTTGCTGCCAGTAGCCATTAAAGTGTCTGAAATGGGGACACTTTTTTCAAAAGGTCACAAAATCATCTCCACTTCGAGTTTTTAACTAAATTTTTTTTTGCATGCCAACAAAAATACAAGGATCACCTCTACCAAATTTAGGGGCAAAAATCTTTCTAAAAAAATTTTAAAAAATCCCGAACCGTAAAATGTTTCAAAAATTGTGAAAAATAGAAAACGGGTCATCTTGCCACGAAACTTCACATGAAGGCTTAGGGGACCATTGTATGAATTTACAAGCCATAAAAATGGCATTGGCATGGCAGAAATATGAAGATGTGCTTGAACCCACCTCCACTCGTTCGATCCCCGGCTTGCGCATCCTGCCTCTCTGGTCGACTGAGCGCCCGCACGCTTGTTTCGTGGGTTGACTTAGGCATACGAAGTTCATCCCCAGTCTAAGCATATGGAGTTCATTCCCAATCGAAGATCAGTCCGGGCTGAGGGTTACGGCAACAAGATCGGTAGCATGCAGGGGGGACCCAGCTAATCCCCAGCTTGCACATTCTGCCTCTCCGGTCGGTTGAACGCCCGCACGCATGTTTCGTGGGTTGGCTTAGGCATAGGGAGTTCATTCCTTGTCTAGGCCCCAGTCAGATCGAGGGTTGTGGCAGCGGGACCAACAGCACACAGAGGGGGACCAGGCCGATCCCCCGCTTGTGCATTATGCCTCTCCGACTGGCTCAGTGCCCGCACGCTCGTTTTGTGGGTTGACTTAGGCATACGGAGTTCATTCCCAGTCTAAGATCAGACCAGACCGAAGGTTGCGGCAGCACGCAGGAGGGACAGGGTCGATCCCCGACTTGTACATTCTGCCTCTTCGATCGGCTGAGCACCCGTACGCTCATTTCGTGGGTTGGCTTAGGCATACGGAGTTCATTCCATGTCTAAGCATACGGAGTTCATTCCCAGTCTAAGATCGGACCGGACCGAGGGTTACGGTAGCAGGACCAATAGCAGGATCGACAGCACGCAGGGGGGATCGAGCCGATCCTCGGCTTGTGCATTCTGTCTCTTCGACTGACTGAGCGCCCGTACACTCGTTTCGTGGGTTGGCTTAGGCATACGGAGTTCATTCCAAGTCTATGCCCCAGCCAGACCGAGGGTTGTGGTAGCACGATCAGCAGCGGGATCGATAGCATGCAGAGGGGGACCAGGCTGATCCCTGGCTTGCGCATTATGCCTCTCCGGCCGACCTCCCCGACCGGCTGAGCGCCCGCATGCTCGTTTCATGGGTTGACTTAGGCATACGAAGTTCATCCCCAATCTCAGCATACGGAGTTCATTCCCAGTCTAAGATTGGATCGGACCGAGGGTTGCGACAGCAGGATCGACAGCACGTAGGGGGGACCAGGCCGATTTGTGACTTGCGCATTCTACCTCTCCGACCGGCTGAGTGCCCGCATGCCCGTTTCATGGGTTGGCTTACGTATAGGGAGTTCATTCCATGTCTAAGCCCCAGCCGAACTGAGGGTTGTGGCAGCTGGATCGACAGCACGCAGGGGGGATCGGGTCGATCCCCGGCTTGCGCATTCTGCCTCTCCGGCCAGATGAGTGCCCACATGCCCGTTTCATGGGTTGGCTTAGGCATAGGGAGTTCATCCATGTGTAAGCTCCAGTCGGATCGAGGGCTACGGCAGCGGGACCGACAGCACGTAGAGGGGGATCGAGACGATCCCTGGCTTGCGTATTATGCCTCTCCGGCCAGCTCAACGCCCGCACGCTCGTTTCGTGGGTTGACTTAGGCATACAGAGTTCATTCCCAGTCTAAGATTGGACCAGACTGAGGGTTGCAGAGCAAGATCAACAGTACGCAGGGGGGACCGGGTCGATCCCTGACTTACGCATTCTATCTTTCTGGTCGGCTGAGCGCCCACATGCTCGTTTCGTGGGTTGGCTTAGGCATATGGAGTTCATTCCGTGTCTAAGCGTACGGAGTTCATTCCCAGTCTAAGATCGTGCCGGACTGAGGGTTGCGGCAACAGGATCGATAGCACGCAGTGGGGGACTAGGCTGATCACTGGCTTGCGTATTCTGCCTCTCCAGCCGGCTAAGTGCCCGCACGCTCGTTTCATGGGTTAACTTAGGCATACGGAGTTCATTCCATGTCTAAGCCCCAGTCGGATCGAGGGTTGTGGCAAACGGAGTTCATCCCCAGTCTAAGATTTTCAGCCATGGTGCACATGTTGGGCTCGGGCATGTGCTGGTGCCACATTTTTTTCACTCGGGGCACCATCACTCGGAGCATCGTCGGAGAGCCTAACCGACAGCATTAGGGGTTCGGCGATTGGGGGGGCCGGGGGGGTGTACGCACATGATGTGTGAAAGGTGCTGGTACTTGGCCTTATATTGGCCCCCTATCCCTGATCAAACCTCAAGAACTCACACCCCATTAAAGAGCATTTGAGATTTTAGAGGTTTGCTGCCAGGAGCCATTAAAGTGTCTGAAATGGGGATACTTTTTTCAAACGTTCACAAAATCTTCTCCACTTTGAGTTTTTAGCTGAATTTTTTTGTGCATGCCAAAAAAAATACAAGGATCACCTCTACCAAATTTGGGGACAAAAATCTTTCTAAAAATTTTTTAAAAAATCTTGAACTGCAAAATGTTTCCAAAATCGTGAAAAATAAAAAACGGGACATCTCGCCATGAAACTTCACATGAAGGCTTAGGGGACCATTGTATGAATTTACAAGCCATAAAAATGAATTTACAAGCATGCTCATTTCGTGGGTTGACTTAGGCATACGGGGTTCATCCCTAGTCTAAGCATACAGAGTCCATTCCCAGTCTAAGATCAAACCGGATCGAGGGTTGCGACAGCAGGATCGATAGCACGTAGGGTGGACCGGGTCGATCCTTAGCTTACGCATTCTACCTCTCCGATCGGCTGAGTACCCCCACACCCGTTTTGTGGGTTGGCTTAGGTATAGGTAGTTCATTCCACGTCTAAGCCCCAACCGGATCGAGGGTTATGGCAGTGGGACCGACAGCACGCAGAGGGTTGAGCACCCGCACCCTCATTTTGTGGGTTGACTTAGGCATACGGAGTTCATCCCCAGTCTAAGCATACGGAGTTCATTCCCAGTCTAAGATTGAACTGGACCGAGGGTTGTGGCAGCAGGATAGGTAGCACGCAGGGGGGATCGGGCCGATCCTTGGCTTGCACAATCTGCCTCTCCAACCGGCTGAGCACCCGCACACCCTTTTCATGGGTTGGCTGAGTTATAGGGAGTTCATTCCACGTCTAAGCCTCAGCTGGACCGAGGGTTGTGGCAGCGGGACCGGAGCACGTAGAGGGAGACCAGGCCAATCCCCGGCTTGCGCATTATGCCTCTTCGATCGGCTCACCGCCCGCACGCTTGTTTCGTGGGTTGACTTATGCATACGGAGTTCATTCACAGTCTAAGATCAGATCAGATCAAGGGTTGCGGCAGCAGGATCGATAGCACGTAGGGGGGACCGAGCCGATCCCCGGCTTGCGAATTCTGCCTCTCCGATCGGCTGAGCGCCCGCATGCTCGTTTCATGGGTTGGCTTAGGCATACAGAGTTCATTCCATGTCTAAGCATACAGAGTTCATTCCCAATCTAAGATTTTGAGCCATGGTGCACATGTTGGGCTCGGGCATGTGCTGGTGCCGCATTTTTTTTGCTCGGGGCACCATCGTCGGAGCATCGTCGGAGCATCGTCGGAGAGCCTAATCGACGGTATTAGTGGTTCGGACGATTGGGGGGGTCGGTGGGTGTGCGCACATGATGTGAGATGGGTGCTGGTACTTGGCCCTTATATTGGCCCCCTATCCCTCATCAAACCTCGAGAACTCACACCCCCTTAAAGAGCATTTGAGATTTTATAGGTTTGCTGCCAGTAGCCATTAAAGTGTCTAAAATGGGGACACTTTTTTCAAACGGTCACAAAATCTTCTCCACTTCGACTTTTTAGCTGAATTTTTTTGTGCATGCCAATAAAAATACAGGGATCACCTTTACCAAATTTGGGGACAAAACTCTTTCTAAAAAAATTTTAAAAAATCTTGAACCCCAAAAAGTTTCAAAAAACATGAAAAATAGAAAACGGGTTGTCATGCCTCGAAACTTCACATGAAGGCTTAGGAGACCATTGTATGAATTGACAAGCCATAAAAATGGCATTGGCATAGTAGAAATATGAAGACGTGCTTGAACCCACCTGCCAGCCGTTCGATCCCCGGCTTGCGCATCCTGCCTCTCTGGTCGGTTGAGCGCCCACACGCTCATTTCATGGGTTGACTTAGGCATAGGGAGTTCATCCCCAGTCTAAGCAAACAGAGTTCATTCCCAGTCTAAGATCGAACCGGATCGAGGGTTGTGGCAGCAGGATCGATAGCACGCAGGGGGATCGAACCGATCCCAGGCTTGCGGGTTCTGCCTCTCCGGCCGGCTGAGCGACCGCACGCCCATTTCGTGGGTTGGTTTAGGCATAGGGAGTTCATTCCATGTTTAAGCCTCAGCCAGACTGAGGGTTGTGGCAATGGGATCGACAGCACGCAGAGGGGGATCGACAGCACGCAGATTGGCTCAATGCCCACACGCTCGTTTCATGGGTTGACTTAGGCATACGAAGTTCATTCCTAGTCTATGATCGGACCAGACTGAGGGTTGCGATGGCAGGATTGACAGCACACAGGAGGGGATCGGGTCGGTCCCCGGCTTGTGCGTTCTGCCTCTCTGATCGGTTGACCACCCACACGCTCATTTCATGGGTTGGCTTAGGCATACGGAGTTCATTCCACGTCTAAGCATACGGAGTTCATTCCCAGTCTAAGATTTTGAGCCACGGTGCACATGATGGGCTCGGGTATGTGCTGGTGCCACATTTTTTTCGCTCGGAGCACCATTGCCGGAGCTTCACCGGAGAGCCTAACCGATGGCATTGGGGGTTTCGACGATTGGGGGGGCTGGGGGGTGTGCGCACATGATGTGTGATGGGTGCTAGTAGTTGGAACTTATATTGGCCCCTATCCCTCATCAAACCTCGAGAACTCACACCCCTTTATAGAGTATTTAAGATTTTATAGGTTTGCTGCCAGTAGCCATTAAAGTGTATGAAATGGGGACACTTTTTTTAAACGGTCACAAAATATTCTCCACCTCACAAAATCGATCAGCGCCAAGGTACGGCTCACTCCGGGGTGTCTAGCCCACCTTGAATCATGGCATTCTTGTAAAACTTCCATGCGGCACTTCCCGTGCTGCGACACAAATAGTCTACTGCCCCTGGTGTACAGCAAGCCATCCTGCCACCAAAACTGCCTAGTATTACCTTGCTGGGTGTACTCCATCAAAGCCTTGGCTGTAGGATCAAGCACAAGTCCCTCATTGATGCGCAGCATAAGTGACCCCTCTGGTTGGCTAATGGCTGCAAGGTTAGCCTTCCTGCTCAGGGCGTCTGCCACTAGTTTCACCTGCCCTGGCTTGTACTCCATCTGGAAATCAAATTTTGCAAGAAAATCTTACCATCTCGCCTGCTTGAGGGACAGCTTCTTTTGCATTTGGAAGTAGATAGTCGCCACATTGTTTGTCTTAACCATGAACCTCGACCCCAATAGGTAATGGCACCAAGTGCGCAAGCAGTGCACCACTGCAGTCATCTCTTTCTCTTGGACCGTGTACTTGGGCTCAATCTCGTTCAGCTTCCTACTTTCGAACACGACTGGACGTCCTTCCTGCATCAACATGCCCCCTATGGCAAAGTTTGATGCATCTGTATGCACCTCATACGGCTTGGCATGGTCTGGCAAGGCCAAGACTAGCTCCTCGATCACAATCCACTTCAACCTGTCAAAAGCTTCCTGGCACCCTGCGCTCCACTCCCATGCTTTCCCTTTCTTGAGCAAGTCAGTCAATGGCATGGCTATTGCTGAGTGACCTTTGATGAAGTGCCTGTAGTAGTTGACTAGCCCAAGGAATGATCTCAACTTAGTGACCTTGGCTGGCGGTCGCCACTCCAAGATGGCGTGTATCTTGCCTTCATCCATGCGTATCCTGCCACCTCCCATTATGTGGCCTAGGGGAATGAGCACTTCTCCCTCTTGACAAATAGCTTGTGCACCCGCAACACCTCGAACACCTGTCTCAAGTGGTCTACATGCTCTCCCAAAGTCTGGCTGTAGATAACAATGTCATCCAAATAAACCACAACAAATCGATCTAGGAATGACTGAAGTATCTTGTTCATAAGGGTGCAAAATGTTGCTGGGGCGTTCGTGAGTCCGAAAGGCATCACCAAGAACTCATACAAACCATACCAAGTGACACAAGCTATCTTTGGCTCATCTCCCTCCGTGATCCTGACTTGATAGTAGCCTGACCTCAAATCCAGCTTGGTGACCACCTTGCGCTCCCAAGTTGATTGAACAAGTCCACAATGAGTGGGATGGGGAACTTGTTCTTGATGGTTAGCTTGTTCAAAGCCCGGTAGTCAATGCACAGCCATAATGACCCATCATGCTTACGCTAAAATAGAATCGGTGCACCATAGGGTACCTTCGATGGCCTGATGAAGCTAGCGTCAACTAACTCTTTAAGCTACTACTTCAATTCCTCCAACTCTGGTGGAGACATTCGGTAAGGGACTCTAGCTGGTGGCTTGGCCTTGGACACCATCTCGATCTTGTGGTCCACCTCCCTCTTAAGTGGTAGCTTGCTAGGTAGCTTTACGGGAATCACATCACTAAAGGTTTTCAGCACCTTTAGCACCTCCAAGGGTGACTCGGTCTCTTTCTCCCTCGGCTCATCATATTTTAGGGCTGCCAAGAAGGTGTCTTCTTATCTGCATACCGCCTTGGCAAATTGGATGGCTGACACCACCCGCGACCCAACTCCAGACCCTCTCTTCAATGGCACTAGGCATTGGCACTGTGCATCCAAGATGCAAACACAATCGGCAAAAGGCACAAGGAGGGCGTTAATCTGAATAAGGAAATCTAACCCAATCATAAACTCATAGTCATCAAGGGGTATTACCTCAATGGTCTTCTTGCCTTTCCAGTCTCTAAGCTGTAACTCCACTCCCCGCACTACTCCAATGGCTGGAACTTCATTAGAGTTCACCATTTTAATGGTACCAGTTCCTTTCTGCACCTTTAGTCTGAGCTTTCGGGCTCTATCACCTGAAATAAAAAGATGTGAGGCACCTGCATCCACCAGTACGCTCACCTTCTGACCCGCAACCATCAGATTTGCAAATATCAAGCCCTTTGGCTTACGGCTCCCATTACTCTGGACAACATTGAGCACCAACGACCCAAGCTTTGCTGCCCCTAACTCTGGCTCCTCATCAGACTCCTTGTCTACAGCAGCCAACTTGCCCTTCTATGGGTAATTACGCACTATGAGACTCCCTCCACATAGGTAGCATACTAGTGGCTCTCGGTCCCCGTTTGCTTTCCACTTGCCTAATAGTGGCTTCCTCTCACCATCCTTGGTTGAAAGGTCTCGGTCTTCATCCTTGGACTTTCGATCACGGTCCTTCCCCTTGGACTGCTTCTTCCAGTCCCTATCGTCCCTACCCTTACCCTTGGGCTTGGTAGACTCGAACTTGTTCAAAGGCTTGAACTCTATCAAGGCCTCGACAGTAGTCATGGCTTTAGCCAAGTCATGAACTCCTCTCTTTTGTAGCTCATGCTTCACCCACGGCTTCAGCCCATCCATGAAAGCAAATAAGGCATCCTTCTCGCCTAGATCCGAGATCTATAGCATCAGTTCAGAGAATTTTTGGACATACTCCCTTATGTCCCCTTGCTCGCTCAGCCTGTGCAACTTTGCCCGCTCCTCATCGGCATACTCCAGGTAAAATTGTTCTCTGAACTCTTTTTGGAACTCTGCCCAGGTTCCAATCTTGGCGTTCCCACGCCTGACATCATCACACCTGCGCCTCTACCACAATAAGGCTACATCAGTGAGATACATAGTAGTGGTGCTTACCTTTATCGCCTCATCTTGCATGCTCATGGCCTGGAAGTACTGCTCCATACCCCAAAGGTAGTTATCTACTTCCTTGGCCACCCTAGTCCCCTTGAACTCCTTAGGCTTTGGGACATCCAATCTAGACGTGGACACTCCAGCAAACATGCCATTCCCAATGGCAGTCTTGCAAACAACGAGCTCACTGGTAAGCTCCTCCATCTATTGGCGCATGGCCTCCATGCCATCGCGCAAGGTCAGCACTTCAGCCTCCAAGGTTTGATTCTTTTAGGTGAACACGTCCAAGCCTTTGCTGAGAGTAGCTTGCAGCTCCCTTTGGATCTCCTCTCTCATGGAGTCTAGCGATGCAATGTGAGTCTCTACCCCCTCAAGCTTCTCCCCCATGTCACCCATGGTCACCTCCACCTTCGCCAGCCTACCGTCCATGGTAGACCAAATATCTCTAGAACTGGCTTTCCTCCCTCTTCCACGCCCATGCTCTTGGGCCTCTAGCTGTTGGTTAGCAGTGTCACTTTGGGATGCCATTTCGACAGCACGCACGATCCCCAGCTTCCGCATTCTGCCTCTCCGACTGGCTGAGCTCCCACACACCCGTTTCGTGGGTTGGCTTAGGCATAGGGAGTTCATTCCATGTCTAAGCCCCAGTCAGACTGATGGTTGTGGTAGTGGGACTGGCAGCACGCAAAGGGGGATCGGGCCGATCCCCGGCTTGTGCATTGTGCCTCTCCGATCGACGCAGTGCCCGCACGTTCATTTCATGGCTTGACTTAGGCATATGGAGTTCATTCCCAGTCTAAGATTGGACCGGGCCGAGGGTTGCGGTAGCAGGATCGACAACACGCAGGGGGGGACCAGGTCGATCCCTGACTTGCGCATTCTACCTCTCTGGCCGGCTAAGCAGCCCCACGCTCGTCTCATGGGTTAGCTTAGCCAAACAGAGTTCATTCCATGTCTAAGGATACAGAGTTCATTCCCAGTCTAAGATCAAATCAAACCGAGGGTTGCGGCAGCAGGATCAGCAGCCCGCAGGGGGAGACCGGGCCGATCCCCAGCTTGCGCATTCTACCTCTCCGGTTGGCTGAGCGCCCGTATGCTCGGTTCATTCGTTGGCTTAGGCATACGAAGTTCATTCCATGTCTAAGCCCCAGTCGGACCGAGGGTTGTGGTAGCAGGACCGACAGTGGGATCGACAGCACGTGGAGGGGGACCAAGCTGATCCCTGGCTTGCACATTATGCCTCCCGGCCAGCCTCTCCGGCCAGCTGAGCACCTACACTCTCTTTTTGTGGGTTGACTTAGGCATACATAGTTCATCCCCAGTCTAAGCATACGGAGTTCATTCCCAGTCTAAGATCAGACCGAACCGAGGGTTACGGTAGTAGGATCGGCATCACGCAAGGGGGACCGAGCTGATCCCCGACTTGCGTATTCTACCTCTTTGGTCGGCTAGGCTCCCGAATGCCCGTTTCGTGGGTTGGCTTAGGCATAGGGAGTTCATTCCATGTCTAAGCCCCAGCCAGACCGAGGGTTGTGGCAGTGGGACCGATAGCACACCGAGGGGGACCGAGCCAATCCCCGGCTTGCGCATTATGCCTCTCTGGCCGGCTCAGTGCTTGAACGCTCGTTTCATGGGTTGACTTAGGCATACGGAGTTCATTCCCAGTCTAAGATTGGACCAGACCGAGGGTTGTGGTAGCAGGATCGATAGCACACAGGAGGGATCGGGTCGGTCCTCGACTTGCACATTCAGCCTCTCCGGCCGGCTGAGCACCCTCACGCTTATTTCGTGGGTTGGATTAGGCATACAGAGTTCATTCCATGTCTAAGCATATGGAGTTCATTCCCAGTCTAAGATTGGACCGGACCAAGGGTTACGGCAGCAGAACCAGCAGTAGCATCGGTAGCATACAGGGGGGGATCAGGCCGATCCCTGGCTTGCACATTCTGCCTCTCCGACCGACTGAGTGCCCAGACGCTCGTTTCATGGGCTGGCTTAGGCATACGGAGTTCATTCCATGTCTAAGCATACGGAGTTCAATCTCAGTCTAAGAGTTTGAGCCACGGTGCACATGCTGGGCTCGGGCATGTGCTGGTGCCACATTTTTTTTGCCTAGGGCACCATCGTCGGAGCATCGCCAGAGAGCCTAACTGGTTGCATTGGAAATTCATCCCCAGTCCAAGCATACGGAGTTCATTCCCAGTCTAAGATCAAATCGGACCGAGGTTACGGTAGCAGGATCGGTAGCACGTAGAGGGGACCGGGCCGATCCCTGACTTGCGCATTTTTTTATCTCTGATCGGCTGAGCGCCTGCACGCCCGTTTTATAGGTTGGCTTAGGCATAGGGAGTTCATTCCATGTCTAATCCCCAGTCGGACTGAGGGTTGTGGCAGTGGGACTGACAACATGCAGAGAGGGACTGGGTCGATCCTCGGCTTGCGCATTCTGGCTCTCTAGTCAGCTGAGCGCCCGCATGCTCGTTTCATGGGTTGGCTTAGGCATACGGAGTTCATTCCATGTCTAAGCATACGAAGTTCATTCCCAGTCTAAGAGTTTGAGCCATGATGCACATGCTGGGCTCAAACATGTGCTGGTGCCACATTTTTTTCGCCCGAGGGGGTATGCGCACATGATGTGCGATGGGTGCTGGTACTTGGCCCTTATATTGGCCCCTTATCCCTCATCAAACCTCGAGAACTCACACCCCTTTAAAGAGCATTTGAGATTTTATAGGTTTACTGCCAGTAGCCATTAAAGTGTCTGAAATGGGGACACTTTTTTCAAACGATCACAAAATCTTCTCCACTTCGAGTTTTTAGCTGAATTTTTTGGTGCATGCCAACAAAAATACAAGGATCACCTCTACCAAATTTGCGGACAAAACTCTTTCTAAAAAAATTTTAAAAAATCCCAAACCGCAAAAAGTTTCAAAAATCGTGAAAAATAAAAAACGGGTCGTCTTGCCATGAAACTTGACATGAAGGCTTAGGGGACCATTCTATGAATTTACAAGCCATAAAAATGGCATTGGCATGGCAGAAATATGAAGATGTGCTTGAACCCACCTACCACCCGTTCGATCCCTGGCTTGCGCACCCTGCCTCTCTGGTCGGCTGAGCGTCCGCACGCTCGTTTCGTGAGTTGACTTAGGCATACGGAGTTCATCCCCAGTCTAAGCATCAGCTGGACTGAGTGTTGTGGTAGCGAGATCGACAGGACGCAGAGGGGGACCGGGTCGATCCCCAGCTTGCGCATTTTGCCTGTCCGACTGGCTGAGCACCCGTACGCTCGTTTCGTTGGTTGGCTTAGGCATATGGAGTTCATTCCATGTCTAAGCATACGGCGTTCATTCTCAATCTAAGATCGGATCGGATCGAGGGTTCCGGTAGTAGGACCAGTAGTAGGATCGATAGCACGTAGGGGGGACCGACCGATCCCTGGCTTGCGTATTTTGCCTCTCCGATCGGCTGAGGGCCCGCACGCTCGTTCCGTGGGTTGGCTTAGGCATACGGAGTTCATTCCATGTATAAGCCCCAGTTGGACCGAAGGTTGTGGTAGCAGGACCAACAACGAGATCGGTAGCACGTAGAGGGGGATCGGGCTGATCCCTAGCTTGTGCACTATGCCTCTCCGATTGACTGAGCGCCCGCACGCTTGTTTCGTGGGTTGGCTTAGGCATACGGAGTTCATTCCATGTCTAAGCGTACAGAGTTCATTCCCAGTCTAAGAGTTTGAGCCACATTACACATGATGGGCTTGGGCATGTGCTGGGGCCGCATTTTTTTCACTCGGGGCACCATCGCCAGAGCATCGCCGAAGAGCCTAACCTGTGGCATTGGGGGTTCCGACGATTGGGGGGGCCGGGGGGGTGTGTGCACATGTTGTGCGATGGGTGCTGGTACTTGGCCCTTATATTGGCCCTCTATCCATCATCAAACCTCAAGAACTGACACCCCTTTAAAGAGCATTTGAGATTTTATAGGTTTGCTGCCAGTAGCCATTAAAGTGTTTGAAATGAGGACACTTTTTTCAAACGATCACAAAATCTTCTCCACTTCGAGTTTTTGGCTGAATTTTGTGCATGCCAATAAAAATACAAGGATCACCTCTACCAAATTTGGGGAGGAAACTCTTTCTAAAAAAATTTTAAAAAATCCTGAACCTCAAAAAGTTTAAAAAATCATAAAAATTAGAAAACGGGTCGTCTTGCCATGAAACTTCACATGAAGGCTTAGGGGACCATTGTATGAATTTACAAGCCATAAAAATGGCATTGGCATGGCAAAAATATGAAGATGTGTTTGAACCCACATACCACCCGTTCGATCCCTGGCTTGCACATCCTACCTCTTTGGTCGACTGATCGCCCGCACGCTCGTTTCGTGGGTTGACTTAGGCATATGGAGTTCATCCCCAGTCTAAGCATACGGAGTTGATTCCTAGTCTAAGATCAAACCGGATCGAGGGTTGCGACAGCAGGATCGACAACACGCAGAGGGGATCGGGTTGGTCCTCGGTTTGCGCATTTTACCTCTCCGGCCGGTTGAGCGCCCGCATGCCCATTTCGTGGGTTGGCTTAGGCATAGGGAGTTCATTCCATGTCTAAGCCCCAGTCGGACCGAGGCTTGTGGCAGCAGGATCGGTAGCACGCAAAGGGGGATCGAGCCGATACCCGACTTGCACATTACGCCTCTTCGGTCGGCCTTTACGGCTGGCTGAGCGCCCGCACGCTCATTTCGTGGGTTGACTTAGGCATACGGAGTTCATCCCTAGTCTAAGGATATGAAGTTCATTCCTAGTCTAAGATCGGACCAGACCAAGGGTTGCAGCAGTAGGATCGATAGCATGTAGGGGGGGCCAGGCCGGTCCCCGGCTTGCACATTCTACCTCTCCACCCCCGCACGCCCGTTTCATGGGTTGGCTTTGGCATAGGGAGTTCATTCCATGTCTAAGCCCCAACAGGATCGAGGGTTGTGGTAGCAGGACTGGCAGCACGCAGAGGGGGACTGGGCTGATCCCCGACTTGCGCATTATGCCTCTCCGACTGGCTCAGCAACCGCACGCTCATTTCGTAGGTTGACTTAGGCATACGGAGTTCATTCCCAGTCTAAGATCAAACTGGATTGAGGGTTGTGGTAGCAGGATCGACAGCATGCGAAGGGGTCCAGGCCTATCCCCGGCATGCGCATTCTGCCACTCCGGTCGGCTGAGCGCCCGCACGCTCGTTTCGTGGGTTAGCTTAGGCATATGGAGTTCATTCCACGTCTAAGCATACGGAGTTCATTCCTAGTCTAAGATTGGACCGGACCGAGGATTACAGCAGCAGGACCAGTAGCAGGATCGACAGCACGTAGGGGGGACCAGGTCGATCCCCGACTTGCACATTCTGCCTCTCCGGCCAACTGAGTGCCCACACACTCGTTTTGTTGGTTGGCTTAGGCATACGGAGTTCATTCCATGTCTAAGCCCCAGTCGGACCGAGGGTTGTGGTAGCAGGACTGGCAGTGGGATCGACAGCATGCAGAGAGGGACTGAGCTTATCCCCGACTTGCGCATTATGCCTCTCCAGCCAGCTGAGCGCCCACATGCTCGTTCCATGGGTTGACTTAGGCATATGGAGTTATCCCCAGTCTAAGCATACGGAGTTCATTCCCAGGCTAAGATCATATCAGATTGAGGGTTACGGCAGCAAGATCGGTAGCACGTAAGGGGGATCGGGTCAATCCTCGACTGGCACACTCTGCCTCTTCGACCGGCTGAGCGCCCGTACGCCCGTTTCGTGGGTTGGCTTAGGCATAGGGAGTTCATTCCATGTCTAAGCCCCGACCAGACTGAGGGTTATGGTAGTGGGATCGATAGCACGCAGAAGGGGACCGGGCTGATCCTCGGCTTGCGCATTATGCCTTTCCCGCACGCTCATTTTGTGGGTTGACTTAGGCATACGGAGTTCATTACCATACTAAGATCAGACCGGACCGAGGGTTGCGGCAGTAGGATCGATAGCACGCAGTGGGGCACTGGGTTGATCCCTAGCTTGCGCATTTTGCCTCCCCGACCGGCTGAGCACCCGCACGCTCGTTTCATGGGTTGACTTATGCATACGGAGTTCATTCCACGTCTAAGCAGACGGAGTTCATTCCCAGTCTAAGATCGGATCGGATCGAGGGTTTCGGCAGCAGGATCGATAGCATGTAGGGGGACCGGGTCAATTCCCAGCTTGCGCATTCTGCGTCTCCGACCAGCTGAGCACCCGCAGGCCCATTTCGTGGGTTAGCTTAGGTATAGGGAGTTCATTCCATATCTAAGCCCCAGTTGGACCGAGGGTTATGGAAATGGGATCGACAGCATGCAGAGGGGGATCGGGCCGATCCCTAGCTTACGCATTACGCCTCTTCGGTCAGTTCAGCGCCCACACGCTCGTTTCGTGGGTTGACTTATCCATACGGAGTTCATTCCCAGTCTAAGATTAGATCGGACCAAGGGTTGCGACAGCAGGATCGACAGCACGCAGGAGGGACCGGGCCGATCCCCAGCTTGCACATTCTGCCTCTCCGGCCGACTGAGCACGCACACGCCCGTTTCATGGATTGGTTTAGGCATAGGGAGTTCATTCCATGTCTAAGCCCCAGTCGGACTGAGGGTTGTGGTAGCGGGACCGGCAGCACGCAGAGGGGGACCGGGCTGATCCCCGGCTTGCGCATTATGCCTCTTCAGTTGACTCAGCTCCCGCACGCTCATTTCATGGGTTGAGTTATGCATACGGAGTTCATTCCTAGTCTAAGATCAAACCAGACTGAAGGTTGCAGCAGCAGGATCGACAGCACGTAGGGGGGACTGGGCCAATCCTCGATTTGTGCATTCTGCCTCTCCGGTCGACTGAGCGCCAGCACAGTCATTTCGTGGGTTAGCTTAGGCATAGGGAGTTCATTCCATGTCTAAGCATACAGAGTTCATTTCCAATCTAAGATTTTGAGCCACGGTGCACATGCTGGGCTTGGGCATTTGCTGGTGTCGTATTTTTTTCACCCGGGGCACCATCGTCGGAGCATCGTCGGAGAGCCTAACCGATGGCATTGGGGGTTTTGGTGATTGGGGGGGCCGGGGGGTGTGCGCACATGATGTGCGATGGGTGCTGGTACTTTAAAGAGCATTTGAGATTTTATAGGTTTGCTGCCAGTAGCCATTAAACTGTTTGAAATGGGGACACTTTTTTCACACGGTCACAAAATCTTCTCCACTTCAAGTTTTTGGCTGAATTTTTTTGTGCATGCCAACAAAAATACAAGGATCATCTCTACCAAATTTGGGATAAAACTCTTTCTAAAAAAATTTTAAAAAATCCCGAACTGTAAAAAGTTTCAAAAATCATGAAAAATAGAAAACAGGTTGTCTTGCCATGAAACTTCACATGAAGGCTTAGGGAACCATTGTATGAATTTACAAGCCATAAAAATGGCATTGGCACCATAGAAATATGAAGATGTGCTTGAACCCACCTACCACCCGTTCGATCCCCGACTTGCACATCCTGTCTCTCTAGTCAGCTGAGCACCCGCATGCTCGTTTCGTGGGTAGACTTAGGCATACGGAGTTCATCCCTAGTCTAAGTATATGGAATTCATTCCCAGTCTAAGATCAGACCAGACCGAGGGTTGCGACAGTAGGATCGGTAGCACGCAGGGGGGATCGGACCGATCCCTGACTTACGCATTCTACCTCTTCGGTCGGCTGAGCGCCCGCACGCCCATTTTGTGGGTTGGCTTAGGCAAAGGGAGTTCATTCCATGTCTAAGCCCCAGCCGGGCTGAGGGTTGTGGCAATGGGACCGACAGCGCGCAGAGGGGGACCGGGTCGATCCTCGATTTGCCTATTATGCCTCTCCGGCCGGCTCAACGCCCATACGCTCATTTCGTGGGTTGAATTAGGCTTACGAAAGTCATTCTGAGTCTTTGATCAGACCGAACCGAGGGTTGTGGTAGCATGATCAACAGCACGTAAGGGGGATCGGGCTGATTCCAGGCTTCCCATTCTGCCTCTCCGACCGGCTGAGCACCCACACGCTCATTTCGTGGGTTGGCTTAGGCATACGGAGTTCATTCCATGTCTAAGCATACGGAGTTCATTCCTAGTCTAAGATCGGATCACACCAAGGGTTACGGTAGCAGGACCAACAATAGGATCGACAGCACGCAGGAGGGATCGGGCTGGTCCCTAACTTGCGCATTCTGCCTCTCCGACCGACTGAGTCATCGCACGCTTGTTTTGTGGGTTGGCTTAGGCATACGAATTTCATTCCATGTCTAAGCCCCAACCGGACCGAGGGTTGTGGCAGCAGGACCGGCAACTGGATCGGTAGCACATAGAGGGGGACCAAGCTGATCCTTAGCTTGCGTATTATGCCTCTCCGGTCGGCCTCTTCGGCCAGCTGAGCACTCGTACCCTTGTTTTGTGGGTTGACTTAGGCATACGAAGTTCATCCCTAGTCTAAGCATATGGAGTTCATTCTCAATCTAAGATCAAATCGGACCGAGGGTTATGGTAGCATCATCAGCAGCGCGCAGGGGGGATCGGGCCGATCCCCGACTTGCGCATTCTACCTCTCCGACAGGCTACGCATCCGCACGCCCGTTTCGTGGGTTGGCTTAGGCATAGGGAGTTCATTCCATGTCTAAGCCCCAGCGGGATCGAGGGTTGCGGTAGCGGGACCGGCAGCACGCAGAGGGGAGCCGAGCCGATCCCCGGCTTGCGCATTATGCCTCTTCGGTCGGCTTAGCGCCCGTACACTTGTTTCGTGGGTTAACTTAGGCATACAGAGTTCATTCCTAGTCTAAGATCAGACCGGACCAAGGGTTACGATAGCAGGATCGACAGCATGCAGGGGGGACCAGGCCAATCCCCGGCTTGTGCATTCTGCCTTTTCGGTCGGCTGACTGCTCGAAGGCTCGTTTCGTGGGTTGGCTTAGGCATACGGAGTTCATTCCATGTCTAAGAATACAGAGTTCATTCCCAGTCTAAGATCTAACCAGATCAAGGATTGCGGTAGCAGGACCAGTAGCAGGATCGACAACACGCAGGGGGACCGGGTTGATCCCCGGCTTGCGCATTCTATCTCTCCATCTGGCTGAGTGCCCGTACACTCGTTTCATGGGTTAGCTTAGGCATACGGTGTTCATTCCATGTCTAAGCCCCAGCCAGACCGAGGGTTGTGGCAGCAGGACCGATAGTGGGAACGGTAGCACGAAGAGGGGGATTTACGCATTATGCCTCCCTGGCCGGCCTTTTCGGTCGGCTGAGTGCCCATACGCTCGTTTCATGGGTTAACTTAGGCATATGGAGTTCATCCCCAGTCTAAGAATACGGAGTCATTCCCAATCTAAGATCAGATCGAAACGAGGGTTGCGACAGTAAGATTGGTAGCACGCAGGGGGATCGGGCCGATCCCCGACTTACTCGTTCTGTCTCTCCGACCGGCTGAGCGCCCACATGCTTGTTTCTTGGGTTGGCTTAGGCATAGGGAGTTCATTCCATGTCTAAGCCCCAGTCGAACCAAGGGTTGGGGTAGCGGGACCGACAGAACACAGAAGGGGACTGGGTCGATCCTCGACTGGCGCATTATGCCTCTTCAACCGGCTCAGCCCCCACATGCTCCTTTCGTGGGTTGACTTAGGCATACGGAGTTTATTCCTAGTCTAACATTGGATTGGATCGAGGGTTGCGGTAGCAGGATCGACAGTATGTAGGTTGGACCGGGCCGATCCCCAGCTTGCGCATTCTACCTCTCTGGTCGACTGAGCGCCCGCATGCTCGTTTCGTGGGTTGAATTAGGCATACGGAGTTCATTCCATGTCTAAGCCCTAGTCGGACTGAGGGTTGTGGCAGCAGGATCGGTAGCAAAATTGGCAGCATACAGAGGGGGATCGGGCTGATCCCCGACTTGCGCATTCTGCCTCTCCGACCGGTTGAGGGACCGCATACTCGTTTTGTGGGTTGGCTTCGGCATACGGAGTTCATTCCATGTCTAAGCATATGGAGTTCATTCCCAGCCTAAGATTTTTAGCCACGGCGCACATACTGGGCTCGGGCATGTCTTGGTGCCACATTTTTTTTGCCCGGGGTACCATCGTCGGAGCATCGTCGAAGATTAGGGACACTTTTTTCAAATGGTCACAAAATCTTCTCCACTTTGAGTTTTTAGCTGAATTGTTTTGTGCATGCCAACAAAAATAAAAGGATCACCTCTACCAATTTTGGGGACAAAACTCTTTCTAAAAAAATTTAAAAGAATCTCGAGCCGTAAAAAGTTTCAAAAATCGTGAAAAATAGAAAACAGGTCATCTTGCCACGAAACTTCACATAAAGGCTTAGGGGACCATTGTATGAATTTACAAGTCATAAAAATGGCATTGGCATGGCAGAAATATGAAGATGTGCTTGAACCCACCTACCACCCATTTGATCCCCGGCTTGCGCATCCTGCCTCTCTGGTCGGCTGAGTGACCAAACGCTCGTTTTGTGGGTTGACTTAGACATACAAAGTTCATCCCCAGTCTAAGCATACGGAGTTCATTCCTAGTCTAAGATTGAACAGGATCGAGGGTTACCGCAGTAAGATCGACAGCACGCAGGGAGGACCGGGTCGATCCCCAGCTTGCACATTCTGCCTCTCCGACCGGCTGAGCGCCCGCACGCCCATTTTGTGGGTTGGCTTAGGCACAGGGAGCTCATTACATGTCTAAGCCCCAGCCAGACCAAGCAGGACCGGCAGCGGGATCGACAGCATGCAAAGGGGGACCGAGCTGATCCCCGGCTTGCACATTATGCCTCTCCCGTCGGCTGAGTGCTCACACACTCATTTCACTGGTTGACATAGGCATACGAAGTTCATTCCTAGTCTAAGATCGGACCGGACTGAGGGTTGCGGTAGCAGGATTGACAGCACGTAGGGGGCACCGGGCAGATCCTTCGCTTGTGCATTCTGCCTCTTCGATCGGTTGAGCGCCTGCACACCCGTTTGATGGGTTGGCTTAGGCATAGGGAGTTCATTCCATGTCTAAGCCCCAATCAGACGAAGGGTTGTTGCAGCGGGACTGGCAGCACGCAAAGAGGAATCGGGTTGATCCCCGGCTTGCTCATTATGCCTCTTTGGTCTGCTCAGTGCCCATACACTCATTTCATGGGTTGACTTAGGCATACAGAGTTCATTCCCAGCCTAAGATCAGATCGGACTGATGGTTTCGGTAGCAGGATCGATAGCACGCAGGGAGGGATCGGGTCGATCCCCAGCTTGCGCATTCTGCCTCTCCGACTGAGTGAGCGCCCGCACGCTCGTTTCGTGGGTTGGCTTAGGCATACAGAGTTCATTCCATGTCTAAGCATATGGAGTTCATTCCTAGTTTAAGATCGGATCGGATCGAAGGTTGCGATAGCAAGACCAGCAGCAAGATCGACAGCACGCAGGGGGGAATCGGGCCGGTCCTCGGCTTGCGTATTTTTCCTCTCAGGCTGGCTTAGCACCCACACGCTTGTTTCATGGGTTGGCTTAGGCATACAGAGTTCGTTCCATGTCTAAGCGCCAGTCGGACCAAGGGTTGTGGTAGCAGGACTGGCAGTAGGACCGACAACACACAGAGGGGGACTAGGTTGATCCCTGACTTGTACATTATGCCTCTTTAATCGGCTGAGCATTTGCGCGCTCGTTTTGTGGGTTGATTTAGGCATACAGAGTTCATCCCCAGTCTAAGCATAAGGAGTTCATTCCCAGTCTAAGATAGAATCGTACCGAGGGTTGCGGTAGCAAGATCCATAGCACGCAAGGGGGACCGGGCCGATGCCCGACTTGCGCATTCTGCCTCTCCGACCAACTGAGCGCCCGCACGCCTGTTTCATGGGTTGGCTTAGGCATAGGGAGTTCATTCCATGTCTAAGCTCCAATCGGACCAAGGGTTGTGGCAGGGGGATCGACAGCACGTAGAGGGGGACCGAGCCGATCCCCGGCTTGCACATTATGCCTCTCCGACTGGCTCAGCACCCGCACGCTCATTTCTTGGGTTGACTTAGGCATACGAAGTTCATTCCCAGTCTAAGATCAGATCAGACTGAGGATTGCAGTAGCAGGATCGACCGCACACAGGGGGGGATCGGGCTGGTCCCCGGCTTGCGCATTCTGCCTCTTCGACCGGCTGAGTGCCCGCATGCTCATTTCATGGGTTGGCTTAGGCATACGGAGTTCATTCCATGTCTAAGCATACAGAGTTCATTCCTAGTCTATGATTAGACCGGAACGAGGGTTGCGGCAGCAGGATCGACATCACGCAGGAGGGACTGGGTCGATCCTCAGCTTGCGCATTCTGCCTCTCCGGTCGGTTGGGTGCCCGCACGCTTGTTTTGTGGGTTGACTTAAGCATATGGAGTTCATCCCCAGTCTAAGCATATAGAGTTCATTCCCAGTCTAAGATCGGACCGGACCAAGGGTTGCGACAGCAGGATCGGTAGCATACAGGGGGGACCGGGCCGATCCCCGACTTGTGAATTCTACCTCTTCGGTCGGCTGAGCGTCGACAAGCCCGTTTCGTTGGTTGGCTTAGGCATACGGAGGGTTGTGGCAACGGGATCAACAGCACGTAGAGGGGGACCAGGCCGATCCCCAGCTTGCGCATTGTGCCTCTCCGTCTGGCTTAGTGCCCGTACGCTCGTTTCGTGGGTTGACTTAGACATACGAAGTTCATTCCCAGTCTAAGATCGGACCAGACCGAGGATTGCGGTAGTAGGATCGACAGCACGCAGGGGGGATTGGGTCGGTCCCCGACTCGCGCATTTTGCCTCTCCGATCGGTTGAACGCCCACACGCTCATTTCGGGGGTTGGCTTAGGCATACAGAGTTCATTCCATGTCTAAGCATATGGAGTTCATTCCCAGTCTAAGATCGGACTGGACCGAGGGTTGAGGCAGTAGGACCAGCAGCAGGATCGACAGCATGCAGAGGGGATCGGGCCGATCCCTGGCTTGCACATTCTGCCTCTTTGGCTGACTGAGTGGCCGCACGCTCGTTTCGTGGGTTGGCTTAGGCATACGGAGTTCATTCCATGTCTAAGCCCCAGCCGGACCGAGGGTTGTGGCATCGGGACTGGCAGCATGCAGAAGGGGATTGGGCCGATCCTTGTCATGCTCATTATTCCTCTTCGACTGGCTCAGCACCTGCACGCTCGTTTCGTGGGTTGACTTAGGAATATGGAGTTCATTCCTAGTCTAAGATCGGATCGGGCCGAAGGTTGCGACAGTAGGATCGATAGCATGTAGGGGGGATCGAACCGATCCCCGGCTTGCGCATTCTGCCTCCCCAACCGGCTGAGCACCCGCACTCTCCTTTCATGGGTTGGCTTAGGCATACGGAGTTCATTCCATGTCTAAGCATATGGAGTTCGTTCCCAGTCTAAGATCAGACCGGATCGAGGGTTGCGACAGCAGGACCAGCAGCAAGATCGATAGCACGTAGGAGGGACCGGGTCGATCCTCAGCTTGCGCATTCTGCCTCTCCGGCCGATTGAGCACCCGCATGCTCATTTCATGGGTTGGCTTAGGCATACGGAGTTCATTTCAAGTCTAAGCCCCAGCTGGACCGAGGGTTTTGGTAGTCGGACCAGCAGCGGGATCAGCAGCACACAGAGGGCGACCGGGTTGATCCTTGACTTACGCATTATAACTCTTCAATCGGCCTCTCCGGTCGGTTGAGTGCCCACACACTCGTTTTGTGGGTTGACTTAGGCATACGGTGTTCACCCCCAGTCTAAGCATACAGAGTTCATTCCGAGCTAAGATCGGACCGGATCGAGGGTTGCGACAGCAGGATCGATAGCACGCAGGGGGGACCAAACCGATCCCCAGCTTGCGTATTCTTCCTCTCTAGCCGACTGAGCGTCGGTATGCCCATTTCATTGGTTGGCTTAGGCATAAGGAGTTTATTCCATGTCTAAGCCCCAGCCGAACTGAGGGTTGCGATAGCGGGACCGACAGCATGCAGAACGAGACCGGGTCAATCCCCGTCTTATGCATTATACCTCTCCAGTCGGCTCAACATCCGCACGCTCGTTTCATGGGTTGACTTAGGCATACAGAGTTCATTCCCAGTCTAAGATCGGACTTGATCGAAGGTTGCGGTAGCAAGATCGACAGCACGCAGGAGGGATCGGGTCGATCTCCAGCTTACGCATTCTGCCTCTCCTTTCGATTCAGCGCCTGCACACTTGTTTCGTGGGTTGGCTTAGGCATACGGAGTTCATTCCATGTCTAAGCATACAGAGTTCATTCCCAGTCTAAGATCGGACCAGACTCAGGGTTGCAGTAGCAGGATCGATAGCACACAGAGGGGGACCGAGCCGATCCCTTACTTGCACATTCTGCCTCTCCGGCTGGCTGAGTGCCCGCACGCTCGTTTCGTGGGTTAGCTTAGGCATACAGAGTTCATTCCACGTCTAAGCCCCAGTCGGACTGAGGGTTGTGGCAGTAGGACCGGTAACGGGATCGACAGAACACAGAGGGGGACCGAGCTGATCCTCGGCTTACGCATTATGCCTCTCCGGTCGACTGAGCGCCCACAAGCTCGTTTTGTGGGTTGAATTAGGCATACGGAGTTCATCCCCAGTCTAAGCATACGGAGTTCATTCCCAGTCTAGCATCAGACCGGATCGAGGGTCGTGACAGCAGGATCGGCAGCACGTAGGGGGGATCGGGCCGATCCTCGACTTGCGCATTCTGCCTCTATGGTCGGCTGAGCGCCCCCATGCCCATTTCATGGGTTGTTTTAGGCATAGGGAGTTCATTCCATGTCTAAGCCCCAGTCGGACTGAGGGTTGTGGCAGCGGGACTGGTAGCACGCAAAGGGGGATCGGGTCGATCCTCGGCTTACGCATTATGCCTCTCTGTCTGGCTCAGCATCTGCACGCTCGTTTCGTGGGTTGACTTAGGCGTACGGAGTTCATTCCCAGTCTAAGATCAGACCATACTGAGGGTTGCGGCAGCAGGATTGACAGCACGCAGAGAGGACCGGGTCGGTCCTCGACTTGCACATTCTGCCTTTTCGATCGGTTGAGTGCCCGCACACTCATCTTGTGGGTTGGCTTAGGCATACGGAGTTCATTCCATGTCTAAGCATACGAAGTTAATTCCCAGTCTAAGATCAAACCGGACTGAGGCTTGCTACAGCAGGACCAGCAGCATGATCCACAGCATGCAGGAGGGACCAGGTCGATCCCTGACTTATGCATTCTGCCTCTCCGACTGGCTGAACACCCGGACGCTCATTTTATGGGTTGGCTTAGGCATACGGAGTTCATTCCATGTCTAAGCCCCAGTCGAACCGAGGGTTGTGGCATCAGGACTGGCAGCATGTAGAGGGGGACCGGGTCTATCCTCGTCTTGCGCATTCTTCCTCTTCGGTTGGCTCAGCACCCGCACGCTCATTTTGTGGGTTGACTTAGGCATATGGAGTTCATTCCCAGTCTAAGATTGGATCAGATCGAGGGTTACGGTAGCAGGATCGATAGCACACAGGGGGGACCGGGTCGGTCCCCGGCTTGCGCATTCTGCCTTCCAGCCGGCTGAGCACCCGTACGCTCCTTTCGTGGGTTGGCTTAGGCATACGGAGTTCATTCTATATCTAAACTTTACGAGCATCACATCACTAAAGGTCTTCAGCACCTTTAGCACCTCCAAGGGTGACTCGGTCTCCTTCTCCCTTGGCTCATCATATTTTAGGGCTGCCAAGAAGGTGTCTTCTTGTCTGCTTATCGCCTTGGCAAATTGGATGGCTGACACCACCCGTGACCCAACTCCAGACCCTCTCCTCAATGGCACTAGGCATTGGCACCGTGCATCCAAGATGTAAACACAATCGACAAAAGGTACAAGGAGGGCGTTAATCCGAACAAGGAAATCCAACCCAATCACAAACTCATAGCCGTCAAGGGGTATTACCTCAATGGTCTCCTTGCGTTTCCAGTCTCCAAGTTGCAACTCCACTCCCCACGCTACTCTAATGGCTGGAACTTTGTTGGAGTTCACCGTTTTGATGGTACCAATCCCTTTCTGCACCTTTAGTCTGAGCTTTTAGGCTCCATCACTTGAAATAAAAAGATGTGAGGCACCTGTGTCCACCAGTGCACTGACCTTTTGACCCGCAACCATCAGATCGGTAAATATCAAGCCTTTTTGCTTGCGTTTCCTCTTACTCTGGATAGCATTAAGCACCAATGACCCAAGCTTTGCTGCCCCTGACTCAAGCTTTGCTGCCCCTAACTCTGGCTCCTCGTCAAACTCTTTGTCTACAGCAGCCAGCTTGCCCTTCTATGGGCAATTGTGCGCTATGTGGCTCCCTCCACATAGGTAGCATGCTAGTGGCTCTCGATCCCCCTTTGCTTTCCACTTGCCTACTGGTGGCTTCCTCTCGCCATCCTTGGTTGAATGGTCTTGGTTTATATCCTTGGACTCCTAGTCACGGTCTTTCCCTTTGGACTGCTTCTTTTGATCCCTATCGTCCCTGCCCTTACCTTTGGGCTTGGTAAACTCGAACTTGTTTAGAGGCTTGAACTCTATCAAGGCCTCGGCAGTAGTCATGGCTTTAGCCAAGTCATGAACTCCTCTCCTTTGTAGCTGATGCTTCACCCACGGCTTCAGCCCATCCATGAAAACAAATAAAGCATCCTTCTCGTCAAGATCCGAGATCTGTAGCATCAGTTCAGAGAATTTTTGGACATACTCCCTTATGTCCCCTTACTGGCTCAACCTACACAACTTTTGCCCGCGCCTCATCATCAGCATACTCTGGGTAAAATTATTCTCTGAACTCTTTTTGGAACACTGCCCAGGTTCTAATCTTGGTGCTCCCATGCCTGACATCATCACACCTGCACCTCCACCACAATAAGGCTACATCAGTGAGATACATAGCAGCAGTGCTTACCTTTATCGCCTTGTCTTGCTTGCCCATGGCCTGGAAGTACTGCTCCATACCCCAAAGGTAGTTATCTACTTCCTTGGCCGCCCTAATCCCCTTGAACTCCTTAGGCTTAGGGACATCCAATCTGGACTTGGACACTCCAGCAAACATGCCATTCTCAATGGCAGTCTTGCAAGCAACGAGCTCATTGGTAAGCTCCTCCATCCGCTGGTGCATGGCCTCCATGCCATCGTGCAAGGTCAGCACTTTAGCCTCCAAGGTCTGATTCTTTTGGGTGAACACGTCCAAGTCTTTGTTGAGAGCAGCTTGCAGCTCACTTTGGATCTCCTCCCCCATGGAGTCTAGCGATGCAATGTGAGTCTCGACCCCTCAACCTTCTCCCCCATGTCGCCCATGGTCACCTCCACCTTGGCCAGCCTATCGTCCATGGTAGACCAAATATCTCTAGAACTAGCTTTCCTCCCTCTTCCACGCCCATGCTCCTGTGCCTCTGGTTGTTGGTTAGCAGCGTCACTTTGGGATGCCATCTCCTCTAACCTTCACAACACAAACACACAGAATCGAACTTGCTCTGATAGCAACTGTCATGGGCTCCGACCTTAGACTCATAAATCGTGTGGTCTTAGGCTTGGAATCTCCTCCTTTATGCCTAAGTCAGCCTAAAACACAAGCGTACGGGCACTAGAACAATGGGAAGGGATGATTACGCAAGTTAAAGAGAAACATGATAAGAAGGCAGAATTCTAGAAATGCTTTTGTATTCACTGAAACAGAAGTGTTTGATTGTGTACAAATGAGGGAGGAGCAGCCCTCTATTTATAGTTGAGGCTCCAGCTTACACTTAATGGAAATATCCCTAGAATAAAGGCTAAAATCATGGGATTATACAGATTACAATCCATCAGGATGCTAACTCCTGATTTTCAGGGTCAAACAAATCTGCTAGGATGTTGCTACTGATCCTGCCTATTTCTAGAAGCTTCCCTTGTGTGTCCAGCACCTTGGGCCCTTTTGGATGTGGGGCGGGCAGCTTGTATGCCAGGCCTTGGTCTCACGAGCTGGCCTGCAAGTTGGGCGGGCGTTCTGAACTCGTTTGCTAGGCTTTGCGTGTAGATACCCGCCAGCACGCCTAGTCTGCGGGCCTCAACCTCTGGCTCGCCTGCTGGTGCGCCTGATGCCCCTGGCGTGCCCCCCCAGGGTGTGACACTTGGCCCTTATATTGGCCCCCTATCCCTCATCGAACCTTGAGAACTCACACCCCCTTAAAGAGCATTTGAGATTTTATAGGTTTGCTGCCAATAGCCATTAAAGTGTTTGAAATGGGGACATGTTTTTCAAACAGTCACAAAATCTTCTCCACTTCGAGTTTTTAGCTGAATTTTTTTGTGCATGCCAAAAAACATACAAGGATCACCTCTACCAAATTTGGGGACAAAAATCTTTCTAAAAAAATTTTAAAAAATCCCGAACCGTAAAATGTTTCAAAAATTGTGAAAAAGAGAAAACGAGTCATCTTGCCACGAAACTTCACATGAAGGCTTAGGGGACCATTGTATGAATTTACAAGCCATAAAAATGGCATTGCCATGGCAGAAATATGAAGATGTGCTTGAACCCACCTACCACCCGTTCGATCCCCGGCTTGCGCATCTTGCCTCTCTGGTGGACTGAGCGCCCGTATGCTCGTTTCGTGGGTTAACTTAGGCATACAGAGTTCATCCCCAGTCTAAGCAGATGGAGTTCATTCCCAGTCTAAGATCGAACCGGACCGAGGGTTACGGCAGCAGGATCGATAGCACGCAGGGGGGACCGAGCCGATCCCCGGCTTGTGCATTCTACCTCTTCGGCCTGCTGAGCGCCCACACGCCCATTTCATGGACTGGCTTAGGCATAGGGAGTTCATTCCATGTCTAAGCCCCAGCCGGACTGAGGGTTGTGGCAGTGGGATCGAAGCACGCAGAGGGGGATCGACCCAATCCCCGGCTTGCGCATTATGCCTCTCCGGTAGGCTCAACACCTACACGCTCATTTCGTGGGTTGACTTAGCCATACGGAGTTCATTCCCAGTCTAAGATTGGATCAGACTGAGGGTTGCGATAGCAAGATCGACAGCATACAGGGGGGATCGGGCTGATCCCTGGCTTGCACATTCTGCCCCTTTGGCCGGCTGAGCGCCCGCATGCTTGTTTCATGGGCTGGCTTAGGCATACGGAGTTCATTCCATGTCTAAGCATGCAGAGTTCATTCCCAGTCTAAGATCAGACCGGATCGAGGGTTGCGGTAGCAGGATCGACAACACGTATGGGGGGACTGGGCCGATCCCCGACTAGTGCATTTTACCTCTTCGACCGGCTGAGTGCCCGCACACTTGTTTTGTGGGTTGGCTTAGGCATACGGAGTTCATTCCATGTCTAAGCCCCAGCCAGATCGAGGGTTGTGGTAGCAGAACCGGCAGCGGGATTGGCAGCACGCAGAGGGGGACGGGTTGATCCCTGGCTTGCGTAATATGCCTCTCCGATCGGCTGAGTACTCGCACGCTTTTTTCATGGGTTGACTTAGGCATACGGAGTTCATCCCTAGTCTAAGCATACGGAGTTCATTCCCAGTCTAAGATCAAACCTGACCAAGGGTTACGGCACAGGATCGGCAGCACGCAGGGGGGACCAGGCCAATCCTCGACTTACGCATTCTGCCTTTTCGGTCGGTTGAGCGCCGCACGCCAGTTTCGTGGGTGGGCTTAGGCATAGGGAGTTCATTCCATGTCTAAGCGCCAACCGGACTGAGGGTTGTGGCAGTAGGACCGACAGCGGGATCGACAGCACGCAGATGAGGATCGGGCTGATCCCCAGCTTACGCATTATGCCTCTCCGATCGGCCTCTCCAATTGGCTGAGCACCCGCGCGCTCATTTCGTGGGTTGACATAGGCATACGGAGTTCATCCCTAGTGTAAGCATATGGAGTTCATTCCTAGTCTAAGATCGGACCAGACTGAGGGTTGCGGTAGCAGGATTGGCAGCACGCAGGGGGGATCGGGCCGATCCCCAGCTTGTGCATTCTGCCTCTCCGACCGACTAAGCGCCCGCACGCCCGTTTCATGGGTTGGCTTAGGCATAGGGAGTTCATTCCATGTCTAAGCCCCAGCCGGATCGAGGATTGTAGCAGTGGGACCGACAGCACACAGAGAGGGATCGGGCCGATCCTCGGCTTGTGCATTATGCCTCTTCGATCGGCTCAACGCCCGCACGCTCGTTTCATGGGTTGACTTCTGCATACAGAGTTCATTCCCAGTCGAAGATCGGATCGGATCGAGGGTTGCGGCAGCAGGATCGATAGCACACAGGGGGGACTGGGTCGATCCCCGACTTGTGTATTCTGCTTTTCCGACCGGCTGAGCGCCCGCACGCTCGTTTCATGGGTTGGCTTAGGCATACGGAGTTCATTCCATGTCTAAGAAAATGGAGTTCATTCCCAGTCTAAGATTTTGAATCACGGTGCACATGCTGGGCTCGGGCATGTGCTAGTCCCTCATTTTTTTCGCCCGGGGCACCATCGCCGGTGCATCGCCAGAAAGCCTAACGGACGGCATTGGGGGTTTCGACGATTGGGGTGGCCAGGGGGTGTGCACACATGATGTGCGATGGGTGCTGGTACTTGGCCCTTATCTTGGCCCCCTATCCCTCATCAAACCACGAGAAGTCACACCCCCTTAAAGAGCATTTGAGATTTTATAGGTTTGCTGCCAGTAGCCATTAAAGTGTCTGAAATGGGGACACTTTTTTCAAACGGTCACAAAATCTTCTCCACCCGTTTGATCCCCTGCTTACGCATCCTGCCTCTCTGGTCGGCTGAGCACCCGCACGCTCGTTTCGTGGGTTGACTTAGGCATACGAAGTTCATCCCCAGTCAAGCATATAGAGTTCATTCTCAGTCTAAGATTGGATCGGATTGAGGCTTGTGACAGCAGGATCGACAGCACACAGGGGGGACCGGGCTGATCCTTGGCTAGAGCATTCTACCTCTCTGGTCGGCTGAGTGGCCGCACATCCGTTTTGTGGGTTGGCTTAGGCATAGGGGGTTTATTCCATGTCTAAGCCCCAGCCGGACCGAGGGTTGTGGCAACTGGACCGGCAGTACGCAGAGGGGGACCAGGCTGATACTCGATTTACGCATTATGCCTCTCCGGCCGGCTCAGCACCCGCACGCTCATTTCGTGGGTTGACTTAGGCATATGAAGTTCTTTCCCAGTCTAAGATCAGACCGGATCAAGGGTTGTGGCAGCAGGATCAATAGCACGCAGGTCGTTTTGTGGGTTGGCTTAGGCATATGGAGTTCATTCCATGTCTAAGCATATGGAGTTTATTCCCAATCTATGATCAGACTGGACCGAGGGTTGCACGGTAGGACCAGTAGCAAGATCGACAGCACGCATGGGGGACCGGGCCGATCCCCGGCTTGTGCATTCTGCCTCTTCAACTGGCTGAGCGCTCGCATGCTCATTTCGTGGCTTGGCTTAGGCATACGAAGTTCATTCCATGTCAAAGTCCTAGTCGGACCGAGGGTTGTGACAGCAGGATCGACAGCGGGATCGCCGGCATGCAGAGGGGGATCGGGCTGATTCCAGGCTTGGGCATTATGTCTCTTCGATCGACCTCTCTGACCAGCTGAGCGTTCGGACGCTCGTGTCGTGGGTTAACTTAGCCCTACGGATTTCATCCCCAGTCTAAGTGTATAAAGTTCATTCCCAGTCTAAGATCGGACTGGATCGAGGGCTGCGGCAGTAGGATCGGCAGCATGCAGGGTGGACCGGGCTGATCCATGGCTTGTGCATTCTGCCTCTCCTGCCTGTTGAGTGCCCGCACGCCCGTTTCATGGGTTGGCTTAGGCATAGGGAGTTCATTCCATGTCTAAGCCCCAGTCGGATCGAGGGTTGTGGCTGCGGGACCGATAGCAAGCAGAAAGGGATTGGGCTGATCCCCGACTTGCACATTATGCCTCTCCAGTTGGCTCAGCGCCCGAACGCTCGTTTCGTGGGTTGACTTAGGCATACGGAGTTCATTCCTAGTCTAAGACTGGATCGGACTGAGGGTTACCGTAGTAAGATCGACAGCACGCAGGGGGGACCAGGCTGGTCCCCGACTTGCGCATTCTACCTCTCCGACCGACTGAGCACCCGCACGCTCATTTCATGGGTTGGCTTAGGCATACGGAGTTCATTCCATGTCTAAGCATATGGAGTTCATTCCTAGTCTAAGATCAGATCAGACCGAGGGTTGTGGTAGCAGGATCGACAGTATGCAGGGGGGACCGGGCCGATCCACGGCTTGCGTATTCTGCCTTTTCAGTCGGCTGAGCGCTCGCACGCTCGTTTCATGGGTTGGCTTAGGCATACAGAGTTCATTCCACGTCTAAGCCCTAGTCGGACCGAGAGTTGTGGTAGCAGGACTGACAGCGGGATCGGCAGCACACAGAGGGGGATCGGGCTGATCCCTAGCTTGTGCATTATGTCTCTCTAACCAGCCTCTCCAATCGGCTGAGCGCACGCATGCTCGTTTCATGGGTTGACTTAGGCATACGGAGTTCATCCCCAGCTTGCGCATTCTGCCTCTTCGGTCGGCTGAACGCCTGCATGCTCGTTTCGTGGGTTGACTTAGGCATACGAAATTCATCCCCAGTTTAACCATACGGAGTTCATTCCCAGTTTAAGTTTGAACCGAACCAAGGGTTGCAGCAGCAGGATCGTAGCATGCAGGGGAGATCGGGCCGATCTCCAGCTTACGCATTCTGCCTCTCCGGTCGGTTGAGCGCTCGCACGCCCGTTTTATGGGTTGGCTTTGGCATAGGGAGTTCATTCCATGTCTAAGCCCCAGCTGGACTGAGGGTTGTGGCAACAGGACTGGCAGCATGCAGATGGGGACTGGGTCGATCCCCGACTGGCGCATTCTACCTCTTTGGCCGGTTGAGCGCCCGCACGCTCATTTCGTGGGTTGGCTTAGGCATACGGAGTTCATTCCATGTCTAAGCATACAGAGTTCATTCCCAGTCTAAGAGTTTGAGCCACGGTGCACATGCTGGGCTCAGGCATTTGCTAGTGCCGCCTTTTTTTTGCCTGGGGCACCATCACCGGAGCATCGTCGGAGAGCCTAACCGACAGCATTGGGGGTTCCGACGATTGGGGGGACCGGGGGTGTGCACACATGATGTGTGATGGGTGCTGGTACTTGGCCCTCGTGTTGGCCTCCTATCTCTCATCAAACCTCGAGAACTCACACCCCCTTAAAGAGCATTCGAGATTTTATAGGTTTGCTGCCAGTAGCCATTAAAGTGTCTAAAATGGGGACACTTTTTTCAAACGGTCATAAAATCTTCTCCACTTCGAGTTTTTAGCTGAATTTTTTTGTGCATTCCAACAAAAATACAAGGATCAACTCTACCAATTTTGGGGACAAAATTCTTTCTAAAAAAATGTTAAAAAATCTCAAACCGTAAAAAGTTTTGAAAATCATGAAAAGTAGAAAACGGGTCGTCTTGCCACGAAACTTCACATGAAGGTGTATGGGACCATTGCATGAATTTACAAGCCATAAAAATGGCTTTGGCATGGTAGAAATATAAAGATGTGCTTGAACCAACCTACCACCCGTTTGATCCCCGGCTTGCGCATCCTGCCTCTTTGGTCGGTTGAGCGTCCGCACTCTCGTTTCGTGGGTTGACTTAGGCATACGAAGTTCATCCCCAGTCTAAGATCAGATCAGATCGAGGGTTGCAACAGTAGGATCGGTAGCACGCAGGGGGGACCGAGCCAATCCCCAGCTTGGGCATTCTGCCTCTCAAACCGATTGAGCGCCCGCACGCCTGTTTTATGGGTTGGCTTAGGTATAGGGAGTTCATTCCATGTCTAAGACCCAGCCAGATCGAGGGTTGTGGCAGCGGGACTGACAGCACATAGAGGGGGATCGAGTCGATCCCCGGCTTATGCATTATTCCTCTCCGATCGGCTCAGCACCCGCACACTCATTTCGTAGGTTGACTTAGGCATACAGAGTTCATTCCCAGTCTAAGATCGGACCGGACCAAGGGTTGTGGCAGTAGGATCAACAGCACGTAGGGCGGGACCTGGCCGATCCTCGGCTTGCGCATTCTGCCTCTCTGATCGGCTGAGCACCCGCATGCTCATTTCGTGGGTTGGCTTAGGCATACGGAGTTCATTCCATGTCTAACCATATGGAGTTCTTTCCCATTCTAAGATCGGACCGGACCAAGGCTTGCGATAGCAGGACCAGCAACATGATCGGTAGCATGTAGGGGGGACCAGGCCGATCCCCGGCTTGTGCATTCTACCTCTTCGATCAGTTGAGTGCCTGCACACACGATCGTTTCGTGGGTTGGCTTAGGCATACAGAGTTCATTCCATGTCTAAGTATACAGAGTTCATTCCCAGTCTAAGATCGGACTAGATCGAGGGTTGCGACGACAGGATCGACATAGGGAGTTCATTCCATGTCTAAGCCCCAGTTGGATCGAGGGTTATGGCAGCAGGACCGGTAGCACGGAGGGGGGATCGGGCTGATCCCTGGCATGCACATTATGGCTCTTCAGTCGGCTCAGTGCCCGCACACTCGTTTCATGAGTTGACGTATGGATATGGAGTTCATTCCCAATCTAAGATTGGACCAGACCGAGGGTTGCGGAGCAGGATCGATAGCATGCAGGAGGGACCGGGCGGATCCCCGACTTACGCATTCTACCTCTTTGACCGGTTGGGCACCCGCACACCCGTTTCATGGGTTGGCTTAGGCATAGGGAGTTCATTCCATGTCTAAGCCCCAACAGGACTGAGGGTTGTGGTAGCAAGACTGGCAGCACGCAGAGGGGGACCGGGTCGATCCCCTGCTTATGCATTATGCCTCTTCGGTCAGCTCAGTGCCCGCACACTCGTTTCATGGGTTGACTTATGCATACAGAGTTCATTCCCAGTCTAAGATCAAACCGGATCGAGGGTTGCGGCAGTAGGATCGATAGCACGTAGGGGGGACCGGGTCGATCCCTGGCTTGCGCATTCTGCCTCTCTGGTCGGCTGACCACCTGTACACTCATTTCATGGGTTGGCTTATATGGAGTTGATTCCATGTCTAAGCCCCAGCCAGACTGAGGGTTGTGGCAGCAGGACCGGCAGCGGAATCGACAGCACGCAGAGGGGGATCGGGCTGATCTTCGGCTTGCGCATTATGCCTTTCTAGCCAGTTGTGTGCCCGCACGTTTGTTTCATCGGTTGACTTAGGCATACGGAGTTCATCCCTAGTCTAAGATACAAAGTTCATTCCCAGTCTAAGATCGAACGGGACTGAGGGTTGCGATAGAAGGATCGCTAGCACACAGGGGGGACCGGGCCGATCCCTAACTTGTGCATTCTACCTCTCCGGCCGACTGAGCACCTGCACGCCCGTTTCATGGGTTGGCTTAGGCATAGGGAGTTCATTCCATGTCTAAGCCCCAGCTGGACCAAGGGTTGTGGCAACGGGATCGATAGCACGCAGAGGGGGACCGAGCCGATCCCTGACTTGCGCATTATGCCTCTTCGATTGGCTCAGCACCTGCACGCTCATTTCGTGGGTTGACTTATGCATACAGAGTTCATTCCTAGTCTCAGATCGGCTCGGACCGAGGGTTGTGACAGCAGGATCGACAGCTCACAAGGGGGGACCAGGGCGATCCCCGACTTGCGCATTCTGCCTCTCCGACCGGCTGAGCGCCCACAGGCTCGTTTCGTGGGTTAACTTAGGCATACGGAGTTCATTCCATGTCTAAGCATACAGAGTTCATTTCCAGTCTAAGATTTTGAGCCACGGTGCACATGCTGGGCTCAGGCATGTGCTGGTGCTGCATTTTTTTCGCCTAGGGCACCACCGTCGGAGCATCGTCGGAGCATCGTCGGAGAGCCTAACCGGCAGCATTAGGGGTTCCGACGATTGAGGGGGCTAGGGGGTGTGCGCATGTGATGTGCGATGGGTGCTAGTACTTGGCCCTTATATTGGCCCCCTATCCCTCATCAAACCTTGAGAACTCACACCCCCTTAAAAAGCATTTGAGATTTTATAGGTTTGCTGCCAGTAGCCATTAAAGTGTCTGAAATGGGGACACTTTTTTCAAACGGTCAGAAAATCTTCTCCACTTCGAGTTTTTAGATGAATTTTTTTTTGCATGCCAAAAAAAAATACAAGGATCACCTTTAATAAAATTTGGGGACAAAACTCTTCCTAAAAAAATTTCAAAAAATCCAAAACTGCAAAAATTTTCAAAAATCATGAAAAATAGAAAACGGGTCGTCTTGCCACGAAACTTCACATGAAGGCTTAGGGGACCACTGTATAAATTTACAAGCCATAAAAATGGCAATGGCATGGCAAAAATATAAAGATGTGCTTAAACCCACCTATCACCCGTTCGATCCCCGGCTTGCGCATCCTGCCTCTCTGGTCTGTTGAGCGCCCGCACGCTTGTTTCGCGGGTTAACTTAGGCATATGGAGTTAATCCCTAGTCTAAGCATACGGAGTTCATTCCCAGTTTAAGATCGTATCGGACCAAGGGTTACGGTAGCAAGATCGGTAGCACGTAGGGAATACCGGGCCGATCCTCGGCTTGCAGATTCTGCCTCTTCAATCGGTTGAGTGCCTGCACACCCATTTCATGGGTTGGCTTAGGCATAGGGAGTTCATTTCATGTCAAGCCCTAGTCAGACCAAAAGTTATGGCAATGGGACCGACAGCACGAAGAAGGCGATCGGGTCGATCCCCAACTTGCGCATTATGCCTCTCCGGCCGGCTCAGCGCCTGCACGCTCATTTCGTGGGTTGACTTAGTCATACGGAGTTCATTCCAGTCTAAGATCAGACCGAACTAAAGGTTGCAGCAGTAGGATCGATAGCATGTAAGGGGGACCAGGCCGGTCTCCGGCTTACGCATTCTGCCTCTCTAGTCGGTTGAGCGCCCGCACGCTCATTTCATGGGTTGGCTTAGGCATACAGAGTTCATTCCATATCTAAGCATACGAAGTTCATTCCCAGCCTAAGATTGAACTGGACCGATGGATGCGACAATAGGATCGACAGCACACAAGGGGGGATCGGGCCATCCTCGGCTTGCGCATTCTGCCTTTCCGACTGGCTTAGCGCCCGCACGCTCTTTTCATGGGTTGGCTTAGGCATACGGAGTTCATTCCATGTCTAAGCATACAGAGTTCATTCCCAGTCTAAGATTTTGAGCCATGGTGCACATGCCGGGCTCGGGCATGTGTTGGTGCTACATTTTTTTCACCCGGGGTACCATCATCGGAGCATCGTCGGAGAGCCTAACCGACGGCATTGGGGGTTACGACGATTGGGGGCTGGGGGGTGTGCGCACATGATGTGTGATGGGTGCTGGTACTTGGCCCTTATATTGGGCCCTTATCCCTCATCAAACCTTGAGAACTTACACCCCCTTAAAGAGCAATAAGATTTTATAGCTTTGCTGCTAGTAGCCATTAAAGTGTCTGAAATGGGGACACTTTTTTCAAACGGTCACAAAATCTTCTCCACTTTGAGTTTTTAGCTGAATTTTTTTTTGCATGCCAAAAAAAAATACAAGGATCACCTCTACCAAATTTGGGGACAAAACTCTTTTTAAAAAAATTTTAAAAAATCCTGAACTGTAAAAAGTTTCAAAAATCATGAAAAATAAAAAATGGGTCGTCTTGCCACGAAACTTCACTTGAAGGCTTAGGGGACCATTGTATGAATTTACAAACCATAAAAATGGCATTGGCATGGCAGAAATAGGGAGATGTGCTTAAACCCACTTACCACCCGTTCGATCCTCGGCTTGCGCATCCTGCCTCTCTGGTCGGTTGAGCGCTCGTACGCTTGTTTCATGGGTTGACTTAGGCATACAGAGTTCATCCCCAGTCTAAGCATACGGAGTTCATTCCTAGTCTAAGATCAAACCGAACCGAGGGTTGCGACAGCAGGATCGACAGCACGCAGGGGGATCGGGTCGATCCTCAGCTTGGGCATTCTGCCTCTCCGGCCGGCTGAGCGCCCACACACCCATTTCATGGGTTGGCTTAGGCATAGGGAGTTCTTTCCATGTCTAAGCCCCAGCTGGACTGATGGTTATGGTAGTGGGACCGGCAGCACATGGAAGGGGATTGGGTCGATCCCCAGCTTGCGCATTATGCCTCTTCGACCGGCTCAGCGCCCGCACGCTTGTTTCATGGGTTGACTTATGCATACGGAGTTCATTCCCAGTCTAAGATTGGACCAAACCGAGGGTTGTGGCAGCAGGATTGATAGCACGTAGGGGGGACCGGGCCGATCCCCGGCTTGCACATTCTGCCTCTCCGACTGGCTGAGTGTCCGCACGCTCATTTCGTGGGTTGGCTTAGGCATACAGAGTTCATTCTTTGTCTAAGCATACGGAGTTCATTCCCAATCTAAGATTTTGAGCCACGGTGCACATACTGTGCTCGAGCATGTGCTGGTGCCTTATTTTTTTCACCCGAGGCACCATCGTCGGAGCATTGCCGGAGAGCCTAACCGGTTGCACTGAGGGTTCCGGTGATTGGGGGGCCGGGGGGTGTGCGCAAATGATGTGCAATGGGTGCTGATACTTGGCCCTTATATTGGCCCCCTATCCCTCATCAAACCTTGAGAACTCACACCCCCTTAAAGAGCATTTGAGATTTTATAGGTTTGCTGCCAGTAGCCATTAAAGTGTCTGAAATGGGGACACTTTTTTGAAATGGTCACAAAATCTTCTCCACTTCGATTTTTTAGCTGAATTTTTTTGTGCATGCCAAAAAAAATACAAGAATCACCTCTACCAAATTTGGGGACAAAAATCCTTTTAAAAAAATTTTAAAAAATCCCAACCGAAAAAGTTTCAAAAATCATGAAAAATAGAAAACGGGTCGTCTTGCCACAAAACTTCACATGAAGGCTTAGGGGACCATTGTATGAATTTACAAGCCATAAAAATGGCATTGGCATAGCAGAAACATGAAGATGTGCTTGAACACACCTACCACTCGTTCGATCCCCGGCTTGTGCATCCTGTCGCTCTGGTCGGCTAAGCGCTCGCCCTCTCGTTTTGTCGGTTGACTTAGGCGTACGGAGTTCATCCCCAGTCTAAGCATACGGAGTTCATTCCCAGTCTAAGATTGGACCGAACCAAGCGTTGCGACAGCAGGATTGGCAGCACGTAGGGGGGATCGGACCGATCCCCGACTTACGCATTCTGCCTCTCCGACCGGCTGAGCACCCGCACGCCCGTTTCGTGGGTTGGTTTAGGCATACGGAGTTCATTCCATGTCTAAGCCCTAGCTGGACCGACGGTTGTGGCAGCGAGACCGGTAGCATGCAAAGGGGGATCGAGCCGATCCCCAGCCTGCGCATTATGCCTTTCCGATCTGCTCAGTGCCCGCACGCTTATTTCATGGGGTGACTTAGGCACATGGAGTTCATTGCCAGTCTAAGATCGGATTGGACCAAAGGTTACAGCAGCAGGATTGACAGCTCGCAGAGGGGACCGGGCCGGTCCTCGGCTTACGCATTGTACCTCTCCAGTCGACTGAGCACCCACACGCTCGTTTCATGGGATGGAATAGGCATACGGAGTTCATTCCATGTCTAAGTAGACGAAGTTCATTCCCAGTCTAAGATCAGACCGAAATAAGGTTTACGGCAGTCGGACCAACAGCAAGATTGGCAGCACGTAGGGGGGACCGAATCGATCCCCGGCTTGCGCATTCTGTCTCTTCGGCCGGCTGAGTACCCGCACGCTCGTTTTGTGGGTTGGCTTAGGCATACGAAGTTCATTCCATGTCTAAGCCCCAGTCGGGCCGAAGGTTGTGGTAGTAGGACCGGCAGCGAGATCGGCAAGACGCAGAGGGGGATCGGGCTGATCCTCGACTTGTGCATTATGCCTCTCCGGTTGGCCGAGTACCCGCACGCTCGTTTCGTGGGTTGACTTAGGCATACTGAGTTCATCCCCAGTCTAAGATTAGACCGGACCGAGGGTTGTGGCAGTAGGATCGACAGCACGCAAGAGGGACTGGGCCGGTCCTCGACTTGCGCATTTTGCCTCTCTGGCCAGCTGAGCGCACGCATGCTCATTTTGTGGGCGGGCTTAGGCATATGGAGTTCATTCCACGTCTAAGCATACAGAGTTCATTCCCAGTCTAAGATCAAACCAGACCGAGGATTGCAGCAGCAGGACCAGCAATAGGATCGACAGCACATAAGGGGGACCAGGCTGATCCCCGACTTGCGTATTTTACCTCTCTGGCAGGCTGAGTGCCCGTACGCTCATTTCATGGGTTGGCTTAGGCATACGGAGTTCATTCCATGTCTAACCCCCAGCCGGAATGAGCATTGTGGCAGCAGGATCGATAGCACGCAAAGGAGGACCGGGCTGATCCCCGGCTTGCGCATTATGCCACTTCGATCGACTGAGCGCCCGCACGCTCGTTTTATGGGTTGACATAAGCATACGGAGTTCATTCCCAGTCTAAGGATACGGAGTTCATTCCCAGTCTAAGATCAGACTGGACCAAGGGTTGCGGTAGTAAGATCGACAGCACGCAGGGGGGACCAGGCCGATCCGTGACTTGCACATTCTGCCTCTCCAGCCGGTTGAGCGCCCGTAAGCCCGTTTCATGGGTTGGCTTAGGCATAGGGAGTTCATTCCATGTCTAAGCCCTAGCCGGACCAAGGGTTGTGGCAGTGGGATCGATAGCATGCAGAGGGGGACCGAGCTGATCCCCGACTTGCGCATTATGCCTCTTCGACCGGCTCAGCACCCATGCGCTCGTTTTGTTGGTCGACTTAGGCATACGGAGTTCATTCCCAGTCTAAGATCAGACCGGACCGAGGGTTGCGATAGTAGGATCGACAGCACTCAGGGGGGATCGACCCGATCCTCAGCTTGTGCATTCTACCTCTCTGGTCGGCTGAGCACCTGTACGCTCGTTTCATTGGTTGGCTTAGGCATACGGGGTTCATTCCATGTCTAAGCATACAGAGTTCAATCCCAGTTTATGATCAGACCGGATCGAGGGTTGTGGCAGCAGGACTAGCAGCAGGATCGGTAGCTTACAAGGGGGACCGAGTCGATCCCCGGCTTGCGTATTCTTCCTCTCCAGCCGGTTGAGCGCCCGCACGCTCGTTTCGTGGCTTGGCTTAATCATACGGAGTTCATTCCATGTCTAAGCCCCAGTCGGACCGAGGATTATGGCAGCAAGACCGGTAGTGAGATCGGCAGCACGTAGAGGGGGACTAGGATGATCCTCGACTTGCGCATTATGCCTCTCTGACTACCTCTCCGCTCGATAGAATGCCCGTACGCTTGTTTTGTGGGTTGACTTAGGCATACGGAGTTCATCTCCAGTCTAAGCATGCGGAGTTTATTCTCAATCTAAGATCAGATCAGACCGAGGGTTACGGCAGCAGTATCGACAGCACGTAGGGGGGATCGGGCTAATCCCTGGCTTGCACATTCTACCTCTCCAGCCGGCTGAGCGCCCGCACGCCCGTTTCTTTGGTTGGCTTAGGCATAGGGAGTTCATTCTTTATCTAAGCCCTAGCTGGACTGAGGGTTGTGGCAGCGGAATTGGCAGCACACAGAGCGGGACCAGGCCGATCCTCGACTTACGCATTATGCCTCTTCAGCTATCTCAGCGCCCGCACGCTCGATTTGTGTCTTGACTTATGCATACGAAGTTCATTCCCAATTTAAAGATCAGACCGGACTGGGGGTTGCAGCAGCAAGATCAACAGCATGCAGAGGGTACCAGGCCGATCCTCGGCTTGTGCATTCTACCTCTCTGGTCGGCTGAGCACCTGCACACTCATTTCGTGGGTTGGCTTAGGCATACGGAGTTCATTCCATGTCTAAGCCATTAAAATGTCTGAAATGGGGACATTTTTTTTCAAACGATCACAAAATCTTCTCCACTTTGAGTTTTTAGCTGAATTCTTTTGTGCATCCCAACAAGAATACAAGGATCACCTCTACCAAATTTGGGGACAAAACTCTTTCTAAAAAAATTAAAAAAAATCCCGAACCGTAAAAAGTTTCAAAAATCGTGAAAAATAGAAAACGGGTCGTTTTGCCACAAAACTTCACATGAAGGCTTAGGGGACCGTTGTAAGAATTTACAAGCCATAAAAAAGGCATTGGCATGACAGAAATATAAAGATGTGCTTGAACCCACCTACCACCCGTTCGATCCCCGGCTTGCGCATCCTACCTCTCTGATCGACTGAGCCCCCGTTCGCTCGTTCGGTGGATTGACTTAGGCATACGGAGTTCATCCCTAGTCGAAGCATATGGAGTTCATTCCCAGTCTATGATCGGATCAGATCGAGGGTTCTGACAACAGGGTCGACAGCACGCAGGGGGGACCGAGCCGATCCCCGCTTGTGCATTCTGCCTCTCCGGCCGGTTTAGCGCCCGTACGTCCGTTTCATGGGTTGGCTTAGGCATAGGGAGTTCATTCCATGTCTAAGCCCCAGTCAGACCAAGGGTTGTGGTAGTGGGACCAGCAGCACGTAGAGGGGGACTGGGTCGATCCCCGATTTGCGCATTATGCCTCTTCGGCCGGCTTAGAGCCCGCATGCTCGTTTCATGGGTTAACTTAGGCATGCGGAGTTCATTCCCATTCTAAGATCGGACCAAACCCAGGGTTGCAGTAGTAGGATCGACAGCACGTAGGGGGGGACCAGGTCGATCCCTGGCTTGTGCATTCTGCCTCTCCGGTCAGCTGAGCGCCCGCACGTTCGTCTCGTGGGTTGGCTTAGGCATACGGAGTTCATTCCATGTCTAAGCATACGGAGTTCATTCCTAGTCTAAGATTTTGAGCCATGATGCACATGCTGGGCTCGAGCATGTGCTGGTGCCGCATTTTTTTCACTCGGGGCACCAACGTTGGAGCATCATCGAAGAGCCTAACCGACGGCATTGAGGGTTCCGGTGATTGGGGGGGCCGGGGGTGTGCGCACATCATGTACGATGGGTGCTGGTACTTGGCCCTTATATTGGCCCCCTATCCCTGATCAAACCTCGAGAACTCACACCCCCTTAAAGAGCATTTGAGATTTTATAGGTTTGATGCCAGTAGCTATTAAAGTGTCTGAAATGGGAACACTTTTTTTAAACGGTCACAAAATCTTCTCCACTTCGAGTTTTTAGCTGAATTTTTTGTGCATGCCAAAAAAAATACAAGGATCACCTCTACCAAATTTGGGGACAAATCGCTTTCTAAAAAAATTTTAAAACATCCCAAACCGCAAAAACTTTCAAAAATCGTAAAAAATAGAAAACGGGTCGTCTTGCCACGAAACTTCACATGAAGGCGTAGGGGACCATTGTATGAATTTACAAACCATAAAAATGGCATTGGCACGGTAGAAATATGAAGATGTGCTTGAACCCACCTACCACCCGTTCGATCCCTGGCTTCCCATCCTGCCTCTTTAGTCGGCTGAGCGCCCGCACGCTCGTTTCGTGGGTTGACTTAGGCATATGGAGTTCATCCCCAGTCTAAGCATACAGAGTTCATTCCCAGTCTAAGATCGAACCAGATCGAGGGTTGCGACAGCAGGATCGACAGCACGTAGGAGGGATCGGGTCAATCCCAAGCTTGTGCATTCTACCTCTCCGGCCGGCTAAGCGCCCACACGCCCGTTTCATGGGTTGGCTTAGGCATAGAGAGTTCATTCCATGTCTAAGCCCTAGTCGGACCGAGGGTTGTGGCAGTGGGACCGGCAACACGCAGGGGGAGATCGAGTTGATCCCCGATTTGCGCATTATGCCTCTTCGGCTGGCTTAGAGCCTGCACGCTCGTTTCGTGGGTTGACTTAGGCATACGGAGTTCATTCCCAGTATAAGATTGGATCGAACCCAGGGTTGCGGTAGCAGGATCGATAGCACGCAGAGGGGGACCGGGTCGATCCCTAGCTTGCGCATTATGCCTCTTCGGTCAGCTCAGTGCTCGCACGCTCATTTCATGGGTTGACTTAGGCATGCGAAGTTCATTCCCAGTCTAATATCGAACCGGACTGAGGGTTGCGACAGCAGGATCTACAGCATGTAGGGGGTGTCCAGGTTGATCCCTTGCTTGCGCATTCTGCCTCTCCGACCGACAGAGCGCACGCACGCTCATTTCATGGGTTGGCTTAGGCATACAGAGTTCATTCCATGTCTAAGCATACAGGGTTCATTCCTAGTCTAAGATTGGATCGGATCGATGGTTGGGACAGTAGGACCAGCAGCAGGATCGGTAGCACGCATGGGGGGACCGTCGATCCCCGACTTGTGCATTCTACCTCTCTGGTCTGCTGAGCACCCGCATGCTCATTTTGTGGGTTGGTTTAGGCATACGAATTTCATTCCACGTCTAAGCCCCAGCCAGACCGGGAGTTATGGCAGCAGGATTGGTGGGATCGACAGCATGCAGAGGGGGACCGGGCTGATCCTCAGCTTGTGCATTATACCTCTCCGACTAGCTGAGCGCCCGTACGATCATTTCGTGGGTTGACTTAGGCATACGGAGTTCATCCCTAGTCTAAGCATACGCAGTTCATTCTCAATCTAAGATCAGACCGGACCAAGGGTTACGGCAGCAGGATCGATAGCACGCAGGGTCGATCGGGCTGATCCCTGGCTTACGCATTTTACCTCTCTGGCAGGCTGAGTGCCCGCACGCCCGTTTCGTGGGTTGGCTTAGGCATAGGGAGTACATTCCATGTCTAAGCCCCAGTCGAACCGAGGGTTGTGGCAGCGGGACTGACAGCACACAGAGGGGGACCGAACTGATCCTCGACTTGCGCATTATGCCTTTTCGGTAGACTCAGCGCCTGCACGCTCGTTTTATGGGTTGACTTATGCATACGAAGTTCATTCCCAGTCTAAGATTGGATTCGACCAAGGGCTACGGTAGCAGGATTGATAGCACGTAGAGGGGGATCGGGTCGATCCCCGGCTTGCACATTCTGCCTCTCCGATCGGTTGAGCGCTCGTACGCTCGTTTCATGGGTTGGCTTAGGAATACGGAGTTCATTCCATGTCTAAGCATACAGAGTTCATTCCCAGTCTAAGATTTTGAGCCACGGTGCACATGCTGGGCTCGAGCATGTGCTGGTGCTACATTTTTTTCACTCGGGGCACCAACGTTGGAGCGTTATCGGAGAGCCTAACCGACAGCATTGAGGGTTCCGACGATTGGGGAGGCCGAGGGGTGTGCGCACATGATGTGCGATGGGTGCTAGTACTTGGCCCTTCTAGTGGCCCCCTATCCCTCATCAAACCTAGAGAACTCACACCCCTTAAAAAGCATTTGAGATTTTAGCTAGTAGCCATTAAAGTGTCTGAAATGGGGACACTTTTTTCAAACGGTCACAAAATCTTCTCCACTTCAAGTTTTTAGCTGAATTGTTTTGTGCATGCCAAAACAAATACAAGGATCACCTCTACCAAATTTGGGGACAAAACTCTCTCTAAAAAAATTTTAAAAAATCTCGATCCGTAAAAAGTTTCAAAAATCGTGAAAAACAGAAAACCGGTCGTCTTGCCACGAAACTTCACATGAAGGCTTAGGGGACCATTGTATGAATTTACAAGTCATAAAAATGGCATTGGCACGATAGAAATATGAAGATGTGCTTGACCCACCTACCACCCATTCGATCCCCGGCTTACGCGTCCTGCCTCTCTGGTCGACTGAGCGCCCGCACGCTCGTTTCGTGGGTTTACTTAGGCATACGGAGTTCATCCCCAGTCTAAGCATACAGAGTTCATTCTCAGTCTAAGATCGGATCGGACCGAGGGTTGCGACAGCAGGATTGGCAGCACGCAGGAGGGACCGGGCCGATCCCCGACTTGCGCATTGTACCTCTCCGACTGGCTGAGCGCCCGCATGCCCGTTTAGTGGGTTGGCTTAGGCATAGGGAGTTCATTCCATGTCTAAGCCCCAGCCAGACCGAGGGTTGTGGCAGCGGGACCGGCAACACACAGAGGGGGATCGAGCTGATCCCCAGTTTACGCATTATGCCTCTTCGACCGACTCAACGTCCGCATGCTCGTTTCGTGGGTTGACTTATGCATACGGAGTTCATTCCTATCTAAGATTGGATCGGATCGAGGATTACAGTAGCAGGATCGATAGCACGTAGGGGGGACCAGGTCGATCCCCGGCTTGCGCATCTGCCTCTCCGGTCGGCTGAGCGCCCCACGCTCGTTTCATGGGTTGGCTTAGGTATACGGAGTTCATTCCATGTCTAAGCATACGGAGTTCATTCCCAGTCTAAGATTTTGAGCCATGGTGCACATGCTTGGCTCAGGCATGTGCTGGTGCCGCATTTTTTTCGACCGGGGAACCATCGTCGGAGCATCGTCGGAGAGCCTAACCGACGGCATAAGGGGTTCCGACGATTGGGGGGGCTGGGGGGTGTGCGCACATGATGTGCGATGGGTGCTGGAACTTGGCCCTTATATTGGCCTCCTATCCCTCACACCCTCTTAAAGAGCATTTGAGATTTTATAGGTTTGCTACCAGTAGCCATTAAAGTGTTTGAAATGGGGACACTTTTTTCAAACGATCACAAAATCTTCTCCACTTCGAGTTTTTAGCTGAATTATTTTGTGACTACCAACAAAAATACAAGGATCATCTCTACCAAATTTAGGGACAAAACTCTTTCTAAAAATTTTTTAAAAAATTCCAAACTGCAAAAAGTTTCAAAAATCATGAAAAATAGAAAACCGGTCGTCTTGCCATGAAACTTTACATGAAGGCTTAGGGGACCATTGTATGAATTTACAAGCCATAAAAATGGCATTGGCACAGCAGAAATATGAAGATGTGCTTGAACCCACCTACAACCCCGTTCGATCCCTGACTTGTGCATCCTGCCTCTCTGGTTGGCTGAGCGCCCGCACGCTCGTTTCGTGGGTTGACTTAGGCATACCGAGTTCATCCCTAGTCTAAGCATATGGAGTTCATTCCCAGTCTAAGATCGGACCGGATCGAGGGTTGCGGCAGCAGGATCGACAGCACGCAGGGGGATCGGCCCGATCCCCAGCTTGCGCATTCTGCCTTTTCGACCGGTTGAGCACCTGCACGCCCATTTTATGGGTTGGCTTAGGCATAGGGAGTTCATTCCATGTCTAAGCCCCAGTCGAACCGAGGGTTGTGGCAGCGGGATTGATAGCACGCAGAGGGGGATCGGGTCGATCCCTGGCTTGTGCATTATGCCTCTCCAGTCGGCTCAGCGCCCATACACACCTTTTGTGGGTTGACTTAGGCATACGGAGTTCATTCCTAGACTAAGATCAGACCGGACCGAAGGTTGCGATAGCAGGATCGATAGCACGCAGGGGGGACCGGGCTGATCCCCTACTCACGCATTCTGCCTCTCCGATCAGCTGAGTGCCCGCACACTCATTTGGTGGGTTGGCTTAGGCATACAAAGTTCATTCCATGTTAAACATAGGGAGTTCATTCCCAGTCTAAGATCAAACCAGACCGAGGGTTACGGCAGCAGGGCCAGCAGCTGGATAGGCAGCACGCAAGGGGGGATCGGGCCAATCCCCGGCTTGTGCATTCTGCCTCTCTAGCTGGCTGAGCTCCTATACGCTCGTTTTGTGGGTTGGCTTAGGCATACAGAGTTCATTCCATGTCTAAGCCCTAGCCGGACCAAGGGTTGTGGCAGCAGGACTGACAGTGGGATCGATAGCAGGACCGACAACAAGATCGGTAGCAAGCAGAGGGGGACCGGGCTGATCGTTCGCACGCTCGTTTCATGGGTGGACTTAGGCATACGAAGTTCATCCCAGTCTAAGCATACGAAGTTCATTCCCAGTCTAAAATTAGACTTAACTGAGGGTTGCGACAACAGGATTGGTAGCACGTGGTGGGGACCGAGCCAATCCTCGGCTTGCGCATTCTGCATCTTCGACCGGTTGAGCGCCCGCACGCCCATTTCTTAGCTTGGCTTAGGCATAGGGGGTTCATTCCATGTCTAAGCCCCAATCGGATCGAGGGTTGTGGCAGCGGGATCGACAGCACGTCGAGTTGGACTGGGTCGATCCCCGACTTATGCACTATGCCTCTTCGATCGGCTCAGCGCCCGGACGCTCATTTCGTGGGTTGACTTAGGCATACGGAGTTCATTCCCAGTCTAAGATCGGATCGAACCGAGGGTTACGACAGTAGGATCGATAGCACGCAGGGGGGACCGAGTCGATCCCCGGCTTTCGTATTCCGCCCCTCCGGTAGGTGGAGCGCCTGCATGCACGTTTCATGGGTTGGCTTAGGCATACGGAGTTCATTCCATGTCTAAGCATACGGAGTTCATTCCCAGTCTAAGATCAAACCAAATTGAGGGTTACGGCAGCAGGATCAGCAGCACATAGGGGGGATCGGGCCGATCTTCGACTTGCACATTTTGCCTTCCGATCGGTTGAGTACCCGCACGCTTGTTTCGTAGGTTGGCTTAGGCATACGGAGTTCATTCCATGTCTAACCCCAACCAGACCGAGGATTGTGAGAACAGGACCGGCAGCGGGATCGGTAGCATACAGAGGGGGACCCGGCTGATCCCCGGCTTGATATTATGCCTCTCTGACCGGCCTCTTCGATCGGTTGAGCGTCCGCACGCTCGTTTCATGGGTTGACTTAGGCATACGAATTTCATCCCCAATCTAAGCATACAGAGTTCATTCTCGGTCTAAGATTAGATTGGATCAAGGGTTGCGATAGTAGGATCGACAGCACACAGAGGGGACCGGGCCGATCCCCGGCTTGCGCATTCTACCTCTCCAGCGGGCTGAGCACCCTCACGCCCGTTTCGTGGGTTCGGTTAGGCATAGGGAGTTCATTCCATGTCTAAGCCCCAGCCAGACCGAGGGTTGTGGCAGCGGGACCGATAGCACGCAGAGGGGGAGCGGGCCGATCGCCTGTTTGCGCATTATGCCTCTCCGGCTGGCTCAACGCCCGCACGCTCGTTTCGTGGGTTGACTTATGCATACAGAGTTCATTCCCAGTCTAAGATCAGACCAGACCGAAGGTTGCGATAGTAAGATCGACAGCACATAGGGGGGACCGAGCCGATCCCCGGCTTACACATTCTACCTTTTCGATCGACTGAATGCCCACACACTCATTTCGTGGGTTGGCTTAGGCATACGGAGTTCATTCCTTGTCTAAGCATACGGAGTTTATTCCCAGTCTAAGATTTTGAGCCACGGTGCACATGCTGGGCTCTTGCATGTACTAGTGTCACATTTTTTTCACCCAGGGCACCATCGCCGTAGCATCATCGGACAGCCTAACCGGCGGTATTAGGGGTTCCGACGATTGGGGGGTCGGGGGGTGTGCGCACTTGATGTGCGATGGGTGCTGATACTCAGCCCTTATATTGGCCCCCTATCCCTCATCAAACCTTGAGAACTCACACCCCTTAAAGAGCATTTGAGATTTTATAGGTTTGCTGCCAGTAGCCATTAAAGTGTATGAAATACGGACACTTTTTTCAAACGGCCACAAAATCTTCTCCACTTCAAGTTTTTAGATGAATTTTTTTGTGCATGCCAACAAAATACAAGGATCACCTTTACCAAATTTGGGGACAAAACTCTTTCTAAAAAAATTTCAAAAAATCTCGAACCGCAAAAAGTTTCAAAAATCATGAAAAATAGAAAATGGGTCGTCTTGCCACGAAACTTCACATGAAGGCTTAGGGGACCATTGTATGAATTTACAAGCCATAAAACTGGCATTGGCATGGCAGAAAGATGAAGATGTGTTTAAACCCACCTACCACCTGTTCGATCCCCAACTTGCACATCCTGTCTCTCTGGTCGGCTGAGCGCCCACACGTTCGTTTCGTGGGTTGACTTAGGCGTATGGAGTTCATCTCCAGTCTAAGCATACGGAGTTCATTCCCAGTCTAAGATCAGACCAGACCGAAGGTTGCAGCAGTAGGATCGACAGCACGCAGGAGGGACCAGGCTGATCCCCTGCTTGCGTATTCTACCTCTCCGATCGACTGAGCACCCGTACACCTGTTTCATTCCATGTCTAAGCCCCAGCCGAACTAAAGGTTGTGACAACGGGATTGACAGCACGCAAAAAGGGACCGGGCCGATCCCGGGCTTGCGCATTATGCCTCTCCGATTGGCTCAGCACCCGCACGCTTGTTTTGTGGGTTGACTTAGGCATACGAAGTTCATTCCCAATCTAAGATTGGATCAGACCAAGGGTTGTGGCAGCAGGATCGACAGCACACAGAGGGGCCCAGGTCGATCCCCGGCTTGCGCATTCTACCTCTCTGGCTAGCTGAGCGCCCGCACGCTCTTTTCGTTGTTTGGCTTAGGCATACAGAGTTCATTCCATGTCTAAGCATACGGAGTTCATTCCCAGTCTAAGATTAGACCGGACTGACTGTTGCAGCAACAAGACCAACAGCAGGATCGACAACATGTGAGGGGGGCCAGACCGATCCCCTTTTTGCGCATTCTGCCTATTCAATCGGTTGAGTGCCCGCACACTTGTTTCATGGGTTAGCTTAGGCATATGGAGTTCATTCCATGTCTAAGCCCAAGCTGGACCGAGGGTTGTGGTAGCAGGATCGACAGTGGGATCGACAGATCGGGCCTATCCCTGGCTTACGCATTATGCCTCTCTGATTGGCTGGGCGCCCGTATGCTCGTTTCATGGGTTGACTTAGGCATATGGAGTTCATCCCCAGTCTAAGCATACGAAGTTCATTCTCAGTCTAAGATTAGACCAGACTGAGGGTTACGGCAGCAGGATCAGTAGCACGCAGGGGGGATCATGCTGATCCCTGACTTGCACATTCTGCCTCTCCGGTCGACTGAGCGCCAGCACGCTCATTTCGTGGGTTGGCTTAGGCATACGAAGTTTATTCCATGTCTAAGCATACGGAGTTCATTCTCAGTCTAAGATTTTGAGCCATGATGCACATGCTGGGCTCGGGCATGTGCCGGTGCCACTTTTTTTTCGCTCGTGGCACCATCGTCGGAGCATCGTCGGAGAGCCTAACCAACGGCATTGGGGGTTCCGATGATTGGGGGGTGTCCGCACATGATGTGTGATGGGTGCTGGTACTTGGCCCTTATATTGGCCCGTTATCCCTTATCAAACCTTGAAAACTCACCCCCTTAAAGAGCATTTGAGATTTTATAGGTTTGCTGCCAATAGCCATTAAAGTGTCTGAAATGGGGACACTTTTTTCAAACTGTCACAAAATCTTCTCCACTTCGAGTTTTAAGCTGAATTTTTTTGTGCATGCCAAAAAAAATACAAGGATCGCCTCTACCAAATTTTGAGACAAATCTCTTTCTAAAAAAATTTTACAAAATCCTAAACCGTAAAAAGTTTCAAAAATCGTGAAAAATAAAAAATGATCTTCTTGCCACGAAACTTCACATGAAGGCGTAGGGGACCATTGCATGAATTTACAAGCCATAAAAATGGCATTGGCAGGGTAGAAATATAAAGATGTGCTTGAACCCACCTACCACCCGTTCGATCCCTGGCTTGCGTATCCTGCCTCTCTGGTCGGCTGAGCGTCCGCACGCTCATTTTGTGGGTTGACTTAGGCATACGGAGTTCATCCCCAGTCTAAGCATTCAAAGTTCATTCACAGTCTAAGATCAGATCGGACCGAGGGTTGTGGTAGTAGAATCGACAGCACGTAGGGATGGCCGGGCCAATCCTCGGCTTGCGCATTCTGCCTTTTCGGTCGGCTAAGCGCCCGCACGCTCGTTTCGTGGGGTGGCTTAGGCATAAGGAGTTCATTCCATGTCTAAGCCCCAGCCGGACCGAGGGTTGTGGCAGCGGGATTGACAGCACGCAGAGGGGGATCGAGTCCATCCCTAGCTTGCGCATTATGCCTCACCGGTTGGCTCAACGCCCACACGCTCATTTCGTGGGTTGACTTAGGCATACAGAGTTCATTCCCAGTCTAAGATTGGATCGGATCGAGGGTTGCGGTAGCAGGATTGACAGCATGCAGGGGGCGACCGGGTCGGTCCTCGACTTGCACATTCTACCTCTCCGGCCAGCTGAGCACCCACACGCTCGTTCATGGGTTGGCTTAGGCATACAGAGTTCATTCCATGTTTAAGCATACGGAGTTCATTCCCAGTCTAAGATCGAACCGGATCGAGGGTTGCATCGGCAGCTTGCAGGGGTGATCGAGTCGATCCCCGACTTGCGCATTCTACCTCTCCGACTGGCTGAGCGACCACATGCTCATTTCGTGGGTTGGCTTAGGCATACGAAGTTCAATCCATGTCTAAGCCCTAGCTAGACCGAGGGTTGTGGTAGCCGGACTGGTAGTGGGATCGGCAGCACGCAGAAGGGGAATCCCCGGGTTGCTAATTATCCCTCTTCGGCCGGCTGAGTGCCCGAACGCTCATTTCGTGGGTTGACTTAGGCATACAAAGTTCATCCCCAGTCTAAGTATATGGATTTTATTCCCAGCCTAAGATCAGACTGGACCGAGGGTCGCGACAGCAGGATCGGCAGCACGCAGGAGGGATCGAGTCGATCCCTGGCTTGCGCATTCTACCTCTCCGATGGGCTGAGCACCCGTACGTCTGTTTCATGGGTTGGCTTAGGCAGAGGGAGTTCATTCCATGTCTAAGCCCTAGCCAGATCAAGGGTTGTGGCAGCGGGACCAACAGCACACAGAGAGGGATCGGGCCGATCCTCAGCTTACGCATTATGCCTTTTCGACCGACTCAGTGCCCGCATGCTTGTTTCATTGGTTGACTTAGGCATACGGAGTTCATTCCCTATCTAAGATCGGATCGAACCGAGGGTTATGGTAGTAGGATCGACAGCATGCAGGGGGGACTGGGTCGATGCTTGGCTTGTGCTTTCTACCTCTCCAATTGGCTGAGCGCCCGCACGCTCATTTCATGGGTTGGCTTAGGCAGACGGGGTTTATTCCATGTCTAAGCATATGGAGTTCATTCCCAATCTAATATCGGACTGGACCAAGGGTTGTGACAGCAGAACTAGCAGCAGGATCGGTAGGACGCAGGGGGGACCGGGCCGATCCCTGGTTTACGCATTCTACCTCTTCGATCGGCTGAGTGCTTGCACGCACATTTCATGGGTTGGCTTAGGCATACGGAGTTCATTCCATGTCTAAGCATATGGAGTTCATTCCCAGTCTAAGATCGAATCGGATCGAGTGTTACGGTAGCAAGGCCAGCAGTAAGATCAGTAGCATGCAGGGAGGATCGGGCTGATCCGTGGCTTGAGCATTCTGCCTCTCCGACTGGCTGAGCGCCTGCATGTTCTTTTCGTGGGTTGGCTTAGGCATACGGAGTTCATTCCATGTCTAAGCCCCAACCGGACTGAGGGTTGTGGCAGCGGGATCGACAGCACGTAGAGGGTGACCGGGCTGATCCCTAGCTTATGCATTATGTCTCTCCAGTCGACCTCTCTGGTAGACTGAGCGCTCGGACGCTCATTTCTTGGGTTGACTTAGGCATACAGAGTTCATTCTTAGTCTAAGATTAGACCGAACTGAGGGTTGCGACAGTAGGATCGACTGCACATAGGGGGGATCAGGTCGGTCCCCGGCTTACACATTCTGCCTCTCTGGTCGGTTGAGCACCCACACACTCGTTTCATGGGTTGGCTTAGGCATACGAAGTTCATTCCCAGTCTAAGATCGGACCGGACTGAGGGTTGTGGAGCAGGATCGACAGCACGCAGGGGGGATCGGGTCGGTCCCCCACTTGCGCATTGGCCTCTCCGGTCGGTTGAGCGCCCGCACGCTCATTCCATGGGTTGGCTTAGGCATACGGAGTTCATTCCATGTCTAAGCATACAGAGTTCATTCCCAGTCTAAGATCAAATCAGATCGAGGATTACGACAGTAGGACCAGCAGCAGGATCAACAGCATGCAAGGGGGGATCGGGTTGATCCCCGGCTTGCGCATTCTGCCTCTCTAGCTGGTTGAGCGCCCGCACGTTCTTTTTATGGGTTGGCTTGGGCATACGGAGTTCATTCCATGTCTAAGCCCCAGTCGGACCGAGGGTTGTGGCAGCAGGACCGGCAGCGGGATCGACAGCACGCAGAGGGTGACTGGGCTGATCCTCGACTTTTGCATTATGTCTCTCCGATCGACCTCTCCGGTCGGCTGAGTGCCCGTACGCTCATTTTATCGGTTGACTTAGGCATACGGAGTTCATCCCCAGTCTAAGCATACGAAGTTCATTCCTAGTCTAAGATCGGATCGGACCGAGGGTTACGACAGCATGTAGGAGGGACCGGGCCCATCCCAGGCTTGCACATTCTGCCTCTCCGGTCAGTTGAGCGCCCGCACGCTCGTTTCGTGGGTAGGCTTAGGCATACAGAGTTAATTCCATATCTAAGCCCCAGCCGGACTGAGGGTTGTGGCAACAGGATTGACAGCGGGATCGGTAGCACGCAGAGGGGGACTGGGCTGATCCCCGGCTTGCACATTATGCCTCGTCGATCGACCTCTCCAACTAGCTGAGTGTCTGTACGCTTGTTTTGTGGGTTGACTTAGGCATACGAAGTTCATCCTAAGTCTAAGCATATAGAGTTCATTCGTAGTCTAAGATCGGTCCAGACCGAGGGTTGCGACAGTAGGATCGGTAGCACGCAAGGGAGATCGAGCCGATCCCTGGCTTGGGCATTCTGCCTCTTTGTCCGACTGAGCGCCCACACGCTCGTTTCGTGGGTTGGCTTAGGCATAGGGAGTTCATTCCATGTCTAAGCCCCAGCCAGGCTGAGGGTTGTGGCAGTGGGACCGGCAGCACGTAAAGGGGGATCGGGTCGATCCCCGGCCTACGCATTATGCCTCTTCGACCGGCTGAGCGCCCACAAGCTCGTTTCGTGGGTTAACTTATGCATACGGAGTTCATTCCTAGTCTAAGATCGAAATGGACCATGGGTTGCAGCAGCAAGATCGACAGCACATAGGAGGGACCAGGCCGATCCTCGGTTTACGCATTCTACCTCTCCGATCAACTGAGCGCCTGCACGCTCGTTTCGTGGGTTGGCTTAGGCATACAGAGTTCATTCCATGTCTAAGCATACGGACTTCATTCCCAGTCTAAGATTTTGAGCCACGATACACATGCTGGGCTCAGGCATGTGCTGGTGCAGTATTTTTTTCACCCGGGGCACCATCACCGTTGGATCGCTGGAGAGCCTAACCGATGGCATTGGGGGTTCCGGTGATTTGGGGGGCCGGGGGGTGTGCGCACATGATGTGCGATGGGTGCTGGTACTTGGCGCTTATATTGGCCCCCTATCCCTCATCAAACCTCGAGAACTCACACCCCCTTAAAGAGCATTTGAGATTTTATACGTTTGCTGCTAGTAGCCATTAAAGTGTCTGACATGGGGACACTTTTTTCAAACGGTCACAAAATCTTCTCCACTTAGAGTTTTTAGCTGAATTTTTTTGTGCAGGTCAACAAGAATATGAGGATCACCTTTACCAAATTTGGGGACAAAACTCTTTCTAAAAAAATTTTAAAACATCTCGATCCGCAAAAAGTTTCAAAAATTGTGAAAAATAGAAAACGGGTGTCTTGCCATGAAACTTGACATGAACTCTTAGGGGACCATTGTATGAATTTACAAGCCATAAAAATGGCATTGGCATGACAGAAATATGAATATGTGCTTGAACCCACCTACCACCCGTTCGATCCCCGGGTTACGTATCCTGCCTCTCTGGTCGGCTGAGCGCCCGCACGCTCGTTTCGTGGGTTGACTTAGGCATACAGAGTTTATCCCCAGTCTAAGCATACGAAGTTCATTCCCAGTGTAAGATCAGACCGGACCGAGGGTTACGGCAGCACGCAGGGGGGATCGAGTCAATCCTTGGCTTGCGCATTCTGCCTCTTCGGTCGACTGAGCACCGGGACGCTCATTTCATGGGTTGGCTTAGGCATACGGAGTTCATTCCATGTTTAAGCATACAGAGTTCATTCCTAGTCTAAGATCGAATCAGACCGAAGGTTGCAGTAGCCGGACTGAAGATTGCAGTAGCAGGACCAGCAGCAGGATCGACAGCACGCAGGGGGGACTGGGTCGGTCCCCGACTTATGTATTCTGCCTCTCCGACTGGCTGAGCACCTGCACGCTCATTTTGAAGGTTGGCTTAGGCATATGGAGTTCATTCCATGTCTAAGCCCCAGTCGAACAGAAGGTTGTTGCAGCAGGACCAGCAGCGAGATCGACAGCACACAGAGGGGGATCGAGCTGATCCCCGGCTTGCGCATTATGCCTCTCCGACCGGCTGAGCGCCCGTAAGCCCGTTTTGTTGGTTGCTTAGGCATAGGGAGTTTATTCCATGTCTAAGCCCCAGCCGGATCGAGGGTTGTGGTTGTAGGATCAGCAGTGCGATCGACAGCACGCAGAGGGGGACCAAGCTGATCCCCAACTTGCGTATTATGCCTCTCCAACCGGCTGAGTGCCCGCTCACTGGTTTCGTGGATTGACTTAGGCATATGGAGTTCATCCCCAGTCTAAGCATATGGAGTTCATTCCCAGTCTAAGATCGGATCGGATAGAGGGTTGCGGTAGCAAGATCAACAGCACGCGATAGGGACCGGGCCGATCCCCAGCTTGCGTATTCTGCCTCTCCGATCGGCTGAGCACCCGCACGTCCATTTCATGGGTTGGCTTAGGCATAGGGAGTTCATTCCATGTCTAAGCCCCAGCCGGACCGAGGGTTGTGGCAGCAGGACCGGCAGCACGCAGAGGGGGATCAGACCGATCCTCGACTTATGCATTATGCCTCTTCGATTGGCTCAGCACCCGCACGCTCGTTTCATGAGTTGACTTATGCATACGGAGTTCATTCCTAGTCTAAGATCAGATCGGACTGAGGGTTGTGGCAGCAGGATTGACAGCATGCAGGGGTGGATCGAGCCGATCCCTGGCTTGCTCATTCTGCCTCTCTGGCCTGCTAAGCACTCGCACGCTCATTTCGTGGGTTGGCTTAGGCATACAGAGTTCATTCCATGTCTAAGCATACGGAGTTCATTCCCAATCTAAGATTTTGAGCCACGGTGGACATGCTGGGCTCAAGCATGTATTGGTGCCACATTTTTTTCACCCGGGGCACCATCGTCAGAGTATCATTGGGAGCCTAACCGGCGGTATTGGGGGTTCCAGTGATTGGGGGGGCCAGGGCGGTATATGCACATGATGTTCGATGGGTGCTGGTACTTGGCCCTTCTATTGGCCCCCTGTCCCTCATCAAACCTCAAGAACTCACACCCCCTTAAAGAGCATTTGAGATTTTATAGGTTTGCTGCCAGTAGCCATTAAAGTGTCTGAAATGGGGACACTCTTTTCAAACGGTCACAAAATCTTCTCCACTTCGAGTTTTTAGCTGAATTTTTTTATGCGTTCCAAAAAAAATACAAGGATCACCTCTACCAAATTTGGGGACAAAACTCTTTCTAAAAGAATTTAAAAAAATCTCAAACCGTAAAAAGTTTTGAAAATCATGAAAAATAGAAAACGGGTCGTCTTGCCACGAAACTTCACATGGAGGCTTAGGGGACCATTGTATGAATTTACAAGCCATAAAAATGGCATTGGCATGGCAGAAATATGAAGATGTGCTTGAACCCACCTACCACCCGTTCGATCCCTGGCTTGCGCATCCTGCCTCTCTGGTCGGCTGAGCGCACGAATGCTCGTTTCATGGGTTGACTTAGGCATATGGAGTTCCTCCCCAGTCTAAGCATACGGAGTTCATTCCCAGTCTAAGATCGAATCGGATCGAGGGTTGCGATAGCAGGATTGATAGCATGTAGGGGGGACCGGGTCGATCCTCGACTTATGCATTCTACCTCTCCAATCGGTTGAGCACCCGCACGATTGTTTAGTGGGTTGGCTTAGGCATACGGAGTTCATTCCATGTCTAAGCATACGGAGTTCATTCCCAGTCTAAGATCGGATCAGATCGAGGCTTGCAGTAGCAGGACCAGCAGCAGGATCGACGGCACATAGGGGGGATCGAGTCGATCCCTGACTTGTGTATTCTGCCTCTCTGACCTTCTGACCACCCGTACGCTCGTTCCGTGGGTTGACTTAAGCATACGGAGTTCATCCCCAGTCTAAGCATACGGAGTTCATTCCCAGTCAAAATCGTTTTATGGGTTGACTTATGCATACGGAGTTCATTCCCAATCAAAATCAGACCGGATTGAAGGTGGCGGCAGTAGGATCGACAGCACGCAGGAGTGGACCGGGCTAATCCATGGCTTGCGCATTCTGCCTCTTCGATCGACTGAGCACCTATCCGCTCATTTCATGGGTTGGCTTAGGCATACGGAGTTCATTCCATGTCTAAGCATACAGAGTTCATTCCCAGTCTAAGATCGGATCAGATCGAGGCTTGCAGTAGCAGGACCAGCAGTAGGATCGACGGCACATAGGAGGGATCGAGTCGATCCCCGACTTGTGTATTCTGCCTCTCTGACCTTCTGACCTTCTGACCGCTCGCACGCTCGTTCCGTCGGTTGACTTAAGCATACGGAGTTCATCCCCAGTCTAAGCATACAGAGTTCATTCCCAGTCAAAATCATTTTGTGGGTTGACTTATGCATACGGAGTTCATTCCCAATCAAAATCAGACCGTACTGAAGGTGGCGGCAGTAGGATCGACAGCACGCAGAAGTGGACCAGGCTAATCCATGGCTTGCGTATTCTGCCTCTTCGATCGGCTGAGCACCTGTCTGCTCATTTCATGGGTTGGCTTAGGCATACAGAGTTCATTCCATGTCTAAGCATACGGAGTTCATTCCCAGTCTAAGATTTTGAGCCACGGTGCGCATGTTGGGCTCAGGCATGTGATGGTTTCGTATTTTTTTTACCAGGGGCACCATCGTCAGAGCATCGTCGAAGAGCCTAACCGACGGATTGGGGGTTCTGATGATTGGGGGGCAGCACGATCGGCAGCAGCAGGAGGGACTGGGTCGATCCCTGACTTGCGCATTCTACCTCTCCGGCCGGCTGAGCACCCGCACGCCCGTTTCGTGGGTTGGCTTAGGCATAGGGAGTTCATTCCATGTCTAAGCCCCAGCCAGACCAAGGGTTATGGCAGTGGGATTGACAGCACGTAGAGAGGGATCGGGTCGATCCCCAGATTACGCATTATGCCTCTTCAACCGGCTCAGCACCTGAACGCTCGTTTCATAGGTTGACTTATGCATACGGAGTTCATTCCCAGTCTAAGATCAGACCAGACTTGGGGTTGCAACAGCAGAATCGACAGAACGTAGGGGGGACCAGGTTGATCCCCTGCTTGTGCATTCTGCCTCTCGTGCCGGCTGAGCGCCCGCACGCTCGTTTCATGGGTTGGCTTAGGCATACGGAGTTCATTCCATGTCTAAGCATACGGAGTTCATTCCCAGTCTAAGATTTTAAGCCACGGTGCACATGCTACGCTCGGGCATGTGCGGGTGCCGTATTTTTTGCACCCAGGCCACCATCACCGGAGAGCCTAACCGATGGCATTGGGGGTTCCGACGATTGGGGGGCCGGGGGTGTGCGCACATGATGTGAGATGGGTGCTGGCACTTGGCCCTTATATTGGCCCCCTATCCCTCATCAAACATCGAGAACTCACACCCTCTTAAAGAGCATTTGAGATTTTATAGGTTTGCTGCCAGTTGCCATTAAAGTGTCTGAAATGGAGACACTTTTTTCAAACGGTCACAAAATCTTCTCCACTTTGAGTTTTTAGTTGAATTTTTTTGTGCATGCCAAAAAAAATGCAAGGATCATTTCTACCAATTTTGGGGGCAAAACTCTTTCTAAAAAAAGTTTTAAAAATCCCATACCGCAAAAAGTTTCAAAAATTATGAAAAATAGAAAACGGGTCGTCTTGCCACAAAACTTCTCATGAAGGCTTAGGGAACCATTGTATGAATTTACAAGCCATAAAAATGGCACTGGCATGGCAGGAATATAAAGATGTGCTTGAACCGACCTGCCATCCGTTCGATCCCCGGCTTATGCATCCTGCCTCTTTGGTCGGTTGGGCACCCGCACGCTCGTTTGGTGGGTTCACTTAGGCATACGGAGTTCATCCCCAGTCTAAGCATACGAAGTTCATTCCTAGTCTAAGATCGAACCAGACTGAGGGTTGCAACAACAGGATCGACAGCACGGAAGGGGTACCGAATCGATCCTCAGCTTGCGCATTCTGCTTCTCCAGTCGGCTGAGCGCCCGCACGCCCGTTTTGTGGGTTGGCTTAGGCATACGGAGTTCATTCCATGTCTATGCCCTAGTCGGACCGAGAGTTGTGGCAGCGAGATCGATAGCACGCAGAAGAGGACAGGGTCGATACTCGGCTTATGCATTATGCCTCTCCGATCAGCTCAACACCCGTAAGCTCATTTCGTGGGTTGACTTAGGCATACAGAGTTAGTTTCCAGTCTAAGATCAGACCAGATCAAGGGTTGTAGTAGCAGGATCGACAGCACGCAGGGGGGACCAGGCCGGTCCTTGGCTTGCACATTCTGCCTCTTCGACCGGTTGAGCACCTGCATGCTCGTTTCGTGGGTTGGCTTAGGCATATAGAGTTCATTCCATGTCTAAGCATACGGAGTTCATTCCCAGTCTAACATCAGACTGGATCGAGGGTTGTGATAGCAGGACCAGTAGCAGGATCGACAGCATGCAGGGGGGACCGGGTCGATCCCTGGCCTACGCATTCTACCTCTCCGGCCAGCTGACCGCCCGCACGCTCATTTCATGGGTTGGCTTAGGCATACGGAGTTCATTCCATGTCTGAGCCCCACCTGGATCGATGGTAGTGGCAGCGGGACCGGTACCACGCAGAGGGGGATCGAGCCGATCCCCGACTTGCACATTATGCCTCTTCAGCCGGTTCAGCACCTATCATTTCGTGGGTTGACTTAGGCAAACAGAGGTCATTCCTAGTCTAAGATAGGACCAGACCGATGGTTGCGACAGCAGGATTGATAGCACGTATGGGGGACCGGGCCGATTCCCGGCTTACGCGTTCTGCCTCTCCGATCGGTTGAGCGCCCGCATGCCCGTTTCATGGGCTGGCTTAGGCATAGGGAGTTCATTCCATGTCTAAGCCCCAGCCAGACTGAGGGTTGTGACAGTGGGACCGGCAGTACACAGAAGGGGACTGAGCCGATCCCTGACTTGCGCATTCTGCCTCTCCGGCCGGCTGAGTGCCCGCATGCTCGTTTCATGGGTTGGCTGAGGCATACGGAGTTCATTCCATGTCTAAGCATACGGAGTTCATTCCCAGTCTAAGATCGGACCAGACCGAGGCTTGCGATAGCAGGACCAGCAGCAGGATCGACAGCACACAGGGAGGGATCGGGCTGATCCCTAGCTTGCGCATTCTGCCTTTCTGACCGACTGAGCGCCCGCACGCTCATTTCATTGGGTGACTTAGGCATACGGAGTTCATCCCCAGTCTAAGCATACGGAGTTCATTCCCAATTTAAGATCAGACCAGACTGAAGGTTGCGACAGTAGGATCGGTAGCATGCAGGCGGGATCGGGCCGATCCCTGGCTTACGCATTTTGCCTCTCCGACAAGCTGAGCGCCCACACGCCCGTTTCGTGGGTTGGCTTAGGCATAGGGGGTTCGTTCCATGTCTAAGCCCCAGCCGAACCAAAGGTTGTGGCAGCGGGATTGACAGCACGAAGAGAGGTACCAGGCCGATCCCTAACTTGCACATTATGCCTTTCCAGCTGGCTCATCGCCCGAACGCTCATTTCATGTGTTGACTTAGGCATACGGAGTTCATTCCCAGTCTAAGATCGGACCAGACCTAGGGTTGTGGCAGTAGGATCGACAGCACACAGGGGGCAGACGGAGTTTATCCCTAGTCTTAGCATACGGAGTTCATTACCAGTCTAAGATCAAACTGGACCGAGGGTTGCGGCAGCAGGATCGACAACACGCAGGGGGGACCGGGCCGATCCTCGACTTGCGCATTCTGTGTCTCTGGTAGGTTGAGCACCCGCATGCTCGTTTCATGGGTTGGCTTAGGCATAGGGAGTTCATTCCATGTCTAAGCCCTAGCTGGACTTACGCATCTACCTCTCCGGTCGGCTGAGCACCTGCACACTCGTTTCGTGGGTTGGCTTAGGCATACAGAGTTCATTTCATGTCTAAGCATACAGAGTTCATTTCCAGTCTAAGAGTTTGAGCCACGGCGCACATGCTGGGCTCAGGCATGTGCTGGTGCCAAATTTTTTTCGCCCGGGGCACCATCGTCGGAGCATCGTCGAAGAGCCGAATCGGTGGCATTGGGGGTTCCGGTGATTGGGGGGCCGGGGGGTTGTGCACATAGGATGTGCAATGGGTGCTGGTACTTGGCCCTTATATTGGCCCCCTATCCCTCATCAAACCTTGAGAACTCACACACCCTTAAAGAGCATTTTAGATGTTACAGGTTTGCTGCCAGTAGCCATTAAAGTGTCTGAAATGGGGACACTTTTTTCAAACGGTCACAAAATCTTCTCCACTTCGAGTTTTTACCTAAATTTTTTTGTGCATGCCAAAAAAAATAAAAGGAATCACCTCTACGAATTTGGGGATAAAACTCTTTCTAAAAAAATTTTAAAAAATCCCAAACCGTAAAAAGTTTCAAAAATCATGAAAAATAGAAAATGTGTCGTCTTGCCACGAAACTTCACATGAAGGCATAGGGGACCATTGTATGAATTTACAAGCCATAAAAATGGCATTGGCATGGCAGAAATATGAAGATGTGCTTGAACCCACCTACCAGCCATTCAATCCTCAGCTTGCGCATCCTGCGTCTCTGGTCGGCTGAGCATCCGCACGCTCGTTTCATGGGTTGACTTAGGCATACGAAGTTCATCCCCAATCTAAGCATACAAAGTTCATTCCCAGTCTAACATCAGACTAGATCGAGGGTTGCGACAGCAGGATCGACAGCACGCAGGGGGGACCGGGTCAATCCCCAGCTTGCACATTCTGCCTCTCCGACCGGTTGAGCACCCGCACGCCCGTTTCGTGGGTTGGCTTAGGCATAGGGAGTTCATTCCATGTCTAAGCCCTAGCTGGAGTGAGGGTTGTGGCAGCGGGACCGGCAGCACGTAGAGAGGGACCAGGCCGGTCCCTGGCTTGTACATTATGCCTCTCTGGTCGGCTCAGCGCCCGCACGCTCATTTCGTGGGTTGACATAGGCATACAGAGTTCATTCTCAGTCTAAGATTGGACCGGATCGAGGGTTGCGACAATAGGATCGACAGTGCGGGGGGGGGGGACTGGATCGATCCCCGACTTGCGCATTCTACCTCTCCGGCCGACTGAGCGCCCGCACACTCGTTTCGTGAGTTGGCTTAGGCAAGCGGAGTTCATTCCATGTCTAAGCATACGGAGTTCATTCCTAGTCTAAGATCAGACCGGACCAAGGATTGTGGCAGCAGATTCGGCAGCAGGACCAACAGCAGGATTGGCAGCACGTAGGGGGATCGGGTCAGTCCCTGGCTTGCACAATCTACCTCTCCGATCAACTGAGCGCCCGTACACTCGTTTCATGGGTTGGCTTAGGCATACAGAGTTCATTCCATGTCTAATCCCCAGTATGATCGAAGGTTGGGGTAGCAGGACCGGCAGCGGGATCGACAGCACACAGAGGGGGATCGGGTTGATCCCTGGCTTCCGTATTATGCCTCTCCAGCCAACTGAGTGCCCATATGCTCATTTCATGGGTTGACTTCGGCATACGGAGTTCATCCCCAGTCTAAGCATATGGAGTTTATTCCTAGTCTAAGATCGGATCGGACCGAGGGTTGCGGTAGCAGGATCGGCAACACGCAGTAAGGATCGGGTTGATCCTCGACTTACGCATTCTACCTCTCCGACTGGCTGAGCACCCACACCCCCATTTCGTGGGTTGGCTTAGGCATAGGGAGTTCATTCCATGTCTAAGCCCCAGTCGGATCGAGGGTTATGGCGGTTGGACCGACAGCACGCAGAGGGGGATCTGGCTGATCCCCAGCTTGTGCATTATGCATCTCCGGCCTGCTCAACACCCGAAAGCTCATTTCATGGGTTGACTTAGGCATACGGAGTTCATTCCCAGTCTAAGATTGGACCGGACCGAGGGTTGCGGTAGCAGGAACGACAGCATGCAGAAGGGGATCGGGCCAGTCCCTTACTTGCGCATTCTACCTCTCTGACCGACTAAGTACCCGTACGCTCGTTTCGTGGGTTAGCTTAGGCATACGGAGTTTATTCCATGTCTAAGCATACAGAGTTCATTCCCTGTCTAAGATCAAACCGGACCGAGGGTAGCAGTCGTAGGACCAGCAGTAGGACCGATAGCACGTAGGGGGGATTGGGTCAATCCCCAGCTTGCGCATTCTGCCTCTCCAGTTGGCCTCTCTGACCAGCTGAGCGCCCGCATGCTCGTTTGTGGGTTGACTTAGGCATACAGAGTTCATCCCCAATTTAAGTATACAGAGTTCATCCCCAATTTAAGCATACGGAGTTCATTCCTAGTCTAAGATCGAACCAAATCGAGGGTTGTGGCAGCAGGATCGGCAACATGTACTGGGGACAGGGCCGATCCCCAGCTTGCGCATTCTGCCTCTCTGACCGGCTGAGCACTTGTACACCCGTTTCATGGGTTGGCTTAGGCATAGGGAGTTTATTCCATGTCTAAGCCCCAGCCGAACTGGGGGTTGTGGCAGTGGGACTGGTAGCACGCAGAGGGGGACCGGGTTGATCCCTGGCTTGCGCATTTTGCCTCTCCGACCGACTAAGTCCCCGCACGCTCATTTCGTTTGTTGGCTTAGGCATACGAAGTTCATTCCATGTCTAAGCATACGAAGTTCATTCCCAGTCTAAGAGTTTGAGCCACGGTGCACACCTGGGCTTGGGCATATGTTGGTGCTGCATTTTTTTCACTCGGGGCACGATCATCGGAGCATCATTGGAGCATCATCGGAGAGCCAAACCGGCGGTATTAGGGGTTCCGATGATTGGGGGGGTCGGGGGGTTGTGCGCACATGATGTGCGATGGGTGCTGGTACTTGGCCCTTATATTTGCCCCCTATCCCTCACCAAACCTCGAGAACTCACACCCCCTTAAAGAGCATTTGAGATTTTATAGGTTTGCTTCCAATAGCCATTAAAGTGTTTGAAATGGGGACACTTTTTTCAAACGGTCACAAAATCTTCTCCACTTCAGTTTTTAGCTGAATTTTTTTGTTCATGCCAACAAAAATACAAGGATCACCTCTACCAAATTTGGGGACAAAACTCTTTCTAAAAAAAGTTTAAAAAATCTTGAACCGTAAAAAGTTTCAAAAATCATGAAAAATAGAAAATGGGTCGTCTTGCCACGAAACTTCACATGAAGGTGTAGGGGACCATTGTATGAATTTACAAGCCATAAAAATGGCATTGGCATGGCAGAAATATGAAGATGTGCTTGAACCCACCTACCACCCATTCGATCCCCGGCTTGCGCATCCTGCCTCTTTGGTCTGCTGAGCGTCCGCACGCTCGTTTCGTGGGTTGACTTAGGCATACGGAGTTCATCCCCAGTCTAAGATCAGATCGGACTGAGGGTTACGACAGTAGGATCGACAGCACACAGGGGGGGCCGGGCCAATCCTCGGCTTACACATTCTACCTCCCCAGTCGGTTGAGCACCCACACTCTCATTTCATGGGTTGGCTTAGGGATGGGGAGTTCACTCAATGTCTAAGCCCCAACAGGACCAAAGTTTGTGGCAACGGGACCGACAGCATGCAGAGGGGGATCAAGTCAATCCCCGGCTTGCGGATTATGCCTCTCCGATAGGCTTAGCGCTAGCACGCTCGTTTCGTGTGTTGACTTTGGCATACAGCGTTCATTCCCAATCTAAGATTGGACCAGACTGAGGGTTGTGGTAGCAGGATCGACAGCACGCAGAGGGGACTAGGTCGATCCCTGGCTTGCGCATTCTGCCTCTCCGATCGACTGAGCGCCCGTACGCTCGTTTTGTGGGTTGGCTTTGGCATACAGAGTTCATTCCATGTCTAAGCCCAAGTCAGACCGAGGGTTATGGAAGCAGGACCGGCAGTGGGATCGATAGCACGCAGAGGGGGACTGGGCTGATCCCTGACTTTTGCATTATGCCTCTCCGACCAGCCTCTCCGGTCGGCTAAGAGCCCACACGCTCGTTTCGTGGGTTGACTTAGGCATACGGAGTTCGTCCCTAGTCTAAGCATATGGAGTTCATTCCCAGTCTAAGATTAGACCGGACCAAGGGTTACGATAACAGGAACGGCAACATCAGGGGGGACTGGGCCAATCACCGACTTGCACATTCTGTCTCTCTAGCTGGTTGAGCGCCCGTACGCCCGTTTCTTGGGTTGGCCTAAGCATAGGGAGTTCATTCCATGTCTAAGCCCTAGCCGGATAGAGGGTTGTGGCAACAGGACAGGCAGTACACAGAGGGGGATCAGGTCGATCCCCGACTTGCGTATTATGCCTCTCTGACTGGCTCAGTGCCTGAATTCTCATTTCGTGGGTTGAATTAGGGATACGTAGTTCATTCCCAATCTAATATCAGATCAGACCGAGGGTTGCAGCAGTAAGATCAACAGCACGAAGGGGGGATCGGGCCGATCCCCAGCTTGCGCATTCTGCCTCTCCGATCGGCTAAGCGCCCGCACGCTCGTTTCATGGGTTGGCCTAGGCAAACAGAGTTCATTCCATGTCTAAGCATATGGAGTTCATTCCCAATCTAAAATTGGATCGAACCGAGGCTTGCGACAGTAGGACCAGCAGTAGGATCGGTAGCATGCAGGTGGGGATCAGGCCGATCCCCAGCTTGCACATTCTGCCTCTCCGATCGATTGAGTGCCCGCACGCTCGTTTCGTGGGTTGACTTAGGCATATGGAGTTCATTCCCAGTCTAAGATCAGATCGGATCGAGGGTTATGGTAGCAGGATTGACAGCACGTAAAGGGGACCGGGCCGATCCCTAGCTTGTGCATTCTGCCTCTCTGGTCGACTGTGTGCCCATACGCTCGTTTCGTGGGTTGGCTTAGGCATACGGAGTTTATTCCATGTCTAAGCATACGGAGTTCATTCCTAGTCTAAGATCAGACCGGACCGAGGGTTGTGGCAGCAGGATCGATAGCACGTAGGGGGGATCAGGCTGATCCCCAGCTTGCACATTCTGCCTCTCCGATCGGCTAAGCACCCGTATGTTTGTTTTGTGGGTTGGCTTAGGCATATAGAGTTCATTCCATGTCTAAGCCCTAGCTGGACCGAGGGTTGTGGTAGCAGAACCGGTAGCTAGATCGGTAGCATGCAGAGTGGGATCGGGCTGATCCTCGGCTTGTGTATTATGCCTCTTCGATCGGCCTCTCCAGCCGACTGAGCACCTGCACGCTTGTTTCGTGGGCTGACTTAGGCATACGGAGTTCATCCCCAATCTAAGCATACGGAGTTGATTCCCAGTCTAAGATCAGACCGAACCGAGGGTTGCGGCAGTAGGATCAGTAGCACTCAGGAGGGATCAGGCCGATCCTTGGCTTGAGCATTCTGCCTCTCTGGTCGACTGAGCACCCGCACGCTCGTTTATGGGTTGGCTTAGGCATAGGGAGTTCATTCCATATCTAAGCCCCAGCCGGACCGAGGGTTGTGGTAGCGGGATCAGTAGCATGCAGAGGGGGACCGAGCCGATCCCCGACTTGGGCATTATGCCACTTCGATCAGCTCAACACCCGCACGCTCATTTCGTGGGTTGACTTAAGCATACGGAGTTCATTTCCAGTCTAAGATCAGACCAAACCGAGGGTTGCGATAGTAGGATCGACAGCACGTAAAGAGGGATCGGGTCGATCCTGGCTTGCACATTTTGCCTCTCCAGTCGGGTAAGCACCTGCATGCTCGTTTCGTGGGTTGGCTTAGGCATACGGAGTTTGTTTCATATATAACCATATGGAGTTCATTCCCTGTCTAAGATCGGACCAGACCGAGGGTTACGACAGTAGGACCAACAGCATGTAAGGGGGACCAGGCCGATCCCTAGCCTGCGCATTCTGCCTCTCCGACCGGCTGAGTGCCCCACGCTCGTTTCGTGGGTTGGCTTAGGCATACCGAGTTCATTCCATGTCTAAGCCCCAATCGGACCGAGGGTTGTGGTAGCAGGACCGGCAGTGGGATCGGTAGCATGCAGAGGGGGACCGGGCTGATCCTTGACTTGCGTAATATGCCTCTTCAGCCAGCCTTTCCGATCGATTGAGCGTCTACACGCTCGTTTCATGGGTTGACTTAGGCATACAGAGTTCATCCCTAGTCTAAGCATACGGAGTTCATTCCCAGTCTAAGATCAGATTTGACAGAGGGTTACGGTAGCAGGATCGACAGCACGCAGGGGGGATTGGGCCGATCCCCGACTTGCTCATTCTGCCTCTTCAGTCGGCTGAGTGCCCGCACGTTCATTTCGTGGGTTGACTTAGGCATATGGAGTTCATCCCTAGTCTAAGCATACGGAGTTCATTCCCAGTCTAAGATCAGACCGGATCGAGTGTTGCGGTAGCATACAGGGGGGACTGGGCCGATCCCCGGATTGGACATTCCACCTCTCTGATCGGCTGAGCACTCGTACGACCATTTTGTGGGTTGGCTTAGGCATAGGGAGTTCATTCTATCTCTAAGCCCCAGCGGGACCGACAGCACGTAGAGGGGGGATCGAGCCGCTCCCTGGCTTGCGCATTATGCCTTTTCGACCGGCTCAATGCCCGAATGCTCCTTTCGCGGGTTGACTTAGGCATATGGAGTTCATTCCCAGTCTAAGATTAGACCGGACCAAGTGTTGCGATAGCAAGATCGACAGCACGCGGTGGGGATCGGGTCAAACCCCAGCTTGCTCATTCTGCCTCTCCGGCCGGTTGAGTGCCTGCACGTTCGTTTCATGGGTTGCCTTAGGCATACGGAGTTCATTCCATGTCTAAGCATACGGAGTTCATTCGCAGTCTAATATCGGACCGGACCGAGGGTTACGGTAGCAGGACCAGCAGCAGGATCAACAGCATGCAGTGAGGGATCGGGTCGATCCCCGACTTGTGCATTCTGCCTCTCCAGTCGGTTGAGAGCCCGTACGCTTGTTTCGTGGTTGGCTTAGGCATACGGAGTTCATTCCCTATCTAAGCCCCAGCCGGATCGAGGGTTGTGGCAGCAAGACCGACCGCAGGATCAGCAGCACACAAAAGGGGACCGGGCTGATCCCCGGCTTGCACATTATGCCTGTCTGGTCGGCCTTTTCGGTCGGCTGAGCGCCCTCACGCTTATTTCGTGGGTTGACTTAGGCATATGTAGTTCATCCCCAGTTTAAGCATACAGAGTTCATTCCGAGTCTAAGATCGGACCAGACCGAGGGTTCTGACAGCAAGATCGACAGCATGTAGGGGGGACCGGGCTGATCCCTGGCTTGCGCATTCTGCTTTTTCGGCCGGCTGAGTGCCCGCACATCCGTTTCATGGGTTGGCTTAGGCATAGGGAGTTCATTCCATGTCTAAGCCCCAGCTGGACCAAGGGTTATGGCAGTGGGACCGATAGCACGCAGAGGGGGATCTGGTCGATACTCAGTTTGCGCATTATACCTCTCCAGCTGGCCTCTTCAGTTGGCTGAGTGCCCGCACGCTCTCTTCATGGGTTGACTTAGGCATACGGAGTTAATCCCCAGTCTAAGCATACAAAGTTCATTCCCAATCTAAGATCGAACCGAACCGAGGGTTACGACAGTAGGATCGATAGCTCGTAAGGGGGATCGGGCCAATCCCCGACTTACACATTCTGCCTCTCTATCCGGCTAAGCGCCCGCATGCATATTTCGTGGGTTGGCTTCGACATACGGAGTTCATTCCATGTCTAAGCATACAAAGTTCATTCCTAGTCTAAGATTAGACCGGATCGAGGGTTACTGCAGCAGGTCGAGCAGCAGGATCGACAGCACACAGAGGGGGAATCGGGCTGATCCTCGGCTTGCGCATTCTATGTCTCCGGCCAGCTAAGCATCCTCACACTTGTTTTGTGGGTTGGCTTAGGCATACGGGGTTCATTCCATGTCCAAGCCCTAACCGAACTGAGGGTTATGGCAGTAGGATCGATACCTGGATCGACAGCACACAGAGGGGGATCGGGCTGATCCCCAGCTTGTGCATTATGCCTCTCCAGCTGGCCTCTTCAGTCGGCTGAGTGCCCACACGCTCATTTCGTGGGTTGACTTAGGCATACGGAGTTCATCCCCAGTCTAAGCATACGAAGTTCATTCCTAGTCTAAGATCAGATCGGATCGAGGGTTGCAGTAGCACGCAGGGGGACCGAACTGATCCCCGGGTTGTGTATTCCACCTCTCTGGCCGACTGAGCACCCGTACGCCCATTTCGTGGGTTGGCTTAGGCATAGGGAGTTCATTCTATGTCTAAGCCACAACGGGACTGACAGCACATAGAGAGGGACCGGGCCGATCCCTGGCTTACGCATTATGCCTCTCCGACCGGCTCAACACCCGAACGCTCATTTCATGGGTTGACTTAGGCATACGGAGTTCATTCCCAGTCTAAGATTGGATCGGACCAAGGGCTACGGCAGCAAGATCGACAGCACGCGAGGGGGGATCGGGCCGATCCCCGACTTGCGCATTCTGCCTCTCCGATCGGCTGAGCGACCACACGTTCGTTTCGTGGTTGGCTTAGGCATACGGAGTCCATTCCATGTCTAAGCATTTGGAGTTCATTCCCAGTCCAATATCAGACCGGACTGAGGGTTGCGGTAGTAGGACCAGCAGTAGGATAGACAGCATGCAGGGGGGACCGGGCTGATCCCCGACATGCGCATTCTGCCTCTTCGATCGGTTGAGCGCTCGCACACTCGTTTCATGGGTTGGCTTAGGTATACGGAGTTCATTCCATGTCTAAACGCCAGTCGGACAGAGGGTTGTCGCAGCAGGACCGGCAGCGGGATCGACAGCACGTAGAGGGGGATCGGGCTGATCCCGGCTTGTGCATTATGCCTCTCCAGCCGGCTGAGAGCCCGTATGCTCGTTTCGTGGGTTGACTTAGGCATACGAAGGTCATCCCTAGTCTAAGCATACGGAGTTCATTCCCAATCTAAGATTAGACCGGATCGAGGGTTCCAGTAGCAGGATCGGTAGCATGCAAGGGGGACCGAGCCGATCCCTGGCTTCCGCATTCTCTATCTCCGATCGGTTGAGCGCCCGGATGCCAGTTTCGTGGGTTGGCTTAGGCATAGGGAGTTTATTCCATGTATAAGCCCAAGCCAGATCGAGGGTTGCGGCAGTGGGACTGGTAGCACACAGAGGGGGATCGAGCCGATCTTCGGCTTGCGCATTATGCCTCTTCGGCCGGCTCACCGCCCGCACGCTCATTTCGTAGGTTGACTTATGAATACGGAGGTCATTCCCAGTCTAAGATCGGATCGGACCGAGGGTTGTGGCAGCAGGATCGATAGCACGTAGGGGGGACCAGGCCAATCCCCGGCTTACGCATTTTGACTCTCCAGTCGGCTGAGCGCCCGCACGTTCGTTTCATGGGTTGGCTTAGGCATACGGAGTTCATTCCATGTCTAAGCATACAGAGTTCATTCCCAATCTAAGATTTTGAGCCACGGTGCACATGCTGGGCTCGGGCACATGCTGGTGTCATCTTTTTTTCACCCGAGGCACCATCGTCGGAGCATCGCGGGAGAGCCTAACCGACGGCATTGGGGGTTCTGATGATTGGGGGGTCGGGGGGTGTGCACACATGATGTGCGATGGGTGCTGGTACTTGGCCCTTATATTGGCCCCCTATCCCTCATTAAACCTCGGGAACTCACACCCCCTTAAAGAGCATTTGTGATTTTATAGGTTTGCTGCCAATAGCCGTTAAAGTGTCTGGAATGGGGACACTTTTTTCAAATGGTTAGAAAATCTTCTCCATTTCGAGTTTTTAGCTGAATTTTTTGGTGCATGCCAACAAAAATACAAGGATCACCTCTACTAAATTTAAGGACAAAAGTCTTTCTAAAAAAATTTTAAAAAATCCTGAACCGCAAAACTTTTCAAAAATAATGAAAAATAGAAAACGGGTCGTCTTGCCACGAAACTTCACATGAAGGCTTAGGGGACCATTGTATGAATTTACAAGCCATAAAAATGGCATTGGCATGGTAGAAATATAAAGATGGGCTTGAACCCACCTATCATCCATTCGATCCACGGCTTGCACATCCTGCCTCTCTGGTCGGCTGAGCACCCGTACGCTCGTTTCATGGGTTGACTTAGGCATACGGAGTTCATCCCCAGTCTAAGCATACGGAATTCATTCCCAGTCTAAGATCGAATTGGATCGAAGGTTGCGACAGCAAGATCGATAGCATGCAGAGGGGACCAGGCCGATCCCCAGCTTGCGCATTTTGCCTCTCCGGCCATCTAAGCGTGCGCACGCCCGTTTCATGGGTTGGCTTAGGCATAGGGAGTTCATTCCATGTCTAAGCCCCAGTCGGACCGCGGGTTGTGGTAGCGGGACCGACAGCACGCATTATGCCTCCCCGATCGACTCAACGCTCGCACGCTCGTTCTGTGGGTTGACTTAGGCATACGGAGTTCATTCCCAGTCTAAGATCGGACCAGACCAAGAGTTACAGTAGCAGGATCGATAGCACGTAGGGGGGATCAGACCGATCCTCGGCTTGCGCATTCTGCCTCTCTGGCCGGCTGAGCGCCCGCACGCTCATTTCGTGGGTTGGCTTAGGCATCCAGAGTTCATTCCATGTCTAAGCATACGGAGTTCATTCCCAGTCTAAGATTTTGAGCCACGATGCACATGCTGGGCTCAGGCATGTGCTGGTGCCACATTTTTTTCGCTCGAGGCATCATCGTCGGAGCATGGCCGAAGAGCCTAACTGGTGGCATTGGGGGTTCCGGCAATTGGGGGGGCTAGGGGGGTATGCGCACATGATGTGCGATGGGTGCTGGTACTTGGCCCTTATATTGGCCCCCTATCCCTCAACAAACCTCGAGAACTCACACCCCCTTAAAGAGCATTTGAGATTTTATAGGTTTGTTGCCAGTAGCCATGAAAGTGTCTGAAATGGGGACACTTTTTTTGAACGCTCATTTCATGGGTTGACTTAGGCATACGGAGTTCATCCCCAGTCTAAGCATATAGAGTTCATTCCCAGTCTAAGATCGAACTGGACCGAGGGTTGCGACAGCAGGATCGATAGCATGTAGAGGGGACCGGGCCGATCCCCGGCTTACGCATTCTGCCTCTCCGGCCGACTGAGCGCTTGCACGCCCGTTTCATGGTTTGGCTTAGGCATAGGGAGTTCATTCCATGTCTAAGCCCTAGTCAGACCATGGGTTGTGGCAGCGGGATCGGTAGCACGCAGAGGGGGACAGGGTCGATCCCCGGCTTACGGATTATGCCTCTCCGATTCGCTCAGCGCTCGCACGCTCTTTTCGTGGGTTGACTTAGGCATACGGAGTTCATTCCCAGTCTAAGATCAGACCAGACCTAGGGTTGCAGTAGTAGGATCGATAGCATGCAGGGGGGATTGGGCCGATCCCCGGCTTGCGCATTATGCCTCTCCGACCGACTGAGCGCCCGCACGCTCGTTTCGTGAGTTAGCTTAGGCATCCAGAGTTCATTCCATGTCTAAGCATACGAAGTTCATTCCCAGTCTAAGATTTTGAGCCACGGTGCACATGCTGGGCTCAGGCATGTTCTGCTGCCACATTTTTTTCGCTCGAGGCACCATCGTCGGAGCATCGTCGGAGAGCCTAACTGGCGGCATTGGGGGTTCCGGCGATTGGAGGGGCCGGGGGGTGTGCGCACATGATGTGCGATGGGTGCTGGTACTTAGCCCTTATATTAGCCCCCTATCCCTCATCAAACCTCAAGAACTCACACCCCCTTAAAGAGCATTTGAGATTTTATAGGTTTGCTGCCAGTATCCACTAAAGTGTCTGAAATGCGGACACTTTTTTCAAAGAGTCACAAAATCTTCTCCACTTCGAGTTTTTAACTAAATTTTTTTGTGCATGCCAAAAAAATACAAGGATCACCTCTACCGAATTTGGGGACAAAACTCTTTCTAAAAAAATTTTAAAAAATCCCGAACCATAAAAAGTTTCAAAAATCATGAAAAATAGAAAACGGGTCGTCTTACCATGAAACTTCACATGAAGGCTTAGGGGACCATTGTATGAATTTACAAGCCACAAATCTGGCATTGGCATGGCAGAAATATGAAGATGTGCTTGAACCCACCTCCAACCCGTTCGATCCCCGACTTGCGCATCCTGCCTCTCTGGTCGACTGAGCGCCCACACGCTCGTTTCGTGGGTTGACATAGGCATATGGAGTTCATCCCCAGTCAAGCATATGGAGTTCATTCCCAGTGTAAGATCAGACCGGACCGAGGGTTACGGTAGTAGGATCGACAGCACGTAGGGGGGTTCGGATCGATCCCCGACTTGCTCATTCTGCCTCTCCGACCGACTGAGCGCCCGCACGCTCGTTTCATGGGTTGGCTTGGGCATAGGGAGTTCATTCCATGTCTAAGCCCCAGCCAGACCGAAGGTTGTGGTAGCAGGACCGACAGCACGCAGAAGGGGATTGGGCTGATCCCCAGCTTGCACATTATGCTGTTTCGGCCAGCTCACCGCCCGCATGCTCATTTCGTGGGTTGACTTATGCCTACGGAGTTCATTCCCAGTCTAAGATCAGATCGAACCGAGGGTTATGGCAGCAGGATCGATAGCACGCAGGGGGGATCGGGTCATTCCCTGACTTGCGCATTCTGTCTCTCTGACCGGCTGAACGCCTGCATGCTCGTGTCGTGGGTTGGCTTAGGCATACGGAATTCATTCCATGTCTAAGCATACAGAGTTCATTCCCAATCTAAGAATAGACCGGACTGAGGGTTGTGATAGTAGGACCAGTAGTAGGATCGGTAGCATGCAGGGAGGATCGGGTCGATCCTCGGCTTGCGCATTCTACCTCTCTGATCGGCTGAGCACCCGTACTCTTGTTTCATGGGTTGGCTTAGGCATACGGAGTTCATTCCATGTCTAAGCCCTAGTTGGACCGAGGGTTGTGGCAGCAGGACCGGTAGCAGGATCGATAGCATGCAGAGAGGGATCGGGCTGATCCCCGGGTAAAGCATTATGCCTCTCCGACCGACTGAGCACCCGCACACTCATTTCGTGGGTTGACTTAGGCATACGGGGTTCAACCCCAGTCTAAGCATACGGAGTTCATTCCAAGTTTAAGATCGGGCTGGATCGAGGGTTACGACAGCAGGATCGATAGCACGTGGGGGGAACTGGGCCAATGTCTGGCTTGCGCATTCTACCTCTTTGGCCGACTGAGCGCCTGTACACCCGTTTCGTGGGTTGGCTTAGGCATAGGGAGTTCATTCCACGTCTAAGCTCCAGCCGGACCGAGGGTTGTGGCAGTGAGACCGATAGCACGTAGAGGGGGACCGGGTCGATCCCCAGCTTGTGCATTATGCCTCTCCGACGGCTCAGTGCCTGCACGCTTATTTCATGGGTTGACTTATGCATACGGAGTTCATTCCCAGTTTAAGATCGGGCCAGACCGAGGGTTACGGTAGCAAGATCGACAGCACGTAGGGGGGACCAGAACGATCTCTGACTTACACATTCTACCCCTCCGGCCGGCTGAGCGCCCGTACGCTCGTTTTATGGGTTGGCTTAGGCATACAGAGTTCATTCCATGTCTAAGACCCAGTCGGACCGATGGTTGTGGTAGCAAGATCGATAGCACGTAGAGGGGGATCGGGCTGATCCCCGGGTTGTGCATTATGTCTTTCCGGTCTGCTCAGTGCCGTATGCTCATTTCGCGGGTTGATTAGGCACACGAAGTGCATTCCCAGTCTAAGATCTTGCTGGACTGAGGGTTACGGCAGTAGGATCGATAGCACGCAGGGGGGGCTAGGTCCGTCCCCGGCTTGCGCATTCTGCCTCTCTGACTGGTTGAGTGCCTGCACGCTCGTTTCATGGGTTAGCTTAGGTATACGGAGTTCATTCCATGTCTAAGCATATTGAGTTCATTCCCAGTCTAAGATCCGACCGGATCGAGGGTTATGACAGTAGGACTAGCAGCAGGATCGGCAGCATGCAGGGAGGGATCATGCCGACCCTCGGCTTACGGATTCTACCTCTTGGGCCAGCTGAGCTCTTGCACGCTCGTTTCGTGGGTTTACTTAGGCATACAGAGTTCATCCCCATTCTAAGCATACGAAGCTCATTCCTAGTCTAAGATCGGACTGGACCGAGGGTTGCGATAGCAAGATTGACAGCACGTAGGGGGGTCGGGTCGATCCTCGGCTTGCTCATTCTGCCTCTCCGACCGATTGAGCACCCGCACGCTCGTTTTGTGGGTTGGCTTAGGCATACGGAGTTCATTCCATGTCTAAGCATACTAACTTCATTCCCAGTCTAAGATCAGACCAGATCGAGGGTTACAACAGCCGGACCAACAGCAGGATCGGCAGCACGCAGAGGGGGACCGGGCCAATCCCCGGCTTACACATTCTGCCTCTCCGATCGGCTGAGCTCCCGTACGCTCATTTCGTTGGTGACTTAGGCATATAGAGTTCATCCCCAGTCTAAGCATACAAAGTTTATACCCAGTCTAAGATCGGACCGGACCGAGGGTTGTGGCAGCAGGATCGACAGCACACAGGGGGGGCCGGGTCGATCCCCGGCTTGCGCATTCTGACTCTCCGATCGGCGAAGCACCCGCATGCTCATTTCGTGGGTTGGCTTAGGCATAGGGAGTTCATTCCATGTCTAAGCCCCAGTTGGACTGAGGGTTGTGGCTGCGGGACCGACAGCATGCAGAGAAAGACTGAGCCAATCCCCAGCTTGCACATTATGCCTCTCCAGTCGGCTCAACGCCCGCATGCTCGTTTTGTGGGTTGACTTAGGCATACGGAGTTCATTCCCAGTCTAAGATTAGAACGGACCGAGGGTTGCGATAGTAGGATCGACAACACGTAGGGGGGACAGGGACAGTCCCCAGCTTACGCATTCTGCCTCTCCAACCGACTGAGCGCCCACACGCTCGTTTCATGGGTTGGCTTAGGTAGACGGAGTTTATTCCATGTCTAAGCATACGGAGTTCATTCCCAGTCTAAGATCAGATCGAATCGAGGGTTACGACAGCAGGACCAGCAGCAGGATCGGTAGCACGCAGGGGAGGACCGGGCCGATCCCTGGCTTTTGCATTCTACCTCTCCAATCGGCCTGCACACCCGTTTCGTGGGTTGGCTTAGGCATACGGAGTTCATTGCATGTCTAAGCCCCAGTCAGATCCATGTTTGTGGCTGACAACGGGATCGACAGCACGTAGAGGGGGACCAGGCTGATCCCTGGCTTGTGCATTATGCCATTCTGGTTGGCATCTCCAGTCGGCTAAGTGCCCGCACACTCGTTTCGTGGGTTAACTTAGGCATACGGAGTTCATCCCCAGTCTAAGCATACAGAGTTCATTCCCAGTCTAAGATCGAACCGGACCGAGGGTTGCGACAGGAGGATCGACAGCACGTAGGGGGGATCGAGCCGATCCCCGACTTGCGCATTCTACCTCTTCGGTCGATTGAGCGCCCGTACACCCATTTCAAGGGTTGGCTTAGGCATAGGGAGTTCATTCCATGTCTAAGCCCCAATCGGACTGAGGGTTGTGGCAGCGGGACCGGCAGCACGTAGAGGGGGACCAAGCCAATCCTCGACTTGCGCATTATGCCTCTCCAACTAGCTCAATGCCCGAATGCTCATTTCGTGGGTTGACTTAGGCATACGGAGTTCATTCCCAGTCTAAGATCAGACTGGATCGAGGGTTGCGGTAGTAGGATCGATAGCACGCAGGGTGGATCGAGCCAGTCCCTGGTTTACGCATTCTACCTCTTCGGTCGGTTGAGCGCCACACCTTCGTTTCATGTGTTGGCTTAGCCATACGGAGTTCATTCCATGTCTAAGCATATGGAGTTCATTCCCAGTCTAAGATCAGACCGGACTGAGGGTTGCGGTAGCAGGACCAGTAGCAAGATCGATAGCACGCAGTAGGGGATCAGCCCGATCCCCCTGTTGCACATTTTATCCCTCTGCGGTTGAGCGCCCACATGCTCATTTCATGCGTTGACTTAGGCATACGGAGTTCATCCCCAATCTAAGCATATGGAGTTCATTCCCAGTCTAAGATCGGATCGGACCGAGGGTTCCGGTAGGAGGATCGGCAGCACGCAGGGGGGATTAGGTCGATCTCTGGCTTGCGCATTCTGCCTTTCCAGCCGGCTGAGCACTCGCACGCCCATTTCTTAGGTTGGCTTAGGCATAGGGAATTCATTCCATGTCGAAGCCCCAGCCAGACCGAGGGTTGTGGCAGTGGGACCGACAGCACGTAGAGGGGGACCGAGTCGATCTCCGAATTACGCGTTATGCCTCTCCGATCGGCTTAGTGCCTGCACGCTCATTTCGTGGGTTGACTTAGGCATACGAAGTTTATTCCCAGTCTAAGAACGGATCAGATCGGGGGTTTCGACAGTAGGATCAGCAGCACACAGGGGGGAGATCCCTGGCTTACGCATTCTGCCTCTCATTCGGCTGAGCGCCCGAACGCCCATTTCGTGGGTTGGCATAGGCATAGGGAGTTCATTCCATGTCTAAGCCCTAGTCGGACCGAAGGTTGTGGCAGCGGGACCGACAGCACGCAGAGGGGGATCGAGCCGATCCCTGGCTTGCGCATTATGCCTCTCCGATCGGCTCAGTACCCGAATACTCGTTTCATGGGTTGACTTAGGCATACAGAGTTCATTCCTAGTCTAAGATCGAACAGGACTGAGGGTTGCAGCAGTGGGATCGATAGCACGCAAGGAGGGACTGGGCCAATCCCCAGCTTGCACATTCTGCCTCTTTGGCCGGCCTCTTCGGTCAGCTAAGTGCCCCCACGCTCGTTTCATGGGTTGACTTAGGCGTACGGAGTTCATCCCCAGTTTAAGCATACGGAGTTCATTCCCAGTCTAAGATCGGACCAGACCAAGGGTTGTGGCAGTAGGATCGGTAGCACGCAGGGGGGACCAGGCCGATCCCCAGCTTGCACATTCTGCCTTTCTGGTCGACTGAGGGCCCGCACGCCCGTTTCTTGGGTTGGCTTAGGCATAGGGAGTTCATTCCATGTCTAAGCCCCAGCCAGACCGAGGGTTGTGGCAGTTGGACTGGTAGCATGTAGAGGGGGACCGAGCCACTCCCTGGCTTGCGTATTCTACCTCTCTGGCCGACTGAGCACCCGCACGCTCATTTCGTGGGTTGGCTTAGGCATACAGAGTTCATTCCATGTCCAAGCATACGGAGTTCATTCCCAGTCTAAGAGTTTGAACCGCGGTGCACATGCTGGGCTCGGGCATGTGCTGGTGCCACATTTTTTCACCCGGGGCACCATCGTCAGACCATTGTTAGAGAATTGCCGAAGAGCCTAACCGGCGGCATTTAGGGTTTCAGCGATTGGGGGGGCCTGGGGGTGTGTGCACATGATGTGCAATGGATGCTGGTACTTGGCCCTTATATTGGCCCCCTATCCCTCATCAAACCTGGAGAACTCACACCCCTTTAAAGAGCATTTGAGATTTTATAGATTTGCTGCCAGTAGCCATTAAAGTGTCTGAAATGGGGACACTTTTTTCAAACGATCACAAAATCTTCTCCGCTTTGAGTTTTTAGCTTAATTTTTTTGTGCATGCCAAAAAAATGCAAGGATCACCTCTACCAATTTTAGGGACAAAACTCTTTCTCAAAAAATTTTAAAAAATCTCGAACCCCAAAAAGTTTCGAAAACCATGAAAAATAGAAAACGGGTCGTCTTGCCACGAAACTTCACATGAAGGCTTAGGGGACCATTGTATGAATTTACAAGCCATAGAAATGGCATTGGCATGATAGAAATATGAAGATGTGCTTGAACCCACTTACCAACCGTTCGATCCCCGGCTTGCACATCCTACCTCTTTGGTCGGTTGAGCTGCTGCACGATCGTTTCGTGGGTTGACTTAGGCATACGGAGTTCATCCCAGTCTAAGCATACGAAGTTCATTCCCAGTCTAAGATCAGATCAAACTGAAGGTTGCGGCAGTAAGATCGACAGCACGTAAGGGGGACCAGGTCAATCCCTGACTTGCGCATTCTGCCTCTTCGATCGGCTGAGCCCCCACACACCCGTTTTGTAGGTTGGCTTAGGCATAAGGAGTTCATTCCATGTCCAAGCTCCAGCCAGACTAAGGGTTGTGGCAGTGGGAGTGACAGCACGCAGAGGGGGATCAGGTCGATCCCTGGCTTGCGCATTATGCCTCTCCGTCCGAGTCAGCGCCCACACGCTTGTTTCGTGGGTTGACTTAGGCATACAGAGTTCATTCCCAGTCTAACATCGGACCAGATCGAGGGTTGCGGTAGCAAGATTGACAACACGTAAGGGGATCGAGCCGGTCCCTGGCTTGCGCATTCTACCTCTCTGATCGTCTGAGCGCTCGCACGCTCGTTTCGTGGGTTGGCTTTGGCATACGGAGTTCATTCCATGTCTAAGCATACGGAGTTCATTCTCAGTCTAAGATTGGACCAAACCAAGGGTTACGGTAGCAGGACCAGTAGCAGGATCGGCAGCATGTAGGGGGGATCGGGTCGATCCCCAGCTTGTGCATTCTGCCTCTTTGGCCTACCTCTCTGACCGGCTAAGCGCCCGTAGGCCTGTTTCATGGGTTGACTTAGGCATACTGAGTTCATCCCTAGTCTAAGCATACAGAGTTCATTCCCAATCTAAGATCGGACCAGACTGAGGGTTGCGACAACAAAATTAGCAGCACGTAGGGGGGATCGGGCTGATCTTCAGCTTGCACATCTGCTTCTTCGGCTGGCTGAGCGCCTGCATGCCTGTTTCATGGGTTGGCTTAGGCATAGGGAGTTCATTCCAAATTTAAGCCCCAGCTGGGTGGAGAGTTGTGGCAGCGAGACTGGTAACACACAGAGGGGGATCAGGCTGATCTTCGGCTTGCACATTCTGCCTCTCCGGTCGGCTGAGCGCTTACACGCTCGTTTCGTGGGTTGGCTTAGGCATACGGAGTTCATTCCATGTCTAAGCATACGGAGTTCATTCCCAGTGTAAGAGTTTGAGCCATGGTGCACATGCTGGACTTGGGCATGTGCCGGTGCTACATTTTTTTCGCTCGGGGCACCACCGCCGGAGCATCGTCGGAGCATCACCGAAGAGCCTAACCGACAGCATTGGGGGTTTCGACGATTGGGAGGGCCGAGGGGTGTGCGCACATGATGTACGATTGGTGTTGGTACTTGGCCCTTATATTGGGCCCCTATCCCTCATCAAACCTCAAGAACTCACACCCCCTTAAAGAGCATTTGAGATTTTACAGGTTTACTGCCAGTAGCCATTAAAATGTCTGAAATGGGGACACTTTTTTCAAACGGTCACAAAATCTTCTCCACTTCAGTTTTTTTATGCCAACAAAAATACAGGGATCACCTCTACCAAATTTGGGGAAAAGCCTCTTTCTAAAAAAATTTTAAAAAATCTCGAACCGCAAAATGTTTTGAAAATAGTGAAAAACAGAAAACGGGTCGTCTTGCCACGAAACTTCACATGAAGGCTTAGGGGACCATTGTATGAATTTACAAGCCATAAAAATGGCATTGCCATGGCAGAAATATGAAGATATGGTTGAACCCACCTTCCATCCGTTTGATCCCCAGCTTGCGCATTCTACCTCTCCGACTGACTGAGCGCCCGCACGCTTATTTCGTGGGTTGGCTTAGGCATACGGAGTTCATTCCATGTCTAAGCATATGGCGTTCATTCCCAGTCTAAGATTTCGAGCCACGGTGCACATGTTGGGCTCGGGCATGTGCTGGTGCCACATTTTTTTCACCCGGGGCACCATCGTCGGAGCATCGTCGGAGAGGCTAACCGACGGCATTGGGGGTTCCGACGATTGGGGGGCCAGGGGGTGTGCGCACATGATGTGCGATGGGTGCTGGTACTTGGCCCTTATATTGGCCCCCTATCCCTCATCAAACCTCAAGAACTCACACCCCCTTAAAGGGCATTTGAGATTTTATAGGTTGGCTGCTAGTAGCCATTAAAGTGTCTGAAATGGGGACACTTTTTTCAAACGGTCACAAAACCTTCTCCACTTCGAGTTTTTAGCTGAATTTTTTTGTGTATGCAAAAAAAAATACAAGGATCATCTCTACCAAATTTGGTTACAAAAATATTTCTAAAAAAATTTTAAAAAATCCCGAACCGTAAAAAGTTTCAAAAATCATGAAAAATAGAAAACGGTTCCTCCTGCCACGAAACTTCACATGAAGGCTTAGGGAACCATTTTATGAATTTAGAAGCCATAAAAATGGCATGGGCATGGCAGAAATATGAAGATGTGCTTGAACCCACCTACCACCCGTTCGATCCTCGGCTTGCGCATTCTGGCTCTCTGGCCGGCTGAGAACCCGCATGCTCGTTTCGTGGGTTGGCTTAGGTATACGAAGTTCATTCCATGTCTAAGACCCAGCCGAACTGAGGGTTGTGGTAGCAGGACCGACAGCGGGATCGACAGCACGTAGAGAAGGATCGGGCTAATCCCCGGCTTACGCACTATGGCTCTCCGGCTGGCTGAGTGCCCACATGCTCATTTCATGGGTTGACTTAGGCATACAGAGTTCATCCCTAGCCTAAGCAAACAGAGTTTATTCCTAGTCTAAGATCGAATCGGACTAAGGGTTACGGTAGCAAGATCAATAGGATACAGGGGGGACTGGGTTGATCCTCGACTTACGCGAATACGCAAGTCGGGGATGGGCCCAGTCCCCCTTTGTGCTACCGATCCTACTACTGCAACCCTTGATCTGGTTTGATCATAAACTGGGAATGAACTCTATATGCTTAGACTGGGGAAAAACTCCGTGTGCCTAAGTCAACCCATGAAACGAGTGTGCGGGCACTCAGCCAGCCAGAAAGGCATAATGCACAAGCCAGGGATCAGCCTGGTCCCCCTCTGTGTGCTGTCGATCCCGCTACCGATCCTGCTGCCATAACCCTCGGTCTGGCTGGGGCATAGACATGGAATGAACTCTGTATGCCTAAGCCAACCCACAAATGAGTGTGCGATCGCTCAGTCGATCGGATAGGCAGATTACGCAACTCGGGGATCAGCCTGATTCCCCCTATGTGTTGTCGATCCAGCTGCTGGTCCTACTACCACAACCCTCAATCCGATCTGATCTTAGATTGGGAATGAACTCTATATGCTTAGACATGGAATGAACTTCGTATGCCTAAGCCAACCCATGAAATGAGCGTGCAAGCACTCAGCAGACCGGAGAGACAGAATGTGCAAGCTGGGGATCGGCCCGATCCCCCCTACGTCCTGTCGATCCTGCTGCCGTAACCCTCGATCCGATCCGACCTTAGATTGGGAATGAACTCTGTATGCCTAAGTCAACCCACAAAATGAGCGTACGGGCGCTAAGCCGACCAGAGAGCCATAATGCGCAAACCGGGGATCGCCCAATCCCCCTCTACGTGCTGCCTGTCCCAGTGCCATAACCCTCGGTCCGACTGGGGCTTAGACATGGAATAAACTCCCTATGCCTAAGCCAACCCACGAAACGGGCGTGCGAGCGCTCAGCCGGTCGGAGAGGTAGAATGCGCAAGCCGGAGATCGGCTCGGTCCCCCCTGCGTGCTACCGATCCTGCTACCGCAACCCTCGGTCCGATCCGATCCTAGACTAGGAATGAACTCCATATGCTTAGACTGGGGATGAACTCTGTATGCCTAAGTCAACCCACGAAACGAGTGTGCGGGCGCTCAGCTGACCAGAGAGACAGGATGCGCAAGCCAGGGATCGAACGGGTGGTAGGTGGGTTTAAGAACATCTTCATATTTCTGCCATGCCAATGCCATTTTTATGGCTTTTAAATTCATACAATGGTCCCCTAAGCCTTCATGTGAAGTTTCGTGGCAAGACGATCCGTTTTCTATTTTTCATGATTTTTGAAACTTTTTGCGGTTCGAGATTTTTTAAAATTTTTTTAGAAAGAATTTTGTCCCCAAAATTTGTCGAGGTGATCCTTGTATTTTTTTGGCATGCACAAAACAATTCAACTAAAAACTCGAAGTGGAGAAGATTTTGTGATAGTTTGAAAAAAGTGTCCCCATTTTAGACATTTTAATGGCTACTGGCAGCAAACCCATAAAATCTAAAATGCTCTTTAAGGGGGTGTGAGTTCTCGAGGTTTGATGAGGGATAAGGGGCCAATATAAGGGCCAAGTACCAGCACCCATCGCACATCATGTACGCACACCCCCCGGCCCCCCCAATCGCTGGAACCCCCGATGCCGCCGGTTAGGCTCTCCGGTGATGCTCCGATGATGGTGCCACGGGCGAAAAAAATGTGGCACCAGCACATGCCCGAGCCCAGCATGTGCACCGTGGCTCAAAATCTTAGACTGGGAATGAACTTCGTATGCTTAGACATGGAATGAACTCCGTATGCATAAGCCAACCAACGAAATGAGCGTGCGGGCACTCAGCCAGTCGAAGAGGCAGAATGCGCCAACCGAGGATTGGCCCGGTCCCCCCTACGTGCTGTCAATCCTACTGCCGTAACCCTCAGTCTGGTCTGATCTTAGACTGGGAATGAACTCCGTATGCATTAGTCAACCCACGAAACAAAAGTACAGGCGCTGAGCCGACCGAAGAGGCATAATGCGTAAGCCAAGGGTCAGCCCGATCCCCCTTTGCGTGCTATCGGTCCCGCTACCAAACCCTCAGTCTGACTGGGGCTTAGACACGGAATGAGCTCCCTATGCCTAAGCTAACCCACAAAATGGGCGTGCGGATGCTCAGTCGGCTAGAAAGGCAAAATGTGCAAGTCGAGGATCGACCCGATCCCCCTTGCGTGCTGTCGATCCTGCTACCAGAACCCTCGATCTAGTCCGATCTTACACTGGGAATGAACTCCATATGCTTAGACTAGGGATGAACTCTGTATGCCTAAGTCAACCCACGAAACGAGCGTGTGGGCGCTCAGCCGACCGAAGAGGCTGGCTGAAGAGGCATAATACACAAGCTGAGGATCGGTTCGGTCCCCCACTACGTGCTATCGATCCCGCTACCGGTCCTGCTAGCACAACCCTCAGTTCAGTTGGGGCTTAGACATGGAATGAACTCCATATGCCTAAGCCAACCCACGAAACGAGCGTGCGGGTGCTTAACCGGTCGGAGAGGTAGAATGCACAAGCCGAGGATCGGTTCGGTCCCCCTACATGCTGTCGATCCTACTACTAGTCTTGTTGCCACAACCCTCGATCCGATCCAATCTTAGACTGGGAATGAACTTCGTATGCTTAGACATGGAATGAACTCCATATGCCTAAGCCAACCCACGAAACGAGCATGTGGGTGCTCAGCCGATTGGAGAGGCAAAATGCGTAAGTCGAGGATCGATCTGATCCCCCCTATGTGCTGTCGATCCTGCTACCGCAACCTTCGATCCAGTTTGATCTTAGACTGGGAATGAACTCCGTATGCCTAAGTCAACTCACGAAACGAGCGTGCGAGCGCTGAGCTGGTCGGAGAGGCATAATGTGCAAGCCAGGTGTCATGAGCCAACCTTGTATAGGGCCATGATCGGGACTTAGGTTGCCATAAGCCACCCATGTATAGGGCCATGGCCGAGTAGATCCCTTGTGCTAGGAAAAGTGTCCCCATTTCAAACATTGTAATGGTTACTGGTAGCATAGCTTTAAAATCTCTAAGGCTCTTTAAGGGGGTGAGCCGACAGCGCAGTGTTGGGCTATCTCCTCGATTGCTATGCGAGCCTAGGCCACCCACCAAGGGCTGCCCCCTTGGCCCTGGTGATGGTGGGAGGTCCCAATGTATGATTCCTGACTATAATAAAACTCACCCCGATTGAATGTCCCGATTGTTGCCTCGATGTGTTTTTCTTTTTCTCGATGCGAATATGCCTTCTTGTGTGTGTGCTTGAGATCGATCTCGATATATTTTGTCTTATTGTGAATGCTTGGGACTAACCATGGCTTATGGTTATTTGTTCAGATATCGATCTATTGAAAGCTGACTTGGTTGGGAGCACCCATTCAAGTGCCGCACAGTCTATTGCTTGCTGAGAGAAAGCCTAGTCTGTGACACGTGGTATCAGAGCATGGTTGAGAAGTGCTAGAAAAATGGATGAGATAGCCACAAGTGGTGGACCCAATCATCAATAGAGAATTGAGGAACTTGAGGCCGCAGTGGCTGCAATGAAAACTCATATGGTGACTAAAGATCGAGTAAGAGAGATCGAGACAACCCAGCGGGAGTTGTCCGGTACTCTCCACAATGTGAGCGAATAGGCTAGAGATGCCTTGAACATTCTCCAAAAGGAGTTTGAGGAGATCAGAGCACAGGTGAGCATCCTACAAATGGCTGTGGCTAGATCGAGTTCGAGCTCGATGGAAAGGGGAAAAAGGCCCAAGGTGCCGGAGCCTCGATGCTATGAGGGGGCAAGGGATGCTAAGAAACTTGAAAATTTCTTGTTTGACATGAAGCAGTACTTTTGAGCTGTACACACAGATTCAGAGGAAGACAAGGTAGCAATGGCATCGATGTACCTCACAGGGGATGCCAAGCTGTGGTAGCGCTCCAAGTTTGTCAATGACGAGTTCTGATTAAGACTTGGACGGATTTGAAGCGAGAATTGAAAAACCAGTTTTTCCTTGAGAATGTGGAGTGTATGGCTCGAAGTAGACTTCGAGAATTGGTGCAAACAAGAACGGTGTGAGAGTTTGTAAGAAACTTTTCTACCCTGATGTTGGATATTCAAAACATGTCTGAAAAGGACAAGATGTTTTATTTTCTTGAGGGCCTCAAGCCTTGGGCAAGGACAGAACTACAAAGGCAGAAAGTGCAAGCTGTGGCCACGGCCATGGCTATAGCTAAACGTCTCCATGATTACAATGATGGCTCTTCAAAATGGAAAAATCCTCCATCAGCTGGCAGTAGCTTCAACTTTGGGAGTGGGGGAAAGATGACAAGGTTAGACCGGCCCTTCAGTGGGGGATCAGACAAGAGGTCCTTTAGTCGAGATAGCACCCAACCCAAGACAAGCAACGCAGGGATTTTCAAGCCTAGGAAACCGCTAGCTTGCTTTCTTTGCAAGGGGCCGCATCGGGTGGCTGAATGCCCACACAAGGGAGCCCTTAATGCCTTAAGGATCTCGTCTCAAGAGTCTGCAAAAATACCAGAGAGCGTTGAAGAAGCTGAAGAGGAGCCAACCAGGATGGGTTCAATAAAGTTCCTCAATGTCTTTTGCACCCAATTGAACATTATAAAAAAATAGCAGAGTAGAGGCTTAATGTATGTGAACTTGATGATCAATGAGAAAGCCACTAAGGTTATGGTGGATACGGGTGCAATCGACATTTTCATCACACCAGAAGAAGCAAAAAAGTGTGGTCTTCAGATTAGTAAAGACTGTGGATGAATGAAGGTGGTCAACTCGCCAGCCTTTATGATTAGTGGAAGCTCCAAGAGTGTGACAACCTGATTGGGGCCATGGGAAGGGAAGGTAGACTTTACTGTTTCCCCCATGGATGACTTTGATGTTGTTCTCAGATTGGACTTCATGATGTTGGCTCAGGTCATCCCTATCCCCGCCGCTAGCTACTTGTTGTTCTTAGGGGAAAACCCATGTGTGGTGCCAGCCAACATCTTACCAAAGAGTAGGAAGAAAATGATTTTAGCTTTGTAGTTCAAGAAAGGGGTAAAGAGAGGGGAACCTTCCTTTGTGGCTGTGTCAATCTATAAAGAAGAGTCGAAAGTAGAACCAATACCTGATGGTATGGGAAAAGTGTTGGAAGAATTCAAAGAGGTGATGCCAGAAATGTTGCCTAAGGTTCTACCCCCTCGACGAGTAATGGACCATGAAATTGAGCTCCTCTCAAGAACAAAACCCCCTGCTAGAGCTCTTTACCACATGGCCCCGCCAGAGTTGGCCGAACTAAGAAAACAGTTAGATAAGCTACTACAAGTGGGGTTTATCAAACCATCAAAGGCTCCTTTTGGAGCACCAGTGCTATTTTAAAAGAAGCATGATGGAAGTTTATGATTATGTGTTGACTATAGGGCCCTGAACAAAGTCACTGTAAGAAACAAATATCCCATCCCCTTTATAGCAACTTGTTTGATCAATTGAGCCGGGCCAAGTACTTTTCCAAATTGGACCTGAGATCTGGCTACCATCAGGTCAGAATCGTTGAGGGAGATGAGCCAAAGACCACTTGTGTGACACGGTATGGTGCATTTGAATTTCTTGTTATGCCCTTTGGACTGACCAATGCTTCTGCCACATTTTGTACATTGATGAATCAGGTATTCCATGACTACCTAGACAAATTTGTAGTCATCTATTTAGATGATATAGTGGTATATAGCTCCACCTTGGAAGAACATCAAGAACACCTGCACCAGTTATACGTAAAAGGGAGAAGTGTGCATTTGCTCAGACCCAAATCCATTTTCTCAATCACATTGTCGAACGTGGCCACATTTGAATGGACATGGAAAAGGTTAGGACCATCAAGGAGTGGACAACACCGAAGAACGTTAGTGAGCTCCGCTCATTTTTGGGACTAGCCAACTATTATAGAAGGTTTGTGGAAGGGTACTCTTGCAAGACCATGACCCTCATGGAGCTATTGAAGAAGGAGCATAAATGGTGTTGGACGAGTGAGTGCCAAAAGGCTTTCAAGGGATTGAAATATGTTATTATGAAGGATCCCATCTTAGCTCTCTCTGATATTGAAAAGCCTTTTGAAGTTCAGATGGATGCATCTGATTTTGCTATTAGAGGAGTGCTTTTGCAACAACATCAACCAGTAGCATTTGAAAGTAAGAAGCTAAGTGAAGCTGAAAGGAAATATACGACCCAAGAAAAAGAACTCCTGGCGATGGTTCACTGCTTGAGGGCTTGGTGACATTACTTGTTGGGTTCACACTTTGTCATGAAGATAGACAATGCGGCCGTTAGCCATTTTCTCACCCAACCAAGGCTTACGGGAAAACAAGCTAGGTGGCAAGAATTTTTAGTGGAGTTCAACTTTTGTTTTGAGCACACCACTGGAAAGACCAATCAAGTGGCCGATGCATTGAGCAGGCGAGCAGATTTAGTGGCCCTTAGAAGAATTGCCCCAATGGTGACTAGCAGAGCCACTATAGACATTCACAAGTTGATTGGAGATCACTTAGGGAAGGACCCGCAAGCTTGTGCCATCCTAAAGCTAGTGGAAGAAGGGAAGTCCAAGTACTTCTGGCAAGAAAATAGGATCTTATAGACCAAGGGGCCTCGAGTGTTTATGCCAAGAGCAAAAGGTCTGAGATAGATACTGATGAGGGAATGTCATGACACACTATGGGCGGAACACCCGGGCTGGCAACACACTTTGGCATTATTGAAACAGAGATACTATTGGCCTCACATGCGACAAGATGTGATGGACTATACGAAGACTTTCCTCATTTGCCAACAAGACAAGGTTGAAAGAAGAAAACCTGCAAGCATGCTTGATCCACTACCAGTACCCGTCAAACTGTGGGAAAGCATCTCCCTCGATTTAATTTCAAGCCTACCCAAGGTTGGTGACCTTGGAGCTATTTTGGTGGTGATTGACCGGTTCTCTAAGTACACCACATTCATTCCCGCTCACAAGTATTGCACAATGAAAGACACAGCTCGACTATTGTTCAAACATGTGGTCAAATACTGGGGCCTCCCTCAAAACATTGTTAACGATCAAGATCCGAGATTCACAGGGTCCTTCTAGAGAGAACTTTTCAAGATATTGGGGTCCCAACTCAACATCTCCTTAAGCTATCACCCTTAAATCGATGGTCAAACGAAACGGTTCAATAGATTATTAAAGGAATACTTGAGGCACTTTGTTCAAGCCAATCAGAAAGACTGGCCTTCATTATTGGACATGACTCAACTCTGCTTTAATTCCAACAAAAGCTCTTCCACCAATAAGAGCCCATTTGAGGTGGTCACCAGACAATTACCAAGGCTACCCCACATTTTCTTGGAACAATATGGAGGAAAGAATCCGGAGCCTTCAATCTCAGCAAGGAGTGGAAACAAAACATAGAGATTGCACAAGCCTACCTGGAGAAAGCATCAAAACAGATGAAAAAATGGGCAGACAAAGGTCGTAGGGCTCAACAATTTCAAGTTGGTGATTTGGTTTTTGTTTGACTAGTTCCTGAATAAATTAGGTTCTTAAGAAAGAGAGATCGTAGACTGGTGCACAAATATGAAGGTCTAGTAAGGGTCCTTTCCAAGGTGGGGAATGCTTCTTACAAAATCAACCCACCAAAGTGCATGAAAGTGCACCCAGTATTTCATGTGAGCAACCTGAAACCTTTCCATGCAGATCCTACAGATGCTAGCCAAAGGGAGCCAACCAGAGCTACCATCACCATGAAACCACCCTCAGAGCGTCAAGTCGAAGAGATCTTAGCTGACAGGGAAACCAAGATATCTCGAAGACTAATTCGAGAGTACTTAGTGAAGTGGGAGGGATTAGGACTAGAAGAAACTAACTGGGAGAGAGAACACGACCTCCAAAGATTTCAAAGGAAGATCAAAGAATTTCAAGCCAGCAAGTCGACGAGGACATCGATAGAATAGGTGGGGGAGGATGTCATGAGCCAACCTTGTATAGGGCCATGACCGGGACTTAGGTTGCCATAAGCCACCCATGTATAGGGCCATGGCTGGGTAGATCCCTTGTGCTAGGAAAAGTGTCCCCATTTCAAACATTGTAATGGTTATTGGTAGCATAGCTCTAAAATCTCTAAGGCTCTTTAGCGGGGTGAGCCGACAGCGTAGTGTTGGGCTGTCTCACCGGTTGCTATGCGAGCCTAGGCCACCCATCAAGGGTTGCCCCTAGCCTTGGTGATGGTGGGAGGTCCCGATGTATGATTATCGACTATAATAAAACTCACCCCGATTGAATGTCCCAATTGTTACCTCGATGTGTTTTTCTTTTTCTCAATGCGAATATGCCTTCTTGTGTGTGTGCTTGAGATCGGTCTTGATATACTATGTCTTATTGTGAATACTTGGGACTAACCATGGCTTATGGTTATTTGTTCAGATATCGATCTATTGAAAGCTGACTTGGTTGGGAGCGCCCATTCAAGTGCCGCACGGTCTATTGCTTGCTGAGAGAAAGCTTAGTCCATGACACCGGGGACCGGCCCGGTCCCCTTCTGCGTGCTGCCAGTACCACTACCACAACCCTCGGTCCGACTGGGGCTTAGACATGGAATGAACTCCCTATGCCTAAGCCAACCCACAAAACGGGGGTGCAGGTGCTCAGTCGATCGGAGAGACAGAATGCACAAGCCGGGGATCAGCCCGGTCCCCCCTGCATGCTATCGATCCTACTGCCGCAACCCTCGGTCTGATCCAATCCTAGAATGGGAATGAACTCTGTATGCTTAGACTGGGGATGAACTTCGTATGCCTAAGTCAACCCACGAAACGAGCGTGCAGGCACTCAGCCGACCGGAGAGGCAGAATGCGCAAGCTGGGGATCGAACGGGTGGTAGGTGGGTTCAAGCACATCTTCATATTTCTGTCATGCCAATGCCATTTTTATGGCATGTAAATTCATACAATGGTCCCTAAGCCTTGATGCGAAGTTTCGTGGCAAGACGACCCGTTTTCTATTTTTCACGATTTTTGAAACTTTTTACGATTCGGGATTTTTTAAAATTTTTTTAGAAAGAGTTTTGTCCCCAAATTTGGTAGAGGTGATCCTTTTATTTTTGTTGGCATGCACAAAACAATCCAGCTAAAAACTTGAAGTGGAGAAGATTTTGTGACTGTTTGAAAAAAGTGTCCCCATTTCAGACACTTTAATGGCTACTGGCAGCAAACCTATAAAATCTCAAATGCTCTTTAAGGGGGTGTGAGTTCTTGAGGTTTGATGAAGGATAGGAGGCCAATATAAGGGCCAAGTACCAGCACCCATCGCACATCATGTGCACACACCCCCCGGCCACCCAAAATGCCGTCGATTAGGCTCTCCGACGATGGTGCCCCGGGCGAAAAAAATGTGGCACCAGCACATGCCCGAGCCCAGCATGTGCATCGTGGCTCAAAATCTTAGACTGGGAATGAACTCCGTATGCTTAGACATGGAATAAACTCCGTATGCTTAAGCCAACCCACGAAACGAGCGTGCGGGCGCTCAGCCAGTCGGAGAGGCAGAATGCAGAAGCCGGGGATCAGCCTAGTCCCCCCCCAGCGTGCTGTTGATCCTGCTGCCACAACCCTCAGTCTGGTTTGATCTTAGACTGGGAATGAACTCCGTATGCATAAGTCAACCCACGAAATGAGCGTGCGGGCACTAAGCCAGCCAAAGAGGCATAATGCGTAAGCCAGGGACCAACCCGATCCCCCTTTGCGTGCTGCCAGTCCCGCAGCCACAACCCTCGGTCCGACTGGGGCTTAGACATGGAATGAACTCCCTATGCCTAAGCCAACCCATGAAATGGGCGTGCGTGCGCTCAGCCGATCGGAGAGGTAGAATACGCAAGTCGGGGATCAGCCCGATCCCTCCTGCGTGCTATCGATGCTACTGTCGCAACCCTCAGTCCGGTCTGATCTTAGCTTGGGAATGAACTTCGTATGCTTAGACTGGGGATGAACTCCGTATGCCTAAGTCAACCCATGAAACGAGCGTGCGGGTGCTCAACCCGGCTGGAGAGGCATAATGCGTAAGCCGGGGATCAACCCGATCCCCCTCTGCATGCTGTCGATCCCACTATCGATCCTGCTGCCACAACCCTTAGTCCTGCTGGGGCTTAGACATGGAATGTACTCCGTATGCCTAAGTCAACCCATGAAATGAGCGTACAGGTGCTCAGCCAGCCAAAGAGGCAGAATGCGCGAGTTGAGGATTGGCCCGGTCCCCCTCTGCGTGCTATCGATCCTGCTGCTGGACCTGCTACTGCAACCCTCGGTCTGGTCTGATCTTAGACTGGGAATGAACTTCGTATGCTTAGACATGGAATGAAATCTGTATGCCTAAGCCAACCCACGAAACGAGTATGCGAGCGCTCAGCCGACCGAAGAGGCAAAATGCGCAAGTCGGGGATCGACCCAGTCCCCCCTACGTGCTGTTGATCCTACTGCTACAACCCTCATTCTGATCCGATCTTAGACTGGGAATGAACTCCGTATGCCTAACTCAAACCATGAAACGAGCGTGCGGGTGCTGAGCTGGCTGAAGACGCATAACGCATAAGCCAGGGATCAGTTCGGTCCCCCTCTGCGTGCTGTCGATCCCCCTGCCACAACCCTCGATCCGACTGGGGCTTAGACATGGAATGAACTCCCTATCCCTAAGCCAACCCACGAAACGGGCGTGTGGGCGCTTAGCCGGCCGGAGAGGCAGAATACGTAAATCGGGGATCAGCCCGGTCCCCGCTGCATGCTATCGATCTTGCTACCGTAACCCTCGGTCTGATCCGATCTTAGACTGGGAATGAACTCTATATGCTTAGACTAGGGATGAACTCCGTATGCATAAGTCAACCCATTAAAACGAGCGTGTGGGCGATCAACCGACCAGAGAGGCAGGATGTGCAGGCCAAGGATCGAACAAGTGGTAGATGGGTTCAAGCACATCTTCATATTTCTGCCATGCCAATGCCATTTTTATGGCTTGTAAATTCATACAATGGTCCCCTAAGCCTTCATGTGAAGTTTCATGGCAAGACGACCCGTTTTCTATTTTTCACGATTTTTAAAACTTTTTACGGTTCGGGATTTTTTAAACTTTTTTTAGAAAGAGTTTTGTCCCCAAATTTGGTAAAGGTGATCCTTGTAGTTTTTTTGGCATGCAAAAAAAAATTCAGCCAAAAACTCGAAGTGGAGAAGATTTTGTGACCATTTGAAAAAAGTGTCCCCATTTTAGACACTTTAATGGCTATTGGCAGCAAGCCTATAAAATCTCAAATGCTCTTTAAGGGGGTGTGAGTTCTCGAGGTTTGATGAGGGATAAGGGGCCAATATAAGGGCCAAGTACCAGCACCCATCGCACATCATGTGTGCACACCCCTTCGGCCCCACCAATCATCGGAACCCCCAATGCCATCGGTTAGGCTCTCCGACGATGCTCCGACGATGGTGCCTCGAGCAAAAAAAATACAGCACCAGCACATGCCCGAGCCCAGCATGTGCACTGTGGCTCAAAATCTTAGACTGGAAATGAACTTCGTATGCTTCGACATGGAATGAACTCCGTATGCCTAAGCCAACCCATGAAACGAACGTGCGGACGCTCAACCCGTCGAAGAGGCAAAATCTGCAAGCCGAGGATCAGCCCGGTCCCCCCTGTATGCTGTCAATCCTATTACCACAACCTTTGATCTGGTCTGATCTTAGACTGGGAATGAACTCATATGCATAAGTCAACCCACGAAACGAGCGTGCTGGTACTGAGCCGATCGAAGAGGCATAATGCGCTGGCCGAGGATCGGCCTGGTCCCCCTCTGTGTGCAGCAGGTCCCACTACCACAACCCTCGGTCTGGCTGGGGTTTAGACATGGAATGAACTCTTATGCCTAAGCCAACCTGTGAAACGGGCATGCGGGTGCTCAGCCAGTTGGAGAGGTAGAATACGCAAGCTGGGGATCGGCCCGATCCCCCCTGCGTGTTGTCGATCCTACTGTTGCAACCCTCATTCCGGTCTGATCTTAGACTGGGAATGAACTCCGTATGCCTAAGTCAAACCAAGAAATGAGCGTGCGAGCGCTCAGCCGACTGGAGAGGTCGACCGGAAAGGCATAATGCGCAAGTCGGGGATCAGCCCGATCCCTCTCTACGTGCTGCCGATCCCGCTGCCGGTCCTACTGCCACAACCCTCGGTCCGATTAGGGCTTAGACATGGAATGAACTCTGTATGCCTAAGCCAACCCACGGAACGAGCGTGCAGGCGTTCAATCGACCGAAGAGGTAGAATGCGCAAGCCAGGGATCGACCCGATCCCCCCCTGCGTGCTGTTGATCCTATTGCTGGTCCTACTGCTGGTCCTGCTGTCACAACCCTCGGTCCAGTCTTAGACTGGAAATGAACTCCATATGCTTAGACATGGAATGAACTCCGTATGCCTAAGCCAACCCATAAAATGAGCATGTAGGGTCTCAGCCGGTCGGAGAGGTAAAATGCGTAAGTCGAGGACCGACCTAGTCCCCCCTATATGCTGTCAATCCTGCTGCTGCAACCCTCGATCTGATCTGATCTTAGACTGGGAATGAACTCTGTATGACTAAGTCAACCCACGAAACGAGCGTACGGGCGCTGAGTCAGTCGAAGAGGCATAATGCGCAAGTCAAGGATTGGCCTGGTCCCCCTCTGCGTGCTGTCGGTCCCGCTACCACAACCCGTGGTCTGGTTGGGGCTTAGACATGGAATGAACTCCCTATGCCTAAGCCAACCCACGAAACGGACGTGCGGGCGTTCATCCGGCCGAAGAGGCAGAATGCGCAAGCTGGGGATCAGCTCGGTCCCTCTTGCATGCTGTTGATCCTGTTGTCACAACCCTCGGTCCGGTCCGATCTTAGACTGGGAATGAACTACGTATGCATCAACCCATGAAACGAAGGTGTGGGCACTGAGCTGATCGAAGAGGCATAATGCGCAAGCCGGGGATCGACCCGGTCCCTCTCTGCATGCTGCCAGTCCCGCTACCATAACCCTCGGTCCGGCTGGGGCTTAGACATGGAATGAACTCCCTATGCCTAAGCCAACCCACGAAATGGGAGTGCGGGCGTTCAGTCGGTCGGAGAGGTAGAATGTGAAAGTCAGGGATTGGCCCGGTCCCCCCTACGTGCTACCGATCCTGCTGCTGCAACCCTCGGTCCAGTCCGATCTTAGACTGGGAATTAACTCCGTATGCTTAGACTAGGGATGAACTCCGTATGCTTAAGTCAACCCATGAAACGAGCGTGCGAGCACTCAACCGGTCGGAGAGGCCGGTCGGAGAGGCATAATGCGTAAGCCGGGATCAGCCCGGTTCCCCTCCATGAGATGTCGATCCCGCTGTCGATCTTGCTGCCACAACCTTCGGTCCAGCTAGGGCTTACACATGGAATGAACTTCGTATGCCTAAGCCAACCAACGAAATGAACGTGCGGGCGCTGAGGCATAATGCCCTGAGGCACAAGTCGAAGAGGCATAATGCGCAAGCTAAGGATTGGCCCGATCCCCCACTACGTGCTGCCGATCCCACTGGCACAACCCTCGGTCTGGCTTGGGCTTAGACATGGAATGAACTCCCTATGCCTAAGCCAACCCACGAAACGGGCGTGTAGGCGTTCAGCCAGTCGGAGAGGCAAAATGCGTAAGCTGAGGATCGGCCAGGTCCCCCCTGCGTGCTGTCGATCCTGCTGCCACAACCCTCGGTCTGACTGGGGCCTAGACATGGAATGAACTCTGTATGCCTAAGCCAACCCACAAAATAAGCGTGCGAACGCTCAGTCGGTCGGAGAGGCAGAATGCGCAAGACGAGGATCGGTCCAGTCCCCCCCTTCGTGCTGCCGATCCTGCTGCTGGTCCTGCTACCGCAACCCTCGGTTCGGTCCTATCTTAGACTGGGAATGAACTCCGTATGCTTAGACATGGAATGAACTCCGTATGCCTAAGCCAACCCATGAAACGAGCGTGCGGGCACTCAACCGACCGGAGAGGCAGAATGCGTAAGTCGGGGACCGGCCCAATCCCCCCTGCGTGCTGTCGATCTTGCTACTGCAACCCATAGTTCTGTCCGATCTTAGACTGGGAATGAACTCCGTATGCCTAAGTCAACCTATGAAACAAGCGTACGGGTGCTGAGCCGGCCGAAGAGGCATAATGCACAAGTCGGGGACCGGCTGGGTCCCCCTCTACGTGCTACCGGTCCCGTTACCATAACCTTAGGTCTGGCTGGGGCTTAGCCATAGAATGAACTCCCTATGCCTAAGCCAACCAATGAAATGGGCGTGCGGGCGCTCAGTCAGCCGAAGAGGCAGAATGCGTAAGCCGGGGATCGGCTCGGTCCCTCTTACATGCTATCGATCCTGCTACTGCAACCCTCGGTCCGGTCCGATCTTAGACTGGGAATGAACCCCGTATGCTTAGACTAGGGATGAACTCCATATGCCTAAGTCAACCAATGAAATGAGCATGCGAGCACTCAGCCGGTCAGAGAGGCCAGTCGGAGAGGCATAATGCGCAAGTCGGGATCAGCCTGATTCCTCTCCACGTGCTGCCAATCCCGTTGTCGATCCTGCTGCCACAACCTTCGGTCCGATCGGGGCTTAGACAAGGAATGAACTTCGTATGCCTAAGCCAACCCATGAAATGAACGTGCGGACGCTGAGGCATAATGCACTGAGGTGCAAGTCGGAGAGGCATAATGCGCAAGCTGAGGATCGGCCCGGCCCCCCACTGCATGCTGTCGGTCCCGCTGCCACAACCCTCGATCTGGATTGGGCTTAGACATGGAATGAACTCCCTATGCCTAAGCCAACCCACGAAACGGGCGTGTAGGCGCTCAACCGGTCGGAGAGGTAGAATGTGCAAGCTGGGATCGACCAGGTCCCCCCTGCTTGCTGTCGATCCTGCTGCCACAACCCTCGGTCCGGCTGGGGCTTAGACATGGAATGAACTCCGTATGCCTAAGCCAACCCACAAAATGAGCGTGCGAGCGCTCAGCTGATCGGAGAGGCAGAATGCACAAGCCGGGGATCAGTCCAGTCCCTCCCTTTGTGCTGTCGATCCTGCTGCTGGTCCTACTACTGCAACCCTTGGTTCAGTCCTATCTTAGACTGGGAATGAACTCCGTATGCTTAGACATTGAATGAACTCCGTATGCCTAAGCCAACCCACGAAACGAGCGTGTGGGTGCTCAGCCGACCGGAGAGGCAGAATGCGTAAGCCAGGGATCGACCCGATCCCCCCTCCGTGCTGTCGATCTTACTACTGCAACCCACAGTTTGATCCGATCTTAGACTGGGAATGAACTCCATATGCCTAAGTCAACCTACGAAATGAGCGTGCAGGCACTGAACCGGCTGGAGAGGAATAATGCGTAAGCCAGGGATCGACTCGGTCCTCCTATGCGTGTTACCGGTCCCATTACCACAACCCTTGATCTGGCTGGGGCATAGACATGGAATGAACTCCCTATGCCTAAGCCAACCAACGAAACGGGCGTGTGGGCGCTCAGTCAGTCGGAGAGGCAGAATGCGTAAGCCGGGGATCGACCCGGTCCCTCTTGCGTGCTATCGATCCTACTACCGTAACTCTCAGTCTGGTCTGATCTTAGACTGGGAACGAACTCCGTATGCTTAGACTAGGGATGAAATCCGTATGCCTAAGTAAACCCATGAAACAAACGTGTGAGCACTCAACCGGTCAGAGAGGCTGGTCGGAGAGGCATAATGCGCAAGTCAAGATCAGCCCGGTTCCCCTCCACGTGTTGTCGATCCCGCTATCGATCCTGCTGGCACAACCTTCGGTCCGACTGGGGCTTAGACATGGAATGAACTCCATAGGCCTAAGCCAACCCACAAAATGAACGTGCGGGCGCCCAACTGACTGGAGAGGCAGAATACACAAGCCGAGGATCGGTCTGGTCCCCTCCTTCATGCCTGTCGATCCTGCTGCTGGTCCTACTACCACAACCCTCGGTTCGATCCGATCTTAGATTGGGAATGAACTCCGTATGCCTAAGCCAACCAATGAAATGAGCATACGGGCTTTCAGTCGATCGGAGAGGTAGAATGCATAAGCTGGGGATCAACCCGATCCCCCCTACGTGGTGTCGATCCTGCTACTGCAACCCTTGGTCTGGTTCGATCTTAGACTGGGAATGAACTTCGTATGCCTAAGTCAACCCATGAAACGAGCTTGTGGGCACTGTGGCATAATGCGCTGAGGCACAAGTCGGAGAGGCATAATGTGCAAGCTGAAGATCGACCCGGTCCCCCTCTACGTGCTACCCGCTACCACAACCCTCAGTCTGGCTTGGGCTTAGACATGGAATGAACTCCCTATGCCTAAGCCAACCTATGAAACGGGCGTGTAGGCACTCAATCGGTCGGATAGGAGAATGCACAAGCGGGGATCGACCAGGTCCCCCTACGTGCTGTCGATCCTGCAGCCACAACCTTCGGTCCAGTTGGGGCTCTTAGCCGACCGGAGAGGTAGAATGCGCAAGCCGGGGATTGGTCCAGTCCCCCCCTTTCTGCTACTGGTCCTGCTACCACAACCCTTGGTTCGATCCTACCTTTGACTGGGAATGAACTCCGTATACTTAGACATGGAATGAACTCCGTATGCCTAAGCCAACCCATGAAATGAGTGTACGGGTGCTCAGCAGATCGGAGAGGCAAAATGCGCAAGCTCGGGACTGACCCGATCCCCCCTGTATGCTGTCGATCTTGCTGTTGCAACCCACAGTTCGGTCCGATCTTAGATTGGGAATGAACTCCGTATGCCTAAGTCAACCTACAAAATGAGCGTATGGGTGCTGAGCCGGCCAGAGAGGCATAATGCGCAAGTTGGGGATCAGCTCGATCCCCTTCTGCGTGCTGTAGGTCGTGCTACCATAACCCTCAGTCTGGCTGGGGCTTAGACATGGAATGAACTCCCTATGCCTAAGCCAACCAACGAAACGAGCGTGCGGGCGCTCAGTCGGTCGGAGAGGCAGAATGCGTAAGTCGAGGATTGGCCCGATCCATTTTGTGTGCTGTCGATCCTGCTATCGTAACCCTCGGTCCGATCCGATCTTAGACTGGGAAAAAACTCCATATGCTTAGACTAGGGATGAACTTCGTATGCCTAAGTCAACCAACGAAACGAGCATGCGGGCGCTCAGTCAACCAGAGAGGCAGGATGCGTAAGCCGGGGATCGAATGGGTGGTAGGTGGGTTCAAGTAGATCTTCATATTTCTGCCATGGTAATGCCATTTTTATGGCTTGTAAATTCATACAATGGTCTCCTAAGCCTTCATGTGAAGTTTCGTGGCAAGACGACCAGTTTTCTATTTTTCATGATTTTTGAAACTTTTTTTGGTTCGAGATTTTTTGAAAATTTTTTTAGAAAGAATTTTGCCCCCAAATTTGGTAGAGGTGATCCTTGTATTTTTCTTGGCAAGCATAAAAAATTTCAGCTAAAAACTCAAAGTGGAGAAGATTTTGTGACCGTTTCAAAAAACTGTCCCCATTTCAGACACTTTAATGGCTACTAGTAGCAAACCTATAAAATCGCAAATCCTCTTTAAGAGGGTATGAGTTCTTGACTTTTGATGAGGGATAGGGGGCCAGTATAAGGTCCAAGTACCAGCACCCATCTCACATCATGTGCGCACATCCCCCGGCCCCCCCAATCGTCAGAACCCTCAATACCTGCCTGAGCCTAGTATGTGCACTGTGGCTCAAAATCTTAGACTAGGAATGAACTCTGTATGCTTAGACATGGAATGAACTCCGTATGCCTAAGCCAACCCATGAAACAAGCGTGCGAGCGCTCAGCCGACCGAAGAGGCAGATTGCACAAGCCAGGGATCAACCCCGATCCCCCCTACGTGCTGTCAATCCTACTGCCGCAACCCTCGATCTGATCCGATTTTAGACTGGGAATGAACTTTGTATGCATAAGTCAACCCATGAAACAAGCGTGCGAGCGCTGAGTCGATCAAAAAAGCATAATGCGTAAGCTGAAGATCGGCCCGGTCCCCCTCTGTGTGCTACCGGTCCCGCTGCCATAACCCTCGGTCCGGCTGGGGCTTAGACATGGAATGAACTCCCTATGCCTAAGCCAACCCACGAAACGGGTGTGCGGATGCTCTACCGATCGGAGAGGAAGAATGCGCAAGCCGGAGATCGGCTCGGTCCCCTCTGCGTGCTGCTGATCCTGCTGCTACAACCCTCGATCTGATCCGATCTTAGACTGGGAATGAACTTTGTATGCTTAGAGTAAGCGTGCGGGTGCTCAACGATAGGAGAGGCTGATCAGAGAGGCATAATGTCAAGTCGAGGATCAGCTGATCCCCCTCGGTGTGCTACCGATCTCGCTGTCGGTCCTGCTACCACAACCCTCGGTCTGGCCTAGACTTAGACATGGAATGAATTTCGTATGCCTAAGCCAACCCACGAAACGAGCGTGCGGGCACTCAGCTTGCTGGAGAGGCAGAATGTGCATGTCATGGATCGACCTGGTCCCTCTTGTGTGCTATAGATCCTACTGTTGTAACCTTTGATCCGATCTGATCTTAGAATGGCAATGAACTTCATATGCATAAGTCAACCCATGAAACGAGTGTTCAAAAGTTGAATCGACCGAAGAGGCATAATGCGCAAGCTGGAGATCAGCCCGATCCCCCTCTGCGTACTGCCGGTCCCGTTGCCACAACCCTCAGTCCGGTTGGGGCTTAGACATGGAATGAACTCCCTATCCCTAAGCCAACGTATGAAACGGGTGTGTGGGTGCTTAGCCGACCGGAGGGGTAGAATGCGTAAGTCAGGGATCGGCCCGGTATCATTTGCATGCTACCGATCCTACTGATGCAACCCTCCGTCTGGTCTGATCTTAGACTGGGAATGAACTCCGTATGCTTAGGCTAGGGATGAACTCCGTATGCCTAAGTCAACCCATGAAACGAACGTGCGAGCTCTCAATCGACCGGAGAGGTTGGTCGAAGAGGCATAATGCACAAGTTAGGGATCAGCCTGGTCCCCCTCTGTATGCTATCGATCCTGTTGCCGGTCCTGTTGCCACAACCCTCGGTCCAGCTGGGGCTTAGGCATGGAATGAACTCCGTATGCCTAAGCCCACCCATGAATCGAGCATGCGAGCGCTCAACTGGTCAAAAAGGCAAAATGCTCAAGCCGAGGATCAAACCAGTCCCCATTACGTGCTGTCGATCCTACTATCGCAACCCTCAGTTCGATTCGATCTTAGACTGGGAATGAACTCCGTATGCATAAGTCAACCCAGGAAACGAGCGTACGGGTGCTGAGCCGACCAAAGAGGCATAATGCCCAAGCTGAGGATCGGCCCGGTCCCCCTCTGTGTGCTGCTGGTCCCGCTGCCACAATCCTTGGTCCGGTTGGGGCTTAGACATGGAATGAATTCTGATGCCTAAGCCAACCCATGAAACAGGTGTGCGGGTGCTCAATCGATCGGAGAGGTAAAATACGTAAGCCAGGGATCGGCCTGAACCCCCCAGCGTGGTACCGATCTTGCTGTCGTAACCCTTGGTCTGGTCTGATCTTAGATTGAGAATGAACTTCGTATACTTAGACTTGGGATGAACTCCGTATGTCACAGTCAACCCATGAAACGAGGGTGCGGGCGCTCAGTCGGCTGGAGAGGCATAATGCGTAAGCCGAGGATCATCCCGATCCCCCTCTGCGTGCTGTCGATCCAGCTGTCGGTCTTGTTGCCACAACCCTCAATCCGGTTGGGGCTTAGACATGGAATGAACTCCATATGCCTAAGCCAACCCATGAAATGAGCGTACGGGCACTCAGCTGGCCGGAGAGGCAGAATGCGCAAGTCGAGGATCAGCCCGGTCCCCCCTGCGTGCTATCGATCCTGCTGCCGCAACCTTCGGTCCGGTCTGATTTGAGACTGGGAATGAACTCTGTATGCATAAGTTAACCCACAAAACGAGCGTGTGGTCGCTGAGCCGACTGAAAAGGCATAATGCGCAAGCCGGAGATCAGTCCAGTCCCTTTTTGCGTGCTGTCGGTCCCGCTGCCACAACCTTCGATCTGGCTGGGGCTTAGACATGGAATCAACTCCCTATGCCTAAGCCAACCCACGAAATGGACGTGCAGGCGCTCAACAGCCCGGAGAGGCAGAATGCGTAAGCCGGGGACCTGCCTGGTCCCCCTGCGTGCTGTCGATCCTGCTACCGCAACCCTCGATTCGGTCCGATCTTAGACTGGGAATGAACTCTGTAAGCTTAGACTGGGGATGAACTCCGTATGCCTAAAGCAACCCATAAAATGAGCATTCCAGTGCTCAGCCGGCCAGAGAGGCAGAATGCGCAAGCCGGGTATTGGTCCAATCCCCTCTGCGTGCTGCCGATCTTGCTGTCGCAACACTCGATTTGGTCCGATCTTAGATTGAGAATGAACTCTGTATGCTTAGACATGGAATGAACTCCGTATGCCTAAGCCAACCCCTGAAACGAGCGGGCGGCTGCCAGTCGGTCAGAGAGGCAGAATGCGCAAGCCAGGGATTGGCTCGGTCCCCTTTGTGTGCTATCAATCCTACTGCCACAACCCTAGGCCCAGTCTGATCTTAAGCTGGGAATGATCTCCGTAAGCCTAAGTCAACCCATGAAATGAGCGTGCGGGTGCTGAGCTGGTCGAAAAGGCATAATGAGCAAGTCGAGGATCGGCCCGGTCCCCCTCTATGTGTTGTCGGTCCCGCTGCCACAACCCTCGGTTCAGCTGGGGCTTAGACATGCAATGAATTCCCTATGCCTAAGCCAACCCACGAAATGGGCGTGCAGGGCGCTCAGCCAATCGGAGAGGCAAAATGCGCAAGTCGAGGATCGGCCTGGTCCCCCCTGCGTGCTGCCGTAACCCTCAGTCCGGTCTGATCTTAGACTGGGAATGAACTCCGTATGCTTAGATTAGGGATGAACTTCGTATGCCGACGTCAACCCATGAAACGAGCATGCGGGCGCTCAACCAGCCGAAGAGGCATAATGCGCAAGCTGAGGATCAGCCCGGTCCCCCTCTGCATGCTACCGATCCCGCTGCCAGTCCTGCTGTCACAACCCTCGATCCGACTGGTGCTTAGATATGGAATGAACTCCGTATGCCTAAGCCAACCTGCGAAACGAACGTACGGGCGCTCAGTCGGTCGGAGAGGCAGAATGCGCAAGCTGGGGATCGACTCGGTCCCTCCTTGCCTGCTGCCCATCCTACTGCTGGTCCTGCTGCTGTAACCCTCGGTCCGGTCCGATCGTAGACTGGGATTGAACTCCGTATGCTTAGACATGGAATGAACTCCGTATGCCTAAGCCAACCCACGAAACGAGCGTGTGGGCGCTTAGCTGGCACGAGAGGCAAAATGCGCATGCCAGGGATCGGTCCGGTCTCCCCCTACGTGCTATCGATCCTGCTACCGTAACCCTCGCTCTGGTCCGATCTTAGACTGGGAATGAACTTCGTATGCCTAAGTCAACCCACGAAACGAGCATGCGGGCGTTGAGCCAGCCGGAGAGGCATAATGTGCAAGCCAGGGATCGGTTCGGTCCCCCTCTGCATGCTGCCGGTCCCGCTGCCACAACCCTCGATCCGACTGGGGCTTAGACATGGAATGAACTCCCTATGCCTAAGCCAACCAATGAAACGGGCGTGCAGGCGCTCAGCCGGCCAGAGAGGCAGAATGCGCAAGCTGGGGATTGGCCCAGTCCCCCCTACATGCTACCGATCTTGCTACCGTAACCCTCGATCCGGTCTGATCTTAGACTGGGAATGAACTCCGTATGCTTAGACTGGGGATGAACTCCGTATGCCTAAGTCAACCCACAAAACGAGAATACGGGTGCTCAGTCGACCAGAGAGGCAGGATGCGCAAGTCGAGGATCGAACGGGTGGTAGGTTGGTTCAAGCACATCTTCATGTTTCTGCCCTGCCAATGCCATTTTTATGGCTTGTAAATTCATTCAATGGTCCCCTAAGCCTTCATGTGAAGTTTCGTGGCAAGACGACCCATTTTTTATTTTTCATGATTTTTGAAACATTTTGCGGTTCGGGATTTTGTCGCCAATTTTGGTAGAGGTGATCCTTGTATTTTTGTTGCCATGCATAAAAAAATTCAGCTAAAAACTTGAAGTGGAGAAGATTTTGTGACCGTTTGAAAAAAGTGTCCCCATTTCAGACACTTTAATGGCTACTGGCAGCAAACCTATAAAATGTCAAATGCTCTTTAAGGGGGTGTGAGTTCTCGAGGTTTGATAAGGGATAGGGGGCCAATATAAGGGCCAAGTGTCATGCTCTGGGCGGGTGCACCAGGCACATTAGGCGCACCAGCAGGCAAGCCAGAGGTTGAGGCCGACAGACCAGGCATGCTGGCGGGTATCTACGCGCAAAGCCTAGCAAACGAGTTCAAAACGCCCGCCCAACTTGTAGGCCAGCCCGTGAGACCAAGGCCTGGCATACAAGCTGCCCGCACCACATCCAGAAGGGCCCAAGGTGTTGGACATGCAAGGGAAGCTTCTGAAAGCAGGCAGGATTAGCAGCAGCATCCTGGTAGATTTGGTTGACCCTGAAAATCAGGAGTTAGCATCCTGATTGGTTGTAATCTATATAATCCCATGATTTTAGCCTTTATTCTAGGGATATTTCCATTAAGTGTAAGCTGGAGCCTCAACTATAAATAGAGGGCTGCTTCTCCCTCATTTGTACACCATCAAACACTTCTGTTTCATTGAATACAAGAGCATTTCCCGAATTCTGCCTTCTTATCCTGTTTCCCTTTAACTTGCGTAATCAGCCCTTCCTGTTGTTCTAGTGCCCATACGCTTGTGTTTTAGGCTGACTTAGGCATAAAGGAGGAGATTCCAAGCCTAAGGCCGCACGGTTTCTGAGTCTAAGGTCAGAGCCCGTGACAGTTGGTATCAGAGCAAGTTCGATTCTGCGTGTTTGTGTTGTGTAGGTTAGAAGAGATGGCATCCCAAAGTGACGCTACTAACCAAAAACCAGAGGCCCAGAAGCATGGGCATGGAAGAGGGAGGAAAGCCAGTTCTAGAGATATCTGGTCTACCATGGACGGTAGGCTGGCCAAGGTGGAGGTGACCATGGGCGACATGGGGGAGAAGCTTGAGGGGGTAGAGACTCACATTGGATCACTAAACTCCATGGGGGAGGAGATCCAAAGTGAGTTGCAAGCTACTTTCAACAAAGGCTTGGACGTGTTCACCCAAAAGAATCAGACCTTGGAGGCTGAAGTGTTGACCTTGCGCGATGGCATGGAGGCCATGCGCCAGCGGATGGAGGAGCTTACCAGTGAGCTCGTTGCTTGCAAGACTGCCATTGGGAATGGCATGTTTGCTGGAGTGTCCAAGTCCAGATTGGATGTCCCCAAGCCTAAGGAGTTCAAGGGGACTAGGGTGGCCAAGGAAGTAGATAACTACCTTTGAGTTATGGAGTAGTACTTCCAGGCCATGGGCATGCAAGACGAGGTGATAAAGGTAAGCACCGCTGCTATGTATCTCACTGATGTAGCCTTATTATGGTAGAGGCACAGGTGTGATGATGTCAGGTGTGGGAGCGCCAAGATTAGAACCTAGGCAGAGTTCCAAAAGGAGTTCAGAGAACAATTTTACCCAAAGTATGCTGATGATGAGGCACAGACAAAGTTGTGTAGGCTGAGGCAGTAAGGGGACATAAGGGAGTATGTCCAAAAATTCTCTGAACTGATGCTACAGATCTCGGATCTAGGTGAGAAGGACACCTTATTTGCTTTCATGGATGCGCTGAAGCCATGGGTGAAGCATGAGCTACAAAGGAGTGGAGTTCAAGCCTCTGAACAAGTTCGAGTCTACCAAGCCTAAGGGTAAGGGCAAGGACGATAGGGATTGGAAGAAGCAGTCCAAGGGGAAGGACCGTGACTGAGAGTCCTAGGATGGAGACCGAGACCATTCAACCAAGGATGGCGAGAGAAATCCACCAGTAGGCAAGCTGAAAGCAAAAGGGGACCGAGAGCCACTAGCATGCTACCTATGTGGAGGGAGCCACATAGCGCACAATTACCCACAGAAAGGCAAGCTGGCTGCTGTAGACAAGGAGTCTGACGAGGAGCCAGAGTCAGGGGTAGCAAAGCTTGGGTCATTGGTGCTCCGTGCTGTCTAGAGTAAGGGAAGCAGCAAGCCAAAGGGCTTGATGTTTATGGATCTGATGGTTGCGGGTCAGAAGGTGAGCACACTGGTGGACATAGGTGCCTCACATATTTTTATTTCAGGTGATAGAGCCTGGAAGCTTGGACTAAAGGTGCAGAAAAGGATTGGTACCATCAAAACGGTGAACTCCAAGGAAGTTCCAACCATTGGAGTAGCGCAGGGAGTGGAGTTACAGCTTGGAGACTGGAAAGCAAAGAGACCATTGAGGTAATACCCCTTGACGACTATGAGTTTGTGATTGAGTTAGATTTCCTTATTCGGATTAATGCCCTTCTTGTGCCTTTTGTCGATTGTGTTTGCATCTTGGATGCACGATGCTAATGCCTAGTGCCATTGAAGAGAGGGTCTGGAGTTGGGTCGTGGGTGGTGTCAGCCATCCAATTTGCCAAGGCGGTAAGCAGACAAGAAGACACCTTCTTGGCAGCCCTAAAATATGATAAGCTAAGGGAGAAGGAGATCGAGTCACCCTTAGAGGTGCTAAAGGTGCTGAACACCTTTAGTGATGTGATGCCCAGAAAGCTACCTAGCAAGCTACCACCTAAGAGGGAGGTGCACCACAAGATCGAGCTGGTGTCCGAGGCCAAGCCACTAGCTAGAGCTCTTTACCGAATGTCTCCACCAGAGTTGGAAGAGTTGAAGAAGCAGCATAAAAAGTTAGTTGATGTTGGCTTCATCAGGCCATCGAAGGCACCCTATGGTGCACCGGTTCTATTTCAGCGCAAGCATGATGGGTCGTTGCGGCTGTGCATAAACTACCGAGCTTTGAACAAGTTGACCATCAAGAACAAGTACCCCATCCCACTCATTGCAGACTTGTTCGATCAACTTGGGAGTGCAAGGTGGTTCACCAAGCTGGATTTGAGGTCAGGCTACTATCAAGTCAGGATCACGGAGAGAGATGAGCCAAAGATAGCATGTGTCACTCGGTATGGTTCGTATGAGTTCTTGGTTATGCCTTTCAGACTCACGAACGCCCCAGCAACATTTTGTACCCTTATGAACAAGGTACTTCAGTCATTCCTTGATCAGTTTGTTGTGGTTTATTTGGATGACATTGTGATCTACAGCCAGACTTTGGGAAAGCATGTAGACCACTTGAGACAGGTGTTCAAGGTGTTGCGAGCGCACAAGCTGTTTGTCAAGAGGGAGAAGTGCTCATTCGCCCAATAGGAGATCCCATTCCTTGGCCACATAGTGGGAGGTGGTAGGATACGCATGGTTGAAGGCAAGATACACGCCATCCTGGAGTGGCAACCGCCAGCCAAGGTCATTGAGTTGAGATTATTCCTTGGGTTGGTCAACTACTACAGGCACTTCATTAAAGGTCACTCAGCAATAGCCACGCCATTGACTGACTTACTCAAGAAAGGGAAAGCATGGGAGTGGAGTGCAGGGTACCAGGAAGCCTTTGATAGGTTGAAGTGGGCTATGAATGACGAGCCAATCTTGGCCTTGCCAGACCATGCCAAGCCGTATGAGGTGCATATGGATGCATCAGACTTTGCCATAAGGGGTGTGTTGATGTAGGAAGGATGTCCAGTCGCATTCGAGAGTAGGAAGCTGAATGAGACTGAGTGCAAGTACATGGTCCAAGAGAAGAGGATGACTGTGGTGGTGTACTACTTGCGCACTTGGCGCCATTACCTATTGGGGTCGAGGTTCATGGTTAGGGAAAACAATGTGGTGACCAGCTACTTCCAGACGTAGAAGAAGCTATCCCTCAAGCAGGCGAGATGGCAAGATTTTCTTACGAAATTTGATTTCCAGATGGAGTACAAGCCAGGGTGGGTGAACCTAGTGGCAGACGCCCTGAGCAGGAAGGCTAACCTTGTTGCCATTAGCCAACTAGAGGGGTCACTGGTGCCGTGCATCAAGGAGGGACTTACGCATGATCCTACAGCCAAGGCTTTGATGGAGTACGCCCAGTAATGTAAGACTAGGTGGTTTTGGTTGCAGGATGGCTTGCTGTACACCAGGGGAAGTAGACTATTTGTGCCGTAGCACGGGAAGCTCTGCAAGGAAGTTTTGCAAGAATGCCATGATTCAAGGTGGGCTGGACACCCTGGATTGAGCCGTACCTTGGCGTTGATCAAGGACCGGTACTACTGGCCGCACATGAGGGATGATGTGGAGGCCTATGTGAAGACTTATCTTGTGTGCCAATAGGACAAGGTGGAGCTTAAGAAACCAGGCGGTCTCTTGGAGCCATTGCCAGTGCTAGAGCGACCATGGGATAGTGTTTCTCTAGACTTTATAGTCGGTCTACCCAAAGCAAAAGGGTTTGGAAGCATCATGGTAGTGGTGGACAGGTTTTCCAAGTATGGAATCTTCATTCCAACAACCAAGGAGTGCCCAGTCGAGGAGGCAGCTCGATTGTTCCTGAAGAACATGGTTAAGTACTGGAGAGTGCCGAGGACCATTGTTAGTGATCGGGACGGGCATTTCCCAGGCAGGTTCTGGACTGAGTTGTTCAACCTATTGGGGTCAGACTTGAACTTTTCCACCAGCATGCATCCACAGACCGATGGGCAGACAGAATGAGTGAATGGACTATTAGAGGTCTACCTCAGGCACTATGTGAGTGCCACACAAAGGGACTGGCCAAAGCTGCTAGATATTGTGCAGTTTTCCTACAACTTGCAAAGGAGTAAGGCAACGAACCAGAGCCCATTTGAGGTTGTGATAGGGCAACAACCACTAACACCCTATTCGATTACTGTAGGTTATACAGGGCCGAATCTAGCAGCATACAAGTTTGCCAAGGCATGGCAGGAGCAAACTGACTTGGCCAGAGTTTGTCTACACAAGGCGGCCAAGAGGTCGAAGAAGTGGGCAGACCAGAATAGGCGGGACGTGCAGTTCCAGGTTGGAGACTTGGTGTTGGTGAAGCTGCATCCCATTGTGCGCCATAAGGGGCTACACAAAGGCCTAGTCCGGAGGTATGAGGGACCTTTTCGAGTAGTCAAGAGGGTAGGCAAGGTTGCCTACAAGCTGGATATGCCACCCAAGCTGAGGGTACACTCGGTGTTCCATGTAAGCATGCTCAAGCCGTTCCATGAGGATGAGGGAGATCCAGGACGGGCAGAGTCAAAACGTGTGCCATTGGGAGCAAGGGCCTCATATGAGAAGGAGGTCCACAGCATCATAGCTGATCGAGAGGTGAGACGAAAGAACTATCAGCCAAGATAAGAGTACTTGGTGCGCTGGAAGGGACTTTCAGATAGTGAGGCGAGCTGGGAACTAGTAGATGACTTATTGCAGTTCGAGGACTAGATCAGGCAGTACCATGTAGAAGACGCAATGAGGGTGTTGTGCAATCAAGTGGGGGAGAATGTCATGCCCTGGACGGGCATGCCAGGTGCACCAGCAGGTGAGCTAGAGGTTGAGGCTCGTAGACCAAGTGTGTTGGCAGGTATCTATATGCAAAGCCTAGCAAACGAGTTCAGAACACCCGCCCAACTTGTAGGCCTGCTCGTGAGACCAAGGCCTGGCATACAAGCTGCCTGTACCACATCCAGATGGGCCTAAGGTGTTGGACATGCAAGGGAAGCTTCTGGAAGCAAGTAGGATCAGCAGCAGCATCTGGCAGATTTGGTTGACCCTAAAAATCAGGAGTTAGCATCCTGATTGATTGTAATCTGTATAATCCCATGATTTTAGCCATTATTCTAGAGATATTGCCATTAAGTGTAAGCTGGATCCTCAACTATAAATAGAGGGCTGCTCCTCCCTCATTTGTACACCATCAAACACTTCTGTTTCAGTGAATACAAGAGCATTTCCAGAATTCTGCCTTCTTATCCCGTTTCTCTTTAACTTGTGTAATCAGCCCTTCCTATTGTTCTAGTGCCCGTACACTTGTGTTTTAGGCTGACTTAGGCATAAAGGGGGAGATTCCAAGCCTAAGGCCACACGGTTTCTGAGTCTAAGGTCAGAGCCCATGACACAAGTACCAGCACCCATCGCACATCATGTGCGCACACCCCCCGGCCCCCCCTAATCGTCGAAACCCCCAATGTGTCGATTAGGCTCTTCGATTATGCTCTGGCGATGGTGCCTTGGGCGAAAAAAAATGACACCAGCACATGCTCGAGCCCAACATGTGCACTATGGCTCAAAATCTTAGACTGGGAATGAACTCCGTATGCTTAGACATGGAATGAACTCCGTATGCCTAAGCCAACCCACGAAACGAGTGTGCGGGCACTCAACCGGTCGGAGAGGTAGAATGCACAAGCCGGGGATCGACTCGGTCCCCCTGCATGCTGTCGATCCTGTTACTGGTCCTGCTATCGCAACCCTCGGTCCGATCTGATCTTAGATCGAGAATTAACTTCGTATGCTTAGACTGGGATGAACTCCGTATGCCTAAGTCAACTCATAAAACGAGCGCACGGGCGCTCAGCCGACCGAAGAGGCCGGCCGAAGAGGCATAATGCGCAAGCTGTGGATTAGCTCTATCCCCCTCTGCATGCTACCGATCTCACTGTCGATCCTACTGCCACAACCCTCGGTCCAGCTGGGGCTTAGACATGGAATGAACTTCGTATACCTAAGCCAACCCATGAAATGAGCATGCAGGCGCCCAACTGGCCGGAGAGGTAGAATGCGCAAGCCACGGATCGGTCTGGTCCCCCCTGCATGCTGTCGATCCTGTACTGGTCCTGCTGTTGCAACCCTCGGTCTGGTTCGATCTTAGACTTGGAATGAAGTCCGTCTGCTTGGACATGGAATGAACTCCATATGCCTAAGCCAACCCACGAAACGAGCGTGCAGACGCTCAGCCGACCGGAGAGATAGAATACGCAAGCGGGGACCTACCCGGTCCCCCCTACATGCTGTCGATCCTGCTGTCGCAACCCTCGGTCTGGTCTGATCTTAGACTGGGAATGAAGTCCGTATGCCTAAGTCAACCCATGAAATGTGCGTACGGGCGTTGAGCCGGCCGGAGAGGCATAATGCGCAAGCAGAGGATCGGCCCGATCCCTCTCTGTGTGCTACCAGTCCGACTGCCACAACCTTCAATCCGACTAGGGCTTAGACATGGAATGAACTCCCTATGCCTAAGCCAACCCACGAAACGGGTGTATGGGCGCTCAGCCAGTCGGAGAGGCAGAATCCGCAAGCCGGGGATCTGCCCGATCCCTCCGGGGTGCTGTTGATCCTCCTGCCGCAACCCTCGGTCCAATCTAATCTTAGAATGGGAATGAACTCTATATGCTTAGACTGGGGATGAACTTCGTATGCCTAAGTCAACCCACGAAACGACCGTGCGGGCACTCAACCGACCGGAGAGGCAGAATGCGCAAACCGGGGATCGAACGGGTGGTAGGTGGGTTCAAGCACATCTTCATATTTCTGTCATGCCAATGCCATTTTTATGGCATGTAAATTCATACAATGGTCCCTAAGCCTTGATGCGAAGTTTCGTGGCAAGACGACCCGTTTTCTATTTTTCACGATTTTCAAAACTTTTTACGATTCGGGATTTTTTAAAATTTTTTTAGAAAGAGTTTTGTCCCCAAATTTGGTAGAGGTGATCCTTGTATTTTTGTTGGCATGCACAAAACAATTCAGCTAAAAACTTAAAGTGGAGAAGATTTTGTGACTGTTTGAAAAAAGTGTCCCCATTTCAGACACTTTAATGGCTACTGGCAGCAAACCTATAAAATCTCAAATGCTCTTTAAGGGGTGTGAGTTCTCGAGGTTTGATGAGGGATAGGAGACCAATATAAGGGCCAAGTACCAGCACCCATCGCACATCATGTACACACACCCCATAGCCCCCCATCGTCAGAACCCCTAATGTCGTCGGTTAGGCTCTCTGATGATGCTTCGACGATGGTGCCCCGAGCAAAAAAAATGCGGCACCAGCACATGCCTGAGCCCAGCATGTGCCCCATGGCTCAAAATCTTAGACTGGGAATGAACTCCGTATGCTTAGACATGGAATGAACTCCGTATGCCTAAGCCAACCCATGAAACGAGCGTACGGGCGGTCAGTCGGCCGGAGAGGTAGAATGCGCAAGCCGGGGATCGACCTGGTTGCCCTCTGCATGCTACCGATCCTGCTGCCTCAACCCTCGGTCTGACTGGGTCTTAGACATGGAATGAATTCCCTATGCCTAAGCCAACCCATGAAACGGGAGTGCGGGCGTTCAGTCTGTCGGAGAGGCAGAATGCGTAAGCCGGGGATCGGCCCGATCCCCACTGTGTGCTATCGATTCTACTACCACAACCCTCGGTTCGGTTGGATCTTAGACTGGGATTGAACTCCGTATGCTTATACTGGGGATGAACTCCGTATGCCTAAGTCAACCCACGAAATGAGCGTGTGGGCGCTCAGCCGGTCGGAGAGGCCGGTCGGAGAGGCAGAATGCTCAAGTTGGGGATCAACCCAGTCCCCCCTACGTGCTATCAATCCTGCTGCTGGTCTTGATACCGTAATCCTCGGTCCGGTTCGATCTTAGAATGGGGATGCACTCGGTATGCTTAGACATGGAATGAACTCCGTATGCCTGAGCCAACCAACGAAACGAGTGTACGGGCGCTCAGCCGGCCGAAAAGGCAGAATGCGTAAGCCAGGGATCGACCCAGTCCCCCCTGCATGCTACCGATCCTGCTACCACAAGACTTGATCCAGACCAATCTTAGACTTGGAATAAACTCCATATGCTTAGACATGAAATGAACTCTGTATGCCTAAGCCAACCCATGAAACAAGTGTGCGGGTGCTCAGCCAGTCGGAGAGGGAGAATGTACAAGTTGGGGATCGGCCCGGTCCCCCTACATGCTGTTGATCTTGCTGCTCCAACACTCGGTCCGGTTCGATCTTAGACTGGGAATGAACTCTGTATGCCTAAGTCAACCCATAAAATGAGCGTTCGGGCGCTGAACCGGTCGGAGAGGCATAATGCGTAAGTCGGGGATCGACCTGATCCCCCTTTGCATGCTACCGATCCCGCTACCACAACCCTTGGTCTGACAGGGGCTTAGACTTGGAATGAACTCCCTATGCCTAAGCTAACCCATGAAACATGTGTACGGGTGCTCCGTCGGTTGGAAAGGTAGAATGCGTAAGTCGGGGATAGGCCCGGTCCCCCCTGCATGCTGCCAATCCTGCTGCAGCAACCCTCGATCTGGTCCAATCTTGGAATGAACTCCATATCCTTAGACTGGGGATGAACTCCTTATGCCTAAGTCAACCCACGAAATGAGCAACCCAGGGATCGGCCCGATTCCCCCTGCATGCTGTCGATCTTGCTGCTGGTCTTGCTGCCGTAACCCTCAGTCTGGTCTGATTTAGACTGGAAATGAACTCCATATGCTTAGACTGGGAATGAACTCCGTATGCCTAAGCCAACCCATGTAACGTGCGTGCGAGCGCTCAGCCGATCGAAGAGGCAAAATACATAAGTCGGGGACTGGCTCGGTCCCCCCTACATGCTTAGACATGGAATGAACTCTCTATGCCTAAGCTAACCCACAAAACGGGTGTACGGGCACTGAGCCGGCTGATGAGGCATAATGCGCAAGCCGGGGATCAACCCGGTCCCCCTCTGCATGCTACCGGTCCCACTGCCGCAACCCTCAGTCCGATTGGGGCTTAGACATGGAATGAACTCCCTATGCCTAAGCCAACCCACGAAATAAGCGTGCGGGCGCTCAGCCGACTGCAGAGGCAAATGTGCAAGTCGAGGACAGGCTTGGTCCCCCCCTCCGTGCTGTCGATGCTGCTGTCGCAACCCTCAGTCCGATCCGATCTTAGACTGGGAATGAACTCCGTAAGCCTAAGTCAACCCACAAAACGAGCGTGCGGGCCTTGAGTCGGTTGGAAAGGCATAATGCGCAAGTCGGGGATCGACCCGATCCCCCTTTGCATGCTATCGGTCTCACTACCACAACCCTCGGTCTGGCTGGGGCTTAAAAAGGGAATGAACTCCCTATGCCTAAGCCAACCCACGAAACAGGTGTGTGGGCGCTTAGCTGACCGGAGAGGCAGAATACGCAAGCCGGGGAACGGCCCGATCCCCCCTGCGTGCTACCGATCTTGCTGCCGCAACCCTCAGTCCGGTCTGATCTTAGACTGGGAATGAACTCTGTATGTTTAGACTGGGGATGAACTCTGTATGCCTAAGTCAATCCACGAAATGAGCATGCAGACGCTCAGTCGACTAGAGAGGCAGGATGTGCAAGTCGGGGATCGAATAAGTGGTAGGTGGGTTCAAGCACATCTTCATATTTTTGCCACTCCAATGAAATTTTTATGGCTTGTAAATTCATACAATGATCCCCTACGCCTTCATGTGAAGTTTCGTGGCAAGATGACCCGTTTTCTATTTTTCACGATTTTCAAAACTTTTTACAGTTCGGGATTTTTAAAATTTTTTTAGAAAGAGTTTTGTCCCCAAATTTGGTCGAGGTGATCCTTGTATTTTTGTTGGCATGCACAAAAAAATTCAGCTAAAAATTCAAAGTGGAGATGATTTTGTGACCGTTTGAAAAAAGTGTCACCATTTTACACATTTTAATGGCTGCTGGTAGCAAACCTATAAAATCTCAAATGCTCTTTAAGGGGTGTGAGTTCTCTTGCTTTGATGAGGGAGAGGGGGCCAATATAAGGGCCAAGTACCAGCACCCATCGCACATCATGTGTGCACACCCCCCGGCCCCCCCAATCATCGAAACCCCCAATGCTGCCGATTAGGCTCTCCGATGATACTCCGACGATGCTCCGGTGATGGTGCCCCGGGCGAAAAAAATGTGGCACCAGCACATGCCCGAGCCCAGCATGTGTGCCGTGGCTCAAACTCCTAGACTAGGAATGAACTCCGTATGCTTAAACATGGAATGAACTCCGTATGCCTAAGCCAACCCACGAAACGAGCGTGCGGGCGCTCAGCCAGTCGGAGAGGTAGAATGCACAAGCTGGGGACCGACCCGGTCCCTCCTGCATGTTATCAATCCTGCTGCCACAACCCTTGGTCTAGTTCAATCTTAGATTGGGAATGAACTCCATATGCCTAAGTCAACCCATGAAACGAGCGTTTGGGCGCTGAGCCGGACGGAGAGGCATAATGCACAAGTCAGGGATCGGCCCGGTCCCTCTCTGCGTCATGCCAGTCCCGCTGCCACAACCCTTGGTCTGGCTGGGTCTTAGACATGGAATGAACTCCCTATGCCTAAGCCAACCCACGAAACGGGCGTGCGGGTGCTCAGCAGGCCGGAGAGGCAGAATGCATAAGCCGGGGATCTACCCGGTCCCCCCTGCGTGCTACCGATCCTGCTGTTGCAACCCTTGGTCTAGCCCGATCTTAGACTGGGAATGAACTTCGTATGCTTAGACTAGGAATGAACTCTGTATGCCTAAACCAACCCATAAAATGAGCGTGTAGGCGCTCAACCGACCGGAGAGGTAGAATGCACAAGTCGGGTACAAGCCCAATCCCCCTTACATGCTGTCGATCCTACTGCCACAACCCTCAGTCATGTGCGATCTTAGACTGGGAATGAACTCCGTATGCTTAGACTGGGGATGAACTCCGTATGCCTAAGTCAACCCATGAAATGAGCGTATGGGCACTCAACCAGGGATCGGCCCGGTCCCTTTAGCATGCTGTTGATCCGGCTGTTGCAACCCTCGATCCGGTCTGATCTTAGACTGGGAACGAACTCCGTATGGTTAGACTGGGGGTGAACTCCGTATGCCTAAGTCAAACCACGAAACGAGCGTGCGCGCGCTCAGCCGATCGGAGAGGCAGAATGCGTAAGCTGAGGATTGGCTCGATCCCCTCTGCGTGCTATCGATCCTGCTGTCGTAACCTTCAGTCCGGTCTGATCTTAGACTAGGAATGAACTTCGTATGCTTAGATTGGGGATGAACTCCGTATGCCTAAGTCAACCAATGAAACGAGCGTGCGGGCACTCAGCCGATCGAAGAGGCCAGCCGGAGAGGCATAATATGCAAGTTGGGGATCAGCCCGATCCACCTCTGCGTGCTGTCGATCCTGCTACCAGTCCTGCTACCACAACCTTCCATCCGGCTGGGGCTTAGACATGGAATGAACTCCGTATGCCTAAGCCAACCCACGAAATGAGCGTGCGGTTGCTCAGCCGGTCGGAGAGGTAGAATGCATAAGCCGGAGATCGGCCCGATCCCCCCTACGTGCTATCGATCTTACTGCTGGTCCTACTACCATAACCCTCGATCCAATCTGATCTTAGACTGGGAATGAACTCCGTATGCTTGGACTTGGAATGAACTCCGTATGCCTAAGCCAACCCATGAAATGAGCGTGCGGGTGCTCAACCGGTCGGAGAGGTAGAATGCAAAAGCTGGGGATCAGCCTGGTCCCCCTTACGTGCTGCCGATCTTACTGTTGTAACCCTCGGTTTAGTCTGATCTTCAACTGGGAATGACCTTCATATGCTTAGACTAGGGATGAACTCTGTATGCCTAAGCCAACCCACAAAACGAGCATACGGACGCTCAACCGACCAGAGAGGCAGGATACGCAAGCTGGGGATCGAACGGGTGGTAGGTAGGTTCTAGCACATCTTCATAATTCTGCCATGCCAATGCCATTTTTATGGCTTGTAAATTCGTACAGTGGTCCCCTAAGCCTTCATGTGAAGTTTCGTGGCAAGACGACCAATTTTCTATTTTTCATGATTTTTGAAACTTTTACGATTCGATATTTTTTAAAAATTTTTTAGAAAGAGTTTTGTCCCCAAAATTGGTAGAGGTGATCCTTGAATTTTTGTTCGCATGCACAAAAACATTCAGCTAAAACCTCGATGTGGAGAAGATTTTGTGACCATTTGAAAAAAGTGTCCCCATTTCAGACACTTTAATGGCTACTGGCAGCAAACTTATAAAATCTCAAATGCTTTTTAAGGGGGTGTGAGTTCTCGAGGTTTGATGAGGGACAGGGGGCCAATATAAGGGCCAAGTACTAGCACCCATTGAACATCATGTGCGCATACTCCCCGGCCCCCCAATCGTCGGAACGTCGAATGCTGCCGGTTAAGCTCTTCGGCGATGCTCCGACGATGGTGCCCTGGGCGAAAAAAATGTGGCACCAGCACATGCCTGAGCCTAGCATGTGCACCGTGGCTCAAAATCTTAGATTGGAAATGAACTCCATATGCTTAGACATGGAAGGAACTCCGTATGCCTAAGCCAACCCTTGAAACGAGCGTGTGGGCGCTCAGCCGGCCGAAGAGGCAGAACGCTCAAGCCGGGGATTGGCCCGATCCCTCCTATGTGCTATCGATCCTACTGTCACTACCTTCAATCCGGTCCGATCTTAGACTGAGAATGAATTTCGTATGCCTAAGTCAACCCATGAAACGAGCGTGCGGGCGCTGAGCCGATCGGAGAGGCATAATGAGCAAGCCGGGGATTAGCCCGGTCCCTCTCTGCATGTTGCCAATCCCGCTACCTCAACCCTTGGTCTAACTGGGGCTTAGACATGGAATGAACTCCCTATGCCTAAGCCAACCCACGAAATGGGCACGTGGGCACTCAACTGGCTGAAGAGGCAGAATGCGCAAGCTGGGGATTGGCCTGGTCCCCCTTGTGTGCTGTCGATCCTGCTGCTACAACCCTCAGTCCAGTTCGATCTTAGACTGGGAATGAACTCCGTATGCTTATACTGGGGATGAACTCCATATGCCTAAGTCAACCCATGAAATGAGCGTGCAGACGCTCAGCCGACCAGAGAGGCAGGATGCGCAAGCCAGAGATCTAACGGGTGGTAGGTGGGTTCAAGCACATCTTCATATTTCTGCCATGCCAATGCCATTTTTATGGCATGTAAATTCATACAATGGTCCCCTAAGCCTTCATGTGAAGTTTCACGGCCAGACGACCTGTTTTTGTTTTCATGATTTTTGAAACTTTTTACGGTTCAGGATTTTTTAAAAATTCTTTTAGAAAGAGTTTTGTCCCAAAATTTGGTACACATGATACTTGCATTTTTTTTGGCATGCACAAAAAAAGTCAGCTAAAAACACGAAGTGGAGAAGATTTTGTGACCGTTTGAAAAAAGTGTCCCCATTTCAGATACTTTAATTGCTACTGGCAGCAAACCTATAAAATCTCAAATGCTCTTTAGGGGGGTGTGAGTTCTCGAGGTTTGATGAGGGATAAGGGGCCAATATAAGGGCCAAGTACCAGCACCCATCACACATCATGTGCATACACCCCCCCGACCCCCCCAATCGCCAGAACCTCCAATGCTGCCGGTTAGCCTCTCCGATGAAGCTTCGACGATGCTGCCCTGGAAGAAAAAATTGCGGCACCAACACATGCCTGAGCCCAGCATGTGCACCATGGCTAAAAATTTTAGACTGGGAATGAACTCTGTATGCTTAGACATGGAATGAACCCCGTATGCCTAAGCCAACCCACGAAACGAGCGTGCGAGCGCTCAGCCGGTCGGAGAGGCAGAATGTGCAAGTCAGGGGTCTGCCCGATCACCCCTGCGTGCTGTCGATCCTGCTACCGTGACCCTCGATCCAGTTAGATCTTAGACTGTGAATGAACTTCATATGCTTAGACTGGGGATGAACTCCGTATACCTAAGCCGACCCACGAAACGAGCGTGCGGGCACTCAGCCAGCCAGAGAGGCATAATGCACAAGCTGAGGATCGGCTCGGTCCCCCCTACGTGCTACCGATACTGTTGTCGCAACCCTCAGTCCGATCTGATCTTAGACTGGGAATGAACTCTGTATGCTTAGACTGGGGATGAACTCCGTATGTCTAAGTCAACCCATGAAATGGGCGTACGGGCATTCAGCCGACCGGAGAGGTCGACTGGAGAGGCATAATGCGTAAGCCAGGGATCAACTCAGTCCCCCTCTACGTGCTGCCGATCTCGCTACCGGTCCTGCTGTCGCAACCCTCAGTCTAGCTGGGGCTTAGACATGGAATGAACTCCGTATGCCTAAGCCAACCCATGAAATGAGTGTGCAGGCGCTCAACCGACCGGAGAGGCAGAATGCGCAAGCCAGGGATCAGCCCGATCCCCCTTGCTTGCTGTCGATCCCGCTACTGGTCCTGCTGTTGCAACCCTCGATCCGGTCCGATCTTAGACTGGGAATGAACTCCGTATGCTTAGACATGGAATGAACTCCGTATGCCTAAGCCAACCCATGAAATGAGCGTGCGGGCACTCAGTCGGTTGGAGAGGCAGAATGCGCAAGCTGGGGATCGGCCTGGTCCTCTCGTGTATGCTGTCGATCCTGCTGTCGTAACCCTCGGTCTGGTCCAATCTCGAAATGGGAATGAACTCTGTATGCCTAAGTCAACCCATGAAATGAACGTGCGGGCGCTGAGCCGGCCTGAGAGGCATAATGCGCAAGTCGGGGATCGGCCCGATCCCCCTCTGCGTGCTACCGATCCCGCTGCCACAACCCTCGATTCGATTGGGGCTTAGACATGGAATGAGCTCCCTATGCCTAAACCAACCCACGAAACGGGCGTGCGGGCGCTCAGTCGACCGGAGAGGTGGAATGCGCAAGCTAGGGATCGACCTGGTCCCCCCTGCATGCTACCGATCCTGCTGCTGCAACCCTCGGTCCGATCCAATCTTAGAATGGGAATGAACTCCGTATGCTTAGACTGGGGATGAACTCCGTATGCCTAAGTCAACCCACGAAACGAGCGTGCGGGCACTTAGCCGACCAGAAAGGCAGGATGCGCAAGCTGGGGATCGAACGGGTGGTAGGTGGGTTCAAGCACATCTTCATATTTCTGCCATGCCAATGCCATTTTTATGGCTTGTAATTTCATACAATGGTCCCCTAAGCCTTGATGTGAAGTTTCGTGGCAGAACGACCCGTTTTCTATTTTTCACAATTTTTCAAAATTTTTGCGGTTCGGGATTTTTTAAAATTTTTTTAGAAAGCATTTTGTCCCCAAATTTGGTATAGGTGATCCTTGTCTTTTTGTTGGCATGCACAAAAACATTCAGCTAAAAACTCAAAGTGGAGAAGATTTTGTGACCGTTTGAAAAAAGTGTCCCCATTTTAGACACTTTAATGGCTATTGGCAGCAAACCTATAAAATCTCAAATGCTTTTTAAGGGGGTGTGACTTTTCGAGGTTTGATAAGGGATAGGGGGCTAATATAAGGGCCAAGTAAAAGCACCCATCACACATCATGTGCGCACACCCCCCGACCCCCTCAATCCCCGAAACCCCCAATGCCGTCGGTTAGGCTCTCCGACGAGGCTCCGACGATGGTGCCTGGGCAAAAAAAATGCGCCATCAGCACATGCCCCAAGCCCAGCATGTGCACCATGGCTCAAAATCTCAGACTAGGAATGAACTCTGTATGCTTAGACATGGAATGAGCTTCGTATGCCTAAGCCAACCCACAAAACGAACATTCGGGCGCTTAGCTGGCCGGAGAGGCAGAATGCGCAAGCCAGGGATCGGCCTGGTCCCCCCCTGCGTGCTATCGATCCTGTTGTCGCAACCCTCGATCCAATCTGATCTTAGACTGGGAATGAACTCCGTATGCATAAGTCAACCCATAAAATGAGCGTACGGGCACTGAGCCAGCCAAAGAGGCATAATGCGCAAGCTGGGGATCGGCTCGGTCCCCCTCTACGAACAGCCAGTCCTGCTACCACAACCCTTTATCCGACTGGGGCTTAGACATTGAATGAACTCCCTATGCCTAAGCCAACCAATGAAACGGGCGTGCGGGTGCTTAGTCAACCGGAGAGGTAGAATGCATAAGCCGGGGATCGGCCTGATCCCCCCTGCGTGCTGCCGATCCTACTACCGCAACCCTCGGTCTGATTCGGTCTTAGACTGGGAATGAACTCTGTATGCTTAGACTGGGGATGAACTCCGTATGTCGAAGCCTTGAAATGGTTCTGATTCAGAAAAAAGGGTCGCACTGCCATAACCCTCGATCCAGCTGGGGCTTAGACAAGGAATGAACTCCCTATGCCTAAGCCAACGCACAAAACGGGTGTGCAGGCGCTCAACCGGTCGAAAGGTAGAATGCGCAAGCTGGAGATCAGCCCGATCCCCCCTGCATGCTACCAATCCTGCTACCATAACCCTCAGACCGGTCCGATCTTAGGCTGGGAATGAACTCCGTATGCTTAGACTGGGGATGAACTCCGTATGCCTAAACCAACCCATAAAACGAGCATGGGGGCGCTTAGCCAACCGGAGAGGCAGAATGCGCAAGTTGAGGATCGACCTGGTCCCCACTGTGTGCTACCGATCCTGCTACCACAACCTTCGGTCCGATCCGATCTTAGACTGGGAATGAACTCCTTATGCTCAGACATGGAATGAACTCCGTATGCCTAAGCCAACCCATGAAACGAGCGTGCGGGTGCTCAGCCGGTCGGAAAGGCAGAATGCACAAGCCGAGGACTAGCCCGGTCCCCCCTACGTGCTGTCGATCCTACTGCCGTAACCCTCGGTCTGGTCCAATCTTAGACTGGGAATGAACTCCGTATGCCTAAGTCAACCCATGAAATGAGCGTTCGGGCGCTGAGTTGGCCTGAGAGGCGTAATGTGCAAGCTGGGGATCGACTCGGTCCCCCTCTGCATGTTGTCGGTCTTGCTGCCACAAACCTTGGTCCAGCTGGGGCTTAGACATGGAGTGAAGTCCCTATGCCTAAGCTAACCCATGAAACGGGCATATGGGTGCTCAGCTGGCTGGAGAGGCAGAATGCACAAGTCAAGGATCAGCTCGGTCCCCCCTGCGTGCTGCCGATTCTACTACCGCAACCCTCGGTCCGATCCAATCTTAGATTGGGAATGAACTTCATATGCTTAGACTAGGGATGAGCTCCATATGCCTAAGTCAACCCATAAAATGAGCGTGCAGGTGCTCGGCCGACAGGAGAGGCCGATCGGGGAGGCATAATGCGTAAGCTGAGGATCAGCTTGATCCTCCTCTGGGTGCTACCAATCCTGCTGTCAGTCCTGCTGCCACAACCCTCGACCGACTGGGGCTTAGACATGGAAAGACCTCCTTATCCCTAAGCCAACCCATGAAATGAACGTGCGGGTGCTCAGCCTATCAGAGAGGCGAAATGCGCAAGCCAGGGATCAGGCCGATCCCCCATGTGTGCTGCCGATCCTGCTGCCACAACCCTCAGTCTGATCCGATCTTAGATTGGGAATGAACTCCGTATGCTTAGAATGGGGATGAACTCCGTTGCCTAAGTAAACCCATGAAATGAGGGTGCAGGGGCTTAGTCGGCCGGAGAGGCCGACCAGAGAGGCAAAATACGCAAGCCAGGGATCGGCTCGATCCCCCCTGCATGCTGTCGATCCGACTACTGGTCCTACTATCACAACCCTAGGTCCAGCCCGATCTTAGACTGGGAATGAACTCCATATGCTTAGACATGGAATGAACTCCGTATGCCTAATTCAACCCACGAAACGAGCGTGCGGGCGCTCAGCCGGTTGGAGAGCTAGAATACGCAAGTCGGGGACCAGCCCGGTCCCCCCTACATGCTGTCGATCCTGTTGTCGCAACCCTCGGTCCAGTCCGATCTTAGACTAGGAATGAACTCCGTATGCCTAAGTCAACCCATGAAACTAGCGTTCGATCACTAAGCAAGCCAGAGAGGCATAATGCACAAGTCGAGGATCGGTTCAATCCCTTCAGCATGCTGTCAATCCCAATGCCACAACCCTCGGTCCAGCTGGGGCTTAGACATGGAATGAACTCCCTATGCCTAAGCCAACCCACGAAATGGGCATACGAGCGCTCAGCCGACCAGAGAGGCAAAATGCACAAGTCGGGGATCGGCCCGATCCTTTCTGCGTGCCATCGATCCTGCTATTGCAACCCTTGGTCCGATTCGATCTTAGACTGGGAATGAACTTTGTATGCTTGGACTGGGGATGAACTACGTCAACCCACGAAATGAGCATGCGGAAGCTCAGCCGATCGGAGAGGCCGACCGGAGAGGCATAATGTGCAAGTCGAGGATCAGCTCAGTCCCTCTCTACGTGCTACCGATCCCGCTGCCGGTCCTGCTGCCATAACCCTTGGGCCGACTGGGGATTAGACAAGGAATGAACTCTGTATGCCTATGCCAACCCACGAAACAAACGTGCGGGCGCTCAGCTGGTCGGAGAGGCAAAATGCGCAAGTCAGGGATCGGCCCAATCCCCCCTGCGTGCTGCTGATCCTACTACTGCAACCCTTGGTTTGGTCTGATCCTAGACTGGGAATGAACTCCGTATGCTTAAACATGGAATGAACTCCGTATGCATGAGCCAACCCACGAAACGAGCGTGTGGGCGCTCAGCCTACCGAGAGACAAAATGCATAAGTCAGGGACCGGCCCGATCCCCCCTACGTGCTGTCGATCCTACTGCCGCAACCCTCGATCCAGTTCGATCTTAGATTGGGGATGAACTCCGTATGCCTAAGTCAACCCATGAAACGAGCATGCGGGCGCTGAGTCGGCCGGAGAGGCATAATGCACAAGTCGGGGATCAACCCGATCCCCCTCTGCGTGCTGCCGGTCCCGTAGCCACAACCCTCGGTTCGGCTGGGGCTTAGACATGGAATGAACTCCCTATGCCTAAGCCAACCCATGAAACGGGCGTGCGGGTGCTTAGCCGGCCGGAGAGGCAGAATGCGTAAGCCGGAGATCGACTCGGTCCCCACTACATGCTACCGATCCTGCTGCCGCAACCCTCGATCCTGTCCGATCTTAGACTGGGAATGAACTCCATATGCTTAGACTGGGGATGAACTCCGTATGCCTAAGTCAACCCACGAAACGAGCGTGGGGACACTCAGCCGTCCAGAGAGGCAGGATGCGCAAGCCGGGGATCGAACGGGTGGTAGGTGGGTTCAAGGACATCTTCATATTTTTGTGGTGCCAATGCCATTTTTATCACTTGTAAATTCATACAATGGTCCCCTAAGCCTTCATGTGAAGTTTCGGGGCATGACGAACCATTTTCTATTTTTCATGATTTTCAAAACGTTTTACGGTTTGGGTTTTTTTAAAATTTTTTTAGAAAGAGTTTTGTCCCCAAATTTGGTAAAGGTGATCCCTGTATTTTTGTTGGCATGCAAAAAAAAATTCACCTAAAAACTCGAAGTGGAGAAGATTTTGTGACCGTTTGAAAAAAGTGTCCCCATTTCAGACACTTTAATGGCTACTGCAGCAAACCTATAAAATCTCAAATGCTCTTTAAAGGGGTGTGAGTTCTTCAGGTTTGATGAGGGATAGGGGGCCAATATAAGGGCCAAGTACCAGCACTCATCGCACATCATGTGCGCACACCCCTCGGCCAACCCAATCGTCGGAACCCCCAATATCGCCGGTTAGGCGCTCCGGCGATGGTGCCCCGGGCAAAAAAAATGTGGCACCAGCAAATGCCCTAGCCCACTATGTGCATCGTGGCTCAAACTCTTAGACTGGGAATGATCTTCGCATGCTTAGACATGGAATGAACTTTGTATGCCTAAGCCAACCCACGAAACGAGCGTGCGGGCGCTCAACCGACCGGAGAGGTAGAATGCACAAGCCGAAGATCGACTCGGTCCCACTCTGCGTGCTGGCGGTCCCACTGCCCCAACCCTCGATCTAGCTGGGGCTTAGACATGAATGAACTCCCTATGCCTAAGCCAACCCATGAAATGGGCGTGCGGGTGCTCAGTCGGCTGGAGGTGTAGAATGCACAAGCCGGGGATCGGCCTGGTCCCCCCTGCATGTTGCCGATCCTGCTGCTTCAACCCTCGGTCCGGTTCAATCTTTGACTGGGAATGAACTTCCTATGCTTAGACTGGGGATGAACTCCGTATGCCTAAGTTAACCCATGAAACGAGCGGGCGGGCGCTCAGTCGGCCGGAGAGGTCGATCGGAGAGGTAGAATGCGCAAGCCGTGGATCGGCCTGGTCCCCCCCTACGTGCTACCGATCCTTCTTCTAGTTCTGCTGTCATAACCCTCGGTCCGGTCTGATTTTAGACTGGGAATGAACTCCGTATACTTAGACATGGAATGAACTCCGTATGCCTAAGCCAACCCACGAAACAAGCGTATGGGCACCCAACCGACCGGAGAGGCAGATTGCGTAAGCCGAGGACCGACTTGGTCGCCCTGTGTGCTATCAATCCTGCTACCGCAACCCTCGGTCCAGTCTGATCTTAGATTGGGAATGAACTCTGTATGCCTAAGTCAACCCACGAAATGAGCGTTCGAGTGTTGAGCTGATCGGAGAGGCATAATGCGTAAGCCGAGGATCAGCTCGATCCCCTTTTGCGTGCTGTCGGTCCCACTACCACAACCCTCGGTCCTGTGTGATCTTAGACTGGGAATGAACTCCGTATGCCTAAGTCAACCCAAGAAATGAGCGTGCGGGCTCTGAGCCAGCCGGAGAGGCATAATGCGCAAGTTGGGTGTCATGAGCCAACCTTGTATAGGGCCATGATCGGGACTTAGGTTGCCATAAGCCACCCATGTATAGGGCCATGGCCGGGTAAATCCCTTGTGCTAGGAAAAGTGTCCCCATTTCAAACATTCTAATGGTTACTGGTAGCATAGCTCTAAAATTCTAAGGCTCTTTAGAGGGGTGAGCCGGCAGCGTAGTGTTGGGCTGTCTCACCGGTTGCTATGCGAGCCTAGGCCACCCATCAAGGGCTGCCCCCTGGCCCTAGTGATGGTGGGAGGTCCCGATGTATGATTCCCAACTATAATAAAACTCACCTCGATTGAATGTCCCGATTGTTACCTCGATGTGTTTTTCTTTTTCTCGATGCGAATATGCCTTCTTATGTGTGTGCTTGAGATCGATCTCGATATATTGTGTCTTATTGTGAATGCTTGGAACTAACCATGGCTTATGGTTTTTTGTTCAGATATCGATCTATTGAAGGCTAACTTAGTTGGGAGCACCCATTTAAGTGCCGCACGGTCTATTGCTTGCTGAGAGAAAGCTTAGTCTGTGACACGTGGTATCAGAGCACGGTTGAGAAGTGCTAGAAAAATGGATAAGATGACCACAAGTGGTGGACCCAATCATCAACAGATAATTAAGGAACTTGAGGTCGTGGTGGCCACAATGAGAACTCATATGGTGACTAAAGATCGAGTGAGGGAGATCGAGACAACCCAGCGGGAGTTGTTCGATACTCTCCACAACGTGAGCGAAGAGGCTAGAGATGCCTTGAACATTCTTGGAAAGGAGTTTGAGGAGCTCAGAGCACAGGTGAGCATCTACAAATGGCTGTGGCCAGATCGGGTTTGAGCTCATTGGAAAGGGGAAAAAGGCCCAAGGTGTTAGAGCCTCGATGCTATGAGGGGGCAAGGGATGCTAAAGAACTTGAAAATGTCTTGTTTGACATGGAGCAGTACTTCTGAGCTGTACACACGGATTCAGAGGAAGACAAGGTAGCAATGGCATCGATGTACCTCGTAGGGGATGCCAAGCTATGGTGGCGCTCCAAGTTTGTCGATGATGAGTGCCCGATTAAGACTTGGATGGATCTGAAGCAAGAATTGAAAAACCAGTTTTTCCCTGAGAATGTGGAGTATATGGCTCGAAGGAGACTTCGAGAATTGGTCCAAATAGGAACGGTGCGAGAGTTTGTAAGGAGCTTTTTTACCCTGATATTGGATATTCGGGACATGTTCGAAAAGGACAAGATGTTCTATTTTCTTGAGGGCCTCAAGCCTTGGGCGAGGACAAAACTACAAAGGCAGAAAGTGCAAGATGTGGCCACGGTCATGGCTGCAGCTGAACATCTCCACGATTACAATGATGGCTCTTCAAAATGAAAAAATCCTCCAACAGCTGGCAGTAGCTTTAACTTTGGGAGTGGGGGAAAGATAACCAGGTTAGACCGGCCCTTCAATGGGGGATCAGACAGGAGGTCCTTCGATCGAGATAGTACCCAACCCAAGACAAGCAACGCAAGGATTTTCAAGCCTAGGCAACCGCTAGCTTGCTTTCTTTACAAGGGGCCACATCGGGTGACTGAATGCCCGCATAGGGGAGCCCTTAATGCCTTAAGGACCTCATCTCAAGAGTCCATAAAAATGTCAGAGAGCATTGAAAAAGCTAAAGAGGAGCCAGCCAGGATAGGTTCAATAAGGTTCCTTAATGCCCTCCGCACCCAATTGAACACTATCAAGAAAGTGCAGAGCAGAGGCTTGATGTATGTGAACTTGACGATCAATGAGAAAGCCACTAAGGCTATGGTGGATACGGGTGCAATCGACACTTTCATCACACCAGAAAAAGTAAAAAGGTGTGGTCTTCAGATTAGTAAAGACTGTGGATGAATAAAGGCGGTCAACTCGCCAGCCTTTACGATCAGTGGAAGCTCCAAGAGTATGACAACCCGATTGGGGCCATGGGAAGGGAAGGTAGACTTTACAGTTTCCCCCATGGATGACTTTGATGTTGTTCTTAGATTGGACTTCATGATGTTGGCTCAGGTCATCCCTATCCCCGCCGCTAGCTGCTTGTTGTTCTTAGGAGAAAACCCATGTGTGGTGCCAGCCAACATCTTACTAAAGAGTAGAAAGAAAATGATTTCAGCTTTATAGTTCAAGAAAGGGATAAAGAGAGGGGAACCCTCCTTTGTGGCTGTGCCGATCTACAAAGAAGGGTCGAAAGTAGAACCAATACCTAATGGTGTGGGAAAAGTGTTGGAAGAATTCGAAGAGGTGATGCCAGAGATATTGCCTAAGGTTCTACCCTCTCGTCGAGCAGTGGACCATGAAATTGAGCTCCTCTCAGGAGTGAAACCCCATGCTAGAGCTCCTTATCGCATGGCCCCGCCAGAGTTGGCTGAACTAAGAAAACAGTTAGATGAGCTGCTACAAGTCAGGCTCATCAGACCATCAAAGGCTCTTTTCGAAGCGCCAGTGCTATTTCAGAAGAAGCATGATAGAAGTTTACGATTATGTGTTGACTACAGGGCCCTAAACAAAGTCACCGTAAGAAACAAATATCCCATCCCTCTTATAGCAGACTTGTTTGATCAATTGAGCCAGGCCAAGTACTTTTCCAAATTGGACCTGAGATCTGGCTACCATCAGGTCAGAATTGTTGAGGGAGATGAGCCAAAAACCACTTGTGTGACACGGTATGGTGCATTTGAATTTCTTGTTATGCCCTTTGGACTGACCAATGCTCCTGCCACATTTTGTACATTGATAAATCAGGTATTCCATGACTACCTAGACAAATTTGTAGTCATCTATTTAGATGATATAGTGGTATATAGCTCTACCTTGGAAGAACTTCAAGAACACCTACACCAGGTACTTCAAAGATTATAGGACCACCAGTTATCCATAAAAAAGGAGAAGTGTGCATTTGCTCAGACCCAAATCCATTTTCTCGATCACATTGTCGAATTTGGCCATATTCGAATGGACATGAAAAAGGTTAGGGCCACCAAGGAGTGGACAGCACCAAAGAATGTTAGTGAGCTCCACTCATTTTTGGGACTAGCCAACTATTATAGAATGTTTGTAGAAGGGTACTCTCATAGACGATGACCCTCACGGAGCTATTGAAGAAGGAGCATAAATGGTGTTGGACGAGTGAGTGCCAAGAGGCCTTCGAGGGATTGAAAGATGCTATTATGAAGGATCCCATCTTAGCTCTCCCTGATATTGAAAAGCCTTTCGAAGTTCAGATGGATGCATCTAATTTTGCTATTGGAGGAGTGCTTTTGCAACAACATCAACCGGTAGCATTTGAAAGTAAGAAGCTAAGTGAAGCTGAAAGGAAATATACGGCCCAAGAAAAAGAACTCCTGGTGGTGGTTCACTGCTTGAGGGCTTGGCGACATTACTTGTTGGGTTCACACTTTGTCGTGAAGACAGACAATGCAGCTGTTAGCCATTTTCTCACCCAACCAAGGCTTACGGCAAAACAAGCTAGGTGGCAGGAATTTTTAGCGGAGTTCGACTTTTGTTTTGAGCACACCGCTAGAAAGACCAATCAAGTGGCCAATGCATTGAGCAGGTGAGCAGATTTAGCAGCCCTTAGAAGAATTACCCCAATGGTGGCTAGTAGAGCCACTACAGACATTCACAAGTTGATTGGAGATCACTTAGAGATGGACCCGCAAGCTTGTGCCATCCTGAAGCTAGTGGAAGAAGGGAAGTCCACGTACTTCTGGCAAGAAAATGGGATCTTATGGACCAAGGGGCCTCGAGTGTTTGTGCCAAGAGCAGAATGTTTGAGATAGATGCTGATGAGGGAATGTCATGACACATCATGGGTGGGACACCCGGGCTAGCAATGCACTTTGGCGTTATTGAAACAGGGATACTATTGGCCTCACATGCGACAAGATGTGATGGACTATACAAATACTTACCTCATTTACCAACAAGACAAGGTTGAAAGGAGGAAACCTACAGGCATGCTTGAACCACTACCAGTACCCACCAAACCATGGGAAAGCATCTCCCTCAATTTAATTTCAAGCCTACCCAAGGTTGGTGACCTTGGAGCTATTTTGGTGGTGATTGACCGGTTCTCTAAGTACACCACATTCATTCCCGCTCATAAGTATTGCACAGCGGAAGACACAGCTCGACTATTGTTCAAACATGTGGTCAAATACTAGGGCCTCCCTCAAAACATTGTCAGCGATCGAGATCTGAGATTCACGGGGTCCTTCTAGAGAGAACTTTTCAAGATATTGGGGTCCTAACTCAACATCTCCTCAAGCTATCACCCTCAAACCGATGGTCAAATGGAACGGTTCAATAGATTATTAGAGGAATACTTGAGGCACTTTGTTCAAGCCAATCAGAAAGACTGGCCTTCATTATTGGACATGGCTCAACTCTGCTTTAATTCCAACAAAAGCTCTTCCACCAATAAGAGCCCATTTGAGATGGTCACCAGATAATTACCAAGGCTACCCCACACTTCCTTGAAACAATATGGAGGAAAGAATCTGAGAGCCTTGGTTGTAGGGCTCAACAATTTCAAGTTGATGATTTGGTTCTTGTCTGACTAGTTCCTGAATAGACCAGGTTCTTGAGAAAGAGAGATCGTAGACTGGTGCACAAATATAAAAGTCCAGTAAGGGTCCTTTTCAAGGTGGGGAATGCTTCTTACAAAATCGACCCACCAAAGTGGATGAAGGTGCACCCAGTATTTCATGTGAGTAACTTGAAACCTTTCCATGCAGATCTTACAGATGCTAGCCAAAGGGAGCCAACGAGAGCCACCATCACCATGAAACCACCTTTAGAGCGTCGAGTCGAAGAGATTTTAGCTGATAAGGAAACAAGATATCTCAAAGACTAGTTCGAGAGTATTTAGTGAAGTGGGAGGGATTAGGACCAGAAAAAACCAGTTAGGAGAGAGAACACGACCTTCAGAGATTTCAAAAGAAGATCAAAGAATTTCAAGCCAGCAAGTTGATGAGGACGTCGATAGAATAGGTGGGGGAGGATGTCATGAGCCAACCTTGTATAGGGCCATGACTGGGACTTAGGTTGCCATAAGCCACCCATGTATAGGGCCATGGTCAGGTAGATCCCTTGTGCTAGGAAAAGTGTCCCCATTTCAAACATTGTAATAGTTACTGGTAGCATAGCTCTAAAATCTCTAAGGCTCTTTAGGGGGTGAGTCGGCAGCGTAGTGTTGGGCTGTCTCACCGGTTGCAATGTGAGCCTAGGCCACCCACCAAGGGCTGCCCCCTGGCCCTGGTGATGGTGGGAGGTCCCGATGTATGATTCCCGACTATAATAAAACTCACCCCGATTGAATGTCCCGATTGTTACCTCGATGTGTTTTTCTTTTTCTCGATACGAATATGCCTTTTTGTGTGTGTGCTTGAGATTGATCTCGATATATTGTGTCTTATTGTGAATGCTTGGGACTAACCATGGCTTATGGTTTTTTGTCAGATATCGATCTATTGAAGGCTGATTTGGTTGGGAGCGCCCATTCAAGTGCCGCACGGTCTATTACTTGCTGAGAGAAAGCTTAGTCCATGACACCGGGGACCGACCCGATCCTCCTTTGCGTGCTGTCGGTCCCGCTGCCACAACCCTCGGTCCAGCTGGGGCTTAGACATGGAATGAACTCCCTATGCCTAAGCCAACCCACGAAACGGGTGTGTGGGCGCTCAGCCGGCCGGAGAGACAGAATGCGCAAGCCGGGGATCGGCCCGATCCCTCTTGTGTGCTGCCAATCCTGCTGCCGCAACCCTTGGTTCGATCCGATCTTAGACTGGGAATGAACTCCGTATACTTAGACTGGGGATGAACTCTGTATGCCTAAGTCAACCCACGAAACAAGCGTGCGGGCACTCAGCCGATCGGAGAGGCAGGATGGGCAAGCCGGGGATCGAACAGGTGGTAGGTGGGTTCAAGCACATCTTCATATTTTTGCCATGCCAATGCCATTTTTATGGCTTGTAAATTCATACAATGGTCCCTAAGCCTTCATGTAAAGTTTTATGGCAAGATGACCCGTTTTCTATTTTTCACGATTTTTAAAATTTTTTGTGGTTCAGGATTTTTTAAACTTTTTTTAGAAAGAATTTTGTCCCCAAATTTGGTAGAGGTTATCCTTGTATTTTTATTGGTATCCATAAAAAATTTCAACTAAAAACTCGAAGTGGAGAAGATTTTGTGACCGTTTGAAAAAAGTGTTCGCATTTCAGACACTTTAATGGCTACAGGCAGCAAACCTATAAAATCTCAAATGCTCTTTAAGGGGGTGTGAGTCCTTGAGGTTTGATGAAGGATAGGGGGCCAATATAAGGGCCAAGTACCAGCACCCATCGCACATCATGTGCGTACACCCCTCGGCCCCCCAATCGTCGGAACCCCCAATGCCGCCGGTTAGGCTCTCCGACGATGCTCCGGCGACGGTGCCCCGGGTGAAAAAGATGTGACACCAGCACATGCCCGATCCCAGCATGTGCACCGTGGCTCAAAATCTTAGACTGGGAATGAACTCCGTTTGCTTAGACATGGACTGAACTTCATAAGCCTAAGCCAACCCATGAAACGAGCGTGCGGGCACTCAGCCGACCGGAGAGGTAAAATGCGTAAGCCGGGGATCGGCCCAGTCCTCCCCTGCGTGTTGTCGATCCTGCTGCCACAAACCTCGGTCCGGCTTCATCTTAGACTGAGAAGTAACTCCGTATGCATAAGTCAACCCACAAAACGAGTATGCGGGCGCTGAGCCAGCCAAAGAGGCAAAATACGCAAGCCGAGGATCGACCCGGTCCCCCTCTGCATGCTGTCGGTCCCGCTGCCACAACCCTTGGTCTGACTGGGGCTTAGACATGGAATGAACTCCCTATGCCTACACCAACCCATGAAATGGGCGTAAGGGCGCTCAACCGGTCGAAAAGGTAAAATATGCAAGCCGAGGATCGACCCGGTCTCCCCTGTGCGCTATTGATCCTGCTGCTACAACCCTCGATCCGGTTTGATCTTAGACTGGGAATGAACTCCGTATGGTTAGACTGGGGATGAACTCCGTATGCCTAAGTCAACCCACGAAACAAGCGTACGGGCACTCAACCGGTTGGAGAGGCATAATACGTAAGCTGGGGATCAGCTCGGTCCCCCTCTATGTGCTACCGATCCCGCTGCCGGTCCTGCTGCCACAACCCTCGGTCCGACTGGGGCTTAGACATGGAACGAACTCCATTTGCCTAAGCCAACCCATGAAAAGAGTGTACATGTGCACAGTCGATCGAAGAGGTAGAATGCGCAAGCCGAGGATCGACCCGGTCCCCCCTACGTACTGCCGATCCTGCTGCTGGACCTGCTGCTGCAACCCTCGGTCTGGTCTGATCTTAGACTGGGAATGAACTCCGTATGCCTAAGTCAACCCACGAAAAGAGCGTGCGGGCGCTGAGCCAACCAGAAAGGCATAATGCATAAGCCAGGGATCGGCCCGGTCCTCTCGGCGTGCTGTCGGTCCCGCTGCCACAACCCTCGATCCGGCTGGGGCTTAGACATGGAATGAACTCCCTATGCCTAAGCCAACCCATGAAATAGGTGTGCAAGCGCTCAGCTAGCCAGAGAGGTAGAATGCACAAGCCGAGGATCGACTCGATCCCCCTCTGAGTGCGGTCGATCCCACTACCACAACCCTCGGTCCGGCTGAGGCTTAGACATGGAATGAACTCCCTATGCCTAAGCCAACCCACGAAATGGGCGTGCGGAAGCTCAACCGGCCAAAGAGGCAAAATACGCAAGCCGAGGATCGACACGGTCCCCCCTACGTGCTATCGCAACCCTCGGTTCGATCCGATCTTAGACCGGGAATAAACTTCGTATGCTTAGACCTGGGATGAACTCCGTATGCCTAAGTCAACCCATGAAATGAGCATGTGGGTGCTCAGCCAGCCGGAGAGGCATAATACACAAGCCAGGGATTAGCCCGATCCCCTTCAGCATGCTACCGATCCTGCTGCCGGTCCTGCTGCCACAACCCTCGGTCCGACTAGGGCTTAGACTTGGAATGAACTTCGTATGCCTAAGCCAACCCACGAAATGAGCGTGCGGGCGCTCAGCCAGCCGGAGAGGCAGAATACGCAAGCCGGGGATCGAACGGGTGGTAGGTGGGTTCAAGCACATCTTCATATTTTCGCCATACCAGTGCCATTTTTATCGCTTGTAAATTCATACAATGGTCCCCTAAGCTTCATGTGAAGTTTCGTGGCAAAACGACCCGTTTTCTATTTTTCATGATTTTCAAAACTTTTTGCGGTTCAGGATTTTTTTTAATTTTTTTAGAAAGATTTTTGTCTCCAAATTTGGTAGAGGTTATCCTTGTATTTTTGTTGGTATGCATAAAAAAATTCAGCTAAAAACTCGAAGTGGAGAAGATTTTGTGACCGTTTGAAAAAAGTGTCCCCATTTCAAACATTTGAATAGCTACTGGCAGCAAACCTATAAAATCTCAAATCCTCTTTAAGGGGGTGTGAGTTCTTGAGGTTTGATGAGGGATAAGGGGCCAATATAAGGGCCAAGTACCAGCACCCATCGCACATCATGTACACACACCCCCCCGGCCCCCCCAATCGTCGGAACCCCCAATGCCGTTAATTAGGCTCTTCGACGATGGTGCCCCGGGTGAAAAAAATACGGCACCAGCACATGCTCGAGCCCAACATGAGCACCGTGGCTCAAAATCTTAGACTGGGAATGAACTCCGTATGCTTAGACATGGAATGAACTCTGTATGCCTAAGCCAACGCACGAAACGAGCGTGCGGGCGCTCAGCCGACCGAAGAGGCAGAATGCGCAAGCCGGGGATCAGCCTGGTCCCCCTGTATCCTATCGATCCTACTACCGCAACCCTTAGTTTGGTCCGATCTTAGACTAGGAATGAACTCCGTATGCATAAGTCAACCCATAAAACAAGCGTACGGGCACTGAGCCGACTGAAGAGGCATAATGCACAAGCCGAGGATCGACCTGATCCCGCTCTACGTGCTGCCTGTCCCGCTGCCACAACCCTCAGTCCGGCTGGGGCTTAGACATGGAATGAACTCCCTATGCCTAAGCCAACCCAGAAAATGGGTGTGCGGGCGCTCAACCGATCGGAGAGGCAGAATGCGTAAGCTGGGGATCGGCTTGGTCCGCCTTTCGTGCTACCGATCCTACTGTCACAACCCTCGGTCCGATCTGATCTTAGACTGGGAATGAACTTCGTATGCTTAGACTGGGGATGAACTCTGTATGCCTAAGTCAACCCACGAAACAAGCGTGCGGGCATTGAGCCGATCGAAGAGGCATAATGCGTAAGTCGAGGATCGACCCGATCCCCCTCTGCATGCTACCGATCCCGCTATCACAACCCTCGATTCGGCTGGGGCTTAGAAATGGAATGAACTCCCTATGCCTACGCCAACCAATGAAACGGGCGTGCGAGCGCTCAGTCGGTCGAAGAGGCAGAATGCGTAAGCCAAGGATCAACCCGGCCCCTCTACATGCTGTGATCCTGCTGCCGTAACCCTCGATCCGATTTGATCTTAGACTGGGAATGAACTTCGTATACTTAGACTGGGGATGAACTTCGTATGCCTAAGTCAACCCACAAAACGAGCGTACGGGCGTTCAACAGACCCGAGAGGCCGACTGGAGAGGCATAATGTGCAAGCCAGGGATTAGCCCGATCTCTCGATGCATGCTATCGAACCCTCGGTCCGGTTGGGTCTTAGGCATGGAATGAACTCCCTATGCCTAAGCCAACCCACGAAGCGAGCATGTGGGCATTTAGCCGGCCAGAGATGCAGAATGCATAAGCTGGGGATCAGCCTAGTCCCCCTCTACGTGCTGCCAATCTTGCTGCTGGTCCTGCTGCCGCAACCCTCGATCTGGTTCAATCTTATACTGGTAATGAACTTCGTATGCTTAAACATGGAATGAACTCCGTGTGCCTAAGCCAACCCATGAAACAAGCGTGCGGGCGCTCAGCCAATTAAAGAGATAGAATGCGCAAGCTGGGGAACGACCCGATCCCCCCCTATGTGCTGTCGATCCTGCTACCGTGACCCTCGGTCTGATCTGATCTTAGACTGGGAATGAACTCCGTATGCCTAAGTCAACCCACGAAATGAGCGTGCGGGCGTTGAGCCGACCGGAGAGGCATAATGCACAAGCCAGGGATCGACCCGGTCCCTTTCTACGTGCTGCAGATCTCGCTGCCGTAACCCTCGATCCAGCTGGGGCTTAGACATGAAATGAACTTCGTATGCCTAAGCCAACCCATGAAACAGGCGTACGGGCGCTCAACCGATCGGAGAGGCAGAATGCGCAAGTCGGGGATCGGCCCGGTCCACCCTGCGTACTACCGATCCTGCTATCCAACCCTTGGTCCGATCCGATCTTAGACTGGGAATGAACTCCGTATGCCTAGACTGGGGATGAACTCTGTATGCCTAAGTCAACCCACGTAAAGAGCGTGTGGGCGCTCAGTCGAGCAGAAGGGTAGGATGCGTAAGCCGAGGATCGAACGGGTGGTAGGTGGGTTCAAGCACATCTTCATATTTTTGCCATGCCAATGCCATTTTTATGGCTTGTAAATTCATACAATGGTCCCCTAAGCCTTCATGTGAAGTTTCGTGGCAAGACGACCCATTTTCTATTTTTCATGATTTTTAAAATTTTTTGCGGTTCGGGATTTTTTAAAATTTTTTTAGAAAGAGTTTTGTCCCAAAAATTGGTTTCATTTTTTTTTTTATGCACAAAAAAATTCAGCTAAAAACTCGAAGTGGAGAAGATTTTGTGACCGTTGGAAAAAAGTGTCCCCATTTTAGACACTTTAATGGCTACTGGCAGCAAACCTATAAAATCTCAAATGCTCTTTAAGGGGGTGTGAGTCTTGAGGTTTGATGAGGCATAAGGGGCCAATATAAGGGCCAAGTACCAGCACCCATCGCACATCATGTACGCACACCCCTGGCCCCCCCAATCGTCGGAACCCCCAATGCCGCCGATTAGGCTCTCCGGCAATGCTCCGACGATGGTGCCCTGGGTGAAAAAATGTGGCACCAGCACATGCGCGAGCCCAGCATGTGCACCGTGGCTCAAAATCTTAGACTGGGAATGAACTCCATATGCTTAGACATGGAATGAACTCCGTATGCCTAAGCCAACGCACGAAACGAGCGTTCGGGTGCTCAGCCGGTCGAAGAGGCAGAACGCGCAAGCTGGGGATCAGCCTGGTCCCTCCTGTATGCTGTCAATCCTACTGCCACAACCCTCAGTTCGGTCTGATCTTAGATTGGGAATGAACTCCGTATGCATAAGTCAACCCATAAAGCGAGTGTGCAGGCGCTGAGCCGATCGAAGAGGCATAATGCGTAAGTCAGGGATCGGCATGATCCCCCTCTGTGTGCTGTCGGTCCCACTGCCACAACCCTCGGTCCGGCTGGGGTTAGACATGGAATGAACTCCCTATGCCTACGCCAACCCAGAAAACGAGCGTGCGGGCGCTCAGCCGATCGGAGAGGCAGAATGCGCAAGCTGGAGATCGGCTCGGCCCGCCCTCCGTGCTATCAATCTTCCTATCACAACCCTCGGTCCAGTCCGATCTTAGACTGGGAATGAACTCCGTATGCTTAGACTGGGGATGAATTCCATATGCCTAAGTCAATCCACGGAACAAGCATGCGGGCACAGAGCTAGTCGAAGAGGCATATGCGCAAGTCGAGGATCGACCTAGTCCCCCTCTGCATACTATCGGTCCCGCTGCCACAACCCTCGGTCCGGCTGGGGCTTAGACATGGAATGAACTCACTATGCCTAAGCCAACCCACGAAACGGGCGTGCAGGCGCTCAGTTGGCCGGAGAGGCAGAATGCGCAAGCCAGGGATCGACTCGGCCCATCCTGTGTGCTACCGATCCGGCTGCCGTAACCCTCGATCTGGTTTGATCTTAGACTGGGAATGAACTCCGTATGCTTAGACTGGGGATGAACTCTGTATGCCTATGTCAACCCACGAAATGAGTATACGGGTGCTCAACCGGCCGAAGAGGCATAATGCGTAAGCCGGGGATCAGCCCGATCCCCCTCTGCGTGCTACCGATGCCACTGCCAGTCTTGCTGCCACAGCCCTCGATCCGACTGGGTCTTAGGCATGGAATGAACTCCCTATGCCTAAGCCAACCCACGAAGCGAGCATACAGGCGTTCAGCCGACTGGAGAGGTAGAACACGTAAGCCAAGGACTGGCCTGGTCCCCCCTTATGTGCTGTCGATCTTGTTGCTGGTCCTATTGTCGCAACCCTCATTCTGGTTTGATCTTATGCTGGTAATGAACTCCGTATGCTTAAACATGGAATGAACTCCATGTGCCTAAGCCAACCCATGAAACAAGCGTGCGGGCTCTCAGCCGACCAGAGAGGTAGAATGCGCAAGCCGGGGACTGACCCAGTCCCCCCTGCATGCTATCGATCCTGCTATCGCAACCTTCTATCCGGTCCGATCTTAGACTGGGAATGAACTCCGTATGCCTAAGTCAACCCATGAAACGAGCGTGCGGGCGCTGAGCCGACCGGAGAGGCGTAATTCACAAACTGAGGATTGACCCGATCCCCCTCTACGTGCTGCAGATCCCGCTACCACAACCCTCGGTCCAACTGGGGCTTAGACATGAAATGAACTCCGTATGCCTAAGCCAACCCATGAAACAGGCGTACGGGCGCTCAGCCGACCGGAGAGGCAGAATGCGCAAGCCAGGGATCAGCTCGGTCCCTCCTGCGTGCTGTCGATCCTGCTGCCGCAACCCTCTGTCTAGTCTAATCTTAGACTGGGAATGAACTCCATATGCCTAAGTCAACCCACAAAACGAGCGTGCGGGCGCTGAGCCGACCGGAGAGGCGTAATGCACAAATCGGAGATCGGCCCGGTCCCCCTATGCGTGCTGCAAATCCCGCTGCCACAACCCTTAGTCCAGCTGGGGCTTAGACATGAAATGAACTCCGTATGCCTAAGCCAACCCATGAAATAGGCGTACGGGCGCTCAGCCGATCGGAGAGGCAGAATGCGCAAGCTGAGGATCGGCCCGGTCCCCCTGCGTGCTGCCGATCCTGTTGCCGTAACCCTCGGTTCGGTTCGATCTTAGACTGGGAATGAACTCTGTATGCTAAGATTGGGGATGAACTCCGTATGCCTAAGTCAACCCACGTAACGAGCGTGCGGGCGCTCAGTCGACCAGAGAGGCAGGATGCGCAAGCCGAGAATCAAACGGGTGGTAGGTGGGTTCAAGCACATCTTCGTATTTCTGCCATGCTAATGCCATTTTTATGGCTTGTAAATTCATACAATGGTCCCCTAAGCCTTCATGTGAAGTTTCGTGGCAAGATGACCCGTTTTCTATTTTTCATGATTTTTGAAACTTTTTACGGTTCGGAATTTTTTTAAATTTTTTTAGAAAGAGTTTTGTCCCCAAATTTGGTAAAGGTGATCCTTGTATTTTTTTTGGCATGCAAAAACAAAAATTCAGCTAAAAGCTCGAAGAGGAGAAGATTTTGTGATCGTTTGAAAAAAGTGTCCCCATTTTAGACACTTTAATGGCTACTGGTAGCAAACCTATAAAATCTCAAATGCTCTTTAAGGGGGTGTGAGTTCTCGAGCTTTGATGAGGCATAAGGGGCCAATATAAGGGCCAAGTACCAGCACCCGTCGCACATCATGTACACACACCCCCCGGCCCCCCAATCGCCAGAACCCCCAATGCCATCGATTAGACTCTCCGACGATGCTCCGTGGATGCTCTGGTGATGGTGCCCCAGGCGAAAAAAATGCACCACCAACACATGCCATTTTTATGTGCCTAAGTCCGATCTTAGACTGGGAATGAACTTCGTATGCTTAGACTAGGGATGAACTCCATATGCGTAAGTCAACCCACGGAACAAGCGTGCGGGCACTAAGCCGATCGAAGAGGCATAATGTGCAAGCCGAGGATCGGCCCGGTCCCCCTCTACGTGCTGCCTGTCTCGGTGCCACAGCCCTCGGTCTGGCTAGGGCTTAGACATGGAATGAACTCCCTATGCCTAAGCCAACCCACGAAACGAGCGTGCGGGCGCTCAGCCGGCCAGAGAGGCAGAATGCACAAGCCAGGGATCGGGTCGGTCCCCCCTGATTGATTGTAATCTGTATGATCCCATGATTTTAGCCTTTATTCTAGGGATATTGCCATTAAGTGTAAGCTGGAGCCTCAACTATAAATACAGGGCTTTTCCTCCCTCATTTGTACACCATCAAACACTTCTGTTTCAGTGAATACAAAAGCATTTCTAGAATTCTGCCTTCTTATCCTGTTTCTCTTTAACTTGCATAATCAGCCCTTCCTATTGTTCTAGTGCCCGTACGCTTGTGTTTTAGGCTGACTTAGGCATAAAGGAGGAGATTCCAAGCCTAAGGCAGAACAGTTTTTGAGTCTAAGGTCAGAGCCCATGACAGTTGGTATCAGAGCAAGTTTGATTCTGCGTGTTTGTGTTGTGCAGGTTAGAGGAGATGGCATCCCAAAGTAACGCTACTAACCAACAACCAGAGGCCCAGGAGCATGGGTGTGGAAGAGGGAGGAAAGCTAGTTCTAAAGATATTTGGTCTACCATGGACGGTAAGCTGGCCAAGGTGGAGGTGACCATGGGCGACATGGGGGAAAAGCTTGAGGGGGTAGAGACTCACATTCCATCGCTAGACTCCATGGGGGAGGACATCCAAAGTGAGCTGCAAGCTGCTCTCAACAAAGGCTTGGACGTGTTCACCCAAAAGAATCAAACCTTGGGGGATGAAGTGCTGACCTTGCGTGATGGCATGGAGGCCATGCGCCAGCGGATGGAGGAGCTTACCAGTGAGCTCGTTGCTTGCAAGACTGCCATTGGGAATGGCATGTTTGCTGGAGTGTCCAAGTCCATATTGGATGTCCCTAAGCCTAAGGAGTTCAAGGGGACTAAGGCGGCCAATGAAGTAGATAACTACCTTTGGGGTATGGAGCAGTACTTTCAGGCCATGGGCATGCAATATGAGGCGATAAAGGTAAGCACCGCTGTTATGTATCTCACTGATGTAGCCTTATTGTGGTAGAGGTGCAGGTGTGATGATGTCAGGCATGGGAGCACCAAGATTGGAACCTGGGCAGAGTTCCAAAAACAGTTCAGAGAACAATTTTACCCGAAGTATGCCAATAATGAGGTGCGGGCAAAGTTGCACAGGCTGAGCCAGCAAGGGGACATAAGGAAGTATGTCCAGAAATTCTCTGAACTGATGCTACAGATCTTGGATCTAGGTGAAAAGGATGCCTTATTTGCTTTCATGGATGGGCTGAAACCATGGGTAAAGCATGAGCTACAAAGGAGAGGAGTTCATGACTTGGCTAAAGCTATGACTACTGCTGAGGCCTTGATAGAGTTCAAGCCTCTGAACAAGTTCGGGTCTACCAAGCCCAAGGGTAAGGGCAGAGATGATAGGGACCAAAAGAAGCAGTCCAAGGGGAAGGATCGTGACCGGAGTCTAAGGATGGAGATCGTGACCATTCAACCAAGGATGGCAAGAGGAAGCCACCAGCAGGCAAGTGGAAAGCAAACGGGGACCAAGAGCCACTAGCATGCTACCTATGTGGAGGGAGCCACATAGCGCATAATTACCCGCAAAAGGGTAAGCTGGCTATTGTAGACAAGGAGTCTGACAAGGACCCAGAGTCAAGGGTAGCAAAACTTGGGTCGTTAGTGCTCAATGTTGTCCGGAGTAAGGGGAGTTGCAAGCCAAAGGGCTTAATGTTTGTGGATCTGATGGTTGTGAGTCAGAAGGTGTGTGCACTGGTGGACACAGGTGCCTCACATCTTTTTATTTCAGGTGATAGAGCCTGAAAGCTCATACTAAAGGTGCAGAAAGGGACTAGTACCATCAAACCGTTGAACTCCAAGGAAGTTCCAACCATTGGAGTAGCGCGGGGAGTGGAGTTATAGCTTGGAGACTGGAAAGGCAAGGAGACCATTGAGGTAATACCCCTTTACGACTATGAGTTTGTGATTGGGTTGGATTTCCTTGTTCGAATTAATGCCCTCCTTGTGCCTTTTATCGATTGTGTTTGCATCTTGGATGCACGGTGCCAATGCCTAGTGCCATTGAGAAGAGGATCTGGAGTTGGGTCACGGGTGGTGTCAGCCATCCAATTTGCCAAGGTGGTAAGCAGATAAGAAGACACCTTCTTGGCAGCCCTAAAATATGATGAGCCAAGGGAGAAGGAAATCGAGTCACCCTTGGAGGTGCTAAAGGTGCTGAAGACCTTTAGTGATGTGATGCCCGCAAAGCTACCTAGCAAGCTACCACCTAAGAGGGAGGTGGACCACAAGATCGAGCTTGTGTCCGAGGCCAAGCCACCAGCCAGAGCCCCTTACCGAATGTCTCCACTAGAGTTGGAGGAGTTGAGGAATCAGCTCAAAGAGTTAGTTGATGCTGGCTTCATCAAGCCATCGAAGGCACCCTATGGAGCACCGGTTCTATTTCAGCGCAAGCATGATGGGTCATTGCAGCTGTGCATAAACTATCAGGCTTTGAACAAGCTGACCATCAAGAACAAGTACCCCATCCCACTCATTGCGGACTTGTTCGATCAACTTGGGAGCGCAAGGTGGTTCACCAAGCTGGATTTGAGGTCAGGCTACTATCAAGTCAAGATCGCGGAGGGAGATGAGCCAAAAACAGCATGTGTCACTCGGTATGGTTCATATGAGTTCTTGGTGATGCTTTTTGGACTCATGAATGCCCCAGCAACATTTTGTACCGTTATGAACAAGGTACTTCAGTCATTCTTTGATCGATTTGTTGTGGTTTATTTGGATGACATTGTGATCTACAACCAAACTTTGGGAGAGCATGTAGACCACTTGAGACAGGTGTTCAAGGTGTTGTGGGTGCACAAGCTATTTGTCAAGAGGGAGAAGTGCTCATTCACCCAGTAGGAGATCCCGTTCCTTGGCCACATAGTGGGAGGTGGCAGGATATGCATGGATGAAGGCAAGATACACGCCATCCTGGAGTGGCAACCGCCAGCCAAGGTCACTGAGTTGAGATCATTCCTTGGGCTGGTCAACTACTACAGGCACTTCATCAAAGGTCACTTAGAAATAGCCATGCCATTGATTGACTTGCTCAAGAAAGAGAAAGCGTGGGAGTGGAGCGCAGGGTGCCAGGAAGCCTTTGACAGGTTGAAGCGGGCTGTGACCAAGGAGCCAGTCTTAGCCTTGCCAGACCATGCCAAGCCATATGAGGTGCATACAGATGCATCAGTCTTTGCCATAGGGGGCGTGTTGATGCAGGAGGGACATCCAGTCACGTTCGAGAGCAGGAAGCTGAACGAGACTGAGCACAAGTACACGGTCCAAGAGAAGGAGATGACTGCAGTGGTGCATTGCTTGCGCACTTGGTGCCATTGCCTATTGAGGTCAAGGTTCATGGTTAGGAAGGACAATGTGGCGACCAGTTACATCCAGACGCAGAAGAAGCTGTCCCTCAAGTAGGCGAGATGGCAAGATTTTCTTATGGAATTTGATTTCCAGATGGAGTACAAGCCGGGGCGAGTGAACCTAGTGGCAGACGCCCTGAGCAGGAAGGCTAACCTTGCTACCATTAGCCAACCAGAGGGGTCACTGGTGCCACGCATCAAGGAGGGACTTGCGCATGATCCTACAGCCAAGGTTTTGATGGAGTACGCCCAGCAAGGTAAGACTAGGTGGTTTTGGTTGCAAGATGGCTTGCTGTACACCAAGGGAAGTAGACTATTTGTGCCACAGCACGAGAAGCTCCGCAAGGAAGTTTTGGAAGAATGCCATGATTCAAGGTGGGCTGGACACCCCGGAGTGAGCCGTACTTTGGCGTTGATCGAGGCCAGTACTACTGGCCGCACATGAGGGATGATGTGGAGGCCTATGTGAAGACTTGTCTTGTGTGCCAACAGGACAAGGTGGAGCTCAAGAAACTAGGCGATCTCTTGGAGCCAGTGCCAGAGCGACCATGGGAGAATGTTTCTTTGGACTTTATAGTCGGTCTACCCAAAGCAGAAGGGTTTGGAAGCATCATAGTAGTGGTGGATAGGTTTTCCAAGTATGGAATCTTCATTCCAGCAACCATGGAGTGCCCAACCGAGGAGGCAGCTTGATTGTTCCTGAAGAACATGGTTAAGTACTGGGGAGTGCTGAGGACCATTGTTAGTGATCGGGACGGGCATTTCATGGGTAGGTTCTGGACTAAGTTGTTCAAGCTGTCTTGAACTTTTCCACCAACATGCATCCATAGACCGATGGGTAGACAAAACAAGTGAATGGACTATTGGAGGTCTACCTCAGGCACTATGTGAGTGCCACACAAAGGGACTAGCCAAAGCTGCTAGATATTGCATAGTTTTCCTACTACTTGCAAAGGAGCGAGGCAACGAACCAGAGCCTATTTGAGGTTGTGACAGGGCAACAACCACTAACACCCGGTTCGATTACTGCAGGTTATACAGGGCTGAATCCAGTAGCATACAAGTTTGCCAAGGCATGGCAGGAGTAAACTGACTTGGCCAGAGTTTGTCTACACAAGGCGGCCAAGAGGTCGAAGAAGTGGGTAGACCAGAATAGGTGGGATGTGTAGTTCCAGGTTAGAGACTTGGTGTTGGTGAAGCTGCATCCCATTGTGCGCCATAGGGGGCTGCACAAAGGCCTACTCTGGAGGTATGAGGGACCTTTTCGAGTAGTCAAGAGGGTAGGCAAGGTTGCCTACAAGTTGGATATGCCACCCAAGCTGAAGGTACACTCGATGTTCCATGTAAGCATGCTCAAGCCGTTCAATAAGGATGAGGGAGATCCAGGACAGGCAGAGTCAAAGCGTGTGCCATTGGGAGCAAGAGCCTCATATGAGAAGGAGGTCCACAGCATCATAGCTAACCGGGAGGTGAGACAGAAGAACTATTAGCCAAGACAAGAGTACTTAGTGCGCTGGAAGGGACTTCCAGACAGTGAGGTGAGCTGGGAACCAGCAGATGACTTATGGCAGTTCGAAGACCAGATCAGGCAGTACCATGCAGAAGACACAATGAGAGCATTGTACAATCAGGTGGGGGAGAATGACATGCCCTGGGAGGGCACGCCAGGCACATCAGGTGCACTAGCAGGTGAGCTAGAGGTTGAGGCCCATAGACCAAGCGTGCTGGCGGGTATCTGTGCGCAAAGCCTAGCAAATGAGTTCAGAACGCCCGCCCAACTTGTAGGCCAGCCCGTGAGACCAAGGCCTGGCATACATGCCCGCACCACATCCAGAAGGGCCCAAGGTGCTGGACACGTAAGGAAAGCTTCTGGAAGCAGGCAGGATCAACAGCAGCATCCTGGCAGATTTGGTTGACCCTGAAAATCAGGAGTTAGTATCCTGATTGATTGTAATCTATATAATCCCATGATTTTAGCCTTTATTCTAGGGATATTGCCATTAAGTGTAAGCTAGAGCCTCAACTATAAATAGAGGGCTGCTCCTCCCTCATTTGTACACCATCAAACACTTCCGTTTCAGCGAATACAAGAGCATTTCCATAATTCTGCCTTCTTATCCTGTTTCTCTTTAACTTGAGTAATCAGCCCTTCCCGTTGTTCTAGTGCCTGCACACTTGTGTTTTAGGCTGACTTAGGCATAAAGGAGTAGATTCCAAGCCTAAGGCCGCACGGTTTCTGAGTCTAAGGTCGGAGCCCGTGACACAAGTACCAGCACCCATCGCACATCATATGCGCACACCCCCTGACCCCCCCAATCGTCGAAACCCCCAATGCCATCGGTTAGGCTCTCCGACGATGCTCCGGTGATGCTCCGGTGATGGTGCCCTAGGCAAAAAAAAGGCGACACCAGCACATGCCCGAGCCCAGCATGTGCACCATGGCTCAAAATCTTAGACTGGGAATGAACTCCGTAAGCTTAGACATGGAATGAGCTCCGTATGCCTAAGCCAACCCATGAAATGAGCGTACGGGTGCTCAGCCGGCTAGAGAGGCAGAATGCCCAAGCCGAGGATCGACCTGGGCCCCCCTGTATGCTATCGATCTTATTACTGGTCTTGCTATTGCAACCTTCGGTCCGATCCGATCTTAGATTGGGAATGAACTCCGTATGCTTAGACTGGGGATGAACTCCGTATGCCTAAATCAACCCACGAAATAAGCGTGCGGAGCCGACCGGAACAGTTGATCGAAGAGGCATAATACGCAAGTCAGGGATCAGCTCGATCCGCCTCTACATGCTACCGATCCCACTGCCAGTCTCGCTGTCACAACCCTCGATCCGACTGGGGTTTAGACATGGAATGAACTTCGTATGCCTAAGCCAACCCACGAAACGAGTGTATGGGCACTCAACCGGTCGGAGAGGCAGAATGCGCAAGCCGCAGATCAGCCCAGTCCCCCTGTATGCTGTCGATCCTGTGCTAGTCCTATTGCCGCAACCCTCAGTCTGGTCTGATCTTAGACTGGGAATGAACTCTGTATGCTTAGACATGGAATGAACTCTGTATGACTAAGCCAACCCACGAAACTAGCATGCAGGTGCTTAGTCAGTCGGAGAGGCAGAACGCATAAGCCGAGGATCGACCTGGTCCCCCCTGCATGCTATCGATCCTGTTGTCGTAACGCTCGGTCTGGTCCGATCTTAGATTGGGAATGAGCTCCGTATGCCTAAGTCAACCCACAAAACGAGCGTGCGGATGTTGAGCCGGTCGAAAAGGCATAATGCGTAAGCCGAGGATCGACCCAGTCCCCCTCTGCATGCTGCCGATCTTGCTGCCACAACCCTCGGTCCAGCTAGCGCTTAGACATGAAATGAACTCCTTATGCCTAAGCCAACACATGAAACAGGAGTGCGGCTGCTCAGCCAACAGGAGAGGAAGAATGTGCAAGCCAGGGACCGACCTGGTCCTCGTGGGTACTGTCGATCCTGCTACCACAACCCTCAGTCTGGTCCAATCTTAGACTGGGAATGAACTTCGTATGGTTAGACTGGGGATGAACTCCATATGCCTAAGTCAACCCATGAAACGAGCGTGCGGGCGCTCAACCGACCAGAGAGGCAAGATGCGCAAGCCGGGGATCGAACGGGTGGTAGGTGGGTTCAAGCACATCTTCATATTTCTGCCATGACAATGCCATTTTTATGGCTTGTAAATTCATACAATGGTCCCCTAAGCCTTCATGTGAAGTTTCGTGGCAAGACGACCCGTTTTCTATTTTTCATGATTTTTGAAACTTTTTACGGTTTGGGATTTTTTAAAATTTCTTTAGAAAGAGTTTTGTCCCTAAATTTAGTAGAGGTGATCCCTGTATATTTTGTTGGCATGCACAAAAAAGTTCAGCTAAAAACTCGAAGTGGAGAAGATTTTGTGACCATTTCAAAAAAAGTATCCCCATTTCGAACACTTTAATGGCTACTGGCAGCAAACCTATAAAATCTCAAATGCTCTTTAAGGGGGTGTGAGTTCTTGAGGTTTGATGAGGGATACGGGGCCAATATAAGGGCCAAGTACCAGCACCCATCGCACATCATGTGCGCACACCACCCCGGCCCCCCCAATCATCGAAACCCCCAATGCTGTCGGTTAGGCTCTCCAGTGATGCTTCGGCGATGGTGCCCCGAGCGAAAAAATATGGCACCAGCACATGCTCGAGCCCAACATGTGCATCGTGGCTCAAAATCTTATACTGGGAATGAACTCCGTATGCCTAAGCCAACCCACGAAACGAGCATGCGGGTGCTCAGTCGACCGGAGAGGCAGAATGCACAAGCTGGGGATCAGCCCGATCCCCACTACGTGCTGTCGATCCTGTTGCCGAGGATCAGCCACAACCCAGGGATCAACCATAACCCTCGGTCTAATCTGATCTTAGACTGGGAATGAACTCCGTATGCATAAGTCAACCCATGAAACGAGCGTGCGAGTGCTGAACCGGTCGAAGAGGCATAATGCGCAAGCCAGGGATCAGCTCGATCCCCCTCTGCATGCTGCTGGTCCCACTGCCACAACCCTCGGTCCGGCTGGGGCTTAGACATGGAATGAACTCCCTATGCCTAACCCAACCCACGAAACGGACGTGCAGGTGCTCAGCCGGCCAGAGAGGCAAAATGCGCAAGCTTGGGATCGGCCCGGTCCTTCCTGCATGCTATCGATCCTGCTGTCGCAACCCTCAGTCTGGTCCGATCTTAGACTAGGAATGAACTCCGTATGCTTAGACTGAGGATGAACTCCATATGCCTAAGTCAACCCATAAAACGAGCGTGCAGGCGCTCAACCGACTGGAGAGGTCGACTGGAGAGGCATAATACGCAAGCCAAGGATCAGCCCGATACCTCTCTGCATGTTGTCGATCTGGCTGCCGGTCCTGCTGCCACAACCCTCGGTCTGGGTGGGGCTTAGACTTGGAATGAACTTCGTATGCCTAAGCCAACCCATAAAATGAGCATGCGGGCGCTTAGCTGGTCGGAGAGAGAGAATGCGCAAGCCAGGGATCGGCCCGGTACCCCCTACGTACTATCGATCCTGCTGCTGGTCCTGCTGTTGTAACCTTCAATCCGGTCTTATCTTAGACTGGGAATGAACTCCGTATGCTTAGACATGGAATGAACTTCGTATGCTTAAGCCAACCCATGAAACGAGTGTACGTACGGGCGCTCAGTCGGTTAGAGAAGCAGAATGCCCAAGCTGAGGATCGACCCAGTCCCCCCTACGTGCTGTCGATGCTGCTGTCGTAACCCTCAGTCTGGTCTGATCTTAGACAGGGAATGAACTTCGTATGCCTAAGTCAACCCATGAAACTAGCGTACAGGCACTGAACCGAACGGAGAGGCATAATGCGCAAGCCGGGGATCAGTTCGGTCCCCCACTGCGTGCTACGGGTCCCACTGCCACAACCCTCGATCCGGTTAGGGCTTAGACATGGAATGAACTCCCTATGCCTAAGCCAATCCACGAAACGAGCGTGCGGGTGCTCAGCCTGCCGGAGAGGCAGAATGCATAAGCCGAGGACCGACCCAGTCCCCTCCTGCGTGCTGTCGATCCTACTAACGTAACCCTCAGTCTGGTCTGATCTTGGACTGGGAATGAACTCTTTATTTCTAAGTCAAGCCACTAAACGAGCGTGTGAGCACTGAGCCGGTCGGAGAGGAATAATGCGTAAGCTGAGGATCGGGCCGGTGCCCCTCTGCGTGCTGCCGGTCCTGATGCCACAACCCTCGGTCCGACTGAGGCTTAGACATGGAATGAACTCCCTATGCCTAAGCCAACCCACAAAATGGGCGTGCGGGTGCTCAGCTGGCTGGAGTGGCAGAATGCGTAAGCCAGGGATCGGCCCAGTCCCCCCTGCATGCTGTCGATCCTACTGCCTCAACCCTCGGTCTGGTCTGATCTTAGACTGGGAATGAACTCCGTATGCTTAGACTGGGGATGAACTTCGTATGCTTAGACTGGGGATGAACTCTGTATGCCTAAGTCAACCCATGAAATGAGCGGGCGAGCGCTCAGTCGATGGAAGAGGCATAATGCGTAAGTCGGGGATCAACCCGGTCCCCCTTTACGTGCTGTCGATCTCATTACCGGTCCTGCTGCCACAACCCTCGATCTGGCTGGGGCTTAGACATGGAATGAACTCCGTATGCCTAAGGCAACCCATCGCACATCATGTGCGCACACCCCCCCGGCCCCCCAATCGTCGGAACCCATAATGCTATCGACTAGGCTCTTCGATGATGCTCCGACGATGGTACCCTGGGCAAAAAAAATGTGGCACCAGCACATGCCCGAGCCCTGCATGTGCACTGTGGCTCAAACTCTTAGAATGGGAATGAACTTCGTAAGCTTAGACATGGAATGAACTTCGTATGCCTATGCCAACCCACGAAATGAGCGTGTGGGTGCTCAGCCGACCAGAGAGGCAAAATGCGCAAGCCGGGGATCGACTCGCTCCCCCTCTGTGTGCTGTCGATCCTACTGCCACAACCCTTGGTTCGGCTGGGGCGTAGACATGGAATGAACTCCCTATGCCTAAGCCAACCCATGAAACAAGCGTACGGGCGCTCAGCCAGTCGGAGAGGCAGAATATGCAAGCCGGGGATCAGTCTAGTCCCTCATGCATGCGGTCGATCTTGCTGCCGCAACCCTCTTTCCGGTCTGATCTTAGACTGGGAATGAACTCCGTATGCTTAGACTTCGGATGAACTCCGTATGCCTAAGTCAAGCCACGAAATGAGTGTACAGGCATTCAGTCGGTCGAAGAGGCATAATACGTAAGTCGGGGGTCAACCCGGTCCCCCTCTGCGTGCTGCCGATCTCGTTACCGGTCCTGCTGCCACAACCCTCGGTCCGACTGGGGCTTAGACATGGAATGAACTTCGTATGCCTAAGCCAACCCACAGAACGAGCGTGCGGGCGCTCAACAGGCCGGAGAGGCAGAATGTGTAAGCCGAGGATCGGCTCGGTCCCCCCTGGCTACTGTCGATCCTACTGTTGGTCTTGCTACTGCAACCTCAATCCGGTCTGATCTTAGACTGGGACTGAACTCTGTATGCTTAGACATGTAATGAACTCCGTATGCCTAAGCCAACCTATGAAATGAGCTTTGGGGTGCGCAACCGGCCAAAGAGGCAGAATGTGTAAGCCGGGGACCAGCCCGGTCCCCCCCAGCGTGCTGGTGATCCTACTACCGCAACCTTCGGTCTGGTCTGATCTTAGACTGGGAATGAACTGCGTATGCCTGAACCGGCCGGACAGGCACAATGCGCAAGCCGAGGATCGGCCTAATCCCCCTCTGCGTGCTGCCGGTCCTGCTGTCACAACCTTCAATCCAACAGGGGCTTTCCCCCTCTGCGTGCTGCCGGTCCCGCTGTCACAACCTACAGTCCAGCTGGGGCTTAGACATGGAATGAATTCCCTGTGCCTAAGCCAACCCATGAAACGGGCGTGCGGGCGCTCAGTCGGTCGGAGAGGTAGAATGCACAAGTTGGGGATCGGCCCGGTCCCCCTTTGCGTGCTACCGATCCGTTACCATAACCCTCGGTCTGACTGGGGCTTAGACATGGAATGAACTCCCTATGCCTAAGCCAACCCATGAAACGGGCGTACGGGCGCTCAGCCGGTCGTAGAGGTAGAATGCGTAAGCTGGGGATCAACCCGGTCCCCCCTGTGTGCTATCGATCGTGCTGCTGGTCCTGCTGCCGCAACCCTTGGTCCAGTCCGATCTTAGACTGGGAATGAACTCCATATGCTTAGACATGGAATGAACTCCATATGCCTAAGGCAACCCACGAAACGAGCTTGCAGGCGCTCAACTGACCAGAAAGGTAGAATGCGCAAGTCGAGGACCGGCGTGATCCCCTTTGCATGCTGTTGATCCTACTACCGTAACCCTCAGTCCAGTTCGATCTTAGTCTGGGAATGAACTTCGTATACCTGAGCCAACAGAAGAGGCATAATGCGCAAGCTGGGGATTAGCCCGATCCCCTTCTGCGTGCTGTCGGTCCCGTTGCCAAAACCTTCAGTCCGACTGGGGCATAGACATGGAATGAACTCCCTATGCCTAAGCCAACCCATGAAACGGGTGCCCTAAGCCAACCCACGAAATGGGCGTGCGGGTGCTCAGTCGGTCGGAGAGGCAAAATACGCAAGCTGGGGATCGGCCCAGTCCCCCTGCATGCTGTCGATCCTATTACCGTAACCCTCGGTCTGGTCTAATCTTAGACTGGGAATGAACTCTGTATGCTTAGACTGGGGATGAACTCCGTATGCCTAAGTCAACCCATGAAATGAGCGTCCGGGCACTCCACCAGTCGGACAGGTTGGCCGGAGAGGCATAATGCACAAACCGGGGATCAACCCGATCCCCCTCTGCGTGCTATCGATCTGGCTACCGATCCTGCTACTACAAGCTTCGGTTCGACTAGGGCTTAGACATGGAATGAACTCCGTATGCCTAAGTCAACCCGCAAAACCAGCGTACGGGTGCTCAGCTGGCCGGAGAGGCAGAATGCACAAGCCGGGGATCGGCCTGGTCCCCTTTATGTAATGTCGATCCTGCTGTTGGTCCTGCTACCGCAACCCTCGGTCTGGTTCGATCTTAGACTGGGAATGAACTCCGTATGCCTAAGTCAACCCACGAAATGAGTGTTCGGGCACTGAGTCAGTTGGAGAGACATAATGCGTAAGTCGGGGATCGGCCTGGTCCCCCTCTGCGTACTGCCGGTCCCGCTACCACAACCCTCGATCCGACTGAGGCTTCGACATGGAATGAACTCCCTATGCCTAAGCTAACCCATGAAATGGGTGTGTGGGCGCTCAGCCGATCGGAGAGGCATAATGCATAAGTCGAGGATCGGCCTGGTCGCCCTTGCGTGCTGTCGATCTTACTACCGCAACCCTCTGTCCGGTCTGATCTTAGACTGGGAATGAACTCCATATTCTTAGACTGGGGATGAACTCCGTATGCCTAAGTCAACCCATGAAACGAGCGTACGGGTGCTTAGCTGGTCGAAGAGGCATAATGCGTAAGCCGAGGGTCAGCCTGGTCCCCCTCTGCGTGCTGTTGATCCCGTTGTTGGTCCTGCTACCACAACCCTCGGTCCGACTGGGGTTAGACATGGAATGAACTCTGTATGACTAAGCCAACCCACGAAACGAGTGTGCGGGTGCTCAACCGGCCAAAGAGGCAAAATGCACAAGCCAGGGATCGGCCCGGTCCCCCCCTATGTACTGTCGATCCTGCTACCGTAACCCTCGGTTCGGTCTGATCTTAGACTGGGAATGAACTTCGTATGCCTAAGTGAACCCATGAAATGAGCGTACGAACATTGAGCCGACAGACGATGCATAATGCGCAAGCCGGGGATTGGCCTGATCCCACTCTGCGTGCTGTCGGTCCTGCTGCCACAACCTTCGATCCGACTGGGGCTTAGACATGGAATGAACTCCCTATGCCTAAGCCAAGCCATGAAACGGGCACGCGGGCACTCAGCCAACAGAAAAGGCAGAATGCACGAGCCGGGGATCGGCCCGGTCCCCTTCTGCATGCTGCTAGTCCCCTTGCCAGAACCCTCCGTCTAGTTGAGGCTTACACATGGAATGAACTCCCTATGCCTAAGCCAACCCACGAAATGGGCGTGCGGGCACTCAGCTAGCCGGAGAGGCAGAATGCACAAGCCAGGGATCGGCCCGATCCCCCTATGTAATGTCGATCCTGTTGTTGGTCCTGCTGCCGCAACCCTCGGTCCAGTTTGATCTTAGACTGGGAATGAACTCCGTATGCTTAGACATGGAATGAACGTCGTATGCCTAAGCCAACCAACGAAATGAGCGTGCGGGCACTCAGTTAACCAGAAAGGTAGAATGCGAAAGCTGGGGATCAACCCGATCCCCCCCTGCGTGCTGTCGATCCTGCTACCGCAACCCTCGATCTGGTCCGATCTTAGACTGGGAATGAAATTCGTATGCCTAAGTCAACCCATGAAATGAGCATGCGAGTGCAGAACCGGCTGGAGAGGCATAATATACAAGCCGAGGTCGGCTCGATCCCTCCCTACGTGCTGTCGGTCCTGCTGCCACAACCCTCGGTTCGATCTGATCTTAGACTGGGAATGAACTCCGTATGCTTAGACTGGGGATGAACTCCGTATGCCTAAGTCAACCCATGAAACAAACGTGCGGGCACTCAGTCGGTCGGAGAGGCCGACAGAAGAGGCATAATGCACAAGCTGGGGATCAACCCGATCCCCATCTTCGTGCTGCCGATTCCGCTGTCGGTCCTGCTCCACAACCCTCAGTCCGACTGGGGCTTAGACATGGAATGAACTTCGTATGCCTAAGCCAACCCACGAAACGAGTGTGCAGGAGCTGAACCGACTAGAGAGGCAGAATGCGTAAGCCAGGGATCGGCCCGATCCCCTCCTACATGCTGTCGATCTTGCTGCTGGTCCTGCTACTGTAACCCTCGGTCCGGTCTAATCTTAGACTGGGAATGATCTCCGTATGCTTAGATATGGAATGAACTCCATATGCCTAAGCCAACCCACGAAACGAGTGTATGGGCACTCAGCCATCCGGAGAGGTAGAATGCGCAAGCCAGGGACCGACCCAATCCCCTCCTGCGTGCTGTCGATCCTGCTACCGCAACCTTCGATCCAGTCTGATCTTAGACTGGGAATGAACTCCGTATGCTTAGACATGGTATGAACTCCGTATGCCTAAGCTAACCTATGAAATGAGCGTGCGGGCGCTCAGCCGGTCGGATAGGCAGAATGCACAAGTCGGGGACCGGCCCGGTCCCCCTTACGTGCTAGCGATCTTACTGCTGCAACCCTTGGTCCGGTCTGATCTTAGACTGGGAATGAACTCTGTATGCCTAAGTCAACCCACGAAACAAGCGTGCGGGCGCTGAGCCAACCAGAGTGGCATAATGCGCAAGCCGGGGTTCAGCCCGATCCCCAACTACGTGCTGTCTGTCCTGCTACCACAACCCTCAGTCCAGCTAGGGCTTAGACCTGGAATGAACTCCCTAGCCTAAGCCAACCCATTAAACGGGCGTGCGGGCGTTCAGTTGGCCGGAGAGGCAGAATGCGTAAGCCAGGGATCAGCCCAATCCCCTCTGCGTGCTATCGATCCTGCTGCCGCAACCCTTAGTTCGGTTCGATGTTAGACTAGGAATGAACTTCGTATGCTTAGACTGGGGATGAACTTCGTATGCCTAAGTCAACCCATGAAACGGGCGTGCAGACGCTCAGTCGACCAGAGAGGCAGGATGTGCAGGCCGGGGATCGAACGGGTGGTAAATGGGTTCAAGCACATCTTCATATTTCTGCCATGCCAATGCCATTTTTATGGCTTGTAAATTCATACAATGGTCCCCTACGCCTTCATGTGAAGTTTCATGGCAAGATGACCCATTTTCTATTTTTCACGATTTGCGAAACTTTTTACGGTTCAAGATTTTTTCAAAATTTTTTACAAAGCGTTTTGTCCCCAAATTTACTAGAGATGAACCTTGTATTTTTATTGGCATACACAAAACAATTCAGCTGAAAACTCGAAGTGGAGAAGATTTTGTGACCGTTTGAAAAAAGTGTCCCCATTTCAGACACTTTAATGGCTACTGGCAGCAAACCTATAAAATCTCAAATGCTCTTTAAGGGGGTGTGAGTTCTCGAGGTTTGATGAGGGATAGGGGGCCAATATAAGGGCCAAGTACCAGCACCCATCGCACATCATGTGCGCACACCCCCCGGCCCCCCAATCATCGGAACCCCCAATGCCGCCGGTGAGGCTCTCTGGCGATACTCCGACGATGGCACCCCGGGCGAAAAAAATGAGGCACCAGCAATGCCTGATCTTAGCATGTGCACCGTGGCTCAAACTCTTAAACTGGGAATGAACTCCGTATGCCTAAGCCAACCCATGAAACAAGCGTGCGGGTGCTCAATCGGTTGAAGAGGCAGAATACGCAAGTCGGGGATCGGCCTGATCCCCCTCTGCATGCTGTTGGTCTCACTGCCACGACCCTCGGTCCGGCTAGGGCTTAGACATGAAATGAACTCCCTATACCTAAGCCAATCCATGAAACAGGCGTGCGGGCGCTCAGCCGACCGGAGAGGAAGAATGCACAAGCTGGGGATCAGCTCGGTCCCCCCTACGTGCTATCGATGCTGCTATCGCAACCCTTGGTCTGATTCGATCTTATGCTTAGACTGGGAATAACTCCGTATGCCCAAGTCAACCCACCAAACGAGCGTCCGGGCGCTCAACCAACCAGAGAGGCCACCGGAGAGGCAGAATACGTAAGTCGGGGATCGGCCCGATCCCTCCTAACGTGCTATCGATCCTACTACTGGTCCTGCTACCGTAACCCTCAGTCCGGCCAATCTTAGACTGGGAATGATCTCTGTATGCTTAGATATGGAATGAACTCTGTATGCCTAAGCCAACCTATGAAACGAGTGTATGGGCTCTCAGCCATCCGGAGAGGCAGAATGCGCAAGCCGGGTACCGACCTAATCCCCTCCTGCATGTTGTCGATCCTGCTATCGCAATCCTCGGTCTAGTCTGATCTTAGACTAGGAATGAACTCTGTATCCCTAAGTCAATGCATGAAATGAGCGTTTGGACTTTGAGCTAGCCAGAAAGGCATAATGCGCAAGCCAGGGATCGGCTCGGTCCCCCTCTGCGTGCTGCCGATCCTAGACTGGGAATGATCTCCGTATGCTTAGACATGGAATGAACTCTGTATGCCTATGCCAACCCACGAAACAAGCGTACGAGCACTCAGCCATCCAGAGAGGCAGAACGCGTAAGCCGGGGACCAGCCCAATCCCCCCTGTGTGCTATCGATCTTGCCACCACAACCCTTGGTCCGGTTCGATCTTAGACTAGGAATGAACTCCGTATGCCTAATTCAACCCACAAAATGAGCGTTCGGACGCTGAGCTGACCGAAGAGGCATAATGCACAAGCCAGGGATTGACCCGATCCCCCTCTGCGTGCTGCCGGTCCTGGTGCCACAACCCTCGATCCGACTGGGGCTTAAAAATGGAATGAGCTCCCTATGCCTAAACGAACCCATGAAACGAGCGTGCGGGTGCTCAGACTGTCGGAGAGGCAGAATGCACAAGCTGAGGATCAACTCGATCCCTCCTGGATGCTGCCGATCCTACTGCCCTCGTTTTGATCCGGTCCGATCTTAGACTGGGTTTGAACTGCGTATGCTTAGACTGTTGGATGAACTCCGTATGCCTAAATCAACCCATGAAACTAGCGTGCGGGCACTCAGCCGACCAGAGAGGCATAATGCGTAAGTCGGGGATCAGCCCGGTCCCTCTCTACGTGCTACTAATCCTGCTGCCACAACCCTCAATCCGATTAAGGCTTAGGCATGGAATGAACTCTGTATGCCTAAGCCAACCCATGAAACGAATGTGTGGGTGCTCAGCCGATCGGAGAGATAAAATGCGCAAGTCGGGGATCAACCCGGTCCCCACCTACGTGCTGCCGATCTTGCTACTGGTCCTGCTGTTGCAACCCTCGGTCTGATCCAATCTTAGACTGGAATGAACTTCGTATCCTTAGACCTGGAATGAACTCCGTATGCCTAAGCCAACCCACGAAATGAACGTGCGGGCGCTCAGTCGATCAGAGAGGCAGAATGTGCAAGTCGGGGATCGACCCAGTCCCCCCTATGTGCTGTTGATCTTGTTGCTGCAACCCTCGGTCCTATCCAATCTTAGACTGGGAATGAACTCCATATGCCTAAGTCAACCCCACAAAACGAGCATCCGGGCATTGTGCTGATCGGAGAGGCATAATGTGCAAGCCGAGGATCGGCCCGATCCCCCTCTGCGTGCTATCGGTCCTGCTCCACAACCCTCGGTCTGACTGGGGCTTAGACATGGAATGAACTCCCTATGCCTAACCCAAACCACGAAATGGGTGTGCGGGCACTCAGTCGACCGAAGAGGCAGAATCCATAAGTCGGGGATCGGCTTCGTCCCCCCTGCGTGTTGCCGATCCTGCTGCCGTAACCCACAGTCCAGTCTGATCTTAGACTGGGAATGAACTTTGTATGCTTAGACTGGGGATGAACTCCGTATGCCTAAGTCAACCTATGAAACGAGCGTGCGGGTGCTCAGCTGGCCGGAGAGGCATAATGCACAAGCCGGGGGTCAGCCTGGTCCCCCTTTGTGTGCTGCCGATCCCGCTACCAGTCCTGCTACCACAACCCTCGATCTGGCTGGGGTTAGACATTGAATGAACTCTGTATGCCTAAGCCAACCAATGAAACGAGCGTGCGGGCGCTCAAACGGCCAGAGAGCCAAAATACGCAAGCCGAGGATTAGTCTGGTCCCCCCTATGTGTTGTCGATCCTGCTGTCGGAACCCTCGATTTGACCCGTTCTTAGACTGGGAATGAGCTTCTTATGCCTAAGTGAACCCATGAAACAAGCGTACGGGCACTGAGCCGATAGAAGAGGCATAATGCGTAAGCCGGGGATCGGCCTGATCCCCCTGTGCGTGTTGTCGGTCCCACTGCCACAACCTCGGGTCCGACTGGGGCTTAGACATAGAATGAACTCCCTATGCCTAAGCCAACCCATGAAATGGGCACGCGGGCACTCAGCCAGCCAAAAAGGCAGAATGCACGAGCTGGGGATCGACCCGGTCCCCCTCTACATGCTGGTAGTCCCGTTGCCAGAACCCTCCATCTAGTTGGGGCTTAGACATGGAATGAACTCCCTATGCCTAAGCCAACCCACGAAATGGGCATGCGGGCACTCAGCTAGCTGGAGAGGCAGAATGCACAAGTCAGGGATCGGCCCAATCCCCCCTATGTAATGTCGATCCTGCTGTTGGCCCTGCTACCGCAACCCTCGGTCCGATCCGATCTTAGACTGGGAATGAACTCCGTATGCTTAGACATGGAATGAACGTCGTATGCCTAAGTCAACCAACGAAACGAGCGTGCGGGCACTCAGTCGATCGGAGAGGCAGAATGCGCAAGCTGGGGATCAACCCGGTCCCCCTTGCGTGCTATCGATCCTGCTACCGTAACCGTCGATCTGGTTCGATCTTAGACTGGGAATGAAATTCGTATGCTTAAGTCAACCCATGAAATGAGCATGTGAGTGCAGAACCGGCTGGAGAGGCATAATACGTAAGCCGGGGTCAGCCCGACCCCCCCTACGTGCTGTTGGTCCTGCTGCCACAACCTTCAGTCTGGTCTGATCTTAGACTGGAAATGAACTCCGTATGCTTAGACCCGGGATGAACTCCATATGCCTAAGTCAACCCACGAAACAAATGTGCGGGCGCTCAACCGGTCGGAGAGGCCGACAGAAGAGGCATAATACACAAGCTGGGGATCAACCCGATCCCCATATTCATGCTACCGATTCCGCTACCGATCCTACTGCCACAAACCTCGGTCTGACTACGGCTTAGACATCGAATGAACTCCGTATGCCTAACCCAACCCACGAAACGAGCGTGCAGGAGCTTAGCCGACTAGAGAGGCAGAATGCATAAGCCAGGGATCGGCCCGATTCCCTCCTGCATGCTGCCATCCTGCTGCTGGTCCTGCTATCGTAACCCTCAGTCCAGTCCAATCTTAGACTGGGAATGATCTCCGTATGCTTAGATATGGAATGAACTCCATATGCCTAAGCCAACCCACGAAACGAGTGTATGGGTGCTCAACCATCCGGAGAGGCAGAATGCGCAAGCCAGGGACTGACCCAATCCCCTCCTGCGTGCTGTCGATCCTGCTACCGCAACTTTCGATCCAGTCTGATCTTAGATTAGGAATGAACTCCATATGCTTAGACATGGTATGAACTCCGTATGCCTAAGCCAACCTATGAAATGAGCGTGCGGGCGCTCAACCGATCGGAGAGGCAGAATGTACAAGTTGGGGACCGGTCTGATCCCCCCTACATGCTGGCGATCCTGCTGCTACAACCCTTGGTCCGGTATGATCTTAGACTGGGAATGAACTCTGTATGCCTAAGTCAACCCACAAAACAAGCATGCAGGCGCTGAGCCAACCAGAGAGGCATAATGCGTAAGCCGGGGTTCGGCCCGATCCCCATCTGCGTGCTGTCGGTCCCGCTACCACAACCTTTAGTCCAGCTAGGGCTTAGACATGGAATGAACTCCCTATGCCTAAGCCATCCCATGAAACGGGCGTGCGGGCGTTCAGTCAGCCTGAGAGGCAGAATGCGTAAGCCAGGGATCAACCCGATCCCCTCTGCGTGCTATCGATCCTGCTACCGCAACCCTTAGTTCGGTTTGATGTTAGACTGGGAATGAACTTTGTATGCTTAGACTGGGGATAAACTCCGTATGCCTAAGTCAACCCACGAAACGAGCGTGCAGACACTCAGCCGACCAGAGAGGCAGGATGTGCAAGCCGGGGATCGAACTGGTGGTAAGTGGGTTCAAGCACATCTTCATATTTCTGCCATGCAAATGCCATTTTTATGGCTTGTAAATTCATACAATTGTCCCCTATGCCTTCATGTGAAGTTTCATGGCAAGATGACCCATTTTCTATTTTTCACGATTTGCGAAACTTTTTACGGTTCAAGATTTTTTCAAAATTTTTTAGAAAGCATTTTGTCCCCAAATTTTTTAGAGATGATCCTTGTATTTTTGTTGGCATGCACAAAACAATTCAGCTGAAAACTCGAAGTGGAGAAGATTTTGTGACCGTTTGAAAAAAGTATCCCCATTTCAGACACTTTAATGGCTACTGGCAGCAAACCTATAAAATCTCAAATGCTCTTTAAGGGGGTGTGAGTTCTCGAGGTTTGATGAGGGATAGGGGGCCAATATAAGGGCCAAGTACTAGCACCCATCGCACATCATGTGCGCACACCCCCCGGCCCCCCCAATCATCGAAACCCCAATGTCGCCGGTGAAGCTCTCTGGCGATACTCTGACGATGGCACCCCGGGTGAAAAAAATGCCGCACCAGCACATGCCCGAGCTCAGCATGTGCAGCATGGCTCAAACTCTTAAACTGGGAATGAACTCCGTATGCCTAAGCCAACCCATGAAACAAGCGTGCGGGCACTCAGCCAGTTGAAGAGGCAGAATGCGCAAGTCAAGGATCAGATTGATCCCCCTCTGCATGCTGCCGGTCTCACTGCCACAACCCTTGGTCTGGCTGGGGCTTAGACATGAAATGAACGCCCTATGCCTAAGCCAACCCACGAAACAGGCGTACGGGCACTCAGCCGGTCGGAGAGGCAGAATGCACAAACTGGGGAGCGGCTCGATCCCCCCTGCGTGCTATCGATGCTGCTATCGTAACCCTTGGTCTGATTCGATCTTATGCTTAGACTGGGAATAACTCTGTATGCCCAAGTCAACCCATGAAATGAACGTCCGAGCGCTCAACCAACCAGAGAGGCCATCGAAGAGGCAGAATGCGTATGTCGGGGATCAGCTCGATCCCCCACAATGTGTTGCCGGTCATACTACTGGTCCTGCTACCGTAACCCTTGGTCCGGTCCAATCTTAGACTGGGAATGATCTCCGTATGCTTAGATATGAAATGAACTTCGTATGCTTAGATATGGAATGAACTCCATATGCCTAAGCCAACCCACGAAACGAGTGTATGGGCTCTCAACCATTCGGATAGGCAGAATGCGTAAGTCGGGGACCGACACAATCCCTTCCTACGTGTTGTCGATCCTGCTACCACAACCCTCGATCTAGTCCGATCTTAGACTAGGAATGAACTCCGTATCCCTAAGTCAACGCACGAAATGAACGTCCGGACGTTGAGCCAGCCAGAAAGGCATAATGCGCAAGCCGGGGATCGGCTCAGTCCCCCTCTGCGTGCTGTCGATCCTAGACTGGGAATGATCTCCGTATGCTTAGACATGGAATGAACTCTGTATGCCTAAGCCAACCCATGAAACAAGCGTACGGGCACCCAGCCATCCAGAGAGGCAGAACGAGCAAGCCGGGGACTGGCCCAATCCCCCCCTGTGTGCTGTCGATCTCGCCACCCCAACCCTTGGTCCGATCTGATCTTAGAGTGGTAATGAACTCCGTATGCCTAAGTCAACCCACAAAATGAGCGTTCTGACACTGAGTCGACCGAAGAGGCATAATGCACAAGCTGGGATCGACCCGATCCCCCTCTGCGTGCTGTCTGTCCCACTGCCACAACCCTCGGTCCGACTGGGGCTTAAAAATGGAATGAACTCCCTATGCCTAAGCCAACCCATGAAATGGGCATACGGACGCTCAGACGATCGGAGAGGCAGAATGCGCAAGCCGAGGATCAGCCCGATCCCCCCTGTATGCTATCGATCCTACTACCCTCGTTTTGATCCGGTTCGATCTTAGACTGGGATTGAGCTGCATATGCTTAGACTAGGGATGAACTCCGTATGCCTAAATCAACCCATGAAACGAGCGTGCGGGCACTCAGTAGACCGAAGAGGCATAATGCGTAAGTCGGGGATCAGCCCGGTCCCTCTCTATGTGCTGCTGGTCCTGCTGCTGGTCCTGCTGCCACAACCTTCAATCCGATTAGGGCTTAGACATGGAATGAACTCTGTATGCCTAAGCCAACCCATGAAACGAGCGTGCGGGTGCTCAGCCGATCGGAGAGATAGAATGCGCAAGTCGAGGATCAGCCCGGTCCCCACCTACGTGCTGTCGATCCTGCTGCTGGTCCTGCTATCGCAACCCTCAGTCTGATCCAATCTTAGACTGGAATGAACTCTGTATGCTTAGACATGGAATGAACTCCGTATGCCTAAGCCAACCCACGAAACGAACGTGCGGGCGCTCAGTCGATCAGAGAGGCAGAATGTGCAAATCGGGGATCGGCCCGGTCCCTTCTGCGTGCTGTCGATCCTGCTGTCGCAACCCTCAGTCCTATCCAATCTCAGACTGGGAATGAACTCCGTATGCCTAAGTCAACCCCATAAAACGAGCGTCCGAGCATTGTGCTGATCGGAGAGGCATAATGTGCAAACCGAGGATCGGCCCGATCCCTTTCTGCGTGCTGTCGGTCCTGCTCCACAACCCTCGGTCCGACTGGGGCTTAGACATGGAATGAACTCCCTATGCCTAACCCAAACCACGAAATGGGCGTGCGGGCATTCAGTCGACCGGTGAGGCAGAATCCACAAGTCGGGGATCGCTTCATCCCCCCTGCGTGTTGCTGATCCTGCTGCCGCAACCCACGGTTCAGTCTGATCTTAGACTAGGAATGAACTTCGTATGCTTAGACTGGGGATGAACTCCGTATGCCTAAGTCAACCCATGAAACGAGCGTGCGGATGCTCAGCCGACCAGAGATGCAGGATGCACAAGCCGGGGATCGAACGGGTGGTTGGTGGGTTCAAGCACATTTTCATATTTTTGCCATGCCAATGCTATTTTTATGCCTTCATGTGAAGTTTCGTGGCAAGACGACCCGTTTTCTATTTTTCATGATTTTTGAAACTTTTTACGGTTCGAGATTTTTTAAAATTTTTTAAGATAGATTTTTGTCCCCAAATTTGGTAAAGATGTTCCTTATATTTTTGTTGGCATGCACAAAAAAATTCAGCTAAAAACTCAAATGCTCTTTAAAACACTTTAATGGCTACTAGCAGCAAACCTATAAAATCTCAAATGCTCTTTAAAGAGGTGTGAGTTCTCGAGGTTTGATGAGGGATATGGGGCCAATATAAGGGCCAAGTACCAGCACCCATCGCACATCATGTGCGTACACCCCCCGACCCCTCCAATCGTCAAAAACCCCAATGCCGTCAGTTAGGCTCTCCGACGATGCTCTGACGATGGTGCCCCGGGCGAAAAAAATACAGCCCCAGCACATGGCTGAGCCCAACATCTGCACCATGTCTCAAACTCTTAGACTGGGAATGAACTCCGTATGTTTAGACTGGGGATGAACTTTATATGCCTAAGTCAACCCACGAAACGAGCGTGTGTGTGCTCAACTGGCTAGAGAGGCCGGTCGGAGAGGCAGAATGTGCAAGCCGGGGATCGGCCCAGTCCCTTCTGCGTGCTGCCAATCCTGCTGCTGGTCTTGTTACCGTAACCCTTGGTCTGGTTTGATCTTAGACTGGGAATGAACTCTATATGCTTAGACATGGAATGAACTCCGTATGCCTAAGCCAACCCATGAAACGAGCGTACGGGCACTTAGCCGATTGAAGAGGCAAAATGCGTAAGCCAGGGATCAGCCCAGTCCCCCTCTATGTGCTGTCGGTCCCATTGCCACAATCCTTAATTCGTGCTACCGATCCTACTACCGTAACCCTTGATCCGGTTCGATCTTAGACTAAGAATGAACTCCATATGCTTAGACTGAGGATGAACTCCATATGCCTAAGTCAACCTACGAAACGAGCGTACGGGTGCTCAACTGGTCAGAGAGGTCGGTCGGAGAGGCCGAATGCACAAGCCAAGGATCAACCCAAGCCCCCTACATGCTGTCGATCCTGCTGCTGGTCCTGCTGTCGCAACCCTTAGTCCGGTTTGATCTTAGATTGGGAATGAACTCTATATGCTTAGACATGGAATAAACTTCGTATGGTTAAGACAACCCATGAAATAAGCGTGCAGGCACTCAGTCGATCGAAGAGGTAGAATGCGTAATCTGGGGATCAGCCCGGTCCCCCCTGCGTACTATCGATCCTGCTACCGTAATCCTCGATCCGATCTTAGACTGGCAATGAGCTCCGTATTCCTAAGACAACCCATGAAATGAGCATTCGGGTGCTGAGCTGACCGGAGAGGCGTAATACGCATGGCGGTGATCGGCTCGATCCCCCTCTGCGTGCTGCCGGTCTCGCTGCCACAACCCTCGGTCCAGTTGGGGCTTAGACATGGAATGAACTCCCTATTCCTAACCAAACCCACGAAATGGGTGTGCGGGCGCTCAGTCGACCGAAGAGGCAGAATGCGCAAGATGGGGATCAGCTCGATCCCCCTTGCGTGCTACTGATCCTACTACCGTAATGCTCGATCCGATTCAATCTTAGAATGGGAATGAACTCCGTATGCTTAGACTGGGGATGAACTCCGTATGCCTAAGTCAACCCATGAAATGAGCGTGCGGGCGCTCAACTGATTGGAGAGGCCGACCGAAGAGGTAGAATGCACAAGCTGAGGATCGGCCCAGGCCCCCCTACATGCTGCCGATCTTGCTGCCGCAACCCTCGGTCTGGTTCGATCTTAGACTGGATTGAACTCTGTATGCTTAGACATGGAATGAACTCTGTATGCCTAAGCCAACCCACAGAACAAGCGTGCGGGCGCTCAGTCGGTCGGAGAGGCAGAATGAGTAAGCCGAGGATTGGCCCGGTCCCCCCTACGTGCTGTCGATCCTACTATCGTAATCCTCGATCCGATCTTAGACTGGGAATGAGCTCCGTATGCCTAAGATAACCCACAAAATGAGTGTTCAGGCGCTGAGCTGATCGGAGAGGCATAATGCACAAGTTAGTGATCAGCTCGATCCCCCTCTACGTGCTACCGGTCTCACTGCCACAACCCTCGGTCCGACTGGGGTTTAGACATGGAATGAACTCCCTATGCCTAAGCCAACCCACGAAAATGGCATGTGCGTGCTCAATCGACTGGAGAGGCAGAATGCGCAAGCCAGGGATTGGCCCGGTCCCCCCTGGGTGCTGTCGATCCTGCTGTCGCAACCCTCGATCTAATTCGATCTTAGACTGGGAATGAACTCCGTATAATTAGACTGGGGATGAACTCCGTATGCCTAAGTCAACCCATGAAACGAGCGTGCGGGTGCTCAACCGACCGGAGAGGCTGGTCGGAGAGGCGTAATGCGTAAGTCAGGGATCAGCTCGATCCCCCTCTATGTGCTACCGATCCCATTACCGGTCCTACTACCACAACCCTCGGTCCGGTTGGGGCTTAGACATGGAATAAACTCTTTATGCCTAAGCCAACCCATGAAACAGACGTATGGGTGCTCAGTTGGCCGGAGAGGCAGAATGCGCAAGCCGGGGACTGGTCCGGTCCCTCCTGCATATTGTCGATCCTGCTATCATAACCCTCGCTCTGGTTTGATCTTAGACTGGGAATGAACTCCGTATGCTTGGACTGGGGATGAACTCCGTGTGCCTAAGTCAACCCATGAAACAAGCGTGCGGGTGCTCAGCCGATCGGAGAGGCACAATGACAAGTCGGGGATCAGCTCGATCCCCCTCTGCATGCTGCCCATCCCGCTGCCGATCCTACTGCCACAACCCTCGGTCTGACTGGGGCTTAGACATGGAATAAACTCCGTATGCCTAAGCCAACCCACAAAATGAACGTGCAGGCACTCAGTCGGCTGGAGAGGCAGAACGCGCAAGCCGGGGATCGACCCGATCCCCCCTTCGTGCTGCCGATCTTGCTACTGGTCTTGCTGTCGCAACCTTCGATTCGGTCCAATCTTAGACTGGGAATGAACTCCATATACCTAAGCCAACCCACGAAATGAGCATGCAGGCACTCAACCGATCGGAGAGGCAGAATGTGCAAGTCGGGGATTGACCCGGTCCCCCTACGTGCTATCGATCCTGCTACCTTAACCCTCAGTTCGGTCTGATCTTAGATTGGGAATGAACTTCGTATGCCTAAGTCAACCCATGAAATGAGCGTATGGGCGCTGAACCGATCGGAGAGGCATAATGCGTAAGCCAGGGATTCATCCAATCCCCTTCTACGTGCTGTCAGTCTCGCTGCCACAACCCTCAGTCTGGTTGGGGCTTAAACAGGGAATGAACTCCCTATGCCTAATCCAACCCACGAAACGGGCGTGCGGGTGCTCAGCCGGTCGGAGAGGCAGAATGCACAAGCTGGGGATCGGCCCGGTCCCTCATGCGAGCTGTCGATCCTATTGCCACAACCCTCGGTTCGGTCTGATCTTAGACTAGGAATGAACTTCATATGCTTAGACTAGGGATGAAATCCTTATGCCTAAGTCAACGCACAAAACGAGCATGCGGATGTGCAGCCAACCAGAGAGGCAGGATGTGCAAGCCGGGGATCAAACGGTGTTAGGTGGGTTCAAGCACATCTTCATATTTCTTCCATGCTAATGCCATTTTTATGGCTTGTAAATTCATACAATGGTCCCCTATGCCTTCATGTGAAGTTTCGTGGCAAGACGACCTGTTTTCTATTTTTCATGATTTTTGAAACTTTTTATGGTTTGGGATTTTTTAAACAATTTTTAGAAAAATTTTTGTCCTTAAATTTGGTAGAGATGATCCTTGTATTTTTGTTTGCATGCACAAAAAAATTCAGCTAAAAACTCGAAGTGGAGAAGATTTTGTGACCGTTTGAAAAAAGTGTCCCCATTTCAAACACTTTAATGGCTACTGACAGCAAACCTATAAACTATAAAATGCTCTTTAAGGGGGTGTGAGTTCTCGAGGTTTGATGAGAGATAGGGGGCGAATATAAGGGCCAAGTACCAGCACCCATAGCACATCATGTGCGCACACCCCCCGACCCCCCCAATCGTCAGAACCCCCAATGCCGACGGTTAGGCTCTCCGGTGATGCTCTGACGATGGTGCCCCGGGTGAAAAAATATGGCACCAGCACATGCTCTAGCCCAGCATGTGCACCGTGGCTCAAAATCTTAGACTAGGAATGAACTCCATATGCTTAGACATGGAATGAACTCCGCATGCTTAGACATGGAATGAACTCTGTATGCCTAAGCCAACCCACGAAAGGAGCGTGCGGGCGCTCAGTCGATCAAAGAGGCAGAATGCGCAAGCCGGGGATTGGCTTGGTCCCCCCTGTGTGCTGTCGATCCTACTACCACAACCTTCAGTCCAGTCCAATCTTAGGCTGGGAATGAACTCCGTAAGCATAAGTCAACTCTTGAAATGAGCGTGCGGGCATTGAACAAGCCGAAGTGGCATAATGCGTGAGCCGGGGATTGACCCGGTCCCCCTCTATGTGCTGTCGGTCTCGCTGCCACAACCCTATGTCCACCTGGGGATTAGACATGGAATGAACTCCCTATGCCTAAGCCAACCCACGAAACAGGCGTGCGGGCGCTTAGCCAGTCGGAGAGGCAGAATGTGCAAGCCAGGGATTGGCCCGGTTCCCCCTACGTGCTGTTGATCCTACTGCCGCAACCCTCGATCCAGTTGGATCTTATACTGGGAATAAACTTCGTATGCTTAGACTGGGGATGAACTTCGTATGCCTAAGTTAACCCACGAAATGAGCATGCGGGCACTCAGTCGACCAGAGAGGCAGGATGCGCAAGCCGAGGATCGAACGAGTGGTAGGTGGGTTCAAGTACATCTTCATATTTTTTCCATGCCAATGCCATTTTTATGCCTTATAAATTCATACAATGGTCCCCTAAACCTTCATGTGAAGTTTCGTGGCAAGACGATCCGTTTTCTATTTTTCATGATTTTTGAAACTGTTTGTGGTTCGGGATTTTTTAAAATTTTTTTAGAAAGATTTTTGTCCCCAAATTTGGTAGAGACGATCCTTGTATTTCTGTTGGCACGCATAAAAAAATTCAGCCAAAAACTCGAAGTGGAGAAGATTTTGTGACCGTTTGAAAAAAGTGTCCCCATTTCAGACACTTTAATGACTACTGGCAACAAAACTATAAAATCTCAAATGTGCTTTAAGGGGGTGTGAGTTCTCGAGGTTTGATGAGGGATAGGGGGCCAATATAAGGGCTAAGTACCAGCACCCATCACACATCATGTGTGAACACCCCCCCGGCCCCCCAATCGTCGGAACCCTCAATGTCATCGGTTAGGCTCTCCGGCGATGCTCCGGTGATGGTGCCCCGGGTGAGAAAAATGTGGCACCAACACATGCCCAAGCCCACCATGTGCACCGTGGCTCAAAATCTTAGATTGGGAATGAACTTTGTATGCTTAGACAAGTAATGAACTCCGTATGCCTAAGCTAACCCACGACAGGAGCGTGCGGATGCTCAGTCGGTGGGAGTGGCAGAATGTGCAAGCCGGGGATCGGCCTGGTCCCCCCTACGTGCTGTCGATCCTACTGCCATAACCCTCGGTCCAGTCCAATCTTAGATTAGGAATGAACTACGTATGCCTAAGTCAACCCATGAAACGAGCGTACGGGCGCTGAGCGTGCGAAGAGGCATAATGCGCAAGCCAGGGATCGGCCCTATCCCTCTCTGCATGCTGTCGGTCTTGCTGCCACAACCCTCGGTCTAGCTGGGGCTTAGACATGGAATGAACTCCCTATGCCTAAGCCAACCCACAAAACGGGCGTGCCGGTGTTCAACCGACCGGAGAGGCAGAATACGCAAGCCAGCGATCGGCCCGGTCCCCCCTACGTGCTGCCGATCCTACTGCTGCAACCCTCGATCCGGTCCAATCTTAGACTGGGAATCAACTCTGTATGCTTAAACTGGGGATGAACTCCGTATGCCTAAGTCAACCCCCGAAATGAGCGTGTGGGTGCTCAACCGATTGGAGAGGCCATCCAGAGAGGCATAATGCACAAGCCAGGGATCAACCCGGCCCTCTCTGCATGCTATCAATCCCGCTGCCAGTCCTGTACCATAACCCTCGATCCGACTGGGGCTTAGACATGGAATAAACTCTGTATGCCTAATCCAACCCAGGAAACGAGCGTGTGAGCGCTCAACCGATCGGAGATGCAGAATGCGCAAGCCGGGGATTAGCCCGGTCCCCCCTGCATGCGGTCGATCCTGCTGTCGCAACCCTCGGTCCGGTCTGATCTTGCACTGGGAATGAACTCCGTATGCTTAGACTGGGGATGAACTCTGTACGCCTAAGTCAAACCACGAAATGAGCATGTGGGCGCTCAGCTGACCAAAAAGGCATAATGCGTAAGCCGAAGATCAGCCCGGTCCTCCTCTGCGTGATGCCGATCCTGCTGCTGGTCCTGCTACCATAACCCTGGGTCTGGCTGGGGCTTAGACATGGAATGAACTCCGTATGCCTAAGCCAACCCACAAAATGAGCGTGCGGGTGTTCAGCCGATCAGAGAGGTAGAATGCGTAAATTGAGGATCGGTCCGATCCCCCCTACGTGCTGTCGATCCTGCTACTGATCCTGCTGCCGCAACCCTCGGTCCAGTCTGATCTTAGACTAGGAATGAACTCCATATGCTTAGACAAGGAATGAACTCCATATGTCGAAGCCGACCCACGAAACGAGCGTGCGGGCATTCAGCCGGCCAAAGAGGTAGAATGCGCAAGCTGGGGATCAGCCTGATCCCCCCTGCGTGCTATCGATCCTGTTAGCGTAGCCCTCGGTCCGTTATGATCTTAGATTGGGAAAGAACTCTGTATGCTTAGACTGGGGATGAACTCCGTATGCCTAAGTCAACACACGAAACGAGCGTGCAGGTGCTCAGCTGAAAAGAAAGGCAGGATGCGCAAGGCGGGGATCGAACGGGTCGTAGGTGGGTTCAAGCACATCGTCATATTTCTACCATACGAATGCCATTTTTGTGGCCTATAAATTCATACAATGATCCCCTAAGCCTTCATGTGAAGTTTCGTGGCAAGACGACCTGTTTTCTATTTTTCACGATTTTTGAAACTTTTTATGGTACAGGATTTTTTTAAATTTTTTTAGAGAGAGTTTTGTCCCAAAATTTGGTAGAGGTGATCTTTGTATTTTTTTTGGCATGCACAAAAAAATTCAGCTAAAAACTCGAAGTGGAGAAGATTTTGTGATCGTTTGAAAAAAGTGTCCCCATTTCAGACACTTTAATGGCTACTAGCAGCAAACTTATAAAATCCCAAATGCTCTTGAAGGGGGTGTGAGTTCTCAAGGTTTGATGAGGGATAGGGGGCCAATATAAGGGCAAGTACCAGCACCCATTGCACATCATATGCGCACACCCCCCGGCCCCCCCAATCATCGGAACCCGTAATGCCGCCAGGTAGGCTCTCCGAAGATGCTCCAGCGATGGTGCCCCGGGCAAAAAAAATGTGGCACCAGCACATGGTCGAGCCCAGCAAGTGAACCGTGGCTTAAAATCTTAGACTGGGAATGAAATCCGTACGCTTAGACATGGAATGAACTCTGTATACTTAGAGATGGAATGAACTCCGTGTGCCTAAGCCAACCTACGAAATGAGCGTGCGGGTGCTCAGCCGACTGGAGAGGCAGAGTGGGCAAGCCGGGGATCGGCCCAATCCCCCCCTACGGGCTGTCAATCCTGCTAGCACAACCCTCAGTCCGACCTGATCTTAGACTAGGAATGAACTCCATATGCATAAGTCAACCCACGAAATGAGCATGCGGGCGCTGAACCGGTCGAAGAGGCATAATGTGCAAGCCGGGGATCGGCCCGATCCCCCTCTACGTGCTGTCAGTCCCGCTGCCACAACCCTCGGTCTGACTGGGGCTTAGACATGGAATGAACTCCCTATGCCTAAGCCAACCCATGAAACAGGCATACGGGCGCTCAGTCGGCCGGAGAGGCAGAATGCGCAAGCCGAGGATAGGCCCGATCCCCTTTACGTGCTACCGATCCTACTGCTGCAACCCTTAATCCTATCTGATCTTAGACTGGGAATGAACTTCGTATGCTTAGAATATGGATGAACTCCGTTTCCCTAAGTCAACCCACGAAACGAGCGTGTCGACGCTCAGTCGGTCGGAAAGGCATAATGCGTAAGTCAGGGATCAGCCTGGTCCCCCTCTGCGTGCTATCGATCTCGCTGTCGGTCCTGCTGCCACAACCCTCGGTCTGGCTGGGGCTTAGACATTGAATAAACTCTGTATGCCTAATCCAACCCACAAAACGAGCGTGCGGGCGCTCAGCAGGCCGGAGAGGCAGAATGCGTAAGCCGGGGATTGGCTCGGTCCCTCCTGCGGGCTGCCGATCCTGCTGCTGGTCCTGCTGCCGCAACCCTCGGTCTGGTCTGATCTTAGGCTGGGAATGAACTCCGTATGCTTAGACATAGAATGAACTCCGTATGCCTAGCCCAACCGATGAAACGAGCATGCGTATGGGCGCTCAACTGGGCGAAGAGGTAGAATGCGTAAGCCGGGGATTGGCCCGGTCCCGCCTATGTGCTGTCGATCCTGCTATCGCAACCATCGGTCCAATCTGATCTTAGACTAGGAATGAACTCTGTATGCCTAAGTCAACCCATGAAACGAGCGTGCGGGCGCTGAGTCGGTTGGAGAGGCATAATGCATAAACCGGGGATCAGCCCGATCCCCCTCTGCGTGCTGTCGGTCCCGTTGCCATAACCCTTGGTCCAACTGGGGCTTAGACATGGAATGAACTCCCTATGCCTAAGTCAACCCATGAAACGGGCGTGCGGGCACTTAACTAGCCGGAGAGGTAGAATGCGTAAGCCGGAGATCGACCCAATCCCCCTTGCATGCTGCTAATCCTGCTGCCGCAACCCTCGGTCCGATCCTATCTTAGACTGGGAATGAAATTTGTATGCTTAGACTGGGGATGAACTCCGTATGCCTAAGTCAACCCACGAAATGAGCGTGCGGGCGCTCAGCCGACCAGAGAGGCAGGATGAGCAAGCCGGGGATAGAACATGAGGTAAGTGGGTTCAAGCACATCTTCATATTTCTACTGTGCCAATGCCATTTTTAGGGCTTGTAAATTCATACAATGGTCCCCTAAGCCTTCATGTCAAGTTTCGTGGCAAGACGACATGTTTTCTATTTTTCATGATTTTCGAAACTTTGTGTGGTTTGGGATTTTTTAAACTTTTTTTAGAAAGAGTTTTGTCCCCAAATTTGGTAAAGGTGATCCTTGTATTTTTTTTGGTATGCACAAAAAAATTCAGGTAAAAACTCAAAGTGGAGAAGATTTTGTGACTGTTTAAAAAAAGTGTCCTCATTTCAGATACTTTAATGGCTACTGGCAGCAAACCTATAAAATCTCAAATGCTCTTTAAGGGGGTGTGGGTTCTCGAGGTTTGATGAGTGATAGGGGGCCAATATAAGGGCCAAGTACTAGCACCCATCACACATCATGTGCTCACACCTCCTGGCCCCCCAATTGTCGGAACCCCCAACGCCGCCAGTTAGGCTCTCCGACAATGCTCTGGCGATGGTGCCTCGGGCGAAAAAAATGTGGCACCAGCACATGCCCGAGCCCAGCATGTGCACCATGGCTCAAAATCTTAGACTGGGAATGAACTCCGTATGCTTAGACATGGAATGAACTCTGTATGCCTAAGCCAACGCACGAAATGAGCGTGCAGGCGCTCAGCCAGCTGGAGACGCAGAATGCGCAAACCGGGGATCGACCCAGTCCCCCAATGCGTGCTGTCGATCCTACTACCATAACCCTCAGTCCGGTCTGATCTTATACTAGGAATGAACTCTGTATGTATAAGTCAACCCACGAAACGAGCGTGCAGGCTTTGAACCGACCGAAGAGGCATAATGCACAAACTGGGGATCGGCCCGGTCCCCCTCCCGCTACCACAACCCTCAATCCGACTGGGGCTTAGACATGGAATGAACTCCCTATGCCTAAGCCAACCCATAAAACGGGCATGCGGGTGCTCAACCGGTCGGAGAAGTAAAATGCGCAAGCCAGGGATCGGCACGATCCCCTCTGCGTGCTGTCGATCCTTCTGCCGCAACCCTCGGTTCGATCTGATCTTAGACTGGGAATGAACTCCATATGCTTAGACTGTGGATGAACTCCATACGCCTAAGTCAACCTATGAAATGAACGTGCGAGCGCTCAGCCAGCCGAAGAGGCTGGCCAGAGAGGCATAATGCACAAGTCAAGGATCAGCCCGATCCCCCTCTACATGCTATCAATCCCACTGTCGGTCCTGCTGCCACAACCTTATGTCTGGCTGGGGCTTAGACATGGAATGAACTCTGTATGCCTAAGCCAACCCATGAAACGAGCATGCAGGCACTCAGCTAGTCAGAGAGGTAGAATGCGTAAGCCGGGGATCAGCCCGATCCCCCCTGTGTGCTGCCGATCCTGCTACTGGTCCTGCTGTCGTAACCCTCGATCTGATCTGATCTTAGATTGGGAATGAACTCCGTATGCTTAGACATGGAATGAACTCCGTATGCCTAAGCCAACCCATGAAACGAGCGTGTGGGCACTCAGCCTGTCAGAGAGGCAGAATGCACAAGCTGGGGACCGGCCTGGTTCCCCCCTATGTGCTATCGATCCTGCTACAACAACCCTCGATCCAATCCAATCTTAGACTGGGAATGAACTCAGTATGACTAAGTCAACCCGTGAAACGAGCGTACGGGCATTGAGCCTACCGAATAAGCATAATGCGCAAGCCGAGGATCAGCTCAGTCACCCTCTGCGTGTTGTCGGTCTCGCTGCCACAACCCTCTTGGAATGAACTCCGTATGCCTAAGTCAACCCACGAAACGAGTGTGCGGGTGCTCAGCCAGTCAGAGAGGCTGACCGAAGAGGCATAATGTGCAAGCCAAGGATTAGCTCAGTCCCCTTCTACGTGCTGTCGATCTCGTTGCCGGTCCTGCTACCATAGCCCTTGGTCTGACTGGGGCTTAGACATGGAATGAACTTCGTATGCCTAAGCCAACCCATAAAATGAGCGTGCGGGTGCTAAGCTGGCTGAAGAGGTAGAATAAGTAAGTCGGGGATTGGCCCAATCACCCTCTGCGTGCTGTTGATCCTGCTACCGCAACCCTCTGTCCAGTCATATCTTAGACTGGGAATGAACTCCATATGCTTAGACAAGGAATGAACTCCGTATGCCTAAGCCAACCCATAAAATGAGCTTGTGGGTGCTCAGCCTACTAGAGAGGCAGAAAGCATAAGACGGGGATCGGCCTGGTCCCCCAATACGTGCTGTCTATCCTACTGCCGTAACCCCCGATCCGGTCCGATCTTAGACTAGGAATGAACTTCGTGTGCTTAGATTGGGGATGAACTCTGTATGCCTAAGTCAACCCATGAAACGAGCGTGCGAACACTCAGCCGACCAGAGAGGCAGGATGCGCAAGCTGGGGATCGAACGGATGGTAGGTGGGTTCAAGCACATCTTCATATTTCTGCCATCCCAATGCCATTTTTATGGCTTGTAAATTCATACAATGGTCCCCTAAGCCTTCATGTGAAGTTTCGAGGCAAGACGACCCATTTTCTATTTTTCATGATTTTTAAAACTTTTTACGGTTCGGGATTTTTTAAAATTTTTTTAGAAGGAGTTTTGTCCCCAAATTTGGTAGAGATGATCCTTGTATTTTTTTTGGCATGCACAAAAACATTTAGCTAAAAACTGAAAGTGGAGAAGATTTTGTGACTGTTTGAAAAAAGTGTCCCTATTTTAGATACTTTAATGGCTACTGGCAGCAAACCTATAAAATCTCAAATGCTCTTTAAGGGGGTGTGAGTTCTCAAGGTTTGATGAGGGATAGGGGGCCAATATAAGGGCCAAGTACCAGCACCCATAGCACATCATGTGCGCACACCCCCCCGTCCCCCCCAATCGTCGAAACCCCCAATGCCGCCGGTTAGGCTCTCCAGCGATGCTTCGGTGATGGTTCCCTGGGAGAAAAAAATGTGGCACCAGCACATGCTCGAGCCCAGTATTTGCACTGTTGCTCAAAATCTTAGACTAGGAATGAACTCCATATGCTTAGACATGGATTGAACTTCGTATGCCTAAGCTAACCCACAAAATGAGAGTGCAAGTGCTCAGTCAGTCGGAGATGCAGAATGCGTAAGCCAGGGATCAGGCCAGTCCCCCCTGTGTGTTGTCAATCCTGCTGCCACAACCCTCGGTCTGGTCTGATCTTAGACTAGGAATAAACTCCGTATGCATAAGTCAACCCACGAAACGAGCGTGCGGGTACTGAGCCGATCGAAGAGGCATAATACGCAAGTCGGGGATCGGCCTGATCCCTCTCTACGTGCTATAGATCCCGCTGTCGGTCCTGCTACCACAACCCTCGATCCGACTGGGGCTTAGACATGGTATGAATTCCGTATGCCTAAGCCAACCCACGAAATTAACGTGTGGGCACTCAGCCGGTTGGAGAGGCAGAATGCGCAAGCTGAGGATCGACCCGATCACTGCTGCTGGTCCTGCTGTCGATACTGCTGCTGGTCCTGCTGTCGCAACCCTCGGTGCGATCCGATCTTAGATTGGGAATGAACTCGTATGCTTAGACATGGAATGAACTCTGTATTCCTAAGCCAACCCACAAAATGAGCCTGCAGGCGCTCAACCGACCAGAGAGGTAAAATGTGCAAGCCGGGGATCAGCTCGGTCCCCCCTACGTGCTGTCGATCCTACTGTCAGAACCTTCAGTCCTGTCCAATCATAGACTGGGAATGAACTCCGTATGCCTAAGTCAACCCAAGAAAGGAGCGTGCGGGCACTGAGTCGATCGGAGAGGCATAATGCGCAAGCCAGGGATCGACCCGGACCCCCTCTGCATGCTGTCGATCCCGCTGCCACAACCATCAGTTTGGTTGGGGCTTAGACATGAAATGAACCCCCAATGCCTAAGCCAACACATGAAACGGGAGGCAGGCACTTAGTCAGCTGGAGAGGCAGAATGCGCAAGCCGGGGATCGGCCCGATCCCCCTTGCGTGCTGTCGATCCTGCTGCCGCAACCCTCGGTCCAGTCTGATCTTAGACTAGGAATGAACTCTGTATGCTTAGACTGGGGATGAACTTCGTATGCCTAAGTTAACCCATGAAACGAGCGTGCGGGCACTCAGCCGACCAGAGGGGCAAGATGCGCAATCCGAGGATCGAACGAGTGGTACGTGGGTTCAAGCACATCTTCATATTTCTGCCATGCCAATTGTATTTTTATGGTGTGTAAATTCATACAATGGTCCCCTAAGCCTTCATGTGAAGTTTCGTGGCAAGACGACCCGTTTTCTATTTTTCACGATTTTCAAAACTTTTTACGATTTGGGATTTTTTAAAATTTTTTTAGAAGGAGTTTTGTCCCCAAATTTGGTAGAGGTGATCCTTTTATTTTTTTTTTTGGCATGCACAAAAAAATTGAGCTAAAAACTCGAAGTGGAGAAGATTTTGTGACCATTTGAACTAAGTGTCCCCATTCCAAACACTTTAATGGCTACTGGCAGCAAACCTATAAAATCTCAAATGCTCTTTAAGGGGGTGTGACTTCTCGAGGTTTGATGTGGGATAGGGGGCCAACATAAGGGCCAAGTACCTGCACCCATCACACATCATGTACGCACACCCCTCCGGCCCCCCCAATTGCCGGAACCCCCAATGCCGTCAGTTAGGCTCTCCGGTGATGCTCCGGTGATGGTGCCCCAGGCAAAAAAAATGCGGCACTAGCACATGCCTGAGCCCAGCATGTGCACCATGGCTGAAACTTTTAGACTGGGAATGAACTCCGTATGCTTAGACATGGAATGAACTCTGTACGCCTAAGCAAACCCACGAAACGCGCGTGCAGGCACTCAACCGGTCGGAGAGGCATAATGCGCAAGTCGGGAATCAGCCCGATCCCCCTCAACATGCTACCAGTCCCGCTGCCACAACCCTCAGTCCGGCTGGGGCTTAGACATGGAATGAACTCCCTGTGCCTAAACCAACCCACAAAACGCGCGTAGAGCGCTCAGTCGGCCGGAGAGGCAGAATGCGTAAGCCGGGGATCGGTTCGGTCCCCCCTACATGCTACCGATCTTGCTGCCGCAACCCTCGGTCCGATCTGATCTTAGACTAGGAATGAACTTCGTATGCTTAGACTGGGGATGAACTCCATATGCCTAAGTCAACCCACGAAACGAGTGTGCGGGCGCTCAATCGGCTGGAGGGGCTGAATGCGTAAACCGGTGATTGGCACGGTCCCCCCTGTGTGCTACCGATTCTACTGCTGGTCCTGCTACCGCAACCTTCAGTCTAGTCTGATCTTAGACTGGGAATGAACTTCGTATGCTTAGACATGGAATGAACTCCGTATGCCTAAGCCAACCCACGAAACGAGCGTACGGGCGCTCAGCCGATCGAAGAGGCAGAATGCGCAAGTCGGGGACCGGCCCGATCCCCCCTATGTGCTATCGATCCTGCTGTTGCAACCTTCGATCCGGTCTGATCTTAGACTGGGAATGAACTCCGTATGCCTAAGTGAACCCATGAAATGAGCATTCGGGCGTTGAGCCAGCCGGAGAGGCATATTGCGTAAGCCGGGGATCGGCCCGGTCCCCCTCTGCGTGCTGTCGATCCTACTGCCATAACCCTCGGTCTGACTGGGGCTTAGACATGGAATGAACTCCCTATGGCTAAGCCAACCCATGAAACGGGCATGCAGGCTCTCAGCCGACCGGAGACACAGAATGCGTAAGCTAGGGATCAGCTCGGTCCCCCATCATGCTACCGATCCTACTGCCGTAACCCTCGGTCCGATTCGATCTTAGACTATGAATGAACTTCATATGCTTAGACTGGGGATGAGCTTCATATGCCTAAGTCAACCCATGAAACGAGCCTGCGGACGCTCAGCCGATCGGAGAGGCCGGTTGGAGGAGCATAATTCCTAAGCTGGGGATCAACCCGATCCCCCTCTGCGTGCTACCAATCCCACTGTCGGTCCTACTGCCACAACCCTCAGTCTGGTTGGAGCTTAGACATGGAATGAATTTCGTATGCCTAAACCAACCCACGAAATGAGCGTGCAGGTGCTCAGTCAACCGAAAAGGTGGAATGCGCAAGCCGAGGATCGACCTGATCCTCTCTGCGTGCTGTCGATCCTGCTACTGGTGCTGCTATCGTAACCCTTGGTCTGGTCTGATCTTAGACTGGGAATGAACTCCATATGCTAAGACATGGAATGAACTCCGTATGCCTAAGCCAACCCACGAAATGAGCGTACGGGTGCTCAGTCGGTCGGAGAGGCAAAATACGCAAGCCAGGGACCGACCCAGTCCCCCCTACGTGCTGTCGATCTTGCTACCGCAAGCCTCGATCTGGTCTAATCTTAGACTGGGAATAAACTCTGTATGCTTAAGTCAACCCATGAAACGAGCGTGTGGGCGCTGAGCTGGTCAGAGAGGTAATATGCGCAAGTCGGGGATCAGCCCGATCCCCCTCTACGTGTTACCGGTCCCACTACCACAACCCTCGGTCTGGCTAGGGCTAAGACATGGAATGAACTCCCTATGCCTAAGCCAACCCATGAAACGGGCGTACGAGCGCTCAGTCGATCGGAGAGGCAGAATGCGTAAGTCGAGGATCGATCCGGTCCCTTCTGCATGCTGTCGATCCTACTGTTGTAACCCTCGGTCCTGTCTGATCTTAGACTGGGAATGAACTTCGTATGCTTAGACTGGGGATGAACTCCATATGCCTAAGTCAACCCACGAAACGAGCGTGCGAACGCTCAACCGACCACAGAGGTAGGATGCGTAAGCCGAGAATCGATGGGATGGTAGGTGGGTTCAAGTACATCTTCATATTTCTGCCATGCCAATGCCATTTTTATGGCTTGTAAATTCATACAATTTTCCCCTAAGCCTTCATGTGAACTTTCATGGCAAGACGACCCGCTTTCTATTTTTCATGATTTTTGAAACTTTTTGCGGTTTGGGATTTTTAAAAAATTTTTTAGAAAGAGTTTTGTCCCCAAATTTGGTAGAGGTGATCCTTTTATTTTTGTTGGCATGCACAAAAAAATTCAGCTAAAAACTTGAAGTAGAGAAGATTTTGTGACCGTTTGACAAAAGTGTCCCCATTTCAGACACTTTAATGGCTACTGGCAGCAAACCTATAAAATCTCAAATGCTCTTTAAGGGGGTGTGAGTTCTTGAGGTTTGATGAGGGATAGGGGGCCAATATAAGGGCCAAGTACCAGCACCCATCGCACATCATGTGCGCACACCCCCCGGCCCCCCCAATCGTCGAAACCCCCAATGCCACCGATTAGGCTCTCCAGCGATGCTCCGGCGATGGTGCCCCGGGTGAAAAAAATGTGGCACCAGCACATGCTCGAGCCCAGCATGTGCACTATGGCTCAAACTCTTAGACTGGAAATGAACTCTATATGCTTAGACATGGAATGAACTCCGTATGCCTAAGCCAACCCACGAAACGAGCGTGCGGGCGCTCAGCCGGCCGAAGAGACAGACTGCGCAAGTCGGGGATTGACCCGTTTCCCCTTTGTGTGCTGCCAGTCTCACTACCACAACCCTTGGTCTGGCTGGGGCTTAGACATGGAATGAACTCCCTATGCCTAAGCCAACCCACGAAACGGGCATACGGGCGCTCAGCCGATCAGAGAGGCAGAATGCGTAAATCGGGGATCAGCCCGGTCCCCCCTACGTGCTACCAATCCTGTTGTCACAACCTTCGATCCAGTTTGATCTTAGACTGGGAATGAACTCCATATGCTTAGACTGGGGATGAACTCCGTATGCCTAAGTCAACCCATGAAACGAGCGTGCGGGCGCTCAGCCGATTGGAGGGGCTGGCGGAAAGGCCGGTTGGGGGGGCATAATGTGCAAGCCAAGGATCACCTCGATCCCCCTCTGCGTGCTGCCATTCCCGTTGCTGGTACTACTGCCACAACCCTCGGCCCGACTAGGGCTTAGACATGGAATGAACCACGTATGCCTAAGCCAACCCACGAAACAAGCGTGCGGGCGCTCGGCCGACTGGAGAGGTAGAATGCGCAAGTCGGGGATCTGCCCGATCCCCCCTGTGTGCTGTCGATCCTGCTACCGCAACCCTCGGTCTGGTATGATCCTAGACTGGGAATGAACTCCATATGCTTAGACATGGAATGAACTCCTATGCCTAAGCCAACGTACGAAATGCACGTACGGGCGCTAAGCTAGTTGGAGAGGCATAATGCGAAGTCGGGGATCGGCTCGGTGCCCCTCTGGGTGCTGCCAGTCCCGCTACCACAACCCTTGATCCGACGGGAGCTTAGACATGGAATGAACTCGCTATGCCTAAGCCAACCTACGAAACGGGCGTGCAGGCGCTCAGTCGATCGAAGATGCAAAATTCGCATGCGAGGGATCGATCCGGTCCCCCCTGCATGCTATCGATCCTGCTACCGCAACCCTTGGTCCGGTTCGATCTTAGACTGGGAATGAACTTCGTATGCTTAGACTGCGATGAACTCTATATGCCTAAGTCAACACACGAAACGAGCATGCAGACGCTCAGCCGACCAGAGAGGCAGGATGCGTAAGTGGGAGATCGAATGGGTGGTAGGTGCGTTCAAGCACATCTTCATATTTCTGCTATGCCAATGCCATTTTTATGGCTTGTAAATTCATGCAATGGTCCCCTAAGCCTTCATGTGAAGTTTCGTGGCAAGACGACCCGTTTTCTATTTTTCACGATTTTTGAAACTTTTTACGGTTCGGGATTTTTTAAAATTTTTTTAGAAAGAGTTTTGTCCCCAAATTTGGTAGAGGGGATCCTTGTATTTTTGTTAGCATGCACAAAAACATTCAGCTAAAAACTCGAAGTGGAGAATATTTTGAGACCGTTTCAAAAAAGTGTCCCCATTTCAAACACTTTAATGGCTACTGGCAGCAAACCTATAAAATCTCAAATGCTCTTTAAGGGGGTGTGAGTTCTCGAGGTTTGATGAGGGATAGGGGGCCAATATAAGGGCCAAGTGCCAGCACCCATCGCACATCATGTGCGCACACCCCCCGGCCCCCCCAATCATCGAAACCCCCAATGCCGTCGGTTAGGCTCTCCGGCGATGCTCCGACCATGGTGCCCCGAGCGAAAAAAAATGCGGCACCAGCACATGCTCGAGCCCAGCATGTGCACCGTGGCTCAAACTCTTAGACTGGGAATGAATTTCGTATGCTTAGACATGGAATCAACTCCATATGCCTAAGCCAACCCACGAAATAAGCGTGCGGGCGCTCAATCGGTCGAAGAGGCAGAATGCACAAGCCGGGGATCGGCCCGATCCCCATCTGTATGCTACTAGTCCCGCTACCACAACCCTCGATCTGGTTGTGGCTTAGACATGGAATGAACTCCCTAAGCCTAAGCCAACCCACGAAACGGGCGTGCGGGCACTCAGTCGGTCGGAGAGGCAGAATAAGCAAGCCGGTGAACTACCCATTCCCCCTGCGCGCTATCGATCCTGCTATCGTAACCCTCGATCCAGCTCGATCTTAGACTGGGAATGAAATCCATATGCTTAGACTAGGGATGAACTCCGTATGCCTAAGTCAACCCACGAAACGAGCATGCAGGCACTCAGCCAGCCATAGAGGCCGACTGGAGAGACAGAATGCACAAGTCAGGGATCAGCCTGATCCCCCCCTGTGTGCTACCTATCCGGCTGCTGGACTTGCTACCCAACCCTCGGTCTGGTCTAATCTTACACTGGGAATGAACTCCGTATGCTTAGGCATGGTATGAACTCCCTATGCCTAAGCTAACCCACGAAACGGGCGTTCAACCGGCCGGAGAGGTAGAATGCGCAAGTCGGGGATCGGCCCGGTCCCTCATGTGTGTTATCGATCCTGTTGTTGCAACTCTCAGTCCAGTCTGATCTTAGACTAGCAATGAACTCCATATGCTTAGACTGGGATGAACTCCATTTGCCTAAGTCAACCCATGAAACGAGCGTGCATGCGCTTAGCCGGTCGGAGAGGCTGGTCGAAGGGGCATAGTGCGCAAGCTGGGGATTAGCCCGATCCCCTCTGCGTGCTGCCAATCCCACTGCCAATCCTGCTGCCACAACCCTTGGTCCAGTTGGGGTTTAGACATGGAATGAACTCCGTATGACTAAGCCAACCCACAAAACGAACATGCGAGCACTCAACCGGCCGAAGAGGTAGAATGTGCAAGCTGAGGATCGACCTGGTCCCCCCTATGTGCTGTCGATCCTACTGCTGCAACCCTCGATCTAGTCTAATCTTAGACTGGGAATGAACTCCGTAAGCTTAGACTAGGGATGAACTCCGTATGCCTAAGTCAACCCATGAAACGAGCGTTCGGGCATTGAGCCGGCCAAAAAAGCATAATGCGTAAGCCAGGGATCGGCCCAGTCCCTCTCTGCATGCTGCCGGTCCCGCTGCCACAACCCTCGGTCTGGTTCGGGCTTAGACATGGAATGAACTCCCTATGCCTAAGCCAACCCACGAAATGGGGTACGGGCACTCAGCCGATCGGAGAGGTAGAATGCACAAGCCAGGGATTGGTCCAGTCCCCCCTTCGTGCTGTCGATCTTTCTGTCGCAACCCTCGGTCCGATCCGATCTTAGACTGGAAATGAACTCCATATGCTTAGACTTGGGATGAACTCCGTATGCCTAAGTCAACCCATGAAACGAGCGTGAGGGAGCTCAGCCGACCAGAGAGGCAGAATGTGCAAGCCGAGGATCGACCCGGTCCCCCCCGACGTGCTGTCTATCCTACTGCTGTAACCCTCGATCCAGTCTAATCTTAGACTAAGAATGAACTCTGTAAGCTTAGACTAGGGATGAATTCCGTATGCCTAAGTCAACCCACGAAATGAGCGTGCGGGTGCTGAGCCGGCCGAAAAGGCATAATGCGCAAGTAGGGGATCGGCCCAGTCCCCCTCTGTGTGCTACCGGTCCCGCTGCCACAACCCTTGGTCTGGTTGGGGCTTAGACATGGAAGGAACTCCCTATGCCTAAGCCAACCCACGAAAGGGGCGTGCGGGCACTCAGCCGCCCGGAGAGGCAAAAAGCGCAAGCCGAGGATTGACCCGATCCCCCCTACGTGTTGCCGATCCTACTGTCGCAGCCCTCGGGCTGATCCGATCTTAGATTGGGAATGAAATCTGTATGGTTAGACTAGGGATGAACTCCATATGCCTAAGTCAACCCACGAAATGAGCGTGCGGGCGCTCAGCCAACCAGAGAGGCAGGATGCGCAAGCCGAGGATCGAACAGGTGGTAGGTGGGTTCAAGCACATCTTCATATTTCTGCCATACCAATGCCATTTTTATGGCTTGTAAATTCATACAATAGTCCCCTAAGCCTTCATGTGAAGTTTCGTGGCAAGACGACCCGTTTTCTATTTTTCATGATTTTTGAAACCTTTTACGGTTTGGGATTTTTTAAAATTTTTCTAGAAATATTTTTGTCCCCAAATTTGGTAGAGGTGATCCCTGTATTTTTGTTGGCATGCACAAAAAACTTCAACTAAAAATTTGAAGTGGAGAAGATTTTGTTATCGTTTGAAAAAAGTGTCACCATTTCAGACGCTTTAATGGCTACTGTCAGCAAACCTATAAAATCTCAAATGCTCTTTAAGGGGGTGTGATTCTTGAGGTTTGATGAGGGATAGGGGGCCAATATAAGGCCAAGTACCAGCACCCATCACACAACCTCCGGCCCCCCAATCGTCGGAACCCCCAATGCCACCGGTTAGGCTCTCCGGCGGTGCTCCGACGATGGTGCCCCGGGCGAAAAAAATGCAGCACCAGCACAAGCCCGAGCCCAGCATGTGCACCGTGGCTCAAAATCTTAGATTGGGAATGAACTCCGTATGCCTAAGCCAACCCACGAAATGAGCGTACGGGCGCTCAGCCAGTCGGAGAGGCATAATGTGCAAGTAGGGGATCGACTCGGTCCCCCCTATGTGCTATCGATCCTGCTATAGCAACCCTCAGTCTGATCTGATCTTAGACTGGGAATGAACCCCGTATGCATAAGTCAACCCATGAAATGAGCGTGCGGGCATTGAACCGATCAAAGAGGCATAATGCGTAAGTCGAGGATCGTCCCGGTCCCCTTTTACATGCTGCCAGTCCTGCTACCACAACCCTCGGTCCGGCTGGGGCTTAGACAAGGAATGAATTCCCTATGCCTAAGCTAACTCATGAAACGGGGGTACGGGCACTCAACCGACCGAAGAGGCAGAATACACAAGTCGGGGGATCGGCTCGGTCCCCCCTGCGTGCTATCGATCCTACTGCCGCAACCCTCGGTCCGATCTGATCTTAGATTGGGAATGAACTCCGTATGCTTAGACTGGGGATAAACTCCGTATGCCTAAGTCAACCGACGAAACAAACGTGCGGGCGGTCAGTCGGTCGGAGAGGCATAATGTGTAAGACGGGGATTAGCTCAGTCCCCCCTGCATGCTATCGATCCTGCTACCGCAACCCTCAGTCCAGTCTGATTTTAGACTGGGAATGAACTTCGTATGCATAAGTCAACCCACGAAACGAACGTGCGGATGTTGAACTAGCCGAAAAAGCATAATGCACAAGCTGGGGATCGGTCCGGTCCTCCTCTGCGTGCTACCGGTCCCACTGCCACAACCCTCGGTCCGACTGGGGCTTAGACATGGAATGAAATCCCTATGCCTAAGCCAACCCATGAAATGGCCGGAGAGGCAGAATACGAAAGTTGAGGATCAGCCTGATCCCCCCTGCGTGCTGCTGATCCTGCTGTCGTCACCCTCGGTCCGGTCTGATCTTAGACTGGGAATGAACTTCGTATGCTTAGACTGGGGATAAACTTCATATGCCTAAGTCAACCCATGGAATGAGCGTACGGGCACTCAGCCGATCGAAAAGGCCGGTCGGAGAGGCATAATGCGCAAACTGGGGATCAACCCGATCCCCCTCTATGTGCTGCTGATCCCGCAGCCGATCCTACTGCCACAACCCTCAGTTCGACTGGGCCTTAGACATGCAATGAACTCCGTATGCCTAAGCCAACCTACGAAATTAGCATGCGGGCGTTCAACCGACCGGAGAGGTAAAATCCGCAAGTCCAGGATCAGTCCGGTCCCCCCTGCGTGCTATCGATCCTGCTACCGCAACCCACGGTCTGGTCCTGCTACCGCAACCCACGGTCTGGTCCGATCTTAGACTGGGAATGAACTCCATATACTTAGACATGGAATGAACTCTGTATGCCTAAGCTGGGGATTGACCCGATCCCACTCTGCATGTTACCGATCCCACTGCCACAACCCTCGATCTGGCTGGGGCTTAGACATGGAATGAACTCCCTAAGCCTAAGCCAATCGGCGAAACGGGCGTGCGGTCGTTCAGCCAGCCGGAGAGGCAGAATGTGCAAGCCGGGGACCAGCCCAGTCCCCCCTACGTTCTATCGATCCTGCTATCGCAACCCTCGGTCTGGTCCGATCTTAGATTGGGAATGATCTTCATATGCCTAACTCAACCTACAAAATGAGTGTGCGGGTGCTAAGTCGACCGGAGAGGCATAATGCACAAGTCAAGGATCGGCCCGGTACCCCTCTACGTGCTATCGGTCCCGCTACCGTAACCCTCGGTCCGGTTGGGGCCTAGACATGGAATGAACTCCGTATGCCTAAGCCAACCCACGAAACGAGCGTGCAGGCACTCAGCCGGTCAGAGAGGCAGAATGAGCAAGTCGGGGATATGCCCGGTCCCCCCTGCGTGCTGTCGATCCTGATGCCGCAACCTTCGATCCGGTCTGATCTTAGACTGGGAATGAACTTCGTATGCATAAGTCAACCCACGAAACGAGCATGCGGGCACTGACCCGACCGAAGAGGCATAATGCTCAAGCCAAGGATCAGCCCGGTCCCCCTCTACGTGCTGCCAGTCCGGCTGTCACAACCTTCGGTCCGATTGGGGCTTAGACATGGAATGAACTCCCTATGCCTAAGCCAACACATGAAACGAGCGTGCGGGCACTCAACCGGCCAGAGAGGTAGAATGTGTAAGCCGAAGATCGGCCTGGTTCCCCCTGCGTACTGCTGATCCTGCTATCGTAACCCTCGATCCGGTCTGATCTTAGACTGGGAATGAACTCGATATGCTTAGACTGCTGAAGAAGTTCGTATGCCGAGACTGGGAATGAACTCCATATGCTTAGCCATGGAATGAACTCCGTATGCCTAAGCCAACCCACAAAACGAGCGTGCGGGCGCTCAGTCGATCGGAGAGGCAGAATGCGCAAGCTGGGGATCGGCCCAGTCCCCCTTGCATGCTGTCAATCCTACTGTCGTAACCCTCAGTCCGATCTGATCTTAGACTGGGAATGAACTCCGTATGCATAAGTCAACCCATGAAACGAGCGTACGGGTGTTAAGCCGATCGAAGAGGCATAATGCGCAAGTTGGGGATCGGCCCGGTCCCTTCTACGTGCTGCCGGTCCCGCTGCCACAACCCTCAGTCCAGCTGGGGCTTACACATGGAATGAACTCCCTCTGCCTAAGCCAACCCATGAAACAGGCGCGTGAGCGCTCAACCGGTCGGAGAGGTAGAATGCGCAAGCCGGGGATTGGCCCAGTCCCCTCTGCGTGCTGCCGATCCTACAGCCACAACTCTCGGTCCGGTCCGATCTTAGACTGGGAATAAACTTTGTATGCTTAGACTGGGGATGAACTCCATATGCCTAAGTGAACCCACGAAACGAGCGTGCGGGCGCTCAGCCGACCAGAGAGGTAGGATGCGTAAGCCGGGGATCGAACGGGTGGTAGGTGGGTTCAAGCACATCATCATATTTCTGCCATGCCAATGCCATTTTTATGGCTTGTAAATTCATACAATGGTCCCCTAAGCCTTCATGTAAAGTTTCGTGGCCAGAGGACCCATTTTTTATTTTTCACGATTTTTGAATCTTTTTGCGGTTCAGGATTTTTTAAAATTTTTTAGAAAGAATTTTGTCCCCAAATTTGTTAGAGGTGATCCTTGTATTTTTTTTGGCATGCACAAAAACCTTCAGCTAAAAATTCGAAGTGGAGAAGATTTTGTGACCGTTTGAAAAAAGTGTCCCCATTTCAGACACTTTAATGGCTACTGGAAGCAAGCCTATAAAATCTCAAATGCTCTTTAAAAGGGTGTGAGTTCTCAAGGTTTGATGAGGGATAGGTGGCCAATATAGGGGCCAAGTACCAGCACCCATCGCACATCATGTGCACACACCCCCTGCCCCCTAATCGCCAGAACCCCCAATGCTGCCAGTTAGGCTTCTGGTGATGCTCTGGCGATGGTGCCCCGAGCAAAAAAAATGCGGCACCAGCACATGCCTGAGCCCCGCATGTGCACCGTGGCTCAAAATCTTAGACTGGGAATGAACTCCATATGCTTAGACATGGAATAAACTCCGTATGCCTAAGCCAGCCCATGAAACGAGCGTGCGGGCGCTTAGTCGGTCGGAGAGGCAGAATGCGCAAGTTGGGGACCGACCCAGTCCCCTCCTGAATGCTGTCGATCCTGCTGCCACAACCTTTGATCCGGTTTGATCTTAGACTGGGAATGAACTCCGTATGCATAAGTCAACCCACGAAACAAGCGTGCGGGCACTGAGCCGGCCGAAGAGGCATAATGCGCAAGCCAGGGATCGACCCGGTCCCCCTCTGCGTGCTGCCAGTCCTGCTACCACAACCCTCAGTCCAGACATGGAATGAACTCCGTATGCCTAAGCCAACCCACAAAATGAGCGTGTGGGTGCTCAGCCGGTCGGAGAGGTAGATGCACAAGCCGAGGATCGGCTCGGTCCCCCCTGCATGCTGTCGATCCTGCTACTGGTCCTACTGTCGCAACCCTCAATCCGGTCCAATCTTAGATTGGGAATGAACTACGTATGCTTACACATGGAATGAACTCTGTATCCTTAAGCCAACCCATGAAGCGAGCGTACGGGCACTCAACCGGTCGGAGAGGCAGAATGCGCAAGCCGAGGATCGACCCGATCCCCTTGCGTGCTGTCGATACTGCAGTCGTAGCCCTCGGTCCGATTCGATCTTGGACTGGGAATAAACTTCGTATGCCTAACTCAACCCATGAAACGAGCGTACGAGCGCTGAGCCGACCAGAGAGGCAGGATGCGCAAGCCAGGGATCGAACAGGTGGTAGGTAGGTTCAAGCACATCTTCATATTTCTGCCATGCCAATGCCTTTTTTATGGCTTGTAAATTCATACAATGGTCCCTTAAGCCTTCATGTGAAGTTTCGTGGCAAGAAGACCCGTTTTCTATTTTTCATGATTTTTGAAATTTTTAACGGTTCGAGATTTTTTAAAATTTTTTTAGAAAGAGTTTTGTCCCCAAATTTGGTAGAGGTGATTCTTGTATTTTTGTTAGCATGCACAAAAAAAATTCAGTTAAAAACTTGAAGTGGAGAAGATTTTGTGACCATTTTAAAAAAATGTCCCCATTTCAGACACTTTAATGGCTACTGGCAGGAAACCTATAAAATCTCAAATGCTCTTTAAGGGGGTGTGAGTTCTCAAGGTTTGAAGAGGGATAGGGGGGCCAATATAAGGGCCAAGTACCAGCACCCATCGTACATCATGTGCGCACACCCCCCGGCCCCCCAAATCGCCTGAACCCCCAATGCTGCCTGTTAGGCTCTCCGACGATGCTCCAGCGATGCTCCAACGATGGTGCCCCGGGCGAAAAAAATGCGGCACCAGCACATGCCCAAGCCAAGCATGCACATCGTGGCTGAAAATCTTAGACTGGGAATGAACTTCGTATGCGTAGACATGGAATGAACTCCGTATGCATAAGCCAACATACGAAACAAGTGTGCGGGCACTCAGCCGACCGAAGAGGCAGAATGCACAAGCCGGGGATGGCTCGGTCCCCCCTGTGTGCTATCGATCCTACTGCAACAACCCTCGGTCCGATCTGATCTTAGACTGGGAATGAAATTCTTATGCCTAAGTCAACCCACGAAATTAGCGTATGGGCGCTGAGTCGGTCGGATAGGCATAATGCGCTAGTCGGGGATCGGCCCGGTCCCCCTCTGCGTGCAACCGATCGCACTGCCACAACCCTCAGTCCGACTGGGGCTTAGACATGGAATGGACTCCCTATGCCTAAGCCAACCCATGAAACGGGCGTGCAGGCGCTCAGCCGACCAAAAAGGCAGAATGCGTAAGCCAGGGATCGACCCAATCCTCTCTGCGTGCTATCGATCCTGTTGCCGCAACCCTCGGTCCAGTTCGATCTTAGACTGGGAATGAACTCCGTATGCTTAGACTATGGATGAACTCTGTATGCCTAAGTCAACCCATGAAATGAGCGTGCGGGAACTCAGCCAACTAGAGAGGTAGGATGCGTAAGCCAGGGATCGAACGGGTGGTAGGTGGGTTCAAGCACATCTTCATATTTCTGCCATGCCAATGCCATTTTTATGGTGTGTAAATTCATACAATGGTCCCCTAACCCTTCATGTGAAGTTTCATGGCAAGACGACCCATTTTCTATTTTTCACGATTTTCAAAACTTTTTACGGTTCGAGATTTTTTAAAATTTTTTTAGAAAGAGTTTTGTCCCCAAATTTGGTAGAGGTGATCCTTGTATTTTTGTTGGCATGCACAAAACACTTCAGCTAAAAACTCGAAGTGGAGAAGATTTTGTGACCGTTTGAAAAAAGTGTCCTCATTTCAGACATTTTAATTGCTACTGGCAGCAAACCTATAAAATCTCAAATGCTCTTTAAGGGGGTGTGAGTTCTCGAGGTTTGATGAGGGATAGGGGGCCAATATAAGGGCCAAGTACCAGCACCCATCATACATCATGTGTGTACACCCCCGGCCCCTCCAATCGTCGGAACCCCCAATGCCACCGGTTAGGATCTTCGACGATATTTCGGTGATGCTGCCCCAGGCGAAAAAAATGCGGCACCAGCACATGCCCGAGCCCAGCATGTGCGTCGTGGCTCAAAATCCTAGATTGGGAATGAACTCTGTATGCTTAGGTGTGGAATGAACTCCGTATGCCTAAGCCAACCTACAAAACGAGCGTGCGGGTGCTCAGCTGGCCAGAGAGGCAGAATGCGCAAGTCGGGGATCAACCCAGTCCCCCTTGCGTGCTGTCGATCCTGCTACTGCAACCCTCGATCCGGTCTGATCTTAGACTGGGAATGAACTCCGTATGCATAAGTCAGCCCACAAAACGAGCGTGCGGGTGCTGAGCCGATCGAAAAGGCATAATGCACAAGCCGGGGATCGACCTGGTCCCACTCTGCGTGCTACTGGTCCCGCTGCCATAACCCTCGGTTTGGCTGGGGCTTAAGCATGGAATGAACTCCCTATGCCTAAGCCAACCCACGAAACGGGCGTGCGGGCACTCAGTCAGCTAGAGAGGCAGAATGCGCAAGCTGGGGATCAGCCCGGTCCCCCCGGCGTGCTACCGATCCCGCTACCACAACCCTCGGTCTGGCTGTGGCTTAAACATGGAATGAACTCCCTATGGCTAAGCCAACCCACAAAACGGGCATGCAGGGCGCTCAACCAACCGGAGAGGTAGAATGCGCAAGCTGGGGATCGACCTGGTCCCCCCTGCGTGCTTCTGATCCTGCTGCCGTAACCCTCGATCCGATCCGATCTTAGACTGAGAATAAACTCTGTATGCTTAGATTGGGGATGAACTTCGTATGCCTAAGTTAACTTGCGAAACGAGGATGCAGGTGCTCAGTCGACCGGAGAGGCATAATGCACAAACTGAGGATCAACCCGATCCCCCTCTGCGTGCTGCTGATCCCGCTGTCGGTCCTGCTGTCGGTCCTGCTGTCACAACCCTCGGTCCGGCTGGGGCTTAGACATGGAATGAACTACGTATGCATTAGCCAATCGATGAAACTAGTGTATGGGTGCTCAATCGGCTGGAGAGGCAGAATCGTAAGCCGGGGATCGACTCGGTCCCCCCTGTGTGCTGTCGATCCTGCTGCTGGTCCTGCTGCCACAACCCTCGGTCCGATCTAATTTTAGATTGGGAATGAACTCTGTATGCTTAGACATGGAAGGAACTCCGTATGCGTAAGCCAACCCACAAAATGAGCGTACGGGTGCTCAACTGGTCGGAGAGGCAGAAAGTGTAAGCCGAGGATCAGCCCGGTCCCCCCTGTGTGCTATCAATCCTACTACTGGTCCTGCTACCGCAACCCTCGGTCCGATCTGATCTTAGACTGGGAATGAACTTCATATGCTTAGACATGAAATGAACTCCGTATGCCTAAGCCAACCCATGAAATGACTATGCGGGTGCTCAACCGGCCGGAGAGGCGGAATGGGCAAGCCAGGGATCGGCCTGATCCCCCCCTTCGTGCTGTCGATCCTGCTACCGTAACCCTCGGTTCGATCCGATCTTAGACTGGGAATGAACTCCGTATGCCTAAGTCAACCGATGAAACGAGCATGCGAGCGCTGAGCCAACTAGAGAGGCATAATGCGCAAGCTGAGGATCGACCTGGTCCCTCTCTGTGTGCTGCCGGTCCCGCTACCACAACCCTCGGTCCGGCTGGGGCTTAGACATGGAATGAACTCCCTATGCCTAAGCCAACCCATGAAACGGGCGTGCAGGCAGTTGGCCGATCGGAGAGGCAGAATGCGCAAGTTAGGGATTGGCCCGATTCCCCCCTGCGTGCTGCCGATCTTACTATCGTAACCCTCAGTTTGGTCTGATCTTAGACTGGGAATGAACTCCGTATGCTTAGACTAGGGATGAACTTCGTATGCCTAATTCAACCCACGAAACGAGCGTGCGGGCGCTCAGCCGACCAGAGAGGTAGGATGCACAAGCCGGGGATCGAACGGGTGGTAGGCGGGTTCAAGCACATCGTCATATTTCTGCCATGCCAATGCCATTTTTATGGCTTGTAAATTCATAAAATTTTCCCCTAAGCCTTCATGTAAAGTTTCATGGCAAGACGACCCGTTTTCTATTTTTCACGATTTTCAAAACCTTTTGCGGTTTGGGATTTTTTAAAAATTTTTCGGAAAGATTTTTGTCACCAAATTTGGTAGAGGTGATCCTTGTATTTTTGTTGGCACGCACAAAAAAATTCAGCGAAAAACTCAAAGTGGAGAAGATTCTGTGACCGTTTGAAAAAAGTGTCCCCATTTTAGACACTTTAATGGCTACTGGCAGCAAACCTATAAAATCTCAAATGCTCTTTAAGGGGGTGTGAGTTCTCAAGGTTTGATGAGGGATAGGGGGCCAATATAAGGGCCAAGTGTCACACCCTGGGCAGGCATGCCAGGCACATCAGGCGCACCAGTAGGTGAGCCAGAGGTTGAAGCCCACAGACCAGGCGTGCTGGCTGGTATCTGCACGCAAAGCCTAGCGAATGAGTTCAGAAATGCCCGCCCAACTTGTAGGCCCACCCATGAGACCAAGGCGTAGCATACAAGTTGCCTATACCACATCCAGAAGGGCCCAAGGTGCTGGACACGCAAACAAAGCTTCTAGAAGCAGGCAGGATCAGCAGTAGCATCCTGGCATATTTGGTTGACCCTAAAAATCAGGAGTTAGCATCCTGATTGATTGTAATCTGTATAATCACATGATTTTAGCCTTTATTCTAGGGATATTGCCATTAAGTGTAAGCTGGAGCCTCAACTATAAATAGAGGGCTGCTCCTCCCTCATTTGTACACCATCAAACACTTTTGTTTTAGTGAATACAAGAGTATTTCCAGAATTCTGCCTTCTTATCCTGTTTCTCTTTAACTTGTATAATCAGCCCTTCCTATTGTTCTAGTGCCCGTATGCTTGTGTTTTAGGCTGACTTAAGCATAAAGGAGGAGATTCCAAGCCTAAGGCCACACGATTTTTGAGTCTAGGGTCGGAGCCCATGACAGTTGGTATCAGAGCAAGTTTGATTCTGCGTGTTTGTGTTATGCAGGTTAGAGGAGATGGCATCCCAAAGTGACGCTGCTAACCAACAACCAGAGGCCTAGGAGCATGGGTGTGGAAGAGGGAAGAAAGCCAGTTCTAGAGATATCTGGTCTACCATGGATGGTAGGCTGGCCAAGGTGGAGGTGACCATAGGCGACATGGGGGAGAAGCTTGAGGGGGTAGAGACTCACATTGCATCGCTAGACTCCATGGGGGAGGAGATCCAAAGTGAACTGCAAGCTGCTCTCAACAAAGGCTTGGATGTGTTCACCCAAAAGAATCAGACCTTGGAGGCTGAAGTGCTGACCTTGCGCGATGGCATGGAGGCCATGCACTAACGGATGGAGGAGCTTACCAGTGAGCTCGTTGCTTGCAAGACTGCCATTGGGAATGGCATGTTTGCTGGAGTGTCCAAGTCAAGATTGGATGTCCCTAAGCCTAAAGAGTTTAAGGGGACTAGGGCGGCCAAGGAAGTAGATAACTACCTTTGGGTATGGAGCAGTACTTCTAGGCCATGGGCATGCAAGACGAGGTGATAAAGGTAAGCACCGTTGCTATGTATCTCAGTGATGTAGCCTTATTATGGTAGAGGCGCAGGTGTGATGATGTCAGGCATGGGAGCGCCAAGATTGGAACCTGGGCAAAGTTCCAAAAGGAGTTCAGAGAACAATTTTACCCAGAGTATGCCAATGATGAGGCATGGGCAAAGTTACGCAGGCTGAGCCAATAAGGGGACATAAGGGAGTATGTCCAGAAATTCTCTGAACTGATGCTATAGATCTCGGATCTAGGTAAGAAGGATGCCTTATTTGCTTTCATGGATGGGCTGAAGCTGTGGGTGAAGCATGAGCTACAAAGGAGAGGAGTTCATGACTTGGCTAAAGCCATGACTACTGCCGAAGCCTTGATAGAGTTCAAGTCTCTGAACAAGTTCAAGTCTACCAAGCCCAAGGGTAAGGGTAGGGATGATAGAGATCGAAAGAAGCAGTCCAAGGGGAAGAACCATGATCAGGAGTCCAAGGATGAAGACCAAGACCATTCAACCAAGGATGGCGAGAGGAAGCCACTAGCAGGCAAGTGGAAAGCAAAAAGGGACCGAGAGCCACTAGCATGCTACCTATGTAGAGGGAGCCACATAGCACGCAATTACCCATAGAAGGGCAAGTTGGCTGCTGTAGACAAGGAGTTTGATGAGGAGCCAGAGTCAGGGGCAGCAAAGCTTAGGTCGTTAGTGCTCAATGCTGTCCAAAGTAAGGGGAGCCGCAAGCCAAAGGGCTTGATTTTTATGGATCTGAGGGTTACGGGTCAGAAGGTGAGTGCACTGGTGGACACAGGTGCCTCACATCTTTTTATTTCAGGTGATAGAGCCCGAAAGCTCAAACTAAAGGTGCAGAAAGGGACTGGTACCATCAAAACGGTGAACTCCAAGGAAGTTTCAACCATTGGAGTAGCGCGGGGAGTGGAGTTGTAGCTTGGAGACTGGAAAGGCAAGGAGACCATTGAGGTAATACCCCTTGACGACTATGAGTTTGTGATTGTGTTGGATTTCTTTGTTCGGATTAACACCCTCCTTGTGCCTTTTAACAATTGTGTTTGCATCTTGGATGCACGGTGCCAATGCCTAGTGCCATTAAGGAGAGGGTCTGGAGTTGGGTCGCGGGTGGTGTCAGCCATCCAATTTGCCAAGGCGGTAAGCAGACAAGAAGACACCCTCTTGGTAGCCCTAAAATATGATGAGCAAAGGAAGAAGGAGATCGAGTCACCCTTGGAGGTGCTAAAGGTGCTGAAGACCTTTAGTGATGTGATGCCCGCAAAGCTACCTAGCAAGCTACCACCTAAGAGGGAGGTGGACCACAAGATCGAGCTGGTGTCCGAGGCCAAGCCACCAGCTAGAGCCCCTTACCAAATGTCTCCACCAGAGTTAGAGGAGTTGAGGAAGCAACTCAAAGAGTTAGTTGATGCTGGCCTCATCAGGTCATCGAAGGCACCCTATGGTGCATCGATTCTATTTCAGCGCAAGCATGATGGGTTGTTGCAGCTGTGCATAGACTACCGGGCTTTGAACAAGCTAACCATCAAGAACAAGTACCCCATCCCACTCATTATGGAGTTGTTCGATCAACTTGGGAGTGCAAGGTGGTTCACCAGGCTGGATTTGAGGTCAGGCTACTATCAAGTCAAGATCACAGAGGGAGATGAGCCAAAGATAGCATGTGTCACTCGGTATGGTTTGTATGAGTTCTTGGTGATGCCTTTCAGACTCATGAACACCCCAACAACATTCTGCACCCTTATGAACAAGGTACTTCAGTCATTCTTTGATCGGTTTGTTGTGGTTTATTTGGATGACATTGTGATCTACAGCTAGACTTTGGGAGAGCATGTAGACCACTTGAGACAGGTGTTCGAGGTGTTGCGAGCACACAAGCTATTTGTCAAAAGGGAGAAGTGCTCATTCACCCAGCAGGAGATCCCGTTCCTTGGCCACATAGTGGGAGGTGGCAAGATACGCATGGATGAAGGCAAGATACACGCTATCCTGGAGTGGCAACTGCCAGCCAAGGTCACTGAGTTGAGATCGTTCCTTGGGTTGGTCAACAACTACAGGAGCTTCATCAAAGGTCACTCAGCAATAGCCACGCCATTGACTGACTTGCTCAAGAAAGGGAAAGCATGGGAGTGGAGCGTAGGGTGCCAAGAAGCCTTTGACAGGTTGAAGCGGGCTGTGACCGAGGAGCCAGTCTTGGCCGTGCCAGACCATGCCAAGCCATATGAGGTGTATACGGATGCATCAGACTTTGCCATAGAGGGCGTGTTGATGCAGGAGGGATGTCCAGTCGCGTTCGAGAGCAGGAAGCTGAACGAGACTGAGCGTAAGTACACAGTCAAGAGAAGGAGATGCCTACAGTGGTGCACTGCTTGCGTACTTGGTGCCATTACCTGTTGGGGTCGAGGTTCATGGTTAGGACGGACAATGTGGCGACCAGCTACTTCCAGACGTAGAAGAAGCTGTCCCCCAAGCAAGCGAGATGGCAAGATTTTCTTACAAAATTTGATTTCCAGATGGAGTACAAGCCGGGGCGAGTGAACCTAGTGGCAGATGCCCTGAGCAAGAAGGCTAACCTTACTGCCATTAGCCAACCAGAGGGGTCACTGGTGCCGCACATCAAGGAGGGACTTGTGCATGATCCTACAGCCAAGGCTTTGATGGAGTACGCCCAGCAAGGTAAGACTAGGCGATTTTGGTGTAGGATGGCTTGCTGTACACCAAGGGAAGTAGATTGTTTGTGCCGTAACACGGGAAGCTCTGCAAGGAAGTTTTGCAAGAATGCCATGATTCAAGGTAGGCTGGACACCCCGAAGTGAGTCATACCTTGGCATTGATCAAGGACCGGTACTACTGGCCACACATGAGGGACGATGTGGAGGCCTATGTGAAGACTTGTCTTGTGTTCCAACAAGACAAGGTGGAGCTCAAGAAACCAGGCGGTCTCTTGGAGCCATTGCCAGTGCCAGAGCGACCATGGAAGAGTGTTTCTCTAGACTTTATAGTCGGTCTACCTAAAGCAGAAGGGTTTGTAAGCATCATGGTAGTGGTGGACAGGTTTTCCAAGTATGGAATCTTCATTCCAGCAACCAAGGAGTGCCCAGTCGAGGAGGCAGCTCGATTGTTCCTGAAGAACATGGTTAAGTACTGGAGAGTGCCGAGGACCATTGTTAGTGATCGGGACGGGTGTTTCACGGGTAGGTTCTGGACTGAGTTGTTCAAGCTGTTGGGGTCAGACTTGAACTTTTCCACCAGCATGCATCTGCAGACCAATGGGCAGACAGAACGAGTGAATGGACTATTGAAGGTCTACCTCAGGCAATATGTGAGTGCCACACAAAGGGACTGGCCAAAGCTGCTAGATATTGTGCAGTTTTCCTACAACTTGCAAAGGAACGAGGTAACGAACCAGAGCCCATTTAAGGTTATGATAGGGCAATAACCACTAACACCCGATTCGATTGCTACAGGTTATACAGGGCTGAATCCAGCAGCATACAAGTTTGCTAAGGCATGGCAGAAGCAAACTGACTTGGCCAGAGTTTGTCTACACAAGGCGACCAAGAGGTCGAAGAAATGGGCAGACCAAAATAGGCAGGACATGCAGTTCCAGGTTGGAGACTAGGCATTGGTGAAGCTGCATCCCATTGTGTGCCATAGGGGGCTGCACAAAGGCCTAGTCCGGAGGTATGAAGGACCTTTCTAAGTAGTCAAGAGGGTAGGCAAGGTTGCCTACAAGCTGGATATGCCACCCAAGTCGAGGGTACACCCGATGTTCCATGTGAGCATGCTCAAGCTATTTCATGAGGATGACGGAGATCCAGGATGGGCAGAGTCAAAGCGTGCACCATTGGGAGCAAGGGCCTCATATGAGAAGGAGGTCCACAACATCATAGCTGACCAAGAGGTGAGACAGAAGAACTGTAAGCCAAGATAAGAGTACTTGGTGCGCTAGAAGGGACTTCCAGACAGTGTGGCAAGTTGGGAACCAGCAGATGACTTATGGTAGTTCGGGGACCAGATCAGGTAGTACCATACAAAAGACGCAATAAGGGCATTGCATAATTAGGTGGGGGAGAATGTCACGCCTTGGACGGGCACGCCAGGCACATCAAGCACACCAGCAGGTGAGCCAGAGGTTTAAGCCCGCAGACCAGGCATGCTGGCGGGTATCTATGCACAAAGCCTAGCAAACGAGTTCAGAATGCCCGCCCAACTTGCAGGCCAGCCTATGAGACCAAGGCCTGGCATACAAGCTGCCCGCACCACATCCAGAAGGGCCCAAGGTGCTGGACATGCAAGGGAAGCTTCTGGAAGCAGCAGGATCAATAGCAGCATCCTGGCATATTTGGTTAACCCTGAAAATCAGGAGTTAGCATCCTGATTGATTGTAATCTGTATAATCCCATGATTTTAGCCTTTATTCTAAGGATATTGCCATTAAGTGTGAGCTAGAGCCTCAACTATAAATAGAGAGCTGTTCCTCCCTCATTTCTACACCATCAAACACTTCCGTTTCAGTGAATACAAAAGCATTTTCAGAATTCTACCTTCTTATCCTGTTTCTCTTTAACTTCCGTAATCAGCCCTTCCCGTTGTTCTAGTGCCCGTACACTTGTGTTTTAGGCTAACTTAGGCATAAAGGAGGAGATTCCAAGCCTAAGGCCACACGATTTCTGAGTCTAAGGTCAGAGCTCATGACGCAAGTACCAGCACCCACCGCACATCATGTGCGCACACCCCCCCGACCCCCCAATCGCTGGAACCCCCAATGCCGCCGGTTAGGCTCTTCGGTGATGCTTCGGCGATGCTCCAACGATGGTGCCTCAGGTAAAAAAAATGGGACACCAGAACATGCCCGAGCCCAGCATGTGCACCGTGGCCCAAAATCTTAGGCTGGGAATGAACTCTGTATGCTTAGACATGGAATGAACTCCGTATGCCTAAGCCAACCCATGAAATGAGCGTGCGGGCGCTCAGCCGACAGAAGAGGCAGAATGCGTAAGTCAGGGATCGACCCAATCCCCCTCTGCGTACTGTCGGTCCTACTGCCATAACCCTCGGTCTGGTCCGATCCTAGACTGGGAATGAACTTCATTCGCATAAGTCAACCCACGAAATGAGCGTATGGGCACTGAGCCAACCGAATGGCATAATGCGCAAGCCGAGGATCGATCCGGTCCCCTTTTGTGTGCTGTCGGTCTCGCTGCCACAACCCTCAGTTCGGCTGGGGCTTACACATGGAATGAACTCCCTATGCCTAAGCCAACCCATGAAACAGGCATACGGGCTCTCAACCGGCCGGAGAGGTAGAATGCACAAGCCGGGGATCGACCCGATCCCCCCTGCGTGCTGCGGACCCTGCTGCTGCAACCCTCAGTCCCGTCCGATCTTAGACTGGGAATGAACTCCGTATGCTTAGACTGGAGATGAACTCCGTATGCCTAAGTCAACCCACGAAACGAGCGGGCAGGCGCTCAGTCGGTCGTAGAGGCCGATCAAAGAGGCATAATGCACAATCCAGGGATCAGCCCGGTCCCTCTCTGCGTGCTACTAATCCCGCTGCCGGTATTGCCACCACAACCCTCGGTCCGACTGGGGCTTAGACATGGAATGAACTCCGTTTGCCTAAGCCAACCCATGAAACGAGTGTGCGGGCGCTCAGTCGACTGGAGAGGCAGAATGCGCAAGTCGGAGATCGATCCGGTACCCCCTGCATGCTGTCGATCTTGTTGTCGCAACCCTCGGTCCGGTCCAATGTTAGACTAGGAATGAACTTTGTATGCCTAAATCAACCCACGAAACGAGCGTGCGAGCACTCAATCGGCCATAGAGGCCGATCGAAGAGGCATAATGTACAAGTCGGGGATCAGCCTGATCCCTCTCTGCGTGCTGTCGATCCCACTATTGGTCTTGCTGCCACAACCCTCAGTCCGGTTAGGGCTTAGACATGGAATGAACTCCGTATGCCTAAGCCAACTCACGAAATGAGCGTGCGGGCACTCAACCGGCCAGAGAGGCAAAATGTGCAAGCCAAGAATTGGCCTGGTCCCTCTTGCATGCTGTCGATCCTGTGCTGGTCCTGCTATTACAACCCTTGGTCCAGTCCGATCTTAGACTGGGAATGAACTCCGTATGCTTAGACATCGAATGAACTCCGTATGCCTCAGCCAACCCACAAAACGAGCGTGCGGGTGCTCAACCGACCGGAGAGGCAGAATGCACAAGTCGAGGATCGGCTCGGTCCCAGCTACGTGCTGTTGATCCTACTACCGCAACCCTCGGTCCGGTCCAATCTTAGACTGGGAATGAACTCCGTATGCATAAGTCAACCCATGAGACGAGCGTGCAGGCTCTGAGCCGATCGGAGAGGCATAATGCGTAAGCCGAGGATCGGCTCGATCCCTCTCTGCGTGCTGTCGATCCCGCTACCGGTCCTGCTGCCACAACCCTCGGTCCGACTGGGGCTTAGAAATGGAATGAAATCCGTATGCCTAAGCCAACCCATGAAACAAGTGTGCGGCCACTCAACCGGTCGGAGAGGCAGAATGCGCAAGCCACGGATTGGCCCGATCCCCCCTACGTGCTGTCGATCCTATGCTGGTCCTGCTGCCACAACCCTTGGTCCAGTCCGATTATAGACTGGGAATGAACTCCGTATGCCTAGACATGGAATGAACTCTGTATGCCTAAGCCAACCCATGAAATGGGTGTGAGGGCGCTCAGTCGACCGAAGAGGCAGAATGCTCAAGTCGGAGATCGACTCGGTGCCCCCTATGTGCTACCGATCCTGTTGCTGGTCCTGCTGTGACAACTCTCACTTCGGTCTGATCTTAGACTGGGAATGAACTCCATATGCTTAGTCATGGAATGAACTCTGTATGCCTAAGCCAACCCACGAAACGAGCGTGCGGGTGCTCAGTCGACCTGAGAGGCTGGTCGAAGAGGTATAATGTGCAAGCTAGGAAGCAGCTCGATCCCCCTCTGTATGCTGCTGATCCCGCTGTCGGTCCCCTCTACCATAACCCTCGATCTGGCTGTGGCTTAGACATGGAATGAACTCCGTATGCCTAAGCTAACCCATGAAATGAGCGTGCGGGCGCTCAACCGATCAGAAAAACAGAATGCGCAACTCAGGGATCAACCCAGTCCCCCCCTGCGTGCTGTCAATTCTGCTACTAGTCCTGCTACTAGTCCTGCTACCACAACACTCAGTTTGGTCTGATCTTAGACTGGGAATGAACTCCGTATGCTTAGACGTGGAATGAACTCTGTATGCCTAAGTCAAGCCATGAAACAAGCGTGAGGGCGTTAAGCCGGCCGAAGAGGCATAATGCATAAGCCGAGGATCGGTCCAGTCTCTCTCTACGTGCTGCCGGTCCTACAGCTACAACCCTCGGTCCGGCTGGGGCTTAGACAAGGAATGAACTCCCTACGCCTAAGCCAACCCATGAAATGGGCATGCCGGCACTCAGTCAGCCGGAGAGGCAGAATGTGCAAGCTGAGGATTGGCCCGATCCACCCCTGCCTGTTGTCGATCTTGCTACTACAACCCTCGGTCCGGTCTGATCTGAGACTGGGAATGAACACTGTATGCCTAAGTCAACCCACGAAATGAGCATGCGGCCGCTGAGCCAGCTGGATAGGCATAATGCACAAGTCGGGGATCGACCCGGTCTCCCTCTACGTGCTGCCAGTCCCGCTGCCACAACCCTTGGTCCGGTTGGGGCTTAGACATGGAATGACCTCCCTATGCCCAAGCCAACCCATTAAACGGGCGTGCGGACGCTCAGCCGGCAGGAGAGGCAGAATGTGCAAGCCGGGGATCGACCCGATCCCCCTACGTGCTGTCGATCCTGCTGCTGGTCTTGCTGCTGTAACCCTCAGTCCGGTCTGATCTTAGACTACGAATGAACTCGATATGCTTAGGCATGGAATGAACTCCGTATGCCTAAGCCAACCCATGAAACGAGCGTGTGGGGGCTCAGCCAGCCGGAGAGGCAGAATGCGTAAGTCGGGGACTGATCCGATCCCCCCTGCGTGCTGTCTATCCTGCTGTCACAATCCTCGGTCTGGTTTGATCTTAGACTGGGAATGAACTTCGTAGGCCAAAGTCAACCCATGAAATGAGTGTGCGGGCACTGAGCCGACCGAAAAGGCATAATGCGTAAGCTGGGGATCGGTTCGGTCCCCTTCTGTATGCTGTTGGTCCTGCTGCCACAACCTTCGGTTCGGCTGGGGCTTAGACATGGAATGAACTCCCTATGCCTAAGCCAACCCATAAAACGGGCGTGCGGGTGCTCAGCCAGCCAGAAAGGCAGAATACGCAAGCTAGGGATCAGTCTGGTCCCCCCTGCGTGCTGTCGATCCTGCTTCGCAACCCTCGATCCGATCCGATCTCAGACCGGGAATGAACTCCATATGCTTAGACTGGGGAGGAACTCCGTATGCCTAAGTCAACCCACGAAACGAGCGTGCGGACTCCCAGCCGACCAAAGAGGCAGGATGCGCAAGCCGGGGATTGAACGGGTGGTACGTGAGTTCAAGCACATCTTCATATTTCTGCTATGCCAGTGCCATTTTTATGGCTTGTAAATTCATACAATGGTCCCCTAAGCCTTCATGTGAAGTTTCATGGCAAGAAGACCCGTTTTCTATTTTTCACAATTTTTAAAACTTTTTACGGTTCGGGATTTTTTAAAATTTTTTTAGATAGATTTTTGTCCCCAAATTTGGTAGCGGTGATCCTTGTATTTTTCTTGGCATGCACAAAAATATTCAGCTAAAAACTCAAAGTGGAGAAGATTTTGTGATCGTTTGAAAAAAGTGTCCCCATTTCAGACACTTTAATGGCTACTAGCAGCAAACCTATAAAATCTCAAATGCTCTTAAGAGGGTGTGAGTTCTCGAGGTTTGATGAGGGATAAGGGGCCAATATAAGGGTCGAGTACCGACACCCATCGTACATCATGTTGGCACACCCCCCCAGCCCCCCCAATCGTCGGAACCCCCAATGTCGCCAATTAGGCTCTCCAGCGATGCTCTGACGACGGTGCCCCGGGCAAAAAAAATGCACCACCAGTGCATGCCCAAGCCCAGTATGTGCACCGTGGCTTAAAATCTTAGACTGGGAATGAACTCTGAATGCTTAGACATGGAATGAACTCCGTATGCCTAAGCCAACCCACGAAACAAGCGTGCGGGCACTCAGCCTACCGGAGAGGCAGAATAAGCAAGCCAGGGATCGACCCGATCCCCCCTGCATGCTGTCAATCCTACTGCCACAACCCCTGATCCAGTCCGATCTTAAACTGGGAATGAACTCTGTATGCTTAGACTGGGGATGACTCCATATGCCTAAGTCAACCCATGAAACAAGCGTGTGAGGCCTCAGTCGACCGGAGAGGTCGGCCAAAGAGGCATAATGCGCAAGCCGAGGATCAACCCAGTCCCCTTCTGTGTGCTACCGATCTCGCTACCAGTCCTACTACCACAACCCTCAGTCCGACTGTCTCTTAGACATGGAATGAACTCCGTATGCCTAAGCCAACCCACGAAACGAGCATGGCGGTGCTCAACTGGCTGGAGAGGTAGAATGCAAAAGCTAGGGATCGGCCCGGTCCCCCCTGCGTGCTGCTAATTCTGCTACTAGTCCTGCTGCCACAACCCTCGGTCCGATCCGATCTTAGACTAGGAATGAACTCTGTATGCTTAGACAAGGAATGAACTTCATATGCCTAAGCCAACCCACGAAATGAACGTGCGGGTGCTCAGCTGGTTGGAGAGGTAGAATGTGCAACCCGAGGATCAATCGTCGCTCCATGCGTGCTATCGATCCTGCTATCGCAACCCTCAGTTCGGTCCAATCTTAGATAAAGAATTAACTCTGTATGCTTATTTCAACCCATGAAATGAGCGTGCGAGCATTGAACTGGTCGGAGAGGCAAAATACGCAAGCCAGGGATCGACCCGGTACCCCTCTGCGTGCTACCGATCCCGTTGCAACAACCCTCTGTTCGGTTGGCACTTAGACATGAAATAAACTCCCTGTGCCTAAGCCAACCCATGAAACGGGCGTGCGAACACTCAGTCGATCAGAGAGGCAGAATGCACAAGTCGAGGATCAGCCCGGTCCCCCTTGCATGCTGCCGATCCTACTGTCGCAACCCTCAGCTGGTCTGATATTAGACTGGGAATGAACTCTGTATGCTTAGACTGGGAATGAACTTCGTATGCCTAAGTCAACCCATGAAACGAGCATGCGGGCACTCAGTCGGCCAGAGAGGTCAGCTGGAGAGGCAGAATGCACAAGCTGAGGATCGGCTCGATCCCCCCTACATGCTGCTGGTCCACTGTCGCAACCCTCGATCCGGTCTGATCTTAGACTGGGAATGAACTCCGTATGCATAGATTGGGGATGAACTCCGTATGCCTAAGTCAACCCAAAAAATAAGCATGCAGGCGCTCAACCGGTCGGAGAGGCATAACACATAAGTCGGGGATCAACCTGGTCCCCCTCTGCGTGCTACCGATCCCGCTGTCGGTCCTACTGCCACAACCCTCGATCCAGCTGGGGCTTAGACATGGAATGAACTCTGTATGCCTAAGCCAACCCATGAAATAAGCATGCGGGTGCTCAGTCAGTCGGAGAGGTAGAATGCGCAAGCCAGGGATCGACCCGATCCCCCCCTGCGTGGTGCCGATCCTGTTGCTGGTCCTGCTACCGCAACCCTCAATCTTAGACTGGGGATGAACTCTGTTTGCTTAGACATGGAATAAACTCAGTATTCTTAGACATGGAATAAACTCCGTATGCCTAAGCCAACCCACAAAATGAGCTTGCGAGCGTTCAGCCGACTGGAGAGGCAGAATTATACAAGTCGAGGACCGATCTGGTCCTCCCTGCATGCGGTCGATCTTGTTGTCGCAACCCTCGGTTTGGTCTGATCTTAGACTGGGAATGAACTTCGTATGCTTAAGTCAATGCACTAAATAAGCGTGCGGGCGTTGAGCCAGCCAGAGAGGCATAATACGTAAGCCAGGGATCGGACCGATCCCCTTTTGCGTGCTGTCAGTCTCGTTGCCACAACCCTCTATTCGGCTGGGGCTTAGGCATGGTATGAACTCCCTATGCCTAAGCCAACCCATGAAACGGGTGTGCGGGTGCTCAGTCGATCAGAAAGCCAAAATGTGAAAGTCGAGGATCAGCCCGGTCCCTCTCTACGTGTTACCGATCCTGCTGCCGATCCAGCTGCCACAACCGTCGATCCGGATGGGGCTTAGACTTGGAATGAACTCTATATGCCTAAGCCAACCCACGAAACGAGTGTTTAGGAGCTCAGTTGGTCAGAGAGGCAGAATGCATAAGCCAGGGATCGACCCGATCCCCCCTGCGTACTGTCGATCCTACTGCTGGTACTGCTACTGTAACCCTCAATCTGGTCTGATCTTAGACTGGGAATGAACTCCGTATGCTTAGACATGGAATGAACTCCGTATGCCTAAGCCAACCCATGAAATGAGTGTGCAGGTACTCAACAGGCTGGAGAGGCAGAATGCACAAGCTGGGGACCAGGCCGGTCCCCACCTGTGTGCTATTGATCCTGGTATCGCAACCTTCGATCCGGTTCGATCTTAGATTAGGAATGAACTTCGTATGCCTAACTCAACCCATGAAATGAGCGTACGGGTGCTGAGCTGGTCGGAGAGGCATAATACGCAAGCCGAGGAGCGGCCCGATCCCCCTCTGCGCCTTCATGTGAAGTTTCATGGCAAGACGACCCATTTCTATTTTTCATGATTTTTGAAAATTTTTAGGGTTCAGGATTTTTTAAAATTTTTTTAGAAAGAGTTTTGGCCCCAAAATTGGTAGAGGTAATCCTTGTATTTCTATTGGCATGCACAAAAAAATCAGCTAAAAACTCGAAGTGGAGAAGATTTTGTGACCGTTTGAAAAAAGTGTCCCCATTTCAGACATTTTAATGGCTACTGGCAGCAAACCTATAAAATCTCAAATGCTCTTTAAGGGGGTGTGAGTTCTCGAAGTTTGATGAGGGATAGGAGCCAATATAAGGGCCAAGTACCGGCACCCAATGCACATCATGTGCGCACACTCCCCGGCCCCCCCAATCGTCGGAACCCCCAATGCCGCCGGTTAGGCTCTCCGGCGATGCTCCAACGATGGTGCCCCGAGTGAAAAAAATGTGGCACCAGCACATGCCCGAGCCCAGCATGTGCACCGTGGCTTAAACTCTTAGACTGGGAATGAACTTCGTATGCTTAGACATGGAATGAACTTCGCATGCCTAAGCCAACCCATGAAACGAGCGTGCGGGCGCTCAGTCGGCCAGAGATACAAAATGCATAAATCGGGGATCGGCCCGATCCCCCTCTACGTGCTACCGATCCCGCTGCCACAACCTTCAGTCTGACTGGGGCTTAATGGAATGACCTCCCTATGCCTAAGCTAACCCACAAAATGGGCATGCGGGCGCTCAGCCAACCGGAGAGGCAGAATGCACAAGCCGGGGATTGGCCTGGTGCCCCCTGCGTGCTGTCGATCTTGTAGCTGCAACCCTCGATCCGATTCGATCTTAGACTGGGAAAGAACTTCGTATGCTTAAACTGGGGATGAACTCCGTATGCCTAAGTCAACCCATGAAATGAGTGTGCGGGCACTCAGCCGGTCAGAAAGGTCGATCGATGAGGCAGAATATGGAAGCCTGGGATCGGCCCGATCCCCTCTTATGTGCTGTCGATCCTACTACTGGTCCTGCTGCTGCAACCCTCGGTCTGATCCAATCTTAGATTGGGAATGAACTCCATATGCTTAGACATGGAATGAACTTCGTATGCCTAAACGAACCCACAAAATGAGCGTACGGGCACTCAGCCAACCGGAGAGGCAGAATGCATAAGCCAGGGACCGGTCCGGTGCCCCCTGTGTGCTGTTGATCCTACTACCGCAACCCTCGGTCTGATCCGATCTTAGACTGGGAATGAACTTCATATGCGTAAGTCAACCCATGAAATAAGCGTTCGGGTGCTGAGTCAGTCGGAGAGGCATAATATGCAAGCTGAGGATCGACCCGGTCCCCCTCTGCGTGCTGCCAGTCCCGCTACCACAACCCTTGGTCCGGCTGGGGCTTAGACATGGAATGAACTCCCTATGCCTAAGCCAACCCATGAAATGGGCGTGCAGGCTCTCAGCCGGCCGGAGAGGTAGAATACACAATCCAGAGATCGACCTGGTCCCCCATACGTGCTATCGATCCTACTGCCACAACCCTCGATCCGATCCGATCTTAGACTGGGAATGAACTCCGTATGCTTAGACTGGGGATGAACTCCGTATGCCTAAGTCAACCCATGAAACAAGCATGCGAGTGCTCAGCCGATCGAAGAGGCAGAATGTGCAAGCTGGGGATTGGCTCGATCCCCCATACGTGCTGCCGATCCTGCTGCTGCAACCCTCGATCTGATCCGATCTTAGATTGGGAATGAACTCCGTATGCTTGACATGGAATGAACTCCGTATGCCTAAGCGAACCCATGAAACGAGCGTACGGGCACTCAGCTGGCCGGAGAGGCAGAATGCGCAAGTCGGGGACCGACCCGATGGCCCCTGCGTGCTATTGATCCTACTGCCGCAACCCTCAGTCTGATCTGATCTTATACTGAGAATGAACTCCATATGCCTAAGTTCACCCATGAAACGAGCGTTCGGGTGTTGAGTCAGTCAGAGAGGCATAATGCGCAAGCCGAAGATCGGCCCGGTCCCTCTCTGCGTGCTGCCAGTCCCGCTACCACAACCATCGATCTGACTGGGGCTTAGACATGGAATGAACTCCCTATGCCTAAGCCAACCCACGAAACGGGTGTGCTGGCGCTCAGCCAGCCGGAGAGGCAGAATGCACAAGCCAGGGATCGGCCCGGTCCCCCCTGCGTGCTACCGATCCTGCTACCGCAACCCTCGATCAGGTCCGATGTTAGATTGGGAATAAACTCCGTATGCTTAGACTGGGGATGAACTCCGTATGCATAAGTCAACCAACGGAACGAGCGTGCGAGCGCTCAGCTGGCCGGAGAGTAGTAATGTGCAAGCCGAGGATCAGCCCGGTCCCCCTCTACGTGCTGCCGATCCTGTTGCCGGTCCTACTGCCATAACCCTCAGTCCGACTGGGGCTTAGACATGGAATGAGCTCCATATGCCTGAGCCACCCCACGAAACGAGCGTACGGGCGCTCAGTCGGCCGAAGAGGCAGAATATGCAAGTCAGGGATTGGCCCGATCCACTCTGCGTGCTATCGATCCTACTGCCACAACCCTCGATCCGATTCGATCTTAGACTGGGAATGAACTCCATATGCTTAGGCATGGAATGAGCTCCGTATGACTAAGCCAACCCACAAAATGAGTGTGTGGACGCGCAATCGATCGGAGAGGTAGAATGCGTTAATCGGGGACCTGTCTGATCCCTCCTGTGTGCTGTCAATCTTGCTATCGCAACCCTCAGTCCGATCCGATCTTAGATTGGGAATGAACTCCGTATGCCTCAGTCAACCCACAAAATGAGCGTGCGGGTGCTAAGCCAGTCGAATAGGCATAATGCACAAGCCGGGGATCGGCTCGGTCCCTCTTTGCATGCTACCAGTCCCGCTACCACAACCCTTAGTCCGACTGGGGCTTAGACATGGAATGAACCCCCTATGCCTAAGCCAACCCACAAAATGGGCATGCGGGCGCTCAGCCAACCAGAAAGGCAGAATGCGCAAGTCGGGGATCGACCCGGTCCCCCCTACGTGCGATTGATCCTACTGTCGTAACCCTCGGTCTGGCTCGATCTTAGACTGGGAATGAACTTTGTATGCTTGGACTGGGGATGAACTCCATATGCCTAAGTCAACCCATGAAACGAGCGTGCGGATGCTCAGTCGACCAGAGAGGCAGGATGCATAAGCCGGGGATCGAACGGGTGGTAGGTGGGTTCATGCACATCTTCTTATTTCTGCCATGCCAATGCCATCTTTATGGCTTGTAAATTCATACATTGGTCCCCTACGCCTTCATGTGAAGTTTCGTGGCAAGACAACCCATTTTCTATTTTTCACGATTTTAAAAACTTTTTGCGATTCGGGATTTTTTAAAATTTTTTTAGAAAGAGTTGTCTCCAAATTTGGTAGAGGTGATCCTTGTATTTTTTTTGGCATGCACAAAAAAATTCAGCTAAAAACTCAAAGTGGAGAAGATTTTGTGACCATTTGAAAAAAGTGTCCCCATTTCAGACACTTTAATGGCTACTGGCAGCAAATCTATAAAATCTCAAATGCTCTTTAAGGGGGTTTGAGTTCTCAAGGTTTGATGAGGGATAGGGGGCCAATATAAGGGCCAAGTACCCGTACCCATCGCACATCATGTGCGCACACCCCCCAGCCCCCCCAATCGTCGGAACCCCCAATGCCGCCAGTTAGGCTCTCCGACGATGTTCCGGTGATGGTTCCTCGGGCGAAAAAAAGTGGCACCAGCACATGCCCTAGCCCAGCATGTGCACCATGGCTCAAACTCTTAGACTGGGAATGAACTCCGTATGCTTAGACATGGAATGAACTCCGTATGCCTAAGCCAACCCACGAAATGAGTGTGCGGGCGCTCAATCGGCCGGAGAGGCAAAATGCGCAAGCCAGGGATTGGCCCGGTCCCCCTCTGCGTGCTGCCAATCCAGCTGCCACAACCCTTGGTCCAGCTGGGGCTTAGACATGGAATGAACTGCCTATGCCTACGTTAACCCACGAAACGAGCGTGCGGACGCTTAGCCGGCCGAAGAGGCAGAATGTGCAAGCCGAGGATCAGCCCGATCCCCCCTACGTGCTACTGATCCTGCTACCGTAACCTTCAATCCGGTTCAATCTTAAACTGGGAAAGAACTCCGTGTGCTTAGACTGGGGATGTACACCGTATGCCTAAGTCAACCCACAAAACAAGCGTATGGGCGCTCAGCCGGTCGGAGAGGTAGAATGCACAAGTTGCAGATTGACCCAATCCCCCCTGCGTGCTGTCGATCCTACTGTTGGTCCTGCTGTCGTAACCCTCAGTCCAGTTTGATCTTAGACTAGGAATGAACTCGTATGCTTAGACATGGAATGAACTTCGTATGCCTAAGCCAACCCATGAAACAAGCGTACAAGGGCTCAGTCGGTCGGAGAGGCAGAATGCACAAGCCAGGGACCGACCGATCCCCCCCAGCGTGCTAACCCTCGATCCGATCCGATCTTAGACTAGGAATGAACACCGCATGCCTAAGTCAACCCAAGAAACAAGCATTCGAGCACTGAGTCAACCGAAAAGGCATAATGCCCAAGTCGGGGATAAGCTCGGTCCCCCTCTGCATGCTGTCGATCCCACTGCCGATCCTGCTGTCACAACCCTCGGTCCGCATGGGGCTTAGACATGGAATGAACTCCGTATGCCTAAGCCAACCCATGAAATGAGTGTGCGAGCACTCAGCAAGCCAGAGAGGCAAAATACGCAAGCCGAGGATTGGCCTGATCCCTCCCTGCATGCTGTCGATCCTATTGCTGGTCCTGCTACCGTAACCCTCGGTTCGATCTGATCTTAGATTGGGAATGAACTCCATATGCTTAGACATGGAATGAACTCCGTATGCCTAAGCCAACCCATGAAATGAGTTTGTCTGTGCTCAGTCGGCTAGAGAGGTAGAATGCACAAGTCGGGAACCGACTCGGTCCCCCCTACGTGCTGTCGATCCTGCTACCGCAACTCTCAGTTCGGTCTGATCCTAGACTAGGAATGAACTCCGTATGCCTAAGTCAACCCATGAAATGAGAGTGTAGGCGTTGAGCCAACTGTAGAGGCATAATATGCAAGCCAGGGATCAGCCCGATCCCCCTCTACGGGCTGTCAGTCTCGCTGCCACAACCTTCGATCCAGCTGGGTGCTCAACTGACCGGATAGGCAAAATATACAAGCTGAGGATCAGCCCGATCCTCTCTGCGTGCTGCCGATCTTGCTGTCGCAACCCTCGATCCGGTCTAATCTTTGACTGGGAATGAACTCCGTATACTTAGACTGGGGATAAACTCCGTATGCCTAAGTCAACCCACAAAACAAGCGTGCGGACGCTCGACCGGCCGAAAGGCTGGTCGGAGAGGCATAATGCATAAGCCAAGGATCAGCCCAGTCCCCCTCTACGTGTTGTCGATCCCACTGTCGGTCCTGCTGCCACAACCCTTGATTTGGCTGGGGCTTACACATGGAATAAACTCTGTATGCCTAAGCCAACCCATGAAACAAGCGTATGGGTGCTCAACCAACCGGAGAGGTAGAATGCACAAGCCAGGGATCGGCCTAATCCCCCCTGCGTGCTGTCGATCCTGCTGCTAGTCCTGCTACCGTAACCCTCTGTCTGGTCCGATCTTAGACTGGGAATGAACTCCGTATGCTTAGACATGGAATGAACTCCGTATGCCTAAGCCAACCCACGAAATGAGCGTACGGGTGCTCAGCCGGCCGGAAAGACAGAATGCGCAAGCTGGGGATCGGCTCGATCCCTCCCTGTGTGCTGTCGGTCCTACTGCCACAACCCTCGATCCGATCCGATCTTAGACTAGGAATGAACTCTGTATGCTTAGACATGGAATGAACTTCGTATGCCCAAGCCTACCCATGAAACGAGCATGCAGGCACTCGATCGATCGAAGAGGTAGAACACGTCAGCCGGGGATCGACTCGATCCCCCCTGCATGCTGTCGATCTTACTATTGGTCCTGCTACCGTAACCTTTGATCTGGTTCGATCTTAGACTGGGAATGAACTCCATATGCTTAGACATGGAATGAACTCTGTATGCCTAAGCCAACCCACGAAACGAGCGTGCAGGTGTCTAGCCAGCCAGAGAGACAGAATCTGTAAGTCGGGGACCAGTTCGGTCCCCCCTCTGTGCTGTCGATCCTACTGCTGGTCCTGCTGCTGCAACCCTCGATCTAGTCCGATCTTAGACTAGGAATGAACTCTGTATGCTTAGACATGGAATGAACTTTGTATGCCTAAGCCAACCCATGAAAAGAGCGTTCAGGCGCTGAGCCGACCGGAGAGGCATAATGCGTAAGCAGGGGATCAGCCCGGTCCCCCTCTGTGTTCTGCTGATCCCATTACCACAACCCTTGGTTCGGCTGGGGCTTAGACATGGAATGAACTCTCTATGCCTAAGCTAACCCACAAAACGGGCTTGCGGGTGCTCAACCGGCCGGAGAGGCAGAATGCGTAAGCTGGGGACCGACCTGGTCCCTCCTACGTGCTATCGATCCTACTACCGCAACCCTCGGTCCAGTCCCATCTTAGACTAGGAATGAACTTCGTATGCTTAGACTGGGGATGAACTCCGTATGCCTAAGTCAACCCACAAAATGAGCGTGCGGGCGCTCAGCCGACCAGAGAGACAGGATGCATAAGTCAGGGATTGAACGGGTGGTAGGTGGGTTCAAGCACATCTTCATATTTCTACCATGGAAATGCCATTTTTATGGCTTGTAAATTCATACAATGGTCCCCTAAGCCTTCATGTGAAGTTTTGTGGCAAGACAACCCGTTTTCTATTTTTCATGATTTTTGAAACTTTTTTGCGGTTCAAGATTTTTTAAAATTTTTTTAGAAAGAGTTTTGTCCCCAAATTTGGTAGAGGTGATCCTTGTATTTTTGTTGGTATGCATAAAAACATTCAGCTAAAAACTCAAAGTGGAGAAGATTTTGTGATCGTTTGAAAAAAGTGTGCCCATTTCAGACACTTTAATGGCTACTGGCAACAAACCTATAAAATCTGAAATGCTCTTTAAGGGGGTGTGAGTTCTCGAGGTTTGAGGAGGGAAAGGGGGCCAATATAAGGGCCAAGTACCAACACCCATCACACATCATGTGCGCACACCCCTCGGCCCCCCCAATCGTCAGAACCCCCAATGCCGTCGGTTAGGCTCTCTGGCGATGCTCCGACGATAGTGCCCCGGGCAAAAAAAATGCGGAGCCCAACATGTGCACCGTGGCTCAAACTCTTAGGCTGGGAATGAACTCCATATTCTTAGACTTGGAATGAACTCCGTATGCCTAAGCCAACCCACGAAACGAGCGTACGGGCGCTCAATCGATCGAAAAGGTAGAATACGCAAGTCAGGGATCGGCCCGATCCCCCCTGTGTGCTATCGATCTTGCTGCTGCAACCCTCGGTCCGATTCGATCTTAGACTGGGAATGAACTCCATATGCAAAAGTCAACCCACAGAACGAGCGTGCGAGCGTTGAGCCTACCGAAGAGGCATAATGCGCAAGTCAGGGATCGGCCTGGTCCCCCTCTACGTGCTACCGATCCCGCTACCACAACCCTCGATCCGACTGGGGCTTAGACATGGAACGAACTCCCTATGCCTAAGCCAACCCATGAAATAGACGTGCGGGCGCTCAGTCGACCGAAGAGGCAAAATGCGTAAGTCGGGGATCGGCCCAGTCCCCCCTGCGTGCTACCGATCCTACTACCGCAACCCTTGGTCTGGTCCGATCTTAGACTGGGAATGAACTCCGTATGCTTAGACTAGGGATGAAGTTTGTATGCCTAAGTCAACCCATGAAACGAGTGCGCGGGTGCTCAGCCGGTCGAAGAGGCGTATTGCGAAAGTCGAGGATCAACCCGGTCCCCCTCTGCGTGCTGTTGATCTCGCTGCCGGTCCTACTGCCATAACCCTCAGTCTGGCTAGGGCTTAGACATGGAATGAACTCTGTATGCCTAAGCCAACCCACAAAATGAGCGTGCGGGTGCTCAACCGACCGAAGAGGTAGAATGCGCAAGCCGAGGATCAGCCCGGCCCCTCTATGTACGCTGTCGATCCCACTGCCGATCCTGCTACCATAACCCTTGGTCCGGCTGGGGCTTAGACATGGAATGAACTCTGTATGCCTAAGCCAACCCACAAAACAAGCGTGCAAGTGCTCAGCCGATCGAAAAGGAAGAATGCGCAAGTCGGGGATCAGCCCGGTCCCCCTCTGCGTGCTGTCGATCCTGCTGTTGGTCCTATTGCCGCAACCCTCAATCTGGTCCCATCTTAGACTGGGAATGAACTCTGTATGCTTAGCCATGGAATGAACTCCGTATGCCTAAGCCAACCCATGAAACGAGCGTGTGGAAGTTCAGCCGATCGGAGAGGCAGAATGCGCAAGCCGGGGATCGGCCCAGTCCCCCCTATGTGCTGTCGATCCTGCTACTGCAACCCTCAGTCTGGTCTGATCTTAGACTGGGAATGAACTCCGTATGCCTAGGTCAACCTACAAAATGAGCGTGCAGGCATTGAGTCGGCCAGAGAGGCATAATGCGTAAGTCGGGGATTAGCTCGGTCCCCCTCTGCGTGCTGTCGGTCCCACTACCACAACCCTCAGTCCAACTGGGGCTTAGACATGGAATGAACTCCCTATGCCTAAGCCAACCCACGAAATGGGCGTTCGAGCGCTGAGCCGGCCGGAGAGGTAGAACACGCAAGCTGGGGATCAGCCCGGTCCCCCCTGTATGCTGTCGATCCTGCTGTCGCAACCCTCGATCCAATATGATCTTAGACTAGGAATGAACTCTGTATCTTAGACTGGAGATGAACTCTATATGCCTAAGTCAACCCACGAAACGAGCGTGCGGGCGCTCAACCGACTAGAGAGGCCGGATACGCAAGCCGGGGATCGAACAGGTGGTAGGTGGGTTCAAGCACATCTTCATATTTCTACCATGCCAATGCCATTTTTATGGCTTTTAAATTCCTACAATGGTCCCCTAAACCTTCATGTGAAGTTTCGTGGCAAGACGACCTGTTTTCTATTTTTCATGATTTTTGAAACTTTTTACGGTTCGGGATTTTTTAAAATTTTTTTAGAAAGATTTTTGTCCCCAAATTTGGCAGAGGTGATCCCTGTATTTTTTTTGGCATGCAAAAAAAAATTCAGCTAAAAACTCGAAGTGGAGAAGATTTTATGACCGTTTGAAAAAAGTGTCCCCATTTCAGACACTTTAATGGCTACTGGTAGCAAACCTATAAAATCTCAAATGCTCTTTAAGAGGGTGTGAATTCTCGAGGTTTGATGAGGGATAGGGGGCCAATATAAGGGCCAAGTACCAGCACCCATCGCACATCATGTGCGCACACCCCCTGGCCCCCCCAATCGTCGAAACCCCCAATACCGTCGGTTAGGCTCTCCGACGATGCTCCGGCAATGGTGCCCCAGGTGAAAAAAATGTGGCAGGAGCACATGCCCGAGCCCAGCATGTGCACCGTGGCTCAAAATCTTAGACTGGGAATGAACTCCGTATGCTTAGACATGGAATGAACTCCGTATGCCTAAGCCAACCAATGAAACGAGCGTGCAGGCGCTCAGCCGGTCGGAGAGGCAGAATGCACAAGCCAAGGATCGGCCCGGTTCCCTCTATGTGCTATCGATCCTGCTGCCACAACCCTTGGTCTAGTCTGATCTTAGACTGGGAATGAACTCCGTATGCATAAGTCAACCCACGAAATGAGCGTACAGGCGCTAAGCTGGCTGAAGAGGCATAATGCGCAAGTAGAGGATCGGCCCGGTACCCCTCTGTGTGCTACCGGTCCCACTGCCACAACCCTCAGTCTGGCTGGGGCTTAGACATGGAATGAACTCCCTATGCCTAAGCCAACCCACGAAATAGGCGTGCGGGTGCTCAGCCAGTCGGAGAGGCCGAATGTGCAAGCCGGGGATCGACTTGGTCCTCCCTGCGTGCTGCCAATCCTACTACCGCAACCCTCAATCCAGTTCGATCTTAGACTGGGAATGAACTCCGTATGCTTAGACTGGGGATGAACTCTGTATGCCTAAGTCAACCCACGAAACGAGCGTGTGGGTGGTCAACCGACCGAGAGGCAGAATGCGCAAGTCGGGGATCTACCCGGTCCGCCCTGCGTGTTGCCAATCCTGCTGCTAGTCCTGCTGCCACAACCCTTGATCCGGTCCGATCTTAGACTATGAATGAACTCTGTATGCCTAAGCCAACCCACAAAACGAGCGTACGGGCGCTCAACCGGCCGGAGAGGCAGAATGCGCAAGCTGGGGATCGACCCGGTCCCTCATGTGTGCTATCGATCCTACTATCGCAACCCTTGGTCCGGTCTGATCTTAAACTAGGAATGAACTTCGTATGCCTAAGTCAACCCATGAAACGAACGAGCGGGCATTGAGCCGGCCGAGAGGCATAATGTGCAAGCCGGGTGTCATGAGCCAACCTTGTATAGGGCCATGACCGGGACTTAGGTTGCCATAAGCCACCCATGTATAGGGCCATGGCTGGGTAGATCCCTTGTGCCAGGAAAAGTGTCCCCATTTCAAACATTGTAATGGTTACTGGTAGCATAGCTCTAAAATCTCTAAGGCTCTTTAGGGGGGTGAGCTGGCAGCATAGTGTTGGGCTGTCTCACTGGTTGCTATGCGAGCCTAGGCCACCCGCCAAGGGCTGCCCCTGGCCCTGGTGATGGTGGGAGGTCCCGATGTATGATTCCCAACTATAATAAAACTTACCTCGATTGAATGTCCCGATTGTTGCCTCGATGTGTTTTTCTTTTTCTCGATGCGAATATGCCTTCTTGTGTGTGTGCTTGAGATCGATCTCGATATATTGTGTCTTATTGTGAATGCTTGGGACTAACCATGGCTTATGGTTATTTGTTCAAATATCTATCTATTGAAGGCTGACTTGGTTGGGAGCACCCATTCAAGTGCCGCACGGTCTATTGCTTGCTGAGAGAAAGCTTAGTCCGTGAGACGTGGTATCAGAGCACGGTTGAGAAGTGCTAGAAAAATGGATGAGATGGCCACAAGTGGTGGACCCAATCATCAACAGAGAATTGAGGAACTTGAGGTCGCGATGGCTGCAATGAAAACTCATATGGCGACTAAAGACCAAGTGAGGGAGATCGAGACAACCCAGCGGGAGTTATCCGATACTCTCCACAACGTGAGCGAAGAGGCTAGAGATGCCTTGAACATTCTCCAAAAGGAGTTTGAGGAGCTCAGAGCACAGGTGAGCATCCTACAAATGGTTGTGGCCAGATTAGGTTTGAGCTCGATGAAAAGAGGAAAAAGGCCTAAGGTGCCGGAGCCTCGATGCTATGAGGGGGCAAGGGATGCTAAGGAACTTGAAAATTTCTTGTTTGACATGGAGCAGTACTTTTGAGCTATACACACGGATTCAGAGGAAGACAAGGTAGCAATGGCATCGATGTACCTCACAGGGGATGCCAAGCTGTGGTGGTGCTCCAAGTTTGTTGATGACGAGTACTCGATTAAGACTTGGACGGATCTGAAGTGAGAATTGAAAAACCAGTTTTTCCCTAAGAATGTGGAGTATATGGCTCGAAAGAGACTTCGAGAATTGGTGCAAACAGGAATGGTGTAAGAGTTTGTAAAGAGCTTTTCTACCCTGATGTTGGATATTCGGGACATGTCCGAAAAGGACAAGATGTTCTATTTTCTTAAGGGCCTTAAGCCTTGGGCGAGGATAGAACTACAAAGGTAGAAAGTGCAAGATGTGGCCACGGCCATGGCTACAGCTGAACGTCTCCACGATTACATGATGGCTCTTCAAAATGAAAAAATCCTCCATCAGCTGGCAGTAGCTTCAACTTTGGGAGTGGGGGAAAGATGACCAGATTGGATCGACGCTTCAGTGGGGGATCAAACAGGAGGTCCTTTGGTCAAGATAGCACCCAACCCAAGATAAGCAACACAGGGATTTTCAAGCCTAGGCAACCGCTAGCTTGCTTTCTTTGCAGGGGGCCGCATCGGGTGGCTGAATGCCCGCACAGGGGAGCCCTTAATGCCTTAAGGACCTCATCTCAAGAGTCCATAAAAGTGCCAGAGAACATTGAAAAAGCTGAAGAGGAGCCAGCCAGGATGGGTTCAATAAAGTTCCTCAATGCCCTCCGCACCCAATTGAACACTATAAAGAAAGACTAGAGTAGAAGCTTGATGTATGTGAACTTGACGATCAATGAGAAAGCCACTAAGGCTATGGTGGATACGGGTGCAACCGGCACTTTCATCACACCAGAAGAAGCAAAAAGGTGTGGTCTTCAGATTAGTAAAGACTGTGGATGAATGAAGGCGGTAAACTCGCCAGCCTTTACGATCAGTGGAAGCTCCAAGAGTGTGACAACCCAATTGGGACCATGGGAAAGGAAGGTAGACTTTACAGTTTCCCCCATGGATGACTTTGATGTTGTTCTCGGATTGAACTTCATGATGTTGGCTCAGGTCATCCCTATCCCCGCCGCTATCTGCTTGTTGTTCTTAGGGGAAAACCCATGTGTGGTGCGAGCCAACATCTTACCAAAGAGTGGGAAGAAAATGATTTCAACTTTGCAGTTCAAGAAAGGGGTAAAAAGAGGGGAACCCTCTTTTGTGGCTATGCCGATCTACAAAGAAGGGTCGAAAGTAGAACCAATACCTGATGGTGTGGGAAAAGTGTTGGAAGAATTCGAAGAGGTGATGCCAGAGATGTTGCCTAAGGTTCTACCCCCTCGACGAGCAGTGGACCATGAAATTGAGCTCCTCCCAAGAGCGAAACCCCCTGCTAGAGCTCCTTACCTTATGGCCCCACCAGAGTTGGTTGAACTAAGAAAATAGTTAGATGAGCTGCTACAAGTCAGGTTCATCAGACCATTAAAGGCTCCTTTCAGAGTGCCAGTGCTATTTCAGAAGAAGCATGATGGATGTTTGTGATTATGTGTTGACTACAGGGCCCTAAACAAAGTCACCGTAAGAAACAAATATCCCATCCCCCTTATAGCAGACTTGTTTGATCAATTGAGCTGGGCCAAGTACTTCTCCAAATTGGACCTGAGATCTGGCTACCATCAGGTCAGAATCGTTGAGGGAGATGAGCCAAAGACCACTTGTGTGACACGGTATGGTGCATTTGAATTTCTTGTTATGCCCTTTGGACTGACCAATGCTCCTGCCACATTTTGTACATTGATGAATCAGGTATTCCATGACTACCTAGACAAATTTGTAGTCATCTATTTAGACGATATAATGGTATATAGCTCCACCTTGGAAGAACATCAAGAACACCTGTGCCAGGTACTTCAAAGATTACAGGACCACCAGTTATACGTAAAAAGGGAGAAGTGTGCATTTGCTTAGACCCAAATCCATTTTTTCAGTCACATTGTTGAACATGGCCACATTCGAATGGACATGGAAAAGGTTAGGGCCATCAAGGAGTGGACAACACTAAAGAATGTTAGTGAGCTCCGCTCATTTTTGGGACTAGCCAACTATTATAGAAGGTTTGTGGAAGGGTACTCTCGCAAGACCACGGCCCTCACGGAGCTATTGAAGAAGGAGCATAAATGGTGTTGGACGAGTGAGTGCCAAGAGGCCTTCGAGGGATTGAAAGATGCTATTATGAAGGATCCCATCTTAGCTCTCCCTGATATTGAAAAGCCTTTTCAAGTTCAGACAGATGCATCTGATTTTGTTATTGGAGGAGTGCTTTTGCAACAACATCAACCGGTAGCATTTGAAAGTAGGAAGCTAAGTGAAGCTAAAAGGAAATATACGGCCCAAGAAAAAGAACTCCTGGCAGTGGTTCACTGCTTTAGGGCTTGGCGACATTACTTGTTGGGTTCACACTTTGTCGTGAAGACAGACAATGCGACCGTTAGCCATTTTCTCACCCAACCAAGGCTTACGGCAAAACAAGCTAGGTGGCAGGAATTTTTAGCAGAGTTTGACTTTTGTTTTGAGCACACCACTGGAAAGACCAATCAAGTGGCCGATGCATTGAGCAGGTGAGCAGATTTAACGACCCTTAGAAGAATTACCCCAATGGCGGCTAGCAGAGCCATTACAGACATTCACAAGTTGATTGGAGATCATTTAGGGAAGGACCCACAAGCTTATGCCATCCTAAAGCTAGTGGAAGTAGGGAAGTCCAAGTACTTCTGGCAAGAAAATGGGATCTTATGGACCAAGGGGCCTCGAGTGTTTGTGTCGAGAGCAGAAGGTCTGAGACAGATGATGATGAGGGAATGTCATGACACACCATGGGCGGGACACCCGAGCTAGCAACGCACTTTGGCATTATTGAAACAGGGATACTATTGGCCTTACATGTGACAAGATGTGATGGACTATACGAAGACTTACCTCATTTGCCAACAAGACAAGGATGAAAGAAGGAAACCTGCAGGCATGCTTGAACCACTACTAGTACCTGCCAAACCATGGGAAAGCATCTCCCTTGATTTAATTTCGAGCCTACCCAAGGTTGGTGACCTTAGAGCTATTTTGGTGGTGATTGACCGGTTCTCTAAGTACACCACATTCATTTCCGCTCACAAGTATTGCACAGTGGAAGACACAGCTCTTCTATTGTTTAAACATGTGGTCAAATACTGCGGCCTCCCTTAAAACATTATTAGCGATCGAGATCCGAGATTCACGGGGTCTTTCTGGAGAGAACTTTTCAAGATATTGAGGTCCCAACTCAACATCTCCTCAAGCTATCACCCTCAAACCGATGGTCAAACAGAACAGTTCAATGGATTATTAGAGGAATACTTGAGGCACTTTGTTCAAGCCAATCAGAAAGACTGGCCTTCATTATTAGACATGGCTTAACTTTGCTTTAATTCCAACAAAAGCTCTCCCACCAATAAGAGCCCATTTGAGGTGGTCACCAGATAATTACCAACGCTACCCCACACTTCTTTGGAACAATATAGAGGAAAAAATCTGAGAGCCTTCAATCTCAGCAAGGAGTGGAAACAAAACACAGAGATTGCACAAGCCTACCTGGAGAAAGCATCAAAGAGGATGAAGAAATGGGTAGACAAGGGTCGTAGGGCTCAACAATTTCAAATTGGTGATTTGGTTCTTGTCCGACTAGTTCTTGAACAAACCAGGTTCTTAAGAAAGAGAGATCATAGATTGGTGCGTAAATATGAAGGTCCAGTAAGGGTCCTTTCCAAGGTGGGGAATGCTTCTTACAAAATCGACCCACCAAAGTGGATGAAGGTGCACCCAGTATTTCATGTGAGCAACCTGAAACCTTTCCATGTAGATCCTACAGATGCTAGCCAAAGGGAGCCAACCAGAGCCGCCATCACCATGAAGCCACCCTCAAAGCATCGAGTCAAAGAGATCTTAGCTGATAGGGAAACCAAGATATCTCAAAGACTAGTTCGGGAGTACTTAGTGAAGTAGAAAGTATTAGGACTAGAAAAAACTAGTTGGGAGAGAGAACACGACCTCCAGAGATTTCAAAGGAAGATCAACGAATTTCAAGCCAGCAAGTCGATGAGGACGTCGATAGAATAGGTGGGGGAAGATGTCATGAGCCAACCTTGTATAGGGCCATGATCGGGACTTAGGTTACCATAAGCCACCCATGTATAGGGCCATGGCTGGGTAGATCCCTTGTGTTAGGAAAAGTGTCCCCCCATTTCAAACAATGTAATGGTTACTGGTAGCATAGCTCTAAAATCTCTAAGGCTCTTTAGGGGGGTGAGCCGGCAGCATAGTGTTGGGCTATCTCATCGGTTGCTATGCGAGCCTAGGCCACCCACCAAGGGCTGCCCCCTGGCCCTAGTGATGGTGGGAGGTCTCGATGTATGATTCCTGACTATAATAAAACTCACCTCGATTGAATGTCTCGATTGTTGCCTCGATATGTTTTTCTTTTTCTCGATGCGAATATACCTTCTTGTTTGTGTGCTTGAGATCGATCTCGATATATTGTGTCTTACTGTGAATGCTTGGGACTAACCATGGCTAATGGTTATTTGTTCAAATATCGATCTATTGAAGGCTAACTTGGTTGGGAGTGCCCATTCAAGTGCCGCACGATCTATTACTTGCTGAGAGAAAGCTTAGTCCGTGACACCGGGGACCGACCCGGTCCTCCTCTACGTGCTGCCAGTCCCACTACCACAACTTTCAGTCTGGTTGGGGCTTAGACATGGAATGAACTCCCTATGCCTAAGCCAACCCACGAAACGGTCGTGCGAGTGCTCAGCCGGCCAGAGAGACAGAATGCGCATGCCGAGGATCAACCCGATCCCTCCTGCATGCTGCTGATCCTGCTGTCACAACCCTCGGTCCGATCTGATCTTAGACTGGGAATGAACTTTGTATGCTTAGACTGGGGATGAACTCCGTATACCTAGGTTAACTCATGAAACGAGTGTGCGAGTGCTCAGTCGACCGGAGAGGCAGGATGCTCAAGCCGGGGATCGAACGGGTGGTAGGTGGGTTCAAGCACATCTTCATATTTTTGCTGAACCAATGCCATTTTTATGGCTTGTAAATTCATACAATGGTCCCTAAGCCTTCATGTGAAGTTTCGTGACAAGATGACCCGTTTTCTATTTTTCACGATTTTCAAAACTTTTTACGGTTCGAGATTTTTTCAAATTTTTTTAGAAAGAGTTTTGTCTCCAAATTTGGTAGAGGTGATCCTTGTATTTTTGTTGGCATCCAAAAAAAAATTCAGCTAGAAAATCGAAGTGGAGAAGATTTTGTGACCATTTGAAAAAAGTGTCCCCATTTTAGATACTTTAATTGCTACTGGTAGCAAACCTATAAAATCTCAAATGCTCTTTAAGGGGGTCTGATTTCTTGAGGTTTGATGAAGGATAGGGGCCCAATATAAGGGCCAAGTACCAGCACCCATCGTACATCATGTGCGCACACCCCCCCTGACCCCCCCAATCGTCAGAACCCCCAATGCCGCCGATTAGGCCTCCGACGATGCTCCGACGATGGTGCCCCAGGCAAAAAAAATGTGGCACCAGCACATGCTTGAGCCCAATATGTGCACCGTGGCTCAAAATCTTACACTGGGAATGAACTCCGTACGCTTAGACATGGAATGAACTCCGTATGCCTAAGCCAACCCACGAAATGAACATGCGGGCGCTCAGCCAGTCGGAGAGGCAAAATACGCAAGCTGGGGACCAGCCCGGTCCCCCCTGTGTGCTGTCGATCCTGCTACTGCAACCTTCAGTCCAGTCCAATCTTAGACTAGGAATGAACTCCGTATGCCAAAGTTAACCCACGAAACGAGTGTGTGGGCATTGAGCCGACCGGATAGGCATAATGCGCAAGCCGAGGATCGGCCCGGTCCCCTTCTGTGTGCTGCCAATCCCATTACCACAACCTTCAGTCCAGCTGGGGTTTAGACATGTAATGAACTCCCTATGCCTAAGCCAACTCACAAAATGGGCATGCAGGTGCTCAGTCGACCGGAGAGGCAGAATGCGTAAGCCAGGGATCGGCTCGGTCCCCCCTGCGTGCTACTGATCCTACTGTCGCAACCCTCAATCTAGTCTGATCTTAGACTAGGAATGAACTCCGTATGCTTAGACTAGGGATGAACTTCGTATGCCTAAGTCAACCCCCGATATGGGTGTGCGGGCAATCAGCCAGCCGGAGAGGTAGATGCGTAAGCCAGGGATCGGCCCAGTCCCCCCTGCGTGCTGGTCCTGCTACCGTAACCCTTGGTCTGATCTGATCTTAGACTAGGAATGAACTCTGTATGCTTAGACATGGAATGAATCCGTATGCCTAAGTCAGCCCATGAAACGAGCGTGCGGGTGCTCAACTGGTCAGAAAGGCAGAATGAGCAAGCCAGGAATTAGCCCGATCCCCACCTGCGTGCTGTCGATCTTGCTGCCGCAACCCTCGATTCGATCCGATCTTAGACTGGGAATAAACTCCGTATGCCTAAGTCAACCCACAAAACGAGCGTGCGGGCGCTGAGCCCGCCAGAGAGGCATAATGCGCAAGTCGGGGATCGACTTGGTCCCCCTCTACGTGATGCCAGTCCCGCTGCCACAGCCCTTGGTCCGGCTGGGGCTTAGACATGGAATGATCTCCCTATGCCTAAGCCAACCCACGACACGAGCGTGCGGGTGCTCAGCCAGTCAGAGAGGCAGAATGTGCAAGTCAGGGATCGGCCCGGTCCCCTTTACGTGCTGTCGATCCTGCTATCGTATCCTACTATCGTCAGAGAGCCTAACCGGTGGCATTGGGGGTTCCGATTATTGGGGGGGCCAGAGGGGTGTGCGCACATGATGTGCGATGGGTGCTGGTACTTGGCCCTTATATTGGCATCGTATCCCTCATCAAACCTCGAGAACTAACACCCCCTTAAAGAGCATTTGAGATTTTATAGGTTTGCTGCCAGTAGCCATTAAAGTGTCTGAAATGGGGACACTTTTTTCAAACGATCACAAAATCTTCTCCACTTCGAGATTTTAGCTGAATTGTTTTCTGCATGCCAACAAAAATACAAGGATCACCTCTACCAAATTTGGGGACAAAACTCTTTCTAAAAGGCATAATGCATAAGCAGGGGATCGAGTCGGTCCCCCTCTATGTGCTGTCGATCCCGCTGCCACAACCTTCGGTCCGACTGGGGCTTAGACATGGAATGAACTCCCTATGCCTAAGCCAACCCAAAAAATGAATGTGCGGGTGCTCAGCCGACCGGAGAGGCAGAATGAGCAAGCTGGGGATCAGTCCGGTCCCCCCTACGTGCTATCGATCCTGCTGTCACAACCATCGGTCTGGTTTGATCTTAGACTGGAATTTAATTTTGTATGCTTAGACTGGGGATGAACTCCGTATGCCTAAGCCAACCCATGAAACGAGCGTGCGGACGCTCAACCGACCAGAGAGGCAGGATGCGCAAGCCGGGGATCGAACGGGTGGTAGGTGGGCTCAAGCACATCTTCATATTTCTACTATGCCAATGCCATTTCTATGGCTTGTAAATTCATGCAATGGTCCCCTAAGCCTTCATGTGAAGTTTCGTGGCAAGACAACCCGTTTTCTATTTTTCACGATTTTTGAAACTTTTTGTGGTTTGGGATTTTTTAAAATTTTTTTAGAAAGAGTTTTGTCCCCAAATTTGGTAGAGGTGATCCTTGTATTTTTTTTGGCATGCATAAAAAAATTCAGCTAAAAACTCGAAGTGAAGAAGATTTTGTGTATGTTTGAAAAAAGTGTCCCCATTTTAGACACTTTAATGGCTACTAGCAGCAAACCTATAAAATCTCAAGTGCTCTTTAAGGGGGTGTAAGTTCTTGAGGTTTGATGAGGGATAGGGGCCAATATAAGGGCCAAGTGCCAGCACCCGTCGCACATCATGTGCGCACACCTCCTGGCCCCCCAATCGCTGGAACCTCCAATGCCGTCGGTTAGGCTCTTCGGCGATGCTCCGACGATGCTCCGACGATGGTGACCCGGGTGAAAAAAATGCGACACCAGCACATGCCCGAGCCTAGCATGTGCACCGTGGCTCAAACTCTTAGACTGGGAATGAACTCTGTATGCCTAAGCCAACCCACGAAACGAGCGTGTAGGCTTTCAGCCGGCCGAAGAGGCATAATGCGCAAGCCGGGGATCGGCACGGTCCCCCTCTGCGTACTGTCGGTCCTGCTGCCACAACCCTCGGTCTGATTTCAGCTTAGACATGGAATGAACTCCGTATGCCTAAGCCAACCCATGAAATGAGCGTACGGGTGCTCAACCGGCCAGAGAGGCAGAATGCGCAAGCTGGGGACCGGCCCGGTCCCCCCATACGTGCTGTCGATCTTGCTACCACAACCCTCAATCCGATCTGATCTTAGACTGCAAATGAACTCCGTATGCCAAGTCAACCCACGAAACGAGCGTGCGGGCGCTGAGCCGGCCGGAGAGGTTGGATGGCAGCAAACCTATAAAATCTCAAATGCTCTTTAAGGGGGTCTGAGTTCTCGAGGTTGGATGAGGGATAGGGGGCCAATAAAAGGCCAAGTACCAGCACCCATCACACACCATGCGCGCACACCCCCTGGCCCCCCCAATCGTCGGAACCACCAATACCGTCGATTAGGCTCTTCGTCGTTGCTCCGACGATGGTGCCCCGAGTGAAAAAAATTTGGCACCAGCACATGCCCGAGCCCAACATGTGCACCGTGGCTCAAAATCTTAGATTAGGAATGAACTCCGTATACCTAAGCCAACCCACGAAACGAGCGTGCGGACGCTCAGTCGGCCGGAGAGGCAGAAAGCACAAGTCGAGGATCGGCTCGGTCCCTCCTGCGTGCTATCGATCCTGCTGCCGCAACCTTTGGTCCGGTCTGGTCTTCGACTGGGAATGAACTTCGTATGCAAAATTCAACCCACGATACGAGCATGCGAGCGCTGAGCCAGTCGAAGAGGTAAAATACGCAAACCGAGGATCGACCTGGTCCCCTTCTGCGTGCTGTCGGTCCCATTGCCACAACCCTCGGTCCGGCTGGGGCTTAGACATGGAATGAGCTGCCTATGCCTAAGCCAACCCACGAAACGGGTATGCGGGCGCTCAGTCAGCTGGAGAGGCAGAATGCACAAGCCGGGGATCGGCCTGGTCACCCCTGTGTGTTGTCGATCCTACTGCCGCAACCCTCGGTCCAGTCTGATCTTAGACTGGGAATGAACTCCGTATGCTTAGACTGGGGATGAACTCCGTCTATCTAAGTCAACCCACGAAACGAGCGTACGGGCGCTTAGCCGACCGGAGAGACATAATTCGCAAGCCGGGGATCAACCCTGTCCCCCTCTGCGTGTTGTCGATCCCGCTGCCGGTCCTGCTGCCACAACCTTCGGTTCGACTGGGGCTTAGACATGGAATTAACTCCGTATTCCTAATCCAACCCACGAAATGAGCGTACGAGCACTCAGTCGGCCGGAGAGGCAGATTGCGCAAGCCAGGGATCGGTCCGGTCCCCCCCTACGTGCTACCGATCCTGTTCCTGTTCCTGCTGCCGCAACCCTCGGTCCGATCCGATCTTATACTGGGAATGAACTTCGTATGCTTAGACATGGAATGAACTCCATATGCCTAAGCCAACGCACGAAACGAGCGTGCGGGCGCTCAGTCAATCAGAGAGCCAGAATGCGCAAGCTAAGGATCGATTGGGTCCCCTCTGCGTGCTGTCAATCTTGCTGTCGTAACCCTTGGTCTGATTCAATCTTAGACTGGGAATGAACTCTGTATGCCTAAGTCAACCCACGAAACGAGCGTACGGGTGCTGAGCCGATCAGAGAGGCTTAATGTGCAAGCCATGGATCAGCCCAGTCCCCCTCTGCGTGCTGCCAGTCCCACTGCCACAACCCTCGGTCCAGCTGGGGCTTAGACTTGGAATGAACTCCCTATGCCTAAGCCAACCCATGAAACGGGCGTGTGGGCGCTCAGCCGACCGGAGAGGCAGAATGCGTAAGCCAAGGATAGGCCCGATCCCCCTACATGCTGTCGATCTTGCTACCGTAACCCTCGATCCGATCCGATCTTAGATTGGGAATGAAATCCATATGCTTAGACTGGGGATGAACTCCGTATGCCCAAGTCAACCCACGAAATGAGCGTGCGGGCACTCAGTCGACCAAAAGGGTAGGATGCGCAAGCCGAGGATCGAACAGGTAGTAGGCAGGTCCAAGCACATCTTCATATTTCTGCCATGCCAATGCCATTTTTATGGCTTGTAAATTCATAGAATGGTCCCCTAAGCCTTGATGTGAAGTTTTGTGGCAAGATGAGCCGTTTTCTATTTTTCACGATTTTCAAAACTTTTTACGGTTCGGGATTTTTTAAAATTTTTTTAGAAAGACTTTTGTCCCCAAATTTGGTAGAGGTGATCCTTGTATTTTTGTTGGCATGCACAAACAATTTCAGCTAAAAGCTGGCAGTGGAGAAGATTTTGTGACCGTTTCTGACACTTTAATGGCTACTGGCAGCAAACCTATAAAATCTCAAATGCTCTTTAAAGGGGTGTGAGTTCTTGAGGTTTGATGACGGATAGGGGGCCACTATAAGGGCCCGATACCAGCACCCATCGCACATCATGTGCGCACACCCCCCGGCCCCACCAATCGTCGGAACCCCCAACGCCGTCGGTTAGGCTCTCCGATGATGCTCCGGTGATGGTGCCCCGAGCGAAAAAAATATGGCACCAGCACATGCCCGAGCCCAGCATGTGCATCATGGCTCAAAATCTTAGACTAGGAATAAACTCCGTATGCTTAGACATGTAATGAACTCCGTATGCCTAAGCCAACCCACGTAACGAGCGTGCGGGCGCTCAGCCGACTGGAGAGGCAGAATGCGCAAGTCGAGGATCGGCCTGGTCCCCCCTGCATGCTGTCGATCTTGCTCCCACAACCCTCCGTCTGGTCTGATCTTAGACTGGGAATCAACTTCGTATGCATAAGTCAACCCACGAAAGGAGCGTGCTGGCGCTGAGCCGACGAAGAGGCATAATGTCCAAGCTGGGGATCGACCCGATCCCCCTCTGCGTGCGGCCAGTCCCGCTACCACAACCCTCGGTCTGGCTGGGGCTTAGACATGGAATGAACTCCCTATGCCTAAGCCAACCCACGAATGGGCATGTGGGTGCTCAGCCGGTCGAAGAGGTAGAATGCGCATGCCGGGGATCAGTCCGATCCCCCCTGCGTGTTGCCGATCCTGCTATCGCAACCCTCGATCCGATCCAATCTTAGACTGGGAATGAACTCTGTATACTTAGACTGGGATGAACTCCGTATGCCTAAGTCAACCCATTAAATGAGCGTACAGGCAGTCAGCTGACCGGAGAGGCATAATGTGTAAGCCGAGGATCTGCCCGATCCCCCTCTACGTGCTACAGATCCCACCGTCGGTCCTGCTACCATAACCCTCAGTCTGGCTAGAGCTTAGACATGGAATGAACTCCGTATGCCTAAGCCAACCCACAAAACGAGCGTGCGGGCACTCAGCCGCCCGAAGAGGTAGAATGTGCAAGCCGGGGATCGGCCCAATCCCCCCTGCGTGCTGTCGATCCTGCTACTGGTCCTGCTACCGTAACCCTCAGTCTGGTCTGATCTTAGACTAGCAATGAACCCCATATGCTTAGACATGGAATAAACTCTGTATGCCGAAGCCAACCCATGAAACGAGCATACGGGCGCTCAGCCGACCGGAGAGCCAGATGCGTAAGCTGGGGACTGGCCCGATCCCCCATGCGTGCTGTTGATCCTGCTATCGCAACCTTCAATCCGGTCCGATCTTAGACTGGGAAGGAAGTCCGTATGCCTAAGTCAACCCACGAAATGACCATGCGAGCGCTCAACCGGTCGAAGAGGCAGAATGCGCAAGTCGGGGACTAGCTCAATTCCCCCCTGTGTGCTGTCGATCCTATCACCGCAACCCTCAGTCCGATCCGATCATAGACTAGGAATTAACTTCGCATGCCTAAGTCAACCCATGAAATGAGCGTGCGGGCGCTCAGTCGGTCAGAGAGGCAGAATACACAAGACAGGGATTGACCCGGTACCCTTTACGTGCTGTCGACCCTACTGCTAGTCCTACTGCTGCAACCCTCAGTCCGGTCCGATCTTAGACTGGGAATGAACTCTGTATGCTTAGACATGGAATGAACTTCATATGCCTAAGCCAACCCACGAAATGAGCGTGCGAGCACTCAGCTGGCCGCAGAGGTAAAATGCGTAAGCCGAGGATCAACCCGGTCCCTTTCTGTGTGCTGTCGGTCCTGCTGCCACAACCCTCGGTCCGATTGGGGCTTAGACATGGAATGAACTCCCTATGCCTAAGCCAACCCATGAAACGGGCGTACGGGCAATCAGTCAGTCGGAGAGGCAGAATGAGCATGCCAGGGATCAGCCCGATCCCCTTGCATGCTGTCGATCCTACTACCGCAACCCTCGGTCCAATCCGATCTTAGACTGGGAATGAACTTCGTATGCTTAGACTGGGGATGAACTCCGTATGCCTAAGTCAACCCACGAAACGAGCGTGCGGCCGCTCAGCCGATCAGAGAGGCATAATGCAAAAGTTGGGGATCAACCCAATCCACTGCTGCGTGCTGCCAGTCCTACTACCACAACCCTAGGTCCGGGTAGGGCTTAGGCATGGAATGAACTCTGTATGCCTAAGCCAACCCACAAAACCGGCGTATGGGTGCTCAACCGATAAAAGAGGCAAAATGCGTAAGTCGGGGATCGGCCCGGTCCCTCCTGCGTGCTGCCGATCCTACTGCTGTCCTGCTGCCGCAACCCTCGGTTCGAACCGATCTTAGATTGGGAATGAACTCCGTATGCTTAGACATGGAATAAACTCCGTATGCCTAAGCCAACCCATGAAATGAGCATGCAGGCGCTCAACCGATCGGAGAGGTAGAATGCGCAACCTGGAGATCAGCCCGATCCCCCCTGTGTGCTATCGATCCTGCTACCACAACCCTCAGTTTGGTTCAATCTTAGATTTGGAATGTACTTCGTATGCATAAGTCAACCCATGAAACGAGCGTACGGGCGCTGAGCTGGTCGAAAAGGCTTAATGCGCAAGCCAGGGATCGGCCCGGTCCCCCTCTACGGGCTACCGATCCCGCTGCCACAACCCTCGATCCAGCTGGGGCTTAGACATGGAATGAACTCCCTATGCCTAAGCCAACCCATGAAATGCGCATCCGGCCGCTTAACCGGCCAGACAGCCAGAATGCGCAAGTCGAAGACCGGCCCGGTCCCCCCTGCGTTCTATCGATCCTGCTACTGTAACCCTCGGTCCGATCTAATCTTAGACTAGGAATGAACTCCGTATGCTTAGACTGGGGGTGAACTCCGTATGCCTAAGTCAACCCACGAAATGAGCGTTCGGGCGCTCAGTCGGCCAGAGAGGCTGGTCGGAGAGGCATAATGCGCAAGCCGGGGATCAACCCAGTCCCCCTCTGCGTGCTGCCGATCCCGCTATCGGTCCTGCTACCACAACCCTCGATCCGGCTAGGGCTTAGAATGGAATGAACTTCATATGCCTAAGCCTACCCACGGAACGAGCGTGTGCACACTCAGCCGACCGGAGAGGTAGAATGCACAAGTCAGGGAATGGCCCGGTCCCCCCTATGTGCTGTCAATCCTACTGCTGGTCCTGCTGCCGCAACCCTCGGTCCGGTCCGATCTTAGACTGGGAATGAACTTTATATGTTTAGACATGGAATGAACTCCATATGCCTAAGCCAACTCACGAAACGAGTGTGCGGGCGATTAGCCGACCGGAGAGGTAGAATGCGCAAGTCGAGAATCGACTCGGTCCCTCCCTACGTGCTGTCAATCCTGCTGTCGTAACTCTCAATTCGGTCTGAACTTAGATTGGGAATGAACTATGTATGCCTAAGTCAACCCACGAAACGAGTGTGCGGGCACTCAACCGGCCGGAGAGGCATAATGCACAAGCCATCTTCATATTTCTACCGTGCCAATGCCATTTTTATGGCGTGTAAATTCATACAATGGTCCCCTAAGCCTTCATGTGAAGTTTCGTGGTAAGACGACCCATTTTTTATTTTTCATGATTTTCAAAACTTTTTACGGTCCGAGATTTTTTAGTAGAGGTGATCCTTGTATTTTTGTTGGCATGCACAAAAACATTTAGCTAAAAACTCGAAGTGGAGAAGATTTTGTGATCATTTGAAAAAAGTGTCCCCATTTCAGACACTTTAATGGCTACTAGCAGCACACCTATAAAATCTCAAATGCTCTTTAAAGGGGTGTGAGTTCTCAAGGTTTGATGAGGGATAGGGGGCCAATATAAGGGCCGAGTACCAGCACCCATCGCACATCATGTGCGCACAACCCCCCGGCCCCCCAATTGCCAGAACCCCTAATACCGTCGGTTAGGCTCTTCGGCAATGGTGCCCCGGGTGAAAAAAATACGGCACTAGCACATGCCCAAGCCCAGCATCTGCACCGTGGCTTAAAATCTTAGATTGGGAATGAACTCTATATGCTTAGACATGAAATGAACTCCGTATGCCTAAGCCAACCTACGAAAGAAGCGTGCGGGCGCACAGTCGGCCGAAGAGGCAGAATGTGCAAGTCGAGGATCGGCCCGGTTCCCCCCTGCGTGCTGTCGATCCTGCTACTGCAACCCTCAGTCCGATCTGATCTTAGACTCGAAATGAACTCCGTATGCATAAGTCAACCCATGAAACGAGCGTGCGGGCGTTGAGCTGGCCGAAGAGGCATAATGCGCATGCTGGGGATCGGCCTGTTCCCCCTCTGCGTGCTGTCGGCCCCGCTGCCACAACCCTCGGTCCGGCTAGGGCTTAGACATGGAATGAACTCCCTATGCCTAATTCAACCCACAAAATGGGCGTGCAGGCACTCAGCCGGCCGGAGAGGCAGAATGCACAAGCCGAGGATTGACCCGGTCCCCCTTACGTGCTACCGATCCAGCTGCCACAACCTTCGGTCCGACTGGGGCTTAGACTTGGAATGAGCTCCCTATGCCTAAGCCAACCCATGAAACGGGCGTGCGGGTGCTCAGTCAGCCGGAGAGGCAGAATGCACAAGCCGGGGATCGGCTCGATCCCCCTTGCGTGCCACCGATCCTGCTACCGCAACCCTCGATTCGGTCTGATCTTAGACTGGGAATGAACTCCGTATGCTTAGATTGGGGATGAACTTTGTATGCCTAAGTCAACCCACGAAATGAGGCTGACTGGAGAGGCATAATACGTAAGCCGGGGATCAGCCCGGTGCCTCTCTACGTGCTGTCGATCCCGCTGTCGATCCTGCTACCACAACCCTCGATCCAGTTGGGGCTTAGACATGGAATGAACTTCGTATGCCTAAGCCAACCCACAAAACGAGCGTGCGGGCGCTCCGCCAGTCGAAGAGGCAGAATGCGCAATCCGAGGATCGGCCCGGTCCCCCCTACTGCTACCGATCCTGCTGCTGCAACCCTCGGTCTGGTCCGATCTTAGACTGGGAATGAACTCCATATGCTTAGACACTGAATGAACTCCGTATGCCTAAGCCAACCCACGAAATGAGCGTGCGGGCACTCAGCCGATCGGAGAGGCAGAATTCGTAAGTCAAGAATTGGCCCGGTCCTCCCATGCGTGCTGTCGATCCTGCTACTGTAACCCTCGGTCCAGTCTGATCTTAGACTAGGAATGAACTCTGTATGCCTAAGTCAACACACAAAATGAGCGTACGGGTGCTAAGCCGACCGGAGAGGCATCATGCGCAAGCCTGGGATCGGCCCGATCCCCCTCTACGTGCTATCGGTCCCACTGCCACAACCTTCGGTCTGGCTAGGGCTTAGACATGGAATGAACTCCCTATACCTAAGCCAACCCACGAAACAGGCGTACGGGCGCTCAGCCAGCCGTGGAGGTCGAATGTGCAAGCCGAGGATTGGCCGGATCCCCTCTAACGTGCTGCGATCCTGTTGCCGCAACCCTCAGTCCGGTCCGATCTTAGATTGGGAATGAACTCTGTATGCTCAGACTGGGGATGAACTCCGTATGCCTAAGTCAACCCACGAAACGAGCGTGAGGGCACTCAGTTGACCAAAGAGGCAGGATGCGCAAGCTGGGGATTGAACGGGTGGTAGGTAGGTTCAAGCACATCTTCATATTTCTGTCATGCCAATGCTATTTTTATGGCTTGTAAATTCATACAATGGTCCCCTAAGCCTTCATGTGAAGTTTCATGGCAAGACGACCCATTTTCTATTTTTCATGATTTTCAAAACATTTTGCGGTTCAAGATTTTTTAAAATTTTTTTAGAAAGACTTTTGTCCCCAAATTTGGTAGAGGTGATCCTTGCATTTTTGTTGGCATGAATAAAAAAATTCAGCTAAAAACTCGAAGTGGAAAAGATTTTGTGACCGTTTGAAATGTTTTTTAAGGGGGTGTGAGTTCTCGAGGTTTGATGAGGGATAGGGGGCCAATATAAGGGCCAAGTGTCACGCCCTGGGTGGGCATGCCAAGCACATCAGGTGCACCAATAGGTGAGCCAGAGGTTGAGGCCCACAAACCAGGCGTACTGGAGGGTATCTGCGCGCAAAGCCTAGCAAACAAGTTCAGAACGCCCGCCCAACTTACAGGCCAGCCTGTGAGACCAAGGCCTGGCATACAAGCTGCCCGTACCACATCCAGAAGGGCCCAAGGTGCTGGACACACAAGGGAAGCTTTTGGAAGTAGGCAGGATCAGTAGCAGCATCCTGGTAGATTTGGTTGACCTTGAAAATCAGGAGTTAGCATCCTGATTGATTTAATCTGTATAATCCCATGATTTTAGCCTTTATTCTAGGGATATTGCCATTAAGTGTAAGTTGGAGCCTCAACTATAAATAGAGGCTGCTTCTCCCTCATTTGTACACCATCAAACACTTCTGTTTCAGTGAATACAAGAGCATTTCCAAAATTCTGCCTTCTTATCCTATTTCTCTTTAACTTGCGTAATCAGCCCTTCCTATTGTTCTAGTGCCCGTACGCTTGTGTTTTAGGCTGACTTAGGCATAAAAGAGAGATTCCAAGCCTAAGGTCGCACGGTTTTTGAGTCTAAGGCTGGAGCCCGTGATAGTTGGTATCAAAGCAAGTTCGATTCTGTGTGTTTGTGTTGTGCAGGTTAGAGGAGATGGCATCCCAAAGTGACGCTGCTAACCAACAACCAGAGGCCCAGGAGCATGGGCATGGAAAAAGGAGGAAAGCCAGTTCTAGAGATATCTGGTCTACCATGGACGGTAGGTTGGCCAAGGTGGAGGTGACCATGGGCGACATGGGGGAGAAGCTTGAAGGGGTAGAGACTCACATTGCATCGCTAGACTCCTTGGGGGAGGAGATCCAAAGTGAGCTGCAAGCTGCTCTCAACAAAAGCTTGGATGTGTTCACCCAAAAGAATCAGACCTTGGAGGCTGAAGTGCTGACCTTGCACGATGGCATGGAGGCCATGCGCCAGTGGATGGAGGAGCTTACCAGTGAGCTCGTTGCTTGCAAGACTGCCATTGGGAATGGCATGTTCGCTGGAGTGTCCAAGTCCAGATTGAATATCCCTAAGGCTAAGGAGTTCAAGGGGACTAGGGCAGCCAAGGAAGTAGATAACTACCTTTGGGGTATGGAGCAGTACTTCTAAGCCATGGGCATGCAAGACAAGGCAATAAAGGTAAGCACCGTTGCTTGTATCTCACTGATGTAGCCTTATTGTGGTAGAGGCGCAGGTGTGATGATGTCAGGCATGGGAGCACCAAGATTGGAACCTAGGTGGAGTTCCAAAAGGAGTTCAAAGAACAATTTTACCTAAAGTATGCCGATGATGAGGCACAGGCAAAGTTGTGCAGGTTGAGTCAGCAAGGGGACATAAGGGAGTATGTCCAGAAATTCTCTGAACTGATGCTACAGATCTCGGCTCTAGGTGAGAAAGACACCTTATTTGCTTTCATGGATGGGCTGAAGCTATGGGTAAATCATGAGCTACAAAGGAGAGGAGTTTATGACTTGGCTAAAGCCATGACTACTGCCGAGGCCTTGATAGAGTTCAAACCTCTGAACAAGTTTGAGTCTATCAAACCCAAGGGTAAGGCCAGGGACGATAGGGACCAAAAGAAGCAGTCCAAAGGGAAGGATCGTGACCGGGAGTCCAAGGATAGAGATCGAGATCGTTCAACGAAGGATGGCTAGAGGAGCCACCAGCAGGCAAGTGGAAAGCAAAGGGGGACCGAGAGCCCCTAGCATGCTACCTATGTGGAGGGAGCCACATAATGTTCAATTACCTGCGGAAGGGCAAGCTAGCTACTGTAGACAAGGAGTCTGATGAGAAGCCAGAGTCAGGGGTAGCACAGCTTGGGTCGTTGGTGCTCAATGCTGTCCAGAGTAAGGGGAGCCGCAAGCCAAAGGGCTTGATATTTACGGATCTGATGGTTGCGGGTCAGAAGGTGAGCACACTGGTGGACATAGGTACCTCACATCTTTTTATTTTAGGTGATAGAGCCTAGAAGCTCAGACTAAAAGTGCAGAAAGGGACTGGTACCATCAAAACGATGAACTCCAAGGAAGTTTCAGCCATTGGAGTAGCACGGGGAGTGGAGTTGCAGTTTGGAGACTGGAAAGGCAAGGATGCACGGTGCCAATGCCTAGTGCCATCGAGGAGAGGGTCTGTAGTTGGGTCATGGGTGGTGTCAGCCATCCAATTTACCAAGGCGGTAAGCAGATAAGAAGACACCTTCTTGGCAGCCCTGAAATATGATGAGCCAAGGGAGAAGGAGATCGAGTCACCCTTGGAGGTGCTAAAGGTGCTGAAGACCTTTAGTGATGTGATGCTCGCAAAGCTACCTAGAAAGCTACCACCTAAGAGGGAGGTGGACCACAAGATTGAGCTGGTGTCTGAGGCCAAGCCACCAGCTAGAGCCCCTTACCGAATGTCTCCACTAGATTTGAAGGAGTTAAGGAAGCGACTTAAAGAGTTAGTTGATGCAGGCTTCATTAGGCCATCAAAGGCACCTTATAGTGCACCGGTTCTATTTCAGCGCAAGCATGATGGGTTGTTATGGCTGTGTATAGACTACCAGGCTTTGAACAAGCTAACCATCAAGAACAAGTACCCCATCCCACTCATTACAGACTTGTTCGATCAACTTGAGAGCGCAGGTGGTTCACCAAGCTAGATTTGAGGTCAGGCTACTATCAAGTCAGGATCACGAAGGGAGATGAACCAAAGATAGCATGTGTCATTTGGTATGGTTCGTATGAGTTCTTGGTGATGCCTTTCGGACTCACGAACACCCCGGCAACATTCTGCACCCTTATGAACCAGGTACTTCAGTCATTCCTTGATCGGTTTGTTGTGGTTTATTTGGATGACATTATGATCTATAGCCAGATTTTGGGAGAGCATGTAGACCACTTGAGACAGGTGTTTGAGGTGTTGCAGGTGCACAAGCTGTTTGTCAAGAGGAAGAAGTGCTCATTCGCCCAACAGGAGATCCCGTTCCTTGGCCACATAGTGGGAGGTGGCAGGATACGCATGGATGAAGGCAAGATACACGCCATCTTGGAGTGGCAACCACTAGCCAAGGTCACTGAGTTGAGATCGTTCCTTGGACTGGTCAACTACTACAGGCGCTTCATCAAAGGTCACTCAGCAATAGCCACGCCATTGACTGATTTGCTCAAGAAAGGGAAAGCATGGGAGTGGAGCGCAGGGTGCCAGGAAGCCTTTGATAGGTTGAAGTGGGCTGTGACCGAGGAGCCAGTCTTGGCCTTGCCAGACCATGCCAAGTCGTATGAGGTGCATACGGATGCATCAGACTTTACCATAGAGGGCGTGTTGATGTAGGAGGGATGTCCAGTCGCGTTCGAGAGCAGGAAGCTGAACGAGACTGAGTGCAAGTACACGGTCCAAGAGAAGGAGATGACTGTAGTGGTGCACTGCTTACGCACTTGGCACCATTACCTGTTAGGGTCGAGGTTCGTGGTTAGGACAGACAATGTGGTGACCAGCTACTTCCAGACGCAGAAGAAGCTATCCCCCAAACAGGCGAGATGGCAAGATTTTCTTGCAGAATTTGATTTCTAGATGGAGTACAAGTCGAGGTGGGCGAACCTAGTGGAAGACACCCTGAGCAGAAAGGCTAACCTTGCTGCCATTAGGCAACCAGAGGGGTCACTGGTGCTGTACATCAAGGAGGGACTTACGCATGATCCTACAGCCAAGGCTTTGATAGAGTATGCCCAGCAATGTAAAACTAGGTGCTTTTAGTTACAGGATCACTTACTGTACACCAGGGGTAGTAGACTATTTATGTCGTAGCATGAGAAGCTTCGTAAGAAAGTTTTGCAAGAATGCCATGATTCAAGGTGGGCTGGACACCCCGGAGTGAGCCGTACCTTAGTGCTGATCAAGGACCGATACTACTCACCGTACATGAGGGATGATGTGGAGGCCTATGTGAAGACTTGTCTTGTGTGCCAATAGGACAAGATGGAGCTCAAGAAACTAGGCAGTCTCTTGGAGCCATAGCCAGTGCCAGAGCGACCATGGAAGAGTGTTTCTCTAGACTTTATAGTTGGTCTACCCAAAGCAGAAGGGTTTGGAAGCATCATGGTAGTGGTGGATAGGTTTTCCAAGTATGGAATCTTCATTCCAGTAACCAAGGAGTGCCCAGTCGAGGAGGTAGCTCAATTGTTCCTGAAGAACATGGTTTAGTACTAGGGAGTACCGATGACCATTGTTAGTGATCGGGACGGGCGTTTCACGGGCAGGTTCTAGACTAAGTTGTCCAAGCTGTTGGGGTCAGACTTGAACTTTTCCACTAGCATGCATCCACTGATTGATGGGCAGACAGAACGAGTGAATGGACTATTGGAGGTCTACCTCAGGCACTATGTGAGTGCCACATAAAGGGACTGGCCAAAGCTGTTAGATATTACATAGTTTTCCTATAACTTGCAAAGGAACGAGGCAATGAACCAGAGCCCATTTGAGGTTATGACAGGGTAACAACCACTAACACCCGGTTCGATTGCTGTAGGTTATACAGGGCCGAATCCAGCATTATACAAGTTTGCCAAGGCATGGTAGGAGCAAACTGACTTGGCCAGAGTTTGTCTACACAAGGCGGCCAAGAGGTTGAAGAAATGGGCAGACCAAAATAGGCAGGACGTGCAGTTCCAAGTTAGAGACTTAGTGTTGGTGAAGCTGTATCCCATTGTGCGCCATAGAGGGCTACACAAAGGCCTAATCCGAAGGTATGAGGGGCCTTTTTGAGTAGTCAAGAGGGTAGGCAAAGTTGCCTACAAGCTGGATATGCCATCTAAGCCCAGGGTACACCCGGTGTTCCATGTGAGCATGCTCAAGCCGTTCTATGAGGATGAGGGAGATCCAGGACGGGCAGAGTTAAAGCGTGCCCCATTGGGAGCAAGGGCCTTATATGAAAAGGAGGTCCACAGCATCATAGCTGACCGGGAGGTGAGACAGAAGAACTATCAGCCAAGACAAGAGTACTTGGTGCGCTGGAAGGGACTTCCAGACAGTGAGGGGAGCTGGGAACCAGCAGATGACTTATGGTAGTTCGAGGACCAGATCAGGCAGTACCATGCAGAAGACACAATGAACCATTATGTAATCAGGTGGGCGAGAATGTCACACCTTGGGCGAGTGCGCCAGGCACATCAGGCACACCAGCAGGTGAGCCAGAGGTTGAGGCCCGTAGACCAGGCGTACTAGCTGGTATCTACGTGCAAAGCCTAGTAAATGAGTTCAGAACGCCCGCCCAACTTATAGGCCAACCCGTGAGACCACGGCCTAGCATACAAGCTGCCCGCACCACATCCAGAAGGGCCCAAGGTGCTGGACATGCAAAAGAAGCTTCTAGAAGTAGGTAGGATCAGTAGCATCCTGGCAAATTTGGTTGACACTGAAAATCAGGAGTTAGCATCCTGATTGATTGTAATCTGTATAATCCCATGATTTTAGCCTTTATTCTAGGGATATTACCATTAAGTGTAAGCTGGAGCCTCAACTATAAATAGAAGGTTGCTCTTCCCTCATTTGTACACCATCAAACACTTTCGTTTTAGCGAAAATAAGAGCATTTCCAGAATTCTACCTTCTTATTTTGTTTCTCTTTAACTTGCGTAATCAGCCCTTTTCGTTGTTCTAGTGCCCGTACGCTTGTGTTTTAGGCTGACTTAGGCATAAAGGAGGAGATTCCAAGCCTAAGGTCGCACTGTTTCTGAGTTTAAGGTCGGAGCCCGTGACACAAGTACCAGCACCCATCGCACATCATGTGCGCACACCCCCCCGATCCCCCCAATCGTTGGAACCCCCAATGCCATCGGTTAGGCTCTCTAGCGATGGTGCCCCGGGCAAAAAAAATGTGGCAGCAGCACATGCTCGAGCCCAGCATGTGCACCGTGGCTCAAAATCTTAGACTGGGAATGAACTTCATATGCTTAGACATAGAATGAACTCTGTATGCCTAAGCCAACCCACAAAACAAGCGTGCAGGCGTTGAGCCAGTCGAAGAGGCATTATATGCAAGCCGAGGATCGGCTCGGTCCCCCTCTACGTGCCGTCGGTCTCGCTACCACAAACCTCGGTCTGGCTGGGGCTTAGACATGGAATGAACTCCCTATGAAGCCAACCCACGAAATAGGCATGCAAGCCCTCAGCCGGTTAGAGAGGCAAAATGCACAAGCCGGGGATCGGCCCGATCCCCCTTGCTTGCTACCGATCCTACTGCCGATCCTACTATCGTAACCCTCGATCCGGTCTAATTTTAGACTGGGAATGAACTCCGTATGGTTGGACTGGGGATGAACTCCGGATGCCTAAGTCAACCCACAAAATGAGCGTACGGGCGCTCAGCCAACTGGAAAGGCCAATCGGAGAGGCATAATGCGTAAGTTGGGGATCAGCCTGGTCCCCCTCTACATGCTGCCGATCTCGCTGCCAGTCCTACTGCCATAACCCTCGGTCTGACTGGGGCTTAGACATGGAATGAACTCTATATACCTAAGCCAACCCATAAAATGAGCGTGTGGTGCTCAGCCGATCGGAAAGGCAGAATGCGTAAGCTGGGGATCGACTCGGTCCCCCTGCGTGCTGCTGATCCTACTGCTGGTTCTACTGCCACAACCCTCGATCCGGTCTGATCTTAGACTGGGAATGAACTCTGTATGCTTAGACATGGAATGAACTCCGTATGCCTAAGCCAACCCACGAAACGAGCGTGCGGGCGCTCAGTCGGCCAGAGAGGTAGAATGCGTAAGTCGAGGATCGATCTGATCCCCCCGACGTGCTGTCGATCTTACTACCACAACCCTCGGTCCGGTTTGATCTTAGATTGGGAATGAACTCCATATGCATAAGTCAACCCACGAAATGAGCGTGCGGGCGCTGAGCCAACCGAACAGGCATAATACGTAAACTGGGGATCAGCCCAGTCCCCCTCTGTGTGTTGCCAATCCCGCTGCCACAACCCTCGATCTGGCTGGGGCTTAGACATGGAATGGACTCCCTATGCCTAAGCCAACCCATGAAATGGGCATGCAGGCACTCAGTCGATAAGAGAGGTAGAATGCGCAAGCCGAGGATCGGCCCGATCCCCCTGCGTGCTGTCGATCCTACTGTCGCAACCCTCGGTCTGGTCTGATCTTAGACTGGGAATGAATTTCGTATGCTTAGACTCAGGATGAACTCCGTATGCCTAAGTCAACCCATGAAACGAGCGTTCGGGCGATTAGCCGACCGGAAAGGCAGAATGTGCAAGCCGGGGATCGACCTGGTCACCCCTACGTGCTGTCGATCCTGCTTTCGCAACCCTCAGTCTGGTTTGATCTTAGAATATGAATGAACTCCGTATGCATAAGTCAACCCATGAAACGAGTGTGCAGGTGCTGAGCCAACCAAAGAGGCATAGTGCACAAGCCAGCGATCAGCCCAGTCCCCCTCTGCGTGCTACCGGTCTCGCTGCCACAACCCTCGTTTCGGTTGGGGCTTAGACATGGAATGAACTCCCTATGCCTAAGCCAACCCACGAAACGGGCGTGCGGGTGCTCAGCCAACCAGAGAGGCAAAATGCTCAAGCCGGGGATCAGCCCGGTCCCACCTGCGTGCTATCGATCCTGCTACCGCAACCCTCGATCCGATCCGATCTTAGACTGGGAATGAACTTTGTATGCTTAGACTAGGGATGAACTCCGTATGCCTAAGTCAACCCATTAAACGAGCGTGCAGGCGCTCAGCTAGTCGGAGAGGCATAATGCGTAAACCGAGGATCAGCCCGGTCCCCCTCTGCATGCTGTCGATCCTGCTGCCGGTCTTGCTGCCACAACCCTCAGTCCGGCTGGGGCTTAGACATGGAATGAACTTTGTATGCCTAAGTCAACCCATGAAACGAGCGTGCGGGTGCTCAGCCAGCTGGAAATGTAGAATGCGCAAGATGGGGATTGACACAGTCCCTCTGCGTGCTACTGATCCTAGTGCTGGTCCTGCTACTGCAACCCTCGGTCTGATCCCATCTTAGACTGGGAATGAACTCCGTATGCTTAGACATGGAATGAACTCCGTATGCCTTAGCCAACCCATGAAACGAGCGTGCGTGCGGGTGATCAGTCGATCGGAGAGGCAGAATGCGTAAGTCGAGGATCAGCGCCGTCCCCCCTATGTGCTGTCGATCCTGCTATCGCAACCCTCAGTTCGATTCGATCTTAGATCGTGAATGAACTCCGTATGCCTAAGTCAACCCATGAAATGAGCATGCAGGCGTTGAGCAAACCGGAGAGGCATAATGTGCAAGCCGGGGATTGGCCTTGTCCCCCTCCGTGTGCTGTCGATCCCGTTGCCACAACCCTCAGTCCGACTGGGGCTTAGACATGGAATGAACTCCCTATGCCTAAGCGAACCCACGAAACGGGCGTGCGGGGGCTCAGCCGACCAGAGAGGCAGAATACGCAAGCCAGGGATTGGCTCGGTCCCCCTTGCATGCTGTCGATCCTCCTATCGCAACCCTCAGACCGATCCGATCTTAGACTAGGAATGAACTCTGTATGCTTAAGCTGGGGATAAACTCCGTATGCCTAAGTCAACCCACGAAAGGAGCATGCAGATGCTCAGCTGACCAGAGAGGCAGGATGCGCAAGCCGAGGATCGAACGGGTGGTAGGTGGGTTCAAGCACATCTTCATATTTCTGCCATTTCAATGCCATTTTTATGGCTTGTAAATTCATACAATGGTCCCCTAAGCCTTCATGTGAAGTTTCGTGGCAAGACGACCCGTTTTCTATTTTTCATGATTTTTGAAACTTTTTGTGGTTTGGGATTTCTTAAAATTTTTTTAGAAAGAGTTTTATCCCAAAATTTGGTAGAGGTGATCCTTGTATTTTTGTTGGCATGCACAAAAAAATTCAGCTAAAAACTAGACGTGGAGAAGATTTTGTGACCGTTTGAAAAAAGTGTCCCCATTTCAGACACTTTAATGGCTACTGGTAGCAAACCTATAAAATCTCAAATGCTCTTTAAGGGGGTGTGAGTTCTTAAGGTTTGATGAGGGATAAGGGGCCAATATAAGGGCCAAGTACCAGCACCCATCGCACATTATGTGCGCACACCCCTCAGCCCCCCCAATGCTGCCGGTTAGGCTTTCTGGTAACACTCTGACGATGCTCTGACGATGGTGCCCCAAGCTAAAAAAATATGGTACCAGCACATGCCCGCGCCCAGCATGTGCACCGTGGCTCAAAATCTTAGATTGGGAATGAACTCCATATGCTTAGACATGGAATGAAGTCCGTATGCCTAAGCCAACCCATAAAATGAGTGTGCAGGCGCTCAGCCAGCCAGAGAGGCAAAATTCGTAAGTCGCGAATCGACCCGGTCCCCCCTGCATGCTATCAATCTTGCTACCACAACCCTCGGTCCGATCCGATCTTAGACTGGGAAAGAACTCCATATGCATAAGTCAACCCACGAAACAAGTGTGCGAGCACTGAGTCGGTCGAAGAGGCATAATGCGCAAGGTAGGGATCAGCCCGGTCCCTCTCTGCGTGCTGCTGGTCCAGCTACCACAACCCTCGATCCGGCTGGGGCTTAGACATGGAATAAACTCCCTATGCCTAAGCCAACCCACGAAACGGACGTGCGGACATTTAGCCGATCAGAGAGGCAGAATGCGTAAGTCGGGGATTGACCCGATCCCCCCTGCGTGCTATCGATCCTGCTATCGCAACCCTCGATTTGGTTCGATCCTAGACTGGGAATGAACTCCGTATGCTTAGACTGGCGATGAACTCCATATGCCTAAGTCAACCCATGAAACGAGCGTGCGGGCGCTCAGTCGGTCGGAGAGGTCGGTCGAAGAGGCATAATACGCAAGTCGAGGATCAGCCCGGTCTCCCTCTACGTGCTGTCGATCCCGTTGCCTATCCTGCTACCACAACCCTCAGTCCGGTTGGGGCTTAGACATGGAATGAACTCCGTATGGCTAAGCCAACCCACGAAACGAGCGTGCGGGCACTCAACGACCAGAGAGGCAGAATACGTAAGCCAAGGATCGATCCGATCCCCCCTACGTGCTATCGATCCTGCTGCTACAACCCTCGGTCCGATCGGATCATAGACTGGGAATGAACTCTGTATGTTTACACGTGGAATGAACTCTGTGTACCTAAGCCAACCCATAAAATGAGCGTACGTGCGAGCGCTCAACCGATCGAAGAGCCAGAATGCGCAAGCCAGGGATCGGCCTGATCCCCCCTGCGTGCTATCGATCCTGCTATCGCAACCCTCAGTTCGGTCCGATCTTAGACTAGGAATGAACTCCATATGCCTAAGTCAACCGATGAAACGAGCATCCGGGTGCTGACCCGATCGGGGAGGCATAATGTGCAAGCCAGGGATCGACCCGATCCCCCTTTGCGTGCTACCGGTCCTGCTACCACAATCCTTGGTTCGGTTGGGGCTTAGACATGGAATGAACTCCCTATGCCTAAGCCAACCCACAAAACGGGCGTGCGGGCGCTCAGTCAGCCGGAGAGGCAGAATGCATAAGCCGGGGATCAGCCCGGTACCCCCTGCATGCTGCTAATCCTGCTGTCACAACCCTCGATCCGATCTGATCTTAGATTGGGAATGAACTCCGTATGCTTAGATTGGGGAAGAACTTCGTATGCCTAAGTCAACCCACGAAACGAGCGTGCGGGCGCTTAGCCGACCAAAGAGGCAGGATGCGTAAGCTGGGGATCGAACGGGTGGTAGGTGGGTTCAAGCACATCTTCATATTTCTGCCATGCCAATGCCATTTTTATGGCTTGTAAATTCATGCAATGGCCCCTGAAGCCTCCATGTGAAGTTTCGTGGCAAGACGACCTGTTTTCTATTTTTCATGATTTTTGAAACTTTTTACGGTTCAAGATTTTTTAAATTTTTTTTAGAAAGATTTTTGTCCCCAAATTTTGTAGAGATGATCCTTGTACTTTTGTTGGAATGCACAAAAAAATTTAGCTAAAAACTCAAAGTGGAGAAGATTTTTTGACTGTTTGAAAATCTGTCCCCATTTCAGACACTTTAATGGCTACTGACAGAAAACCTATAAAATCTCAAATGCTCTTTAAGGGGGTGTGAGTTCTCGAGGTTTGTTGAGGATAGGGGGCCAATATAAGGGAAAAGTACCAGCACCCATCGCACATCATGTGCGACACCCCCGGCCCCTCAATCATTGGAAACCCCAATGCCGCCGGTTAGGCTCTTCGACGATGCTTCGGCCATTGTGCCGCGGGCAAAAAAAATGCGGCACCAACACATGCTTGAGCCCAGCATGTGCACCGTGGCTCAAAATCTTAGACTGGGAATGAACTTCGTATGCTTAGACATGGAATGAACTCCGTAAGCTTAAGCCAACCCACAAAACGAGCGTACGGGCGCTCAGCTGGCCAGAGAGGCAGAATGCGCAAGCTGGTGATCGGCTCGATCCCCCCTGCATGCTGTCGATCCTGCTATCACAACCCTTGATCCGGTTTGATCTTAGACTGGGAATGAACTCCATATGCATAAGTCAACTCACGAAACGAGCGTGCGGGTGCTAAGTCGACCGGAGAGGCAGATTACGCTCAGCCAACCGGAGAGGCCGACCGAAGAGGCATACTGCACAAGCCATGGATCAACCCGATCCCCCTCTGCGAGCTATCGATCCCACTACTGGTCCTACTGCCATAACCCTCGGTCTAGCTGGGGCTTAGACATGGAATGAACTCCGTATGCCTAAGCCAACCCATGAAAAGAGTGTGCAGGCGCTCAGTCGGTGGGAGAGGTAGAATGCGTAAGCCGAGGATTGGCCCGACCCCCCCTACGTGTTGCTGATGATACTGCTCGTCCTGCTACTGCAACCCTCGGTCCGATCTGAACTTAGACTTAGAATGAACTCCGTATGCTTAGACATGGAATGAACTACGTATGCCTAAGCTAACCCACGAAATGAGAGTGTAGGCGCTTAGGAAATCGGAGAGGCAGAATGGGCAAGTCGGGGACCAGCCCAGTCCCCCTTACGTGCTGTCGATCCTACTACCGCAACCCTTGATCCGGTCTGATCTTAGACTGGGAATGAACTCCGTATGCCTAAGTCAACCCACAAAATGAGTGTACGGGCCTTGAGCAGACCGAAGAGGCATAATGCGCAAGCCGAGGATAACCCAGTCCCCCTCTACATGCTGCCGATCCTGCTGCCACAACCCTCGATCCGAATGTGGCTTAGACATGGAATGAACTCCCTATGCCTAAGCCATCCACGAAACCGGCGTGCGGGTGCTCAGTGTGTCGAAAAGGCAGAATACGCAAGCCGGGGATCGGCCCGGTCCCCTTACGTGCTGTCAATCCTACTGTCACAACCCTCGGTTCGGTCTGATCTTAGACTAGGAATGAACTTCGTATGCTTAGACTGGGGATGAACTCCGTATGCCTAAGTTAACCCATGAAACGAGCGTGCGGACGCTCAGCCAACCAGAGAGGCGGGATGCAGAAGCCGGGGATCAAACGGGTGGTAGGTGGGTTCAAGCACATCTTCATATTTCTGCCATGCCAATGCCATTTTTATGAATTGTAAATTCATACAATGGTCCCCTAAGCATTCATGTGAAGTTTCGTGGCAAGACGACCCGTTTTCTATTTTTCACGATTTTCAAAACTTTTTGTGGTTCAGGATTTTTTAAAATTTTTTTAGAAAGATTTTTGTCCCCAAATTTGGTAGAGGTGATCCTCGTATTTTTGTTGGCATACACAAAACAATTCAGCCAAAAACTCGAAGTGGAGAAGATTTTGTGACCGTTTGAAAAAAGTGTCCCCATATCCAACACTTTAATGGCTACTGCCAGTAAACCTATAAAATCTCAAATGCTCTGTAAGGGGGTGTGAGTTCTTGAGGTTTGATGAGTGATAGGGGGCCAATATAAGGGCCCAGTACTAGCACCCATTGTACATCATGTGCGCAGACCCCCCGGCCCCCCCAATCGTTAAAACCCCCAACGCCACCGGTTAGGCTCTCCGATGATGCTCCAATGATGGTGCCCCGGGCGAAAAAAATGTGGCACCAGCACATGCCTAAGCCCAACATCTGCACTGTGGCTCAAAATCTTAGACTGGGAATAAACTCCGTATGCTTAGACATGGAATGAACTCCGTATGCCTAAGCCAACCCACGAAACGAGCGTGTGGGCGGTCGGAGGCAGAATGCGCAAGTCAAGGATTGGCCCAGTCCCCCCTGCATGCTGTCGATCTTGCTGTGGCAACCCTTCGTTTGGTCTGATCTTAGACTGGGAATGAACTCCATATGCATAAATCAACCCACAAAATGAACGTGCGGGCACTGAGCCGACAAAGAGGCATAATGCGTAAATCGGGGATCGACCCGGTCCCCCTCTACGTGCGTTCGGTCTTGCTGCGACAACCCTCGATCCGACTGGGGCTTAGACATGGAATGAACTCCCTATGCCTAAGCCAACCCAAAAAATGGGCGTGCGGGCGCTCAGCCAGACGAAGAGGCAGAATGCGCAAGCCGGGGATTAGCCCGGTATCCTACGTACTGTCGATCCTGCTGCCGTAACCCTCGGTCTGGTTTGATCTTAGACCAGGAATGAACTCTGTATTCTTAAATTGGGGATGAACTTCGTATGCCTTGGTCAACCCACAAAACGAGCGTGCGGGCGCTCAACCGATCGGAGAGGCCGGCCAGAGAGACATAATGCGTAATCCGATGATCACCCCGGTCCCCTTCTACGTGTTGTCGATCCTACTACCGGTCCTATTGGCACAACCCTTGGTCTGACTGGGGCTTAGACATGGAATGAACTCCGTGTGCCTAAGCCAACCCATGAAATGAGCATGCGGGCGCTCAGCCAGTCGGAGAGGTAGAATGCGCAAGTTGGGGATCGACCTGATCCCCCCTGCGTGTTGTCAATCCTGCTGCTGGTCCTGCTATCACAACCCTCGGTCTGGTCTAATCTTAGACTGGAAATGAACTCCGTATGCTTAGACATGGAATGAACTCCGTATGCCTAAGCCAACCCATGAAACGAGTGTATGGGTGCTCAACCGACCGAAGAGGCAGAATGCACAAGCCGGGGACCGGTCCAGTCCCCCCTGCATGCTATCGATCCTGCTATCGCAACCCTCGGTCTGGTCCGATCTAACACTAGGAATGAACTCCGTATGCCTCAGTCAACCCACGAAACGAGCGTACGGACGTTAAATCGGTCAGAAAGGCATAATGCGCAAGCCAGGGATCGGCCCGGTCCCCCTTTGCATGCTATCGGGCCTGCTGCCACAACCCTCGGTCCCACTGGGGCTTAGAAGTGGAATGAACTCCCTATGCCTAAGCCAACCCACGAAACGGGTGTATGGGCGCTCAGCCGATCAGATAGGCAGAATGCGCAAGTCAGGGATCGACCCGATCGCCCCTGCGTGCTGCCGATCCTGCTATCGCAACCCTCAGTCCAATTTGATCTTAGACTGGGAATGAACTTCGTATGCTTAGACTGGGGATGAACTCCGTATGCCTAAGTCAACCCACGAAACGAGCGTTCGGGCATTGAGTCGGCCGGAAAGGCATAATGCGTAAGTCGGGGATCGACCCAGTCCCCTCTGCGTGCTACCGGTCCTGCTGCCACAATCCTCGATTCGACTGGAGTTAGACATGGAATGAACTCCTTATGCCTAAGCCAACCCATGAAACGGGCGTGCGGGCACTCAGCCGGCCGGAGAGGTAGAATCGCAAGCTGGGGATCGCCCCGGTCCCTCTGTGTGCTGTCGATCCTGCTGCCGCAACCCTTGGTCTGGTCTGATCTTAGACTGGGAATGAACTCCGCATGCTTAGACTGGGGATGAACTCTGTATACCTAAGTCAACCCACGAAATGAGCGTGCGGACGCTCAGTCGACCAGAGAGGCAGGATGCGTAAGCCGGGGATCGAGTGGGTGGTAGGTGGGTTCAACCACATCTTCATATTTTTGTCATGCCAATGCCATTTTTATGGCTTGTAAATTCATACAACGGTCCCGTAAGCATTCATGTGAAGTTTCATGGCAAGACGACCCGTTTTCTATTTTTCATGATTTTTGAAAATTTTTACGGTTCGGGATTTTTTAAAATTTTTTTAGAAAGAGTTTCGTCCTCAAATTTGGTAGTGGTGATCCTTGTATTTTTGTTGCCATGCACAAAACAATTCAGCTAAAAACTCAAAGTGGAGAAGATTTTGTGACCCTTTGAAAAAAGTGTCCCCATTTTTGACACTTTAATGGCTACTGGCAGCAAACCTATAAAATCTCAAATGCTTTTTAAGGGGGTGTGGGTTCTCGAGGTTTGATGAGAGATAGGGGGCCAATATAAGGGCCAAGTACCAGCACCCATGGCACATCATGTGCGCACAACCCCCCGGCCCCCCTAATCCTCGGAACCCCAATGCCACCAGTTAGGCTCTCCGACGATGCTCCGGCGATGGTGCCCCTAGCGAAAAAAGTGCGACACCAGCACATGCCCGAGTCTAGTATGTGCACCGTGGCTCAAACTCTTAGGCTGGGAATGAACTCTGTATGCTTAGACATGGAATGAACTCCGTATTCCTAAGCCAACCCATGAAGCGAGCGTACGGGCGTTCAACCAGTCGGAGAGGCAGAATGCGCAAGTCGAGGATCGGTCCGGTCCCCCTCTGCTTGTTGTCGGTCCCGCTGCCATAACCCTTTGTCCGGCTAGGGCTTAGACATGGAATGAACTCCCTATGCCTAAGCAAACCCATGAAACGGACATGCAAGCGCTCAGTTGGTCTGAGAGGCAGAATGTGCAAGCCGAGGATCGGCCCGATCCCCCCTCCGTGCTACCGATCCTGCTGCCGCCACCCTCGGTCTGATCTGATATTGGATTGGGGATGAACTCTGTATGCCTAAGTCAACCCACAAAATGAGCGTGCGAGCGTTCAGCTAGCCAAAGAGGCTGATCGGAGAGGCAGAATGCGTAAGCCGGGGATCGGCCCGATCCCCTCAGCGTACTATCGATCCTATTGCTGATCCTGCTGTCGCACCCTCAGTCTGGTCCGATCTTAGACTGGGAATGAACACTGTATGCTTAGACATGGATTGAACTCCGTATGCCTAAGCCAACCCATGAAACAAGCGTGCGGGCGCTTAGTTGGTCGGAGAGGCAGAATGCACAAGTCGGGAACCGACTCGGTCCCCCCTACGTGCTGTCGATCCTGCTATCGTAACGCTCGGTCCGATCTGATCTTAGACTTGGAATGAACTCCGTATGCTTAGACTGGGGATGAACTCCATATGCCTAAGTCAACCCACGAAACGAGCGTGCAGACGCTCAGCTGACCAGAGAGGCAGGACGCGCAAGCCGGGGATCAAACGGGTGGTAGGTGGGTTCAAGCACATCCTCATATTTCTATCATGCCAATGCCATTTTTATGGCTTGTAAATTCATACAATGGTCCCCTAGGCCTTCATGTGAAGTTTCATGGCAAGACGACCCGTTTTCTAATTTTCATGATTTTTAAAACTTTTTACAGTTCGAGATTTTTTAAAATTTTTTTAGAAAGAGTTTTGTCCCAAAATTTGGTAGAGGTGATCCTTGTATTTTTTTTGGCTTGCACAAAACAATTCAGCTTAAAACTTGAAGTGGAGAAGATTTTGTGATCGTTTGAAAAAAGTGGCCCCATTTCAAACACTTTAATGGCTACTGGAAGCAAACCTATAAAATCTCAAATGCTCTTTAAGGGGGTGTGAGTTCTCGAGGTTTGATGAGGGATAGGGGGCCAATATAAGGGCCAGGTACCAGCACCCATCACACATCATGTGCGCACACCCCCCGGCCCCCCCAATCGCTGGAACCCCTAATGCCGCCGATTAGGCTCTCCGGCGATGCTCTGACCAAAGAGGCATAATACGCAACCAAGGGATTTGCTCGGTCCCCCTCTGCATGTTGCCAGTCTCGTTGCCACAACCCTCAGTTCGGCTGGGGCTTAGACATGGAATGAACTCCCTATGCCTAAGCCAACCCACAAAACAGGCGTACGGGCACTCAGTTGGCCGGAGAGGCAGAATGGGCAAGCCAGGAATTGGCTCGATCCCCCTTGTTTTCTATCGATCCCGTTGTCGCAACCCTCGGTCTGGTCTGATCTTAGACTGGGAATGAACTCTGTATGCTTAGACTGGGGATGAACTCCGTATGCCTAAGTCAACCCATGAAACGAGCGTGCGGGCGTTCAGCCGGCCGAAGAGGTCGGCCAGAAAGGCATAATGGGCAAGCCGGGGATCAGCCCAGTCCCCCTCTGTGTGTTATCGACCCTTCGTCTGACTGGGGCTTAGACATGGAATGAACTCCGTATGCCTAAGCCAACCCATGAAACGAGCGTATGGGCGCTCAACCGATTGAGAGGTAGAATGCGCAAGTCGGGGATAGGCCCGATCCCCCCCGCGTGCTGTCGATCTTGCTACTAGTCCTGCTACCGTAACCCTTGATCCGATCCGATCTTAGACTGGGAATGAACTCCGTATGCTTAGACATGGAATGAACTCCGTATGCCTAAGCCAAACCACGAAACGAGCGTGCGGGCGCTCAGTCAGCCAGAGAGGCAGAATGCACAAGTCGGGGACCAGCCTGATCCCCCCTACGTGCTGTCGATCTTGCTACTAGTCCTACTACCGCAACCCTCAGTCCGATCCGATCTTAGACTGGGAATGAACTCCGTATGCTTAGACATAGAATGAACTCCGTATGCCTAAGCCAACCCATGAAACGAGCGTGCAGGCGCTTAGTCGACCAGAAAGGCAGAATGCATAAGTCGAGGATCGGTCCGGTCCCCCCTATGTGCTGTTGAGCCTGCTACCAAAACCCTCGGTCTGATCTGATCTTAGATTGGGAATGAACTCTATACACCTAAGTCAACCCATGAAACGAGTGTGCGGGTGCTGAGCTGGCCCGAGAGGCATAATATGCAAGCCGAGGATTGACCCAATCCCCCTCTGCGTGCTGTCGGTCCCGCTGCCACAACCCTCGGTCTGGCTGGGGCTTAGACATGGAATGAACTCCCTATGCCTAAGCCAACCCACGAAACGAGCGTACGGGTGCTCAACAGGCCGGAGAGGTAGAATGCGCAAGTCGGGGATCGGCCTAGTCCCCCTTACGTGCTGCCGATCCTGCTGTCGCAATCCTCAGTCTGATCTGATCTTTGACTAGGAATGAACTCCGTATGCTTAGACTAGGGATGAACTCCGTAAGCCTAAGTCAACCCACGAAACGAGTGTACGAATGCTCAGCCGACCAGAGAGGCAGGATGCGGAAGCAGGGGATCGAACGGGTGGTAGGTGGGTTCAAGTACATCTTCATATTTCTGCCATGCCAATGCCATTTTTATGGCTTGTAAATTCATACAATGGTCCCCTAAGCCTTCATGTGAAGTTTCATGGCAAGACGACCCATTTTCTATTTTTCACGATTTTTAAAACTTTTTACGGTTCAGGATTTTTTAAAATTTTTTTAGAAAGATTTTTGTCCCTAAATTTGGTATAGGTGATCCTTGTATTTTTGTTGGCATGCACAAAAACATTCAGCTAAAAACTCGAAGTGGAGAAGCTTTTGTGATCGTTTGAAAAAAGTGTCCTGATTTTAGACACTTTAATGGCTACTGGCAGCAAACCTATAAAATCTCAAATGCTCTTTAAGGGGGGTGTGAGTTCTCAAGGTTTGATGAGGGATAGGGGGCATATATAAGGGCCAAGTACCAGCACCCATCGCACATCATATGCGCACACCCCCTGGCCCCCCCAATCATCAGAACGCCAAATGCCATCGGTTAGGCTCTCCGAGGATGCTCCGTTGATGGTGCCCCGGGCAAAAAAAATGCGGCACCAACACATGCCCGCACCCAGCATGTGCACCGTGGCTCAAAATCTTAGACTAGGAATGAACTCTGTATGCCTAAGCCAATCCACGAAACGAGCGTACGGGAGCTCAGTCGACCGAAGAGGCAGAATGCGCAAGTCAGGGATCGGCCCAGTCCCCTTCTACGTGCTGTCGGTCCCGCTACCACAACCCTCGGTCCGGCTAGGACTTACACATGGAATGAACTCCCTATGCCTAAGCCAACCCATGAAACGGGTGTGCGGGCACCCAGCATACCGGAGAGGTAGAATGCATAAGCCAAGGATCGATCTGGTCCTCCCTGAGTGCTACCGATCCTGCTACCGCAACCCTCGATCCGGTCTGATCTTAGACTAGGAATGAACTCCGTATGCTTAGACTGGGGATGAACTCCGTATGCCTAAGTCAACCCATGAAACGAGCGTGCAGGCGTTGAGTCGATCGAAAAGGCATAATGCGCAAGTTGGGGATCGATCCGGTCCCCCTCTACGTGCTACCGGTCCCGCTTCCACAACCCTCGATCCGGCTGGGGATTAGACATGGAATGAACTCCCTATGCCTAAGCCAACCCACGAAATGGGCGTGTGGGAAGTAAGCCGGCCGGAGAGGTAGAATGTGCAACTCGGGGATTGGTCCGGTCCCCCCTGAGTGCTGTCGATCCTGCTGCCGCAACCCTCGATTTGGTCTGATCTTAGACTGGGAATGAACTCCGTATGCTTAGACTAAGGATGAACTCTGTATGCCTAAGTTAACCCATGAAACGAGCGTGCGAACGCTCAACTGACCAGAGAGGCAGGATGCGCAAGCCGGGGATCGAACGGGTGGTAGGTGGGTTCAAAGACATCTTCATATTTCTGCCATGCCAATGCCGTTTTTATGGCTTGTAAATTCATGCAATGGTCCCCTAAGCCTTCCTATGAAGTTTCGTGGCAAGACGACCCGTTTTCTATTTTTCATGATTTTCAAAACTTTTTACGGTTCGAGATTTTTTAAAATTTTTTTAGAAAGAGTTTTGTCCCCAAATTTGGTAGAGGTGATCCTTGTATTTTTTTTGGCATGCACAAAAACATTCAGGTAAAAACTCGGAGTGGAGAAGATTTTGTGACTGTTTGAAAAAAGTGTCCCCATTTCAGACACTTTAATGGCTACTGGCAGCAAACCTATAAAATCTCAAATACTCTTTAAGGGGGTGTGAGTTCTTGAGGTTTGATGAGGGATAGGGGGCCAATATAAGGGCCAAGTACCAGCACGCATCATACATCATATGCGCACACCCCTCCGGCCCCCTAATCGTCGGAACCCCCAATACCACCGGTTACTCACTCCGGCGATGCTCCGACGATAGTGCCCTGGGCAAAAAAAAAGTGGCACCAGCACATGCCCGAGCCCAGCATGTGCACCGTGGCTCAAACTTTTAGACTGGGAATGAACTCCGTATGCCTAAGCCAACCCATGAAACGAGCGCGTGGGCGTTCAGCCAATCGAAGAGGCAGAATGCGCAAGCCGGGGATCAGTCAGTCCCCTTCTGCATGCTGTCGGTCACACTACCACAACCCTCAATCCGACTGGGGCTTAGACATGGAATGAACTCCATATGCCTAAGCTAACCCATGAAACGGGTGTGCGGGCACTCAGCCGGCCGGAGAGGCAGAATGCGAAAGCCGAGGATCGACCTGGTCCCCCCTACGTTCTGTCGATCCTGCTACTGTAACCCTCGGTCTGGTTCGATCTTAGACTGGGAATGAACTCCATATGCCTAGACTGGGGATGAACTCCATATGCCTAAGTCAACCCATGAAATGAGTGTGCGGGCAGTCAACCGGTCAGAGAGGCCGGTCAGAGAGGCAGAATACGCAAGTCGAGGATCGGCCTGGTCCCCCCTACGTGCTACCGATCCTGCTTCTAGTCCTACTACCGCAACCTTTGGTCTGATCCGATCTTAGACTGGGAATGAACTCCGTATGCTTAGATTTGGAATGAACTCCGTATGCCTAGGCCAACCCACGAAACGAGCGTGCGGGCTCTCAATCGACCAGAGAGGCAGAATGCATAAGCCAGGGATCGACCCGGTCCCCCTTACGTGCTGTCGATCTTGCTGTCGCAACCCTTGGTCCGATCCGATCTTAGACTGGGAATGAACTCCGTATGCCTAAGTCAACCCATGAAATGAGCATTTTGGCACTGAGCCGACCGGAGATGCATAATGCGCAAGTCATGGATTGGCCCTATCCCCCTCTATGTGCTGCTGGTCCCGCTGCCACAACCCTCGATTCGACTGGGGCTTAGACATGGAATGAACTCCCTATGCCTAAGCCAACGCACGAAACGGGTGTTCGGGCGCTCAGCCGGCTGGAGAGACAGAATGCGTAAGCCGGGGATCGGCCTAGTCCCCCTTACGTGCTGTCGATCCTGCTACCGCAACCCTCGATCTGGTCCGATCTTAGACTGGGAATGAACTCCATATGCTTAGACTGGGGATGAACTTTGTATGCTTAAGTCGACCCATGAAAGGAGCATGCGGGCACTCAGCCGACCGGAGAGGCATAATGCGCAAGCTGGGGATCAGCAAGGTCACCCTCTGCGTACTGCCGATCTCGCTACCGATCCTGCTGCCACAACCCTCGGTCCGGCTGGGTCTTAGACAAGGAATGAACTCCGTATGCCTAAGCCAACCCACGAAATGAGCATGCGGGCAGTCAGCCGGCCGAAGAGGTAGAATACGCAAGCCGGGGATCGACCCAATCCCTCCATGTGTGCGGTCGATCCTGCTACTGGTCCTGCTACCGCAACCCTCGGTCCGGTCCGATCTTAGACTAGGAATGAACTCCATACGCTTAGACATGGAATGAACTCTGTATGCCTAAGCCAACCCATGAAACGAGCATGCGGGAGATCAGCCGGCCAGAGAGGCAGAATGCGCAAGCCGAGGGTCGGCCCGATCCCCTCTACGTGATGCCAATCCTGCTGCCGCAACCCTCAGTCCGGTCCAATCTTAGACTGGGAATGAACTCCATATGCTTAGACATCGAATCAACTTCGTATGCCTAAGCCAACCCATGAAACGAGTGTGCAGGTGCTCAGCCTACCGAAGAGGTAGAATGCACAAGTCGAGGATCGGCCCGATCCCCCCTGCGTGTTGTCGATCCTGCTGCCACAACCCTCAGTCCGGTCCAATCTTAGACTGGGAATTAACTCCATATGCTTAGACATCGAATGAACTCCGTATGCCTAAGCCAACCCATGAAACGAGCGTGTAGGCGCTCAGCCTATCGGAGAGGTTGAATGCGTAAGTCGGGGACCGACCCAGTTCCCCCTTACGTGCTGTCGATCCTACTGCCACAACCCTCGGTCCAGTCTGATCTTAGACTGGGAATGAACTCCGTATGCCTAAGTTAACCCACGAAACGAGCGTGCGAGCGTTGAGCTGGCCAGAGAGGCATAATGCGTAAGCCGAGGATCGACTCGATACCCCTCTATGTGCTATCAGTCCCGTTGCCACAACCCTTGGTCCGGCTAGGGCTTAGACGTGGAATGAACTCCCTATGCCTTACCCAACCCATGAAACGGGCATGCGAGCGCTCAGCCAACCGAAGAGGTAGAATGCGTAAGTCGGGGATCGGGTCAGTCCCCCCTGCATGCTGCCGTAACCATCGGTCCAGTCTGATCTTAGACTGGGAATGAACTCTGTATGCTTAGACTGGGGATGAACTCCATTTGCCTAAGTCAACCCATAAAATGAGCGTACGGGCGCTCAGTCGGTCGGAGACGCATAATGCGTAAGCCAGGGATCAGCCCGATCCCCCTCTGCATGCTGTCGATCCCACTGCCGGTCTTGCTACCACAACCCTCGGTCTGGCTGGGACTTAGACATGGAATGAACTCCGTATGCCTAAGCCAACCCATGAAATGAACATGCGGGCACTCAACCGATCGGAGAGGCAAAATGCGCAAGTCGATGACAGGTCTGGCCCTCCCTGTGTGCTGTCGATCCTGCTGCCACAACCCTCAGATTGATTCGATCTTAGACTAGGAATGAACTCCATATGCCTAAGTCAACCCACGAAACGAGCATGCGGGTGCTGAGCCGGCCGAAGAGGCATAATGCACAAGCCGGAGATCGGCTCGATCCCCCCTCCATGCTGTCGATCCTGCTACTGGTCCTTCTGTCGTAACCCTCGGTCTGGTCTGATCTAGACTTGGAATGAACTCCGTATGCTTAGACATGGAATGAACTCCATATGCCTAAGCCAACCCACGAAACGAGCGTGTGGGCACTCAGTCGATCGGAGAGACAGAATGCGCAAGCTGGGACCAACCCAATCCCCCCTGCGTGCTGTCGATCTTGCTGTCGCAACCCTCGGTCCGGTCTGATCTTAGACTAGGAATGAACTCTTTATGCCTAAGTTAACCCACAAAATGAGCGTGCGGGTGCTAAGTCGGTGGAGAGGCATAATGCACAAGCTGGGGACCGGCTCGATCCTCCTCTCCGTGCTGTCGGTCCAGTTGCCACAACCCTCGGTCCGACTGGCGCTTAGACATCGAATGAACTCCCTATGCTTAAGCTAACCCATGAAAATGGGCGTGCGGGCGCTCAGTTGGTCGGAGAGGCAGAATGCGAAATTCAGGGATCGGCCCGGTCGCCCCTCTGTGCTATCGATCCTACTACCGCAACCCATGATCTGGTCTGATCTTAGACAGGGAATGAACTCCGTATGCTTAGACTGGGGATGAACCCCGTATGCGTAAGTCAACCCATGAAACGCGCGTGTGGATGCTCAGCCGACCAGAGAGGCAGGATGCGCAAGCCGAGGATCGACCGAGTGGTTGGTGGGTTCAAAGACATCATCATATTTTTGTCATGCCAATGCCATTTTTATGGCTTGTAAATTCATACAATGGTCCCCTACGCCTTCATGTGAAGTTTTCTATTTTTCACGATTTTTGAAAATTTTTACGGTTCGGGATTTTTTAAAATTTTTTTAGAAAGATTTTTGTCCCCAAATTTGGTAGATGTGATCCTTGTATTTTTGTTGGCATGCACAAAAAAATTCAGCTAAAAATTTGAAGTGGAGAAGATTTTGTGACCGTTTGAAAAAAGTGTCCACATTTCAGACACTTTAATGGCTACTAGCAGAAAACCTATAAAATCTCAAATGCTCTTTAAGGGGGTGTGAGTTCTCAAGGTTTGATAAGGGATAGGGGCCAATATAAGGGCCAAGTACCTGCACCCATCGCACATCATGTGCGCACACCCCCCAGCCCCCCCAATCGTCAGAACCCCCAATGCCGCCTGTTAGGCTCTTCGGTGATGCTCTGGCGATGCTTCGATGATGGTGCCCCGGGCGAAAAAAATGCAGCATCAACACATGCCTGAGCCCAGCATGTGCACCGTGGCTCAAACTTTTAGACTGGGAATGAACTTCGTATGCTTAGACATGGAATGAACTTCGTATGCCCAAGGCAACCCGCGAAATGAGCGTGCGGGCACTTAGCCGATCGGAAAGGCAGAATGCGCAAGCCGAGGATCGGCCTGGTCCCACTGCGTGCTGTTGATCCTACTGTCGCAACCCTCAATCCAATTAGATCTTAGACTGGGAATGAACTTCGTATGCTTAGACTGGGGATGAACTCCTTATGCCTAAGTCAACACACGAAATGAGCATGCGGGCACTGGCCAACCGGAGAGGTATAATGCGCAAGTTAGGGATCGGCTCGATCCCCCTCTACATGCTGCTGGTCCCGCTGCCATAACCCTCGGTCCAGTTAGGGCTTAGACATGGAATGAACTCCCTATGCCTAAGCCAACCCATGAAATGAGCGCGCGGGCGCTCAACCGACTGGAGAGGCAGAATGCGCAAGCCGAGAATCAGCTTGGTCCCCCTTGCGTGCTGTCGATCCTGCTACCGCAACCCTTGGTCTGATTAGATCTTAGACTGGGAATGAACTCCGTATGCCTAAGTCAACCCATGAAATGAGCGTGCGGGTGCTCAGTCAGCCAGAGAGGTAGAATGTGCAAGCCGGAGATCGACCAGGTCCCCCCCCGTGTGCTGTCGATCTTACTGCTGGTCCTACTGCCTCAACCCTCGGTCTGGTCCAATCTTAGACTGGGAATGAACTCCATATGCCTTAGCCAACCCATGAAACAAGCGTACGGGCGCTCAACCAACCAGAGAGACAGAATGCGTAAGTCGAGGACCAGCCCGATCCCCCCTACGTGCTGTCAATCCTGCCACCACAACCTCAGTCTGGTCGATCTTAGACTGGGAATAAACTCCATATGCATAAGTTAACCCACAAAACGAGCGTACGGGCGCTAAGCCGGTCGAAGAGGCAAAATGCACAAGTCGGGAATCGACCTGATCCCCCTCTACGTGCTGTCGGTCCCGCTGCCACAACCTTCTGTTTGGCTGGGTCTTAGACATTGAAATGAACTCCCTATCCCTAAGCCAACCCATGAAATGACGTGCGGGCGCTCAGCCGGTCGGAGAGGCAGAATGCGCAAGCCGGGGATTGACCCGGTTCCCCCTGTGTACTACCGATCCTTCTGTCACAACCTTTGGTCTGGTTCGATCTTAGACTGGGAATGAACTCTATATGCTTAGACTGGGGATGAACTCCATATGCCTAAGTCAACCCATGAAACTAGCATGCAGACGCTCAGCCGACTAGAGAGGCAGGATGCGCAAGCCGAGGATCAAACGGGTGGTAGGTGGGTTCAAGCACATCTTCATATTTCTACAGTGCAAATGCCATTTTTATGCTTGTAAATTCATACAGTGGTCCCTTACGTCTTAATGTGAAGTTTCGTGGCAAGACGACCCGTTTTCTATTTTTCATGATTTTCAAAACTTTTTACGGTTCGGGATTTTTTTTAATTTTTTTAGAAAGATTTTTGTCCCCAAATTTAGTAGAGGTGATCCTTGTATTTTTGTTGGCATGCATAAAAACATTCAGCTAAAAACTCAAAGTGGAGAAGATTTTATGACCATTTGAAAAAAGTGTCCCCATTTCAGACACTTTAATGGCTACTGGCAGAAAACCTATAAAATCTCAAATGCTCTTTAAGGGGGTGTGAGTTCTCGAGGTTTGATGAGGGATAGGGAACAATATAAGGGCCAAGTACTTGCACCCATTGCACATCATGTGTGCACACCCCCCGGAACCCCCAATGCCGCCTGTTAGGCGCTTCGGCGATGCTTCAACGATGGTGCCCCGGGCGAAAAAAATGTAGCATCAACACATGCCTGAGCCCAGCATGTGCACCATGGCTCAAACTCTTAGACTGGGAATGAACTCCGTATGCTTAGACATGGAATGAACTCTGTATGCCTAAGCCAACCCGCGAAACGAGCGTGCAGGCGCTTAGCCGACCAGAAAGGCAGAATGTGCAAGCCAAGGATCGGCCCAGTCCCCCTGTGTGCTATAGATCCTGCTGCCACAACCCTCAATCCGGTTAGATCTTAGACTGGGAATGAACTTCGTATGCTTAGACTGGAGATGAACTCTGTATGCCTAAGTCAACACACGAAACGAGCGTGCGGGTGCTGACCGATCGGAGAGGCATAATACGCAAGTCAGGGATCGGCCTGATCCCCCTCTATGTGCTGCCAGTCCCACTACCATAACCCTCGGTCCGGCTGGGGCTTAGACATGGAATGAAATCCCTATGGCTAAGCCAACCCACGAAACGGGAGCGCGGGCGCTCAGCCGACTGGAGAGGCAGAATGCGCAAGCCAGGGATTAGCTCGGTCCCCCCTGCGTGCTGTCGATCCTGTTGCGGCAACCCTTGGTCCGGTTAGATCTTACACTGGGAATGAACTTTGTATGCCTAAGTCAACCCACGAAATGAGCGTGCGAGCGCTTAGTCGGCCAGAGAGGTAGAATGTGCAAGCCAGGGATCGACCAGGTCCCCCCCGTGTGCTGTTGATCCTACTGCTGGTCCTGCTGCCACAACCCTCGGTCTGATTTGATCTTAGACTGGGAATGAACTCCGTAAGCTTAGACATGGAATGAACTCTGTATGCCTTAGCCAACCCATGAAACAAGCATACGGGTGCTCAGTCGATCGGAAAGACAGAATGCGCAAGTCGAGGACCGGCCCGGTCCCCCCTACATGCTGTCGATCCTGCTACCACAACCTCAGTCTGGTTCGATCTTAGACTGGGAATGAACTCCATATGCCTAAGTCAACCCACAAAATGAGCGTGCAGGTGCTGAGCCGATCGGAGAGGCATAATGTGCAAGCCAAGAATCAGCCCGATCCCTCTCCTGCTACCACAACCCTCAGTCCGGTTAGATCTTAGATTGGGAATGAACTCCGTATGCTTAGACTGGGAATGAACTCCGTATGCCTAAGTCAACCCACGAAACGAGTGTGCGGGCGCTGAGCCGGTCGGAGAGGCATAATGCGCAAGTCGGGGATCGGCCCGATCCTCCTCTGTGTGCTATCGATCCCACTGCCACAACCCTCGATCCGGCTGGGGCTTAGACATGGAATGAACTCCCTATGCCTAAGCCAACCCACGAAACGGGCGTGCGGGTGTTCAGCCAGCCGGAGAGGCAGAATGCGCAAGCCGAGGATCAGCCCGGTCCCCCTTGCGTACTGTCGATCCTACTGTCGCAACCCTCGATCTGGTCCAATCTTAGACTGGGAATGAACTCCATATGCTTATACTGGGGATGAACTCCGTACGCCTAAGTCAACCCATGAAACAGGCATGTGGACGCTCAGCCGACCAGAGAGACAAGATGCGCAAGCCCGGGATCGAACGGGTGGTAGGTGGGTTCAAGCACATCTTCATATTTCTGTCATGCCAATGGCATTTTCATGGCTTGTAAATTCATACAATGGTCCCCTACGCCTTCATGTGAAGTTTCATGACAAGACGACCTACTTTCTATTTTTCATGATTTTTGAAACTTTTTCGGTTCGGGATTTTTTAAAAAATTTTTAGAAAGAGTTTTGTCCCCAAATTTAGTAGAGGTGATCCTTGTATTTTTTTTGGGATGCAAAAAAACATTCAGCTAAAAACTCGAAGTGGAGAAGATTTTGTGATCGTTTGAAAAAAGTGTCCCCATTTCAGACACTTTAATTGCTACCGGCAGCAAACCTATAAAATCTCAAATGCTCTTTAAGGGGGTGTGAGTTCTTGAGGTTTGATGAGGGATAGGGTGCCAATTTAAGGGCCAAGTACCAGCACCCATCGCACATCATGTGCCCACACCCCCCTCGGCCCCTCCAATCGCCAGAACCCCCAATACCGTCGGTTAGGCTCTCCGGTGATGCTCCGACGATGGTGCCTCGGGTGAAAAAAATGTGGCACCAGCACATGCCCAAGCCCAGCATGTGCACCGTGGCTCAAACTCTTAGACTGGGAATGAACTCCATATGCTTAGACATGGAATGAATTCCGTATGCCTAAGCCAACCCACGAAATGAGCCTGTGGGTGCTCAATCAGCCAAAGAGGCAGAATACGCAAGTCGGGGATCGGTTCGGTCCCCCTCTATGTGCTGCCAGTCCCGCTACCACAACCCTCGGTCTGGCTAGCATTTAGACATGGAATGAACTCCCTATGCCTAAGCCAACCCACGAAACGGGCGAGCGGGTGCTCAGTCGGTCGGAGAGGTAGAATGCGCAAGCCGGGGATTGACCCGGTCCCCCCTGCGTGCTGTCGATCCTACTGCCGTAACCCTCGATCTGGTTCGATCTTAGACTGGGAATGAACTCCATTTGCTTAGACTGGGGATGAACTCCGTATGCCTAAGTCAACCCATGAAACGAGCGTGCAGGCGCTCACCGATCGGAGAGGCCGGCCAGAGAGGTAGAATGCGTAAGTCGGGGATCGACCCGGTCCCCCCTGCATGCTGTCGATCCTATTATTGGTCTTACTGCCGTAACCCTCGGTCCAGTCCGATCTTAGATTGGGAATGAACTCCATATGCTTAGACATGGAATGAACTCTGTATACCTAAGCCAACCCACGAAACGAGCGTGCAGGCGTTCAGTCGATCGAAAAGGTAAAATGTACAAGTCGGGGACCGGTCCGATCCCCCACTGTGTGCTATCGATCTTGCTACCATAACCCTCGGTCTGATCCGATCTTAGACTGGGAATGAATTCCATATGCCTAAGTCAACCCATCAAAAGGAGCATTCGAGCGCTGAGCCGACCGGAGAGGCATAATGCGCAAGCCAAAAATCGACCTGGTCCCTCTCTACGTGCTGTCGGTCACGCTGGCACAACCCTCGGTCCGGTTGGGGCTTAGTCATGGAATGAACTCCCTATGCCTAAGCTAAGCCACGAAATGGGCATGCGAGCGCTCAACCGACAGGAGAGGTAGAATGCGCAAGTCGGGGATAGGCCTGGTCCCCCCTGCGTGCTGCCGATCCTACTGCCGCAACCCTCGGTTCGGTTTGATCTTAGACTGGGAATGAACTCCGTATGCTTAGACTGGTGATGAACTCAATATGCCTAAGTCAACCCATGAAACGAGCGTGGGGGCGCTCAGCCGGCCGGAGAAGCATAATACGCAAGTCGGGGATCAACCCAGTCCTCCTCTGTGTGCTACCGATCCCGCTACCGATCCTGCTACCACAACCCTTGGTCCAACTGGGACTTAGACATGGAATGAACTCCGTATGCCTAAGCCAACCCACGAAACGAGCGTGCGGGCACTCAGCCGGCTGGAGAGGCAGAATGCGCAAGCTGGGGATCGGCCCGGTCCCCCCTCTGCATGTTGTTGATCTTGCTGCTGGTCCTGCTTCCGCAACCCTTAGTTTGGTCCGATCTTAGACTGGGAATGAACTCTGTATGCTTAGACATGGAATGAATTTCGTATGCCTAAACCTACCCACGAAATGAGCGTGCGGGTGCGCAGTCGGCCTGAGAGGCAGAATACGCAAGCTAGGGACCGACCCGGTCTCCCCCTGCGTGCTGTCGATCCTGCTGCCGCAACGCTCGATCCCGTCCAATCTTGGAGTGGGAATGAACTCCGTATGCCTAAGTCAAACCATGAAATGAGCGTGCAGGCGCTGAGCCGGTTGGAGAGGCATAATGCGCAAGCTGGGGATCAGCCCGATCCCCCTCTGCGTGCTGTCGGTCCCGCTACCACAACCCTCGGTCCGCCTGGGGCTTAGACATGGAATGAACTCCCTATGCCCAAGCCAACCCACGAAACGAGCGTGCGGGCTCTCAACCGATCGAAGAGGCAGAATGTGCAAGCCGGGGATCGGCCCGGTCACCCCTACGTGCTGTCGATCCTGCTGCCGTTACCCTTGGTCCAGTCCGATCTTAGACTGGGAATGAAATCCGTATGCTTAGACTGGGGATGAACTCCGTATGCCTAAGTCAACCCACAAAAGGAGCGTGCGGACGCTCAGCCAACCAGAGAGGCAGATGCGTAAGCTGGGAATCAAATGGGTGGTAGGTGGGTTCAAGCACATCTTCATATTTCTGTCATGCCAATGCCATTTTTATGGCTTGTAAATTCATACAATGGTCCCCTAAGCCTTCATGTGAAGTTCCGTGGCAAGATGAACCGTTTTCTATTTTTCACGATTTTCAAAACTTTTTATGGTTCAGGATTTTTTAAAATCTTTTAGGAAGAGTTTTGTCCCCAAATTTGGTAGAGGTGATCCTTGTATTTTTGTTGGCATGCACAAAACAATTCAACTAAAAGCTCGTAGTGAAGAAGATTTTGTGACCGTTTGAAAAAAGTGTCCCCATTTCAGACACTTTAATGGCTACTGGCAGCAAACTTATAAAATCTGAAATGCTCTTTAAGGGGGTGTGAGTTCTCGAGGTTTGATGAGGGATAGGGGCCAAGTACCAGCACCCATTGCACATCATGTGCGCACACCCCCCGGCCCCCCAATCGCCAGAACTCCCAATATTGTCGGTTGGCTCTCCGATGATGCTCCGACGATGGTGCCTCGGGCAAAAAAAATGTGGCACCAGCACATGCCTGAACCCAGTATGTGCACTGTGGCTCAAAATCTTAGACTGGGAATGAACTCTGTATGCCTAGACATGGAATGAACTCCGTATGCCTAAGCCAACCCACAAAACGAGCGTGCGGGCGCTCAGCCAGTCGGAGAGGCAGAATGCGCAAGCTAGGGATCGGTCTGATCCCCCCTACAACCTATCGATCCTGTTGTCGCAACCCTCGATCTGGTCTAATCTTAGACTGGGAATGAACTCTGTATGTTTAAGTCAACCCACGAAATGAGCGTGCGGGCACTGAGCCGACCGAAGAGGCATAATGCGCAAGCCAGGGATAGGTCCGGTCCCCCTCTTCGTGCTCCCAGTCTCGTTACCACAACCCTTGGTCCGGCTGGGGCTTAGACATGGAATGAACTCCCTATGCCTCAGCCAATGCATGAAACGGGCGTGCGGGCGCTCAGTCGATCGGAGAGGCAGAATGCGCAAGTCGGGGATTGGCCCGGTCCCCTCTGCGTATTGTCAATCCTGCTGTCGCAACCCTCGGTCCGGATCGATCTTAGAAAGGGAATGAACTCTGTATGCTTAGACTGGCGATGAACTCTGTATGTCTAAGTCAACCCACGAAACGAGCGTGCAGGTGCTCAGTCGACCGGAGAGGCATAATGCGCAAGCCGGGGATCAGCCCGATCCCCCTCTACGTGCTATCGATCCCGCTGCCGATCCTGCTACCACAACCCTCGGTCTGGCTGGGGCTTAGACATGGAATGAACTCCGTATGCCTAAGCCAACCCATGAAACGAGCGTACGGGCACTCAGCCAGTCGAAAAGACAAAATGCACAAGCTGGGGATCGATCTAATCCCCCCTGCGTGCTGTCGATCTTGCTGCCGATCCCACTACTGCAACCCTCGATCTGGTCCGATCTTAGTTTGTGAATGAATTTCGTAGGCTTAGACATGTAATGAACTCCATATGCCTAAGGCAACCCACGAAATGAGCGTGCAGGCGCTCAGCCGGCCGGAGAGGTAGAATGCGCAAGTTGGGGACCGGCCCAGTCCCCCCTTGTGTGCTATCGATCTTGCATCCGCAACCCTTGGTCCGGTCCAATCTTAGAATGGGAATGAACTCGTATGCCTAAGTCAACCCATGAAACGAGCGTGCGGGTGCTATGCCGGCCGGAGAGGCATAATATGCAAGCCGGGCATCGGCCCAGTCCCCCTCTGTGTGCTGTCGGTCCCGCTGTCACAACCCTCGATCTGGCTGGCTTTTAGACATGGAATGAACTCCCTATGCCTAAGGCAACCCACGAAACGGGCGTGCGGGCTCTCAGCCGATCAAAGAGGCAGAATGCGCAAGCTAGGGATTGGATTGGTCGCCCCTACACGCTGTCGATCCTGCTGCCGCAACCCTTGGTCCGGTCTGATCTTAGACTGGGAATGAAATCCGTATGCTTAGACTAGGGATGAACTCGGTATGCCTAAGTCAACCCACAAAACGAGCGTACGGGCGCTCAGCCGACCAGAGAGGTAGGATGCGCAAGTCGGAGATCGAACGAGTGGTAGGTGGGTTCAAGCACATCTTCATATTTCTGCCATGCCAATGCCATTTTTATGGCTTATAAATTCATACAATGGTCCCCTAAGCCTTCATGTGAAGTTACGTGGCACGACGACCCGTTTTCTATTTTTCATGATTTTTGAAACATTTTGCGGTTCAGGATTTTTTAAAATTGTTTTAGAAAGAATTTTGTCCCCAAATTTGGTAGAGGTGATCCTTGTATTTTTTTTAACATGCACAAAAAAATTCAGCTAAAAACTCGAAGTGGAGAAGATTTTGTGACTGTTTGAAAAAAGTGTCCCCATTTCAGACACTTTAATGGCTATTGGCAGCAAACCTATAAAATCTCAAATGCTCTTTAAGGGGGTGTGAGTTCTCGAGGTTTGATGAGGGATAGAGGGCCAATATAAGGGCTAAGTGTCATGCCCCGGGAGGGGCACGCCAGGCACATCAGGCCCACCAGCTGGCGAGACAGAGGTTGAGGCCCGCAGACCAGGTGTGCTAGCGAGTATCTGCGCTCAAAGCCTAGCAAGCAAGTTTAGAACGCCCGCCCAACTTGCAGGCCAACCCATGAGACCAAGGCCTGGCATACAAGCTACCCGCACCACATCCAGAAGGGCCCAAGGTGCTGGACACACAAGGGAAGATTCTAGAAGCAAGCAGGATCAATAGTAGCATCTTGGCAGATTTGGTTGACCCTGAAAATCAGGAGTTAGCATCCTAATTGATTGTAATCTGTATAATCCAATGATTTTAGCCTTTATTCTAGATATATTGCCATTAAGTGTAAGCTAGAACCTCAACTATAAATAGAGGGCTACTCTTCCCTCATTTGTACACCATCAAACACTTCTGTTTGAGTGAATACAAGAGCATTTCTAGAATTCTACCTTCATATCCTGTTTCTCTTTAACTTGGGTAATCAGCCCTTCCTGTTGTTCTAGTGCCCGTACAGTTGTGTTTTAGGCTAACTTAGGCATAAAGGAGGAGATTCCAAGCCTAAGGTCGCACGGTTTCTGAGTCTAAGGTCGGAGCCTGTGACAGTTGGTATCAGTGCAAGTTTGATTCTATGTGTTTGTGTTGTGCAGGTTAAAGAAGATGGCATCCCAAAGTGACGCTGCTAACCAATAACCAGAGGCCCAGGAGCATGGGTGTGAAAGAGGGAGGAAAGCCAGTTCTAGATATATCTAGTCTACCATGGACGGTAGGCTGGCCAAGGTGGAGGTGACCATGGGCGACATGGGGGAGAAGCTTGAGGGGGTAGAGACTCACATTGCATCGCTAGACTCCATGAGGGAAGAGATCCAAAGTGAGCTACAAGCTGCTCTCAACAAAGGCTTGGATGTGTTCACCCAAAAGAATCATACCTTGGAGGCTGAAATGCTAACCTTACATGATGGCATGGAGGCCATGCGCCAGCGGATGGAGGAGCTTACCAGTGAGCTCATTGCTTGCAAGACTGCCATTGGGAATGGCGTGTTTACTTTAGTGTCCAAGTCCAGATTGGATGTCCCCAAGCCTAAGGAGTTTAAGGGGACTAGGGCGGCTAAGGAAGTAGATAACTACCTTTAGGGTATGTTGTAGTACTTCCAGGCCATGGGCATGCAAGACGAGGTGATAAAGGTAAGCACTGCTACTATGTATCTCACTGATGTAACCTTATTATGGTAGAGGCTCAGGTGTGATGATGTCAGGCGTGGAAGCGCCAAGATTAGAACCTGGGCAGAGTTCCAAAAGGAGTTCAGAGAATAATTTTACCTAGAGTATGCCGATGATGAGGCACGGGCAAAGTTGCGCAGGCTGAGCCAGCAAGGGGACATAAGGGAGTATGTCTAGAAATTCTCTAAACTGATGCTACAGATCTCAAATCTAGGTGAGAAGGATGCCTTATTTGCTTTCATTGATGGGTTGAAGCCGTGGGTGAAGCATGAGCTACAAAAGAGAGGAGTTCATGACTTGGCTAAAGCCATGACTACTGCCGAGGCCTTGATAGAGTTCAAGCCTCTGAACAAGTTCAAGTATATCAAGCCCAAGGGTAAGGGCAGGGACGATAGGGATCAAAAGAAGCAGTCCAAGGGGAAAGATCATGATTGAGAGTCCAAGGATGGAGATCGAGACCGTTCAACCAAGGATGGCGAGAGGAAGCCACCAGCAGGCAAGTGGAAAGCAAAGGGGGACCGAGAGCCACTAGCATGCTACCTATGTGGAGGGAGCCACGTAGCATGTAATTACCCACAGAAGACCAAGCTGACTGCTGTAGACAAGGAGTCTGACGAGGAGCCAGAGTCAGGGGCAGCAAAGCTTGCGTCATTGGTGCTCAATGCTGTCCAGAGTAAGGGAAACCGTAAGCCAAAGGGCTTAATGTTTGTAGATTTGATGGTTACGGGTCAGAAGGTGAGCGCACTAGTGGACACAGGTGCCTCACATCTTTTTATTTCAGGTGATAGAGCCCAAAAGCTCAGACTAAAGGTGCAGAAAGAGACTGATACCATTAAAACGGTGAACTCCAATGAAGTTCCAGCCATTGGAGTAGCGCGGGGAGTGGAGTTGCAGCTTGGAGACTGGAAAGGCAAGGAGACCATTAAGGTAATACCCCTTGACGACTATGAGTTTGTGATTGGGTTGGACTTCCTTGTTCAGATTAACACCCTCCTTGTGCCTTTTGTCAATTGTGTTTGCATCCTGGATGCACGGTGCCAATGCCTAGTGCCATTAAGGAGAGGGTCTGGAGTTAGGTCGCAGGTGGTGTCAGCCATCCAATTTGCCAAGGTGGTAAGCAGACAAGAAGACACCTTTTTGGCAGCCCTAAAATATGATGAGCCAAGGGAGAAGGAGACCAGGTCACCCTTGGAGGTGCTAAAGGTGTTGAAGACCTTTAGTGATGTGATGCCCGCAAAGCTACCTAGCAAGCTACCACCTAAGAGGGAGGTGGACCACAAGATCGAGCTGGTGTCTGAGGCTAAGCCACCAGCTAGAGCCCTTTACCGAATGTCTCTACCAGAGTTGGAGGAGTTGAGGAAGTAGCTTAAAGAGTTGGTTGATGCTGGCTTCATCAGGCCATCGAAGGCACCCTATAGTGCACCGGTTCTATTTCAGCACAAGCATGATGGGTTGTTGCCGCTGTGCATAGACTACTGAGCTTTGAACAAGCTGACCATCAAGAACAAGTACCCCATCCCACTCATTGCGGACTAGTTTGATCAACTTGGGAGCACAAGGTGGTTCACCAAGCTGGATTTGAGGTCAGGCTACTATCAAGTCAGGATCATAGAGGGAGATGAGCCAAAGATAGCATGTGTCACTCGGTATGGTTCGTATGAGTTCTTGGTGATGCCTTTTGGACTCACGAAATGAGCGTGCGAACGCTCAACCGACCAGAGAGGCAAGATGCGTAAGCTGGGGATCGAACGGGTGGTAGGTGTGTTCAAGCACATCTTCATATGCATCGGAACCCCCAATGCCACCAGTTAGGCTCTCCGATGATGCTCCGATGATGCTCTGACAATGGTGCCTGGGTGAAAAAAATGTGACACCAACACATGCCTGAGCCCATCATGTGCACCGTGGCTCAAATTGTTAGACTGGGAATGAACTCTGTATCTTAGACATGGAATGAACTCTGTATGCCTAAGCCAACCCATGAAACGAGCGTGCGGGCGCTCAGCCGATCGAAGATGCAGAATGTGCAAGCTAGGGATCGACCCGATCCCCCTCTGTATGCTGTCGGTCCCGCTACCATAACCCTCGATCCAGCTGGGGCTTAGACATAGAATGAACTCCCTATCCCTAAGCCAACCCACAAAACGGGCATGCGGCCACTTAGCTGGCCGAAAAGGCAGAATGCACAAGCCAGGGATCAGCCCAGTCCCTGCTGTGTGCTGTCGATCCTGCTGCCGCAACCCTCAGTCCAGTTCGATCTTAGACTGGGAATGAACTCCATATGCTTAGACTGGGGATGAACTTTGTATGCCTAAGTTAACTCGTGAAACGAGCGTACGGGTACTCAGCCCACCGGAGAGGCTGGTCGGAGAGGCAGAATACGCAAGCCGGGGATCGGCCCGGTCTCCCCTATGTTCTGTCGATCCTACTGCTGGTCCTGCTACAACAACCCTCGGTCCGGTCCGATCTTAGACTGGGAATGAACTCCGTATGCTTAGACATGGAATGAACTCCGTATGCCTAAACCAACCCACGAAATGAGTGTGCGGGCGCTCAGCCAGCCGAAGAGGTAGAATGCGTAAGCCGAGGACCGATCCGGTCCCCTCCTGCGTCCTATTGATCCTACTGCCGCAATGCTCGGTTCGATCCGGTCTTAGACTGGGAATGAACTCCGTATGCCTAATTCAACCCATGAAACAAGCGTTCGGGCACTGAGCCGACTGGAAAGGCATAATGCGCAAGCTGGGGATCAGCCTGGTCCCCCTCTACGTGCTGCTAGTCCCGCTACCACAACCCTCGATCCGACTGGGGCTTAGACATGTAATGAACTCCCTATGCATAAGCCAACCCATGAAAGGGGCATACGAACGCTCTGTCGGTCAGAGAGGTAGAATGAGCAAGCTGGGGATCGACTCGGTCCCCCCTGCGTGCTACCAATCCTGCTGTCGCATCCCTCGATCCGATCCGATCTTAGACTGGGAATGAACTCTGTATGCTTAGACTGGGGATTAACTCTGTATGCCTAAATCAACCTATGAAACGAGCGTGCGGGCACTCAACCGGTCGGAGAGGTCGGTCGGAGAGGCATAATATGCAAGCCAGGGATCAACCTCGTCCCCCTTTGCATGGTACTGAACCCACTGCCGGTCCTACTACCACAACCCTCAGTCGGGCTGGGGCTTAGACATGGAATGAACTCCGTATGCCTAAGCCAACCCACGAAACGAGCATGCAGGCGCTCAGCCAGCCAGAGAGGCAGAATGCGCAAGTCGGGGATTGACCCGGTCCACCCCTGCATGCTGCCAATCCTACTGCTCGTCTTACTATCGCAACCTTCGGTCCGGTCTAATCTTAGACTAGGAATGAACTCCGTATGCTTAGACATATAATGAACTCCGTATGCCTAAGCCAACCTATGAAATGAGCGTGCGGCTGCTCCACCGATCGGAGAGCCAGAATGCACAAACAGGGACCGACCCGATCCCCTCTGCGTGCTGTCGATCCTGCTACTGCAACCCTTGGTCCGATCTGATCTTAGACTGGGAATAAACTTTGTATGCCTAAGTCAACCCACAAAACGAGCATGCAGGCACTGAGCCAGTCGGAGAGGTATAATGCGTAAGCCGAAGATCGACCCGGTCCCCTTCTGGGTGCTGCCAGTCCCACTACCACAACCCTCGGTCCGACTGGGGCTTCGACATGGAATTAACTCCCTATGCCTAAGCCAACCCATGAAACAGGCGTGCGGGCACTCAGCTGGTCGTAGAGGCAGATTACACAAGTCGAGGATCAACCTGGTCCCCCCTGCGGGATGTCGATCCTACTGTCGTAACCCTCGATCCAGTCTAATCTTAGACTGAGAATGAACTCCGTATGCTTAGACTATGGATGAACTCTGTATGCCTAAGTCAACCCATGAAATGAGCGTACGAACGCTCAGTCGACCAGACTGGCAAGATGCGTAAGCCGGGGATCGAACGGGTAGTAGGTGGGTTCAAGCACATCTTCATATTTTTGCCATGCCAATGCCATTTTTATGGCTTGTAAATTCATATAATGGTCCCCTAAGCCTTCATGTGAAGTTTCGTGGCAAGACGACCCATTTTCTATTTTTCATGATTTTTGAAACTTTTTACGGTTCAGGATTTTTTAAAATTTTTTTAGAAAGAGTTTTGTCCCCAAATTTTGTAGAGGTGATCCTTTTTTTTTTCTTGGCATGCACAAAAAAATTCAGCTAAAAACTCGAAGTGGAGAAGATTTTGTGACCGTTTGAAAAAAGTGTTCCCATTTCAAACACTTTAATGGCTACTGGCAGTAAACCTATAAAATTTCAAATGCCCTTTAAGGGGGTGTGAGTTCTCGAGGTTTGATGAGGGATAAGGGCCCAATATAGGGGCCAAGTACCAGCACCCATCGCACATCATGTGCGCACACCCTTTCGCCCCCCAATCGTCGGAACCCCAAATATTGCCGGTTAGGCTCTCCGACGATGCTCCGACGATGGTGCCCTGGGCGAAAGAAATGCGGCACCAGCACATGCCCGAGCCCAGCATGTGCATCGTGGCTCAAAATCTTAGACTGGGAATGAACTTCGTATGCCTAAGTCAACCCACGAAACGAGCGGGCGGGCGCTCAGCCGACCGGAGAGGCCGGACGAAGAGGCAGAATGCTCAAGCTAGGGATCAACCCGGTCCCCCCCTACGTGCTACCATCCTACTGCTAGTCCTACTGCCACAACCGTTGGTTCAGCTCGATCTTAGACTGGAATGAACTCTGTATGCCTAACATGGAATGAACTCCGTATGCCTAAACCAACCCATGAAACGAGCGTGTAGGCGATCAGTCAGCCAGAGAGGCAGAATGCACAAGTCAGGGATTGACCCGGTCCCCCCTGCGTGATGTCGATCCTACCATCGTAACCCTCGGTCCAGTTCAATCTTAGACTGGGAATGAACACCGTATGCCTAAGTCAACCCACGAAATGAGCGTTCGGGCGCTGAGCCGACCGGAGAGGCATAATGCACAAGCTGGGGATCGGCCCGGTCCCCCTCTACGTGCTATCGGTTCCACTGCCACAACCCTCGGTCTGGCTGGGGCTTAGACATGGAATGAACTCCCTATGCCTAAGCCAACCCATGAAACGGGCGTGCAGGTGCTCAGCCGGTCGGAGAGGCAGAATGCGCAAGCTGGGGATCGATCCGATCCCCCCAGCGTGCTGTCGATCCTGCTGTCGCAACCCTCGGTTCAATCTGATCTTAGACTGGGAATGAACTCCATATGCTTAGACTGAGGATGAACTTCGTATGCCTAAGTCAACATATGAAACAAGCGTGCGGGCGCTTAGTCGACCGGAGAGGCCGACCGGAGAGGCATAATGCACAAGTCAGGGATCGGCCCGGTCCCCCCCTGCGTGCTAGCAATCCAACTGCTGGTCCTGGCGCCGCAACCCTCGGTCCGGTTCAATCTTAGACTGGAATGAACTCCGTATGCTTAGAGATGGAATGAACTCCGTATGCCTAAGTTAACCTATGAAACGAGCGCGCGGGCGCTCAGCCGATCGGAGAGGTAGAATACGGAAGTCGGGGACCAACCTGGTCCCCCCTTGCGTACTGTCGATCCTACTACTGCAACCCTCGGTCTGGTTTGATCTTAGACTAGGAATGAACTCCGTATGCCTAAGTCAACCCATGAAACGAGCATGCGGGTGCTGAGCCGGTTGGAGAGGCATAATGTGCAAGCCAGGGATCGACCCGGTCCCCCTCTACGTGCTACCGGTCCCGTTGCCACAACCCTCACTCAAGTTGGGGGCTTAGACATGGAATGAACTCCCTATGCCTAGGCCATCCCATGAAACGAGCGTGAGGGCGCTCAGCCGACCGGAGAGGTAGAATGCGCAAGTCGGGGATTAGCCCGGTCCCTCTTTCGTGCTGTCGATCCTGCTACCGTAACCCTCGGTCCTGTCCGATCTTAGATTGGGAATGAACTTCATATGCTTAGACTAGGGATGAACTCCGTATGCCTAAGTCAACCCACGAAATGAGCATGCGGACACTCAACCGACTAGAGAGGCAGGATGCACATGCCAGGGATCGAACGGGTGGTAGGTGGGTTCAAGCACATTTTCATATTTCTGCCATGCCTATACCATTTTTATGGCTTGTAAATTCATACAATGGTCCCCTAACCCTTCATGTGAAGTTTCATGGCAAGACGACCAGTTTTTTATTTTTCATGATTTTTGAAACTTTTTACAATTCGGGATTTTTTTAAATTTTTTTAGAAAGATTTTTGTCCCCAAATTTGGTAGAGGTGATCCTTGTATTTTTTTTGGCATGCACAAAAAAATTTAGCTAAAAACTCAAAGTGGAGAAGATTTTTTGACCGTTTGAAAAAAGTGTCCCCCTTTCAGACACTTTAATGGCTACTGGTAGCAAACCTATAAAATCTCAAATGGTCTTTCAGGGGGTGTGACTTCTCGAGGTTTGATGAGGGTTAGGGGGCCAATATAAGGGCCAAATACCAGCACCCATCACACATCATGTGCGCACACCCCCGGCCCCCCAAATCACCGGAACCCCCAATGCCGTCGGTTAGGCTCTCCAATGATGCTTCGACGATAGCACCCCAAGCAAAAAAAATGCGGCACCAGCACATGCCCGAGCCCAGCATGTGCCTCGTGGCTCAAACTCTTACACTGGGAATGAACTCCGTATGCTTAGACATGGAATGAACTCCGTATGCCTAAGCCAACCCACGAAACGAGCGTGCGGACTCTCAACCGACTGAAGAGGCAGAATGCATAAGCTGAGGATCAGCTCAGTCCCCCTCTGCGTGCTGCCAATGCCGCTGCCATAACCCTTGGTCTAACTGTGGCTTAGACATGGAATGAACTTCCTATGCCTAAGCCAACCCACGAAACAGGTATGCGGGTGCTCAGTCGACCAGAGAGGCAGAATGCGTAAGCTAGGGATCAACTCGGTTCCCCCTGCGTGCTACCGAACCTGCTGTCGCAACCCTCTATCTGGTCTAATCTTAGACTAGGAATGAACTTCGTATGCTTAGGCTGGGGATGAACTCCGTATGCCTAAGTCAACCCACGAAACGAGCGTACGGGCACTCAGCCGACCAGAGAGGCAGGATGCGTAAGCCGAGGATTGAATGGATGGTAAGTGGGTTGAAGCACATCTTCATATTTCTACCATGCCAATGCCATTTTTATGGCTTGTAAATTCATACAATGGTCCCCTAACACTTCGGGTGAAGTTTCGTGGCAAGACGACCCGTTTTCTATTTTTCATGATTTTTGAAACTTTTTGGGGTTCAGGATTTTTTAAAATTTTTCTAGAAACAGTTTTGTCCCAAAATTTGGTAGAGGTGATCCATACATTTTTTTTGGCATGTTCAAAAAAATTCAGCTAAAAACTCAAAGTGGGGAAGATTTTGTGATCATTTGAAAAAAGTGTCCCCATTTCAGACACTTTAATGGCTACTGGCAGCAAACCTATAAAATCTCAAATGCTCTTTAAGGGGGTGTGAGTTCTCGAGGTTTGATGAGGGATAGGGGGTCAATATAAGGGCCAAGTACCAGCACCCATCGCACATCATGTGTGCACACCCCCCGGCCCCCCAATCACCGAAACACCCAATGCCGTCAGTTAGGCTCTCCGAGGATGCTCCGGCGATGGTGCCCTGGGCGAAAAAAATGCAGCACCAGCACATGCCCGAGCCTAGCCTGTGGACCATGGCTCAAAATCTTAGACTGGGAATGAACTCCGTATGTTTAGACATGGAATGAACTCCGTATGCCTAAGCCAACCCACAAAACGAGTGTGCGGGCGCTCAGCCGGCTGAAGAGGAAGAATGCGCAAGCTGGGGATCGACTCGGTCCCCCCTGTATGCTATCGATCCTACTACCGCAACCCTCAGTCCAATCCGATCTTAGACTGGGAATGAACTCCGTACGCATAAGTCAACCCATGAAACAAGCGTGCAGGCGCTGAGCCAACCAAAGAGGCATAATGCGAAAGTCGGGGATCGACCTGGTCCCCCTCTGCGTGCTGTCGGTCCCACTGCCACAACCCTTGGTTGGGCTGGGGATTAGACATGGAATAAACTCCCTATGACTAAGCCAACCCATGAAACGGGCGTGCGGGCGCACAGCCAACCGGAGAGGCAGAATGCGTAAGCCAGGGATCGGTACGATCCCCCTTGCATGTTGCCGATCCTGCTGTCTCAACCCTCGGTCCGGTCCGATCTTAGACTGGGAATGAACTACGTATGCTTAGACTGGGGATGAACTCCGCATGCCTAAGTCAACTCATGAAACGAGCGTGCGGGCGCTCAGCCGACCAGAGAGGGAGGATGCGTAAGCCGGGGATCGAACGGGTGGTAGGTGGGTTTAAGCACGTCTTCATATTTCTGCCATGCCAATGCCATTTTTATGGCTTGTAAATTCATACAATGGTCCCCTAAGCCTTCATGTGAAGTTTCGTGGCAAGACGACCCGTTTTCTATTTTTCATGATTTTGGAAACTTTTTACGGTTCGAGATTTTTGAAAATTTTTTTAGGAAGAGTTCTGTCCCCAAATTTGGTAGAGGTAATCCTTGTATTTTTTTTGGCATGTAAAAAAAAAATCAGCTAAAAACGCAAAGTGGAGAAGATTTTGTGATCGTTTGAAAAAAGTGTCCCCATTGGAGACACTTTAATGGCTACTGCTAGCAAACCTATAAAATCTCAAATGCTCTTTAAGGGGGTGTGAGTTCTCGAGGTTTGATGAGGGATAGAGGGAAAATATAAGGCCAAGTACCAGCACCCATCGCACATCATGTGCGCACACCCCCCGGACCCCAATCGCCGGAACACCCAATACCGTCGATTAGGCTCTTCGGCGATGCTCCGTTGATGGTGCCCCGAGTGAAAAAAATACGGCACCAGCACATGCCCGAGCCCAGCATGTGCACCGTGGCTCAAAATCTTAGACTGAGAATGAACTCTGTATGCTTAGACATGGAATGAGCTCCGTATGCCGATGCCAACCCACGAAACAAGGGTACGGGCGCTCAGTCGATCAGAGAGGCAGAATGCGCAAGTCAGGGATCAGCCCGATCCCCCCTACGTGCTGTCGATCCTACTACCACAACCCTTGGTCCGATCTGATCTTAGACTAGGAATGAACACCGTATGCATAAGTCAACCCACGAAACGAGCACGTGGGAGCTGAGCCGGTCGAAGAGGCATAATGCGCAAGCCGGGGATCGACCCGATCCCCCTCTGCGTGCTGCCGGTCTCGCTACCACAACCCTCAGTTCGGCTGGGGCTTAGACATGGAATGAACTCCCTATGCCTAAGCCAACCCACAAAATGGGTGTGCGGGCACTCAGCCGGCTGGAGAGGCAGAATGCGCAAGCCGGGGATTGGCCCGATCCCCCCTGCGTGCTATCGATCCTGCTGTCGCAACCCTCAATCCAATCCGATCTTAGATAGGGAATGAACTCCGTATGCTAAGACTGGGGATGAATTCCGTATGCCTAAGTCAACCCATAAAATGAGCGTACGGGCGCTTAGCCGGCCAGAGAGGCATAATGCGCAAGTCGGGGACTAGCTCGATCCCCCTCTGGGTGCTACCGATCCCGCTGCCGGTCCTGCTGCCACAACATTCAGTCCAGTTGGGGCTTAGCCATGGAATGAACTCCGTATGCCTAAGCCAACCCATGAAATGAGCGTGCGGGCACTCAGCCAGCCGGAGGGCAGAATGCGCAAGCCAGGGACCAGCCCGATCCCTTCTTGTGTGCTGCTGATCCTGCTACTGGTCCTGCTACCGCAACCCTCAATCCAGTCCAATCTTAGACTGGGAATGAACTCCATATGCTTAGACATGGAATGAACTCTGTATGGCTAAGCCAACCCATAAAACGAGTGTGCAGGTGCTCAGCCGACCGGAGAGGCAGAATGCACAAGCTGGGGATCGGCCTGGTCCCCCCTGTGTGCTGTCGATCCTATTGCAGCAACCCTTGGTTTGATCCGATCTTAGACTTTGAATGAACTTCGTATGCCTAAGTCAACCCATGAAATGAGCGTGTGGGTGCTGAGCCGGTCGGAGAGGCATAATGCGTAAGCCGGGGATCGACCCGGTACCCCTCTGTGTGTTGTCGGTCCTGTTGTCACAACCCTCGATTTGACTGGGGCTTAGACATGGAATGAACTCCCTATGCCTAAGCCGACCCATGAAACGGGCATGCAAGTGCTCAGCCGATCGGAGAGGCAGAATGCGTAAGCCGGGGATCGGCTCGATCTCCCCCTGCGTGCTACCGATCTTGCTACCGCAAACCTCGATCTAGTCCAATCTTAGACTGGGAATCAACTCTGTATGCTTAGACTAGGGATGAACTCTGTATGCCTAAGTCAACTCACGAAACGAGCCTGTGGGCACTCAGCCGACCAGAGAGACAGGATGCGCAAGCCGGGGATCGAATGGGTGGTAGGTGGGTTGAAGCACATCTTCATATTTCTGCCATGCCAATGCCATTTTTATGGCATGTAAATTCATACAATGGTCCCCTAAGCCTTCATGTGAAGTTTCGTGGCAAGACGACCCGTTTTCTATTTTTCATGATTTTGGAAACTTTTTACGGTTCGGGATTTTTGAAAATTTTTTTAGGAAGAGTTCTGTCCCCAAATTTGGTAGAGATGATCCTTCTAGTTTTGTTGGCATGCACAAAACAATTTAGCTAAAAAGTCAAAGTGAGAAGATTTTGTGACCGTTTGAAAAAAGTGTCCCCATTCCAAACACTTTAATGGCTACTGGCAGCAAACCTATAAATTCTCAAATGCTCTTTAAGGGGGTGTGAGTTCTCGAGGTTTGATGAGGGATAGGGGGCCAATATAAGGGCCAATTACCAGCACCCATCACACATCATGTGTGCACACCCCCCGGCCCCCCCAATCACCGGAACCCCCAATGTCGTCGGTTAGGCTCTCCAACGATGGTGTCTCGAGCAAAAAAAATGCAACACTAGCACATGCCCGAGCCCAGCATGTGCACCGTGGCTCAAAATCTTAGATTGGGAATGAACTCCATATGCTTAGATGTGGAATGAACTCCGTTTACCTAAGCCAACCCATGAAACGAGCGTACGGGTGCTTAGCTAGCTGGAGAGGTAGAATGCGCAAGCCAGGGATCGGCCCGGTCCCCCTGCGTGCTACGATCCTGCTACCGCAACCTTCGGTCTGGTCCGATCTTAGACTGGGAATGAACTCCGTATGCATAAGTCAACCCACAAAATGAGCGTGCGGGCACTAAGCCAACCAAAGAGGTGTAATGCGTAAGCCAGGGATCGACCTGGTCCCCTCCTGCGTGCTGTTGGTCCCGCTGCCACAACCCTCGGTCTGGCTGGGGCTTAGACATGGAATGAACTCCCTATGCCTAAGCCAACCCATGAAACGAGCGTGTGGGAGCTCAACCGACCGGAGAGGCAAAAAGCGCAAGTCGGAGATCGGCTCGGTCGCCCCTGTGTGCTGCTGATCTTGCTGCCGCAACCCTCTGGCCAGTCTGATCTTAGACTGGGAATGAACTCCGTATGCTTAGACTGGGGATGAACTATGTATGCCTAAGTCAACCCATAAAACAAGCGTGCGGGGGCTTAGCCGGCCAGAGAGGCGGAATGCGTAAGCCGAGGATCGGCCTAGTCCCCCCTACGTGCTGTCGATCCTGTTGCTGGTCCTACTGTCGCAACCCTCGGTCCGGTCTGATCTTAGATTGGAAATGAACTCCATATGCTTAGACATGGAATGAACTCCGTATGCCTAAGCCAACCCACGAAACGAGCGTGGGGGCGCTCAACCGGTCGGAGAGGCAGAACTTGCAAGCCGGGGATCGGTTTGATCCCCCCTATGTGCTGTCTATCCTATTGTCGCAACCCTCAATCCGGTTCGATCTTAGATTGGGAATGAACCCCATATGCCTAAGTCAACCCATGAAACGAGCGTACGGGCACTGAGCCAGCTGGAGAGGCATAATGCACAAGCCAGGGAACGGCCCGGTCCCTCACTGCATCCTATCGGTCCCGCTGCCTCAACCCTCACTCCAGTTGGGGCTTAGACATGGAATGAACTCCCTATGCCTAAGCCAACCCATGAAACGGGTGTGCGGGCGCTTAATCGATCGGAGAGGCAGAATGCGTAAGCTGGGGATCGGCCTGGTCCCCCCTGCGTGCTGCTGATCCTGCTGTCACAACCCCCAGTCCAGTCCGATCTTAGACTGGGAATGAACCTCGTATGCTTAGACTGGAGATGAACTCCGTATGCCTAAGTTAACCCACGAAATGAATGTGCGGGCGGGCGCTCAACCGACCAGAGAGCCAGGATGCGCAAGCCGGGGATTGAACGGGTGGTTGGTGGGTTCAAGCACATCTTCATATTTCTACTATGCCAATGCCATTTTTATGGCTTGTAAATTCATACAATGGTCCCCTAAGCCTTCATGTGAAGTTTCGTGGCAAGACGACCTAATTTTTATTTTTCACGATATTTGAAACTTTCTGCGGTTCGAGATTTTTTAAAAATTTTTTGGAAAGAGTTTTGTCCCCAAATTTGGTAGAGGTGATCCTTGTATTTCTATTGGCAAGCACAAGCAAATTCAGCTAAAAACTTAAAGTGGAGAAGATTTTGTGACCGTTTGAAAAAGGGATACCCATTTCAGACACTTTAATGGCTACTGGCAGCAAACCTATAAAATCTTAAATGCTCTTTAAGTGGGTGTGAGTTCTCAAGGTTTGATGAGGGATAAGGGGCCAATATAAGGGCCAAGTACCAGCACCCATCGCACATCATGTGCGCACACCCCCCGGCCCCCCCAATCGTCGGAACCCCCAATGCCGTCGGTTAGGCTCTCCGATGATGCTCCGGTGATGCTCCTGCGATGGTGCCCTGGGCAAAAGAAATGTGGCACCAGCACATGCCCCAGCCCAGTATGTGCACCATGGCTCAAACTCTTAGACTGGGAATGAACTCCGTATGCTTAGACATGGAATGAACTCTGTATGCCTAAGCCAACCCATGAAATGAGCAAGTTGGGGATCGACCCGATCCCCCTCTGTGTACTATCGGTCCCGCTGCCACAACCCTCGGTCCGACTGGGGCTTAGACATGGAATGAACTCCTATGCCTAATCCAACCCATGAAATGGGCGTGCGGGCGCTCAACCGATTGGAGAGGCAGAATGCGCAAGCTGGGAATCGGCCCGATCCCCCTTGCGTGCTGCCGATCCTACCGCCGCAATCTTTGATCAAGTTTGATCTTATACTGGGAATGAACTCCGTATGCTTGGACATGGAATGAACTCCGTATGCCTAAGCCAACCCATGAAACGAGCGTACGGGTGCTCAGCCAGTCGAAGAGGCAGAATGAGCAAGCGGGGGCCAACTCGGTCCCCCATGCATCTGTCAATCCTGCTGCCGCAACCCTCGGTCCGATCTGATCTTAGACTGGGAATGAACTTCGTATGCCTAAGTCAACCCATGAAATGAGCGTTTGGGCACTGAGCCGATTGGAGAGGCATAATGTGCAAGTCAGGGATCGACCCGGTCTCCCTCTGCGTGTTGTCGGTCTCACTGCCACAACCCTTGGTGCGACTGGGGCTTAGACATGGAATGAACTCCCTATGCCTAAGCCATCCCATGAAACGGGCATGCGGGCACTCACCCGGCCAGAGAGGCAGAATGTGGAAGCCGGGGATCGACCCGGTCCCCTCTGCGTGTTGACGATCCTGCTCTCATAACCCTCGATCCAGTTCGATATTAGACTGGGAATGAACTCCGTATGGCTAACTCAACCCATGAAACGAGCATGCAGGCACTCAGGAGGTCGGAGAGGCCGGCTGGAGAGGCATAATGTGCAAGCCGGGGATTAGCTCGATCCCTTTCTGCGTGCTGTCGATCCCGCTGCCGGTCCTGCTGCCACAACCCTCGGTCCAACTGGGGCTTAGACATGGAATGAACTCCGTATGCCTAAGCCAACCCACGAAATGAGCGCGCGAGTGCTTAGTCAGTCGGAGAGGTAGAATGTGCATGCCGGGGATCGACCCGATCCCCCTTGCGTACTGTCGACCCTGTTGCTGGCCCTACTACCGTAACCCTCAGTCTGATCCGATCTTAGACTGGGAATTAACTCTGTATGCTTAGACATGGAATGAACTCCGTATGCCTAAGCCAACCCACGAAATGAGCGAGCTGGGGATCGACCGGGTCCCCCTCTGTGTGCTGCCGGTCCCACTGCCACAATCTTCGATCCGGCTGGGGCTTAGACATGTAATGAGCTCCCTATGCCTAAGCCAACCCACGAAACGGGCGTACGGGTGCTCACCTGGCCAGAGGGGCAGAATGCATAAGCCGGGGATCGACCCGGTCCCCTCTACGTGTTGATGATCCTACTACCGTAACCCTCGATCCAGTTTGATCTTAGACTGGGAATGAACTCCGTATGCTTAGATTGGGGATGAACTCCGTATGCCTAACTCAACCCATGAAACAAGCATGCAGGCACTCAGAAGGTTGGAGAGGCCGGCCGAAGAGGCATAATGCGCAAGTCAAGGATTAGCTCGATCCCCTTCTGCGTGCTGTCAATCCTGCTGTCGGTCCTGCTGCCACAACCCTCGATCCGGCTGGGGACATGGAATAAACTCCGTATGCCTAAGCCAACCCATGAAACGAGCGTGTGGGTGCTCAGTCAGTCGGAGAGGCAGAATGTGCATACCGAGGATCGACTCGATCCCCCCTGCATGCTGTCGATCCTGTTGCTAGTCCTACTACCGTAACTTTCGGTCCGATCCGATCTTAGACTGGGAATGAACTCCGTATGCTTAGACATGGAATTAACTCTGTATGCCTAAGCCAACCCATGAAACTAGTGTTCGGGCCCTCAACCGACCGAAAAGGCAGAATGTGCAAGCCAAGCACCGGCCCGGTCCCCTCTGCATACTGTCAATCCTGCTGCCGTAACCCTCGATGCGATCTGATCTTAGACTGGGAATGAACTCCGTATGCCTAAGTCAACCCACTAAACGAGCATTCGGGCGCTGAGCCAGTCGGAGAGGCATAATGCGCAAGCCGGGGATCGACCCAGTCCCCCTCTACGTGCTATCGGTCCCACTGCCACAACCCTCGGTTCGGTTGGGGCTTAGACATGGAATGAACTCCCTACGCCTAAGCCAACCCACGAAACGGGCATGCGGGCGTTTATCCGGCCAGAGAGGTAGAATGCGCAGGTAGGGGATTGGCTTGATCCCTCCTGTGTGCTACTGATCTTGCTGCCAGTCCTACTGTTGCAACCCTCAGTTCGGTCTGATCTTAGACTGGGAATGAACTTTGTATGCCTAAGTCAATGCATGAAACGACTGTTTGGATGTTGAGCCAGTCGGAGAGGCATAATGCGAAAGCCAAGGATCAACCTGATCCCCCTTTGCGTGCTATCGGTCCCACTGCCATAACCCTCATTCCGGTTGGGGCTTAGACATGGAATGAACTCCCTATGCCTAAGCCAACCCATAAAACAGGCATGCGGGCGCTCAGCTGGCCGGAGAGGCAGAATGCGCAAGCCAGGGATCAGCCCATCCTCCCTGCGTGCTACCGATCCTGCTGCCACAACCCTCAGTCCGGTCCAATCTTAGACTGGGAATGAAGTACGTATGCTTAGACTGGGGATGAACTTCGTATGCTTAAGTCAACCCAGGAAATGAGCGTGTGGGCATTCAGCCAGTCGGAGAGGCATAATGTGCAAGCCGGGGATTAGCTCGGTCCCCCTCTGTGTGCTATCGATCCCGCTGCTGGTCCTACTGCCACAACCCTCGATCCGGCTGGGGCTTAGACATGGAATGAACTCCGTATGCCTCAGCCAACCCACAAAACGAACGTACAAGTACTTAACCGATCGGAGAGGTAGAATGAACAAGCCGGGGATCGGCCCGATCCCCCCTTACGTGCTGCCGATCCTGCTACCGCAACCCTCGGTCCAGTCTGATCTTAGACTGGGAATGAACTCCGTATGCCTAGACATGGAATGAACGTCGTATGCCGAAGCCAACCCACGAAGTGAGCGTGCGGGCGCTCAGCCGATTGAAGAGGCAAAATGCGTAAGTTGAGGATCGACTTGGTCCCCCCTCCGTGCTGTTGATCCTATTGCTGCAACCCTTGGTCTGGTCTAATCTTAGACTGGGAATGAACTCTGTATGCCTAAGTCAACCCATGAAATGAGCGTGCGAGCGCTGAGCAGGTCGGAGAGGCATAATGCGCAAGTTAGGGATCGACTCGCTCCCCCTCCGTGTGCTGCCGGTCCCACTACCACAACACTCGATTCAGCTGAGGCTTAGACATGGAATGAACTCCATATGCCTAAGCCAACCCACGAAACGAGCGTGCAGGCGCTCGGTCGATCGAAGAGGTAGAATGCACAAGCTGGGGATCGGCCCGGTCCCTCCCTGCATGCTGTCGATCCTGCTACTGGTCCTACTGTCGTAATCCTCGGTCTGATCTGATCTTAGACTGGGAATGAACTTCGTATGCTTAGACATGTAATGAACTCCGTATGCCTAAGCCAACCCATGAAACGAGCGTGCGGGCGCTTAGTCGACCGGAGAGGCAGAATGCACAAGCCAGGGATCGGCTTGGTCCCCCCTATGTGCTGTCGATCCTACTGCCGTGGCTCAAACTCTTAGACTGGGAATGAACTCCGTATGATTAGACATGGAAAGAACTCTGTAAGCCTAAGCCAACCCATGAAATGAGCGTGCGAGCGCTCAGCAGGTCAGAGAGGCAGAATACGTAAGCCGGGTATTGGCTCGATCCCCCTCTGCATGCTGTCAGTCCCGCTACCACAACCCTCGGTCTGGCTGGGGCTTAGACATGGAATGAACTCCCTATGCCTAAGCCAACTGACGAACCGGAGGTGCGGGTGCTCAGCGTGCTGTCGATCCTGCTACCGCAACCCTCGATCCAATTCGATCTTAGACTTGGAATGAACTTCATATGCTTAGACTAGGGATAAACTCCGTATGCCTAAGTCAACCCATGAAACAAGCTTGCCGGAGAGGCAAAATGGGTAAGCCGAGGATTGGCCTGGTCCCTCCTGCGTGCTATCAATCCTACTATCGGTCCTGCTGTCGAAACCCTCAGTCCAGTCCGATCTTAGACTGGGAATGAACTCTGTATGCTTAGACATGGAATGAATTCCGTATGCCTAAGCCAACCCAAGAAACAAGCGTGCAGGTGCTCAGCTGGTTGGAGGGGCAGAATGCACAAGCCAGGGAACGACCCGATCCCCCCTGCATGCTGTCGATCCTGCTGTCGCAACCCTCAGTTCGATCTGATCTTAGTCTGGGAATGAACTCCGTATGCCTAAGTCAACCCACGAAATGAGCGTTCGGGCGCTGAGCCAATCGGAGAGGGATAATGCGCAAGCCAGGGATCAGCCCAGTCCTTCTCTGAGTGTTGTCGTTTCCGCTGCCACAACCCTCGGTCCGGCTGGGGCTTAGACATGGAATGAACTCCCTATGCCTAAGCCAACCCATGAAATGGGCGTACGGGCACTCAGTCGGCTAGAGAGGCAGAATGTACAAGCTGAGGATCGGCCTGGTCCCCTCTGCGTGCTACCGATCCTGCTGCTGCAACCCTCACTCCATTAGATCTTAGGCTGGGAATTTACTCCTTATGCTTAGACTAGGGATAAACTCTGTATGCCTAAGTCAACCCATGAAACGAGCGTGCAGGCACTCAGCCAGTCAGAAAAGCCAACTGAAGATGCAGAATGCACAAGCCGAGGATAGACCCGGTCCCCCCTTGCGTCCTGTCGATCCTGCTGCTGGTCCTGCTGCCGTAACCCTCGGTTCGATCCGATCTTAGATTGGGAATGAACTCCATATGCTTAGACATGGAATGAACTTTGTATGCCTAATCCAACCCACAAAACGAGCGTGCAGGCACTTAGTCGACCGAAGAGGCAAAATCTGCAAGCCGGGGACTGGCCCGATCCCCCCTTGTGTGCTATCGATCCTACTGCCACAACCCTCCGTTCGATCCGATCTTAGACTGGGAATGAACTCCGTTTTTCAAAGTCAAACCATGAAATGAGCGTTCAGGTGCTGAGCCGGTCGAAGAGCCATAATACGCAAGCCAAGGATCGGCCCGATCCCCTTCTGCATGTTGCCGATCCCGCCGCCACAACCCTCAGTTTGGCTGGGGCTTAGAGATGGAATGAACTCCCTATGCCTAAGCCAACCCACGAAACGGGCCTGCGAGCGCTCAGCCGACCAGAGAGGCAGAATGTACGAGCCGAGGATCGGCTCGGTCTCCCCTGCATGCTGTCGATCCTGCTGTCGCAACCTTTGGTCCGGTTCGATCTTAGACTGGGAATGAACTTCGTATGCTTAGACTGGGGATGAAATCCGTATGCCTAAGTCAACCCATGAAATGAGCGTGCGAGCACTTAGTCGGCCGGAGAGTTCAGTCGGAGAGGCATAATGAGCAAGTCGGGGATCAGCTAGGTCCCCCTCTGTATGCTGTCGATCCTGCTGTCGGTCCTGCTGCCACAACCCTCGGTCTGGCTGGGGCTTGGACATGGAATGAACTCCGTATTCCTAAGCTAACCCACGAAACGAGCGTACGGGTGCTCAGCCAATCGGAGAGGCAGAATGTGTAAGTCGGGGATCGGCTCGGTTCCCCATGCATGCTGTCGATCCTACTGCTGGTTCTACTATCGCAACCTTCGATCCAGTCTGATCTTAGACTGGGAATGAACTCCGTATGCTTAGACAGGGAATGAGCTCGGTATGCCTAAGCCAACCCATGAAACGAGCATGCGGGCGCTTAACTGACCGAAGAGGCAGAATGCGCAAGCTGGGGATTGGCCCGGTCCCCCCTGCATGCTGTTGATCCTGCTGCCACAAATCTGGTTCAATCTTAGACTGGGATTGAACTCCGTATGCCTAAGTCAACCCATTAAACGAGCGTACGGGCGCTGAGCAGGCTGGAAAGGCATAATACAAAAATGGGGGATCGACCCGATCCCTCTCTACGTATTGCCAGACCCACTGCCACAACACTCAGTCCGACTGGGGCTTAGACATGGAATGAACACCCTATGCCTAAGCCAACCCACGAAACGGACGTGCGGGCGCTCAGTTGACCGTAAAGGTAAAATGCGTAAGCCGGAGATCGGGCCGATCCCCCCTGCGTGCTACTAATCCTGTTGCCCTCGATCCAGTTCGATCTTAGACTGGGGATGAACTCCGTATGCCTAAGTCAACCCATAAAACAAGCGTATGGGCGCTCAGCCGACTAGAAAGGCTGATCGGAGAGGCAGAATACACAAGCTAGGGATTAACCCGGACCCCCCTGCGTACTGTCGATCTTGCTACTGGTCCTGCTACAGCAACCCTCGGTCCGGTCTGATCTTAGATTGGGAATGAACTCTGTATGCTTAGACATGGAATAAACTCCGTATGCCTAAGCTAACCCACGAAACGAGCGTGCGGGCACTCAGTCGATCGAAAAGGTAGAATGTGTAAGCTGGGGATCGACCCGGTCCCCCTACGTGTTGTTGATCCTGCTGTCACAACCCTCGGTCCGGTCCGATCTTAGACTGGGAATGAACTCCGTATGCCTAAATCAACCCGTGAAATGAGCGTTCAGGTGTTGAGCAGGTCGAAGAGGCATAATACGCAAGTCGGGGATCGACTCGGTCCCCCTCTGTGTTGTCGGTCTCGCTGCCACAATCCTCGGTCTAGCTGGGGCTTAGACATGGAATGAACTCCCTATGCCTAAACTAATGCACGAAACAGGTGTGCGGGTGCTCAACCGGCCGGAGAGGTAGAATGCGCAAGCCGGGGATCAGTTCATCCCCCCTGCGTGCTGTCGATCCTGTTGCCGCAACCCTCTATCCGATCTGATCTTAGAATGGAAATGAACTCTGTATGATTAGACTGGGGATGAACTCTGTATGCCTAAGTCAACCCACGAAAAGAACGTGCAGACGCTCAGCCGACCAGAGAGGAAGGATGCGCAAGTCGGGGATCGAACGGGTGGTAGGTCTGTTCCAGCACATCTTCATATTTCTGCCATGCCAATGCCATTTTTATGGCTTTTAAATTCATGCAATGGTCCCCTACGCCTTCATGTGAAGTTTCATGGCAAGACGACCCGTTTTCTATTTTTCATGATTTTTGAAACTTTTTACGGCTTGAGATTTTTTAAAATTTTTTTAGAAAGAGTTTTGTCCCCAAATTTGGTATAGGTGATCCTTATATTTTTTTTGGCATGCACAAAAAAATTCAGCTAAAAAATCAAAGTGGAGAAGATTTTGTGATCGTTTGAAAAAAGTGTCCCCATTTTAGACATTTTAATGGCTACTGGCAGCAAACCTATAAAGTCTCAAATGCTCTTTAAGGGGGCATGAGTTCTCAAGGTTTGATGAGGGATAGGGGGCCAATATAAGGGCCAAGTACCAGCACCCATCACACATCATGTGCGCACACCCCCAACCCCCCCAATCGTCGGAACCCCCAATGCCGCCGATTAGGCTCTCCGACAATGCTCCGGCGATGCTCTGGCGATGGTGCCTCAGGCGAAAAAAATGTAGCACCAGCACATGCTTGAGCCCATCATGTGCACCATGGCTCAAACTCTTAGATTGGGAATGAACTCTGTATGCTTAGACATGGAATGAACTCCGTATGCCTAAGCCAACCCACGAAATGAGCGTGCGAGCGCTCAGCCGACTGGAGAGGTAGAATGCGCAAGCCGAGGATCAGCCCGATCCCCCTTTGCTTGCTGCCGGTCCCGTTGCCACAACCCTCGATCCTGTTGGGGCTTAGACATGGAATGAACTCCCTATGCCTAAGCCAACCCATGAAACGGGCGTGCGGGCGCTCAGCCAGCCGAAAAGGCAGAAAGCATAAGTCGAGGATCAGCCCGATCCCCCCTGAGTGCTACTGATCTTGCTACCGCAACCCTCAGTCCAGTTAGATATTAGACTGGGAATGATCTCTGTGTGCTTAGACTGGGGATGAACTTCGTATGCCTAACTCAGCCCATGAAACGAGCGTGCGGGCACTCAACCGGCTGGAGAGGCTGGCCGAAGTGGCAAAATACGCAAGCCGGGGATCGGCCCGGTCCCCCCTGCGTGCTGTCGATCCTACTGCTGGTCCTACTGTCACAACCCTCGATCCAATCCGATCTTAGATTGGGAATGAACTCCATATTCTTAGACATGGAATAAACTCCGTATCCCTAATCCAACCCACCGAACGAGCGTGCGGGTGCTCAGCAAGCGGAAGAGGCAGAATGCGCAAGCCAGGGATCGACCTGGTCCCCCCTGTGTGCTGTCAATCCAAGTGCCGCAACCCATGGTCCGGTCCAATCTTAGACTGGGAATGAACTCCATATGCCTAAGTCAACCCATGAAACGAGCGTTCGGGCATTGAACTGGTTGGAGAGGCATAATGCGCGAGTCAATGATTGGCTCGATCACCCTCTGTGTACTACCGATCTTGTTGCCACAACCCTCGGTCTGGCTAAGGCTTGGACTTGGAATGAACTGCCTATGCCTAAGCCAACCCATGAAATGGGCGTGCGGGTGCTCAGCGGCTGGAGAGGTAGAATGCGCAAGCTGGGGATCGATCCGGTCCCCCTCTGCGTGCTGTCGATCCTGCTGCCACAACCCTCGGTCCGGCTGGGGCTTAGACATGGAATGAACTCCCTATGCTTAAGCCAACCCACGAAATGGGCGTGCGGGTGCTCAACAGGCCAGAGAGGCAGAATGCGTAAGCTGGGGATCGGCCTAGGCCCCCCTACATGCTACAGATCCTGTTACCACAACCCTCCATCCGTTTAGATCTTAGACTGGGAATGAACTCTGTATGCTTAGACTGGGGATGAACTTCGTATGCCTAAGTCAACACATGAAATGAGCGTACGGGTGCTCAGTCAGCCGAATAGGCCGGTCGAAGAGGCAGAATGCACAAGTTGAGGATCGACCTGGTTCCCCCTTACGTGCTACTGATCCTGCTGCTATTCCTACTGCTGCAACCCTCGATCTCATCCGATCTTAGATTGGGAATGAACTCCGTATGCTTAGACTTGGAATGAACTCTGTATGCCTAAGCCAACCCATAAAATGAGCGTGTGGGCATTCAGCCGGTCGGAGAGGTAGAATGCGTAAGCCGGGGATCGGCCCGATCCCATCTTGCGTGCTATCGATCCTGCTACCGCAACCCTCGGTCCAGTCTGATCTTAGACTGGGAATGAACTCCGTATGCCTAAGTCAACCCACGAAATGAGCGTTCGGCCGCTGAGTCAGCCGGAGAGGCATAATGCGCAAGCCGAGGATCGACTCGGTCCCCCTCTGCGTGCTACCGATCTTGTTGCCATAACCCTCGGTCCGGCTGGGGCTTAGACATGAAATCAATTTTGTATGCCTAAGCCAACCCACAAAACGAGTGTATGGGCGCTTAGCCGACCGGAGAGGTAGAATGCGCAAGTCGGGGATAACCCGATCCCCCTCTGCGTGCTATCAATCCCGCTGCCACAACCCTAGGACCGGCTGGGGCTTAGACTTGGAATGAACTCCCTATGCCTAAGCCAACCCACAAAACGGGCGTGCGGACGCTCAGCTGACCCGAGAGGCAGAATACACAAGCTAGGGATCAGCCCGATCCCCCTTGCGTGCTGTCGATCCTGCTGCCGTAACCCTCGATCCGGTTCGATCTTAGACTGGGAATGAACTCCATATGCTTAGACTGGGGATGAACTCCGTATGCCTAAGTCAACCCACGAAATGAGCGTACGGCCGCTCAATCGGTCGGAGAGGCCAACCGGAGAGGTAGAATGTGCATGCCAGGGATCGACCCGGTCCCCCCTGCGTGATGCAGATCCTGCTGTCGCAACCCTCGATCCGGTCCGATCTAAGACTGGGAATGAACTCCGTATGCTTAGACATGGAATGAACTCTGTATGCCTAAGCCAACCCACGAAATGAGCGTGTGGGCGCTCAGCCGGCCGGAAAGGCAGAATGCACAAGCCAGGGATCGACCTGATCACCCCTGCGTGCTGTCGATCCTGCTACTGTAACCCTCGGTCCCGTCTGATCTTAGACTGGGAATGAACTCCGTATGGTTAGACTAGGGATGAACTCGTATGCCTAGGTCAACCCACAAAACGAGTGTTGGGCGCTTGGCCGACCAGAGAGGCAGGATGCATAAGCCAAGGATCGAACGGGTGGTTGGTGGGTTCAAGCACATCTTCATATTTCTGCCATGCCAATGCCATTTTTATGGCTTGTAAACTCATACAATGTTCCCCTAAGCCTTCATGTGAAGTTTCGTGGCAAGACGACCCGTTTTTTATTTTTTGCAATTTTTGAAACTTTTTGTGGTTCGAAATTTTTTAAAATTTTTTTAGAAAGAGGTTTGTCCCCAAATTTGGTAGAGGTGATCCCTGTATTTTTGTTGGTATGCACAAAACAATTCAGCTAAAAACTCGAAGTGGAGAAGATTTTGTGACCGTGGTTCAAAATCTTAGACTGGGAATGAACTCCATAAGCTTAGACATGGAATGAACTCCATATGTCTAAGCCAATCCACGAAATGAGCGTGCGGGCACTCAGCCGGTCGGAGAGGTAGAATATGCAAGCCGGGGATCGACTTGGTCCCCCTCTGCATGCTGTCGGTCCCGCTGCCACAACTCTCTGTCCGGCTGGGTCTTAGACACAGAATGAACCCCCTATGCCTAAGCCAACCCATGAAAAGGTGTGAGGGCGCTCAGTAGGCTGGAGAGGAATAATGCGCAAGTCAGGGATCGACCCGATCCCCCTCTACGTGCTGCCAGTCCCGCTGCCATAACCGTCAGTCTGACTAAGGCTTAGACATGGAATGAACTCCCTATGCCTAAACGAACCCATGAAACGGGTGTGCGGACGCTCAGTCGATCGGAGAGGTAGAATGCGTAAGCCGAGGATCGCCCCGATCCCCCCTGCGTGCTGTCGATCCTGCTACCGTAACCCTTGGTCCGGTCTGATCTTAGATTGGGAATGATCTTTGTATGCTTAGACTGGGGATGAACTCCATATGCCTAAGTCAACCCACAAAACGAGCGTATGGGCGCTCAGTCGACCAGAGAGGCAGGATGCGCAAGCCGAGGATCGAACGAGTGATAGGTGGTTTCAAGCACATCTTCATATTGCTGCCATGCCAATGCCATTTTTGTGGCTTGTAAATTCATACAATGGTCCCCTAAGCCTTCATGTGAAGTTTCGTGCCAAGACGACCCGTTTTCTATTTTTCATGATTTTGGAAATTTTTTGCGGTTCAAGATTTTTTAAAATTTTTTTAGAAAGAGTTTTATTCCCAAAATTGTTAGAGGTGATCCTTGTATTTTTGTTGGCATGCACAAAAAACTTCAGCTAAAAACTCAAAGTGGAGAAGATTTTTTGATCATTTGAAAAAAGTGTCCCCATTTCAGACACTTTAATGGCTACAGGCAGCAAACCTATAAAATCTCAAATGCTCTTTAAGGGGGTGTGAGTTCTCGAGGTTTGATGAGGGATAGGGGGCCAATATAAGGGCCAAGTAACAGCACCCATCGCACATCATGTGCTCACACCCCCTCGGCCACCCCAATGGCCAGAACTCCCAATGCCACCGATTAGGCTCTCTGACGATGCTCCGGCGATGGTGCCCTGGGCAAAAAAAATGTGGCACCAGCACATGCCCGAGCCCAGCATGTGCACCATGGCTCAAAATCTTAGACTAGGAATGAACTCCGTATTCTTAGACATGGATTGAACTTCGTATGCCTATGCCAACCCACGAAATGAGCGTGCGAGTGCTCAGCCAGTCGGAGAGGCAAAATGCACAAGCCGGGGATCAGCCTGGTCCCCCCCTGCGTGATGTCGATCCTGCTATCACAACCCTTAGTCCGATTCAATCTTAGACTAGGAATGAACTCTATATGCATAAGTCAACCCATGAAATGATCGTGCGGGTGCTGAGCCAGTCGAAGAGGCATAATACGCAAACCGGGGATCGGCCCGGTCCCCCTTTGCGTGCTGCTAGTCTCGCTGCCACAACCCTCAGTCCAGTTGGGGCTTAGACATGGACTAAACTCTCTATGCCTAAGCCAACCCATGAAACGGGCGTACGGGTGCTCAGTCGGTCGGAGAGGTAGAATGTGCAAGTCGAGGATTGACCTGGTCCCCCATGCATGCTACCGATCCTGCTGCAGCAACCCTCGGTCCGGTCCTATCTTAGACTGGGAATGAACTCCGTATGCCTAAGTCAACCCACGAAATGAGCGTTCGGTCGTTAAGTCGACCGGAGAGGCATAATGCGCAAGTCAGGGATCGACCCGGTCCCCCTCGGCGTGTTGCCTGCCCTGTTGCCATAACCCTCGGTCCGACTGGGACTTAGACATGGAATGAACTCTGTATGCCTAAGCCAACCCACGAAACGAGTGTGCAGGTGCTTAGCTGACTGAGAGGTAGAATGCGCAAGCCGAGGATCGGCCTGATCCCCCTCTGCGTGTTGTCGGTCCCGCTGCCACTACCCTCGGTCCGGTTGGGGCTTAGACATTAAATGAACTCCCTATGCCTAAGCCAACCCACGAAACGGGCGTGCGGGTGCTCAGTTGGCCAGAGAGGCAGAATGAGCAAGCCGGGGATCGGCTCGATCCCCCCTACGTGCTGTCCATCCTACTACCGCAACCCTCGGTCTGGTTCGATCTTAGATTGAGAATGAACTCCGTATGCTTAGACTGGGGATGAACTCCGTATGCCTCAGTCAACCCATGAAACAAGTGTGGGGTTGCTCAACTGACCAAAGAGGCCAACTGGAGAGACTGAATGCACAAGCTGAAGATCGACCTGGTCCCTCTTACGTGATGTAGATCTTGCTGCTGGTCCTACTGCCACAACCCTCGGTCCGATTCGATCTTAGACTGGGAATGAACTACATATACTTAGACATGGAATGAACTCTGTATGCCTAAGCCAACCCATGAAACGAGCGTGCGGGCACTCTACCGATCGGAGAGGTAGAATGCACAAGCTAGGGATCGATCTGGTCCCCCCTACATGCTGTCGATCCTGTTGCCGTAACCTTTGGTCCAGTCTGATCTTAGACTGGGAATGAACACCATATGCTTAGACTGGGGATGAACTCTGTATGCGTAAGTCAACCCACGAAACGAGCATGCGGGTGCTTAGCCGACCAAAGAGGCAGGATGCGCAAGTCGGGGATCGAACGGGTGGTTGATGGGTTGAAGCACATCTTCATATTTCTGCCATGCCAATGCCATTTTTATGGCTTGTAAATTCATACAATGTTCCCCTAAGCCTTCATATGAAGTTTCGTGGCAAGGCGACCCGTTTTCTATTTTTCACAATTTTTGAAACTTTTTACGGTTCGGGATATTTTAAATTTTTTTTAGAAAGAGGTTTGTCCCCAAATTTGGTAGCGGTGATCCTTGTATTTTTGTTGGCATGCACAAAACAATTCAGTTAAAAACTCGAAGTGGAGAAGATTTTGTGATCGTTTGAAAAAAGTGTCCCTATTTCAAACACTTTAATGGCTACTGGCAGCAAACCTATAAAATCTCAAATGCTCTTTAAAGGGGTGTGAGTTCTAGAGGTTTGATGAGCGATAGGGGGCCAATATAAGGGCCAAGTACCCACACCCATCACTCATCATGTGCGCACACCCCCCGGCCCCTACAATCGCCGGAACCCCCAATGCCGCTAGTTAGGCTCTTTGGTGATGCTCCGACGATGGTGCCCCAGGTTAAAAAAATACAGCACTAGCACCTGCCCGAGCCCAGCATGTGCATTATGGCTCAAAATCTTATACTGGGAATGAACTCCGTATGCTTAGACATAGAATGAACTCCGTATGCCTAAGCCAACCCATGAAACGAGCTTGCGGGCGCTCAGTAGGTCGGAAAGGCAGAATGTGCAAGTCGAGGATCGGCCCGGTCCCCCTCTGTGTGCTGCCGGTCCCACTGCCACAACCCTCACTTCGGCTGGGGCTTAGACATAGAATGAACTCCCTATGCCTAAGCCAACCCATGAAACGGGCGTTGGGGCACTCAACCGGCTGGAGAGGCATAATATGCAAGCCGGGGATCGGCCCGATCCCCTTCTGCGTGCTGCCGGTCCCGCTGCCACAACCCTCGGTCTGACTGGGGCTTAGACATGGAATGAACTCCCTATGCCTAAGCGAACCCACGAAACGGGCATGCGGGTGTTCAGTTGGCCGGAGAGGCAGAATGCGCAAGCCAGGGATCAACTCGGTCCCCCTACGTGCTGTCGATCCTGCTGTCGCAACCCTCGGTCTGATCCGATCTTAGACTGGGAATGAACTTCGTATGCTTAGACTCTGGATGAACTCCGCATGCCTAAGTCAACCCACGAAACGAGCGTACGGGCGCTCAGCCAACCAGAGAGGCAAGATGCGCAAGCCAGGGATCAAACGGGTGGTAGGTGGGTTCAAGCACATCTTTATATTTCTGCCATGTCAATGCCATTTTTGTGGCTTGTAAATTCATACAACAGTCCCCTAAGCCTTCCTGTGAAGTTTGGTGCCAAGACGACCCATTTTTTATTTTTCATAATTTTGGAAATTTTTTACGGTTCGAGATTTTTTAAAATTCTTTTCGAAAGAGTTTTGTCCCCAAATTTGGTAGAGGTGATCCTTGTATTTTTGTTGGCATGCACAAAAAACTTTAGCTAAAAACTCGAAATGGAGAAGATTTTGTGACCCTTTGAAAAAAGTGTCCCCATTTTAGACACTTTAATGGCTACTGGCAGCAAACCTATAAAATCTCAAATGCTCTTTAAGGGGGTGTGAGTTCTCGAGGTTTGATGAGGGATAGGGGGCCAATATAAGGGCCAAGTACCAGCACCCATCGCACATCATGTGCGCACACCCCCCCGACCACCCCAATAGCCGGAACCCCTAATGCTGCCGGTTAGGCTCTCCAGATATGCTTCGACGATAGTGCCCCAGAAGAAAAAAATACGGCACCAGCACATGCCCGAGCCTAGCATGTGCATCGTGGCTCAACATCTTAGACTGGGAATGAACTCCTTATGCTTAGACATGGATTGAACTCCGTATGCCTAAGCCAACCCCCGAAATGAGCGTGTGGGTGCTCAGCCAGCCAGAGAGGCAGAATGCATAAGCCGGGGACCGGCCCGATCCTCCTACATGCTGTCAATCTTGCTATCGTAACCATCAGTCCTGTCCGATCTTAGACTAGGAATGAACTCCGTATGCATAAGTCAACCCACAAAATGAGCGTGCCGACACTGAGCCAGTTGAGAAGGCATAATGCGCAAGCTGGGGACCGGCCCGGTCCCCCTCTGCATGCTACTGGTCCAGCTGCAACAACCCTCAGTTCGGCTGGGGCTTAGACATGGAATGAACTCCCTATGCCTAAGCCAACCTATGAAACAGGAGTGCGGGCGCTCAGCCGGCCGGAGAGGTAGAATACGCAAGCCGGGGATTGGCCTGGTCCCCCCTACGTACTACAGATCCTACTGCCGCAACCCTCGGTGCGGTCTAATCTTAGACTAGGAATGAACTCCGTATGCTTAGAGTAGGGATGAACTCCGTATGCTTAAGTCAACCCACGAAACGAGCGTACGGGCGTTCAGCCGATCGGAGAGGCCGATCGGGGAGGCATAATGAGCAAGCCGGGGATCAGCCCGATCCCCCTCTACGTAATGCTAATCCTGCTATCGGTCCTGCTGCCTCACCCCTCGATCCAGTTAGAGCTTAGACTGAGAATTAACTCCGTATGCTTAGATAGGGAATGAACTCCGTATGCCTAAGCCAACCCATGAAATGAGCGTACGGGCGCTCAGCCGACCGAAGAGGCAGAATGCGCAAGCCGGGGACTGGCCTGGTGCTCCCCTGCGTGCTGTCGATCCTGCTGGTGCAACCCTCAGTCCGATCTAATCTTAGACTGGGAATGAACTCCGTATGCCTAAGTCAACCCACAAAACGAGCATTCAAGCGCTGAGCTGGTCGGAGAGGCATAATGTGCAAGCCAGGGATCGACCCGATCCAACTCTGCGTACTATCGGTCTCGCTACCACAACCCCTGATCCGGTGGGGGCGTCGACGTGGAATGAACTCCCTATGCCTGAGCCAACCCACGAAACGGGTGTGCGGGCGTTTAGTTGACTGAAGAGGCAGAATGCTCAAGCTGAAGAATGGCCTAGTCCCCCCTGCGTGCTACCGATCCTGCTGTTGCAACCCTCGGTCCGGTCCAATCTTAGACTAGGAATGAACTTCGTATGCTTAGACTGGGGATAAACTCCGTATGCCTAAGTCAACCAATGAAATGAGTGTACGGACGCTCAGCCGACCAGAGAGGCAGGAAGCACAAGCCGGGGATCGAACGGGTGGTAGGTGGGTTCAAGACCATCTTCATATTTCTACCATGCCAATGCCATTTTTATGGCTTGTAAATTCATACAATGGTCCCCCAAGCCTTCATGTGACGTTTCGTGGCAACACGGCCCATTTTTTATTTTTCACGATTTTCTAAACTTTTTGTGATTCGGGATTTTTTTTAATTTTTTTAGAAAGAGTTTTGTCCCCAAATTTGGTAGAGGTGATCCATGTATTTTTGTTGGCATGCACAAAAAAATTCGGCTAGAAACTCGAAGTGGAGTAGATTTTGTGATCGTTTGAAAAAAGTGTCCCCATTTCAGACACTTTAATGGCTACTGGTAGCAAACCTATAAAATCTTAAATGCTCTTTAAGGGGGTGTGAGTTCTCAAGGTTTGATGAGGGATAGGGGCCCAATATAAGGGCCAAGTACCAGAACCCATCGCACATCATGTGCGCACACCCCCCGACTTCCCCAATCACCGGAACCTCCAATGCCATCGGTTAGGCTCTCCGACGATGCTCCGACAATGGTGCCCCAGGTGAAAAAAATGCAGCACCAGCACATGCCCCAGCCTAGTATGTGGACCGTGGCTCAAACTCTTACACTAGGAATGAACTCCGTATGCTTAGACATGGAATGAACTCCGTATGCCTAAGCCAACCCATGAAATGAGCGTACGGGCGCCCAGCCGGTCAGAGAGGCAGAATGTGCAAGTCGGGGATCGGCTCGGTCCCCTTCTATGTGCTGCCGCAAACTTTGGTCCGAAATGATCTTAGACTGGGAATGAACTCCATATGCTTAGACTGGGGATGAAGTCCGTATGCCTAAGTCAACTCACAAAACGAGCGTGCAGGCGCTCAGCCAGCTGGAGAGGCCGGTCGGGGAGGCATAATGCGCAAGCCGAGGATCAGCCCGATCTCCCTCTATGTGCTGTCGATCGCGCTGCCGGTCCTACTGCCACAAGCCTCAGTTCGGTTGGGGCTTAGACATGGAATGAACTCTGTATGCCTAAGCCAACCCACAAAATGAGCGTGTCGGCGCTCAGCCGACCAGAGAGGCAAAATGCGCAAGCCGAGGACCGGCCCAATGCCCCCTGCGTGCTGTCGATAGTGCTACCGCAACACTCAATCCAGTCCAATCTTAGACTGGGAATGAACTCTGTATGTCTAAGTCAACTCATGAAATGAACGTTCGGGCACTGAACCGATCGGAGAGGCATAATGCATAAGCCGGGGATCGGCTCGATCCCCCCCTGCGTGCTGCCGGTCCTGCTACCACAACCCTTGGTCCGACTGGGGCTTGACATGGAATGAACTCCATATGCCTAAGCCAACCCACGAAACAAGCGTGCGGGTGCTCAACCGGTCGAAAAGGCAAAATGCGCAAGCCGGGGATTGACCCGATCCCCCCTGCGTGCTGCCGATCCTGCTGTCGCAAGCCTCGGTCCGATTCGATCTTAGATTGGGAATGAACTCCGTATGGTTAGACTAGGGATGAACTCCGTATGCCTAAGTCAACCCACGAAACGAGCGTGTGGGCACTCAGCCGGCCGGAGAGGCATAATACGCAAGCCGAGGATCAGCCCGGTCCCCCTCTGCGTGCTGTCGATCCCGCGGTCGGTCTTGTTGCCATAACCCTCGGTCCGACTGGGGCTTAGACATGGAATGAACTCCGTATGCCTAAGCGAACCCATGAAATGAGTATACGGGCGCTCAACAGGCCGAAGAGGTAGAATGCGCAAGCCGGGGACTGACCCAGTCCCCACTGCGTGTTGTCGATCCTGCTATAGTAACACTCGGTCTGGTTCAATGTTAGACTGGGAATGAACTCTGTATGCCTAAGTCAACCCATGAAACGAGCGTTCGGGTGCTGAGCGGGCCGGAGAGGCATAATGCACAAGCCGGGGATCGGCTCGATCTCCCTTTGCATGCTATGTGTCCCACTGCCACAACCCTCGGTCCGACTGGGGCTTAGACATGGAATGAGCTCTGTATGCCTAAGCCAACCCACGAAACGGGTGTGCGGGCACTCAACCGGCTGAAGAGGTAGAATGCGCAAGCCAGGGATCGGCCCGGTCCCCCCTTCGTGCTACTGATCCTACTGCCGTAACCCTCGGTCTGATCTGATCTTAGACGGGGAATGAACTCCGTATGCTTAGACTGGGGATGAACTCCGTATGCCTAAGTCAACCCATGAAACGAGCGGACGGGCACTCAGCCGATCGGAGAGGCATAATGCGTAAGTCGGGGATCAGCTCGATCCCTCTCTGCGTGCTGTCGATCCCGCTACCGGTTGTGCTACCATAACCCTCGATCCAACTGGGACTTAGACATGGAATGAACTCCGTATGCCTAAGCCAACCCACGAAACGAGCGTGCGGGTGTCACGGGCTCTGACCTTAGACTCAGAAACCGTACGGCCTTAGGCTTGGAATCTTCTCCTTTTTGCCTAAGTCAGCCTAAAACACAAGCGTGCAGGCACTAGAACAATGGGAAGGGCTGATTACACAAGTTAAAGAGAAATAGGATAAGAAGACAGAATTCTGGAAATGCTCTTGTATTCACTGAAACATAAGTGTTTGATGGTGTACAAATGAAGGTGGAGCAGCCCTCTATTTACAATTGAGGCTCCAGCTACAACTTAATGTCATATCCCTAGAATAAAGGCTAAAATCATGGGATTATACAGATTACAATCAATTGCGATGCTAACTCCTGATTTTCAGGGTCAACCAAATCTGTCAGGATACTCCAGCTGATCTTGCCTGCTTCCAGAAGATTCCCTTGTGTGTCCAGAACCTTGGGCCCTTCGGATGTGGTGCGGGCAGCTTGTATGCCAGGCCTTGGCCTCACGGGCTGGCCTGCAAGTTGGGCAAGTGTTCTGAACTCGTTTGCTAGGCTTTGTGCACAGATACCAGCCAGGACTCTTGGCCTGCGAGCCTTAACCTCTGGCTCACCTGCTGGTGCACCTGATGTGCCTGACGTGCCCGCCCAGGGCGTGATATTCTTCCCCACCTGATTGTGTAACGCCCTTGTTACGTCTTCTACATGGTACTACCTGATCTGGTCCCCGAACTGCCATAAGTCATCTGCTGGTTCCTAGCTCACCTCACTGTCTGGAAGTCCCTTCCAACGCACCAAGTACTCTTGTCTTGGCTGATAATTCTTTCGTCTCACCTCTCGATCAGCTATGATGCTGTGGACCTTCTTCTCATATGAAGCCTTTGCTCCCAATGGTGCACGCTTTGACTCTGCCCATCCTGGATCTCTCTCATCGGCTTGAGCATGCTACATGGAACATCGGGTGTACCCTCAACTTGGGTGGCATATCCAGCTTGTAGGCAACCTTGCTTACCCTCTTGGCTACTTGAAAAGGTCCTTTGTACCTCCGAACTAGGCCTTTGTCCAGCCCCTTATGGTGCACAATGGGATGCAGCTGCACCAACAGCAAGTCTTCAACCTGGAACTGCACGTCCCGCCTATTCTGGTCAGCCCACTTCTTCGACCTCTTGGCCGCCTTGTTTAGACAAACTTTGGCCAAGTCAGTTTGCTCTTGCCATGCCTTGGCAAACTTGTATGCTGCTAGATTTGGCCCTGTATAACCTGCAACAATTGAACTGGGTGTTAGTGGTTGTTGCCCTGTCACAACCTCAAATGGGCTCTAGTTCGTTACCTCGCTCCTTTGCAAGTTGTAGGAAAACTATGCAATATCTAGCAGCTTTGGCCAGTCCCTTTGTGTGGCACTCACATAGTGCCTGAGGTAGATCTCCAATAGTCCATTTACTCACTCTGTCTGCCCATCGGTCTATGGATGCATGCCGGTCGAAAAGTTCAAGTCTGACCCCAACAGCTTGAACAACTCAGTCTAGAAGCTACCCGTGAAACGCCCGTCCTGATCACTAACAATGGTCCTCGACACTCCCCAGTACTTAACCATGTTCTTCAAGAACAATCGAGTTGCCTCCTCGGCTGGGCACTCCTTGGTTGCTGGAATGAAGATTCCATACTTGGAAAACCTGTCCACCACTACCATGATGCTTCCAAACCCTTTTGCTTTGGGTAGACTGACTATAAAGTCCAGAGAAACACTCTCCCATGGTCACTTTGGCACTGGCAATGGCTCTAAGAGACCCCCTGGTTTCTTGAGCTCCACCTTGTCCTATTAGCACACAAGACAAGTCTTCACATAGGCCTCCACATCGTCCCTCATGTGCGGCCAGTAGTACCGGTCCTCGATCAGCGTCAGGGTGTAGCTCACTCCGGGGTGTCCAGCACACCTTGAATCATGGCATTCTTGCAAAACTTCCTTACGGAGCTTCCCATGCTATGGTACAAATAGTCTACTACCCCTGGTGTACAGCAACCCATCTTGCAACCAAAACTGCCTAGTCTTACCTTGCTAGGCGTACTCCATCAAAGCCTTGGCTGTAGGATCATGCGCAAGTCCCTCCTTGGTGCACGGCACCAATGACCCCTATGGTTGGCTAATGGCAGCAAGGTTAGTCTTTCTGCTCAAGGCGTCTGCCACTAGGTTCACCCGTCCTGGCTTGTACTCCATTTGAAAATCAAATTCTGTAAGAAAATCTTGCCATCTCGCTTGCTTGGGGGATAGCTTCTTTTGCGTCTGGAAATAGCTGGTTGCCATATTGTCCATCCTCACCATGAACCTCGACCCCAATAGGTAATGGCGCCAAGTGCGCAAGTAGTGTACCACTGCAGTCATCTCTTTCTCTTGGACCGTGTACTTGCGTTCAGTCTCATTTAGCTTCCTGCTCTTGAACGCGACTGGACGTCCCTCCTGCATCAACACGCCCCCTATGGCAAAGTCTGATGCATCCGTATGTACCTTATATGGCTTGGCATGGTCTGGCAAGGCCAAGACTGGCTCCTCGATCACAGCCCGCTTCAACCTATCAAAAGCTTCCTGGCACCCTGCGCTCCACTCCCATGCTCTCCCTTTCTTGCGCAAGTCAGTCAATGGTGTGGCTATTGCTGAGTGACCTTTGATGAAGCACTTGTAGTAGTTAACCAGCCCAAGGAATGATCTCAACTCAGTGACCTTGGTTGGCAGTTGCCACTCCAAGGTTCGATGTATCTTGCCTTCATCCATGCGTATCCTGCCACCTCCCACTATGTGGCCTAGGAACGGGATCTCCTGCTGGGCGAATGAGCACTTCTCCCTCTTGACAAACAGCTTGTGTGCCTATAACACCTCGAACACCTATCTCAAGTGGTCTACATGCTCTCCCAAAGTCTGGCTGTAGATCATAATGTCATCCAAATAAACCATAACAAATCGATCAAGGAACGACCGAAGCATAAGGGTGCAGAATGTTGCTGGAGCGTTCGTGAGTCTGAAAGGCATCACCAAGAACTCATACCGAGTGACACATGCTGTCTTTGGCTCATCTCTCTCTGTGATCCTGACTTGATAGTAGCCCGACCTCAAATCCAGCTTGGTGAACCACCTTGCGCTCTCAAGTTGATCAAACAAGTCCGCAATGAGTGGGATGGGGTACTTGTTCTTGATGGTCACCTTATTCAAAGCCCGGTAGTCTATGCACAGCCGTAACGACCCATCATGCTTGCACTGGAATAGAATCGATGGCCTGATGAAGCCAGCATCAACTAACTCTTTGAGCTGCTTCTTCAACTCCTCCAACTCTGGTGGAGACATTTGGTAAGGGGCTCTAGCTGATGGCTTGGCCTCGGACACCATCTCAATCTTGTGGTCCACCTCCCTCTTAGGTGGTAGCTTGCTAGGCAACTTTGCGGGCATCACATCACTAAAGGTCTTCAGCACCTTGAGCACCTCCAAGGGTGACTCGATCTCTTTTTCCCTTGGCTCATCATATTTCAGGGCTGCCAAAAAGGTGTCTTCTTGTCTGCTTATCGCCTTGGCAAATTGGATGGCTGACACCACCCGTGACCCAACTCCAGACCCTCTCCTTAATGGCATTAGGCATTGGCACCGTGCATCCAAGATGTAAACATAATCGGTAAAAGGCACAAAGAGGGCGTTAATCCGAACAAGGAAATCCAACCCAATCACAAACTCATAGTCATCAAGGGCTATTACCTCTATGGTCTCCTTGCCTTTCAAGTCTCCAAGCTGCAACTCCACTCCCCGTGCTACTCCAATGGCTGGAACCTCCTTGGAGTTCACCATTTTGATGGTACCAGTCCCTTTCTGAACCTTTAGTCTGAGCTTCTAGGCTCCATCACCTGAAATAAAAAGATGTGAGGCATCTGTGTCCACCAGTGCGCTCACCTTCTGACCCACAACCATTAGTCTGCAAACATCAAGCCCTTTGGCTTGCGGCTCCCCTTACTCTGGATAGCATTGAGCACCAATGACCCAAGTTTTGATGCCCCTGACTTTGGCTCCTCGTCAGACTCCTTGTCTACCGTAGCCAGTTTACCCTTCTGTAGGCAATTGCGTGCTATGTGGCTCCCTCCACATAGGTAGCATGCTAGTGGCTCTCGGTCCCCTTTTGCTTTCCACTTGTCTGCTGGTGGCTTCCTCTTGCCATCCTTGGTTGAACGGTCTCGATCTCCATCCTTGGACTCCCGGTCACGGTCTTTCCCCTTGGATTGCTTCTTTCGATCCCTATCATCCCTGCCCTTACCCTTGCGCTTGGTAGACTCGAACTTGTTCAGAGGCTTGAACTCTATCAAGGCCTCAGCAGTAGTCATGGCTTTAGCCAAGTCATGAACTCCTCTCCTTTGTAGCTCATGCTTCACCCATGGCTTCAGCCCATCCATGAAAGCAAATAAGGCATCTTTCTCGTCTAGATCCGAGATCTGTAGCATCAGTTAAGAGAATTTCTGGACATACTCCCTTATGTCCCCTTGCTGGCTCAGCCTGCGTAACTTTGCCCGCGCCTCATCATCGGCATACTCCAGGTAAAATTGTTCTCTGAACTCCTTTTGGAACTTTGCCTAGGTTCCAATCTTGGCATTCCCACGCCTGACACCATCACACCTGTGCCTCCACCATAATAAAGCTACATCAGTGAGATACATAGCAGCGGTGCTTACCTTTATCACTTCGTCTTGCATCCTCATGGCCTGGAAGTACTACTCCATACCCCTTAGATAGTTGTCTACTTCCTTGGCTGCCCTAGACCCCTTAAACTCCTTAGGCTTGGGGACATCCAATCTGGACTTGGACACTCCAGCAAACATGCCATTCCCAATGGCAGTCTTGCAAGCAACGAGCTCACTGGCAAGCTCCTCCATCCGCCGGTGCATGGCCTCCATGCCATCGTGCAAGGTCAGCACTTCAACCTCCAAGGTCTGATTCTTTCATGTGAACACATCCATGCCTTTGTTGAGAGCAGCTTCCAGCTCACTTTGGATCTCCTCCCCCATGGAGTCTAGCGATGCAATATGAGTCTTTACCTCCTCAAGCTTCTCCCCCATGTTGCCTACGGTCACCTCCACCTTGGCTAGCCTACCATCCATGGTAGACTAGATATCTCTAGAACTAGCTTTCTCGCCTCTTCCACGCCTATGCTCCTGGGCCTCTGGTTGTTGGCTAGCAATGTCGCTTTGGGATGCCATCTCCTCAATCACGATCTAACCTGCACAACACAAACACGCAGAATCGAACTTGCTTTGATACCAACTATCACGGGCTCCAACCTTAAACTCAGAAACTGTGCTGCCTTAGGCTTGGAATCTCCTCCTTTATGCCTAAGTCAGCCTAAAACACAAGCATGCGGGCACTAGAACAATGGGAAGGGTTGATTACGCAAGTTAAAGAGAAACAGGATAAGAAGACAGAATTCTGGAAATGCTCTTGTATTCACTGAAACAGAAGTGTTTGATGGTGTACAAATGAAGGTGGAGCAGCCTTCTATTTATAGTTGAGGCTCCAGCTACAACTTAAAGGCATATCCTTAGAATAAAGGCTAAAATCATGGGATTATACAGATTACAATCAATCAGGATGCTAACTCCTGATTTTTAGGGTCAACCAAATCTGTCAGGATGCTCTAGCTGATCCTGCCTACTTCCAGAAGCTTCTCTTGCATGTCCAGCACCTTGGGCCCTTCTGGATGTGGTGCGGGCAGCTTGTATGCCAGGCCTTGGTCTCACGGGCTGGCCTACAAGTTGGGTGGGTGTTCTAAACTCGTTTGCTAGGCTTTGCGCATAGATACCCGCCAGCACGCCTGTTCTGAGGGCCTTAACATCTAGCTCACCTGCTGGTGCACCTGATGTGCCTGGCGCACCCACCTAAGGCATGACACAGGCACTCAGCCGATCGAGAGGTAGAATGCGCAAGTTGGGGATCGACCCGATCCCCCCTTGCGTGCTGTCGCTCCTGTTACTGGTTCTACTGTCGTAACCCTCGGTCCGATCCGATCTTAGACTGGGAATGAACTCTGTATGCTTAGACTTGGGATGAACTTCGTATGCCTAAGTCAACCCACGAAACGAGTATGCGGGTGCTGAGCTAGCCGAAAAGGCATAATGCGCAAGCCAGGGATTGACCCAGTCCTCCTCTACGTTTTGTCGATCCCGCTGTCGCAACCCTCCGTCCGACTGGGGCTTAGACATGGAATGAACCCCGTATGCCTAAGCCAACCTACGAAACAAGCGTACGGGCGCTCAGCCGGCCGAAAAGGCAGAATGTGCAAGCCAGGGATTGGCCCGGTCCCCCCTGCATGCTGTCGATCTGACTACCACAACCCTCGATCCGATCTGATCTTAGACTGGGAATGAACTTCGTATGCATAAGTCAACCCACAAAACGAGCGTGCGGGCACTGAGCCGATCGAAGAGGCATAATGCGTAAGCCGGGTATCGACCCAATCCCCTTCTATGTGCTGTCAGTCCCATTGCCACAACCCTCGGTTTGGCTGGGGCTTAGACATGGAATAAACTCCCTATGCCTAAGCCAACCCACGAAATGGGCATGGGAGTGCTCAACCGACTGGAGAGGCAGAATGCACAAGCCGGGGATCGGCCTGGTCTCCCCTGCGTGTTACTGATCCCGCTGCCACAACCCTCGGTCTGGCTGGGGCTTAGACATGGAATGAACTCCCTATGCCTCAGCCAACCTACAAAATGGGCATGTAGGGTGCTCAGTCGGTCGGAGAGGCAGAATGCGCAAGCCGAGGATCGGCCCGATCCCCCCTACAAGCTGCCGATCCTACCGTCGCAACCCTCGATCCGGTCCGATCTTAGACTGGGAATGAACTCCATATGCTTAGATTGGAGATGAACTTCGTATGCCTAAGTCAACCCATGAAACGAGCGTGTGGGCGCTCAACCGGCCGAAAAGGCCAGTCAGAGAGGCATAATGCACAAATCGAAGATCAGCCCGATCCCCCTCTGCGTGCTGCCGATCCCGCTGTAGGTCCTGCTGCCAAAACCCTCGGTCCGGCTGGGGCTTAGACATGGAATGAACTTCGTATGCCTAAGCCAACCCATGAAACGAGTGTGCGGGCACTTAACCAGTCGGAGAGGCAGAATGCGCAAGTCAGGGATCGGCCCGATCCCTCCCTGCATGCTGCCAATCCTGCTGGAGTAGTGCGGGGAGTGGAGTTACAGCTTGGAGACTAGAAAGGCAAGGAGACCATTGAGGTAATACCCCTTGACGACTATGAGTTTCTGATTGGGTTGGATTTCCTTGTTCGGATTAACACCCTCTTGTGCCTTTTACCGATTGTGTTTGCATCTTGGATGCACAGTGCCAATGCCTAGTGCCATTGAGGAGAGGGTCTGAAGTTGGATCGTGGGTGGTGTCAGCCATCCAATTTGCCAAGGTGGTAAGCAGACAAGAAGACACCTTCTTGGCAGCCCTGAAATATGATGAGCCAAGGGAGAAAGAGACCGAGTCACCCTTGGAGGTGCTAAAAGTGCTGAAGACCTTTAGAGATGTGATGCCCATAAAGCTACCTAGCAAGCTACCACCTAAGAGGGAGGTGGACCATAAGATCGAGCTGGTGTTTGAGGCCAATCCACCAGCTAGAGCCCCTTACCGAATGTCTCCACCAGAGTTGGAAGAGTTGAGGAAGCAGTTCAAAGAGTTAGTTGATGCTGGCTTCATCAGGCCATCGAAGGCACCCTATGGTGCACTGATTCTATTTCAGCGCAAGCATGATGGGTTGTTGTGGCTGTACAGAGACTACTAGGCTTTGAACAAGCTGACCATCAAGAACAAGTACCCCATCCCACTCATTACGAACTTGTTCGATCAACTTGGGAGCGAAGGTGGTTCACCAAGCTGGATTTGAGGTCAGTCTACTATCAAGTCAGGATCGCGGAGGGAGATGTGCCAAAGATAGCATGTGTCACTCGGTATGGTTCGTATGAGTTCTTGGTGATGCCTTTCAGACTCCCGAATGCCCTAGCAACATTCTGCACCCTTATGAACAAGGTACTTCAGTCATTCCTTGATCGGTTTATTATGGTTTATTTGGATGACATTGTGATCTACAGCCAGACTTTGGGAGAGCATGTAGACCACTTGAGATAGGTGTTCGAGGTCTTGCGGGTGCACAAGCTATTTGTCAAGAGGGAGAAGTGCTCATTCGCCCAGTAGGAGATCCTGTTCTTTGGCCACATAGTGGGAGGTGACAGGATATGCATGGATGAAGGCAAGATACACGCCATCCTGAAGTGGCAACCGCCTGCCAAGGTCACTAAGTTGAGATCATTCCTTGGGCTAGTCAACTACTACAGGCGCTTCATCAAAGGTCACTCAGCAATAGCCACGCCATTGACTGACTTGCTTAAGAAAGGGAAAGCATGGGAATGGAGTGCAGGGTGCCAAGAAGCCTTTGACAGGTTGAAGTGGGCTGTGATTGAGGAGCCAATCTTGGCCTTGCCAGACCATGCCAAGCCATATGAGGTGCATACAGATGCATCAAACTTTGCCATAGGGGGTGTGTTGATGCATGAGGGACGTCCAGTCGCGTTCGAGAGCAGAAAGCTGAACGAGACTGAGCACAAGTACACGGTCCAAGAGAAGGAGATGACTGCAGTGGTGCACTGCTTACGCACTTGGCGCCATTACCTGTTGGGGTTAAGGTTCATGGTTAGGATGGACAATGTGGCGACCAGCTACTTCCAGACGTAGAAGAAGTTGTCCCCCAAGTAGGTGAGATGGCAAGATTTTCTTGTAGAATTTGATTTCCAGATGGAGTACAAGCCGGGGTGGGTGAACCTAATGGTAGACACCCTGAGCAGGAAGGCTAACCTTGCTGCCATTAGCCAACCAGAGGGGTCACTGGTGCCACACATCAAGGAGGGACTTGTGCATGATCCTACAGCCAAGGCTTTGATGGAGTACGCCCAGCAAGGTAAGACTAGGTGATTTTGGTTGCAGGATGGCTTGTTGTACACCAGGGGAAGTAGACTGTTTATGCCACGGCACGGGAAGCTCCGCAAGGAAGTTTTGCAAGAATGCCATGATTCAAGATGGGCTGGACACCTCGGAGTGAGCCATACCTTAGCGTTGATCGAGGACCAGTACTACTGTCACACATGAGGGACGATGTGGAGGCCTATGTGAAGACTTGTCTTGTGTGCCAACAGGACAAGGTGGAGCTCAAGAAACCAGACGATCTCTTAGAGCCATTGCCAGTGCCAGAGTGACCATGGGAGAGTGTTTCTCTGGACTTTATAATCGGTCTACCCAAAGCAGAAGGGTTTGGAAGCATCATGGTAGTGGTGGATAGGTTTTCCAAGTATGGAATCTTCATTCCAGCAACCAAGGAGTGCCTAGCCGAGGAGGCAACTCGATTGTTCCTGAAGAACATGGTTAAGTATTGGGGAGTGTCGAGGACCATTGTTAGTGATCGGGATGGGCGTTTCACGGGTAGGTTCTGGACTGAGTTGTTCAAGCTATTGGGGTCAGACTTGAACTTTTCCACCAGCATGCATCCGCAAATCGATGGGCAGACAGAACGAGTGAATGGACTATTGGAGGTCTACCTCAGGCACTATGTGAGTGCCATACAAAGGGACAGGCCAAAGCTGATAGATATTGCGCAGTTTTCCTACAACTTGCAAAGGAGTGAGGCAACGAACCAGAGCCCATTTGAGGTTGTGACAGGGCAACAACCACTAACACCCGATTTGATTACTGTAGGTTATACAGGGCCAAATCCAGCAGCATACAAGTTTGCCAAGGCATAGCAGGAGCAAACTGACTTGGCCAGAGTTTGTCTACACAAGGCAGCCAAGAGGTCAAAAAAGTGGGTAGACCAGAATAGGCGGGACGTGCAGTTCCAGGTTGGAGACTTGGTATTGGTGAAGCTGCATCCCATTGTATGCCATAGGGGGCTATACAAAGGACTAGTCTGAAGGTATGAGGGACTTTTCCAAGTAGTCAAGAGGGTAGGCAAGGTTGCCTACAAGCTAGATTTGCCACCTAAGCCGAGGGTACACCTGGTGTTCCATGTGAGGATGCTCAAGCCATTCCATGAGGATGAGCGAGATCCAAGATGGGCAGAGTCAAAGTGTGTGCCATTGGTAGCAAGGGCCTCATATGAGAAGGAGGTCCACAGTATCATAGCTGACTGGGAGGTTAGACGGAAGAACTATCAGCCAAGATAAGAGTACTTGCTGCGCTGGAAGGGACTTCCAGACAGTGAGGCAAGCTGGGAACCAATAGATGACTTATGGCAGTTCAGGGACCAGATCAGGTAGTACCATGCAGAAGATGCAATGAGCGCATTGTGCAATCAGGTGAGGGAGAATGTCATACCCTGGGTGGGCATGCCAGGCACATCAGGCGTGCCAGCAAGTGAGCCAAAGGTTGAGGCCCACAGACCAGGCGTGTTGGCTAGTATCTACGTACAATGCCTAGCAAACGAGTTCAGAACTCCCGCCCAACTTGTAGGCCAGCCTATGAGACCAAGGCCTGGTATACAAGCTACCCACACCATATCCAGAAGGGCCCAAGGTGCTGGACACACAAGGGAAGCTTCTGGAAGCAAGCAGGATCAGCAGCAGCATCCTGGCAGATTTGGTTGACCCTGAAAATCAAGAGTTAGGATCCTGATTGATTGTAATTTGTATAATCCCATGATTTTAACCTTTATTCTAGGGATATTGCCATTAAGTGTAAGCTGGAGCCTCAATTATAAATAGAGGGCTGCTCCTCCCTTAATTGTACACCATCAAACACTTCCGTTTCAGTGAATACAAGAGCATTTCCAAAATTCTGCCTTCTTATCCTGTTTCTCTTTAACTTGCGCAATCAGCCCTTCCTGTTATTCTAGTGCACGTATGCTTGTGTTTTAGGCTGACTTAGGCATAAAGAAAAAGATTCCAAGCCTAAGGCTGCATGGTTTCTGAGTCTAAGGTTGGAGCCCGTGACATAAGTACCAGCACCTATGAAACAAGCGTGCGGGCGCTCAGTCGGCCGAAGAGGCAAAATGCGCAAGTCAGGGATCGGCTCGGTCCCCCCTGCGTGCTACCAATCCTGCTACTAGTCCTGCTACCGCAACCCTTGATCCGATCTAATCTTAGACTGGGAATGAACTCCGTATGCTTAGACATGGAATGAACTCCGTATACTTAAGCCAACCCATGAAATGAGCGTATGGGCGCTCAACCGGCCGAAGAGGTAGAATGCACAAGTTAGGGATCGGCCTGATCCCCCCTGTGTGCTATCGATCTTGCTGCCATAACCCTCGGTCTGGTCTGATCTTAGACTGAGAATGAACTTTGTATGCATAAGTCAACCCATGAAATGAGCATGCAGGTGCTAAGCTGGCCAAAGAGGCATAATGCGTAAGCCAGGGATCGGCCTGATCCCCCTTTGTGTGCTGTCGGTCTTGCTGCCACAACCATCAGTTCGGCTGGGCTTAGACATAAAATGAACTCCCTATGCCTAAGCCAACCCACGAAATGGGTGTACGGGCGCTCAGCCAGTCGGAGAGGCAGAATGTGCAAGACAGGATTGACCCGGTCCCTCCTGCATGCTATCGATCCTACTACCGCAACCCTCGATCCAGTCCGATCTTAGACTGGGAATGAACCTCGTATGCTTAGACTGGGGATGAACTCCATATGCCTATGTCAAGCCATGAAACGAGCGTGCGGGCACTCAGCCGACCGAAGAGGCCGACCAGAGAGGCATAATGCGCAAGCCAGGGATCAGCCCGGTCCCCCTCTACGTGCTACCGATCCTGCTACCGGTCCTGCTACCATAACCCTCGGTCCGACTGGGGCTTAGACATGGAATAAACTCCGTATGCCTAAGCCAACCCATGAAACGAGCGTGCGGGCACTCAGTCAATCGAAGAGGCAGAATGCGCAAGTCGGGGATCGGTCCGGTCCCCCCCTACGTGCTGTCGATCCTGCTGCTGGTCCTGCTGCCACAAACCTCGGTCTGATCCAATCTTAGACTGGGATGAACTCCGTATGCTTAGACATGGAATGAACTCCGTATGCCTAAGCCAACCCACGAAATGGGCGTGCGGGCGCTCAGCCGACCGGAGAGGCAGAATGCGCAAGTCGGGGATCGGCCCGATCCCCCCTACGTGCTGTCGATCCTGCTACCGCAACCCTCAGTCTGGTCAATCTTAGACAGGGAATGAACTCTGTATGCCTAAGTCAACCCATGAAATGAGCGTGCGGGCACTGAACCGACCGGAGAGGCATAATCGTAAGCCGGTGATCGACCCGATCCCCCTTTGCGTGTTGTCGGTCCCGTTGCCACAACCCTCGGTCCGGCTGGCAATTAGACATGGAATGAAATCCCTATGCCTAAGCCAACCCCCGAAACGGGTGTACAGGCGCTCAGTCGATCGGAGAGGTAGAATGCAAAAGTCGGGGATCGACCCGGTCCCCCCTACGTGCTGCCGATCCTGCTGCCACAACCCTCGGTCCGGTCTGATCTTAGACTGGGAATGAACTCCTTATGCTTAGACTGGGGATGAACTCCGTATGCCTAAGTCAACCCACGAAACGAGCGTGCGGGCGCTCAGCCGACCAGAGAGGCAGGATGCGCAAGCCGGGGATCGAACGGGTGGTTGGTGGGTTCAAGCATATCTTCATATTTTTGCCATGCCAATGCCATTTTTATGGCTTGTAAATTCATACAATGGTCCCCTAAGCCTTCATGTGAAGTTTCGTGGCAAGACGACCTGTTTTCTATTTTTCATGATTTTTGAAACTTTTTGCGGTTCAAGATTTTTTAAAATTTTTTTAGAATGAGTTTTGTCCCGAAATTTGGTAGATGTGATCCTTGTATTTTTGTTGGGATGCACAAAAAAATTCAGGTAAAACTCGAAGTGGAGAAGATTTTGTGACCGTTTGAAAAAAGTGTCCTGATTCTAGACACTTTAATGGCTACTGGCAGCAAACCTATAAAATCTCAATTGCTCTTTAAGGGGGTGTGAGTTCTCAAGGTTTGATGAGTGATAGGGGGCCAATATAAGGGCCAAGTACCAGCACTCATCGCAAATCATGTGCGCACACCCCCAACCCCCAATCGTCGGAACCCCCAATGCCACCGGTTAGGCTCTCTGGCGATGCTCCGGTGATGGTGCCCCGGGTGAAAAAAATGTGGCATGACCACATGCCCGAGCCCAGCATGTGCACCGTGGCTCAAAATCTTAGACTGGGAATGAACTCCGTATGCTTAGACATGGAATGAACTCCATATGCCTAAGCCAACCCACGAAACGAGCGTGTGGGCGCCCAGCCGGCCGGAGAGGCAGAACGCGCAAGTCAGGGATTGACCTAGTCCCCCCTGCGTGTTGTTAATCCTGCTGCCACAACCCTCGGTCTGGTCCGATCTTAGACTGGGAATGAACTCCGTATGCCTAAGTCAACCCACGAAACGAGCATACGGGCGCTGAGCCGGTCGGAGAGGCATAATGCACAAGCCGGGGATCGGCCTGCTCCCCCTCTTTGTGCTGCAGGTCCCGCTGCCACAACCCTCGGTCTAGTTGGGGCTTAGACATGGAATTAACTCCCTATGCCTTAGCCAACCCACGAAATGGGCGTGCGGGCGCTCAGCCGGCCGGAGAGGTAGAATTCGCAAGCTGGGGATCAGCCTGATTCCCCTAGCATGCTGTCGATCCTGCTGCCTCAACTCTCAGTCTAGTACGATCTTAGACTGGGAATGAACTCTGTATGCTTAGACTGGGGATGAACTCCATATTCCTAAGTCAACCCACGAAATGAGCATGCGGGCGCTCAGCCGACCAGAGAGGCAGGATGCGCAAGCCGGGGATCGAACGGGTGGTAAGTGGGTTCAAGCACATCTTCATATTTCTGCCATGCCAATGCCATTTTTATGGTGAGCAAATTCATGCAATGGTCCCCTAAGCCTTCATGTGAAGTTTCGTGGCAAGATAACCCGCTTTCTATTTTTCATGATTTTTGAAACTTTTTGCGGTTTGGGATTTTTTAAAATTTTTTTAGAAGGATTTTTGTCCCCAAATTTGGTAGAGGTGATCCTTGTATTTTTGTTGGCATGCACAAAAACATTCAGCTAAAAACTCAAAGTGGAGAAGATTTTGTGACCGTTTGAAAAAAGTGTCCCCATTTCAGACACTTTAATGGCTACTGGCAAGAAACCTATAAAATCTCAAATGCTCTTTAAGGGGGTGTGAGTTTGCGAGGTTTGATGAGGGATAGGGGGCCAATATAAGTGCCAAGTACCAGCACCCATCACACATCATGTGTGCACACCCCCCGGCCCCCCAATCGTCGGAACCCCCAATACCGCCGGTTAGGCTCTCTGGGGATGCTCCGACAATGCTCTGGCGATTGTGCCCGGGCGAAAAAAATGCGGCACCAACACATGCCCGAGCCCAGCATGTGCACCGTGGCTCAAAATCTTAGACTAGGAATGAACTCCGTATGCCTAAGCTAACCCATGAAACGAGCGTGCGGGCGCTCAGCCTGTCGGAGAGGCAGAATGCGCAAGTCGGGGATCGACCTGGTCCCCCCCAGCGTGCTGTCGATCCTGCTGTCGTAACCCTCGGTCCAGTTTGATCTTAGACTGGGAATAAACTCCGTATGCATAAGTCAACCCACGAAACGAGCGTGCGGGTGCTGAGCCGACCGAAGAGGCATAACGCGTAAGCCAGGGATCGGCCCGGTCCCCCTCTGCGTGCTGCTGATCTTGCTGCCACAACCCTTGGTCCAGCTGGGGTTTAGACATGGAATGAACTCCCTATGCCTAAGCCAACCCACGAAACAGGCGTGCGGGCGCTCAGCCGGCCAGAAAGGCAAAATGCGTAAGCCGGGGATCGGCCCGATCCCCCCTACGTTCTATCGATCCTACTGTCGCAACCCTCGGTCTAGTCTGATTTAGACTGGGAATGAACTCCGTATGCCTAAGTCAACCCAGGAAACGAGCGTGCTGGCGCTCAGCTGGCCTGAGAGGCATAATGCGCAAGTCGGGGATCAGCCCAATCCCTCTCTACATGCAGTCGATCCCGCTGCCGGTCCTGCTACCACAACCTTTGGTCCGGCTGGGCTTAGACATGGAATAAACTTTGTATGCCTAAGCCAACCCATGAAACCAGCGTGCGGGTGCTCAACTGGTCGGAGAGGCAGAATGTGCAAGCCGGGGATCGACCCGGCTCCCCCCTGCATGCTGTTGATCTTGCTGCTGTAACCCTCGGTCTGGTCTGATCTTAGACTGGGAATGAACTTTGTATGCTTAGACATGGAATAAACACCGTATGCCTAAGCTAACCCACGAAACGAGCGTACGGGTGCTTAACCGGCCGAAAAGGTAGAATGCGCAAGCCGAGGACCGACCCGGTTCCCCCACGCATGCTGTCAATCCTACTACTGCAACCCTCAGTCCGGTCTGATCTTAGACTGGGAATGAACTCCGTATGCCTAAGTCAACACACGAAATGAGTGAACGGGCGCTGAGCCAGTAGGAGAGGCATAATGCGTAAGTCGAGGATCAGCCCAGTCCCCCTCTACATGCTGTCGATCCTGCTGCCACAACCCTTGGTCCGGCTGGGGCTTAGACATGGAATGAACTCCCTGTGCCTAAGCCAACTCATGAAACGGGCGTACGGGCGCTCAGCCGGCGAGGGGGTAGATTGCACAAGCCGAGGATCGGCCCGGTGCCCCCTACATGCTGTCGATCCTGTTGTCGCAACCCTCAGTCCGGTCCGATCTTAGATTGGGAATGAACTATGTATGCTTAGACTGGGGATGAACTCTGTATGCCTAAGTCAACCCACAAAATGACTGTGCGGATGCTCAGCCGACCAGAGAGGCAGGATGCGCAAGCCGGGGATCGAACGAGTGGTAGGTGGGTTCAAGCACATCTTCATATTTCTGGAATGCCAATGCCATTTTTATGGCTTGTAAATTCATACAATGGTCCCCTAAGCCTTCATGTGAAGTTTCGGGGCAAGACAACCCATTTCCTATTTTTCATGATTTTCGAAACGTTTTACGATTCGGGAGTTTTTAAAATTTTTTTAGAAAGAGTTTTGTCCCCAAATTTTGTAGAGGTGATCCTTGTATTTTTGTTGGCATGCACAAAAAAATTTAGCTAAAAACTCGAAGTGGAGAAGATTTTGTGATCGTTTGAAAAAAGTGTCCCCATTTCAGACACTTTAATGGCTACTGGCAGCAAACCTATAAAATCTCAAATGCTCTTTCAGGGGGTGTAAGTTCTCGAGGTTTGATGAGGGATAGGGGGCGAATATAAGGGCCAAGTACCAGCACCCATCGCACATCATGTGCACACACCTCCCCGACCCCCCCATCGTCAGAACCCCCAATGCCATCAGTTAGGCTCTACAGCGATGCTCCAGCGATGTGCGTCGGGCAAAAAAAATGTAGTACCAGCACATACCCGAGCCCAGCATGTGCATTGTGGCTCAAACTCTTAGACTGGGAATGAACTCCGTATGCTTAGACATGGAATGAACTCCGTATGCCTAAGCCAACCCATGAAACGAGTGTGCGGGTGCTCAGTCGACCAGAGAAGTAGAATGCGCAAGATGGGGATCGGCCCGGTCCCCCTCTGCATGCTACTAGTCCCGCTACCACAACCCTCGGTCCGGCTGGGGCTTAGACATGGAATGAACTCCCTGTGCCTAAGCCAACCCATGAAACGGGCATGCGGTCACTCAACCGACCAGAGAGGTAGAATGTGCAAGCCAGGGATCGACTCGATCCCCCCTACGTGCTACCGATCCTGCTACCGTAACCCTCGATCCAGTTCGATCTTAGACTGGGAATGAACTTCGTATGCTTAGACTGGGGATGAACTCTGTATGCCTAAGGTAACCCACGAAACGAGCATGCGGGCGCTCAGCCGGCCGAGGAGGCAGAATGCATAAACCATGGACCGACATGGTCCCCCCTGTGTACTGTCGATCCTGTTGTCGTAACCCTTGGTCTGGTCTGATCTTAGACTGGGAATGAACTCCGTATGTCTAAGTCAACCTATGAAACGAGCGTGCGGGTGCTGAACCGACCGGAAAGGCATAATGCGCAAGCCGGGGATCAATCCAATCACCCTCTGTATGCTGTTAGTCGCGCTGCCACAACCCTCGGTCTGGCTGGGGCTTAGACATGGAATGAACTCCCTATGCCTAAGCTAACCCACAAAACGGGTGTGCAGGCGCTCAGCCGGCCGGAGAGGCAGGATGCGCAAGCCAGGGTTTGAACCGGTGGTAGGTGGGTTCAAGCACATCTTCATATTTCTGCCATGCCAATGCCATTTTTATGGCTTGTAAATTCATTCAATGGTCCCCTACGCCCTCATGTGAAGTTTCATGGCAAGACGACCCGTTTTCTATTTTTCATGATTTTTGAAACTTTGCGTGGTTCGGGATTTTTTAAAATTTTTTTAGAAAGAGTTTTGTCCCAAATTTGGTAAAGGTGATCCCTGTATTTTTGTTGGCATGCACAAAAAAATTCAGCTAAAAACTCGAAGTGGAGAAGATTTTGTGACCGTTTGAAAAAAGTGTCCCCATTTTCAGACACTTTAATGGCTACTGGCAGCAAACCTATAAAATCTCAAATGCTCTTTAAGGGGGTGTGAGTTCTCGAGGTTTGATGAGGGATAGGGGGCGAATATAAGGGTCAACTACCGACACCCATCGCACATCATGTGCGTACACCCCCCGGCCCCCCAATCGCCAGAATCCCCAATGCTGCCGGTTAGGCTCTCCGGTGATGCTCCGACGATGATGCCCCGGGTGAAAAAAATACGACACCAGCACATGCCCGAGCCTAGTGTAAGCACCGTGGCTCAAACTCTTAGACTGGGAATGAACTCCGTATGCTTAGACATGGAATGAACTACGTATGCCTAAGCCAACCCACGAAATGAGCGTGCAGGTGCTTAGCCGGTCAGAGAGGCAGAATGTGCAAGCCCGGGATGAACCTAGTCCCCCTCTACGTGCTACCGGTCCCACTGCCGCAACCCTCGATCCGGTCGGGGCTTAGACATGGAATGAACTCCCTATGCCTAACCAACCCAAGAAACGGGCGTGCGGACGCTCAGCCGGTCGGAGAGGCAGAATGCGTAAGCCGGGGATCAGCTCGGTCCCCCGTGCGTGCTACCGATCCTGCAGCCGCAACGTTTAGTCCAGTTCGATCTTACACTAGGAATGAACTCCGTATGCTTAGACTGGGGATGAACTCCGTATGCCTATGTCAACCCACGAAACGAGCATGCGGGCGCTCAACCGGCCGAAGAGGCAAAATGCGTAAGCCGGGGATCAGCCCAATCCCCCCTGCGTGCTGTCGATCCTACCGCCGCAAGCCTCAGCCTGGTTTGATCTTAGACTAGGAATGAACTCCGTATGCTTAGACATGAAATGAACTTCGTATGCCTAAGCCAACCCATGAAACAAGCGTGCGAGCGCTCAGCCGATCGGAGACCCAAAATGCATAAGCTGGGGACCGACCCGATCCCCCTTGCGTGCTATTGATCTTGCTGCCGCAACCCTCGGTCTGATCTGATCTTAGACTGGGAATGAACTTCGTATCCCTAAGTCAACCCACAAAATGAGCGTTCAGGCGCTGAGGCGGCCGGAGAGGCATAATGCGCAAGCCGAGGATCGGCCCGGTCCCCCTCTGCGTGCTGTCGGCCCCGCTACCACAACCCTCGATCCAGTTGGGGCTTAGACATGGAATGAACTCCCTATGCCTAAGCCAACCCATGAAACGGACGTGCGGTCGGTAAGTCAGCCGGAGAGACAGAATACGCAAGCCAGGGATCGGCCCGGTCCCTCCTGTATGCTGTCGATCCTGCTGTCGCAACCCTCGGTCTGGTCCGATCTTAGACTGGGAATTAAATCCGTATTCTTAGACTGGGGATGAACTTCGTATGCCTACGTTAACGCATAAAATGAGCGTGCGGGCTACCGATCCCGCTGTCGGTCCTGCTGCCACAACCCTCGGTCCAGCTGGGCCTTAGACATGGAATGAACTCCATATGCCAAAGCCAACCACGAAACGAGCATACGGGCGCTCAGCCAATCGGAGAGGCAAAATGCGCAAGCCAGGGACCGCCCTGGTCCCCCTTTGTGTGCTGTCGATCCTGCTGCCGCAAGCCTTGGTCCAGTCTGATCTTAGACAAGGAATGAACTCTGTATGCCTAAGTCAACCCATGGAATGAGCGTGCGGGCACTAAGCCGGCCGGAGAGGCATAATGTGCAACCCGAGGATCAGCCTGATCCCCTTCTGCATGCTGTCGGTCCCGCTACGACAACCCTTGGTCTGGCTGGGGCTTAGACATGGAATGAACTCCCTATGCCTAAGCCAACCCATGAAATGGGTGTGCGGGCACTCAGCCGGTCAGAGAGGCAGAATGCGCAAGCCGGGGATCGGCCCGGTCCCCCCTGCGTGCTGTCGGTCCTACTGTCGCAACCCTCGATCCGATCTGATCTTAGACTAGGAATGAACTCCATATGCTTAGACTGGGGATGAACTCTGTATGCCTAAGTCAACCCACGAAACGAGCGTGCGGACGCTTAGTCGACCAGAGAAGTAGGATGCGTAAGCCCGGGATCGAACGGATGGTAGGTGGGTTCAAGCACATCTTCATATTTCTGCCATTCCAATGCCATTTTTATGGCTTGTAAATTCATGCAATGGTCCCCTTCACCTTCACGTGAAGTTTTGTGGCAAGATGACCCGTTTTCTATTTTTCACGATTTTTGAAACTTTTTACGGTTCAAAATTTTTTAAAATTTTTTTAGAAAGAGTTTTGTTCCTAAATTTGACAGAGGTGATCCTTGTATTTTTGTTGGAATGCACAAAACAATTTAGCCAAAAACTCAAAGTGGAGAAGATTTTGTGACCGTTTGAAAAAAGTGTCCCAATTTTAGACACTTTAATGGCTACTGGCAGCAAACCTATAAAATCTCAAATGCTCTTTAAGGGGGTGTGAGTTCTTGAGGTTTCATGAGGGATAGGGGGCCAATATAAGGGCCAAGTAACAACACCCATCGCACATCATGTGCGCACACCCCCCCGACCCCCCCAATCGTCGGAACCCCCAATGCCGTCGGATAGGCTTTCTGGCGATGCTCCAACGATGGTGCCTCGAGCGAAAAAAATGTGGCACCAGCACATGCCCAAGACCAGCATGTGCACCGTGGCTCAAACTCTTAGAGTTACAATGAACTCCGTACGCTTAGACGTGGAATGAACTCCGTATGCCTAAGCCAACCCATGAAACGACCGTGCGGGCGCTCAACCGATCGGAGAGCCAAAATGCGCAACCCAGGGATCGACCTGGTCCACCTCTGTGTACTGTCGGTCCCACTACCACAACCCTCAGTTTGGCTGGGGCTTAGACATGGAATGAACTCCCTATGCCTAAGCCAACCCACGAAACGGGCGTGCGGGCACTCAACCGGTCGGAGAGGCAGAATGCGCAAGCCAGGGATCGGATTGGTACCCCCTATGTGCTGTCGATCCTACTGCTGCAACCCTCGGTCCGGTTGGATCTTAGACTGGGAATGAACTCTGTATGCTTAAACTGGGGATGAACTCTGTATGTCTAAGTCAACCCATGAAACAAGCATGTGGGCGCTCTACCGATCGGAGAGGTCGGTCGGAAAGGCAGAATGCGTAAGCCGGGGATCAGCCTGGTCCCCCCTGTGTGCTGCCGATCCTGCTGCTGGTCCTATGGCCGTAACCCTCGGTTCAATCTGATCTTAGACTGGGAATGAACTCCGTATGCTTAGACATGGAATGAACTCCATATGCCTAAGCCAACCCACGAAATGAGCGTACGGGTGCTCAGCCAGTCGGAGAGGTAGAATGTGCAAGTCGGGGATCGGCCCGGTCCCCCCATGCGTGCTGTCAACGCTAGTGCTGCAACCCTTGATTCGGTTCGATCTTAGACTGGGAATGAACTCCGTATGCCTAAGTCAACCAATGAAATAAGCGTTTAGGCATTGAGCTGATCGGAGAGGCATAATGCGCAAGTCGGGGATCAACCCCATCCCCCTCTGCGTGCTGCCGATCCCGCTGCCACAACCCTCGGTTCGACTGGGGCTTAGACATGGAATGAACTCCCTATGCCTAAGCCAACCCATGAAACGGGCGTACGGGTGCTCAGCTGGTTGGAGAGGCAGAATTCACAAGCCAGGGATCGGCCCGGTCCCCCCTGCATGCTGTCGATCCTACTGCTGAAACCCTCGGTTCGATCCGATCTTAGACTGGGAATGAACTCCATATGCTTAGATTGGGGATGAACTCCGTATGCCTAAGTCAACCCATAAAATGAGCGTGCGGGCGCTCAACTGGCTGGAGAGGCATAATGCAAAAGTCAGGTATCAGCTCGGTCCCTCTCTGCATGCTCCAAATCCTACTGCCGGTTCTGCTGCCACAACCCTTGGTTCGACTGGGGCTTAGACATGGAATGAACTCCGTATGCCTAAGCCAACCCATGAAATGAGCGTGCGGGCACTCAGCGGACCGGAGAGGCAGAATGCATAAGCCAAGTCCCCCTCAACGTGCTGTCGATCCTACTGCCGATCCTGTTGTCACAACCTTCAGTTAGGTCCGATCCTAGACTGGGAATGAACTCTGCGTGCTGTTGGTCCTACTGCCACAACCCTCGGTCCGATTGGGGCTTAGACATGGAATGAACTCCCTATGCCTAAGCAAACCACGAAACGGGATTGCGGGAGTTCAGCCGGTCGGACAGGCAAAATGCGCAAGCCAGGGATCGACCCTGTCCCCCCTACGTGCTACCGATCCTGCTGTCGCAACACTCGGTTCGATCCGATCTTAGACTGGGAATGAACTCTGTATGCTTAGACTGGGGATGAACTCCGTGTGCCTAAGTCAACCCACAAAACGAGCGTGCGAATGCTCAGCCGACCAAAGAGGCAGAATGCGCAAGCCAGGGAACAAACGAGTGGTAGGTGGGTTCAAGCACATCTACATATTTCTGCCATGCCAATGCCATTTTTATGGCTTGTAAATTCATACAATGGTCCCCTACGCCTTCATGTGAAGATTCGTGGCAAGATGACCCGTTTTCTATTTTTCACAATTTTGGAAGCTTTTTGCGGTTTGGGAGTTTTTAAAATTTTTTTAGAAAGAGTTTTGTCCCCAAATTTGGTAGATGTGATCCTTGTATTTTTTTTGGCATGCACAAAAAAATTCAGCTAAAAACTCGAAATGGATAAGATTTGTGACCGATTGAAAATGGTGTCCCCATTTTAGACACTTTAATGGCTACTGGCAGCAAACCTATAAAATCTCAAATGCTCTTTAAGGGGGTGTGAGTTCTTGAGGTTTGATGAGGGATAGGGGCCAATATAAGGTCCAAGTACCAGCACCCATCGCACATCATGTGCGCACACCCCCCGGCCCCCCAATCGCCAAAACCCCCAATATCGTCGGTTAGGTTGTCCGACGATGGTGCCCCGGGCGAAAAAAATGTGGCACCAGCACATGCCCAAGCCCAGCATGTGTAACATGGCTCAAAATCTTAGACTGGGAATGAACTCCGTATGCTTGGACATGGAATGAACTCCGTATGCCTAAGCCAACCCATGAAATGAGCGTGCGGGCGCTCAACCGGCTGGAGAGGCAGAATGTGCAAGCCGAGGATCGGCTCGATCCCCGGCTATGTGCTGCCGATCTTGCTGCTAGAACCCTTGGTGTGGCTGGGGCTTAGACATGGAATGAACCCCCTATGCCTAAGCCAACCCACGAAACGGGCGTGCGGGCGTTCAGCCAACCGGAGAGGCAGAATGCGCAAGCCGGGGATCAGCCCGGTCCCCCCTGCGTGCTGCCAATCTTGCTGCCACAACCCTCGGTTTGGTTTGATCTTAGACTGGGAATGAACTCTATATGCTTAGACTGGGGATGAACTCCGTATGCCTAAGTCAACCCATGAAACGAGCATACGGGCGCTCAGCCAATCGAAGAGGCAAAATGCGCATGCCGAGGATCAGCTCAGTCCTCGCTACGTGCTACCAATCCTGCTGCTGGTCCTGCTATCGTAAGCCTCGATCCGGTTTGATCTTAGACTGGAATGAACTCTGTATGCTTGGACATGGAATGAACTCCATATGCCTAAGCCAACCACGAAATGAGTGTGCAGGCGCTCAGTCGATCGGAGAGGCAGAATGCGTAAGTCGGGGATCGGCCCGATCCTGCCCTTCGTGCTGTCGATCCTGCTGCCGTAACCATCAGTCTGGTTTGATCTTAGACTAGGAATGAACTCCGTATGCCTAAGTCAATCCATGAAACCAGTGTTCGAGCATTGAGCCGACCGGAGAGGCATAATGTGCAAGTCGGGGATCAGCCCAGTCCCTCTCTGCGTACTGCCAGTCCCGCTACTACAACCCTCAGTCTGGCTGGGGCTTAGACATGGATTGAACTCCCTATGCCTAAGCCAACCCACGAAATGGGCGTGTGGGTGCTCAGCCGACCGGAGAGGCAGAATGCGCAAGACGGGGATTGGCCCGATCCCACCTGGATGCTGTCAATCCTGCTGTCGCAACCATCAGTCCAATCCGATCTTAGACCAAGAATGAACTTCGTATGCTTAGACTGGGGATGAACTCCATATGCCTAAGTCAACCCATGAAACGAGCGTGCGGGCACTCAATCGATCGAAAAGGCGTAATGCACAAGCTAGGGATCAGCCCGATCACCCTCTGCATGCTGTCAATCCTGCTGCCACAACCCTCGGTCTGACTAGGGCTTAGACATGGAATGAACTCTGTATGCCTAAGCCAACCCACGAAACGAGCGTGCGGCGCTCAGCCGATCGGAGAGGCAGAATGCGCAAGCCGAGGATCAGCTTGGTCCCCCCTGCGTGCTGCGATCCTGCTGTTGGTCCTACTACCGCAACCCTCGATCCGGTCTGATCTTAGACTGGGAATGAACTCCGTATGCTTAGACATGGAATGAACTCCGTATGCCTAAGCCAACCCACGAAACGAGCGTGCAGGCACTCAATCGGTCGGAAAGGCAGAATACGTAAGCTGGGGATCGATCGGATCCCCTCCTACGTGCTGTCAATCCTGCTATCGGAACCCTCAGTCCGATCTGATCATAGGCTGCCAATGAACTCCCTATGCCTCAGTCAACCCACGAAACGAGCGTGCGGGCATTGAGCCGACTGGAGAGGCATAATGCGCAAGCCGGGGATCGACCCAATCCCCCTCTGCATGTTATCGGTCCTGCTGCCACAACCCTCGGTCTGACTGGGGTTTAGACATTGAATCAACTCCCTATGCCTAAGCCAACCCAAAAAACGGGCATGCTGGCGCTCAACCGACCAGAAAGGTAGAATGCGTAAGCTGGGGATCGGTTCGGTCCCCCTTATGTCCTGTCGATCCTACTACCGCAACCCTCGGTCTGGTTCGATCTTAGACTAGGAATGAACTCCATATGCCTAAGTCAACCCATGAAATGAGCGTGCGGACGCTCAGCTGACCAGAGAGGCAGGATGCATAAGCCGGGGATCGAACGGGTGGTAGGTGGGTTCAAGCACATTGTCATATTTTTACCATGCCAATGCCATTTTTATGGCTTGTAAATTCATACAACGGTCCCCTATGCCTTCCTGTGAAGTTTCGTGGCAAGACGACCCGTTTTCTATTTTTCACAATTTTTGAAACTTTTTACGGTTCGGGATTTTTGAAAATTTTTTTAGAAAGAGTTTTGTCCCCAAATTTGGTAGAGGTTATACTTGTATTTTTGTTGGCATGCAAAAAAACATTCAGCTAAAAATTGAAGTGGAGAAGATTTTGTGACCGTTTGAAAAAAGTGTCCCCATGTCAGACACTTTAATGGCTACTGACAGCAAACCTATAAAATCTCAAATGCTCTTTAAAGGGGTGTGAGTTCTCGAGGTTCGATGAGGGATAGGGTGCCAATATAAGGGCCAAGTACCAGCACCCATCGCACATCATGTGTGCACACCCCCCGGCCCCCCCAATCGTCGAACCCCCAATGCCGTCGGTTAGGCTCTCCGACGATGCTCTGGCGATGGTGCCCCGAGCGAAAAAAATGCAATACCAGCACATGCTTAGACATGGAATGAACTTCGTATGCTTAGACATGGAATGAACTCTGTATGCCTAAGCCAATTCACAAAATGAGCATTCAGGCGCTCAGCCGGTCGGAAAGGCAGAATGCGCAAGCCGGGGATCGACCCGGTCTCCCCCAATGTGCTGTCGATCCTACTGTCGCAACCCTCGATCTGATCCAATCTTAGACTGGGAATGAACTCCGTATGCATAAGTCAACCCACAAAATGAGCGTGCGGGCGCTCAGCCGGTCGAAAAGGCATAATGCATAAGCCAGGGATTGGCCCGATCCCTCTCTACGTGCTGTCGGTCCCGCTGCCACCACCCACAGTCCGACTGGGGCTTAGACATGGACTGAAATCGCTATGCGTAAGCCAACCCACGAAACGGGCATGCAGGTGCTCAGTCAGTCGGACAGGCAGAATGTACAAGCCGAGGATCAGCCCGGTCCCCCCTCGTGCTTTCGATCCTGCTACCGTAACCTTCGATCCGGTTCGATCTTAGACTGGGAAAGAACTCTATATGCTTAGACTGGGGATGAACTCCGTATGCCAAAGTCAACCAATGAAACGAGCGTACGGGTGCTCAACTGATCGAAGAGGCTGGTCGAAGAGGCATAATGCGTAAGTCAGGGATCAGCTCGGTCCCCCTCTGTGTGCTGTCGATCCCGCTACCACAACCCTCCTTTCGACTGGGGCTTAGACATGGAATGAACTCCGTATCCCTAAGCCAACCCATGAAACGAGCGTGCGGGCTTTCAACTGGTCAGAGAGGTAGAATGCGCAAGCCAGGGATCGGCTGTCTATCCTGCTGCTGCAACCCGTGGTCCAATCCGATCTTAGACTGGGAATGAACACTATATGCTTAAACATGGAATGAACTCCGTATGCCTAAGCCAACCCACGAAATGAGCGTGCAGGCGCTCAATCGACCGGAGAGGCAGAATGCGCAAGCCAGGGACCAACCCAATCCCCCCTGCGTGCTGTCGATCCTGCTGTCGCAACCCTTGATCCAGTCTGATCTTAGACTGGAAATGAACTTCGTATGCCTAAGTCAACCCACAAAATTAGCATGCGGACGTTGAGCTGGCAGGAGAGGCATAATGCACAAGCCGAGGATCAGCCCATTCCCTTCTACGTGCTGTCGGTCCCGCTGCCACAACCCTTGGTCCGGTTGGGGCTTAGACATGGAATGAACTCCCTATGCCTAAGCCAACCCACGAAACGGGCGTGCGGGCGCTCAGTCGGTCGGAGAGGCAGAATGCGTAAGCCGAGGATCGGCTCGATCCCTCTAGCATGCTACCGATCCTGTTGTCGCAACCCTCGATCCGGTCTGATCTTAGACTGGGATTGAACTCTGTATGCCTAGACTAGGGATGAACTTTGTATGCCTAAGTCAACCCGTGAAACGAGCGTGCGGGTGCTTAGCCGACCAGTGAGGTAGGATGCATAAGCCGGGGATCAAACGGGTGGTAGATGGGTTAAGGCACATCTTCATATGCCTCTGCATGCTGTCAGTCCCGCTGCCACAACCCTCAGTCTAACTGGGGCTTAGACATGGAATGAACTCCCTATGCCTAAGCAAACCCACGAAACAGGCGTGCGAGGGTTCAGCCGGTCGGACAGGCAAAATGCGCAAGCTGGGGATCGGCCCTACCCCCTTGACGTGCTGCTGATCCTGCTGCCGCAACACTCGGTCCGGTGCCATCTTAGATTGGGAATGAACTCTATATGCTTAGACTAGGGATCAACTCTGTGTGCCTAAGTCAACCCACAAAACGAGCGTACGGACGCTCAGCCAACCAAAGAGACAGGATGCGCAAGCCAGGGATCAAACAAGTGGTAGGTGGGTTCAAACACATCTTCATATTTCTGCCATTCCAATGCCATTTTTATGGCTTGTAAATTCATAATATGGTCCCCTAAGCCTTCATGTGAAGTTTTGTGGCAAGACAACCCGTTTTCTATTTTTCTTGATTTTTGAAACTTTTTGCGGTTTGGGATTTTTTTCAAATTTTTTTAGAAAGATTTTTGTCCCCAAATTTGGTATAGGTGATCCCTATATTTTTCTTGGCATGCAAAAAAAATGCAGCTAAAAACTCAAAGTGTAGAAGATTTTGTGACCGTTTGAAAAAAGTGTCCCCATTTCAGACTCTTTAATGGCTACTGGCAGAAAACCTATAAAATCTCAAATGCTCTTTAAGGGGGTGTGAGTTCTCGAGGTTTGATGAGGGATAGGGGGCCAATATAAGGGTCAAGTACCAGCACCCACCGCACATCATGTGCGCACACCCCCCGGCCCCCCCAATCGTCGAAACCCCCATTACCGCCGATTAGGCTCTGCGATGATGCTCCTACGATGCTCTGGCGATGATGCCCCGGGCGGAAAAAATGTGGCACCAGCACATGCTCGAGCCCAGCATGTGCACCGTGGCTCAAAATCTTAGATTGGGAATGAACTCCGTATGCTTAGAGATGGAATGAACTCCGTATGCCTAAGCCAACCCATGAAACGAGCGTACGGGCGCTCAGCCAACCGGAGAGGCAGAATGCACAAGCCGAGGATTGGCCCAGTCCCCCCCTGCGTGCTGTCGATCTTGCTGCCGTAGCCCTCGGTGCGGTCTGATCTTAGAGTAGGAATGAACTCCATATGCATAAGTCAACCCACGAAACGAGCGTGTGGGCATTGAGCTGGCCGAAGATGCGTAATGCGCAAGTCGAGGATTGGCCCGGTCCCCCTCTGCGTGCTACCAGTCCCACTGCCACAACCCTCTGTCCGGCTGGGGCTTAGACATAGAATGAACTCCCTATGCCTAAGCCAGCCCAAGAAATGGGCATGCGGGCGCTCAGCAGGTCGGAGAGGCAAAATGCACAAGCCGAGGATCGACCCGGTCCCCTCTGCGTGCTACCAATCTTGCTACCGCAACCCTCAATCCGATCTGATCTTAGACTAGGAATGAACTTTATATGCTTAGACTAGGGATGAACTCCGTATGCTTAAGTCAATCCACAAAACGAGCATGCGGGCGCTCAGCCAGTCGGAGAGGCTGGCCGGAGAGGCATAATGCGCAAGCTGGGGATCAACCCGATCCCTCTCTGTATGCTACTAATCCTGCTGTAGGTCTCGCTGCCACAACCCTTGGTCCAGTTGGGGCTTAGACATGGAATGAACTCCGTATGCCTAAGCCAACTCACGAAACGAGTGTACAGACGCTCAATCGATCAGAGAGGCAGAATGCGTAAGTTGGGGATCAACACAGTCCCCCCCTGCGTGTGGTCGATCTTGCTGTTGGTCCTACTATTGCGACCCTCGATTCGGTCCGATCTTAGATTGGGAATGAACTCCTATGCTTAGACATAGAATGAACTCTGTATGCCTAAGCCAACCCACGAAACGAACGTGCGGGCGCTCGATCGACCGAAGAGGCAGAATGTGCAAGCCGAGGATTGGCCTGGTTCCCTCTGTGTGTTGTCGATCCTGGTGCCACAACCCTCAGTCCGGTTCAATCTTAGACTGGGAATGAACTCCGTATGCCTAAGTCAACCCACGAAATGAGCGTGCGGGCACTGAGCCGGTCGGAGAGGCATAATGTGCAAGCCGAGGATCAACCCGATCCCCCTTTGCGTGCTGTCAGTCCTGCTGCCACAACCTTCAGTCTGGCTAGGGCTTAAACATGGAATGAACTCCCTATGCCTAAGCCAAACCATGAAACGGGCGTGCGGGCGCTCAGCCGACCAGGGAGGCAGAATGCCCAAGCCGAGGATCAGCCCTGTCCCCTCTACGTGCTGTCGATCCTGCTGCCACAACCCATGCTCTGATCCGATCTTAGACTGGGAATGAACTCTGTATGCTTAGACTCAACCCATGAAACGAGCGTGTGGACGCTCAGCCGACCAGAAAGGCAAGATGTGCAAGCCGGGGATCGAACAGGTGGTTGTTGGGTTCAAGCACATCTTCATATTTCTACCTTGCCGATGCCATTTTTATGGCTTGTAAATTCATACAATGGTCCCCTATGCCTTCATGTGAAGTTTCGTGGCAAGACGACCCGTTTTCTATTTTTCAGGATTTTTGAAACTTTTTACGGTTCGAGATTTTCTTAAACCTTTTTAGAAAGTGTTTTGTCCCCAAATTTGGTATCCTTGTATTTTTATTGGCATGCACAAAAAAATTCAGCTAAAAACTCAAAGTGGAGAAGATTTTGTGATCGTTTGAAAAAAGTGTCCCCATTTTGGACACTTTAATGTCTACTGGCAGCAAACCTATAAAATCTCAAATGCTTTTTAAGGGGGTGTGAGTTCTCGAGGTTCGATGAGGGATAGGGGGCCAATATAAGGGCCAAGTACCAGTACCCATCACACATCATGTTCGCACACCCCCCGGCCCCCCCAATCATTGGAACCCCCAATGCCGTCGGTTAGGCTCTCTGGCGATGATCCGACAATGGTGCCCCGAGCGAAAAAAATGTGGCACCAGCACATGTCCGAGCCCAGCATGTGCACCGTGACTCAAACTCTTAGATTGGGAATGAACTCCGTATGCTTAGACTGCGGATGAACTCCATATGCCTAAGTCAACCCACGAAATGAGCGTGCAGGCGTTCAGCCGGCTAGAGAGGTCGGTCAGAGAGGCAGAATGTGCAAGCCGAGGATCGGCCCAGTCCCCCCTGCATGCTACCGATCCTGCTACTGGTCTTGCAGTCGTAACTCTCAGTCCGGTCTGATCTGAGACTGGGAATGGACTCCGTATGCTTAGACAAGGAATGAACTCCGTATGCCTAAGCCAACCCATGAAACGAGCGTACGGGCACTCAGCTGATCGGAGAGGTAGAATGCGCAAGCCAGGGATCGACCCGGTCCCCCCTGCGTGCTATCAATCCTGCTGCCACAATCCTCAATTCGATCCGATGTTAGACTGGGAATGAACTCTGTATGCCTAAGACAACCCACGAAATGAGCGTTCAGGCATTGAGCCAATCGGAGAGGCATAATGTGCAATGCCGGGGATCGGCCCAGTCCCCTTCTGCATGCTGCCGGTCCTGCTACCACAACCCTCGATCCAGCTGGGGCTTAGACATGGAATGAACTCCCTATGCCTAAGCAAACCACGAAACGGGCGTGCAGCCGTTCAGCTGGTCGGACAGGCAGAATACGTAAGTCGAGGATCAGCTCGGTCCCCCCTGCATGCTATCGATCTTGCTACCGTAAACCTCAGTCTGGTTCGATCTTAGACTGGGAATGAACTCCGTATGCTTAGACTGGGGATGAACTCCGTATGCCTAAGTCAACCCATGAAACGAGCGTACAGGCATTGAGCCGATCGAAGAGGCATAATGCGCAAGTCGGGGATCAGCCCGATCCCTCTCTGGGTGCTGTCGATCCCGCTGCCACAACCATCGATCTGACTGGGGCACAGACATGTAATGAACTCCCTATGCCAAAGCCAACCCACGAAACGGGCACGCAGGCACTCAGTCGACCGAAAAGGCATAATGTGCAAGCCGGGGATCGGCCCGATCCCCCCTACGTGCTTTTAATCCTGTTGTCGCAACCCTCGATCCGGTCTGATCTTAGATTGGGAATGAACTCCGTATGCTTGGACTGGGGATGAACTCCGTATGCCTAAGTCAAGCCATGAAACGAGCGTACAGACGCTCAGCCGACCAGAGAGGTAAGATGCGTAAGCCGGGGATCGAAGGGGTGGTAGGTGGGTTCGAGCACATCTTCATATTTCTGCCTTTCCAATGCCATTTTTATGGCTTGTAAATTCATACAATGGTCCCCTATGCCTTCATGTGAAGTTTCGTGGCAAGATGACCCGTTTTTTATTTTTCGTGTTTTTCAAAACTTTTTACGGTTTGGGATTTTTTAAAATTTTTTTAGAAAGATTTTTTTCCCCAAATTTGGTAGAGGTGATCCTTGTATTTTTTTTGGCATGTGTAAAAAAATTCAGCAAAAAATTCGAAGTGGAGAAGATTTTGTGATCGTTTGAAAAAAGTGTCCCCATTTCAGACACTTTAATGGCTACTGGCAGCAAACCTATAAAATCTCAAATGCTCTTTAAGGGGGTGTGAGTTCTCGAGGTTTGATGACGGATAGGGGGCCAATATAAGGGCCAAGTACCAGCACCCATCACACATCATGTGCGCAAACCCCCCCGGCCCCCCAATCACCGGAACCCCCAATACCGCCGATTAGGCTCTCCGACGATGCTCCAGCGATGGTGCCCCGTGCGAGAAAAATGTGGCACCAGCACATGCCCAAGCCCAGCATGTGCACCGTGGCTCAAACTCTTAGACTGGGAATGAACTCTGTATGCTTAGACATGGAATGAACTCCGTATGCTTTAGCCAACCCACGAAATGAACGTGCGGGTACTCAGCCGGTCGGAGAGGCAAAATGCGCAAGCTGGGGATCAGCCCGGTCCCCCTCTATGTGCTACCAATCCCGCTGCCACTACCCTCAGTCTGACTGGGGCTTAGACATGGAATGAACTCCCTATGCCTAAGCCAACCCATGAAATGGGCATACGAGCGCTCAGCCGGTCGGAGAGGCAGAATGCGTATGTCGGGATCAGTCCGGTCCCCCCCTCATTCTGGTTTGATCTTAGACTGTGAATGAACTCCGTATGCTTAGACTGAGGATGAACTCTGTATGCCTAAGTCAACCCGTGAAATGAGCGTGCGGGCGCTCAGCCGACCGAAGAGGCAGAATGTGTAAGCCGAGGATCGGCTCGATCCCCCCTGCGTGCTGTCGATCTTGCTACTGGTCCTGCTGCTGCAACCCTCGGTGTTGTCCGATCTTAGATTGGGAAGGAACTCCATATGCTTAGACGTGGAATGAACTCTGTATGCCTAAGCCAACCCACGAAACGAACGTGAGGGTGCTTAGCCAACCGGAGAGGCAGAATGCATAAGTCAGGGATCGGCTCGATCCCCACTGAGTGCTATCGATCTTGCTGCCACAACCCTCGATCTGGTCCAATCTTAGACTGGGAATGAACTTCGTATGCCTAAGTCAACCCACAAAATGAGCGTTCGGATGCTGAGCCGATCGAAGAGCTATAATGCACAAGCCGAGGATCGACCCAGTCCCCCTCTACGTTCTGTCGGTCCCGTTGCCACTACCCTCGGTCCGACTGGGGCTTAAGCATGGAATGAACTCCCTACGCCTAAGCCAACCCGTAAAACAGGCGTGTGAGTGCTCAGTCTACCGGAGAGGCAGAATGCACAAGCCGGAGATCGGCCCGGTCTCCCCTGCGTGCTGCCGATCTTGCTGCCGCAACCCTCAGTTCGATCCAATCTTAGACTGGGAATGAACTCCATATGCTTAGACTAGGGATGAACTACGTATGCCTAAGTCAACCCATGAAACGAGCGTGCGAGCACTCAGCCGATCAGAGAGGCATAATGCATAAGCCGAGGATCAGCACGATCCCCCTCAGTGTGCTACCGATCCCGTTGTCGGTCCTGCTGCCACAACCCTCGGTCCGACTGGGGCTTACACATGGAATGAACTCCGTATGCCTAAGCCAACCCATGAAATGAGCGTGCGGGCACTCAATCGACTGAGAGGAAAAATGCGCAAGCCAGGGATCGACCTAAACCCCTCCTGCGTGCTGTCGATCTTGCTGCTGGTCCTGCTACCACAACCCTCAGTCTTGTTCGATCTTAGACTGGGAATGAACTCCGTATGCTTAGACATGGAATGAACTCCGTATGCCTAAGGCAACCCACGAAATGAGCGTATGGGTGTTTAGCTGGCCGGAGAGGTAGAATACGTAAGCCGGCCGGACCCCACTCCGTCCTGTTGATCCTGCTGCCGTAACACTTGGTCTGGCCTGATCTTAGACTGGGAATAAACTCCGTATGCCTAAGTCAACCCACGAAACGAGCGTGCGGGTGCTCAGTCGGCCGGAGAGGCAGAATGCGCAAGCCGGGGATCAGCTCGGTCCCCTTCTGTGTGTTGCCGGTCTGACTGCCACAACCCTTGGTCCTGCTGGGGCTTAGACATGGAATGAGCTGGGGCTTAGACATGGAATGAACTCCCTATGCCTAAGCCAACCCATGAAATGGGCGTACAAGCGCTCAACCGATCGGAGAGGTAGAATGCACAAGCCGGGGATCGATCCGGTCCACCCTGTGTGCTACCGATCCTACTGCCACAACCCTCGGTCAGGTTTGATCTTAGACTGGGAATGAACTCTGTATGCTTAGACTAGGGATGAACTCTGTATGCCTAAGCCAACTCACGAAATGAGCGTGTGGGTGCTCAGTCGATCGAAGAGGCAGAATGCATAAGTTGGGGATCGACCCGATCCCCCTACGTCCTACCGATCTTGCTGCTAGTCCTGCTGTCGTAACCCTCGGTCCGGTCCAATCTTAGACTGAGAATGAACTCCGTATGCTTAGACATGGAATAAACTCCGTATACCTAAGCCAACCCACGAATCGAGCGTACGGGGGCTCAGCCGATCGGAGAGGCAGAATGTACAAGTCGAGGATCGACCCGATCCCCCCTGCATGCTGTCGATCCTACTGCTGCAACCCTCGGTCTGGTACGATCTTAGACTGGGAATGAACTCTGTATGCCTAAGCCAACCCACGGAATAAGCGTTTGGGCGTTGAGCTGGCCGGAGAGGCATAATACGCAAGCCGGGGATCGGCTCGGTCCCCCTCTGCGTGCTACCGGTCCCGCTGCCACAACCCTCGATCTGGCTGGGGCTTAGACATGGAATGAACTCCCTTTGCCTAAGCCAACCCATGAAATGGGCGTGCGGGCACTCAATTGATCGGAGAGGCAGAATGCGCAAGCCGAGGATCGGCTCGATCCCCCTGCGTGCTACCGATCCTACTATCGTAACCCTCAAACTGGTCTGATCTTAGGCTGGGAATGAACTCCGTATGCTTAGACTGGGGATGAACTCTGTATGCCTAAGTCAACCCACGAAACGAGCCTACGGGCGCTCAGTCGACCAGAGAGGCTGGTCAGAGAGGCATAACGCATAACCGAGGAACAGCCCGATCCCCCTCTGCGTGCTGTCGATCCCGCTGCCAGTCCTACTGCCACAACCCTCGGTCTGACTGGGGCTTAGACATGGAATGAACTCCGTATGCCTAAGCCAACCCACGAAATGAGCGTGCGGGCGTTCAGCCGGTCAGAGAGGCAGAATGCGCAAGCCAAAGATCAGCCCGATCCCTCCTATTTGCTACCGATCTTGATGTTGGTCCTGCTACTGCAACCCTCAGTCCAGTTCGATCTGAGACTGGGAATGAACTCTGTATGCTTAGGCATGGAATGAAGTTCGTATGCCTAAGGCAACCCTCGAAATGAGTGTGCGAGCGCTGAGCCGGCCCGATCCCCCTGTGTGCTATCGATCCTGCTGCCGTAACCCTCAGTCCGACCTGATCTTAGATTTGGAATGAACTCCGTTTGCCTACGTTAACCCATGAAACGAGCGTGTGGGCGCTGAGCCGGTCGAAGAGGCATAATGCGCAAGCCAGGGATCGGTTTGATCCCCCTCTGCGTGCTATCGGTCCCGCTGTCGGTCCCGTTGCCACAACCCTCGATTCGGTTAGGGCTTAGACATGGAATGAACTCCCTATGCCTAAGCCAACCCACAAAATGGGCGTGCGAGCACTCAGCCGGTCGGAGATGCAGAATGCGCAAGCCAGGGATCGGCCCGATCCCCCCTGCGTGCTGCCAATCCTGCTTTCGCAACCCTCGGTCCGATTCGATCTTAGACTGGAATGAACTTTGTATGCTTAGACTGGGGATGAACTCTGTTTGCCTAAGTCAACCCATGAAATGAGTGTGCGGACGCTCAACCAACCTGAGAGGCAGGATGTGCAAGCCGGGGATCGAATGGGCGGTTGGTGGGTTCAAGCACATCTTCATATTTCTGCCATGCCAATGCCATTTTTATGGCTTCTAAATTCATACAATGGTCCCCTATGCGTTCATGTGAAGTTTCGTGGCAAGACGACCCGTTTTCTATTTTTCACAATTTTTGAAACTTTTTACGGTCTGGGATTTTTTAAAAGTTTTTTAGAAAGAGTTTTGTCCCCAAATTTGGTAGAGGTGATCCTTGTATCTTTGTTGGCATGCACAAAAAAATTCAACTAAAAACTCGAAGTGGAGAAGATTTTGTGACCGATTGAAAAAAGTGTCCCCATTTTAGACACTTTAATGGCTACTGGCAGCAAACCTATAAAATCTCAAATGCTCTTTAAGGGGTGTGAGTTCTCGAGGTTTGATGAGGGATAGGGGGCCAATATAAGGGCCAAGTACCAGCACCCATCGCACATCATGTGCGCACACCCCCGGCCCCCCAATCGCCAGAACCCCCAATGCCGCCGGTTAGGCTCTCCAACGATGCTCCGACGATGGTGCCTCAGGTGAAAAAAATGCGGCACTAGCACATGCCCGAGCCCAGCATGTGCATCGTGGCTCAAACTCTTAGACTGGGAATGAACTCCGTATGCTTAGACATGGAATGAACTCCGTATGCCTAAGCCAACCCACAAAACAAGTGTGCGGGCGCTCAGTCAACTGAAAAGGCAGAATGCATAATCCGAGGATCGACCCATTCCCCCTCTGCGTGCTATCGATCCCACTGCCACAACCCTCGGTCCAGCTGGGGCTTAGACATGGAATGAACTCCCTATGGCTTACCCAACCCATGAAATGCGCGTGCAGGCGCTCAGCTGACCTGAGAGGCAGAATGCGTAAGCCGGGGATCGGCCTGGTCCCCCCTGCATGCTACCAATCCTATTGTCGCAACCCTCGATCTAGTTCGATCTTAGACTGGGAATGAACTCCGTATGCTTAGACTGGGGATGAACTCCGTATGCCTAAGTCAACCTACGAAACGAGCATACTGGCGCTCAAGCGATCGGAGAGGTCGACCAGAGGGGCAGAATGCGTAAGTCGAGGATCGACCCGGGCCCCCTTACATGCTGTCGATCCTACTGCTGGTCCTACTGTCGCAACCCTCGGTTCGGTCCGATCTTAGACTGGGAATGAACTCCGTATGCTTAGACATGGAATGAACTCCGCATGCCTAAGCCAACCCATGAAACGATCGTGCGGGCGCTCTGTTGGCTGGAGAGGCAGAATGCAAAAATCAGAGACCGGCTCGGTCCCCCCTACATGATGTCGATCGTACTGCCGCAATCGTCGATCCAATCTTTGACTGGAAATGAGCTTCGTATGCCTAAGTCAACACACGAAATGAGCGTTCGGGTGCTGAGCCGGCTGGAGGGGCATAATGCGCAAGCCAGTGATCGGCTTGATCCCCCTTTGCATGCTGGCGGTCCCACTGCCACAACCCTCGGTCCGACTGGGGCATAGACATGGAACGAACTCCTTATGCTTAAGCAACCCAAGAAAGGGGCGTGCGGGCGCTCAACCAACCAGAGAGGCAGAATGCGCAAGCTGGTTTGATCTTAGACTGGGAATAAACTTCGTATGCTTAAACTGTGCATCAACTCCATATGCCTAAGTTAACCCACGAAACGAGCGTGCGGGCACACAGCCAGTCGAAGAGGTTGGTCGGAGAGGCATAATGCACAAGTTGGGGATCAGCCCAATCCCCCTCTGCGTGGTGCCGATCCCACTGTCGGTCCTACTACGACAACCCTCGATTCGACTGGAGCTTAGACAGGGAATGAACTCCCTATGCCTAAGCCAATGCATGAAACGTGTGTTTGGGTGCTCAACCGGCCGGAAAGGCTGAATGCGTAAGTTGGGGATCGGTTCGGTCCCCCCTGCATGCTGTCGATCCTGCTGCCCCAACCCTCGCTCCTCTCTAATCTTAGACTGGGAATGAACTCCATATGCTTAGACTGGGGATGAACTCCATATGCCTAAGTCAACCCACGAAAAGAGCGTGCGGGCGCTCAACTGACCAGAGAGGCATAATGCACAAGCCGGGGATCAGCCCAGTCCCCCTCTGCGTGCTATCGATCCTGCTACCACAACCCTTGGTCCGGCTAGGGCTTAGACATGGAATGAACTTTGTATGCCTAAGCGAACCCATGAAATGAGCGTACGGGTGCTCAACCGGTCGGAGAGGCAGAATGCGCAAGCCGAGGATCGGCCTGATCCCCCCTCGCGTGCTGTCGATCCTGCTGCTGGTCCTGCTGCCGCAACCCTCGGTCCGGTTGGATCTTAGACTAGGAATGAACTCCGTATGCTTAGAAATGGAATGAACTCCATATGCCTAAGCCAACCCACGAAATGAACGTGTGGGCGCTCAATCGGTCGGAGAGGCAGAATACGTAAGTCGAGGACCGGCCCGATCCCCCCTGCGTGCTATCGATCTTGCTACCGCAACCTTCAGTTTGGCCTGATCTTAGACTGGGAATGAAGTCCGTACGCCTAAGTCAACCCACGAAATGAGCGTACAGAACTGACCTGGCTGTAGAGGCATAATGCGCAAGCCGAGGATCGATCCGATCCCCCTCTGCATGTTGTCAGTCTCACTGCCACAACCCTCGGTCTGACTGGGGCTTAGACATGGAATTAACTCCCTATGCCTAAGCCAACCGATGAAACGGGCGTACGGGTACTCAGTTGGCAGGAGAGGCAGAATGCGCAAGCCGGGGATTGACTTGGTCCCCCTTGCGTGCTGTCGATCCTACTGCCGCAACCTTCGATCCGATCCGATCTTAGATTGGGAATGAACTCTATATGCTTAGACTGGGGATGAACTTCGTATGCCTAAGTCAACCCACGAAACGAGCGTGTGGACGCTCAGCTGACCAAAGAGGCAGGATGCGTAAGCCGAGGATCGAACGGGTGGTAGGTTCAAGCACATCTTCATATTTCTGCTGTACCAATGCCATTTTTTTGGATTGTAAATTCATACAATGGTCCCCTACGCCTTCATGTGAAGTTTCGTGGCAAGACGACCCGTTTTCTATTTTTCACAATTTTTGAAACTTTTTGGGGTTCGGGATTTTTTAAAACTGTTTTAGAAAGAGTTTTGTCCCTAAATTTGGTAAAGGTAATCCTTGTATTTTTTTTAGCATGCACAAAAAACTTCAGCTAAAAACTCGAAGTGGACAAGATTTTGTGACCATTTGAAAAAAGTGTCCCCATTTCAGACACTTTAATGGCTACTGGTAGCAAACCTATAAAATCTCAAATGCTCTTTAAGGGGGTGTGAGTTCTCGAGGTTTGATGAGGGATATGGGGCCAATATAAGGGCCAAGTACCAGCACCCATCGCACATCATGTGTGCACACCCCACGGACCCCCCAATCGTCGGAACCCCCAATGCCGTCGATTAGGCTCTCCGATGATGCTCCGACGATGGTGCCCCAGGCGAAAAATATGTGGCACTAGCACATGCCCGAGCCCAGCATGTGCATCATGGCTCAAACTCTTAGACTGGGAATGAACTCCGTATGCTTAGACATGGAATGAACTACACATGCCTAAGCCAACCCACGAAACGAGCGTGCGGGCGCTCAGTCGGTCGGAGAGGCAGAATGCTCAAGCTCGGGATTGGCCTGTTCCCCCCTGTGTGCTGTCGATCCTGCTGCTGCAACCCTCAGTCTGGTCCGATCTTAGACTGGGAGTGAACTCTGTATGCCTAAGTCAACCCATGAAACGAGCGTGCGGGCGCTGAGCTAGCCGAAGAGGCATAATGCGCAAGTCAGGGATCGGCTTGATCCCCCTCTGCGTGCTGCCAGTCCCGCTGCCACAACCCTCGGTCCCACTAGGGCTTAGACATGGAAGGAACTCCCTATGCCTAAGCCAACCCATGAAACGGGCGTACGGGTGCTCAGTTGATCGGAGAGGTAGAATGTGCAAGTCAGAGATCGGCCCGGTCCCTTCGGGTGCTACCGATCCTGCTGTCGCAACCCTCAGTCCGATTCAATTTTAGACTGAGAATGAACTTCGTATGCTTAGACTGGGGATGAACTCCGTATGCCTAAGTCAATCCACCAAATGAGTGTACGGGCGCTTAGCCGGAAGGAGAGGCCGGCTGGAGAGGCATAATGCGCAAGTCACGGGGATAGCCTGATCCCTCTCTGCGTGCTACCGATCCCACTGCCAGTCCTGCTGCCACAACCTTCGGTCCGGTTGGGGCTTAGATATGGAATGAACTCCCTATGCCTAAGCCTACCCACGAAACGAACGTGCGGGTGCTCAGCCGGCCGGAGAGGCAGAATGCGCAAGCCGAGGATCGGCCTTATCCACCACCATGTGCTGTCGATCCTTTGTTGGCATGCACAAAAAAAGTCAGCTAAAAACTCGAAGTGGAGAAGATTTTGTGATCGTTTGAAAAAAGTGTCCTCATTCCAGACACTTTAATGGCTACTGGCAGCAATCCAATAAAACCTTAAATGCCCTTTAAAGGGGTGTGAGTTCTCGAGGTTTGATGAGGGATAGGAGGCCAATATAAGGGCAAGTACCAGCACCCATCGCACATCATGTGCGCACACCCCCCAGCCCCCCAATCGCTGGAACCCACAATGCCACCGGTTAGGCTCTCCAGTGATGCTCCGACGATGGTGCCCCGGGCAAAAAAAATATGGCACCAGCACATGCCTGAGCCCAGCATGTGCATCGTGGCTCAAAATCTTAGACTGGGAATGAACTTCGTATGCTTAGACATGGAATGAACTCCGTATGCCTAAGCCAACCCACGAAACGAGTGTGCGGGCGCTCAGTCGGTCGGAGAGGCAGAATGCGCAAGCTGGGGATCGACCCGATCCCCCCCTGTGTGTTGTCGATCCTGCTACCGTAACCCTCGATCCGGTCCAATCTTAGACTGGGAGTGAACTCCGTATGCATAAGTCAAATCACGAAACGAGCGTGCGGGCGTTGAGCCGACCGAAGAGGCATAATGCGTAAGTCAGGGATCGGCTCGGTCCCCTTTTGTGTGCTGCCGGTCCCACTGCCATAACCCTTTGTCTGGCTGGGTCATAGACATGGAATGAACTCCATACGCCTAAGCCAACCCAGGAAACGGGCGTGCGGCCGCTCAGCCGGCTGGAGAGACAAAACGCGCAAGCCGGGGATCGGCCCGATCCCCCCTGTGTGCTGTCGATCCTGCTGTTGCAACCCTCGGTCTGATCTGATCTTACACTGAGAATGAACTCCATATGCTTAGATTGGGGATGAACTCTGTATGCCTAAGTCAACCCATAAAACGATCGTGCGGGCACTTAGCCGATCGAAGAGGCATAGTGCGCAAGCCGGGGATCAGCTCGATCCCTTCTACGTGCTACCGATCCCGCTGTCGATCCTGCTGCCACAACCCTCGGTCTGGCTAGGGCTTAGACATGGAATGAACTCTGTATGCCTAAACCAACCCATGAAATGAGTGCACGGGCACTGAACCGGTCAGAGAGGTAGAATGCGTAAGCTGGGGATCGGCCCGGTTGCCCCCTGCATGCTACCAATCCTGCTATTGGTCCTGCTGCCGCAACCCTCGGTCGGGTCTGATCTTAGACTGGGAATGAACTCTGTACACTTAGACATGGAATGAACTCCGTATGCCTAAGCCAACCCATGAAATGAGTGTGCGGGCGCTCAACCGGCTAGAGAGGTAGAATGCGTAAGCTGAGGATCGGCCAGGTCCCCCCTGCGTACTGTCGATCCTGCTATTGCAACCCTCAATCCAGACCAATCTTAGACTGGGAATGAACTTCGTATGCCTAAGTCAACCCACGAAACGAGCGTGTGGGTGCTGAGCCGGCCGAAGAGGCATAATACGCAAGATAGGGATTAGCTCGGTCCACCTCTATGTGCTATTGGTCCTGCTACCACAACCCTCAGTCTGGTTGGGGCTTGGACGTGGAATGAACTCCCTATACCTAAGCCAACCCATGAAATGGGCGTACGGGCACTCAGCCGGTCGAAGAGGCAGAATACGTAAGCCAGGGATCGGCACGGTCCCCCTACGTGCTGTCGATCCTGCTACCGCAACACTCGGTCCGGTTCGATCTTAGACTGGGAATGAACTTCGTATGTTTAGACTGGGGATGAACTCTGTAAGCCTAAGTCAACCCATGAAATGAGCATCCGAACACTAAGCCAGCCGGAGAGGCCGACCGGAGAGGCATAACGCGCAAGCCAGGGATTAGCCCAGACCCTTTCTGCGTGCTGCCGATCCCGCTCTCAGTCCTGCTGCCACAACCCTCAGTCCGATTGGGGCTGAGACATGGAATGAACTCCATATGCCTAAGCCAACCCATGAAATGAGCGTGCGGGCACTCAACCGACCAGAGAAGTAGAATGCGTAAGCCGGGGATCGGCCCGGTCACCCCTTACGTGCTCTCGATCCTGCTGCTGGTCCTGCTGTCGCAACCCTTAGTCCGGTCTGATCTTAGATAGGGAATGAACTTCATATGCTTAGACATGGAATGAACTCCATATGCCTAAACCAACCCATGAAATGAGTATGTGGGTGCTCAACCGATCGGAGAGGCAGAATACGTAAGTCAAGGATCGGCCCGGTCCCCCCTGCGTGCTATTGATCTTACTGCCGCAACCCTTGGTCCAGTCCGATCTTAGACTGGGAATGAACTCCATATCCCTAAATCAACCCACGAAATGAGCATGCAGGCGTTGAGCCCCCCGAAGAGGCATAATGCCGAAGTCGAGGATCGGCCTGGTCCCCCTCTGCGTGCTGTCTATCCCGCAGCCACAACCCTCAGTCCGACTGGGGCTTAGACATGGAATGAACTCCCTATGCCTAAGCCAACCCACGAAACGAGCGTGCGGGCGATCAGCCAACCAGAGAGGCAGAATGCGTAAGCAGGGGACCGACCCGATCCCCTCTTTTGAGCTATCGATCCTGTTGTCGCAACCCTCAGTCTGATCTGATCTTAGACTAGAAATGAACTCCGTATGACCAAGCCAACCCATGAAATAAGCATGCGGGCACCGAGCCGGTCGAAGAGGCATAATGCGCGAGCCGATCGAAGAGGCAAATTGATTGAGGATCGGCCTGATCACCCCCTGAGTGCTACCGATCCTGCTGCTGGTCTTGTTGCTGTAACCTTTAGTCCGATCTTAGACAGAGAATGAACTCCATACGCTTAAACATGGAATGAACTCCGTATGCCTAAGCCAACCCACGAAATGAGTGAGCGGGCGCTCAATCGATCGTAGAGGCAGAATGCGTAAGCCGAGGATTGACCCGGTCCCCCCTATGTGCTATCGATCTAATTCTCTCAACTCTTAGTCTGATCCTATCCTAGACTGGGAATGAACTTCATATGCCTAAGTCAACCCATGAAATGAGCGTGCGGGTACCTAATGCGTAAGTCAGGGACCGGTCCGATCCCCCTCTGCGTGCTACCGGTCCCACTGCCACAACCCTCGGTTCGGCTAGGGCTTAGACATGGAATGAACTCCCTATGCCTAAGCCAACCCACTAAACGAGCGTACGGGCACTCAGCCGGTCGGAAAGGCAAAATGTGCACCCAGTCCCCCCTGCGTACTGTCGATCCTGTTGTCGTAACCCTCGGTCCGGTTCGATCTTAGACTGGGAATGAACTCTGTATGCTTAGACTAGGGATGAACTCCGTATGCCTAAGTCAACCCATGAAACGAGCGTACGAGCGCTCAGCCGACCAGAGAGGCAGGATGCGCAAGCCGGGGATCGAACGGGTGATAGGTGGGTTCAAGCACATCTTCATATTTCTGCCATGCCAATGCCATTTTTATGGCTTGTAAATTCATACATTGGTCCCCTAAGCCTTCATGTGAAGTTTCGTGGCAAGACGAACCGTTTTCTATTTTTCACGATTTTCAAAACTTTTCACAGTTTGAGATTTTTTAAAATTTTTTTAGAAAGAGTTTTGTCCCCAAATCTATTAGAGGTGATCCTTGTATTTTTGTTGGCATGCATAAAAAAATTCAGCTAAAAAGCCGAAGTGGAGAAGATTTTGTGACCGTTTGAAAAAAGTGTCCCCATTTCAGACACTTTAATGGCTACTGGCAGCAAACCTATAAAATCTCAAATGCTCTTTAAGGGGGTGGGAGTTCTTGAGGTTTGATGAGGGATAGGGAGCCAATATAAGGGCCAAGTACCAGCACCTATCACACATCATGTGCGCACACCCCCCGACACCCTCAATCATCGGAACCTTCAATACCGCCAGTTAGGCTCTCCAGCGATGGTGCCCTGGGTGAAGAAAATGTGGCACCAGCACATGCCCGAGCCCAGCATGTGTACCATGGCTCAAAATCTTAGACAGGGAATGAACTCCGTATGCTTAGACAAGGAATGAACTCCGTATGCCTAAGCGAACCCATGAACCTAGTGTGTGGGCGCTCAGCCGGTCGGAGAGGCAGAATGCACAAGTCAGGGACCGACTCGATCCCCACTACGTGCTATCGATCCTGCTACCACAACCCTCGGTCCAGTCTGATCTTAGATTGGGAATGAACTCCGTATGTATAAGTCAACCCAAGAAACGTGTCGTGGGCGTGGGGTTGTTGAGCTGGTCGAAGAGGCATAATGCGCAAGTCGGGGATCGGCCCGATCCCCCTCTGCGTGCTGCCGATCCCGCTGCCACAACCCTTGGTCCGACTGGGGCTTAGACATGGAATGAACTCCCTATGCCTAAGCCAACCCATGAAACGGGCGTACGGGCGCTCAGCCAGCCGGAGAGGTAGAATGCACAAGCCGAGGATTAACCCGGTCCCCCCTGCGTTCTACTGATCCTGCTGTCGCAACCCTCGATCCAATCATATCTTAGACTGGGAATGAACTTCGTATGCTTAGACTGGGGATGAACTCTGTATGCCTAAGTCAACCTACGAAACGAGTGTGCGGATACTCAACCGGTCAGGGTGGTCGACCGAAGATGCATAATGTGCAAGTTGGGGATCAACCCGGTCCCCCTTTACGTGATGTCGATCCTGCTATCGATTTTGCTACCACAACCCTCGGTCCAGCTGGGGCTCAGACATGTAATGAACTCCGTATGGCAAAGGCAACCCATGAAACGAGTGTGCGGGCGCTCAGCCAGTCGGAGAGGCTGAATGCGCAAGCTGGGGATCGACCCGATCCCTCCTGTGTGCTATCGATCCTGCTGCCACAACCTTCGGTCCGTTCTTAGACTGGGAATGAACTCCATATGCTCAGACATGGAATGAACTTCATATGCCTAAGCCAACCCACGAAACAAGCGTGCAGGCGCTCAGCCAGCCGGAGAGGTAAAATGCGTAAGTCAGGGATCGACCTGGTCCTCCGCCACGTGCTGTCGATCCTGCTATCGCAAACCTCGGTCTGATCCGATCTTAGACTGGGAATGAACTCTATATGCGTAAGTCAACCCACAAAACGAGCATGCGGGTGTTGAGCTAACCGAAAAGGCATAATACGAAAGTCGGGGATCGACCCAGTTCGCCTCTGCGTACTGTCGGTCCCACTGCCACAACCCTCGATCAGGCTGGGGCTTTGACATGGAATGAACTCCCTATGCCTAATTCAACCCATGAAACGAGCGTGCGGGCGTTCAGTCAACTGGAGAGGCAGAATGCGCAAGTCAGGGATCAGCCCGATCCCCCCTGCGTGCTACCGATCCTGCTGCCGCAACCCTCGGTCCGATCCGATCTTAGACTAGGAATGAACCCCATATGCTTAGACTAGGGATGAACTCCGTATGCCTAAGTCAACCCACGAAATGAGCGTGCGGGCGCTCAGCTAACCAGAGAGGCAGGATGCGTAAGCCGAGGATCGAACGGGTGGCAGGTGGGTTCAAGCACATCTTCATATTTCTGCCATGCCAATGCCATTTTTGTGGCTTGTAAATTCATACAATGGTCCCCTACGCCTTCATGTGAAGTTTCGTGGCAAGACGACCCGTTTTCTATTTTTCATGATTTTCAAAACTTTTTGCGGTTTGAGATTTTTTAAAATTGTTTTAGAAAGAGTTTTGTCCCCAAAACTATTAGAGGTGATCCTTGTATATTTTGTTGGCATGCACAAAAAAATTCAGCTAAAAAGCCGAAGTGGAGAAGATTTTGTGACCGTTTGAAAAAAGTGTCCCCATTTCAGACACTTTAATGGCTACTGGCAGCAAACCTATAAAATCTCAAATGCTCTTTAAGGGGGTGGGAGTTCTCGAGGATTGATGAGGGATAGGGAGCCAATATAAGGGCCAAGTACCAGCACTTATCGCATATCATGTGCGCACACCCTCGGCCCCCCCAATCATCGGAACCTTCAATACCGCCAGTTAGGCTCTCCAGCGATGATGCTCCGGGTGAAAAAAATGTGGCACCAGCACATGCCCGAGCCCAGCATGTGCACCGTGGCTCAAAATCTTAGACAGGGAATGAACTCCGTATGCTTAGACAAGGAATGAACTCCGTATGCCTAAGCCAACCCATGAACCTAGCGTGTGGGCGCTCAGTCGATCAGAGAGGTAGAATGCACAAGCCGAGGAACGGCTCGGTCCCCCACTACGTGCTATTGATCTTGCTGCCACAACCCTCGGTCCGGTCTGATCTTAGACTAGGAATGAACTTCGTATGCATAAGTCAACCCACGAAACGAGCGTGGGGACGCTGAGCCGGTCGAAAAGGCATAATGGGCAAGTCGAGGATCGACCCGATCCCCCTCTGCATGCTGCCCGTCCCGCTGCCACAACCCTTGGTCCGACTGGGGCTTAGACATGGAATGAAGTCCCTATGCCTAAGCCAACCCACGAAACGGGCGTACGGGTGCTCTGCCGGCCGAAGAGGTAGAATGCACAAGCCGGGGATCAACTCGATCCCCCCTGCGTGCTGCTGATCCTGCTGTCGTAACCCTCGGTCCGGTCAGATCTTAGACTGGGAATGAACTCCGTATGCTTAGACTGGGGATGAACTCTGTATGCCTAAGTCAACCTATGAAACGAGCGTACGGATGCTCAACCGGTCAGAGAGGTTGACCAGAGAGGCATAATGTGTAAGTCGGGGATCAAGCCGGTCCCCCTCTACGTGCTGTCGATCCCGTTGTCGATTTTGCTGCCACAACCCTCGGTCCGGCTGGGGCTCAAACATGGAATGAACTCCGTATGGAAAAGGCAACCCATGAAACGAGCGTACGGGTATTCAGCCAGTCGGAGAGGCTGAATACGCAAGCCGGGGATCGACCCAGTCCCCCCTGCGTGCTGTCGATCCTGCTGCTGGTCCTGTTGCCACAACCTTCGATCCGATCTTAGACTGGGTATGAACTCCATATGCTTAGACATGGAATGAACTTCGTATGCCTAAGCCAACCCACGAAATGAGCGTGCAGGCGCTCAGCCGATCGGAGAGGCAAAATGCGCAAGTCAAGGATCGACCCGATCCCCCGCAGCATGCTGTCGATCCTGCTACTGTAAACCTCGGTCCGATCCGATCTTAGACTGGGAATGAACTCTGTATGCATAAGTCAACCCACGAAATGAGCATGTGGGTGTTGGGCTGATCGGAGAGGCATAATACGAAAGCCGAGGATCGACCCAGTTCACCTCTGCGTGCTGCCGGTCCCGCTGCCGCAACCATCGGTCCGACTGTGGCTTTGACATGGAATGAACTCCCTATGCCTAAGTCAACCCACGAAATGAGCGTGCGGGAGCTTAGCCGACCGGAGAGGCAGAATGCGCAAGTCTGGGATCGACCCGATCCCCCCTACGTGCTACCGATCCTGCTGCCGCAACCCTCGGTCCGATCCAATCTTAGACTGGGAATGAACTTCGTATGCTTAGACTGGGGATGAACTCTGTATGCCTAAGTCAACCCACGAAATGAGTGTGCGGGCACTCAGCTAACCAGAGAGGCAGGATGCACAAGCCGAGGATCGAACGAGTGGCAGGTGGGTTCAAGCACATCTTCATATTTCTGCTGTGCCAATGCCATTTTATGGCTTGTAAATTCATACAATGGTCCCCTAAGCTTTCATATGAAGTTTCATGGCAAGATGACCCATTTTCTATTTTTCATGATTTTTGAAACATTTTACGGTTCGAGATTTTTTAAAATTGTTTTAGAAAGAGTTTTGTCCCCAAATTTTGCGGTTGGTATGCACAAAAATATTTAGCTAAAAACTCGAAGTGGAGAAGATTTTGTGACCGTTTGAAAAAAGTGTCCCCATTTCAGACACTTTAATGGCTACTGGAAGCAAACCTATAAAATCTCAAATGCTCTTTCAGAGGGTCTGAGTTTTTGAGGTTTGATAAGGGATAGGGGGCCAATATAAGGGCCAACTACCAGCACCCATCGCACATCATGTGTGCACACCCCCTGGCCCTCCAATCACCGGAACCCCCAATGCCGTCGGTTAGGCTCTCCGACGATGGTGCCCCGAGCAAAAAAAATACGGCAGCAGCACATGCCCGAGCCCAGCATGTGCACCGTGGCTCAAAATCTTAGACTGGGAATGAACTCCGTATGCTTAGACATGGAATGAACTCCGTATGCCTAAGCCAACCCATGAATCAAGCGTCTAGGCGCTCAACCGGCCGGAGAGGCAGAATGCACAAGCCGGGGATAGACCCGGTCCCTCCTACGTGCTACCGAGCTGATCTTAGACTGGGAATGAACTCCATATGCCTAAGTCAACCCACAAAATGAGTGTGCGGGCGTTGAGACAACCGGAGAGGCATAATGCGCAAGCCGGGGATCGACCCGATCCCTCACTGCATGCTACCGATCCTGCTGTCCCAACCCTCGGTCCGACTGGGGCTTAGACATGGAATGAACTCCCTATGCCTAAGCCAACCTACGAAACGGGCGTGTTGGCATGCAAAAAAAAATTCAGCTAAAAACTCGAAGTGGAGAAGATTTTGTGACCGTTTGAAAAAAGTGTCCCCATTTCAGACAATTTAATGGCTACTGGCAGCAAACCTATAAAATCTGTAATGCTCTTTAAGGGGGAGTGAGTTCTCGAGGTTTGATGAGTGATATGGGGCCAATATAAGGGCCAAGTACCAGCACACATCGCACATCATGTGCGCACACCCCCTAGCCCCCCAATCGTCGAAACACCCAATGCCGTCGATTAGGCTCTCCGATGATGCTCTGGCGACGCTCCGACGATGGTGCCCCAACCATCGGTCCAATTGGGGCTTAGACATGGAATGAACACCCTATGCTTAACCGACTGGAGTGACAGAATGCACAAGCCGAGGATCGACTCGGTCCACCCTGCGTGTTACCGATCCCGCTGTCGGTCCTGCTACCACAACCCTCGGCCTGGTCTGATCTTAGACTGGGAATGAACTCCGTATGCTTAGACATGGAATGAACTGCCTATGCCTAAGCCAACCCATGAAACAAGCGTGCGGGCGCTCAGCCAGCCGAAGAGGCAGAATGCGCAAGCTGGGGGTTAGCTCGATCCCCCCTACATGCTACCGATCTTGCTGCCGCAACCCTCGGTCCGGTCCAATCTTAGACTGGGAATGAACTCCATATGCTTAGACTGGGGATGAACTCCGTATGCCTTAGTCAACTCACGAAGCGAGCATGCGAGCGCTCAGCCGATCAGAGAGGCATAATGCGTAAGCCGAGGATCAACCCGGTCCCCCCTGCGTTCTATCGTTCCTGCTGCCACAACCCTTGGTCCGGTCTGATCTTAGACTGGGAATGAACTCCATATGCATAAGTCAACCCACGAAATGAGCGTACGGGCGCTGAGTCGGCCGAAAAGGCATAACACACAAGCCGAGGATCGACCCGGTCCCTTTCTGTGTGCTGCCAGTCCCGTTACCACAACCCTCGATCCGACTGGGGCTTAGACATGAAATGAACTCCCTATGCCTAAGCCAACCCATGAAACGGATGTGCGAGCGCTCAACTGGACGAAGAGGCAGAATGCCCAAGCCGGGGATCGGCTCGGTCTCCTCTGCGTGCTATCAATCTTGCTACCGCAACCCTCGGTCCGGTTCGATCTTAGACTGGGAATGAACTCCGTATGCTTAGACTAGGGATGAACTTTATATGCCTAAGTCAACCCACGAAATGAGCATGCAAGCGCTCAGTCGGCCAGAGAGGCCAGTCGGAGAGGTAGAATGCAAAAGTCGGGGATCAGCACGATCCCTCTCTGCATGCTACTGATCCCGCTATCGGTCCAGCTATCACAACCCTGGGTCCGGCTAGGGCTTAGACATGGAATGAACTCTGTATGCCTAAGCCAACCCATGAAATGAGCGAGCGGGCATTCAGTCGATCGGAAAGGCAGAATACGTAAGCCAGGGATCAACCCGGTCCCCCCTGCATGCTGCTGATCCTGTGTTGGTCCTGCTACCGCAACCCTCAGTCTGATCCGATCTTAGACTGGGAATGAACTTCGCATGCCTAAGCCAACCCATGAAACAAGCGTGCGGGCGCTCAACCGATCGAAGAGGCAGAATGGCAAGCTACCCCAACCCTCGGTCTGGTCTGGTCTTAGACTGGGAATGAACTCCATATGCCTAAGTCAACCCACAAAATGAGCGTGTAGGCGCTGAACCGGCTGGAAAGGCATAATGCGCAAGCCAGGGATCGGCCCGATCCCCCTCTGTGTGCTGCCAGTCTTGTTGCCACAACCCTATCCGACTGGGGCTTAGACATGGAATGAATTCCCTATGCCTAAGCTAACCCACGAAACGGGCGTGCGGGCGCTCAGCCGGCTAGAGAGGCAAAATGTGTAAGCCGGGGATCAACCCGGTCCCCATTACATGCTGTCGATCCTACTATCGCAACCCTCTGTACGATCCGGTCTTAGACTGGGAATGAACTCCATAGGCTTAGACTGGGGATAAACTCCGTATGCCTAAGTCAACCCATGAAACGAGCGTGCAGGCGCTCAGCCGACCAGAGAGGCAGGATGCATAAGTCGGGGATCGAACAAGTGGTAGGTGGGTTCATGCACATCTTCATATTTCTGCCATGCCAATGCCATTTTTATGGCTTCTAAATTCATACAATGGTCCCCTAAGCCTTCATGTGAAGTTTCATGGCAAGATGACCCGTTTTCTATTTTTCATGATTTTCGAAACATTTTAGGGTTCGAGATTTTTTAAATTTTTTTAGAAAGAGTATTGACCCCAAATTTGGTAGAGGTAATCCTTGTATTTTTTTTGGCATGCACAAAAATATTCACCTAAAAACTCGAAGTGTAGAAGATTTTGTGACCGTTTGAAAAAAGTGTCCCCAATTCAGACACTTTAATGGCTACTGGCAGCAAACCTATAAAATCTCAAATGCTCTTTAAGGGGGTGTGAGTTCTTGAGGTTTGATGAGGGATAGGGGGCCAATATAAGGGCCAAGTACCAGCACCCATCGCACATCATGTGCGCACACCCCCGGCCCCCCCAAGCATCGAAACCACCAATACCGTCGGTTAGGCTCTCCGGCGATGGTGCCCCGGGCAAAAAAAATGCAGCACCAGCACATGCCCGAGCCCAGCATGTGTACCGTGGCTCAAAATCTTAGACTGGGAATGAGCTCCGTATGCTTAAACATGGGATGAACTCTGTATGCCTAAGCCAACCCATCAAACGAGCGTGCCGGCGCTCAGTCGGTCAGAGAGGCAGAATGCACAAGCTAGGGATCGGCCCGATCCCCCCCTGTGTGCTGTCGATCCTACTGTCGTAACCCTCTGTCCAGTCCAATCTTAGATTGGTAATGAACTCCGTATGCATAAGTCAACCCACGAATGAGCCGACCAAAGAGGCATAATGCGCAAGCCAGGGATCGGCTCGGTCCCTCTCTACGTGCTACCGGTCCTGCTGCCACAACCCTTGGTCTGACTGGGGCTTAGACATGGAATGAACTCCCTATGCCTAAGCCAACCCATGAAACGGGCGTGCGGGTGCTCCGTCGGTCGAAGAGGTAAAATGCACAGGCCGGGGATCGGCCTGGTCCCTCCTACGTGGTGCCAATTCTACTGTAGCAACCCTCGATCCGGTCCAATCTTAAACTGGGAATGAAGTCTGTATGCTTAGACTGGGGATGAACTCTGTATGCCAAAGTCAACCCACAAAATGAGTGTGCGGACGCTCAGCCAGCTGGAGAGGCATAATGCTCAAGCCGACGATCAGCTCGATCCCCCTTTGCGTGCTGTCGATCCTGCTACCTATCCTGCTACCACAACCCTCGGTCCGGTTGGGGCTTAGACGTGGAATGAACTTCGTATGCCTAAGCCAACCATGAAACGAGCGTACGGGAGCTCAGCCGATCGGAGAGACAGAATGCGCAAGTCGGGGATCGACCCGGTCCCCCCTACATGCTATCGATCTTGCCGCCGCAACACTCAGTCGGGTCCAATCTTATACTGGGAATGAACTTTGTATGCCTAAGTCAACCCACAAAATGAACATGCGGGCACTGAGCCGGTCGGAGAGGCATAATGCTCAAGCAGGGGATCAGCTTGGTCCCCCATTTCGTACTGTCGATCTTGCTGCCACAACCCTCGGTCTGACTGGGGCTTAGACATGGAATGAACTCCCTATGCCTAAGTCAACCCACGAAACGGGCGTACGGGCGCTCAGCCGGTCGGAGAGGCAGAATGCGTAAGCCAGGGATTGGCCTGGTCCCCCTTGCGTGCTACCGATCCTGCTGCCGCAACCCTCGGTCCAGTCTGATCTTAGACTGGGAATGAACTCCCTATGCTTAGACTGGGGATGAACTCCGTATGCCTAAGTCAACCCACGAAATGAACGTGCGGGCGCTCATTCGACCAGAGAGGTAGGATGCGCAAGTTGGGGATCAAACGGGTGGTAGGTGGGTTCAAGCACATCTTCATATTTCTGTCGTGCCAATGCCATTTTTTTGGCTTGTAAATTCATACAATGGTCCCCTAAGCCTTCATGTGAAGTTTCATGGCAAGACGACCCATTTTCTATTTTTTGCAATTTTTGAAACTTTTTACGGTTCGAGATTTTTTAAAATTTTTTTAGAAAGAATTTTACCCTAAATTTGGTAGAGGTGATCCTCATATTTTTCCTGGCATGCACAAAAAAATTCAGCCAAAAACTCTAAGTGGAGAAGATTTTGTGACCGTTTGAAAAAAGTGTCCCTATTTCGGACACTTTAGTGGCTACTGGCAGCGAACCTATAAAATCTCAAATGCTCTTTAAAGGGGTGCTAGTTCTTGACGTTTGATGAGGGATAGGGGGCCAATATAAAGGCCAAATACCAGCACCCATCACACATCATGTGCGCACACCCCCCGGCCCCCCTAATCGTCGGAACCCCCAATGCCACCGGTTAGGCTCTCCGGTGATTCTTCAACGATGCTCCGACGATGGTGCCCCGGGCGAAAAGAATGTGGCACCAGCACATGCTCAAGCCCAGCATGTGTACCATGGCTCAAAATCTTAGACTGAGAATGAACTCCATATGCTTAGACATGGAATGAACTCCGTACGCCTAAGCCAACCCACGAAACGAGCGTACGGGCGCTCAGCCGGCCGGAGAGGTAGAATGCGCAAGCCAGGGATCGGCCTAATCCCCCCCGCATGTTGCCGATCCTATTACTGGTCTTACTGCCCCAACCCTTCATCCAGTCCAATCTTAGACTGGGAATGAACTCCGTATGCTTAGACTGGGAATGAACTCCGTATGCTTAGACATGGAATGAACTCCATATGCCTAAGCCAACGCATGAAACAAGCGTGCGGGTGCTCAACCAGCCGAAGAGGTAGAATGCACAAGTCGGGGATCGGCCTGGTCCCCCTTGCGTGCTATCGATCCTACGACTGCAACCCTCGGTTCGGTCCGATATTTGACTAGGAATAAACATTGTATGCCTAAGTCAACCCATGAAACGAGCGTGCAGGCGTTGAGTCGATCGGAGAGGCATAACGCGTAAGTTAGGGATCGGCTCGGTCCCCCTTTGCGTGCTGCTGGTCCTGCTACCACAACCTTCAGTCTGGCTGGGGCTTAGACATGGAATGAACTTCGTATGCCTAAGCCAACCCACGAAACGAGCGTGCGGGTGCTCAGCCAGTCGGAAAGGCAGAATGTGCAGGTCAGAGACCAGCCCGGTCCCCCCTGTGTGCTGTCGATCCTGCTCCGTAACCCTCGGTCTGGTTTGATCTTAGACTGGGAATGAACTCCGTATGCTTAGACTGGGGATGAACTCCGTATGCCTAAGTCAACCCATGAAACGAGCGTATGGGCGCTCAACCGATCGAAAAGGCATAATGCGTAAGCTGGGGATCAGCCTGGTCCCCCTCTGCATGCTGCCGATCTCGTTGCCATAACCCTCAGTTCAGCTGGGGGCTTAGACATGGAATGAACTCCGTATGCCTAAGCCAACCCACGAAACGAGCGTGCGGGCACTCAGTCGATCGAAGAGGCAGAATGAAAAAGCCAGGGACCGGCCAGGTTCCCCCTACGTGCTGTCGATCCTGTTGCCACAACCCTCGGTTTGGTCTGATCTTAGCCTGCCGAAGAGGCAGAATACGCAAGTTGGGGATCGGGCCAATCCTCCCCTGCATGCTGCCAATCCTACTACTGGTATGAGTTCTCGAGGTTTGATGAGGGATAGGGGGCCAATATAAGGGCCAATTACCAGCACCCATCGCACATCATGTGTGCACACCCCCGGCCCCCCAATCACCGAAACCCCCAATGCCGTCGGTTAGGCTCTCCGGTGATGCTCCGACGATAGTGCCTCGAGCAAAAAAAATGTGGTACCAGTACATGCTCGAGCCTAGCATGTGCACCATGGCTCAAAATCTTAGATTGGGAATGACCTTCGTATGCTTAGACATGGAATGAACTCCGTATGCCTAAGCCAACCCACGAAATGAGCATGCGGGAGCTCAGCCGACTGGAGAGGTAGAATGTGCAAGCCGAGGATCAGCCTGATCCCCTCTATGTGCTGTTGATCCTGCTACCACAACCTTCAGTCCGGTCTGATCTTATACTGGGAATGAACTTTGTATGCCTAAGTCAACCCACGAAATGAGCGTACGGGTGCTGAGCTAACCGAAGAGGCATAATGTGCAAGCTAGGGATCGGCTTGATCCCCCTCTTCGTGCTACCGGTCCCACTACCACAACACTCGGTCTGACTGGGGCTTAGACATGGAATGAACTCCCTATGCCTAAGTCAAACCATGAAACGGGCGTACGGGTGCTCAGCCGATCGGAGAGGCAGAATGCACAAGTCGGAGATCGGCCTGATCCCCCCTGCATGCTGTCGATCCTGCTATCGTAACCCTCGGTTTGGACCGATCTTAGACTGGGAATGAACTTCGTCTGCTTAGATTGGGGATGAACTTCGTACGCCTAAGTCAACCCATAAAACGAGCGTGTGGGCATAATGCGCAAGCCGGGGATCAGCCCGATCCCTCTCTGCGTATTGTCGATCTCGCTGCCGGTCCTGCTACCATAACCCTCGGTTCGATTGGGACATAGACATGGAATGAACTTCCTACGCCTAAGCCAACCCACGAAACGGGCGTACGGGTGCTCAGCTAGTCGGAGAGGCAGAATGTGCAGGTCAGAGACCAACCCGGTCCCCCCTGTGTGCTGTCGATCCTGCTCCGTAACCCTCGGTCTGGTTTGATCTTAGACTGGGAATGAACTCCGTATGCTTAGACTGGGGATGAACTTCGTATGCCTAAGTCAACCCATGAAACGAGCGTATGGGCGCTCAACCGATCGAAAAGGCATAATGCGTAAGCTGGGGATCAGCCTGGTCCCCCTCTGCATGCTGCCGATCTCGTTGCCACAACCCTCAGTTCAGCTGGGGGCTTAGACATGGAATGAACTCCGTATGCCTAAGCCAACCCACGAAACGAGCGTGCGGGCACTCAGTCGATCGAAGAGGCAAAATGAGAAAGCCAGGGACCGACCAGGTTCCCCCTACATGCTGTCGATCCTGTTGCCATAACCCTCGGTTTGGTATAATCTTAGACATGGAATGAACTCCCTATGCCTAAGCCAGCCCACGAAACGGGCATACGGGTGCTTAGCCAGCCGGAGAGGTAGAATACACAAGCCGAGTATCGACTCGGTCCCCCCTGCATGCTACCGATCCTACTGCCGCAACCCTCGGTCCGGTCTGATCTTAGAGTGGGAATGAACTCGTATGCTTAGAGTGGGGATGAACTCCATATGCCTAAGTCAACCCATGAAATAAGCATGCGGGCACTCTGCCAACTGAAGAGGCATAATACGTAAGCCGGGGATCAACCCTGTCCCTCTCTGCGTGCAGCCGATCCCGCTGCCGGTCCTGCTGCCACAACCCTTGGTCCGGATGGGGCTTAGACATGGAATGAACTCCGTATGCCTAAGCCAACCCACGAAATGAGCGTACGGACGCTCAGCTAGCCGGAGAGGTAGAATGCACAAGCCGTGGATCGGCTTGGTCCCCCCTACATGCTGTCGATCCTACTGCTGGTCCTGCTGCAGCAACCCTCAGTCCGTTTCGATCTTAGATTGGGAATGAACTCCGTATGCTTAGACATGGAATGAACTCCGTATGCCTAAGCCAACCCACGAAATGAGCGTGCGGGTGCTCAGCCGATCGGAGAGGCAAAATGTGCAAGCTAGGGACCGGCCCGGTCCCCCCTGCGTGCTGTCGATCCTGCTACCGCAACCCTCGATCTGGTCCGATCTCAGACTGGGAATGAACTCCGTATGCTTAGACTGGGGACGAACTCCATATGCTTAGACTGGGGATGAACTCCGTATGCCTAAGTCAGCCCACGAAACGAGCGTGCGGGCACTCAGCCAAATAGAAAGGCAGGATGCGCAAGCCGGGGATCGAACGGGTGGTAGGTTCAAGCACATCTTCATATTTTTGCCATGCCAATGGCATTTTTGTGGCAGAATGCGCAAGCCAGGGATTGGCCTGGACCCACCCTGCGTGCTGTTGATCCTGCTGCTGCAACCTTCAGTCCGGTCCAATCTTAGAATGGGAATGAACTCCATATGCATAAGTCAACCCACGAAATGAGCGTGCGGGCGCTAAGCCAGCCGAAGAGGCATAATGCACAAGCCAGGGATCGACTCGGTCCCCCTCTATGTGCTGCCAGTTCGGCTGCCACAACCCTCCGTCCGACTGGGGCTTAGACATGGAATGAACTCCCTATGCCTAAGCCAACCCACAAAACGGGCGTGCGGGTGCTCAACCGATCGGAGAGGCAGTATGCGCAAGTCGGGGATCGGCTTGGTCCCCCTTATGTGCTATCGATCCTACTACCGCAACCTTCAGTCCGGTCTGATCTTAGACTAGGAATGAACTCCGTATGCTTAGACAGGGGATGAACTCCGTATGCCTAAGTCAACTCATGAAACGAGCGTGCATGCGCTCAGTCAGGCGGAGAGGCAGAATGCGCAAGCTAGGGATTGGCCTAGCCCCCCTTGTGTGCTATCGATCCTACTGGCGCATCCCTCAGTCCAATCCGATCTTAGACTGAGGATGAACTCCGTATGCCTAAGTTAACCCTTGAAACGAGCGTGCGAGCACTCAGCCGGTCGGAGAGGCCGGTCGAAGAGGCATAATGCATAAGCCAAGGATTAGCCCAATCCCCCTCTGCGTGCTACCGATCCTACTGCCGGTCCTGCTACCACTTCCCTTTGTCCGGCTGGGGCTTAGAAATGGATTGAAAACTGTATGCCAAAACCAACCCACGAAACGGCCATGCGGGTGCTTAGCCGATCGAAGAGGCAGAATGCACAAGCTGGGGATCGGCCCGGTCCCCCATGCGTGCTGCTGATCCTATTGCTGGTCCTACTACCGCAACCCTCGGTCTGATCTGATCTTAGACTGGGAATGAACTCCGTATGGTTAGACGTGGAATGAACTCGGTATGCCTAAGCCAACCCACGGAACGAGCGTGCGGGCGCTCAGTAGGTTGAAGAGGTAGATGCACAAGCTGGGGATCATCCCGATCCCCCCTTGCGTGCTATCGATCCTGTTGTCGCAACCCTCAGTCCGGTCCAATCTTAGACTGGGAATGAACTCTGTATGCCTAAGTCAACCCACGGAACGAGGGTACGGGTGTTGAGTCGACCAGAGAGGCATAATACGCAAGCAAGGGATTGGCCCGGTCCCCCTTTACGTGTTGCTGGTCCCGCTGCCACAACCCTCGGTCCGACTGGGGCTTAGACATGGAATGAACTCCCTATGCCTAAGCCAACCCATGAAACGGGTGTATGAGCGCTCAGCCGGTCGGAGAGGCAGAATGCGTAAGCCGGGGATCGGCCCGTTACCCCTTGCGTGCTACCGATCCTACTGTTGCAACCCTTGATTCGGTCTGATCTTAGACTGAGAATGAACTCTATATGCTTAGATTGGGGAAGAACTCTGTACGCCTAAGTCAACCCACGAAACGAGCGTGCGGACGCTCAGCCGACCAGAGAGGCAGGATGCGCAAGTCGGGGATCGAACGAGTGGTAGGTGGGTTCAAGCACATCTTCATATTTTTGCTGTGCCAATGCCATTTTTATGGCTTGTAAATTCATACAATGGTCCCCTAAGCCTTCATGTGAAGTTTCATGGCAAGACGACCCCTTTTCTATTTTTCATAATTTTCAAAACTTTTTACGGTTCGAGATTTTTTTAAATTTTTTTAGAAAGTGTTTTGTCCCCAAATTTGGTAGAGGTGATCCTGGTATTTTTCTTGGAAGGCACAAAAAATGTCAGCTAAAAACTCGAAGTGGAGAAGATTTTGTGATCGTTTGAAAAAAGTGTCCCTATTTCAGACACTTTAATGGCTACTGGCAGCAAACCTATAAAATCTCAAATGCTCTTTAAGGGGGTGTGAGTTCTTGAGGTTTGATGAGGGATAGGGGGCCAATATAAGGGCCAAGTACTAGCACCCATCGCACATCATGTGCACATACCCCCCGCCCCCCAATCGTCAGAACCCTCAATGCCACCGGTTAGGCTCTCCGACGATGCTCTGGCGATGGTGCCCCAGGCGAAAAAAATGCGGCACCAGCACATGCCTGAGCGCAGCATGTGCACCGTGGCTCAAAATCTTAGATTGGGATTGAACTTTGTATGCTTAGACATGGAATGAACTCCGTATGCCTAAGCCAACCCACGAAACGAGCGTGCGAGCGTTCAGCAGGGCAGAGAGGCAGAATACGCAAGTCAGGGATCGACCCGATCTGCCCCTGCGTGCTGTCAATCCTACGGCAGCAACCCTCGGTCTGGTCTGATCTTAGACTAGGAATGAACTCCATATGCATAAGTCAACCCACGAAACGAGCGTGCGTGCACTGCGTCGGTCGAATAGGCATAATGCGCAAGCCGAGGATTGGCCCGGTACCCCTTTACGTGCTGTCGGTCCCACTACCACAACCCTCGATCCGGCTGGGACTTAGACATGGAATGAACTCCCTATGCCTAAGCCAACCCACGAAACAGGCGTGGGGGCGCTCAGCCGACCGGAGAGGCAGAATGCACAAGCCTGAGATCGGCCCGGTCCCCCCTGCGTGCTGTTGATCCTGCTACCACAGCCTTCGGTTCGATCCAATCTTAGACTGGGAATGAACTCCGTATGCTTAGACTGGGGATGAACTCCGTATGCCTAAGTCTACCCACGAAATGAGCATGCAGGCGCTCAGCCAGTCGGAGAGGCCGATCGGAGAGGCATAATCACAAGCTGAGGATCAGCCCGATCCCCTTCTGCATGCTGCTGATACCGCTACCGATCCTGCTGCCATAACCCTCGATCTGGCTGGGGCTTAGACATGGAACAAACTCCGTATGCCTAAGCCAACCCACAAAAAGTGTGTGCGGGCACTCAGCCGATTAGAGAGGCAGAATGTGTAAGTCGGGGATCGACCCAGTCCCCACCTGTGTGCTATCGATCCTGCTGCTGGTCCTGCTGTCGCAACCCTCGATCCAGTCCGATCTTAGACTATGATTTAACTTCGTATGCTTAGACATGGAATGAACTCCGTATGCCTAAGCCAACGCACGAAACGAGCGTACGGGCGCTCAGCCGGCCGGAGAGGCAGAATGTGTAAGCCAGGGATCGGCCCGATCCCACCCTACATTCTATCGATCTTGCTACCGCAACCCTCAGTCCAATCCGATCTTAGACTGGAAACGAACTCTGTATGCCTAAGTCAACCCATGAAATGAGCGTGCGGGAACTGAGCTACGGGAGAGGCATAATACGCAAGCCGGGGATCCGCCCGGTCCCCCTCTGCATGCTGCCTGTCCCGCTGCCACAACCCTCGGTCCGACTGGGGTATAGACATGGAATGAACTCCCTATGCCTAAGCCAACCCATGAAACGGGCGTGCGGGCGCTCAGCCGGCCGGAGAGGTAGAATGCGCAATCCCGGGATTAGCCTAGTCCCCCCTGCGTGCTACCGATCCTGCTATCGTAACCCTCGGTCTGGTCCGATCTTAGACTGGGAATGAACTCTGTATGCCTAGACTGCGGATGAACTCCGTATGCCTAAGTCAACCCACGAAACGAGTGTGCGGGCACTCAATCGGCCTGATAGGCTGGCCGGAGATGCGTAATGCGCAAGTCGGGGATCGACTCAATCCCCCTCTTCGTGCTGTCGATGCCGGTCTTGCTGCCACAACCCTCGGTTCGACTGGGGCTTACACATGGAATGAACTCCGTATGCCTAAGCCAACCCACGAAACTAGCGTGCGGGCGCTCAGTCGACCAGAGAGGTAGAATGCGAAAGTCGGGGATCGGCTCGGTCCCCTCCTGCATGCTATCGATCTTGCTGCTAGTCCTACAGCCGCAACCCTTGATTCGATCCGATCTTAGACTGGGAATGAACTCTATATGCTTAGACATGGAATGAACTCCGTATGCCTAAGCCAACCCATGAAATGAGCATGCAGGTGCTTAGCCAACCAGAGAGATAGAATCCGCAAGCTGGGGATCGACCCGGTCCCCCCTACGTGCTGTCGATCCTACTATCTTAACCCTTGGTCCAGTTCGATCTTAGACTGGGAATGAGCTCCGTATGCCTAAGTCAACCCACAAAACGAGTGTATGGACACTGAGCCGACCGGAGAGGCGTAATGCGCAAGCCGGGGATCGGTCGGTCCCCCTCTGCGTGCTGCCGGTCCTGCTACCACAACCCTCGGTCTGGCTAGGGCTTAGACAATGAATGAACTCCCTATGCCCAAGCCAACCCATGAAACGGGCATGCGAGTGCTCAGCCGACCGGAGAGGCAGAATGCGTAAGCCGAGGATTGGCCCGATCCCCCCTGTGTGCTACCGATCCTGCTACCGTAACCCTCGATCCGGTCCAATCTTTGATTGAGAATAAACTTCATATGCTTAGACTGGGGATGAACTCCGTATGCCTAAGTCAACCCACGAAATGAGGGTGCGGGCGCTTAGCCGACTAGAGAGGTAGGATGCGTAAGCCGGGGATCGAACGGGTGGTAGGTGGGTTCAAGCATATCTTCATATTTCTGCCATGCCAATACCTTTTTTGTGGCTTGTAAATTCATACAATGGTCCCCTAAGCCTTCATGTGAAGTTTCGTGGCAAGACGACCCGTTTTCTATTTTTCACGATTTTAAAAACTTTTTACGGTTTAGGATTTTTAAAATTTTTTTAGAAAGAGTTTTGTCCCAAAATTTGGTTGAGGTGATCCTTGTGTTTTTGTTGGCTTGCACAAAAACATTCAGCTGAAAACTCGAAGTGGAGAAGATTTTGTGACCGTTTGAAAAAAGTGTCCCCATTTCAGACACTTTAATGGCTACTCGCAGCAAACCTATAAAATCTCAAATGCTCTTTAAGGGGGTCTGAGTTCTTGAGGTTTGATGAGGGATAGGGGGCCAATATAAGGGCCAAGTGTCATGCCTTGGCTGGGCGCGCCAGGCACATCAGGCACACCAACAGGCGAGCCAGAGGTTGAGGCCCGCAGACCAGGCGTGCTGGCAGGTATCTGCACGCAAAGCCTAGCAAACGAGTTCAGAACGCCCGCCCAACTTGCAGGCCAGCCCGTGAGACCAAGGCCTGGCATGCAAGCTGCCCGCACCACATCTAGAAGGGCCCAAGGTGCTGGACACGCAAGGGAAGCTTATGGAAGTAGGCAGGATCAGCAGCAGCATCCTGGCAGATTTGGTTGACCCTGAAAATCAGGAGTTAGCATCCTGATTGATTGTAATCTGTATAATCCCATGATTTTAGCCTTTATTCTAGGGATATTGCCATTAAGTGTAAGCTGGAGCCTTAACTATAAATAAAGGGCTGCTCCTCCCTCATTTGTACACCATCAAACACTTCTGTTTTAGTGAATGCAAGAGCATTTCTAAAATTCTGCCTTCTTATCCTATTTTTCTTTAACTTGCATAATCAACCCTTCCTATTGTTCTAGTGCCCGTACACTTGTGTTTTAGGCTGACTTAGGCTTAAAGGAGGAGATTCCAAGCCTAAGGCCACATGATTTCTGAGTCTAAGGTTGGAGCCTGTGACAGTTGGTATCAGAGCAAGCTCGATTCTGCGTGTTTGTGTTGTGCAGGTTAGAGGAGATGGCATCCCAAAGTGACGCTGCTAACCAACAACCAGAGGCCCAGGAGCATGGGCATGGAAGAGGGAGGAAAGCCAGTTCTAGAGATATCTGGTCTACCATGGATGGTAGGCTGGCCAAGGTGGAAGTGACCATGGGCGACATGGGGGAGAAGCTTGAGGGGGTAGAGACTCACATTGCATCGCTAGACTCCATGGGGGAGGAGATCTAAAGTGAGCTGCAAGCTGCTCTCAACAAAGGCTTGGATGTGTTCACCCAAATGAATCAGACCTTGGAGGCTAAAGTGCTGACCTTGCGTGATGGCATGGAGGCCATGCGCCAGCGGATGGAGGAGCTTAGCAGTGAGCTTGTTGCTTGTAAGACTACCATTAGGAATGGCATGTTTGTTGGAGTGTCCAAGTCCAGATTGGATGTCCCCAAACCTAAGGAGTTCAAGGGGACTAGGGGTGCCAAGGAGGTAGATAACTACCTTTGAGGTATGGAGCAGTACTTTCAGGCCATGGGCATGCAAGATGAGGTGATAAAGGTAAGCACCGTTGCTATGTATCTCACTGATGTAGCCTTATTGTGGTAGAGGCGTAGGTGTGATGATGTCAGACGTGGGAGCACCAAGATTGGAACCTGGGCAGAGTTCCAAAAGGAGTTCAAAGAACAATTTTACCTAGAGTATGCCAATGATGAGGCGCGGGCAAAGTTGCGCAGGCTGAGCCAGCAAGGGGACATAAGGGAATATGTCTAAAAATTCTCTGAATTGATGCTACAGATCTCGGATCTAGGTGAGAAGGACTCCTTATTTGCTTTCATGGATGGGTTGAAGTCGTGTGTGAAGCATGAGCTACAAAAGAGAGGAGTTCATGACTTGGCTAAAGGCATGACTACTGTCGAGGCCTTGATAGAGTTCAAGCCTCTGAACAAGTTCGAGTCTACCAAGCCCAAGGGTAAGGGCAGGGACGATAGGGATCGAAGGAAGCATTCCAAGGGGAAGGACCGTGACTGAGAGTCCAAGGATGGAGATCGAGACCGTTCAACCAAGGATGGCGAGAGGAAGCCACCAGCAGGCAACCAGAAAGCAAAGGAGGACCGAGAGCCACTAGCATGGTACCTATGTGGAGAAAGCCACATAGCACACAATTACCCACAGAAGGGCAAGCTGGCTGCTGTAGACAAGGAGTCTGATGAGGAGCCAGAGTCAGAGGTAGTAAAGCTTAGGTCGTTGGTGCTCAATGCTATCCAGAGTAAGGGGAGCCGTAAGCTAAAGGGCTTGATGTTTACAGATCTGATGGTTGCAGGTCAGAAGGTGAGCACACTGGTGGACACAGGTGCCTCACATTTTTTTTTTTCAGGTGATAGAGCCCGGAAGCTCGGACTAAAGGTGCAGAAAGGGACTGGTACCATCAAAACCATGAACTCCAAGAAAGTTCCAGCCATTGCAGTAGCGCGGGGAGTGGAGTTACAGCTTGGAGACTGGAAAGGCAAGGAGACCATTGAGGTAATACCCCTTGACGACTATGAGTTTGTGATTGGGTTGGATTTCCTTGTTCGGATTAATGCCCTCCTTGTGCCTTTTGCCTTTTGCCGATTGTGTTTGCATCTTGGATGCATGGTGCCAATGCCTAGTGCCATTGAGGAGAGGGTCTGGAGTTGGGTCGTGGGTGGTGTCAGCCATCCAATTTGCCAAAGGGGTAAGCAGACAAGAAGACACCTTTTTGGCAGCCCTGAAATATGATGAGCCAAGGGAGAAGGAGATCGAGTCACCCTTGGAGGTGCTAAAGGTGCTGAAGACCTTTAGTGATGTGATGCCCGTAAAGCTACCAAGCAAGCTACCACCTAAGAGGGAGGTGGACCATAAGATCGAGCTAGTGTCTGAGGCCAAGCCACTAGCTAGAGCCCCTTACCAAATGTCTCCACCAGAGTTGGAAGAGTTGAGGAAGCAGCTCAAAGAGTTAGTTGATGCTAGCTTCATCAGGCCATCGAAGGCACCCTATGGTGCACCGGTTCTATTTCATCACAAGCATGATGGGTCGTTGCGGTTGTGCATAGACTATCGGGCTTTGAAGAAGCTGACCATCAAGAACAAGTACCCCATCCCACTCATTGCAGACTTGTTCGATCAACTTGGGAGCGCAAGGTGGTTCAATAAGCTGGATTTGAGGTCAGGCTACTATCAAGTCAGGATTACGGAGGGAGATGAGCCAAAGACAGCATGTGTCACTCGGTATGGTTCGTATGAGTTCTTGGTGATGCCTTTCGGACTCACAAATGCCCCAGCAACATTCTGCACCCTTATGAACAAGGTACTTCAGTCATTCCTTGATCGGTTTATTATGGTTTATTTGGATGACATTGTGATCTACAGTCAGACTTTGGGAGAGCATGTAGACCACTTGAGACAGGTGTTCGAGGTGTTGTGGGCGCACAAGCTGTTTGTCAAGAGGGAGAAGTGCTCATTCGCCCAGCAGGAGATCCCGTTCCTTAGCCACATAGTGGGAGGTGGCAGGATACGCATGGATGAAGGCAAGATACATGCCATCCTGGAGTGGTAACCGCCAGCCAAGGTCATTGAGTTAAGATCGTTCCTTGGGCTGGTCAACCACTACAGGCACTTCATCAAAGGCCACTCAGCAATAGCCATGCCATTGACTAACTTGCTCAAGAAAGGGAAAGCATGGGAGTGGAGCGTAGGGTGCCAGGAAGCTTTTGATAGGTTGAAGTGAACTGTGACCGAGGAGCCAATCTTGGCCTTGCCAGACCATGCCAAGCCGTATGAGGTGCATACGGATGCATCAGACTTTGCCATAGGGGGCATGTTGATGCAGGAGGGATGTCTAGTCGTGTTCAAGAGCAGGAAGCTGAACGAGAGTGAGCGTAAGTACACGATCCGAGAGAAAGAGATAACTGTAGTGGTGCACTACTTGTACACTTGGCGCCATTACCTGTTGGGGTCGAGGTTCGTGGTTAGGACGGACAATGTGGCGACCAGCTACTTCCAGACGTAGAAGAAGTTGTCCCCTAAGCAGGTAAGATGGTAAGATTTTCTTACGGAATTTGATTTCCAGATGGAGTACAAGCCGGGGCGGGTGAACCTAGTGGTAGACGCCCTGAGCAGGAAGGCTAACCTTGCTGCCATTAGCCAACCAAAGGGGTCACTGGTGCCATGCATCAAAGAGGGACTTGCGCATGATCCTACAGTCAAGGCTTTGATGGAGTACACCCAGCAAGGTAAGACTAGGTGGTTTTGGTTACAGGATGGCTTGCTGTACACCAGGGGAAGTAGAATATTTGTGCCATAGCACGGGAAGCTTCGCAAGGAAGTTTTGCAAGAATGCCATGATTCAAGGTGGCTTGGACACCCCGGAGTGAGCCGTACCTTGGTGTTGATCGAGGACCGGTACTATTGGCCGCACATGAGGGACGATATGGAGGCCTATGTGAAGACTTGTCTTGTGTGCCAACAGAACAAGGTGGAGCTCAAGAAACCAGGCGGTCTCTTGGAGCCATTGCCAATGCCAGAGTGACCATGGGAGAGTGTTTCTCTAGACTTTATAGTCGATCTACCCAAAGCAGAAAGGTTTGGAAGCATCATGGTAGTGGTGGATAAGTTTTCCAAGTATGGAATCTTTATTCCAGCAACCAAGGAGTGCTCAGCTGAGGAGGCAGCTCGATTATTCCTGAAGAACATGGTTAAGTACTAGGGAGTGTCGAGGACCATTGTTAGTGATCAAGATGGGCATTTCACGAGTAGGTTCTGGACTGAGTTGTTCAAGCTGTTGGGGTCAGACTTGAACTTTTCCACCAGCATGCATCTGCAGACTGATGGGCAGACAGAATGAGTGAATGGACTATTGGAGGTCTACCTCAAGCACTATGTGAGTGCCATACAAAGGGACTGGCCAAAGCTGCTAGATATTACGTAGTTTTCCTACAACTTGCAAAGGAGCGAGGCAACAAACCAGAGCCCATTTGAGGTTGTGACAGGGCCAAATCCAGCAGCATACAAGTTTGCCAAGGCATGGCAGGAGCAAACTGACTTGGCCAAAGTTTGTCTACACAAGGCGCCCAAGAGGTCGAAGAAGTGGGCAGACCAGAATAGGCGGGACATGCAGTTCCAGGTTGGAAACTTGGTGTTGGTGAAGCTGCATCCCATTGTGCGCCATAAAGGGCTACACAAAGGCCTAGTCCGGAGGTATGAGGGACCTTTTCGAGTAGTCAAGAGGGTAGGCAAGGTTGCCTACAAGCTGGATATGCCACCCAAGCTGAGGGTACACCCACTGTTCCATGTGAGCATGCTCAAGCCATTCCATGAGAATGAGGGAGATCCAGGATGGGTAGAGTCAAAGCGTACGCCATTGGGAAAAGGCCTCATATGAGAAGGAGGTCCACAGCATCATAGCTGACTAGGAGGTGAGATGGAAGAACTATCAGCCAAGACAAGAGTACTTGGTGCACTGGAAGGGACTTCCAGACAGTGAGGTGAGCTGGGAACCAGCAAATGACTTATGGCAATTCGAGGACCAGATCAGGCAGTACCATGCAGAAGATGCAACAAGGGTGTTGTGCAATCAGGTGGGGGAGAATGCCATGCCCTGGGTAGGCACGCCAGGCACATCAGGCACACCAGCAGGTGAGCTAGAGGTTAAAGCCCACAGACCAAACGTGCTGGTGGGTATCTGTGTGCAAAACCTAGCAAACGAGTTCAGAACGCCCGCCCAACTTGTAGGCCAGCCCGTGAGACCAAGGCCTAGCATACAAGCTGCCCACACCACATCCAGAAGGGCCCAAGGTGCTGGACAAGCAAGGGAAGCTTCTGGAAGCAGGGAGGATTAGCAGCAGCATCTTGGTAGATTTGGTTGACCCTGAAAATCAAGAGTTAGCATCCTGATTGATTGTAATCTGTATAATCCCATGATTTTAGCCTTTATTATAGGGATACTGCCATTAAGTGTAAGCTGGAGCCTCAACTGTAAATAGAGGGCTGCTCCTTCCTCATTTGTACACCATCAAACACTTCTGTTTCAGTGAATACAAGAGCATTTCCAGAATTCTGCCTTCTTATCTTGTTTCTCTTTAACTTGCGTAATCATCCCTTCCCGTTGTTCTAGTGCCCGTACGCTTGTGTTTTAGGTTGACTTAGGCATAAAGGAGGAGATTCCAAGCCTAAGGCCGCACGGTTTCTAAGTCTATGGTCGGAGCCCATGACACAAGTACCAGCACCCATCACACATCATGTGCGCACACCCCCCGACCCCCCCAATCGTCGGAACCCCCAATGCCGCTGGTTAGGCTCTCCAGCGATGGTTCCTGGCGTGAAAAAAATGCAGCACCAGCACAAGCTGGCCAGAGAGGTAGAATGCATAAGTCGAGGATCGGCTCGGTCCCCCTCTGCGTGCTGCCGGTCCCGATGCCACAACCCTCGGTCTGGCTGGGGCTTAGACATGGAATGAACTCCCTATACCTAAGCCAACCCACGAAACGGGCGTGCGGGTGCTCATCCGACCAGAGAGGCAGAATGTGCAAGCCAGAGATCGACTCGATCCCCCCTACGTGCTGCCGATCCTGCTGCCGCAACCCTCGATCTGGTTAGATCTTAGACTGGGAATGAACTCCATATGCTTAGACTAGGGATGAACTCTGTATGCCTAAGTCAACCTATGAAACGAGCGTACGGCCGCTCAGCTGGTCGGAGAGGCAGAATGCAAAAGCTGAGGATCGGTTCGATCCCCCCTGTGTATTACCGATCCTGCTGCTGGTCTTGCTGTCGCAACCTTCGGTCTGATCTGATCTTAGACTGGGAATGAACTCCGTATGCCTAAGTCATCCCATGAAATGAGTGTTCGGGTGCTAACCCGTCGGAGAGGCATAATGCGCAAGCCGGGGATAGACCCGATCCCTCTCTACGTGTTGTCAGTCCTGCTACCACAACCCTCGGTCCGGATGGGACTTAGACATGGAATGAACTCCCTATGCCTAAGCCAACCCATGAAACGGGTGTGCAGGCACTCAGCTGACCAGAGAGGCATAATGCGCAATCCGAGGATCGGCTCGGTCCCCCCTGTGTGCTGTCAATCTTGCTGTCGCAACCCTCGATCTGGTTTGATCTTAGATTGGGAATGAACTTCATAAGCTTAGACTAGGGATAAACTCCGTATGCCTAAGTCAACCCACGAAACGAGCGTGCAGGCGATCAGTCGATCGGAGAGGCATAATGCGCAAGTCGTAGATCAGCCCGGTCCCCTTCTGTGTGCTGCCGATCTCGCTGTCGGTCCTGCTACCATAACCCTCGATCCAGCTGGGGCTTAGACATGGAATGAACTCCGTATGCCTAAGCCAACCCACGAAACGAGCGTATGGGTGCTTACCCGATCGGAGAGGCAGAATGCATAAGCTGGGGACTGGCTCGATCCCCCCTGCATGCTATCGATCTTGCTATCGTAACCCTCAGTTTGGTCTGATCTTACACTGGGAATGAACTCCGTATGCCTAAGTCAACCCACGAAACGAGCATTCGGGCGCGGAGCCAGCCGGAGAGGTATAATGAGCAAGTCGGGGATCGGCTCGGTCCCTCTCTGCATGCTACCGGTATGGCTACCACAACCCTCGATCTGGCTAGGGCTTAGACATGGAATGAACTTCCTATGCCTAAGCTAACCCACAAAATGGGTGTGCGGGCGCTCAACTTATCGGAGAGCCAGAATGCGTAAGTCGGGGATCCATTCTGTCAATCTTGCTACCGTAACCCTTGGTTCGGTTCGATCTTAGACTGGGAATGAAGCCCGTATGCTTAGACTAGGGATGAACTCCGTATGCCTAAGTCAACCCATAAAACAAGCATACGGGCACTCAACCGGTCGGAGAGGCCGATCGGAGAGGCAGAATGTGCAAGCCAGGGATCAACCCGATCCCCCCTGTGTTGTTGATCCTGCTACTGGTCCTGCAGTCGTAACCCTCAGTCCGGTCCGATCTTAGATTGGGAATGAACTCTGTATGCTTAGACATGGAATGAACTCCATATGCCTAAGCTAACCCACAAAACGAGCGTGTAGGCGTTCAGCCAGCCAGAGAGGTAGAATGCACAAGCTGGGGACTGACCCAATCCCTCCCTGCGTGCTGTCGATCCTGCTACCGCAACCCTCGGTTCGATCCGATGTTAGACTGGGAATGAACTTCGTATGCCTAAGTCAACCCATGAAACGAATGTGCGGGCGCTGAGCCAGCCGGAGAGGCATAATGCGCAAGCCGGGAATCGACCCGATCCCCCTCTACGTGCTACCTATCCCGCTGCCACAACCCTCTGTCCGACTGGGGCTTAGAAATGGAATGAACTCCCTATTCCTAGGCCAACCCACAAAACGGGTGTGTGGGAGCTCAACCGGTCGGAGAGGTAGAATGCATAAGTCGGGGATCAACCCGATCCCCCTACGTGCTGTCGATCCTCCTGCTGCAACCCTCTATCCGGTCTGATCTTAGACTGGGAATGAACTCCGTATGCTTAGACTGGGGATGAACTCTGTATGCCTAAGTCAACCCACGAAATGAGCATGTGGGGGCTCAGTCGGCCGAAGAGGCCGACCGAAGAGGCATAATGCGCAAGTCAGGGATCAACCCGATCCCCCCTGCGTGCTGTCGATCCTGCTGCTGGTCCTGCTACCGTAACCCTTGGTCCGGTCCGATCTTAGACTGGGAATGAACTCCGTATGCTTAGACACGGAATGAACTTCGTATGCCTAAGCCAACCCACGAAACGAGCGTGCGGGCGCTCAGTCGACCGGAAAGGAAAAATGTGCAAGTCAAGGACTGGCCCGGTCACCCCTTACGTGCTATTGATCCTGCTGCCTCAACCCTTAATCTGGTTTGATCTTAGACTGGGAATGAACTCCGTATGCCTAACTCAACCCATGAAATAAGCGTTCAGGCACTGAACCGGTCGGAGAGACATAATGCACAAATCGGGGATCGGCTCGATCCCCCTCTGCGTGCTGTCAGTACCGCTGCCACAACCCTCTGTCCGGCTGGGGTTTAGACTTGGAATGAACTCCCTATGCCTAAGTCAACCCACGAAACGGGCGTGGGAGAGCTCAGTCAGCCGGAGAGGTAGAATGCGCAAGCCAGGGATCAGCCCGATCCCCCTGCGTACTGTCGATCCTACTGCTGCAACCCTCTGTCCTGTCTGATCTTAGACTGGGAATGAACTCCGTATGCTTAGACTGGGGATGAACTCCGTATGCCTACGTCAACCCACGAAACGAGCATGTGGGCGCTTAGCCGGTTGGAGAGGCCGACCGAAGAGGCATAATACGCAAGTCGAGGGTCAACCCGATCCCCATCTGAGTGCTATCGATCCTGCTGCCGGTCTTGCTGCCATAACCCTTGATCCGGCTAGGGCTTAGACATGGAATGAACTCTGTATGGTTAAGCCAACCCACGAAACGAGTGTGCGGGTGCTCAGTCGGCCAGAGAGGTAGAATGCGCAAGCCAAGGATCGACCCGATCCCCCTTGTGTCCTGTCAATCCTGCTATTGGTCCTGCTGCCGCAACCCTCAGTCCAGTCCAATCTTAGACTGGGAATGAACTTCGTATGCTTAGACATGGAATGAACTTCGTATGCTTAGACATGGAATGAACTCTGTATGCCTAAGCCAACCCACGAAATGAGCGTGCAGGCACTCAGCCAGCCAGAGAGGTAGAATGCGCAAGCCGGGGGCAGACCCGGTCCCTCCCTGCGTGCTATCAATCCTGCTACCGTAACCCTCAGTTTGATCTGATGTTAGACTAGGAATGAACTCCGTATGCCTAACTCAACCCATGAAATGAACGTGTGGGGGCTGAGCCAACCGGAGAGGCATAATGCGCAAGTCGGGAATCGGTTTGATCCCCCTCTACGTGCTACCTGTCCCGCTGCCACAACCCCTTGTTCGGCTAGGGCTTAGAGATGGAATGAACTCCCTATGCCTAGGCCAACCCATGAAATGGGCGTGCGGGTGCTCAGCCAATTGAAGAGGTAGAATGCGCAAGCCGGGGATCGACTTGGTCCCCGTTACGTGCTGTGGATCCTACTGTCGTAACCCTCGGTCTGATCTGGCCTTAGATTGGGAATGAACTTTGTATGCTTAGACTAGGGATGAACTCCGTATGCCTAAGTCAACCCACGAAACGAGCGTGTAGACACTCAATCGACCAGAGAGGCAGGATTCACAAGCCGAGGATCGAACGGGTGGTAGGTGGGTTCAAGCACATCTTCATATTTTTTCCATGCCAGTGCCATTTTTATGGCTTGTAAATTCATACAATGGTCCCCTACGCCTTCATGTGAATTTTCATGGCAAGACGAACCATTTTCTAATTTTCACAATTTTTAAAACTTTTTGCGATTCGGGATTTTTTAAAATTTTTTTAGAAAGAGTTTTGTCCCCAAATTTGGTAGAGCCCACACGCTTAGACATGTGAAGTTTGATCTTAGACTGGGAATGAACTCCGTATGCTTAGACATGGAATGAACTCCGTATGCCTAAGCCAACCCACGAATCGAGCGTGCGGGCGTTCAGCTGGCCGAAGAGGCAGAATGCGTAAGCTGAGGATCGATCCGATCCCCCCTGTGTGCTGTCGATCCTGCTACCGTAACCCTTGGTCCGGTCCGATCTTAGACTGGGAATGAACTTCGTATGCTTAGACTGGGGATGAACTTCGTATGCCTAAGTCAACCCATGAAATGAACGTACGGGCGCTCAATCGGCCAGAGAGGCATAATGCACAAGTCGAGGATCAGCCCGGTCCCCCTCTGCATGCTGCCGTTCTCACTGTCGGTCTTGCTGCCACAACCCTTGGTCCGGCTGGGGCCTAGACATGGAATGAACTCCGTATGCCTAAGCCAACCCATGAAATGAGTGTGCGGGAGCTCAGCCGACCAGAGAGGCAGAATGCACAAGTCGGGGATCGACCCGGTCCCTCCTGCGTGTTGTCGATCCTATTACTGGTCCTGCTGCCGCAACCCTCGGTCTGATCTGATCTTAGCCTGGGAATGAACTCCATATGCCTAAGTGAACCCACGAAACGAGTGTGCTGGTGCTCAGCCGACTGGAGAGGAATAATGCGCAAGCCGGGGATAGGCCCGATCCCCCTCTGTGTGCTACCGGTCCCACTACCACAACCCTTAGTTCGGTTGGGGCTTAGACATGAAATGAACTCCCTATGCCTAAGCCAACCCACGAAATGGGAGTGTGGGCGCTCAACAGGCCGGAGAGGCAGAATGCGCAAGTCGAGGATCGACCCGATCCCCCCTGTGTGCTGTCGATCCTACGGTCACAACCCTCTGTACGGTCTGATCTTAGAATGGGAATGAGCACCGTATGGTTAGACTAGGGACAAACTCCATATGCTTAACTTAACCCACAAAACGAGCATGCGGGCACTCAGCCGACCGGAGAGGCCGACCGAAGAGGCATAATGCACAAGCTGGGGATAAGTCTGGTCCACCTCTGTGTGCTACCGATCCTGCTGTCGCAACCCCTGGTCCGATCCGATCTTAGACTAGGAATGAACTCCGTATGCTTAGACTGGGGATAAACTCCCTATGCCTAAGTCAACCCACAAAACGAGCGTACAGGCACTCAACCGATCGGAGAGGCCAGTCAGAAAGGTAGAATGACCAAGTCAAGGATCAACCCGATCCCTCCCTGCGTGCTGCCAATCCTGCTGCTGGCCCTGCTATCGTAACCCTCGATCTGGTCTGATCTTAGACATGGAATGAACTCTGTATGCTTAGACATGGAATGAACTCCGTATGCCTAAGTCAACCCATGAAATGACCATACAAGCGCTCAGCTGGCCAGAAAGGCGGAATGCACAAGCCGGGGACCGGCCCGATCCCTTCCTGTGTGCTGTCGATCTTGCTGTCGTAACCCTCGGTCGGATCCGATCTTAGACTAGGAATGAACTCCGTATGCTTAGACTGGGGATGAACTCCGTATGCCTAAGTCAGCCCATAAAATGAGCGTACGGGCGTTGAATCGATCGGAGAGGCAGAATGTGGAAGTCAGGGATCGACCCGGTCGACAATGCATGCTGTCGATCCTGCTGTGGCAACCCTCGGTCCGGCTGGGGGTTAGACATGGAATGATCTCTCTATGCCTAAGCCAATCCACGAAATAGGTGTGTGGGCTCTCAGCCGATTGGAGAGACAGAATGCGCAAGCCGTGGATCGACCCGGTCCCTCTGCATGCTGCAGATCTTGCTACCGTAACCCTCGGTCTGATTCAATCTTAGATTGGGAATGAACTCTGTATGCTTAGACTAGGGATGAACTCCGTATGCCTAAGTCAACCCATGAAACGAGCGTGCATGCACTCAGCCGATCAGAGAGGTAGAATGCGTAAGCCGGGGATCGATCCGATCCCCCTTACGTGCTGCCGATCCTATTACTGGTCTTGCTGCCACAACCCTCGATCCGTATGCTTAGACATGGAATGAACTCCGTATGCCTAAGCCAATCCACAAAATGAGCGTGCGGGCGCTTAGCCGGTCGGAGAGGTAAAATGCACAAGATGGGGATCAATTCGATCCCCCCTGCGTGCTGTCGATCCTACTGTTGCAACCCTCGATCCGATCCGATCTTAGACTGGGAATGAACTCCGTATGCCCAAGTCAACCCATAAAATGAGTGTGCGAGTGCTAAGCCGACCGGAGAGGCATAATGCGTAAGCCGGGGATCGGCCCGATCCCCCTTGCATGCTATCAATCCTGCAGCCGTAACCCTCGGTCCGATCCGATCATAGACTGGGAATGAACTCCGTATGCTTAGACTGGGGATGAACTCCGTATGCCAAAGTCAACCCACGAAACGAGCGTGCGGGTGCTCAGTCGGTCGGAGAGGCTAGCCGAAGAGGCATAATGCGTAAGCCAGGGATCAGCCTGATCCCCCTCTGCATGCTGTCGATCCCGTTGCCGGTCGTACTGTCACAACCCTCGATCCGGCTAGGGCTTAGACATGGAATGAACTCCGTATGCCTAAGCCAACCCATTAAACGAGCGTGCGGGTGCTCCGCCGGTCGGAGAGACAAAATGTGCAAGTCGGGGATCGACCCGGTCCCCTCTTTTGAGCTGCCAATCCTGCTGCTGGTCCTGCTATCGTAACCCTTGGTCCAATCTGATCTTAGACTGGGAATGAACTCCGTATGGTTAGACATGGAATGAACTCCGTATGCCTAAGCCAACCCACGAAACGAGTGTGTGGGCGCTCAGTCGATCGGAGAGGTAGAATGCATAAGCTGGGGATCGGCCCGGTCCACCTTACATGCTGTCGATCCTGCTACCGCAACCCTCGGTTCAATCTGATCTTAGACTAGGAATGAACTCTGTATGCCTAAGTCAACCCATGAAATGAGCGTGCGGGCGCTAAGCTGGTCGGAGAGGCATAATGCGCAAGCCGAGTGTCATGAGCCAACCTTGTATAGGGCCATGACTGGGACTTAGGTTGCCATAAGCCACCCATGTATAGGGCCATGGCCAGGTAGATCCCTTGTTCTAGGAAAAGTGTCCCCATTTCAAACATTGTAATGGTTACTGGTAGCATAGCTCTAAAATCTCTAAGGCTCTTTAGGGGGGTAAGCCGGTAGCGTAGTGTTGGGCTGTCTCACTGGTTGCTATGCAAGCCTGGGCCACCCACCAAGGGCTGCCCCCTGGCCCTGGTGATGGTGAGAGGTCCCGATGTATGATTCCTGACTATAATAAAACTCACCTCGATTGAATGTCCTGATTGTTGGCTCGATGTGTTTTTCTTTTTCTCGATGCGAATATGCCTTCTTGTGTGTGTACTTGAGATCGATCTCGATATATTGTGTCTTATTGTGAATGCTTGGGACTAACCATGGCTTATGCTTATTTGTTCAAATATCGATCTATTGAAGGCTGACTTGGTTGGAAGCGCCCATTCAAGTGTCGCACGGTCTATTGCTTGCTGAGAGAAAGCTTAGTCCGTGACACATGGTATCAGAGCACGATTGAAAAGTGCTAGAAAAATGGATGAGATGGCCACAAGTGGTGGACCTAATCATCAACAGAGAATTGAGGAACTTGAGGCCGCGGTGGTCGTAATGAAAACTCATATGGCAACTAAAGACCGAATGAGAGAGATCGAGACAACCCAGCGGGAGTTGTCCGATACTCTCCACAACGTGAGCGAAGAGGCTAGAGATGCCTTGAACATTCTCCAAAAGGAGTTTGAGGAGCTCAGAGCACAGTGAGCATCCTACAAATGGCTGTGGCCAGATCGGGTTCGAGCTCAATGGAAAGGGGGCAAGGGATGCTAAGGAACTTGAAAATTTCTTGTTTGACATTGAGCAGAACTTTCGAGCTGTACACACAGATTCAGAGGAAGACAAGGTAGCAATGGCATCGATGTACCTCGTAGGGGATGCCAAGCTGTGATGGCGCTCCAAGTTTGTCGATGACAAGTGCTCGATTAAGACTTGGACAGATCTGAAGCGAGAATTGAAAAACTAGTTTTTCCCTGAGAATGTGAGTATATGGCTCGAAGGAGACTTCGAGAATTGGTTTAAACAGGAATGGTGCGAGAGTTTGTAAGGAGCTTTTCTACCCTGATGTTGGATATTTGGGACATGTTCGAAAAGGACAAGATGTTCTATTTTCTTGAGGGCCTCAAGCCTTGGACGAAGACAGAACTACAAATGTAGAAAGTGCAAGACGTGGCCACAGCCATGGCTGCAGCTAAATGTCTCCACGATTACAATGATGGCTCTTCAAAACAGAAAAATCCTCCATCAACTAGCAGTAGCTTCAACTTTGGGAGTGGGGAAAAGATGACCAGGTTGGATCGGCCCTTCAGTGGGGGATCAGATAGGAGGTCCTTTGGTCGAGATAGCACCCAACCCAAGATAAGCAACGTAGGGATTTTCAAGCCTAGGCAACCGCTAGCTTGCTTTCTTTGCAAGGGGCCACATTGGGTGGCTGAATGCTTGCACAGGGGAGCCCTTAATGCCTTAAGGACCTCATCTTAAGAGTCCGCAAAAGTGGCAGAGAGCGTTGAAGAAGTTGAAGAAAAGCCAACCAAGATGGGTTCAATAAGGTTCCTCAATACCTTCTGCACCCAATTGAACACTATAAAGAAAGAGCAGAGTAGAGGCTTGATGTATGTGAACTTAATGATCAATGAGAAAGCCACTAAGGCTATGGTGGATACAGGTGCAACCGACACTTTCATCACACCAGAAGAAGCAAAAAGGTGTGGTCTTCAGATTAGTAAAAATTATGGACGAATGAAGGCGGTCAACTCGCCAGCCTTTACAATCAGTGCAAGCTCTAAGAGTGTGACAACCCGATTGGGGCCATGGGAAGGGAAGGTAGACTTTACAGTTTTCCCCATGGATGACTTTGATGTTGTTCTCGGATTGGACTTCATGATGTTGGCTCAGGTCATCCCTATCCCCGCCACTACCAGTACCCGTCAAACCGTGGGAAAGCATCTCCCTTGATTTAATTTTGAGCCTACCCAAGGTTGGTGACCTTGGAGCTATTTTGGTGGTGATTGATCGATTCTCTAAGTACACCACATTCATTCCCGCTCACAAGTATTGCACAGCGAAAGACACAGCTCGACTATTGTTCAAACATGTGGTCAAATACTGGGGCCTCCCTCAAAACATTGTCAGCGATCGAGATCCGAGATTCACGGGGTCTTTTTAGAGAGAACTTTTCAAGATATTGAGGTCCCAACTCAACATCTCCTCAAGCTATCACCCTCAAACCGATGGTCAAACGGAATGGTTCAACAGATTATTAGATGAATACTTGAGGCACTTTGTTCAAGCCAATCAGAAAGACTGTCCTTCATTATTGGACATGGCTCAACTCTGCTTTAATTCCAACAAAAGCTCTTCCACCAATAAGAGCCCATTTGAGGTGGTCACCAGACAATTACCAAGGCTACCCCATACTTCCTTGGAATAATATGGAGGAAAAAATCTGAGAGCCTTCAATCTCAGCAAGGAGTGGAAACAAAACATAGAGATTGCATAAGCCTACCTAGAGAAAGCATCAAAACAGATGAAGAAATGGACAAACAAGGGTCGTAGGGCTCAACAATTTCAAGTTGGTGATTTGGTTCTTGAGAAAGAGAGATCATAGACTGGTGCACAAATATGAAGGTCCAGTAAAGGTTCTTTCCAAGGTGAGGAATGCTTCTTACAAAATCGACCCACCAAAGTGGATAAAGGTGCACCTAATATTTCATGTGAGCAACCTGAAACCTTTCCATGCAGATCCTATAGATGCTAGCCAAAAGGAGCCAACTAGAGCCACCATCACCATGAAGCCACCCTCAGAGCGTCGAGTCAAAGAGATCTTAGCTGATAGGGGAACCAAGATATCTCGAAGACTAGTTCGGGAGTACTTAGTGAAGTGGGAGGGATTAGGACTAGAAAAAACCAGCTGGGAGAGAGAACATGACCTCCAGAGATTTCAAAGGAAGATCAAAGAATTTCAAGCCAGCAAGTTGACGAGGACGTCGATAGAATAGCTGGGGGAGGATGTCATGAGCCAACCTTGTATAGGGCCATGATCGGGACTTAGGTTGCCATAAGCTACCCATGTATAGGGCCATGGTCGAGTAGATCCCTTGTGCTAGGAAAAGTGTCCCCATTTCAAACATTATAATAGTTACTGGTAGCATAGCTCTAAAATCTCTAAAGCTCTTTAGGGGGTGAGTCGGCAGTGTAGTGTTGGGCTGTCTCACCGGTTGCTATGCGAGCCTAGGCCACCCACCAAGGGCTGCCCCCTGGCCCTGGTGATGGTGGGAGGTCCCGATGTATGATTCTCGACTATAATAAAACTCACCCTGATTGAATGTCTTGATTGTCGCCTCGATGTGTTTTTCTTTTTCTCGATGCGAATATGCCTTCTTGTGTGTGTGCTTGAGATCGATCTCGATATATTGTGTCTTATTGTAAATGCTTGGGACTAACCATAGCTTATGGTTATTTGTTCAGATATCGATCTATTGAAGGCTGACTTGGTTGGGAGCACCCATTCAAGTACCGCACGGTCTATTACTTGCTGAGAGAAAGCTTAGTCTGTGACACCAGGGACCAGCTTGGTCACCCTTTGCGTGCTGCCGGTCTCGCTGCCACAACCCTCGGTCCAGCTAGGGCTTAGACATGGAATGAACTCCCTATGCCTAAGCCAACCAACGAAATGGGCGTGTGGGTGCTTAGCTAGTCAGAGAGACAGAATACTTAAGTCGAGGATCGGCTCGGTCCCTCCTGCGTGCTGTCAATCCTGCTATCGCAACCCTTAGTCCGGTCCAATCTTAGATTGGGAATGAACTCCATATGCTTAGATTGGGGATGAACTCTGTATTCCTAAGTCAACCCATGAAACGAGCTTGCGGGTGCTCAACTGGTCGAAGAGGCCGACCGGAAAGGCATAATGCGTAAGCCGAGGATCAACTCGGTCCCCCTTCACGTGCTGTTGATCTCGCTGTCGGTCCTGCTACCACAACCCTCAGTCCGGCTGGGGCTTAGACATGGAACGAACTCCGTATGCCTAAGCCAACCCACGAAACGAGCGTACGGGTGCTCAGCCGGTCGGAGAGGCAGAATGCGCAAGCTGAGGATCGACTTGGTCCCCCTGCGTGCTACCCCGAGCAAAAAAAATACGACATCAGCACATGCCCGAGCCCAGCATGTGTACCGTGGCTGAAAATCTTAGATTGGGAATGAACTCCGTATGCTTAGACATGGAATGAACTCCGTATGCCTAAGCCAACCCACGAAACGAGCATGCAGGCGCTCAGTCGGTCGGAGAGGCAGAATGCGTAAGCTGGGGATCAGCCCAGTCCCCCCCTTCGTGCTGTCAATCCTGCTGCTGCAACCCTCAGTCTGGTCTGATCTTAGACTGGGAATGAACTACGTATGCATAAGTCAACCCATGAAACGAGCGTACGAGCGTTGAGTCGATCGAAGAGGCATAATGCGTAAGTCGAGGATCGACCCGATCCCCCTTTGAATGCTGTCGGTCCTGCTACCACAACCCTCAGTCTGGCTGGGGCTTAGACATGGAATGAACTCCCTATGCCTAAGCCAACCCATGAAATGGGCGTACAGGCGCTCAGTCAGTCGGAGAGGCAGAATACGTAAGCCGAGAATCAGCCCGATCCCTCCTGCTTGCTACCGATCCTGCTACCGCAACCTTCGATCCGACCTAATCTTAGATTGGGAATGAACTCTATATGTTTAGACTGGGGATGAACTCCGTATGCCAAAGTCAACCCACGAAATGAGCGTGTGGGTGCTGAATCGGTCGGAGAGGCCGATCGGAGAGGCATAATGCGCAAGCCGGGATCAGTCCGATCCCTCTCTACGTGCTGCCGATCCTGCTGTCAGTCCTGCTGCCCCAACCCTCGATTCGGCTAGGGCTTAGACATGGAACGAACTTTGTATGCCTAAGCTAACCCATGAAACGAGCATACGGGTGCTCAACCGATCGAAGAGGCAGAATGCGCAAGTCGAAGATCGGCCCGGTCCCCCCTTGCATGCTATCGATCTTGCTGTTGGACCAGCTACCGTAACCCTCGATCTGGTCTGATCTTAGATTGGGAATGAACTCCGTATGCATAGACATGGAATGAACTCCGTATGCCTAAGCTAACCCACAAAACGAGTGTGTGGGCGCTCAACCAGCCAGAGAGGTAGAATGCGTAAGCCGAGGATCGACCCGGTACCACCTACGTGCTGTCGATCCTGCTGTCACAACCCTCGGTCCGGTCTGATCTTAAATTGGGAATGAACTCCATATGCATAAGTCAACCCACAAAACGAACGTATGGGTGCCGAGCCGGTCGGATTGGCATAATGCGCAAGCCAGGGATCGGGTCGGTCCCCCTTTACGTATTACCGATCCCACTGCCACAACCCTTGGTTCGGTTGGGGCTTAGACACGGAATGAACTCCCTATGCCTAAGCTAACCCACAAAATGGGCGTGTGGGCGCTCAGCCTGCCGGAGAGGCAGAATGCGCAAGCCAGGGATCGGTCCGGTCCCCCCTGTGTGCTGTCGATCCTATTACCGCAACCCTCGGTCCGATCCGATCTTAGACTGGGAATGAACTCCGTATGCTTAGACTGGGGATGAACTTCGTATGCCTAAGTCAACCCATGAAACGAGCGTACAGGTGTTCAGCGGACCGGAAAGACAGGATGCGCAAGCCGAGGATCGAACGGGTGGTAGGTGGGTTCAAGAACATCTTCATATTTCTGCCGTGCCAATGCCATTTGTATGGCTTGTAAATTCATACAATGGTCCCCTAAGCCTTCATGTGAAGTTTCATGGCAAGACGACCCGTTTTCTATTTTTCACGATTTTTGAAACTTTTTACGGTTTGGGATTTTTTAAAATTTTTTTAGAAAGAGTTTTGTCCCCAAAATTCGTAGAGGTGATCCTTGTATTTTTTTTGGCATGCACAAAAATATTCAGCTAAAAACTCGAAGTGGAGAAGATTTTGTGACCCTTGTAGACACCAAATTTGGTTTAGGCTCGGATCAATTGGGCCTGGTCCAAATGGGTAAGTCCAATTTTATTTTTGTTATTTTTTATTTTTTTATTATTTTATTCTATATTTTATGTATATATTTTCCTTTATATCCTATGTATTTATTATTTATTTATTATTACTATTTATTAATATATATTTTTTATATTTTATATTTTATTTATTTTTGTATTTTTATTTATCTAATTATATATCTGTTATTATTATTATTTTTTTATTTATCCTATAATATTTTTTTGATTTATCTTTTCTAATTATCTATTTTTTTTATTTGATTTTTATTTTGGAAGGTTGAGATTGAAGGCTGAAGAATCCTACTGGAATGGGGATTCAATCAGAAGAGTCCAGATTGAATTCAAAGATTGAATCCCTGTCTAAAGAGGTATTGGGATTGATCAGAAACTCCTGATTAATCCCTATAAAAGGGACCTCCTGGAACAGAAACACACAGAGAGACAAAACATGAGCAAAGCTACTGATTTGAGAGATAGAAGAGTATAGAAGGCTAAGAAGTATTCTGGGAGTTAGTAGGAATTTTTTTGAAGATTTTGCGTGATTTTTTTTTGGGAATTTTTGAAAAATTCCAGATTCCGATTGGATTTTCCGACGAAAGTTGAATTTTTCGATGGAAATTCCAGCCAACTTTGAAGTTTCTGACGGGCTACCCAGTTTTCGGTGACCTTTCCTAGAAACCGACCACCTTCCGACCAACTTCCGACCAAAAATCTAGATTCCGGTGAAATTTTCCAGAATTCGGTGTACATTCAATCGGAGTTCTTCAGCAGTTTAGAGAGAAGCGGGAGAGAAGAGGAAGAAGAGAGAGAGAGGGAAAGAGCTTTTCTGTCGAAAAACAGAGGGAAGAGCCTTATATACCCTCCCAAAACAACGTCATTTTTGCCTTAAGTGACCCAGAGGATCCGCGTGTTTTACTGAGATCCGACCCGACCCGAACGTCGACCCACTTCCTGACCTGTGTGTGTCTGCCCCCTTCGAGCCAAGCCGAGTCGGGCCGAGCTCCAAAGCCGCTTCTTCGAGCCGTTTTTTCTTCCTTGAGCCGAGCCGAGCCGTACTCCGAGTCGCTCCAGGTTTTTTTTTTGAAATTTTTTTATTTTATTTATTATTTGTTTTATTATATTTATTTATTTTTTATTTATTAGATTAGGTTTATTTAGTATCCTTTTTACCTTTATTTTATTTTTTATCTTGGTTTTACTTTTCTTTATTTTATTTTATTTTTTTATTTTCACTTTTATTTTGTTTTATTATTTTATTTTCTTTAAATAAAAATCAAAAAAGAATATTTTTGGGGAAAAGTTGAAAGTATCAATTTTCCTTAAAAATAAAATTTCAAAAAAGAGTTTTTTGTAGGAAAAGTTGAAAGTATCGATTTTCCTTGAAGATCAAAATTTTCCAAAAAAAATATTTTTGGGGAAAAGTTGAAAGTATTAATTTTCCTTAAAAATAAATTTTCAAAAAAAGGTTTTTGACGAAAAGTTGAAAGTATCAATTTTCCTTGAAAATAAAAGTTTCCAAAAAATATTTTTGGGGAAAAGTTGAAAGTATCAATTTTCCTTAAAAATAAATTTTCAAAAAAATCAATTTTTGAGGAAAAGTTGAAAGTATCAATTTTCCTCGAAATTAAAGTTTCAAAAAAAATATTTTTAGGGAAAAGTTGAAAGTATCAATTTTCCCTGCACAAAAACAATCATTCTTTCCTTCCTTTTTATTTTGATTTTGATTTTGATTTTTTCTTTAAATAATCCGACGATGGAACCTCTGCAAGTGAAACAGTAGTCTTTCTTGCATACTCTTGAGGTGAGGGGATTTTCTCAATTTTCTGCTAAAAGTATTAGAGTCAATTGAGAATAATTTCCAATAATTAATTACTTGGTAAAATTTTAAGGCTCATTGGATAACATAAATTTCAGCTGGTACCATCTTTTGATGGGTGTTGTGAGGGTGCTATAACCTTCCTCACACGTAACTGAACTCCCGAACCCTGTTCTGGTTAGTAGACCTGAAGCTATTCTTTTAGGGACCTTTAAACTTAGGTGTTCCCTAAAAGGATAGATTCCATAGGTGGCCAATCGCACCTAGATAAAAAGAGATTGGTGGTGACTCCTAAAAGTCAATGTCTAGCGATAGATCCCCGGATCTAGATGTTCTGATATAGCTTGGCGACTCCACTGGGGACTTTGAGAGTCAGGCCAGCAAATAATTTGTGTTATCCAAAAGCCTAATAAAATTGAACCCTTTTTTTTATATGTATTATTATTCATTCATGTTTATTTACTTTATTAATTATGTCATTCATGTGCATGTGCATAACATGAGCTCTATACTTGAGCTCCGTCCCTCTAGGAGGGAGTAAAGTACCTATTGCTTTCGTGAGGTCTAATGCCTCCGCAGTGGCTAGCGAAATACTCCCACTCAAATTGAACCTTTTCCGCTAGTAGCCTGTAATGGGTGAGGATTAGGGTGCCTTACTAGTCTGTGATGGACAAGGATGTAAGGAACAATTTGAGGACCTTTAGACTTTGACCCTAAAACCGCATATAGTGAACCTTAAGAGTGCCTAACCTATAGATAAAGCCATCACTCTTCCCTTTTAGAATTGACCAAAAGCATAGGATTCATTCCTTTTACTTTGTGTGATGTTTAAATTTACTTAGTTATTTGTTCTTTTTTTTTTTGGGTATACTAACCTTTTTCTTATTCTTTTGCATTGGTTCATACGCATATCATAAAGTTGCATAAAGAACATTTGCTTGAAAAATGGTCTTCAACAATTTTTTTTTCATGGACACCAATGAACGCTTAGTTTGTTCTTCATCAGTATTAGGACCCTATGGGACACCTAATGAAGTAAGGGCCCAGTCAGAAAAGATTCAACTGAAGATGGGAGATTGCTTGCCAATTAGGTATGACTCTACTCTATCTCAAGAAACATTTATCCTCCTCAAACAGAATAAGTTAGAGGATTTGGTTGATATCTGGAAGAAGATGAGTTCGTCAAGACAAGAGTAGTTTTGTCATAAACATGGGCATATAGCACACCTTCTAGTAGTGGTTGTCGATGATCAACTAATCAGAACTGCAACACAATTCTGGGATCCTGCATACAAGTGCTCATCTTTAATGAAGCTGATATGACTCCCACCATTAAAGAATACTCGATTTTGTTGGGTCTACACCTCAAGACTCCTGACAAGATATATGTCAAAAAACATAAGTCAGGATTTCATAAAAGTTTGGCTCAACTCATAGGGATAGACAAGGAAGTTGTGGATTCTCATACAAAGAAGAAACAAGAACAGGTCTGCCTACATTGGAAGTTCTTTCGTGAGTTTCTGATACAGTATGCCAATGAAGAACGGGGGTTAGACATATTTGCCTTGGCTATATACGGACTAGTAATCTTTCCAAAGGTTTTGGGGTATGTTGAAATAGCGGTGGTTGATTTCTTCGAGAGTGTGATCAATGGTTGTAATCCTTCAACGGTAATATTAGCAGAGACTATCAGATCTTTGAGTTATTGTCGTCGGAATGGAGGGCACTTCATAGGATGCATACAATTATTGTACTTATGGATGAAAAGCCATTTTGAACAAGGAAATGGTGCTTTCTCGAAGCTTCATATTTGTAATCATTTTTCGATCAAAGAATTCTGTGAAAGTGGGTGGTCAAAGCAGAAGTCTAAACAAGAATGGATAACTTTCTTACAAAAGTTGAAAAATGCCAGGGTGAGATGGTTGGCCCCATGGATGAATCGTGAGCCTATGTTGTATCAATGTGGGGATAGTACAGTGGTTCCACTTCTGGGTTTATGAGGAGTAACAAATTATGCACCACTCTTAGTGAGAAGGCAATTAGGGGGAGAACAGTTTATTCCTATGACTTATGGGCTTCATCAGTTAAACTTCTCTTATAGTGAGCCTAAAGCATTTCAAAGGATGAATGAGATGATTAAAGCATGGAAAAATCCCCAAAGAGTGAGTCCTGGACCGTTCACTGAAAAAGTCACCCTAGGGTACTTGGTTTGGAGAACAAAGAGAAGACAAGAAATGGTATTCACTTATGAAATCTCTCAACCACCAACAGAAGAAAAACTTGAAGAGACACCATCAGAGTTAGAGCTGGCAACAAAAGAATTTGAGTTTCAAAAGATCAAGTTAAAGAAAGAAATTCAGGAACTTCAAGAAGGAAAAGCCTAGTGGAAAGGTAGAGCCAAAAGTTATGAAGTTAAAGTTCATAAGATTGCTAGAGAACGTGATACAGCTACTGAAGATCTAGCAAAGTTACACCAGGAGCATAAGAGGCTAGTGTGAGAGAAAGGGCCAAAGAAATAACCATTGTCGAGCTGACTGAGGAAAATACAAGATTAAAACAAGAGTATGCCGAATTGGAAGAAGAAAGTACCGAAGCACAGGCAAAAATTAACATGCTAAACAGTTATTTGAACAGGTTAAGTCAAAAGTTGGATGAACAAGGAGACCATATCACTGCATTGGTTAGAGAACATAGAGAATTATCATACCAAGTCTGGTGTGGTAAAAGAGAGAACCTAGGATGGAAAAAGACATTAAGCACTTAACAACCCAAATTCATAAAGGGGTGTGTAAGGCAAGAGAGATGGTGGAAAAGACAGAGGCATTAAGACAAATGGTGGCCCCAGTAGGAGAACATGGACAGCGTCTCTTGAACTTCATAGAAGAAGCCAAGGCCCAGTATGAACAGATCAAACAATTTTATGGTTATAATTCTAGGATGATAAACTCAATGTAGATCAAAGTTTTTTTGGAATAAATGAAATTTTTTAGTTGAATACCGTTTTAAGGAAAATGTTCTTTGCATACATGTATTTTTCATTCATTGCATTCTCATTCATTACACTTAACAAAGCAACCATGTGATGATCATGCAAATTTACTAATTCTGAGATATGGTACTCAAGGTCCTAGGATAGCTCCATCTAGTGAAAATCCTGCCTATCGATACAACACAAGATCCAAAGTAAGGCAAATGGAAGAAAAAAGTTCCCATAGATTTGAAAACATAGAAAAAGCACAAGAGAAGATTGAAAGTGAGCTAAGCAAGATTCTGGAGGCTCTTAATAATATGAATAAAGGAAAAGGAGTTGTAGAAAATACAAGCCAGCAAGTTCCCCCATTACAAGAAGTGGCTGACCCTTTGTACCCTTCAGGTTTTGGCCCACCTCAGGCCCAGTCTACCCAAGAGGTCCCACCACAACACTTCGCATATCCAACATATCCTGGAATGCCATCAACTTTCAACCTAGAGCAGTATAATAGTTATATAAATCTTGTCTTCACTGAAAAGGTAGCAGAACTAATTCCTGATCTAGATGATTTAAAAGAGAAGGAGAAGGAAAAAATGAGAGTGGAAGTTCAGGAAAGTTCCAAGATTAGCATGCTAGAGTAAAGGCTAAGGGCTATGAAAGGATTTAGCTTTTATGGGTCGGTTGATGCTGCTGGGCTCTGCTTAGTTCCTGATGTGGTTATCCCCCATAAGTTCAAAGCACCGAAATTTGAAAAATATGATGGTACAAAGTACCCCAAAACCCACATCACCATGTATTATAGGAAGATGGTAGCTCATGCACATGATGAAAAACTATTGATGCATGTTTTCCAGGATAGTCTTACTGGCTCTGCGGCCATATGGTATGTTCAGTTGGACAGGACTCGCATTCGCTCTTAGAGTGATATGGCACATGACTTTATCAGTCAATATCGACATATCATCGATTTGGCCCCTGATCGTTTGTCTTTATAGAATCTGGAGAAAAAGGCAAACGAGTCTTTTAAAGAGTATGCCCAGAGATGGAGGGATGTTGCTTCTCAGGTACAACCTCCTCTGACTGAGAAAGAAACTACAGTGCTATTTGTTAGCACTTTAAAACCTCCCTATTATGAAAAGATGATAGGAAATGCAATGAAAAATTTTGTTGATATGGTAATCTCAGGAGAAATCATTGAGAGTGCCATCAAAAATGGCAAGCTAGAAGGAAATGAAGCATCTAGCAAAAGAGTCCCAAAGAAAAAAGAAACTGAAGCTCAAGCTGTGAGCTTTGATAGACAGCAACTTAGAGGTTATTCACCTTACCCACCACCAGAATATCTGCCATATCACTTCACTATAAATAACACTTCCTTTCACCCATACCAACCATTTACACAACCACCATACCCCCAAACATATCAAGCCCCTCATAGACCCCAAAATACCATGTACAGTCCTAACATTCAAAGACCCCAAAATCGCCCAACTAACCCTATTGGTGGCTCGCGGGAGCAACGAACTACTCATGAGAAACCTATTTTGGACCTAATTCCAATGACCTATTTGGAATTATATAAGGAGCTCTACAACAATCATTTGATTGCTCCAAGTAAATTGAAACCCTTCAAGCCACCTTACCCCAAGTGGTATGATCCCACCGCCCACTATGACTACCATTATGGGATTGCTGGTCACTCTACCAAAAATTGCACTACTCTAAAACATAAAGTGCAACGATTGATCAAGGATGGGATGATTTGCTTTGATACTGGAGGGATGACTGCACCGAATGTTAGTGGCAATCCTTTGCCAAATCATAATGTGAATGCTATAGGTGAAGAACAGGAGTGCCATGTGAAGAAAGAAGTGGCAGATATTAAGACACCTCTCAGCCAATTGTTTGATATTTTACAAAGAGCAGACATGATACAACTAGTAAGTCCACACAGCTATCATGGAGCATATATAGCTGTCACCAATTGTAAGTATCATAGTGGGGCAATGGGCCATTCCATTGAGACCTGTGAGCAGTTTCACCAAGAGGTGCAAAAACTCTTAGATTCACATCAAATGAAGATTTATGAAGAAAGAAAAGACTTGAAGAATGCTGAAGTGTACATGACTGATAGGCCTGTAAAGTTGTTTCCAAAACCAATGACAATTCAGTGTGGGAATAAACCAAAGTCAGTCATAGATAAACTCTTCCCCAGGCTGGTAACTTTTAAAGTCCCGACTCTTTTTCCATACAAAGATGATAAAGCTGTACCCTGGAGATATGGCTGTGACACTGTAGTTCAGGGGTAGAAAGGAGAGGTCTCCAAAGTCGATGCTTCCAATATAATTGGTGTAGGAGGCATTACTCAAAGTGGGAGATGTTACACTCTAGAAATGTTAGAGAAAGCTAAAAGGGAGAAAGCTAAAGAAGAAGAAAGATAGAATAATCCTGAGATAGAACCTGAAGAAGATCAACCGAAACTAGTATCAGAAAGAGAGGTTTGTGAATTTCTGAAGCTGGTAAAACATAGTGAGTATTCTATTGTGAAACAGTTGAATAAAATGCCAGCTCGAATCTCATTATTATCACTATTGCTGAACTTAGAGCCACACCAAAATACCCTACTGAAAGTGTTGAATCTGGCATACGTGGCACATAATGTATCTATTGAATATGTGAACCACCTGGCTGGAAATTTAGTCATGCCAAATCACATTTCATTAGCTATGATGAGATTCCTTTAGAGGGAAAAAAATGCCAAGGCTCTACATATCACAGTCAAGTGCAAGAGCCATATTATAGCCAAGGTCCTTATTGATAATGGCTCTGCTATCAACATCATGCCTATGTCAACTTTGGTAAGGCTACCCATTGATTATTCTCATATAAGGTATAGTCAGATGATTGTGAGAGCCTTTGATGGGACCAGAAAAGAAGTCCCGGGGGATATTGAAATGCCTTTACAAATTGGGCCTTGCACCTTTAATATAAAATTTCAAGTGATGGATATCTCTCCATCCTACAGCTATCTGTTAGGAAGACCATGGATTCACATGGCAGGAGCTGTGCCTTCTACTTTGCACCAGAAGATCAAGTTTAATGTAAAAGGTCAATTGGTAATGGTAGTTAGGGAGGAAGACATGCTAGTGACCCAACCATTGAACACTCCATACGTAAAGGCTACCGAAGAAGCATTGGAATGCTCCTATCGATCTTTTGAATTGGTTAATTCTGTAGGGGAAGGATTTTGAAGTCAACTTTTTTCAAGGATAGTGGTGAGCCAAGTCATCAACAAGGGCTGGTATCCAGGACTTGGGCTAGGTAAAAACTTGCAGGGAATTAAAGAACCTCCAACAATAATAAACAATAGCGACAGGGTGGGCTTAAGCTATGAGATGGCAGAGTGGGAAGTCAAAAGAAGGCCATCAAGAAAGACAGCAAGACTGATGTTTATTCCACACTTGTATGAAACCTTCAGACTTGGAGGATTCGTGTACCCAGATGCAAGCAAAAGTGTGGAAGACGATTTTGCCCAGTTAGCCATTAATGCTGTTGAAGATGAAGTGAGGGTTAATTAAGAGAAGTGGGTTCACCTTTGTCTACCAAATTTTGAGCTCAATAATTGGAGTGCCATCGAGATGCCTTTGACTTTTGATTTTGATACAATGTAATTGTAACATCCCAACAGCTATTGCCCAAGGCATTGGGGTGATCTTTTTTGTTCGGGTCATTCATCATTTATTATTTTTAATAAAAATTAGGAAGTATGCATTTTCATTCATTTCTTCTTGTCTCTTCATTATTTTCATCTCTCCAAGCACATCTTGCCAACATATCCTATTTCATTCAGTTGCAGGTCTTTAAATGAACATGAAGATAATCATGATAACAATCAAGAGGTTAGCTTTAAGAATTCAATTAACACTGATGAACTTGACAATGAAGAAAATTCTGAAGAATATGTTATGCCTTCAGACCTAATGAGGATGATTAAACAAGAGAATAAGCCAATTGAGCCTCATCAGAAGGTAGTGGACTTAGTGAATCTGAGAGATGAAGAAAATAAGAAAGAGGTTAGAATGGGTACTTCACTTTCATCTAGAGATAGACAACGATTGGCAGACCTACTTCAAGAATTTGTAGATATATTTGCTTGGTCTTACCAAGATATGCCAGGGCTGAGCACAGAAATAGTGGAGCACAGGTTACCTTTAAAGCCAGAATGTAAGCCAGTTCAGCAGAAACTAAGATGGATGAAGCCCGAAATGCTACTAAAGATTAAAGAAGAGGTGAAGAAACAATTTGATGCAGGTTTTCTACAAGTGGCTAAGTATCCAAAATGGGTAGCCAATATAGTCCCAGTTCTTAAGAAAGATGGAAAAGTATGAATGTGTGTAGACTATCAGGACTTGAATAAGGCTAGTCCAAAGGATAACTTTTTTTTGCCTCATATTGACACACTGGTAGATAACACGGGTAAGCATTCGATCATAAGTATATTCTAGAGTTGGCGAAACAATTTGAAGATATCCAGTTTGATCACTTACCTCGAGAAGAGAATTTGATTGCTGATACATTGGCTACTCTGGCTGCAATGATTCGAGTTAATGATAATACCGACATTCAGCCCATCAAGTTGATGTTAAGGATATACCAGCTTACTGTTCTAATGTAAAGAGAGAAGAAGATGGAAAGCCCTGGTATTATGACATCTTACAGTATGTCAAGGATCAGCAGTATCCAGTTCAAGCAACAAAAAATGATAAAAGGGTCATTCAAAGATTGGCTATGAGCTTTTTCCTAGATGGGGATGTCCTGTACAAAAGAAGCAAGGATCAAGTATTATTGAGGTGCTTAAATGAGACTGAAGCGAAGAAAATCATTAAAGAGGTGCATGATGGAATATGTGGGGCACATACTAGTGGACATGTGATGGTAAGACAGATCATGAGAGTGAGATATTACTGGTTGACAATGGAGAATGATTGCATTGACTATGCTCGTAAATGCCATAAATGCCAGATATATGCTGATAAGATCCATGCTCCACCATCTGCTTTACATGTTATGGCACCACCATGGCCATTTTCAATGTGGGGCATGGATGTCATTGACCCAATCACCCCAAAGGCCTCTAACTGGCACAGATTCATTTTTGTGATGATAGATTATTTCGCAAAATAGGTAGAAGCAGCATCATATGCAAATGTGACACGCTCCGTGGTTTGTAAGTTCATAAAAAAGGAGATCATCTATAGATATGGACTTCCGGAGAGAATTATTTCAAACAATGCTAAGAATCTAAATAGTAAGATGATGCAAGATATATGTACTCAATACAAGATCAAGCATCATAACTCGGTACCATACCGTCCGAAAATGAATGGGGCAATTAAGGTAGCCAATAATAACATAAAGAGGATTTTGGAGAAGATGACCGAGACTTACAAAGATTGGCATGAGAAGTTGCCATTTGCATTGCATGCATATCGAATGTCAGTTCGCACCTCTACTGGGGCAACCCCATTTTCTTTGATTTATGGGATGGAAGCTGTACTACCAGTGGAAGTAGAGATCCCCTCTTTGAGAGTTTTAAAAGAAGTTGAGTTGGAAGAAGCTGAATGGATCCGAAAATGTTATGAGCAGTTAAATTTCATAGAAGAAAAGAGATTGACTGCATTGTGCCATGGTCAGCTATATCAAAGGAGAATGATGAGGGCTCATGATAAGAAGACTCGACCCCGTTGCTTTCGAGAAGGAGAGTTGGTTTTGAAAAGAATTCTCCCAATCTAGCACGATAGCAGAGGAAAATGACTCCAAATTGGGAAGGGCCATATGTGGTGAAACGAGCTTTTTCGGGTAGAGCATTGATACTGACTGAGATGGATGGAAATGATTTACCCCATCCTATAAATTCTGATGCTGTGAAGAAATACTATGCTTGAAAAAAATGAAAAAAAGAAAAAAATGATGAAATAAAAAAAAAAGAGAAAAAATGAAAAAATGAAAAAATAAAAAAATAAAAAAAATAAAAAAAATGAAAAAAGAAAAAGTGAAAAAGGAAGACTCAAGGCAAAAACCCTAAAAGGGCGATTTGAGTCATAAGGGGTTTGTCTAAGTTGAAAACCTAAAAAGGCAGCTTAGATAAGGAGAATACAGCATTGAATTTAAAAGTCCGCTGACATGGAGGCTAGCAAATTCGGAAGAGTTCCAAGTTGTTAAATACATCAGAGGATTGAGTTTTCAAAAAGAACTTTGAGATGTGTTATCATGATTATTGATTGTTCATTTTGGGCCTTGTCCCCATACCTATCCTTGTAATTCTTTCTTGGCCAAAGTTTGCCAATATTTTGCTAATAAAAAAACATTTTATTTCATTCTTTGTGCCTTTTTCTGATGACTGTTTCCCAACCATTCATATTCATTTCTTCTTAGTACCCCACCATGGAAGAAATGTGTAAATGCATTCTTACTTTTTGAGTTTGAAATACTGATTGATGAATGAATAACAACGTAAAAAGATTTTTTACATTACATTGAATAAATCAAGAGTGATAAAGGCAGAATCGAGATTTTCAGTTCCTGATTAGGACATTGAATCTGGGAAGAGATTTTTTTACAGGAAGATTATGAGTGGAAGAAACAATTAAGAGCTACACTGGTTCAATCTTAGAAGAGCAGTGTAATTGGATCTCTGGAGAATCAAAAGGCTTGATGCCCAAGAGAAAGCTTAAGAAACTTGAGTACCATACATTGAACAGGAATTAATTGGCCAACATTTTCATAGCATACATTGAAATTCATATGCATTTGCATAGCATACACTACTTTCAGGAAAGTATAGTGTATAGATTCAAGAAGCAGGGGTGTTCCAACATCCCACATAGAGAAGACAAATATCAAGATATTTTGCAAAATTGAAAAAGGAAAAGCTTGTCAGGTAAGTTCCTAATCCTTGAAATAGGATGTCTTTTTGTATCAGGGTTGATTTATAAGACCTTTGGGCGTAATCTCCTGAAATTCCTTCAAACACAACTTTCAACTCCTTTGGACATGATTGTCAAGGAGCAATTTACTTTTCAAAGTCGTGGTGACTCTATTTAGAGGAGCAATTTACTTTTCAAAAGTCGTGGTGCCTCTGTTTAGAGGAGCAATTTACTTTTCAAAGTCGTGGTGCCTCTGTTTAGAGGAGCAATTTACTTTTCAAAAGTCGTGGTGCCTCTGTTTAGAGAAGCAATTTACTTTCAAAGTCGTGGTGCCTCTGTTCTGTTTAGAGGAGCAATTTACTTTTCAAAAGTCGTGGTGCCTCTGTTTAGAGGAGCAATTTATTTTTTCAAAGTCGTTGAGCCTCTGTTTAGAGGAGCTTTGGTTAAAAAAAAAATAAAAACAAAAACAAAAGCAAACAAAAAAAACAAAAAATATAAAAAAATCAAACAATGAAAATGTTGAGTTGAATTTTGATTGGGTGTCTACGTCTTTGCGCAATTTCTGTTTTACAGAAAATGTGCAAAGAGAGGCAGCTATAGACACCAAATTTGGTCTAGGCCCGGATCAATTGGGCCTGGTCCAAATGGGTAAGTCCAATTTTATTTTTGTTTTTTTTTTTTTTTTATTATTTTATTCTATATTTTATGTATATATTTTCCTTTATATCCTATGTATTTATTATTTATTTATTATTACTATTTATTAATATTTATTTTTTATTTTATTTTTTTTTGTATTTTTATTTATCTAATTATATATCTGTTATTATCATTATTTTTTTATTTATCCTATAATATTTTTTTGATTTATCTTTTCTAATTATCTATTTTTTTATTTATTTTTATTTTGGAAGGTTGAGATTGAAACCTGAAGAATCCTACTGGGAATGGGGATTTAATCAGAAGAGTCCAGATTGAATTCAAAGATTGAATCCCCGTCCAAAGAGGAATTGGGATTGATCAAAAACTCCTGATCAATCCCTATAAAAGGGACCTCTTGGAACAGAAACACAAAGAGAGAAAAAATGTGAGCAAAGCTACTAATTTGAGAGATAGAAGAGTATAGAAGGCTAAGAAGTATTCTGAGAGTTAGTAGGAATTTTTTTGAAGATTTTGGGTGATTTTTTTCTGGGAATTTCTGGAAAATTCCAAATTCTGGTTGAATTTTCCGATGAAAGTTGAATTTTTCGACGAAAATTTCGGCCAACTTCCAACCAAAAATCTAGATTTCGATAAAATTTTTCAGAATTCGACGTACATTAAACCGAAGTTCTTTAGTAGTTTAGAGAGAAGCAGAAGAAAAGGGGAAGAAGAGAGAGAGAGGGAAGGAGGTTTTTGCTGAAAAACAGAGGGAAGAGCCTTATATACCCTCCCAAAACGACGTCGTTTTTGCCTTAAGTGACCCAGAGGATCTGCGTGTTTTACCGAGATCTGACTCGACCCGAGCGTTGACCCGATTCTTGACCCGCGCATGTCTGCCCCCTCCGAGCCGAGCCGAGCTCCAAAGCCGTTTCTTCGAGCTGTTTTTTCTTCCTTGAGTTGAGCCGAGCTGAGCCGTACTCCGAGCCGCTCCAGGTTTTTTTTTTGAATTTTTTATTTTATTTATTATTATTTTTTATTTATTAGATTCGGTTTATTTAGTATCTTTTTACCTTTATTTTATTTTTTATCTTGGTTTTACTTTTCTTTATTTTATTTTATTTTTTTATTTTCACTTTTATTTTGTTTTATTATTTTATTTTCTTTAAATAAAAATAAAAAAAGAATATTTTTGGGGAAAAGTTGAAAGTATCAATTTTCCTTAAAAATAAAATTTCAAAAAAGGGTTTTTTTTTAGGAAAAGAATTTTCCTTGAAGATCAAAATTTTTCAAAAAAATATTTTTAGGGAAAAGTTGAAAGTATCAATTTTCCTTAAAAATAAATTTTCAAAAAAAGGTTTTTGAGGAAAAGTTGAAAGTATCAATTTTCCTTGAAAATAAATTTTCCAAAAAATATTTTTGGGGAAAAGTTGAAAGTATCAATTTTCCTTAAAAATAAATTTTCAAAAAAATCAATTTTTGGGGAAAAGTTGAAAGTATCAATTTTCCTTAAAAATAAATTTTCAAAAAAATCAATTTTTGAGGAAAAGTTGAAAGTATCAATTTTCCTCAAAATTAAAGTTTCAAAAAAAATATTTTTAGGGAAAAGTTGAAAGTATCAATTTTTCCTGCATAAAAACAATCATTCTTTCCTTCCTTTTTATTTTGATTTTGATTTCAATTTTTTCTTTAAATAATCCGATGATGGAGTCTTTGCAAGTGAAATAGTAGTCTTTCTTGCATACTCTTGAGGTGAGGGGATTTTCTCAATTTTTTGCTAAAAGTATTAGAGTCAATTGAGAATAATTTCTAATAATTAATTACTTGGTAAAATTTTAAGGCTCATTGGATAACACAAATTTCAGTTGGTACCATCTTTTGATGGGCGTTGTGAGGGTGCTATAACCTTCCTCACAGGTAATCGAACTCTCGAACCCTGTTCTGGTTAGTAGACCTGAACCTATTTTTTTAGGGACCCTTAAACTTAGGTGTTCCCTAAAAGGACAGATTCCATAGGTGGCCAATCACACCTAGATAAAAAAAGATTGGTGGCGACTCCTAAAAATCAATGTCTAGCAATAGATCCTCGGATCTAGATGTTCTGATACAACCCTTTGAAAAAGGTGTCCCCATTTCAGACACTTTAATAACTACTGGCAGCAAACCTATAAAATCTCAAATGCTCTTTAAGGGGGTGTGAGTTCTCGAGGTTTGATGAGGGATAGGGGGCCAATATAAGGGCCAAGTACCAGCACCCATCACACATCATGTGTGCACACCTCCCGGCCACCCCAATCGTCGGAACCCCCAATGTCACCGGCTAGGCTCTCCGGTGATGCTTTGGCGATGGTGCCCCGGGTGAAAAAAATGCGGCACCAATACATGCCCTAGCCCAGCATTTTCACCGTGGCTCAAAATCTTAGACTGGGAATGAACTCCGTATGCTTAGACATGGAATGAACTCCGTATGCCGAAGCCAACCCACGAAATGAGAGTGCGGGCGCTCAGTCGATCGGAGAGGTAGAATGTGCAAGCCGGGGATCGGCTTGGTCCCTCCTACATGCTGTCGATCCTGTTGTCGCATACCTTGGTTCGATTCGATCTTAGACTGGGAATGAACTCTGTATGCATAAGTCAACCCACGAAACGAGAGTGCGGGCATTGAGTCGATCGAAGAGGCATAATACGCAAGCCGGGGAATGGCCCGATCCCCCTCTGCGTGCTGCCGGTCCCGCTGCCACAACCCTTGGTCTGACTGGGGCTTAGACATGGAATGAACTCCTTATGCCTAAGCCAACCCACGAAACGGGTGTGCGGACACTCAGTCGGTCGGAGAGGCAGAATGTGTATGTCGGGGATCGGCTCGGTCCCCCCTGCGTGCTGTCGATCCTACTGTCGCAACCCTCGATCCGATCTGATCTTAGACTGGGAATGAACTCCGTATGCTTAGACTGGGGATGAACTCCGTATGCCTAAGTCAACCCATGAAACGAGCGTGCGGGTGCTCAACCGACCGGAGAGGCCGACCGATGAGGCATAATGAGCAAGTCGAGGATTAGCCCAGTCCCCCTCTACGTGCTGCCAATCCCGCTGTCGGTCCTGCTACCACAACCCTCTATCCAACTGGGGCTTAGACATGGAATGAACTCCATATGCCTAAGCCAACCCATGAAACGAGCATGTGGGCGCTCAGCTGCTCGAAGAGGTAGAATGCGTAAGCCGGGGATCGAACGGGTGGTAGGTGGGTTCAAGCACATCTTCATATTTCTGCCATGCCAATGCCATTTTTATGGCTTGCAAATTCATACAACGGTCCCCTAAGCCTTCATGTGAAGTTTCGTGGCAAGAGGACCCATTTTCTATTTTTCATGATTTTTAAAACTTTTTATGGTTCAGGATTTTTTAAAATTTTTTTAGAAAGAGTTTTGTAACCAAATTTGGTAGAGGTGATCCTTGTATTTTTTTTTGCATGCACAAAAGAATTCAGCTAAAAACTCGCAGTGGAGAAGTTTTTGTGATCGTTTGAAAAAAGTGTCCCTATTTTAAACACTTTAACGGCTACTGGCAGCCAACCTATAAAATCTCAAATGCTCTTTAAGGGGGTGTGAGTTCTCGAGGTTTTATGAGGGATGGGGGGCCAATAAAAGGGCCAAGTACCAGCACCTATCGCACATCATGTGCGCACACCCCCCGGCCCCCCAATCGTTGGAACCCTCAATGCCGCCGGTTAGGCTCTTCGATGATGCTCCAATGATGCTCCGACAATGGTGCCCTGGGTGAAAAAAATGCGGCACCAGCACATGCTCGAGCCCAGCATGTGCACCGTGGCTCAAACTCTAAGACTGGGAATGAACTCCGTATGCATAAACAAGGAATGAACGCCGTATGCCTAAGCTAACCCACGGAACGAGTGTGCGAGCGCTTAGCCGACCAGAGAGGCAGAATGCGCAAGCCAGGGATTGGCTCGGTCCCCCTCTGCATGCTGCCAATCCCGCTGCCACAGCCTTTCGTCTGGCTGGGGCTTAGACATCAAATGAACTCCCTATGCCTAAGCCAACCCACGAAACGAACGTGCGGGCGCTCAGCCGGTCGAAAAGGCAGAATGCGCAAGCTGGGGATCGGCCCTGCGTGCTGTCGATCCTACTGCTGCAACCCTCGGTCTGATCTGATCTTAGACTGGGAATAAACTCTGTATGCTTAGACTGGGGATGAACTCCGTATGCCTAAGTTAACCCATGAAACGAGCGTGCGGACGTTCAACCGGCTGGAGAGGCTGGCCGAAGAGGCAGAATACACAAGTTGAGAATCAAGCTGGTCCCCCTACGTGCTACCGATCTTGCTGTTGGTCCTACTACCGCAACCCTTAGTCCAGTCCAATCTTAGACTGGGAATGAACTCCGTATGCTTAGACATGAAATGAACTCTGTATGCCTAAGCCAACCCACGAAACGAGTGTGTGAGCGCTTAGCCGGTCAGAGAGGCAGAATGCGCAAGCCGAAGACCAACCCGATCCCCCCTGCGTGCTATCAATCCTGCTGCTGCAACCCTCAGTCCGGTCTGATCTTAGAATGGGAATGAACTCCGTATGCTTAAGTCAACCAGTGAAACGAGTGATCGGAGGCTGAGCCGGCCAAAGAGGCTTAATGCGTAAGCCAGGGATCGGTCCGATCCCGCTCTGTGTGCTGTCGATCCTGCTACCACAACCCTCAGTCCGACTGGGGGTTAGACATGGAATGAACTCCCTATGCCTAAGCCAACCCACGAAATGGGCGTGAGGGCACCCAACCGACCAGAGAGGCAGAATGCGCAAGCTAGGGATCGATCCGATCCCCCTTGCGTGCTGCCGTAACCCTCGATCCGATCTGATCTTAGATTGGGAATGAACTCCATATGCTTAGACTGGGAATGAACTCTATAAGCTTAGACTGGGGATGAACTCCATATGCCTAAGTCAACCCACGAAACGAGCGTGCGGACGCTCAGCCGACCAGAGAGGCAGGATGCGTAAGCTGGGGATCGAACGGGTGGCAGGTGGGTTCAAGCACATCTTCATATTTCTGCCATGCCAATGCCATTTTTATGGCTTATAAATTCATACAATGGTCCCCTAAGCCTTCATGTGAAGTTTTGTGGCAAGACGACCCGTTTTCTATTTTTCATGATTTTTAAAACTTTTTATGGTTCGGGATTTTTTAAAATTTTTTTAGAAAGTTTTTTGTGTCCAAATTTGGTGGAGGTGATCCTTTTATTTTTTTTGGCATGCATAAAAAATTTCAGCTAAAAACTCGAAGTGGAGAAGATTTTGTGATCATTTGAAAAAAGTGTCCCCATTTCAGACACTTTAATGGCTACTGGTAGCAAACCTATAAAATCTCTAATGCTCTTTAAGGGGGTGTGAGTTCTCAGGGTTTGATGAGGGATAGGGGGCCAATATAAGGGCAAGTACCTGCACCCATCGCACATCATGTGCGCACACCCCCCGGCCCCCCAATCACCGAAACCCTCAATGCCTCCTGTTAGACTCTCCGGGGATGCTCCCGCGATGGTGCCTCGGGTGAAAAAAATGTGGCACCAGCACATGCCTGAGCCCAGCATGTGCACTGTGGCTCAAACTCTTAGACCAGGAATGAACTCTGTATGCTTAGACATGGAATGAACGCTGTATGCCTAAGCCATCCCACGAAACGAGTGTGCGGGCGCTCAGCCGACTGGAGAGGCAGAATGCGTAAACCGGGGATTGGCCAAGTCCCCCTTTGCATGCCGCTGGTCCCGCTGCCACAACCCTCATTCCAGCTGGGGCTTAGACATGGAATGAACTCCCTATACCTAAGCCAACCCACGAAATGGGCGTGTGGGCGCTCAGTCGGCCGGAGAGGCAGAATGTGCAAGCTGGGGATCGGCTCGGTCCCCCCTGCGTGCTATCGATCCTGCTACCGTAACCCTTGATCTGATCTGATCTTAGATTGGGGATGAACTCTGTATGCTTAGACTGGGGATGAACTCTGTATGCCTATGTCAACCCACGAAACGAGCGTGCGAGCGCTCAGCCAGCTGGAGAGGCCGACTAGGGTGGCAGAATGTGTAAGTCGGGGATCGGGCCAATCCCCCCCTTCGTGCTGCCGGTCCCACTGCCACAATCCTCGGTCCGGTTGGGGCTTAGACTTGGAATGAACTCCTTACGCCTAAGCCAACCCACAAAACGGGCTTGCGGGCACTCAGTCGATCGAAGAGGTAGAATGCACAAGTCGGGGATTGGCTCGGTCCCCCCCTACGTGCTGTCGATCCTGCTACCGCAACCTTCGGTCCGGTCTGATCATAGACTAGGAATGAACTCCGTATGCCTAAGTCAACCCATGAAATGAGCGTTCAGGTGCTGAGCCGATCGTAGAAGCATAATACGCAAGAGGGGGATCGACCCGATCCACCTCTGCGTGCTATCGGTCCTACTACCATAACCCTCGGTCCGAATGGGGCTTAGACATGGAATAAACTCCCTATGCCTAAGCCAAACCACGAAACGGGCGTGCGGGTGCTCAGCCGGTCGGAGAGGCATAATGCGCAAGCTAAGGATCGACCCGGTCCCCCCTACGTGCTGCTGATCCTACTACCGCAACCCTCAATCTGATCTGATCTTAGACTGGAAATGAACTCCGTATGCCTAAGTCAACCCACGAAACAAGCGTGTAGACGCTTAGCCAACCAGAGAGGCAGGATGTGCAAGCCGGGGATCAAACGGGTGGTAGGTGGGTTCAAGCACATCTTCATATTTCTGCCATGCCAATGCCATTTTTATGGCTTGTAAATTCATACAATGGTCCCCTAAACCTTCATGTGAAGTTTCGTGGCAAGACAATCCGTTTTCTATTTTTCATGAATTTTGAAACTTTTTGCCGTTCGGGATTTTTAAAAATTTTTTTAGAAAGTGTTTTATCCCCAAATTTGGTAGAGCTGATCCTTGTATTTTTGTTGGCATGCATAAAACAATTCAGCTAAAAACATGAAGTGGAGAAGATTTTGTGACTGTTTGAAAAAAGTGTCCCCATTTCAGACATTTTAATGGCTACTGACAGCAAACCTATAAAATCTCAAATGCTCTTTAAGGGGGTGTGAGTTCTCGAATACGCAAGCCGAGGATCGGTCCGATCTGATCTTAGACTGGGAATGAACTCCGTATGCTTAGACTTGGAATGAACTCCGTATGCCTAAGCCAACCTACGAAATGAGCATGTGGGTACTCAACCGATCGGAGAGGCAGAATGCACAAGTCGGGGACCGCCTGGTCCTCTCTGCGTAAGCCGAGGATCAGACCGGTCCTCCTCTGCGTGTTGTCAGTCCCGCTGCCACAACCCTCGGTCCGGTTGGGGCTTAGACAAGGAATGAACTCCCTATGCCTAAGCCAACCCACAAAATGGGTGTGCGGGCACTCAGCCATCCGGAGAGGCAGAATGCGTAAGTCGGGGACCACCTGGTCCCCCCCTGCGTGCTGTCGATCTTGCTACCGTAACCCTCTATCTAGTCTGATCTTAGACTGGGAGTGAACTTCGTATGCTTAGACTAGGGATGAACTTCGTATGCCTAAGTCAACCCATGAAACGAGCGTGTGGGTGCTCAGCTAGCTAGATAGGCCATCGAAGAGGCATAATGCGCAAGCCAGGGATCAGCCCAATCCCTCTCTGCATGCTACCGATCCTGCTATCGATCCTGCTACCACAACCTTCGATCCGACTGGGGATTAGACATGGAATGAACACCGTATGCCTAAGCCAACCCATGAAATGAGTGTGTGGGCGCTTAACCGACCAGAGAGGTAGAATACGCAAGCTGAGGATCGGCCCGATCCTCCCTTGCATGCTATCGATCCTGCTACTGGTCCTACTACCATAACCCTTGATCCGATCGGATCTTAAACTGGAAATGAACTCCGTATGCTTAGACATGGAATGAATTCCGTATGCCTAAACCAACCCACGAAATTAGCGTGCGGGCGCTCAGCCGACCAAGAGGCGAAATGTGCAAGCCGGGGATCGGCCTGATCCCACCCTGTATGCTATCGATCCTATTACTGCAACCCTCACTCCAGTCCGATCTTAGACTAGAAATGAACTACGTATGCCTAAGTCAACCCATGAAACAAGCGTGCGGGTGCTAAGCCGACCGTAGAGGAATAATGTGCAAGCCGAGGATGGCCCGATCCCCCTCTGCGTGACGTCGGTCCCGCTACCACAACCCTCGATTCGGCTGGGGCTTAGACATGGAATGAACTCCTTATGCCTAAGTCAACCCACGAAACGGGCGAGCGGGTATTCAGCCGGTCGGAAAGGCAGAATGCGCAAGCTGGGGATCGACCCGATCCCCCTTACGTGCTGTCGATCCTGCTACCGTAACCCTCAGTCTAGTTAGATCTTAGACTGGGAATGAACTCTATACGTTTAGACTGGAGATGAACTCTATATGCCTAAGTCAACCCACGAAATGAGCATGTGGGTGCTCAACCGACCGAAGAGGCAGAATGCATAAGCTGGGGATCGACCCAGTCCCCTCTGCGTGCTGTCGATCCTGCTGCTAGTCCTACTGTCGCAACCCTCGATCTGGTCTGATCTTAGACTGGGAATGAACTTCGTATGCTTAGACATGGAATAAACTCTGTATGCCTAAACTAACCCATGAAACGAGCGTACGGACGCTCAGTCGGTCAGAGAGGTAGAATGCGCAAGCCGGGGACCGACCCGATCCCTCCCTATGTGCTGTCGATCCTACTACCGCAACCCTCAGTTCGATCTGATATTAGACTGGGAATGAACTTCGTATGCCTAAGTCAACCCACGAAACGAGCGTTCGGGTGCTGAGCCGGTCGGAGAGGCATAAGGTGCAAGTCGGGGATCGACTCGATCCCCCTCTGCGTGCTGTCGGTCCTACTACCACAACCCTCGGTCTGGTTGGGGCTTAGACATGGAATGAACTCCTTATGCCTTAGCCAACCCATGAAACGGGCGTGCGGGCGCTCAACCGACCGAAGAGGTAGAATGTGCAAGCCGGGGATCGGCCCGGTCCCCCCTGTGTGCTATTGATCCTGCTCCGTAACCTTCGGTCTGGTCTGATCTTAGACTGGGAATGAACTTCATATGCTTAGACTGGGGATGAACTCCGTATGCCTAAGTCAACCCATGAAACGAGCGTGCGGACGCTCAGCCGACCAAAGAGGTAGGATGCACAAGCCGAGGATCGAACGGGTGGTAGGTGGGTTCAAGCACATCTTCATATTTCTGCCATACCAATGCCATTTTTATGGCTTTTAAATTCAAACAATGGTCCCCTACGCCTTCATGTGAAGTTTCGTTGGAAGACGACCCGTTTTCTATTTTTCACGATTTTCGAAAGTTTTTATGGTTCAGGATTTTTAAAAATTTTTTTAGAAAGTGTTTTATCCCCTACGCCTTGTATTTTTGTTGGCATGCACAAAAAATTTCAGCTAAAAACTCAAAGTGGAGAAGATTTTGTGATCGTTTGAAGAAAGTGTCCCCATTTCGGACACTTTAATGGCTACTGGTAGCAAACCTATAAAATCTCAAATGCTCTCTAAGGGGGTGTGAGTTCTCAAGGTTTGATGAGGGATAGGGGGCCAATATAAGGGACAAGTACCAGCACCCATCGCACATCATGTGCGCACACCCCCCCGGCCCCTCCAATCGTCGGAACCCCCAATGTTGCCGATTAGGCTCTCTGACGATGCTCCGATGATGGTGCCCCAGGCGAAAAAAATGTGGCACCAGCACATGCCCGAGCCCAAAATGTGCACCGTGGATCAAACTCTTAGACCGGGAATGAACTCCGTATGCTTAGACATGGAATGAACTTTGTATGCCTAAGCCAACCCACAAAACGAGCGTACAGGTGCTCAATCGACCGGAGAGGCAGAATGCGCAAGCCAGGGACCGGCCCGATCCCCCCTACAAGCTGTCAATCTTGCTGCCACAACCCTCAGTCTGGCCCGATCTTAGGCTGGGAATGAACTCCGTATGCCTAAGTCAACCCATGAAATGAGCGTACGGGCACTGAGCTGGTTGGAGAGGCATAATGCCAAGCCGAGGATCTGCCCGATCCCCCTCTGCGTACTACCAGTCCCGCTACCACAACCCTCGGTCTGGCTGGGGCTTAGACATGGAATAAACTCCCTATACGTAAGCCAACCCACGAAACGGGCGTGCGGGTGCTCAGCCGACCGGAGAGGCAGAATACGTAAACCGGGGATCGACCCGATCCCCTCTGCGTGCTACCGCAACCCTCAGTGCAGTCTAATCTTAGACTGGGAATGAAATCCATATGGTTAGACTGGGGATGAACTCCGTATACCTAAGTCAACCCAAGAAACGAGCGTGCGACGCTCAGCCAACCAGAGAGGCAGGATGCGTAAGCCAAGGATCGAACGGGTGGTAGGTGGGTTCAAGCACATCTTCATATTTCTGTCATGCCAATGCCATTTTTATGGCTTGTAAATTCATACAATGGTCTCCTATGCCTTCATGTGAAGTTTCGTGGCAAGACGACCCATTTTTTATTTTTCATGATTTTTGAAACTTTTTTCAGTTTCGAATTTTTTAAAATTTTTTTAGAAAGCGTTTTGTCCCAAAATTTGGTAGAGGTGATCCTTGTATTTTTGTTGGCATGCAAAAAAAAAATTCAGCTAAAAACTCCAAGCGGAGAAGATTTTGTGACCGTTTGAAAAAAGTGTCCCCATTTCAAACACTTTAATGGCTACTGGCAGCAAACCTGTAAAATCTCAAATGCTCTTTAAGGGGGTGTGAGTTCTCAAGGTTTGATGAGGGATAGGGGCCAATATAAGGGCCAAGTACCAGCACCAATCGCACATCATGTGCGCAGACCCCCGGCCCCCCTAATCTTCGGAACCCCTAATGCCGTCGGTTAGGCTCTCGGTGATGCTCCGATGATGGGGCCCTGGGAGAAAAAAATGTGGCACCAGCACATGCTCGAGCCCAGCATGTGCACCATGGCCCAAACTCTTAGACTGGGAATGAACTCCGTATGCTTAGACATGGAATGAAGTCTGAATGCCTAAGCCAACCCACGAATCGAGTGTGCGGGCACTCAACCAGCTAGAGAGGCAGAATGCACAAGCCGGGGATCGACCCGATCCCCCTCTACGTGCTGTCGATCCTGCTGCCACAACCATCGATCCAGCTAGGGCTTAGACATGGAATGAACTCCCTATGCCTAAGCCAACCCACGAAACGGGCATGCGGGCACTCAGTCGGTCGGAGAGGCAGAATACACAAGCTGGGGATCGACCCGATCCCCTCTGCATACTGCTGATCCTGCTATCGCAACCTTCAATCCGGTTTGATCTTAGACTTGGAATGAACTCTGTATGCTTAGACTGGGGATGAACTCTGTATGCGTAAGTCAATCCATGAAATGAGCGTGCGGACGCTCAACCGATCAGGGAGGCCGGTCGGAGAGGCAGATTGCACAAGCCAGGGATCGACCTGGTCCCCCCTACGTGCTGTCGATCCTGTTGCTGGTCCTGCTGTCGTAACCCTTGATCTGGTCCGATCTTAGACTGGGAATGAACTCCGTATGCTTAGACATGGAATAAACTCCGTATGCCTAAGCCAACTCATGAAACGAGTGTACGGGTGCTCAACCAGTCAAAGAGGCAGATTGGGCAAGCCAGGGACCGACCTGGTCCCCCCTACGTGCTGTCGATCCTGCTGCTGCAACACTCGGTCTGAGCCAATCTTAGACTTGGAATGAACTCCATATGCCTAAGTCAACCCACGAAACGAGTTTGGCCCGATCCCCTTCTACGTGCTGCCGATCCCACTGCTATAACCCTCGGTCTGACTGGGGCTTAGACATGCAATGAACTCCCTATACCTAAGCCAACCCATTAAACGGGCGTGCGGGTGCTCGGCAAGCCGGAGAGGCAAAATGTGCAAGCTAGGGATCGGCCCGATCCCCCCTGTATGCTGCCCACCCTACTGTCGCAACCCTTAGTCCGGTCTGATCATAGATTGGGAATGAACTCCGTATGCTTAGAATGGGGATGAACATCGTATGCCTAAGTCAACCCGTGAAACGTGCATGCGGGTGCTCAGTCGACCGGAGAGGCTGGCCAAAGAGACATAATGCACAAGTCAGGGATCAGCCCAGTCCCCCTCTACATGCTATCGATCCCACTGCCGATCCTGTTACCAAAACTTTCGGTACGACTGGGGCTTAGACATGGAATGAACTTCGTATGCCGAAGCCAACCCACGAAACGAGCGTGTGGGCACTTAGCCCACCGAAGAGGTAGAATGCGCAAGCCGGGGATCAGCCCGGTCCACCCCTGCATGCTGCTAATCCTGCTGCTGGTCCTACTGCCTCAACCCTCGATCCGGTCTGATCTTAGACTGGGAATGAACTCCATATGCTTAGACATGGAATGAACTCCCTATGCCTAAGCCAACCCATGAAATGGGCGTGCGGACGCTCAGCCGATCGGAGAGGCAGAATGCGTAAGCCGAAGATCGACCTGATCCCCCCTACATGCTACTGTTCCTATGTAGCAACCCTCGGTCTGGTCTGATCTTAGACTGGGAATGAACTCCATATGCTTAGACTGGGGATGAACTCTGTATGCCTAGGTCAACCCACGAAACGAGCATGCGGACGCTCAGCAGACCAGAGCCCAGCATGTGCTTTTGTTGGCATGCCCGAGCCCAGCATGTGCACCGTGGCTCAAACTCTTAGACTGCAAATGAACTCCGTATGCCAAAGCCAACCCATGAATCGAGCGTGCGGGTGCTCAGTCAACCGGAGAGGCAGAATACGTAAGCTGGGGATTGACCCGGTCCCCCTCTACGTGCTGCCGATCCCACTGCCACAACCCTCGATCCGGCTGGGGCTTAGACGTGGAATGAACTCCTTATGCCTAAGCCAACCCATGAAACGAGTGTGCGAGTGCTCATCGGGTCGGAGAGGCAGAATGCGCAAGCCAGGGATCGGCCCAGTCCCCCCTGCATGCTGCTGATCCTGCTGCCGCAACCTTAGATATGATTCGATCTTAGACTGGGAATGAACTCCATATGCTTAGACTGGGGATGAACTCCGTATGCCTAAGTCAACCCATGAAACGAGCGAGCGGGCGCTCAGTCGGCCGGAGAGGCAGAATGTGTAAGCTGGGGATCGGCCTGATCCCCCCTACGTGCTACCGATCCTGCTACCGCAACCCTCGGTCCGGTCCGATCTTAGACTGGGAATAAACTCCGTATGCTTAGACTGGGGATGAACTCCGTATGCCTAAGTCAACCCACAAAATGAGCGTACGTGCGTTCAACCGATCGAAAAGGCATAATGCGCAAGCCGAGGATCAACTCGATCCCCCTCTGCATGCTATTGATCTCGCTGCCAGTCCTGCTGCCACAACCCTTGGTCCGACTGGGGCTTAGACATGGAATGAACTTCGTATGCCTAAGCCAACCCACGAAACGAGTGTAGTGGCGCTCAGTCGATCGGAGGGGCAGAATGCGCAAGCCAGGGATCGACTCGATCCCACCCTACGTGCTGTCGATCCTACTGGTCCTACTATCGCAACCCTTGATCCGATTTGATCTTAGACTGGGAATGAACTCCGTATGCGTAGACATGAAATGAACTTCGTATGCCTAAGCCAACCCACGAAATGAGTGTGCGGGCGCTCAGTCGGTCGGAGAGGCAGAATGTGCAAGCCGGGGATCGACCCGGTGTCCCCTACGTGCTGTCGATCCTGCTGCCGTAACCCTCGGTCTGATCCAATCTTAGACTGGGAATGAACTCCGTGTCCCTAAGTCAACCCACGAAACGAGTGTGCAGGCGTTGAGCCGATCGGAGAGGCATAATGTGCAAGCCGGGGATCGGTTCGATCCCCCTCTGCGTGCTATCGGTCTCGCTGCCACAACCCTCGGTCCAGCTGGGGCTTAGACATGGAATGAACTCCCTATGCCTAAGCCAACCCACAAAACAGGCGTACGGGTGCACAACCAGTCAGAGAGGCAGAATGTGCAAATCGGGGATCGGCCCGGTCCCTCTGCGTGCTGCCAATCCTACTGTCGCAACCCTCGGTCTGATCTGATCATAGACTGGGAATGAACTCCGTATGCTTAGACTGGGGATGAACTCCGTATGCCTAAGTCAACCCACGAAACGAGCGTGCGGACGCTCAACCGGCCAAAGACGTTGGATTCGCAAGCTGGGGATCGAACGGGTGGTAGGTGGGTTCAAGCACATCTTCATATTTCTGCCATGCCAATGCAATTTTTATGGCTTGTAAATTTATACAATGGTCCCCTACACCTTCATGTGAAGTTTTGTGCCAAGACGACATGTTTTCTATTTTTCATGATTTTCGAAACTTTTTGCGGTTCGAGATTTTCTAAAATTTTTTTAGAAAGAGTTTTGTCCCCAAATTTGGTAGAGGTGATTCTTTTTATTTTTGTTGGCATGCACAAAAAAATTTAGCTAAAAACTTGAAGTGGAGAAGATTTTGTGACCGTTTGAAAAAAGTGTTCCCATTTCAGACACTTTCATGGCTACTGGCAGCAAACCTATAAACTCTAAAATGCTCTTTAAGGGGGGTGTGAGTTCTCGAGGTTTGATGAGGGATAGGGGGCCAATAGAAGGGCCAAGTACCAGCACCCATCGCACATCATGTGAGCACACCCCCCGGCCCCCCCAATCACCGAAACCCTCAATGCCATCGGTTAGGCTCTCCGACGATGGTGCTCCAGGCAAAAAAAATTTGGCACCAGTACATGCCCGAGCCCAGCATGTGCACCGGGGCTCAAACTCTTAGACTGGAAATGAACTATGTATGCTTAGACATGGAATGAACTCCGTATGCCTAAGCCAATCCATGAAACGAGTGTGCGGGTGCTCAGACGAGCGGAGAGGCAGAATGCGCAAGCTAGGGATAGGCCCGGTCCCCCTCCGCATACTGTCGGTCCTGCTACCGCTACCCTCAGTCCGGCTGGGGCTTATACATGGAATGAACTCCCTATGCCTAAGCCAACCCATGAAACGGGCGTGCGGGTGCTCAACCGATCAGAGAGGCAAAATGCGCAAGCCGGGGATCGGCCCGTTCCCCCCTGTGTGTTGCCGATCATGCTACCACAACCGTCAGTCTGGTTCGATCTTAGACTGGGAATGAACTCCGTATGCTTAGACTGGGGATAAACTCCGTATGCCCCCTGCATGCTGTCAATCCTACTACCGCAACCCTCAGTCCGATCCGATCTTAGATTGGGAATGAACTCCATATGCCTAAGTCACCCCATGAAACGAGCATTCGGGTGCTGAGCCTGCCGGAGAGGCATAATGCGTAAGCCGGGGATCAGCCCGGTCGCCCTCTATGTGCTATCGGTCTCGCTGCCACAACCCTCGGTCCAGTTGGGGCTTAGACATCGAATGAACTCCTTATGCCTAAGCCAACCCACGAAATAGGCATGCGGGCACTCAGCCTACCGGAGAGGCAAAATGCGCAAGCCAGGGATCGGCTTGGTCCTGCCTGCATGCTACCGATCCTACTGTCACAACCCTCAGTCTGGTTCGATCTTAGATTGGGAATGAACTCCATATGCTTAGACTGGGGATGATCTCCGTATGCCTAAGTCAACCCACGAAATGAGCGTGCGGGTGCTCAGCCGGTCGGAGAGACAAAATGTGCAAGCCGAGGATCGGCCCGGTCCCCCCTATGTGCTGCCGATCCTGCTGCTGGTCCTGCTGCCACAAGCCTTGGTCCGATCCGATCTTAGACTAGGAATCAACTTCGTATGCTTAGACATGGAATGAACTCCGTATGCCTAAGCTAACCCACAAAACGAGCGTACAGGCACTCAGCCGGTCGGAGAGGTAGAATGCGCAAGTCGGGGACCGACCCAATCCCCGCTGCGTGCTGTCAATCTTGCTGCCACAACCGTCGATCCGGTCTGATCTTAGACTAGGAATGAACTCTGTATGCCTAAGTCAACCCACGAAACGAGCGTTCGGGCACTGAACTGGTCGGAGAGGCATAATCTGCAAGTCGGGGATCCGTCCGGTCCTCCTCTGCATGCTGTCGGTCCCCCTCTGCGTGCTGTCGGTCCTGCTGTCACAACCTTTGGTCCGGCTGGGGCTTAGACATGGAATGAACTCCCTATGCCTAAGCCAACCCACGAAACGGGCGTGCAGGCGCTCAATCGGCCGGAGAGGCAGAATGCGCAAGCTGGGTATCGACCCGGTCCTCCCCCCGCATGCTGTCGATCCTATAGCTGGTCCTCCTGTGGCAACCCTCGGTCCAATCTGATCTTAGACTGGAATGAACTCTATATGCTTAGACATTGAATGAACTCCGTATGCCTAAGTCAACCCACGAAACGAGCGTACGGGCGCTTAGCCAGCCAGAGACACAAAACGCACAAGCTGGGGATCGGCCCATCCCCTCCTGTGTGCTATCGATCCTGCTGCAATAACCCTCAATCCGATCCAATCGTAGACGGGAATGAACTCCGTACGCCTAAGTCAACCACGAAACGAATGTATGAGTGCAAGCCGAGGATCGGCTCGATCCCCCTCTGCGTGCTGTCGATCTCGCTGAAACAACCCTCGGTCCAGCTGGGGCTCAGACATGGAATGAACTCCCTATGCCTAAGCCAACCCACAAAACGGGCGTACGGGCGCTCAGTCGATAGGAGAAGCAGAATCGGCCTGATCCCCCCTACGTGCTGTCGATCCGGCTATCGCAACCCTCAGTCCGGTCTGATCTTAGACTAGGAATGAACTCCATCTGCTTAGATTGGGGATGAACTCTGTATGCTTAAATCAACCCATGAAACGAGCATGCGGATGCTTAGCTGACCAGAGAGGCAGGATGAGCAAGCTGGGGATCAAGCGGGTGGTAGGTGGGTTCAAGCACATCTTCATATTTCTTCCATGCCAATGCCATTTTTATGGCCTGTAAATTCATACAATGGTCCCCTATGCCTTCATGTGAGGTTTCGTGGCAAGACGACCCGTTTTCTATTTTCCATGATTTTTGAAAATTTTTACGTTTGGGGATTTTTTAAAATTTTTTTAGAAAGATTTTTTGTCCCCAAATTTGGTAGAGGTGATCCTTGTATTTTTCTTGGCAGGCATAAAAAAATTCAGCTAAAAACTCGAAGTTGAGAAGATTTTGTGACCCTTTGAAAAAAGTGTCCCCATTTTAGACACTTTAATGGCTACTAGCAGCAAACCTATAAAATCTCAAATGCTCTTTAAGGGGGTGTGAGTTCTTGAGGTTTGATGAGGGATAGGGGGCCAATATAAGGGCCAAGTACCAGCGCCCATCGCACATCATGTACGCACACCCCTCGGCCCCCCCAATCGTCAGAACCCTCAATGCCACCGGTTAGGCTCTCCGACGATGCTCCGATGATGGTACCCCGGGCGAAAACAATGTGGCACCAGCACATGCCCAAGCCCAGCATGTGTACCGTGGCTCAAACTCTTAGATTGGGAATGAACTTCGCATGCTTAGACATGGAATGAACTCCGTATGCCTAAGCCAACCCACGAAATGAGAGTGTGGGTGCTCAGTCGGTCGAAAAGGCAGAATGCGCAAGCCGGGGATCGACTCGGTCCCCTTCTACATGCTGCTGGTCCCACTGCCACAACCCTCGGTCTGGTTGGGCCTTAGACATGGAATGAACTCCCTATGCCTAAGCCAACCCATGAAATGGGCATGCGGGCGCTCAGCCGGTGGGAGAGACAGAATGCGCAAGCTGGAGATCGGCCCGGTCCCCCCTGCGTGCTGCCGATCCTGCTGTCGCAACCATCGATCCAATTTGATATTAGACTGGGAATGAACTCTGTATGCTTAGACTGTGGATGAACTCTATATGCCTAAGTCAACCCACGAAACGAGCGTGCGGGTGCTCAACCGATCGGAGAGGTAGAATGCGTAAGCCGGGGATCAACCCGATCCCCCCTGCGTGCTACCGATCCTACTGCTGGTCCTACTGTCGCAAGCCTCGATCCAGTTTGATCTTAGACTGGAAATGAACTCTGTATGCTTAGACATGGAATGAACTCCATATGCCTAAGCCAACCCATAAAACGAGCGTTCGGGCACTCAGCTGGCCGGAGAGGCAGAATGCACAAGTCGAGGACTGGCCCAGTCCCTCCCTGCGTGCTGTCGATCCTGTTGCTGCAACCCTCAGTCTGGTCTGATCTTAGACTAGGAATGAACTCTGTATGCCTAAGTCAACCTATGAAACGAGCGTTCGGGTGTTGAGTCAATCGAAGAGGCATAATGCGCAAGCCGGGGATCCGCCCGGTCCCTTTTTACGTGCTGTTGGTCCCGCTGCCACAACCCTCAGTTCGACTGGGGCTTAGACATGGAATGAACTCCCTATGCCTAAGCCAACCCATGAAACGGGCGTGAAGGTGCTCAGCCAGTCGGAGAGGCAGAATACGCAAGTCGGGGATCAGCCCGATCCCCGCTGCATGCTATCGATCCTGCTGCCACAACCCTCGATCCGATCCGATCTTAGACTGGGAATGAACTCTATATGCTTAGACTGGAGATGAACTCTGTATGCCTAAGTCAACCCATGAAACGAGCATGCGGATGCTCAGCCGACCAGAGAGGCAGGTTGAGCAAGTTGGGGATCGAGCGGGTGGTAGTGGGTTCAAGCATATCTTCATATTTCTACCATTCCAATGCCATTTTTATGGCTTGTAAATTCATACAATGGTCCCCTACGCCTTCATGTGAAGTTTCGTGGCAAGACGACCCATTTTCTATTTTTCATGATTTTCAAAACTTTTTGCGGTTGGGGATTTTTAAAAAATTTTTTAGAAAGCGTTTTGTGCCCAAATTTGGTAGAGGCGATCCTTGTATTTTTGTTGACATGCACAAAAAAATTCAGCTAAAAACTCAAAGTGGAGAAGATTTTGTGACTGTTTGAAAAAAGTGTCCCCATTTCAGACACTTTAATGGCTACTGACAGCAAACCTATAAAATCTCAAATGCTATTTAAGGGGGAGTGAGTTCTCGAGGTTTGATGAGGGATAGGGGGCCAATATATGGGCCAAGTACCAGCACCCATCGCACATCATGTGCGCACACCCCCCTGACCCCCCCAATGGCCGGAAGTCCCAATGCCGCCGGTAGGCTCTTCGACGATGCTCCGACGATTGTGCCCTGGGCGAAAAAAATGCGGCACCAGCAAATGCTCGAGCCCAGCATGTGCACCATGGCTCAAACTCCTAGACTGGGAATGAACTCCGTATGCCTAAGCCAACCCACGAAATGAGCATGCGGGCGCTCAACCGGCCGGAGAGGCAGAATGTGCAAGCCGGGGACTGGCTCGGTCCCCCTCTACCTGCTACTAGTCCCACTGCAACAACCTTCGGTTCGACTGGGGATTAGACATGGAATGAACTCCCTATGCCTAAGCCAACCTATGAAACAGGCGTACGGGCGCTCAGCCGACTGGAGAGGCAGAATGTGCAAACCGAAGATCGGCTCGGTCCCCCCTGTGCGTTGCCGATCCTGCTGCCACAAGCCTCGATCCGGTTTGATCATAGACTGGGAATGAACTCCATATGCTTAGACTGGGGATGAACTCCGTATGCCTAAGTCAACTCACGAAACGAGCGTGCGGGTGGTCAGAAGGCCGGAGAGGTAGAATACATAAGCTTGGGATCGGCTCGATCCCTCCCTGCGTGCTGCCGATCCTGCTGCTGGTCTTGCTGCTGCAAGCCTCGGTCCGGTCCGATCTTAGACTGGGAATGAACTCCGTATGCTTAGACATGGAATGAACTTCGTATGCCTAAGCCAACCCATGAAACGAGCGTGCGAGCGCTCAGTCGGCCAGAGAGGCAGAATGCGTAAGTCAGAGATCGGCCTGATCCCCCCCTGCATGTTGTCAATCCTGTTGCTGCAAGCCTCCCGATCCCCCCCTGCATGCTGTCAATCCTGTTGCTGCAAGCCTCTATCCGGTCTGATCTTAGACTGGGAATGAACTCTGTATGCATAAATCAACCCTTGAAACGAGCGTTCGGGCGCTAAGCCGATCGGAGAGGCATAATGCACAAGCTGAGGATCGGCCCGGTCCCTCTCTGCGAGCTGCCGATCTCGCTGCCATAACCCTCTATTCGGTTGGGGCTTAGACATGGAATGAACTCCTTATGCCTAAGCCAACCCACAAAACGGGTGTGTGGGTGCTTAGCTGGCCTGAGAGGCAGAATGCGTAAGCCGGGGACCGGTTTGGTCCCCCCTGCATGCTGTCGATCCTGCTACCATAACCCTCGGTCCGGTTCGATCTTAGACTAGGAATGAACTCCGTATGCTTAGACTAGGGATAAACTCCGTATGCCTAAGTCAACCCATGAAACGAGCGTGCGAGCACTCAGCTAATTTGGTAGAGGTGATCCTTGTATTTTTGTTGGCATGCACAAAAAAATTCAGCTAAAAACTCAAAGTGGAGAAGATTTTGTGATCATTTGAAGAAAGTGTCCCCATTTCAGACGCTTTAATGGCTATTAGCAGCAAACATATAAAATCTCAAATGCTCTTTAAGGGGGTGTAAGTTCTCGAGGTTTGATTAGGGATAGGGGGACAATATAAGGGCCAGGTACTAGCACCCATCGCACATCATGTCCGCACACCCCCATCGGCCCCCCCAATCGTCAGAACCCCCAATGCCGTCGGTTAGGCTCTCTGGCAATGCTCCAATGATGGTGCCCTGGGCGAAAAAAATACGACACCAGCACATGTCCAAGCGCAGCATGTGCGCCGTGGCTCAAAATCTTAGACTGGGAATGAACTCCGTATGCTTAGACATGGAATGAACTCCGTATGACTAAGCCAACCCACAAAACGAGCGTGCGGGTGCTCAACCGATCGGAGAGGCAGAATGTGCAAGCTGGGGACTAGCCCAATCCTCCCTACGTGCTGTCGATCCTGCTACCGTAACCCTCGGTTTCATCTGATCTTAGACTGGGAATGAACTCTATATGCCTAAGTCAACCCACGAAGCGAGCATGCGGGAGCTGAACCGGTCGGAGAGGCATAATGCACAAGCCGGGGATCGGTCCGATCCCCCTCTGTGTGCTGCCGGTCCTGCTGCCACTACCTTCGGTCCGGCTGGGGCTCAGACATGGAATGAACTCCGTATTCCTAAGCCAACCCACAAAACGAGTGTACGGGCGGTCAGTCGGCCGGAGAGGCAGAATGTGCAAGCCAAGGATCAGCTCGGTCCACCTTACGTGCTACCGATCCTGTTACAGGTCCTGCTCATGCAACCCTCGGTCCGGTTCGATGTTAGACTGGGAATGAACTCCGTATGCTTAGCATTGAATGAACTACGTATACCTAAGCCAACCCATGAAATGAGCGTGCGGGTGCTCAACCAGTCGGAAAGGCAGAATGTGCAAGCCGAGGACCGACTCGATCCCCTTCTGTGTGCTGTCGAACTTACTGTTGTAACCCTCGGTTTGGTCTAATCTTAGACTGGGAATTAACTCCGTATGCCTAAGTCAACCCATGAAACGAGTGTGCGGGTGCTGAGTCGACCGGAGAGGCATAATGCGCAAGCCGGGGATCAGCCCAATCCCCCTCTGTGTGCTGCCGGTCTCGCTGCCACAACCCTCAGTCTGGCTGGGGCTTAGACATGGAATGAACTCCCTATGCCTAAGCCAACCCACAAAACGGGCGTGCGGGCGCTCAGCCAGTTGAAGAGGTAGAATGCGTAAGCCAAGGATCGGCCCGATCCCCTCTGCATGTTACCGATCTTACTGTCGCAACCCTCGGTCTGGTCTAATCTTAGATTGGGAATGAACTCCGTATGCTTAGATCGAGGATGAACTCCGTATGCCTAAGTTAACCCACGAAATGAGCGTTCGTGTGCTCAACCGACTAGAGAGGCAGGATGCATAAGCCGAGGATCGAACGGGTGGTAGGTGTGTTCAAGCACATCTTCATATTTCTGCCGTGCCAATGCCATTTTTATGGCTTGTAAATTCTTACAATGGTCCCCTAAGCCTTCATGTGAAGTTTCTTGGCAAGATGACCCGTTTTCTTATTTTCATGATTTTCAAAACTTTTTACGGTTCAAGATTTTTTAAAATTTTTTTAGAAAGAGTTTTGTCCCCAAATTTTAAGGGGCTGTGAGTTCTCGAGGTTTGATGAGGCTGCCACAACCCTCGGTCTGGTTGGGGCTTAGACATGGAATGAACTCCGTATGCCTAAGCCAACCCACGAAATGAGCGTGCGGGCGCTTAATCGGCCGGAGAGGCAAAATACGCAAGTCAGGGATCGGCCCGGTCCCTCCGCGTGCTGCCGATCCTGTTGCCGTAACCCTCGGTTCGATCCGATCTTAGACTGGGAATGAAATCCGTATGCTTAGACTAGGGATGAACTTCGTATGCCTGAGTCAACCTACGAAACGAACGTGCGGGCGCTTAGCCGACCCGAGAGGCAAAATGCGAAAGCCGGGGATCGGCCCGATCCGCCCCTGCGTGCTATCGATCTTGCTGCCACAACCCTCGATCTGGTTCGATCTTAGACTAGGAACTAACTTCGTATGCATAAGTCAACCCAAGAAACGAGCGTGCGGGCGCTGAGCCAGCCGAAGAGGCATAATGCGCAAGTCGGGGATCGGCTCGATCCCCCTCTACGTGCTGCCAGTTTCGCTACCACAGCCCTCAGTCCGGCTGGGGTTTAGACACGGAATGAACTCCCTATGCCTAAGCCAACCCATGAAACGGACGCTCGGTCTCCAAATTTTAAAGGGCTGTGAGTTCTCGAGGTTTGATGAGGCTGCCACAACCCTCGGTCTGGCTGGGGTTTCGACATGGAATGAACTCCGTATGCCTAAGCCAACCCATGAATCGAGCGTGCGGGTGCTCAGTCGACCAGAGAGGTAGAATGTGCAAGTCGAGGATCGACTCGGTCCCCCCTGCATGCTGTCGATCCTGCTGCTGGTCCTGCTGCCGCAACCCTTGGTCTGGTCTGATCTTAGACTGGGAATGAACTCTGTATGCCTAAGTCAATCGATTAACGAGCGTGCGGGCACTGAGCCGGTCGGAGAGGCATAATGCGTAAGCTGGGGATCAACCCGATCACCCTCTGTGTGCTACCAGTCTCGCTGCCACAACCCTTGGTCCGACTGGGGCTTGGACATGGAATGAACTCCCTATGGCTAAGCCAACCCACGAAACGGGCTCACGGGTGCTCAGCCAGCCAAAGAGGTAGATTGCGTAAGCCGGGGATCGATTCGATCCTCCCTGCGTGCTGTCGATCCAGCTGCCACAACCCTCAGTCCGGTCTGATCTTAGACTGGGAATGAACTCCATATGCTTAGACTGGGGATGAACTCCATATGCCTAAGTCAACCCATGAAACGAGCGTGCAAGCATTCTCCAGACCAGAGAGGCAGGATGCACAAGCTGGGGATCGACCGGGTGGTAGGTGGGTTCAAGCACATCTTCATATTTCTGCCATGCCAGTGTCATTTTTATGGCTTGTAAATTGATACAATGGTCTCCTAAGCCTTCATGTGAAGTTTCGTGGCAAGACAACCCGTTTTCTATTTTTCACGATTTTTGAAACTTTTTACTGTTCAGGATTTTTTAAAACTTTTTTAGAAAGATTTTTGTCCCCAAATTTGGTAAAGGTGATTCTTGTATTTTTTTTGGCTTGCACAAAAAAATTAAGCTAAAAACTCGAAGTGGAGAAGATTTTGTGACCGTTTGAAAAAAGTGTCCCCATTTCAGACACTTTCATGGCTACTGGCAGCAAACCTATAAAATCTCAAATGCTCTTTAAGGGGGTGTGAGTTCTCAAGGTTTGACGATGAATAGGGGGCCAATATAAGGGCCAAGTACCAGCACCCATCACACATCATGTGCGCACACCCCCTGGCTCCCCCAATCGCCAGAAACCCCAATGCCGTCGGTTAGGCTGTCCGACGATGATCCGACGATGGTGCCCCAAGCGAAAAAAATGCGGCACCAGCACATGCCTGATCCCAGCATGTGTACCATGGCTCAAACTCTTAGATGTTAATGAACTCCATATGCTTAGACATGGAAAGAACTCCGTATGCCTCTGCCAACCCACGAAACGAGTGTGCGGGTGCTCAGCCGGACGGAGAGGCAAAATGTGCAAGCCGGGGATCGGCCTGGTCCTCTCCTGCGTGCTGTCGATCCTGCTGCCATAACCCTTGGTTTGATCTAACCTTAGACTGGGAATGAACTCCGTATGCAAAAGTCAACCCACAAAATGAGCGTACGGGCGCTGAGCCAGCCGAAAAGGCATAATGTGCATGTCGGGATCGGCTCGGTCCCCCTCTGCGTGCTGTCGATCCCACTATCACAACCTTCAGTTCGGCTGGGGCTTAGACATGGAATGAACTCCCTATGCCTAAGCCAACCCATGAAACGGGCGTGCGGGTGCTCAGTCGATCGAAGAGGCAGAATGCGCAAGCCGGGGATTGGCTCGATCCCCCTTGCGTGCTATCGATCCTGTTGCCGCAACCCTCGGTCTGGTTCGATCTTAGACTGGAAATGAACTCCGTATGCTTAGACTAGGAATGAACTCCGTATGCTTAGACTAGGGATGAACTCCGTATGCCTAAGTCAACCCACGAAACGAGATGCGGGCGCTCAACCGACCGGAGAGGCGTAGTGCACAAGTCGAGGATCAGCCCGGTCCCCCTCTGCGTGCTGCTGATCCCGCTGCTGGTCCTGCTGCCACAACCTTCGGTTCGACTAGGGCTTAGACATGGAATGAACTCCGTATGCCTAAGCCAACCCATGAAATGAGCGTGCGGGCACTCAACTGGCCGAAAAGACAGAATGCGCAAGCCAGGGATCGGTCCGATCCCACCCTGCGTGCTGCCGTTCCTGCTGCTGGTCCTACTGTCGCAACCCTCGATCCTGTTTGATCTTAGACTGTGAATGAACTCCATATGCCTAAGTCAACCCATGAAACGAGCGTGCGGGTGCTCAACCGACCAGAGAGCCAGGATGCGTAAGTCGGGGATCGAATGGGTGGTAGGTGGGTTCAAGCACATCTTCATATTTCTGCCGTGCCAATGCCATTTTTATGGCTTGTAAATTCATACAATGGTCCCTTAAGCCTTCATGTGAAGTTTCATGAAAAGATGACCCGTTTTCTATTTTTCATGTTTTTCGAAACTTTGTCCCCAAATTAGGTAGAGGTGATCCTTGTATTTTTTTTAGCAGGGACAAAAAAATTCAGCTAAAAATTCAAAGTGGAGAAGATTTTGTGACCATTTGAAAAAAGTGTCCCCATTTCAGACACTTTCATAGCTACTGGCAGCAAACCTATAAAATCTCAAATGCTCTTTAAGGGGGTGTAGGTTATCGTGGTTTGATGAGGGATAGGGGGCCAGTATAAGGGCCAAGTGCCAGCACCCATTGCACATCATGTGCGCACACCCCCCGGCCCCGCCAATCGTCGGAACCCTTAATGCCGCCGGTTAGGCTCTCCGGTGATGCTCCGGCGATGCTCTGGCGATGGTACCCCGGGCAAAAACAATGTGGGACCAGCACATGCTCGAGCCCAGCATGTGCACCGTGGCTCAAAATCTTAGACTGGGAATGAACTTCGTATGCTTAGACATGGAATGAACTTCGTCTGCCTAAGCCAACCCACGAAACGAGCGTACGGGTGCTCAGTCGGTCGGAGAGGCAGAATGTGCACACTGAAGATCAACCCGGTGCCCCCTACGTGCTGTCGATCCTGTTGCCGCAACCCTCGGTCCAGTCCAATCTTAGACTGGGAATGAACTCCATTTGCATAAGTTAACCCATGAAATGAGCGTATGAGCGTTGAGCCGATCGAAGAGGCATAAAGCGCAAGCCTAGGATCAGCCCGATCCCTCTCTACGTGCTGCCGGTCTCACTGCCATAACCTTCTATCCGGCTAGGGCTTAGACATCGAATGAACTCCCTATGCCTAAGCCAACCCATGAAACGGGTGTGCAAGCGCTCAGTCGGCTGGAGAGGCAGAATGCGTAAGCCGGGGATCAGCCTGGTCCCCCCTGCATGCTGTCGATCCTGCTACCGCAACCCTCGATTCGGTCCAATCGTAGACTCGGAATGAACTCTGTATGCTTAGACTAGGGATGAACTCCGTATGCCTAAGTCAACCCAACAAACGAGTGTGTGGGTGCTGAACCGACCGGAGAGGTCAGCCAGAGAGGCATAATGTACAAGCCGAGGATCAGCCCGGTCCCCCTCTGCATGCTGCCGACCCTGCTACCGATCCTGTAGCCACAACCGTCGGTCCGACTGGGGCTTAGACATGGAATGAACTCCGTATGCCTAAGCCAACCCATGAAACGAGCGTACGGGCGCTCAACCGATCGGAGATATAGAATGCGCAAGCTGGGGATCGACCCAATCCCCCTTGCATCCTGTCGATCCTGCTACTGGTCCTGCTGTCAGAACCCTCGGTCCGGTCCGATCTTAGACTCGAAATGAACTCTGTATGCTTAGACATGGAATGAACTCCATATGCCTAAGCCAACCCACGAAACGAGCGTACGGGCACTCAGTCAATCGAAGAGGCAGAATGCGTAAGCCGAGGATCGACCCCATCCCCCCTGCGAGCTGTCAATCCGACTGGCGTAACCTTCGGTTTGGTCTGATCTTAGACTGGGAATGAACTCCGTATGCCTAAGTCAACCCACTAAATGAGAGTGCGGGAGCTGAGCCAACCGGAGAGGCATAATGCGCAAGCCGGGGATCGGGCCGATCCCCCTCTGCGTCCTGCGGGTCTCACTACCACAACCCTCGGTCCAGCTGGGGCTTAGACATGGAATGAAATCCATATGCCTAAGCCAACCCATGAAACGGGCGTGCGGGCGCTCAGCTGGCCGGAGAGCCAGAATGCGCAAGTTGGGTATCGGCTCGGTTCCCCCTACGTGCTGTCGATCGTGCTGCCGCAACCCTTGGTCCGGTCTGATCTTAGATTGGGAATGAACTCCGTATGCTTAGACTGGGGATGAACTTCGTATGCCTAAGTCAACCCATAAAACGAGCGTGCGAGCATTCAGCCGACCAGAGAGGCAGGATGCGCAAGTCGAGGATCGAATGGGTGGTAGGTGGGTTCAAGCACATCTTCATATTTTTGCCATGCCAATGCCATTTTTATGGCTTTTAAATTCATACAATGGTCCCCTAACCCTTCATGTGAAGTTTCATGGCGAGACGACCCGTTTTCTATTTTTCACAATTTTTGAAACTTTTTACGGTTCGAGATTTTTTAAAATTTTTTTAGAAAGAGTTTCGTTCCCAAATTTGGTAGAGGTGATCCTTGTATTTTTTTTGGCACGCGCAAAAAAAATTAGCTAAAAACTCGAAGTGGAGAAGATTTTGTGACCGTTTGAAAAAAGTGTCCCCATTTCAGACACTTTAATGGCTACAGGTAGCAAACCTATAAAATCTCAAATGCTCTTTAAGGGGGTGCGAGTTCTCAAGGTTTGATGAGGGATAGGGGGCCAATATAAGGGCCAAGTACCAGCACCCATCGCACATCATGTGCGCACACCCCCCGGCCCCCCAATCGTCAGAACCCCCAATGCCACCGGTTAGGCTCTCCGACGATGCTCTGGCGATGCTCCAGCAATGGTGCCCCAGGCAAAAGAAATGTGGCACCAGCACATGCCCGAGCCCAGCATGTGCACCGTAGTTCAAAATCTTAGACTGGGAATGAACTTCGTATGCTTAGACATGGAATGAACTCCGTATGCCTAAGCCAACCAACGAAACGAGCGTGCGGGTGCTCAGCCGCCGGAAAGGTAGAATGCGCAAGCCGGGGATCAACCCGGTCCCCCCTACGTGCTATCGATCCTGCTACTATAACAGTCAGTCCGGCCTGATCTTAGACTGGGAATGAACTCCGTATGCATAAGTCAACCCATGAAATGAGCATGCAGGTGCTAAGCCGGTCTTAGAGGCATAATGCGCAAGTCAAGGATCGGCCCGATCCCCCTCTACGTGCTGCCGGTCCCGCTGCCACAACCCTTAGTCTGACTGTGGCTTAGACATGGAAAGAACTCCCTTTGCCTAAGCCAACCCATGAAACGGGCTTACAGGTGCTCAGCCGGCTGGAGAGGCAATGTGTACAAGCCGGGGATCGACCCGATCCCCCCTGCGTGCTATCGATCCTACTGCCGCAACCCTCGGTCTGGTCTGCTCTTAGACTGGGATGAACTCCAATGCTTAGACTAGGGATGAACTCCGTATGCCTAAGTCAACCCATGAAATGAGCGTGCGGGCGCTCAGCTGACCGAGAGGCAGGATGCGCAAGCCGGGGATCGAACGGGTGGTAAGTGGGTTCAAGCACATCTTTATATTTCTACCATTCCAATGTTATTTTTATGGCTTGTAAATTCATACAATGGTCCCCTAAGCCTTCATGGGAAGTTTTGTGGCAAGACGACCCATTTTTTATTTTTCACAATTTTCAAAACTTTTTACGGTTTGGGATTTTTTAAAATTTTTTTAGAAAGAGTTTTGTCCCCAAATTTGGTGGAGGTGATCCTTGTATTTTTTTTGGCATGCACAAAAAATTTTAGCTAAAAAATCGAAGTCGAGAAGATTTTGTGATCGTTCAAAAAAAGTGTCCCCATTATAGACACTTTCATGGCTACTGGCAGCAAACCTATAAAATCTCAAATGCTCTTTAAGGGGTGTGAGTTCTCGAGGTTTGATGAGGGATAGGGGGCCAATATAAAGGCCAATTATTGACACCCATCACACATCATGTGCGCACACCCCCTCCGGCCCCCCAATCGTCGGAACCCCCAATGCCACCGGTTAGGCTCTCCGGTGATGCTCTGCCGATGCTCTGGCGATGCTTCGGCAATGGTGCCCCGGGTGAAAAGAATGAGGGACCAGCACATGCTTGAGCCCAGCATGTGCACCGTGGCTCAAAATCTTAGACTGGGAATGAACTCCGTATGCTTAGACATGGAATGAACTTTGTACGCCTACGCCAACCCAGCCAACCGGAGAGGTAGAATGCGCAAGCCGATGATCGGCCTGGTCTCCCCTACGTGCTGTTGATCCTACTGCCACAAACCTCAGTCTGGTCTGATCTTAGATTGGGAATGAGCTCCGTATGCATAAGTTAACCCACGAAATTAGCGTGCAGGCGCTGAGCCGGTCGAAGAGGCATAATGCGCAAGCCGGGGATTGGCCCGGTCCCCTTCTACGTGTTACCGGTCCCACTGCCACAACCCTTGGTCCGCTGGGGCTTAGACTTGGAATGAACTCCCTATGCCTAAGCCAACCCATGAAACAGGCTTACGGGCGCTCAGCCGGCCGGAGAGGCAGAATGCGCAAGTTGGGGATCGACTCGATCCCCCCTGCATGCTCTCGATCCTACTGTCGATCCTACTGTCGCAACCCTCGGTCTGATCCAATCTTAGTCGCAACCCTCGGTCTGATCCAATCTTAGACTAGGAATGAACTCCAATGCTTAGACTGGGGATGAACTCCGTATGCCTAAGTCAACCCACGAAATGAGCGTGCGGGCGCTCAGCTGACCGAGAGGCAGGATGCACAAGCCGGGGATCGAACAGGTGGTAGGTGGGTTCAAGTACATCTTCATATTTCTTCCATGCCAATGCCATTTTTATGGCTTTTAAATTCATGCAATGGTCCCCTAAGCCTTCATGTGAAGTTTCGTGGCAAGACGATCCGTTTCTATTTTTCATAATTTTTGAAACTTTTTGCGGTTCAGGATTTTTTAAAATTTTTTTAGAAAGAGTTTTCTCTCCAAATTTGGTAGAGGTGATCCTTGTATTGATGTTGGCATGCACAAAAAAATTCAGCTAAAAATTCGAAGTGGAGAAGATTTTGTGACCGTTTGAAAAAAGTGTCCCCATTTCAGACACTTTCATGGCTACTGGCAGCAAACCTATAACATCTCAAATGCTCTTTAAGGGGGTGTGGGTTCTTGTGGTTTGATGAGGGATAGGGGACCAGTATAAGGGCTAAGTGCCAGTACCCATCGCACATCATGTGCGCATACCCCCCGGCCCCGCCAATCGTCGGAACCCCTAATGCCGCCAGTTAGGCTCTCCGGTGATGCTCCGACGATGCTCTGGTGATGGTACCTCGGGCAAAATGTGCAAGCTGGACGGAGAGGCAGAATGTGCAAGCCGGGGATCGACCTGGTCCCCCCCTGCGTGCTGTCGATCCTGCTGCCGCAACCCTTGGTTTGATCTAACCTTAGACTGGGAATGAACTCCGTATGCAAAAGTCAACCCATAAAATGAGTGTACGGGCGCTGAGCCAGCCGAAGAGGCATAATGTGCAAGCCGGGGATCGGCCCGGTCCCCCTCTACGTGCTCCCAGTCCCGCTGCCACAACCCTCAGTCTGGCTGGGGCTTAGACATGGAATGAACTCCCTATACCTAAGCCAACCCACAAAACGGGCGTGTGGGTACTCAACCGGCCGAAGAGGCAGAATGCACAAGCCGAGGATCGGCCCGATCCCCCCTGCGTGCTGCCGATCCTGCTACCGCAACCCTCGGTTTGGTCTGATCTTAGACTGGGAATGAACTTCATATGCTTAGACTGGGGATGAACTCCGTATGCCTAAGTCAACCCATGAAACGAGAGTGCGGGCGCTCAGCCGGCCAGAGAGGCTGGTCGAAGAGGCATAATGCGCAAGCCGAGGATCAGCCCGATCCCCCTCTGCGTGCTGTCGATCCCGCTGCCAGTCCTACTACCACAACCCTCAGTCCAGCTGGGGCTTAGACATGGAATGAACTCTGTATGCCTAAGCAAACCCACGAAACGAGCGTACGGGCGTTTAGCCGGCTAAAGAGGCAGAATGCGTAAGTCGGGGATCGACCCGGTCCCCCTCACATGCTATTGATCTTGCTACCGCAACCCTTGATCTGATCTGATCTTAGATTGGGAATGAACTCTGTATGCATAAGTCAACCCACGAAACGAGCGTACGGGCGCTGAGCCGTCCGAAGAGGCATAATGCGCAAGTCGGGGATCGACCCGGTCCCCCTCATTGTGCTGCCAGTCCCGCTGCCACAACCCTCGGCCCGACTGGGGCTTAGACATGGAATGGACTCCCTATGCTAAGCCATCCCACGGAACGGGCGTTCTGGCGCTTAGACTTCATGTGAGGTTTCATGGCAAGACGACCTGTTTTCTATTTTTCACCATTTTCAAAACTTTTTACGGTTCGGGATTTTTTAAAATTTTTTTAGAAAGAGTTTTGTCCCCAAATTTGGTAGAGGTGTCCTTGTATTCTTGTTGGCATGTACAAAAAAATTCAGCTAAAAACTCGAAGTGGAGAAGATTTTGTGACCGTTTGAAAAAAGTGTCCCCATTTCAAACACTTTAACGGCTACTGGCAGCAAACCTACAAAATCTCAAATGCTCTTTAAGGGGGTGTGAGTTCTTGAGGTTTGATGAGGGATAGGGGGCCAATATAAGAGCCAAGTACCAGCACCCATCGCACATCATGTACGCACACCCCCCCGGCCTCCCTAATCGTCGGAACCCCCAATGCCACCGGTTAGGCTCTCCAGCGCTGCTCCAGCAATGCTCCGGCGATGGTGCCCTGGGCAAAATAAATGCGGCACCAGCACCTGCTCGAGCCCAACATGTGCACCATGGCTCAAAATCTTAGACTGGGAATGAACTCCGTATACTTAGACTAGGGATGATCTCTGTATGCCTAAGTCAACCCACGAAACGAGCGTACGGGCGCTCAGCCGGTTGGAGAGGTCGGTCGAAAAGGCATAATGCGCAAGTCGGGGATCAGCCCGATCCCCCTCTGTATGCTATCGATCTCGCTGCCAATTTGCTGCCACAACCTCGGTCTGGCTGGGGCTTAGACATGGAATGAACTCCGTATGCCTAAGCCAACCATGAAATGAGTGTGCTGGTGCTCAGCCGGTCGGAGAGGCAGAATGTGCAAGCCGAGGATCGACTCGATCCCCCCTGCGTACTGCCAATCCTACTGTTGGTCTTGCTACCACAACCCTCGATCCGATCCGATCTTAGACTGGGAATGAACTCTGTATGCTTAGACATGGAATGAACTCCATATGCCTAAGCCAACCCATAAAACGAGCGTGCAGGAGTTCAGCTGATCAGAGAGGTAGAATATGCAAGCTGGGGATCGGCCCAGTCCCCCCCTGCGTGCTATCGATCCTGCTACTGCAACCCTCGATCCGGTTCGATCTTAGACTGGGATTGAACTCCGTATGCCAAAGTCAACCCATGAAATGAGTGTGCGGGCACTGAAATGGCCGGAGAGGCATAATGCGCAAGCCGGGGATCGACCCGATCTCCCTGTGCGTGCTGTCGGTCTTGCTGCCACAACTCTAGGTCTGGCTGGGGCTTAGACATGGAATGAACTCCCTATGCCTAAGCCAACCCATGAAATGGGTGTGCGGGCGCTCAGTCGGCCGGAGAGCCAGAATGCACAAGCCGGGTATCAGCCCGATCGTCCTGTGTGCTCCTGTTGTCACAACCCTCAGTTCGGTCTGACTTTAGACTGGGAATGAACTCCGTATGCTTAGACTGGGGATGAACTCCGTATGCCTAAGTCAACCCACGAAACGAGCGTGCGGGCACTCAGTTGACTAAGAGGCAGGATGCACAAGCCGAGGATCGAATGGGTGGTTGGTGGGTTCAAGCACGTCTTCATATTTCTGCCATGCCAATGCCATTTTTATGGCTTGTAAATTCATACAATGGTTCCCTAAGCCTTTTTGTGAAGTTTCGTGGCAAGATGACCTGTTTTCTATTTTTCATGATTTTTGAAACTTTTTACGGTTCGGGATTTTTTTAAAATTTTTTAGAAAACGTTTTGTCCCCAAATTTAGTAGAGATGATCCTTGTATTTTTTATGGCATGTACAAAAAAATTCAGCTAAAAACTCAAAGCGAAGAAGATTTTGTGACCGTTTGAAAAAAGTGTCACCATTTCAGACACTTTAATGGCTATTGGCATCAAACCTATAAAATCTCAAATGCTCTTTAAGGGGGTGTGAGTTCTTGAGGTTTGATGAGGGACAAGGGGCCAATATAACGGCCAAGTACCTACCCCCATCGCTCATCATGTGCGCACAGCCCCCCCGGCCCCCCCAATCGCCGGAACCCCCAAAGCCGTCGGTTAGGCTCTCTGGGGGTGCTCCGACGATGGTGCCCCGGGCAAAAAAAAATGCGGCACCAGCACATGCCCGAGCCCAGCATGTGCATCGTGGCTCAAAATCATAGATTGGGAATGAACTTCGTATGCTTAGACATGGAATGAACTCCGTATGCCTAAGCCAACCCACGAAACGAGCGTGCGGGCGCTCAATCGACCGGAGAGGCAGAATGCGCAAGCTGGGGATCGGCCCGGTCCCTCCTGCATGCTCTTGCTGTCGCAACCCTTGATCCGGTCTGATCATAGGCTGGGAATGAACTCTGTATGCTTAGACTGGGGATGAACTCCGTATGCCTAAGTCAACCCACGAAACAAGCGTGCGGACGCTCAGCCGACCAGAGAGGCAAGATACGCAAGCCGAGGATCGAATCGGTGGTAGGTGGGTTCAAGCACATCTTTATATTTCTGTCATGCCAATCCCATTTTTATGGCTTGTAAATTCATACAATGGTCCCCTAAGCCTTCTTGTGAAGTTTCGTGGCAAGACGACCCGTTTACTATTTTTCATGATTTTTGAAACTTTTTACGGTTCGGGATTTAAAAAAAAATTTTTAGACAGAGTTTTGTCCCCAAATTTGGTAGAATGATCCTTGTATTTTTATTGGCATGCACAAAAAAATTCAGCTAAAAATTTGAAGCAGAGAAGATTTTGTGACCATTTGAAAAAAGTGTCCCTATTTTCGACTGGTGCCTCGGGCGAAAAAAATGTGCACCATGGCTCAAAATCTTAGACTGGGAATGAACTCCATATGCTTAGACATGGAATGAATTCCGTATGCCTAAGCCAACCCACGAAACGAGCGTGCGGGCGCTCAGTCGGCCGGAGAGGCAGAATGCGCAAGCTGGGGATCGACCTGGTCCACCCCAACATGCTGTCGATCTTGCTACTGCAACCCTCGGTCCGGTCCGATCTTAGAATGGGAATGAACTCCGTATGCATAAGTCAACCCACGAAACAAGCGCGCGGGCGCTGAGCTGGTCGGAGAGGCATAATAAGCAAGCCGGGGATCGATCCGATTCCCCTCTACGTGCTGCTAGTCCCACAGCCACAACCCTCGGTCTGGCTGGGGCTTAGACATGGAATGAAATCCCTATGCCTAAGCCAACCCACGAAACGGGCGTGCGGGTGCTTAGCCAACCAGAGAGGCAGAATGCACAAGCCGGGGACCGACCCAGTCCCCCCTGCGTGCTGCAGATCCTGCTACTGCAACCCTCGGTCCGGTTCGATCTTAGACTGGGAATGAACTCCATATGATTAGACTGGGGATGAACTCCGTATGCCTGGGTCAACCCACGAAATGAGCATGCGGGCGCTCAGCCGACCAGAGAGGCAAGATGCACAAGCCGGGGATCAAACGAGTGGTAGGTGGGTTCAAGCACATCTTCATATTTCTGCCATGCCAATGCCATTTTTATGGCTTGTAAATTCATACAATGGTCCCCTAAGCCTTCATGTGAAGTTTCGTGGCAAGACGATCCGTTTTCTATTTTTCATGATTTTTGAAACTTTTTGCAATTCGAGATTTTTTAAAATTGTTTTAGAAAGAGTTTTGTCCCCAAAATTGGTAGAGGAGATACTTGCATTTGTGTTGGCATGCACAAAAAAATTCAGCTAAAAACTTGAAGTGGTGAAGATTTCATGACCGTTTGAAAAAAGTGTCCCCATTTTAGACACTTTAATGGCTACTGGCAGCAAACCTATAAAATCTCAAATGCTCTTTAAGGGGGTGTGAGTTCTCAAGGTTTGATGAGGGATAGGGGGCCAGTATAAGGGCCAAGTACCAGCAGCCATCGCACATCATGTGCGCACACCCCCCGGCCCCCCCAATCGTCGGAACCCCCAATGCCGCTGGTTAGACTCTCCGATGATGCTCCTGTGATGCTCCGGCGATGGTGCCCCGGGCAAAAAAAATGTGACACCAGCACATGCCCGAGCCCAGCATGTGCACCATGGCTCAAAATCTTAGACTGGGAATGAACTCCGTATGCTTAGACATGGAATGAACTCTGTATGCCTAAGCTAACCCAAGAAAAGAGCATGCGGGTGCTCAGCCGATCGGAGAGGCAGAATGCTCAAGCCAGGGATCTGCCTGGTCCCCCCTAGCGTGCTGTTGATCGTGCTATCGCAACCCTCGGTCCGGTCCAATCTTAGACTGGAATGAACTCCGTATGCATAAGTCAACCCACGAAACAAGCGCGCGGGCGCTGAGCTGGCCGGAGAGGCATAATAAGCAAGCCGGGGATCGATCCGATTCCCCTCTACGTGCTGCCAGTCCCACAGCCACAACCCTCGGTCTAGCCGGGGCTTAGACATGGAATGAAATCCCTATGCCTAAGCCAACCCACGAAACGGGCGTGCGGGTGCTTAGCCGACCAGAGAGGCAGAATGCATAAGCCGGGGACCGACCCAGTCCCCCCTGCGTGCTGCAGATCCTGCTACTGCAACCCTTGGTCCGGTTCGATCTTAGACTGGGAATGAACTCCGTATGCTTAGACTGGGGATGAACTCCATATGCTTAGACTGGAGATGAACTCCGTATGCCTAGGTCAACCCATGAAATGAGCTTGCGGGCGCTCAGCCCACCAGAGAGGCAAGATGCACAAGTCGAGGATCAAACGAGTGGTAGGTGGGTTCAAGCACATCTTCATATTTCTACCATGCCAATGCCATTTTTATGGCTTGTAAATTCATACAATGGTCCCCTAAGCCTTCATGTGAAGTTTCGTGGCAAGACGATCCATTTTCTATTTTTCATGATTTTTGAAACTTTTTGCAATTCGAGATTTTTTAAAATTGTTTTAGAAAGAGTTTTGTCCCCAAAATTGGTAGAGGAGATACTTGCATTTGTGTTGGCATGCACAAAAAAATTCAGCTAAAAACTCGAATTGGTGAAGATTTCATGACCGTTTGAAAAAAGTGTCCCCATTTCAGACACTTTAATGGCTACTGGCAGCAAACCTATAAAATCTCAAATGCTCTTTAAGGGGGTGTGAGTTCTCCAGGTTTGATGAGGGATAGGGGGCCAGTATAAGGGCCAAGTACCAGCAGCCATCGCACATCATGTGCGCACACCCCCTGGCCCCCCCAATCGTCGGAACCCCCAATGCCGTTGGTTAGACTCTCCGATGATGCTCCTGTGATGCTCCGGCGATGGTGACCCGGGCAAAAAAAATGTGACACCAGCACATGCCCGAGCCCAGCATGTGCACCATGGCTCAAAATCTTAGACTAGGAATGAACTCCGTATGCTTAGACATGGAATGAACTCTGTATGCCTAAGCTAACCCAAGAAAAGAGCATGCGGGTGCTCAGCCGATCGGAGAGGCAGAATGCTCAAGCCAGGGATCTGCCTGGTCCCCCCTAGCGTGCTGTTGATCATGCTATCGCAACCCTCAGTCCGGTCTAATCTTAGACTGGAATGAACTCCGTATGCATAAGTCAACCCACGAAACAAGCGCGCGGGCGCTGAGCTGGCCGGAGAGGCATAATAAGCAAGCCGGGGATCGATCCGATCCCCCTCTACGTGCTGCCAGTCCCACAGCCACAACCCTCGGTCTAGCTGGGGCTTAGACATGGAATGAAATCCCTATGCCTAAGCCAACCCACGAAACGGGCGTGCGGGTGCTTAGCCGACCAGAGAGGCAGAATGCGTAAGCCGGGGACCGACCCAGTCCCCCCTGCGTGCTGCAGATCCTGCTACTGCAACCCTCGGTCCAGTTCGATCTTAGACTGGGAATGAACTCCATATGCTTAGACTGGGGATGAACTCCGTATGCCTAGGTCAACCCACGAAATGAGCATGCGGGCGCTCAGCCGACCAGAGAGGCAAGATGCACAAGCCGGGGATCAAACGAGTGGTAGGTGGGTTCAAGCATATCTTCATATTTCTGCCATGCCAATGCCATTTTTATGGCTTGTAAATTCATACAATGGTCCCCTAAGCCTTCATGTGAAGTTTCGTGGCAAGACGATCCATTTTCTATTTTTCATGATTTTTGAAACTTTTTGCAATTCGAGATTTTTTAAAATTGTTTTAGAAAGAGTTTTGTCCCCAAAATTGGTAGAGGAGATACTTGCATTTGTGTTGGCTTGCACAAAAAAATTCAGCTAAAAACTCGAAGTGGTGAAGATTTCATGACCGTTTGAAAAAAGTGTCCCCATTTCAGACACTTTAATGGCTACTGGCAGCAAACCTATAAAATCTCAAATGCTCTTTAGGAGGGTGTGAGTTCTCGAGGTTTGATGAGGGATAGGGGGCCAGTATAAGGGCCAAGTACCAGCAGCCATCGCACATCATGTGCGCACACCCCCCGGCCCCCCCAATCGTCGGAACCCCCAATGCCGCTGGTTAGACTCTCCGATGATGCTCCTGTGATGCTCCGGCGATGGTGCCCCGGGCAAAAAAAATGTGACACCAGCACATGCCCGAGCCCAGCATGTGCACCATGGCTCAAAATCTTAGACTGGGAATGAACTCCGTATGCTTAGACATGGAATGAACTCTGTATGCCTAAGCTAACCCAAGAAAAGAGCATGCGGGTGCTCAGCCGGCCGGAGAGGCAGAATGCTCAAGCCAGGGATCCGCCTAGTCCCCCCTAGCGTGCTATTGATCGTGCTATCGCAACCCTCGGTCCGGTCCAATCTTAGACTGGAATGAACTCCGTATGCATAAGTTAACCCACGAAACGAGCGTGCGGGCGTTGAGCTGGCCGAAGAGGTATAATGCGCAAGTCGGGGATTAGCCTGTCCCCCTCTGCAGGTTACCAGTCCCACTGCCACAACTCTCAGTCCGACTGGGGCTTAGACATGGAATGAACTTCCTATGCCTCAGCCAACCCATGAAATAGGCGTGCAGGCACTCAATCGACCGGAGAGGCAGAATGCGTAAGCCGGAGATCAACTCGGTCCCCCCTACGTGCTACCGATCCTACTGCCACAACCCTCGGTCTGGTCCGATCTTAGACTGGGAATGAACTCCGTATGCTTAGACTAGGGATGAACTCTGTATGCCTATGTCAACCCATAAAACGAGCGTGTAGGCACTCAGCCAATCGAAAAGGTCGATCGGAGAGGCATAATGCGTAAGCTGGGGATCAGCCCGGTCCCCTTCTACATGCTGTCGATCCCGCTGTCGATCCTGCTGCCACAACCCTCGGTCGGGCTGGGGCTTAGACATGGAATGAACTCCGTATGCCTAAGCCAACCCACAAAATGAGCGTGCGAGCGCTCAACCGGCCTGAGAGGCAGAACATGCAAGCCGGGGATCAGCCTGATCCCCACCCTACGTCTTACCGATCCTACTGTAGGTCCTGCTATCGCAACCCTCGGTCCGGTTAGATCTTAAGCTGGGAATGAACTCCGTATGCTTAGACATGGAATGAACTCCGTATGCCTAAGCCAACCCATGAAACGAGCGTACGGGCGCTCAACCGATCGGAGAGGCAGAATGCGTAAGCTGGGGATCGACCCAGTCCCCCTTGTGTGCTATCGATCCTATCGCCACAACCCTCGGTCTGGTCCGATCTTAGACTGGGAATGAACTCTGCATGCCTAAGTCAACCCACGAAACGAGCATGCGAGTGCTGAGCTGGCCAAAGAGGCATAATGCACAAGTCGGGGATCGACCCGATCCCTTCCGCATGCTGCCGGTCCCACTGCCACAACCCTTGGTCTGATTGGGGCTTAGACATGGAATGAACTCTGTATGCCTAAGCAAACCAACGAAATGAGCGTGCGGGCGCTCAGCCGACCGAAAAGGCCGAATGCATAAGCTGGGGATCGGCTCGATCCCCCTTACGTGCTGTCGATCCTACTATCGCAACCCTCAGTCCGGCCTGATCTTAGACTGGGAATGAACTCCATATACCTAAGTCAACCCACAAAATGAGCGTGCCCGATCGAAGAGGCATAATGTGCAAGCCGAGGATCGACCCGATCCCCTTTTACGTGCTGTCGGTCCCGCTGCCACAACCCTTGGTCCAACTGGGGCTTAGATATGGAATAAACTCCCTATGCCTAAGCCAACCCATGAAATGGGTGTACGGGCACTCAGCCAGCCAAAGAGGCAGAATGCATAAGCTGGGGATCGGCCCGGTCCCCCCTGCGTGCCGTCGATCCTACTGCCGCAACCCTCAGTCTGATCTGATCTTAGACTGGAAATGAACTCTGTATGCTTAGACTGGGGATGAACTCCGTATGCCTAAGCCAACCCACGAAATGAGCGTACGGGCGGTCAGTCGACCAGAGAGGTAGGATGTGCAAGTCAGGGATCGAACGGGTGGTAGGTGGGTTCAAGCACATCTTCATATTTTTGCCATGCCAATGCCATTTTTATGGCTTGTAAATTCATACAATGGTCCCCTAATCCTTCATGTGAAGTTTCATGGTGAGACGACCCGTTTTTTATTTTTCACGAGTTTTGAAACTTTTTACGGTTCAGGATTTTTTAAAAGTTTTTTAGAAAGAGTTTTGTCCCAAAATTTGGTAGAGGTGATCCTTGTATTTTTTTTGGCATGCACAAAAAAATTCAGCTGAAACCTCAAAGTGGAGAAGATTTCGTGACCGTTTGAAAAAAGTGTCCCCATTTTAGACACTTTAATGGCTACTGGCAGCAAACCTATAAAATCTGAAATGCTCTTTAAGGGGGTGTGATTTCTCGAGGTTTGATGAGGGATAGGGGCTAATATAAGGGCCAAGTACCAGCACCCATCGCACATCATGTGCGCACACCCCCCCGGGCCCCCCAATCGTCGAAACCCCCAATGCCATCGGTTAGGCTCTCCGACAATAGTGCCCCGGGCGAAAAAAATGCGGCACCAGCACATGCCTGAGCCCAGCATGTGCACCGTGGCTCAAAATCTTAGACTAGGAATGAACTCTGCATGCTTAGACATGGAATGAACTCCGTATGCCTAAGCCAACCCACGAAACAAGCGTGTAGGAGCTCAGCCGGTCGGAGAGGCAGAATGCGCAAGTCGGGGATCGGCCCGATCCCCCCTGCGTGATGCCGATCTTACTGTCGTAGCCCTCAGTTCAGTCCGATCTTAGAGTGGGAATGAACTCCATATGCTTATCGAGTGCGGGGACGTTCAGCTGATCGAGAGGCCGATTGGAAAGGCATAATGCACAAGCCGGGGATCATCCCGATCCCCCTCTGCGTGCTGTCGTCCTGCTGCCACAACCCTCGATCCGACTGGGATTTAGACATGGAATGAACTCCGTATGCCTAAGCCAACCCACGAAACGAGCGTGTGGGCCCTCAGTCAGCCGCAGAGGCAGAAAGCGCAAGTCGAGGATCAGTCCGGTCCCCCCTACGTGATGCTGATCCTGCTGCTGGTCCAGCTGTCGTAACCCTCAGTCTGATCCGATCTTAGACTGGGAATGAACTCCGTATCCCTAAGCCAACCCACAAAACGAGCGTGCGGGCACTCAGTCGGTCGGAGAGGCAGAATGCGTAAGTTGGGGATCGGCTCGGTCCCCCTCTGCATGCTATCAATCCTGCTACCGCAACTCTCGGTCCAGTTCGATCTTAGACTGGGAATGAACTACGTATTCCTAAGTTAACCCACGAAACGAGCGTGTCGGCACTGAGCCAACTAGAAAGGCATAATGCGCAAGTCAAGAATCGACCCGATCCCCCTCTGCGTGCTGCAAGTTCCGCTGCCACAACCCTTAGTCCGACTGGGGCTTAGACATGGGATGAACCCCCTATGCCTAAGCCAACCCACAAAACGGGCGTGTGGGCGCTCAGCCGGTCGAAGAGGCAAAATGCGTAAGCCGAGGATCAGCCCGGTCCCCCCTGCGTGCTGTCGATCCTGCTGTCGCAACCCTCAATTTGGTTCAATCTTAGACTGGGAATGAACTCCGTATGCTTAGACCAGGGATGAACTTCGTATAACTAAGTCAACCCACGAAACGAGCGTACGGGCGCTCAGTCGACCAGAGAGGCAGGATGCGTAAGCCGAGGATCGGATGGGTGGTAGGTGGGTTCAAGCACATCTTCATATTTTTGTCCTGCCAATGCCATTTTTATGGCTTGTAAATTCATACAATGGTCCCCTAACCCTTCATGTGAAGTTTCATGGCAAGACGACCCATTTTCTATTTTTCACGATTTTTTAAACTTTTTACGGTTTGGGATTTTTTAAAATTTTTTAGAAAGAGTTTTGTCCCCAAATTTGGCAGAGATGATCCTTGTATTTTTGTTGGCATGCAAAAAAAAATTTAGCTAAAAACTCGAAGTGGAGAAGATTTTGGGACTGTTTGAAAAAAGTGTCCCCATTTCAGACACTTTAATGGCTACTGGCAGCAAACCTATGAAATCTCAAATACTCTTTAAGGGGGTGTGAGTTCTCGAGGTTTGATGAGGGATAGTGGGCCAAAATAAGGGCTAAGTACCAACACCCATCTCACATCATGTGCGCACACCCCCCGGCCCGCCCAATCCCAGGAACCCCCAATGTCGCCGGTTAGGCTCTCTGGCGATGCTCTGGGGTAGTGCCCCGGGCGAAAAAAATGTGGCACCAGCACATGCCCTAGCCCAGCATGTGCACCGTGGCTCAAAATGTTAGACTAGGAATGAACTCTGTATGCTTAAACTGGGATTGGCCCGATCCCCTCCTACGTGCTGTCTATCCTGCTACCGTAACCCTAGGTCCCGTTTGATCTTAGACTGGGAATGAACTCTGTATGCCTAAGTCAACCCATGAAATGAGCGTGCGGGCACTGAGCCGGTAGGAGAGGCATAATGCGTAAATCGAGGATCGGCCCAGTCTCCCTCTGTGTGCTATCAGTCTCGCTGCTACAACCCTCGGTCCAGCTGGGGCTTAGACATGGAATGAACTCCCTATGCCTAAGCCAACCCATGAAACGGGCGTTCGGGCACTCAGTCGGTCAGAGAGACAGAATGCGCAAGCCGAGGATCGGCCCTATCCCCCCTACGTGCTGCTGATCCTACTGTCGCAACCCTCGGTCCGGGCCGATCTTAGACTGGGAATGAACTACGTATGCTTAGATTGGGGATGAACTCCGTATGCCTAAGTCATCCCACGAAATGAGCGTACGGGCGCTCAACCGACCAGATAGGCAGGATGCGCAAGTCGGGGATCGAACGGGTGGTAGGTGGGTTCAAGCACATCTTCATATTTCTGCCATGCCAATGCCATTTTTATGGCTTGGAAATTCATACAATGGTCCCCTAAGCCTTCATGTGAAGTTTAGTGGCAAGAGGACCTATTTTCTATTTTTCATGATTTTCAAACCTTTTTACGGTTCGGGATTTTTTAAAATTTTTTTAGAAAGAATTTTGTCCCCAAATTTGGTAGAGGTGATCCTTGCATTTTTGTTGGCATGCACAAAAAAATTCAGCTAAAAACTCGAAGTGGAGAAGATTTTGTCAATGTTTGAAAAAAGTGTCCCCATTTCAGACACTTTAATGGCTACTGGCAGCAAACTTATAAAATCTCAAATGCTCTTTAAGGGGGTGTGAGTTCTCGAGGTTTGATGAGGGATAGGGGGCCAATATAAGGGCCAAGTACCAGCACCCATCACACATCATATGCACACACCCCCCGGCCCCCTTAATCGTCAGAACCCGCAATGCCGCCGGTCAGGCTCTCCGACGATGCTCCGATGATGCTGCCCCAGGCAAAAAAAATGCTGCACCAGCACATGCTCGAGCCTAGCATGTGCATCGTGGCTCAAAATCTTAGACTGGGAGTGAACTCCGTATGCTTAGACATGGAATGAACTCCGTATGCCTAAGCCAATGCACGAAACGAGCGTGCGGGCGCTCAGCCGATCGGAGAGGCAGAATGTGCAAGCAGGGGATCGGCCCAGTCCCTCCCTACGTGCTATCGATCTTGCTACCGTAACCATTGGTTCGGTCTAATCTTAGACTGGGAATGAACTCTGTATGCCTAAGTTAACCCACGAAACGAGCGTGCGGGCGCTGAGCCGATCAAAGAGGCATAATGCACAAGCCGGGGATCGGCCCAACCCCCCTCTGCGTCCTGTCGGTCTGATCTTAGACTGAGAATCAACTCTGTATGCTTAGACTAGGGATGAACTCCGTATGCCTAAGTCAAACCACAAAACAAGCGTGCGGGTGCTCAGCCGGCCGAAGAGGTCGGCCGAAGAGGCATAATGCGTAAGCCGGGGATCAGCCCGATCCCCTTCTGCATGCTTTCAATCTCGCTGCCAGTCCTACTGCCACAACCCTCGATCCGACTGGGGCTTAGACATGGAATGAACTCTGTATGCCTAAGCCAACCCACGAAACGAGGATGCGGGCGCTCAGTCAGCCGGAGAGGGAGAATGCGCAAGCCAGGGATCGGCCCGGTCGCACATGCTGTCGATCCTGCTGCTGGTCCTGCTGTCGCAACCCTTGGTCCGGTCTGATCTTAGACTGGGAATGAACTCCACATGCTTAGACATGGAATGAACTCCGTATGCCTAAGCAAACCCATGAAACGAGCGTGCGGGCACTCAACCGACCAGAGAGGTAAAATGTGCAAGTCGGGGATCAGCCCGGTCCCCCCTGCATGCTGTCGATATTGCTACCGCAACCCTCGGTCCGGTCGGATCTTAGACTGGGAATGAACTCCATATGCCTAAGTCAACCCATAAAACGAGCGTACGGGCACTGACCTGGCCGGAGAGGCATAATGCGCAAGTCGGGGATTGGCCCGATCCCCTTCTGCATACTACTGGTCCCACTGCCACAACCCTCGGTTCGGCTGAGGCTTAGACATTGAATGAACTCCTTATGCCTAAGCTAACCCACAAAACTGGGGTGCGGGCACTCAGCCGGTCGGAGAGGCAGAATGCGTAATTCGGGGATTGGCCCGGTCCCCCTGTGTGCTACCGATCCTGCTGCCGTAACCCTTGGTCCGATCCGATCTTAGACTGGGAATGAACTCTGCATGCTTAGACTGGAGTTGAACTCTGTATGCCTAAGTCAATCCACGAAACGAGCGTGCAGGTGCTTAGCCGACCAGAGAGGCAGGATGCGTAAGTCAGGGATCAAACGAGTGGTAGGTGGGTTCAAGCACATCTTCATATTTTTGCCATGCCAATGCCAATTTTATGGGGGTGTGAACTTCGTATGTCTAAGCCAACCCACCAAACGAGCGTGCGGGCGCTCAGTCGGCCCGAGAGGCAGAATGCGTAAGTCGAGGATCGGTCCGGTCCCCCCTGCGTGCTGTCGATCCTACTACCGCAACCCTCGGTCTGGTCCGATCTTATACTGGGAATGAACTCTATATGCCTAAGTCAACCCACGAAACGAGCGTGCGGGTGTTGAGCCGGTCGGAGAGGCATAATGCGCAAGCCGGGGATCGACCTGGTCCCCCTCTGTGTGCTGTTTGTCCCGCTGCCACAACCCACGGTCCGGTTGGGGGTTAGACATGGAATGAACTCCGTATCCCTAAGCCAACCCATGAAATGGGTGTACGGGAGCTCAGCTGGAGAGTCAGAATGCACAAGTCGGGATCGGCTCGGTCCCCCCTTCGTGCTACCAATCCTGCTACCGTAACCCTCGATCCAGTCTGATCTTAGACCGGGAATGAACATCATATGCTTAGACTGGGGATGAACTCTGTATGCCTAAGTCAACTAATGAAACAAGCATTCGGGCGTTCAGCCGGCCATAGAGTCGGTTGGAGAGGCATAATGCGTAAGCCAGGGATCAGTCTGATCCCCCTCTGCGTGCTGTCGATCCTGCTGTTGGTCCTGCTACCACAACCCTCGATCCGGTTGTGGCTTAGACATGGAATGAACTCCATATGCCTAAGCCAACCCATGAAACAAGCGTGCGGGTGCTCAGCCGGTCAGAGAGGCAGAATGCGCAAGCCGGGGATTAGCCCGATCCCCCCTATGTCTTGTCGATCCTGCTACTGGTCCTGCTATCGGAACCCTCGGTCCGGTTTGATCTTAGACTAGGAATGAACTCTGTATGCTTACACATGGAATGAACTCCATACACCTAAGCCAACCCATGAAACAAGCGTACGGGCACCCAGCCGATCGAAGAGGTAGAATGCGCAACCCTCGGTTCGGTCTGATCTTAGACTGGGAATGAACTCCGTAAGCTTAGACTGGGGATGAACTCCGTAAGCCTAAGTCAACCCACGAAATGAGCGTGCGGGCACTCAACCGGTCGGAGAGACAGAATGCGCATGCTAGGGATCGACCCGATCCCTCCTACTTGCTGTCAATCCTGCTATCGTAACCCTCAGTCCAGTTTGATCTTACACTAGGAATGAACTTCGTATGCATAAGTCAACCCATGAAATGAGCGTGTGGTCGCTGAGCCGGCCGAAGAGGCATAATGCACAAGTCGAGGATCAGCCCGATCCCCCTTTGCGTGCTGCCAGTCCCACTACCACAACCCTCGGTTCGACTGGGGCTTAGACATGGAATGAACTCCCTATGCCTAAGCCAACCCACGAAACGGGCATTCGGGCGCTCAACCGGCAGGAGTGCCAGAATGCACAAGCTGGGATCGACTCGGTCCCCCTTGTGTGCTACCGATCCTGCTACCGTAACCCTCGGTCCGGTCCGATCTTAGACTAGGAATGAACTCCGTATGCTTAGATTAGGGATGAACTCCGTATGCATAAGTCAACCCACGAAACGAGCGTGCGGGAGCTCAACCAATCGAAGAGGTCGGTCGAAGAGGCATAATGCGTAAGTCGGGGATCAACCCAGTCACCCTTTGCATGCTGCCAATCTCACTGCCAGTCTTGCTGCCACAACCCTCGATCCTACTGGGGCTTAGACATGGAATGAACTCCGTATGCCTAAGCCAGCCCACGAAACAAGCGTTCGGGCTCTCAACCAGTCGGAAAGGCATAATGCACAAGCCGAGGATCGGTCTGGTCCCCCATTGCGTGCTACTAGTCCCGCTGCCACAACCCTCGATCCGACTGGGGCTTAGGCAGGGAATGAACTCCCTATGCCTAAGCCAACCCATAAAACGGGTGTACGGGTGCTCAGTCGGTCGGAGAGGCAGAATGTGCAAGACGGGGATCGGCTCGATCCCCCCTGCGTGCTGTTGATCCTACTACCGCAACCCTCGGTTCGCTCTGATCTTAGACTGGGAAAGAACTTCGTATGCTTAGATTGGGGATGAACTCCATATGCCTAAGTCAACGTAGGAAACGAGCGTACGGGTGCTCAGTCGACTGGAAAGGCCGTCCGAAAAGGCAGAATACGCAAGCTGGGGATCAGCTCGATCCCCCTTGCATGCTATCGATCCTGCTGCTGGTCCTATTATTGCAACCCTCTATCCAGTTCGATCTTAGACTGGTAATGAACTTCGTATGCTTAGACATGGAATGAATTCCGGGTGCTCAGCCGACCAGAGAGGCAGGATGCGCAAGTCAGGGATCAAACGGGTGGTAGGTGGGTTCAAGCACATCTTCATATTTTTGCCATGCCAATGCCAATTTTATGGGGGTGTGAACTTCGTATGCCTAAGCCAACCCACCAAACGAGCGTACGAGTGCTCAGCCAGCCCGAAAGGTAGAAAGCGTAAGTCGGGGACCGGCCCGGTCCCCCCTACGTGCTATTGATCCTGCTGTTGCAACCCTCGGTCTGGTCTGATCTTATACTGGGAATGAACTCTGTATGCCTAAGTCAACCCACGAAACGAGCGTACGGGTGCTGAGCCGGCCGGAAAGGCATAATGCACAAGCCGGGGATCGGCCCGGTCCCCCTCTGCGTGCTGTTGGTCCCACTACCACAACCCTCGGTTCGGCTGGGGGTTAGACATGGAATGAACTTCGTATCCCTAAGCCAACCCACAAAATGGGTGTGTGAGAGCTCAGCCAGCCGGAGAGTCAGAATGCACAAGTCGGGATCGACTCGGTCCCCCCTTCGTGCTATCGATCCTACTACCGTAACCCTCGGTCCAGTCTGATCTTAGACTAGGGATGAACTCCGTATGCTTAGACTGGGCATGAACTCCGTATGCCTAATTCAACTAACGAAACAAGCATTCAGGCATTCAGCCGGCCATAGAGCCGGTCGGAGAGGCATAATGCATAAGCCGGGGATCAACCCGATCCCCCTCTGCGTGCTGCCGATCCAGCTACCGTAACCCTCGGTTCGACTGGGGGTTAGAAGTGGAATGAACTCCCTATGCCTAAGACAACCCATAAAACGGGCGTGTGGGCACTCAGCCGATCGAAGAGGTAGAATGTGTAAGTTGGGGATCGATTCGATCCCCCCTGCATGCAGCGGTAACCCTCGATGCAGTCCGATCTTAGACTAGGAATGAACTCCGTATGCTTAGACTGGGGATGAACTCCGTATGCCTAAGTCAACACACGAAACGAGCGTTCGGTCGCTTAACCGACCAGAGAGGCAGGATGCGCAAGCTGTGGATCGAATGGGTGGTAGGTGGGTTCAAGCACATATTCATATTTCTGCTATGCCAATGCCATTTTTATGGCTTGTAAATTCATACAATGGTCCCCTAAGCCTTCATGTGAAGTTTCGTGGCAAGACGACCCGTTTTCTATTTTTCATGATTTTTGAAACTTTTTACGGTTCGAGATTTTTTAAAATTTTTTTAGAAAGATTTTTGTCCCCAAATTTGTTAGAGGTGATCCTTGTATTTTTGTTGGCATGCACAAAACAATTCAGCTAAAAATTTGAAGTGGAGAAGAATTTGTGACCGTTTGAAAAAAGTGTCCCTATTTAGACACTTTAATTGCTACTGGCAGCAAACCTATAAAATCTCAAATGCTCTTTAAGGGGGTGTGAGTTCTCGAGGTTTGATGAGGGATAAGGGGCCAATATAAGGGCCAAGTACCAGCACCCATCACACATCATGTGCGCACACCCCCGACCCCCCCAACCATTGGAACCCCCAATGCCGTTGGTTAGGCTCTCCGGTGATGCTCCGATGATGGTGCCCCAGGCAAAAAAAATTTGGCACCAGCACATGCCTGAGCCCAGCATGTGCGCCGTGGCTTAAAATCTTAGACTGGGAATGAACTCCGTATGCTTAGACATGGAATGAACTGCGCATGCCTACGAAATGAGCGTGCGAGCCCTCAGCCAGTCGGAGAGGCAAAATGCACAAACCGGAGATCGACCCGATCTCCCCCTTCGTGCTGTCAATCCTGCTACTGGTCCTGCTACCGTAACCCTTGGTCGTGTCCAATCTTAGATTGGGAATGAACTCCGTGTGCTTAGACATGGAATGAACTTCGTACGCCTAAGCCAACCAGGAAACGAGCGTGCGGTTGCTCAGCCCACCGGAGAGGCAGAATGCGCAAGCCAGGGATCGGCCAGGTCCCCCCCTACGTGCTGTCGATCCTACTGTCGTAACCCTCAGTCTGGTCCGATCTTGGTTGGGAATGAACTCCGTGTGCCTAAGTCAACCCACGAAACGAGCGTGCGGGCACTGAGCCAATCGAAGAGGCATAATGCGCAAGCTAGGGATTGGCTCGGTCCCCCTCTGCGTGCTGTCGGTCCTGCTGCCACAACCCTTGGTCCGACTGGGGCTTAGACATGGAATGAACTCCCTATGCCTAAGCCAACCCATGAAACGGGCGTGCGGGCGCTCAGCCGATCAGAGAGGTAGAATGCACAAGCCGAGGATCAGCCCGGTCCCCCTGCGTGCGACCGATCCTACTGTCGCAACCCTCGTTTCGGTCCGATCTTAGACTGGGAATGAACTCCGTATGCTTAGACATGGAATGAACTTCGTATGCCTAAGCCAACGCACGAAAAAAGCATGCGGGTGCTCAGTCGACCGAAGAGGCAGAATTAGATAGCTGAGGATAGGCCCGATCCCCACCTACATGCTATCGATCCTGCTACCGCAACCCTCAGTCCGATCCGATCTTAGGCTGGGAATGAACTCCGTAAGCCTAAGTCAACCCACGAAAAGATCGTGCGAGCACTGAGCCGACCGGAGAGGCATAATACGCAAGTCGGCGATCAGCCCGGTCTCCCTCTGCGTGTTTCCAGTCCCGTAGCCACAACCCTCCGAAATGGGCATGGAAAGAACTCCCTATGCCTAAGCCGACCCACGAAATGGACGTGCGGGTGCTCAACCGACCAGAGAGGCAGAATGCGCAAGCCGGGGATCCGCCCGGTCCCCCTGGCGTGCTGTCGATCCTGCTGTCGCAACCCTCGATCCAATTTGATCTTAGACTGGGGATGAACTCCATGTGCCTAAGTCAACCCACGGAATGAGCGTGCGGGGGCTCAGTCGACCAAAGACGCAGGTTGTTCAAGCCGGGGATCGAATGGGTGGTAGGTGGGTTCAAGCACATCTTCATATTTTTGCCATGCCAATGCCATTTTTATGGCTTGTAAATTCATACAATGGTCCCCTAAGCCTTCATGCGAAGTTTCGTGGCAAGATGACCCATTTTCTATTTTTCCAGATTTTCAAAACTTTTTACGGTTCGAGATTTTTTAAAATATTTTTAGAAAGAGTTTTGTCCCCAAATTTAGTAGAGGTGATCCTTGTATTTTTGTTGGCATGCACAAAAAAAATGCAGCTAAAAACTCGAAGTGGAGAAGATTTTGTGATCGTTTGAAAAAAAGTGTCCCCATTTCAAACACTTTAATGGCTACTGGCAGGAAACCTATAAAATCTCAAATGCTCTTTAAGGGGGTGTGAGTTCTCAAGGTTTGATGAGGGATAGGGGGCCAATATAAGGGCCAAGTACCAGCACCTATCGCACATCATGTGCGCACACCCCCCGGCCCCCCCAATCGTCGAAACCCTCAATGCCGCCGGTTAGGATCTCCGACGATGGTGCCCCGGGCGAAAAAAATGCGGTACCAGAACATGCCCAAGCCCAGCATGTGCACCGTGGCTCAAAATATTAGATTGGGAATGAACTCCGTATGCTTACACATGGAATGAACTTCGTATGCCTAAGGCCGCTCAGTCGGTCGGAAAGGCATAATGCGCAAAAGACAGGGATCGGGCCGATCCCCCTCTACATGCTGCCGGTCCCACAGCCACAACCCTCGATCCGGCTGGGGCTTAGACATGGAATGAACTCCCTATGCCGAAGCCAACCCATGAAACGGGTGTGCGGGCGCTCAGCCGACTGGAGAGGCAGAATTCGCAAGTTGGGGATCGGCCCGGTCCCCCTTGTGTGCTGTCGATCCTGCTGTCGTAGCACTCGGTCCGGTTTGATCTTAGACTGGGAATGAACTTCATATGCTTAGATTGGGGATGAACTTTGTATGCCTAAGTCAACCCACGAAATGAGCGTGCGGGTGCTCAACAGGCCGGAAAGGCTGACCTAAGAGGCATAATACGCAAGCCGAGGATCAGCCCGATCCCCCTCTAGATGCTATTGATCCCACTACCAATCCTACTACCACAACCCTCGGTCTGACTGGGGCTTAGACATGGAATTAACTCCGTATGCCTAAGCCAACCCACGAAACGAGCGTGCAGGCGCTCAGCCGATCGAAGAGGCAAAATGCACAAGTCGGGGATCGACCTGGTCCCCCCTATGTGCTGTCAATCCTGCTACCGTAACCCTTGATCCAGTCTGATGTTAGACTGAGAATGAACTCCGTATGCCTAAGTCAACCCACGAAACGAGCGTACGGGCACTGAGTCGGTCAGAGAGGCATAATGTGCAAACCAGGGATCGGGTCGGTCCCCCTCTGTGTGCTGCTGGTCCTGCTGCCACAACCCCGGTCTGACTGGGGCTTAGACATGGACAAAACTCCCTATGCCTAAGCCAACCCATGAAACGGGTGTGCAGGCGCTCAGTCGGTCGGAGAGGCAGAATGCGTAAGCTGGGGATAGGCTCGGTCCCCCTACTTGCTGCCAATCCTGCTACCGCAACACTCGGTCTGGTCTGATCTTAGACTGGAAATGAACTCTGTATGCTTAGATTGGGGATGAACTTCGTATGCCTAAGTCAACCCACAAAATGAGTATGTGGGTGCTCAGCCAGCCGGAGAGGCCGGCCTGAGAGGCATAATGCGCAAGCTGAGGATCAGCCCGGTCCCTCTCTACGTGCTGTTGATCTCGCTGCCGGTCCTACTGCCACAACCCTTGGTCCGACTGGGGCTTAGACATGGAATGAACTCTGTATGCCTAAGCCAACCCACGAAATGAGCGTGCGGGTGCTCGGTCGCTCGGAGAGGTAGAATGCGTAAGCCGGGGATCGGCCCGGTCCCCCCCTTGCATGCTATCGATCCTGCTACTGGTCCGACTGCCCCAACCCTCGGTTCGATCCTATATTAGACTGGGAATGAACTCTGCATGCTTAGACATGGAATGAACTCTGTATCCCTAAGCCCACCCATGAAACGAGCGTGCGGGATCTCAATCAGTCGAAGAGGCAGAATGCGCAAGTTGGGGATCGGCCCGGTCCCCCCCTGTGTGCTGTCGATCCTGATGCTACAACCCTTGGTCCGTTTCAATCGTAGACTGGGAATGAACTCCGTATGCCTTAGTCAACCCACGAAACGAGCGTACAGGCGCTTAGCCGACCGAGAGGCATAATGAGCAAACCAGGCATCGGCCCGGTCCCCCTCTACGTGCTGCCGGTCCCGCTACCACAACACTCAGTCTGACTGGGGCTTAGACATGGATTGAACTCCCTATGCCTAAGCCAACCCATGAAATGGGCGTGCGGGCCCTCAGCCAGTCGGAGAGGCAGAATGCGCAAGTCGAGGATTGGCCCGATCCCCCCTGCGTGCTGTCGATCCTGCTACCGCAACCTTCGATTCGATCCAATCTTAGACTGGGAGTGAACTCCATATGCTTAGACTGGGGATGAACTTTGTATGCCTAAGTCAACCCATGAAACGAGCGTGCGTGCGCTCAGCCGACCAGAGAGGCAGGATGCGCAACCGGGGATCGAACGGGTGGTAGGTGGGTTCAAGGACATCTTCATATTTCTACCATGCCAATGCCATTTTTATGGCTTGTAAATTCATACAATGGTCCCCTAAGCCTTCATGTGATGTTTCGTGGCAAGACGACCAGTTTTCTATTTTTCACGATTTTTGAAACTTTTTGGGGTTCCGAATTTTTGAAAATAATTTTAGAAAGAGTTTTGTCCCCAAATTTGGCAGAGGTGATCCTTTTATTTTTGTTGGCAAGTACAAAAAAATTCAGCTAAAAACTCAAAGTGGAGAAGATTTTGTAATCGTTTGAAAAAAGTGTTCACATTTTAGACACTTTAATTGCTACTGGTTGCAAACCTATAAAATCTCAAATGCTTTTTAAAGGGGTGTGACTTCTCGAGGTTTGATGATGGATAGGGGACCAATATAAAGGCCAAGTACCAGCACCCATCGCACATCATGTGCGCACACCCCCCGGCCCCCAATCACCAAATCCCCCAATGCAGCTGTTTAAGCTCTCCGACGATGATTTGACGATGGTGCCCCGGGTGAAAAAAATGTGGCAATAGCACATGCCCGAGCCCAGCATGTGCGTCGTGGCTCAAAATGTTACACTGGGAATGAACTTCATATGCTTAGACATGGAATGAACTCCGTATGCCTAAGCCAACCCACGAAACGAGCGTACGGACGCTCAGTCAGTCGGAGAGGTAGAATATGCAAGCCGGGGATCAGCCTGGTGCCCCTTGCGTGCTATCAATCCTGCTATTGTAACCCTTGGTCCGGTCCGATCTTAGACTGGGAATGAACTCTGTGTGCCTAAGTCAACCCACAAAACGAGCCTGCAGGCGCTGAGCCGACCGAAGAGGCATAATGCGCAAGCAAAGGATTGACTCGGTCCCCCTCTGCGTGCTACTGGTCTCGCTGCCACAACCCTCAGTCCAGCTGGGGCTTAGACATGGAATGAACTCCCTATGCCTAAGCCAACCCATGAAACGGGCGTGCGGGCACTCAGCCGGCCGGAGAGGCAGAATGCGCAAGTCGGGGATTGGCCCGATCCCCCATGCGTGCTACCGATCCTGCTACCACAACCCTCAGTCCAGTCCGATCTTAGACTGGGAATGAACTCTGTATGCTTAGATGGGGGATGAACTCCATATGCCTAAGTCAACCTACGAAACGAGCGTGTAGGTGCTCAGCTAGCCGGAGAGGCTGGCCGGAGAGGCATAATGAGCAAGCTGGGGATCAGCTCGGTCCCCCTCTGCATGCTGCCACAATCCTCGGTCCAGCTGAGGCTTAGACATGGAATGAACTCCGTATGCCTAAGCCAACCCACGAAATGAGCGTGCGGGCACTCAGCCGATCGAAGAGGCAGAATGCGCAAGCAGGGGATCGACTCGGTCCCCCCTGAGTGCTACCTACCCTACTGCTGGTCCTACTGGCACAACCCTCAGTCCGGTCTGATCTTAGACTGGGAATGAACTCCGTATGCTTTGACATGAACCCACAAAACGAGCGTGCATACGGGCGCTCAGTCACTCGAAGAGGTAGAATGTGCAAGCCAGGGATCGGCCCGATCCCCCCTGTGTGCTGTCGATCCTGCTGCCGCAACCCTCGGTCCAGTCCGATCTTAGACTGGGAATGAACTCCATATGCTTAGACTAGGGATGAACTCCATATCCCTAAGTCAACCCATGAAATGTGCGTGCGGGCAATCAGCCGGCCGGAGAGGCATAATGCGTAAGTTGGGGATCAGCCTAGTCCCCCTCTACGTGCTGCCATAACCCTCGGTCTAGCTAGGGCTTAGCATGGAATGACCTCCGTATGCCTAAGCCAACCCACAAAATAAGCGTTCAGGTGCTTAGCCGGTCGGAGAGGCAGAATGCGCAAGCCAGGGATCGGCACGATCCCCCCTGCGTGCTACCGATCCTGCTACCGCAACCCTTGGTTCGATCTGATCTTAGACTGGGAATGAACTCCGTATGGTTAGATTGGGGATGAACTCCGTATGCCTAAGTCAACCCACGAAACGAGCGTGCGGGCCCTCAGTCGACCAGAGAGGTAGGATTCATAAGCCGAGGATCGAACGGGTGGTAGGTGGGTTCAAGCACATCTTCATATTTCTGCAATGCCAATGCCGTTTTTATGGTGTGTAAATTCATACAATGGTCCCCTAAGCCTTCATGTTAAGTTTCATGGCAAGACAACCCTCGATCCGGTTGGGGGATAGACATGGAATGAACTCCGTATGCCTAAGCCAACCCATAAAAGGAGCGTGCGGGTGAGAGGCCGATCGGAGAGGCAGAATGTGCAAGCTGGGGATCGGCTCGGTCCCTCCCTGCGTACTGTCAATCCTGCTGCTAGTTCTACTACCGCAACCCTCGATCCAGTCTGATCTTAGACTGGGAATGAACTTCGTATGCATAGACTGTGAATGAACTTCGTATGCCTAAGCCAACCCACGAAACAAGCGTGCGAACGCTCAGCCGGTCGGAGAGGTAGAAAGCACAAGCCGAGGACCAGCCCGATCCCCTCCTACGTGCTGTCGATCCTGTTGCCGTAACCCTCAGTCCGATCCGATCTTAGACTAGGAATGAACTTCGTAAGCCTAAGTCAACCCAAGAAACGAGCGTTCGAGCGCTGAGCCAATCGGAGAGGCAAAATGCGCAAGCCGGGGATCGACCCGATTCCCCCTGTGTGCTGTCGATCCTACTGCCATAACCCTTGATCCGGTCTAATCTTAGACTTGGAATGAACTTCATATGTATAAGTCAACCCACGAAATGAGCGTGCGGGCGTTGAACCGACTGAAAAGGCATAATGCGCAAGCCGAGGATTGGCCCGGTCCCCCTATGCGTGCTGTCGGTCCCACTGCCACAACCCTTAGTTTGCCTGAGGCTTAGACATGGAATGAACTCCCTATGCCTAAGCCAACCCACAAAACGGGTGTACGAGTACTGATCCGGTCGAAGAGGCATAATGTGTAAACCGGGGACCGGCTCGATCCCCCTATGCATGCTGCCAGTCCCACTGCCACAACCCTCGACCTGGCTGGGGCTTAGACATGGAATAAACTCCGCATGCCTAAGCTGACCGATGAAACGAGTGTGTAGGCAAGAGGCCGGCCGAAGAGTCACAATGCGTAAGCCAGAGATCGGCCCAATCCCCCCTGCATACTGTCGATCCTGATGCTGGTCCTGCTGTCACAACCCTCAGCTCGGTCTGATCTTAGACTGGGAATGAAATCCGTATGCTTAGAAATGGAATGAACTCCATATGCCTAAGCCAACCCATGAAACGAGCGTGTGGGCGCTCAGCCAGCCGGAGAGGTAGAATGCACAAGTCGGGGACCGACCTGGTCCCCCCTGCATGCTGTCGATCCTACTGCCGCAACCCTTGGTCTGGTCCGATCTTAGACTGGGAATGAACTCCGTATGCCCAAGTTAACCCACGAATGAATGTGCGGGCGCTGAGCCAGTCAGAGAACCATAATGCGCATGCCAGGGATCAGCCCGATCTCCCCTACGTACTGTCGATCCTACTGTCATAACTCTTGGTCCAGTCTGATCTTAGACTGGGAATGAACTCCGTATGCGTAAACTGTGGATGAACTCCGTATGCCTAGGTCAACCCACGAAACGAGCATGCGGGCGCTCAGCCGACCAAAGAGGCAGGATGCGTAAGCCGGGGATCAAACGGGTGGTAGGTAGGTTCAAGCACATCTTCATATTTCTGTCATGCCAATGCCATTTTTATGGCTTGTAAATTCATACAATGGTCCCCTAAGCCTTCATGTAAAGTTTCATGGCAGGACGACCCGTTTTCTATTTTTCATGACTTTTAAAATTTTTTTAGAAAGAGTTTTATCCCCAAATTTGGTATAGGAGATCCTTGTATTTTTTTTGGCATGCGTAAAAAAATTCAGCTAAAAATTCAAAGTGGAGAAGATTTTGCGACCGTTTGGAAAAAGTGTCCCCATTTCAGACACTTTAATGGCTACTGGCAGTAAACCTATAAAATCTTAAATGCCCTTTAAGGGGGTGTGAGTTCTCGAGGTTTGATGAAGGTAGGGGGCCAATATAAGGCCAAGTACCAGCACCCATTTCAGATCATGTGCGCACACCCCCCGGCCCCCCAATCGTCGGAACCCAAAATGCCGTCGGTTAGGCTCTCCGCCGATGCTCTGACGATGCTCCGGCAATGGTGCCACGGGCAGAAAAAATGTGGTACCAGCACATGCCCGAGCCCAACATGTGCACCGTGGCTTAAAATCTTCGACTGGGAATGAACTTCGTATGCTTAGGCGTGGAATGAACTCCGTATGCCTAAGCCAACCTACGAAACGATCATGCAGGCGCTCAGCAGGCCGTAGAGGCAGAATACGCAAACTAGGGATTGGCCCGGTCCCCCCCATGTGCTGTCGATCCTGCTGCTGCAACCCTCGGTCCGATCCAATCTTAGACTGGGAATGAACTCTGTATGCATAAGTCCACCCATGAAACAAGCATACGGGCGCTGAGCCAGTCGAAGAGGCATAATGCGAAAGCCGGGGATCGACCCGGTCCGCCTCTGCGTGCTGCCGGTCCTGCTGCCACAACCCTCAGTCCAGTTGGGGCTTAGACATGGAATGAACTCTCTATGCCTAAGCCAACCCACGAAATGGACGTGCGGGCGCTCAGCCTGCCGGAAAGGCAGAATGCGCAAGCCGAGGATCGGCTCGGTCCCCCCTGCATGCTACCGATCCTGCTATCGCAACCCTCGGTCTGGTTTGATCTTAGACTGGGAATGAACTTCGTACGCTTAGACTGGGGATGAACTCCGTATGCCTAAGTCAACCCACGAAACGAGCGTGCGAGTACTCGGCCGACCAGAGAAGCAGGATGCGCAAGCTGAGGATCGAATGGGTGGTAGGTGGGTTCAAGCATATCTTCATATATTCTGCCATGCCAATGCCATTTTTATGGCTTGTAAATTCATACAATGGTCCCCTAAGCCTTCATGCGAAGTTTAATGGCAAGACGACCCGTTTTCTATTTTTCACGATTTTCAAAACTTTTTACGGTTCGAGATTTTTTAAAAATTTTTTTAGAAAGAGTTTTGTCCCCAAATTTGGAAGAGGTGATCCTTGTATTTTTGTTGGCATGTACAAAAAAATTCAGCTAAAAACTCGAAGTGGAGAGAATTTTGTGACCGTTTGAAAAAAGTGTCCCCATTTTAGACACTTTAATGGCTACTGGCAGCAAACCTATAAAATCTCAAATACTCTTTAAGGGGGTGTGAGTTCTCGAGGTTTGATGAGGGATAGGGGGCCAGTATAAGGAACAAGTACCAGCACCTATTGCACATCATGTGCGCACACCCCCCGGCTCCCCCAATCATCGGAACCCCCAATGTCGCTGGTTAGGCTCTCCGACGATGCTCCGACGATGCTCCGATGATGGTGCCCTGGGTGAAAAAAATGCGGCACCAGCACATGCCTGAGCCCAGCATGTGCACCGTGGCTCAAAATCTTAGACTGGGAATGAACTCCGTATGCTTAGACATGGAATGAACTTCATATGCCTAGGCCAACCCACGAAACGAGCATGCGGGCGCTTAACCGGTCAGAAAGGCAGAACGCGTAAGCCAGGGATCGACCCAGTCTCACACTGTGTGCTGTCGATCCTACTACTGCAACCCTCAATCCGGTCTGATCTTAGACTGGGAATGAACTCCGTATGCATAAGTTAACCTATGAAACGAGCGTCCGAGCATTGAGCTGGCCGAAGAGTCATAATGCGCAAGTTGGGGATCATCCCGGTCCCGTTCTGCGTGCTGTCGGTCCCACTGCCACAACCCTCAGTCCGGCTGGGGCTTAGACATGGAATGAACTCCTATGCCTAAGCCAGCCCACGAAACGGGCGTGCGGGTGCTCAGCCAGCCGGAGAGGCAGAATGTGCAAGCCGGGGATCGGCTCGGTCCCCCCTGCGTGCTGTCGATCCTGCTACCCCAACCCTCAGTCCGATCTGATCTTAGACTAGGAATGAACTCCGTATGCTTAGATTGGGGATGAACTCTGTATGCCTATGTAACCCATGAAATGAGCATGCGGGCGCTCAACCGACCGGAGAGGCTGGTCGGAGAGGCATAATGTGGAAGCCGAGGATCAATCCGGTCCCCCTCTGTGTGCAGTCGATCTCGCTGTCGGTCCTACTGCGACAACCCTCGGTCCGACTGGGGCTTAGACATGGAATGAACTCTGTGTGCCTAAGTCAACCCACGAAACGAGCCTGCGGGCGCTGAGCCGACCAAAGAGGCATAATGCGCAAGCAAAGGATTGACTCGGTCCCCCTCTGCGTGCTGCTGGTTTTGCTGCCACAACCCTCGGTCCGGCTGGGGATGAGACATGGAATGAACTCCCTATGCCTAAGCCAACCCACGAAACGGGCGTGCGGGCGCTCAGTCGATCGAAGAGGAAGAATGCGTAAGTCGGGCATCGGCCCAGTCCCCCTTACATGCTACCGATCCTGCTACCGTAACCCTCAGTCTGATCTGATCTTAGACTGTGAATGAACTCCGTATGCTTAGATTGGGGATGAATTTCCAATGCCACCGGTTAGGCTCTCCGATGATGCTCTAGTGATGGTGTCCCGGGCAAAAAAAATATGGCACCAGCACATGCCCGAGCCCAGCATGTGCACCGTGGCTCAAACTCTTAGACTAGGAATGAACTCCGTATGCTTAGACATGGAATGAACTTCGTATGCCTAAGCCAACCCACGAAACGAGCTTGCGGGCGCTCAACCTGGCGGAGAGGCAGAATGCTTAAGTCAGGGATCGACCTAGTCCCCCTCCGCGTGTTGTCGATCCTGCTGTCGTAACCCTCGGTCTAGTCCGATCTTAGATTGGGAATGAACTCTATATGCTTAGACATGGAATGAACTCTGTATGCCTAAGCCAACGCACAAAATGAACATGAGGGTGCTCAGCTGGTCGGAGAGGCAAAATGTGCATGTCGGGGACCGACTCGATCCCCCCTGCGTGCTGTCGATCCTGCTGCCGCAACCCTCAGTCCTGTCCGATCTTAGATTGTGAATGAACTCCGTATGCCTAAGTCGAAACGAGCGTTCGAGTGCTTAGTCGGCTGGAGAGGCATAATGCGCAAGCCGAGGATCGACCTGGTCCCCCTCTACGTGCTGTCGGTCCCACTGCCACAACCCTCGGTCTGGCTGGGGCTTAGACATGGAATGAACTTCCGATGCCTAAGCCAACCCATGAAAAGGGTGTGCGGGAGCTTAGCCGACCGGAGAGGCAGAATGCGCAAGCCCTGGATCGGTCTGGTCCCCCCTGCGTGATGTCGATCTTGCTGCCGCAACCCTCGATCCGGTCCGATCTTAGACTGGGAATGAACTCCGTATGCTTAGGCTGGGGATGAACTACGTATGCCTAAGTCAACCCATGAAAAGAGCGTACAGGCACTCAGCTGACTGGAAAGGCATAATGCGTAAGTCGGGGATTAGCCTGGTCCTCCTCTACGTGCTGCCGATCCCGCTGTCCGTCCTACTGCCACAACCCTCGGTCCGGCTAGGGCTTAGACATGGAATGAACTCTGTATGCCTAAGCCAACCAATGAAATGAGCGTGCGGGTGCTCAACCGGCTAGAGAGGCAAAATGCACAAGCCGGGGATCGGCCCGGTCTCCCCCTGCATGCTGCTGATCCTGGTGCTAGTCCTACTGTCGCAACCCTCGGTCCAGTTCGATCTTAGACTTGGAATGAACTCCGTATCCTTAGACATGGAATGAACTCTGTATGGCTAAGCCAACCCATGAAACGAGCGTGCGGGCGCTCAGCCGGTCAGAGAGGTAGAATATGTAAACCGAGGACCAACCCATTCCCCCTGCGTGCTATCGATCCTGCTGTCGCAACCCTCGATCCGGTCCGATCTTAGACTGAGAATGAACTCCGTATGCCTAAGCCAACCCATGAAATGAGCGTGCAGGCGTTGTGTCGATCGGAGAGGCATAATGCACAAGCCGGGGATCGGCTCGGTCCCCCTCTACGTGCTGCCAGTCCCTCTACCACAACCCTCAGTCGGGCTGGGGCTTAGACATGGGCGTGCGGGCGCTCAGCTGGTCAGAGAAGCAGAATGCAGAAGCTAGGGATCGGCCTGATCCCCCTACGTGCTATTGAGATGGCATCCCAAAGTGACGCTTTTAACCAACAACCAAAGGCCAGGAGCATGGGCGTGGAAGAGGGAGGAAAGCCAGTTCTAGAGATATCTGGTCTACCATGGACGGTAGGCTGGCCAAGGTAAAGGTGACAATGGACGACATGGGGGCGAAGCTTGAGGGGGTAGAGACTCACATTGCATCACTAGACTCCATGAGGGAGGAGATCCAAAGTGAGCTGCAAGCTGCTCTCAACAAAGGCTTGGACGTGCTCACCCAAAAGAATCAGACCTTGGAGGCTGAAGTGCTGACCTTGCGTGATGGCATGGATGCCATGCGCCAGCGGATGGAAGAGCTTACCAGTGAGCTCGTTGTTTGCAAGACTACCATTGGGAATGGCATGTTTGCTGGAGTGTCCAAGTCCAGATTGGATGTCCCCAAGCCTAAGGAGTTCAAGGGGACTAGGGCAACCAAGGAAGTAGATAACTACCTTTGGGGTATGGAGCAGTACTTCCAGGCCATGGGCATGCAAGATGAGGCGATAAAGGTAAGCACTACTACTATGTATCTCACTGATGTAGCCTTATTGTGGTAGAGGCACAGGTGTGATGATGTCAGGCGGCGGAGCGCCAGGATTGGAACCTGGGCAGAGTTTCAAAAGGAGTTCAGAGAATAATTTTACTCAGAGTATGCTGATGATGAGGCACGGGCAAAGTTACGCAGGCTGAACTAGCAAGGGGACATAAGGGAGTATGTCCAGAAATTCTCTGAATTGATGCTACAGATCTTGGATCTAGGTGAGAAGGATGCCTTATTTACTTTCATGGATGGGCTGAAGCCGTGGGTGAAGCATGAGCTACAAAGGAGAGGAGTTCATGACTTGGCTAAAACCGTGACTACTGCCGAGGCCTTGATAGAGTTCAAGCCTCTGAACAAGTTTGAGTCTACCAAGCCAAAGGGTAAGGGCAGGGACGATGAGGACTGAAAGAAGCAGTCCAAGGGGAAGGACCGTGATCGGGAGTCCAAGGATGGAGACCAAGATCGTTCAACCAAGGATGGCGAGAGGAAGCCACTAGTAGGCAAGTGGAAAGCAAAGGGGGACCGAGAGCCACTAGCATGCTACCTATGTGGAGGGAGCCACATAGCACGTAATTGCTAGCAGAAGGGCAAGCTGGCTACTGTAGACAAGGAGTCTGACGAGGAGCTAGAGTTAGGGGCAGTAAAGCTTGGGTCGTTGGTGCTCAATGCTGTCCAGAGTAAGGGGAGCCGCAAGCCAAAGGGCTTGATGTTTACAGATCTGATGGTTGCAGGTCAGAAGGTGAGCGCACTGGTGGACACAGGTGCCTCACATCTTTTTCTTTCAGGTGATAGAGCCCGGAAGCTCAGACTAAAGGTGCAGAAAGGGACTGGTGCCATCAAAACGGTGAACTCCAATGAAGTTCTAGCCATTGGAGTAGTGCGGGGAGTAGAGTTGCAGCTTGGAGACTGGAAAGGCAAGGAGACCATTGAGGTAATACCCTTTGATGACTATGAGTTTGTGATTGGGTTGGATTTCCTTGTTCGGATTAACGCCCTCCTTGTGCCTTTTTCCAATTGTGTTTGCATCTTGGATGCACGGTGCCAATGCCTAGTGCCATTGAAGAGAAAGTCTGGAGTTAGGTCGCGGGTGGTGTCAGCCATCCAATTTGCCAAGGCGATAAGCAGACAAGAAGACACCTTCTTGGCAGCCCTGAAATATGATGAGTCGAGGGAGAAGGAGATCGAGTCACCCTTGGATGTGCTAAAGGTGCTGAAGACCTTTAGTGATGTGATGCCTGCAAAGCTACCTAGCAAGCTACCATCTAAGAGAGAGGTGGCCCACAAGATCGAGTTGGTGTCCGAGGCCAAGCCACCAGCTAGAGCCCCTTACCGAATGTCTCCACCAGAGTTGGAGGAGTTGAGGAAGCAGCTCAAAGAGTTAGTTGATGCTGGCTTCATCAGGCCATTGAAGGCACCCTATGGTGCATCGGTTTTATTTTAGCGCAAGCATGATGGGTCGTTGCGGTTGTGCATAGACTACCGGGCTTTGAACAAGCTGACCATCAAGAACAAGTACCCCATCCCACTCATTGCGAACTTGTTCGATCAACTTGGGAGCGCAAGGTGGTTCACCAAGCTGGATTTGAGGTCAGGCTACTATCAAGTCAGGATCGTAGAGGGAGATGAGCCAAAGACAGCATGTGTCACTCAGTATGGCTCGTATGAGTTCTTGGTGATGCCTTTCGGACTCATGAACGCCCCAGCAACATTCTGCACCCTTATGAACAAGGTACTTCAGTCATTCCTTTATTGGTTTGTTATGGTTTATTTGGATGACATTGTGATCTACAGCCAGACTTTGGGAGAGCATGTAGAGCACTTGAGACAGGTGTTCGAGGTGTTGCGGGCGCACAAGCTGTTTGTCAAGAGGGAGAAGTGCTCATTCGCCCAGCAGGAGATTGGGACGGAGAGTGTACTGGGGAGTGTCAAGGACCATTGTTAGTGATTGGGACGGGCATTTCATGGGCAGGTTCTAGACTGAGTTGTTCAAGCTATTGGGGTCAGACTTGAACTTTTCCACCAGCATGCATCCACAGACCGATGGACAGACAAAACAAGTGAACGGACTATTAGAGGTCTACCTCAGGCACTATGTGAGTGCCACACAAAGGGACTGGCCAAAGTTGCTAGATATTGCATAGTTTTCCTACAACTTGCAAAGGAGTGAGGCAACGAACCAGAGCCCATTTGAGGTTGTGGCAGGGCAACAACCACTAACACCCGGTTCGATTGCTGCAGGTTATACAGGGCCAAATCCAGCAGCATACAAGTTTGCCAAGGCATGGCGGGAGCAAATTGACTTGGCCAGAGTTTGTCTACACAAGGCGGCCAAGAGGTCGAAGAAGTGGGCAGACTAGAATAGGCAGGACGTGCAGTTCCAGGTTGGAGACTTGGCGCTGGTGAAGCTGCATCCCATTGTGCAAAATAAGGGGCTGCACAAAGGCCTAGTCCAGAGGTATGAGGGACCTTTCCGAGTAGTCAAGAGGGTAGGCAAGGTTGCCTACAAGCTGGATATGCCACCCAAGCCGAGGGTACACCTGGTGTTCCATGTGAGCATGCTCAAGCCGTTCCATGAGGATGAGGGAGATCCAGGACGGGCAGAGACAAAGCGTGTGCCATTGGGAGCAAGGGCCTCATATGAGAAGGAGGTCCACAGCGTCATAGCTGACCAGGAGGTGAGACAGAAGAACTATCAGCCAAGACAAAAGTACTTGGTACGCTGGAAGGGACTTCTAGACAGTGAGGCGAGCTGGGAACCAACAGATGACTTATTGTAGTTTGGGGACCAGATCAAGCAGTACCATGCAGAAGATGCAATGAGGGTGTTGCCCAATCAAGTGGGGAAGAATGTCACGCCTTGGGCGGGCGCGCCAGGCACATCAGGAGCACCAACAGGCGAGCCAAAGGTTGAGGCCCGTAGACCAGGCGTGCTGGCAGGTATCTACGTGCAAAGTATAGCAAACAAGTTCAGAAGGCCCGTCCAACTTGCAAGCCAGCCCGTGAGACCAAGGCCTGGCATACAAGCTGCCCATACCACATCCAGAAGGGCCCAAGGTGCTGGACACACAAGGGAAGCTTCTGGACGCAGGCAGGATCAGCAGCAGCATCCTGGCAGATTTGGTTGACCTTGAAAATTAGGAGTTAACATCTTGTTGATTGTAATCTATATAATCCTATGATTTTAGCCTTTATTCTAGGGATATTGGCATTAAGTGTAAGTTGGAGCCTCAACCATAAATAGAGGGCTGCTCCTCCCTCATTTATACACCATCAAACACTTTCGTTTCAGTGAATACAAGAGCATTTCTAGAATTCTACCTTCTTATCCTGTTTCTCTTTAACTTGCGTAATCAGCCCTTCCTATTGTTCTAGTACCCATATGCTTGTGTTTTAGGCTGACTTAGGCATAAAAGAGGAGATTCCAAGCCTCAGGCCACACGGTTTCTACGTCTAAGGTCAGAGCTCGTGACACAAGTACCAACACCCATCGCACATCATGTGCGCACACCCCCCCGACCCCCCCAATCGTTGGAACCCCCAATGCCAACGGTTAGGCTCTCCGACGATGCTCCGACGATGGTGCCCTGGGTGAAAAAAACGTAGCACTAGCACATGCCCGAGCCCAGCATGTGCACCGTGGCTCAAAATCTTAGGCTGGGAATGAACTCCGTACGCTTAGACATGGAATAAACTCTGTATGCCCAAGCCAAACCACAAAATGAGCGTGCGGGCGCTCAGTCGGCCGAAGAGGCATAATGCACAAGTCGGGGATCAGCCCGATCCCCCACTACGTACTACCAGTCCCGTTGCCACAACCCTCAGTCTGGCTGGGGCTTAGACATGGAATGAACTCCCTATGCCTAAGCTAACCAATAAAATGGGTGTGCAGGTGCTCAGTCGGTCAGAGAGGTAGAATGCGTAAGCCAAAGATCAGCTCGGTCCCCCCTGTGTGCTGTCGATCCTACTGTCGCAACCCTCGGTTCGGTCTGATCTTAGACTGGGAATGAACTCCGTATGCTTATACTGGGGATGAACTCCGTATGCCTAAGTCAACCCATGAAATGAGCGTATGGGTGCTCAGCCAATCGGAGAGGTCGATCGAAGAGGCATAATGCACAAGTTGAGGATCAGCCCGATCCTTCTCTACTTGCTGCCAATCCCATTGCTGGTCCCACTACCATAAACCTCAGTTCGGCTGGGGCTTAGACATGGATGAACTCCGTATGCCTAAGCCAACCCATGAAACAAGCATGCGGGCGCTTAGCCGATCGGAGAGGCAGAATGTGCAAGCTGAGGATCGGCTTGGTCCCCCCTACGTACTATCGATCCTGTTGCTGGTCTTACTATCGCAACCCTCAGTCCGATCTGATCTTAGACTGGGAATGAACTCCGTATGCTTAGACATGGAATGAACTCCGTATGCCTAAGCCAACCCACGAAATGAGCATACGAGTGCTCAGTCGGCCGGAGAGGCAGAATGCACAAGTCGAGGATCAACCTAGTCCCCCCTGTGTGTTGTCGATCTTGCTACCACAACCCTCAGTTCGATCTGATCTTAGACTGGGAATGAACTTCGTATGCCTAAGTCAACCCACCAAATGAGCGCACGGGTGCTGAACCGACTAGAGAGGCATAATGCGTAAGTCGAGGATCAGCCCGATCCCCCCTACGTGCTACCGATCCTGCTACTGGTTCTACTACCACAACCATTAGTCCGGTCCAATCTTAAACTGGGAATGAACTCTGAATGCTTAGACATAGAATGAACTCCGTATGCTTAAGCTAACCAACGAAATAAGTGTGCGGGAGCTCAGCTGGCCGGAGAGGTAGAATGCACAAGCTGGGGACCGTCTTGGTCCCCCACTTCGTGCTGTCGATCATACTACCACAACCCTCATTTCAGTCTAATCTTAGACTGGGAATGAACTCCATATGCTTAAGTCAAGCCACGAAATGAGTGTTCGGACGCTGAGCCGACCGGAGAGGCATAATGCACAAGTCGGGGATTGGCCTGATCCCTCTCTGCATGCTGCCGGTCCCGCTACCACAACCCTCGGTCCGGTTGGGGCTTAGACATGGAATGAACTCCCTATGCCTAAGCCAACCCATGAAATGGGCATGCGGGCGCTCAGCTAGTCGGAGATACAGAATGCACAAGTCAGGGATCAGCTCGGTCCCCCTACGTGCTGTCAATCCTGCTATTGCAACCCTTGGTCCGGTTCGATCTTAGACTGGGAATGAACTCCATATGCTTAGACTGGGGATGAACTCCATATGCCTAAGTCAACCCATGAAACAAAAGTGCGGCCGCTCAGCCAACCGAAGAGGTCAGTCAGAGAAACATAATGCGTAAGCTGGGAATTAGCCCCGATCCCCCTCTGCATGCTATCGATCCCGCTATCGGTCCTGCTACCACAACCTTCGATCCGACTGGGGCTTAGACATGGAATGAACTCCGTATGCCTAAGCTAACCCATGAAATGAGCGTGCGGGCGCTCAGCTGGCCAGAGAGGCAGAATGCACAAGTCAGGGATAGGCCTAGTACCCCCTGCGTGCTGCCAATCCTACTGCCGGTCCTGCTACCGCAACCCTCGATACGATCCGATCTTTGACTGGGAACGAACTCCATATGCCTAGACAAGGAATAAACTCTGTATGCCTAAGCCAACCCATGAAACGACCGTGCGAGCACTCAGTCAGTCGGAGAGGCAGAATGCGTAAGTCGGGGATCGACCCGGTCCCTTCCTACGTGCTGTCGATCCTGCTGCTGGTCCTACTACTGCAACCCTCGATCTGGTCCAATTTTAGACTGGGAATGAACTCCTTATGCTTAGACATGGAATGAACTCCTTATGCTTAGACATGGAATGAACTTCGTATGCCTAAGCCAACCCACGGATCGAGCGTACGGGCGCTCAACCGGCTGGAAAGGTAGAATGCCTAAGCTGAGGACCGACCCGGTCCCCCCTACGTGCTGTGGAACCTGCTGCTGCAACCCTTGGTCCGGTCTGATCATAGACTGGGAATGAACTCCGTATACCTAAGTCAACCCACAAAATGAGCGTGCGGGTGCTGAGCCAACCGGAGAGGCATAATGCACAAGCTGACGATCAACCCAATCCCCCTCTGTGTGCTACAGGTCCCGCTGCCACAACCCTCAATCTGGCTGCTGCTTAGACATGGAATGAACTCTGTATGCCTAAGCCAACCCATGAAACAAGCATACGGGTGCTCGGCTGATCAGAGTGGTAGAATGTGCAAGCTAGGGATCGGCCCGGTCCCCCTACGTGCTATCGATCCTGCTGTCGTAACCCTCGATCTGATCCGATCTGAGACTGGGAATGAACTTCATATGCTTAGACTAGGGATGAGCTCCGTATGCCTAAGTCAACCCATGAAACGAGCGTGCGGACGCTCAGCCGACCAGAGAGGTAGGATGCGCAAGCCAGGGATCGAACGGATGGTAGGTGGGTTCAAGTACATCTTCATATTTCTACCATGCCAATGCTAATTTTATGGCTTGTAAATTCATACAATGGTCCCCTAAGCCTTCATGTGAAGTGTCGTGGCAAGACGACCCGTTTTCTATTTTTCACCATTTTTGAAACTTTTTACGGTTCGGGATTTTTTAAAATTTTTTTAGAAAGAGTTTTGTGTCCAAATTTGGTAGAGGTGATCCTTGTATTTTTTTTGGTATGCACAAAAACATTCAGCTAGAAACTCAAAGTGGAGAAGATTTTGTGACCGTTTGAAAAAAGTGTCCCCATTTCAGACACTTTAATGGCTACTGGCAGCAAACCTATAAAATCTAAAATGCTCTTTAAGGGGGTGTGAGTTCTTGAGGTTTGATGAGGGATAGGGGGCCAATATAGGGGCCAGGTACCAGCACCCATCGCACATCTTGTGCGCACAGCCCCCGGCCCCCACAATCGCCGGAACCCCCAATGCCACCGATTAGGCTCTCTGGTGATGCTCCGACGATGGTGGCCTGGGCAAAAAAAATGCGACACCAGCACATGCCTGAGCCTAGCATGTGCATCGTGGCTCAAACTCTTACACTGAGAATGAACTCCGTATGCTTAGACATGGAATGAACTACATATGCCTAAGCTAACCCACGAAATGAGCGTGCGGGCGCTCAGCCAGTCGGAGAGGCAGAATGCGCAAGCCGGGGATCGACCTAGTCCCCCCTACGTGTTGCTGATCCTATTATCGTAACCCTCGGTCTGATCTGATCTTAGATTGGGAATGAACTTTGTATGCTTAGATTGGGGATGAACTCTATATGCCTAAGTCAACCCACGAAACGAGCGTGCGGGCGCTCAGCTGGCCAGACAGGTAGAATGCGAAAGTTGGGGATCAGCCCGATCCCCCTCTGCGTGCTGCCGATCCCACTGGCACAACCCTCGGTCTGGTTGGGGCTTATACATGGAGTGAACTCCCTATGCCTAAGCCAACCCACGAAACAGGCATGCGGGCGCTCAGTCGGCCGGAGAGGCAAAATGCGCATGCCAGGGACCGACCTGGTCCCCCTATGTGCTACTGATCCTACTATCGTAACCCTCGATCCGATCTGATCTTAGACTGGGAATGAACTCTGTATGCTTAGATTGGGAGGAACTCTGTATGCCTAAGTCAACGCACGAAACGAGCGTGTGGGCGCTCAGCTGGCTGGACAGGTAGAATGCACAAGTCGGGGATCGACCTGATCCCACCCTGTGTGCTATCGATCCTGCTACTGGTCCTACTACCGTAACCCTCAGTCTGGTCTGATCTTAGGCTGGGAATGAACTCTATATGCCTAAGCCAACCCACGAAATGAGCTTGCGGGTGCTTAGTCTACCGAAGAGGCAGAATGCGCAAGCCAGGACAGGCCTGATCACCCCTTGCGTGCTATCGATCCTGCTACTGCAACCCTCGGTCCGGTCTGCTCTTACACTGGGAATGAACTTCGTATGCCTAAGTCAGCCCATGAAGCGAGCGTATGGGCACTGAGCTAGTCGAAGAGGCATAATGCAGAAGTCGAGGATCAACCCGATCCCCCTCTGCGTGCTACCGGTCCCGCTGCCACAACCCTCGATCCGACTGGAGCGTAGACATGGAATGAACTCTGTATACCTAAGTCAACCCACAAAACGGGCATGCAGGCGCTCGGCCGACTAGAGAGGCAGAATATGCAAGCCGATCCCCTTTGCGTGCTGTCAATCCTACTGTCGCAACCCTCAGTCCGGTCCGATCTTAGGCTGGGAATGTACTCCGTATGCCTAAGTCAACCCATGAAATGAGCGTGCAGACACTGAGCCAGTCAGAGAGGCCTAATGCGCAAGCCAGGGATTGACTCGATCCCCCTCTGCATGCTGTCGATCCCGCTGCCACAACCCTAGGTCCGACTCAGCCGACCAGAAAGGCAGGATGCGCAAGCTGGGGATCGAACGGGTGGTAAGTTGGTTCAAGCACATCTTCATACTTCTACCTTTCCAATGCCATTTTTATGGCTTGTAAATTCATGCAATGGTCCCCTAAGCCTTCATGTGAAGTTTCGTGGCAAGACGACTCGTTTTCTATTTTTCAAGATTTTCAAAACTTTTTATGGTTTGGGATTTTTTAAAATTTTTTTAGAAAGAGTTTTGTCACCAAATTTCGTAGAGCTGATCCTTGTATTTTTTTTGGCATGCACAAAAAAATTCAGCTAAAAACTCAAAGTGGAGAAGATTTTGTGACCGTTTGAAAAAAGTGTCCCCATTTCAGACACTTTAATGGCTACTGGCAGCAAACGTATAAAATCTCAAATGCTCTTTAAGGGGGTGTGAGTTCTGAAGGTTTGATGAGGGATAGGGGGCCAATATAAGGGCTAGGTACCAGCACCCATCGCACATCATGTGTGCACACCCCCCGACCCCCCAATCGTCGGAACCCCCAATACCGTCGGTTAGGCTCTCCGGTGATGCTTCGGTAATGGTGCCTCGGGCCAAAAAAATGTGGCACCGGCACATGCCTGAGCCCAGCATGTGCACCGTGGCTTAAACACTTAGACTGGGAATGAACTCTGTATGCTTAGACATGGAATGAACTCTGTATCCCTAAGTCAACCCAGGAAACGAGCGTGCGGGCGCTCAGCCGACCAGAGAGGTAAAATGCGCAAGCCGACCAGAGAGGCAGAATGCACAAGCCGACCAGAGAGGCAGAATGCCGCAACCCTCGATCCAGTTTGATCTTAGACTGGGGATGAACTTCGTATGCTTATACTGGGGATGAACTTCGTATACTTAGGTAGAATGCTGCAACCCACGAAACGAGCGTGCGGGTGCTCAGCCGACCGAAGAGGCCGGTCGAAGGGGTAGAATGCGCAAGCTGTGGATCGACCCGGTCCCCCCCAAATGCTGTCGATCCTGTTGCTGCAACCCTATGTCCAATTCGATCTTAGACTGGGAATGAACTCTGTATGCTTAGACATGGAATGAACTCCGTATGCCTAAGCCAACCCACGAACGAGCGTATGGGCGCTCAGCCAGCCGGAGAGGCAAAATGAACAGGCCGAGGTCCGGCCCGATCCCTCCCTACGTGCTATCAATCCTGCTATCACAACCCTCAGTCAGATCCGATCTTAGATTAGGAATGAACTCCGTACGCCTAAGTTAACCCACGAACGAGCGTTCGGGCGCTGAGCTGACCGAAAAGGCATAATGCCAAGCTCGGTCCCCCTCTGCGTGCTGTTTAGACTGGAATGAACTTCGTATGCTTAGACTGGGGATAAACTCCATATGCCTAAGTCAACACACAAAACGAGCGTGCTGGTGCTCAACCGGCCAAAGAGGTCGATCGAAAAGGCATAATGTGCAAGTTAGGGATCAGCCCAGTCCCCCTCTGCATGCTGTCGATCCCGCTACCGGTCCTGCTGCCATAACCCTTGGTTCGACTGGGGCTTAAACATGAAATGAACTCCGTATGCCTAAACCAACCCATGAAACGAGCGTGCGGGCACTCAGCTAGTCGGAGAGGCAGAATGCGTAAGCCGAGGATCGGCCCGATCCCTCTGCCATGCTGTCGATCCTGCTACTGGTCCTGCTGCCACAACCCTCGGTCCAATCTGATCTTAGATTGGGAATGAACTCTGCACGCTTAGACATGGAATGAACTTCGTATACCTAAGCCAACCCACAAAATGAGGGTGCAGGCACTCAGTCGGCCGGAGAGACAGAATGCGCAAATCGGGGACCGACCTAGTCCCCCCCTGTGTGCTGTCGATCTTACTATCGGAACCCTCAATCCGGTCCATTCTTAGACTGGAAATGAACTTCGTATGCCTAAGTCAACCCATGAAATGAGCGTGTGGGCACTGAGCCGGCCGGAGAGGCATAATGCGCCAGCCGGGGATAGACCCGATCCCCCTCTGTGTGCTGTCGATCCCGCTACCACAACCCTTGGTCTGGCTGGGGCTTGGACATGGAATGAACTCCCTATCCCTAAGCCAACCCACGAAATGAGTGTGTGGGCGCTCAGCCAGCTAGAGAGGCAGAATACGCAAGCAAGGGATCGGCCCGGTCCCCCCTACGTGTGCCGATCCTGTTGCCGCAACCCTCGATCCAATCTGATCTTAGACTGGGAATAAACTTCGTATGCTTAGACTGAGGATGAACTCCGTATGCCTAAGTCAACCCATGAAACGAGTGTACGGATGCTCAGCTGACCAGAGAGGCAGGATGCACAAGTCGGGGATCGAACGGGTGGTAGGTGGGTTCAAGCACATCTTCATATTTATGCCATGCCAATGCCATTTTTATGGCTTGTAAATTCATACAATGGTCCCCTAGGCCTTCATTTGAAGTTTCGTCGCAAGACGACCCGTTTTCTATTTCTGATTTTTGAAACTTTTAACGATTCGGGATTTATCAAAATTTTTTTAGAAAGAGTTTTGTCCCCAAATTTGGTAGAGGTGATCTTTGTATATTTGTTGGCATGCAAAAAATCTTAGACTGGGAATGAACTCCGTATGCTTAGACATGGAATGAACTTCGTATGCCTAAGCCAAACCACGAAACGAGCGTGCGGACGCTCAGCCAGCCGAAGAGGCAAAATGCGCAAGCCAGGGATCGGCCCGATCCTGCTGCCACAACCCTCGGTCCGCTTCGATCTTAGATTGGGAATGAACTCTATATGCCTAAGTCAACCCATGAAATGAGCATTCGGGCGCTGAGCTGACCCAAGAGGCATAATGCATAAGTCGAGGATCAGCCCGGTCCCCCTCTGCGTGCTACTTAGACTGGGAATGAACTTCGTATGCTTAGACTAGGGATAAACTCCGTATGCCTAGGTCAACCCATGAAACGAGCATGTGAGCGCTCAACCGGTCGGACAGGTCGACCGGAGAGGCATAATGTGCAAGTCGGGGATCAACCCGGTCCTCCCTGCATGCTGTCGATCCTACTGTTGGTCCTACTGCCGCAACCCTCAGTCCGATCCGATCTTAGACTGGGAATGAACTCCATATGCTTAGACATGGAATGAACTCCATATGCCTAAGCCAACCCACAAAATGAGCATGCGGGCGCTCAGCCGGTCGGAGAGGCAGAATGCGCAAGCCGCAGACTGACCAGGTCCCCCCTACATGCTATCGATCCTGCTGCCGCAACCCTCGGTCTAGTCTGATCTTAGATTGGGAATGAACTCCGTATGCCTAAGTCAACCCACGAAATGAACGTTCGGGCTCTGAGCCGACTAGAGAGGCATAATGCGCAAGCCGGGGATCGACCCGGTCCCCCTCTGCGTGCTGTCGATCCCGCTGCCACAATCCTCAGTCCGACTGGGCTTAGACATGGAATGAACTCCCTACACCTAATCCAACCCACAAAACGGGCGTGCAGGCACTCAACCGTCCCGAGAGGCAAAATTCGTAAGCTAGGGATCGGCTTGGTCCCCATTGCATGCTGCCGATCTTGCTACCGTAACCCTCGGTTTGGTCTAATGTTAGATTGGGAATGAACTCCATATGCTTAGACTGGGGATGAACTCCGTATGCTTAGACATGGAATGAACTCTGTATGCCTAAGCCAACCCACGAAATGAACGTGAGAGTGCTCAGCCTGTTGGAGAGGTAGAATGCGCAAGCTGGGGACCGGCCCGGTCCCTCCTACGTACTGTCGATCTTGCTACTGCAACCCTCGGTCCGGTCTAATCTTAGACTGGGAATGAACTTCGTATGCATAAGTCAACCCACGAAACGAGCGTGCGGGCGTTGAGCCGACCGGAGAGGCACAATGCGTAAGCTGGGGATTAGCCCGATCCCCCACTACGTGCTGCCAATCCCGCTGCCACAACCCTCGGTCCGGCTGGGGTTTAGACATGGAATGAACTCCTTATGCCTAAGCCAACCCAAGAAACGGGTGTACGGGCACTCAGCCGATCGGAGAGGCAGAATGTAAAAGCTGGGGATCAGCCCGGTCCCTCCTGTGTGCTGTCGATCCTACTGCCGCAACCCTCGGTCTGATTTGATCTTAGACTGGGAATGAACTCCGTATGCTTACACTGGGGATGAACTTTGTATGCCTAAGTCAACCCACAAAACGAGCATACGGGCACTCAGTCAGTCGGAAAGGCAGAATGCGCAAGCCGGGGATCAACCCAGTCCCTCTTACGTGTTGTCGATCCTGCTTTTGCTCCTGCTATCGCAACCCTTGGTCCGCTCCGATCTTAGAATGGGAATGAACTCCTTATGCTTAAACATGGAATGAACTTCGTATTCCTAAGCCAACCCATGAAACGAGCATGCAAGCACTCAGCCGGTTAGAGAGGCAGAATGCACAAGTTGGGGAACGGCCCGGTCCCCCCCTGTGTGCTATCGATCCTGCTATCGTAACCCTCGGTTTGATCTGATCTTAGACTGGGAATGAACTCCGTATGACTAAGTTAACCCACGAAACGAGCATGCGGACGCTGAGCCAGCCGAAAAGGCATAATGCGCTAGTCGGGGATCAGTCCGATCCCCCTCTGCATGCTGTCGATCCCACTGTCGGTCCTGCTATCACAACCCTCGGTCTGGCTAGGGATTAGACATGGAATGAACTTCGTATGCCTAAGCCAACCCATGAAACGAATGTGCGGGCGCTCAGCCGACCGGAGAGGCCTGATGAGGGATAGGGGCCAAGTACCAGCATCCATCACACATCATGTGCGCATACCACCCGGCCCCCCCAATCGTCGAAACCCCCAATGCCACCGGTTAGGCTCTTCAGCGATTCTCCAACCATGGTGCCCCGAGGGAAAAAAGTGCAGCACCAACACATGCCCGAGCCCAGCATGTGCACCGTGGCTTAAAATTTTAGACTGGGAATGAACTCCATATGCTTAGACATGGAATGAACTCCGTATGCCTAAAGTAACCCACGAAATGAGCGTGCGGGCGCTCAGCAGGCCAGAGAGACAGAATGCGCAAGTCGGGGATCGACCCGGTCCCCCCTGTGTGCTGTTGATCTGTAGCCACAACCCTCGATCCGGTCCGATCTTAGACTGGGAATGAACTTCGTATGCATAAGTCAACCCATGAAACGAGCGTGCGGGCACCGAGATGGCCGAAGAGGCATAATGCACAAGTCGGGGATCGGCTCGGTCCCTCTCTACGTGCTGCCAGTCCCGCTGCCACAACCCTCAGTGCAGCAGGGGCTTAGACATGGAATGAACTCCCTATGCCTAAGCCAACCCATGAAACGGACGTGTGGGCACTCAACCGATCGAAGAGGCAGAATGCACAAGCCGGAGATCGGCCCGGTCCCCCTGCGTGCTGTCGATCCTGCAGCCACAACCCTTAGTCTGGTTCGATCTTAGACTGGGAATGAACTCTGTTTGCTTAGACTGGGGATGAACTCTGTATGCCTAAGTCTACCCATGAAACGAGCGTATGAGCGTTCAGCCGGTCGGAGAGGCTGATCGAAAAGGAATAATGGGCAAGCCGAGGATCAACCCAATCCCCCTCTGCGTGCTGTCAATCCTGCTATTGGTCCTGCTGCCACAACCCTCAGTTTGGCTGGGGCTTAGACATGGAATGAATTTCGTATGCCTAAGCGAACCCACGAAATGAGCATGCGGGCACTCAGCCAGCCGGAGAGGCAGAATGTGCCGATCGGGGATCGACCCGGTCCCCCATCAGGGATGCCGATCCTACTGCTATTCTGCTATCGTAACCCTCTGTCTGATCCTATCTTAGACTGGGAATGAACATATGCTTAGGCATGGAATGAACTCCGTACGCCTAAGCCAACCCATGAAACAAGTGTGCGGGTGCTCAACCGACCGGAGAGGCAGAATGTGCAAGCCGGGGATCAGCCCGGTCCCCCTTGCACGCATCGATCTTGTTGCCATAACCCTCAGTCCAATCCAATCTTCGACTGGGAATGAACTATGTATGCCATAGTCAACCCACGAAACGAGCATGCAGGCGCTGAGCCGGCTGGAGAGGCATAATGTGCAAGCCGAGGATCGGCCCGGTCCTCCTCTGCATGCTATCGGTCCCGTTGCCACAACCCTCGGTCCGGCTGAGGCATAGACATGGAATGAACTCCCTATGCCTAAGCCAACCCACGAAACGGGCATGCGGGCACTCAGCCGGTCGGAAAGGCAGAATGCGGAATCCGAGAGTCGACCAGATCCCCCCTGCGTGCTGTCGATCCTGCTGTCGCAACCCTCAGTCCGGTCTGATCTTAGACTAGGAATGAACTCCGTATGCTTAGACTGGGGATGAACTCCGTATGCCTAAGTCAACCCACGAAACGAGCGTGCGGGCGCTCAGCCGACCAGAGAGTCAAGATGCGTAAGCCGGGGATCGAATGGATGGGAGGTGGGTTCAAGCACATCTTCATATTTCTGCCATGCCAATGCCATTTTTATGGCTTGTAAATTCATACAAGGGTCCCCTAAGTCTTCATGTGAAGTTTTGTGGCAAGACGACCCGTTTTCTATTTTTCTTGATTTTTGAAACTTTTTTAGGTTCTGGATTTTTTAAAATTTTTTTAGCAAGAGTTTTGTCCCCAAATTTGGTAGAGGTGATTCTTGTACTTTTTTTGGTATGCACAAAAACATTCAGCTAAAAACTCGAAGTGGAGAAGATTTTGTGACCGCTTGAAAAAAGTGTCCCCATTTCAGACACTTTAATGGCTACTGGCAGCAAACCTATAAAATCTCAAATGCTCTTTAAAGGGGTGTGATTTCTTGAGGTTTGATGAGGGATAGGGGGCCAATATAAGGGCCAAGTACCAGCACCCATCGCACATCATGTGCACACACCCCCCGGCCCCCCTAATCGCCGAAACCCACAATGCCGTCGGTTAGGCTCTCCGACGATGCTCTGGCGATGGTGGCCCTGGCAAAAAAAATGCGGCACCAGCATATGCCCAAGCCCAGTATGTGCATCATGGCTCAAAATCTTAGACTGGGAATGAACTCTGTATGCATAAGTCAACCCACGAAATGAGCATGCGGGTGCTGAGCCGATCGAAGAGGCATAATGCGCAAGCCAGGGATACCCCGGTCCCCCTCTGTGTGCTGCCAGTCCCACCACCACAACCCTCGATCCGGCTGGGGCTTAGACATGGAATGAACTCCCTATGCCTAAGCCAACCCACAAAATGAGAGTGCGGGTGCTCAGCCGGCTGGAGAGGCAGAATGCGTAAGCTTGGGATCGACTCGGTCCCCCCTACATGCTGTCGATCCTGCTACTGCAACTCTTGGTTCCTTTCGATCTTAGAATGGGAATGAACTCCGTATGCTTAGACTGGTGATGAACTCCGTATGCCTAAGTCAACCCACGAAACGAGCGTGCGGGCGCTCAACCGGCCAGAGAGGCCAGCCAGAGAGGCATAATGCGCAAGCCGGGGATCAGCCTGGTCCCCCTCCGCGTACTGCTGATCCTGCTGTCGGTTCCGCAGCCACAACCCTCGTTCTGGCTGGGGCTTAGACATGGAATGAACTCCCTATGCCTAAGCCAACCCACAAAACGGGCGTGCAGACACTCAGCTGACTGGAGAGGCAGAATGCGTAAGCCGGAGATCGGCCCGGTCCCCTTACGTGCTATCGATCTTACTGCCGCAACACTCAGTCTGATCCGATCTTAGATTGGGAATGAACTCTGTATGCCTAAGTCAACCCACAAAACGAGCGTGCAGGCACTGAACCGGCTGGAGAGGCATAATGCGCAAGCCGAGGATCGACCCGATCCCCCTCTGCGTGCTGTCGGTCCCGCATCCATAACCCTCAGTCCGACTGGGGCTTAGACATGGAATGAACTCCCTATGCCTAAGCCAACCCACGAAACAGGCGTGCGGGCGCTCAGCCGGTCAGAAAGGTAGAATGCACAAGCCAGGGATCGACCCGATCCCCTTGCGTGCTGTCGATCCTGCTGTCGCAACCCTCAATCCGGTCTGATCTTAGACTGGGAATGAACTTCATATGCTTAGACTGGGGATGAACTCTGTATGCCTGAGTCAACCCATGAAACGAGCGTGCAGTCACTCAGACGGCCGAAGACTCATAATGCACAATTAGGGATCAGCCCGATCCCTCTCTGCGTGCTGTCGATCCCACTGCTGGTGCTGCTGCTGGTCTTGCTACCACAACCCTCGGTCCAGTGGGGGCTTAAACATGGAATGAACTCTGTATGCCTAAGCCAACCCACAAAACGAGCATGCGGATGCTCAACCGACCAGAAAGGCAGAATGCGCAAGCTGGGGATCGATCCGATCCCCCTTGCATGCTACCGATCTTGCTACCGTAACCCTCGATCCGGTCTGATCTTAGACTGGGAATGAACTCTGTATGCTTAGACATGGAATGAACTCCGTATGCCTAAGCCAACCCACGGAACGAGCGTACGGGTGCTCAATCGATCGGAGAGGCAGAATGCGTGAGCCGGGGATCGGCCCCGTCCCCCCTACGTGCTGTCAATCCTACTGCCGCAACCCTTGGTTCGATCCGATCTTAGATAGGGAATGAACTTTGTATGCCTAAGTCAACCCATGAGACGAGCGTGCGGGCGTTGAGCCGGTCGGAGAGGCATAATGCACAAGCTGGGGATCGGCCCAGTCCCCCTCTGCGTGCTACCGGCCTCGCTGTCACAACCCTCGGTCCGACTGGGGCTTAGACATGGAATGAACTCCCTATGCCTAAGCCATCCCACGAAATGGCCATGCGGGCGCTCAGCTGGCTGGAGTAGTAGAATGCGTAAGTCGAGGATCGGCTCAGTCCCCCCTGAGTGCTGTCATCCTACTACCGCAACTCTCGGTCTGGTCTGATCTTAGACTGGGAATGAACTCCATATGCTTAGACTAGGGATGAACTCTGTATGCCTAAGTTAACCCATAAAATGAGAGTGCGGGTGCTCAACCGACCGGAGAGGCAGAATGCGCAAGTCGAGGATCGGCTCGGTCCTCCACTGCGTGCTGTCGATCCTGTTGCCATAACCTTCAGTTCGATCTGATCTTAGACTGGGAATGAACTCCGTCTGCATAAGTCAACCCATGAAATAAGCGTGCGGGCGCTGAACTGGCCGAAGAGGCAGAATACGCAAGCTGGGGATCGACCCGATCCCCCTTGCGTGCTGTCGATCCTGCTGTCGTAACCCTCGGTCTGATCTGATCCTAGAATGGGAATGAACTCTATATGCTTAGACTGGGGATAAACTTCGTATGCGTAAGTCAACCCATAAAACGAGCCTACCTCGGACAAAAAAAATACGGCACCAGCACATGCCCAAGCCCAGCATGTGCATCATGTCTTAAACTCTTAGACTGGGAATGAACTCCGTATGCTTAGACATGGAATGAACTCCGTATGCCTAAGCCAAACCACGAAACGAGCATACGGGCACTCAGCTGGCCAGAGAGGCAGAATGCACAAGCCGAGGATCGACCCAATCCCCCTCTACGTACTGTTGGTCCCGCTGCCACAACCCTCGGTCCGACTGGGGATTAGACATGGAATGAACTCCCTATACCTAAGGCAACCCACGAAACGGGCATGCGGGCGCTCAGTCGGCCGGAGAGGCAGAATGCGCAAGTCAAGGATCGACCCGGTCCCCCCTACGTGCTGTCGATCCTGCTGTCACAACCCTCGGTCTGATCCGATCCTAGAATGGGAATGAACTCCATATGCTTAGACTGGGAATGAACTCCATATGCCTAAGTCAACCCATGAAATGAGCGTGCGGGCATTGAGCTGACCGAAGAGGCATAATGCGTAAGCCGGGGATCGACCCGGTCCCCCTCTGTGTGCGTCGGTCCCGCTGCCACAACCCTCGGTCCGACTGGGGGTTAAACATGGAATAAACTCCCTATGCCTAAGCCAACCCACGAAATGGGTGTGCAAGCGCTCAGCCGGCCGAAGAGGCAGAATGTGCAAGCCAGGGATCGCTCGGTCCCCCCTGCATGCTATCGATCCTGCTGTCACAACCCTCGATTCGATCTGATCTTAGACTGGGAATGAACTCTGTATGCTTAGACTGGGGATGAACTTCGTATGCCTAAGTCAACCCATGAAACGAGCATACGAGCGCTCAACCGACCAGAGAGGCAGGATGCGTAAGCTGAGGACCGAACGGATGGTAGGTGGGTTCAAGCACATCTTCATATTTCTGCCATGCCAATGCCATTTTTATGTCTTGTAAATTCATACAATGGTCCCCTAAGCCTTCATGTGAAGTTTTGTGGTAGGACGACCCGTTTTCTATTTTTCACGATTTTCAAAACTTTTTGTGGTTCGAGATTTTTTAAAAATTTTTTAGAAAGATTTTTGTCCCCAAATTTGGTAGAGGTGATCCTTGTATTTTTTTTGGCATGCACAAAAACATTCAGCTAAAAACTCAAAGTGGAGAAGATTTTGTGATCGTTCGAAAAAAGTATCTCCATTTCAGACACTTTAATGGCTACTGGCAGCAAACCTATAAAATCTCAAATGCTCTTTAAGGGGGTGTGAGTTCTCGAGGTTTGATGAGGGATAGGGGGCCAATATAAGGGCCAAGTACCAGCACCCATCGCACATCACGTGCGAACAGCCCCCGGCCCCCCCAATCGCCAGAACCCCCAATGCCGCCGATTATGCTTTCCGACGATGCTCCGGCAATGGTGCCTCAGGCGAAAAAATGCGGCAGCAGCACATGCCCGAGCCTAACAAGTGCATCGTGGCTCAAAATCTTAGACTAGGAATGAACTCTATATGCTTAGACGTGGAATGAACTCTATATGCCTAAGCCAATCCACGAAACGAGCGTGCGGGCACTCAGCCGGCCGGAGAGGCAGAATGAGCAAGCCGGGGATCGGCCCGATCCCCCCCTATGTACTGTCAATCCTGCTACCGCAACCGTCGGTTTGGTCCAATCTTAGATTGGGAATGAACTCTGTATGCATAAGTCAACCCATGAAATGAGCGTACGGGCGCTGAGCCGATCGAAGAGGCATAATGCGCAAGCCGAGGATCAACCTCGTCCCCCTCTGCGTGCTACCGGTCCCATTGCCATAACCCTCAGTTCTACTGGGGATTAGACATGGAATGAACTCCCTATGCCTAAGCCAACCCACGAAACAGGCGTGCAGGCGCTCAGCCGACCAAAGAGGCAAAATGCGCTAGTCGGGGATCGGCCCGATCCTCCTTGCGTGTTGTCGATCCTACTGTCGCAACCCTCGATCCGATCTGATCTCAGACCAAGAATGAACTGTGTATGCTTAGACTAGGGATAAACACCATATGCCTAAGTCAACCCACAAAATGAGCATGCGGCCGCTCAGTCAGCTGGAGAGGCATAATCCGCAAGTCGGGGATCAGCTCGGTCCCCCTTTACGTGCTGTCGATCCCGTTGTCGGTCCTGCTACCACAACCCTCAATCCAGCTGGGGCTTATACATGGAATGAACTCCGTATGCCAAAGCCAGCCCATGAAATGAGGGCACGGGCGCTCAACCGATCGAAGAGGCAGAATGCGTAAGCTGGGGATTGGTCTAATCCCTTTCTACGTGCTGTCGATCCTGCTACTGGTCCTATCGTCACAACCCTCGATCCGATCTGATCTTAGACTGGGAATGAACTCCGTATGCTTAGACATGGAATCAACTCCGTATGCCTAAGCCAACCCACGAAACGAGCATGCGTGCGGGTGTTCAGCTGGTCAAAAAGGCAGAATGCACAAGCTGAGGATTAGCCCGATCCCCCCTACGTGCTGTTGATCCTACTATCGCAACCCTCAGTTCAGTTCGATCTTAGACTAGGAATGAACTCCGTATGCCTAAGTCAACCCATGAAACGAGCGTGCGGGCACTGAGCTGAACAGAGAGGCATAATGCGCAAGACATGGATCCCGCTGCCACAACCCTCGGTCTGGTTGGGGCTTAGACATGGAATGAACTCCCTATGCCTAAGCCAACCCACGAAATGGGCGTACGAGCGCTCAGCCTGCCAGAGAGGCAGAATGCGTAAGTCGGGGACCGGCTCGGTCCCCCCTGCATGCTGTTGATCCTGCTGTCGCAACCCTCGATCTGGTTTGATCTTAGACTGGAAATGAACTCTATATACCTAGACTGGGGATGAACTCTGTATGCCTAAGTCAACCCACGAAATGAACATGCGGGCGCTCAACCGACCGGAGAGGCAGGATGCGCAAGCCGAGGATCAAACGGGTGGTAGATGGGTTCAAGCACATCTTCATATTTCTGCCATGCCAATGCCATTTTTATGGCTTGTAAATTCATACAATGGTCCTCTAAGCCTTCATGTGAAGTTTCATGGCAAGACGACCTGTTTTCTATTTTTCATGATTTTTGAAACTTTTCACGGTTCGAGATTTTTTAAAATTTTTTTAGAAGTAGTTTTGTCCCCAAATTTGGTAGAGGTGATCCTTGTATTTTTGTTGGCATCCACAAAAAAAAATTCAGCTAAAAACTCTACGTGGAGAAGATTTTGTGACCGTTTGAAAAAAGTGTCCCCATTTCAGACACTTTAATGGCTACTAGCAGCAAAACTATAAAATATGAAATGCTCTGTAAGGGGGTGTGAGTTCTCGAGGTTTGATGAGGGATAGGGGGCCAATATAAGGGCCAAGTACCAGCACCCATCACACATCATGTGTGCACACCCCCCCGGCCCCCCAATCATCGGAACCCTAAATGTCACCGGTTAGGCTCTCCGACGATGCTCCGGTGATGGTGCCCCGGGCAAAAAAAATACGGCAGCAGCATATGCCTGAGCCCAGCATGTGCCCCGTGGCTCAAAATCTTACACTGGGAATGAACTTCATATGCTTAGACAAGGAATCAACTCCTTATGCTTAGACATGGAATGAACTTCGTATGCCTAAGCCAACCCATGAAATGAGCGTGTGGCCGCTCAACCGACCAGAGAGGCAGAATGTGCAAGCCGGGGATCGACTCGGTCCCCCCTACATGCTATCGATCATACTGCTGGTCCTGCTACTGTAACCCTCGGTTCGATCCGATCTTAGACTAGGAATGAACTCCGTATGCTTAGACATGGAATGAACTTCGTATGCCTAAACTAACCCATGAAATGAGCGTGCGGGCACTCAGCCAACCAGAGAGGCAGAATGCACAAGCCAGGGACCGGTCTAAGCCCCCCTGCATACTGTCGATCATGCTACCGCAACCCTCAGTCTAGTCTTATCTTAGACTGGGGATGAACTTCGTATGCCTAAGTCAACCCATGAAACGAGGGTGTGGGCGCTCAGTCGATCGGAGAGGCATAATACGCAAGTCGGGGATCAGCCCGATCCCTCTCTGTGTGCTCTTTAAGGGGGTGTGAGTTCTTGAGGCTTGATGAGGGATAGGGGGCCAATATAAGGGCCAAGTAGCAGCACCCATCGCACATCATGTGCGCACACTCCCCAGCCCTCCCAATCATCGAAACCCCAAACGCCGCCAGTTAGGCTCTTCGACGATGCTCCGATGATGGTGCCCCGAGCGAAAAAAATATGGTAGTAGCACATGCTCGAGCCCAGCATATGCCCCGTGGCTCAAAATCTTACACCGGGAATAAACTCCGTATGCTTAGACAAGGAACGAACTCTGTATGCTTAGACATGGAATGAATTCCGTATGCCTAAACCAACCCACGAAACGAGCATGTGGCCGCTCAACCGACCAGAGAGGCAGAATGTGCAAGCCGGGGATCAACTCGGTCCCCCCTGCATGCTGTCAATCATACTGCTGGTCCTGCTACCGTAACCCTCGGTTCGATCCAATTTTAGACTATGAATGAACTCCGTATGCTTAGACATGGAATGAACCCCGTATGCCTAAGCCAACCCATGAAACAAGCGTGCAGGTGCTCAGCTGGCCGGAGAGGCAGAATACGTAAGCCAGGGATTGGCTTGGTCCCCCCCTGCGTGCTGTCTATCCTACTCCTACAACCCTCGGTCCGGTCCGATCTTAGACTAGGAATGAACTTCGTATGCCTAAGTCAACCCATGAAACGAGCGTGCGGTTGCTGAGCTGGCCGGAGAGGCATAATGCGCAAGCCGGGGATCGACCCGGTCCACCACTGCGTGCTACCGGTCCCGCTGCCACAACCCTTGGTCCGGCTGGGGCTTAGACATAGAATGAACTCCCTATGCCTAAACCAACCCACGAAATGGGTGTGTGGGTGCTCAGCCGATCAGAGAGGCAGAATGCACACGTCAGGGATTGGCCCGATCCCCCCTGCGTGCTGTCGATCCTGTTGCCGCAACCCTCGATCTAGTCGAATCTTAGATTGGGAATGAACTCCGTATGCCTAAGTCAACCCACGAAACGAGCGTACTGGCGCTCAGCCGACCAGAGAGACAGGATGTGCAAGTCGGGGATCGAACGGGTGGTAGGTGGGTTCAAGCACATCTTCATATTTCTGCCTTGCCAATGCCATTTTTATGGCTTGTAAATTCATGTAGTGGTCCCCTAAGCCTTCATGTGAAGTTTAATGGCAAGACAACCCATTTTTTATTTTTCACGATTTTTGAAATATTTTACAGTTTGGGATTTTTTAAAATTTTTTTAGAAAGAGTTTTGTCCCCAAATTTGGTAGAGGTGTTTTGTTGGCATGCATAAAAAAATTCAGCTAAAAACTTGAAGTGGAGAAGATTTTGTGACCATTTGAAGAAAGTGTCCCCATTTCAGACATTTTAATGGCTACTGGCAGCAAACCTATAAAATCTTAAATGCTCTTTAAGGGGGTGTCAGTTCTCAAGGTTTGATGAGGGATAGGGGGCCAATATAAGGGCCAAGTGTCACCCCATGGGCAGGCACACGAGGCACATTAGAAGCACCAGCAGGCGAGCTAGAGGTTGAGGCCTGCAAACCAGGCGTGCTGGCGGGTATCTGCGCGTAAAGCCTAGCAAACGAGTTCAGAACGCCCGCCCAACTTGTACGCCAGCCCGTGAGACCAAGGCCTGGCATACAAGCTGCTCGCACCACATCTAGAAGGGCCCAAGGTGCTGGACACGCAAGGGAAGCTTCTGGAAGTAGGCAGGATCAGCAGCAGCATCTTGGCAGATTTGGTTGACCCAAAAAATCAGGAGTTAGCATCCTGATTGATTGTAATTTGTATAATCCCATGATTTTAGCCTTTATTCTAGGGATATTACCATTAAGTGTAAGTTGGAGCCTCAACTATAAATAGAGGGCAGCTCTTCCCTCATTTGCACACCATCAAACACTTTTGTTTCAGTGAATACAGGAGCATTTCCAGAATTTTGCCTTCTTATCATGTTTCTCTTTAACTTGCGTAATCAGCCCTTCCTGTTGTTCTAGTGCCCGTACGCTTGTGTTTTAGGCTGACTTAGGCTTAAAGGAGGAGATTCCAAGCCTAAGACCGCACGGTTTCTGAGTCTAAGGTCGGAGCCCATGACAGTTGGTATTAGAGCAAGTTCGATTCTGCGTGTTTGTGTTGTGCAGGTTAGAGGAGATGGCATCCCAAAGTGACGCTGCTAACCAACAACCAGAGGCCCAGGAGCATGGGCATGGAAGAGGGAGGAAAGCCAGTTCTAGAGATATCTGGTTTACCATGGATGGTAGGCTGGCCAAGGTGGAGGTGACCATGGGCGACATGGGGGAGAAGCTTAAGGGGGTAGAGACTCACATTGCATCGCTAGACTCCATGGGGGAGGAGATCCAAAGTGAGCTGCAAGCTACTCTAAACAAAGGCTTGGACATGTTCACCTAAAAGAATTAGACCTTGGAGGCTAAAGTGCTGACCTTGCATGATGGCATGGAGGCCATGCACCAGCGGATGGAGGAGCTTACCAGTGAGCTCGTTGCTTGCAAGACTGCCATTGGGAATGGCATGTTTGCTGGAGTGTCCAAGTCCAGATTGGATGTCCCCAAGCCTAAGGAGTTCAAGGGGACTAAGGCGGCCAAGGAAGTAGATAACTACCTTTGGGGTATGGAGCAGTACTTCCAGGCCATGGGCATACAAGACGAGGCGATAAAGGTAAGCACTGCTGCTATGTATCTCGCTGATGTAGCCTTATTGTGGTAGAGGCACAGGTGTGATGATGTCAGGCATGGGAGCGCCAAGATTGGAACCTAGGTAGAGTTCCAAAAGGAGTTCAGAGAACAATTTTACCCGAAGTATGCCGATGATGAGGCGCGGGCAAAGTTCCACAGGTTAAGCCAGCAAGGGGATATAAGGGAGTATGTCCAGAAATTCTCTGAACTGATGCTACAGATCTCGAATCTAGGCAAGAAGGATGCCTTATTTGCTTTCATGGATGGGCTGAAGCCGTGGGTGAAGCATGAGCTACAAAGAAGAGGAGTTCATGACTTGGCTAAAGCCATGACTACTACCGAGGCCTTGATAGAGTTCAAGCCTTTGAACAAGTTTGAGTCTACCAAGCCCAAGGGTAAGGGCAGGGACGATAGGGATCGAAAGAAGCAGTCCAAGGGGAAGGACCATGATCGGGAGTCCAAGGATGGAGATCGAGACCGTTCAACCAAAGATGGCGAGAGGAAGCCACCGGCAGGCAAGTGGAAAGCAAAAGGGGACTGAGAGCCACTAGCATGCTACCTATGTGGAGGGAGCCACATAGCATGTAATTTCCCGCAGAAGGGCAAGCTGGCTGCTGTAGACAAGGAGTCTGACGAGGAGCCAGAGTCAGGGTAGCAAAGCTTGGGTCGTTGGTGCTCAATGCTGTCCAGAGTAAGGGGAGCCGCAAGCTAAAAGGCTTCATGTTTACAGATCTGATGGTTGCGGGTCAGAAGGTGAGCGCACTGGTGGACACAGGTGCCTCACATATTTTTATTTCAGGTGATAGAGCCCGAAAGCTCAGACTAAAGGTGCAAAAAGGGACTAGTACCATCAAATTAGTGAACTCCAAGGAAGTTCTAGCCATTGGAGTAGTGCGGGGAGTGGAGTTGCAGCTTGGAGAATGGAAAGGCAAGAAGACCATTGAGGTAATACCCCTTGACAACTATGAGTTTGTGATTGGGTTGGATTTCCTTGTTCGGATTAACACCCTCCTTGTGCCTTTTACCGATTGTGTTTCCATCTTGGATGCAAGGTACCAATGCCTAGTGCCATTGAAGAGAGGGTCTGGAGTTGGGTCGCGGGTGGTGTCAGCCATCCAATTTGCCAAGGTGGTAAGCAAACAAGAAGACACTTTCTTGGCAGCCCTGAAATATGATGAGCCAAAGGAGAAGGAGATCGAGTCACCCTTGGAGGTGCTAAAGGTGCTGAAGACCTTTAGTGATGTGATGCCCACAAAGCTACCTAGCAAGCTACCAACTAAGAGAGAGGTGGACCACAAGATCGAACTGGTGTTCGAGGCCAAGCCACCAGCTAGAGCCCCTTACCGAATGTCTCCACCAGAGTTGGAGGAGTTGAGGAAGCAGCTTAAAGAGTTAGTTGATGCTGGCTGCATCAGGCCATCGAAGGCACCCTATGGTGCACTGGTTCTATTTTAGTGCAAGCATGATGGGTCATTATGACTGTGCATAGACTATCAGGCTTTGAACAAGCTGACCATCAAGAACAAGTACCCCATCCCACTCATTATGGACTTGTTCGATCAACTTGGGAGCGCAAGATGGTTCACGAAGCTGGATTTGAGGTCAGGCTACTATCAAGTCAGGATCGCAGAGGGAGATGAGCCAAAGACAGCATGTGTCACTCGGTATGGTTCGTATGGGTTCTTGGTGATGCCTTTCGGACTCACGAACGCCCCAGCAACATTCTGCACCCTTATGAACAAGGTACTTCAGTCATTCTTTGATCGGTTTGTTATGGTTTATTTGGATGACATTGTGATCTACAGCCAGACTTTGGGAGAGCATGTAGACCACTTGAGATAGGTGTTCGAGGTGTTACGGGTGCACAAGCTGTTTGTCAAGAGGGAGAAGTGCTCATTCGCCTAATAGGAGATCCCGTTCCTTGGCCATATAGTGGGAGGTGGCAAGATATGCATGGATGAAGGCAAGATACATGCCATCCTGGAGTGCCAACCACCAGCCAAGGTCACTGAGTTGAGATCATTCCTTGGGCTAGTCAACTACTACAGGTGCTTCATCAAAGGTCACTCAGCAATAGCCACGCCATTGACTGACTTGCTCAAGAAAGGGAAAGCATGGGAGTGGAGCGTAGGGTGCCAGGAAGCCTTTGACAGGTTGAAGCGAGCTGTGACTAAAGAGCCAATCTTGGCTTTGCCAAACCATGCCAAGCTATATGAGGTGCATACAGATGCATCAGACTTTGCCATAAGGGGCGTGTTGATGTAAGAGGGACGTCCAGTTACGTTCGAGAGCAGGAAGCTGAACGAGACTGAGCACAAGTACATGATCCAAGAGAAAGAGATGACTGCAGTGGTGCACTGCTTGCGCACTTGGCGCCATTACCTATTGGGGTCGAGGTTCATGGTTAGGATGGATAATGTGGCGACCAGCTACTTCCAGACGTAGAAGAAGCTATCCCTCAAGCTGGCAAGATGGCAAGATTTTCTTCCGGAATTTGATTTCCAGATAGAGTACAAGCCGGGGCAGGCGAACCTAGTGGCAGACGCCCTGAGTAAGAAGGCTAACCTTGCTGTCATTAGCCAACCAGAGGGGTCACTGGTGCCACTCATCAAGGAGGGACTTGCGCATGATCCTATAGCCAAGGCTTTGATGGAGTATGCCCGGTAAGGTAAGACTAGGTGGTTTTGGTTGTAGGATGGCTTGCTGTACACCAGGGGCAGTAGACTGTTTGTGCCGCAGCACGGAAAGCTCCGCAAGGAAGTTTTGCAAGAATGCCATGATTCAAGGTGGGCTGGACACCCCGAAGTGAGCCGTACCTTGGCACTGATCGAGGATCGGTACTACTGGTCGTACATGAGGGACGATGTGGAGGCCTATGTGAAGACTTGTCTTGTGTGCTAATAGGACAAGGTGGAGCTCAAGAAACCAGGCGGCCTCTTGGAGCAATTGCCAGTGCCAGAGCAACCATGGGAGAGTGTTTCTCTGGACTTTATAGTCGGTCTACCCAAAGCGGAAGGGTTTGGAAGCATCATGGTAGTGGTGGATAGGTTTTCCAAGTATGGAATCTTCATTCTAGCAACCAAGGAGTGCCCAGTCGAGAAGGCAGCTCGATTGTTCCTGAAGAACATGGTTAAGTACTGGGAAGTGCCAAAGACCATTGTTAGTGATCGGGACGGGTGTTTCACGAGCAGGTTCTAGACTGAGTTGTTCAAGCTGTTGGGGTCAGACTTGAACTTTTCCACAAGCATGCATCCGCAGACCGATGGGTAGATAGAATGAGTGAATGGACTATTGGAGCTCTACCTCAGGCACTATGTGAGTTCCACACAAAGGGACTGGCCAAAGCTGCTAGATATTGAATAGTTTTCCTACAACTTGCAAAGAAGCGAGGTAACGAACCAGAGCCCATTTGAGGTCATGACAGGGCAACAACCACTAACATTCGGTTCGATTGCTGCAGGTTATACAGGGCCAAATCCAGCAGCATACAAGTTTGCCAAGGCATGGTAGGAGCAAACTGTCTTGGCCAAAATTTGTCTACACAAGGCGGCCAAGAGGTCAAAGAAGTGGGCAGACCAGAATAGGCGAGATATGCAGTTCCAGGTTGGAGACTTGGTGTTAGTGAAGCTGCATCCCATTATGCACCATAGGGGGCTGCACAAAGGCCTAGCCCAGAGGTATGAGGGACTTTTTTGAGTAGTCAAGAGGGTAGGCAAGGTTGCCTACAAGCTGGATATGCCACCCAAGCTGAGGGTACACCTGATGTTCCATGTGAGCATGCTCAAACCGTTCCATTAGGAAGAGGGAGATCCAGGACGGGCAGAGTCAAAGCATGCACCATTGAGAGCAAGGGCCTCATACGAGAAGGAGGTCCACAGCATCATAGCTGACTGAGAGGTGAGACGAAAGAACTATCAGCCAAGACAAGAGTACTTGGTGCACTGGAAGGGACTTCCAGACAGTGAGGTGAACTGGGAACCAGCAGATGACTTATGGTAGTTCAGGGACCAGATCAGGTAGTACCATGCAGAAGATGCAATGAAAGCATTGTGCAATCAGGGGGGAGAATGTCACACCCTAGGCAGGCATGCCAGGCACATCAGGTGCACCAGCAGGCGAGCCGGAGGTTGAGGCCCGTAGACCAGGCGTGCTGGCAGGTATCTGTGCACAAAGCCTAGCAAACGAGTTTAGAATGCCTTCCCAACTTGCAGGCCAACCTGTGAGACCAAGGCCTGGCATACAAGCTGCCTGCACCACATCCAAAAGGGCTTAAGGTGCTAGACACGTAAGGGAAGCTTCTGGAAGCAGGCAGGATCAGCAGCAGCATCCTGGCAGATTTGGTTAACCCTGAAAATTAGGAGTTAGCATCCTGATTGATTGTAATCTGTATAATCCCATGATTTTAGCCTTTGTTCTAGGGATATTGCCATTAAGTGTAAGCTGGAACCTCAACTATAAATAGAGGACTGCTCATCCCTCATTTGTACACCATCAAACACTTTCGTTTCAATGAATACAAGAGCATTTCTAGAATTCTACCTTCTTATCCTGTTTCTCTTTAACTTGCGTAATCAGCCTTTCCCATTGTTCTAGTGCCCATACGCTTGTGTTTTAGGCTGACTTAGGCATAAAGGAGGAGATTCCAAGCCTAAGCCCGCACGGTTTCTAAGTTCAAGGTTGGAGCCCGTGACACAAGTACCAGCACCCATCGCACATCTTGTGACACCCCCTCGGCCCCCCCAATCGTCGAAACCCTCAATGCCGCCGGTTAGGCTCTTCGATGATGCTCCAGCGATGCTCTGATGATGGTGCTCGGGTGAAAAAAATGTGGCACCAGCACATGTTCGAGCCCAGCATGTGCACCATGGCTCAAAATCTTAGACTGGGAATGAACTCCGTATGCCTAAGCCAACCCACGATACGAGCGTGCGGACGCTCAGTCGACCGAAGAGGAAGAATGCGCAAGCTGAGGATCGGCCTGGTCCCCCCTGCGTGCTATTGATCCTGCTACCGCAACCCTCGGTCTGGTCTGATCATAGACTAGGAATGAACTCCATATGCATAAGTCAACCCACGAAATGAGCGTGCAGGCACTAAGCCGACCAAAGAGGCATAATTCACAAGAAGGGAATCAGCTCGATCCCCCTCTGCATGCTGCTGGTCCCGCTGCCACAACCCTCGGTCTGGCTAGGGTTAGACATGGAATGAACTCCCTATGAAGCCAACCCATGAAACGGGCGTGCGGGTACTCAACCGACCGGAGAGGTAGAATGCGCAAGCCAGGGATCGGTCCGGTCCCCCCTGCGTGCTGTCGATCTAGCTGTCGTAACCCTCGGTCTGATTCGATCTTAGACTGGGAATGAACTCCATATGCTTAGACTGGGGATGAACTCCGTATGCCTAAGTCAACCCATGAAACGAGCGTGTGGGTGCTCAACTGGTTGGAGGGGCAGGCAGGAGAGGCATAATGCGTAAGTTGGGGATCAGCCCGATCCCCCTCTGCGTACTATCGATCCCGCTGCCGGTCCTACTGCCACAACCCTCGGTTCGACTGGGGCTTAGACATAGAATGAACTCCGTATGCCTAAGCCAACCCATGAAATGAGCGTGCGGGTGCCCAGCAGGCCGAAAATGCAGAATGCGTAAGCCGGGATCGGCTCGGTCCCCCCTGCATGCTACCGATCCTACTGTTGGTCCTGCTGCCACAACCCTCGATCCAGTTTGATCTTAGACTAGGAATGAACTCTGTATGCTTAGACATGGAATGAACTTCGTATTCCTAAGCCAACCCATGAAACTAGCGTGTGAGCACTCAACCGGTCGGAGAAGCAGAATGCGCAAGCGGGGGATCGACTCAATCCCCCCTACGTGCTGTCGATCCTACTGCTGTAACCCTCGGTCTGGTCCGATCTTAGACTGGAAATGAACTCCGTATGCCTAAGTTAACCCATGAAATGAGCACGTGGGCACTGAGCCGGCCGGAGAGGCATAATGCGCAAGTCGGGGATCGTCTCGATCCCCCTCTGCGTGCTACCGATCCCGTTGTCGTAACCCTTGGTCCGGCTGGGGCTTAGACATGGAATGAACTCCCTATGCCTAAGCCAACCCATGAAACGGGCATGCGAGCGCTCAGCCGACTGGAGAGGCAGAATGCGCAAGCCAGGGATCAGCTCGGTCCCCCCTGCGTGCTGTCGATCCTGCTGTCGCAACCCTCAGTCCGATCTGATATTAGACTGGGAATGAACTCCGTATGCTTAGACTGGGGATGAATTTCGTATGCCTAAGTCAACCCACGAAATGAGCGTGCAGGCGCTAGCTGACCAGAGAGGCAGGATGCGCAAGTCGGGGATCGAACGGGTGGTAGGTGGGTTCAAGGACATCTTAATATTTCTGCCATGCCAATGCCATTTTTATGGCTTGTAAATTCATACAATGGTCCCCTGAGCCTTCATGTGAAGTTTCATGGCAAGACGACCCGTTTTCTATTTTTCATGATTTTCCAAACTTTTTACGGTTCGGGATTTTTTAAAATTTTTTTAGAAAGAGTTTTGTCCCCAAATTTGGTAGGGGTGATCCTTGTATTTTTGTTGGTATACAAAAACATTCAGCTAAAAACTGGAAGTGGAGAAGATTTTGTGACCGTTTGAAAAAAGTGTCCCCATTTCAGACTTTTTAATGGCTACTGGCAGCAAACCTATAAAATCTCAAATGTTCTTTAAGGGGTGTGAGTTTTCGAGGTTTGATGAGGGATAGGGGGCCAATATAAGGGCCAAGTACCAGCACCCATCGCACATCATGTGTGCACATCCCCCCGGGCTCCGAATCGCCAGAACCCCCAATGCTGTCGGTTAAGCTCTCCGATGATGCTCCGATGATGGTGCCCTGGGCAAAAAAAATGCGACAGCAGCACATGCCAAAGCCTAGCATGTGTACCGTGGCTCAAAATCTTAGACTGGGAATGAACTCGATATGCTTAGACATGGAATGAACTCTGTATGCCTAAGCCAACCTACAAAACGAGCGTGCGGGTGCTCAGCCAACTGGAGAGGCAGAATGCGCAAGCTGAGAATTGACCCGGTCCCCCCCTGCATGCTGTCGATCCTACTATCGCAACCCTCGATCTGATCTGATCTTAGACTGGGAATGAACTCCGTTTGCATAAGTCAACCCACGAAACAAGCGTGCGGAAGCTGAGCCAATCGAAGAGGCATAATACGCAAGTCGGGGATTGGGCTGGTCCCCCTCTGCGGGTTGTCGGTCCCCCTTTGCGGGCTGCCGGTCCCGCTGCCACAACCCTCGATCCAGCTAGGGCTTAGACATGGAATGAACTCCCTATGCCTAAGGCAACCCACGAAACGGGCGTACGGGCGTTCAGCCGACCGGAGAGGCAGAATGTGCAAGCCGAGGATCGGCTCGGTCCCCCTACGTGCTGTCGATCCTACTGTCGCAACCCTCGGTCCAGTCCAATCTTAGATTAGGAATGAACTCTGTATGCTTAAACATGGAATGAACTCTGTGTGCCTAAGCCAACCCATAAAATGAGCCTACGGGCGCTCAACCGGCCGAAAAGGCATAATGCGCAAGCCGAGGATCAGCCCGGTCCCCCTCTGCGTGCTGCCAATCCCACTGTCGGTCCTGCTGCCACAACCCTTGGTCTGGTTGGAGCTTATACATAGAATGAACTCTGCATGCCTAAGCCAACAATCGAAATGAGCGTGCGGGCACTCAGCCGACCGGAGAGGCAAAATGTGTAAGCCGGGGATGAACTCGGTCCACCCTCACGTGCTATCGATCCTGCTGTCACAACCCTCGGTCTGATCGTATCATAGATTGGGAATGAACTCTGTATGCCTAAGTCAACCCATGAAATGAGTGTGCGGGTGCTAAGCCGGCCAGAGAGGCATAATGCACAAGCCAGGGATTGGCCCGGTCCCCCTCTACGTGCTGTCGGTCTCGTTGCCACAACCCTCAGTTCGATTGGGGCTTAGACATGGAATGAACTCTCTATGCCTAAGCCAACCCACGAAATGGGCGTGTGGGCGCTCAGCCGGCCGAAGAGGCAGAATGAGCAAGCCAGGGATCGACCCGGTCCCCCCTGCGTGCTGTCGATCCTGCTACTGGTCCTGCTGCAGCAACCCTCGGTCCGATCCGATCTTAGACTAGGAATGAACTCCGTATGCTTAGTCATGGAATGAACTCTGTATGCCTAAGCCATCCCATGAAATGAGCATGCGAGTGCTCAGCCGGTCGGAGAGGCAGAATGCGCAAGCCGGGGATCGACTCGATTCCCCTCTGCATGCTGTAGGTCCTGCTGCCACAACCCTCGATCCAATCTTAGACTGGGAATGAACTCTATATGCCTAAGTCAACCCACGAAATTAGCGTGCGGGCACTGAGCCTGGTGGAGAGGCATAATGCGTAAGCCGGGGATCAGCCTGGTCCCCCTCTGCGTGTTACCGGTCTCGCTGCCACAACCCTCGATCCAGTTGGGGCTTAGACATGGAATGAACTCCGTATGCCAAAGCCAACCCACGAAATGGGCGTGCGGGCGCTCAGCTAGCTGGAGAGGCAGAATGCGCATGCCGGGGATCGGCCCGATCCCCCTTGTGTGCTGTTGATCCTGCTGCCTTAACCCTTGGTCCAGTCTGATCTTAGATTGGGAATGAACTCTGTATGCTTAGACTGGGGATGAACTCCGTATGCCTAAGTCAACCCACGAAACGAGCGTACGGACGCTCAGCCGATCAGAGAGGCAGGATGCGTAAGCCGGGGATCAAATGGGTGGTAGGTGGGTTCAAGCACATCTTCTTTCATGCCAATGCCATTTTTATTGCTAGTAAATTCATACAATGGTCCCCTAAGCCTTCATGTGAAGTTTCGTGGCAAGATGACCCGTTTTCTATTTTTCATGATTTTTGAAACTTTTTGTGGTTCAGGATTTTTTTAACTTTTTTTAGAAAGAGTTTTGTCCCCAAATTTGGTAGTGGTGATCCTTGTATTTTTGTTGGCATGTACAAAAAAATTTAGCTATAAACTCGAAGTGGAGAAGATTTTGTGACGTTTGAAAAAAGTGTCCCCATTTTAGACACTTTAATGGCTACTGGCAGCAAACCTATAAAATCTCAAATGCTCCTTAAGGGGGTGTGAGTTCTCGAGGTTTGATGAGGGATAGGGGGCCAATATAAGGGCCAAGTACCAGTACCCATCGCACATCATCTGCGCACACCCCCCGGACCCCAATCGTCGGAACCCCTAATGTCGTCGATTAGGCTCTCCGGTGATGCTCTGGCGATGGTGCCCCGGGCGAAAAAAATGTAGCACCAGCACATGCCCGAGCCCAGCATGTGCACTGTAGCTCAAACTCTTAGACTGGGAATGAACTCCATATGCTTAGACATGGAATGAAATCTTTATGCCTAAGCCAACCCATGAAATGAGCGTGCGGGCGCTCAGCCGATCGGAGAGGCAGAATGCACAAGTCGGGGATCGACCTGATCCCCCTCTGCGTGCTACCGATCTCGCTGCCACAACCCTCAGTTTGGCTGGGGCTTAGACAAGGAATGAACTCCCTATGCCTAAGCCAACCCACGAAACGGGCGTGCGGGCACTCAATCGGCCGAAGAGGCAGAATACGCATGTCGGGGATCGGCCCGGTCCCCCCTGCATGCTGTTGATCCTGCTGCCGTAACCCTCGGTCTGATTGGATCTTAGACTGGGAATGAACTCCGTATGCCTAGACTAGGGATGAACTCCGTATGCCTAAGTCAACCCATGAAACGAGTGTGTGAGCACTTAGCCGACCGGAGAGGCAGAATGTACAAGCTAGGGATCAGCCCGGTCCCCCCCTACATGCTGCCAATCTTGCTACTAGTCCTGCAGTCACAACCCTCGATCTGATCCGATCTTAGACATGGAATGAACTCCGTATGCTTAGACATGGAATGAACTTCGTATGCCTAAGCCAACCCATGAAACGAGCATGCGGGCACTCAACTGGTCGGAGAGGCAAAATGCGTAAGCCAGGGACTGGCCTGGTCCCCCCTACGTGCTGTCGATCCTGCTGTTGCAAACCTCGGTTCGATCCGATCTTAGACTGGGAATGAACTCCGTATGCCTAAGTCAACCCACGAAATGAGTGCTCGGGTGCTGAGCCGATCGGAGAGGCATAATGCGCAAGCCGGGGATCGACCCGGTCCCCCTCTACGTGTTGCCGGTCCCGCTGCCACATCCCTCGGTCCAGCTAGGGCTTAGACATGGAATGAACTCCCTATGCCTAAGCCAACCCACGAAATGGGCGTACGGTGCTCAGCTGGCCGGAGAGGCAGAATGCATAAGCCGGGGATCGATCGGTCCCCCCTGCGTGCTGCCGATCCTGCTGCCGCAACCCTCGGTCTGGTCCCATCTTAGACTGGGAATGAACTTCGTATGCTTAGACTGGGGATGAACTCCGTTTGCCTAAGTCAAACCATAAAACGAGCGTGCGGACGCTCAACCGACAAAAGAGGCAGGATGAGCAAGCCGGGGATCGAACGGGTGGTAGGTGGGTTCAAGCACATCTTCATATTTCTGCCATGCCAATGCCATTTTTATGGCTTGTAAATTCATACAATGGTCCCCTACACCTTCATGCGAAGTTTCGTGCCAAGACGACACGTTTTCTATTTTTCATGATTTTCAAAACTTTTTGCTGTTTGGGATTTTTTAAAATTTTTTTAGGAAGAGTTTTGTCCCCAAATTAGGTAGAGGTGATCCTTGTATTTTTGTTGGCATGCACAAAAAAAATCATCTAAAAACTCAAAGTGGAGAAGATTTTGTGACCGTTTGAAAAAAGTGTCCCCATTTCAGACACTTTAATGGCTACTGGCAGCAAACCTATAAAATCTCAAATGCCCTTTAATGGGGTGTGAGTTCTTGAGGTTTGACGAGGGATAGGGGGCCAATATAAGGGCCAAGTACTAGCACCCATCGCACATCATGCGCACACCCCCCGGCCCCCTAATCGACGGAACCCCCAATGCCGCTTGTTAGGCTCTCCGGCGATGCTCCGACGATGGTGCCCCGGGCAAAAAAAATGTGGAACCAGCACATGCCTAAACCCAATATGTTCACCGTGGCTCAAACTCTTAGACTTGGAATGAACTCCATATGCTTAGACATGGAATGAACTTCGTATGCCTAAGCCAACCCACGAAATGAACGTGTAGGCGCTCAGCCAGCCGGAGAGGTAGAATGCTCAAGCCAGGGATCGACCCGATCCCCTCTGCGTGCTGTTAGTCCCACTGCCACAACCCTCAGTCTGGCTGGGGCTTAGACATGGAATGAACTCCCTATGCCTAAGCCAACCCACGAAACGATGTGCGGATGCTCAGCCTGTTGAAGAGTCAGAATGTGCTAGGCGAGGATCGGCTTGGTCCCCCCTGCATGCTGTCGATCCTGCTACCGCAACCCTTGGTTCGATCCGATCTTAGACTGGGAATGAACTCCGTATGCTTAGGCTGGGGATGAACTTCGTACGCCTATGTCAACCTATAAAACAAGCGTGCCGGCGCTTAGTCTACCGGAGAGGTCGACTGGAGAGGCAGAATGCGCAAGCCGGGGATCAGCCCAATCCCCCCCTGTGTGCTGCCAATCCTACTGTCGGTACCCTCGGTTCGGTCAGATCTTAGACTGGGAATGAACTCTGTATGCTTAGACATGGAATGAACTCCGTATGCCTAAGCCAACCCATAAAATGAGATTGCGGGTGCTCAGCCAGCTGGAAAGGTAGAATGCGCAAGTCGGGGACCGACCCAATCCCCCATGTGTGCTGTTGATCCTACTGTCGCAACCTTTGGTCCAGTCCGATCTTAGACTGGGATTGAACTTCGTATACCTAAGTCAATGCATGAAGCAAGTGTTCGGGCGCTGAGCCGTCCGGAGAGGCATAATGCGCAAGCCAAGGATTGGCCCGGTCCCACTCTGTGTGCTGCCGGTCCCGCTGCCAAAACCTTTGGTCCGGCTAGGGCTTAGACATGGAATGAACTCCCTATGCCTAAGCCAACCCATGAAATGGGCGTGCGGCAGCTCAGCCGGCCGGAGAGGTAGAATGCGCAACCCGGGGATCGGCTCGATCCCCCCTACGTGCTGCCGATCCTACTACCACAACCCTCGGTCCGGTTCGATCTTAGACTGGGAATGAACTCTGTATGCTAAGACAGGAGATGAACTCTGTATGCCTAAGTCAACCCACAACACGAGCGTGCGTGCGCTCAGCTGGCTGGAGAGGCATAATACGCAAGCCGGGGATCACTCCGATCCCCTTCTGCGTGCTGCTGATCCAGCTACCGGTCCTGCTGCCACAACCCTCGGTCCGGCTGGGGCTTAGACATGGAATGAACTCCCTATACCTAAGCCAACCCACGAAACGGGCGTACGGGCGCTCAGCCAGTTGGAGAGGCAGAATACGCAAGCAAGGGATCGGCCTGGTCCCCCATGCGTGCTGCTGATCCTGCTGCCGTAACCCTCGGTCTGGTCTGATCTTAGACTGGGAATGAACTCCGTATCCTTAGACTGGGGATGAACTCTGTATGCCTAAGTCAACCCATGAAACGAGCATGTGTACGCTCAGCCGACCAGAGAGGCAGGATGCGTAAGCCAGGGATCGAACAGGTGGTAGGTGGGTTTAAGCTCATCTTCATATTTTTGCCATTCAAATGCCATTTTTGTGGCTTGTAAATTCATACAATGGTCCCCTAAGCCTTCATGTGAAGTTTCGTGGCAAGACGACCCGTTTTCTATTTTTCATGATTTTCAAAACTTTTTACGGTTTGGGATTTTTTAAAATTTTTTTAGAAAAAAGTTTTGGCCCCAAATTTGGTAGAGGTGATCGTTGTATTTTTTTTGGCATGCACAAAAAAATTCAACTAAAAACTCGAAGTGGAGAAGATTTTGTGACCGTTTGAAAAAAGTGTCCCCATTTCAGACAATTTAACGGCTACTGGCAGCAAACCTATAAAATCTCAAATGCTCTTTAAGGGGGTGTGAGTTCTTGTGGTTTGATGAGAGATAGGGGGCCAATATAAGGGCCAACTACCAGCACCCATCGCACACCATGTGTGCACACCCCCCGGCCCCTCAATCGTCGGAACCCCCAATGCCGTCGGTTAGGCTCTCCGACGATGCTCCGACGATGGTTCCCCGGGTGAAAAAAAAGCATCACCAGCATAGGCCCAAGCCCAGCATGTGCACCGTGGCTCAAACTCTTAGACTTGGAATCAACTCCATGTGCTTAGACATGGAATGAACTCCGTATGCCTAGGCCAACCCACGAAACGAGCGTGTGGGCACTTAGCTGGTCGGAGAGGCAGAATGTGCAAGCTGGGAATCAGCTCGGTCCCCCTCTACATGCTACCGGTTTCACTGCCACAACCCTCGATCCGGCTGGGTTTTAGACATGGAATGAACTTTCTATGCCTAAGCCAACCCACGAAATGGGCATGCGGGCGCTCAGCCGATCGGAGAGGCAGAATGCGTAAGTCGGGGATCGGCTCAGTCCCCCCTGCGTGCTATCGATCCTACTGCTACAACCCTCGATCCAGTCCGATCTTAGATTGGGAATGAACTCCATATGCTTAGACTGGGGATTAACTCTGTATGCCTAATTCAACCCACGAAATGAGCGTGCGGGCACTCAGTCGATCGGAGAGGTCGGTCGAAGAGGCAGAATGTGCAAGCTGGGAATCAGCTCGGTCCCCCTCTACATGCTACCGGTTTCACTGCCACAACCCTCGATCCGGCTGGGTTTTAGACATGGAATGAACTTTCTATGCCTAAGCCAACCCACGAAACGGGCGTGCGGGTGCTCAGCCGGTTGGAGAGGCAGAATGCATAAGCCGGGGATCAGCCCGGTCCCTTCTGCGTGCTGTCGATCCTGCTGTCGCAACCCTCGGTCCAGTCTGATCTTAGACTAGGAATGAACTCTGTATGCTTAGATTGGGGATGAACTCCGTATGCCTAAGTCAACCCACGAAACGAGCGTGCGGGCATTTAGCCGACCAGAGAGTTCGGTCGGAGAGGCATAATGTGCATTTCGGGGATCAGCCCGATCCCCCTCTGTGTGCTGCGGATCCCGTTACCGGTGCTGCTGCCACAACCCTCGGTTTAATTGGAGCTTAGACATGAATGAACTCCCTATGCGGAAGCCAACCCATGAAACGGGCGTACGGGTGCTCAACCGATCGGAGAGGCATAATACATAAGTCGAGGATCGGTCTGGTCCCCACTGCGTGCTACCGATCCTGCTACTGCAACCTTTGGTCTGATCCGATCTTAGACTGGGAATGAACTCCGTATGCTTAGACTGAGGATGAACTCCGTATGCCTAAGTCAACTGACGAAACGAGTGTGTGGGTGCTCAGCCGACCGGAGAGGCTAGTCGGAGAGGCATAATGCGCATATCGGGGATCAACCCGATCACCCTTTATGTGCTGTCAATCCCGTTGCTGGTCCTGTCACTACAACCTCAGTCCGGCTGGTACTTAGACATGGAATGAACTCCGTATGCCTATGCCAACCCACGAAATGAGCGTGCGGGAGCTCAGTCGATCGGAGAGGTAGAATGCGTAAGCCGGGGATCTGCCTGGTCCCCACCTGTATGCTACCGATCCTGCTGCTGGTCCTACTACCACAACCTTCGGTTCGGTCCGATCATAGACTGGGAATGAACTCCGTATGCCTAAGCCAACCCACGAAAAGAGCGTACGGGTGCTCAGCCGATCGGTGATGTAGAATGAACAAGCCGGGGACCGTCTTGATCCCCCCTACGTGCTATCGATCCTGCTACCGCAACCTTCGGTCTGATCCGATCTTAGACTGAGAATAAACTTCGTATGCCTAAATGAATGTGCGGGCACTGAGCCAGCCGGAGAGGCGTAATGCGAAAGCCAAGGATCGACCCGGTCCCCTTTTGTGTACTACCGATCTTGCTGCCATAACCCTCGGTCCGACTGGGGCTTAGACGTGGAATGAACTTTTTATGGCTAAGCCACCCACTAAACGGGCATGCGGGCGCTCAGCCGGTCGGAGAGGCAGAATGCGCAAGCTGGGGATCGGCCCGATCCCCCCTGTGTGCTGTCGATCCTGCTGCCTCAACCCTTGGTCCGATCCGATCTTAGACTGGGAATGAACTCCGTATGCTTAGACTGAGGATGAACTCCGTATGCCTAAGTCAACCCACGAAACGAGCGTGCGGTCGCTCAGTCGACCAGAGAGGCAGGATGCGCAAGCCGAGGGATCGAACGGGTGGTAGGTGGGTTCAAGCACATCTTCATATTTCTGCCATGCCAATGCCATTTTTATGGCTTGTAAATTCATACAATGGTCCCCTAAGCCTTCATGTGAAGTTTTGGGGCAAGACGACCCGTTTTCTATTTTTCATGATTTTTGAAACTTTTTACGATTCGGGATTTTTTAAATTTTTTAAGAAAGAGTTTTGTCCCCAAATTTGGTAGAGGTGATCCTTGTATTTTTGTTGGCTTGCACAAAAACATTCAGCTAAAAACTCAAAGTGGAGAAGATTTTGTGGCCGTTCGAAAAAAGTGTCCCCATTTCAGACACTTTAATGGCTACTGGCAGCAAACCTATAAAATCTCAAATACTCTTTAAGGGGATGTGAGTTCTTGAGGTTTGATGAGGGATAGGGGGCCAATATAAGGGCCAATTACCAGCACCCATTGCACATCATGTGCACACACCCCCCGGCCCCCTCAATCGCTGGAACCCCCAATGCCATCGATTAGGCTATCTGACGATGGTGCCCCAGGTGAAAAAAATGCGGCACCAACATATGCCCTAGCCCAGCATGTGCACCGTGCCTCAAAATCTTAGACTAGTAATGAACTCCGTATGCTTAGACATGGAATGAACTCCGTATGCCTAACCCAACCCATGGAACGAGCGTGCGGGCGCTCAACCGGCCGGAGAGGCAGAATGCGCAAGCTGGGGATTGGCTCGGTCCCCCCTGCGTGTTGTCGATCCTGCTGCCGCAACCCTCGGTCCGGTCTGATCTTAGATTGGGAATGAACTCCGTATGCATAAATCAACCCACGAAACAAGCGTGCGGGTGTTGAGCCGGCCGAAGAGGCATAATGCACAAATCGGGGATTGGTCCGATCCCCCTCTACGTGCTGCCGGTCCCGCTCCCACAACCCTCGGTTTGGCTGGGGCTTAGACACAGAATGAACTCCCTATGCCTAAGCCAACCCACGAAACGGGCGTGCGGGAGCTCAGCCGACCGGAGAGGTAGAATGCGTAAGCCGGGGATTGGCCCGGTCCCCCTGCGGGCTGTCGATCTTGCTGTCGCAACCCTCAGTCCGGTCCGATCATAGACTGGGAATGAACTCCGAATGCTTAGACTGGGGATAAACTCCGTATGCCTAAGTCAACCCACGAAACGAGCATGCGGGCACTCAACCGACCGGAGAGGCATAATGCACAAACCGAGGATCAGCCCAGTCCCTCTCTGCGTGCTACCGATCCTGCTACCGGTCCTGCTGCCACAACCCTCGGTTCGATTGGGGCTTAGACATGGAATGAACTTCGTATGCCTAAGCCAACCCATAAAATGAGCGTGCGGGTGCTCAGTCAATCGGAGAGGCAGAATGCGCAAGCTGGGGATCGACCTGGTCCCCCTACGTGTTGTCGATCCTGCTGCTACAACCCTCAGTCTAGTCTGATCTTAGACTGGGAATGAACTCCGTATGCTTAGCCATGGAATAAACTTCGTATGCCTAAGCCAAGCAATGAAACGAGCGTGTGGGTGCTCAACCGGTTGGAGAGGTAGAATGCACAAGCTAGGGACTGGCCCGGTCCCCCCTACGTGCTATCGATCCTGCTGCCACAACCCCCAGTCCGATCCGATCTTAGACTGGGAATGAACTCTGTATGCCTAAGTCAACCCTCGAAACGAGCATGCGGGCGCTCAGTCGGTCGGAAAGGCAGAATGCGCAAGTCGGGGATCGGCCTGATCCTCCCCTGCGTACTGTCGATCTTGCCCTCGGTCCTATTGCCGTAACCCTCGGTCCGGTCTGATCTTAGACTGAGAATGAACTCCGTATGCTTAGACATGGAATGAACTCTGTATGCCTAAGCCAACCCACGAAACGAGCGTGCGGGCGCTCAGCCGGCCGGAGAGGCAGAATGCGCAAGTCAGGGATTGGCCCGATCCCCCCTGCGTACTATCGATCCTGTAGCCGCAACCCTCAGTTCGATTTGATCTTGACTGGGAATGAACTCTGTATGCATAAGTCAACCCATAAAACGAGCATGTGGGCGCTGAGCCGATCGAAGAGGCATAATGCGCAAGATGGGGATCGGCCCGATCCCCTTCTGTGTGCTACCGATCCCGCTACCACAACCCTCAGTCCGACTGAGGCTTAGACATGGAATGAACTCCCTATGCCTAAGCCAACCCCTGAAACGGGCATGCGAGCGCTCAACCGGTCGGAGAGGCAAAATGCGCAAGCCAGGGATCGACCTTGTCCCCCCTGCTTGCTGTCGATCCTGCTGCCACAACGCTCGGTCCAATCCGATCTTAGACTAGGAATGAACTCCGTATGCTTAGACTGGGAATGAACTCCGTATGCTTAGACTGGGGATGAACTCTGTATGCCTAAGTCAACCCACGAAACGAGCGTGCGGGCGCTCAACCGACCAGAGAGGTAGGATGCGTAAGCCGGGGATTGAACGAGTGGTAGGTTGGTTCAAGCACATCTTCATATTTCTACCATGCCAATGCCATTTTTATGGCTTGTAAATTCATACAATGGTCCCTTAAGCCTTCATGTGAAGTTTCGTGGCAAGACGACCCATTTTCTATTTTTCATGATTTTTGAAACTTTTTGTGGTTTGGGATTTTTTAAAATTTTTTTGGAAAGATTTTTGTTCCCAAATTTAGTGTAGGTGATCCTTTTATTTTTGTTGGCATGCACAAAAAAATTCAGCTAAAAACTCGAAGTGGAGAAGATTTTGTGATCGTTTGAAAAAAGTGTCCCCATTTCAGACACTTTAATGGCTACTTGCAGCAAACCTATAAAATCTCAAATGCTCTTTAAGGGGGTGTGAGTTCTTGAGGTTTGATGAGGGATAGGGGGCCAATATAAGGGCCAAGTGTCATGCCCTGGTTGGGCACACCAGGCGCCCCAGCAGGCGAGCCAGAGGTTGAGGCTCGCAAACCAGGCGTGCTGACGGGTATCTGCGCACAAAGCCTAGCGTGCTGTCGATCCTGCTACCGCAACCCTCGGTCTGATTCGATCTTAGATTGGGGATGAACTTCGTATGCTTAGATTGGGGATGAACTTCGTATGCCTAAGTCAACCCATGAAACGAGCATGCGGGCGCTCTGCCGGTCGGAGAGGTCGGTTGGAGAAGCGTAATGCGCAAGCTAGGGATCAGCCTGGTCCCCTTCTGCGTGCTGCCGACCTCACTGTTGATCCTACTGCCAAAACCCTTGCTTTGGCTATAGCTTAGACATGGAATGAACTCTGTATGCCTAAGCCAACCCACAAAACGAGCATACGGGCGCCCAGTCGATCGGAGAGGCAGAATACGCAAGCCAAGGATTGGCCTGGTCCCCCTTACGTGCTGTCGATCCTGCTGCTAGTCCTGTTACTGCAACCCTCGATCCTATCCGATCTTAGACTGGGAATGAAATTTGTATGCTTAGACATGGAATGCACTTCGTATGCCTAAGCCAACCCACGAAATGAGTCTGCGGGCGCTCAATCGGTCGGAGAGGCAGAATGCGCAAGTCGGGGATCGGCCTAGTCCCCCCTACGTGCTGTCGATCTTGTTGCCAGAACCCTCGGTGCGGTCTGATCTTAGACTAGGAATGAACTCCGTATGCCTAAGTCAACCCACGAAACGAGCGTACGGGCACTGAGCTGGCCGGAGGGGCATAATGCGCAAGCCGGGGATCGGCTCGATCCCCCTCTGCGTGCTATCGATCTCGCTACCACAACCCTCGATCCGGCTGGGGCGTAGACATGGAATGAACTCCCTATGCCTAAGCCAACCCACGAAACGGGCGTGCGGGCACTCAACCGGTCGGAGAGGCAGAATGCGCAAGCTGGGGATTGGCCCGATCCCCCCTGTGTGCTGTCGATCCTACTGCCACAACCCTTGGTCCGGTCCAATCTTAGACTAGGAATGAACTCCATATGCTTAGACTGGGGATGAACTCCATATGCCTAAGTCAACCCATAAAACGAGCGTGCGGGTGTTCAGTCGACCAAAGAGGCAGGATGCGCAAGCCAGGGATCGAACGGGTGGTAGATGGGTTCAAGCACATCTTTATATTTCTGCCATGCCAATGCCATTTTTATGGCTTGTAAATTCATACAATGGTCCCCTAAGCGTTCATGTGAAGTTTCGTGGCAAGACGACCCGTTTTCTATTTTTCATGATTTTTGAAACATTTTGCAGTTTGAGATTTTTTAAAAAAAATTTTAGAAAGAGTTTTGCCCCCAAATTTGGTAGAGGTGATCATTGTATTTTTTTTGGCATGTACAAAAAAATTCAGCTAAAAACGTGAAGTGGAGAAGATTTTGTGACCGTTTGAAAAAAGTGTCCCCATTTCAGACATTTTAATGGCTACTAGCAGCAAACCTATAAAATCTCAAATGCTCTTTAAGGGGGTGTGAGTTCTGAAGGTTTGATGAGGGATAGGGGGCCAATATAAAGGCCAAGTGTTACGCCCTGGGCAGGTGCACCAGGCACATCAGGCGAGCCAGAGGTTGAGGCTCGCAGATCAGGCGTGCTGGCGGGTATATGCGCGCAAAGCCTAGCGAACGAGTTCAGAATGCCCGCCCAACTTGTAGGCCAGCCCGTGAGACCAAGGCCTGGCATACAAGCTGCCCGCACCACATCCAGAAGGGCCCAAGGTGCTGGACACGCAAGGGAAGCTTCTGGAAGCAGGCAGGATCAGCAGCAGCTTCCTGGCAGATTTGGTTGACCTTGAAAATCAGGAGTTAGCATCCTGATTGATTGTAATCTGTATAATCCCATGATTTTAGCCTTTATTCAAGGGATATTGCTATTAAGTGTAAGGTGGAGCCTCAACTACAAATAGAGGGCTGCTCCTCCCTCTTTTGTACACCATCAAACACTTTTGTTTCAGTGAATACAAGAGCATTTCTAGAATTCTGCCTTCTTATCCTATTTCTCTTTAACTTGCGTAATCAGCCCTTCCTATTGTTCTAGTGCCCGTACGCTTGTGTTTTAGGCTGACTTAGGCATAAAGGAGGAGACTCCAAGCCTAAGGCCGCATGGTTTCTAAGTCTAAGGTCGGAGCCCATGACAGTTGGTATCAGAGCAAGTTCGATTCTACGTGTTTGTGTTGTGCAGGTTAGAGGAGATGGCATCCCAAAGTGATGCTGCTAACCAACAACTAGAGGCCCAGGAAAATGCGCGTGGATGAGGGAGGAAAGCCAGTTCTAGAGATATCTGGTCTACCATGGATGGTAGGCTGGCCAAGGTGGAGGTGACCATGGGCGACATGGGGGAGAAGCTTGAAGGGGTAGAGACTCACATTGCATCACTAGACTCCATGGGGGAGGAGATCCAAAGTGAGCTGCAAGCTGCTCTCAACAAAGGCTTGGACGTGTTCACCCAAAAGAATCAAACCTTAGAGGCTGAAGTGTTGACCTTACGCGACGGCATGGAGGCCATGCGCCAGCGGATGGAGGAGCTTACCTGTGAGCTTGTTGCTTGCAAGACTGCCATTGGGAATGGCATGTTTGCTGGAGTGTCCAAGTCTAGATTGGATGTCCCCAAGCCTAAGGAGTTCAAGGGGACTAGGGTGGCCAAGAAAGTAGGTAAATACCTTTGGGGTATGGAGCAGTACTTCCAGGCCATGGGCATGCAAGACGAGGCGATAAAGGTAAGCACCGCTGCTATGTATCTCACTTATGTAGCCTTATTGTGGTAGAGGCACAAGTGTGATGATGTCAGGCATGGGAGCGCCAAAATTGGAACCTAGGCAGAGTTCTAAAAGGAGTTCAGAGAACAATTTTACCCAGAGTATGCCGATGATGAGGCACGGGCAAAGTTGCACAGGCTGAGCCAGCAAGGGGACATAAGGGAGTATGTTCAGAAATTCTCTAAACTGATGCTACAGATCTCAGATTTAGGTAAGAACGACACCTTATTTGCTTTCATGGATGGGCTGAAGCCGTGGGTGAAGCATGAGCTACAAAGGAGAGGAGTTCATGACTTGGCTAAAGCCATGACTACTGCCGAGGCCTTGATAGAGTTCAAGCCTCTGAACAAGTTCGAGTCTACCAAGCCTAAGGGTAAAGGCAAGGACAATAGGGATCAAAAGAAGTAGTCCAAGGGGAAGGACCGTGATCGAGAGTCCAAGGATGGAGACTGAGACCGTTCAACCAAGGATGGCAAGAGGAAGCCACCAGTAGGCAAGTGGAAAGCAAAGGGGGACCGAGAGCCACCAGCATGCTACCTATGTGGAGGGAGCCACATAGCACACAATTGCTTGCAGAAGGGCAAGCTGGCTGCTGTAGACAAGGAGTCTGACAAGGAGCCAGAGTCAGAGGTAGCAAAGCTTGGGTCATTGGTGCTCAATGCTGTCCAGAGTAAGGGGAACCGCAAGACAAGGGGCTTGATGTTTGCGGATCTGAAGGTTGCGGGTCAGAAGGTGAGTGCACTGGTGGACACAGGTGCCTCACATCTTTTTATTTCAGGTGATAGAGCCCGGAAGCTCAGACTAAAGGTGCAGAAAGGGATTGGTACCATCAAAATGGTGAACTCCAATGAAGTTCCAGCCATTGGAGTAATGCAGGGAGTGGAGTTACAGCTTGGAGATTGGAAAGGCAAGGAGACCATTGAGGTAATACCCCTTGACGACTATGAGTTTGTGATTGGGTTAGATTTCCTTGTTCGGATTAACACCCTGCTTATGCCTTTTACCGATTGTGTTTGCATCTTGGATGCGCGGTGCCAATGCCTAGTGCCATTGAGGAGAGGGTCTGGAGTTGGGTCACGGGTGGTGTCAGCCATCCAATTTGCCAAGGCGGTAAGCAGACAAGAAGACACCTTCTTGGCAGCCCTGAAATATGATGAGCCAAGGGAAAAGGAGACCGAGTCACCCTTGGAGGTGCTAAAGGTGCTAAAGACCTTTAGTGATGTGATGCCCGCAAAGCTACCTAGCAAGCTACCACCTAAGAGGGAGGTGGACCACAAGATCGAGCTGGTGTCCGAGGCCAAGCCACCAGCTAGAGCCCCTTATCGAATGTCTCCATCAGAGTTGAAGGAGTTGAGGAAGCAGCTCAAAGAGTTAGTTAATGCTTACTTCATCAGGCCATCGAAGGCACCCTATGGTGCACCGGTTATATTTCAACGCAAGCACGATGGGTCGTTACAGCTGTGCATAGACTATCGGGCTTTGAACAAGCTGACCATCAAGAACAAGTACCCCATCCCACTCATTGCAGACTTGTTCGATCAACTTGGGAGCGCAAGGTGGTTCACCAAGCTGGATTTGAGGTCAGGCTACTATCAAGTCAGGATCACAAAGGGAGATGAGCTAAAGACAGCATGTGTCACTCGGTATGGTTCATATGAGTTCTTGGTGATGCCTTTTGGACTCACGAACGCCCCAGCAACATTCTACACCCTTATGAACAAGGTACTTTAGTCATTCCTTGGTCGGCTTGTTGTGGTTTATTTGGATGACATTGTGATCTACAGCCAGACTTTGGGAGAGCATGTAGACCACTTGAGATAGGTGTTTGAGGTGTTGTGGGCACATAAGCTATTTGTCAAGAGGGAGAAATGCTCATTCGCCCAGTAGTAGATCCCATTCCTTGGCCACATAGTGGGAGGTGGCAGGATACGCATGGATGAAGGCAAGATACACACCATCCTGGAGTGGCAACCGCCAGCCAAGGTCACTGACTTGAGATCGTTCCTTGGGCTGGTCAACTACTACAGGTGCTTCATCACAGGTCACTCAGCAATAGCCATGCCATTGACTGACTTGCTCAAGAAAGGGAAAGCATAGGAGTGGAGTGCAAGGTGCCAGGAAGCCTTTGACAGGTTGAAACGGGCTGTGATAGAAGAGCCAGTCTTGGCCTTGCCAGACCATGCCAACCCGTATGAGGTGTATACGGATGCATCAGACTTTGCCATAGGGGGCGTGTTGATGCAAGAAAGACGTCCAGTCACATTTGAGAGCAGGAAGCTGAACGAGATTGAGCGTAAGTACACGGTCCAAGAGAAAGAGATGACTGCAGTGGTGCACTACTTGCTCAATTGGCACCATTACCTGTTAGGGTCGAGGTTCATGGTTAGGACGGACAATGTGGCGACCAGCTACTTCCAGACGCAGAAGAAGCTATCCCCCAAGCAGGTGAGATGGCAAGATTTTCTTACAAAATTTGATTTTCAGATGGAGTACAAGTCAGGGCAGGCGAACCTAGTGGTAGACGCCCTGAGCAGGAAGGCTAACCTTGCTGCCATTAGCCAACCAGAAGGGTCACTGGTACCGTGCATCAAGGAGGGACTTGCGCATGATCCTATAGCCAAGGCTTTGATGGAGTACACCTAGCAAGGTAAGACTGGGCGATTTTGATTGCAAGATGGCTTGCTATACACCAGGGGCAGTAGACTGTTTGTACCATAGCACGGGTAGCTCTGCAAGGAAGTTTTACAAGAATGCCATGATTCAAGGTGGGCTGGACACCCCAGAGTGAGTCATACCTTGGTGCTGATCGAGGACCGGTACTATTGGCCGCATATGAGGGACGATGTGGAGGCCAACGTGAAGACTTGTCTTGTGTAACAACAGGACAAGGTGGAGCTCAAGAAACCAGGCGGTCTCTTGGAGCCATTGCCAGTGCCAGAGGGACCATGAGAGAGTGTTTCTCTGGACTTTATAGTTGGTCTACCCAAAGCAGAAGGGTTTGGAAGCATTATGGTAGTGGTGGACAGGTTTTCCAAGTATGGAATCTTCATTCCAGCAACCAAGGAGTGCCCAGCCGAGGAGGCAGCTCAATTGTTCTTGAAAAACATGGTTAAGTACTGGGGAGTGCCGAGGACCATTGTTAGTAATCGGGACGAGCATTTCACGGGCAAGTTCTAGATTGAGTTGTTCAAGCTGTTGGGGTCAGACTTGAACTTTTCCACCAACATGCATCCACAGACCGATGGGCAGACAGAATGAGTGAATGGACTATTAGAGGTCTACCTCAGGCATTATGTGAGTGCCATACAAAGGGACTGGCCAAAGCTGCTAGATATTGCACAGTTTTCCTACAACTTGCAAAGGAGCGAGGCAATGAACCTGAGCCCATTTGAGGTTGTGACAGGGCAACAACCACTAACACCCGTTCGATTGCTGCAGGTTATACAGGGTCCAATCCAGCAGCATACAAGTTTGGCAAGGCATGGCAGGAGCAAACTAACTTGGCCAGAGTTTGTCTACATAAGGCGGCCAAGACGTCGAAGAAGTGGGCAAACCAAAATAGGCGGGACGTGCAGTTCCAAGTTGGAGACTTGGTGTTAGTGAAGCTGCATCCTATTGTGTGCCATAGGGGGCTACACAAAGGCCTAGTTCGGAGGTATGAGGGACCTTTCCGAGTAGTCAAGAGGGTAGGCAAAGTTGCTTACAAGCTGGATATGCCACCCAAGCTGAGGGTACACTCGATGTTCCATGTGAGCATGCTCAAGCTGTTCCATGAGGATGAGGGAGATCTAGGACGGACAGAGTCAAAGCGTGCGCCATATGAGAAGGAGGTCCACAGCATCATAGCTGATCAGGAGGTGAGACGGAAGAACAATCAGCCAAGACAAGAGTACTTGGTGTGCTGGAAGGGACTTCCAGATAGTGAAGCGAGCTAGGAACTAGCAGATGACTTATGGCAGTTTGGGGACCAGATCAGGCAGTACTATGAAGAAGATGCAACGAGGGCATTGTACAATCAGGTGGGGGAGAATGTCACGCCCTAGGCGGGTACGCCAGACACATCAGGCACACCAGCAGGCGAGCCAAAGGTTAAGGCCCGCAGACCAGGTGTGCTGGTGAGTATCTGTGCTCAAAGCCTAGCAAACGAGTTCAGAATGCCCACCCAACTTGCAGGCCAGCCCGTGAGACCAAGGCCTGGCATACAAGCTACCCAGACCACATCCAGAAGGGCCCAAGGTGCTGGACACGCAAGGGAAGCTTCTGGAAGTTGGCAGGATCAGCAGCAGCATCCTGGTAGATTTGGTTGACCCTAAAAATAAGGAGTTAGCATCTTGATTGATTGTAATCTGTATAATCCCATGATTTTAGCCTTTATTCTAGGGATATTGCCATTAAGTGTAAGTTGGAGCCTCAACTATAAATAGAGGGCTGCTCCTCCCTCAATTATACACCATCAAACACTTTCGTTTCAGTGAATACAAGAGCATTTCTAGAATTTTGCCTTCTTATCCTGTTTCTTTTTAACTTGCATAATCAGCCCTTCCTGTTGTTCTAGTGCCCATACGCTTGTGTTTTAGGCTGACTTAGGCATAAATGAGGAGATTCCTGAGTGTAAGGTCAGAGCTAGTGACACAAGTACCAACAGCCATTGCACATCATGTGCGTAAACCCCCCCGACCCCCCCAATCGTCGAAACCCCCAATGCCTCCAGTTAGGCTCTCCAGCGATTCTCTGATGATGGTGCCCCGAGCGAAAAAAATGTGGCACCAGCACATGCCTGAGCCTAGCATGTGCACTGTGGCTCAAAATCTTAGACTGGGAATGAACTCCGTATGCTTAGACATGGAAGGAACTCCGTATGCCTAAGCCAAGCCACGAAACGAGCGTACGGGCGCTCAGCTAGTTGGAGAGGTAGAATGCATAAGCCAAGGATCAGCCCGATCCCCCCTGCGTGTTGTTGATCCTGCTGTCACAACCCTCGGTTCGATCCGATATTAGATTGGGTATGAACTCCGTATGCATAAGTCAACCCACGAAACGAGCGTGTGGGCGCTAAGCCAATCGAAGAGGCATAATGCGCAAGACGGGGATTGGCCCAGTCCCTCTCTGTGTGCTGTCGGTCCCGCTACCACAACCCTTGGTCCAGCTGGGGCTTAGACATGGAATAAACTCCCTACACCTAAACCAACCCACGAAACGGGCGTACGGGCACTCAGCCGGCCGAAGAGGTAGAATGTGCAAGCTGAGGATCGGCCTGATCCCCCCTGTGTGCTACCGATCCTGCAGCCACAACCCTCGGTCCGGTTCGATCTTAGAATGGGGATTAACTCCATCTGCCTAAGCCAACCCGTGAAACGAGCATACGGGTGCTCAACCGACCGGAGAGGTTGATCGGAGAGGCATAATGGGTAAGCCGGGGATCAGCCCAATCCACTTATGCGTGCTGCCAATCTCGTTGCCAATCCTACTACCACAACCCTCGGTCCGGTTGGGGCTTAGACATGGAAGGAACTCCGTATGCCTAAGCCAACCCATGAAACAAGCGTGTGGGCACTCAGCCGGCCGGAGAGGCAGAATGTGCAAGCCAGGGATCGGCTCTATCCCCCCTGCGTGCTGTCGATCCTGCTACTGGTCTTGCTACTGTAACCCTCGATCTGATTTAATCTTAGACTGGGAATGAACTCCGTATGCTTAGACATTGAATGAACTCCGTATGCCTCAGCCAACCCATGAAACGAGCGTGCGGGTGCTCAGTCAACCGGAGAGGCAAAATACGCAAGCTGGGGACCGGCTCGATCCCCCCTACGTGTTATCGATCTTAGACTGGGAATTAACTCCGTATGCCTAAGTCAACCCACGAAATGAGCGTTCGGGCATTGAGCCGACCGAAGAGGCATAATGTGCAAGTCGGGGATTGGCCTGGTCCCACTCGACGTGCTGTCGGTCCTGCTGCCACAACACTCGATCCGACTGGGGCTTAGACATGGAATGAACTCCCTATTCCTAAGCCAACCCACGAAAAGGGCATGCGGGCACTCAACTGGCCGAAGAGGCAGAATTCGCAAGATGGGGATCACCCCGGTCCCCCCTATGTGCTATCGATCCTGTTGTCGAAACCCTCGGTCCGGTCTGATCTTAGACTGGGGATGAACTCTGTATGCTTACACTGGGGATGAACTCCGTATGCCTAAGCCAACCCACAAAACGAGCATACGGGCGCTTAACCGGCTGGAGATGCATAATTCGTAAGCCAAGGATCAGTCTGGTCCTCCTCTGTGTGTTGTCGATCCCGCTGTCGATCTTGCTACCACAACCCTCGATCTAGCTCGGGCTTAGACATGGAATGAACTCTGTATGCCGAAGCCAACCCATGAAATGAGCGTACGGGCGCTCAGCAGGTCGAAGAGGAAGAATGCGTAAGCCAGGGATCAGTCCGGTCCCCTTGCATGCTGCTGATCCTGCTACCGATCCTGCTGGTGGTCCTGCTACTGCAACCCTCAGTTTGGTCTGATCTTAGACTGGGAATGAACTCTGTATGCTTAGACATGGAATGAACTCCGTATGCCTAAGCCAACCCACGAAATGAGGGTACGGGTGCTCAACCGGTAGGAGAGGCAGAATGCGTAAGCCAGGGACCAGCACGATCCCCCCTGCGTGCTGTCGATCCTGCTACCGTAACCCTCGGTCCGGTCTGATCTTAGACTGGGAATGAACTCCGTATGCCTAAGTCAACCCACGAAATGAGTGTGTGGGCACTGAACCGGCCGAAGAGGTATAATGCGCAAGTCGGGAATGGACCCGATCCTACTCTGCGTGCTGCCAGTCCCGTTGCCACAACCCTCAGTTTGACTGGGCCTTAGACATTGAATGAACTCCCTGTGCCTAAACAAACCCACGAAACGGGCGTGCGGGTGCTCAGTCGGTCGGAGAGGCAGAATGCGCAAGTCAAGGATCGGCCTGGTCCCCCCTGTGTGCTACCTATCCTGTTGCCCCTACCCTCGGTCTAGTCTGATCTTAGACTGGGAATGAACTCCGTATGCTTAGACTAGGGATGAACTTCGTATGCCTAAGTCAACCCACGAAATGAGCGTCCAAGCGCTCAGCTGGCCGGAGAGGCATAATGCGCAAGCCAGGAATCAGCCCAGTCCCCCTCTGCGTGCTACCGATCCCGCTACCGGTCTTGCTACCACAACCTCAGTTTAGGGGCTTAGACATGGAATGAACTCCGTATACCAGCACCCATCGCACATGATGTGCGCACACCCCCCGGCCCCCCCAATGTCGGAACTCCCAATATGGCCAGTTAGGCTCTCCGACGATGCTTCGGTGATAGTGCTCTGGGCGAAAAGAATACGGCACAGCACATGCCCGAGCCCAGCATGTGCACCGTGGCTCAAAATCTTAGACTGGGAATGAAGTCTGTATGCTTAGACATGGCAGGAACTCCGTATGCCTAAGCCAACCCAGGAAACGAACGTGCGGGCGCTCGGTCAGCCGGAGAGGCAAAATACGTAAGTCGGGGATCGGCCCGACCCCCCTGCGTGCTATTGGTCCTACTGCTGCAACCCTCGGTCTGGTTCAATCTTAGACTGGGAATGAACTCCATATGCATAAGTCAACCCATGAAATGAGCGTGCGGGCGTTGAGCCAGCCGAAGAGGCATATTGGGCAAGCCAGGGATCGGCCCGATCCCCCTCTGCGTGCTGTCGGTCCCACTGCCACAACCCTCGGTCCGGCTAGGGCTTAGACATGGAATGAACTCCCTATGCCTAAGCCAACCCACGAAATGGGCATGCGGGTGTTCAGCCGACCGAAGAGGTAGAATACGCAAGTCGGGGATCGACCCAATACCCCCTGCGTGTTGTCGATCCTGCTGTCGCAACCCTCGATCTGATCTGATCTTAGGCTGGCAATGAACTCCATATGCTTAGACTGGGGATGAACTCCGTATGCCTAAGTCAACCCATGAAACAAGCATGCAGGCGTAAAGCCGACCGAAAAGGCCGACTGGAGAGGCATAATGCGTAAGTCGAGGATCAGCTCGGTCCCCCTCTGCATGCTGTCCATCCTGTTATCGGTCATGCTGCCACAACCCTCGGTTCGGTTGGAGCTTAGACATGGAATGAACTCCGTATGCCTAAGCCAACCCACGTAACGAGAGTGCGGGTGCTCAGCCGGCCAGAGAGGCAGAATGCACAAGCCAGGGATCGGCCTGGTCTCCCCCTGTGTGCTGTCGATCCTGCTGTTGGTCTCACTGCTGCAACCCTCGATCTGATCTGATCTTAGACTGGGAATGAACTCCGTATGCTTAGACATGGAATGAACTCTGTATGCCTAAGCCAACCCATAAAACGAGCGGTGGGCGCTCAGCCGATCAGAGAGGTAGAATGTGCAAGTCGGGGATCGCCCCAGTGCCCCCCAACGTGCTGTCAATCCTGCTGCCGCAACCCTCGGTTCGGTCTGATCTTAGACTGGGAATGAACTCCGTATGCCTAAGTCAACCTACGAAATGAGCGCGCGGGCGTTGAGCCGATCGGAGAGGCATAATGCGTAAGTCAGTGATCGGCCCGATCCCCCTCTGCATGCTACCAGTCCCGCTGCCACAACCCTCGGTCTGGTTGGGGCTTAGACATGGAATGAACTCCCTACGCCTAAGCCATCCCACGAAACGGGCGTGCGGGCACTTAGCCGACCGAAGAGGCAGAATGCGCAAGCCGGGGATCGACCCCGTCCCTCTTACGTGCTGTCGATCCTACTGCTACAACCCTTGGTTCAATTTGATCTTAGACTCAGAATGAACTTCGTATACTTAGACTGGGGATGAACTCTGTATGCCTAAGTCAACCTACAAAATGAGTGTGCGGGCGCTCAGTCGACCAGAGAGGCAGGATGCGCAAGCCGGTGATTGAATGGGTGGTAGGTGGGTTCAAGCTCATCTTCATATTTTTGCTGTGCCAATGCCATTTTTATGGCTTGTAAATTCATACAATGTACCCCTAAGCCTTCATGTGAAGTTTCATGGCAAGATGACAATTTTCTATTTTTCATGATTTTCAAAACTTTTTACGGTTCGGGATTTTTGAAAATGTTTTTAGAAAGAGTTTTGTCCCCAAATTTGGTAGAGGTGATCCTTGTATTTTTGTTGGCATGCATAAAAAAATTCAGCTAAAAACTCAAAGTGGAGAAGATTTTGTGACCATTTGAAAAAAGTGTCCCCATTTCTGACACTTTAATGGCTACTGGCAGCAAACCTATAAAATTTTAAATGCCCTTTAAGGGGGTGTGAGTTCTCAAGGTTTGATGAGGGATAGGGGGCCAATATGGGGGCCAAGTACCAGCACCCATCGCACATCATGTGCGCACCCCCCCGGCCCCCCGATCGTCGGAACCCCCAATGCCGTCGGTTAGGCTCTCCGGCGATGCTTCGACGATGGAGCCCCAAGCGAAAAAAATACGGCACCAGTACATGCCCGAGCCCAGCATGTGCACCGTCGCTCAAAATCTTAGACTGGCAATGAACTTCGTATGCTTAGACATGCAATGAACTCCATATGCCTAAGCTAACCCACAAAATGAGCGTGCGGGTGCTCAGCCAATCGGAGAGGTAGAATGCACAAGCCGGGGATCAGCCCGGTCCCCCCTGCGTGCTGTTGATCCTACTGCCACAACCCTCAGTCCAGTCCGATCTTAGACTAGGAATGAACTCCGTATGTATAAGTCAACCCACGAAAAGAGCGTGCGGGCACTGAGCCGGCCGGAGAGGTATAATGTGCAAGCCGAGGATCGGCCCAGTCCCCCTCTGCGTGCTGCCAGTCCCGCTGCCACAACCCTTGATCCGGTTGGGGCTTAGACATGGAATGAACTCCCTATGCCTAAGCCAACCCACGAAACGGGCGTGCAAGCGCTCGGCTGATCGGAGAGGTAGAATGTGCAAGCCAAGGATTAGCCCAGTCCCCCCTGCATGCTTCGATCCAGCTACCGTAACCCTCGGTCCAGTCTGATCTTAGACTGGGAATGAACTCTGTATGCTTAAACTGGGGATGAACTCCGTATGCCTAAGTCAACCCATGAAATGAGCGTACAAGCTCTCAGCCGGTCGGAGAGGCATAATGCGTAAGCCGGGGATCAGCCCGGTCCCCCTTTACATGCTGTCGATCCCGCTGCCGATCCTGCTGCCACAACCCTCGGTCCGACTGGGGCTTAGACATGGAATGAACTCTGTATGCCTAAGCCAACCCATGAAATGAGCGTGCTGGTGCTCAACCAGTCGGAGAGGTAGAATGCGCAAGCCGGGGATCGACCCGGTCCCACCCTGCGTGCTGTCGATCCTACTGCTGGTCCTACTGTTGTAACCCTTGGTCCGATCCGATCTTAGACTGGGAATGAACTCCGTATACTTCGACATGGAATGAACTCCGCATGCCTAAGCCAACCCATGAAATGAGCGTGCGTCCGGGTGATCAACCGGTTGGAAAGGCAGAATGTGCAAGTTGGGGACCGGCTTGATCCCCCCCTACGTGCTGTCGATCCTGCTGCCACAACCCTCGGTCCGGTCTGATGTTAGACTGGGAATGAACTTCGTATGCCTAAGTCAACCCATGAAATGAGCGTGTAGGCGCTGAGCTGGTCGGAAAGGCAAAATGTACCAGTCAAGGATCGGCCTGATCCCCCTCTGTGTGCTGTCGGTCCCACTGCCACAACCCTCGCTCCGACTGGGGCTTAGACATGGAATGAACTCCTTATGCCTAAGCCAACCCATGAAAAGGGCCTACGGGGGCTCAGCCGACTGGAGAGGCAGAATGTGCAAGTCAGGGATCGGTCTGATCCCCTCTGCGTGCTGCCAATCCTACTGTCGCAACCTTCGGTCTGGTCTGATCTTAAACTAGGAATGAACTTCATATGCTTAGAATGGGGATGAACTCTGTATGCCTAAGTCAACCCACGAAACGAGCGTGCGGGCGCTCAGCCGACCAGAGAGGCAGGATGCGTAAGCGGGGGATTGAACGGGTGGTAGGTGGGTTCAAGCACATCTTCATATTTTTGCCATGCCAATGCGATTTTTATGGATTGCAAATTCATACAATGGTCCCCTAAGCCTTCATGTGAAGTTTCGTGGCAAGAGAACCCGTTTTCTATTTTTCATGATTTTCAAAATGTTTTGGGGTTTGGGATTTTTTAAAATTTTTCTAGAATGATTTTTGTCCCCAATTTTGGTAGAGGTAATCCTTGTATTTTTGTTGGTGTGCAAAAAAAAATTCAGCTAAAAACTCGAAGTGGAGAAGATTTTGTGACCGTTTGAAAAAAATGTCCCCATTTCAGACACTTTAATGGCTACTGGCAGCAAACCTATAAAATCTCAAATGTTCTTTAAGGGGGTGTGAGTTCTTGAGGTTTGATGAGGGATAGGGGGCCAATATAATGGCCAAGTACCAGCACCCATTGCATATCATGTGCGCACACCCCCCGGCCCCCCCAATCGTCAGAACCCCCAATGCCGCCGGTTAGGCTCTCTGGCAATGCTTCGAAGATGGTGCCTCGAGCGAAAAAAATGTGACACCAGCACATGCCAAAGCCAAGCATGTGCACCGTGGCTCAAAATCTTAGACTAGGAATGAACTCCGTTTGCTTAGACATGGAATGAACTCCGTATGCCTAAGCCAACCCACGAAACGAGTGTGCGGGCGCTCAGCTGGCCGGAGAGGCAGAATGCACAAGCCGACGATCGGCCCGGTCCCTCCTGTGTGCTGTTGATCCTGCTGCCGCAACCCTCAGCCTGATCCAATCTTAGACTGGGAATGAACTCCATATGCTTAGACTGGGGATGAACTCCGTATGCCTAAGTCAACCCATAGAACGAGCGTACGGGCGCTGAGCCGGCCGAAGAGGCATAATGCACAAGCCGGGGATCAGCCCAGTCCGCCTCGACGAAACGGGTGCGCGGGCACTCAGCTGGCCGGAGAGGCAAAATGTGCAAGCCGGTGATCAGCCCGATCCCCCTACTTTCTGTCGATCCCACTGCCACAACCCTCGGTCCGGCTGGGGCTTAAACATGGAATGAACTTCTTATGCCTAAGCCAACCCACGAAATGGGCGTACAGGGCGCTCAGTCGGCCAGAGAGGTAGAATGTGCAAGCCAGGGATCGGCCCGATCCTCCCTACGTGCTGTCGATCCTACTGTCGCAACCCTCGGTCTGATCTGATCTTAGACTGGGAATGAACTCCATATGCTTAGATTGGGGATGAACTTCGTATGCCTAAGTCAACCCGCGAAACGATCGTGCAGGTGCTCAGTCAGCCGGAGAGGCTAGTCGAAGAGGCATATTGTGCAAGTCGGGTATCAACCCGATCCCCTTCTGCGTGCTGTCGATCCCGTTGTCGGTCCTACTGCCACAACCCTCGGTTCGACTGGGGCTTAGACATGGAATGAGCCCCGTATGCCTAAGCCAACCCATGAAACAAGCGTGCGGGCACTCAGTCGGTCGGAGAGGCAGAATGCGCAAGCCAGGGATCGGCTCGGTCCCCCTCTGGCGTACTGTCGATCCTACTGCTTGTCCTGCTACTGCAACCCTCGGTTCGGTCCGATCTTAGACTGGGAATGAACTCCGTATGCTTAGATGTGGAATGAACTCCGTGTACCTAAGCCAACCCACGAAACGAGTGTACGGGCCTTCAGCCGGTCAGAGAGGCAGAATGCACAAGTCGGGGATCAGCCTGATCCCCCCTGCGTGCTATCGATCTTGCTGCCGCAACCCTTGGTCCTATCCGATCTTAGACTGGGAATGAACTCTGTATGCCTAAGCCAACCCACGAAATGAGCGTACGGGCACTGAGCCGATCGGAGAGGCATAATACGCGAGTCAAGGATCAGCCTGGTCCCTTTCTGCGTGCTGTTGGTCCCGCTGCCATAGCTCTCAGTCCGACTAGGGCTTAGGCATGGAATGAACTCCCTATGCCTAAGCCAACCCATGAAAAGGGCGTACGGGTGCTTAGCCGATCAGAGAGGCAGAATGCGTAAGCCAGGGATTAGCCCGGTCCCCCCTGCGTACTACCGATCCTGTTGTCGCAACCCTCGATCCGATCTGATCTTAGACTGGGAATGAAGTTTGTATGCTTAGACTGAGGATGAACTTCATATGCCTAAGTCAACCCACGAAACGAGCGTGCGGGCGCTCAGCCGACCAGAAAGGTAGGATACGCAAGCAGGGGATCGAACAGGTGGTAGGTGGGTTCAAGCACATCTTCATATTTCTGCCATGCCAATGCCATTTTTATGGCTTGTAAATTCATACAATTTTCCCCTAAGCCTTCATTTGAAGTTTCGTGGCATGACGACCCATTTTCTATTTTTCACGATTTTCAAAACTTTTTACAGTTAGGGATTTTTTAAAATTTTTTTAGAAAGAGTTTTGTCCCCAAAATTGGTAGAGGTGATCCTTGTATTTTTTTTGGCATTCACAAAAAAATTCAGCCAAAAACTCAGAATGGAAAAGATTTTGTGACCGTTTGAAAAAAGTATCCCCATTTCAGACACTTTAATGGCTACTTGCAGCAAACCTATAAAATCTCAAATGCTCTTTAAGGGGGTGTGAGTTCTCAAGGTTTGATGAGGGATAGGGGGCCAATATAAGGGCCACGTGTCACACCCTGGGCGGGTGCGCCAGGCACATCAGGCACACCAGCAGGCGAGCCAAAGGTTGAAGCCCGTAGACCAGGCGTGCTGGCGGGTATCTACGCGCAAAGCCTAGCAAACGAGTTCAGAATGCCCACCCAACCTGCAGACCAGCCCGTGAGACCAAGGCCTGGCATACAAGCTGCCCACACCACATCCAAAAGGGCCCAAGGTGCTGGACATGCAAAGGAAACTTCTGGAAGCAGGTAGGATCAGCAGCAGCATCCTGGCATATTTGGTTGACCCTAAAAATCAGGAGTTAGCATCCTGATTGATTGTAATCTGTATAATCCCATGATTTTAGCCTTTATTCTAGGGATATTTCCATTAAGTGTAAGCTGGAGCCTCAACTATAAATAGAGGGCTTCTCCTCCCTCATTTGTACACCATCAAACACTTCTATTTCAGTGAATACAAGAGCATTTCCAGAATTCTGCCTTCTTATCCTGTTTCTCTTTAACTTGCGTAATCAGCCCTTCCTGTTGTTCTAGTGCCCGTACGCTTGTGTTTTAGGCTGACTTAGGCATAAAGACCAAGCCTAAGGCCGCATAATTTCTAAGTCTAAGGTCGAAGCCTGTGACAGTTGGTATCAGAGCAAGTTCGATTCTATGTGTTTGTGTTGTGTAGGTTAGAGGAGATGGCATCCCAAAGTGATGCTGCTAACCAACAACCAGAGGCCCAGGAGCATGGGCATGGAAGAGGGAGGAAAGCCAGTTCTAGAGATATCTGGTCTACCATGGACGGTAGGCTGGCCAAGGTGGAGGTGACCATTGGCGACATGGGGGAGAAGCTTGAGGGGGTAGAGACTCACACTGCATCGCTAGACTCCATGGGGGAGGAGATCCAAAGTGAGCTGCAAGCTACTCTCAACAAAGGCTTGGACGTGTTCACCCAAAAGAATCAGACCTTGGAGGCGGAAGTGCTGACCTTGCACAATGGCATGGAGGCATGCGCCAGTGGATGGAGGAGCTTACCAGGGAGCTCGTTGCTTGCAAGACTGCCATTGGGAATGGCATGTTTGCTGGAGTGTCCAAGTCCAGATTGGATGTCCCCAAGCCTAAGGAGTTCAAGGGGACTAGGGCGGCCAAGGAAGTAGATAACTACCTTTGGGGTATGGAGTAGTACTTCCAGGCCATGGGCATGCAAGACGAGATGATAAAGGTAAGCACCGCTGCTATGTATCTCACTGATGTAGCCTTATTGTGGTAGACGCGCAGGTGTGATGATGTCAGGTGTGGGAGCACCAAGATTAGAACCTGGGCAGAGTTTCAAGAGGAGTTCAGAGAACAATTTTACCCGGAGTATACCGATGATGAGGCGCGGGCAAAGTTATGCAGGTTGAGCCAGCAAGGGGACATAAGGGAGTATGTCCAAAAATTCTCTGAACTAATGCTACAGATCTCGGATCTAGGTGAGAAGGATGCCTTATTTGCTTTCATGGATGGGCTGAAGCCGTGGATGAAGCATGAGCTACAAAAGAGAAGAGTTCATGACTTGGCTAAAGCCATGACTACTGCCGAGGCCTTCATAGAGTTCAAGCCTCTAAACGAGTTTGAGGCTACCAAGCCCAAGGGTAAGGGCAGGGATGATAGGGACCAGTTGAAGCAATCCAAGGGGAAGGACCGTGACCAGGAGTCCAAGGATAGAGATCGAGACAGTTCAACGAAGGATGGCGAGAGGAAGCCACCAGCAGGCAAGTGGAAAGCAAAGGGGGACCAAGAGCCACTAGCATGCTACCTACGTGGAGGGAGCCACATAGCGCGCAATTACCCACAGAAGGGCAAGCTGGCTACTATAGACAAGGAGTCTGACGAGGAGCCAGAGTCAAGGGCAGCAAAGCTTGGGTCGTTGGTGCTCAATCTTGTCAAGAGTAAGGGGAGCCGCAAGCCAAAGGGCTTAATGTTTGCGGATCAGATGGTTACGAGTCAGAAGGTGAGCACACTGGTGGACACAGGTGCCTCACATCTTTTTATTTCAGGTGATAGAGCTCGGAAGCTCGGACTAAAGGTGTAAAAAGGGACTGGTACCATCAAAATGGTAAACTCCAAGGAAGTTTCAGCCATTGGAGTAGCGCAGGGAGTGGAGTTACAGCTTGGAGACCAGAAAAGCAAGGAACGAGCGTGCGGGGATCAGCCCGATCCCCCTCTGTATATGCCTAAACCAACCCACGAAATGAGCATGCCGGTGCTCAGCCAACCGGATAAGTAGAATGCGTAAGCCGGGGATCGGCCCGGTCCCCCTCTGCATGTTACCAATCCCGCTGCCACAACCTTCGGTTCGGCTAGGGCTTAGACATGGAATGAACTCCCTATGCCTAAGCCAACCCACGAAATGGGCATGCGGGTGCTCAGTCGACCGGGAAGGCAGAATGTGCAAGCCAGGGATCGGCTTGGTCCCCCCTGCATGCTACCGATCCTGCTACCGTAACCCTCGATCTGGTCTAATCTTAGACTGGGAATGAACTCTGTATGCTTAGGCTGGGAATGAACTCTGTATGCCTAAGTCAACCCATGAAATGAGCGTACAGGCACTCAACCGACTAGAGAGGCCGGCCGAAGAGGTAGAATGCGTAAGCCGTGGATCGACCTGGTCCCCCCTGCATGCTACCGATCTAGCTACTAGTCCTACTACTGCAACCATTGGTCTGGTCCAATCTTAGACTAGGAATTAACTTCGTATGGTTAGACATGGAATGAACTCCCTATGCCTAAGCCAACCCACGAAACGTCGTGCGGGCGCTCAGCTGGTCAGAGAGGTAGAATGTGCAAGCCGGGTATCGACCCGATCCCCCTGCGTGCTGTCGATCCTACTGCCACAACCCTCGATCCTACTGCCACAACCCTTCGTATGCCTAAGTCAACCCACGAAACGAGCATGCAGGCGCTCAGCTGACCAGAGAGGCAGGATACGCAAGCCGGGGATCGAACGGGTGGTAGGTGGGTTCAAGCACATCTTCATATTTTTGCCATGCCAATGCCATTTTTATGCCTTGTAAATTCATACAATGGTCCCCTAAGCCTTCATGTGAAGTTTCGTCGCAAGACGACCCGTTTTTTATTTTTCACGATCTTTGAAACTTTTTTATGGTTCAAGATTTTTTAAAATTTTTTTAGAAAGAGTTTTGTCCCTAAAATTGGTAGAGGTGATCCTTTTATTTTTGTTGGCATGCACAAAAACATTCAGCTAAAAACTCGAAGTGGAGAAGATTTTGTGATCGTTTGAAAAATGTGTCCCCATTTCAGACACTTTAATGGCTACTGGGAGCAAACCTATAAAATCTCAAATGCTCTTTAAGGCGGTGATCTTAGATTGGGAATGAACTTAGTATGCTTAGACATGGAATGAACTCCGTATGACTAAGCCAACCCATGAAACGAGCGTGCGGGCGCTCAACCTGTTAGAGAGGTAGAATACGTAAGCCAGGGATCGGCCTGGTCCCCCTCTGCGTGCTGTCGGTCCTGCTGCCACAACCCTCAGTCTGGCTGGGGCTTAGACATGGAATGAACTCTGAATGCCAAAGCCAACCCATGAAATAGGTGTGCAGGCGCTTAGCCGGTCAGAGAGGCAGAATGTGTAAGCTGGGGATCGACCCGGTCTCCCCTGCGTGCTGCCAATCCTGCTGTTGGTCCTGCTACCGTAACCCTCGATCCGGTTTGATCTTAGACTGGGAATGAACTCCATATGCTTACACAAGGAATAAACTCCGTATGCCTAAGCCAACCCACGAAACAAGCGTACGGGCGCTCAACGGGCCGGAGAGGCAGAATGTGCAAGCCGGGGACCGATCCGGTCCCCACCTGCATGCTGTCAATCCTGCTACCACAACCCTCGGTCTGATCCGATCTTAGACTGGGAATGAACTCTGTATGCGTAAGTCAACCCACGAAATGAGCGTTCGGGTGCTGAGCCATCGGAGAGGTATAATGTGCAAGCCGGGGATCGACCCGGCCCCCCTCTACGTGCTGTCTGTCCCGCTACCACAACCCTCAATTTGGCTGGAGCTTAGACATTTAATGAACTCCCTATGCCTAAGCCAACACATGAAACAAGCGTGCAGGCGCTTAGCCGACCGAAAAGGCAAAATGCGCAAGCCAGGGATCGGCCCGATCCCCCTTGCGTGCTGCCATTCCTGCTGCCGCAACCCTTGGTCTGGTCCGATCTTAGACTGGGAATGAACTCCATACGCTTAGACTGGGGATGAACTTCGTATGGCTAAGTCAACCCATGAAATGAGCGTGCAGGTGCTCAGACAGCCAGAGAGGTAGAATGCGTAAGTCGAGGACTGACCCGGTCCCCCTCTACGTACTGCCAGTCCTGCTGCCACAACCCTCAGTTCGACTAGGGCCTAAACATGGAATGAACTCCCTATGCCTAAGCCAACCGATGAAATGGGCGTGCGGGTGCTTAGCCGGCCGGAGAGGTAGAATGTGCAAGCCGGGGATAGGCTCGGTCCCCCCTGTGTGTTATCGAACCTGCTGCCGCAACCCTCGATCCGATCCGATCTTAGACTGGGAATGAACTCCATATGCTTAGACTGGGGATGAACTCCGTATGCCTAAGTCAACCCACGAAATGAGCATGCGGGCGCTCAACCGACTGGAGAGGCAGAATGCACGAGCAGGGGATGAGCTCGATCCCCCCTGCATGCTATCGATCCTGCTACTGGTCCTGTTACCACAACCCTTAGTCCGGCCCGATCTTAGACTGGGAATGAACTCCGTATGCTTAGACATGGAATGAACTCCGTATGCCTAAGCCAACCCACGAAAAGAGTGTGCAAGTGCTCAACCGATCGGAGAGGCAGAATGCACAAGCCGGGGACCGGCCTGATCCCTTCCTGCATGCTGTCGATCCTGCTGCTGCAACCCTTGATCCGATCCATTCTGAGACTGGGGATGAACTCTGTATGCTTAGACTGGGGATGAACTCTGTATGCCTAAATCAACCCATGAAACATGCTTGCGGGCATTCAGCCCGTCGGAGAGGCCGACTAAAGAGGCATAATACGCAAGCCGAGGATCAGCTCGATCCCCTTCTGCATGCTACCGATCCTACTGCCGGTCTTGCTACCACAACCCTCGGTCCGACTGGGGCTTAGACATGGAATGAACTCCGTATGCCTAAGCCAACCCACGAAAAGAGTGTGCAGGCACTCAGCCAGTCGGAGAGGTAGAATGCGCAAGCCAGATAGGCCCGATCCCCCCTGTGTGCTACCAATCTTCCTGCTAGTCCTACTGCCGTAACCCTCAGTCCAGTCCAATCTTAAATTAGGAATGAACTCCGTATGCTTATACATGGAATGAACTTCGTATGCCTAAGCCAACCTATGAAACGAGCGTGCGGGTGCTCAGCCAACCGGAGAGGCAGAATGCGTAAGTCGGGGATCGGACCGGCCTCTTCTGCGTGCTGTTGGTCCCGCTGCCACAACCCTAGGTCTGACTGGGGTTTAGACGTGGAATGAACTCCCTATGCCTAAGCCAACCCATGAAACGGGCATGCAGGCGCTCAGTTGGCCGGTCCCCCTACGTGCTTCGATCCTATTATCGTAACCCTCGATTTGATTCGATCTTAGACTGGGAATAAACTCTGAATGCTTAGACTAGGGATGAACTCCGTATGCCTAAGCCAACCCATGAAACGAACTTGCGGGCGCTCAGTCGGCCGGAGAGGCAGGTCAGAGAGGTAGAATGCGCAAGCCGGGGATCAACTTGGTCCTGCCCTATGTGCTGCCAATCCTGCTACTGGTCCTGCTGTCGTAACCCTTGGTCCGATCCGATCTTAAACTGGGAATGAACTTCGTATGCTTAGACATAGAATGAACTCTGTATGCCTAAGCCATCCCACAAAATGAGCGTACGGGTGCTCAGCCAGTCAGAGCGGCAGAATGCGCAAGTCGAGGACTGGCCCAATCCCCCCTGCGTGCTATTGATCCTGCTACCGCAACCCTCGTTCTAGTCCGATCTTAGATTGGGAATGAACTCCGTATGCCTAAGTCAACCCATGAAACGAGTGTTCGGGCGCTGAGCTGACCGGAGGGCATAATACGGAAGCCGAGGATCGGTCAGGTCCCCTTCTGCGTGTTGCCGGTCCCGCTACCACAACTCTCGATCTGGCTGGGGTTTAGACATGGAATGAACTCCCTATGCCTAAGCCAACCCATGAAACGAGTGTACGGGTGCTCAGCCGACTGGAGAGGCAGAATGCACAAGCCAGGGACCGGCCTGATCCCCCCTACGTGCTGCCGATCCTACTGCCGCAACCCTCAGTTCGATTCGATCTTAGACTAGGAATGAACTCCATATGCTTAGACTGGGGGTGAACTCCGTATGCCTAAGTCAACCCATGGAACGAGCGTGCGGGTGTTCAGCTGGCCGGAGAGGCCGGTCGGAGAGGTATAATGCATAAGCTGAAGATCAGCCCGGTCCCCCTTTGCATGCTGTCCATCCCGCTGTCGGTCTTGCTGCCACAAACCTCAGTCCGACTGGGGGTTAGACATGGAATGAACTCTGTATGCCTAAGCCAACCCATGAAACGAGGGTACAGACGCTTAGTCGATCGGAGAGGCAGAATGCGCAAGTCGAAGATGGGCCCGATCCCCCTGCGTGTTGCTGATCTCGCTGCTGGTCCTGCTACCTTAACCCTCGGTCCGGTCCGATCTTAGATTGGGAATGAACTCCGTATGCTTAGACATGGAATGAAGTCCGTATGCCTAAGCCAACCTACGAAACGAGTGTGTGGGCGCTCAGCCGGTCGAAAAGGTAGAATGCGTCAGTCGGGGACCGACTCGATCCCCCCAGCATGCTGCTGATCCTGTTGCCACAACCCTTGGTCCGGTCCGATCTTAGACTGGGAATGAACTCTGTATGGTGAAGTCAACCCATGAAATGAGCGTTCGGGCACTGAGCCGATCGGAGAGGCATAATGCGCAAGCCAGGGTTCGGCTCAATCCCCCTCTGTGTGCTGCTGGTCCCACTACCACAACCCTCGATCTGACTAGGGCTTAGACATGGAATGAACTCCTTATTCCTAAGCCAACCCATGAAACGGGCGTGCGGAAGCTCAGCCGGTCGGAGAGGCAGAATGTGCAAGTCAAGGATCAACCTAATCCCCCCTGCGTACTGCGATCCTACTGTCACAGCCCTCGGTCTGGTCCAATCTTAGACTGGGAATGAAGTCCGTATGCTTACATTGGGGATGAACTCCGTATGCCTAAGTCAACCCATGAAACGAGCATACGGATGCTCAGCCGATCAGAGAGGCATAATGTGCAAGCCGGGGATCAGCCTGGTCCCCCTCTACGTGCTGCCGATCTCGTTGCCGGTCCTACTGCCACAACCCTCGGTCCGACTGGGGCTTAGACATGGAATGAACTCTGTATGCCTAAGCCAACCCACGAAACAAGAGTACGGGCACTGAGCCGGCTAGAGAGGCATAATGCGCAAGTCGGGGATCGGCTTGATCCTCCTCTGCATGCTGTCGGTCTCGCTGCCACAACCCTCGGTCCGACTGGGGCTGAGACATGGAATGAACTCCCTATGCCTAAGCCAACCCATGACATGGGCGTGCGGGCACTCAACCGGCTGGAAAGGCAGAATGTGCAAGTCGGGGATCAGCCTGGTCCCCCCCTACGTGCTGTCGATCATGCTTAGACATGGAATGAACTCCATATGCTTAGACATGGAATGAACTCCGTATGCCTAAGCCAACCCACGAAACGAGCGTGCGGGCACTCAGCCGACCGGAAAGGCAGAATGCACAAGTCGGGGATCGACTCGATCCCCCCCTGCGTACTGTCGATCCTGCTATCGTAACCCTCAATCTGGTCTGATCTTAGACTAGGAATGAACTTTGTATGCCTACGTGAATCCTCGAAACGAGCGTTCGAGCGTTGAGTCGACCGAAGAGGCATAATACACATGCCGAGGATCGACTCGGTCCTCTTCTGCATGCTGTCGGTCCCGCTGCCATAACCCTCAGTTCCGCTAGGGCTTAGACATGGAATGAAATCCCTATGCCTAAGCGAACCCACAAAATGGGCGTACGGGCGCTCAACCAGTCGGAGAGGCAGAATGTATAAGCTGAGGATCGATCTGGTCCCCCCTGCATGCTGTCAATCCTGCTGTCACAACCCTCAATCTGGTTCGATCTTAGACTTGGAATGAACTATGTTGCTTAGACTGGGGATGAACTCCATATGCCTAAGTCAACCCATGAAACGAGCGTGCGGGCACTCAACCAGCTGGAGAGACATAATGCACAAGTCGGGGATCAGCCCGATCCCCCTCTGCATGCTACCGATCCCGCTGTCGGTCCTGCTGCCACAACCTTCAATCCAGTTGGGGCTTAGACATGGAATGAATTCGGTATGCCTAAGCCAACCCACGAAATAAGTGTACAGGCGCCCAGCCAGCCGGAGAGGCAGAATACGCAAGTCGGGGATTGGTCCGATCCCCCCTGCGTGCTGTCGATCTTGCTACTGGTCACTGTCAAAACCGTCGGTCCAGTCTAATCTTAGACTGCGAATGAACTCTGTATGGTTAGACATGGAATGAACTCCGTATACCTAAGCCAACCCATGAAACGAGCATTTAGGCACTCAGCCGGTCGAAGAGGCAAAATGTACAAGCCGGGGACCAACCCGATCCCCCCTGTGTGCTGTCAATCCTGCTGCTACAACCCTCATTTCGATCCAATCTTGGAATGGGAATGCACTTCGTATGCCTAAGTCAACCCACGAAATGAGCGTTCGGGCACTAAGCCGGCTGGAGAGGCATAATGCGTAAGCCGAGGATCGGCCCGATCCTCCTCTGCGTGCTGTCGGTCTTGCTACCACAACCCTCGTCGAGCTGGGGCTTAGACATGGAATGAACTCCCTATGCTTAAGCCAACCCATGAAACGGGCATATGGGCATTCAGCCGACCGGAGAGGCAGAATGCGTAAGCCGGGGATCGACCCGATCCCCACTTCGTGCTACCGATCCTACTGTTGCAACCCTCAGTCCAGTTCGATCTTAGACTGGGAATGAACTCCGTATGCTTAGACTGGAGATGAACTTCGTATGCCTAAGTCAACCCATGAAACGAGTGTGCGGACGCTCAGCCGACCAGAGAGGCAGGATGCGCAAGCCGAGGATTGAATGGGTGGTAGTTGGGTTCAAGCACATCTTCATATTTCTGTCATGCCAATGCCATTTTTATGGCTTGTAAATTCATACAATGGTCCCCTAGGCCTTCATGTGAAGTTTCGTGGCAAGACGACCCATTTTCTATTTTTCACAGTTTTTGAAACTTTTTGCGGTTTGGGATTTTTTAAAATTTTTTTAGATAACGTTTTGTCCCAAATTTTGGTAGAGGTGATCCTTGTATTTTTGTTGGCATGCACAAAACAATTCAGCTAAAAACTCGAAGTGGAGAAGATTTTGTGACCGTTTGAAAAAAATGTCTCCATTTCAGACACTTTAATGGCTACTGGCAGCAAACTTATAAAATCTCAAATGCTCTTTAAGTGGGTGTGAGTTCTTGAGGTTTGATGAGGGATAGGGGGCCAATATAAGGGCCAAGTACCAGCACCCATCGCACATCATGTGCGCACACCCCCCCGACCCCCTCAATCGCCAAAACCCCCAATGCCGCTGGTTAAGCTCTCCGACGATGGTGCCCCGAGCGAAAAAAAATGTTGCACCAGCAAATACCCGAGCCCAGCATGTGCAAGCCACGAACTGCATATGCTTAGACTGGTGATCCTCCCTTCGTGCTATCGATTCTACTGCCACAACCCTTAGTCCGATCTGATCTTAGACTGGGAATGAACTTCGTATGCTTAGACTGGGGATAAACTCCGTATGCCTAAGTCAACCCATGAAACAAGCGTGCGGGTGCTCAACCGGTCGAAGAGGCATAATGTGCAAGCCAGGGATCAACCCGGGCCCCCTCTGCGTGCTGTCGATCTCGCTGCCGATCCTGCTGCCACAACCCTCGGTCCGACAGGGGCTTAGACATGGAATGAACTCCGTTTGCCTAAGCCAACCCATGAAACGAGCGTGCGGGCGCTCAGCCAGCCAGAGTGGCAGAATGCCCAAGCTGGGGATCGACCCGATCCCCCCTGCGTGTTATCAATATTGCTACCGCAACACTCGGTCCGGTCCAATCTTATACTGGGAATGAACTCCGTATGCCTAAGTCAACCCACAAAATGAGTGTTCGGGCACCGAGCCGATCGGAGAGGCATAACGCGTAAGCCAAGGATCAGCTTGGTCCCCCTCTACGTGCTGCCGGTCCTACTGCCACAACCCTCGGTCTGGTTGGGGCTTAGACATGGAATGAACTCCCTAAGCCTAAGCCAACCCATGAAATGGGTGTGTGGGCGCTCAGCCGGTCGGAGAGGCAGAATACGCAAGCCGGGGATCGACTCGATCCCCCTTCGTGCTACCGATCCTGCTATCGTAACCCTTGATTTGATTCGATCTTAGACTGGGAATGAACTCCGTAAGCTTAGACTGGGGATGAACTTCGTATGCCTAAGTCAACCCACAAAACGAACGTGTGGGCGGTCAGAGAGGCAGAATGTGCAAACTAGGGATCAACTTGGTCCCCCCTACGTCCTGCCGATCTTGCTACTGGTCCTGCTATCGTAACCCTCGGTCCAGTTTGATCTTAGACTAGGAATGAACTCTGTATGCTTAGACAAGGAATGAACTCCGTATGCCTAAGCCAACCCATGAAACTAGCGTACGGGCACAAGTCGGGGATCGTCTCGGTCCCCCTAGCGTGCTGTCGATCCTACTGTCGCAACCCTCGATCCGATCTAATCTTAGAGTGGGAATGAACTCTGTATGCCTAAGTCAACCCACGAAACGAGCGTTCGGGCGCTGAGCCAATCGGAGACGGATAATACGTGAGCCGGGGATCGGCCCCCCTCTGCATGCTACCAATCCTGCTATCGGTCCTGCTGCCACAACCCTCGATCCGATTGGGGCTTAGACATGGAATGAAACTCTGTATTACTAAGCCAACCGACGAAACGAGTGTGCAGGCTCTGAGCCGACCAGAGAGGGAGAATGCGCAAGCCGGGGATCGACCCGATCCCCCTCTACGTGCTGCTGGTCCCGCTGCCACAACCCTCGGTCTAGCTGGGGCTTAGACATGGAATGAACTCCCTATGCCTTAGCCAACCCATGAAACGGTTGTACGGGTGCTCAACCGGTCGGAGACGTAGAATGCGTAAGTCGGGGATCGGCCTGATCCCCCCTGCGTGCTACCGATCCTGCTGTCGCAACCCTCAGTCCAGTTCGATCTTAGACTGGGAATGAACTCCGTATGCTTAGTCTGGGGATGAACTCCGTATGCCTAAGTCAACCCACGAAACGAGCATGCGGGTGCTCAACCAGTCGGAGAGGCATAATACGCAAGCCGAGGATCAGCTCGGTCCCCCTCTGCATGCTATCGATCCCACTGTCGGTCCTACTGCCACAACCCTCTGTCTGGTTGGGGCTTAGACATGGAATGAACTCTGTATTCCTAAGCCAACCGAGGACACGAGCGTGCAGGCTCTGAATTGACCAGAGAGGCAAAATGCGAAAGCCGGGGATCGACCCGGTCCCCCCCTGCATGTTGCCGATCCTGTTACTGGTCCTGCTATCAAAACCCTCGGTCCGGTCCGATCTTAGACTGGGAATGAACTCCGTATGCTTAGACATGGAATGAACTCTGCATGCCTAAGCCTACCCACAAAACGAGCGTTTAGGCACTCAGCCGATCGGAGAGGCAAAATGTACAAGCCGGGGACCTGCCTGGTTTGCCATGCATGCTGTCAATCCTGCTACCGCAACCATCGTTCCGAACCAATCTTAGACTGGGAATGAACTCCGTATGCCTAAGTCAACCCACGAAATGAGCGTGCGGGCACTGAGCCAGTTGGAGAGGCATAATGCACAAGCCGGGGATCGGCTCGATCTTCCTCTGCGTGCTATCGGTCCAACTGCCACAACCCTCAGTCTGGCTAGGGCTTAGACATGGAATGAACTCCCTATGCCTAAGACAACCCATGAAATGGGCGTGCGGGCGCTCAACCGGCCGGAGAGGCAAAATGCGCAAGCCGGGGATCGGCCCGATCCACCCTGCGTGGTGCCGATCCTACTGTCGCAAGCCCCGATCCTGTCTGATCTTAGACTGGGAATGAACTTCGTATGCTTAGACTGGGGATGAACTCCATATGCCTAAGTTAACCCATGAAATGAGCGTGCGGACGCTTAGTCGACCAGAGAGGCAGGAAGCGCAAGCCGGGGATCGAACGGGTGGTAGGTGGGTTCAAGCACATATTCATATTTCTACCCTGCCAATGCCATTTTTATGGCCTGTAAATTCATACAATGGTCCCCTATGCCTTCATGTGAAGTTTCATGCTAAGACGACCCATTTTTCATTTTTCACGATTTTCAAAACTTTTTGCGGTTCGGGATTTTTAAAAATTTTTTTAGAAAGAGTTTTGTCCCCAAATTTGGTAAAGGTGATCCTTTTATTTTTTTTGGCATGCACAAAAATATTCAGCTGAAAACTCGAAGTGGAGAAGATTTTGTGACCGTTTGAAAAAAGTGTCTCCATTTTAGACACTTTAATGGCTACTGGCAGCAAACCTATAAAATCTCAAATGCTCTTTAAGGGGGTGTGTGAGTTCTCGTGGTTTGATGAGAGATAGGGGGCCAATATAAGGGCCAAGTACCAGCACCCATCACACATCGTGTGTGCACACCCCCCGACCCCCCCAATCGCCGGAACCCCCAATGCCTTCGGTTAGGCTCTCCGATGATGCTCCGACGATGGTGCCCCGGGCAAAAAACATTACGGCACCACCACATGCCTGAGCCCAGCATGTGCACCGTGGCTTAAACTCTTAGACTGGGAATGAACTTCGTAAGCTTAGACATGGAATGAACTCTGTATGCCTAAGCCAACCCATGAATGAGTGTGCGGGCGCTCTGCCGGTCGGAGAGGCAGAATGCGCAAGCCGGGGATCAGCCCGATCCCCCTCTGCGTGCTACCGGTCTCATTGCCACAGCCCTCGGTCCGGTTGGGGCTTAGACATGGAATGAATTCCCTATGCCTAAGCCAACCCATGAAATGGGCATGCGGCCGCTCAGCCGACCGGAGAGGTAGAATGCGCAAGCTGGGGATCGGCTCAGTCCCCCTTGCGTGCTACCGATCCTACTGCCGGAACCCTCGGCCTGGTTCAATCTTAGATTGGGAATGAACTCCATATGCTTAGACTGGGGATGAACTCCGTATGCCTAAGTCAACCCACGAAACGAGCGTGCGGGCGCTCAGCAGGTCGGAGAGGCAGAATACACAAGCCGGGGATCGACTCGATCCCCCCTGCGTGCTGTCGATCCTGCTGCTGGTCTTGCTATCGTAAGCCTTGGTCCGATCCGATTTTAGACTGGGAATGAACTCCGTATGCTTAGACATGGAATGAACTCCGTATGCCTAAGCCAACCCATGAAACAAGCGTACGGGCACTCAGTCGGTCGGAGAGGCAAAATGGGCAAGCCGGGGACTGGCTCGATCCCCCTTGCGTGCTATCGATACTGTTGCCATAACCCTCGATCCGGTCCGATCTTAGACTGGAATGAACTCCGTATGCCTAAGTCAACCCATGAAATGAGCGCTCGGGCATTGAGCCGACCGGAGAGGCATAATGCACAAGCCGGGGATCGGCCCGGTCCCCCTCTGGGTGCTATCGGTCCCGCTGCCACAACCCTCGATCCAGCTGGGACTTAGACATGGAATGAACTCCCCATGCCGAAGCCAACCCAGAAAATGGGCGTGCGGGCACTCAACCGGCCGGAGAGGCAAAATGCGCAAGTCGGGGATCGACCTGATCCCCCCTGCGTGCTATCGATCTTGCTGCCGTAACTCTCGATCCGATCCGATCTTAGACTGGGAATGAACTCCATATGCTTAGACTGGGATGAACTCCATACGCCTAAGTCAACGCAAGAAATGAGCATGCGGGCACTCAGCCGGCTGGAAAGGTCGATCGGAGAGGCATAATGCAGAAGTTGGGGATCAACCTGATCCCCCTCTGTGTGCTGCTGATCTCGCTACCGGTCCTGCTGCCACAACCTTCGATCCGACTGGGGCTTAGACATGGAATGAACTCCGTATGTCTAAGCCAACCTACGAAACGTGCATGCGGGCACTCAACTGGTCGAAGAGGCAGAATGTGCAAGCCGGGGATCAACCTAGTCCCCCCTACGTGCTATCGATCCTGCTGCTGGTCCTATTACCGTAACCCTCAGTCTGGTTCAATCTTAGATTGGAATGAACTCCGTATGCCTAAGCCAACCCACGAAATGAACGTACGGGCGCTCAACCGACAGGAGAGGCAGAATGCACAAGTCAAGGATTGGCCTGATCCCCCCTGCATGCTGTCGATCCTCCTACCGCAACCCTCGGTCCAGTCTGATCTTAGATTGGGAATGAACTCTGTATGCCTAAGTCAACCCATAAAATGAGCGTGCGGGCGCTAAGCCGGCCGGAGAGGCATAATGCACAAGTCAGGGATTGGCCCGATCCTCTTCTACGTGCTGTTGGTCCCGCTGCCACAACCCTCGGTCCGGCTGGGGCTTAGACTTGAAATGAACTCCCTATGCCTAAGCCAACCCATGAAACGGGTGCGCGGGCACTTAGCCAATCGGAGAGGCAGAATGTGCAAGCCAGGGATTGACCTGGTCCCCCTTGCGTGCTGCCGATCCTACTGCCGCAACCCTCGGTCGGGTCCAATCTTAGACTGGGAATGAACTCTGTATGCTTAGGCTGGGGATGAACTTCGTATGCCTAAGTCAACCAACGAAACGAGCGTACAGATGCTCAACCGAACAGAGAGGTAAGATGTGGCAGCCGGGGATCGAATGGGCAGGATACGACCCGGTCTCCCCTACGCGCTATCGATCCTGCTGCTGGTCCTACTACCGTAACCCTCGGTCTGGTCCGATCTTAGACTAGGAATGAACTTCATATGCTTAGACATGGAATGAACTCCGTATGCATAAGCCAACCCATGAAATGAGGGTGTGGGTGCTCAACCGACCAGAGAGGCGAAATGTATAAGCCGAGAACCGACCCGGTTCACCCTTGCGTGCTGTCAATCCTGCTATCACAACCCTCAGTCTGGTTTGATCTTAGACTAGGAATGAACTCAATATGCCAAAGTCAACCCACGAAATGAGCATTCGGGTGCTGAGTCGATCGGAGAGGTAAAATGCGCAAGCCAGAGATCAACTTGGTCCCCTTCTACAGGCTACCGATCCCGCTGCCACAACCCTTGGTCTGACTGAAGCTTAGACATGGAATGAACTCCCTATGCCTAAGCCAACCCATGAAACAAACGTGCGGGCGCTCATTCGATCGGAGAGGCAGGATGCGTAAGTCGGAGATCGGCTCAGTCCCTCCTGCGTGCTGTCGATCCTGCTGTCGCAACCTTCGGTCCTGTCTGACCTTAGACTAGAAATGAACTCCGTATGCTCAGACTGGGGATGAACTCTGTATGCCTAAGTCAACCCATGAAATGAGCATATGAGCGCTCATCCAGCCAGAGAGGCAGGTTGAAGAGGTATAATGTGCAAGTCAGGGATAAGCCCGATCCCCTCTACGTGATGCCGATCCCACTGCCAGTCCTGCTGCCACAACCCTCTGTCCGGCTAGGGCTTAGACATGGAATGAACTCCGTATGCCTAAGCCAACCCACGAAACAAGTGTGCATGCGCTCAGTCGGCCGGAGAGGCAAAACACGCAAGCCGGGGATCGGTTCGGTCCCCCCTGCCTGCTGCCAATCCTGTTGCTGGTCCTATTGCCACAACCTTCGATCCGGTTTGATCTTATACTGGGAATGAACTTCATATGCTTAGACATGAAATGAACTCCATATGCCTAAGCCAACCCACGAAATGAGCGTACGGGTGCTCAGCCAGCTGGAGAGGCAGAATGTGCAAGTCGGGGACCGTCCCGGTCCCCCCTACGTGCGATCGATCCTGCTATCACAATCCTCGGTTCGGCCCGATCTTAGACTGGGAATGAACTCTGTATGCCTAAGTCAACCCACGAAACGAGCGTGTGGTCGCTGAGCCGACCGAAGAGTTATAATGCGTAAGTCGAAGATCGGCCCGATCCCCCTCTGCGTGCTATCGGTCCCGCTGCCACAACCCTTGATTCGGCTGGGGCTTAGACATGGAATGAACTCCCTATGCCTGAGCCGGCCGGAGAGGCAGAATGCAGAAGTCGGGGATCGGCCCGGTCCCCCCTGCATGCTGCCGATCCTGCTGCTGGTCTTGCTATCGAAACCCTCGGTCCGGTTCGATCTTAGACTGGGAATGAACTTCGTATGCTTAGACATGGAATGAACTCTGCATGCCTAAGCCAACCCACGAAACGAGCATTTAGGCACTCAGCCGACCGGAGAGGCAAAATGTACAAGCCCGGGACCGACCTGGTCTGCCCTGCATGCTGTCAATCTGGCGGCCGCAACCCTCATTCTGATCCAATCTTAGACTGGGAATGAACTCCATATGCCTAAGTCAACCCACGAAATGAGCGTACGGGCACTGAGCCGGCTGGAGAGGCATAATGAGCAAGCCGAGGATCGGCCCAATCTTCCTCTGCGTGCTGTCGGTCCCGTTGCCACAACCCTCAGTCTGGCTAGGGCTGAGACATGGAATGAACTCCCTATGCCTAAGACAATGCATGAAATGGGCGTGCAGGCGCTCAACCGGCTAGAGAGGCAAAATGCGTAAGCCGGGGATCGGCTCAATCCCCCCTGCGTGCTGCCGATCCTACGTCGCAACCCTCGATCCGGTCTGATCTTAGACTGGGAATGAACTTCATATGCTTAGACTGGGGATGAACTCCATATGCCTAAGTTAACCCATGAAACGAGCGTGCGGACGCTCAGTCGACCAGAGAGGCAGGAAGCGCAAGCCGAGGATCGAACGGGTGGTAGGTGGGTTCAGGCACATCTTCATATTTCTACCATGCCAATGCTATTTTTATGGCTTGTAAATTCATACAATGGTCCCTTACACATTCATGTGAAGTTTCATGGCAAGACGACCTGTTTTCTATTTTTCATGATTTTTGAAACTTTTTACGGTTCGAGATTTTTTAAAATTTTTTTAGGAAGAGTTTTGTCCCCAAATTTGTTAGAGGTGATCCTTGTATTTTTGTTGGCATGCACAAAAACATTCATCTAAAAACTCGAGGTGGAGAAGATTTTGTGACTGTTTGAAAAACGTGTCCCCATTTCAGACACTTTAATGGCTACTGGCAGTAAACATTATGTGCACACACCCCCCGACCCCCCCAATCGCCGGAACCCCCAATGCCGTCGGTTAGGCTCTCCGACGATGATCCTGTGATGGTGCCCTAGGAAAAAAAATGCAGCACCAGCACATGCCCGAGCCCAACATGTGCACCGTGGCTCAAACTCTTAGACTGGGAATGAACTCTGTATGCTTAGACAAGGAATGAACTTCGTATGCCTAAGCCAACCCACGAAACGAACGTGCGGGCGCTCAGCCGGTCGGAGAGGTAGAATGCGCAAGCCAGGAAATGGCCCAATCCCTCTTTGTATGCTACCGGTCCCGCTTCCACAACCCTTGGTCCGATTGGGGCTTAGACATGGAATGAACTCCCTATGCCTAAGCCAACCCACGAAACAGGTGTGCGGGCGCTCAGCCGGTCGGAGAGGTAGAATGCGTAAGTCGGGGATCGTTTTGATCCTCGATGCATGCTATCGATCCTGCTACTGTAACCCTTGGTCTGGTTCAATCTCAGACTGGGAATGAACTCCGTATGCTTAGACTGGGGATGAACTCCGTATGCCTAAGTGAACTTACAAAACGAGCATGTGGGCATTTAACAGGGCGGAAAGGCAGAATGCACAAGCCGAGGATCAGCCTGGTCCCCCTTACGTGTTGTCGATCCTGCTGCTGGTCCTGCTACCACGACCCTCGGTCCGACTGGGGCTTAGACATGGAATGAACTCTGTATGCCTAAACCAACCCACGAAATGAGCGTGCAGGTGCTCAGCCATTCGGAGAGGCAGAATGTGTAAGCCGAGGATCGACCTGATACCCCCTACGTGCTGTCGATCCTGCTGTTGCAACCCTCGGTCCGATTTGATCTTAGACTGGGAATGAACTTCGTATGACTAAGTCAACCCACGAAATGAGCGTTCGGGTGTTGAGCCGGTCGGATAGGCATAATGCGCAACCTGGGGATCGACCCGATCCCCCTCTGTGTGCTGATGATCCCACTACCACAACCCTCAGTCCGGCTGGGGCTTGGACATGGAATGATCTCCATATGCCTAAGCCAACCCATGAAACGAGCGTGCGGGCACTCAGCCGGCCAGAGAGGTAGAATGCACAAGCCGGGGATCAGCCCAGTCCCCCCAATGTGCTACCGATCCTACTGTCGCAACCCTCGATCCGGTCTGATATTAGACTGGGAATGAACTCCATATGCTTAGATTGGGGATGAACTTCGTATGCCTAAGTCAACCCATGAAATGAGCGTGCGGGCACTCGGTCGGCCGGAGAGGCATAATCCGCAAGCTGGGGATCAGCTCGATCCCTTTTTGCGTGCTGTCGATCCCGCTACTGGTCCTACTACCACAACCCTCGGTCCAGCTAGGGCTTAGACATGGAATGAACTTCGTATGCCTAAGCCAACCCACGAAACAAGCCTGCAGATGCTCAGCCGATCGGAGAGGCAGAATGCGTAAGCTGGGGATCGACCCGATCCTCTCTGTGTGCTATCGATCCTGTTACTGGTCCTAGTGCCGTAACCTTCAGTCCAATCTGATCCTAGACTGGGAATGAACTTCGCATGCTTAGACATGGAATGAACTCTATATGCCTAAGCCAGCCCACAAAACAAGCATGTGGGCACTCAGCCGGTCGAAAAGGTAGAATGCACAAGCTGGGGACCAGCCCGATCCCCCCTGCGTGCTATCGATCCTTCTACCGTAACCCTCGGTCTGGTCTGATCTTAGACTAGGAATGAACTCCGTATGCCTAAGTCAACCCATGAAATGAGCGTGCGAGCATTGAGCCGGTAGAAGAGGCATAATGCGCAAGCCGAGGATCGGCCTGGTCCCCTTATGCGTGCTACCGGTCCCGCCTCGGTCCGACTGGGGCTTAGACGTGGAATGAACTCCCTATGCCTAAGCCAACCCATGAAACGGGTGTGCGGGCGCTCAGCCAGTCGGAGAGGCAGAATACACAAGCCGGGGATCGACTCGATCCCCCCTGCGTACTGTCGATCCTGCTGTCGCAACCCTCGGTCCAGTCTGATCTTAGACTGGGAATGAACTTCGTTTGCTTAGACTGAGGATGAACTTCGTACACCTAAGTCAACCCACGAAATGAGCGTGCGAGCACTCAGCCGACCAGAGAGGCAGGATGCGCAAGCCGGGGATCGAATGGGTGGTAGGCGGGTTTAAGCACATCTTCATATTTCTATCATGCCAATGCCATTTTTATGGCTTGTAAATTCATACAATGGTCCCCTAAGCCTTCATGTGAAGTTTCATGGCAAGACGACCTGTTTTCTATTTTTCATGATTTTTGAAACTTTTTACGGTTTGGGATTTTTTAAACTTTTTTTAGAAAGAGTTTTGTCCCCAAATTTGGTAGAGGTGATCCTTGTATTTTGGCATGCACAAAAAAATTCAGCTAAAAACTCGAAGTGGAGAAGATTTTGTGACCGTTTGAAAAAAGTGTCTCCATTTTAGACACTTTAATGGCTACTGGCAGCAAAACTATAAAATCTCAAATGCTTTTTAAGGGGGTGTGAGTTCTCGAGGTTTGATGAGGGATAGGGGGCCAATATAAAGGCCAAGTATCACACCCTGGGTGGGCACGCCAGGCAAATCAGGTGCACCAACTGGCGAGCCAGAGGTTGAGGCTCGCAGACCAGGCGTACTGGCGGGTATCTGTGCGCAAAGTCTAGCATACGAGTTCAAAACGCCCGCCCAACTTGCAGGCCAGCCCGTGAGACCAAGGCCTGGCATACAAGCTACCCGCACCACATCCAGAAGGGCCCAAGGTGCTGGACATGCAAGGGAAGCTTCTGGAAGCCGGCAGGATCAGCAGCAACATCCTAACAGATTTGGTTGACCCTAAAAATCCGGAGTTAGCATCCTGATTGATTGTAATCTGTATAATCCCATGATTTTAGCCTTTATTCCTAGGATATTGCCATTAAGTGTAAGCTGGAGCCTCAACTACAAATAGAGGGCTGCTCCTCCCTCTTTTGTACACCATCAAACACTTCTGTTTCAGTGAATACAAGAGCATTTCTAGAATTCTACCTTCTTATCCTGTTTCTCTTTAACTTGCGTAATCAGCTCTTCCTATTGTTCTAGTGCCTGTACGCTTGTGTTTTAGGCCGACTTAGGCATAAAGGAGGAGATTCCAAGCCTAAGGCCATACGATTTCTGAGTCTAAGGTCGGAGCCCGTGACAGTTGGTATCAGAGCAAGTTCGATTCTGTGTGTTTGTGTTGTGCAGGTTAGAAGAGATGGCATCCCAAAGTGACGTTGCTAACCAACAACTAGAGGCCCAGGAGCATGGGTGTGGAAGAGGGAGGAAAGCTAGTTCTAGAGATATCTGGTCTACCATGGACGGTAGGCTAACCAAGGTGGACGTGACCATGGACGATATGGGGGAGAAGCTTGAAGGGGTAGAGACTCACATTGCATCGCTAGACTCTATGGGTGAGGAGATCCAAAGCGAGCTGCAAGCTGCTCTCAACAAAGGCTTGGACGTGTTCACCCAAAAGAATCAGACCTTGGAGGCTGAAGTGCTGACCTTGCACGATGGCATGGAGGCCATGCGCCAGCGGATGGAGGAGCTTACTAGTGAGCTCGTTGCTTGCAAGACTACCATTGGGAATGGCTTGTTTGCTGGAGTGTCCAAGTCTAGATTGGATGTCCCCAAGCCTAAGGAGTTCAAGGGGACTAGGGTGGCCAAGGAAGTAGTTAACTACCTTTGGGGTATGGAGCAGTACTTCCAGGCCATGGGCATGCAAGACGAGGTGATAAAGGTAAGCACTGCTGTTATGTATCTCACTGATGTAGCCTTATTATGGTAGAGGCACAAGTGTGATGATGTCAGGCATGGGAGTGCCAAGATTGGAACCTGGACAGAGTTCCAAAAGGAGTTCAGAGAACAATTTTACCTGGAGTATGTCGATGATGAGGTACGAGCAAAGTTGCACAGGCTGAGCCAGCAAGGGGACATAAGGGAGTATGTCTAGAAATTCTCTGAACTGATGCTACAGATCTCGAATCTAGGTGAAAAGGACACCTTATTTGCTTTCATGGATGGGTTGAAGCTGTGGGCGAAGCAAGAGCTACAAAAGAGAGGAGTTCATGACATGGCTAAAGCCATGACTACTACCGAGGCCTTGATAGAGTTCAAGCCTCTGAACAAGTTCAAGTCTACCAAGCCCAAGGGTAAGGGCAGGGACAATGGGGACCGAAAGAAGCAATCCAAGGGGAAGGACCATGATCGAGAGTCCAAGGATAGAGACCGAGACCATTCAACCAAGGATGATGAGAGGAAGCCACTAGCAGGCAAGTGGAAAGCAAAGGGGGATCGAGAGCCACTAGCATGCCACTAATGTGGAGGGAGCCACATAGCGAGTAATTGCCTGCAGAAGGGCAAGCTGGCTGTTGTAGACAAGGAGTCTGACGAGGAGCCAGAGTCAGGGGTAGCAAAGCTTGGGTCGTTAGTGCTCAATGCTGTCTAAAGTAAGAGGAGCCGCAAGCCAAAGGGCTTGATGTTTACAGATTTGATGGTTACGGGTCAGAAGGTGAGCACACTGGTGGACACAGGTGCCTCACAGCTTTTTATTTTAGGTGATAAAGCCCAGAAGCTCAGACTAAAGGTGCAGAAAGGGACTGGTACCATCAAAACGGTGAACTCCAATAAAGTTCCAACCATTGGAGTAGCACGGGGAGTGGAGTTACAGCTTGGAGATTAGAAAGGCAAGGAGACCATTAAGGTAATATCCCTTGATGACTATGAGTTTCTGATTGGGTTGGATTTTCTTGTTCGAATTAATGCCCTCCTTGTGCCTTTTACCGATTGTGTTTGCATCTTGGATGCACGGTGCCAATGCCTAGAGCCATTGAGGAGAGGGTCTGGAGTTGGGTCACGGGTGGTGTCAACCATCCAATTTGCCAAGGTGGTAAGCAGACAAGAAGACACCTGCTTGGCAGCCCTAAAATATGATGAGCCAAGGGAGAAAGAGATCGAGTCACCCTTGGAGGTGCTAAAGGTGCTGAAGACCTTTAGTGATGTGATGCCCGTAAAGCTACCTAGCAAGCTACCACCTAAGAGGGAGGTGGACCATAAGATCGAGCTGGTGTCTGAGGCCAAGCCACCAGCTAGAGCCCCTTACCGAATGTCTCCACCAGAGTTGGAGGAGTTGAGGAAGCAGCTCAAAGAGTTAGTTGATGATGTCTTCATCAGGCCATCGAAGGCACCATATGGTGCACCGATTCTATTTCAGCGCAAGCATGATGGGTCGTTACGGCTGTGCATAGACTATCGGGCTTTGAACAAGCTGACCATTAAGAACAAGTACCCCATCCCACTCATTGCAGACTTGTTCGATCAACTTGGGAGCGCAAGGTGGTTCACCAAGCTGGATTTGAGGTCAGGCTACTATCAAGTCAGGATCACGGAGCGAGATGAGCCAAAGATAGCATGTGTCACTCGGTATGGTTTGTATGAGTTCTTGGTGATGCCTTTTGGACTCACGAACGCCCCAACAACATTTCTGCACCCTTATGAACAAGGTACTTCAGTCATTCCTTGATCGGTTTATTATGGTTTATTTAGATGACATTGTGATCTATAGCCAGACTTTGGAAGAGCATGTAGACCACTTGAGATAGGTGTTCGAGGTGTTGCGGGTGCACAAGTTGTTTGTCAAGAGGGAGAAGTGCTCATTCGCGTAGCAAGAGATCCCGTTCCTTAGCCAGATAGTGGGAAGTGGTAGGATACGCATGGATGAAGGCAAGATACACACTATTCTGGAGTGGCAACCGCCAGCCAAGGTCACTGAGTTGAGATCGTTCCTTGGGCTGGTCAACTACTATAGGCGCTTCATCAAAGGTCACTCAGCAATAGCCACGCCATTGACTGACTTGCTCAAGAAAGGGAAAGCATGGGAGTAGAGCGTAGGGTGCCAGGAAGCCTTTGACAGGTTGAAGCGGGCTGTGATCAAAGAGCCAGTCTTGGCCTTGCCAGACCATGCCAAGCTGTATGAAGTGCATACGGATGCATCAGACTTTGCCATAGGGGGCATGTTGATGCAAGAGGGATGTCCAGTCACGTTTGAGAGTAGGAAGCTGAACGAGATTGAGCGCAGTACATGGTCTAAGAGAAGGAGATGACTGTAGTGGTGCACTACTTGCACACTTGGCGCCATTACCTGTTGGGGTCGAGGTTCATGGTTAGGACGGACAATGTGGTGACCAGCTACTTCCAGACGTAGAAGAAGCTGTCCCTCAAACAGGCGAGATGGCAAGATTTTCTTGTAGAATTTGATTTCTAGATGGAGTACAAGCCGGGGTGGGCGAACCTAGTGGCAGATGCCCTGAGCAGGAAGGCTAACCTTGCTGCCATTAGCCAACCAGAGGGGTCACTGGTGCCGTGCATCAAGGAGGGACTTGCGCATGATCCTACAGCCAAGGCTTTGATGGAGTATGCCCAGCAAGGTAAGACTAGGCAATTTTGGTTGTAGGATGGCTTGCTGTACATCAGGGGCAGTAAACTATTTGTGCCGTAGCTCAGGAAGCTCCGCAAGGAAGTTTTGCAAGAATGCCATGATTCAAGGTAGGCTGGACACCCCGGAGTGAGCCGTACCTTGGCACTGATCAAGGATCGGTACTACTGGTCACACATGAGGGATGATGTGGAGGCCTATGTGAAGACTTGTCTTGTGTGCCAATTTAACAAGGTGGAGCTCAAGAAACCAGACGGTCTCTTAGAGCCATTGCCAGTGCCAGAGTGACCATGGGAGAGTGTTTCTCTGGACTTTATAGTTGGTCTACCCAAAGCAAAAGGTTTTGGAAACATCATGGTAGTGGTGGACAGGTTTTCCAAGTATGGAATCTTCATTCCAGCAACCAAGGAGTGCCCAATCGAGGAGGTAGCTTGATTGTTCCTAAAAAACATGGTTAAGTACTGGGGAGTGTCGAGGACCATTGTTAGTGATTGGGACGGGCATTTCACAGGTAGGTTCTGGATTGAGTTGTTCAAGCTATTGGGGTCAGACTTGAACTTTTCCACCAGCATGCATCCGTAGACCAATGGGCAGACAGAACGAGTGAATGGACTATTTGAGGTCTACCTCAGGCACTATGTGAGTGCCACACAAAGGGACTGGCCAAAGCTGCTAGATATTGCACAATTTTCTTACAACTTGCAAAGGAGTGAGGTAATGAACCAGAGCCCATTTGAGGTTGTGACAGGGCAACAACCACTAACACCCGGTTCGATTGCTACAGGTTATACAGGGTCAAATCCAGTAGCATACAAGTTTGCCAAGGCATGGCAGGAGCAAACTAACCTGGCCAGAGTTTGTCTACACAAGGTGGCCAAGAGGTCAAAGAAGTGGGCAGACCAGAATAGGCGAGACGTGCAGTTCTAGGTTGGAGACTTGGTGTTAGTGAAGCTGCATCCCATTGTGCGCCATAAGGGGCTAGACAAAGGCCTAGTCTGAAGGTATGAGGGACCTTTCTGAGTAGTCAAGAGGGTAGGCAAGGTTGCTTACAAGCTGGATATGCCACCCAAGCTGAGGGTACACCTGGTGTTCCATGTGAGCATGCTCAAGCCATTCCAAGAGGATGAAAGAGATCCAGGACGGGCAGAGTCAAATTGCACGCCATTGGGAGCAAGGGCCTCATATGAGAAGGAGGTCCACAGCATCATAGCTGACCGGAAGGTGAGACAGAAGAACTATCAGCCAAGACAAGAGTACTTGGTGAGCTGGAAGGGACTTCCAGACAGTGAGGTGAGCTGGGAACCAACAGATGACTTATGGTAGTTTGGGGACCAAAGCAGGCAGTACCATACAGAAGATGCAACGAGGGCATTGCACAATCAGGTGGGAGAGAATGTGATGCCCTGGGCGGGCGTGCTAGGCACATCAGGAGCACCAACAGGCGGGCCAGAGGTTAAGGCCCGCAGACTAGGCGTACTGGCAGGTATCTACGTGCAAAGCCTAGCAAACGAGTTTAGAACGCCCGCCCAACTTGCAGGCCAGCCCCTGAGACCAAGGCCTGGCATACAAGCTACCCGCACCACATCCAAAAGGGCCCAAGGTGCTGGACACGCAAGGGAAGTTTTTGGAAGCAGGCAGGATCAGCAATAGCATCTTGGCAGATTTGGTTGACCCTAAAAATCAGGAGTTAGCATCCTGATTGATTGTAATCTATATAATCCCATGATTTTAGCCTTTATTCTATAGATATTGCCATTAAGTGTAAGCTGGAGCCTCAACTATAAATACAGGGCTGCTTCTCCCTCATTTGTACACCATCAAACACTTCCGTTTTAGTAAATACAGGAGCATTTCCAGAATTTTACCTTCTTATCCTATTTCTCTTTAACTTGCATAATCAGCCCTTACCATTGTTCTAGTGCCTGTACGCTTGTGTTTTAGGCTGACTTAGGCATAAAAGAGGAGATTCCAAGCCTAAAGCCGCATGGTTTCTAAGTCTAAGGTCGGAGCCCATGACACAAGTACTAGCACCCATCACACATCATGTGCACACACCCTTCGACCCCCCCAATCGCTGAAACCCTTAATGCTTAGACTGAGGATGAACTTCATATGCTTAGACTGGGGATGAACTCTGTATGCCTAAGTCAACCCACGAAATGAGCGTGTGTGCACTCAACCGATCGGAGAGGCATAATGCGTAAGTCGAGGATCAGCTCGGTCCCCCTCTACGTGCTACCGATCCCATTACTGGTCTTGCTACCATAACCCTCGATCCAACTGGGGCTTAGACATGGAATGAACTCCGTATGCCTAAGCCAACCCAGGAAACGAGCGTGCAGGCATTCAGTCGACCGGAGAGGCAGAATACGTAAGCCGAGGATCGGCCCGATCCCTTCCTACGCGCTGTCGATCCTGCTGCCGCAACCCTCGGTTTGGTTTGATCTTAGACTGGAAATGAACTCCGTATGCCTAAGTCAACCCACGAAATGAGCGTGCGGGCGTTGAGCCGGCCAAAGAGGCATAATCGTAAGTCAGGGATCGGCCCGATCCACTTCTGCGTGTGATCGATCCCACTACCACAACCCTCAGTCTGGCTAGGGCTTAGACATGGAATGAACTCCCTATGCCTAAGCCAACCCACGAAACGGGCGTGTGGGTGCTCAGCCGACCGAAGAGGCAGAATGCGGAAGTCGGGGATCGACCCGATCCCCCCTACGTGCTACCGATCCTACTACCGTAACCCTCTGTCCGACTTGATCTTAGATTGGGAATGAACTCTGTATGCTTAGACCGGTGATGAACTCCATATGCCTAAGTCAACCCATGAAACGAGCGTGCGGGCGCTCAGCCAACCAGAGAGGTAGGATGCGTAAGCCGGGGATCGAACGGGTGGTAGGTGGGTTCAATAAAATCTTCATATTTCTGCCATGCCAATGCCATTTTTATGGCTTGTAAATTCATACAATGGTCACCTAAGCCTTCATGTGAAGTTTCGTGGCAAGATGACCCGTTTTCTATTTTTCACGATTTTTGAAACTTTTTACGATTCGGGATTTTTTAAAATTTTTTTAGAAAGAGTTTTGTCCCCAAATTTGGTAGAGATGATCCGTGAACTTTTTTTGGCATGCACAAAAAAATTCAGCAAAAAAATCAAAGTGGAGAAGATTTTCTGATCGTTTGAAAAAAGTGTCCCCGTTTCAGGCACTTTAATGGCTACTAGCAGCAAACCTATAAAATCTCAAATGCTCTTTAAGGGGGTGTGAGTTCTTGAGGTTTGATGAGGGATAGGGGGCCAATATAAGGGCCAAGTACCAGCACCCATCACACATCATGTGCGCACACCCCCGGCTTCCCAATCGTGGGAACCCCCAATGCTGCCGGCTAGGCTTTCCAGCGATGCTCCGGTGATGGTGCCCCGAGCGAAAAAAATATGGCACCAGCACATGCCCAAGCCCAGCATATGCACCGTGGCTCAAAATCTTAGACTGGGAATGAACTCCGTATGCTTAGACATGGAATGAACTTCGTATGCCTAAGCCAACCTACGAAACGAGCGTGTGGGCACTCAGTCGGTCGGAGAGGCAGAATGCTCAACCCAAGGATTGGCCCGATCCCTCCTACGTGCTATCGATCCTACTGCCACAACCCTCAGTTTGATCCGATCTTAGACTGGGAATGAACTCCATATGCATAAGTCAACCCATGAAACGAGCATGCAGGTGCTGAGAAGATCGAAGAGGCATAATACGAAAGCTGAGGATCAGCCCGGTCCCCCTCTGTGTGTTGACGGTCTGGCTGCCACAACCCTCGATCTGGCTAGGGCTTAGACATGGAATGAACTCCCTATGCCTAAGCCAACCCATGAAATGGGCGTGCAAGCGCTCAGTCGATTGGAGAGGTAGAATGCGCAAGCCGGGGATCGGCCCAGTCCCCCATGCATGCTGCTGATCCTACTACCGCAACCCTTAGTTCTATCTGATCTTAGACTGGGAATGAACTTCATATGCTTATACTGGGGATGAACTCTGTATGCCTAAGTCAACCCATGAAATGAGCGTACAGGCGTTCAGCCGGTCGAAGAGGCATAATGCACAAGCCGAGGATCAACCCGGTCCCCCTCTGCATGCTGGAGCTTAGACATGGAATGAACTCTCTATGCCTAAGCCAACCCATGAAACGGGCGTGCGGGCACTCAGCCGGTCGGAGAGGCAAAATTCGCAAGCCGGGGATCGGCTTGATCCCCCTGCGTGTTGCCAATCTTACTGTCGCAACCCTCGATCCGATCTGATCTTAGACTGGGAATGAACTCCGTATGCTTAAACGGAAAGGCATAATGCGCAAGCCGGGGATCAACCTGATCCTCCTTTGCGTGCTGCCACAACCCTCGTTCGGCTGGGGCTTAGACATGGAATGAACTCCGTATGCCTAAGCCAACCCACAAAATGAGCGTGCGGGCGTTCAGCCGGCCAGAGAGGTAGAATGCAAAAGTCGGGGATCGACCCAGTCCCTCTGTGTGCTACCAATCCTGCTGCTGGTATTGCTGTCACAACTCTCAGTCCGGTCCGATCTTAGATTGGAAATGAACTTTGTATGCTTAGACATGGAATGAAGTCCGTATGCCTAAGCCAACCCATGAAACGAGCGTGCGGGCGCTCAGTCGACCAGAGAGGTAGAATGCGTAAGCCAGGGACTGGCTCGATCCCCCCTGCGTGCTGTCGATCCTACTACTGTAACCCTCGGTCTGGTCTGATCTTAGACTGGGAATGAACTTCGTATGCCTAACTCAACCCATGAAATGAATGTGTGGGCGTTGAGCCGGCCGAAGAGGCATAATGAGCAAGCCAGGGATTGACCCGATCCCCCTCTACGTGCTACCGGCCCCGCTGCCACAACCCTCAATCTAGCTGGGGCTTAGACATGGAATGAACTCCCTATGCCTAAGCCAACCCACGAAATGGGTGTGCGGGCACTCAGCCTATCGGAGAGGCAAAATGCACAAGCCGGGGATCGGCCCGATCCCTCCTACGTGCTGTCGATCCTGCTGTCGCAACCCTCGGTCTGGTCCAGTCTTAGACTGGAAATGAACTCCATATGCTTAGACTGGGGATGAACTCCGTATGCCTAAGTCAACCCACGAAACAAGCATACGGGCGCTCAGCCGATCGGAGAGGCTAGCCGGAGAGGCATAATGCGTAAGCTGGGGATCAGCCCGATCCCCCTCTGCGTGTTGCCACAACCCTCAGTCTGGCTGGGGCTTAGACATGGAATAAACTCCATATGCCTAAGCCAACCCATGAAACGAGCGTGCGGGCACTTAGCCGGTTGGAGAGGCAAAATGTACAAGCTAGGGATCGGCCCGGTGCCCCCTTACGTGCTGCAGATCCTGCTGCTGGTCCTGCTACCGTAACCTTTGATCCGGTCCGATCTTAGACTAGGAATGAACTCCGTATGCTTAGACATTGAATGAACTTCGTATGCCTAAGCCAACCCATGAAACGAGTGTGCGGGCACTCAGCTGACTGGAGAGGCAGAATGCATAAGTCGAGGACCGACCTGATCCCCTCTGTGTGCTGTCGATCCTACTACCGCAACCCTCGGTCTGATCTAATCTTAGACTGGGAATGAAGTTCGTATGCCTAACTCAACCCATGAAACGAGCGTGCGGGCGTTGAGCCGGTCAGAGAGGCATAATGCGCAAGCTGGGGATCGACCCTGTCCCCCTCTACTTGCTATCGATCTCACTGCCACAACCCTCAGTCCGACTGGGTCTTAGACATGGAATGAACTCCCTATGCCTAAGCCAACCCACGAAACGGGCGTGTGGGCGCTCAGCCGGTCGGAGAGGCAGAATGTGCAAGCCGAGGATCGGCCCGGTCCCCCCTACGTGCTACCGATCCTACTGTCGCAACCCTTGGTCTGGTCTGATCTTAGACTGGGAATGAACTCTGTATGCTTAGACTGGGGATGAACTCTGTATGCCTAAGTCAACCCATGAAATGAGCGTGTGGACGCTTAGCCGACCAGAGAGGCAGGATGCGCAAGCCGGGGATCGAACGGGTGGTAGGTGGGTTCAAGCACATCTTCATATTTCTGCCATGCCAATGCCATTTTTATGGCTTGTAAATTCATAAAATGGTGCCCTAAGCCTTCATGTGAAGTTTCATGGCAAGATGACCCGTTTTCTATTTTTCAAGATTTTTGAAACTTTTTACGGTTTGGGATTTTTTAAAAATTTTTTAGAAAGGCTTTTGTCCCCAAATTTGGTAGAGGTGATCCTTGTATTTTTTTTGCATGCCCAAAAAAATTCAGCTAAGAACTCTAAGTGGAGAAGATTTTGTGACCATTTGAAAAAAGTGTCCCCATTTCAGACACTTTAATGGCTATTGGCAGCAAACCTATAAAATCTCAAATGCTTTTTAAGGGAGTGTGAGTTCTCGAGGTTTAAGGAGGGATAGGGGGCCAATATAAGATCCAAGTACCAGCACCTATCGCACATCATGTGTGCACACCCCCCGGCCCCCCCAATCGTCGGAACCCCCAATGCCACCGGTTAGGCTTTCCGGCGATGCTCTGACAATGCTCCGGCAATGGTGCCCTGGGCGACAAAAATACGATGACAGCACATGCTCGAGCCCAGCATGTGCACCGTCGCTTAAAATCTTAGATGGGAATGAACTCCGTATGCTTAGACATGGAATGCTTAGACATGGAATGAACTCCGTATGCCTAAGCTAACCCACGAAACGAGCGTGCGGGCACTCAGCCGACCGGAGAGGCAGAATGCATAAGCCAGGGATTGGCTCGGTCCACTCTTGTGTGCTGTTGATCCTACTACCGCAACCCTCAGTTCGGTTCGATCTTGACTGGGAATGAACTCCGTATGCATAAGTCAACCCATGAAACGAGCGTACGGGCACAGAGCCGGCCGAAGAGGCATAATGCGCAAGCCGGGGAACGGCTTGGTCCCCCTCTGCGTGTAGTCAGTCCCACTACCATAACCCTCAGCCCATCTGGGGCTTAGACATGGAATGAACTCCCTATGCCTAAGCCAACCCACGAAACGGGCGCACGGGGGCTTAACCGATCGAAAAGGCAGAATGTGTAAGCCAGGGATCGAACCGGTCCCCCCTACATGCTACTGATCCTACTACCGTAACCCCCTATCCAGTTTGATCTTAGACTGGGAATGAACTCCGTATGCTTAGACTGGGGATGAACTCCATTTGCCTAAGTCAACCCATGAAACAAGCGTGCAGGCGTTCAGCTGACCAGAGAGGCAGGATGCGTAAGCCGGGGATCGAACGGGTGGTAGGTGGGTTCAATCACATCTTCATATTTCTACCATGCCAATGCCATTTTTATGGCTTGTAAATTCATACAATGGTCCCCTAAGCCTTCATATGAAGTTTCATGGCAAGACAACCCGTTTTCTATTTTTCACGATTTTTGAAACTTTTTGCTATTAAGGATTTTTTAAAATTTTTTTAGAAAGGGTTTTGTCCCCAAATTTGGTAGAGGTGATCCTTGTATTTTTGTTGGCATGCACAAAAAAATTCAGCTAAGGACTCGAAGTGGAGAAGATTTTGCGACCGTTTGAAAAAAGTGTCCCAATTTCATACACTGTAATGGCTACTGGCAGCAAACCTATAAAATCTCAAATGCACTTTAAAGGGGTGTGAGTTCTCGAGGTTTGATGAGGGATAGGGGGCCAATATAAGGGCCAAGTACCAGCACCCATCGCACATCATGTGCGGACACCCCCCGGCCCCCCAATCGTCGGAACCCCTAATGCCGCCGGTTAGGCTCTCCGGTGATGCTCTAGCGATGCTTCGGTGATGGTGCCCCGGGCAAAAAAAATGCGGCACCAACACATGCTCGAGCCCAGCATGTGCACCGTGGCTTAAAATCTTAGACTGGGAATGAACTCCGTATGCTTAGACATGGAATGAACTCCATATGCCTAAGCCAACCTACGGAACGAGCGTGCGGGCGCTCAGTCGACCGGAGAGGCAGAATGATCAAGCCGAGGATCGGTCCGGTCCCCCCTATGTGCTGTCGATCCTGCTGTCGCAACCCTCGGTCCGGTCCAATCTTGGACTGGGAATGAGCTCCGTATGCTTAGACTGGGGATGAACTCCGTATGCATAAGTCAACCCACGAAGCAAGCGTACGGGCGCTCAATCGGTCGGAGAGGCCGATCGAAGAGGCATAGTATGTAGGCCGAGGAGCAACCTGGTCCCCCTCTATGTGCTGTCGATCCCGCTGTTGGTCCTGCTGCCACAACCCTCGGTCCGACAAGGGCTTAGACATGGAATGAACTCCCTATGCCTAAGCAAACCCACGAAACAGGCGTGCGAGCACTCAGTCGGTCGGAGAGGTAGAATGCGCAAGTCGGGGATCGACTCGGTCCCCCCTGCGTGCTGCCGATCTTGTTGTCGCAACCCTCGGTCCGGTCTGATCTTAGACTAGGAATGAACTCCGTATGCTTAGACTGGGGATGAACTCCGTATGCCTAAGTCAACCCATGAAACGAGCGTGCGGGCGCTCAGCCGACTAGAGAGGCAGATTGCGTAAGCGGGGATCGACCCGATCCCTTCTGCATGCTATCAATCCTGCTATTGGTATTGCTACTACAACCCTCGATCGGTTCGATCTTAGACAGGGAATTAACTCCGTATGCTTAGACATGGAATTAACTCTATATGCCTAAGCCAACACACGAAACGAGCGTGCAAGTGCTCAGCCGACTGGAGAGGTAGAATGCCCAAGCCGAGGATCGGCCCGGTCCCCCCTGTGTGCTACCGATGTTGCTACCGCAACCCTCGGTCCGGTCTGATCTTAGATTGGGAATGAACTCCGTATGCCTAAGTCAACCCACAAAACGAGTGTGCGGGCGCTGAGCCGATCGGAGAGGCATAATGCGCAAGCCTGGGATCGACCCAGTCCCCCTCTGCGCGCTGTCGGTCCCGGTGCCACAACCCTCAGTCCGGCTAGGGCTTAGACATGGAATGAACTCCCTATGCCTAAGCCAACCCACAAAATGGGCGTGCGGGCACTCAACCGATCGGAGAGGCAGAATGCGCAAGCCGGGGATAGGCTCGGTCCCCCCTGCGTGCTATCGATCCTGGTACCGCAACCCTTGGTCCGATCTGATCTTAGACTGGGAATGAACTCCGTATGCTTAGATTGGGGATGAACTCCGTATGCCTAAGTCAACCCACGAAATGAGCGTTCGGGCTCTCAACCAACGAGAGCGGTAGGATGCATAAGTCGAGGATCGAACGGTGGTAGGTGGGTTCAAGCACATCTTCATATTTATACCATGCCAATGCCATATTTATGGCTTGTAAATTCATAAAATGGTGCCCCAAGCCTTTATGTGCAGTTTCGTGGCAAGACGACCTGTTTTGTATTTTTCACAAATTTTGAAATTTTTATGGTTCGGGATTTTTCAAAATTTTTTTAGAAAGTATTTTGTCCCCAAATTTATTAGAGGTGATCCTTGTATTTTTTTTGGCATGCACAAAAATATTCAGTTAAAAACTCGAAGTGGAGAAGATTTTGTGACCGTTTGAAAAAAGTGTCCCCATTTCAGACACTTTAATGGCTACTGGCAGTAAACCTATAAAATCTCAAATGCTCTTTAAGAGGGTGTGAGTTCTTAAGGTTTGTTGAGGGATAGGGGGCCAATATAATGGCCAAGTACCAGCACCCATCACACATCATGTGCGCACACCCCGCCAGCCCCCCCAATTATCGGAACCCCCAATGTCACCGGTTAGGCTCTCCGACGATGCTCCGACGATGGTGCCCTGGGCGAAAAAAATGTGGCACCAGCACATGATTGAGCCCAGCATGTGCACCGTGGCTCAAAATCTTAGACTAGGAATGAATTTCATATGCTTAGACGTGGAATGAACTCCGTATGCCTAAGCCAACCCACGAAATGAGCGTGCGGGAGCTCAACCAGCCGGAGAGGCAGAATGTGCAAGCTGGGGATCAGCCTGATCCCCTCCACGTGCTGTCGATCATGCTGCTGCAACCCTCGGTCTGATCCGATCTTAGACTTGGAATGAACTCCGTATGCCTAAGTCAACCCACGAAACGAGCATGCGGGCGCTGAGCTGACCGAAGAGGCATAATGCGCAAGCCGATGATCGGCTCGGTCCCCCTCTGCGTGCTGCTGGTCCTGCTACTAGAACCCTCGGTCCGGCAAGGGCTTAGACATGGAATGAACTCCCTATGCCTAAGGCAACCCACGAGACGGGCGCGCGGGCGTTCAGCAGGCCGGAGAGGCAAAATGGGCAACCGAGGATCGGCCCGGTCCCCTCTGTGTGTTGCCGATCCCGTTGCCACAGCCCTCGATCTGGCTGGGGCTTAGACATGGAATGAAATCCCTATGGCTAAGCCAACCCATGAAACGGGTGTGCAGGGCACTCAACTGGTCGGAGAGGCAGAATGCGCAAGCCAGGGATCGGTCTGACCCACCTGCGTGCTATCGATCCTGCTGTCGCAACCCTCGGTCCGGTCTGATCTTAGACTGGAAATGAACTCCGTATGCTAAGATTGGGGATGAACTTCGTATGCCTAAGCCAACCCACGAAACGTGCGTGCGGGCGCTCAGTCGGCTGGAGAGGTTGGCCGGAGAGGCATAATGCACAAATCGGGGATCAGCTCGTTCCCCCTCTGCATGCTGTCGTTCCCGTTACTGGTCCTGCTGCCACAACCCTCTGTCCAGCTGGGGCTTAGACATTGAATGAACTCCATATGCCTAAGCCAACCCATGAAACGAACGTGCGGGTGCTCAACCGGCTGGAGAGGCAGAATGTGCAAGCCTGGGACCGACCCGGTCCCCCTTTACGTGCTGCAAATCCTGTTGCTGGTCCTGTGATTGCAACCCTCGGTTCGATCCAATCTTAGACTAGGAATGAACTTCGTATGCTTAGACATGGAATGAACTCTGTATGCCTAAGCCAACCCATGAAACGAGCATGCCGACTCTCAGTCGGTCGAAGAGGCAGAATGTGTAAGCCAGGGATCGACTCGATCCCCCCTGCGTGCTGTCGTTCCTACTGCTGCAACCCTCAGTTTGGTCTGATCTTAGACTATGAATGAACTCTGTATGCCTAAGTCAACCCATGAAATGAGTGTGCGGGCACTAAGCCAGCCGGAGAGGCATAATGCGTAAGCCGGGGATCGACTCGGTCCCCCTCTGCGAGCTATCGGTCCCGCTGCCATAACCCTCGGTCTAGCTAGGGCTTAGACATGGAATGAATTCCCTATGCCTAAGCCAACCCATGAAACGGGCGTGCGGGCACTCGGCCGATCGAAGAGGTAGAATGTGCAAGCATGCGATCGGTCCGGCCCCCCTTACGTGCTACCGATCCTGTTGCTGGTCTTGCTACTGTAACCCTCAGTCCAGTCCGATCTTAGACTGGGAATGAACTCTGTATGCTTAGGCATGGAATGAACTCTGTATGCCTAAGCCAAACCATGAAAACTGGAGAGGTAGAATAAGCAAGTCGAGGACCAGTCCGATCCCCTCCTGCATGCTATCGATCTTGCTGTCGCAACCTTCAATCTGGTCTGATCTTAGACTGGGAATGAACTCCGTATGCCTAAACCAACCCATTAAATGAGTGTGCAGGTGCTGAGCTGGTCAAAAAGGCATAATGCACAAGTCGGGGATTGACCTAGTCCCCCTCTGTGTGCTGTCGGTCCCACTGCCACAACCCTCGGTCCAGTTGGGGCTTAGACATGGAATGAACTCCGTATGCCTAAGCCAACCCATGAAATCAGCGTGTGGGCACTCAGCCGGTCGGAGAGGCAGAATGCATATGCCGGGGATCGACCCGGTCCCCCTCTGCGTGCTGTCGATCCTGCTGCCACAACCCTCGATCCGCCTGGGGTTTAGACATGGAATGAACTCACTACGCCTAAGCCAGCCAATGAAACGATCGTGCAGGCGCTCAGCCAGCCGGAGAGGTAGAATGCATAAGCCGAGGATCGGCCCGGTCCCCCCTACGTGCTGTCGATCTTGCTGTCACAACCCTCAATCCGATCCGATCTTAGATTGGGAATGAACTCCATATGTTTAGACTGGAGATTAACTCCGTATGCCTACGTCAACCCATGAAATGAGCGTATGGGCGCTCAGCCGATCGGAGAGGCCGATTGGGGAGGCAGAATGCATAAACCAGGGATCGACCTAGTCCCCTCCTACATGCTGTCGATCTTGTTGCTGGTCCTACTGCCACAACCCTCGGTCTGGTCCGATCTTAGACTGGGAATAAACTCCGTATGCCTAAGTCAACCCATGAAACGAGCGTGCGGGCGCTGAGTCGGTCGGAGAGGCATAATGTGCAAGTCAGGGATTGGCTCGATCCCCCTCTGCGTGCTGTCGATCCCGCTGCCACAACCCTCGATCCGAATGGGACTTAGACATGGAATGAACTCCCTATGCCTAAGCCAACCCATGAAACGAGCGTGCAGCCGCTCAGCTGGCCGGAGAGGTAGAATGCACAAGCTGGGTATTGACCCGGTCCCCCCTACGTGCTGTCGATCGTGCTGTCGCAACCCTTGGTCCGGTCTGATCTTAGACTGGGAATGAACTCCGTATGCTTAGACTGGGAATAAACTCTGTATGCCTAAGCCAACCCATGAAACGGGCGTGCGGGCGCTCAGCCGGCCGGAGAGGCAGAATGCACAAGCTGGGTATCGACCCGATTCCCCCTGCGTGTTGCTGATCGTGCTACCGCAACCCTTGGTCCGGTCAAGCACATCTTCATATTTCTGCCATGCCAAACCATTTTAATGGCTTGTAAATTCATACAATGGTGCCCTAAGCCTTCATGTGATGTTTCGTGGCAAGACGACCCGTTTTCTATTTTTCACAATTTTTGAAACCTTTTGCGGTTCGATATTTTTTTAAATTTTTTTAGAAAGAGTTTTGTCCCCAAATTTGGCAGAGCTGATCCTTGTATTTTTGTTGGAATGAACTCCCTATGCCTAAGCCAACCCAAGAAACGAGTGTGCGGGCACTCAGCCGACAAGAGAGGTAGAATGGGCAAGCTGAGGATCGGTCTGGTCCCCCCAACGTGCTGCCGATCCTACTGCCGCAACCCTCGATCCGATCTGATCTTAGACTGGGAATGAACTCCATATGCTTAGACTGGGGATGAACTTCGTATGCCTAAGTCAACCCATGAAATGAGCGTACGGGCACTCGGTCGGTCGGAGAGGCATAATCAGCTCGATCCTTTTTTACATGCTGTCGATCCCGCTATCGATCCTGCTACCACAACCCTCGGTCTGGCTAGGGCTTAGACATGCAATGAACTCCGTACGCCTAAGCCAAGTCACGAAATGAGCGTGCGGGCACTCAATTGGCTGGAGAGGCAGAATTCGTAATCCGAGGATCAGCTTCGTCCCTCTTGCGTGCTGCCGATCCTGCTGCTTGTCCTACTGCCGCAACCCTTGGTTCGGTCCGATCTTAGATTGGGAATGAACTCCGTATGCTTAGACATGGAATGAACTCTGTATGCCTAAGCCAACCCACGAAATGAGCATGAAGGTGCTCAGTCGACCAGAGAGGTAGATTACGCAAGCCGGGGACCGGCCTGGTCCCTCCTACGTGCTGTTGATCCGGCTATCGTAACCCTCAGTTTGATCCAATCTTAGACTGGGAATGAACTCCGTATGCCTAAGTTAACCCATGAAACGAGTGTTCGGGCGTTGAGCCGATCGGAGAGGCATAATGCGCAAGCCAGGGATCAGCCCGATGCCCCTCTGCATGCTATCGGTCCCGCTACCACAACCCTCAGTCCGGCTGGGGCTTAGACGTGGAATGAACTCCCTACGCCTAAGCAAACCCATGAAACGGGCGTGCGGTCGCTCAGTCAACCGGAGAGGCAGAATGCGCAAGTCGAGGATCAGCCCAACCCCCACGTGTACTACCGATCCTACTACCGTAACCCTCAGACCGGTCTGATCTTAGATTGGGAACGAAGTCCGTATGCTTACACTGGGGATGAACTTCGTATGCCTAAGTCAACCCATGAAAAGAGTGTGCAGGCGCTTAGCCGATCGGAAAGGCCGGTCAGAGATGCATAATGCAGAAGTTGGGGATCAACCCGATCCCCCTCTGCGTGCTACTGATCCCGCTGCTGGTCCTGCTGCCACAACCCTATGTCCGGCTAAGGCTTAGACATGGAATGAACTCCGTATGCCTAAGCTAACCCACGAAACGAGCGTACGGGTGCTGAGTCGATCGGAGAGGTAGAATGCATAAGCCGAGGACTGACCCAGTCCGCCCCTACATGCTGTCGATCCTGCTGCTGCAACCCTCAGTCCGATCCGATCTTAGATTGGGAATGCACTCCGTATGCCTAAGTCAACCCACGAAACGAGCGTGTGGGCTCTGAGCCAGCCAGAGAGGCATAATGCGCAAGCCGGGGATCGACCCAATCCCCCTCTACGTGCTGTCGGTCCTGCTGCCACAACCCTCGGTCCGGTTGGGGCTTAGCCATGGAATGAACTCCCTATGCCTAAGCTAACCCACGAAATGGGTGTGCAGGCGCTCAACCTATCGGAGAGGCAGAATGCGCAAGCCGGGGATCGACCTGGTCCCCCCTGCGTGCTGCCGATCCTACTACTGCAACCCTCGATCCAGTCTGATCTGAGATTGGGAATGAACTTCGTATGCCTAAGTCAACCCATGAAACGAGCGTGTGGATGCCCAACCGACCAGAGAGGCAGGATGCGCGAGCCAGGGATCGATCGGGTGGTAGGTGGGTTCAAGCACATCTTCATATTTTTTCCGTGCCAATGCCATTTTTATGGCTTGTAAATTCATACAATGGTCCCCTACACCTTCATGTGAAGTTTCGTGGCAATTGACCCGTTTTCTATTTTTCACGATTCTTGAAACTTTAGATGGTTTGGGATTGTTTAAAATTTTTTTAGAAAGAGTTTTGTCCCCAAATTCGGTAGAGGTGATCCTTGTATTTTTGTTGGCATGCAAAAAAATATTCAGCTAAAAACTCAAAGTGGAGAAGATTTTGTGACCGTTTGAAAAAACTGTCCCCATGTCAGACACTTTAATGGCTACTGGCAGCATACCTAAAAAGTCTCAAAGGCTCTTTAAGGGGGTGTGTGTTCTCGAGGTTTGATGAGGGATAGGGGGCCAATATAAGGGCCAACTACCAGCACCCATCGCACATCATGTACACACACCCCCTGGCCCCCCAATCGCCGAAACCCCTAATGCCGTCGGTTAGGCTCTTCGACGATGGTGCCCCGAGCGAAAAAAATGCGACACCAGCACATGCTTGAGCCCAGCATGTGCGTCGTGGCTCAAACTCATAGACTGGGAATGAACTCTGTATGCTTAGACATGGAATGAACTCCGTATGCCTAAGCCAACCCATGAAACAAGCGTGCGATCGCTCAGTCGACCGGAGAGGCAGAATGCACAAGCCGGGGATAGACCCGGTCCCCTTCTACGTGTTGCCAGTCCCGCTGCTACAACCTTCGGTCTGGATGGGTCTTAGACAGGGAATGAACTCCCTATGCCTAAGCCAACCAATGAAACGGGCGTGCGGGCGGGCGCTCAGCAGGCCAGGGAGGCAGAATGCGTAAGCCGAGGATCGACCCGGTCCCCCTTGTGTGCTACCGATCCTGCTGCCGCAACCCTCAGTCCAATTCGATCTTAGACTAGGAATGAACGTCGTATGCTTAGATTGGGGATGAACTTTGTGTGCCTAAGTCAACCCATAAAACGAGTGTGCGGGCGCTTAATCGATTGGAGAGGCTAGCTGGCGAGGTAGAATATACAAGGCGAAGATCAGCCTGATCCCCCCTACGTGCTGTCGATCCTGCTCCTGGTCCTGTGACCGTAGGCCTCAGTCCGATCAGATCTTAGACTGGGAATGAACTCTGTATGCTTAGACAAGGAATGAACTCCATATGCCTAAGCCAACCCATGAAACGAGCGTGCTAGCGCTAAGCCGATCGGAGAGGCAGAATGCGTAAGCCGGGGATCAGCCCGATCCCCCCTTAGTGCTACCGATCCTGCTGTCGTAACCCTCGGTCCGGTTTGATCTTAGACTAGGGATGAACTTCGTATGCCTAAGTCAACCCACGACACGAGCGTGCGGGCGCTCAACCGGTCAGAGTGGCAGAATGCGCAAGCTGGGGATTGGCCTGGTCCCCCCTACATGTTATCGATCCTGCTACTGGTCTTGCTGCCGCAACCCTCGATCCGGTCTGATCTTAGACTGGGAATGAACTTCGTATGCTTAGATATGGAATGAACACTGTATGCCTAAGCCAACCTACGAAACGAGCGTGCGGGCGCTCAGCCGACCAGAGAGGCAGAATGCGCAAGCTGGGGACCGACCCAATCCCCCCTGTGTGCTGTCGATCTTGCTATGCAACCCTCAATCTGGTCCAATCTTAGACTAGGAATGAACTTCGTATGCCTAAGTCAACCCATGAAACAAGCATTCGGGCGCTGGGCCTACCGAAGAGGCATAAGTCAACCAACGAAGTGAGCGTACGGACACTCAGCCGACCAGTGAGGCAGGATGTGCAAGCCAGGGATCGAACGGGTGGTAGGTGGGTTCAAGCACATCTTCATATTTCTGCCATGCCAATGCCATTTTTATGGCTTGTAAATTCATACAATGGTCCCCTAAACCTTCATGTGAAGTTTCGTGACAAGACGACCCGTTTTCTATTTTTCACTTTTTTTGAAACTTTTTGCGGTTCAGGATTTTTTCAAAATTTTTTTAGAAAGTGTTTTGTCCCCAAATTTGGTAGAGGTGATCCTTGTATTTTTTTTGGCAAGCACAAAAAATTCAGCTAAAAACTCAAAGTGGAGAAGATTTTGTGACTGTTTCAAAAAAGTGTTCCCATTTCAAACACTTTAATGGCTACTGGCAGCAAACCTAAAAAATCGCAAATGCTCTTTAAGGGGGTATGAGTTCTCAAGGTTTGATGAGGGATAGGGGGCCAATATAAGGGCCAAGTACCAGCACCCATCGCACATCATGCACGTACACCCCCCGGCCCCCCTAATCGTCGAAACCCCCAATACCGTCGGTTAGGCTCTCTGATGATGCTCCAACAATGCTCCGGCGATGTTGCCTTGGGTGAAAAAAATGCGGCACCAGCACATGCCCGAGCCCAACATGTGTGCCGTGGCTGAAAATCTTAGACTGGGAATGAACTCTGTATGCTTAGACATGGAATGAACTTCGTATGCCTAAGCCAACCCACGAAATGAGCGTGCGGGTGCTCAGCCGGCCGGAGAGGTAGAATGCACAAGCTGAGGATCGGCCCGATCACCCCGGCGTGCTATCAATCCTTTTGCTGCAACCCTTGGTCCAGTCTGATCTTAGACTAGGAATGAACTTCGTATGCATAAGTCAACCCATTAAACAAGCGTGCGGGCGCTGAATCGGTCGAAGAAGCATAATGCACAAGCTGAGGATCAGCCCGCTCCCCCTCTGTGTGCTGTCGGTCCTGCTGCCACAACCCTCGGTCTGGCTGAGGCTTAGACATAGAATGAACTCCCTATGCCTAAGCCAACCCACGAAACGGGCGTGCGGGTGCTCAGCCGGTCGAAGAGGCAGAATGCGTAAGCCAGGGATCGGCCCGGTCCCCTTGCGTGCCGCTGATCCTACTGCCCCAACCCTCGGTCCGGTCTGATCTTAGATTGGGAATGAACTTCGTATGCTTACACTGGGGATGAACTTCGTATGCCTAAGTCAACCCATGAAACGAGCGTGCGGGTGCCCAACCGACTGGAGAGGCATAATGCGCAAGCTGGGGATCAACCCGGTCCCCCTCTTCAGGCTGTCGATCCCACTGTCGGTCCTGCTACCATAACCCTCAGTTTGGCTGGGGCTTAGACATGGAATGAACTCCGTATACCTAAGCCAACCCACGAAATGAGCGTGCAGGCGCTCAACCGACTAGAGAGGTAGAATGCGCAAGTCGGGGATCAGTCTGGTCCCCCCTGCGTGTTGTAGATCCTGCTATTGTAACCTTCGATCCCATCTGATCTTAGACTGGCAATGAACTCTGTATGCATAAGTCAACCGACGAAATGAGCGTTCAGGCACTGAGCCGACCGAAGAGGCATAATGCGCAAGCCGAGGATCGGCCCGGTCCCCCTTTGCGTACTACCGATCCCGCTGCCACAGCCCTCAGTCCAATTGGGGCTTAGACATGGAATGAACTACCTGTGCCTAAGCCAACACACGAAACGGGTGTGCAGGTACGCAGCAGGCTAGAGGGGCAAATGCGCAAGTCGGGGATCGGCCCGATCCCCCCTGCATGCTATCGATCCTACTGACGCAACCCTCGGTCTGGTCTGATCTTAGACTGGGAATGAACTCCGTATGCTTAGACTAGGGATGAACTCCGTATGCCTAAGTCAACCCACAAAACGAGCGTACGAACGCTCAGTCGGTCGGAGAGGTTGGCTGGAGAGGCATAATGCGCAAGTCAGGGATTAGCCCGATCCCCCACTGTGTACTGTCGATCCCGCTACCGGTCCTACTGCCACAACCCTCGATCTGGCTGGGGCTTAGACATGGAATGAACTCCGTATGCCTGAGCCAACCCACGAATAGAACGTACAACCGCCCAGCTGGCCGGAGAGGCAGAATGCGCAAGTCGGGGATCGGTTCGATCCCCCACTGCGTGCTGTCGATCGTACTACCACAACCCTCGGTCCGATCTGATCTTAGACTGGGAATGAACTCTGTATGCATAAGTCAACCCACGAAATGAGCGTACGGGCGCTGAGCCGATTGAAAAGGCACAATGCGTAAGCCGGGGATCGGCATGGTCCCCCTTTGCTTGCTGTAGGTCCCGCTACCACAACCCTCGGTCCGACTAGGGCTTAGACATGGAATGAACTCCCTATGCCTAAGCCAACCCACCAAAACGGGCGTGCGGGCGCTCAGTCCGTGGGAGAGGCAGAACGCGCAATCTAGGGATCGACCCGGTCCCCCCTGCATGCTACCGATCTTGCTGTCGTAACCCTCGGTTCGGTTCAATCTTAGACTGAGAATGAACTTCGTATGCTTAGACTAGGGACGAACTCCGTATGTCGAAGTCAACCCACAAAACGAGCGTGCGGGCGCTCAGCTGGCCGGCGAGGCATAATGTGCAAGTCGGGGATCAGCCCGGTCCCCTCTGCATGCTGCCGATCCCGCTGCCAGTCTTACTGCCACAACCCTTGGTCCGGCTAGGGCTTAGACATGGGATGAACTCTGTATGCCTAAGCCAACCCACGAATCGAGCGCACGAGCGCTCAGCTGGCCGGAGAGGCAGAATGCGCAAGCCAGGGATCGATCCGATCCCCCACTACGTGCTATCGATCCTACTGCCACAACCCTCGGTCCGGTCTGATCTTAGACTGGGAATGAACTCTGTATGCATAAGTCAACCCACGAAATGAGCGTACGGGCGCTAAGCTGATCGAAGAGGCATAATGCGCAAGCTGGGGATCAACCCGGTCCCCCTCTGCGTGCTGCAAGTCCCGCTGCCACAACCATCAGTCCAACTAGGGCTTAGACATGGAATGAACTCCCTATGCCTAAGCCAACCCACCAAAACGGGCGTGCGAGCGCTCAGTTGGTGGGAGAGGCAGAATACGCAAGCCAGGGATTGGCCCGATCCCCCTTGCGTGCTGTCGATCTTGTTGCCGTAACCCTCGATCCAGTCCGATCTTAGGCTAAGAATGAACTTTGTATGCTTAGACTAGGGACAAATTTCGTATGCCTAAGCCAACCCATGAAACGAGCGTGCGAGCGCTCAGTTGGCCGAAGAGGCAGAATGCATAAGCCGAGGATCGACTCGTTCCCCCCTACGTGCTACCGATCCTGCTGCCGTAACCCTCGGTCTGATCCGATCTTAGACTGAGAGTGAACTTCGTATGCTTAGACTAGGGACGAACTCCATATGCCTAAGCCAACCCATAAAACGAGCGTGAGGGCGCTTAGCTGGCCGGGGAGGCAGAATGCACAAGTCGAGGATCGACCCGGTCCCCCCTACGTGCTGCCAATCTTGCTACCGCAACCCTCGGTCCAGTCCCATCTTAGACTGGGAATTAACTCTGTATGCATAAGTCAACCCATGAAATGAGCGTGCGGTCGCTGAGCCGGTCGAAGAGGCGTAAAGCGCAAGCCGGAGATTGGCCCGGTCCCCCTCTGTGTGTTATCGGTTCCGCTACCACAACCCTCGGTCTAGCTCGAGCTTAGACATGGAATGAACTCCCTATGCCTAAGCCAACCCACGAAACGTGTGTGCGGGCGCTCAGTCGACCGGAGAGGTAGAAAGCGTAAGCCGAGGACCTATCCGATCCCCCTGCGTGCTGTCAATCCTACTGCCGCAACCCTCGATCCGATCCGATCTTAGACTGGGAATGAACTCTGTATGCTTAGACTGGGGATGAACTCCGTATGCCTAAGTCAACCCATGAAACGAGCGTGCAGGCACTCAGTCGGCCATAGAGGCATAATGCGTAAGTCAGGGATCAGCACGGTCCCCCTCTACGTGCTGTCGATCCCACTGCCGGTCCTGCTACCATAACCCTCGGACCGGCTGGGGCTTAGACATAGAATGAACTCCATATGCATAAAAAATTCAGCTAAAAAGTCGAAGTGGAGAAGATTTTGTGACTATTTGAAAAAAGTGTTCCCATTTCAGACACTTTAATGGCGACTGGCAGCAAACCTATAAAATGTCAAATGCTCTTTAAGGGGGTGTGAGTTCTCGAGGTTTGATGAGGGATAGGGGGCCAATATAAGGGCCAAGTGTCAAGCCCTAGGCGGGCGCGCCAGGCATGTTAGGCGCACCAGCAGGCAAGCTAGAGGTTGAGGCCCATAGACCAGGCATGCTGGTAGGTATCTGCATGCAAAGCCTAGCAAACGAGTTCAGAACGCCCGCCTAACTTGCAGGCCAGCCCGTGAGACCAAGGCTTGGCATACAAGCTGCCCGCACCACATCCAAAAGGGCCCAAGGTGCTGGACACGCAAGGAAAGCTTCTGGAAGTAGGCAGGATCAGCAGTAGCATCCTGGCAGATTTGGTTGACCCTGAAAATCAGGAGTTAGCATCCTGATTGATTGTAATCTGTATAATCCCATGATTTTAGCCTTTATTCTAGGGATATTGCCATTAAGTGTAAGCTGGAGCCTCAACTATAAATAGAGGGCTACTCCTTCCTCATTTGTACACCATCAAACACTTCTTTTTCAGTGAATACAAGAGCATTTCCAGAATTCTACCTTCTTATCCTGTTTCTCTTTAACATGCATAATCAGCCCTTCCTGTTGTTCTAGTGCCCGTAGGCTTGTGTTTTAGGCTGACTTAGGCATAAAGGAGGAGATTCCAAGCCTAAGGCCGCACGGTTTCTGAGTCTAAGGTTGGAGCCCGTGACAGTTGGTATCAAAGCAAGTTCGATTCTGCGTGTTTGTGTTATGCAGGTTAGAGGAGATGGCATCCCAAAGTGACGCTACTAACCAACAACCAGAGGCCCAGGAACATGGGCTTGGAAGAGGGAGGAAAGCCAGTTCTAGAGATATCTGGTCTACCATGGATGGTAGGCTGGCCAAGGTGGAGGTGACCATGGGCGACATGGGGGAGAAGCTTGAGAGGGTAGAGACTCACTTTGCATTACTAGACTCCATGGGGGAGGAGATCCAAAGTGAGCTGTAAGCTACTCTCAACAAAGGCTTGGACGTGTTCACCCAAAAGAATCAGACCTTGGAGGCTGAAATGCTGACCTTGCGCGATGGCATGGAGGCCATGCACCAGCGGATCGAGGAGCTTACTAGTGAGCTCATTGCTTGCAAGATTGCCATTGGGAATGTCATGTTTGTTGCAGTGTCCAAGTCTAGATTGGATGTCCCCAAGCCTAAGGAGTTCAAGGGGACTAGGGCGGCCAAGGAAGTAGATAACTACCTTTGGGGTATGGAGCAATACTTCTAGGTCATGGGCATGCAAGACGAGGTAATAAAGGTAAGCACCGCTGCTATGTATCTCACTGATGTAGCCTTATTGTGGTAGAGGCACAGGTGTGATGACGTCAAGCGTGGGAGTGCCAAGATTGGAACCTGGGCAGAGTTTCAAAAGGAGTTCAGAGAACAATTTTACCCCGAGTATGCTGATGATGAGGTGCGGGCAAAGTTGTGCAGGCTGAGCCAGCAAGGGGACATAAGGGAGTATGTCTAGAAATTCTCTGAACTGATGCTACAGATCTTGGATCTAGGTGAGAAAGACACCTTATTTGCTTTCATGGATGGGCTGAAGCCGTGGGTGAAGCATGAGCTACAAAGGAGAGGAGTTCATGACTTGGCTAAAGCCATGACTACTGTCGAGGCCTTGATAGAGTTCAAGCCTCTGAACAAGTTTGAGTCTACCAAGCCCAAGGGTAAGGGCAGGGATGATAGGGATTGAAAGAAGCAGTCCAAAGGGAAGGACCGTGACTGAAAGTCCAAGGATGGAGACTGAGACTGTTCAACCAAGGATGGCGAGAGGAAGCCACCAGTAGGCAAGTGGAAAGCAAAAGGGGACCAAGAGCCACTAGCATGCTACCTATGTGGAGGGAGCCACATAGCATGCAATTACCCGTAGAGGGGCAAGCTGGCTGCTATAGACAAGGAGTCTGATGAGGAGCCAGAGTCAGGGGCAGCAAAGCTTGGGTTGTTGGTGCTCAATGCTGTCCAAAGTAAGGGAAACCGTAAGCTAAAGGGCTTGATGTTTGCAGATCTGATGGTTACGAGTCAGAAGGTGAGTGCACTGGTGGACACAGGTGCCTCACATCTTTTTATTTCAGGTGATAGAGCTCGAAAGCTCAGACTAAAGGTGCCGAAAAAGACTGGTACCATCAAAACGATGAACTCCAAGGAAGTTTCAGCCATTGGAGTAGCGCGGGGAGTGGAGTTACAGCTGGGAGACTGGAAAGGCAAGGAGACCATTGAGGTAATACCCCTTGACGACTATGAGTTTGTGATTGGGTTGGATTTCCTTGTTCAGATTAATGCCCTCCTTATGCTTTTTACCGATTGTGTTTGCATCTTGGATGCACGGTGCCAATGCCTAGTGCCATTGAAGAGAGGGTCTGGAGTTAGGTCGTGGGTGGTGTCAGCCATCCAATTTGCCAATGCGGTAAGCAAATAAGAAGACACCTTCTTCGCAACCCTAAAATATGATGAGCCAAGGGAGAAAGAGACCGAGTCACCTTTAGAGGTGCTAAAGGTGCTGAAGACCTTTAGTGATGTGATGCCCACAAAGCTACCTAGCAAGCTACCACCTAAGAGGGAGGTGGACCACAAGATCGAGCTGGTGTCTGAGGCCAAGCCGCCAGCTAAAGCCCCTTACTGAATGTCTCCACCAGAGTTAGAGGAGTTGAGGAAGCAGCTCAAAGAGTTAGTTGATGTTGGCTTCATCAGGCCATCGAAGGCACCCTATGGTGCACCGGTTCTATTTCAACGCAAGCATGATGGGTCGTTATGGCTGTGCATAGACTACTGGGCTTTGGACAAGTTGACCATCAAGAACAAGTACCCTATCCCACTCATTGTGGACTTGTTCGATCAACTTGGGAGCGCAAGGTGGTTCACCAAGCTGGATTTGAGGTCAGGCTACTATCAAGTCAGGATCATGGAGAGAGATGAGCCAAAGACAGCATGTGTCACTCGATATGGTTCGTATGAATTCTTGGTGATGCCTTTCAAACTCACGAATGCCCTAGCAACATTCTGTACCCTTATGAATAAGGTACTTCAATCATTCCTTGATCGATTTGTTGTGGTTTATTTGGATGACATTGTGATCTACAGCCAAACTTTGGGAGAGCATGTAGACCACTTTAGATAGGTGTTCGAGGTGTTGCGGGTGCACAAGCTATTTGTCAAGAGGGAGAAGTGCTCATTCGCCCAGCAGGAGATCCCATTCCTTGGCCACATAGTGGGAGCTGGCAGGATACACATGGATGAAGGCAAGATACACGCCATCCTGGAGTGGCAACTGCCAGCCAAGGTCACTGAGTTGAGATCATTCCTTGGGCTGGTGAACTACTACAGGTACTTCATCAAAGGTCACTCAGCAATAGCCATGCCATTGATTGACTTGCTCAACAAAAGGGAAAGCATGAGAGTGGAGCACAGGGTGCCAGGAAGCCTTTGATAGGTTGAAGCAGGCTGTGAATGAGGAGCCAGTCTTGGCCTTGCCAGACCATGCCAAGTTGTATGAGGTGCATACGGATGCATCAGACTTTGCCATATGGGATGTGTTGATGTAGGAGGGACGTCCAGTCACGTTCGAGAGGAAGCTGAACGAGATTGAGCGCAAGTACACGGTCCAAGAGAAGGAGATTACTGTAGTGGTGTACTACTTGCGCACTTGATGCCATTAACTGTTGGGGTCGAGGTTCATGGTTAGGGCGGACAATGTGGCAACCAGCTACTTTTAGACGTAGAAGAAGCTGTCCCCCAAGCAGGCGAGATGGTAAGATTTTCTTACAGAATTTGATTTCCAGATGGAGTACAAGCCAAGATGGGTGAACCTAGTGGCAGATACCTTGAGCAGGAAGGCTAACCTTGCTGCCATTAGCCAACCAAAGGGGTCACTGGTGCCGTGCATCAAGGAGGGACTTGTGCATGATCCTATAGCCAAGGCTTTGATGGAGTACGCCCAGCAATGTAAGACTAGGCGATTTTGGTTGTAGGATGGCTTGCTGTACACCAGGGCAAGTAGACTGTTTGTGTCGCAGCACGAGAAGCTTGGCAAGGAAGTTTTGTAAGAATGCCCTGATTCAAGGTAGGCTAGACACCCAGAAGTGAGTCTTACCTTGGCGTTGATCAAGGATCGGTACTACTGGCTGCATAAGAGGGAGGATGTGGAGGCCTATGTGAAGACTTGTCTTGTGTGCCAACAGGACAAAGTGGAGCTCAAGAAACCAGGTGGTCTCTTGGAGCCATTGCCAGTGCCAGAGCGACCATGGGAGAGTGTTTCTCTGGACTTTATAATCGGTCTACCCAAAGCAAAAGGGTTTGGAAGCATCATGGTAGTGGTGGATAGGTTTTCCAAGTATAGAATCTTCATTCCAGCAACCAAGGAGTGCCCAGCCGAAGAAGCAGCTCGATTGTTCCTGAAGAACATGGTTAAGTACTAGAAAGTGTCGAGGACCATTGTTAGTGATCGGGATAGGCATTTCATGGGCAGGTTCTAGAATAAGTTGTTCAAGCTATCGGGGTCAGACTTGAACTTTTCCACCAGCATGCATCTGCAGACCGATGGGCAAATAGAACCAGTGAATGGACTATTAGAGGTCTACCTCAGGCACTATGTGAGTGCCACACAAAGGGACTGGCCAAAGCTGCTAGATATTGCGTAGTTTTCCTACAACTTGCAAAGGAGTGAGGTAACAAACCAGAGCCCATTTGAGGTTGTGATAGGGCAACAACCACTAACACCCAATTCGATTGCTACAGGTTATACAGGGCCAAATCCAACAGCATACAAGTTTGCCAAGGCATGGCAGGAGCAAACTGACTTGGCCAGAGTTTGTCTACACAAGGCAGCCAAGAGGTCAAAGAAGTGGGCAGACCAGAATAGGCGAGACGTGCAGTTCCAAGTTGGAGACTTGGTGTTGGTGAAGCTGTATCCCATTGTGCGCCATAGGGGGCTGCACAAAGGCCTAGTTCGTAGGTATGAGGGACCCTTTCGAGTAGTCAAGAGCGTAGGCAAGGTTGCCTACAAGCTGGATATGCCACCCAAGCTGAGGGTACACCTGATGTTCCATGTGAGCATGCTCAAGCTGTTCCATAAGGATGAGAGAGATCTAGGACGGGCAGAGTCAAAGCGTGTGCCATTGAGGGTAAGGGCCTCATATGAGAAGGAGGTCCACAGCATCATAGCTGATCGAGAGGTGAGACGAAAGAACTATCAGCCAAGACAAGAGTACTTGGTGCGTTGGAAGGGACTTTCAGATAGTGAGGCAAGCTGGGAACCAGCAGATGACTTATGGCAGTTCGGGGACCAGATCAAGTAGTACCATGCAGAAGATGTAATGAGGGCATTGTGCAATCTGGTGGGGGAGAATTTCATGCCCTATGCGGGCACTCAACTGGTCGGAGTGGTAGAATGCACAAGCTGAGGATCGACCCGCCCACTTACATGCTGCCGATCCTACTGTCGCAACCTTCGGTCCGGTCTGATCTTAGACTGGGAATGAACTCCATATGGTTAGACTAGGGTATGCCTAAGCCAACCCATGAAATGATCATGCAAGCGCTCAGTCGGTCGGAGAGGCATAATGCACAAGCTGGGGATCAGCCTGATCCCCCTCTACGTGCTGTTGATCCCACTGTCGGTCCTACTACCATGACCCTCAATCCGGTTGGGGATTTAGACATGGAATGAACTTCGTATGCCTAAGCCAAACCAAGAAATGAGCGTGCGGGTGCTCAGCTGGCCGGAGAGGCAAAATGCACAAGCCGAGGATCGACTCGATCCCCTCTGCGTGCTATCGATCTTGCTGCTGGTCCTGCTAGAGTAACCCTCGGTCTAGTCTGATCTTAGACTGGGAATGAACTTTGTACGCTTGGACATGGAATGAACTCTGTATGCCTAAGCCAACCCATGAAACGAGCGTGTGGGTGTTCAGTTAGTCGGAGAGGCAGAATGCGCAAGTCAATGACCGACCCGATCCCCCCCTGCGTCCTGGGGATCTTGCTGCAGTAACCCTCGGTCCGGTCCGATCTTAGACTGGGAATGAAGTTTGTATGCTTAGACTGGGGATGAACTTCGTATGCCTAAGTCAACCCACGAATCGAACGTGCGGGCGCTCAGCCAGCTGGAAAGGCCGGTCGAAGAGGCAAAATGCATAAGTCAGGGATCGGCCCGATCCCCCCTATGTGCTGTCGATCCTACTGCTGGTCCTGCTGCCACAACCCTCAGTCTGATCCAATCTTAGACTAGGAATGAACTTCGTATGCTTAGACATGGAATGAACTCCGTATGCCTAAGCCAATCCATGAAACGAGCGTACGGGCGCTCAGCCAACCGGAAAGGCGGAATGCACAAGTAGGGGATTGGCTCGGTCCCCCCTGCGTGCTATCAATCCTGCTGTCGCAACCCTCAGTCCAGTTCGATCTTAGACTAAGAATGAACTCCGTATGCCCAAGTCAACCCACGAAATGAGCGTACGGGCGTTGACCCGATCGAAGAGTTATAATGCGCAAGTCGGGGATCGGCCCGATCCCCCTCTGCGTATTGTCGGTCCCGTTACCATAACCCTCAGTTCGACTGGGGCTTAGACATGGAATGAACTCCCTATGCCTAAGCCAACCCACGAAATGAGCGTACGGGTGCTCAGTCGGCCGAAGAGGCAGAATGAACAAGCTAGGGATCGGCCCGGTCCCCCCTGCGTGCTGCCGATCCTGCTGCCATAACCCTTGGTCCGGTCTGATCTTAGATTGGGAATGAACTCCATATGCTTAGATTGGGGATGAACTCCGTATGCCTAAGTGAACCCATGAAACAAGCGTACGGGCGTTCAGTCGATCGGAGAGGCCGATCAAAGTGGCAGAATGTACAAGTCAAGGATCAGCTCGATCCCCCTTACGTGCTACCGATCTTACTGCTGGTCCTGCTGTCGTAACCCTCGATCCAGTCTGATCTTAGACTGGGAATGAACTCTGTATGCTTACACATGGAATGAACTCCGTATGCCTAAGCCAACCCATGAACCGAGCGTGCGGGCGCTCAGCTGACCGAAAAGGCAGAATGCGCAAGTTGAGGACCAGCCCGATCCCCCCTGCGTGTTATCGATCCTGCTATCGTAACCCTCGGTCTGATCCGATCTTAGACTGGGAATGAACTCCGTATGCCTAAGTCAACCCACAAAACGAGCGTTTGGGCCCTGAGCCAACCGAAGAGGCATAATGCGCAAGTCGGGGATCGGCCCAATCCCACTCTGCATGCTGCCGATCCTACTGCCACAACCATCGGTCCGACTGGGGCTTAGACATGGAATGAACTCCCTATGCCTAAGCCAACCCACGAAATGGGCGTGCGGGCACTCAGGCGGCCGGAGAGGCAGAATGCGCAAGTCGGGGATCATTCAGGTCCCCCTTACGTGCTGTCGATCCTACTGCCGCAACCCTCGATACGGTCTGATCTTAGACTGGGAATGAACTCCGTATGCTTAGAGTGGGGATGAACTCCGTATGCCTAAGTCAACCCACGAAATGAGCGTACGGGGGCTCCACGAACCGGAGAGGCCGATCGGAGAGGCATAATGTGCAAGTCAGGGATCAGCCTAGTCCCCTTCTACGTGCTGCTGATCCCGCTACTGGTCCTGTTGCCACAACCCTCGGTCCGGCTGGGGTTTAGACATGGAATGAACTCCGTATGCCTAAGCCAACCCATGAAACGAGCGTGCGGGCACTCAGCCGGTTGGAGAGGTAAAATAAGAAAGTCAGGGATCGACCCGGTCCCCCCTATGTGCTACCGATCCTGCTGTTGGTCCTACTACCGTAACCCTTGGTCTGGTTTGATCTTAGACTGGGAATGAAGTCTGTATGCTTAGACATGGAATGAACTTTGTATGCCTAAGCCAACCCATGAAATGAGCGTGCAGGCGCTCAGTCAGTCGGAGAGATAGAATGCGTAAGTCGAGGACCTTCCTGATCACCCCCTGCGTGCTGTCGACCCTACTATCGTGACCCTCGGTCTGGTCCAATCTTAGACTGGGAATAAACCCCGTATGCATAAGTCAACCCATGAAACGAGCGTGCGGGCGCTGAGCTGACCGAAAAGGCATAATGCGCAAGCCGGGGATCGACCCAGTCCCCCTCTGCGTGCTGTCGATACCGCTGCCACAACCCTCGGTTTGGCTGGGGCTTAGACATGGAATGAACTCCCTATGCCTAAGCCAACCCATGAAACAGGCGTGCGGGCGCTCAGCCGGTCGGAGAGGTAGAATGCGCAAGTCGGGGATCGGCTCGGTCCCCCCTTCGTGCTGTCGATCCTACTGCCATAACCCTCGATCCGGTCCAATCTTAGACTGGGAATGAACTTCGTATGCTTAGACTGGGGATGAACTCCGTATGCCTAAGTCAACCCACGAAACGAGCGTGTGAGCACTCAGTCGACCAGAGAGGTAGGATGCGTAAGCCGGGGATTGAACAGGTGGTAGGTGCGTTCAAGCACATCTTTATATTTTTGCTATGCCAATGCCATTTTTATAGCTTGTAAATTAATACAATGGTCCCCTAAGCCTTCATGTGAAGTTTCGTGGCAAGATGACCCGTTTTCTATTTTTCATGATTTTTGAAACATTTTACGATTCAGGATTTTTTAAAATTTTTTTGGAAAGAGTTTTGTCCCCAAATTTGGTAGAGGTGATCCTTGTATTTTTGTTGGCATGCACAAAAAGCTTTAGCTGAAAACTCGAAGTGGAGAAGATTTTGTGACCGTTTGAAAAAAGTATCCCCATTTCAGACACTTTAATGGCTACTAGCAGCAAACCTATAAAATCTCAAATGCTCTTTACGGGGGTGTGAGTTCTCGAGCTTTGATGAGGGATAGGTGGCCAATATAAAGGCTAAGTACCAGCACCCATCGCACATCATGTGCGCACCCCCTCGGCCCCCCCAATCGTCGGAACCTCCAATACAGTCGGTTAGGCTCTCCGGTGATACTCTGGCAATGCTCCGACGATGGTGCCCTGGGCGAAAAAAATGCGGCACCAGCACTTGCCCGAACCCAACATGTGCACCGTGGCTCAAACTCTTAGACTGGGATGAACTCCGTATGCTTAGACATGGAATGAACTCCGTATGCCTAAGCCAACCCATAAAACGAACGTGCGGTCGCTCAGCCGACAGGAGAGGTAGAATGCGCAAGCCATGGATTTGCTCGGTCCCCCTCTACATGCTGTCAGTCCCACTGCCATAACCCTCAATTCGGCTGGGGCTTAGACATGGAATGAACTCCCTATGCCTAAGCCAACCAACGACATGCAGGTGCTCAGCCGATCAGAGAGGCAGAATGCGCAAGCAGGGGATCAGCCATGTCCCCCCTGCGTGCTACCAATCTTGCTACCGCAACCCTCGGTCTGATTCGATCTTAGATTGGGAATGAACTCCGTATGCTTAGACTGGGGATGAACTCCATATGCCTAAGTCAACACACGAAACAAGCGTGCGGGCGCTCAGCTGGCCGAAGAGGTCAACCAAAGAGGTAGAATACACAAGTCAGGGATCGGCTCGATCCCCCTATATGTTACCGATCCTACTGTTAGTCCTGCTCCTGTAACCCTCGATCCAGTCTGATCTTAGATTGGGAATGAACTTCGTATGCTTAGACATGGAATGAAGTCCGTATGCCTAGCCAACCCACGAAATGAACGTGTAGGCACTCAACCGGCCAGAGAGGCAGAATGCGTAAGTCGGGGACCGGCCTGGTCCCCCCTACGTGCTGTCGATGCTATTACCGCAACCCTAGGTCTGATCCTATCTTTGACTGGGATTGAACTTCGTATGCCTAAGTCAACCCACGAAACGAGCGTTCGGGCGCTGAGCCGGCCGGAGAGGCATAATGCGCAAGCCAGGGATCATCCCGATCCCCCTCTATGTGCTATCGGTCCTACTGCCACAACCCTCGGTCCGGCTAGGGCTTAGGCATGGAATGAACTCCCTATGCCTAAGCCAACCCACGAAGCGGGCGTGCGTGCACTCAGCTAGCCAGAGAGGCAGAATGCGCAAGCCGGGGATCAACCCAGTCCCCCTTACATGCTATCGATCCTACTGTCATAACCCTCGATCTAGTCTGATCTTAGACTGGGAATGAACTCCGTATGTTTAGATTGGGGATGAACTCTGTATGCCTAAGTCAACCCATGAAATGAGCATGCGGGCACTCAGTCGACCAGAGAGGTCAGTCGGAGAGGCATAATGTGTAAGCCGGGGATCAGCTTGGTCCCTCTCTACGTGCTGCCGATCCTGCTACAACAACCCTCGGTCCAGCTAGGGCTTAGACATGGAATGAACTTCGTATGCCTAAGCCAACCCATGAAACGAGCGTGGGGGCGCTCAGCCGGTCGGAGAGGTAGAATGTGCAAGTCGGGGATCGGTCGATCCCCCTTATGTGCTGTCAATCCTGTTGCTGGTTCTGCTATCACAACCCTCAGTCTGGTCCGATCTTAGACTGGGAATGAACTCCGTATGCTTAGACATGGAATGAACTCCGTATGCCTAGGCCAACCAATGAAACAGCGTCGGGGCACACAACCGGCCGGAGAGGCAAAATACGCAAGCCGGGGATCGACCCAGTCCCCCCTACGTGTTGTCAATCCTGCGGCCGCAACCCTCAGTCTGGGCCAATCTTAGACTGGAAATGAACTCTGTATGCCTGACTCAACCCATGAAATGAGCGTGTGGGCACTGAGCAGGCTGGAGAGGCACAATGCGCAAGCCGGGGATCGGCTCGGTCCCCCTCTGCGTGCTACCAGTCCCGCTGCCATAACCCTCGGTTCGGCTGGAGCGTGCGGGCGCTCAGTCGACCGGAGAGGCATAATACGCAAGCCGAGGATCAGCCCAGTCCCCCCTGCGTGCTACCGATCTTGCTGTCGTAACCCTCGATTCGGTCCGATCTTAGACTGGGAATGAACTCCGTATGCTTAGAATGGGGTTGAGCTTCGTATGCCTAAGCCAACCCACGAAACGAGCATGCGGGCGCTTAGCCGGCGGGAATGGCAAAATGTGCAACCAGGGATCGGCTCGATCCCCCCTGCGTGCTGTCACAACCCTCGATCCGGTCTGATCTTAGACTGGGAATGAACTCTGTATGCTGAAGTCAACCCATGAAATGAGCGTTCAGGTGCTGAGCCTACCAGAGAGGCATAATGCGCAAGCCGAGGATCAGTCTGGTCCCCCTCTGCGTGCTGTCGGTCCCGCTACCACAACCCTCGGTTCGGTTGGGGCTTAGACATGGAATGAACTCCCTAGGCCTAAGCCAACCCACCAAACGGGCGTGCGGGTGCCCAACCATCCGAAGAGGTAGAATGCGTAAGCCTGGGATCGGCCTGGTCCCCCCTGTGTGCTATCGATCCTGCTACCGCAACCCTCAATCCGGTCTGATCTTAGACTGGGAATGAACTCCATTTGCTTAGACTGGGGATGAACTCCGTATACCTAAGTCAACCCATGAAATGAGCGTACGAGCGTTCAGTCGGCTGAAGAGGCCCGTCAGAGAGGCATAAAGCACAAGCCGGGGATCAGCCCGGGCCCCCTCTGCGTGCTATCGATCTCGCTGCTAGTCCTACTACCACAACCCTCGGTCCGACTGGGGGTTAGACATGGAATGAACTCTGTATGCCTAACTCAACCCACGAAATGAGCGTGTGGGTGCTTAGCCGATCGGAGAGGCAGAATGTGCAAGTCGAGGATCGACCCGATCCCCCCTACGTGCTATCGATCCTGCTACTGCAACCCTCGGTCCAGTCCGATCTTAGACTGGGAATAAACTCCGTACAGTTAGACTGGGGATGAACTCCGTATGCCTAAGTCAACCCACGAAACGAGCGTGCGGACACTAAGCCGACCAGAGAGGCAGGATGCACAAGGCGGGGATCGAACAGGTGGTAGGTGGGTTCAAGCACATCTTCATATTTCTACCATGCCAATGCCGTTTTTATGGCTTGTAAATTCATACAATGGTCCCCTATGCCTTCATGTGAAGTTTCGTGGCAACACGACCCATTTTTTGTTTTTCATGATTTTTGAAACTTTTTATGGTTCAAGATTTTTTAAAATTCTTTTAGAAAGAGTTTTGTCCCCAAAATTGGTAGAGGTGATCCTTATATTTTTGTTGGCATGCACAAACAAATTCAGCTAAAAACTCGAAGTGGAGAAGATTTTGTGACCATTTGAAAAAAGTGCCCCCATTTCAGACACTTTAATGGCTACTGGTAGCAAACCTATAAAATCTCAAATGCTCTTTAAGGGGATGTGAGTTCTCGAGGTTTGATGAGGGATAGGGGGCCAACATAAGGGCCAAGTACCAGCACCCATCACACATCATGTGCGCACACCCCTCCGGGCCCCCCAATCATCGGAACCCCCAGTGCCGCTGGTTAGGCTCTCCGACGATGCTGAGGCGATGGTGCCTCGGGTGAAAAAAATGTGGCACCAACACATGCTCGAGCCCAGCATTTGCCTTGTGGCTCAAAATCTTAGACTGGGAATGAACTCCGTATGCTTAGACAAGGAATGAACTTCGTATGCCTAAGCCAACCCACGAAACGAGCGTGCGGGTGCTCAGCCGGTCGGAGAGGTAGAATGCCCAAGCTAGGGATTGGCCCAGTCCCCCTCAGCATGCTGTCGATCTCGCTGCCACAACCCTTGGTCCGACTGGGGCTTAGACATGGAATGAACTCCCTATGCCAAAGCCAACCCATGAAATGGGCGTGCGAGCTCTCAGCCGGCCGGAGAGGTAAAATGTGCAAGCTGGGGATCGACCCGGTCCCTCCTACGTACTACCGATCCTACTGCCGTAACCCTTGGTCTGGTTCGATCTTAGACTGGGAATGAACTTCATATGCTTAGACTAAGGATGAACTTCGTATGCCTAAGTCAACCCACGAAACGAGCGTGCGGGCGCTCAGTCGACTGGAAAGGCCGACCGGAGAGGTAGAATGCGCAAGTCAGGGATCGACCCAGTCCTTCCTACGTGCTGCCGATCCTACTGCTGGTCCTATTACCACAACCCTCGGTCCGGTCTGATCTTAGACTGGGAATGAACTCTGTATGCTTAGACATGGAATGAACTCCGTATGCCTAAGCCAACCCATGAAACGAGCATGCGGGCGCTCAGCCGACTGGAGAGGCAAAATGCACAAGCTGGGGACCGGCTCAGTCCCCCTACGTACTGTTGATCTTGCTGCCGCAACCCTCAGTCCGATCCAATCTTAGATGGGGAATGAACTCTGTATGCAATAGTCAACCCACGAAACGAGCGTTTGGGTGCTGAGCCAATCGGAGAGGCATAATGCACAAGCCGAGGATCAACCCGGTCCCCCTCTGCGTGCTATCGGTCCCACTGCCACAACCCTCGATCTGGTTGGGGCTTAGACATGGAATGAACTCCCTATGCCTAAGCCAACCCACCAAACGGGCGTGCGGGCACTCAGCCATCTAGAGAGGTTGAATGCGCAAGCTGGGGATCGACCCAGTCCCCCCTGCGTGCTATCGATCTTGCTACCATAACCCTCAATCTGGTCTAATCTTAGATTGGGAATGAACTCCATACGCTTAGACTGGGGATGAACTTGATATGCCTAAGTAACCCATGAAATGAACGTGCGGGCACTCAACCAACCGGAGAGGCTGGTTGGAGAGGCATAATGTGCAAGCCGGGGTTCGGCCCGGTCCCCCTCTGCGTGCTGTCGATCCCGCTATCGATCCTGCTGCCACAACCCTCGGTCTGGCTGGGGCTTAGACATGGAATGAACTCTGTATGCCTAAGCCAACCCACGAAACGAGTGTGCGGGTTCTCAGCCAGACGGAGAGGCAGAATGCACAAGCTGGGGATCGACTCGGTCCCCCCTGCGTGCTGTCAATCCTGCTACCGCAACCCTCGGTCCAGTCTGATCTTAGATTGGGAATGAACTTTGTATGCTTAGACATGGAATGAACTCCGTATGCCTAAGCCAACCCATGAAACGAGCGTGCGGGCACTCAGCCGACCGGAGAGGCAGAATGCACAAGCCAGGGACCGACCCGATCCCACCCTACGTGCTGTCAATCTTGCTATCATAACCCTCCGTCCGATCTGATCTTTGACTGGAAATGAACTTCGTATGTCTAATTTAACCCATGAAATGAGCATACGGGGCACTAAGTCGGCCGGAGAGGTATAATCCACAAGTCAAGGATCGGCCCGATCCCCCTCTGCGTGCTATCGGTCCCGCTACCACAACCCTCGGTCCGGCTGGGCCTTAGACATGGAATGAACTCCCTATACCTAAGCCAACCCACGAAACAGGCATGCTTGCGCTCGACCGGCCGGTGAGGTAGAATGCGCAAGTCAGGGATCGACCCGGTCCCCCCTGCATGCTGCTAATCCGACTATCGCAACCCTCGGTCCGATCCGATCTTAGACTGGGAATGAACTCCATATGCTTAGACTCGGGATGAACTCCGTATGCCTAAGTCAACCCACAAAACGAGCGTGCGGTCGCTCAGCCGACCAGAGAGGCAGGATGCGCAAGGCGGGGATCGAAATGGTGGTAGGTGGGTTCAAGCACATCTACATATTTCTACCATGCCAATGCCATTTTTATGGCTTGTAAATTCATACAATGGTCCCCTATGCCTTCATGTAAAGTTTCGTGGCAAGACGACCCGTTTTCTATTTCTCATGATTTTTGAAACTTTTTACTGTTTGAGATTTTTTAAACTTTTTTTAGAAAGAGTTTTGTCCCCACATTTGGTAGAGGTGATCCTTGTATTTTTTTTGGCATGCACAAAAAAATTCAACTAAAAACTCAAAGTGGAGAAGATTTTGTGACCATTTGAAAAAAGTGTCCCTATTTCAGACACTTTAATGGCTACTGGCAGCAAACCTATAAAATCCCAAATGCTCTTTAAGGTGGTGTGAGTTCTCAAGGTTTGATGAGGGATAAGGGGCCAATATAATGGCCAAGTACCAGCACCCTCTGACAATGGTGCCCCAGGCAAAAAAAATACGACACCAGCACATGCTCAAGCCTAACATGTGGACTGGGAATGAACTCCGTATGCTTAGACATGGAATGAACTCCGTATGCCTAAGCCAACCCATGAAATGAGCGTGCGCGCACTAAGCATGTTAGAGATGCAGAATACGTAAGCTGAGGATCGGAGTGGTCCCCCTCTGCGGGCTGCCAATCCGCTGCCACAACCATTGATCCGACTGGGGCTTAGAGATGGAATGAACTCCCTATGCCTAAGCCAACCCACGAAACGGACGTCCGGGCACTCAGTCGGCCGGAGAGGTTGGATGCACAAGTCGGGGATCGGCCCGATCCCTCCTACTGTTACCGATCCTGCTGCTGTAACCCTCGATCCGGTTCGATCTTAGACTGGGAATGAACTCTATATGCTTAGATTGGGGATGAACTCCGTATGCCTAAGTCAACCCATGAAACAAGCATGCGGGTGCTCAGCAGACTAGAGAGGCCGGTTGAAGAGGTAGAATGCGAAAGCTGGGGATCGACCCAGTCCCCCCAGTATGCTGTCAATCTTGCTGCTGGTCTTGCTATCACAACACTCGGTCCGATCCGATCCGATCTTAGACTGGGAATGAACTCTGTAGGCTTAGACATGGAATGAACTCCGTATGCCTAAGCCAACCCATCGGAGAGGCAGAATGCACAAGTCGGGGACCGACCTGACCCCCTTGCGTGCTGTCGATCCTACTGCCACAACCCTCAGTCCGATCTGATCTTAGACTGGGAATGAACTCCATATGCTTAGACTGGGGATGAACTCTGTATGCCTAAGTCAACCTATAAAACGAGCGTGCGGGCACTCAGCCGACAGGAGAGGCAGAATACGTAAGCCAGGGATCGACCCGGTCCTCTTTGCGTGCTATCAATCCTGCTGCTGGTCCTGCTGCCGTAACCCTCGGTCCGGTCTGATCTTAGACTAGCAATGAACTTCGTATGCTTAGACATGGAATGAACTCCGTATGCCTAAGCCAACCCACAAAATGAGCGTGCAGGCGCTTAGCCGGTCGGAGAGGCAGAATGCACAAGCCAGGGATTGGCCTGGTCCACCCTGCGTGCTGTCGATCCTGTTGCTGTAACCCTCGGTCCGGTCCGATCTTAGACTGGGAATGAACTCCGTATGCTTAGACATGGAAAGAACTTTGTATGCCTAAGCCAACCCCCGAAACAAACGTGCGGGCGCTCAACCGATGTGAAAAGCAGAATGTGCAAGTCGGGGATCGCCCCGATCCACCCTACGTGCTGTCGATCCTGCTGCTGCAACCCTCGATCTGGTCTGATCTTAGACTGGGAATGAACTCCATATGCCTAAGTCAACCCACAAAATGAGCGTGTGGGCACTGAACTGGTCGGAAAGGCATAATGCACAAGCCGGGGATCGGCCCAGTCCCCCTCTGCGTTCTGCTGGTCCCGTTGCCACACCCCTCGGTCTGGCTGGGGCTTAGACATGGAATGAACTCTATATGCCTAAGCCAACCCACAAAACAAGCATGCAGGTGCTCAGCCAGCGGACGAGGCAAAATACGAAAGCTGGGGATCGGCTCGATCCCCCCTGCGTGCTATCGATCCTACTGCCGTAACCCTCGATCCAGTCTGATCTTAGATTGAGAATGAGCTCCATATGCCTAAGTCAACCCACAAAATGAGTGTATGGGCGATGAGCCGACCGGAGAGGCATAATGCGCAAGCCAGGGATCGGCTTGGTCCCTCTCTGCGTGATGCCGATCCTACTACCACAACCCTCGGTCCAGCTGGGGCTTAGAGATGGAATGAACTCCCTATGCCTAAGCCAACCCATGAAACGAACGTGCGAGCGTTCAGCAGGTCAGAGAGGTAGAATGCGCAAGTTAGGGATCAGCTCGGTCCCCCCTGCATGCTGCCGATCCTGCTATCGTAACCCTCGGTCCAGTTCGATCTTAGACTGGGAATGAACTCCGTATGCTTAGACTGGGGATGAACTTCATTTGCCTAAGTCAATCAGAGAGGCTGACTGGAGAGGCATAATGCGCAAGTCAGGGATCAGCTCGGTCCCCCTCTGCGTGCTACCAATCCCGCTGTCAGTCCTGCTGCCACAACCCTCGATCTGGCTGTGGCTTAGACATGGAATGAACTCCATATGCCTAAGCCAACCCATGAAACAAGCGTGAGGGCACTCAGTCGGCTGGAGAGGCAGAATGTGAAAGTCAGGGATCGACCCGGTCCCCTCTACGTGCTGTCGATCCTGCTACTAGTCCTGCTACCGTAACCCTAGATCTGATTTGATCTTAGATTGGGAATGAACTCTGTATGCTTAGACATGGAATGAATTCTGTATGCCTAAGCCAACCCACGAAATGAGAATACGGGTGCTCAGCCAGCCAGAGAGGCAGAATACGCAAGCCGGGGATCGGTCTAGTCCCTCCCTGCGTGCTGTTAATCCTGCTACCGCAACCCTCGGTCTGGTCCAATCTTAGACTGGGAATGAAATCCGTATGCCTAAGTCAACCCAAAAAATGAGCATGCAGGTATTGAGCCGATCGGAGAGGCATAATGCGCAAGCTAGGGATCGGCCCGGTCCCCCTCTGCGTGCTGCCAATCTTGCTGCCACAACCCTCGGTCCGACTGGGCTTAGACATGGAATGAACTCCCTATGCCTAAGCCAACCCATGAAATGGGCGTGCGGTAGCTCAGCCGGCCGAAGAGGTAGAATGCACAAGCTGGGGATTGGTTTGATCCCCCTTGCGTGCTACCGATCCGACTGTCGTAACCCTCAGTATGCCTAAGTCAACCCATGAAATGAGCGTCTGGGCGCTCAGCCGACTAGAGAGGCAGCTGCGCAAGTTGAGGATCGAACTTGTGGTAGGTGGGTTCAAGCACATCTTCATATTTATGCCATGCCAATGCCATTTTTATGGCTTTTGAATTCATACAATGGTCCCCTAAGCCTTCATGTGAAGTTTCATGGCAAGACATCCCGTTTTCTATTTTTTACAATTTTCGAAACTTTTTATAGTTCAGGATTTTTTAAAATTTTTTTGGAAAGAGTTTTGTCCCAAAATTTGGTAGAGGTCATCCCTGTATTTTTGTTGGCGTGCAAAAAAACAATTCAGTTAAAAAATCGAAGTGGAGAAGATTTTGTGACCGTTTGAAAAAAGTGTCCCCATTTCAGACACTTTAATGGCTACTGGCAGCAAACCTATAAAATCTCAAATGCTCTTTAAGGGGGTGTGAGTTCTCGAGGTTTGATGAGGGATAGGGGGCCAATATAAGGGCCAAGTACCAGCACCCATCGCACATAATGTGCGCACACCCCCTGGCCCCCCCAATCGTCGGAACCCCCAATGCCGCCGGTTAGGCTCTTAGGCGATGCTCAGGCGATGGTGCCCCGGGCGAAAAAAATGCGGCACCAGCGCATGCCTATGCCCAGTATGTGCACCGTGGCTCAAAATCTTAGACTGGGAATGAACTCAATATGCTTAGACATGGAATGAACTCCGCATGCCTAAGCCAACCCACGAAACGAGTGTGCGGGCGCTAAGCCGACTGGAGAGGTAGAATGCATAAGTCGGGGATCAGCCCGATCCCCCCAACGTGCTGTCAATCCTTCACCACAACCCTCGGTCTGATCCGATCTTAGACTGGGAATGAACTCCGTATGCATAAGTCAACCCACGAAATGAGCATGCGGGTGTTGAGCCGGCCGAAGAGGCATAATGCGCAAGCCAGGATTCAGCCTGGTCCCCCTCTGCGTGTTGTCGGTCCCGTTGCCACAACCCTGGGTCCGACTGGGGCCTAGACATGGAATGAACTCCCTATGCCTAGGCCAACCCACGAAACGAGCATGTGGGCACTCAGCCAGCCGAAAAGGTAGAATGTGCAAGTCGGGTATCGGCCCGGTCCCCCCTGCGTGCTGTCGATCCTACTACTGGTCTTGCTGTTGCAACCTTCAGTGTAATCTTAGACTAGGAATGAACTTCATATGCTCAGACATGGAATGAACTCCATATGCCTAAGCCAACCTATGAAACGAGCGTGCGCGCTCTCAGCCGGTCAAAGAGGCAAAATGCACAAGACAGGGATCGGCTCAGTCCCCCTTACGTGCTATCAATCCTACTATCGCAACCCTCGGTCTGGTCTGATCTTAGACTGGGAATAAACTCTGTATGCCTAAGTCAAACCACGAAACGAGCGTGCGGGCACTGAGTTGATCGGAGAGGTATAATGCACAAGCGGAGGATCGACCCGGTATCCCTTTGCGTGCTGTCGGTCTCACTGCCACAACCCTCGATCCGGCTGGGGCTTAGACATGGAATGAACTCCCTATGCCTAAGACAACCCACGAAACGGACGTGCGGGAGCTCAACCGACCGGAGAGGCAGAATGCACAAGTCAGGGATTGACCCGGTCCCCCCTGCGTGCTATCGATCCTGCTGCCACAACCCTTGGTCCGGTCCAATCTTAGACTGGGAATGAACTTCGTATACTTAGACTGAGGATCAACTCCGTATGCCTAAGTCAACCCATGAAACGAGCATGCGTGCGCTCAGTCGACCAAAGAGGCAGGATGCACAAGCCGGGGATCAAACGGGTGGTAGGTGGGGTCAAGCACATCTTCATATTTATGGCGTGTAAATTCATACAATGGTCCCCTAAACCTTCATGTGAAGTTTCGTGGCAAGACGACCCGTTTTTTATTTTTCACGATTTTCCAAACTTTTTACGGTTCGAGATTTTTTAAAATTTTTTTAGAAAGAGTTTTATCCCCAAATGTGGTAGAGGTGATCCCTGTATTTTTGTTGGCACGCACAAAAAATTCAGCTAAAAACTCGAAGTCAAGAAGATTTTGTGACCGTTTGAAAAAAATGTCCCCATTTCAGACACTTTAATGGGTATTGGCAGCAAACCTATAAAATCTCAAATGCTCTTTAAGAGGGTGTGAGTTCTCAAGGTTTGATGAGGGATAGGGGGCCAATATAAGGGCCAAGTACCAGCACCCATCGCACATCATGTGCGCACATCCCCCGGCCCCCCAATCGCCGGAACCCCTAATGCCACGGTTAGGCTCTCCGACGATGCTCCGACGATGCTTTAACGATGGTGCCTCAGGTGAAAAAAATGCGGCACCAGCACATGCCTGAGCCCAGCATATGCACCATGGCTCAAAATCTTACTTTGGGAATGAACTCCGTATGCTTAGACATGGAATGAACGCCATATGCCTCAGCCAACCCACGAAACGAGCGTGCGGGCGCTCAGCCGACTGGAGAGGCAGAATGTCCAAGCCAAGGATCGACCCGGTCCCCCCATTCATGCCGTCGATCCTGCTGCCACAACCCTCAGTCCGGTCCGATCTTAGACTGGGAATGAACTCCGTATGCATAAGTCAACCAACGAAACGAGCGCCCAGGCGTTGAGCCGACTGAAGAGGCATAATACGCAAGTTGAGGATCGGTTCGGTCCCCCTCTGCTTGCTGCCGGTCCCGCTGCCACAACCCACGATCTGGTTGGGGCTTAGACATGGAATAAACTCCCTATGCCTAAGGCAACCCACAAAATGGGCGTACGGGTGCTGAGCCGACCGAAGAGGCATAATGCGAAAGCTGGGGATCGACCCGGTCCCCCTCTGCGTGCTACCGGTCCAACTGCCACAACCCTTGTTTCAGCTGGGGCTTAGACATGGAATGAACTCCCTATGCCTAAGCGAACTGATGAAACGAGCGTCCGAGTGCTCAGTTGACTGGAGAGGCAGAATGCGCAAGCCGAGGATCGGCCCGATCCCCCCTTGGTGCTGTCATCTACTATCGCAACCCTCGATCCGATCCGATCTTAGACTGAGAATGAACTACATATGCTTAGACTGGGGATGAACTCCGTATGCCTAAGTCAACCCACGAAAAGAGCGTGTGGGCACTCAGTCGGCCGGAGAGGCCAACCGAAGAGGCATAATGCGTAAGCCGGGGATCAGCTCGATCTCCCACTGCATGCTATCAGTCTCGCTATCGGTCCTGCTGCTACAACCCTCGGTCCGACTGGGGCTTAGACATGGAATGAACTCCGTATGCCTAAGCCAGCCCACGAAACAAGTGTGTAGATGAAAGGTCGACCAGAGAGGCAGAATGCGTAAGCCGAGGATCGGCCTGGTCCCCCCTACGTGCTGTCGATCTTGCTACTGGTCCTGCTACTAAAACCCTCGATCCGGTCCGATCTTAGATTGGGAATTAACTCCGTATGCTTAGACATGGAATGAACTCCGTAGGCCTAAGCCAACCCATGAAACGAGCGTGCGGGTGCTCTGCTGGCCAAAGAGGCAGAATGCGCAAGTCGGGGACCGACCCGGTCCCCCCTTCGTGCTGTCGATCTTGCTGCCTCAACCCTCAGTTCGGTTTGACTTAGACTAGGAATGAACTTCGTATGCCTAAGTCAACCGATTAAACGAGTGTTTGGGTGCTGAGCCGGTCGGATAAGCATAATGTGCAAGCCGGGGATCGGCCCGGTCCCCCGCTACGTGCTGTCGATCCTATTGCCATAACCCTCACTTCGATCTGATCTTAAACTGGGAATGAACTCCGTATGCCTAAGTCAACCCAGGAAATGAGCGCTTGAGCACTGAGCCGGTCAGAGAGGCAGAATGCGCAAGCTAGGGATCGACCCGATCCCCCTTGCGTGCTGTCGATCCTACTACCATAACCCTCGGTCTGATATGATCTTGGACTAGGAATGAACTCTGTATGCATAAGTCAACCCATGAAATGAGCGTGCGAGCACTGAACCGGTCGAAGAGGTATAATGCACAAGCCAGGGATTGGCCCAATCCTCCTCTGCGTGTTGTCGGTCCTGCTGCCACAACCCTCGATCTGGTTGGGGCTTAGACAAGGAATGAACTCCCTATGCCTAAGATAACCCACAAAATGGGCGTACGGGCGCTGAGCCGATCGATGAGGCATAATGCGCAAGCCGGGGATCGGCCCGATCCCCCTTTGCATACTATCGGTCCCACTGCCACTACCCTCGGTCCGGATGGGGCTTAAACATGGAATGAACTCCCTATGCCTAAGCTAACCCACGAAATGAGCGTGCGGGCTCTCAGCCGACCGAAGAGGTAGAATGCGCAAGTCGGGGATCGGCCCGGTCCCTCCTACATGTTGTCGATCCTGCTGCCACAACCCTCGGTCCGGTTCGATCTTAGACTGAGAATGAACTCTATATGCTTAGACTGGGGGTGAACTCCGTATGCCTAAGTCAACCCATGAAACGAACGTACGAGAACTCAGCCGATCGGAAAGGCCAGTCGAAGAGGCATAATGCACAAGCTGGGGATCAGCCCGGTCCCCCTCTGCGTGCTATCGATCCCGCTGCCGATCCTGCTGCAACCCTCGGTCTGACTGGCTTAGACATGGAATGAACTCTGTATGCCTAAGCCAACTCATGAAATGAGCATGCGGGTGAGAGTTTGACCGGACAGGCAGAATGCGCAAGCCGGGGATCGACCCAGTCCCCCCTGCGTGCGGTCGATCCTACTGCTGGTCTTGCTGACGCAACCCTCAGTCTGGTTCGATTTTAGACTGGGAATAAACTCCGTATGCTTACACATGGAATGAACTCCGTATGCCTAAGCCAACCCACGAAATGAGCGTACAGGCGATTAGCCGGTCGGAGAGGCAGAATGTGTAAGCCGGGGATCGGCCCGGTCCCCCATACATGCGGTCAATCCTACTGCCGCAACCCTCTGTCTGGTCCGATCTTCGACTGGGAGTGCACTCTGTATGCCTAAGTCAACCCACGAAACGAGCATTCAGGCATTGTGCCGACCGAAGAGGCATAATGCACAAGCCGAGGATCGGCTTGGTCCCCCTCTGCGTGCTGCCGGTCTCGCTACCACAACACTATGTCTGGCTGGGGCTTAGTCATGGAATGAACTCCCTATGCCTAAGACTGGGGATGAGCCCCATCCCCCTCTGCATGTTGTCGATCCCGCTGTCAGTCCTGCTACCATAACCCTCGGTCTGGTTGGGGCTTAGAGATGCCATGAACTCCGTATGCCTAGGTCAAACCATGAAATGAGCGTGCGGGTACTCAGCCAACTGGAGAGGTAGAATGCGTAAGACGGGGATCAGCTCGGTCCCCCCTGCGTGTTGTCGATCCTACTGCTGGTCCTACTACCTCAACCCTCAGTCCGATTTGATCTTAGACTGGGAATGAACTCCGTATGCTTAGACATGGAATGAACTCCGTATGCCTAAGCCAACCCACGAAATGAGCGTGTGGGCTTTCAGTCGGTCGAAGAGGCAGAATGCGTAAGTCGGGGATCGGCCCGATCCCCCCTGCGTGCTATCGATCCTACTGCTGCAACCCTTGGTTCGGTCCGATCTTAGACTGGAATAAACTCGTATGCCTAAGTCAACCCACAAAATGAGCATGCGGACGTTGAGCCGACCGGAGGGGCATAATGCGTAAGCCGGGGATTGGCCCAATCTCGCTCTACGTGTTGCTGGTCCCGCTGCCACAACCCTTGATCTGGTTGGGGCTTAGACATGGAATGAACTCCCTATGCCTAAGCCAACCCATGAAACAAGTGTGCGGGCGCTCAACCGGTCGAAGAGGCAGAATGTGCAAGCCGGGGAATGGCCCGATCCCCTCTGCATGCTGTCGTAACCCTCGCTCTGATCTGATCTTAGACTGGGAATGAACTCCGTATGCTTAGATTGTGGATGAAGTCCGTATGCCTAAGTCAATCCACGAAACGAGCGTGCAAACGCTCAGCCGACCAGAGAGGCAGCATGTGCAAGCCGGGGATCGAACAGGTGGTAGGTGGGTTCAAGCACATCCTCATATTTCCGCCATGCCAATGCAATTTTTATGACTTGTAAATTCATACAATGGTCCCATACGCCTTCATGTGAAGTTTCGTGGCAAGACGACCCGTTTTCTATTTCTCATGATTTTTGAAACTTTTTGTGGTTCGGGATTTTTTAAAATTTTTTTAGAAAGAGTTTTGTCCCCAAATTTGGTAGAGGTGATCCTTGTATTTTTTTTGGCATGCACAAAAAAATTCAGCTAAAAAATCGAAGTGGAGATGATTTTGTGATCGTTTGAAAAAAGTGTCCCCATTTCAAACATTTTAATGGCTACTGACAGCAAACCTATAAAATCTAAAATGCTCTTTAAAGGGGTGTGAGTTCTTGAGGTTTGATGAGGGATAGGGGGCCAATATAAGGGCCAAGTACCAGCAACCATCGCATATCATGTGTGCACACCCCCCGGCCCCCCCAATCACCGGAACCCCCAATGCCGCCAGTTAGGCTCTCCGACGATGCTCCGACGATAGTGCCCTGGGCAATAAAAATGCGGCACCAGCACATGCCTGAGCCCAGCATGTGCACCGTGGCTTAAACACTTAGACTGGGAATGAGCTCCGTATGCTTAAACATGGAATGAACTCCGTATGGCTAAGCCAACCCATGAAATGAGCGTGCAGGGGCTCAGCCGGTCGGAGACGCAAAATGCGCAAGCTAGGGATCGACCCAGTCCCCCCTACTTGCTGTTGATCCCGCTATCACAACCCTCAGTCCGATCCAATCTTAGACTGGGAATGAACTCCGTATGCCTAAGTCAACCCACGAAACGAGCGTTCGGGTGCTGAATCGACCGGAGAGGCATAATTTGCAAGCCAGGGATCGGCCCGGTCCCCCTCTGCATGCTACCGGTCCCGCTGCCACAATCCTCGATGTGGCTAGGTCTGAGACATGGAATGAACTACCTATGCCTAAGCCAAACCACGAAACGGGCGTGCGGGCACTCAACCGACCAGAGAGGCAGAATGCGTAAGCCGGGGATCTGCCCGATCCCCACTGCATGCTACCGATCCTGCTATCGCAACCCTCAGTTCGATCCAATCTTAGACTGGGAATGAACTCTATATGCCTAAGCCAACCCCCGAAACAAGCATGCGGGCACTCAGTCGACCGAAGAGGCAAAGTGCACAAGCTAGGGACAAGCCCGGTCCCCCCTGCGTGCTGTCGATCCTGCTGTCGCAACCCTCGATTTGGTCCAATCTTAGATTAGGAATGAACTCCGTATGCTTAGACTGGGGATGAACTCCGTATGCCTAAGTCAACCCATGAAACGAGCGTATGGGCATTCAGTCGGGGATCGGCCAGGTCCCACCTGCGTGCTGTCGATCCTGCTGCTGTAACCTTCGGTCTGGTCTGATCTTAGACTAGGAATGAACTCCGTATGCTTAGACTGGGGATGAACTTTGTACGCCTAAGTCAACCCATGAAACGAGCGTGTGGGCACTCAGTCAACCCGAGAGGTCGACCGAAGAGGCATAATGCACAAGCTGAGGATCAGCCCGATACCTCTTTGCGTGCTGTCGATCCCGCCGCCAGTCCTACTGCCATAACCCCTGGTCCGGCTGGGGCTTAGACATGGAATGAACTCGATATGCCTAGGTCAACCCACGAAATGAGCGTGCGGGCGTTGAGCTGACCAAAGAGGTAGAATGCACAGGCCGGGGATCGGTCTGGTCCCCCCTGCGTGCTGTCGATCCTGCTGCTGGTCTTGCTACCGTAACCCTTGGCGCGGTCTGATCTTAGACTGGGAATGAATTTCGTATGCTTAGACATGGAATGAACTCTATATGCCTAAGCCAACCCATGCAATGAGCGTGCGACGCTCAGCCGACCGGAGAGGCAGAATGCGCAAGTCGAGGATAGGCTCGGTCCCCCCCTCCGTGTTGTCAATCCTGCTGTCGCAACCCTCGATCCAGTTTGATCTTAGACTAGGAATGAACTCCGTATGCCTAAGTCAACCCACAAAACGAGCGTGCGGGCACAGAGTCAACCGGAAAGGCATAATGCGCAAGCTGAGGATCGACCCGATCCCCCTCTGCATGCTGTCAGTCCTGCTACCACAACCCTCGGTTTGGCTGGGGCTGAGACATGGAATGAACTCCCTATGCCTAAGCCAACCCACGAAACGGGTGTGCGGGCGCTCAGCCGGTCGAAGAGGCAGAATGCACGAGCCGGGGATCTACCCGGTCCCCCCTACGTGCTATTGATCCTACTGTTGCAACCCTCAATCCGATCCGATCTTAGACTGGGAATAAACTCTGTATGCCTAAGCCAACCCATGAAATAAGCGTGCGGGTGCTCAGCTGGCCGGAGAGGTAGATTGCGTAAGTCGGGTACAAGCCTGGTCCCACCTACATGCTGTCGATCCTACTACCGCAACCTCAGTCCGGTCCAATCTTAGATTGGGAATAAACTCCGTATGCTTAGACTGGGGATGGACTCTGTATGCCTAAGTCAACTCAAGAAATGAACGTATGGGTGCTCAACCGGGGATCGATCCGATCCCCCCTGCGTGCTATCGATCTTGTTGTTGTAACCCTCCGTCTGATCCGATCTTAGACTGGGAATGAACTCTATATCCTTAGACTGGGGATGAACTCCGTATGCCTAAGTCAACCCATGAAATGAGGTGTGGGCACTCAGCCGGCCGAAGAGGTAGAATGCGTAAGCCGAGGATCAGCTCGGACCCCCCTGTGTGCTGTCGATCCTGCTGTCGCAACCCTCGATCCGGTCCGATCTTAGACTAGGAATGAACTCTGTATGCTTAGACTGGGGATGAACTCCGTATGCCTAAGTCGACCCATAAAACGAGTGTGCGGGCACTCAGTCGACCGAAGAGGCAGGCCGGAGAGGCATAATGTGCAAGTCGAGGATCAACCCGATCCACCTCTGCGTGCTACCAATCCCGCTGCCAGTCTTGCTACCACAACCTTCTGTCTGGTTGGGGCTTAGACATGGAATGAACTTCGTATGCTTAAGCCAACCCACGAGACGAGCGTGCGGGTGCTCAACCGACTGGAAAGGCAAAATATGTAAGTCAGGGATTGGCCCGATCCCCCCTGAGTGCTACCGATCCTACTGCTGTCCTGTTACCACAACCCTCGATCCAATCCGATCTTAGACTGGGAATGAACTCCGTATGCTTAGACATGGAATGAACTCCGTATGCCTAAGCCAACCCATAAAACGAGCGTGCAGGCGCTCAATCGGTCAGAGAGGCAAAATGAGAAATTCGAGGATCGGCCCGGTCCCCCCTGTGTGCTGTCGATCCTAGTGTCGCAACCCTCAGTCCAGTCCGATCTTAGACTGGGAAAGAACTTCGTATGCCAAAGTCAACCCACAAAACGAGCGTGCGGGTGCTGAGCACGGCTGGAGAGGCATAATGTGCAAGCCAGGGATCGGTCCGTTCCCCCTCTACGTGCTGTCGGTCCTGCTGCCACAACCTTCAATTCGGCTGGGGGTTAGACATGGAATGAACTCCCTATGCCTAAGCCAACCCATGAAATGGGCGTACGAGTGCTCAACCGATCGGAGAGGCAGAATGCGCAAGTCGAGGATCGACCCGGTCCCCCTTGCGTGCTGCTGATCCTACTACCGCAACCCTCAGTCTGATCCGATCTTAGACTGGGAATGAGCTCGGTATGCTTAGACCAGGGATGAACTCTGTATGCCTAAGTCAACCCATGAAACGAGCATCGGACGCTCAGTCGATCAGACAGGCAGGATGCGTAAGCCGAGGATCCAACGGGTGGTAGGTGGGTTCAAGCACATCTTTATATTTTTGCCATGCCAACACCATTTTTATGGCTTGTAAATTCGTACAATGGCCCCCTAAGCCTTCATGTGAAGTTTCTTGGCAAGACGACCCGTTTTCTATTTTTCATGATTTTTGAAACTTTTTGCGGCCCAGGGTTTTTTTAAATTTTTTTAGAAAGAATTTTGTCTCCAAATTTGGGAGACGTGATCCTTGTATTTTTTTTTGGCATGCACAAAAAAATTCAGCTAAAAAATCGAAGTGGAGAAGATTTTGTGACCATTTGAAAAAAGTGTCCCCATTTCAAACACTTTAACGGCTACTGGCAGCAAACCTATAAAATCTCAAATGCTCTTTAAGGGGGTGTGAGTTCTCAAGGTTTGATGAGGGATAGGGGGCCAATATAAGGGCCATGTACTAGCACCCATCACACATCATGTACGCACACTCCCCGGCCCCCCAATTGTCGGAACCCCCATTGCCGGCGGTTAGGCTCTCCGGTGATGCTCCGATGATGCTCCGACGATGGTGCCCCGGGTGAAAAAAATGCGGCACCAGCACATGTCAGAGCCCAGCATGTGCATCGTGGCTTAAAATCTTAGACTGGGAATTAACTCCATATGCTTAGACATGGAATGAACTCCGTATGCCTAAGCCAACCCACGAAATGAGTGTGCGGGCACTCAACCGGTCGGAGAGGTAGAATGCGCAAATCGGGGATCAACCTGATCCCTCTTACGTGTTATCGATCCTACTTCCACAACCCTTGGTCCAATCTTAGACTAGGAATGAACTCCGTATACATAAGTCAACCCACGAAACGAGCGTGCGGGCACTGAGCCGACCGAAGAGGCATAATGCGCAAGCCAGGGATCAGCCTGGTCCTCCTCTGCGTGCTGCCGGTCCCGCTGCCACAATCCTCAGCCCAACTGGGACTTAGACATGGAATGAACTCCCTATGCCTAAGCCAACCCACGAAACGGGTGTGTGAGCGCTCAACCGGCCGGAGAGGCAGACTGTGTAAAACGGGGATCGACCTTGTCCCCCCTGCGTGCTTCTGATCATGCTGTCGCAACCCTTGGTCGGCTCTGATCTTAGACTGGGAATGAACTCCGTATGCCTAGACTGGGGATGAACTCCGTATGCCTAAGTCAACCCATGAAATGAGCGTGCGGGCACTCAGCCGACCGAAAAGGCATAATGTGCAAGCCGAGGATTAGCCCGGTCCCCCTCTGCATGCTGTCGATCCTGCTACCAGTCCTTCTGCCAGAACACTCAGTCCAGCTGGGGCTTAGACATGGAATGAACTCCGTATGCCTAAGCCAATCCATGAAAGGAGCGTGTGGGTGCTCAGCCAGCCTGAGAGGCAGAATGCGCAAGCCAGGGATCGACTCGGTCCCCCCTGCGTGCTGTCGGTCCTGCTGCTGGTCCTGCTATCACAACCCTCGGTCCGGTCTGATCTTAGATTCAGAATGAACTCCATATGCTTAGACATGGAATTAACTCCGTATGCCTAAGCCAACCCACGAATGAGAATGCGGGTGCTCAACCGATCGAAAAGGCAGAATGCACAAGCCGAGGACAGGCCCGATCCCCCCTACGTGCTATCGATCCTGCTACCGTAACCCTCAGTCTGGTCTGATCTTAGACTAGGAATGAACACTGTATGCCTAAATTAACTCATGAAACGAGCGTGCGGGCGCTGAGCTGGCCTAAGAGGCATAATGCACAAGCCAGGGAGCAACCCGATCCCCTTCTGCGTGCTACCGGTCCCACTACCACAACCCTCGGTTCGGTTGGGGCTTAGACATGAAATGAACTCCGTATGCCTAAGCCAACCCAAGAAATGAGCGTGCGGGCACTCAGCGAACCAAAGAGGCAGGATGCGTAAGCCGGGGATCGAATGGGTGGTAGGTGGGTTCATGCACATCTTCATATTTCTACCATGCCAATGCCATTTTTATGGCTTGTAAATTCAAACAATGGTCCCCTAAGCCTTCATGTGAAGTTTCATGGCAAGACGACCCATTTTCTATTTTTCATGATTTTGGAAACTTTTTGCTGTTCAAAATTTTTTAAAATTTTTTTAGAAAGAGTTTTGTAACCAAATTTGGTAGAGGTGATCCTTGTATTTTTGTTGGCATGCATAAAAAAATCCAGCTAAAAACTCAAAGTGGAGAAGAATTTATGATCGTTTGAAAAAAGTGTCCGCATTTTAGACACTTTAATGGCTACTAGCAGCAAACCTATAAAATCTCAAATGCTCTTTAAGAGGGTGTGGGTTCTCAAGGTTTGATGAGGGATAGGGGCCAATATAAGGGCTAAGTACCAACACCCATCGCACATCATGTGCACACACCCCCCGGCCCCCCCAATCGTCAGAACACCCAATGCTGCCGATTAGGCTCTCCGACGATGCTCCGACGATGGTGCCCCGGGCAAAAAAAATACGGCCCCAACACATGCCCGAGCCCAGCATGTGCATCGTGGCTCAAAATCTTAGACTGGGAACGAACTCTGTATGCTTAGGCATGGAATGAACTCCATATGCCTAAGCCAACCCACGAAATGAGCAAGCGGGCGCTCAGCCAACCGGAGAGGCAGAATGTGCAAGCCAGGGATCGGTTCGGTACCCCCCTGTGTGCTGTGGATCTTGCTGGCGCAACCTTTGGTCCAGTCTGATCTTAGACTGTGAATGAACTCCGTATGCATAAGTCAACCCACGAAATGAGTGTGCGGGCGCTAAGCAGGTCGAAGAGGCATAATGCGTAAGTCGAGGATCAGCCCGATCTCCCTCTGCGTGTTGCCAGTCCCGCTGCCACAACCCTCGGTCCGGCTGGGGCTTAGACATGGAATGAACTCCCTATACCTAAGCCAACCCATGAAACAGGCGTGCGGGTACTCAACCGATCGGAGAGGTAGAATGCACAAGCCGAGGATCGACTCGGTCTCCCCTGCATGCTGTCGATCCTGCTATCAGAGCCCTCTGTCCGGTCCGATCTTAGACTGGGAATGAACTCCATATGCTTAGACTAGGGATGAACTCTGTATGCCTAAGTCAACCCATGAAACGAGCGCTCGAGTGATCAATCGATCGAAGAGGCTGACCAGAGTAGCATAATACGCAAGCCGACGATCAGCTCGGTCCCCCTCTACGTGATGCCGATCCTGCTACTGGTCCTCCTGTCATAACCCTCGATCCGGCTGGGGTTTATACATGGAATGAACTCCGTATGGCTAAGCCAACCCACGAAATAAGCAGTGGGCGCTCAGTCGGTCGGAGAGCCTAAATGCTCAAGCTGGGGATCGACTCGGTCCCCCCTCGGTCCGGTCTGATCTTAGACTGGGAATGAACTCCGTATGCTTAAGTCAACCCACGAAATGAGCGTGCGGGCACTGAGCTGGCCAAAGAGGCATAATGTGCAAGCCGGGGATTGGCCCGGTCCCCCTCTGCGTGCTATCGATCCCACTGCCACAACCTTCGGTCCGGCTGGGGCTTAGACATGGAATGAACTCCCTATGCCTAAGCCAACCCATGAAAAGGGCATGTGGGTGCTCAGCCGATCGGAGAGGTAGAATGCGCAAGCTGGGGATCAGCCCGGTCCCCCCCTGCGTGCTCTCGATCCTGCTGCCGTAACCCTCGGTCCAGTTTTATCTTAGACTGGGAACGAACTCTGAATGCTTAGACATGGAATAAACTCCGTATGCCTAAGCCAACCCATGAAATGAGCGTGTGGGCACTCAGCCGGTCGGAGAGGCAGAATGCATAAGTCAGGGATTGACCCGGTTTCCCCTACGTGCTGTTGATCCTGCTGCCGCAACCCTCGGTTTGGTCCGATCTTAGACTGGGAATGAACTCTGTATGCTTAGAGATGGAATGAACTCCGTATGCCTAAGCCAACCCACGAAACGAGCGTACGGGTGCTCAGCTGGCCGAAGAGGCATAATGCTCAAGCCGGGGATCAACTTGATCCCCCTCTGCGTGCTGGTGATCCCGCTGTCGGTCCTACTGCCAGAACCCTCTGTTCGACTGGGGCTTAGACATGGAATGAACTCTGTATGCCTCAGCCAACCCACAAAACGAGCGTGGGGCGCTCAACCGATCGGAGAGACAGAATGCGCAAGCCGAGGATCGGCCTGGCCCCCCTACGTGCTACCGATCCTGCTGTCTTAACCCTCAGTCTGGTCTGATTTTAGACTGGGAATGAACTCCATATGCTTAGACATGGAATGAACTCCGTATGCCTAAGCCAAGCAGCGAAACAAGTGTGCGGGCGCTCAGCCGACCGGAGAGGTAGAATGCATAAGTCGATGATTGACTCGGCCCCCCCAGCGTGCTGTTGATCCTACTGCCGTAACCCTCGGTCTGATCTGATCATAGACTGGGAATGAACTCCGTATGCCTAAGTGAACCCACAAAATGAGCGTGCGGGCATTGAGCCTGCCAGAGAGGCATAATACGCAAGCCGGGGATCGGCCCGAACCCCCTCTGCGTGCTGTCGGTCTCGCTGCCACAACCCTCGGTCCAACTGGGGCTTAGACATGGAATGAACTCCCTATGCCTAAGCCAACTCACGAAACGGGCATGCGGGTGCTCAGTCGGCCGAAGATGCAGAATGCGTAAGCCAGGGATTGTCCTAGTCCCCCCTGCGTGCTATCGATCCTGCTGTCTCAACCCTCGGTCTGGTCTGATCTTAGACTGGGAATGAACTCCGTATGCCTAAGTCAACCCACGAAATGAACGTGCGGGCGCTCAACCGACCAAAAAGGCAGGATGCGCAAGCCGAGGATCGAACGGGTGGTAGGTGGGTTCAAGCACATCTTCATATTTTTACAATGCCAATGCCATTTTTATGGCATGTAAATTCATACCTTGGTCCCCTAAGCCTTCATGTGAAGTTTCGTGGCAAGATGACCGGTTTCTATTTTTCACAATTTTTGAAACTTTTTACGGTTCGGGATTTTTTAAAAATTTTTTAGAAAGAGTTTTGTCCCCAAATTTGGTAGAGGTCATCCCTGTATTTTTGTTGGCATGCACAAAAAAATTCAGCTAAAAACTCGAAGTGGAGAAGATTTTGTGACCATTTGAAAAAAGTGTCCCCATTACAGACACTTTAATGGCTACTGGCAGCAAACCTATAAAATCTAAACTGCTCTTTAAGGGGGTGTGAGTTCTCGAGGTTTGATGAGGGATAGGGGCCCAATATAAGGGCAATGTACCAGCACCCATCGCACATCATGTGCGCACACCCCCCGGCCCCCCAATCGCCGGAACCCCCAGTGCTGTCGGTTAGGCTCTCCGACGATAGTGCCCCGGGTGAAAAAAATGCGGCAGCAGTACATGCTCGAGCCCAGCATGTGCACCGTGGCTCAAAATTTTAGACTGGGAATGAACTCCGTATGCTTAAATGTGGAATGAATTCCATATGCCTAAGTCAACCCATGAAACGAGCGTGCGGGCACTCAGCCGGCCGGAGAGGCAGAATGTGCAAGCCTGGGATCAACCTGGTCCCCCCCTACGTGCTACCGATCCTTCTTTCACAACCCTTGGTCCGCTCTGATCTTAGACTAGGAATGAACTCTGTATGCATAAGTCAACCCACAAAATGCATGTGCAGGTGCTGAGCCGGCCGAAGAGGCAAAATGTGCAAGTCAGGGATCGACCCATTCCCCCTCTGCGTGCTACCGGTCCCGCTGCCACCACCCTTGGTCTGGCTAGGGCTTAGACATGGAATAAACATGCTATGCCTAAGCCAACCCACGAAACGGGCATGTGGGCGCTCAACCCACCGGAGAGGCAGAATGTGCAAGCTGGGGATCGGCCCGGTCCCCCCTACGTGCTGCCTCTCCTGCTACTCGTCCTGCTACCACAACCCTCGATCCGGTCTGATCTTAGACTGGGAATGAACTCTGTATGCTTAGACATGGAATGAACTCCATATGCCTCAGCCAACACACGAAACGAGTGTGCGAGCGCTCAACCGACCGGAGAGGCAGAATGCACAAGTCGGGGATCGACCCGGTCCCCCCTGCATGCTGTCGATCCTGCTGCTGGTCCTACTACCGCAACCCTCGATCCAGTCCGATCTTAGACTAGGAATGAACTCCATATGCTTAGACATGGAATGAACTCCGTATGCCTAAGGCAACCCATGAAACGAGCGTGCGGGTGCTCAACCAGTCAGAGTGGTAGAATGCACAAGCCGGGGACCGACCCGGTCCCTCCTGCGTGCTGTCGATCCTGCTATCGTAACCCTCAGTCTGGTCTGATCTTAGATTGGGAATGAACTCCGTACGCCTAAGTCAACCCACGAAACGAGCGTGCGGGTGCTGAGTCGGCTGGAGAGGCATAATGCGCAAACCAGGGATCGACTCCTTTGTAGTCCCGCTGCCACAACCCTTAGTCTGGCTGTGGTTTAGTCATAGAATGAACTCCCTATGCCTAAGCCAACCCACGAAATGGGCATGCGGGTGTTCAGTCGACCGGAGAGCAGAATGTGCAAGCCGGGGATCAGCCCAGTCCCCCCTGCGTGCTGTCGATCCTACTGCCGCAACCCTCGGTCCGGTCTGATCTTAGACTGGGAATGAACTCCATATGCTTAGACTGGGGATGAACTCCGTATGCCTAAGTCAACCCATGAAACGAGTGTATGGGTGCTCAGCCGATCGGAGAGGCTGATTGGAGAGGTAAAAAGTGCAAATCGGGGATTAGCCCGATCCCCCTGTGTGCTATCGATCTTGCTACTGGTCTGTTGGTGCAACCCTCGGTCTGGTCTGATCTTAGACTGGGAATGAACTCCGTATGCTTAGACATGGAATGAACTCCGTATGCCTAAGCCAACTCACAAAACAAGTGTACAGGCGTTCAGTGGATTGGAGAGGCAGAATGGCAAGTCGGGTATCAATCGGATCCCCCCTGCGTGCTGTTGATCCTGCTGCCGCAATCCTCGATCCGGTCTGATCTTAGACTGGGGATGAACTCTGTATGCCTAAGTCAACCCACGAAACGAGCGTGCGGGTGCTCAGCCGACCAGAGAGGCAGGATGCGCAAGTCGGGGATCAAACGGGTGGTAGGTGGGTTCAAGCACATCTTCATATTTTTGCTGTGCCAATTCCATTTTTATGGCTTGTAAATTCATATAATGGTCCCCTAAGCCTTCATGTGAAGTTTCGTGGTAAGACGACCCATTTTCTATTTTTCATGATTTTTGAAACATTTTGTGGTTTGAGATTTTTTAAAATTTTTTAGAAAGAGTTTTGTCCCCAAATTTGGTTGTATTTTTGTTGGCATGCACAAAAAAATTCAACTAAAAACTCGAAGTGGAAAAGATTTTGTGACCGTTCAAAAAAAGTGTCCCCATTTCAGACACTTTAATGGCTACTGGCAGCAAACCTATAAAATCTCAAATGCTCTTTAAGGGGGTGTGAGTTCTCGAGGTTTGATGACAGATAGGGGGCCAATATAAGGGCCAAGTGTCATGCCCTGGGTAGGCAAGCCAGGCACATCAGGCGCACCAGCAGGCGAGCCAGAGGTTGAGGCCCGCAGACCAGGCGTGCTAGCGGGTATCTGCACGCAAAGCATAGCAAACGACTTTAGAACGCCCGACCAACTTGCAGGCTAGCCTGTGAGACCAAGGCCTAGCATACAAGCTGCCCGTACCACATCTAGAAGGGCCCAAGGTGCTGGACATGCAAGGGAAGCTTCTGAAAGCAGGCAGGATCAGCAGCAGCATCCTAGCATATTTGGTTGACCCTGAAAATCAGGAGTTAGCATCCTGATTGATTGTAATCTGTATAATCCCATGATTTTAGCCTTTATTCTAGGGATATTGCCATTAAGTGTAAGCTGGAGCCTCAACTACAAATAGAGGGCTGCTCCTCCCTCATTTGTACACCATCAAACACTTCTGTTTCAGTGAATACAAGAGCATTTCCAGAATTCTACCTTCTTATCCTGTTTCTCTTTAACTTGCGTAATCAGCCCTTCCTATTGTTCTAATGCTCATACGCTTGTGTTTTAGGCTGGCTTAGGCATAAAGGAGGAGATTCCAAGCCTAAGGCCACACAGTTTCTGAGTCTAAGGTCGGAGCCCGTGACAGTTGGTATCAGAGCAAGTTCGATTCTGCATGTTTGTGTTGTGCAGGTTAAAGGAGATGGCATCCCAAAGTGACGCTGCTAACCAACAACTAGAGGCCCAGGAGCATGGGCGTGGAAGAGGGAGGAAAGCCAGTTGTAGAGATATCTGGTCTACCATGGACAGTAGGCTAGCCAAGGTGGAGGTGACCATGGGCGACATGGGGGAGAAGCTTGAAGGGGTAGAGACTCAAATTGCATCGCTAGACTCCATAGGGGAGGAGATCCAAAGTGAGCTGCAAGCTGCTCTCAACAAAGGCTTGGATGTGTTCACCCAAAAGAATCAGACCTTGGAGGCTGAAGTGCTAACCTTACACAATAACATGGAGGCCATGTGCCAGCGGATGGAGGAGCTTACCAGTGAGCTCATTGCTTGCAAGACTGCCATTGGGAATGGCATGTTTGCTAGAGTGTCCAAGTCTAGATTGGATGTCCCCAAGCCTAAGGAGTTCAAGGGGACTAGGGCAGCCAAGGAAGCAAATAGCTACCTTTGGGGTATGGAGCAGTACTTCCAGGCCATGGGCAAGCAAGACGAGGCGATAAAGGTAAGCACCGCTGCTATGTATCTCACTGATGTAGCCTTATTGTGGTAGAGGCACAACTGTGATGATGTCAGGCGTGAGAGCACCAAGATTGGAACCTGGGCAGAGTTCCAAAAGGAGTTTAGAAAACAATTTTACCCAGAGTATGACGATGATGAGGCGTAGGTAAAGTTGCACAGGCTGAGCCAGTAAGGGGACATAAGGGAGTATGTCCAGAAATTCTCTAAACTGATGCTACAGATCTCAAATCTAGGTGAAAAGGACACCTTATTTGCTTTCATGGATGGGCTGAAGCCGTGGGTGAAGCATGGGCTACAAAGGAGAGGAGTTCATGACTTGGCTAAAGCCATGACTACCATCGAGGCCTTGATAGAGTTCAAGCCTCTGAACAAGTTCGAGTCTACCAAGCCCAAGGGTAAGGGTAGGGACAATAGGGACCAAAAGAAGTAGTCCAAGGGGAAGGACCGTGATCGGGAGTCCAAAGATGGAGACCGAGACCAGTCAACCAAGGATGGCGAAAGGAAGCCACCAGCAGGCAAGTGGAAAGCAAAGGGGGACCGAGAGCCACTAGCATTCTACCTATGTGGAGGGAGCCACATAGCACGCAATTGCCCACAGAAAGGCAAGCTAGCTACTGTAGACAAGGAGTCTGACGAGGAGCCAGAGTCAGGGGTAGCAAAGCTTGGGTCGTTGGTGCTCAATGCTGTCTAAAGTAAGAGGAGCCGTAAGCCAAAGGGTTTGATGTTTACGGATCTGATGGTTGCAGGTCAGAAGGTGAGTGCACTGGTGGACACAGGTGCCTCACATCTTTTTATTTCAGGTGATAGAGCCTGAAAGCTCAGACTAAAGGTGCAAAAAGGGACTGGTACCATCAAAAAGGTGCAAAAAGGTGCATACGGATGCATCAGACTTTGCCATAGGGGGCGTGTTGATGCAGGAGGGACGTCCAGTCACATTCGAGAGCAGGAAGATGAACGAGACTGAGTGCAAATACACGGTCCAAGAGAAAGAGATGACTACAGTGGTGCACTGCTTGCGCACTTGGCACCATTACCTGTTGGGGTCGAGGTTCATGGTTAGGATGGACAATGTGGCAACCAGCTACTTCCAGACGCAAAAGAAGTTATCCCCCGAGTAGGCGAGATGGCAAGATTTTCTTACGAAATTTGATTTCCAGATGGAGTACAAGTCGGGGTAGGTGAACCTAGTGGCAGACGCCCTGAGCAAGAAGGCTAACCTTGCTGCCATTAGCCAACCAGAGGGGTCACTAGTGTCGCGCATCAAGGAGGGAGTTACGCATGATCCTACAGCCAAGGCTTTGATGGAGTACGCCCAGCAAGGTAAGACTAGGCAATTTTGGTTATAGGATGGCTTGCTGTACACCAAGGGCAGTAGACTATTTGTGTCGCAGCACGAGAAGCTCCGCAAGGAAGTTTTACTAGAATGCCATGATTCAAGGTGGGTTGGACACCCCGGAGTGAGCCATACCTTGGCGCTAATTGAGGATCGATACTACTGGCCACACATGAGGGACGATGTGGAAGCCTATGTAAAGACTTATCTTGTGTGCCAACAGGACAAGGTAGAGCTCAAGAAACCAGGCGATCTCTTGAAGCCATTGCCAGTGCCAAAGCGACCATGGGAGAGTGTTTCTCTAGACTTTATAGTTGGTCTACCCAAAGTAGAAGGGTTTGGAAGCATCATGGTAGTGGTGGACAGGTTTTCCAAGTATGAAACCTTCATTCCAGCAACCAAGGAGTGCCCAGCTGAGGAGGCAGCTCGATTGTTCCTGAAGAACATGGTTAAGCACTGGGGAGTGCCAAGGACCATTGTTAGTGATCGAGATGGCTGTTTCACGGGCAGGTTCTGGACTGAGTTGTTCAAGCTGTTGGGGTCAGACTTGAACTTTTCCACCAGTATGCATCTGCAGACCGATAGGCAGACAGAATGAGTGAATGGACTATTGGAGGTTGACCTCAGGCACTATGTGAGTGCCACACAAAGGGACTGGCCAAAGCTACTAGATATTGCATAGTTTTCCTACAACTTGCAAAGGAGCGAGGCAACGAACTAGAGCCCATTTGACGTTGCGACAGGGCAACAACCACTAACACCCGGTTCGATTGCTGCAGGTTGTACAGGGTCAAATCTAGCAGCATACAAGTTTGCCAAGGCATGGCAGGAGCAAACTGACTTGGCCAGAGTTTGTCTACACAAGGCGGCCAAGAGGTCGAAGAAGTGGGCAGACCAGAATAGGCGGGACGTGCAGTTCCAGGTTGGAGACTTGGTGTTAGTGAAGCTGCATCCAATTGTGCGCCATAGGGGGCTGCACAAAGGCCTAGTCCAGAGGTATGAAGGACCTTTTTGAGTAGTGAAGAGGGTAGGCAAGGTTGCCTACAAGTTGGATATGCCACGCAAGCTGAGGGTACACCCAGTGTTCCATGTGAGCATGCTCAAGCCGTTCCATGAGGATGAGGGAGATCCAGGACGGACAGAGGCAAAGCGTGTGCCATTGGGAGCAAGGGCCTCATATGAGAAAGAGGTCCACAGCATCATAGCTGACCGAGAGGTGAGACGAAAGAACTATGAACCAAGACAAGAGTACTTGGTGCACTGGAAGGGACTTTCAGACAGTGAGGCAAGCTGGGAACCAACAGATGACTTATGGTAGTTCGAGGACCAGATCAGGTAGTACCATGTAGAAGCCGTAACAAGGGCATTGCACAATTAGGTGGAGGAGAATGTCATGCCTTGGGTGGGTGCGCCAGGCACATCAGGTGCACCAGCAGGCGAGCCAGAGGTTGAGGCCTGCAGACCAGGCGTGCTGGTGGGTATCTGCATGCAAAGCCTAGTAAACGAGTTCAGAACGCCCGCCCAACTTGCAGGCCAGCCCGTGAGACCAAGGCCTAGCATACAAGCTACCCGTACCATATTCAGAAAGGCCTAAGGTGCTGGACACGCAAGGGAAGCTTCTGGAAGCAGGCAGGATCAGCAGCAGCATCCTGGCATATTGGGTTGACCTTGAAAATCAAGAGTTAGCATCCTAATTGATTGTAATCTATATAATCCCATTATTTTAGCCTTTATTCTAGGGATATTGCCATTAAGTGTAAGCTAGAGCCTCAACTATAAATAGAGGGCTGCTCCTCCCTCATTTGTACACCATCAAACACTTTTGTTTCAATGAATACAAGAGCATTTCCAGAATTCTGCCTTCTTATCCTGTTTCTCTTTAACTTGCATAATCAGCCCTTCCCGTTGTTCTAGTGCCCGTACGCTTGTGTTTTAGGCTGACTTAGGCATAAAAGAGGAAATTCCAAGCCTAAGGATGCACAGTTTCTGACTCTAAGGTTAGAGCACGTGACACAAATACCAGCACCCATCGCACATTATGTGCGCACACTCCCCCAGCCCCCCAACCGTCGAAACCCCTAATGCCACCGGTTAGGCTCTCCGGTGATGCTCCGACGATGGTGCCCCAGGCAAAAAAATGCGGCACCAGCACATGCCCAAGCCTAGTATGTGCACCATGGCTCAAAATCTTAGACTGGGAATGAACTCCGTATGCTTAGACATCGAATGAACTCCGTATGCCTAAGCCAACCCACGAAACGAGCGTACAGGCGCTCAGTCGATCGGAGAGGCGGAATGCGCAAGTCGGGGATTGGCCCGGTCCCCCCTACATGCTGTCGATCTTGTTGTCACAACCCTCAATCCGATCTGATCTTAGACTGGGAATGAACTCCGTATGCATAAGTCAACTCACGAAACAAGCGTGCGGACGTTGGGCTGGCCGAAGAGGCATAATACGCAAGCTGGGGATTGGCCCAATCCCCCTCTGAGTGTTGCCGGTCCTGCTACCATAACCCTCTATCCGACTGGGGCTTAGAAATGGAATGAACTCCCTATGCCTAAGCCAACCCACAAAACGGGTGTGCGGGCACTCAACCGGCCGAAAAGGCAGAATGTGCAAGCCTAGGATCGGCCTGGTCCTCCCTACGTGCTGTTGATCCTGCGGTCGCAACCCTCGCTCCGATCCGATCTTAGACTGGGAATGAACTCCGTATGCTTAGACTGGGCATGAACTCCATTTGCCTAAGTCAACCCACGAAACGAGTATGCGGGCGCTCAGTCGGTCGGAGAGGCCGACCCGGAGAGGCATAATGCACAAGTCGAGGATTAGCCCGGTCCCCCTCTGCGTGCTACCGATCTTGCTGCCACAACCCTCGGTCCGACTGGGGCTTAGACATCGAATGAACTTCATATGCCTAAGCCAACCGATGAAACGAGCGGGCGGGCACTCAACCGGTCGGAGACGCAGAATGCGCAAGCCGGGGATCGACTCGGTCACCCCTACGTGCTATCGATCCTGCTGCTGGTCTTGCTACTGCAACTCTCAATCTCGATTCGAAGTTAGAATGGGAATGAACTCCATATGCTTAGACATGGAATGAACTCCGTATGCCTCAGCCAACCCACGAAACAAGCGTGCGGGCACTCAGTCGATCGGAGAGGCAGAATGCGTAAGTTGGGGACTGACCTGGTCCCCCCTACGTGCCGTCGATCCTGCTGCCAAAACCCTCAGTCCGGTCTGATCTTAGATTGGGAATGAACTCCGTATGCCTAAGTCAACCCATGAAATGAGTGTTCGGGCATTGAGCCAACTAGAGAGGCATAATGCATGAGCCGGGGATCAGGCCGGTCCCCCTCTGCATGCTGTGGGTCCCGTTACCACAACCCTCAGTCCGATTGGGGCTTAGACATGGAATAAACTCCCTATGACTAAGCCAACCCATGAAATGGATGTACGAGCACTCAGCCGGTTGGAGAGGCAGAATGCGCAAGCCGGGGATCCACCCGATCCGCCCTACGTGCAATCAATCTTGCTGTCATAACCCTCAGTTCGGTCTGATCTTAAACTGGGAATGAACTCCATATGCTTAGACTGGGGATGAACTCCGTATGCCTAAGTCAACCCATGAAACGAGCGTGCGGGTGCTCAGTCGACTAGAGACGCCGACTGAAAAGACATAATGTGCAAACCAGGGATCAGCTCGGTCCCCCTCTGTGTGCTGTCGATCCCGCTACCGGTCCTGTTGCCACAACCCTTGGTCTGACTAAGGCTTAGACATGGAATGAACTCCGTATGCCTAAGCCAACCCACGAAACGAGCATCCGGGTGAGAGGCCAGTTGGAGAGGCAAAATGCGTAAGCCTGGGATCGACCCGATCCCCCCTACGTGCTGTTGATCCTACTGCTGGTCCTACTACCACAACCCTCGATCCTCCTTACGTGCTACCGATGCTGCTGCTGGTCCTGCTACCGCAATCCTTGATCCCGATCTGAACTTAGACTGAGAATGAACTCCATATGTTTAGATATGGAATGAACTTTGTATGCCTCAGCCAACCCATGAAACGAGCATACGAGCACTCAGCTGGCCGGAGAGGCAGAATGCGTAAGTCGGGGACCAGCCCAGTCCCCCCTTATGTGTTGTCGATCTTGCTACCACAACCCTTGGTTCGGTCCGATCTTAGACTGGGAATAAACTCCGTATGCCTAAGTCAACCCATGAAACGAGCATTCGAGCGTTGAGCCAATCGGAGAGGCATAACGCGCAAGCTGGGGATCAACCCGGTCCCCCTCTGTGTGCTATCGGTCCCGCTACCGTAACGCTTGGTCTGATCCGATCTTAGACTGAGAATGAACTCCATATGCTTAGACTGGGGATGAACTTCGTATGCCTAAGTCAACCTAAGAAACAAGCGTGCGGGAGCTCAGCCAGCTGGAGAGGCATAATGCGTAAGCCGGGGATCGACCCGATCCCCCTCTGCGTGCTATCGATCCTACTGCTGGTGCTGCTGTGGCAACCCTTGGTCTGGTCTAATCTTAAAATGGGAATGAACTCCATATGCTTAAACATGGAATGAACTCCGTATGCCTAAACCAACCTACAAAATGAGCGTGTGGGTGCTCAACCGATCGGAGAGGCAGAATGCATAAGCGAGGGACCGGTCTGGTCCCTCCTGTGTGCTGTCGATCCTGCTGCTGCAACCCTCGATCCAGTCTGATCTTAGACTAGGAATGAACTCCGTATGCCTAAGTCAACCCACGAAATGAGTGCACGGGCGTTGAACCGGTCGGAGAGGTGTAATGCACAAACCGAGGATCAGCCCGATCCCCCTCTGCGTGCTACCGGCCCCACTTCCACAACCCTTGATCTGACTGGGGCATGGAACGAACTCCCTATGCCTAAGCTAACCCACAAAATGGGCGTGCAGGTGCTCAGCCAGCCAGAGAGGCAGAATGTGTAAGCCGAGGATCGACCCGATCCCTCTTGAGTGCTACCGATCCTGCTATCACAACTCTCAGTTTGATTCGATCTTAGACTGGGAATGAACTCCATATGCTTAGACTGGAGATGAACTCCGTATGCCTAAGTCAACCCACGAAACGAGCGTGCGAGTGCTCAGCCGATCGGAGTGGCCGGTCGGAGAGGCAGAATGCACAAGCAGGGGATCGACCCAGTCCCCTCTACGTGCTGTCGATCCTGTTACTGGTGCTGCTGCTGCAACCCTCAGACCAATCTGATCTTAGACTGGGAATGATCTCCATATGCTTAGTAATGGAATGAACTACGTATGCCTAAGCCAACTCACGAAACGAACGTGCGGGCACTCAGTCGGTCGAAGAGGTAGAATGCGTAAGCCATGGATCAGCCCGGTCCCCGCTGCATGCTACCGATCCTGCTACCGCAACCCTCAGTCTGATCCGATCTTAGACTAGGAATGAACTCCGTATGCATAAGTCAACCCACGGAATGAACATGCGGGCACTGAACCGATCGAAGAGGCATAATACACAAGCCGAGGATCAACCCGATCCCCCTGCGTGTCATCGGTTCCGCTGCCACAACCTTCAGTCTGGCTAGGGCTTAGACATGGAATCAACTGCCTATGCCTAAGCCAACCGATGAAATGGGCGTGCGGGCACTCAGCCAACCGGAGAGATAGAATGTGCAAGCTGGGGATTGGCTCGGTCCCCCCTGCGTGCTATCGATCCTACTACCGGAACCCTCGGTCTGATCCGATCTTAGACTAGAAATGAACTCCGTATGCTTAGACTGGGGATGAACTCCATATGCTTAGACTGGGGATGAACTCTGTATGCCTAAGTCAACCCATGAAACGAGCGTGCGGGTGCCTAGCAGGTCGAAAAGGCCGGTCAAAGAGGCATAATGCGCAAGTCGAGGATCAGTCGAATCGCTCTCTACGTGCTATCGATCCCGCTACCGATCCTGCTACCACAACCCTCAGTACGGCTGGGGCTTAGACATGGAATGAACTCCGTATGCCTAAGCCAACCAACGAAACCAGCGTGCGGGCGCTCAACCAATCGGAGAGACAGAATGTGCAAGCCGCGGATCGGCCCGATCCTCCCTTGAGTGCTGTCGATCCTAGTCCGCAACCCTCGGTCCGGTGTCTGATCCCTTCTTGCGTGCTATCGATCCTACTACCGCAACACTCGGTCTGATCCAATCTTAGACTTGGAATGAACTCCGTATGCCTAATTCAACCCATGAAACGAGCGTTTAGGCATTGAGCCAGCAGGAGAGGCATAATGTGCAAGTCGGGGATTAACCCAATCGCCCTCTGCGTGCTACCGGTCCCGCTGCCACAACCCTCGGTCCGACTGGGCCTTATACATGGAATGAACTCCCTATGCCTAAGCCAACCCACAAAATGGGCGTGCAGGCGTTCAGCCGGCTGAAAAGGTGGAATACGCAAGTTAGGGATCAGCCCAGTCCCCCATACGTGCTGTCGATCCTGCTTTCGTAACCCTCGGTTCGGTCCGATCTTAGATTGGGAATGAACTTCGTATGCTTAGACTGGGATGAACTCCGTATGCCTAAGTCAACCCATGAAATGAGCATGCGAGCGATCAGCCGACCGAGAGGCAGGATGCACAAGTCGGGGATTGAACGAGTAGTAGGTGGGTTCAAGCACATCTTCATATTTCTGCCATGCCAATGCCACTTTTATGGCTTGTAAATTCATACAATGTTCCCCTAAGCCTTCATGTGAAGTTTCATGGCAAGACGACCCGTTTTCTATTTTTTGTGATTTTCAAAACTTTTTATGGTTCGGGATTTTTTAAAATGTTTTTAGAAAACTTTTTGTCCCCAAATTTGGTAGAGGAGATCCTTGTATTTTTGTTGGCATGCATAAAAAAATTCAGCTAAAAACTCGAAGTGGAGAAGATTTTGTGGCCATTTGAAAAAAGTGTCCCCATTTCAGACACTTTAATGGCTACTGGCCGCAAACCTATAAAATTTCAAATGCTCTTTAAGGGGGTGTGAGTTCTCAAGGTTTGATGAGGGATAGGGGGCCAATATAAGGGCCAAGTACAAGCACCCATTGCACATCATGTGCGCACACCCCCCGGCCCCCCAATCACTGGAACCCTTAATGTCGTCGGTTGGGCTCTCTGACGATGCTCTGCAACGGTGCCCCGGGTAAAAAAAATGTGGCACCAGCACATGCTCGAGCCCAGCATGTGCACTGTTGCTAAAAATCTTAGACTGGGAATGAACTCCGTATGCCTAAGCCAACCCATGAAATGAGCGTGCGGGTGCTCAGTCGGTTGGAGAAGCAGAATGTGCAAGCTGGGGATCGGCCTGGTCCCCCCTGCGTGCTGTCGATCCTGCTGCCGCAACCCTTGGTTCGGTCTGATCTTAGACTAGGAATGAACTCCGTATGCATAAGTCAACCCATGAAATGAGCATGCAGGCGCTGAGCTGGCCGGAGAGGTATAATACGTAAGCTGGAGATCAGCCTGGTCCCCCTCTGTGTGCTGCCGGTCCCGCTGTCACAACCCCCGATCCGGTTGTGGCTTAGACATGGAATGAACTCCCTATGCCTAAGCCAACCCACGAAACGGGAATGCGGGCGCTCGGCCGATCGAAGAAGCAGAATGTACAAGCTGGGGATTGGCCCGGTCCCCCCTGCGCGCTGTCGATCTTGCTGTCGCAACCCTCAGTCCGGTCTAATCTTAGACTGGGAATGAACTCTGTATGCTTAGACTGGGGATGAACTTCGTATGCCTAAGTCAACACATGAAACGAGCGTGCGGGTGCTCAACCGACTGGAGAGGCATAATGCGCAAGCCAGGGATCAGCCCGATCCCCCTCTACGTGCTGTCGATCCTGCTGCCGGTCCTGCTGCCACAACCCTCAGTCAGAATAGGGCTTAGACATAGAATGAACTCCGTATGCCTAAGCCAACCCACGAAACAAACGTACGGGCACTCAGCCGGCCGGAGAGGCAGAATACGTAAGTCGAGGATCAGCTTGGTCCCCCCTGCATACTGTCGACCCTGCTGTCGTAACCCTCGGTCTGGTCTGATCTTAGACTGGGAATGAACTCCGTATGATTCGATATGGAATGAACTCCATATGCCTAACCCAACCCATGAAACGAGCAAGCGTCCGGGTGTTCAGCCAGTCGGAGAGGCAGAATGCGCAAACCAGGGATCGACCTGATCCCCCCTGCGTGCTGTCGATCCTACTGTCGCAACCCTTGATCCGATCTGATCTTAGACTAGTAATGAACTCCGTATGCCAAAGTCAACCCACGAAATGATCGTGCGGGCGCTGAGTGGGTCGGAGAGGCAGAATGCACAAGCTGGGGATCGACTCGGTCCCTTTTTACGTGCTGTCGGTCCCACTGCCACAACCCTCGGTCTGACTGGGGCTCAGACATGGACTAAACTCCCTATGCCTAAGCCAACCCATGAAACAGGCGTGCGGACGCTCAGTCGATCGGAGAGGCAGAATGAGCAAGCCGGGGATCGAACCGATCCCTCCTGCTTGCTGTCGGTCCTGCTATCGCAACCCTCGGTCTGGTCTGATCTTAGACTAGGAATGAACTACGTATGCTTAGACTGGGGATGAACTCCGTATGCCTAAGTCAACCCATGAAATGAGCGTGCGGACGCTCAGCCGACAAGAGAGGCAGGATGCACAAGTCGGGTATCGAACGGGTGATAGGTGGGTTCAAGCACATCTTCACATTTCTGCCATGCCAATGCCATTTTTATGGCCTGTAAATTCATACAATGGTCCCCTAAGCCTTCATGTGAAGTTTCGTGGCAAGACGACCCGTTTTCTATTTTTCACGATTTTTTGAACTTTTTGTGGTTCAAGATTTTTTAAAATTTTTTTAGAAAGTGTTTTGTCCCCAAATTTCGTAGAGGTGATCCTTGTATTTTTTTTGGCATGCAAAAAAAAATTCAGCTAAAAACTCAAAGTGGAGATGATTTTGTGACCGTTTGAAAAAAGTGTCCCCATTTCAGACACTTTAATGGCTACTGGCCGTAAACCTATAAAATCTCAGATGCTCTTTAAGGGGGTGTGAGTTCTCGAGGTTTGATGAGGGATAGGGGGCACTATAATGGCCAAGTATCAGCACCCATCACACATCATGTGTGGACACCCCCCGGCCCCTCCAATGGTCGGAACCCCTAATACCATCGGTTAGGTTCTCCAGCGATGCTCCGACGATGGTGCCCCGGGCAAAAAAAATGCAGCACCAACACATGCCCGAGCCCAGCCTGTGCACCATGGCTTAAACTCTTAGACTGGGAATGAACTCCGTATGCTTAGAGATGGAATGAACTTCGTATGCCTAAGCCAACCCACGAAACGAGCGTGCGGGCGCTCAGTCGGTCGGAGAGGCAGAATGCGCAAGCCAGGGATCGACCCGGTCCCCCTCTGTGTGCTGCCGGTCCTGCTGCCATAACCCTCGGTCTGGCTAGGGCTTAGACATGGAATGAACTCCCTATGCGTAAGTTAACCCATGAAACGGGCATGCGGGCACTCAACTAGCCGGAGAGGCAGAATGCGCAAGCCGGGGATCGACCCGATTCCCCCTGCGTTCTGTCGATCCTACTATCGCAACCCTTGGTCTGGTTTGATCTTAGACTGGGAATGAACTCCGTATGCTTAGACTAGGTATAAACTCCGTATGCCGAAGTCAACCAACGATACGAGCATGCAGGCGCTCAGCCGACTGGAGAGGTCAAATGCGCAAGTCGGGGATCGGCTCGGTCCCCCCTGCGTGCTGCCAATCCTGCTGCTGGTCCTACTGCCACCAACCTCGGTTCGATCTGATCTTAGTCTGGGAATGAACTCCGTATGCTTAGACATGGAATGAACTCCGTATGCGTAAGCCAACCCACGAAATGAGTGTGTGGGTGCTCAGCCGGTCGAAGAGGCAGAATGCGTAAGCTGGGGATCGGCCCGGTCCCCCCTATGTGCTGTTGATCCTACTACCGTAACCCTCGGTCCGATCCGATCTTAGGCTAGGAATGAACTCTGTACACCTAAGTCAAACCATGAAATGAGCGTTCGAGCGCTAAGCTGACCGGAGAGGCATAATGCGCAAGTCGAGGATCGACCCGGTCCCCCTCTGCGTGCTGCCAGTCCCGCTGCCACACCCTTTGTTCCGGTGGGGCTTAGGCATGGAATGAACTCCGTATGCCTAAGCCAACCCATGAAACGGGCATACGGTCGCTCAGCCAGCCGGAGTGGCAGAATGCGTAAGCTAGGGATTGGTCCGCTCCCCCAGCATGCTGTCATCCTGCTGTCGCAACCCTCAATCCGGTCTGATCTTAGACTAGGAATGAACTTCGTATGCTTAGACTGGGGATGACCTTCGTATGCCTAAGTCAACCCATGAAACCAACGTGCGGGTGCTCAGTAGGTCAGAGAGGCCAGTCGAAGAGACATAATGCAAAAGCCGAGGATCAGCCTGATCCACCTCTGCGTGTTGTCAATCCAGCTGTCGGTCCTGCTGCCACAACCCTCGGTTCGACTGGGGCTTAGACATGGAATGAAATCCGTATGCCTAAGCCAACCCACAAAACGAGCGTGCGAGCACTCAGTCGGTCGGAGAGGCAGAATACGCAAGTAGAGGATCGGCCCGATCCCCCCTACATGCTGTCGATCCTGCTATCGCAACCCTCGATCTGGTTCGATCTTAGACTATGAATGAACTCTGTATGCTTAGACTAGGGATGAACTCCGTATGCCTAAGTCAACCCACAAAATGAGTGTGCGGGCGCTCAGCCAGCTGAAGAGGCAGAATGCGTAAGTCAGGGATCGACTCGATCCCTCCCTACGTGCTGTCGATCCTGCTGTCACAATCCTCGGTCCGGTCCAATCTTAGACTGGAAATGAAGTTTGTATGCCTAAGTCAACCCACGAAACGAGCGTTTGGGCATTGAGCCAACTAGAGAGGCATAATGCCCAAGCTGGGGATTAGTTCGATCCCTCTCTACATGTTACCGATCCCACTACCGGTCCTGCTACCATAACCCTTGGTCCGACTGGGGCTTAGATATTGAATGAACTCCGTATGCCTAAGCCAACCCATGAAACGAGCATGCGAAGGCTCAGCTAGCCGGAGAGGTAGAATGTGCAAGCCGGGGATCGACCTAGTCCCCCTACGTGCTGTCGATCCTGCTGCTGGTCCTACTACCGCAACCTTCAGTTCGGTCCAATCTTAGACTGGGAAAGAACTCCATATGCTTAGACATGGAATGAACTCCGTATGCCTAAGCCAACCCATAAAACGAGCGTGCGAGCACTGAGCCAGTCAGAGAGGCATAATGCGCAAGCTGAGAATCGGCTCGATCCCCCTCTACATGCTGTCGATCCCGCTGCCACAACCCTTAGTTTCGCTGGGGCTTAGACATGGAATGAACTCCCTATGCCTAAGCCAACCGACGAAACGGGCGTACGGGCGCTCAACTGACCGGAGAGGCAGAATGCGCAAGCTAGGGATAGGTCCAGTCCCTCCTGCATGCTGTCGATCCTGCTACCGCAACCCTCAATCCGATCCGATCTTAGACTGGGAATGAACTTCGTATGCTTAGACTGGGGATGACCTTCGTATGCCTAAGTCAACCCATTAAACGAGTGTATGAGCGCTCAGCCGGTTGGAGAGGCCGGTCGGAGAGACATAATGCACAAGCCGGGGATCAGCCCGGTCCCCTCTACGTGCTGTCGATCCGGTTACCAGTCTTGCTGCCACAAACCTCGGTTCGGCTAGGGCTTAGACATGGAATGAACTCCGTATGCCTAAGCCAACACACGAAACGAGCGTGCGGGTGCTCAGCTGAACAGAAAGGCAAAATGCGCAAGCCAAGGATCGACCCGATCCCCCCTGCGTGCTGTCAATCCTGTTACCCGGGATCAACCGTAACCCAGTGATCAGTCGCAACCCTCGATCCGATCTGATCTTAGATTGGGAATGAACTCTGTATGCATAAGTCAACTCATGAAACAAGCGTGCAGGCACTGAGCCTCCCGAAGAGGCATAATGTGCAAGCCGCGGATCGGCCTGATCCCCCTCTACGTGCTACCGGTCCCGCTGCCACAATCCTCGATCTGGTTAGGGCTTAGACATGGAATGAACTCCCTATGCCTAAGCCAACCCATGAAACAGGCGTGTGGGCGCTCAGCCGGCTGGAGAAGTGGAATACGCAAGCCCAGGATCGGCCCGCTCCATCCTGCATGATGCCGATTCTACTGCCGTAACCCTCTGTCCGGTCTGATCTTAGACTGGGAATGAACTCCGTATGCTTAGACTGAGGATGAACTCCGTATGCCAATGTCAACCCACGAAATGAGCATACGGGCACTCAGTCGACCGAAAAGGCCGACCGAAGAGGCATAATGCGCAAGCCAGGGATCAGCCTGGTACCTCTCTGCATGCTGTCGATCCAGCTGCCGGTCTTGCTGCCACAACCCTCCGTCTGGCTGGGCTTAGACATGGAATGAACTCCGTATGCCTAAGCCAACCCATGAATGAGCATACGGGCGCTCAACTGGTCAGAGAGAGAGAATGCGCAAGCCGGGGATCGGCCCAATCCCCCCCTGCATGCTGCCAATCCTACTGCTGGTCCTGCTATCGCAACCCTCGATCCGATCTAATCTTAGACTGGGAATGAACTTCGTATGCTTAGACATGGAATGAACTTCGTATACCTAAGCCAACCCACGAAACAAGTGTGCGTGCAGACATTCAGCCGGTCGGAGAGGCAGAATGCGCAAGTCGAGGATCGACCCAATCCCCCCTGCGTGCTATCGATGCTACTACCATAACCCTCAGTCTGGTCTGATCTTAGACTGGGAATGAACTTCGTATGCCTAAGTCAACCCAAGAAATGACCGTGGGAGAGGCATAATGCGCAAGCCGGGGATCGGCCCAGTCCCCCTCTGTCCAGTCCCGCTGCCACAACCCTCGGTCTGGCTGGGGCTTAGGCATGGAATGAACTCCCTATGCCTAAGCCAACCCACGAAACGGGCATGCAGGCGCTCAGCCAGCCGGAGAGGCAGAATGTGCAAGTCGAGGATCGGCTCAGTCCCCCCTGCGTGCTGTCGATCCTGCTGTCGTAATCCTCAGTTCGGTCCGATCTTAGACTGGGAATGAACTCTGTATGCTTAGACTGGGGATGAACTCTGTATGCCTAAGTCAACCAACGAAATGAGCGTACGGGCGCTCAGTCGACCGGAGAGGTCACCCGAAGAGGCATAATGCACAAGCTGGGGATCAGCCCGGTCCTCTCTACGTGCTGTCGATTCGGTTACCGGTCCTACTGCCACAACCCTCGGTCCGGTTGGGGCTTAGACATGGAATGAACTCTGTATGCCTAAGCTAACCCAAGAAATGAGCGTGCGGGTATTGAGCTGATAAAAGAGGCAGAATGCGCAAGCTGGGGATCGACCCGGTCCCCCCCTGCGTGCTATCGATCCTGCTGTTGGTCCTGCAGCTGCAACCCTCAGTTCGATTTGATCTTAGACTAGGAATGAACTCTGTATGCCTAGACATGGAACGAACTCCATATGCCTAAGCCAACCCATAAAATGAGCGTGCGGGCACTTAACCGGCCAGAGAGGTAGAATGCGCAAGTTGGGGGCTAACTCGATCCCTCCCTACGTGCTGTCGATCCTGCTACTACAACCCTCGGTCCGGTCCGATCTTAGACTGGGAATGAACTCCGTATGCCTAAGTCAACCCACGAAATGAGAGTGTGGGCGCTCGACCGACCGAAGAGGCCGATCGAATAGGCATAATGCACAAGCCGAGGATCAGCCTGGTCCCCCTCTGCGTGCTACCGATCCCGTTGTCACTCCTGCTGCGACAACCCTCGGTCTGACTGGGGCTTACACATGGAATGAACTCCGTATACCTAAGCCAACCCACGAAACGAGCGTGCGGGGGCTCAGCCGGCCGGAGAGGCAGAATACGCAAGCCGAGGATTGGCTCGGTCCCCCCTACGAGCTGCCGATCCTGCTGTTGGTCCTACTATCGCAAACCTGGATCTGGTCCAATCTTAGACTGGAATGAACTCCGTATGCTTAGACATGGAATGAACTCCGTATGCCTAAGCCAACCCACGAAATGAGCGTGCGGGCGCTCAGCCAGCCGGAGAGCCAAAATACGTAAGCCAGGGACCGACCCGATCCCCCCTGTGTGCTATCAATGTTGCTGCTGCAACCCTCGGTCTGGTCTGATCTTAGACTAGGAATGAACTCCGTATGCCTAAGTCAACCCACTAAATGAGCGTGCGGGCACTGAGCCGGTCGGAGAGGCATAATGCGCAAGTCAGGGATCGGCCCGGTCCCCCTCTGTGTGCTGTCAGTCTCGCTGCCACAACCCTCGATCCGACTGGGGCTTAGACATGGAATGAACTCCCTATGCCTAAGTTAACCCATGAAATGGGCGTGCGGACACTTAGCCGGCCGGAGCAGCAGAATTGCGCAAGCCAGGGATCAGCCTAGTCCCCCTACGTGCTACCGATCCTGCTACTGCAACCCTCGGTCCGATCCGATTTTAGACTGGGAATGAACTCCATATGCTTAGATGGGGATGAACTACATATGCCTAAGTAAACCCATGAAATGAGCGTACGAGCGCTCAACCGGCCAGAGAGGCATAATGCGTGAGCCAGGGATTATCCCGATCCCCCTCTATGAGCTGCCGATCCTGCTGTCGATCCTACTACCACAACGCTCGATCCGGCTAGGTCTTAAACATGGAATGAACTCCGTATGCCTAAGCCAACCCATCGCACATCATGTGCGCACACCCCTCGGCCCCCCAATTACTGGAACCCCCAATGCCGTCAGTTAGGCTCTTCGACGATGCTCCGACAATGGCACCTCGGGCAAAAAAAATGAGGCACCAGCACATGCCCGAGCCCAGCATTTGCACCGTGGCTCAAACTCTTAGACTGAGATTGAACTCCGTAAGCTTAGACATGGAATGAACTTCGTATGCCTAAGCCAACCCATGAAATGAACGCGTGGGTGCTCAGCCGACCGGAGAGGTAGAATGCGCAAGCTGAGGATCGGCCCACTCCCCTTCTATGTGCTGTTGATCCCGCTACCACAACCCTCTGTTCGATTGGGGCGTACACATGGAATGAACTCCCTATGCCTAAGCCAACCCACAAAACGGGCATACGCGCGCTCAGCTGGCCGGAGAGGCAGAATATGCAAGCCGGGGATCGGCTCAGTCCCCTCTTGCACGTTATCGATCCTGCTGCTAGTCCTGCTACCGAAATCCTTAGTTCGGTTTGATCTTAGATTGAGAATGAACTTCGTATGCTTAGACATGAAATCAACTTCGTATGCATAAGCCAACCCATGAAACGAGCGTGTGGGCGCTCAGCCGGCTGGAGAGGTAGAATGCATAAGCTGAGGACTGGCTCGGTCCCCCCTGCATGCTGTCGGTCCTACTTTCGCAACCCTCGGTCCGATCCGATCTTAGACTAGGAATGAACTTAGTATGCCTAAGTCAACCCACAAAATGAGCTTTCAGGCGTTGAGTCTGTCGAAGAGACATAATGCGCAAGCCGGGGAATGCCCTGGTCCCCTTCTGCATGCTACCTATCTCGCTACCACAACCCTCAATCCGACTGGGGCTTAGACATGGAATGAACTCCCTATGCCTAAGCCAACCCATGAAACGGGCATGCAGGCGCTCAGCCGATCGGAGAGGCAGAATGCGTAAGCCGGGGATCAGCCAAGTCCCTCCTGCATGCTGTCGATCTTGCTGTCGCAACCCTCTTTTCAGTCTGATCTTAGGCTAGGAATGAACTCCGTATGGCTAAGTCAACCTATAAAACTAGCGTACGGGTGGTCAGTCGGCCGGAGAGGCATAATGCATAAGCCGGGGGTCAGCCCGATCCCCCTCTGTATGCTTCCGATCCCGCTGTCAGTCCTGCTGCCACAACCCTCGGTCTGGCTAGGGCTTAGACATGGAATGACCTCCGTATGCCTAAGCCAACCCATAAAACAAGCTTCTGGGCGCTCAGCCGACCATAGAGGCAGAATGCGCAAGTCGGGGACTGGCTCGGTCCCCCTCTACGTGCTGTTAATCCTGCTGCTGCAACCCTCGGTCTGGTCCAATCTTAGACTTGGAATGAACTTCGTATGCTTGAACCAGCCGGAGAGTCATAATGCGCAAGCTGGGGATCGGCTCGATCCCCCTCTGCGTGCTGTCGGTCCCGCTGTCACAACCTTCGATCCGATTGGGGCTTAGACGTGGAATGAACTCACTATGCCTAAGCCAACCCATGAAACAGGCTCGTGGGCGCTCAGCCGGCCTGAGAGACAGAATGCGCAAGCCGGGGATCAACCCAGTCCCCCTCTGCGTGCTGTCGGTCCCATTGCCATAACCCTCGGTCTGCTGGGGCTTAGACATGGAATGAAATCCCTATGCCCAAGCCAACCCACAGAACGGACGTGCGGGCGCTCAGTCGCTCGGAAAGGCAAAATGCATAAGCCGGGGATCGGCCTGATCCCCCCTGTGTGCTGTCGATCCTGTTGCTGGTCCTGTTGTCGCAACCATCGGTCTAGTTTGATCTTAGACTGGGAATGAACTCCGTACATTTAGACATGGAATGAACTCCGTATGCCTAAGCCAACCCATGAAACAAGCATGCGGGAGCTCAGCTGGTCGGACAGGCAGAATGCACAGTTCCAAGATCAATCCGCTCCCCCTCTATGTGCTACCGGTCCCGTTGCCACAACCCTCAGTCCGGCTGGGGCTTAGACATGGAATGAACCCCCTATGCCTAAGCCAACCCACGAAATGGGCGTGCGGGTGCTCAGCCGATCGGAGAGGCAGAATGCGTAAGCCGGGGATCAGTTTGATCCCCCATGCGTGCAGTCGATTCTGCTATCGCAACCCTCAGTCCGGTCTGATCTTAGACTGGGAATGAACTCCGTATGCTTAGACTAGGGATGAACTCTGTATGCCTAAGTCAACCCACGAAATGAGCGTACGGGTGCTCAATCGGTCGGAGAGGCTGATCGGAGAGGCCGATCGGAGAGGCATAATACGCAAGCCGGGGATCAGCCTGATCTCCCTCTATGTGCTACCAATTGCACTGTCGGTCCTGCTGCCACAACCCTCGGTCTGACTGGGGCTTAGACATGGAATGAACTCCCTATGCCTAAGCCAACCCACGAAATGAGCATGCAAGCGCTCAGCCGATAGGAGAGGCAGAATGCGTAAGTCGGGGATCAACCAGGTCCCTCCTGCATGCTGTCGATCTTGCTACTGCAACCCTCTATCTGGTCTGATCTTAGGCTGGGAATGAACTCCGTATGCCTAAGTTAACCCACAAAATGAGCGTACGGGTGGTCAGTCGGCCGGAGAGGCATAATGGGTAAGCCGGGGGTCAGCCCGATCCCCCTCTGTGTGCTTTCGATCCCGCTGTCGGTCCTGCTGCCACAACCCTCGGTCTGGCTGGGGCTTAGACATGGAATGACCTCTGTATGCCTAAGTCAACCCACAAAACAAGCTTCTGGGCACTCAACCGGCCATAGAGGCAGAATGCGCAAGTCGGGGACTGGCTCGATCCACCTCTAGGTGCTGTTGATCCTGCTGCTGCAACCCTCGGCCTGGTCCGATCTTAGACTTGGAATGAACTTCGTATGCTTGAACCGGCCGGAGAGTCATAATGCACAAGCTGGGGATCGACCCGATCCCCTTTTGCGTGCTGTCGGTCCCGCTGTCACAACCTTCGATCCGGTTGGGGCTTAGACGTGGAATGAACTCACTATGCCTAAGGCAACCCATGAAACAAGCACGTGGGCGCTCAGCCGACCTGAGAGACAGAATGCGCAAGCTGGGGATTGACCCAGTCCCTCTCTGCGTGCTGCCGGTCCCATTGCCATAACCCTCGGTCTGCTGGGTCTTAGACATGGAATGAAATCCCTATGCCTAAGCCAACCCACAAAATGGGCGTGCGGGTGCTCAGTCGATCGGAAAGGCAAAATGCGTAAGCCGGGGATCGGCCTGATCCCTCCTGTGTGCTGTCGATCCTGCTGCTAGTCCTACTGTCGCAACCATCGGTCTGGTTTGATCTTAGACTGGGAATGAACTCCGTACGTTTAGACATGGAATGAACTCCGTATGCCTAAGCTAACCCACGAAACGAGCATGTGGGCGCTCAGCCGGTCGGACAGGCAGAATGCACAGGTCGGGGATCAATCCGGTCCCCCTCTGTGTGCTACCGATCTCGTTGCCACAACCCTCAGTCTGGTTGGGCTTAGACATGGAATGAACCCCCTATGCCTAAGCCAACCAATGAAATGGGCGTGCGGGTGCTCAGTCGATCGGAGAGGTAGAATGCGCAAGCCGGGGATCGGTTCGGTCGCCCATGCGTGCAATCGATTCTGCTGTCGCAACCCTCGGTCCGGTTTGATCTTAGACTGGGAATGAACTCCGTATGCTTAGACTAGGGATTAACTCCGTATGCCTAAGTCAACCCACGAAATGAGCGTGCGGGCGCTCAATCGGCCGGAGAGCCGATCGGAGAGGCATAATGCACAAGCCGAGGATTAACCCGATCTCCCTCTGTGTGCTGCCAATTGCACTGCAGGTCCTGCTGCCACAACCCTCCGTCCGACTGGGGCTTAGACATGGAATGACCTCCGTAAGCCTAAGCCAACCCACGAAATGAGCGTGTGTGCACTCAGCCGACCGGAGAGGCAGAATGCGCAAGCTGGGGATCGGCCCACTCCCACTCTACGTGCTGTTGATCCCGCTGCCACAACCCTCGGTCTGGCTGGGGCATAGACATGCAATGAACTCCCTATGCCTAAGCCAACCCATGAAATGGGCGTACGGGTGCTCAGCCGACCGAAGAGGTAGAATGCGCAAGCTGAGGATCGATCCGATCCTCCCCTGCATGCTACCAATCCTGCTGCTGGTCCTACTGCTGGTCCTGCTGCCACAACCTTCGATCTGGTTTGATCTTAGACTGGGAATGAACTCCGTATGCTTAGACATAGAATGAACTCCGTATGCTTAAGCCAACCCATGAAATGAGCGTACGGGTGCTCTGCTGGTCGGAAAGGTAGAATGTGCAAGTCAGGGACCGCCTCGATCCCCCCCTACATGCTTTCAATCCTACTACAGCAACCCTTGATCTAGTCTGATCTTAGACTGGAATGAACTCTGTATGCCTAAGTCAACCCATGAAATGAGCATTCGAGCGCTGAGTCGGACGGAGAGACATAATCAGCCCGGCACCCCCTGTGTGCTGTCAATCTTACTACCGTAACCCTCTGTCCAGTCTGATCTTAGACTGGGAATGAACTCCGTATGCTTAGACTGGGGATGAACTCCGTATGCCTAAGTCAACCCAAGAAACGAGCTTGCGAGCGCTTAACCGATCGGAGAGGCCGGCCGAAGAGGCATAATATGCAAGCCAGGGATCAGCCCGATCCCTCTCTGCGTGCTGTCGATACTGCTACCGGTCCTGCATCCACAACCTTTGGTTTGGCTAGGGCTTAGACATGGAATGAACTCCGTATGCCTAAGCCAACCCACGAAACGAGCGTGCGGTGCTCAACCAGTCAGAGAGGCAGAATGTGCAAGCCAGAGATCGGCTCGATCCCTCATGCTTACTGCCGATCCTACTGCTGGTCCTGCTACCACAACCCTCAATCCAGTTCAATCTTAGACTAGGAATGAACTCCGTATGCTTACACATGGAATGAACTCCGTATGCCTAAGCCACCCCACAAAATGAGCGTGCGGGCACTCAGTCGGTCGGAGAGGCAGAATGCACAAGCTGGGGATCGACCCGATCCCCCTTGTGTGCTGTCGATCCTGTTACCGTAACCCTCAGTCTGGTTCGATCTTAGACTGGGAATAAACTTCGTATGCCTAAGTCAACCCATGAAACGAACGTGCGGGTGCTGAGCCAACCGGAGAGGCATAATGCATAAGCCAGGGATCGGCCCGATCCCCCCTACGTGCTGTCGGTCCCACTGCCATAACCCTCGGTCCGATCTGATCTTAGACTGGCAATGAACTCCGTATGCTCAGTCTGGGGATGAACTCCATATGCTTAAGTCAACCCATGAAACGAGCGTGCGGGCGCTCAGTTCCTCGGAGAGGCCGATCGGAGAGGCATAATACGCAGGCTGGGGATCAACTCGATCCCTATCTGTGTGCTGCCGATTCTACTATCGGTCCTGTTATCACAACCCACAGTCCGACTGGGGCTTAGACATGGAGTGAACTCCGTATGCCTAAGCCAACCCATGAAACGAGCATGCAGGTGCTCAACTGATCAGAGAGGTAGAATCGTAAGCCAGGGATCGACCCGATCCCCCCCTTCATGCTATCGATCCTGCTGCTGGTCCTGTTACTGCAACCCTCGGTTTGGTCTGATCTTAGATTGGGAATCAACTTCGTATGCTTAGACATGGAATGAACTCCGTATGCCTTAGCCAACCCATGAAACGAGCGTGCGGGCGCTCAGCCGGTCGGAGAGGCAGAATATGTAAGCCAGGGATCGACCTGATCCTGCTACCGTAACCCTCGGTCTGGTCTGATCTTAGACTGGGAATGTACTCTATATGCCTAAGTCAACCCACGAAACGAGCGTGGGGGTGCTGAGCCAGTCGGAGAGGCATAATGCACAAGCCGGGGATTGGCTCGATCGTCAATGGCGTGCTGTTCGTCCTATTGCTGCAACCCATGAAACGGGCATGTGGGCGTTCAGTCGGCTGGAGAGGCAGAATGCGTAAGCCAGGGACCTGCTCGGTCCTCCCTGCGTGTTGTTGATCCTACTGTCGCAACCTTCGGTCCGGTCCGATCTTAGGCTGGGAATGAACTTCGTATGCTTAGACTGGGGATGAACTCCGTATGTCGAAGTCAACCACAAAACGAGTGTGCAAACGCTCAGCCGACCAGAGAGGCAGGATATGCAAGCCGGGGATCGAACGGGTGGTAGGTGGGTTCAAGCACATCTTCATATTTCTGTCGTGCGAATGCCATTTTTATGGCTTGTAAATTCATACAATGGTCCCCTATGCCTTCATGTGAAGTTTCATGGCAAGACATGGAATGAACTCAGTATGCCTAAGTCAACCCACGAAACAAGCGTGCGAGTGCTGAGCCAATCAGAAAGGCATAATGTGCAAGCCGAGGATCGACCCGATCGCCATTTGCATGCTGCCAGTCCCATTACCACAACCCTCGATACGACTGGGGCTTAGACATGGAATGAACTCCCTATGCCTAAGCCAACCCATGAAACCAGAGTGCGGGCGCTCAGCTGGCCGGAGAGGCAGAATGCACAAGTCGAGGATTGGCCCGATCCCCCTTGCGTGCTATCGATCTTGCTGTCGTAACCCTCGGTCTGATTTGATCTTAGACTGGGAATGAACTATGTATGCTTAGACTAGGGATGAACTCTGTATGCCTAAGTCGACCCATAAAACGATCGTGCGAACGCTCAACCGACCAGAGAGGCAGGATGTGCAAGTCGAGGATCGAACCGATGGTAGGTGGGTTCAAGCACATCTTCATATTTCTGCCTTTCTAATGCCATTTTTATGGCTTGTAAATTCATACAATGGTCCCCTATGCCTTCATGTGAAGTTTCATGGCAAGATGACCCATTTTCTATTTTTCATGATTTTGGAAACTTTTTGCGGTTCGAGATTTTTTAAAATTTTTTTAGAAAGAGTTTTGTCCCAAATTTTGGTAGAGATGATCCTTGTATTTTTTTTGGCATGCGTAAAACATTTTAGCTAAAAACTTAAAGTGGAGAAGATTTTGTGACCATTTGAAAAAAGTGTCCCTATTTCAAACACTTTAATGGCTACTGGCAGCAAACCTATAAAATCTCAAATGCTCTTTAAGGGGGTGTGAGTTCTCGAGGTTTGATGAGGGATAGGGGGCCAATATAAAGGCCAAGTACCAGCACCCACTGCACATCATGTGCACACACCCCCGGCCCCCCCAATCGTCAGAACCCCCAATGTCATCGGTTAGGCTCTCTGACGATGCTCCGACGATGGTGGCCAGGGCAAAAAAAATACGGCACCAGCACATGCCCGAGCCCAGTATGTGCATCGTGGCTCAAACTCTTAGATTGGGAATGAACTCCGTATGCCTAAGCCAACCCATGAAACGAGCGTGCGGGCGCTCAGCCAGCCAGAGAGCCAGAATGCGCAAGCCGAGGATCGACCTGGTCTCCCTCTGCGTGCTGCTGGTCTCACTGCCACAACCCTCGGTCCGGCTGGGGCTTAGACATGGAATGAACTCCCTATGCCTAAGCCAACCCATAAAACGGGCGTGCGGGCGCTCAACCGGTAGGAGAGGCAGAATGCTAAGCCGGGGATCGGCCCGGTCCCCCCTACGTGCTACCGATCCTGCTGCCGCAACCCTCGATCCGATTTGATCTTATGCTTAGAGTGGGAATAACTCCGTATGCCTAAGTCAACCCACGACACGAGCGTGCGGGTGCTCAATCGGTCAGAGAGGCCGACCAGAGAGGCAGAATACGCAAGCCAAGGATCGGCCTGATCCCTCGCAACATGCTTGTCGATCCTGCTACTGGTTCTGCTGTCGGAACCCTCGGTCTGGTCTGATCATAGACTAGGAATGATCTTCGTATGCTTAGACATGGAATGAACACTGTATGCCTAAGCCAACCCATGAAACACGCGTACGGGTGCTCAGCCGTCCGGAGAGGCAGAATGCGTAAGCCGGGGACCGGCCCAAACCCCCCCTGCGTGCTATCGATCTTGCTACTGCAACCCTCAATCCGGTCTGATCTTAGACTGGGAATGAACTCCGTATGCCCAAGTCAACCCACAGAACGAGCGTGCGGGTGCTCAACCAACAGGAGAGGCCAACTGGAGAGGCAGAATGCAAAAGTTAGGGATCGGCCTGATCCCTCCTGCGTGCTACCTATCTTGCTGCTGGTCCTATTGTTGCAACCCTTGGTCTGGTCTGATCTTAGACTTGGAATGAACTCTGTATGCTTAGACATGGAATGAACTCTGTATGCATAAACCAACCCACGAAACGAGCGTGTGGGTGCTTAGCTAGCCAAAGAGGTAGAATGCACAAGCCGAGGACCGACCCTATCCCCCCTACGTGCTGTCGATCTTGCTACCACAACCCTCGATTCGGTTTGATCTTAGACTAGGAATGAACTTCGTATGCCTAAGTCAAGCCACGAAACGAGCGTCTGGACGCTGAACCAACCGGAGAGGCATAATGCGTAAGCCGAGGTTTAGCTCGATCCCCCTCTGCGTGCTGTTGGTCCCACTACCACAACCCTCAGTCTGACTGGGGCTTAGACATGAAATGAACTCCCTATGCCTAAGCCAACCCACGAAACGAGCATTCGAGCACTCAGTCGGCCAGAGAGGTAGAATGCAGAATCCAGGGATCGGCCTGGTCCACCCTGCGTGCTATCGATCTTGCTGTCGCAACCTTCGATCCGGTCTGATCTTAGACTGGGAATGAACTTCGTATGCTTAAACTGAGGATGAACTCCGTATGCCTAAGTCAACCCATGAAACAAGCGTACGGGCGCTCAGTCGACCGGAGAGGCATAATGCGAAAGTCGAGGATCAGCCCGATCCCCCTCTGCGTGCTGCCGATCTTGCTGCCATAACCCTCGATCCGGCTAGGGCTTAGACATGGAATGAACTCTGTATGCCTAACCCAACCTACGAAATGAGTTTATGGGCTATCAGCCGGTCGGAAAGGTAGAATGCGTAAGCCGGGGATCGACCCGATCCCCCCTACATGCTGTCGACCTTGCTACTGGTCCTGCTACCGTAACCCTCGATCCGGTCAGATCTTAGACCGGGAATGAACTCTGTATGCTTAGACATGGAATGAACTCCGTATGTCTAAGCCAACCCATGAAATGAGTGTGCGGGTGCTTTGCCCGTCGGAAAGGCAAAATGCACAAGCCGGGGACTGGTTCGGTCCCCACTTGCGTGCTGTCGATCCTGCTATCGTAACCTTCGATCCGGTCCAATTTTAAATTGGGAATGAACTCTGTATGCCTAAGTCAACCAACGAAACGAGCGTCCGGGCGCTGAGCCGGTTGAAGAGGCATAATGCGCAAGCCAGGGATCGACCCGATCCCTCTCTGCGTGCCATCGGTCTCGTTGCCACAACTCTCGATCCAGCTGGGACTTAGACATGGAATGAACTCCCTATGCCTAAGCCAACCCACGAAACGGGCGTGCAGGCGCTTAGTCAGCCAGATAGGCAGAATGCGCAAGTCGAGGATCAGCTCGAACCCCCTGCGTGTGTTGATACTACTTTCACAACCCTCAGTCCAGTCCGTTCTTAGACTAGGAATGAACTCCATATGCTTAGACTAGGGATGAACTCCGTATGCCTAAGTCAACCCAAGAAACGAGTGTGCGAACGCTCAGCCGACCAGAGAGGTAGGATGCGCAAGCCGGGGATCGAACGGGTGGTAGGTAGGTTCAAGCACATCTCCATATTTTTGCCATGCCAATGCCATTTTTATATCTTGTAAATTCATACAATGGTCCCCTACGCCTTCATGTGAAGTTTCGTGACAAGACAACCCGTTTTCTATTTTTCACGATTTTTGAAACTTTTTGCAGTTCGAGATTTTTTAAAATTTTTTTAGAAATAGTTTTGTCCCAAAATATGGTAGAGGTGATCCTTGTATTTTTGTTGGCATGCATAAAAAGATTCAGCTAAAAACTCAAAGTGGAGAAGATTTTGTGACTGTTTAAAAAAGTGTCCCTATTTCAGACACTTTAATGGGTACTGGCAGCAAACCTATAAAATCTCAAATACTCTTTAAGGGGGTGTGAGTTCTCAAGGTTTGATAAGGGATAAGGGGCCAATACAAGGGCCAAGTACCAGCACCCATCGCACATCATGTGCACACACCCCCCCGACCCCCCAATCGTCAGAACCTGTAATGTCGTCGGTTTGCCTCTCCGACGATGCTCCGACGATGGTGCCTCGGGCGAAAAAAATGTGCCACCAGCACATGCCCGACCTCAGGATGTGCACCATGGCTCAAACTCTTAGACTGGGAATGAACTCCATATGCTTAGACATGGAATGAACTCCGTATGCCTAAGCCAACCCACGAAATGAGTGTGTGGGTGCTTAGCCGGCTGGAGAGGCAGAATGCGCAAGCCAGGGATTGGCCCAGTCCCCCTCTACGTGCTGCCGGTCCTGCTACCACAACCCTCGGTCCATGCTACCGATCCTACTACCGCAACCCTTGATCCGGTTCAATCTTAGACTAGGAATGAACTCTGTATGCTTAGACTGAAGATGAACTCCGTATGCCTAAGTCAACCCATGAAAATCGATCAGACAGGCCAACCGGAGAGGTAAAATGCGTAAGTCAAGGATCGGTCTGAGCCCCCCTACATGCTTCTAATCCTGTTGCTGGTCCTGCTACCGCAACCTTCGGTCCGATTCGATCTTAGATTGGGAATGAACTTTGCATGCTTAGACATGGAATGAACTCCGTATGCCTAAGCCAACCCATGAAACGAGTGTGCGGGTGCTCAGTCAGTCGGAGAGGCAAAATACACAAGCCAGGGATCAGCCTGATCCACTCCTACGTGCTATCAATCCTGCTACTACAATCCTCGATCCGATCTTAGACTGGGAATGAGCTCCGTATGCCTAAGACAAACCATGAAATGAGCGTTCGAGCACTGAGTTGGTTGGAGAGGCATAATGTGCAAGCTAGTGATCGACCCGGTCCCCTTCTGCGTGCTGCCAGTCCCCGCTGCCACAACCCTCAGTCCGGCTAGGGCTTAGACATGGAATGAACTCCTTATGCCTAACCCAACCCACGAAATCGGCGTGCGGGTGCTCAGCCGACCAAAGAGGCAGAATGCGCAAGCCGAGGATCGGCCTAATCCCTCCTATGTGCTACCGATCCTACTATAGCAACCCTCGATCTGGTTCAATCTTAGATTGGGAATGAACTCCGTATGCTTAGACTGGGGATATACTCCGTATGCCTTAGTCAACCCATGAAATGAGTGTGCGGGTGCTCAATCGGTCAGAGAAGCCGATCAGAGAGGTAAAATGTGCAACCCATGGATCAACTTGGGCCCCCTTACATGCTGTCGATCCTGCTGCTGGTCCTTCTATCGATCCTGCTACAGCAACCCTCAGTCTGGTTCGATCTTAGACTAGAATGAACTCTGTATGCTTAGACATGGAATGAACTCCGTATGCCTAAGCCAACCCATAAAACGAGCATGCGGGCGCTCAGTCTGCCAGAGAGGTAGAATGCGTAAGTCAGGGATTGGCCAGATCCCCCCTGCGTGCTGTCGATCCTGCTTCCACAATCTTCGATCCGATCTTAAATCAAGAATGAGCTTCGTATGCCTAAGACAACCCACGAAACGAGCGTTTGGGCAGTGAGCCAGCTAGAGAGGCATAATGCGCAAGCCGATGATCGGCTCGGTCCCCTTCTGTGTGATATCGATCTCGCTGCCACAACCCACGGTCTGGCTAGGGCTTAGACATGGAATGAACTCCCTATGCCTAAGCCAACCCACAAAACGGGCGTGTGGGCTCTCAATTGACCGGAGAGGCAGAATGCGTAAGCCGAGGATCGGCCCGGTCCCTCTTGGGTTCTGTCAATCCTGCTGTTGCAACCCTCGGTCTAATTCGATCTTAGACTGGGAATGAACTCCCTATCCTTAGACTGGGGATGAACTCCGTATGCCTAAGTCAACCCACGAAACGAGCGTGCGGGCACTCAGGCGACCGAAAAGGCCGACTGAAGAGGCATAATGCGCAAGTCGGGGATCAACTCGATCCCTCTCTGTATGCTACCGATCCCACTGCCAGTCCTACTACCACAATCGTCAGCCGACTGGGGCTTAGACATGGAATGAACTCCCTATGCCTAAGCCAACCCATGAAACGGGTGTGCAGGCACTCAGCCGGCCGAAAAGGCAAAATGCGCAAGTCGGGGATTGGCCCGATTCCCCCTGCATGCTGTCGATCCCACTGCTGCAACCCTCACTCTGGTCTGATCTTAGACTGGGAATGAACTCTGTATGCTTAGATTGGGGATGAACTCCGTATGCCTAAGTCAACCCTCGAAACGAGTGTGCGAGCGCTCAGTCGACCGGAGAGGCATAATGCACAAGTCAGGGATCAGCCCGATCCCCTTCTGCGTGCTACCGATCCCGCTGCAGATCCTGCTACCACAACCCTCGGTCCGGCTGGGGCTTAGACATGGAATGAACTCCGTATGCCTAAGCCATCCCATGAAACGAGCATACGGGCACTCAGCCGGCCAGAGAGGCAGAATGCGCAAGCCAGGGATCGGCCTAATCCCCCCTGCGTGCTACCGATCCTGTTGTCGCAACCCTTGGTTCGATCCAATCTTAGACTGGGATTGAACTCCGTATGCTTAGAAATGGAATGAACTCCATATGCCTAAGCCAACACACGAAACGAGCGTGCAGGCGCTCAGTCGACCGGATAGGCATAATGCACAAGCCGGGGATCGACCCGATCACCTCTTCCGTGCTGTCGATCCTACTGCCACAACCCTTGATTCACCTGATCTTAGACTAGGAATGAACTCCGTATGCCTAAGTCAACCCATGAAATGAGCGTACGGGCACTGAGCCAGTCTGAGAGGCATAATGCGCAAGTCGGGGATCGATCCGATCCCCCTCTGCGTGTTGTCGGTCTTGCTACCCCAACCCTCAATCCAGTTGGGGCTTAAACATGGAATGAACTCCCTATGCCTAAGCCAGCCCACGAAACGGGCATACGGATGCTCAACCGACCGGACAGGCAGAATGTGCAAGCTAGGGATCGACCCGGTCCCTCCTGCATGCTGTCGATCCTACTGCCGCAACCCTCGATCCGGTCTGATCTTAGATTTGGAATGAACTCCATATGTTTAGACTTGGGATGAACTTCGTATGCCTAAGTCATCCCATGAAACAAGCGTGCGGACGCTCAGCCAACCAGAGAGGCAGGATGCGTAAGCCGAGGATCGAACGGGTGGTAGGTGGGTTCAAGCACATCTCCATATTTTTGCCATGCCAATGCCATTTTTATATCCTATAAATTCATACAATGGTCCCCTACACCTTCATGTGAAGTTTCGTGACAAGATGACCCGTTTTCTATTTTTCATGATTTTTGAAACTTTTTACGGTTCGGGATTTTTTAAAATTTTTTTAGAAATAGTTTTGTCATCAAATTTGGTAGAGGTGATCCTTGTATTTTTTGTGGCATGCCTAAAAATACTCAGCTAAAAACTCGATGTGGAGAAGATTTTGTGATCATTTGAAAAAGTGTCCCCATTTCAGACACTTTAATTACTACTGGCAGCAAACCTATAAAATCTCAAATGCGCTTTAAGGGGGTGTGAGTTCTCGAGGTTTGATGAGGGATAGGGGGCCAATATACGGGCCAAGTACCAGCACCCATTGCACATCATGTGCACACACCCCCCGGCCCCCTAATCGTCGAAACCCCCAATGTCGTCTGTTAGGCTCTCCGACGATGCTCCGGCGATGGTACCCCGGGTGAAAAAAATGTGGCACCAGTACATGCCTGAGCCTAGCATGTGCACCATGGCTCAAAATCTTAGGCTGGGAATGAACTCCGTATGCTTAGACATGGAATGAACTCCGTATGCCTAAGCCAACCCAAGAAACGAGCGTGCGGGCGTTCAGCCGGCCGGAGAGGCAGAATGCGCAAGTCGGGGATCGACCTGATCCCCCCCTACTTGCTGTCGATCCTGCTGTCACAACCCTCAGTTCGGTCTGATTTTAGACTGGGAATGAACTCTGTATGCATAAGTCAACCCACGAAACGAGCATACGGGCACTAAGCCAGCCGAAGAGGCATAATGCGAAAGTTAGGGATCGATCCGGTCCCCCTCTGCGTGCTGTCTGTCCCGCTGCCACAACCCTCCGTCTGACTGGGGCTTAGACATGGAATGAACTCCCTATGCCTAAGCCAACCCACGAAATGGGTGTGCTGGCACTCAGCCAGCCGAAGAGGCAGAATGCGTAAGCCGGGGATCGGCCGGATCCCCCCAGCGTGCTGCCGATCTTGCAGTCGTAACCCTCGGTCTGGTCTGATCTTAGACTAGGAATGAACTCTGTATGCTTGGACTGGGGATGAACTCCGTATGCCTAAGCCAACCCACGAAATGAGCGTGCGGGTGCTCAACCGACCCAAGAGGTCGATCAGAAAGGCATAATGCGCAAGTCAGGGATTAGCCCGACCCCCCTCTGTGTGCTATCGATCCCGTTGCCAGTCCTGCTACCACAACCCTTGGTCTGGCTGGGGCTTAGACATGGAATGAACTCCGTATGCCTAATCCAACCCATGAAAGGAGTGTGCGGGCACTCAGCCGACCGGAGAGGCAGAATGCGCAAGCCAGGGATCGGCTCGGTCCCCCCTATGTACTGTCGATCCTACTGCAGCAACCTTCGATCTGGTCTGATCTTAGACTGGGAATGACCTCCGTATGCTTAGATTGGGGATGAACTCTGTATGCCTAAGTCAACCCACGAAATAAGAGTGCGGGCGCTCAGCCGACCGAAGAGGCATAATGCGCAAGTCAGGGATCAACTCAATCCCCCTTTGCGTGCCGTCAATCCCGCTGTCGGTCCTGCTACCATAACCCTGGGTCTGGCTGGGGCTTAGACATGGAATGAACTTCGTATGCCTAAGCCAACCCATGAAACAAGCATGCAGGCACTCAGCTGATCGGAAAGGCAGAATGCATAAATCAAGGATCGACTCGATCCCCCCTGCGTGCTGTCGATCCTGCTATTGGTCCTGTTGCCACAACCCTCGGTCCGATCCGATCTTACATTGGGAATGAACTCTGTATGCTTAGACATGGAATGAACTCCATATGTCGAAGCCGACCCATGAAACGAGCGTACGGTCACTCAACCGATCGAAGAGGTAGAATATGCAAGTCTGGGATCGGCTCGGTCCCCCCTACGTGCTACCGATCCTACTGTCGTAACCCCGGTCTGTTTTGATCTAAGACTGGGAATGAACTCTGTATGCTTAGACTGGGGATGAACTTCATATGTCTAAGTCAACCCACGAAATGAGCGTGCGGGCGCTCAGCCGACAAGAGAGGCAAGATGCGTAAGCCGGGGATCGAACGGGTGGTAGGTGGGTTCAAGCACATCGTCATATTTCTGCAATGCCAATACCATTTTTATGGCCTGTAAATTCATACAATGATCCCCTAAGCCTTCATGTGAAGTTTCATGGCAAGACGACCCGTTTTCTATTTTTCACGATTTTCAAAACTTTTTGTGGTGAGGGATTTTTTAAAAATTTTTTAGAAAGATTTTTGTCCCCAAATTTGGTAGAGGTGATCCTTGTATTTTTGTTGGCATGCACAAAAAATTCAGCTAAAAACTCGAAGTGGAGAAGATTTTGTGACTGTTTGAAAAAAGTGTCCCCATTTCAGACACTTTAATGGCTACTGGCAGCAAACCTATAAAATCTCAAATGCTCTTGAAGGGATTGTGAGTTCTCAAGGTTTGATGAGGGATAGGAGGGCAATATAGGGGCCAAGTACCAGCACCCATCGCACATCATGTGCGCACACCCGGCGGACCCCTAATCGTCGGAACCCCCAATGCCACCTATTAGGCTCTTCGACGATGCGCCGATGATGCTCCCTCGGGCAAAAAAAATACGGCACCAGCATATGGTCGAGCCTAGCATGTGCACCGTGGCTCAAAATCTTAGACTGGGAATGCAATCCGTACGCTTAGACATGGAATGAACTCCGTATGCTTAGACATGGAATGAACTTCGTATGCCTAAGCCAACCCACGAAACGTGCGTGCGGGCGCTCAATCGACCGGAGAGGCAGAATGAACAAGCCGGGGATCGACCTGGTCCCTTCCTATGTGCTGTCAATCCTGCTGCCACAACCCTCAGTCCGGTCTGATCTTAGACTGGGAATGAACTCCATAAGCTTAGACTGGGGATGAACTCCGTATGCCTAAGTCAACCCACGAAACGAGCGTGCGGGCGCTCAGTCGGTCGGAGAGGCATAATGCGCAAGCCAGGGATCAGCTCGATCCCCTTCTGCGTGCTATCGATCCTGCTGTCAGTCCTGCTACCACAACCCTGGGTCTGGCTAGGGCTTAGACATGGAATGAATTTCGTATGCCTAAGCGAACCCACGAAACGAGCGTGCGGGCGTTCGGCCAACCAGAGAGGGAGAATGCGCAAGCCAGGGACCGGCCCGATCCCCCCTGCGTGCTGTCGATCCTATTGCTAGTCCTGCTACGTAACCCTCGATCCGATCCTATCTTAGACTGGGAATGAACTTCGTATGCTTAGACATGAAATGAACTCCGTATGCCTAAGTCGACCCACGAAATGAGCATGCGGGCGCTCAGCCAGTCAGAGACACAAAATGCGCTAGTTGGGGATCGGCCCAATCCCCCCTACGTGATGTCGATCCTATTGCCTCAACCCTCAGTCCGATCCGATCTTAGATTGGGAATGAACTCCGTATGCCTAAGTCAACCCACGAAACGAGCGTGCGGGTGCTGAGCCGGTCGGAGAGGCATAATGCGCAAGCCAAGGATCGGCCCGGTCCCCCTCTACGTGCAGCCGATCCTCCTGCCATAACCCTTGGTCCAGCTGGGGCTTAGACATCGAATGAACTCCCTATGCCTAAGCCAACACACGAAACGGGCGTGCAGGCACTCAGCCGATCGGGAAGGTAGAATGCGCAGGCCAGGGATCGGCTCGATCCCCCCTGCATGCTACCAATCCTGCTGTCGTAACTCTCAGTGCGATCTGATCTTAGACTGGGAATGAACTCCGTATGCTTAGATTGGGGATGAACTCCATATGCCTAAGTCAACCCACGAAACGAGCGTGTGGGCGCTCAGCCGACCAGAGAGGTAGGATGCGCAAGTCGGGGATCGAACGGGTGGTAGGTGGGTTCAAGCACATTGTCATATTTCTACCATGCCAATGCCATTTTTATGGCTTGTAAATTCATAAAATGGTCTCTTAAGCCTTCATGTGAAGTTTCGTGGCAAGAAGACCCCTTTTCTATTTTTCACCATTTTTGAAACTTTTTACGGTTCGAGATTTTTTAAAATTTTTTTAGAAAGATTTTTGTCCCCAAATTTGGTAGAGGTGATCCTTGTATTTTTTTTGGCATGCATAAAAAAATTCAGCTAAAAACTCGAAGTGGAGAAGATTTACTGATCGTTTGAAAAAAGTGTCCCGAGGTTTGATGAGGGATAGGGGGCCAATATAAGGGCTAAGTACCAGCACCCATCGCACATCTGGTGCGCACACCGCCTCACCCCCCAATCATCAAAACCCCCAATGCTGCCGGTTAGGCTCTCCGATGATGCTCCGACAATGGTGCCCCAGGCGAAAAAAATATGGCACAAGCACATGCCTAAGCCCAGCATGTGCACCGTGGCTCAAAATCTTAGACTGGGAATGAAATCCGTATGCTTAGACATGGAATGAACTCCGTATGCTTAGACATGGAATGAACTCCGTATGCCTAAGCCAACCCACAAAATGAGCGTGTAGGCGCTCAACCGACCGGAGAGGCAGAATGCGTAAGCCGGGGATCGACCCGATCCCCTCATGTGGGCTGTCGATCTTGCTGCTGGTCTTGCTGCCACAACCCTCGGTCTAGTCTGATCTTAGGCTAGGAATGCACTCCATATGCTTAGAAATGGAATGAACTTCGTATGCCTAAGCCAACCCACAAGACGAGCGTTCGTGCGGCCGTTCAACCGATCGAAGAGGCAGAATGCGCAAGCCAGGGATTGGCTCGGTCCCCCCTATGTGCTGTCGATCCTGCTATCACAACCGTCAGTCCGGTCTGATCTTAGACTGGGAATGAGCTCTGTATGCCTAAGTCAACCCATGAAACGAGCGTGCGGGCACTGAGCCGGCCAGAGAGGCATAATGAGCAAGCCGGGGATCTGCCTGGTCCTCTCTGCGTGCTGTCGGTCCCGCTACCACAACCCTCGATCCAGCTGGGGCTTAGACATGGAATGAACTCCCTACGCCTAAGCCAACCCACAAAATGGGTGTGCGGGTGCTCAACTGGCCGGAGAGGCAGAATGCGCAAGCCGGGGATCGACCCGTTCCCTTGCGTGCTGCTGATCTTGCTACCGCAACCCTCGGTCCGATCCTATCTTAGATTGGGAATGAACTCCGTATGCTTAGACTGGAGATGAACTCCGTATGCCTAAGTCAACCCACGAAATGAGCGTGCGGGCACTCAGCCGACCAGAGAGGCAGGATGCACAAGTCGGGGATAGAACAGGTGGTAGGTGGGTTCAAGCACATCTTCATATTTCTACCGTGCTGATGCCATTTTTATGGCTTGTAAATTCATACAATGGTCCCGTAAGCCTTCATGTGAAGTTTCGTGGCAACACGAACCATTTTTTATTTTTCATAATTTTTGAAACTTTTTATGGTTCGGGATTTTTTAAACTTTTTTTAGAAAGAGTTTTGTCCCCGAATTTGGTAGAGGTGATCCTTGTATTTTTGTTGGTATGTACAAAAACATTCAGCTAAAAACTCGAAGTGGAGTAGATTTTGTGACCATTTGAAAAAAGTGTCCCCATTTCAGACATTTTAATGGCTACTGGCAGCAAACCTGTAAAATCTCAAATGCTCTTTAAGGGGGTGTGAGTTCTCGAGGTTTGATGAGTGATAGGGGGCCAATATAAGGGCCAAGTACCAGCACCTATCGCACATCATGTGCGCACACCCCCTGGCCCCCCAATCGTCGGAACCCCTAATGTCGTCGGTTAGGCTCTCCAGCGATGCTCTGACGATGCTCCAGCGATGGTGCCTCGGGCAAAAAAAATGTGGCACCAGCACATGCCCGAGCCCAGCATGTGCACCGTGGCTCAAAATCTTAGATCAGGAATGAACTCCGTATGCTTAGACATGGAATGAACTCCGTATGCCTAAGCCAACCCATGAAATAAACGTGCAGGCGCTCAGTCAGCCGGAGAGGCAGAATGCACAAACCGGGGATCAACCCGATCCCCCCGTATGTGCTGTCGATCCTACTACCTCAACCCTCAGTCCGATCTGATCTTAGACTGGGAATGAACTTCGTATGCATAAGTCAACCCACGAAACGAGCGTGCGGGCGCTGAGCCGGCCGAAGAGGCATAATGCACAAGCCAGGGATTGGCCCGATCCCCCTCTGTGTGCTGCCGATCCCGCTGCCACAACCCTCGGTCCGGCTGGGGCTTAGACATGGAATGAACTCCCTATGCCTAAGCCAACCCACGAAACGGGCGTGCGGGTGCTCATCCGGCCGGAGAGGCAGAATACATAAGTCGGGGATCAGCCTGATCCCCCCTACGTGCTTCTGATCTTGCTGTCGCAACCCTTGGTCCGGTCTGATCTTAGACTGGGAATGAACTCCATATGCTTAGACTGGGGATGAACTCTGTATGCCTAAGTCAACTCATGAAATGACCGTGCGGGTGCTCAGCCAGTCGGAGAGGTCGGTCGGATAGTAATAATGCGCAAGTTGGAGATCAGCCCGATCCTCCTCTACGTCCTGCCAATCCTGCTGTCGGTCCTGCTGCCAGAACCCTCGATCCGACTGGGCTTAGACATGGAATGAACTCCGTATACCTAAGCCAACCCACGAAACGAGTGTGCGGGCGCTCAGCTAGCCGGAGAGGTAGAATGCGCAAGTCAGGAATCGGCCAGATCCCTCTTACGTGCTGTCGATCCTGCTACTGGTCCTGCTGCTGCAACCCTCGGTCTGGTCTGATCTTAGACTGGGAATGAACTCGTATGCTTAGACATGGAATGGACTCCGTATGCCTAAGCCAACCCACGAAACGAGCATGTGGGTGCTCAGCCCGTCAGAAACGCAGAATGCGCAAGCTGGGGATCAGTCTAGTCCCCCCTGCGTGCTGTCGATCCTACTACCGCAACACTCAGTCTGGTCCAATCTTAGACTAGGAATGAACTCCGTATGACTAAGTCAACCCACAAAACAAGCGTGCGAGCACTGAGCCGGTCGGAAAGGCATAATGCACAAGCCGGGGATTAGCCCAGTGCCTCCCTGCGTGCTTTCAGTGTCGCTGCCACAACCCACATTTCGGCAGGGGATTAGACATGGAATGAACTCCCTATGCCTAAGCCAACCCACGAAACAGGCGTGCGGGTGCTCAGTCGACCGAAGAGGTAGAATGCGCAAGCCGGGGATCGGCCCGGTCCCCCCTGTGTGCTGTCGATCTCGCTGTGACAACCCTCGGTCCGGTCTGATCTTAGACTGGGAATGAACTCCATTCACTTAGACTGGGGATGAACTTCGTATGCCTAAGTAAACCCACGAAACGAGCGTGCGAGCGCTCAATCGATCGGAGAGGTCGATCGAAGAGGCATAATGCGCAAGTCAGGGATCAGGCCGATCCCCTTCTATGTGCTGTCGATCCCGCTGCCGGTCCTGCTGCCACAACCCTCAGTCCAGCTGGGGCTTAGACATGGAATGAACTCTGTATGCCTAAGCCAACCTAAAAAATTAGCGTGCGGGCGTTAAGCTGGCCAGAGAGGTAGAATGCATAAGTTGGGGATCGACTCGGTTTCCCCCTACGTGTGCTGATCCTGCTATTGGTCCTGCTGCCGCAACCCTAGGTCCAGTCAAATCTTAGACTGGGAATGAACTCCATATGCTTAGACATGGAATGAACTCCGTATGCCTAAGCCAACCCATGAAATGAGCATGTGGGCACTCAGCCTATCGAAGAGGTAGAATAAGCAAGTCGGGGACCAACCCAGTCCCCCCATGCGTGCTGTCGATCCTGCTGCCACAACCCTCGGTCCGATCCGATCTTAGACTGGGAATGAACTCCGTATGCCTAAGTCAACTAACGAAACGAGTGTTCGGCCGCAGAGCTGGTCGGAGAGGCATAATGTGCAAGCCGGGGATCGGCTCGGTCCCCCTCTGCCTGCTATCCATTCCGCTGCCACAACCCTCGGTCCAGCTAGGGCTTAGACATGGAATGAACTCCCTATGCCTAAGCCAACCCATAAAAAGGGCGTACGGGTGCTCAGCCAGTCAGAGAGGCAGAATGCGCAAGCTGGGGATCGGTCCGATCCCCCTTACGTGCTGTCGATCCTGCTACCGCAACCCTTGATCTGGTCTGATCTTAGACTGGGAATGAACTCCGTATACTTAGCTTGGGGATGAACTCCGTATGCGTTAGTCAACCCGTGAAACGAGCGTGCGGACGCTCAGTCGACCAGAGAGGCAGGATGCGTAAGCCGAGGATCGAATGGGTGGTAGGTGGGTTCAAGCACATCTTCATATTTCTGACTTGCCAATGCCATTTTTATGGCTTGTAAATTCATACAATGGTCCCCTAAGCCTTCATGTGAAGTTTCGTGGCCAGACAACCCGTTTTCTATATTTCATGATTTTTGAAACTTTTTACGGTTTGGGATCTTTTAAAATTTTTTTAGATAGAGTTTTGCCCCCAAATTTGGTAGAGGTGATCCTTGTATTTTTTTTGGCATGCACAAAACAATTCAGCTAAAAACTCGAAGTGGAGTAGATTTTGTGACCGTTTGAAAAAAATGTCCCCATTTCAGACATTTTAATGACTACTGGCAACAAACCTGTAAAATCTCAAATGCTCTTTAAGGGGGTGTAAGTTCTCAAGGTTTGATGAGGGATAAGGGGCCAATATAAGGGCTTAGACTGGGGTTGAACTCCGTATGCCTAGGTCAACCCATGAAATGAGCGTACGGGCGCTCAGCTGGTCGGAGAGGCATAATGCGCAAGTCGGGGATTGGCCCGATCCCCCCTGCGTGCTATCGATCCTGCTATCGCATCCATCGGTCCGGTCTGATCTTAGACTGGAAATGAACTCCGTATGCCTAAGTCAACCCATGAAATGAGCGTGTGGGCGCTGAGCCGGCCGGAGAGGCATAATGCGTAACCCGGGGATCGATTCGGTGCCCCTCTGCGTGCTGTCGGACTCGTTGCCACAACCCTCGGTCCGACTGGGGCTTAGACATGGAATGAACTACCTATGCCTAAGCCAACCCAGGAAACGGGCAGGCGGGTGCTCAACCAGCCGGAGAGGCAGAATGCGTAAGCTGAGGATCGGTTCGATCCCCCTTGCGTGCTACCGATCATACTGTCGCAACCCTCGATGTGGTTCGATCTTAGACTGGGAATGAACTTCATATGCCTAGACTGGGGATGAACTCCGTATGCCTAAGTCAACCCATGAAATGAGCGTGCGAAAACTCGGCCGACCAGATAGGTAGGATGCGTAAGCCGAAGATCGAATGGGTGGTAGGTGGCTTCAAGCACATCTTCATATTTCTGCCATGCCAATGCCATTTTTATGGCTTGTAAATTCATACAATGGTCCCCTAAGCCTTCATGTGAAGTTTCGTGGCAAGACGACCCGTTTTCTATTTTTCATGAATTTTTGAAACTTTTTACGGTTTGGGATTTTTTAAAATTTTTTTAGAAAGAATTTTGTCCCCAAATTTGGTAGAGGTGATCCTTGTATTTTTGTTGGCATGCACAAAAAAATTCAGCTAAAAAATCGAAGTGGAGTAGATTTTGTGATCGTTTGAAAAAAGTGTCCCCATTTCAGACATTTTAATGGCTACTGGCAGCAAACCTATAAAATCTCAAATACTCTTTAAGGGGGTGTGAGTTCTCGAGGTTTGATGAGGGATAGGGGGCCAATATACGAGCCAAGTACCAGTACCCATCGCACATCATGTACGCACACCCCCCAGCCCCCCCAATCGCCGGAACCCCTAATGCCTCCGGTTAGGCTCTCCGACGATGCTCCGGTGATGGTGTCAAGGTGAAAAAAATGCGGCACCAGCACATGCCCGAGCCCGGCATGTGCACCGTGGCTCAAAATCTTAGACTGGGATGAACTCCGTATGCTTAGACATGGAATGAACTCCGTATGCCTAAGCCAACCTACGAAACGAACGTGCGGGTGTTCAGCCTTCCGGAGAGGTAGAATACGAAAGCCGAGGATCAGCCCGGTCCCCCCTACGTGTTGTCGATCCTACTGCTACAACCCTCAGTTTGGTCAGATCTTAGACTGGGAATGAACTCCGTATGCGTAAGTCAACCCACGAAACGAGCGTGTGGGCGCTTAGCAGGTCGAAGAGGCATAATGCGTAGGATGGGGATCAGCCCGGTCTCCCTCTGCATGCTTCGATCCCACTAGCACAACCTTCAGTCCGGTTGGGGCTTAGACATGGAATGAACTCCGTATGCCTAAGCCAACCCACGAAACAAGCACTTGGGCACTTAGCCGGTTGGAGAGGCAGAATGCGCAAGCTAGGGATTGGCCCGATCCCCCCTGCGTACTGTCAATCCTGCTGCTGGTCCTGCTGTCGTAACTTTTGGTTTGGTCCAATCTTAGACTAGGAATGAACTCCGTATGCCTAAGTCAACCAATGAAATGAGCGTCCGGGCACTGAGCCAGCCAGAGGGGCATAATGCGCAAGTCGGGGTTGACCTGGTCCCCCTCTATGTGCTGCCGATCCCACTGCGTGCTGTCGATCCCACTGCCATAACCCTCGGTCCGGCTGGGACTTAGACATCGAATGAACTCCCTATGCCTAAGCCAACCCACGAAACGGGCGTGCGGGCACTCAGTCGATGGGAGAGGTAGAATGTGCAAGTCGAGGATCAGCCTAGTCCCCCCTGCGTGCTACGATCCTACTGTCGCAACCCTCGGTCCGGACCGATCTTAGACTGGGAATGAACTCCGTATGCTTGATTGGGGATGAACTTCGTATGCCTAAGTCAATCCACGAAATGAGCATGGGGGCGTTCAACCGACCAAAGAGGCCGATCGGAGAGGCATAATGCGCAATCCGGGGATCAGCCCGATCCCCCTCTGCATGCTGCCGATCCCACTGTCAGTCCTGCCACAACCCTCGATCTGGCTGGGGCTTAGACATGGAATAAACTCCGTATGCCTAAGCCAACCCTCAAAACGAGCGTGCGGGGGCTCAGCTGGCTGGAGAGGCAGAATGCGCAAGCTGGGGATCGACCCGATCCCCCCTGCGTGCTCCCGATCCTGCTGCCGCAACCCTTGGTCCAGTCCGATCTTAGACTGGGAATGAACTTCGTATGCTTAGACATGGAATGAACTTCGTATGCCTAAGCCAACCCACAAAACGAGCGAGCGGGCACTTAGCCGGCTAGAGAGGTAGAATGCGCTAGCCATGGATCGACCTGATCCCCCCTACATCCTGTCGATCCTGGTACAGCAACCCTCGGTCTGATCCGATCTTAGTCTGGGAATGAACTCCGTATGAACAAGTCAGCCCACGAAACGAGTGTGCGGGCACTGAGCCAACCGAAGAGGCATAAGGCGCAAGTCGAGGATGGCCCGGTCCCCCCTCTGTGTGCTGTAGGTCCCGCTACCACAACCCTCAGTCCGGTTGGGGCTTAGACATGGAATGAACTCCCTACGCCTAAGCCAACCCACGAAACGGGCGTGCGGGCACTCAATCAGCCGGAGAGGCAGAATGCGCAAGCCAGGGACCGACCCGGTCCCCGCTGCATGCTGTCGATCCTGCTGCCCGTAACGCTCGGTCTGGTCCGATCTTAGACTGGGAATTAACTCCGTATGCTTAGACTGGGGATGAACTCCGTATGCCTAAGTCAACCCACGAAACAAGCATGCGGGCGCTCAGTCGACCGGAGAGGCATAATGCGTAAGCCGAGGATTAGCCCGATCACCCTCTGCATGCTATCGATCCCGTTGCCGGTCTTACAGCCACAACCATCGGTCCGGTTGGGGCTTAGACATGGAATGAACTCCGTATGCCTAAGCCAACCCACGAAATGAGCGTGCGGGCGCTCAGTCTGCCGGAGAGGCAGAATGCGCAAGTCGGGGATCGGCCCGATCCCCCCATACGTGCTGCTGGTCCTGCTGTCGCAACCCTCGATCCGATCTGATCTTAGTCTGGGAATGAACTCCGTATGCTTAGACATGGAATGAACTCCTTATGCCTAAGCCAACCTACGAAGCAGACGTACGGGCGCTCAGCCGACCAGAGAGGCAGAATGTGCAAGCAGGGGATCGGCCCGATCCCCTCTGCGTGCTATCGATCCTACTGCCGTAACCCTCGGTCCGGTCTGATCTTAGACTAGGAATGAACTCTGTATACTTAGACTGGGGATGAACTCCGTACGCCTAAGTCAACCCACGAAACGAGCGTGTGGGCGCTCAGCCGACCAGAGGGGCAGGATACGCAAGCTTGGGATCGAACGGGTGGTAGGTGGGTTCAAGCACATCTTCATATTTCTGCCATGCCAATGCCATTTTTATGGCATGTAAATTTATAGAATGGTCCCCTAAGCCTTCATGTGAAGTTTCGTGGCAAGACGACCCATCTTCTATTTTTCATGATTTTCAAAACTTTTTAAAGTTTGGGATTTTTTAAAAATTTTTTAGAAAGAGTTTTGTCCCCAAATTTGGTAGAGGTAATCCTTGTATTTTTGTTGCCATGCACAAAAAAATTTAGCTAAAAAATTGAAGTGGAGAAGATTTTGTGATCGTTTGAAAAAAGTGTCCCCATTTCAAACACTTTAATGGCTACTGGCAGCAAACCTATAAAATCTCAAATGCTCTTTAAGGGGGTTTGAGTTCTTGAGGTTTGATGAGGGATAGGGGGCCAATATAAGGGCCAAGTCTCATACCCTGGGCGGGCACACCAGGCACATCAGGCGCACTAGCAGGCGAGCTAGAGGTTGAGGCGCACATCAGGCGCACATCAGGGCCAGGTACCAGCACCCATCGCACATAATGTGCGCACACCCCCCGGCACCCCCAATCATCAGAACCTCTAATGCTACCGGTTAGGCTCTCCGGTGATGGTGCCCCAGGCAAAAAAAATGGGCACCAGCACATGCCTGAGCCCAGCATGTGCACCGTGGCTCAAAATCATAGACTAGGAATGAACTTCGTATGCTTAGACATGGAATGAACTCCGTATGCCTAAGCCAACCTACGAAACGAGCATGCCGGTGCTCAGCCGGCCGGAGGGGCATAATGCACAAGACGAGGATCAGCTCGGTCCCCCTCTGTGTGCTGTCAATCCCGGTGCCACAACCCTCGGTCCGGCTAGGGCTTAGACATGTAATGAACTCCCTATGCCTAAGCCAACCCATGAAACGGGCGTGCAGGTGCTCAGTCGATCGGAGAGGCAGAATAGCAAGCCGAGGATCAGCTCGATCCCCCCTGCATGCTACCGATCCTACTACCGTAACCCTCGATCTAGTCCAATCTTAGACTGGGAATGAACTCTGTATGCTTAGATTGGGGATGAACTTCGTATGCCTAAGTCAACCCACAAAACGAGCGTACGGGCGCTCAGCTGATCAGAGAGGCCGACCTGAGAGGCATAATGTGCAAGCTGGGGATCAGTCTGGTCCCCCTCTGCATGCTGTCGATCTCGCTACCGGTCCTACTACCACAAACCTCGGTCCAGCTAGGGCTTAGTTATGGAATGAACTTCGTACGCCTAAGCCAACCCACGAAACGAGCGTGCAGGCGCTCGACCGGTCGGAGAGGCAGAAAGCACAAGCCGAGGATCGATCTGGTCCCCCCTGCGTGCTATCGATCCTACTGCTGGTCCTGCTGCCACAACCTTTGTTCTGATCTGATCTTAGATTGGGAATGAACTCCATAGGCTTACACATGGAATGAACTCCGTATGCCTAAGCCAACCCACGAAACGAGCGTGCGGGCGCTCAGCCGGTCGGAGAGGTAGAATGCGTAAGTCAGTGATCAGCCCGGTTCCCCCTGCGTGCTGTCAATCCTACTACTGCGACCCTCGATCCGGTCTGATCTTAGACTCGGAATGAACTCCGTATGCCTAAGTCAACCCACAAAATGAGTGTGCGGGAACTGAGCTACCCAGGGAGGCATAATGCGCAAGTCGGGGATCGACCCGGTCCCTCTGTGTGTGCTGTCGGTCCCGCAGCCACAGCCCTCGGTCTGACTAGGGCTTAGACATGGAATGAACTCCCTATGCCTAAGCCAACCCACGAAACGAGCGTGCGGGTGCTCAGCTGACCGGAAAGGCAGAATGCGCAAGCTGGGGATCGACTCGGTCCCCCCTGCGTGCTGTCGATCCTGCTGCCACAACCCTTGGTCCAATCTGATCTTAGACTGGGAATGAACTCCGTATGCCTAAGTCAACCCATGAAACGAGCGTGAGGGCGCTCAGCCGACCAGAGAGGCAGGATGAGCAAGCCGGGGATCGAATGGATGGTAGGTGGGTTCAAACATGTCTTCATATTTTTGCCATGCCAATGCCATTTTTATGGCTTGTAAATTCATGCAATGGTCCCCTAAGCCTTCATGTGAAGTTTCGTGGCAAGATGACCCGTTTTCTATTTTTCATGATTTTTGAAACATTTTACCATTCGGGATTTTTTAAAAATTTTTTAGAAAGAGTTTTGTCGCCAATTTTGGTAGAGGTGATCCTTGTATTTTTTTTGGCTTGCACAGAAACATTCAGCTAAAAACTCGAAGTGGAAAAGATTTTGTGACCGTTTGAAAAAAGTGTCCCCATTTCAGACACTTTAATAGCCACTGACAGTAAACCTATAAAATCTCAAATACTCTTTAAGGGGGTGTGAGTTCTCGATGTTTGATGAGGGATAGGAGGCCAATATAAGGGCCAAGTCTCATACCCTGGGCGGGCACACCAGGCACATCAAGCGCACTAGCAGGCGAGCTAGAGGTTGAGGCTCGTAGACCAGGTGTGCTGGCAGGTATCTGCCCGCAAAGCATAGCAAATGAGTTCAGAACGCCCGCCCAACTTGCAGGCCAGCCCATGAGACCAAGGCCTGGCAAACAAGTTGCCCGTACCACATCCAGAAGGGCCAAAGGTGCTGGACAGGCAAGGGAAGCTTCTGGAAGCAGGTAGGATCAGCAGAGCATCCTGGTAGATTTGGATGACCCTAAAAATCAGGAGTTAGCATCTTGATTGATTGTAATCCTGTATAATCCCATGATTTTAGCCTTTATTCTAAGGATATTGCCATTAAGTGTAAGCTGGAGCCTCAACTATAAATAGAGGGCTGCTCCTCCCTTATTTGTACACCATCAAACACTTCTGTTTCAGTGAATACAAGAGCATTTCCAGAATTCTGCCTTCTCATCCTGTTTCTCTTTAATTTGCGTAATCATCCCTTCCTGTTGTTCTAGTGCCCGTACGCTTGTGTTTTAGGTTGACTTAGGCATAAATGAGGAGATTCCAAGCCTAAGGCTGCACGGTTTTTGAGTCTAAGGTCGAAGCCTGTGACAGTTGGTATCAGAGCAAGTTTGATTCTGCGTGTTTCTGTTGTGCAAGTTAGAGGAGATGGCATCCCAAAGTGACGTTACTAACCAACAACCAGAGGCCCAGGAGCATGGGTGTGGAAGAGGGAGGAAAGCCAGTTCTAGAGATATCTGGTCTACCATGGATGATAGGCTGGCCAAGGTGGAGGTGACCATGGGCGACATGGGGGAGAAGCTTGAGGGGGTAGAGACTCACATTGCATTGCTAGACTCCATGGGGGAGGAGATCCAAAGTGAGCTGCAAGTTGCTCTCAACAAAGGCTTGGACGTGTTCACCCAAAAGAATCAAACCTTGGAGGCTGAAGTGCTGACCTTGGGCAATGGCATGGAGGCCATGCGCCAGCGGATGGAGGAGCTTACCAGTGAGCTTGTTGCTTGCAAGACTGCCATTGGGAATGGCATGTTTGCTGGAGTGTCCAAGTCCAGATTGGATGTCCCCAAGCCTAAGGAGTTTAAGGGGACTAGGGCGGCCAAGGAAGTAGATAACTACCTTTGGGGTATGGAGCAGTACTTCCAGGCCATGGGCATGCAAGACGAGGCGATAAAGGTACGCACTGCTGCTATGTATCTCACTGATGTAGCCTTATTATGGTAGAGGCACAGGTGTGATAATGTCAGGCGTGGGTGCGTCAAGATTGGAACCTGGGTAGAGTTCCAAAAGAAGTTCAGAGAATAATTTTACCTGGAGTATGCCGATGATGAGGCACGGGCAAAGTTACGCAGGCTGAGCCAGTAAGGGGACATAAGGGAGTATGTCCAAAAATTCTCTAAACTGATGCTACAGATCTCAGATCTAGGTGAGAAGGATGCCTTATTTGCTTTCATGGATAGGCTGAAGTCGTGGGTGAAGCATGAGCTACAAAGAAGAGGAGTTCATGACTTGGCTAAAACCATGACTACTACCGAGGCCTTGATAGAGTTCAAGCCTCTTAACAAGTTCGAGTCTACCAAGCCCAAGGGTAAGGGTAGGGACGATAGGGATCGGAAGAAACAGTCTAAGGGGAAGGACTATGATTGAGAGTTCAAGGATAGAGACTGAGACCGTTCAACCAAGGATGGCGAGAGGAAGCCACCAGCAGGCAAGTGGAAAGCAAAGGAGCCACTAGCATGCTACCTATGTGGAGAGAGCCACATAGCACACAATTACCCGCAGAAAGGTAAGCTGGCTGCTGTAGACAAGGAGTCTAACAAGGAGCTAGAGTCAAGGGCAGCAAAGCTTGGGTCGTTGGTGCTCAATGCTGTCCAGAGTAAGGGGAGTCGCAAGCCAAAGGGCTTGATGTTTGCGGATCTAATGGTTACGGGTTAGAAGGTGAGCGCACTAGTGGACACAGGTGCCTCACATCTTTTTATTTCAGGTGATAGAGCCTGGAAGCTCGGACTAAAGGTGCAAAAAGGGACTGGTGCCATCAAAACGATGAACTCTAATGAAGTTCCAGCCATTGGAGTAGCACGGGAAGTGGAGTTGCAACTTGGAGATAGGAAAGGCAAGGAGACCATCGAGGTAATACCCCTTAACGACTATGAGTTTGTGATTGGGTTGGATTTCCTTGTTCAAATTAATGCCCTTTTTATGCCTTTTGTCAATTGTGTTTGCATCTTGGATGCACGGTGCCAATGCCTAGTGCCATTGAGGAGAGGGTCTGGAGTTGGGTCACGGGTGGTGTCAGCCATCCAATTTGCCAAGGCGATAAGCAGACAAGAAGACACCTTCTTGGCAGACCTGAAATATGATGAGCCAAGGGAGAAGGAGACCGAGTCACCCTTGGAGGTGCTAAAGGTGCTGAAGACCTTTAGTGATGTGATGCCCGCAAAGCTACCTAGCAAGCTACCACCTAAGAGGGAGGTGGACCACAAGATCGAGCTGGTGTCTGAGGCCAAACCACCAACTAGAGCCTTTTACCGAATGTCTCCACCAGAGTTGGAAGAGTTGAGGAAGCAGCTCAAAAAGTTAGTTGATGCTGGCTTCATCAGGCCATCGAAGGCACCCTATGGTGCACCAATTCTATTTCAGTGCAAGCATGATAGGTCGTTGTGACTGTGCATAGACTACCGGGCTTTGAACAAGCTGACCATCAAGAACAAGTACCCCATCCCACTCATTGTGAACTTGTTCGATCAACTTGGGAGCGCAAGGTGGTTCACCAAGTTGGATTTGAGGTCAGGCTACTATCAAGTCAGGATCGCGAAGGGAGATGAGCCAAAGATAGCATGTGTCACTCGGTATGGTTCGTATGAGTTCTTGGTGATGCCTTTCAAAGTCACGAATGCCCCAGCAACATTCTGCACCCTTATGAACAAGGTACTTCAGTCATTCCTTGATCGGTTTGTTATGATGACATTGTGATCTACAGCCAGACTTTGGGAGAGCATGTAGACCACTTCAGACAGGTGTTCGAGGTGTTGCAGGTGCACAAGCTATTTGTCAAGAGGGAGAAGTGCTCATTCGCCCAGCAGGAGATCCCGTTCCTTGGCCACATAGTGGGAAGTGGCAGGATACGCATGGATGAAGGCAAAATACACACCATCCTGGAGTGGCAACTGCCAGCCAAGGTCACTGAGTTGAGATCGTTCCTTGGGCTGGTCAACTACTACAGGCGCTTCATCAAAGGTCACTCAGCAATAGCCACGCCATTGACTGACTTGCTCAAGAAAGGGAAAGCATGGGAGTGGAGCGCAAGGTGCCAGGAAGCCTTTGATAGGTTGAAGCAGGCTGTGATCGAGGAGCCAATCTTGGCCTTGCCAGACCATGCCAAGCCATATGAGGTGCATACGGATGCATCGGACTTTGCCATAGGGGGCGTGTTGATGTAGGAGGGACGTCCAGTCACATTCGAGAGCAAAAAACTGAACGAGACTGAATGCAAGTACACGGTCCAAGAGAAAAAGATGACTGCAGTGGTGCACTACTTGCGCACTTGGTGCCATTACCTATTGGGGTCGAGGTTCGTGGTTAGGATGGACAATGTGGCGACCAGCTACTTCCAGATGTAGAAGAAGCTGTCCCTCAAGCAGGCAAGATGGTAAGATTTTCTTACGGAATTTGATTTCCAGATGGAGTAGAAGTCAGGGCGGGTGAACCTAGTGGCAGATGCCCTGAGCAGGAAGGCTAACCTTGCTGCCATTAGCCAACCAGAGGGGTCACTGGTGCCGCTCATCAAGGAGGGACTTGTGCATGATCCTACAGCCAAGGCTTTGATGAAGTACGCCCAGCAAGGTAAGACTAGGTGGTTTTGGTTACAGGATGGCTTGCTGTACACTAGGGGAAGTAGACTATTTGTGCCGTAGCACGGGAAGCTCTGCAAGGAAGTTTTGCAAGAATGCCATGATTCAAGGTAGGCTGGACACCCCGGAGTGAGTTGTACTTTGGCATTGATCAAGGATCGATACTACTGGTCGCACATGAGGGACGATGTGAAGGCCTATGTGAAGACTTGTCTTGTGTACCAATAGGACAAGGTAGAGCTCGAGAAACCAGGCGATCTCTTGGAGCCATTGCCAGTGCCAAAGCGACCATGGGAGAGTGTTTCTCTGGACTTTATAGTCGGTCTACCCAAAGCAAAAGGGTTTGGAAGCATCATAGTAGTGGTGGATAGGTTTTCCAAGTATGGAATCTTCATTCCAGTAACCAAGGAGTGCCCAGCCGAGGAGGTAGCTCGATTGTTCTTGAAGAACATGGTTAAGTATGGGGAGTGTCGAGGACCATTGTTAGTGATCGGGACGGGCATTTCACGGGTAGGTTTTGGACTGAGTTGTTCAAGCTATTAGGGTCAGACTTGAACTTTTCCACCAGCATGCATCCATAGATCGATGGGCAGACAGAACGAGTGAATGGACTATTGAAGGTCTACCTCAGGCACTATGTGAGTGCCACACAAAGGGACTGGCCAAAGCTGCTAGATATTGCGCAGTTTTCCTACAACTTACAAAGGAACGAGGTAACGAACGAGAGCCCATTTGAGGTTGTGACAAGGCAACAACCACTAACACCCGGTTCGATTGCTGCAGGTTATACAAGGCCGAATCCAATAGCATACAAGTTTGCCAAGGCATGCTAGGAGCAAACTGACTTGGCCAGAGTTTGTCTACACAAGGCAACCAAGAGGTCGAAAAAGTGGGTAGACCAGAATAGGCGGGACGTGCAGTTCCAGGTTGGAGACTTGGTATTGGTGAAGCTGCATCCCATTGTGCGCCATAAGGGGGTTGCACAAAGGCTTAGTCCAAAGGTATGAGGGACCTTTCCGAGTAGTCAAGAGGGTAGGCAAGGTTGCATACAAGCCAGATATGCCACCCAAGCTGAGGGTACACCCGGTGTTCCATATGAGCATGCTCAAGCTATTCCATAAGGATGAGGGAGATCCAGGATGGGCAAAGTCAAAGCGTGCGCCATTGGGAGCAAGGGCCTCATATGAGAAGGAAGTCCACAGCATCATAGCTGACCGGGAGGTGAGACGGAAGAACTATCATCCAAAACAAGAGTACTTGGTGCGCTGGAAGGGACTTCCAGACAGTGAGGCAAGTTGGGAACCAGCAGATGACTTATGGCAGTTCGGGGACCAGATCAGGTAGTACCATGCAGAAGACACAATGAGGGCATTGCGCAATCAGGTGGGGGAGAATGTCACACCCTGGGCGGGCGCGCCAGGCACATCAGGCGCACCAACAGGTGAGCCAGAGGTTCAGGCCCGCAGACCAGGCGTGCTGGCGGGTATTTGCATGCAAAGCCTAGCAAACAAGTTCAGAACGCCTACCCAACTTGCAAGCCACCCCGTGAGACCAAGGCCTGGCATACAAGCTGCCCGCACCACATCCAGAAGGGCCCAAGGTGCTGGACACGCAAGGGAAGCTTCTGAAAGCAGGCAGGATCAGCAGTAGCATCCTGGCAGATTTGGTTGACCCTGAAAATCAGGAGATAGCATCTTGATTGATTGTAATCTGTATAATCCCATGATTTTAGCCTTTATTCTAAGGATATTGCCATTAAGTGTAAGCTGGAGCCTCAACTATAAATAGAGAGCTGCTCTTTCCTCATTTGTACACCATCAAACACTTCCGTTTCAGTGAATACAAGAGTATTACCAGAATTCTACCTTCTTATCCTGTTTCTCTTTAACTTGCGCAATCAGCCCTTCCCGTTGTTCTAGTGCCCATACGCTTGTGTTTTAGGCTGACTTAGGCATAAAGGAGGAGATTCCAAGCCTAAGGCCGTACAGTTTCTGAGTCTAAGGTCGGAGCCCGTGACGTAAGTACCAGCACCCATCGCACATCATGTGCGCAAACCCCCACGACCCCCCCAATCATCGGAACCCCCAATGCCGTCGGTTAGGCTCTCCGACGATGCTCCGACGATGGTGCCCTAGGCAAAAAAACTGCGGCACCAGAACATGCCCAAGCCCAGCATGCGCATCGTGGCTCAAAATCTTAGGCTGGGAATGAACTCCGTATGCTTAGACATGGAATGAACTCCATATGCCTAAGCCAACCCACGAAACGAGCGTGCAGACACTCAGTCAGTCGGAGAGATAGAATGCGTAAGTTAGGGATCGGCCCGATCCCCCCTGCATGCTATCGATCCTGCTACTACAACCCTCGATTCGGTTTGATCTTAGATTGGGAATGAACTCCCTATTCCTAAGCCTCAGTCTGGCGTGGAATGAACTCCCTATTCCTAAGCCAACCCACGAAACGGGCATGCAGGCGCTCAGCCGGTCGGAGAGGCAGAATGTGCAAGCTGCGGACCGGCCCAGTCCCCCCTACGTGCTGTCGATCCTGCTGCCACAACCCTCGGTTTGGTCTGATCTTAGATTGGGAATGAACTTCGTATGCCTAAGTCAACCCACAAAATGAACGTGCGGGCGCTCAACCGACCGGAGAGGCAGAATGCACAAGCCGAGGATCGGTCCGATCCATCATTGGGTGCTGTTGATCCTGCTATCGCAACCCTTGGTCTGGTCTGATCTTAGATTGGGAATGAACTTCGTATGCCTAAGTCAACCCACGAAACAGGCGTTCGGGCATTAAGCCGGTCGGAGAGGCATAACGCACAAACCGGGGATCAACCCGATCCCCCTCTGCATGCTATCGGTGCCGTTGCCACAACCCTCGGTCTGGCTGGGGCTTAGACATGGAATGAACTCTGTATGGCTAAGCCAACCCATGAAACGAGTGTGTGGGTGCTCAGCCGACCGGAGAGGCAGAATACGTAAGTCAGGGATCGGCTTGGTCCCCCCTGCGTGCTGCCATTCCTACTGCTGATCCTGCAACCGTAACCCTCGATCTGACTGGGGCTTAGACATGGAATGAACTCGTATGCCTAAGCCAACCCACGAAATGAGCGTGTGGGCACTCAACCGACCGAAGAGGCAGAATACGCAAGCCAGGGATTACCCCACCCCCCTCTGCGCGCTGTCGGTCTCGCTGCCACAACCCTCGATCCTGCTGGTGCTTAGACATGGAATGAACTTGCTATGCCTAAGCCAACCCACGAAATGGGCGTGCGGCCGCTCAGCCGACTGGAGAGGCAGAATGCGTAAGTCGGGGATCGGCCTGGTCCCAGCTTGCGTACTATCGATCCTGTTGCCACAACCTTCGGTCTGATCTGATCTTAGACTGGGAATGAACTCCGTATGCCTAAGTCAACACACGAAACGAGCGTGCAGGCGCTGAGCCGGCCGGAGAGGCATAATGTGCAAGCCGGGGATCGACCCGATCCCCTTCAGCGTGCTATCGATCTTGCTGCCACAACCCTCGGTTCGGTTGGGGCTTAGTTGTGGAATGAACTCCATATGCCTAAGCCAACCGATGAAACGGGCGTGCGGGCACTGAACCAGTCGGAGAGGTAGAATGCGCAAGCCGGGGATCGGAACGGTCCCCCCTGTGTTCTGTCGATCCTACTGCTACAACCCTCGGTCTGATTCGATCTTAGACTGGGAATGAACTCCGTATGCTTAGACTGGGGATGAACTCCGTATGCCTATGTCAAACCATGAAACGAGTGTGCGGGTCAATCGGCCGAAGAGGTCGATCGAAGAGGTAAAATGCACAGAATACACTGTCGATCCTGCTGCCACAACCCTTGGTCCAGTCTGATCCTAGACTGGGAATGAACTTCGTATGCCTAAGTCAACCCATGAAATGAGCATGCAGGCATTGAGCCGGCCGAAAAAGCATAATGCACAAGCCGAAGATCGGCTCGATCCCCGTCTATGTGCTGTCGGTCCTACTACCACAACCCTCGGTCCGATTGGGGCTTAGACATGGAATGAACTCACTATGCCTAAGCCAACCCATGAAACGGGAGTGCGGGCGCTCATCCGACTGGAGAGGCAGAATGCACAAGCTAGGGATCGGCTCAATCCTCCCTGCGTGCTATCGATCCTGCTGCCATAACCCTCGATCTAGTCTGATCTTAGATTCAGAATGACCTTCAGATGCTTAGACTGGGGATGAACTCTGTATGCCTAAGTTAACCCATGATACGAGCGTGCAGACGCTCAGCCGGCCAGAGAGGTAAGATGCACAAGCCGGGGATCGAACGGGTGGTAGGTGGGTTCAAGCACATCTTCATATTTTTGCCATACCAATTCCATTTTTATTTTTCATACAATGGTCCCCTACGCGTTCATGTGAAGTTTCATGGCAAGATGACCCGTTTTCTATTTTTCACGATTTTCAAAACTTTTTGTGGTTCCAGATTTTTTAAAAATTTTTTAGAAAGAGTTTTGTCCCCAAATTTGGTAGAAATGATCCCTTTATTTTTATTGGCATGCACAAAAAAATTCAGCTAAAAATTCAAAGTGGAGAAGATTTTGTGTATGTTTGAAAAAGGTTTCCCCATTTTCAGACACTTTAATGGCTACTACCAGCAAATCTATAAAATCTCAAATACTCTTTAAGGGGGTGTCAGTTCTCGAGGTTTGATGAGGGATAGGGGGCCAATATAAGGGCCAAGTACCAGCACCCTTCGCACATCATGTGCACACACCCCCGGCCCCCCCAATCGTCGGAACCCCCAATGCCACCGGTTAGGCTCTCTGGTGATGCTCCAGTGATGGTGACCCGAGCGAAAAAAATGCAGCACCAGCACATGCCCGAGCCCAGCATGTGCACTGTGGCTCAAACTCTTAGACTGGGAATGAACTCCGTATGCTTAGACATGGAATGAACTCTGTATGCCTAAGCCAACCCATGAAACGAGCATGCGGGCGCTCAGTCGATCGGAGAGGTAGAATGCGCATGTCGAGGATTGGCACGATCCCCCTCTACGTGCTGTCGGTCCTACTGCCATAACCCCCGGTCTGGTTGGGGCTTAGACATGGAATGAACTCCCTATGCCTAAGCCAACCCACGAAACGGGCGTGCGGGCGCTTAGCCAACTGGAAAGGCAGAATGCGTAAGTCGGGGATCAGCCTGGTCCCCCCTGCGTGCTGCCGATCCTACTACCGCAACGCTCGGTTTGGTTTGATCTTAGACTAGGAATGAACTTCGTATGCTTAGACTGGGGATGAACTACGTATGCCTAAGTCAACCCACAAAACAAGCGTGCGGACGCTCAACCGACCAGAGAGGCAGAATGTGCAAGCCAGGGATCAGCCCAATGCCCCTCTGCGTGCTGCCGATCCTGCTACTAGTCCTGGTCCCACAACCCTTGGTCCGATCTGATCTTAGACTGGGAATGAACTCTGTATGCCTAAGCCAACCCACGAAACGAGCGTGGGGGTGCTCAATCGACAAGAGAGGCAGAATGCGCAAGCCAGGGATCGACCCGGTCCCCCCATACGTGCTGTCGATCTTGCTACCGCAACCCTCGATCCCGTTTGACCTTAGACTGGGAATGAACTCTGTATGCCTAAGTCAACCCATGAAACGAGCGTGCAGGCGCTGAGCTGACTGGAGAGGTATAATGCGCAAGCCGGGGATCAACCTGATCCCCCTCTGCGTGCTGGCGGTCCCGCTGCCACAACCCTCGGTCCAGCTGAGGATTAGACATGGAATGAACTCCCAATGCATAAGCCAACCCATGAAACGGTGTGCGGGCGCTCAGCCGGCCGGAGAGGCAGAATGCGCAAGACGGGGATTGGGCCGATCCCCCCTGCATGCTGTCGATCCTGCTACTGCAACCCTCAGTCCGGTGTGATCTTAGATTGGGAATGAACTCCATATGCATAGACTGGGGATGAACTCCGTATGCCTAAGTCAACCCACAAAACGAGCATGCGAACGCTCAGCCGACCAGAGAGGCAGGATGTGCAAGCCAGGGATCGAACGTGTGGTAGGTGGGTTCAACCACATCTTCATATTTCTGCCATGCCAATGCCATTTTTATGGCTTGCAAATTCATACAATGGTCCCCTACGCCTTCATGTGAAGTTTCGTGGCAAGACGACCCGTTTTCTATTGTTCACGATTTTCAAAACTTTTTAGGATTCGAGATTTTTTAAAATTTTTTTAGAGAGAGTTTTGTCCCCAAATTTGGCAGAGGTGATCCTTGTATTTTTGTTGGCATGCACAAAACAATTCAGCTAAAAACTTGAAGTGGAGAAGATTTTGTGACCGTTTGAAAAAAGTGTCCCCATTTCAGACACTTTAATGGCTACTAGTAGCAAACCTATAAAATCTCAAATGCTTTTTCAGGGGGTGTTAGTTCATGAGGTTTGATGAGGGATAGGGGGCCAATATAAGGGCCAAGTACCAGCACCCATCGCACATCATGTGCGCACAACCCCCCGGCCCCCTAATCGTCGAAACCCCCAATGCCACCGGTTAGGCTCTCCGACGATGCTCCGACGATGGTGCCCCGAGCAAAAAAATGTGACACCAACAAATGCTCGAGCCCAGGATGTGCACTGTGGCTCAAACTCTTAGACTGGGAATGAACTCCGTATGCTTAGACATGGAATGAAATCCATATGCCTAAGCCAACCCATGCAATGAGCGTGCAGGCGCTCAGTCGGCTGGAAAGGCAGAAAAAGTAAGCCGAGAATGGGCTTGGCCCACCTCTGCGTGCTGTCAATCCCATTGCCACAACCCTCGGTCTGCCTGGGGCTTAGACATGGAATGAACTCCCTATGCCTAAGCCAACCCATGAAACGGGCGTGCGGGCGCTCAACCGACCGGAGAGGTAGAATGTGCAAGTCGGGGATCAGCCCGGTCCCCCTTGCGTCTGCCGATCCTGCAGCCGCAACCCTTGGTCTGGTTCGATCTTAGACTGGGAATGAACCCCGTATGCTTAGATTGGGGATGAACTCCGTATGCCTAACTCAACCCATGGAACGAGCGTACGGGCGATCAGTCGACCGGAGAGGCATAATGTGCAAGCTGGGGATCAGTCTGGTCCCCCTTGGGTGCTACCGATCCTGCTGCCGGTCTTGCTACCACAACCCTCGGTGCGGCTGGGGCTTACACATGGAATAAACTCCATATGCCTAAGCCAACCTAGGAAATGAGCGTGCGGGTGCTTAGCCGACCAGTGGGCAGAATACGTAAGCCGAGGATCGGACCGATCCCCCTTGCGTGCTGTTGATCTTGCTACTAGTCCTACTGCCACAACCTTCGGTCCGGTCTGATCTTAGACTGGGAATGAACTCCGTATGCTTAGACATGGAATGAACTCCGTATGCCTAAGCCAACCCACGAAACGAGCGTGCGGACGCTCAGCTGGCCGAAGAGGTAGATCGTGCAAACCGAGGATCGATCCGGTCCCCCCTGCCTGCTATCGATTCTGCCGCTGCAACGCTCAGTCTGGTCTGATCTTAGACTAGGAATGAACTTCGCATGCCTAAGTTAACTCACGGAATGAGCGTTCGGGTGCTGAGCGGTCGAAAAGGCATATTGCACAAGTCGGTGATCGACCTGGTCCCCCTCTGCGTGCTGTCGGTCCTGCTGCTACAACCCTCGATCTAGCTGGGGCTTAGACATGGAATAAACTCCCTATGCCTAAGCCAACCCACGAAACGGGTTTACAGGCAGTCAACCAACCGGAGGGCAGAATGCATAAGTCGGGGAACGGCACGGTTCCCCCTGCGTACTGTCGATCCTGCTACCGCAACCCTCGGTCCAGTCCGATCTTAGACTGGGAATGAACTCCATATGCTTAGACTGGGGATGAACTCCGTATGCCTAAGTCAACCCATGAAATGAGCGTACGGGCGCTCAGCCTATCGAAGAGGCCGGCCAGAGAGGCATAATGCGCAAGCCGGGGATCAGCCCGATCCCCCTCTACATGCTGTCGATCCTGCTACTGGTCCTACTGCCACAACCCTCGGACCGACTGGGGCTTAGACATGGAATGAACTTCGTATCCCTAAGCCAACCCACGAAATGAGCGTACGGGTGCTCAGCCGGCTAGAGAGGCAGAATGCGCAAGCCAGGGACCAGCCCGGTCCCCCTCTGCATGCTGCCAGTCCCACTGCCATAACCCTCGGCCTGACTAGGGCTTAGACATGGAATGAACTCCCTATACCTAAGCCAACCCACGAAATGGACGTGTGGGTGCTCAGTCGATCGGAGAGGCTCGGTCCCCCTTTGCGTGCTACAGATCTCGTTGCCACAACCCTCAGTCTGGCTGGGGCTTAGACATGGAATGAACTCCCTATGCCTAAGCCAACCCACGAAATGGGCGTACGGGTGCTCAGCCGATCGGAGAGGCCCGGACCCCCCTACGTACTGTCGATCCTATTGTCGCAACCCTTGGTTCGGTTCGATCTTAGATTGGGAATGAACTCCGTATGCTTAGACATTGAATGAACTTTGTATGCCTAAGCCAACCCATGAAACGAGTGTGTAGGTGCTTAGCCGACAGGATAGGCAGAATGTGCAAGCCAGGGATCGACCCGGTCCACCCCTGTATGCTAACTAATCTTGCAGCTAGTCCTGCTGCCACAACCCTCGGTCTGGTCTGATCTTAGACTGGGAATGAACTCCGTACGTTTAGACATAGAATTAACTCCGTATGCCTAAGCCAACCCACGAAACGAGCGTGCATGCGTTCAGCCGGTCGGAGAGGCAGAGTGCGCAAGCCATGGATCAGCCTGATCCCCCCTGCCTGCTGTCAATTTTACTGTTGCAACGCTCGGTCCAGTCTGATCTTAGAATGGGAATGAACTCCGCATGCCTAAGTCAACCCACGAAATGAACGTTCAGGCGTTGAGCCCTCCGGAGAGGCATAATGTACAAGTCGGGGATCGACCTGATCCCCCTCTGTGTGCTGCCGATCTCACTACCACAACCCTCGATCTAGCTGGGGCTTAGACTTGGAATAAACTCCCTATGCCTAAGCCAACCCATGAAAAGGCGTGTGGGCACTCAGCCAAGTAGAGAGGCAGAATGCGCAAACCGGGGAACGGAATGGTCCCCCCTGCGTACTGTTGATCCTACTGCCGTAACCTTCGGTCTGATTCGATCTTAGATTGGGAATGAACTCCGTATGCTTAGACTGGGGATGAACTCCGTATGCCTAAGTCAACCCATGAAACGAGTGTACGAGCGCTCAGCCTATCGGAGAGGCCGGCCAGAGAGGCATAATGCACAAGCCAAGGATTAGCACGATCCCCCTCTACGTGTTGTCGATCTCGTTGCTGGTCCTGCTGCCACAACCCTCGGACCGGCTGGGGTTTAGACATGGAATGAACTCCGTATCCCTAAGCCAACCCACGAAACGAGTGTGCGGGCGCTCGGCTGGCCGAAAAGGCAGAATGCACAAGCTAGGGACCAGCCCGATCCCCCTCTGCATGCCGCCAGTCCCGTTGCCATAACCCTCGGCCCGGCTAGGGCTTAGACATGGAATGAACTCCCTATACCTAAGCCAACCCATGAAATGGACGTGTTGGCGCTCAGCCGATCGGAGAGGCTCGGTCTCCCCTGTGTGCTGTCGATCCTACTGCCGTAACCCTCAGTCTGGTCTGATGTTAGACTAGGAATGAACTTTGTGTGCTTAGACTAGGGATAAACTCCATATGCCTAAGTCAACCCACGAAACGAGCGTCCGGACGCTCAGTCGACCAGAGAGGCAGGATGCGTAAGTCGGGGATCGAACGGGTGGTAGGTGGGTTCAAGCATATCTTCATATTTCTGTCATGCCAATGCCATTTTTATGGCTTGTAAATTCATACAATGGTCCCCTATGCCTTCATGTGAAGTTTCATGGCAAGACAACCCGTTTTCTATTTTTCATGATTTTTAAAACATTTTACGGTTCGAAATTTTTTAAAATTTTTTTAGAAAGCATTTTGCCCCAAAATTTGGTAGAGGTGATCCTTGTATTTTTGTTGAGATGCACAAAAAATTCAGCTAAAAACTCGAAGTGGAGAAGATATTGTGATCGTTTGAAAAAAGTGTCCCCATTTCAGACACTTTAATGGCTACTGGTAGCAAACCTATAAAATCTCAAATGCTCTTTAAGGGGGTGTGAGTTCTCGAGGTTTGATGAGGGATAGGGGGCCAATATAAGGGCCAAGTACCAACACCTATCGCACATCATGTACGCATACCCCCTGAGGCCCCCAATCACCGGAACCCCCAATGCCGTCGGTTAGGCTCTCCGACGATGCTTTGATGATGCTCCGACGATGGTGCCCCGGGCGGAGGAAATACGGCACCAGCACATGCCCGAGCCCAGCATGTTCACCATGGCTCAAACCCAGTCCCCCTCTGTGTGCTGCCGGTCTCACTGCCCCAACCCTCGGTCAGACTGGGGCTTAGACATGGAATGAACTCCCTATGCCTAAGCCAACCCACGAAACGGGCGTGCGGGTGCTCAGCCGGTCGAAGAGGTAGAATGTGCAAGTCGGGTATTGGCTCGATGCCATCTGCATGCTGCCAATCCTACTCTCAAAACCCTCAATCCGCTTCGATCTTAGACTGGGAATGAACTCCGTATGCTTAGACTGGGAATGAACTCCGTAAGCCTAAGTCAACCCATGAAACGAGTGTGCGGGCGCTCAACTGACCGGAGAGGTAGAATACGCAAGCCAAGGATCGACCCGATCACCCTTGCATGCTGCCGATCCTCCTGCTGGTCCTGCTACCGTAACCCATGAAATGAGGGTACGGGCATTCAGCCGACTGGAGAGTCTGGTCGGAGAGGCAGAATGCGCAAGCCAGGGATCGACCCGGTCCCCCCAACATGTTATCGATCCTGCTGCTAGTCCTGCTGCTAGTCCTGCTACCGTAACCCTCGGTCTAGTCTGATCTTAGACTGGGAATGAACTCCGTATGCGTAGACGTGGAATGAACTCCGTATGCCTAAGCCAACCCATGAAACTAGCGTGCGGACGCTCAGTCGACCGATGAGGTAGAATGCGTAAGTTAGGGACCAGCCCGGTCCCACCCACCATGCTGTCGATCCTGCTATCGCAACCCTCAGTTCAGTCCGATCTTAACTGGGAATGAACTCCGTACGCCTAAGCCAACCAATGAAGCGAGCGTGCGGGTGTTCAGCCGGTCGAAAAGGCAGAATGCGTAAGTCGGGGATTGACCCGATCCCCTTTGTGTGCTGTCGGTCTCGCTGCCACAACTCTTGGTCCGACTAGGGCTTAGACATGGAATGAACTCCCTATGCCTAAGCCAACCCACAAAACGAGCGTGCGGGCACTCAGTCGACCGAAGAGGCAGAATGCGTAAGCCATGGATTGGCCCGGTCCCCCCTGCGTGCTGCTGATCCTGCTACCGTAACCCTCGATCCGGTCTGATCTTAGACTGGGAATGAACTCCGTATGCTTAGACTAGGGATGAACTTCGTATGCCTAAGTCAACCCAGGAAACGAGTGTGCGGACGCTCAGCCGGCCGGAGAGGCTGGTCAGGGAGGCATAATGCGCAAGTCGGAGATCAGCCCGATCCCTCTCTGCATGTTATCGATCCCGCTGTCGATCCCGTTACCGGTCCTACTGCCACAACCCTCGATCCGGCTGGGGCTTAGACATGGAATGAACTCCGTATGCCTAAGCCAACCCATGAATTGAGCGTACGGGCACTCAACCAGCCGTAGAGGTAAAATGTACAAGTCGGGGATCTACTCGATCCCAACCTGCGTGCTACCGATCCTGTTGCTGGTCCTGCTGTTGTAACCCTCGGTCCGGTCTGATCTTAGACTGGGAATGAACTCCATATGCTTAGACATGGAATGAACTCCGTATGCCTAAGCCAACCAATGAAAGGAACGTGCGGGTGCTCAGCCAGCCGGAGAGGCAGAATGCACAAGTCGGGGACCGACCCGATCCACCCTGCATGCTGTCGATCCTGCTACCAGAACCCTCGATCCAGTTTGATCTTAGACTGGGAATGAACTCTGTATACCAAAGTCAACCGATGAAATGAACGTTCATGCGCTGAACCGATCGGAGATGCATAATACGAAAGTCGGGGATCGGCCCGATCCCTCTCTGCGTGCTGTCGGTCCTGATGCCACCACCCTCGGTCCAGCTGGGGCTTAGACATGGAATGAACTCCCTATGCCTAAGCCAACCCATGAAATGGGCGTGCGGGCGTTCAGCCGGCCGGAGAGGTAGAATGCGTAAGTCGGGGATCGGCTTGGTCCCCCCTGCGTGCTGTCGATCCTTTGCCGCAACCCTCGGTCCGGTCTGATCTTAGACTGGGAATGAACTCTGTATGCTTAGACTAGAGATGAACTCTGTATGCCTAAGTTAAGCCAAGAAACAAGCATGTGAACGCTCGGCCGACCAGAGAGGCAAGATGCACATGCCGGGGATCGAACGGGTGGTAGGTGGGTTCAAGCACATCTTCATATTTCTGTCATGCCAATGCCATTTTAAGGCTTTTAAATTCATACAATGGTCCCCTACGCCTTCATTTGAAGTTTCGGGGCAAGACAAACCGTTTTCTATTTTTCATGATTTTTTAAACTTTTTGCTGTTCGGGATTTTTTAAAATTTTTTTAGAAAGAGTTTTGTCCCCAAATTTGGTGGAGGTGATCCTTGTAATTTTTTTTGCTTGGAAAAAAAAATTCAGCTAAAAACTCAAAGTGCAGAAGATTTTGTGACCATTTGAAAAAAGTGTCCCCATTTTAGACACTTTAATGGCTACTGGCAGCAAACCTATAAAATCTCAAATGCGCTTTAAGGGGGTGTGAGTTCTCGAGGTTTGATGAGGGATAGGGGCCAATATATGGGCCAAGTACCAGCACCCATCACACATCATGTGCGCACACCCCCCCGGCCCCCCCAATCGCCAGAACCCCCAATGCCGCCGGTTAGGCTCTATGGTGATGCTCCAACGATGGTGCCCCATGTGAAAAAAATGTGGCACCAGCACATGCCCGAGCCCAGCATGTGCACCGTGGCTCAAAATCTTAGACTGGGAATGAACTTCGTATGCTTCGACATAGAATGAACTCCGTATGCCTAAGCCAACCCAAGAAACGAGCGTGCGGGCACTCAGCCGACCGAAAAGGTAGAATGTGCAAGCTGAGGATCGGCCCGGTCCCCCTCTGCATGCTACCGGTCCCGCTACCACAACCCTCAATCCAGCTGGGGCTTAGACATGGAATGAACTCCCTATGCCTAAGCCAACCCATGAAACGGGCATGCGGGCGCTTAGCTGGCCAGAGAGGTAGAATTTGCAAGCTGGGGATCAGCCCGGTCCCCCCTGCGTGCTATCGATCCTACTGCCGTAACCCTTGGTCTGATTTGATCTTAGACTAGGAATGAACTCTGTATGCTTGACTGGGAATGAACTCCGTATGCCTAAGTCAACCCATGAAACGAGCGTGCGGACGCTCAGCCGACTAGAGAGGCAGGATGCGTAAGCCGGGGATCGAAGGGGTGGTAGGTGGGTTCAAGCACATCTTCATATTTTTGCCATGCCAATCCCATTTTTATGGCTTGTAAATTCATACAATCGTCCCCTATGCCTTCATGTGAAGTTTCGTGGCAAGACCACCCGTTTTCTATTTTTCACGATTTTTGAAACTTTTTCTGGTTTGGGATATTTTAAAATTTTTTTAGAAAGCGTTTTGTCCCCAAATTTGGTAGAGGTGATCCTTGTATTTTTGTTGGCATGCATAAAAAAATTCAGCTAAGAACTGAAAGTTGAGAAGATTTTGTGACCGTTTCAAAAAAGTGACCCAATTTCAGACACTTTAATGGCTACTAGTAGCAAACCTATAAAATCTCAAATGCTCTTTAAGGGGGTGTGAGTTCTCGAGGTTTGATGAGGGATAGGGGGCCAATATAAGGGCCAAGTACCAGCACCCATCGCACATCATGCGCGCACCCCCAATGCCGCTGGTTAGGCTCTTCGGCGATGCTCCGACGATGTTGCCCCGAGCGAAAAAAATGTGGCACCAGCACATGCCCGAGCCTAGCATGTGCACCGTGGCTCAAACTCTTAGACTGGGAATGAACTCCGTATGCTTAGACATGGAATGAACTTCGTATGCCTAAGCGAACCCACGAAATGAGCATGCGGGTGCTCAATCGACCAGAGAGGCAAATTGCACAAGTCGGGGATCGGCCCGGTCCCCCTCTGTGTGCTACCAGTCCCGCTGCCACAACCCTCGGTCCGGCTGGGGCTTAGGCATGGAATGAACTCCGTATGCTTAAGCCAACCCATGAAACAGGCGTGCGGGCGCTCAGCCGGTAGGAGAGGTAGAATGCGTAAGCTGGGGATCAGCCTGGTCCCCCTTGCGTGCTGCAGATCCTGCTACTGGTCCTGCTGGCGCAACCCTTGGTCCGGTCTGATCTTCGACTGGGAATGAACTCCGTATGCTTACAGATGGAATGAACTCTATATGCCTAAGCCATCCCATAAAACAAGTGTGCGGGTACTCAGTCGGCCAAAGAGGTAGATTACGCAAGTCGGGGATCGGCTCGGTCCCCCCTTCGTCCTATCGATCCTGCTGTTGCAACCCTCGATTTGATCCGATCTTAGACTGGGAATGAACTCTGTATGCCTAAGTCAACCAATGAAATGAGCGTTCAGGCGTTGAGCCAGTCGAAGAGGCATAATGTGTAAGCCGGGGATACACTCGGTCCCCCTCGATGTGTTGTCGGTCCCGCTGCCACAACCCTCGGTCCGACTGGGGCTTACACATGGAAGGAACTCCCTATACCTAAACCAACCCACGAAACAGGCGTGCAGGCGCTCAGTCGACCGGAGAGGTAGAATGAGTAAATCAGGGATCGGCCCGATCCCTCCTGTGTGCTGTCGATCCTGCTAACGCAACCCTCGGTCAGATCTGATCTTAGACTGGGAATGAACAATGTATGCCTAAGTCAACCTACGAAATGAGCGTACAAGTGCTCAATCAATCGAAGAGGCAGAATCTATAAGTCGGGGACCGACCTGGTCCCTCCTACGTGCTGTCGTAACCCTCGGTCCGATCTGATCTTAGACTGGGAATGAACTCAGTATGCCTAAGTCAACCCACGAAACGAGCGTTTGGGCACTGAGCCAGTCGGAGAGGCATAATGCGCAAGCCGAGGATCAGCCCAGTCCCTCTCTACGTGTTACGGGTCCCGCTGCCACAACCCTCGGTCCGGCTAGGACTTAGACATGGAATGAACTCCCTATGCCTAAGCCAACCCTCGAAACGGGCGTGTGGGTGCTCAACCGGCCGGAGAGGCAGAATGCGCAAGCCGGGGATCGGCTTAGTCCCCCCTGCGTGCTGTCGATCCTACTGTTGTAACCCTCGGTCTGATCCAATCTTAGACTGGGAATGAACTCCATATGGTTAGACTAGGGATGAACTCCGTATGCCTAAGTCAACCCATGAAATGAGCGTGCGGACGCTCAGTCGACCAGAGAGGCAGGATGCGCAAGATGGGGATCGAACAGGTGGTAGGTGGGTTCAAGCACATTTTCATATTTTTGCCATGCCAATGCCATTTTTATGGCCTGTAAACTCATACAATGGTCCCCTACGCCTTCATGTGAAGTTTCGTGGCAAGACAACCCATTTTCTAATTTTCATGATTTTTAAAACTTTTTGCGGTTCAGGATTTTTTAAAATTTTTTTAGAAAATGTTTTGTCCCCAAATTTGGTAGAGGTGATCCTTGTTTTTTTGTTGGCATGCAAAAAAAAAATTCAGCTAAAAACTCGAAGTGGAGAAGATTTTGTCACCATTTGAAAAAAGTGTCCCCATTTCAGACACTTTAATGGCTACTGGTAGCAAACCTATAAAATCTCAAATGCTCTTTAAGGGGTGTGAGTTCTCGATGTTTGATGAGGGATAGGGGGCCAATATAAGGGCCAAGTACCAGCAACCATCACACATCATGTAAGCACACCCCCCGGCCCCCCCAATCCCCGGAACCCCCAATGCCACCGGTTAGGCTCTCCGACGATGCTCCGACGATGCTCCAACGATGCTCCAACGATGGCTGAAACTCTTAGACTGGGAATGAACTCCGTATGCTTAGACATGGAATGAACTTCATATGCTTAGACATGGAATGAACTCCGTATGCCTAAGCCAACCCACGAAACGAGCGTGCGGGTGCTCAACTGGCCGGAGAGGCAGAATACGCAAGTCGGGGATCAGCTCGGTACCTCTCTGCATGCTGTTAGTCCCGCTGCCACAACGGTCTGTCTGACTGGGGCTTAGACATGGATTGAACTCCCTATGCCTAAGCTAACCCATGAAACGGGCGTGCGGGTACTCAGCCAACTGGAGAGGCAAAATGCGCAAGCCGAGCATCGGCCTGATCACCCCTACGTGCTGTCGATCCTGTTGCCACAATCCTCAGTCTGATTCAATCTTAAACTGTAAATGAACTTCATATGCTTAGACTGGGGATGAACACCGTATGCCTAAGTCAACCAACGAAATGAGCGTGCATGTGCTCAGCTGACCGAAGAGGTAGAATGCGTAAGCCGGGGATTGACTCGGTCCCCCCTGCATGCTACCGATCTTGCAGCTGGTCCTGCTGCTGCAACCCTGGGTACGGTCCTATCTTAGGCTAGGAATGAACTCTGTATGCCTAAGCTGACCCACGAAATGAGAATACGGGTGCTCAACCGGTCAGAGAGGTAGAATATACAGCTGGGGACCGACCCGATCCCCCCTACCTGCTATCGATCCTACTGCCATAACCCTCGGTTCGGTCTAATTTTAGACTGGGAATGAACTCTATATGCCTAAGTCAACCTATGAAACGAGTGATCGGACACTAAGCCAGTCAAAAAAGTATAATGCGTAAGCTAGGGATCGACCCGATCCCCCTCTGCGTGTTGTCGGTCCCGTTGCTGCAACCCTTGGTCTGATCCGATCTTAGACTGGGAATGACTTCGTATGCCTAAGTCAACCCACGAAATGAGCGATTGGGCGCTAAGCCAGTCAGAGAGGCAGAATGTGCAAGACAAGGATCAGCCCGATCCCCCTTGCGTGCTGTTGATCCTGCTACCGCAACCCTCGGTCCGATCCAATCTTCGACTGGGAATGAACTCCGTATGCCTAAGTCAACCCACGAAATGAACGTGCGGGTGCTCAGTCGGCCGAAGAGGCATAATGCACAAGCTGGGGATCAGTCTGATCCCCCTCTGCATGCTGTCGATCTCGCTACCGGTCCTGCTACCACAACCCTCGGTCCGGCTGGGGCTTAGGCATGGAATGAACTATGTATTCCTAAGCCAACCCATGAAATGAGCGTACGGACGCTAAGCCGGCCGGAGAGGCAGAATGCGCAAGTCAGGGACCGACCCGATCCCTTTCTACGTGTTGTCGATCCTACTACTGCAACCCTCGGTCTGGTCTGATATTAGACTGGGAATGAACTCCGTAAGCCTAAGTCAACCCATGAAATGAGCGTGCGGGTGCTGGGTCAACCAGAGAGGCATAATGCACAAGCCGAGGATCGGCTCGATCCCCCTCTGCGTGCTACCGATCCTGCTGTTGGTCCTGCTACCGTAACCCTCGGTCCGATTTGATCTTAGACTAGGAATGAACTCTGTATGCTTAGACGTGGAATGAACTCCGTATGACTAAGCCAACCCACAAAACGAGCGTGCGGGCGCTCAGTCGGCCGGAGAGGTAGAATGCACAAGTCAGGGACCGACCTGGTCCCCCTCTGCGTGCTGTCAATCCTACTACCGCAACCCTCTGTCTGGTCTGATCTTAGACTAGGAATGAACTCTGTAAGCCTAAGTCAACCCATGAAATGAGCGTACGGGTGCTGGGTCGACCGAAGAGGCATACTACACAAGCCGGGGATCGGCCCGATCCCCCTCTGCTTGCTGTCGATCCCGCTGCCACAACCCTCGGTCCGACTGGGGCTTAGACATGGAATGAACTCCCTATGTGGAAGCTAACCCACAAAACGAGCGTGCGGGCGCTCAGCCGGTCGGAGAGTCAGAATGCACAAGATGGGGATCTATCCGGTCCTTCCTGCATGCTATTGATCCTGCTATCGTAACCCTCGATCCAGTTCGATCTTAGACTGGGAATGAACTCTGTATGCTTAGACTGGGGATGAACTCCGTATGTGTAAGTCAACCCATGAAATGAACGTGCAGACGCTCAGCCGACCAGAGAGGTAAGATGCGCAAGCTAGGGATCGAAGGGGTGGTAAGTGGGTTCAAGCACATCTTCATATTTCTGTCGTGCCAATGCCATTTTTATACCTTGTAAATTCATATAATGGTCCCTTACGCCTTCATGTGAAATTTCGTGGCAAGATGACCCATTTTCTATTTTTCATGATTTTTAAAACTTTTTACGGTTCAAGATTTTTTAAAATTTTTTTACAAAGAGTTTTGTCCCCAAATTTGGTAGAGTTTTACAAAGAGTTTTGTCCCCAAAGTTGGCATGCACAAAAACATTCAACTAAAAACTCGAAGTTGAGAAGATTTTGTGACCGTTTGAAAAAAGTGTTCCAATTTCAGACACTTTAATGGCTACTAGCAGCAAACCTATAAAATCTCAAATGCTCTTTAAGGGAGTGTGAGTTCTCAAGGTTCGATGAGGCATAGGGGGCCAATATAAGGGCCAAGTACCAGCACCCATCGCACATCATGTGCGCACCCCTAATGCCACCGGTTAGGCTCTCCGATGATGCTCCGGTGATGGTGCCCCGGGTGAAAAAAATGTGGCACCAGCACATGCCCGAGCCTAGCATGTGCACCGTGGCTCAAACTCTTAGACTGGGAATGAACTCCGTATGCTTAGACATGGAATGAACTTCGTATGCCTAAGCTAACCCATGAAACGAGCGTGGGGCTGTTCAGTCGGCCGGAGAGGTAGAATACGCAATCCGGGGATCAACCCGATCCCCCTCTGCGTGCTATCGATCCCGCTACCACAACCCTCGGTCCGGCTGGGGCTTAGACATGGAATGAACTCCCTATGCCTAAGCCAACCCACGAAACGGACGTGCGGGTACTCAGCCGATCGGAGAGGTAAAATGCGTAAGAGCGGGATCGCCCCGGTCCCCTTCTGCGTGCTACTGATCCCGCTGCCACAACCCTCGGTCTGACTGGGGCTTAGACATGGAATAAACTCCCTATGCCTAAGCCAACCCACAAAATGGGCGTGCAGGCGCTCAGCCGACAGGAGAGGTAGAATGTGTAGGTCAGGGATCGGCCCGATCCCCCTTGAGTGCTGCCGTAACCTTCGGTCTGATTTGATCTTAGATTGGGAATGAACTCTGTATGCTTAGACTGGGGATGAACTCCATATGCCTAAGTCAACCCACAAAACGAGCGTGCGGGTGATCAGCTGGCCAGAGAGGCCGATCGAAAAGGCAGAATGCATAAGTCGGGGATCGGACCGGTTGTAACCTTCGGTCCTGTCCGATCTTAGACTGGGGATGAACTCTGTACGCCTAAGTCAACCCATGAAACGAGCGTTCGGGAGCTGAGCTGGACGAAGAGGCATAACGCATAAGCCGAGGATCGGCTCGATCCCCCTTTATGTGATGCCAATCCCGCTGCCACAACCCTCGGTCCAACTGGGTCTTAGAGATGGAATGAACTCCCTATGCCTAAGCCAACCCATGAAATGGGCGTACGGGCGCTCAACAGGCCGGAGAGGCAGAATGTGCAAGCCGAGGATCGGTCTGGTTCTCCCTGCGTGCTCAGCCGGCCGGAGAGGCAGAATGTGCAAGTTGGGGATCGACCCAGTCCCCCCTGCGAGCTGCCGATCCTGCTGCCGCAACCCTCGGTCTGATCCGATGTTAGACTGGGAATTAACTCCGTATGCTTAGACTGGGGATGAACTCCGTATGCCTAAGTCAACCCACGAAACGAGTGTGCGGGTGCTCAGCCGACCAGAGAGGCTGGCCGGAGTGACATAATCTGCAAGCTAATGCCATTTTTATGGCTTGTAAATTCATACAATGGTCCCTTGAATTCATACAATTTTCCAAACTTTTTACGGTTCAGGGTTTTTTAAAATTTTTTTAGAAAGAGTTTTGTCCCCAAATTTTGGTAGATGTGATCCTTGTATTTTTGGTGGCATGCACAAAAAAATTCAGCTAAAAACATGAACTGGAGAAGATTTTGTGACCGTTCGAAAAAAGTATCCCCATTTCAGACATTTTAATGGCTACTGGTAGCAAACCTATAAAATCTCAAATGTTTTTTAAGGAAGTGTGAGTTCTGGAGGTTTGATGAGGGATACGAGGCCAATATAAAGGCCAAGTACCAGCATCCATCGCACATCATGTGCGTACAGCCCCCCGGCCCCCCAATCACCGAAACCTCCAATGCCGCTGGTTAGGCTCTCTGACGATGGTGCCTTAGGTGAAAAAAATACGGCACCAGCACATGCTCGAGCCCAGCATGTGCACCGCGGCTCAAAATCTTAGACTGGGAATGAACTCCATATGCTTATACATGGAATGAAGTTCGTATGCCTAATCCAACCCACGAAACAAGCGTGCGGGTGCTCAGCCGACCAGAGAGGCAGAATGCGCAAGCTAGGGATCAGCCTGGTCCCCTCCTGCGTGCTGTCGATCTTGCTGATGCAACCCTCAGTTCGATCTGATCTTAGACTGGGAATGAACTCCATATACCTAAGTCAACCCATGAAATGAGCGTTCGGGCGCTGAGCCTGTCGGAGAGGCATAATGCACAAGTCAGGGATTAGCCCGATCCCCCTCTGCGTGCTGCCGGTCCCATTGCCACAGCCCTCGGTCCAGCTAGGGCTTAGACATGGATTGAACTCCCTATGCCTAAGCCAACCCACAAAATAGGCGTGTGGGCATTCAGCCGGTCGGAGAGGCAGAATGGGCAAGCCGAGGGTCGACCCGATCCCCCCTATGTGCTACTGATCCTGCTGTCGCAACCCTTGATCTAGTCCGATCTTAGACTGGGAATGAACTCTGTATGCTTAGACTGGGAATGAACTCTGTATGCTTAGACTAGGGATGAACTCTGTATGCCTAAGTCAACCCAAAAAATGAGCGTACGGGTGCTCAGCCGGCCGGAGAGGCATAATGAGCAAGCCGGGGATCAGCTCGATCCCCCTATGCGTGCTGCCGATCCTGTTGCCGGTCCAACTGCCACAACCCTCGGTCCGACTAGGGCCTAGACATGTAATGAACTCCATATATGTAAGCCAACCCATGAAACGAGCGTGCGGGCGCTCAGTTGGTCGGAGAGGCAGAATACGCAAGTCGGGGAACGGCCCGGTCCCCCCTGCGTGCTGTCGATCCTGCTGCTGGTCCTGCTACTGCAACCCTCGGTCCGATCCGATCTTAGAATGGGAATGAACTCTGTATGCTTAGACATGGAATGAACTCCATTTGCCTAAGCCAATCCATGAAATGAGTGTGCGGGCGCTCAGCCGACCAGAGAGGCAGAAAGCATAAGTCGGGGATCGACCCTGTCCCCCCTTGCGTGCTGTCGATCCTACTATCGGAACCCTCAATCTAGTCTGATCTTAGATTGGAAATGAACTCCATATGCCTAAGTCAACCCACGAAATGACCGTGTGGGCACTGAGCTGGCCGGAGAGGCATAATGCGTAAGTCGAGGATCGGCTCGGCCCCTCTCTACGTGCTGCGGGTCCCGCTGCCACAACCCTCGATCCGGTCGGCACTTAGACATGGAATGAACTCCCTATGCCTAAGCCAACCCATGAAACGGGCGTGCGGGCACTCAGTCGGTCGGAGAGGCAGAATGCGCAAGCCTGGGATCGGGCCAGTCCCTCCCGTGTGCTGTCGATCCTGCTACCGCAACCCTCTGTCCGATCCGATGTTAGACTGGGAATGAACTCTGTATGCTTAGATTGGGAATGAACTCCCTATGCCTAAGTCAACCTACGAAATGAGCATGCGGGCGCTCAGCCGACCAGAGAGGCAGGATGCGCAAGCTGAGGATCGAACGGGTGGTAGGTGGGTTCAAGCACATCTTCATATTTCTGCCATGCCAATGCCATTTTTATGGCTTGAAAATTCATACAATGGTCCCCTAAGCCTTCATGTGATGTTTCTCAAGACGACCAGTTTTCTATTTTTCACGATTTTTAAAACTTTTTGTGGTTCGGGATTTTTTAAAATTTTTTTAGAAAGAGTTTTGTTCCCAAACTTGGTAGAGGCGATCCTTGTATTTTTTTTGGCATGCACAAAACAATTCAGCTAAAAACTCGAAGTGGAGAAGATTTTGTGACTATTTGAAAAAAGTGTCCCTATTTTAGACACTTTAATGGTTACTGGCAGCAAACCTATAAAATCTCAAATGCTCTTTAAGGGGGTGTGAGTTCTCAAGGTTTGATGAGGGATAGGGGCCAATATAAGGGCCAAGTACCAGCACCCATCGTACATCATGTGCGCACACCCCCCCGGCCCCCCCAATCGCCGTAACCCCCAATGCCGCTGGTTAGGCTCTCTGGCGATGGTGCCCCGGGAGAAAAAAATACGGCACCAGCACATGCCCGAGCCTAGCATGTGCACCGTGGCTCAAAATCTTAGACTGGGAATGAACTCTGTATGCTTAGACATGGAATGAACTCCGTATGCCTAAACCAACCCACGAAACGAGCATACGGGCGTTCAGCCGACCGGAGAGGCAAAATGCACAAGCCGAGGATCGGCCCAGTCCCCCCTGCATGCTGTCGATACTACTACTGCAACCCTCAGTCCGGTCCGATCTTAGACTGGGAATGAACTTTGTATGCATAAGTCAAAATGTACGGGCACTGAGCCGGTCGAAGAGTTATAATGCGTAAGCCAGGGATCGGCCCGATCCCCCTCTGCTTGCTGCCAGTCCCGCTGCCACAACCCTCGGTCTGGCTGGGGCTTAGAGATGGAATGAACTCTCTATGCCTCAGCCAACCCATGAAATGGGCATACGGGCGCTCAACTGGTCGGAGAGGTAGAATGCGTAAGCCGAGGATCGGCTCAGTCCCCCCTGCGTGCTGTCGATCCTGCTGCCACAACCCTCGATCTAATCCGATCTTAGATTGGGAATGAACTCTGTATGCTTACACTAGGGATGAGCTCCGTATGCCTAAGTCAACTCATGAAATGAGCGTACGGGCACTCAACCGACCGGAGAGGCTGGCCGGAGAGGCATAATGCACAAGTCGAAGATCAACCTGGTCCCCTTTTGCGTGCTGCCGATCCTGCTATCGGTCCTGCTGCCACAACCCTTGGTCTGACTGGGGCTTAGACATGGAATGAACTCCGTATGCCTAAGCCAACCCACGAAACGAGCGTGCAGGTGCTCAGCTGGCCGGAGAGGTAGAATGTGCAAGCTGGGGATCGACCTGGTACCCCCATACATGCTGTCAATCCTGCTACCACAACCCTCGATCTGGTCCGATCTTAGATTGGGAATGAACTCCGCATGCCTAAGTCAACCCATGAAACGAGCATATGGGCACTGAGTCGGTCGGAGAGGCATAATGCGTAAGCCGGGGATCAGCCCTGTCCCCCTCTGCGTGCTGCTAGTCTCGCTGCCACAACCCTCGATCCTGCTGGGGCTTAGAGATAGAATGAACTCCCTATACCTAAGCCAACCCATGAAATAGGCGTGTGAGCGCTCAGCCGGTCGGAGAGGTAGAATGCGCAAGCCGGGGATCGACTCCTTCCCCCCCACGTGCTGTCGATCCTGCTGCCGCAACCCTCGGTCTGGTTTGATCTTAGACTGTGAATGAACTCCGTATGCCTAAGTCAACCCATGAAATGAGCGTATGGGCACTGAGCCGATCGGAGAGGCATAATTCGCAAGCCGAGGACTTGTTCGGTCCCCCTCTGCGTGCTGTCGGTCCCACTAGCACAACCCTCGGTCTGGTTGGGGCTTAGACATAGAATGAACTCCTTATGCCTAAGCCAACCCATGAAACGGGCGTGCTGGCGCTTAGCCGATCGAAAAGGCAGAATGCACAAGCCGAGGATCGGCTCGGTCCCCCCTGTGTGCTGTCGATCCGACTACCGAAACCCTCGGTCCGGTCTGATCTTAGACTAGGAATGAACTCCGTATGCTTAGACTGGGGATGAACTTCGTATGCCTAAGTCAACCCATGAAACGAGCGTGCGGGCGCTCAGCTGACCAGAGAGGCAGGATGCGTAAGCTGAGGATCGAACGGGTGGTAGATGGGTTCAAGCACATCTTCATATTTCTGCCATGCCAATGCCATTTTTATGGCTTGTAAATTCATACAATGGTCCCCTAAGCCTTCATGTGAAGTTTTGTGGCAAGATGACTCATTTTCTATTTTTCACGATTTTTGAAACTTTTCGTGGTTCGGGATTTTTTAAAATTTTTTTAGAAAGCATTTTGTCCTCAAATTTGGTAGAGGTGATCCTTGTATTTTTTGTTGGCATGCACAAAAAAATTCAGCTAAAAACATGAACTGGAGAAGATTTTGTGATCGTTTGAAAAAAGTGTCCCCATTTCAGACATTTTAATGGCTACTGGTAGCAAACCTATAAAATCTCAAATGCTCTTTAAGGGGGTGTGAGTTCTCGAGGTTTGATGAGGGATAGGAGGCCAATATAAGGGCCAAGTATCAGCACCCATCTCACATCATGTGCGCACACCCCCCGGCCCCCCAATCGTCGAAACCCCCAATGCCGTTGGTTAGGCTCTCCGACGCTGCTCCGACGATTCTCTGGGGATGGTGCCCCGTGTGAAAAAAATGTGGCACTAGCACGTGCTCGAGCCCAGCATGTGCACCATGGCTAAAAATCTTAGACTGGGAATGAACTCCGTATAAATAGACATGGAATAAACTCCGTATGCCTAAGCCAACCCACAAAATGAGCGTGCGGGCGCTCAACCGGCAGGAGAGGTAGAATGCGCAAGTCGAGGATTGACCCGATGCCCCCCTGCGTGTTGTCGAACCTTCTATCGGAACCCTTGATCCGATTCGATCTTAGACGGGGAATGAACTCTGTATGCATAAGTCAACCCACGAAACGAGCGTGTGATCGCTGAGCCAGCCGAAGAGGCAAGTCGGGGATCGGCTCAGTCCCCCTCTGCATGTTGCCGGTCTCGCTGCCACAACCCTCGGTCCGACTGGGGCTTAGACACGGAATGAACTCTCTATGCCTAAGCCAACCCATGAAACAGGCGTGCGGGGGCTCAGCCGACCGGAAAGGCAAAATGCGTAAAAAGAGGATCGGCCCGGTCCCCCCTACGTGCTATCGATCCTGCTACCGTAACCCTCGGTCTGGTTTGGCCTTAGACTAGGAATGAACTCTGTATGCTTAGACTGGGGATGAACTTCGTATGCCTAAGTCAACCCACGAAACGAGCGTACGGGCCCTTAGCCGATCGGAGAGGCATAATGCACAAGCTGAGGATCAGCCTGGTCCCCCTCTGCGTGCTACCGATCCCACTACCGGTCCTGCTACCATAACCCTCGGTCCGACTGGGGCTTAGACATGGAATGACCTCCGTATGCCTAAGCCAACCCATGAAACGAGCGTGCAGGTGCTCAACCGATCGGAGAGGTAGAATGTGCAAGTCAGGGATCGGCCCGGTCCCCTCCTGCGTGCTACCGATCCTGCTACCGGTCCTGCTGCCGCAATCCTCGATCCAATCCGATCTTAGACTGGGAATGAACTCCGTATGCTTAAACATGGAATGAACTCCGTATGCTTAAACATGGATTGAACTCCGTATGCCTAAGCCAACCCACGAAACGAGCGTGCGGGAGCTTAGCCGACCGAAGAGACAGAATGCACAAGCCGAGGATCGGCCCGGTCCCCCTGTGTGCTGTCGATCCTACTACCGCAACCCTCGATTCGGTCTGATCTTAGAATGAGAATGAACTCTGCATGCCTAAATCAACCCATGAAATGAGCGTGCAGGAGGTGAGCCGACCGGAGAGACATAATGCGCAAGCCGGGGATCGGCTCGGTCCCCCTCTACGTGCTGCCAGTCTCACTGCCACAACCCTCGATCCAGTTGGGGCTTAGACATGGAATAAACTCCATATGCCTAAGCCAACCCACGAAACGAGCGTACGGGTGCTTAACCGACCGGAGAGGCAGAATGCACAAGCCAGGGGTCCACCTAATTCCCCCTACGTGCTATCGATACTGCTGCTGGTCTTGCTGCCACAACCCTCGGTCCGGTTCAATCTTAGACATGGAATGAACTACGTATGCCTAAGCCAACCCACGAAATGAGCGTGCGAGGGCTCAGCCGACCAGAGAGGTAGAATGCGTAAGCTAAGGAACAGCCCGGTCACTCATGCGTGCTGTTGATCCTGCTGTCGCAACCCTCGGTCCGATCTGATCTTAGGCTAGGAATGAACTCCGTATGCCTAAGTCATTCCATGAAACGAGCGTGCGAGCACTGACTCAGTCAAAAAGGCATAATGCGTAAGCCAAGGTTTGGCCCGATCCCTCTCTGCGTGTTGTCGGTCCCGCTACCACAACCCTCGGTCCGACTAGGGCTTAGACATGGAATGAACTCCCTATGCCAAAGCCAACCCACGAAACGGGCATGCGGGCGCTCAGCCGACCAGAGAGGCAGAATGAGCAAGCTGGGGATCGGCCCGATCCCCCCTGTGTGCTGTCGATCTTGCTGTCGTAACCCTCGATCCGGTCTGATCTTAGACTGGGAATGAACTCCGTATGCCTAAGTCAACCCACGAAACGAGCGTGTGGGTGCTGAGCCAGTCGGAGAGGCATAATGCGCAAGCCGGGGATTGACCCGGTCCCCCTCTGCGTGCTATCGATCCCTCTACCATAACCCTCGGTCCGACTGGGGCTTAGACATGGAATGAACACCCTATGCCTAAGCCAACCCACGAAACAAGCGTGCCGGCGCTCAGCCGGCCAGAGAGGTAGAATGTGCAAGTCGGGGATCGGCCCGGTCCCCTCTGCGTGCTATCGATCCTGCTGTCGCAACACTCGGTCTGGTCTGATCTTAGACTGAGAATGAACTTCATATGCTTAGACTGGGGATGAACCCCATATGCCTAAGTCAACCCACAAAATACCCCGGGTGAAAAATATGCAGCATCATGGCTCAAAATCTTAGACTGGGAATGAACTCCGTATGCCTAGACATGGACTGAACTCTGCATGCCTAAGCCAACCCATGAAACGAGCGTACGGGTGCTCAGCTAGCTGGAGAGGTAAAATACGCAAGCCGACGATCGGCCCAATCCCCCCTGTGTGCTATCGATCCTGCTACCGCAAGCTTCGGTCCGATCTGATCTTAGACTGGGAATCAACTCCGTATGCATAAGTCAACCCACGAAACGAGCGTGCGGGTGTTGAGCTAGCCGAAGACCCATAATGCGTAAGCTGGGGATCGGCCCGATCCCCCTCTACGTGCTGTCGGTCCCGCTGCCAGAACCCTCAGTCCGACTGGGTTTTAGACATGGAATGAACTCCCTATGCCTAAGCCAACCCACGAAACGAGCGTGCGGGCGCTCAACCAGTCGGAGAGGTAGAATGCGCAAGCCGGGGATCGGCTCGATCCCCCCCGCGTGCTGCCGATCCTACTGTCGCAACCCTCAGTCTGGTCCAATCTTAGACTGGGAATGAACTCCGTATGCTTAGACTGGGGATGAACTTCGTATGCCTAAGTCAACCTACGAAATAAGCATGCGGGCCCTCAGCCGATCGGAGAGGCATAATGCGCAAGCCAGGGATCAGCCCGGTCCCCCTCTGCGTGCTGCCGATCTCGCTGTCGGTCCTGCTGCCACAACCCTCGATTCGACTGGGGCTTAGACACAGAATGAACTCTGTATGCCTAAGCCAACCCACAAAACGAGCGTGCGGGTGCTTAGTCGGCCGGAGAGGTAGAATGCATAAGCCGAGGATCGGCCCGAGCCCCCTTATGTGCTACCGATCCTGCTACTGGTCCTACTACCGTAACCCTCGATCCAATCTGTTCTTAAATTGGGAATGAACTCCGTATGCTTAGACATGGAATGAACTCCGTATGCCTAAGCCAGCCCACGAAACGAGCGTGCGGGCACTCAGCCAACCTGAGAGGCAGAATGCGCAAGCCGAGGATCAGCTTGGTCCCCCCATGCATGCTGTCAATCTTGCTGCCACAACCCTTGGTTTGGTCTGATCTTAGACTGGGAATGATCTCGGTATGCCTAAGTCAACCCATGAAACGAGCGTGCGGGCACTGAGCCGATCGGAGGGGCATAATGTGCAAGCTGAGGATCGGTCTAGTCCTCCTCTGCGTGTTGTCGATCCCACTACCACAACCCTCAGCCTAGCTGGGGCTTAGACATGGAATGAGCTCCCTATGCCTAAGCTAACCCATGAAATGAGCGTGCAGGCGCTCAGTCGATCGGAGAGGCAGAATGCCTAAGTTAGGGATCGACCTGGTCCCCCTGCGTGCTGCCAATCCTGCTGCCGCAAACCTTGGTCTAGTTTGATCTGAGACTGAGAATGAACTTCGTATGCTTAGACTGGGGATGAACTCCGTATGCCTAAGTGAACCCATGAAACGAGTGTCTGGGTGCTCAATCGACCAGAGAGGCAGGATGCGCAAGCCGGGGATCGAACGGGTGGTAGGTGGGTTCAAGCACATCTTCATATTTCTACCCTGCGAATGCCATTTTTATGGCTTGTAATTTCATACAATGGTACCCTAAGCCTTCATGTGAAGTTTCGTGGCAAGACGACCCGTTTTCTATTTATCACGATTTTTAAAATTTTTTTCGGTTCGGGATTTTTTTAAATTTTTTTAGAAAGAGTTTTGTCCCAAATTTCGTAGAGGTGATCCTTGTATTTTTGTTAGCATGCACAAAAAAATTCAGCTAAAAAGTCGAAGTGGAGAAGATTTTGTGACCGTTTGAAAAAAGTGTCCCTATTTCAAACACTTTAATGGCTACTGGCAGCAAACCTATAAAATCTCAAATGCTTTTTAAGGGGGTGTGAGTTCTCGAGGTTTGATGAGGGATAGGGGGCCAATATAAGGGCCAAGTAGCAGGACCCATTGCACATCATGTGCACACACCCCCCGGCCCCCCCAATTGCCGGAACCCCCAATGCTGTCGGATAGGCTCTCCAACGATGGTCTGACGATGGTGCCCTGAGCGAAAAAAATGCGGCACCAGCACATGCCCAAGCCAAGCATGTGCACCGTGGCTCAAAATCTTAGACCGGGAATGAACTCCACATGCTTAGACATGGAATGAACTCTGTATGCCTAAGCCAACCCACGAAACGAGCGTGCGGGCGCTCAGTCTGTCGGAGAGGCATAATGCGCAAGCCGAGGATCGGCCCGATCCCCCTTACGTGCTGTCAATCCTGATGCTATAACCCTCGATCTGATCTGATCTTATACTGGGAATGAACTCCGTATGCCTAAGTCAACCCATGAAACGAGCATGCGGGCGTTGAGCCGGCCAGAGAGGCATAACGTGCAAGCCGGGGATCGACCTGGTCCCCTCTGCGTGCTTTCAGTCCCACTGCCACAATCCTCAGTCTAGCTGGGGCTTAGACATGGAATTAACTCCCTATGCCTATGCCAACCCAAGAAATGGGTGTACGGGTGCTCAGCCAGCCGGAGAGGTAGAATCCGCAAGCCGAGGATCGGCCCGCTCCCCCCTGCATGCTGTTGATCCTACTGTTGCAACCCTCAGTCTAGTCTGATTTTAGACTGGGAATGAACTTTGTATGCTTAGACTGGGGATGAACTCTGTACGCCTAAGTCAACCCACGAAACGGCCGTACGGGCGCTCAGCCGACCAAAGAGGCAAGATGCGTAAGCCGGGGATCGAACGGGTGGTAGGTGGGTTCAAGCACATCTTCATATTTCTGCTGTGCCAATGCCATTTTTATGGCGTGTAAATTCATACAATGGTCCCCTAAGCCTTCATGTGAAGTTTCGTGGCAAGACGACCCGTTTTCTATTTTTCACAATTTTTAAAACTTTTTGCGATTCAAGATTTTTTAAAATATTTTTAGAAAGAGTTTTGTCCCCAAATTTGGTAGAGGTGATCCTTTTATTTTTTTTGGCATGCAAAAAGAAATTCAGCTAAAAACTCGAAGTGGAGGATATTTTGTGACCGTTTGAAAAAAGTGTCCCCATTTCAGACACTTAAATGGCTACTAGCAGCAAACCTATAAAATCTCAAATGCTCTTTAAGGCGGTGTGAGTTTTTGAGGTTTGATGAGGGATAGGGAGCCAAATATAAGGGCCAAGTACCAGCAACCATCACACATCATGTGCGCACACCCCCCGACCCCCCAATCGTCGGAACCCCCAATGCCGTCGGTTAGGCTCTCCGGCGATGGTGCCCCGGGCAAAAAAAATGCGGCACCAGCACATGCCCAAGCCCAGCATGTGCACCTTGGCTCAAAATCTTAGATGGGGAATGAACTCTGTATGCTTAGACATGCAATGAACTCCGTACGCCTAAGCCAACCCACGAAACGAGCGTGCGGGCGCTCAGTCGACTGGAGAGGCATAATGCGCAAGCTGAGGATCGACCCGGTCCCCCTCTGTGTGCTGCTGGTCCCACTACCACAACCCTCTATCCGGCTGGGGCTTAGACATGGAATGAACTCTGTATGCCTAAGCCAACCCATGAAACGGGCATGCAGGCACTCAGCCGGCCGGAGAGGCAGAATGCGTAAGCCGGGGATTGGCCTAGTCCCCCCTGTGTGCTTAGAATGGGAAAGAACTTCATATGCTTAGACTAGGGACGAACTCCGTATGCCTAAGTTAACCCATGGAATGAGCGTGTGGGCACTCAACCGGTCGGAGAGGTCGATCGGAGAGGCATAATGCGCAAGCCAGGGATCAGCCCGGGCCCCCTCTGCGTGCTACAACAACCCTCGGTCTGACTAGGGCTTAGACATGGAATGAACTCAGTATGCCTAAGCCAACCCATTAAATGAGCGTGCGGGCGCTCAGCCTGTCGAAGAGGTAGAATGCGTAAGACGGGGATCGGCCTGGTCCCCCCTGTATGCTGTCGATCCTATTACTGGTCCTACTACCACAACCCTCGGTCTAGTTTGATCTTAGAATGAGAATGAACTCCGTATGCTTGACATGGAATAAACTCCGTATGCCTAAGCCAACCCATGAAACGAGCGTGCGGGCATTCAGTCGGTCGAAGAGGCAGAATGCGCAAGCTGGGTGCTATCGCCACCCTCGGTTCGGTCTGATCTTAGACTGGGAATGAACTTCGTATGCCTAAGTCAACCCACAAAACGAGCGTGCAGGTGCTGAGCCAGTCGGAAAGGCATAATACGTAAGCCAGGGATCGACCCGATCCCCCTCTGTGTGCTGTCGATCTCGCTGCCATAACCCTCGGTCCGGCTGGGCCTTAGACATGGAATTAACACTCTATGCCTAAGCCAACCCACGAAACGAGCATGCGGGCGTTCAGTCGGCCAGAGAGGCAGAATGCGCAAGTCAGGGATCGGCCTAGTCCCCCCGCGTGCTGTCGATCCTGCTGCCGTAACCCTCGATCCGGTCCAATCTTAGATTGAGAATGAACTCCGTATGCTTAGACTGGGGATGAACTCCATATGCCTAAGTCAACCCACGAAACGAGCGTGAGGGCGCTCCGTCGACCAAAGAGGCAGGATGCGCAAGCTGGGGATTGAACGGGTGGTAGGTGGGTTCAAGCACATCTTCATATTTCTACACTGCCAATGCCATTTTTATGGCTTTTAAATTCATACAATGGTCCCCTAAGCCTTCATGTGAAGTTTCGTGGCAAGATGACCCATTTTCTATTTTTCATGATTTTTGAAACTTTTTACAGTTTGTGATTTTTTAAAAATTTTTTAGAAAGATTTTTCTCCCCAAATTTGGTAGAGGCGATCCTTGTATTTTTTTTGGCATGCATAAAAAAATTCAGCTAAAAAATCGAAGTGGAGAAGTTTTTGTGACCATTTGAAAAACTTGTCCCCATTTCAGACACTTTAATGGCTACTGGCAGCAAACCTATAAAATCTCAAATGCTCTTTAAGGGGGTGTGAGTTCTCGAGGTTTGATGAGGGATAGGGGGCCAATACAAGGGTCAAGTACCAGCACCCATCGCACATCATGTGTGCACACCCCCCGGCCCCCCCAATCGTCGGAACCCCCAATGTCGTCGGTTAGGCTCTCCGGCGATGGTGCCCCGGGCGAAAAAAATGCAGCACCAGCACATGCTCGAACCCAGCATGTGCACCGTGGCTTAAAATCTTAGATTGGGAATGAACTCCGTATGGTTAGACATGGAATGAACTCTGTATGCCTAAGCCAAACCATGAAACTAGCGTGTGGGTGCTCAGTCGGCCGGAGAGGCATAATGTGCAGGCCGGGGATCGACCCGGTCCCCTTTGTGTGCTGTCGGTCCTGCTGCCACAACCCTCGGTCTGACTGGGGCTTAGACATGGAATGAACTCCCTATGCCTAAGCCAACCCATGAAACGGGCGTGCAGGCACTCAGCCGACCGGAGAAATAGAATGAGCAAGCCGGGGATCGGCCTGGTACCCCCTGCGTGCTGTCGATCCTACTGCTGCAACCCTCAGTCCAGTCTGATCTTAGACTGGGAATGAACTTCGTATGCTTAGACTGGGAATGAACTTCGTATGCTTAGACTGGGGATGGACTCCGTATGCCTAAGTCAACCCACAAAATGAGCGTGCGGGCGCTGAGCCAGCCGGAGAGGCATAATGCGCAAGCCTAGGATCGGCCCGGTCCTCCTATGCGTGCTACCGATCCCGCTGCCACAACCCTTGGTCTGGATAGGGCTTAGACTGGGAATGAACTCCGTATGCCTAAGTCAGCCCATGAAACGAGCATATGGGCACTCAGTCGACCGGAGAGGCATAATGCGCAAGTCGGGGATCGGGCCGATCCCCCTCTGCGTGCTGCCGGTCCCACTGCCACAACCCTCAGTCCGGCTAGGGCCTAGACATGGAATGACTCCCTATGCCTAAGCCAACCCATGAAATGGGCGTGCGGGTGCTCAACCGATCGAAGAGGCAGAATACACAAGCCGGGGATCGGCCCGATCCCCCCTACATGCTGTCGATCCTACTACCGCAACCCTCGATTTTGGCATGCATAGAAAAATTCAGCTAAAAACTCGAAGTGGAGAAGATTTTGTGACCGTTTAAAAAAAGTGTCCCCATTTCAGACAATTTAATGGCTACTGGCAGCAAACCTATAAAATCTCAAATGCTCTTTAAGGGGGTGTGAGTTCTTGAGGTTTGATGAGGGATAGGGGCCAATATAAGGGCCAAGTACCAGCACCCATCGCACATCATGTGCGCACACCCCCCAGCCCCCCAATCGTCGGAACCCCCAATGCCGCTGGTTAGGCTCTCCAGTGATGCTCCGACGATGCTCCAGCGATGGTGCCCCGGGCAAAAGAAATACGACACCAGCACATGGCCAATCCCCGCATGTGCACCGCGGCTCAAAATCTTAGACTGGGAATGAACTCCGTATGCTTAGACATGGAATGAACTTCGTATGCGTATGCCAACCCATGAAACGAGCGTGCGGGCGCTCAGTCAGCTGGAGAGGCATAATGCGCAAGCCGGGGATCGGCCTAATCGCCCACTGTGTGCTATCGATCCTGCGGCCGCAACCCTCGGTCTGGCCTGATCTTAGACTGGGAATGAACTCCGTATGCATAAGTTAACCAACAAAATGAGCATGTGGGCGCTGAACCGACCGAAGAGGCATAATGCTTAAGCTGGGGATCAGCCCGGTCCCCCTCTATGTGCTGTTTGTCCCACTGCCACAACCCTCGGTCTGGCTGTGGCTTAGACATGGAATGAACTCCCTATGCCTAAGCCAACCCATGAAACGGGCATGCGGGCGCTCAGCCGACCGGAAAGGCAGAATGCGTAAGCCAGGGATCAGCCCGGTCCCCCCTACGTGCTACTGATCCTGCTACTGCAACCCTCTGTCCGGTCCGATCTTAGACTGCGAATGAACTCCGTATGCTTAGACTGGGGATGAACTCCGTATGCCTAAGTCAACCCACGGAACGAGCGTACGGGCACTCATCTGGCCAGAAGAGGTCGATCGAAAAGGCGTAATGTGCAAGCCGGGGATCAGGCCGATCCCCCTTTGCGTGCTACCAATCCCGCTGCCGGTCCTACTGCCACAATCCTCGGTCCGACTGGGGCATAGACATAGAATGAACTCCGTATGCCTAAGCCATCCCACGAAACGAGCCTGCGGGCGCTCAGCCGACTGGAGAGGCAAAATGCACAAGCCGGGGATCGACCCGATCCCCCCTTACGTGCTGCCAATCTGGCTGCCACAACCCTCGGTTCGGTCCGATCTTAAACTGGGAATGAACACCGTATGCCCAAGCCAACCCATAAAATGAGCGTGTGGGTGCTCAGCCAACCGGATAGATAGAATACGCAAGTCGGGGATCGGCCCGGTCCCCCCTGTGTGCTGTCGATCCTGCTACCGCAACCCTCGATCGGGTTCGATCTTAGATTGGGAATGAACTCTATATGCCTAAGTCAACCCACGAAATGAGCATGCGGGCACTGAACTGGCCGGAGAGGCATAAAACGTAAGCCAGGGATCGGCCTGGTCCCTTTCTGCGTGCTGTCGGTCCCGCTGCCATAACTCTTGGTTCGACTGGGGCTTAGACATGGAATGAACTCCCTACGCCTAAGCCAAACCACGAAACGGGCGTACGGGCGCTCAGTCAGCCTGAGAGGCAGAACGCAGAAACCGAGGATCGACTCGGTCCCCTTACGTGCTGCTGATCTTGTTGCCGCAACCCTTGGTTCAGTCTGATCTTAGATTAGGAATGAACTCCATATGCTTAGATTGGGGATGAACTCCGTATGCCTAAGTCAACCCACGAAACGAGCGTGCAGGCACTCAACCGACCAGAGAGGCAGGATGCGCTAGCCGAGGATCGAACGGGTGGTAGGTGGGTTCAAGCACATCTTCTTATTTCTGCTATGCCAATGCCATTTTTATGGCTTGTAAATTCATACAATGGTCTCCTAAGCCTTCATGTGAAGTTTCATGGCAAGACGACCCAATTTCTATTTTTCACGATTTTTAAAATTTTTGAGGTTCGGGATTTTTTAAAATTTTTTTTGAAAGTGTTTTGTCAACAAATTTGGTAGAGGTGATCCTCGTATTTTTGTTGGCATGCACAAAAAAATTCAGCTAAAAACTCAAAGTGGAGAAGATTTTGTGACCGTTTGAAAAAAGTGTCCCCATTTCAGATACTTTAATGGCTACGGGCAGCAAACCTATAAAATCTCAAATGCTCCTTTAAGGGGGTGTGAGTTCTTGAGGTTTGATGAGGGATAGGGGGCCAATATAAGGGCCAAGTACCAGCACCCATCGCACATCATGTGCGCACACCCCTCGGCCCCCCCAATCGTCGGAACCCCCAATGCCGCCAGTTAGGCTCTCCGACGGTGCTTCGACGATGGTGCCTCTTACGAAAAACATGCGGCACCAGCACATGGCCGATCCCAGCATGTGCATCATGGCTCAAAATCTTAGACTGGGAATGAACTCCGTATGCCTAAGCCAACCCACGAAACGAACATGCGGGCACTCAGTCGGCCGGAGAGGTATAATGCACAAGCTGGGGATCGGCCCGATCCCCCCTGTGTGCTATCGATCCTGCTACCACAACCCTCGGTCCAGTCTAATCTTAGACTGAGAATGAACTCCATATGCATAAGTTAACCAACAAAATGAACGTACGGGCACTGAGCCGGCCGAAGAGGCAAAATGCGCAAGTTGGGGATTGACCTGGTCCCCCTCTATGTGCTGTCTGTCCCACTACCACAACCCTCGGTCTGGCTAGGGCTTAGACATGGAATGAACTCCCTATGCCTAAGCCAACCCATGAAACGGGCGTGTGGGTGCTCGGTCGACCGGAGAGGCAGAATGTGCAAGTCGGGGATCTACTCGGTCCCCTCTGCGTGCTACCGATCCTGCTACTGGTCCTGCTATCTTAACCTTCGGTCTGATCCGATCTTAAATTGGGAATGAACTCTGTATGCCCAAGCCAACCCATAAAATGAACGTGCGGGCGCTCAACCGATTGGAGAGGCAGAATGCGCAAGTCCGGGATCGGCACGGTCCCCCCTGCGTGCTGTCAATCCTGTTGCCGCAACCCTCGATGTGATCCAATCTTAGACTAGGAATGAACTCCGTATGCCTAAGTCAACCCAAAAAATGAGCGTACGGGCACTGAGCCGACCGGAGAGGCATAATGCGTAAGCCGGGGATCGGCTTGATCCCCCTCTGCGTGCTGCCGGTCTCGCTACCGCAACCCTCGATCCGACTGGGGCTTAGACACGGAATGAACTCCCTATGCCTAAGCCAACCCTCAAAACGGCCGTGCGGGCACTAAGTCGGCCAGAGAGGCAGAATGGGCAAGCCGAGGATCGGCCTGGTCCCTATGGCATGCTGTCGATCCTGCTGCTAGTCCTACTACCGCAACCCTCAGTCTGGTTCTATCTTAGACTGGGAATGAACTCTGTATGCTTAGACATGGAATGAACTCCGTATGCCTAAGCCAACCCACGAAACGATCGTGCGGGCGCTCAGCCGGTCGAAGAGGCAGAATGCGCAAGCCGGGGATCAGCCCGATCCCCCTCTGCGTGCTATTGATCTTGGGAATGAACTCCGTATGCCTAAGTCAAACCACAAAATCAACGTGCGGGCGCTGAGCCGACCGGAGAGGCATAATGTGCAAGCCAAGGATTGGCCCGATCCCCCTTTGCGTGCTGTCGGTCCCACTGCCACAACCTTCAGTCCGACTGGGGCATAGACATGGAATGAACTCCGTATAGCTAAGCCAACCCATGAAGCGGGTGTGCGGGTAGACCGAAGAGGCAGAATGTGCAAGTCGGGGATCGGCCTGGTCCCCCCTATGTGCTGTCGATCTTGCTGTCGCAACCCTCAGTCCGGTCCGATCTTAGACTAGGAATGAACTCTGTATGCTTAGACTGAGGATGAACTCCATATGCCTAAGTCAACCAACAAAATGAGCGTGCAGGTGCTCAGCCGATCATAGAGGCAAAATGCACAAGTCGGGGCTCGACCCGGTCTCCCCTGCGTGCTGTCGATCGGAGAGGCAGGATGCGCAAGCCGAGGATCGAATGGGTGGTAGGTGGGTTCAAGCACATCTTCGTATTTTTGCCATGCCAATGCCATTTTTATGCCTTGTAACTTCATACAATGGTCCCTTATGCCTTCATGTGAAGTTTCATGGCAAGACGACCCATTTTCTATTTTTCATGATTTTTGAAACTTTTTACGGTTCGGAATTTTTTAAAATTTTTTTAGAAAGAGTTTTATCCCCAAATTTGGTAGAGGTGATCCTTGTATTTTTGTTGTCATGCACAAAACAATTCAGCAAAAAACTTGAAGTGGAGAAGATTTTGTGACCGTTTGAGAAAAGTCACCCCATTTCAGACACTTTAATGGCTACTGGCAGCAAACCTATAAAATCTCAAATGCTCTTTAAGGGGGTGTGAGTTCTCATGGTTTGATGAGGGATAGGGGGCCAATATAAGGCCCAAGTACCAGCACCCATCACACATCATGTGCGCACACCCCCCGGCCCCCCAATCGTCGGAACCCCCAATGCCGCTGGTTAGGCTCTCCGACGATGCTCCGATGATGGTGTCCCAGGCGAAAAAAATGCAGCACCAGCACATGCCCGAGCCCAATATGTGCACCCTGGCTCAAACTCTTAGACTGGGAATGAACTCCGTATGCTTAGACATGGAATGAACTCCGTATGCCTAAGCTAACCCATGAAATGAGCGTGCGGGTTCTCAGCCGACCGGAGAGGCAGAATGCGCAAGTTGGGGATTGACCAAGTCCCCCTTTGCGTGCTGTCGGTCCCGCTACCACAACCCTTGGTCCAGCTGGGGTTTAGACATGGAATGAACTCCCTATGCCTAAGCCAACCCACGAAACGGGCGTGCGGCGCTCAGCCAGCCAAAGAGGCAGAATGTGCAAGCCGATGATCGGCCCGGTCCCCTCTGCGTGTTGCCGATCCTGCTATCGCAACCCTCGGTCTGGTTAGATCTTAGACTGGAAATGAACTTCGTATGCTTAAACTGGGGATGAACTCCATATACCTAAGTCAACCCACGAAACAAGCGTGCAGGTGCTCAGCCGACCGGAGAGGTAGAATGCGTAAGTCGGGGCTCGACCCGGTCCCCCTGTGTGCTGTCGATCCTGCTGCTGGCCCTGCTACCGCAACCCTCGGTCCGGTCTGATCTTAGACTGAAATGAACTCCATATGCTTAGAAAAGAAATGAACTCTGTATGCCTCAGCCAACCCATGAAACGAGCATACGGGCGCTCAGTCGGCCGGAGAGGTAGAATGCACAAGCCGAGGACCGACCCGGTCCCCCTTGCGTGCTATCGATCCTACTGTCACAACACTCGATCTGGTCCAATCTTAGACTGGGAATGAACTTCGTATGCCTAAGTCAACCCACGAAATGAGCGTTCAGGCGCTGAGCCAGTCGGAGAGGCATAATGTGCAAGCTGAGGATCGATCTGGTCCCCCACTGCATGCTGTAGGTCCCGCTGGCACAACCCTCGGTCTAGCTGGGGCTTAGACATGGAATGAACTCCCTATGCTAAGCCAACCCACGAAACGGGCGTGTGGGCCCGCAGTCAGCCGGAGAGGCAGAATTTGCCAGCCGAGGATCAGCCCGATCACCCGTGCATGCTGCCGATCCTACTGTCACAACCCTCGATCTGGTTCGATCTTAGACTATCCTGCTGCTGCAACCCTTGGTCCGATCTGATCTTAGACTGGGAATGAACTCCATATGCGTAGACTGAGGATGAACTCCGTATGCCTAAGTCAACCCAAGAAACGAGTGTACGGGGGCTTAGTTGACCGGAGAGGCCGGTCGAAAAGGCATAATGTGCAAGTCGGGGGTCAGCCCGATCCCTCTCTGAGTGCTGCCCATCATGCTGCCGGTCCTGCTACCACAGCCATCGGTCTGGCTGGGGCTTAGATATGGAATGAACTCCGTATGCCTAAGCTAACCCATGAAACGAGCGTGCGGGGGCTCAATCGATCGAAGAGACAGAATGCGTAAGCCAGGGATCGGCCCGGTCCCTCCTACGTGCTGTCGATCCTGCTGCTAGTCCTGTTACCGTAACCCTTAGTCCAATCTGATCTTAGACTGGGAATGAACTCCATATGCTTAGACATGGAATGAACTCCGTATGCCTAAGCTAATCCATGAAACGAGGGTACGGGCGCTCAACCGACCGAAAAGGTAGAATGCACAAGCCGGGGATCAGCCCGGTCCCTCCCTGCGTGCTATCGATCCTGCTATCGTAACCCTCAGTCTGGTCTGATCTTAGACTGGGAATGAACTCTGTATGCCTAAGTCAACCCACGAAATGAGCGTATGGGCACTGAGCCGACCGGAGAGGCATAATGTGCAAACCGGGGATCGGCCCATCTCTCTCTACGTGCTACCTATCCCACTGCCACAACCCTCGGTCTAGCTGGAGCTTAGATAGGGAATGAATTTCTTATGCCTAAGCCAACCCACGAAATGAACGTATGGGTGCTCAGCCGACCGGAGAGGCAGAATGCGTAAGCCGGGGATCGACCCGATCCCCCCTGCGTGCTGCAGATCCTACTATCGTAACCCTCAGTCTGATCCGATCTTAGACTGGGAATGAACTTCATTTGCTTAGACTGGGGATGAACTCTGTATGCCTAAGTCAACCCACGAAACAAGCGTGCGGACACTCAATCGACCAGAGAGGCAAGATTCGCAAGCCGGAGATCAAACGAGTGGTAGGTGGGTTCAAGCACATCTTCATATTTCTGCCATTCCAATGCTATTTTTATGGCTTGTAAATTCATACAATGGTCCCCTACACCTTCATGTGAAGTTTCGTGGCAAGACGACCCATTTTCTAATTCTCACAATTTTCAAAACTTTTTGCGGTTCAAGATTTTTTTAAATTTTTTTAGACAGAGTTTTGTCCCCAAAATTGGTAGAGGTGATCCTTGTATTTTTTTTGGCATGCACAAAAAAATTCAGCTAAAAACTCGAAGTGGAGAAGATTTTGTGACTGTCTGAAAAAAGTGTCCCCATTTCAGACACTTTAATGGCTACTGGCAGCAAACCTATAAAATCTCAAATGCTCTTTAAGGGGGTGTGAGTTCTCGAGGTTTGATGAGGGATAGGGGGCCAATATATGGGCCAAGTACCAGCACCCACCGCACATCATGTGCGCAGACCCCCCGGCCCCCCCAATCGATGGAACCCCCAATGCCACCGGTTAGGCTTTTCGGCGATGCTCCGATGATGCTCCGATGATCGTGCCCCGGGTAACAAAAATGCGGCACCAGCACATGCTCAAGCCCAGCATGTGCACCGTGGCTCAAACTCTTAGATTGGTAATGAACTCCGTATGCTTAGACATGGAAAGAACTCCGTATGCCTAAGCCAACCTACGAAACGAGCGTGCGGGCACTCAGTCGGCCGGAGAGGCAGAATGCGTAAGTCGGGGATTGACCCGGCCCCCCTTGTGTGCTGCCAGTCCCACTGCCACAACCCTCGATCCGATTACGGCTTAGACATGGAATGAACTCCCTATGCCTAAGCCAACCCATGAAACGGGCGTGAGGGCGCTCAGCCGGCTGCAGAGGCAGAATGCGCATGCTGAGGATCGGTCTGGTCCCCCTTGCATGTTGCTGATCCTACTGCCGCAACCCTCAGTTCGATTCAATCTTAGACTGGGAATGAACTCCATACGCTTAGACTAGGGATGGGCTTCGTATGCCTAAGTCAACCCACGAAACGAGCGTACGGGCACTCAACCGATCGGAGAGGCCGGCCAGGGAGGCAGAATGTGCAAGCCGAGGATCAACTCGATCCCTCCCTACGTGCTGTCGATCCTGCTGCAAGTCCTACTACCGCAACCCTTGGTCCGGTCTGATCTTAGACTGGGAATGAACTCTGTATGCTTAGACATGGAATGAACTCTGTATGATTAAGCCAACCCATGAAACAAGCATGCGGGCGCTCAGTCACTCGGAGAGGCAGAATGCACAAGCCGATGGTCGGCCTGATCCCCCATGCGTGCTGTCGATCCTGCTACCGCAACCCTGGGTCCGATCCGATCTTAGATTGGGAATGAACTCCGTATGCCTAAGTCAACCCACGAAACGAGCGTGTGGGCGCTCAATCGACCGGAGAGGCATAATGCGCAAGCCGGGGATCAGCCCGATCCCCCTCTGCGTGCTGTCGGTCCCGCTGCCACAACCCTCGGTTCGGCTGGGGCTTAGACATGGAATGAACTCCCTATGCCTAAGCCAACCCATGAAACGGGTGTACGGGCGCTTTGCCGACCGGAGAGGCAGAATGCGCAAGCCGGGGATCGACCCGGTCCCCCCTACGTGTTGTCGATCTTGCTACCACAACCCTCGGTCCGATCCGATCTTAGACTTGGAATGAACTCTGTATGCTTAGACTGGGGATGAACTCCATATGCCTAAGTCAACCCACAAAACGAGCGTACGGACGCTCAGTCGACCAGAGAGGCAAGATGCGCAAGCCGAGGATTGAACGGGTGGTAGGTGGGTTCAAGCACATCTTCATATTTCTACCGTGCCAATGCCATTTTTATGGCTTGTAAATTTATACAATGGCCCCCTAAGCCATGATGTGAAGTTTCATGGCAAGACTACCCGTTTTCTATTTTTCATGATTTTTAAAACTTTTTACGGTTCGAGATTTTTTTAAATTTTTTTCGAAAGAGTTTGGTCCCCAAATTTGGTAGAGGTGATCCTTGTATTTTTTTTGGCATGCATAAAACAATTCAGCTAAAAACTCGAAGTGGAGAAGATTTTGTGACCATTTGAAAAAAGTGTTCCCATTTCAGACACTTTAATGGCTACTGGCAGCAAACCTATAAAATCTCAAATGCTCTTTAAGGGGGTCTGAGTTCTTGAGATTTGATGGGGGATAGGGGGCCAATATAAGGGCCAAGTACCAGCACCCATCGCACATCATGTGCGCACACCCCCAACCCCCCAATCACCGGAACCCCTATGCCGTCGGTTAGGCTCTCCGACGATGCTCCGACGATGGTGCCCTGGGTGAAAAAATTGTGGCACCAGTACAGCATGTGCACCATGGCTCAAAATCTTAGACTGGGAATGAACTCCGTATGCTTAGACATGGAATGAACTCTGTATGCCTAAGCCAACCTACGAAATGAGCATGCGGGCGCTCAGTCGACCGGAGAGGCAGAATGCGCAAGCCGGGGATTGGCTCGATCCCCCCCTGCGTGTTGTCGATCATGCTACCACAACCCTCGGTCTGATCTGATCTTAGACTGGGAATGAACTCTGTATGCATAAGTCAACCCACGAAACGAGCGTGTGGGCACTGAGCCGGCCGAAGAGGCATAATGCGCAAGCCGGGGATCGGCTTGGTCCCCCCTGCGTGCTGCTTATCCTGCTACCGTTACCCTCGGTTCGATCCGATCTTAGACTGGGAATGAACTCCGTATGCTTAGATTGGGGATGAACTTCGTATGCCTAAGTCAACCCACGAAATGAGCATGCGGGTGCTGGAAAGGTCGACCGGAGAGGCATAATGCGTAAGCTAGGGATCAGCTCGGTCCCCCTCTGTGTGCTGCCGATCCCCCTCTGCATGCTGCCGATCCCGCTGTCGGTCTTGCTGCCACAACCCTGGGTCCAGCTGGGGCTTAGACATGGAATGAACTCCGTATGCCTAAGCCAACCCACGAAATGAGCGTGAGGGCACTCAGTTGGTCGGAGAGATAGAATACGCAAGCCGGGGATCATCTCGATCCCCCCTGCATGCTGTCGATCTTACTGCTGGTCTTGCTGCATAACCCTTGGTCTGATCTGATCTTAGATTGGGAATGAACTCCGTATGCTTAGACATGGAATGAACTCCGTATGCCTATGCCAACCCACGAAACGAGCGTGCGGGCGCTCAGCCGACCGTAGAGGCAGAATGCGCAAGCCGGGGTTCAGCCCGATCCCCCCTGCGTGTTGTCGATCCTGCTACTACAACCCTCGGTCCGGTCTGATCTTAGACTGGGAATGAACTTCGTATGTTTAAGTCAACCCACGAAACGAGCGTACGGGCACTAAGCCGATCAGAGAGGCATAATGTGCAAGTCAGGGATCGGCCCAGTCCCCCTCTGCGTGCTGCAGGTCCCGCTGTAACAACCCTCGGTCCAGCTAGGGCTTAGACAGGGAATGAACTCCCTATGCCTAAGCCAAACCATGAAACGAGCATGCGGGCACTCAGTCGACCGGAGAGGCAGAATGAGCAAGCTGGGGATTGGCCCGGTCCCCCCTTCGTGCTGTCGATCCTGTTGCCACAACCCTCGGTCTGGTCTGATTTTAGATTGGAAATGAACTCCGTATGCTTAGACTGGGGATGAACTCCTATGCCTAAGTCAACCAATGAAACGAACGTGCGGGCACTCAGCCGACCAGAGAGGCAGGATGCGCAAGCTGGAGATCGAACGGGTGGTAGGTGGGTTCAAGCACATCTTCATATTTCTGCCATGCCAATGCCATTTTTATGGCTTGTAAATTCATACAATGGTCCCCTAAGCCTTCATGTGAAGTTTCATGGCAAGACGACCAGTTTTCTATTTTTCATGATTTTCAAAACATTTTACGGTTCGGGATTGTTTAAAATTTTTTTAGAAAGTGTTTTGTCCCCAAATTTGGTGGAGGTGATCCTTGTATTTTTGTTTGCATGCACAAAAAAATTTAGCTAAAAACTCGAAGTGGAGAAGATTTTGTGATCGTTTGAAAAGAGTGTCCCCATTTCAGACACTTTAATGGCTACTGGCTACAAACCTATAAAATCTCAAATGCTCTTTAAGGGGGTGTGAGTTCTTGAGGTTTGATGAAGGATAGGGGGCCAATATAAGGGCCAATATAAGGGCCAAGTGTTACACCCTGGGGAAGCGCGCCAGGCACATCAGACGCACCAGCAGGTGAGCCAGAGGTTGAGGCCCGCAGACCAGGCGTGCTGCCGGGTATCTGTGCGCAAAGCCTAGCGAACGAGTTCAGAACGCCCGCCCAACTTGTAGGCCAGCCCGTGAGACCAAGGCCTAGCATACAAGCTGCCTGCACCACATCTAGAAGGGCCGAAGGTGCTGGACACGCAAGGGAAGCTTCTAGAAGCAGGCAGGATCAGTAGCAGCATCCTGGCAGATTTGGTTGACCTTGAAAATCAGGAGTTAGCATCCTGATTGATTGTAATCTGTATAATCCCATGATTTTAGCCTTTATTCTATGGATATTGCCATTAAGTGTAAGCTGGAGCCTCAACTATAAATAGAGGGCTGCTCCTCCCTCATTTGTACACCATCAAACACTTCTGTTTCAGTGAATACAAGAGCATTTCTAGAATTCTGCCTTCTTATCCTGTTTCTCTTTAACTTGCATAATCATCCCTTCCTGTTGTTCTATTGCCTGTACGCTTGTGTTTTAGGCTGACTTAGGCATAAAGGAGGAGATTCCAAGCCTAAGGCCACACGGTTTCTAAGTCTAAGGTCGGAGCCCATGACAGTTGGTATTAGAGCAAGTTCAATTCTGCGTGTTTATGTTGTGTAGGTTAGAGGAGATGGCATCCAAAAGTGACGCTGCTAACCAACAACCAGAGGCCCATGAGCATGGGCATGGAAGAGGGGGGAAAGCCAGTTCTAGAGATATCTGGTCCACCATGGACGGTAGGCTGGCCAAGGTGGAGGTGACCATGGGCGACATGAGGGAGAAGCTTGAGGGGGTAGAGACTCACATTGCATCGCTAGACTCCATGGGGGAGGAGATCCAAAGTGAGCTGCAAGCTACTCTCAACAAAGGCTTGGACGTGTTCACCTAAAAGAATCAGACTTTGGAGGTTGAAGTGCTGACCTTGCGTGATGGCATGGAGGCCATGCGCCAGCGGATGGAGGAGCTTACCAATGAGCTCATTGCTTGCAAGATTGCCATTAGGAATGGCATGTTTGCTGGAGTGTCCAAGTCCAGATTGGATGTCCCCAAGCCTAAGGAGTTCAAGGGGACGAGGGCAGCCAAGGAAGTAGATAACTACCTTTGGGGTATGGAGCAGTACTTCCAGGCTATGGGCATGCAAGACGAGGCGATAAAGGTAAGCACCGCTGCTATGTATCTCACTGATGTAGCCTTATTGTGGTAAAGGTGCAGGTGTGATGATGTCAGGCATGGGAGCACCAAGATTGCAACCTGGGTAGAGTTCCAAAAGGAGTTCAAAGAACAATTTTACACAGAGTATGTCGATGATGAGGCACGGGCAAAGTTGTGCAGGTTAAGCCAGCAAGGGGACATAAGGGAGTATGTCTAGAAATTCTCTAAACTGATGCTATAGATCTCGAATCCAGGCAAGAAAGATGCCTTATTTGCTTTCTTGGATGGGCTGAAGCCATGGGTGAAGCATGAGCTACAAAAGAAGGGAGTTCATGACTTGGCTAAAGCCATGACTACTACCGAGGCCTTGATAGAGTTTAAGCCTCTGAACAAGTTCGAGTCTACCAAGCCCAAGGGTAAGGGCAGGGATGATAGGGACTGAAAGAAACAGTCCAAGGGGATGGACCATGACTGGGAGTCCAAGGATGGAGACCGAGTCCATTCAACCAAGGATGGCGAGAGGAAGCCACCAGCAGGCAAGTGGAAAGGAATAAGGGACTGAGAGGCACTAGCATGCTACCTATGTGAAGGGAGCACATAGCGGGCAATTACCCATAGAAAGGCAAGCTGGCTACTATAGACAAGGAGTCTGATGAGGAGCCAGAGTCAGGGGCAACAAAGCTTGGGTCGTTGGTGCTCAATGCTATCCAGAGTAAGGGGAGCCGTAAGCCAAAGGGCTTGATGTTTACGGATCTGATGGTTGTAGGTCAGAAGGTGAGCGTACTGGTGGACACAGGTGCCTCACATCTTTTTATTTTAGGTGATAGAGCTCGGAAGCTCAGACTAAAGGTGCAAAAAGCGACTGGTACCATCAAAACGGTGAACTCCAAGGAAGTTCCAACTATTGGAGTAGCGCGCGGAGTGGAGTTACAGCTTGGAGACTGGAAAGGCAAGGAGACCATTGAGGTAATACCCCTTGACGACTATGAGTTTGTGATTGGGTCGGATTTCCTTATTCGGATTAATGCCCTCCTTGTGCCTTTTGTCGATTGTGTTTGCATCTTGGATGCACGGTGCCAATGCCTGGTGCCATTGAGGAGAGGGTCTGGAGTTGGTTCATGGGTGGTGTCAGCCATCCAATTTGCCAAGGCAGTAAGCAGACAAGAAGACACTTTCTTGGTAGCCCTGAAATATGATGAGCCAAGGGAGAAGGAGACCGAGTCACCCTTGGAGGTGCTAAAGGTGCTAAAGGTGCTAAAGGTGCTGAAGACCTTTAGTGATGTGATGCTCGTAAAGCTACCTAGCAAGCTACCACCTAAGAGGGAGGTGGACCACAAGATCGAGCTGGTGTCTGAGGCCAAGCCATCAGCTAGAGCCCCTTACCGAATGTCTCCACCAGAGTTGGAGGAGTTGAGGAAGTAGCTCAAAGAGTTAGTTGATGCTGGCTTCATCAGGCCATCGAAGGCACCCTATGGTGCATCGATTCTATTTCAGCGCAAGCATGATGGGTAGTTACGGCTGTGCATAGACTATCGGGCTTTGAACAAGCTGACCATCAAGAACGAGTACCCCATCCCACTCATTGAGGACTTGTTCGATCAACTTGGTAGTGCAAGGTGGTTCACCAAGCTGGATTTAAGATCAGGCTACTATCAAGTCAGGATCACAGAGGGAGATGAGCCAAAGACAGCATGTGTCACTCGGTATGGTTCGTATGAGTTCGTGGTGATGCCTTTCAGACTCACGAACGTCCCAGTAACATTTTGCACCCTTATGAGGAAGGTACTTCAGTCATTCCTTGATCGGTTTGTTATGGTTTATTTGGATGACATTGTGATATACAGCCAAACTTTGGGAGAGCATGTAGACCACTTGAGACAGGTGTTCGAGGTGTTACGGGTGCACAAGCTGTTTGTCAAGAGGGAGAAGTGCTCATTCGCCCAACAAGAGATCCCGTTCCTTGGCCATATAGTGGGAGGTGGCAGGATACGCATGGATGAAGGCAAGATACATGCCATCCTGGAGTGGCAACCGCCAGCCAAGGTCACTAAGTTGAGATCATTCCTTGGGCTGGTCAACTACTACAAGCACTTCATCAAAGGTCACTCAGCAATAGCCACGCCATTGACTAACTTGCTCAAGAAAGGGAAAGCATGGGAGTGAAGCGCAGGGTGCCAGGAAGCCTTTGACGGGTTCAAGTGGGCTGTGACTGAGGAGCCAGTCTTGGCCTTGCCAGACCATGCCAAGCTGTATGAGGTGCATATGGATGCATTAGACTTTGCCATAGGAGGCGTGTTGATGCAGAAGGGACGTCCAATCATGTTCGAGAGCAGGAAGCTGAACGAGACTGAGCGTAAGTACACGATCCAAGAGAAAGAGATGACTACAGTGGTGCACTGCTTGCGCACTTGGTGCCATTACTTATTGGGGTCGAGTTTCATGGTGAGGACAGACAATGTGGTGACCAGCTACTTCCAGACGTAGAAGAAGTTGTTTCCCAAGCAGGCGAGATGGTAAGATTTTCTTGCAGAATTTGATTTTCAGATGGAGTACAAGCCAGGACGGGTGAACCTAGTGGCAGACGCCCTGAGCAGACAGGCTAACCTTGCTACCATTAGCCAACAGAGGGGTCACTGGTGCCGCGCATCAAGAGGGGACTTACGCATGATCCTACAACCAAGGCTTTGATGGAGTACGACCAGCAAGGCAAGACTAGGTGGTTTTGGTTGTAGGATGGCTTGCTGTACACCAGGGGCAGAAGACTATTTGTGCCGTAGCACGGGAAGCTCCGCAAGGAAGTTTTGCAAGAATACCATGATTCAAGATGGGTTGGACACCCCGGAGTGAGCCGTACCTTGGCGTTGATCGAGGACTAATACTACTAGCCACACATGAGGGATGATGTGGAGGCCTATGTGAAGACTTATCTTATGTGCCAACAGGACAAGGTGGAGTTCAAGAAACCAGGCGGTCTCTTGGAGCAATTGCTAGTGCCAAAGCGACCATGGGAGAGTGTTTCTCTGGACTTTATAGTTGATCTACCTAAATCAAAAGGGTTTGGAAGCATCATGGTAGTGGTGGACAGGTTTTCCAAGTATGGAATCTTCATTCTAGCAACCAAGGAGTGCCAATCGAGGAGGTAGCTCGATTGTTCCTGAAAAACATGGTTAAGTACTAGAGAGTGCCGAGGACCATTCTTAGTGATCGAGATGGGCATTTCACGGGCAGGTTCTGGATTGAGTTGTTCAAGCTATTGGGGTCAGACTTGAACTTTTCCACCAGCATGCATCCGTAAACCGATTGGCAGACAGAATGAGTGAATGGACTATTGGAGGTCTACCTCAGGCACTATGCGAGTGCCACACAAAGGGACTGGCCAAAGCTGCTAGATATTGCACAGTTTTCCTACAACTTGCAAAGGAGTGAGGCAACGAACCAGAGCCCATTTGAGGTTATGACAAGGCAACAACCACTAACACCCAGTTCGATTGTTGTAGGTTATACAGGACTGAATCCAGCAGCATACAAGTTTGCCAAGGCATGGTAGGAGCAAATTGACTTGGCCAGAGTTTGTCTACACAAGGCGGCCAAGAGGTCGAAAAAGTGGCAGACTAGAATAGGTGGGACGTGCAGTTCCAGGTTGGAGACTTGGTGTTGGTGAAGCTACATCCCATTGTCTGCCATAGGGGGCTACACAAAGGCCTAGTCTAGAGGTATGAGGGACCTTTCTGAGTATTCAATAGGGTAGGCAAGGTTTCCTACAAGCTGGATATGCCACCCAAGCTGAGGGTACACCCGGTGTTCCATGTGAGCATGCTCAAGCCATTCCATGAGGATAAGGGAGATCTAGGATGGGCAGAGTCAAAGCGTGCACCATTGAGAGCAAGGGCCTCATATGAGAAGGAGGTCCACAACATCATAGCTGATTGGGAGGTGAGACAGAAGAACTATCAGCCAAGATAAGAGTACTTGGTACGCTGGAAGGGACTTCCAGACCGTGAGGCGAGCTGGGAACCAATAGATGACTTATGGCAGTTCGGGGACCAGATCAGGTAGTACCTTGCAGAAGACACAATGAGGGCATTATGTAATCAGGTGAGAGAGAATGTCACACCCTGGTGGGCACGCCAGGCAAATCAGGCACACCAGCAGGTGAGCCAGAGGTTAAGGCCCGCAGACCAGGCGTGCTAGCGGGTATCTACGCACAAAGCATAGCAAACGAGTTTAGAACACCCGCCCAACTTGCAGGCCAGCCCGTGAGACCAAGGCCTGGCATACAAGCTGCCTGCACCACATCCAGAAGGGCTTAAGGTGCTAGACACGCAAGGGAAGCTTCTGGAAGCAGGCAGGATCAATAGCAGCATCCTGGTAGATTTGGTTGACCTTGAAAATCAGGAGTTAGCATCCTGATTGATTGTAATCTGTATAATCCCATGATTTTAGCCTTTATTCTAGGGATATTACCATTAAGTGTAAGCTAGAGCCTCAACTATAAATAGAGGGCTGCTCTTCCCTCATTTGTACACCATCAAACACTTTCGTTTCAGTGAATACAACATCATTTCCAGAATTTTACCTTCTTATCCTGTTTCTCTTTAACTTGCGTAATCAGCCCTTCCCATTGTGTTTTAGGCTAACCTAGGCATAAAAGAGGAGATTCCAAGCCTAAGGCTATACGATTTTTGAGTCTAAGGTCGGAGCCCGTGACACAAGTACCAGCACACATCGCACATCATGTGCACACATCGCACATCATGTGCGCACACCCCCCGACCCCCCCAATCGTCAAAACCCCCAATGTCGTCAGTTAGGCTCTCCGGTGATACTCCGATGATGCTCCGATGATGGTACCACAGGCGAAAAAAATGTGGCACCAGCACATGCTCGAGCCCAGCGTGTGCACTGTGGCTCAAAATCTTAGACTGGGAATGAACTCCATATGCCTAGACATGGAATGAACTCCGTATGCCTAGACATTGAATGAACTCCGTATGCCTAAGCCAACCCATGAAATGAGCGTGCGGGCGCTCAGCCGGTCAAAGAGGCAGAATGCGCAAGTTGGCGATTGGTCCAGTCCCCCCTTGCGTGCTGTCGATCCTGCTACCGTAACCCTCGGTCCGATCTGATCTTAGACTGGGAATGAACTCTGTATGCATAAGTAAACCAACGAAACTATCGCAACCCTCGGTCCAGTCTGATCCCCCTCTATGTGCTGTCGGTCCTGCTGCCACAACCCTCGGTCTGGCTGGAGCTTAGACATGGAATGAACTCCCTGTGAAGCAAACCCACGAAAAGGGCATGCGGGTGCTCAGTCGGCCGGAGAGGCAGAATGTACAAGTCGGGGATCAACCCGGTTCCCCTTACGTGCTGTCGATCCTGCTATCACAACCCTCGATTCGATACGATCTTAGACTGGGAATGAACTCCATATGCTTAGACTAGGGATGAACTCCGTATGCCTAAGTCAACCAACGAAACGAGCATGCGGGCGCTCAACCGATTGGAGAGGCCAACCGGAGAGGCATATGCATAAACTGGGGATCAGCTCGGTCCCCCTCTATGTGCTACCCATCCCGCTGCCGATCCTACTGCCACAACCCTCGGTACGGCTAGGGCTTAGACATGGAATGAACTCTATATGCCTAAGCCAACCCACGAAACGAGTGTGCGGGTGCTCAGCCGATCGGATAGGTAGAATCCGTAAATCGAGGATCGGTCCGATACCCCTACGTGCTATCGATCCTACTGTTGGTCCTACTGCCACTACCCTTGGTCCAGTCTGATCTTAGACTGGGAATGAACTTTGTATGCTTAGACATGGAATGAACTTCGTATGCCTAAGCCAACCCACGAAACGAGCGTGCGGGCGTTCAGTCGACCGGAGAGGCAAAATGCGTAAGCCGAGGATCGACCTGATCCCCCCTGCATGCTGTCGATCCTGCTGCCACAACCCTTAGTCTGGTTTAATCTTAGACTGGGAATGAACTCTGTATGCCTAAGTTAATCCACGAAACGAGCCTGCAGGTGCTGAGCCGATCGAAGAGGCATAATGTGCAAGCCAAAGATTGACCCGATCCCCCTCTGCATGCTACCGGTCCCGCTACCACAACCCTCGGTCTGGTTGGGGCATACATATGGAATGAACTACCTATGCCTAAGCCAACCCATGAAATGGACGTGTGGGTGCTCAACTGGCCGGAGAGGCAGAATGCACAAGACGGGGATCGGCCCGATTCCCCCTGTGTGCTGCCGATCCTATTATCGTAACCCTCGATTCGGTCCGATCTTAGACTAGGAATGAACTCCGTATGCTTAGACTGGGGATGAACTCTGTATGCCTAAGTCAACCAACGAAACGAGCGTATGAGCGCTCAGCCGGCCGTAGACGCCGATCGAAGAGGCATAATGTGCAAGCCTGGGATCAACCTGATCCCCCTATACGTGCTGTCGATCTCGCTGCCAGTCCTGCTACCACAACCCTCGGTCTGACTGGGGCTTAGACCAGAGAGGCAGGATGCGCAAGTCGGGGATCGAACGGGTGGTAGGTGGGTTCAAGCGCATCTTCATATTTTTGCCGTGCCAATGCCATTTTTATGGCTTGTAAATTCATACAATGGTCCCCTAAGCCTTCATGTGAAGTTTCGTGGCAAGACGACATATTTTCTATTTTTCATGATTTTTGAAACTTTTTACGGTTCAGGATTTTTTACAATTTTTTTAGAAAGAGTTTTGTCCCTAAATTTTTAGAGGTGATCCTTGTACTTTTGTCGGCATGCACAAAAAAATTCAGCTAAAAACTCCAAATGGAGAAGATTTTGTGACCGTTTGAAAAAAGTGTCCCCATTTTAGACATTTTAATGGCTACTAGGAGCAAACCTATAAAATCTCAAATGCTCTTTAAGGGGGTGTGAGTTCTTAAGGTTTGATGAGGGATAGAGGGCCAATATAAGGGCCAAGTACCAGTACCCATCAAACATCATGTGCGCACACCCCCCGGCCCCCCTAATGCCATCGGTTAGGCTCTCCGGTGTTGCTCCGGTGATGGTGCCTCAGGCGAGAAAAATGCGGCACCAGCACATGCCCAAGCCCAGCATGTGCACCGTCGCTCAAAATCATAGATTGGGAATGAACTCCGTATGCTTAGACATGGAATGAACTCTGTATGCCTACGCCAACCTACGAAATGAGCGTGCAGGCACTCAGTCGCCCGGAGAGGTAGAATGTGCAAGTTGGGGATTGACTCGGTCCCCCCAAGCGTGCTGTCCATCTTGCTACCATAACCCTCGGTCTGATCTGATCTTAGACTGAGAATAAACTCGGTATGCATAAGTCAACCCATGAAATGAGTGTGCGGGTGCTGAGCCAGCCGAAGAGGCATAATGCGTAAGCCAAGGATCGACCCGATCCCCCTCTATGTGCTGTTGGTCCCGCTGCCACAACCCTCGGTCCGACTGGAGCTTAGACATGGAATGAACTCCCTATGCCTAAGCCAACCCACGAAATGGGTGTGCGGGCGCTTAGCCGGCCGGAGTGGCAGAATGCGCAAGTCGGGGATTAGCCCGGTCCCCCCTGCGTGCTGTCGATCCTGCTGTCGCAACCCTTGATCTGGTCTGATCTTAGATTGGGAATGAACTCCATATGCTTAGACTAGGGATGAACTTCGTATGCCTAAGTCAACCCATAAAATAAGCGTACGGGTGCTCAGCCGGCCGGAGAGGCCGATCGAAGAGGCATAATGTGCAAGCCGAGATCAGCTCGATCCCCCTCTGCGTGCTACCGAAGGTGCTGTCGGTCCTACTGCCACAACCCTCGGTCCGACTGGGGCTTAGACATGGAATGAACTCCGTATGCCTAAGCCAACCCACAAAATGAACATGCGGGCGTTCAACCAACCGGAGAGGTAGAATGCGCAAGCCGGGGATCAACCTGGTCCCCCCTGTGTGCTATCGATGCTGCTGTAGCAACCCTCACTTCGGTCTGATCTTAGACTGGGAATGAACTCCGTATGCATAAGTTAACCCATGAAATGAGCGTACGGGCGTTCAACCGACTGAAGAGGCATAATGCTCAAGTCAGGGATCGACCCGGTCAGCGTCTACGTGCTGTTGGTCCAGCTGCCACAACCCTCGGTCTGGCTGGGGCTTAGACATGGAATGAACTCCCTATGCCTAAGCTAAAACATGAAACGAGCGTGCGGGTGCTCAGTCGATCGGAGGGGCAGAATGCGTAAGCCGAGGATCGACCTGGTACCCCCTATGTGCTGTCGATTCTACTGCTGGTCCTGCTGTCGCAACCCTCGGTCCGATTTGATCTTAGACTGGGAATGAACTCCGTATGCTTAGACATGGAATGAACTCCATATGCCTAAGCCAACCCACGAAACGAGCGTGCGGGCGGGCGCTCAGCTGGTCGAAGAGGTAGAATGCACAAGCCAAGGATCGACCCGGTCCCCACATACGTGCTGTCGATCTTGCTGCCACAATCCTTGGTTTGGTCTGATCTTAGACTGGGAATGAACTTCGTATGCCTAAGTCAACCCATGAAATGAGCGTGCGGGCACTGAGCTGGCCGGAAAGGCATAATGCGTAAGCCGGGGATCGGCCCGGTCCACTTCTGCGTGTTGTCGGTCCCGCTGCCACAACCCTCAGTCCAGCTAGGGCTTCGACATGGAATGAACTCCCTATGCCTAAGCCAACCCACGAAACGGGCGTGCAGGCGCTCAGCCGACCAGAGAGGCAGGATGCGCAAGCCGGGGATCGGGCGGGTGGTTGGTGGGTTCAAGCACATCTTCATATTTCTGCCATGCCAATGCCATTTTTATGGCTTGTAAATTTATACAACGGTCCCCTAAGCCTTTATGTGAAGTTTCGTGGCAAGACGACCCGTTTTCTATTTTTTAAGAATTTTGAAACTTTTTACAGTTCAGGATTTTTTAAAATTTTTTTAGAAAGAGTTTTGTCCCCAATTTTGGTAGAGGTGATCCTTGTATTTTTATTGGCATGCACAAAAACATTTAGCTAAAAATTCGAAGTGGAAAAGATTTTGTGACTGTTTGAAAAAAGTGTCCCCATTTCAGACACTTTAATGGCTACTGGCAGCAAACCTATAAAATCTCAAATGCTCTTTAAGGGGGTGTGAGTTCTCAAGGTTTGATGAGGGATAGGGGACCAATATAAGGGCCAAGTACTAGCACCCATCCACATCATGTCTGCGCACCCCCGGCCCCCCATCGTCGAAACCCCCAATGCCATTGGTTATGATCTCTGGCGATGCTCCGACGATGGTGCCCTGGGCGAAAAAAATGCGTGAGCCTAGCATGTGCATCACGGTTCAGACTCTTAGACTGGAATGAACTCTGTATGCTTAGACATGGAATGAACTTCGTATGCCTAAGCCAACCCACGAAACGAGCGTGCAGGCACTCAGCCGGTCGAAATCGCAGAATGCATAAGCCGGGGATCGACTCGATCCCCCTCTGCGTGCTGCCGGTCCCGCTACCACAACCCTCAGTCTGGCTGGGGCTTAGACATGGAATGAACTCCCTATGCCTAAGCCAACCCACGAAAAGGGCGTGCGGACGGTCAGCCGGTCAGAGAGGCAGAATGTGTAAGCCAGGGATCCGCCCGGTACCTCTTGTGTGCTGCTGATCCTGTTGCTGCAACCTTCGATCTGATCTGATCTTAGACTGGGAATGAACTCCGTATGGTTAGACTGGGGATGAACTCAGTATGCCTAAGTTAACCCATGAAATAAGCATACGGGCGCTCAGCCGATCGAAGAGGCAGATGTGCAAGCCGAGGATCGACCCGGTCCCCCCTGCGTGCTGTCGATCCTACTACTGGTCCTGCTGTCGCAACCCTCGATCTGGTCTGATCTTAGACTGGAAATGAACTCCGTATGCTTAGACATGGAATAAACTCCGTATGCCTAAGCCAACCCATGAAACGAGCGTACGGCCGCTCAACCGACCGGAGAGGTAGAATAAGCAAGTCGAGGACTAGCCCGGTCCCCCTTGCGTGCTGTCGCTCCTGTTGCAGCAACCCTCGGTCCATTCTGATCTTAGATTGGGAATGAGCTCTATATGCCTAAGTCAACCCATGAAACGAGCGTTAGGGCGCTGAGCCGATCGAAGAGGCATAATGCGCAAGCCGAGGATTGACCCGATCCCCCTCTGTGTGCTGACGATCCCACTGCCACAACCCTCGATCTGGCTACGGCTTAGACATGGAATGAACTCCTTATGCCTAAGCCAACCCATAAAATGGACGTGCAGGTGCTCAGCTGGCCGGAGAGGCAGAATGCACAAGACGGGGATCGGCCCAATTCCCCCTGCGTGCTACCGATCCTGCTGTCGCAACCCTCGATTCGGTTTGATCTTAGACTAGGAATGAACTCCGTATGCTTAGACTGGGGATGAACTCTGTATGCCTAAGTCAACCAACGAAATGAGGGTGTGGTCGCTTAGCCGGTCGTAGAGGCCGATTGGAGAGGCATAATGTGCAAGCCTGGGATCAACCCGGTCCCCCTATGCATGCCGCCGATCTCGCTGCCGATCCTGCTACCACAACCCTCAGTTTGACTGGGGCTTAGACATGGAATGAACTCCGTATGCCTAAGCCAACCCACGAAACGAGCGTGTGGGCACTCAGCCGGTCGGAGAAGCAGAATGCGTAAGTCGAGGATCAGCCCGGTCCCCCATGCGTGCTGTCAATCTTGCTATCGTAACCCTCAGTTCGATTCAATCTTAGACTGGGAATGAACTTCGTATGCATAAGTCAACCCATGAAACGAGCGTACGGGCACTGAACCGGTCGAAGAGGCATAATGCTTAAGCCAGGGATCGGCCTGGTCCCTCTCTACGTACTGCCGGTTCCGCTGCCACAACCCTCGGTCTGATTGGGGCTTAGACATGGAATGAACTCCCTATGCCTAAGCCAACCCATGGAACGAGCGTGCGGGCACTCAGCCGGTCGGAAAGGCAGAATGCGCAAGCCGGGGATCGGCCTGGTTCCCCTTGCGTGCTACCGATCTTGCTATCGTAACCCTCGATCTGGTCTGATCTTAGACTGGGAATGAACTCCGTATGCTTAGACTGAGGATGAACTTCGTATGCCTAAGTCAACCCATGAAACGAGTGTACAGGCACTCAGCCGACCGGAGAGGCCAGCCAAAGAGGTATAATGCGTAAGCCGAGGATCAGCTCGATCCCCCTCTACATGCTGCCGATCCGGTTACCGGTAACTCTGTATGCCTAAGTCAACCCACGAAACGAGTGTACGGACACTCAGCCGACAGGAGAAGCCAGCCGGAGAGGCATAATACGTAAGCCGAAGATCAACCCGATCCCCCTCTACGTGCTGCAGATCCCGCTACCGGTCCTGCTACCACAACCCTCGGTTCGACTAGGGCTTAGACATGGAATGAACTCTATATGCCTAAGCCAACCCATGAAATGAGCGTGCAGGTGTCACGGGCTCTAACCTTAGACTCAAAAATCGTGCGGCCTTAGGCTTGGAACCCCCTCTTTTATGCCTAAGTTAGCCTAAAACACAAGCGTGTGGGCACTAGAATAATGGGAAGGGCTGATTACGCAAGTTAAAGAGAAACAGGATAAGAAGATAGAATTCTGGAAATGCTCTTGTATTCACTGAAACAGAAGTGTTTGCTGGTGTACAAATAAGGGTGGAGCAGCCCTCTATTTATAGTTGAGGCTCCAGCTACAACTTAATGGCATATCCCTAGAAAAAAGGCTAAAATCATTAGATTATACAGATTACAATCAATCAGGATGCTAACTCCTAATTTTTAGGGTCAACCAAATCTGCCAAGATGCTCTAGCTGATCCTGCTTGCTTCCAAAAGCTTCTCTTGCCTATCCAGCACCTTGGGCCCTTCTGGATGTGGTGCGGGCAGCTTGTATGCTAGGCCTTGGTCTCATGGGCTGGCCTGCAAGTTGGGCGGGTGTTATGAACTCGTTTGCTAGGCTTTGCGCACAGATACCTGCCAGCACGCCTGGTCTACGGGCCTTAACCTCTGGCTCACCTACTGGTGCACTTGATGTGCCTGGCGTGCCTGCCCAGGGCATGACATTCTCCCCCACCTGATTGCACAATGCCCTCATTGCGTCTTCTGCATGGTACTACCTGATTTGGTCCCCGAACTGCCATAAGTCATCTACTGGTTCCCAGCTTGCCTCACTGTCTGAAAGTCCCTTCCAGCACCCCAAGTACTCTTGTCTTGGTTGATAATTCTTCCGTCTCACCTTTTGGTTAGCTATGATGCTGTGGACCTCCTTCTCATATGAGGCCTTTGCTCCCAATGGTGCACGCTTTGACTCTGCCCGTCTTGGAACTCCCTCATCCTCATGGAATGGCTTGAGCATGCTCACATGGAACATCGAGTGTACCCTCAGCTTGGGTGGCATATCTAGCTTATAGGCAACCTTGCCTACCCTCTTAACTACTCGAAAAGGTCCCTCATACCTCTAGACTAGGCCTTTGTGTAGCCCCCTATGGCACACAATGGGATGTAGCTTCACCAACACCAAGTCTCCAACCTAGAACTGCACGTCCCACCTATTCTGGTCTGCCCACTTCTTCGACCTCTTGGCCGCCTTGTGTAGACAAACTCTGGCCAAGTCAGTTTGCTCCTGCCATGCCTTGGGAAACTTGTATGCTGCTGGATTCGGCCCTGTATAACCTACAGCAATCAAACCGGGCGTTAGTGGTTGTTGCCCTGTCATAACCTCAAATAGGCTTTGGTTCGTTGCCTCGCTCCTTTGCAAGTTGTAGGAAAACTGCGCAATATCTAGTAGCTTTGGCCAGTCCCTTTGTATGGCACTTACATAGTGCCTGAGGTAGATCTCTAATAGTCTATTTACTCACTCTATCTACCCATCAGTCTGTGAATGCATGCTAGTGGAAAAGTTCAAGTCTGACCCTAATAGCTTGAATAACTCAGTCCAAAACCTGCCCGTGAAATGCCCGTCCCAATCACTAACAATGGTCTTCAACCCTCTCCAGTACTTAACCATGTTCTTCAGGAACAATCGAGCTGCCTCCTCGGTTGGGCACTTCTTGGTTGCTGGAATGAAGATTCCATACTTGGAAAACCTATCCACCACTACCATGATGCTTCCAAACCCTTCTGCTTTGGGTAGACTGACTATAAAGTCCAGAGAAACACTCTTTCATGGTTGTTCTGGCACTGGCAATGGCTCTAAGAGACCCCCTGGTTTCTTGAGCTCCACCTTGTCCTGTTGGCACATAAGACAAGTCTTCACATAGGCTTCCACATCGTCCCTCATATGCGGCCAGTAGTACCGGTCCTCGATCAGCGCCAGGGTGTGGCTCACTCCGAGGTGTCCAGCCCACCTTGAATCATGGCATTCTTGCAAAACTTCTTTGTGAAGCTTCCTATGCTGCGGCACAAACAATTTACTACCCCTGGTGTACAGCAACCCATCCTGCAACCAAAACCGCCTAGTCTTACCTTGCTGGGCGTACTCCATCAAAGCCTTGGCTGTAAGATCATGCGCAAGTCCTTCATTGATGCGCAGCACCAGTGACCCCTCTAGTTGGCTAATGGCAGTAAAGTTAGCCTTTCTGCTCAGGGCGTCTACCACTAGGTTCGCCCGTCCTGGCTTGTACTCCATCTGAAAATCAAATTCTGTAAGAAAATCTTGCCATCTTGCCTGCTTGGCAGATAGCTTCTTCTGCACCTGGAAGCAGCTGGTCACCACATTGTCCATCCTCACCACGAACCTCGACCCCAACAGGTAATGCCATCAAGTACACAAGCAATGTACCACTGCAGTCATCTCTTTCTCTTGGACCATGTACTTGCATTCAGTCTCATTCAGCTTCCTGCTCTCGAACGTGACTGGACGTCCCTCATGCATCAACACACCCCCTATGGCAAAGTCTGACGCATTTGTATGTACCTCATACGGCTTGGCATGGTCTGGCAAGGCCAACACTGGCTCCTCGGTCACAGCCTGCTTCAACATATCAAAGGCTTCCTGGCACCCTGCGCTCCACTCCCATGCTCTCTTTTTCTTGAGCAAATCAGTCAATGGTGTGGCTATTGCTGAGTGACCTTTGATGAAGTGCCTGTAGTAGTTAACCAGCCCAAGGAATGATCTCAACTCAGTGACCTTGGCTGGCAGTTGCCACTCCAGGATGGCATGTATCTTGCCTTCATCCATGTGTATCCTGCCACCTCCCACTATGTGGTTTAGGAACGAGATCTCCTGCTGGGTGAATGAGCACTTCTCCCTCTTGACAAATAGTTTGTGCACCCACAACACCTTGAACACCTGTCTCAAGTGGTCTGCATGCTCTCCCAAAGTCTGGTAGTAGATCACAATGTCATCTAAATAAACCACAACAAATCGATCAAGGAACGATTGAAGTACCTTGTTCATAAAGGTGCAAAATGTTGCTGGGGCATTCATGAGTCTGAAAGGCATCACCAAGAACTCATATGAACCATACCAAGTGACACATGCTATCTTTGGCTCATCTCCCTCCACGATCCTGACTTGATAGTAGCCCGACCTCAAATCCAGCTTGGTGAACCACCTTGCACTCCCAAGTTGATCGAACAAGTTCGCAATGAGTGGGATGGGGTACTTGTTCTTGATGGTTAGCTTGTTCAAAGCCCGATAGTCTATGCACAGCCACAACGACCCATCATGCTTGTGCTGGAATAAAATTGGTGCACCATAGGGCACCTTCGATGGCGTGATGAAGCCAGCATCAACTAACTCTTTGAGCTACTTCCTCAACTCCTCTAACTCTGGTGGAGACATTTGGTAAGTGGCTCTAGCTAGTGGCTTGGCTTCGAACACCAGCTTGATCTTGTGGTCCACCTCCTTCTTAGGTGGTAGCTTGCTAGGCAACTTTGCAGGCATCACATCACTGAAGGTCTTCAGCACTTTTAGCACCTCCAAGGGTGACTCGATCTCCTTCTCCCTTGGGTCATCATATTTTAGGGCTGCCAAGAAGGTGTCTTCTTATCTACTTACCGCCTTGGCAAATTGGATGGCTGACAGCACCTGTGACCTAACTCCAGACCCTCTCTTCAATGGCACTAGGCTTTGGCACCGTGCATCTAAGATGTAAACACAATCGGCAAAAGGCACAAGGAGGGCGTTAATCTGAACAAGGAAATCCAACCCAATCACAAACTCATAGTCGTCAAGGGTTATTACCTCTATAGTCTCCTTACCTTTCCAATCTCCAAGCTGCAACACCACTCCCCGTGCTACTCTAATGGCTGGAACCTCCTTGGAGTTCACCGTTTTGATGGTACTAGTCCCTTTCTGCACCTTTAGTTTGAGCTTCAGGGCTCCATCACCTAAAATAAAAAGATGTGAGGCACCTGTGTCCACCAGTGCGCTCACCTTCTGACCCGTAACCATTAGATCCACAAACATCAAGCCCTTTGGCTTATGGCTCCCTTTACTCTAGATAGCATTGAGCACTAATGACCCAAGCTTTGCTACCCTTGACTCTGGCTCCTCGTTAGACTCCTTGTCTATAGCAGCCAGTTTGCCCTTCTACGAGTAATTACGTGCTATGTGGCTCCCTCCACATAAGTAGCATGCTAGTGGCTCTCGATCCCCTTTTGCTTTCCACTTACCTGCTGGTGGCTTCCTCTTGCCATCCTTGGTTGAACGGTCTCGGTCTCCATCCTTGGACTCCTGGTCATGGTTCTTCCTCTTAAACTGTTTCTTCCAGTCCCTATCGTCCCTGCCCTTACCCTTGGGCCTGGTAGACTCGAACTTGTTCAGAGGCTTGAACACTATCAAGGCCTCGACAGTAGTCATGGCTTTAGCCAAGTCATGAACTCATCTCCTTTGTAGCTCATGCTTCACGCATGGCTTCAGCCCATCCATGAAAACAAATAAGGCATCCTTCTTGCCTAGATCTGAGATCTATAGCATCAGTTCAGAAAATTTTTGGACATACTCCCTTATGTCCCCTTGCTGGCTCAGCCTGCGTAACTTTGCCCGTGCCTCATCATCGGCATACTCTGGGTAAAATTGTTCTCTGAACTCTTTTTGGAACTCTACCCAGGTTCCAATCTTGGCACTCCCATGCTTGACATCATCACACCTGTGCCTCCACCACAATAAGGCTACATGAAGGAGATACATAGCAGTGGTGCTTACCTTTATCGCCTCGTCTTGAATGCCCATGGCTTGGAAGTACTGTTCCATACCCCATAGGTAGTTGTCTACTTCCTTGGCTACCCTAGTCCCCTTGAACTCCTTAGGCTTGGGGATATCCAATCTGGACTTGGACACTCCAGCCAACATGCCATTCCTATGGCAGTCTTGCAAGCAATGAGCTCACTAGCAAGCTCTTCCATCCGCTGGCGCATGGCCTCCATGCCATCGCGCAAGGTCAGCACTTCAGCCTCCAAGGTCTGATTCTTTCGGGTGAACACATCCATGCCTTTGTTGAGAGCAGCTTCCAGCTCACTTTGGATCTCCTCCCACTTAGAGTCTAGCGATGCAATGTGAGTCTCTACCTCTTCAAGCTTCTCCCCCATGTTGCCTACGATCACCTCCACCTTGGCTAGCCTACCGTCCATGGTAGACCAGATATCTCTAGAACTGGCTTTCTTGGCTCTTCCATGCCCATGCTCCTAGGCCTCTGGTTGTTGGCTAGCAATGTCATTTTGGGATGCGATCACCTTAATCACGATCTAACCTACACAACACAAACACGTAGAATCAAACTTGCTCTGATACCAACTGTCACGAGCTCTGACCTTAAACTTAGAAACCATGCAGCCTTAGGCTTGGAATCTCCTCCTTTATGCCTAAGTCAGCCTAAAACACAAGCATACAGGCACTAGAACAATGGGAAGGGCTGATTACGCAAGTTAAAAAAAAACAGGATAAGAAGACAGAATTCTGGAAATGCTCTTGTATTCACTGAAACAGAAGTGTTTGATGGTATACAAATGAGGGTGGAGCAGCCCTCTATTTATAGTTGAGGCTCCTGCTACAACTTAATGGCATATCCCTAGAATAAAGGCTAAAATCGTGGGATTATACAGATTACAATCAATCAGGATGCTAACTCCTGATTTTTAGGGTCAACCAAATCGCCAGGATTCTCCAACTGATCCTGCATGCTTCCAGAAGCTTCCCTTGCCTGTCCAGCACCTTGGGCCCTTTTGGATGTGGTACGGGTAGCTATTATGCTAGGCCTTGGTCTCACAGGCTGGCCTACAAGTTGGGCGGGTGTTCTGAACTCGTTCGCTAGGCTTTACGCACAGATACCTGCCAGTACGCCTGGTCTGCGGGCCTTAACCTCTGGCTCACCTGCTGGTGTGCCTGATGTGCCTGGCACACCCGCCCAGGGCATGACACGAGCCCTCAACCGGTCAGAGAGGTAGAATACGCAAGCTAGGGATCGACCTGATCCTACCCTGCATGCTGTCGATCTTGCTGCTGGTCTTGCTGCCGCAACCCTCGGTCCGATCCGATCTTAGACTGGGAATGAACTCCGTATGCTTAGACTGGGGATGAACTCCATATGCCTAAGTCAACCCACGAAACGAGTGTACGGGCGCTGAGCCGACCGGAGAAGGCATATTGCACAAGACGAGGATTGGCCCGGTCCCCCTCTGCGTGCTGCCAGTCCCACTGCCACAACCCTCGGTCCGACTGGGGCTTGACATGGAATGAACTCCCTATGCCTAAGCCAACCCACGAAACGGGCAAGCGGGTGCTCAGTCGGTCGGAGAGGCAGAATGCACAAGCCAGGGATCGGTCCGGTCCCCCTTACGTGCTGTCGATCCTGTAGCCGTAACCCTCGGTCTGGTTCGATCTTAGGCTGTGAATGAACTTTGTATGCTTAAACTGGGGATGAACTCTGTATGCCTAAGTCAACCCACAAAACGAGTGTGCGGGCACTCAGCCGACCAGAGAGGCAGGATGCACAAGCCGAGGATCGAACGGGTGATAGGTGGGTTCAAGCACATCTTCATATTTCTACCATGCCAATGCCATTTTTATGGCTTTCAAATTCATACAATGGTCCCCTAAGCCTTCATGTGAAGTTTCGTGGCAAGACGACCCGTTTTCTATTTTTCATGATTTTTGGAACTCTTTGCGGTTTGGGATTTTTTCAAATTTTTTTAGAAAGCTTTTTGTCCCCAAATTTAGTAGAGGTGACCCTTGTATTTTTGTTGGCATGCACAAAAAAATTCAGCTAAAAAATCGAAGTGGAGAAGATTTTGTGATCGTTTGAAAAAAGTGTCCCCATTTCAGATACTTTAATGGCTACAGGCAGCAAACCTATAAAATCTCAAATGCTCTTTAAGGGGGTGTGAGTTCTCGAGGTTTGATGAGGGATAGGGGGCCAATATAAGGGCCAAGTACCAGCACCCATTGCACATCATGTGCGCACACCCCCTGGCCCCCCCAATCGTTAGAACCCCCAATGCCGTCGGTTAGGCTCTCCGCCGATGCTCCGCCGATGCTACAGGCGAAAATGCGACACCAGCACATGCCCAAGCCCAGCATGTGTACCATGGCTCAAAATCTTAGACTGGAATGAACTCTATATGCTTAGACATGGAATGAACTTCGTATGCCTAAGCCAAACCACGAAACGAGCGTGCGGGCGCTCAGTCGGCCGGAGAGGCAAAATGTGCAAGCTGAGGATTGGCCTGGTCCCCCCTTGCGTGCTGTCGATCCTGCTACCATAACCCTCGGTTCGATCCGATCTTAGACTGGGAATGAAATCCATATGCATAAGTCAACCCAAGAAATGAGCGTGTGGGCGCAGAGTCGATCGAAGAGGCATAAGACGCAAGCCGAGGATCGGCCCGGTCCCCCTCTGCGTGCTGGCGGTCCCACTGCCACAACCCTCGGTCTGGTTGGGGCTTAGACATGGAATGAACTCCCTATGCCTAAGCCAATCCATGAAACGGGCGTGCGGGCACTCAGTCGATCGAAGAGGCAGAATGCGCAAGCCGGGGATCGACCCGATCCCCACTGTGTGCTGTCGATCCTGCTACCGTAACCCTCAGTTCAGTCCGATCTTAGACTGGGAATGAACTCCGTATGCCTAAGTCAACCCATGAAACGAGCGTTCGGGCACTGTGCTCGCCGTAGAGGCATAATGCGCAAGTCGGGGATCGGCCTAGTCCCCCTCTGTGTGTTGCCGATCCCGCTGCCACAACGCTCGGTCCGACTGGGGCTTAGACATGGAATGAACTCCCTATGCCTAAGCCAACCCACGAAACAGGCATGTGGGCGCTCAACCAGCCGGAGAGGCAGAATGTGCAAGCCGGGGATCGATCTGGTCCCCCCTGCGTGCTGTAGATCCTGGTGCCGTAACCCTCGGTCTGATCTGATCTTAGACTGGTAATGAACTCTGTATACTTAGACTAAAGATGAGCTCCGCATGCCGAAGTCAACCCACGAAATGAGCGTGCGGACACTCAGCCAACCAGAGAAGCAAGATACGCAAGCCGAGGATCGAACGGGTGGTAGGTGGGTTCAAGCACATCTTCATATTTCTGCCATGCCAATGCCATTTTTATGGCTTGTAAATTCATACAATGGTCCCCTAAGCCTTCATGTGAAGTTTCGTGGCAAGATGTCCCGTTTTCTATTTTTCACGATTTTTGAAACTTTTTGCGGTTTGGGATTTTTTAAAATTTTTTTAGAAAGAGTTTTGTCCCCAAATTGGGTAGAAATGATCCTTGTCTTTTTGTTGGCATGCACAAAAAAATTTAGCAAAAAATTTGAAGCGGAGAAGATTTTGTGACATTTGAAAAAAGTGTCCCCATTTCAGACACTTTAATGGCTACTGGCAGCAAACCTATAAAATCTCAAATGCTCTTTAAGGGGGTGTGAGTTCTCGAGGTTTGATGAGGGATAGGGGGCCAATATAAGGGCCAAGTACCAGCACCCATCGCACATCATGTGCGCACACCCCCCCGACGCCCCCAATAGTCAGAACCCCTAATGCCACCGGTTAAACTCTCCAGTGATGCTCCGACGGTGCTCCGATGATGGTACCCCAAGCAAAAAACATGCGGCACCAGCACATGCCCGAGGCCAGCAATTGCACCATGGCTCAAACTCTTAGACTGGGAATGAACTTCATATGCTTAGACATGGAATGAACTCTGAATGCCTAAGCTAACCCAAGGAACGAGCGTACGAGAGCTCAGCCGGCTGGAGAGGTAGAATGCACAAGCCGGGGACCAGCCCGATCCCCCTTTATGTGCTGTCGGTCCCGCTACCACAGCCCTCAGTCCGGCTGGGGCTTAGACATGGAATGAACTCCCTATGCCTAAGCCATCCCACGAAACAAGTGTGCAGGCATTCAGTCGGCCGGAGAGGCATAATGCGCAAGCCGAGGATTAGCCCGATCCCCCTTGCGTGCTACCGATCCTGCTGCCGTAACCCTCGATCTGATCCAATCTTAGACTGGGAATGAACTCCATATGCTTAGACTGGGGATGAACTCCGTATGCCTAAGTCAACCCACGAAACGAGTGTGCGGGCGCTCAGCCGGTTGGAGAGGCCAACCAGAGAGGCAGAATGCGCTAGCTGGGGATCGGTCTGATCCCCCCTACGTGCTGTCGATCCTGCTACCGCAACCCTTAGTTCGGTCCGATCTTAGACTGAGAATGAGCTCCGTATGCCTAAGTCAACCCATGAAATGAGTGTTCGGGTGCTAAGCCGGTCGGAGATGCATAATGCGCAAGCTGGGGATCGGCCCGATCCCCCTCTGCGTGCTATCAGTTCCACTACCTCAACCCTCATTTCGGCTGGGGCTTAGACATGGAATGAACTCCTTATTCCTAAGCCAACCCATGAAACAGGCATGCGGGCGCTCAGCCGGCCAGAGAGGTAGAATGCGCAAGCTGGGGACCGGCCCAGTCCCCCCCTACGTGTTGTCGATCCTACTACCGCAACCCTCGGTCTGGTCCGATCTTAGATTGGGAATGAACTTCGTATGCCTAACTCAACCCATAAAATGAACGTACGGGTGCTCAGCCGATCGGAGAGGCAGAATGCGCAAGTCGGGGACCAGCCTGGTCTCCCATTGGGTGCTGTCGATCCTACTGCCGTAACCCTCGATCCGATCTGATCTTAGACTGGAAATGAACTTCGTATGCCTAAATCAACCCACGAAATGAGCGTTCGGGCACTGAGCCGATTGGAGAGGCATAATGCGCAAGCCGGGGATCAACCCGGTCCCCCTCTACATGCTGTCGGTGCCACTGCCACAACCCTCAGTTTGGCTGGGGCTTAGACGTGGAATGAACTCTATATGCCTAAGCCAACCCATGAAATGAGTGTGCGGGTGCTCAGCCGGCCGAAGAGGAAGAATACGCAAGCCGAGGATCAGCTTGGTCCCCCCCTGCATGCTGCCATTCCTGCTGCTGGTCCTACTGCCGCAACCCTCGTTCTGACTGGGGCTTAGACATGGAATGAACTCCGTATGCCTAAGCGAACCCATGAAACGAGTGTGCGGGCACTCAACCGGCCGAAGAGGCAGAATGCGCAAGTCGGGGATTACCCCGGCCCCCCTTTGTGCGTTGCCGATCCTGCTGCCACAACCTTCGATCCTGCTGGGGCTTAGACATGGAATGAACTCCCTATGCCTAAGCCAACCCACGAAATGGGCGTGCGGGCGCTCAGCCGACAGGAGAGGGAGAATGCGTAAGTCGGGGACCGGCCCGGTCCCCCCTTGCGTACTATCGATCCTGCTGCCACAACCCTCTATCCGGTCTGATCTTAGACTGGGAATGAACTCCGTATGCCTAAGTCAACCCACGAAACGAGCGTGCGGGTGCTGAGCCAGCTGAAGAGGCATAATGCGCAAGCCGGGGATTGGCCCAATCCCCCTCAACGTGCTACAGGTCCCGCTGCCACAACCCTCAGTTCGGTTGGGGCATAGACATGGAATGAACTCCCTATGCCTAAGCCAAAAGATGAAACGGGCGTGTGGGCACTCAGTCGACCGAAGAGGCAGAATGCGCAAGCCGGGGATCGACACGGTCCCCCCTGTGTGCTGCCAATCCTGCTGCCACATCCCTCGGTCCTATTGGTTCTTAGACTGGGAATGAACTCCGTATGCTTAGATTGGGGATGAACTCTGTATGCCTAAGTCAAACAGTGAAACGAGCGTGGGGGTGCTCAGTCGACCAGAGAGGCCGGTTGGAAAGGCAAAATATGCAAAATGCACTGTCGATCCTGCTACTGGTCCTGCTGCCACAACCCTTGGTCCAGTCCGATCTTAGACTGGGAATGAACTTCGTATGCCTAAGTCAACCAATGGAATGAGCGTGCAGGCGCTGAGCTGGTCGGAGAGGCATAAAGCACAAGCTGGGGATCGACCCGATCCCCCTCTACATGCTGCCAGTCCCACTGCCACAACCCTCGATCTGACTGGGGCTTAGACATGGAATGAACTCTCTATGCCTAAGCCAACCCATGAAACGGGCGTACGGGCGCTCAACCTGTCGGAGAGGTAGAATGTGCAAGCTGGGGATCGGCCCGATCCTCCATGCGTGCTGTCGATCTTGCTACCGCAACCCTCGATCCAGTCTGATCTTAGATTCAGAATGAACTTCGTATGCTTAGACTGGGATGAACTCTATATGCCTAAGTTAACCCACGATACGAGCGTGCGGACGCTCAGTCGGCCAGAGAGGTAGGATGCGCAAATCGAGGATCGAACGGGTGGTAGGTGGGTTCAAGCACATCTATATATTTCTACCGTGCCAATGCCATTTTTTATTTTTCATACAATGGTCCCCTACGCCTTCATGTGAAGTTTCTTGGCAAGATGACCCGTTTTCTATTTTTCACGATTTTAAAAACTTTTTATGGTTCAGGATTTTTTAAAATTTCTTTAGAAAGAGTTTTGTCCCCAAATTTGGTAGAGATGATCCTTGTATTTATGTTCGCATGCACAAAAAAATTCAGCTAAAAACTCGATGTGGAGAAGATTTTGTGTATGTTTGAAAAAAGTATCCCCATTTCAGACACTTTAATGGCTACTAGCAGCAAATCTATAAAATCTCAAATGCTCTTTAAGGGGGTGTCAGTTCTTGAGGTTTGATGAGGGATAGGGGGCCAATATAAGGGCCAAGTACCAGCACCCTTCGCACATCATGTGCGCACACCCCCCGGCCCCCCAATCGTCGGAACCCCCAATGCCGCCGTTAGGCTCTCCGATGATGCTCCGGCGATGCTCCGATGATGGTGACCCGAGCAAAAAAAATGTAGCACCAGCACATGCCCGAGCCTAGCATGTGCACCGTGGCTCAAACTCTTAGACTGGGAATGAACTCCGTATGCTTAGACATGCAATGAACTCCATATGCCTAAGCCAACCCATGAAACGAGCGTGCAGGCACTGAGCCGGCCGGAGAGGCATAATGCACAAGCTGGGGATCGACCCGATCCCCCTCTATGTGCTGCCAGTCCCACTACCACAACCCTCGGTCCAGCTAGGGCTTAGACATGGAATGAACTCCCTATGCCAAAGCCAACCCATGAAACGGGCGTGCGGGCACTCAGCCGGCCGGAGAGGTAGAATGCGCAAGTTGGGGATCAGCCCGATCCTCCATGCGTGCTGTCGATCCTGCTGCCACAACCCTCAGTTCAGTCTGATCTTAGATTCAGAATGAACTTCGCATACTTAAACTGGGATGAACTCTGTATGCCTAAGTTAACCTACGATACGAGCGTGCGGATGCTTAGTCGACCAGAGAGGTAGGATGCGCAAGCCGAGGATCGAACGGGTGGTAGGTGGGTTCAAGCACATCTATATATTTCTACCGTGCCAATGCCATTTTTATTTTTCATACAATGGTCCCCTACGCCTTCATGTGAAGTTTCTTGGCAAGATGACCCGTTTTCTATTTTTCACGATTTTCAAAACTTTTTATGGTTTGGGATTTTTTAAAATTTTTTTAGAAAGAGTTTTGTCCCCAAATTTGGTAGAGATGATCCTTGTATTTTTGTTGGCATGCATAAAAAAATTCAGCTAAAAAATCGAAGTGGAGAAGATTTTGTGTATGTTTGAAAAAAGTATCCCCATTTCAGACACTTTAATGGCTACTAGCAGCAAATCTATAAAATCTCAAATGCTCTTTAAGGGGGTGTTAGTTCTCGAGGTTTGATGAGGGATAGGGGGCCAATATAAGGGCCAAGTACCAGCACCCTTCGCACATCATGTGCGCACACACCCCGGCCCCCCAATCGTCGGAACCCCCAATGCCGCCGTTAGGCTCTCCGACGATGCTCCGACGATGGTGACCCGGGCAAAAAAAATGCAGCACCAGCACATGCCCGAGCCCAGCATGTGCACCGTGTCTCAAACTCTTAGACTGGGAATGAACTCCATGTGCTTAGACGTGGAATGAACTCCGTATGCCTAAGCCAACCCATGAAACGAGTGTGCGAGCGCTCAGTTGGTCGGAGAGGCAGAATGCGCAAGCCGGGGATCAGCACGGTCCCCCTCTGTGTGCTGTCAGTCCTACTACCACAACCCTCTGTCTGGTTGGGGCTTAGACATGGAATGAACTCCCTATGCCTAAGCCAACCCATGAAACGGGCGTGCGGGCACTTAGCCGGCCGAAAAGGCAGAATACGTAAGTCGAAGATCGGCCCGGTCCCCCTTGCGTGCTACCGATCCTGCTACCTCAACCCTCGGTTTGGTTTGATCTTAGACTAAGAATGAACTCCGTATGCTTAGACAGGGGATGAACTACGTATGCCTAAGTCAACCCACGAAACGAGCGTACGGACGTTCAGCCGACCGGAGAGGCCTGTCGGAGAGGTAGAATGTGCAAGTCGGGGATCGGCCCGATCCTCCTCTGCATGCTGCCTATCTTGCTGTTGGTCCTACTGCCACAACCCTCGGTCCGGTCCGATCTTAGATTGGGAATGAACTCCGTATGCCTAAGCCAACCCATGAAACGAGCGTGTGGGTGCTCAGCCGGCTGGAGAGGTAGAATGTGCAAGCCAGGGACCGACCCAGTCCCCTCTACGTGCTGTCGATCCTGCTACTGCAACCCTCGGTCCAGTCTGATCTTAGACTGGGTATGAACTTCGTATGCCTAAGTCAACCAACGAAACAAGCGTGTGGGCGTTGAGCCGTTCGGAGAGGTATAATGCACAGGTCGGGGATCAACCCGATCCCCCTCTACGTGCTGCTGATCCCGCTGCCACAACCCTCGGTCCGGCTGGGGTTTAGACATGGAATGAACTCCCTATGCCTAAGCCAACCCACGAAATGGGCGTGCGGGTGCTCAGTTGGTCGGAGAGGCAGAATGCGCAAGCCGGGGATTGGCCCGGTCCCCCATGCGTTCTGCCGATCCTGCTGCCGCAAGCCTCAGTTCGATCCGATCTTAGACTGGGAATGAACTCCATATGCTTAGACTGGGGATGAACTTCGTATGCCTAAGTCAACCCACGAAACGAGCATGCGAACGCTCAGCCGACCAGAGAGGCAGGATGCGCAAGCTGGGGATCGAACGGGTGGTAGGTGGGTTCAACCACATCTTCATATTTCTACCATGCCAATGCCATTTTTATGGCTTGTAAATTCATACAATGGTCCCCTACGCCTTCATGTGAAGTTTCGTGGCAAGACGAACCGTTTTCTATTGTTCACGATTTTCAAAACTTTTTACGATTCGAGATTTTTAAAAAATTTTTTAGAAAGAGTTTTGTCCCTAAATTTGGTAGAGATGATCCTTGTATTTTTGTTGGCATGCACAAAACAATTCAGCTAAAAGCTCGAAGTGGAGAAGATTTTGTGACCGTTTGAAAAAAGTGTCCCCATTTCAGACACCTTAGTGGCTATGGCAGCAAACCTATAAAATCTCAAATGCTTTTTAAGTAGGTGTTAGTTCTCGAGGTTTGATGAGGGATAGGGGGCCAATATAAGGGCCAAGTACCAGCACCCATCACACATCATGTGCGCACACCCCCCCAGCCCCCTAATCGCCGAAACCCCCAATGCCACCGGTTAGGCTCTCTGATGATGCTCCCGCGATGCTGTCCCGAGCAAAAAAAATGCGACACCAACACATGCCCGAGCCCAGGATGTGCACTGTGGCTCAAACTCTTAGACTGGAAATGAACTCCGTATGCTTAGACATGGAATGAAATCCATATGCCTAAGCCAACCCATGTAATGAGCGTGCGGGCGCTCAGCTGACTGGAGAAGCAGAAAGCGTAAGCCGAGAATGGGCTTGGTCCCCTTCTGCGTGCTGCCGATCCCGCTACCACAACCCTCGGTCTAGCTGGGGCTTAGACATGGAATGAACTCCCTATGCCTAAGCCAACCCACGAAACGGGTGTGTGGGTGCTCAGTCGATTGGAGAGGTAGAATGCGCAAGTCGGGGATCAGCCCGATCCCCCTTGCGTGCTGTCGATCCTGTAGCCACAACCCTTGGTCCGGTTCGATCTTAGACTGGGAATGAACCCTGTATGCTTAGATCAGGGATGAATTCCGTATGCCTAACTCAACCCACAAAACGAGCTTGCGGGCGTTTAGTAGGCCGGAGAGGCCGACCGGAGAGGCAAAATGCTAAGCTGGGGATCAGCCCGGCCCCCTTGGGTGCTATCGATCCCGCTGCCGGTCTTGCTACCACAACCTTCGGTGCGGCTGGGGCTTAGACATGGAATGAACTCCGTATGCCTAAGATAACCTAAAAAATGAGCGTACGGGCGCTCAGCCAACCGGAGAGGTAGAATGCGCAAGCCGATGATCAGACCAGTCCCCCCTACGTGCTGTTGATCTTGTTGTTGGTCCTGCTGCCACAACCCTTGGTTCAGTCTGATCTTAGACTGGGAATGAACTCCGTATGCTCAGACATGGAATGAACTCTGTATGCCTAAGCCAACCCTTGAAACGAGCGTGCATGCGCTAAACCTGTCGGAGAGGCAGAATGCGCAAGCTGGGGATCGACCCGATCCCCCTTGCCTGCTGTCGATTCTGCTACCACAACGCTCAGTCCGGTTCGATCTTAGACCGGGAATGAACTCCGCTTGTCTAAGTCAACCCACGAAACGAGCGTTCAGGCACTAAGCCGACCGAAGAGGCTTAATGAACAAGCCGGGGATCGACCCGATCCCCCTCTGCATGCTGTCAGTCCCACTGCCACAACCCTCGATCCAGCTGGGGCTTAGACATGGAATAAACTCCCCATGCCTAAGCCAACCCACAAAACGGGCATGCTGGCGCTCAGCCAATCGGAGAGGCAGAATGCACAAGCTGGGGAACGGCACGGTCCCCCCTGCATACTACCAATCCTGCTACCGTAACCCTTGGTCCAGTCCGATCTTAGACTGGGAATGAACTCTGTATGGTTAGACTGGGGATGAAATCCGTATGCCTAAGTCAACCCATTAAACGAGCATATGGGCGCTCAACTTGTCGGAGAGGCTAGCTAGAAAGGCATAATGCGTAAGCCAGGGATCAGCCCGATCCCCCTCTACGTGCTGTCGATCACGCTACTAGTCCTGCTGCCATAACCCTCGGACCGACTGGGGTCTAGACATGGAATGAACTCCGTACGCCTAAACTAACCCACGAAATGAATGTGCGGGCACTCAGCCGGCTGGAGCAAGCCGAGGACTAGCCCCACCCCCTCTGCGTGCTACCGGTCCCGCTGCCATAACCCTCGATCTAACTGAGGCTTCGACATGGAATGAACTCCCTATGCCTAAGCCAACCCACGAAACGGGCGTGCGGGCGCTCAGCCGACCGAAGAGGCTCGGTCCCCCCTACGTGCTACCGATCCTGCTACCGTAACCCTCGGTCCGGTCTGATCTTTGACTGGGAATGAACTTTGTATGCTTAGACATGGAATGAACTTTGTATGCCTAAGCCAACCCATGAAATGAGCGTGCGGGTGCTCAGCCTGCTGGAGAGGCAGAATGCGCAAGCCGGGGACCGACCTGATCCTCCCTACGTGCTGTCGATCCTGGTGCCGTAACCTTCGGTTCGATCTGATCTTAGACTGGGAATGAACTCCGTATGCCTAAGTCAACCTATGAAATGAGTGTTCGGGTGTTAAGCTGGAGGGAGAGGCATAATGCACAAGCCGGGGATCGGTTTGGTCCCCCTCTACGTGCTGTCGATCTCGATGCCACAACCCTCGGTCCGACTGGGGTTTAGACATGGAATAAACTCCCTATGCCTAAGCCAACCCATGAAACGGGCGTGCGGGCACTCAACTGGCCGAAGAGGTAAAATGCGCAAGCCAGGGATAGGCCCAGTCCCCCCTGCATGCTGTCGATCTTGCTACCGCAACCCTCAGTCTGGTCCGATCTTATACTGGGAATGAACTTTGTATGCTTAGACATGGAATGAACTTCGTATGCCTAAGCCAACCTACGAAATGAATGGGTGGGTGCTCAGCCGGCTGGAGAGGCAGAATGCGCAAGTCGGGGATCGGCTCGGTCCCCCCTACGTGCTGCTGATCTTGCTACTGGTCCTACTACCACAACCCTCGATCTGGTCTGATCTTAGATTGGGAATGAACTCCGTATGCTTAGACATGGAATGAACTCCGTATGCCTAAGCCAACCCATGAAACGAGCGTGCGGGTGCTCAGTCAATCAGAGAGGCATAATGCATAAGTCAGGGATCGACTCAGTCCCCCTCTATGTGCTGCCGATCCCGCTGCCACAACCCTCAATCCAACTGGGGCTTAGACATGGAATAAACTCCCTATGCCTAAGCCAACCCACAAAATGGGCGTGCGGTCGCTCAGCCAACCGAAGAGGCAGAATGCGCAAGCCAGGGAATGACACGGTCCCCCTTGTGTACTACCGATCTTACTGCCGTTACCCTCGATCCGATCTGATCTTAGACTGGGAATGAACTCTGTATGCCTAAGTCAACCCATGAAACAAGCGTATGGGCGCTCAGCCTACAGGAGAGGCCGACCAGAGACTAGGAATGAACTCCGCGTGCTGTCGATCCTGCTACCGCAACCCTCGATCCATCCCATCTTAGACTAGGAATGAACTCCACTTGCCTAAGTCAAGCCACAAAACGAACGTGCGGGCGCTGAGACGGTCGAAGTGGCATAATGCGCAAGCCGAGGATCGACCCGATCCCCCTCTACGTGCTATCGGTCCCGCTGCCACAACCCTCAGTCTGGCTGGGGCTTAGACATGGAATGAACTCCCTATGCCTAAGCCAACCCATGAAATGGGCGTGCGGGCACTCAGTCAGCCGGAAAGGTAAAATGCGTAAGCTGGGGATCGACCTGGTTGCCCCTGCGTGCTATCGATCCTGCTGCCGCAACCCTCAGTCTGGTCTGATCTTAGATTGGGAATGAACTTTGTATGCTTAGACTAGGGATTAACTCTGTATGCCTAAGTCAAGCCACAAAACGAGCGTGCAGATGCTCAACTGACAAGAGAGGCAAGATGCGCAAGCCGGGGATCAAACGAGTGGTTGGTGGGTTCAAGCACATCTTAATATTTTTGCCATGCCAATGCCATTTTTATTGCTTGTAAATTCATAAAATGGTCCCCTACACCTTCATGTGAAGTTTCATGGCAAGACGACCCGTTTTCTATTTTTCATGATTTTCAAAACTTTTTACGGTTCGGGATTTTTTAAAATTTTTTTAGAAAGAGTTTTGCCCCAAAATTTGGTAGAGGTGATCCTTTTATTTTTTTTGGTGTGCATAAAAAATTCAGCTAAAAAACTCGAAGTGGAGAAGATTTTGTGACCGTTCGAAAAAAGTGTCCCTATTTTAGATACTTTAATGGCTACTGGCAGCAAACCTATAAAATCTCAAATGCTCTTTAAAGGGGTGTGAGTTCTCAAGGTTTGATGAGGGATAGGGGGCCAATATAAGGGCCAACTACCAGCACCCATCGCATATCATGTGCGCACACCCCCACGGCCCCCGAATCACCAAAACCCCTAATGCCGCTGGTTAGGCTCTCCGGCGATGCTCCGATGATGCTACGATGATGGTGCCCCGGGCAAAGAAAATATAGCACCAGCACATGCCCAAGCCCAGCATGTGCACCGTGGCTCAAACTCTTAGACTGGGAATAAACTCTGTATGCGTAGACATGGAATGAACTCCGTATGCCTAAGCCAACCCACGAAGCGAGCGTGCGGGTGCTCAGCCGACCGGAGAGGCAGAATGCGCAAGCTGGGGATTGGCCCGATCCCGCTCTGCATGCTGCCAGTTTCGCTACCACAACCCTCAGTTCGGCTGGGGCTTAGACATGGAATGAACTCCTTATGTCGAAGCCAACCCATGAAACGGGCGTGCGGACGCTCAGCCGATCGGAGAGGCAGAATGCGTAAGCCAGGGACCGGCCTGGTCCCCCCTACGTGCTGTCAATCTTGCTGCCACAACCCTCAGACCAGTCCAATCTTAGACTAGGAATGAACTTTGTCTGCTTAGACTGGGGATGAACTCCGTATGCCTAAGTCAACCCATGAAACGAGAGTACGTGCGCTCAGCCAGTCAGAGATGCCAGCCAGAGAGGCAGAATGCACAAGCTAGGGATCGACCCAGTCCCCGCTGCGTGCTACTGATCCTGCTACTGGTCCTGTTGCCACAACCCTCAGTTCGGTCTGATCTTATACTAGGAATGAACTCCGTATGCTTAGACATGGAATGAACTCCATATGCCTAAGCCAACCCATAAAATGAGCTTGCGGGTGCTCAACCGGGCAAAGAGGTAGAATGCATAAGTTGGGGACCAGCCCGGTCCCTCCCTACGTCCTATCGATCCTGTTGTCGCAACCCTCGGTTCAATCCAATCTTAGACTGGGAATGAACTTCGTATGCGTAAGTCAACCCATGAAACAAGCGTTTGGGCGTTGAGCCAACCGGAGAGGCATAATGAGCAAGCCAGGGATCAGCCCGATCCCCCTCTGCGAGCTACCGATCCCGCTGCCACAACCCTCGGACCGGCTGGGGCTTAGACATGGAATGAACTACCTATGCCTAACCCAACCCACGAAACAAGCGTACGGGCGTTCAACCGATCGGAGAGGTAGAATGCGTATACCGAGGATCAGCTCGGTCCCCTTCTGCATGTGTCGATCCCGCTGCCACAACCTTCAGTCCGACTGGGGCTTAGACATGGAATGAACTCCCTATGCCTAAGCCCAAGCCAACCCATGCAACGGACGTGTGGGCACTCAATCGATCAGAGATGTAGAATGTGTAAGCTGGGGATCTGCCTGATCCCCCCTGCGTGCTGCCGATCTTGCTATAGCAACCCTCGGTTTAGTTCAATCTTAGATTGGGAATGAACTCCGTATGCTTAGACTGGGGATGAACTCCGTATGCCTAAGTCAACCGATGAAACGAGGGTGTGGGTGCCCAGCATGCTGGAGAGTCCGGTCGGAGAGGCAGAATGCGCAAGCTAGGGATCAGCCTGGTCCCCCCCAATATGCTGTCGATCCTGCTGCAGGTCCTATTGTCACAACCTTTGATCGAGTCTGATCTTAGATTGGGAATCAACTCCGTATGCGTAGACATGGAATGAACTCCGTATGCCTAAGCCAACCCATAAAACGATCGTGCGGGCGCTCAGTCGATCAGAGAGGCAGAATGCGTAAGTCAGGGACCAGCCCAGTCCCACCCATCGTGCTATCGATCCTGTTGTTGCAACCCTCGGTTCGGTCTGATCTTAGACTGGGAATGAACTCCATATGCCTAAGCCAACCCACGAAGCGAGGGTGCGGGTGCTCAGCCGGCCGAAGAGGTAGAATGCGTAAGCCGGGGATCGACCCAGTCCCCCTCTGCGTGCTGTCGATCCCGTTGCCACAACTTTCAGTTAGACTGGGGCTTAGACATGGAATGAACTCCCTATGCCTAAGCCAACCCATAAAACGAGCGTGCGGGCGCTCAGCCGACCGGAAAGGCAGAATGCGTATGCCAGGGATCGTCTCGGTCCCCCCTGCGTGCTATCGATCCTGCTATCGTAACCCTTAGTCCGATTTGATCTTAGACTGGGAATGAACTCCGTATGCTTAGACAAGGGATGAACTCCGTATGCCTAAGTCAACCCACGAAACGAGCGTGCGAGCACTCAGCCGACTAGAGAGGCTAGTCAGAGAGGCATAATGCACAAGCCAAGGATCAGCCCGGTCCCCCTCTGTATGCTGCTGATCCCGCTACCGATCCTGCTGCCACAACCCTCAGTTCGATTGTGGCTTAGACATGGAATGAACTTTGTATGCCTAAGCCAACCCATGAAATGAGCGTACGGCACTCAGCCAGTCGTATAGGTAGAATGCACAAGCCGGGGATCGGCCCGATCCCAACCTGCGTGCTACCGATCCTGCTGCTGGTCCTACTATTACAACCTTTGATCCGGTTTGATCTTAGACTGGGAATGAACTCCATATGCTTAGACATGGAATGAACTCTGTATGCCTAAGCCAACCCATGAAACGAACGTGCGGGCGCTCAGCCGGTCGTAGAGGCAAAATGCACAAGTCACGGACCGACTCGATCCTCCTTGCATGCTGTCGATCCTACTACCGAAACCCTCAGTTCGGTCTGATCTTAGACTGGGAATGAACTCCGTATGCCAAAGTCAACCCATGAAACGAGCATTCATGAGCTGAGCCGACCGCAGATGCATAATGCACAAGTCGAGGAATGGCCCGATCCTTTTTTTCATGCTACCGGTCTCGCTGCCACCACCTCAGTCTGGCTGGGGCTTAGACATGGAATGAATTCCTTATGCCTAAGCCAACCCAAGAAATGGGCGTGCGGGTGCTCAGTCGACCGGAGAGGTAGAATGCATAAGCCGAGGATCCGCCTGGTCCTCCCTGTGTGCTACTGATCCTTCTGCCGTAACCCTCGGTCAGGTCTGATATTAGACTGGGAATGAACTCTGTATGGTTAGACTAGAGATGAACTCCGCATGCCTAAGTCAAGCCACGAAATGAGCATGCGGACGCTCAGTCGACCAGAGAGGCAGGATGCACATGTCGAGGATCGAACGAGTGGTAGGTGGGTTCAAGCACATCTTCATATTTCTGCTATGCCAATGCCATTTTTATGGCTTTTAAATTCTTACAATGGTCCCCTACGCCTTCATGTGAAGTTTCATGGCAAGACAATCCGTTTTCTATTTTTCACGATTTTTGAAACTTTTTGCGGTTCGGGATTTTTTAAAATTTTTTTAGAAAGAGTTTTGTCTCCAAATTTGGTGGAGGTGATCCTTGTATTTTTTTTGCATGCATAAAAAATTTCAGCTAAAAACTCGAAGTGGAGAAGATTTTGTGACCATTTGAAAAAAGTGTCCCCATTTTAGACACTTTAATGGCTACTGGCAGCAAACCTATAAAATCTCACATCCGCTTCAAGGGGGTGTGAGTTCTTGAGGTTTGATGAGGGATAGGGGGCCAATATAAGGGCCAAGTACCAGCACCCATCGCACATCATGTGCGCACACCCCCCAACCCCCCCAATCATCGAAACCCGTAATGCCGCTGGTTAGGCTCTTCGACGATGCTCCGACGATGGTGCCCCAGGTGAAAAAAATGTGGCACCAGCACATGCCAGAGCTCAGCATGTGCACCGTGGCTCAAACTCTTAGACTGGGAATGAACTTCGTATGCTTCGACATGGAATGAACTCCGTATGCCTAAGCCAACCCACGAAACGAGCGTGCGGGCGCTCAGCCGACCGGAGAGGTAAAATGCGCAAGCAGAGATCGGCCTGGTCCTCCTCAGCATGCTATCGATCCCACTACCACAACCCTCGATCCGACTGGGGCTTAGACATGGAATGAACTCCCTATGCCTAAGCCAACCCATCAAACGGGCGTGCGGGCGCTTAGTTGGCCGGAGAGGCAGAATGCGCAAGCCAGGGATTAGCCCCGTCCCCCCTGCGTCCTGTCGATCTTGTTGCCCCAACCTTCGGTCCGGTTCAATCTTAGACTGGGAATGAACTCCGTATGCTTAGACAGGGGATGAACTCCGTATGCCTAAGTCAACCCACGAAACGAGAGTACGGGCGCTCAGCCGGTCGGAGAGGCAGAATGTGCAAGCTAAGGATCGGCCTGATCAACCCCTGCATGCTACCGATCCTATTGTCGCAACCCTCAGTCTGGTTTGATCTTAGATTCAGAATGATCTCTGTATGCTTATACATGGAATGAACTCCGTATGCCTAAGCCAACCCTCGAAACGAGCGTGCGGGCACTCAGTCGGCCGATGAGGCAAAATGCCCAAGTCGAGGACCGACCCAGTCCCCCCTCGCGTGCTGTCAATCCTGCTGCCACAACCCTTGGTTCGATCTGATCTTAGGCTGGGAACGAACTCCGTATGCCTAAGTAAACCCATGAGACGCACGGTCGAGCACTGAGTCGATCCGAGAGGCATAATGCGCAAGTCGAGGATCGACTCGATCTGCCTCTGCGTGCTGTCAGTCTCACTACCACAACCCTCGGTCTGGCTGGGGCTTAGACATGGAATGAACTCCCTATGCCTAAGCCAACCCATGAAATGGTGTGCGAGCACTCAGCCGGTCGGAGAAGCAGAATGCGGAAGCTGAGGATTAGCCCGGTCCCCCCTGCGTGCTTTCGATCTTGCTGCCGCAACCCTTGGCCCGGTCTGATGTTAGACTAGGAATGAACACTGTATGCTTAGACTGGGGATGAACTCCACATGCCTAAGTCAACCCATGAAACGAGTGTGCAGACGCTCAGCCGACTAGAGAGGCAGGATGCGTAAGCTGGGGATCGAATGGGTGGTAGGTGGGTTCAAATACATCTTCATATTTCTACCATGCCAATGCCATTTTTATGGCTTGTAAATTCATACAATGGTCCCCTACGTCTTCATGTGAAGTTTCATGGCAAGATGACCCGTTTTCCATTTTTCATGATTTTTGAAACTTTTTGAGGTTTGAGATTTTTAAAATTTTTTTAGAAAGAGTTTTGTCCCCAAATTTGGTAGAGGTGATCCTTGTATTTTTGTTGGCATGCACAAAAAAATTCAGCTAAAAACTCAAAATGGAGAAGATTTTGTGACCGTTTGAAAAAAGTGTCCCCATTTCAGACACTTTAATGGCTACTGGCAGCAAACCTATAAAATCTCAAATGCTCTTTAAAGGGGTGTGAGTTCTCAAGGTTTGATGAGGGATAGGGGGCCAATATAAGGGCCAAGTACCTGCACCCATCGCACATCATGTGCGCACACCCCCGGGCCCCTCCAATCGCTAGAACCCCCAATGCCGTCGGTTAGGCTCTTCGGTGAAGCTCCGACGATGGTGCCCCGGGCGAAAAAAATGTGACACCAACACACGCCTGAGCCTAGCATGTGCACTGTGGCTCAAACTCTTAGACTGGAATGAACTCCGTATGCTTAGACTAGGGATGAACTCTATATGCCTAAGTCAACCCACGAAACGAGCGTGCGGGTGCTCAGTCGGCTAGAAAGGCCAATTGGAGAGGCAGAATGCGCAAGCCGAGGATCAGCACGATCTCCCCCTACGTGCTACCGATCCTACTGCTGGTCCTGCTACCGTAACCCTTGGTCTGATCCGATCTTAGACTGGGAATGAACTCCGTATGCTTAGACATGGAATGAACTCTGTATGCCTAAGCCAACCCACGAAACGAGTGTGCGGGTGCTTAGCCGGTTGGAGAGGCAGAATGCGCAAGCTGGGGATCGGCTCGATCCCCCCTACATGCTGTCGATCCTGCTGCCACAACCTTCGGTCTGGTCTGATCTTGGACTAGGAATGAACTCTGTATGCCTAAGTCAACCAATGAAACGAGCGTTCGGGCGTTGAGCCGACCAGAGAGGCATAATGCGCAAACCGGGGACCAGCTCGATCCCCCTCTACGTGCTTCCAGTCCCACTGCCACAACCCTTTGTCTGGTTGGGGCTTAGACATGGAATGAACTCCCTATGCCTAAGCGAACCCATGAAATGGGAGTGCGGGCGCTCAATTGGTCGGAGAGGTAGAATGCGCAAGCCAGGGATCGGCCCAGTCTCCCCTGCGTGCTACCGATCTTACTGTCGCAACCCTCGGTCTGGTCTGATCTTAGACTAGGAATGAACTCTGTATACTGGGAATGAACTCTGTATGCTTAGACTGGAGATAAACTCCGTATGCCTAAGTCAACCCATGAAACGAGCGTGCAGGCGCTCAGCCAGTTAGGGAGGTCGATCGGAGAGGCATAATGTGTAAGTCGGGGATTAGTTCGGTCCCCCTCTACGTGCTACCACAACCCCGATCCCACGGTCGATCCTGCTGCCACAACCTTCGATCCGGCTGGGGCTTAGACATGGAATGAAGTCCGATGCCTAAGCCAACCCATGAAATGAACGTGCGGGTGCTCAGTCGATCGGAGAGGCAGAATGCACAAGTCGGGGATCGGCTCGATCCCCCCTGCGTGCTGCCGATCCTGCTGCTGGTCCTGCTACTGCTACCCTCGGTCTAGTCTGATCTTAGACTAGGAATGAACTCTGTATGCTTAGACATGGAATGAACTCTGTATGCCTAAGCCAACCCATTAAACGAGCGTGCGGGCGCTCTGTCGATCCCCCCAATCGCCCCGACCCCCCCATCGCCAGAACCCCTAATGCCGTCGGTTAGGCTCTCCGACGATCCTACGGTAATGGTGCCTCGGGCAAAAAAAATGCAGCACCAGCACACGTCCGAGTCTAGCATGTGCACCGTGGCTCAAAATCTTAGACTGGGAATGAACTCCGTACGCTTAGACATGGAATGAACTCCGTATGCCTAAGCCAACCCACAAAACGAGCGTATGAGTGCTCAGCCGGTTGAAGAGGCAGAATGCACAGGCCGGGGATCACTCCGATCCCCCCTGTGTGCTGTCGATCCTACTGTCGCAACCCTCGGTTTGGTTCGATCTTAGATTAGGAATGAACTCTGTTTGCCTAAGTCAACCCATGAAACTAGCATGCGAGCGCTAAGTCGATCGGAGTGGTATAATGCGCAAGCCAGGGATCAACCCGATCTTCCGTTGCGCGCTATCGGTCTCGCTGCCACAACCCTCGGCTCGGTTGGGGCTTAGACATGGAATGAACTCCCTATGCCTACCATGAAACGGGCGTGCGGGGGCTCAACCGGCTGGAGAGGCAGAATGCGTAAGCTGGGGATCGGCCCGATCCCCCTCTGCATGCTACCGATCCCACTGCCACAGCCCTCGGTTTAGTTGGGGCTTAGTCATGGAATGAACTCCCTATCCCTAAGCCAACCCACGAAACGGGCGTGCGGGCGCTCAGTCGGTCAGAGAGGCAAAATGCGCAAGCCGGGGATCGGCCCGATCCCCCCTACGTGCTGCCAATTCTGCTGCCGCAACCCTCGATCCAGTTCGATCTTAGACTGGGAATGAACTTCGTATGCTTAGATTGGGATGAACTCTGTATTCCTAAGTCAACCCATGAAACGAACGTACGGGCGTTCAACCGACCAGAGAGGCAGGATGCGCAAGCCGGGGATCGAACTAGTGGTAGGTGGGTTCAAGCACATCTTCATATTTCTGCCATACCAATGCCATTTTTATGGCTTGTAAATTCATACAATGGTCCCATAAGCCTTCATGTGACGTTTCATGGCAAGATGACCCGTTTTCTATTTTTCACGATTTTTGAAACTTTTTACGGTTTGGGATTTTTTAAAATTTTTTTAGAAAGAGTTTTGTCCCCAAATTTGGTAGAGGTGATCCTTGTATTTTTGTTGGCGTGCACAAAAAATTCAGCCAAAAACTCCAAGTGGAGAAGATTTTGTGACCGTTTGAAAAAAGTGTCCCCATTTCAGACACTTTAATGGCTACTGGTAGCAAACCTATAAAATCTCAAATGCTCTTTAAAGGGGTGTGAGTTCTCAAGGTTTGATGAGGGATAGGGGGCCAATATAAGGGCCAAGTACCTGCACCCATCGCACATCATGGGCGCACACCCCCGGGCCCCCCCAATCGCTAGAACCCCCAATGCCGTCGGTTAGGCTCTTCGGTGAAGCTCCGACGATGGTGCCCCGGGCGAAGATTTAGTTAAAAACTCAAAGTGGAGAAGATTTTGTGAACGTTTGAAAAAAGTGTCCCCATTTCAAACACTTTAATGGCTACTGGCAGCAAACCTATAAAATCTCAAATGCTCCTTAAGGGGGTGTGAGTTCTCGAGGTTTGATGAGGGATAGGGGGCCAATATAAGGGCCAAGTACCAGCACCCATTGCACATCATGTGCGCACACCCCCCGCCCCCCACCCCCCAATCATCGGAACCCCTAATGCCGCCGGTTAGGCTCTCTGACGATGCTCCGAGGATGGTGCCTCAGGTGAAAAAAATGCATATGCCTAAGTCAACCCTTGGTCCGATCCAATCTTAGACTGGGAATGAACTCCGTATGCCTAAGTCAACCCACGAAACGAGCGTACAGGCACTAAGCCGACCAGAGAGGCATAATGCGCAAGCCGGGGATCGGTCCGGTCCCCCTCTACGTGCTGTCGGTCCTGCTACCACAACCTTCGGTCCGACTGGGGCTTAGACATGGAATGAACTCCCTATGCCTAGGCCAACCCATGAAATTGGTGTGCGGGCACTCAGCCGGTCGTAGAGGCAGAATACGCAAGCCGGGGATCGGCTCGATCCCCCTTGCGTGCTGTAGATCCTGCTGTCGTAACCCTCGGTTCAGTTTGATCTTAGATTGGGAATGAATTTTGTATGCTTAGACTGGGGATGAATCCATATGTCTAAGTCAACCCACGAAACAAGCGTGTGGGCGTTCAACCGACCAGAGAGGCAAGATGCACAAGCCGAGGATCGAACAGGTGGTAGATGGGTTCAAGCACATCTTCATATTTTTGCCATACCAATGCCATTTTTATGGCTTTTAAATTCATGCAATGGACCCCTAAGCCTTCATGAGAAGTTTCGTGGTGAGACAACCCGTTGTCTATTTTTCACGATTTTTGAAACTTTTTATGGTTTGGGATTTTTTAAAATTTTTTTAGAAAGAGTTTTGTCCCCAAATTTGGTAGAGGTGATCCTTGTATTTTTGTTGGCGTGCATAAAAAATTCAGCCAAAAACTCCAAGTGGAGAAGATTTCTTGTCCGTTTGAAAAAAGTGTCCCCATTTTAGACACTTTAATGGCTACTGGCAGCAAACCTATAAAATCTCAAATGCTCTTTAAGGGGTGTGAGTTCCCAAGGTTCGATAAGGGATAGGGGCCAATATAAGGGCCAAGTACCAGCATCCATCGAACATCATGTGCGCACACCCCCCGGCCCCCCCCAATCGTCGGAACCCCCAATGCCGCCGGTTAAGCTCTCCGATGATGCTCCGACAATGGTGCCCCGGGCAAAAAAAATGCGGCACCAGCACATGCCCGAGCCTAGCATGTGCACCGTGGCTCAAAATCTTAGACTGGGAATGAACTCCGTATGCTTAGACATGGAATGAACTCCATATGCCTAAGCTAACCCACGAAATGAGCGTGCGGGCACTCAGTCGATCAGAGAGGCAGAATGCGTAAGGCGGGGATCGACCCAGTCCCCTCCTGCGTGCTATCGATCTTGCTATCGCAACCCTTGGTTCAATCAGATCTTATACTGGGAATGAACTCCGTCTGCATAATTTAACCCATGAAACGAGCGTACGGGCGCTGAGCCGACCGAAGAGGCATAATGCGCAAGTCGGGGAGTGGCCCGGTCCCACTCTGCATGCTGCCGGTCCCGCTGCCACAACCCTCGGTCTGGCCGGGGCTTAGACATGGAATGAACTCCCTATGCCTAAGTCAACCCACAAAATGGGCATGCAGGTGCTTAGTCGGACGGAGAGGCAGAAGGCACAAGCCGGGGATCGACCCGATCCCCCCTGCATGCTGTCGATCCTACTGCCGCAACCCTCGATCCGATTCAATCTTAGATTGGGAATTAACTCTGTATGCCTAAGCCAACATATGAAACAAGCGTGTGGGTGCTCAGCCAACCGGAGAGGCAGAGTGCGCAAGCCGGGGATCGACCCTGTCCCCCCTTGCGTGCTGCTGATCCTGCTGCTGGTTTAGCTGCCGTAACCCTCGGACCGATCTGATCTTAGATTGGAAATAAACTCTGTATTCTTAGACATGAATGAACTCCCTATGCCTAAGCCAACCCACGAAACGAACGTGCAGGCGCTCAGCCGACCGGAGAGGTAGAATGCGTAAATCGGGGATCAGCCTGATCCCTCCTGCGGGCTACTAATCCTGCTGTCGCAACCCTCGGTTTGGTCTGATCTTAGCCTGGGAATGAACTCCTTATGCTTAGACTGAGGATGAACTTCGTATGCCTAAGTCAACCCACGAAACGAGTGTGCGGGCGCTCAGCGACCAAAGAGGCAGGATGCACAAGTCGGGGATCGAACGGGTGGTAGGTGGGTTCAAGCATATCTTCATATTTCTGCCATGCCAATGCCATTTTTATGGATTGTAAATTCATACAATGGTCCCCTAAGCCTTCATTTGAAGTTTCGTGGCAAGACGACCCATTTTCTATTTTTCATGATTTTTGAAACTTTTCGCGGTTTGAGATTTTTTAAAATTTTTTTAGAAAGAGTTTTGTCCCCAAATTTGGCAGAGGTGATCCTTGTATTTTTGTTGGCATGCACCAAAAAATTCAGCTAAAAACTCGAAATGGAGAAGATTTTGTGACCATTTGAAAAAAGAGTCCCCATTTCAGACACTTTAATGGCTACTGGCAGCAAACCTATAAAATCTCAAATGCTCTTTAAGGGGGTGTGAGTTCTTGAGGTTTGATGAGGGATAGGGGACCAATATAAGGGCCAAGTACCAGCACCCATCACACATCATGTGCGCACAACCCTCCGGCCGCCCCAATCATCGTAACCCCCAATGTTGCCGATTAGGCTCTCTGGCGATGGTCCGATGGAGCTCCAACGATGCTCCGACGAAGGTTCCCTGAGCAAAAAAAATGTGACACCAGCACATGCCTGAGCCCAACATGTGCACCGTGGCTCGAAATCTTAGACTGGGAACGAACTCCACATCCTTAGACATGGAATGAACTCCGTATGCCTAAGCCAACCCATGGAACGAGCGTGCGGGGCTCAGCCAGCCGGAGAGGTAGAATGCGCAAGCCGGGGATCGACCCAGTCCCCCCTGCGTGTTGCCGATCCTGCTGCTGTAACCCTTGATCCAGTCTGATCTTAGACTATGAATGAACTCCATATGCTTAGACTGGGGATGAACTCCATATGCCTAAGTCAACCCACGAAACGATCGTGCAGTTGCTCAGCCGGTCAGGGAGGCTTAATCCGTAAGTCGGGGATCAGCCCGGTCTCTCTCTGCATGCTATCGATCCTGCTGCTAGTCCTGCTGCGACAACCATCGGTCTGGCTCAGGCTTAGACATGGAATGAACTTCGTATGCCTAAGCCAACCCACGAAACAAGCGAGCGGGCGCTCAGCCGGTCGGAGACGCAGAATGCGCAAGTCAAAGATCGGCCCGATCCCCCCTGCGTGCAGTCGATCCTGCTGCCGTAACCCTCGGTCTGATCCGATCTTAGACTGGGAATGAACTCCGTATGCTTAGACATGGAATGAACTCCGTATGCCTAAGCCAACCCATGAAACGAGCGTGCGGGCACTCAGCTGGTCGGAGAGGCAGAATACGCAAGCCGGGGACCGACCCGGTCCCCCCTACGTGCTATCAATCCTACTGCTGCAACCCTCAGTCCGGTGCGATCTTAGACTACGAATGAACTCTGTATGCCTAAGCCAACCCACGAAACGAGCATGCGGGCGCTGAGCCAGCCGGAGAGGCATAATGTGCAAGCCAAGGATCGGCCCGGTCCCCTTTTGCATGCTCTCGGTCTCGTTGCCACAACCCTCGGTCCGGCTAGGGATTAGACATGGAATGAACTACCTATCCCTAAGCCAACCCATGAAATGGGCGTGCGGGTGCTCAACCGACTGGAGAGGCAGAATGCGTAAGCCGAGGATTGACACAGTCCCCCATGCGTTCTGCTGATCCTGCTGCCGCAACCCTCTTTCTGGTCTGATCTTAGACTGGGAATGAACTTCGTATGCTTAGATTGGGATGAACTCTGTATTCCTAAGTCAACCCATGAAACGAACGTACGGGCGTTCAACCGACCAGAGAGGCAGGATGCGCAAGCCGGGGATCGAACGGGTGGTAGGTGGGTTCAAGCACATCTTCATATTTTTGCCATGCCAATGCCATTTTTATGGCTTGTAAATTCATACAATGGTCCCCAACGCCTTCATGTGAAGTTTCATGGCAAGACGACCCGTTTTCTATTTTTCATGATTTTTGAAACTTTTTGCAGTTCGGCATTTTTTAAAATTTTTTTAGAAAGTGTTTTGTCCCCAAATTTCTTAGAGGTAATCCTTGTATTTTTTTTGGCATGCACAAAAAAATTCAGTGAAAAACTCAAAGTGGAGAAGATTTTGTGACCATTTTAAAAAAGTGTCTCCATTTCAGACACTTTAATGGCTACTGGCAGCAAACCTATAAAATCTCAAATGCCCTTTAAGGGGGTGTGAGTTCTCGAGGTTTGATGAGGGATAGGGGGCCAATATAAGGGCCAAGTACCAGCACCCATCGCACATCATGTGCGCACACCCCCCGGCCCCCCCAATATCGGAACCCCCAATGTCGTCGGTTAGGCTCTCCGACGATGGTGCCCCGGGCAAAAAAAATGCGCCACCAGCACATGTTTGAGCCAAACATGGAATGAACTCCGTATGCTTAGACATGGAATGAACTTTGTATGCCTAAGCCAAACCACGAAACGAGCCTGCAGGCGCTCAATTGGTCGGAGAGGCAGAATGCGCAAGCCGGGGATTGGCTCGGTCCCCCCTACGTGCTGTCGATCTTGCTACCGTAACCCTTCATCTGATCTGATCTTAGACTGGGAATGAACTCCGTATGCATAAGTCAACCCAAGAAATGAGTGTGCGAGTGCAGAGCCAATCGAAGAGGCATAATTCACAAGCAGGGGATTGGCCCGGTCCCCCTCTGCGTGCTGCCGGTCCCCCTCTGCGTGCTGCCGGTCCCACTGCCACAACCCTTGGTCCAGCTAGGGCTTAGACATGGAATGAACTCCCTATGCCTAAGCCAACCCATGAAACGGACGTGCAGGCGCTCAGCCGGCCGAAGATGCAGAATGCACAAGCCGAAGATCAGCCCGGTCCCCCTGCGTGCTGTCGATCCTGCTACCGCAATCCTCGATCCAGTCCAATCTTAGACTGGGAATTAACTCTGTATGCTTAGACTAAGGATGAACTCCATATGCCTAAGTCAACCCACGAAACGAGCATGCGGGCGCTCAGCCGACCAGAGAGGCAGGATGCGCAAGCCGGGGATCGAACGGGAGGTAGGTGGGTTCAAGCACATCTTCATATTTCTGCCATGCCAATTCCATTTTTATGGCATGTAAATTCATCCAATGGTCCCCTAAGCCTTCATGTGAAGTTTCATGGCAAGACAACCCGTTTTCTATTTTTCATGATTTTCAAAACTTTTTGCGGTTCAAGATTTTTTAAAATTTTTTTAGGAAACGTTTTGTCCCCAAATTTGGTAGAGGTGATCCTTTTATTTTTGTCAGCTTGCACAAAACAATTCAGCTAAAAACTCGAGCCAGAGAAGATTTTGTGACCGTTTGAAAAAAGTGTCCCCATTTCAGACACTTTAATGGCTACTAGTAGCAAACCTATAAAATCTCAAATGCTCTTTAAGGGGGTGTGAGTTCTCGAGGTTTGATGAGGGATAGGGGGCCAATATAAGGGCCAAGTACCAGCACCCATCGCACATCATGTGCACACACCCCCTGGCCCCCCCAATCATCGGAACCCCCAATGCCGTTGGTTAGGCTCTCCGGCGATGCTCCGACGATGGTGCCCCTGGCAAAAAAAATGCGGTACCAGTACATGCCCGAGCCCAACATGTGCACCATGGCTCAAAATCTTAGACTGGGAATAAACTCCGTATGCTTAGAGGTGGAATGAACTCCGTATGCCTAAGCCAACCTATGAAACGAGCGTGCGGGCGCTCAGCCGGCTGGAAAGGCAGAATGTGCGAGTCGGAGATCGGCCCTGCCCTCCTGCGTGCTGCCAATCCTGCTGCCACAACCCTTGATCTGGTCCGATCTTAGACTGTCGCAACCCTCGATCCGGTTCGACCAGAGTGAGGGGAGTCGCAAGCCAAAGGGCTTGATGTTTACGGATTTGATGGTTGTGGGTCAGAAAGTGAGTGCACTGGTGGACACAGGTGCCTCACATCTTTTTATTTTAGGTGATAGAGCCCGAAAGCTCAGACTAAAGGTGCAGAAAAGGATTGGTACCATCAAAATGGTGAACTCCAAGGAAGTTCCAGCCATTGGAGTGGTGCGAGGAGCGGAGTTACAGCTTAGAGACTAGAAAGGCAAGGAGACCATTGAGGTAATACCCCTTGATGACTATGAGTTTGTGATTGGGTTGGATTTCCTTGTTCAGATTAACACCCTCCTTGTGCCTTTTACCAATTGTGTTTGCATCTTAGATGCATGGCGCCAATGCCTAGTGCCATTGAGGAGAGGGTCTGGAGTTGGGTCACGGGTGGTGTCAGCCATCCAATTTGCCAAGGCAGTAAGCAGACAAGAAGACACCTTCTTGGTAGCCCTGAAATATGATGAGCCAAGGGAGAAAGAGATCGAGTCACCCTTGGAGGTGCTAAAGGTGCTGAAGACCTTTAGTGATGTGATGCCCGCAAAGCTACCTAGCAAGCTACCACCTAAGAGGGAGGTGGACCACAAGATCGAGCTGCTGTCCAAGACCAAACCACCAGCTAGAGCCCCTTATCGAATGTCTCCACCAGAGTTGGAGGAGTTGAGGAAGCGGCTCAAAGAGTTAGTTGATGCTGGCTTTATCAGGCCATCGACGGCACCCTATGGTGTACCGGTTTTATTTCAGTGCAAGCATGATGGGTTGTTGCGGCTGTGCATAGACTACCGGGCTTTAAACAAGCTGACCATCAAGAACAAGTACCCCATTCCACTCATTGCGGACTTGTTCGATCAACTTGAGAGCGCAAGGTGGTTCACCAAGCTGGATTTAAGGTCAGGCTACTATCAAGTCAGGATCACGGAGGGAGATGAGCCAAAGATAGCATGTGTCACTCGGTATGGTTCGTATGAGTTCTTGTGATGCCTTTCAGACTCACGAATGCCCCAGCAACATTCTACACCCTTATGAACAAGGTACTTCAATCATTCTTTAATCGGTTTGTTGTGGTTTATTTGGATGATATTGTGATCTAAAGCCAGACTTTGAGAGAGCATGTAGACCACTTGAGACAGGTGTTCGAGATGCTACAGGCGCACAAGCTATTTGTCAAGAGAGAGAAGTGCTCATTCACCCAGCAAGAGATCCCATTCCTTGGCCACATAGTGGGAGGTGGCAAGATACGCATGGATGAAGGCAAGATACACGCCATCCTGGAGTGGCAACCACCAGCCAAGGTCACTGAGTTGAGATCATTCCTTGGGCTAGTCAACTACTACAGGCGCTTCATCAAAGGTCACTCAGCAATAGCCACACCATTGATTGACTTGCCCAAGAAAAGGAAAGCATGGGAGTCCAGTGCAGGGTGTCAGGAAGCCTTTGACAGGCTGAAGCATGCTGTGATCGAGGAGCCAGTCTTGGCCTTGCCAGACAATGCCAAGCCGTATAAAGTGCATATGGATGCATCAGACTTTGCCATAGGGGGCGTGTTGATGTAAGAGGGACGTCTAGTCATGTTCTTGAGCAGGAAGTTGAACGAGACTAAATGTAAGTACACGATCCAAGATAAAGAGATGACTGCAGTGGTGCACTGCTTGCACACTTGGCGCCATTACCAGTTGGGGTCGAGGTTCATGGTTAGGACGGATAATGTGGCGACTAGCTACTTTCAGACGTAAAAGAAGCTATCCTTCAAGCAGGTGAGCTGGCAAGATTTCTTACAGAATTTGATTTCCAGATGGAGTACAAGCTGAGGCGGGTGAACCTAGTGGCAGACACCCCTGAGCAGGAAGGCTAACCTTGCTACCATTAGCCAACCAAAGGGGTCACTAGTGTCGCACATCAAGAAGCAACTTGTGCATGATCTTACAGCCAAGGCTTTGATGGAGTACGCCCAGCAAGGTAAGACTAGGCGATTTTGGTTGTAAGATGGCTTGCTGTACACCAGGGGAAGTAGACTGTTTGTGCCATAGCACGGAAAGCTTCGCAAGGAAATTTTGTAAGAATGCCATGATTCAAGGTGGGCTAGACACCCCGGAGTGAGCTGTACCTTGGCATTAATCGAGGATCGGTACTACTGGCCACACATGAGGGACGATGTGGAGGCCTATGTGAAGACTTGTCTTGTGTGCCAACAGGACAAGGTGGAGCTCAAGAAACTAGGTGGTCTCTTGGAGCCATTGCCAGTGCCAGAGCGACCATGGAAGAGTGTTTCTCTGAACTTTATAGTCAGTCTACCCAAAGCAAAAGGGTTTGGAAGCATTATGGTAGTGGTGGACAGGTTTTCCAAGTATGGAATCTTCATTCTAGCAAACAAGGAGTGCCCAGCCGAGGAGGCAGCTTGATTGTTCCTGAAGAACATGGTTAAGTACTGGGGAGTGCCGAGGACCATTGTTAGTGATCAAGACGGGCATTTCACAGGTAGGTTCTGAACTGAGTTGTTCAAGCTGTTGGGGTCAAACTTGAACTTTTCCACCAGCATGCATCCACAGACCGATGGGCAGACAGAATGAGTGAATGGACTATTAGAGGTCTACCTCAAGCACTATGTGAGTGCCATACAAAGGGACTAGCCAAAGCTGCTAGATATTGCACAGTTTTCCTACAACTTGCAAAGGAGCGAGGCAATGAACCAGAGCCCATTTGAGGTTGTGATAGGGCAACAACCACTAACACCTGGTTCGATTGCTGCAGGTTATACAGGGTCGAATCCAGCAGCATACAAGTTTGCCAAGGCATGGCAAGAGCAAACTGACTTGGCCAGAGTTTGTCTACACAAGGCAGCCAAGAGGTCGAAGAAGTGGGCAAACCAGAATAGGTGGGACGTGTAGTTCCAGGTTGGAGACTTGGTATTGGTGAAGCTGCATCCCATTGTGCGCCATAGAGGGCTGCACAAAGGCCTAGTCTGGAGGTATGAGGGACCTTTTCGAGTAGTCAAGAGGGTAGGCAAGGTTGCCTACAAGCTGGATATGCCACCCAAGCTGAGGGTACACTCGATGTTCCATGTAAGCATGCTCAAGCCGTTCCATGAGGATGAGGGAGATCCAGGATGGGCAGAGTCAAAGCGTGCACCATTGGGAGCAAGGACCTCATATGAGAAGGAGGTCCATAGCATCATAGCTGACTGGAAGGTGAGACGGAAGAACTATCAGCCAAGACAAGAGTACTTGGTGTGTTGGAAGGGACTTCCAGATAGTGAGGTGAGTTGGGAACCAGCAGATGACTTATAGCAGTTTGGGGACCAGATCAGGTAGTACCATGCAAAAGATGCAATGAGGGCATTGCGCAATTAGGTGGGGGAGAATGTCACACCCTGGGCAGGCACGCTAGGCACATCAGGTGCACCAATAGGTGAGCCAGAAGTTGAGGCCCGCAGACCAAGCGTGCTGTCAGGTATCTACACGCAAAGCCTAGCAAACGAATTCAAAACACCCGCCCAACTTGCAGGCCAGCCCGTGAGACCAAGGCTTGGCATACAAGCTACCCGCACCACATCCAGAAGGGCCCAAGGTGCTGGACACGCAAGGGAAGCTTCTGGAAGCAGGCAGGATCAACAGTAGCATCCTGATAGATTTGGTTGACCCTGAAAATCAAGAGTTAGCATCCTGATTGATTGTAATCTGTATAATCCCATGATTTTAGCCTTTATTCTAGGGATATTGCCATTAAGTGTAAGCTGGAGCCTCAACTATAAATAGAGGGCTGCACCTCCCGTATTTGTACACCATCAAACACTTTCATTTCAGTGAATACAAGAGCATTTCCAGAATTTTGCCTTCTTATCATGTTTCTCTTTAACTTGAGTAATCAGCCCTTCCCGTTGTTCTAGCACCCGTACGCTTGTGTTTTAGGCTAACTTAGGCATAAAAGAGGAGATTCCAAGCCTAAGACCGCACGATTTCTAAATCTAAGGTCGAAGCCCGTGACACAAGTACTAGCACCAATCACACATCATGTGCACACACCCCCTGGCCCCCCCAATCATCGAAACCCCCAATGCCACCGGTTAGGCTTTCCGACGATGCTCCGATGATGCTCCAGTGATGGTGCCCTGGGTAAAAAAAATGTGGCACCAGCACATGCCCGAGCCTAGCATGTGCACCGTGGCTTAAAATCTTAGGCTGGGAATGAACTCTGTATGCTTAGACATGGAATGAACACCGTATGCCTAAGCCAACCCACGAAACGAGCATGCGTGCGCTCATCCGGTCGGAGAGGTAGAATGCGTAAGTCGGGGATCGGCCCGATCCCTCCATGCGTGCTGTCGATCCTACTACCGTAACCCTCGATCTGGTCCGATCTTAGACTAGGAATGAACTCCGTATGCATAAGTCAACCCATGAAACGAGCATGCGGGCACTGAGCCAGCCGAAGAGGCATAATGCGCAAGCCGAGGATCGACTTGGTAACCCTCTGCGTGCTACCGGTCCCGTTGCCACAACCCTCGATTTGGCTGGGGCTTGGACATTGAATGAACTCCCTATGCCTAAGCCAACCAATGAAACGGGTGTGCGGGTGTTCAGCCGGTCGGAGAGGCAGAATGCACAAGCCGGGGATCGACCCGGACCCCCATCCGTGCTGCCGATCCTGCTACGACAACCCTCAGTCCAGTCCGATCTTAGACTAGGAATGAACTCCGTATGCTTAGACTGGGGATGAACTCTGTATGCCTTTGTCAACCCATGAAACAAGCGTGCGGGCACTCAGTCAGCCGAAGAAGCAGAATGCACAAGCCAGGGATCAGCTCGATCCCTCCCGATGTGCTGTCGATCCAGCTACCGCCACCTTCAGTTCGGTTCGATCTTAGACTGAGAATGAACTCCATATGCTTAGGCATGGAATAAACTCCGTATGCCTAAGCCAACCCACGAAACAAGCATGCGGGCGCTCAGCCGGCTGGAGAGGTAGAATGTATAAGTCGGGGATAGCCCGATCACCCCATGCGTGCTGTTGATCCTGCTACTACAACCCTCTGTCCGGTCTGATCTTAGACTGGCAATGAACTCCGTATGCCTAACTCAACCCATGAAACGAGCATACGGGCGCTGAGCCGATTGGAGAGGCATAATGTGCAAGCTGGGGATCGATCCGATCCCCCTCTGCATGCTGTCGGTCCTGCTACCACAACCCTCGATTCGATTGGGGCTTAGACATGGAATGAACTCCCTATGCCTAAGCCAACCCATGAAACGGGTGTGCGGGTGCTCAACCGGTCGAAAAGGCAGATTGTGTAAGTCGGGGATCGACCCGATCGCCCTTGCGTGCTATCGATCCTGTTGCCGCAACCCTCGATCCAGTCCGATCTTAGACTAGGAATGAACTTCGTATGCTTAGACAGGGGATGAACTCTGTATGCCTATGTTAACCCACAAAATGAGCGTGTGGGCGCTCAACTGACCAGAGAGGCAAGATGCATAAGCTGGGGATCGAACGGGTGGTAGGTGGGTTCAAGCACATCTTCATATTTCTACCATGCCAATGCCATTTTTATGGCTTGTAAATTCATACAATGGTCCCCTAAGCCTTCATGTGAAGTTTCGTGGCAAGACGACCCGTTTTCTATTTTTCACGATTTTTGAAATGTTTTGTCGTTCGGGATTTTTTAAAATTTTTGTAGATATAGTTTTATCCCCAAATTTGGTAGAGGTGATCCTTGCATTTTTGTTGGCATGCACAAAACAATTCAGCTAAAAACTTGAAGTGGAGAAGATTTTGTGACCGTTTGAAAAAAGTGTCCCAATTTCAGACACTTTAATGGCTACTGGCAGCAAACCTATGAAATCTCAAATGCTCTTTAAAGGGGTGTGAGTTCTTGAGGTTTGATGAGGGATAGGGGGCCAATATAAGGGCCAAGTACCGGCACCCATCGCACATCATGTGCGCTCACCCCCCGGTCCCCCCAATCGTCGAAACCCCCAATACCGCCGGTTAGGCTCTCTGGCGATACTCCAACGATGGTGCCTCGGATGAAAAAAATGCTGCACCAGCACATGCCAGAGCCCAGCATGTGTACCGTGGCTCAAACTCTTATATTGGAGTGAACTCGGTACGCTTAGACATGAAATGAACTCTGTATGCCTAAGCCTACCCACAAAATGAGCGTACGGGCGCTCAGTCGACCGAAGAGGTAAAATGCGCAAGCCAGGGATCGGCCCTATCCCCCTCTACGTGCTGTCGGTCCCACTACCACAACGCTCAGTTTGGCTGGGGCTTAGACATGGAGTGAAACCCCTGTGCCTAAGCCAACCCACGAAACAAGAGTGCGGGCGCTCAGCCGGTTGGAGGGGCAGAATGCGCAAGCTGGGGATCGGCCCGGTCCCCCCTGCGTGTTGCCGATACTGCTGCTGCAACCTTTGGTCCGGTCTAATCTTAGACTGGGAATGAACTTCGTATGCTTAGATTGGGGATGAACTCCGTATGCCTAAGTCAACCCGCGAAACTAGCGTGCAGACGCTCAACCGACCAGAGAGGCAGGATGCGCAAGCCGGGGATCGAATGGGAGGTACGTGGGTTCAAGCACATCTTCATATTTCTGCTATGCCAATGCCATTTTTATGGCTTGTAATTCATACAATGGTCCCCTAAGCCTTCATGTGAAGTTTCGTGGCAAGACGACCCGTTTTCTATTTTTCACAATTTTTAAAACTTTTTGCGATTCAAGATTTTTTAAAATATTTTTAGAAAGAGTTTTGTCCCCAAATTTGGTAGAGGTGATCCTTTTATTTTTTTTTGGCATGCACAAAAAAATTCAGCTAAAAACTCAAAATGGAGAAGATTTTGTGACCGTTTGAAAAAAGTGTCCCCCTTTCAGACACTTTAATGGCTACTAGCAGCGAACTTATAAAATCTCAAATGCTCTTTAAAGGGGTGTGAGTTCTTGAGGTTTGATAAGGGACAGGGGGGCAATATAAGGGCCAAGTACCAGCACCCATCGCACATCATGTGCGCACACCCCCTGCCCCCCAATCGTCGGAACCCCCAATGTCACCGGTTAGGCTCTCCGACGATGGTGCACCGGGCAAAAAAAATGTGGCACCAGCACATGCTCGAGCCCAAAATGTGCACCGTGGCTCAAAATCTTAGATTGGGAATGAACTCAGTATGCTTAAGGCAACCCATGAAACGAGCGTGCGGGCGCTCAACCGGCTGGAGAGGTAGAATGTGCAAGCCGGGGATCGACTCGATCCCTCTGTGTGCTGTCGATCCTACTACCGTAACCCTCAGTTCGGTCTGATCTTAGACTGGGAATGAACTCCGTATGCTTAGACATGGAATGAACTCCGTATGCCTAAGCCAACCCACGAAACGAGCGTGCGGGCACTCAATCGGTTGGAGAGGCAGAATGCGCAAGCCGAGGATCGGCCTAGTCCCCCCCTGCGTGCTATTGACCCTGCTGCTACAACCCTCGATTCGGTCTGATCTTAGACTGGGAATGAACTCCGTATGCCTAAGTCAACCCATGAAACGAGCGTGCGGGTGCTGAGCCGATCGGAGAGGCATAATGCGCAAGCCGGGGATCGGCCCGATCCCCCTTAGCGTGCTGTCAGTTCCGTTGCCACAACCCTCGATCCGGCTGGGGCTTAAACATGGAATGAACTCCCTATGCCTAAGCCAACCCACGAAACGGGCGTGCGGGTGCTCAGTTGGCTGGAGAGGCAAAATGCGCAAGTTGGGGATCGGCCCGATCCCCTCTGCATGCTATTGATCCTACTGCCGAAACCCTCGATCCGATCTGATCTTACATTGGGAATGAACTCTGTATACTTAGACTAGGGATGAACTCTATATGCCTAAGTCAACCCACGAAACGAGCGTACGGGCGCTCAGTCGACCAGAGAGGTAGGATGCACAAGCCGGGGATCGAACGGGTGGTCGGTGGGTTCAAGCACATTTTCATATTTCTGCCATGCCAATGCCATTTTTATGGCTTGTAAATTCATACAATGGTCCCCTAAGCCATCATGTGAAGTTTCGTGGCAAGACGACCTGTTTTCTATTTTTCACAATTTTTGAAACTTTTTGCGGTTTCGGATTTTTTAAAATTTTTTTAGAAAGTTTTTTTCTCCCCAAATTTGGTAGAGGTGATCCTTGTATTTTTGTTGGCATGCACAAAAATATTCAGCTAAAAACTCGAAGTGGAGAAGATTTTGTGACCGTTTGAAAAAAGTGTCCCCATTTCAGACACTTTAATGGCTAGTGGCAGCAAACCAATAAAATCTCAAATGCTCTTTAAGGGGGTGTGAGTTTTCGAGGTTTGATGAGGGATAGGGAGCCAATATAAGGGCCAAGTACCAGCACCCATCTCACATCATGTGCCACACCCCTCCGGCCACCCCAATCCCCGGAAACCCCAATGCTGCCGGTTAGGCTCTCCAGTGATGCTTCGGCGATGGTGCCCTGGGCAAAAAAAATGCAGCACCAGCACATGCCCAAGCCCAAAATGTGTATTGTGGCTTAAAATCTTAGACTGGGAATGAACTCCACAAGTTTATACATGGAATGAACTCCGTATGCCTAAGCCAACCCACGAAACGAGCGTTCGGGCACTCAGTCGGTCGGAGAGGCAAAATGCGCAAGCTAGGGATCGGCTCGGTCCCCCTGCATGCTGCCGATCCTACTACCGTAACCCTCGGTCTGGTCCGATCTTAGACTGGGAATGAACTCCGTATGCTTGACTGGGGATGAACTTCGTATGCGTAAGTCAACCCACGGAACGAGCGTGCAGGCGCTCAGCCGACCAAAGAGGTAGGATGCGCAAGCTGGGGATCGAATGGGTGGTAGGTGGGTTCAAGCACATCTTCATATTTCTGCCGTGCCATTTCCATTTTTATGACTTGTAAATTCATACAATGGTCCCGTAAGCCTTCATGTGAAGTTTCGTGGCAAGACGACCCGTTTTCTATTTTTCGTGATTTTTGAAACTTTTTGCGGTTTGGGATTTTTTAAAATTTTTTTAGAAAGATTTTTGTCCCCAAATTTGGTAGAGGTGATCCTTGTATTTTTTTTGGCATGCACAAAAAAATTCAGCTAAAAACTCGAAGTGGAGAAAATTTTGTGACCGTTTGAAAAAAATGTCCCTATTTCAGACACTTTAATGGCTACTGGCAGCAAACCTATAAAATCTCAAATGCTCTTTAAGGGGGTGTGAGTTCTTGAGGTTTGATGAGGGATAGGGGGCCAATATAAGGGCCAAGTACCAGCACCCATCGCACATCATGTGTGCACAGCCCCCGGCCCCCCAATCACTGGAACCCCCAATGCCGTCGGTTAGGCTCTCCGACGATGCTTCGGAGATGCTTCGACGATGGTGAACCGAGCGAAAAAAATGTGGCACCAGCACATGCTCGACCCCAGTATGTGTACCATGGCTCAAACTCTTAGACTGGGAATGAACTCCGTATGTGCGGGCACTCAACCGGTCAGAGAGGCAGAATGCGCAAGCTTGGGGTTAACCCGGTCCCCCCTGCATGCTATCGATCCTGCTACCAGAACCCTCGATCCGGTCTGATCTTAGACTGGGAATGAACTCCGTATGCAAAAGTCAACCCATGAAACGAGCGTACAGGCGCTGAGTCGACCGAAGAGGCATTATGCGCAAGTCGGGGATCGGCCCGGTCCCCCTCTGCGTGCTGTAGGTCCCGCTGCCACAACCCTCAATCTGGCTGGGGCTTAGACATGGAATGAACTCCCTATGCCTAAGCCAACCGATGAAACGGGTGCTCAACCGGTTGGAGAGGCAAAATGCGTAAGCCGGGGATCGGCCTAGTCCCCCTTGTGTGCTACCGATCCTGCTGTCGCAACCCTCGGTCCGGTCCAATCTTAGACTGGGAATGAACTCAGTATGCTTAGACTAGGGATGAACTCTGCATGCCTAAGTCAACCCACGAAATGAGCGTGCGGGCGCTCAGTTGGTCAAAATGGCCGGCCGAGAGGCGTAATATGCAAGCCGAGGATCAGCTCGATCCCCTCTACGTGCTGTTGATCCCGTTATCGGTCCTGCTACCACAACCCTTGGTCCGGCTGGGTCTTAGACATGGAATGACCTCCTTATGCCTAAGCCAACCCATGAAACGAGCGTGCGGCGCTCAACCGACCGGAGAGGCAAAATGCGCAAGCTGGGGTTCGGCCCGGTCCCCCCTACGTGCTACCGATCCTCCTGCTGGTCCTACTATCACAACCCTCAATTCGATCTGATCTTAGACTGTTAATGAACTCCGTATGCCTATGTCAACCCATGAAACGAGGATATGGGTGCTGAGCCAGCTAAAGAGGCATAATGCACAAGCCGGGGATCGGCCCAGTCCCCCTCTACGTGTTACCGATCCCGTTGCCACAACCCTCGATCCAACTGGGCCTTAGACATGGAATGAACTCCCTATGCCTAAGCCAACCCACGAAATGGGCTTGCTGGCGCTCAGCTAGTCGGAGAGGCAGAATGCGCTAGCCGAGGATCGATCCGATCCTCCCTTCGTGCTATCGATCCTACTACCGTAACCCTTGATCTGGTCTGATCTTAGACTGGGAATGAACTTCGTAAGCTTAGATTGGGGATGAACTTCGTATGCCTAAGCTAACTCACGAAACGAGCGTGCGGGCGCTCAGTCGATCGGAGAGGCAGAATGCGCAAGTCAGGGATCGACCCGGTCCCCCCTTGCGTGCGGGAGCTCAGCCGACGAGAGAGGCAGGATGCGCAAGCCGGGGATCGAACGGGTGGTAGGTGGGTTCAAGCACATCTTCATATTTTTGCCATGCCAATGCCATTTTTATGGCATGTTAATTCATACAATGGTCCCCTAAGCCTTCATGTGAAGTTTCGTGGCAAGACGACCCGTTTTCTATTTTTCATGATTTTTGAAACTTTTTGCGGTTCGAGATTTTTTAAAATTTTTTTAGAAAGATTTTTGTCCCCAAATTTGGTAGAGGATATCCTTGTAGTTTTGTTGGCATGCACAAAAAAATTCTACTAAAAACTCGAAGTGGAGAAGATTTTGTGACCGTTTGAAAAAAGTGTCCCCATTTCAGACACTTTAATGGCTACTGGCAGCAAACCTATAAAATCTCAAATGCTCTTTAAGGGGGTGTGAGTTCTCGAGGTTTCATGAGGGATAGGGGGCCAATATAAGGGCCAAGTACCAGCAGCCATCGCACATCATGGACACACACCGCCCGGCCCCCTAATCGTCGAAACCCCCGATGCCGCCGGTTAGGTTCTCCGACGATGCTCTTGTGATGCTCCGACGATGGTGCCTCGAGCAAAAAAAATGTGGTACCAGCACATGCCCGAGCCCAGCATGTGCACTGTGGCTCAAACTCTTAGACTGGGAATGAACTCCATATGCTTAGACATAGAATGAACTTCGTATGCCTCAGCCAACCCACGAAATGAGCGTGCGGGCGCTCAGTTGGGCGGAGAGGCAGAATGCGCAAGCCTTGGATCGGCCCGATCCCCCTCTGTGTGCTGCCAATCCTGCTACCACAACCCTCGGTTCGACTGTGGCTTAGACATGGAATGAACTCCATATGCTTAAGCCAACCCATGAAACGGGCGTGTGGGCGCTCAGCCGACTGAAGCGGCAGAATGCGCATGCCGGGGATTGGCCCGATCCCCCCTGCGTGCTGCCAATCCTGCTACTGGTCTTGTTGTCGCAACCCTCGGTCCGGTCTGATCTTAGACAGGGAATGAACTCTGAATGCTTAGACTTGGAATGAACTATGTATGCCTAAGCCAACCCATGAAACGAGCGTGCGGGCGCTCAACCGACCGAAGAGGCAGAATGTGCAAGGCAGGGACCGGCCTGGTCCCCTCTGCCTGCTGCCGCAACCCTCAGTCCAGTCTGATCTTAGACTGGGAATAAACTCCGTATGCCTAAGTCAACCCACGAAATAAGCGTTCGGGTGCTGAGCCAGCCGGAGAGGCATAATGCGTAAGCCGGGATCGACCCACAACCCTCGGTCTAGCTGGTGCTTAGACATGGAATGATCTCCCTATGCCTAAGCCAACCCACAAAACAGGCGTGCGGGCGCTCAGCCGGCTGGAGAGGCAGAATGCGCAAGCCATGGATCGACCCAGTCCCCCCTGCGTGCTGCCGATCCTACTGTCGCAACCCTCTGTCCGGTCTGATCTTAGACTGGGAATGAACTCTGTATGCTTAGATTGGGGATGAACTCCGTATGCCTAAGTCAACCCATGAAACGAGTGTGAGGATGCTCAACCGGCCGTAGAGGCCGATCGAAGAGGCATAATACGTAAGCCGAGGATCAACTCGATCCTTATCTGCGTGCTGTTGATCCCACTGCCGGTCCTACTGCCTCAACCATCGGTCTGACTGGGGCTTAGACAAGGAATGAACTCTGTATGCCTAAGCCAACCCATGAAATGAGCGTGTGGGCGCTCAGCTGACTGGAGAGGCAGAATGTACAAGCCAGGGATCAACCCGGTTCCCCCTACGTGTTGTCGATCCTACTGCTGCTCCTGCTATCGCAACCCTCGGTCCAGTCCGATCTTAGACTGGGAATGAACTCCGTATGCTTAGACATGGAATGAACTTCGTATGCCTAAGCTAACTCACGAAACGAGCGTGCGGGCGCTCAGTCGATCGGAGAGGCAGAATGCGCAAGTCAGGGATCGACCCGGTCCCCCCTTGCGTGCTGTTGATCCTGCTGTCGTAACCCTCGGTCCGGTCTGATCTTTGACTGGGAATGAACTCTGTATGCCTAAGTCAACCCACGAAACGAGCGTGCGGGCGCTAAGCTAGCCGGAGAGGAATAATACGTATGCCAGGGATCGGTCGGGTCCCCCTTTGTGTGCTGCCGATCCTGCTGCCACAACCCTCGGTCCGGTTGGGGCTTAGACATGGAATGAACTCCCTATGCCTAAGCCAACCCATGAAACGGGCGTGCTGGCGCTCAGCCGACTGGAGAGGCAAAATACACAAGCCGGGGATCGGCCCGATCCCCCTACGTGCTGCCGATTCTACTGTCGCAACCCTCAGTCCAGTTTGATCTTATACTGGGAATGAACTCTATATGCTTAGACTGGGGATGAACTCCGTATGCCTAAGTTAACCCATAAAATGAGCGTGCGAGCGCTCAGTCGACCGGAAAGGCCGATCGGAGAGACAGAATGTGGAAGTCGGGGAATGACCCGATCCCCCCTACGTGCTGCTGGTCCTGCTGCTGGTCCTGCTGCCTCAACCCTCAGTCCAATTTGATCTTAGACTAGGAATGAACTCCGTATGCTTAGACATGGAATGAACTTCGTATGCCTAAGCTAACCCGCGAAACGAGCGTGCTGGCGCTCAGCCAGCCGGAGAGGCAGAATGCGCAAGCCAAGGACTAACCCAGTCCCCCCTGCGTGCTGTTGATCTTGCTACCGCAACTCTCGGTTCGGTCCTATCTTATACTGGGAATGAACTCTGTATGCCTAAGTCAACCCACAAAACGAGCATTTGGGCACTAAGCCGACTGAAGAGGCATAATGTGCAAGCCGGGGATCGACCCAGTCCCCCTCTGCGTGCGACCGGTCCCACTGCCACAACCCTCAGTTCAACTGTGGCGTAGACATGGAATGAACTCCCTATGGCTAAGCCAACCCACGAAATGGGCGTGCGGGCGCTCAGTCGGTCGTAGAGGTAGAATGCACAAGCCGGGGACCGACCCGATCCCTCTCGCATGCTGTCGATCCTGCTATCGCAACCCTCGGTCCGATCCGATCTTACACTGGGAATGAACTTCGTATGCCTAAGTTAACCCACGAAACGAACGTGCAGACGCTCAGCCGACCAGAGAGGCAGGATGCGCAAGCCGCGGATCGAATGGGTGGTAGGTAGGTTCAAGCACATCTTCATATTGCTATCATGCCAATGCCATTTTTATGGCTTGTAAATTCATACAATGGTCCCCTACCACTTCATGTGAAGTTTCGTCGCAAGACAACCCGTTTTCTATTTTTCACGATTTTTGAAACTTTTTACGGTTCGAGATTTTTTAAAATTTTTTAAGAAAGAATTTTGTCCCCAAATTTGGTAGTGGTAATCCTTATATTTTTGTTGGCATGCACAAAAAAATTCTGCTAAAAACTAGAAGTGGAGAAGATTTTGTGACCATTTGAAAAAAGTGTCCTCATTTCAGACACTTTAATGGCTACTGGCAGCAAACCTATAAAATCTCAAATGCTCTTTAAGAGGGTGTAAGGTCTCAAGGTTTGATGAGGGATAGGGGGCCAATATAAGGGCCAAGTACCAACACCCATCGCACATCATGTGCGCACACCACCCGGGCCCCCAATCACCGGAACCCCAAATGCCGCCGGTTAGGCTCTCCAGCGATGCTCAGGTGATAGTGCCCCGAGCGAAAAAAATGCCGCACCAGCACATGCCCGAGCCTACCATGTGCACCATTGCTCAAACTCTTAGATTGGGAATGAACTTCGTATGCTTAGGCATGGAATGAACTCTTTATGGCTAAGCCAACCCACGGAATGAGAGTGTGGGCGCTCAACCAGTCGGAGAGGAAGAATGCGCAAGCCGGGGATTGGCCTGGTCCACCTCTATGTATTGTCGGTCCCGCTACCATAACCCTCGGTCTGACTGGGGCTTAGACATGGAATGAACTCCCTATGCCTAAGCCAACCCATGAAACGGGCGTGCAGGCACCCAATCGGCCGGAGAGGCAGAATGCGCAAGCCGGGGATCAGCCCGGTCCCCCTACGTGCTGCTGATCTTGCTACCGTAACCCTCGGTCTGATTAGATCTTAGATTGGGAATGAACTCCATATGCTTAGACTGGGGATGAACTCCGTATGCCTAAGTTAACCCACGAAATGAGTGTACGGGCACTCAGTCGATTAGAGAGGCAGAATGCGTAAGCCGGGGATTGACCCGATCCCCCTCTGCATGCTACCGATCCTACTGTTGGTCCTGCTACTGCAACCCTCGATCCGGTCTGATCTTAGACTAGGAATGAACTCCATATGCTTAGACATGGAATTAACTCCGTATGCCTAAGCCAACCCACAAAACGAGCGTACGGGCGCTTAACCGACTGAAGAGGTAGAATGCGCAAGTCAGGGATCGACCCAGTCCCCCCTGTGTGCTGTCGATCCTGCTACCACAACCTTCGGTCTGGTCCAATCTTAGACTGGGAATGAACTCCGTATGCCTAAATCAACCCACGAAACAAGCATTCAGGGGCTGAGTTGGCCGAAGAGGCATAATGTGCAAGCCGAGGATCGGTCCGATCGCCATCTACGTGCTATCGGTCTCGCTACCACAACCCTCGGTCTGACTGTGGCTTAGACATGGAATGAACTCCCTTTGCCTAAGCCAACCCAGTCGGTCGGAGAGGCAGAATGAACAACCCAGGGATCGGCCCGGTCCCCCCTGCGTGCTGTCGATCCAACTGTCGAAACCCTCGGTCTGGTCTGATCTTAGATTGGGAATGAACTTCGTATGCTTAGACTAGGGATGAACTCCGTATGCATAAGTCAACCCACGAAACGAGCATACGGGTGCTCAGTCGGTCGGAGAGGCCGGTCGAAGAGGCATAATTGACAAGCCAGGGATCAGTTTGGTCCCCTTCTACGTGCTGCCAATCCTGCTGTCGATTTTGCTACCACAACACTCGACCCGACTGGGGCTCCGTATGCTGGGAATGAACTCCATATGCTTAGACATGGAGTTAACTCCGTATGCCTAAGCCAACCCATGAAACGAGCGTACGGGAGCTCAGCCGACTGAAGAGGCAGAATGTGCAAGTCGAGGATCGACCCGATCCCCCCTGCATGCTGTCAATCCTGTTGCCACAACCCTCGGTCCAGTCCGATCTTAGACTGGGAATGAACTCTGTATGCTAAGGTCAACCCATGAAACGGGCGTATGGGCGTTGAGCCAGTCGGAGAGGCATAATGCGTAAGCCAGGATCAGCTCGGTCCCTCTCTGTGTGCTGCCAGTCCCACTGCCACAACCCTCAATCCGACTGGGGCCTAAACATGGAATGAACTCCCTATACCTAAGCCAACCCACGAAACGGGCGTACGAGCGCTCAGCCAGCTAGAGAGGCAGAATGCGTAAGCTAGGGATCGGCTTGGTCCCCCCTGCGTGTTGCTGATCCTGCTGTCGTAATCTTCGGTCCGGTCTGATCTTAGACTGGGAATGAACTCTGTATGCTTAGACTGGGGATGAACTCTGTATGCCTAAGTCAACCCACGAAACGAGCGTGCAGGTGCTCAGCCGACCTAAGAGGCCGGTCGAAGAGGCGTAATGTGCAAGATAGGGATCAGCTCGATCCCCCTCTGCGTGTTGTCGATCCCACTGCTGGTCCTGCTACCACAACCCTCGGTTCAGTTGGGGCTTAGACATGGAATGAACTTCATATGCCTAAGCCAACCCACGAAACGAGCATACGGGCGCTCAGTTGGCCAGAGAGGTAGAATACGCAAGCCAGGGATCGACCCAATTCCCCCCTGCGTTCTACCGATCCTGCTGCTTGTCTTGTTGTCATAAACCTCAGTCCGGTCTGATCTTAGAGTGGGAATGAACTCCGTATGCTTAGACATGGAATGAACTCCGTATGCCTAAGCCAACCCACGAAACGAGTGTACGGGCGCTCAGTCGGTCGTAGAGCCAGAATGTGTAAGCTGGGGACTGGCCCGGTGCCCCCTAGCGTGCTGTCGATCTTGCTACTGTAACCCTTGGTCTGATCCGATCTTAGATTGGGAATGAACTCCGTATGCCTAAGTCAACGCATGAAACGAGTGTGCGGGGGCTGAGCTGACCAGAGAGGCATAATGCGCAAGTCGAGGATCGGCCCAGTCCCCCTCTACGTGCTGCCAGTCCCACTGCCACAACCCTTGGTCTGGCTGGGGCTTAGACATGGAATGAACTCCCTATGCCTAAGCTAACCCATGAAATAGGCGTACGGGTGCTCGGCCGATCGGAGAGGTAGAATGCACAAGCCGAGGATCGGCCCAGTCCCCCTGTATACTGTCGATCCTACTGTCGCAACCCTCGGTCCGATCCGATCTTAGACTGGGAATAAACTCCGTATGCTTAGACTAGGGATGAACTCCGTATGCCTAAGTCAACCCACGGAATGAGCGTGCGGACGTTCAGCCGACCAGAGAGGTAGGATGCGCAAGCCGGGGACCGAACGGGTGGTAGGTGGGTTCAAGCACATCTTCATATTTCTACCATGCCAATGCCATTTTTATGGCTTGTAAATTCATACAATGGTCCCCTAAGCCTTCATGTGAAGTTTCATGGGAAGCGACCCGTTTTCCATTTTTCATGATTTTTGAAACTTTTTACGGTTTGAGATTTTTTAAAATTTTTTTAGAAGACTTTTGTCCCTAATTTTGGTAAAGGTGATCCTTGTATTTTTGTTGGCATGCACAAAAAAATTTAGCTAAAAACTCGAAGTGGAGAACATTTTGTGAGCATTTGAAAAAAGTGTCCCCATTTCAGACACATTAATGGCTACTGGCAGCAAACCTATAAAATCTCAAATGCTCTTTAAGGGGGTGTGAGTTCTCAAGGTTTGATGAGGGATAGGGGGCCAATATAAGGGCCAAGTACTCGCACCCATCATACATCATGTGCGCACACCCCCCCGACCGCACCAATCGTCGGAACCCCCCAATGCCGTTGGTTAGGCTCTCTGGCGATGCTCCGGCAATGGTGCCCCGGGCGAAAAAAATACGGCACCAGCACATGCACAAGCCAAGCATGTGCACCTTGGCTCAAACTCTTAGACTGGGAATAAACTCTATATGCTTAGACATGGAATGAACTCCGTATGCCTAAGCCAACCCATGAAACAATTGTGCGGGCACTTAGCCGGCCAGAGAGGCAGAATGCACAAGCCGGGGATCAGCCCGGTCCCCCTCTGCATGTTGCTCATCCGACTACCATAACCCTCAGTCCGGCTAGGGCTTAGACATGGACTGAACTCCCTATGCCTAAGCCAACCCACGAAACGGGCGTACGTGTGCTCAGTCGACCAAAAAGGCAGAATGTGCAAGTCGGATCGACCCGACCCCCCTGTATGCTATCGATCTTGTTGCCGCAACCCTTGGTCCAGTCCGATCTTAGACTGGGAATGAATTTCGTATGCTTAGACTGGGGATGAACTCCATATGCCTAAGTCAACCCACGAAACGAGCGTACGGGTACTCAACCAGCCGGAGAGGTCGGCCGAAGAGGCAGAATGCATAAGCCAGAGAAAGACCCGATCCCCCCTGCACGCTATCGGTCCTGCTCCTAGTCTTGCTGCTACAACCCTCGGTCCAGTCCAATCTTAGACTAGTAATGAACTCTGTATGCTTAGACATGGAATGAACTCTGTATGCCGAAGCCAACCCAAGAAACGAGTGTGCGAGCCATGTACCAGCACCCATCGCACATCATGTGTGCACACCCCCTAGCCCCCATAATCATTGGAACCCCCAATGCCGTCGGTTAGGCTCTCGGACGATGCTCCAGCGATGCTCCGGTGAGGGTGCCCCGGGTGAAAAAAATGTGGCACCAGCACATGCCCGGCGCAGCATGTGCACCGTGGCTCAAACTCTTAGACTGGGAATGAACTCTGTATGCTTAGACAAGGAATGAACTCCGTATGCCTAAGCCAACCCACGAAACTAGCATACGGGTGCTCAACCGATCGGAGAGGTAGAATGCACAAGTTGAGGATCGACCCGGTCCCCCTCTGCGTGCTGCCAATCCCGCTGGCACAACCCTCGGTCTGGCAGGGGCTTAGACATGGAATGAACTCCCTATGCCTAAGCCAACCCATGAAATGGGTTGTTGCTGGTCCTACTGCCGCTCTGTGTGCTGCTGATCCTGTTGCTGGTCCTGCTACCACAACCCTAGGTTCGATCCAATCTTAGACTGGGAATGAACTCTATATGCCTAAGTCAACCCACGGAATGAGCATGCGGGCGCTGAGCCAGCCAGAGAGTCATAATGCGCAAGCCGGGGATCGGCCCAGTCCCCCTCTGTGTGCTGTCGGTCCTGTTGCCACAACCCTCGATCCGACTGGGGCTTAGACATGGAATGAACTACCTATGCCTAAGCTAGCCAATGAAATGGGCGTGCGGGCGTTCAACCGACCGAAGAGGCAAAATGTGCAAGTCAAGGATCGGCTTGGTACCCCCTGCGTGCTACCGATCTTGCTGCCGTAACCCTCGATCCGGTTAAATCTTAGACTGGGAATGAACTCCGTATGCTTAGACTGGGGATGAACTCTGTATGCCTAAGTCAACCCACGAAACGAGTGTACAGGCGCACAGCCGGTCGGAGAGGCAGAATGCATAAGTCGATGATCGACCCGGTCCCTCCTACGTGCTGTCGATCCTGCTGCTGGTCCTACTATCGCAACCCTTGATCTGATCCCATCTTAGACTGGGAATGAACTTCGTATGCCTAAGTCAACCCATGAAACGAGCGTGTGGGTGTTCAACCGACCGAAGAGGTAGAATGCGCAAGCCGTGGATCGGCCCGATCCCCCCTGCATGCTATCGATCCTGCTGCCGCAACCCTCGGTTCGACCCGATCTTAGACTGGGAACGAACTCCGTATGCCTAAGTCAACCCATGAAACAAGTATTCGAGCGCTGAGCCAACCGAAGAGGCATAATGCGCAAGTCGGGTCCCCCTCTGCGTGCTGTCGGTCCCGCTGCCACAACCGTCGGTCCAGTAGGGGCTTAGACTTGGAATGCACTCCCTATGCCTAAGCCAACCCACGAAACGGGTGTGCGGGTGCTTAGCCGGTTGGAGAGGCAGAATACGCAAGCTGGGGATCGGCTCTATCCCCCTGCATGCTACCGATTTTGCTGTCGCAACCCTCGATCCAGTCCGATCTTAGATTAGGAATAAACTTCGTATGCTTAGACTGGGGATGAAGTCCGTATGCCTAAGTCAACCCGTAAAATTAGCGTACGGCGCTCAGCTGGCCGGAGAGGCATAATGCGCAAGCCGGGGATCAGCCCGGTCCCTCTCTGCGTGCTGTCGATCTTGCTACCGGTAATGCTGTGACAACCCTTAGTCCAGCTGGGGCTTAGACTTAGAATGAACTCCGTATGCCTAAGCCAACCCACGAAATGAGCGTGCGGGCACTCAGCCGAACGGAGAGGCAGAATTCGTAAGTCGGGGACCGATCGGTCCCCCCTACGTGCTGTCGATCCTGCTGTCACAACCCTCGGTCTGATCCGATTTTAGACTGGGAATGAACTCCATATGCCTAAGTCAACCCACGAAACGAGCGTGCGGGCGCTGAGCCGGCCGGAGATGCATAATACGCAAGTCGGGGATCGGCCTGATCCACCTCTGCGTGTTGTCGGTCCCGCTACCATAACCCTCGGTCCGATTGGGGCTTGACATGGAATGAACTCCCTATGCCTAAGGCAACCCACGAAATGGGCGTACGGGCACTCAGCCGACTGGAGAGGCAGAATGTACAGGCTGGGGATTGGCCCGATCCCCCCTGCGTGCTATCGATCCTGCTACCATAACCCTCGACCCAGTTCGATCTTAGACCGAGAATGAACTCTGTATGCTTAGGCTACGGATGAACTCCGTATGCCTAAGTCAACCCATGAAACGAGCGTGCGGACGCTCAACCGACCAGAGAGACAGGATGCGCAAGCCGAGGATCGAATGGGTGGTAGGTGGGTTCAAGGACATCTTCATATTTTTGCTGTGCCAATGCCATTTTTATGGCTTGTAAATTCATACAATGGTCCCCCACGCCTTCATGTGAAGTTTCATGGCAAGACAACCCGTTTTCTATTTTTCACGATTTTTGAAACTTTTTAAGGTTCGGGATTTTTTAAAATTTTTTTAGAAAGAGTTTTGTCCCTAAATTTGGTAGAGGTGATCCTTTTATTTTTGATGGCATGCATAAAAAAATTCAACTAAAAACTCGATGTGGAGAAGATTTTCTGACTGTTTGAAAAAAGTGTCCCCATTTCAGACACATTAATGGCTACTGGAAGCAAACCTATAAAATCTCAAATGCTTTTTAAGGGGGTGTGAGTTTTTGAGATTTGATAAAGGATAGGGGGCCAATATAAGGGCCAAGTACCAGCACCCATCGCATATCATGTGCGCACACCCCCCGGCCCCCTCAATCGTTGGAACACCCAATGCTGCCGGTTAGGCTCTTTGACGATGCTCTGGCGATGGTGCCCCTGGTGAAAAAAGCACGGCAGCAGCACATGCCTGAGCCCAGCATGTGCACATGTCTGAGCCCAGCATGTGCACCATGGCTTAAACTCTTAGATTGGGAATGAACTCCGTATGCTTAGACATGGAATGAACTCCGTATGCCTAAGCCAACCAACGAAACGAGCGTTCGGGCGCTCAACCAATCGGAGAGGCAGAATGCGCAAGCAGGGGATCGGCCTGGTCCCCCTTTGTGTGCTGTCGGTCCCGCTGCCACAACCCTCAGTCCAACTGGGGCTTAGACATGGAATGAACTTCCTATGCCTAAGCCAACCCATGAAACGAGCGTGCGGGGGCTCAGCCAACCGGAGAGGCAGAATGTGCAAGCTGGGGATCGGCCCGGTCCCCCCTGCGTGCTGTCGATCCTGCTACCGTAACCCTTGGTCCAGTTAGATCTTAGACTGGGAATGAACTCCTTATGCTTAGACTAGGGATGAACTCCGTATGCCTAAGTCAACCCACAAAACGAGCGTGCGGGCGCTTAGCCAACTAGAGGGGCCGGTCGGAGAGGCAGAATGCGCAAGCTGGGGATCCGCCTAATCCCCCCCTGTGTGCTGTCGATCCTGCTGCTGGTCCTGCTACCGTAACCCTCGGTCTAGTCTGATCTTAGATTGGGAATGAACTCCATATGCTTAGACATGAATGAACTCCGTATCCCTAAGCCAACCCATGAAATGAGTGTGCGGGCGCTCAGCCGGTCGGTGAGGCAGAATGCGTAAGCCAGGGACCGGCTCAATCCCCTCTTGCGTGCTGTCGATCCTACTACAGCAACCCTCGATCTGATCTAATCTTAGATTAGGAATGAACTCCGTATGCCTAAGTTGGCCCACGAAATGAGTGTTTCGGCGCTGAGCCAGTCGGAGAGACATAATGCACAAGTCGGGGATTAGCCCGGTCGCCCTCTGCGTGCTGCCATCCCACGACCACAACCCTCGATCTGACTGGGGCTTAGACATGGAATGAACTCTCTCTGCCTAAGCCAACCAACGAAACGGGCATGCGGGCGCTCAGCCGGTCGGAGAGGCAGAATGCGTAAGCCGGGGATCGGCCTGGTCCCCCCTGCGTGCTATCGATCCTGCTGTCGCAACCCTCGGTCCAGTTCAATCTTAGACTGTGAATGAACTTCGTATGCTTAAACTGGGGATGAACTCGTATGCCTAAGTCAACCCACGAAAAGAGCGTGCGGGCGCTCAACTGACCGAAGAGGTCAACCGGAGAGGCATAATGCGCAAGCCGGGGATCAGCCCGATCCCTCTCTGCGTACTGTCGATCCCACTACCAGTCCTGCTGCCACAACCCTCGGTCCAGCTAGGGTTTAGGCATGGAATGAACTCTGTATGCCTAAGCCAACTAGCAAAACGAGCGTGTGGGTGCTCAGTCGGTCGGAGAGGCAGAATACACAAGCCGGGGATCGGCCCGGTCCCCTCCTGCGTGCTGTCAATCCTACTGCTGGTCCTGCTACCACAACCCTTGGTCCGGTCTGATATTAGACTGGGAATGAACTTCGTATGCCTAAGTCAACCCACGAAATGAGCGTGCTGGCACTGAGCCGGCCGGAAAGGCATAATGCGCAAGCCGGGGATCAGTCCGATCCCCCTCTACGTGCTACCGGTCCCGTTGCCGCAACCCTCGATCCGGCTGGGGCTTAGACATGGAATGAACTCCCTATGCCTATGCCAACCCACGAAACGGGCATGCGGGCGCTCAGTCGGTCGGAGAGGTAGAATGCGCATGCTGGGGATCGGCCCGGTCCCCCCTACGTGCTGCCGATGCTGCTACCGCAACCCTCGGTCCGATCCGATCTTAGATTGAGAATGAACTCTATATGCTTAGACTGGGATGAACTCCGTATGCCTAAGTCAACCCATGAAATGAGCGTGCGGACGTTCAGCCGATGAGACAGGCAGGATGCGCAAGGTGGGGACCGAACGAGTGGTAGGTGGGTTCAAGCACATCTTCATATTTCTGCCACGCTAATGCCATTTTTATGGCTTGTAAATTCATGCAATGGTCCCCTACGCCTTCATGTGAAGTTTCGTGGCAAGACGACACGTTTTCTATTTTTCACGATTTTCAAAACGTTTTGTGGTTCGGGATTTTTTAAAATTTTTTTAGAAACTTTTTTGTCCCCAAATTTGGTAGAGGTGATCCTTGTATTTTTGTTGGCATGCATAAAAATATTCAGCAAAAACTTCAAAGTGGAGAAGATTTCTTGTCCGTTTGAAAAAAGTGTCCCCATTTTAGACACTTTAATGGCTACTGGCAGCAAACCTATAAAATCTCAAATGCTCTTTAAGAGGTTGTGAGTTCTCGAGGTTTGATGAGGCATAGGGGGCCAATATAAGGGCAAGTCCCAGCACCCATCGTACATCATGTGGGCACACCCCCTGCACCCCCAATCACCGGAACCCCCAATGCCGTCGATTAGGCTCTCTGACGATGCTCTGACGATGGTGCCCTGAGCGAAAAAAATGTGGCACCAGCACACGCTCGAGCCCAGCATGTGCATCGTCACTCAAACTATTAGACTGGGAATGAACTCCGTACGCTTAGACATTGAATAAACTCCATATGCCTAAGCCAACACACGAAACGAGCGTGCGGGCGCTCAGCCTGCTAGAAAGGTAGAATGCACAAGTCGAGGATCGACCCGATCCCCCTCCACGTGCTGTCGATCCCGCTGCAACAACCCTCAGTCCGGCTGGGGCTTAGACATGGAATGAACTCCCTATGCCTAAGCCAACCCACAAATTGGGTGTGCGGGCACTCAACCGATCGGAGAGGCAGAATACGTAAGCTAGGGATCGGCCTGGTCCCCCTTGCTACCGCAATACTCGGTTTGGTTCGATCTTACACTGAAAATGAACTCCGTATGCTTAGACTGGGGATGAACTTCGTATGCCTAAGTCAACCCATGAAACGAGCGTACGGGTGCTCAGCTGGTCGGAAAGGTCGACCGGAGAGGCAGAATGCGTAAGCTGGGGATCGACCCGATCCCCCTGCATGCTACCGATCCTGCTGCCTTAACCTTCGGTCTGGTCTGATCTTAGACTGGGAATGAACTCCGTATGCTTAGACACGGAATGAACTCCGTATGCCTAAGCCAACCCACAAAACGAGCGTGCGAGTGCTCAGCCGACCAGAGAGGCAGAATGCACAAGTTGAGGATCGACTAGATCCCCCTTGCGGGCTGTCGATCCTGCTGTCACAACACTCAGTCCGATCTGATCTTTTACTAGCAATGAACTCCATATGCCTAAGCCAACCAATGAAACGAGCGTTCAGGCGCTGAGCCGATCGGAGAGGCATAATGCACAGGCCGGGGATCGGCCCGATCCCCCTCGACGTGCTGCCGATCTCGCTGCCACAACCTTAGGTCTGGTTGGGGCTTAAACATGGAATAAACTCCATATGCCTAAGCCAACCCACAAAACCAGCGTGCGGGCGCTCAGCCGGCCGGAGAGGCAGAATTTACGAGTTGAGGATCGGCTCGGTCCCCCCTACGTGCTGTCGATCCTGCTGCTGGTCCTGCTGCCACAACCCTCGATCTGGTCTGATCTTAGACTGGGAATGAACTCCGTATGCTTAGACATGGAATGAACTCTGTATGCCTAAGCCAACCCATGAAACGAGCGTGCGGGCGCTCAGCCGGCAGGAGAGGCAGAATGCGCAAGTCGGAGACCAACCCAGTCCCGCTTGTGTGCTGTCGATCCTACTGCTGCAACCCTCAGTCCGACCTAATCTTAGACTGGGAATGAACTCCGTATGCCTAAGTCAACCCACGAAATAAGCGTACGGGTGCTGAGTCGGCCGGAGAGGCATAATGCGTAAGCCAGGGATCGGCCCGATGCCCTTCTGCATGCTACCGATACCACTGCCACAACCCTCGGTTTGGCTGGGGCTTAGACATGGAATGAACTCCCTATGCCTAAACCAACCCACGAAACGAGTGTACGGGTGCTCAGTCAGTCGGAGAGGCAGAATACATAAGCTGAGGATTGGCCTGATCTCTCCTGTGTGCTGTTGATCCTACTACCGTAACCCTCGATTTGGTTCGATCTTAGACTGGGAATGACCTTCGATTGGGGATGAACTCCGTATGCCTAAGTCAACCCACGAAACGAGCATGCAGGCACTCAGCCGGCCGAAGAGGTCAGTCGGAGAGGCAGAATGCGCAAGCCAGGGATTGACCTAGTTCCTCCCTACGTGCGGCCGATCCTGCTGTTGGTCCTGTGACTTTAACCCTCGGTCTGATCCGATCTTAGATTGGGAATGAACTCCATATGCTTAGACATGGAATGAACTCCACATGCCTAAGCCAACCCATGAAATAAGCGTACGGGCGCTTAGCTGGCCAGAGAGGCAAAATGCGTAAGCCAGTGACCTGTCCGATCCCCCCTACGTGCTGTCGATCCTACTGTGTAACCCTCGGTCCAATCCAATCTTAGGCTGGGAATGAACTCTACATGCCTAAGTCAACTCACGAAATGAGCGTACGGGGGCTCAGTCGGCTGGAGAGGTAGAATGCACAAGCCGAGGATCGGCCCGATCCCCTCTACGTGCTATCGATCCTGCTGTCACAACCCTCGGTCTGGTCTGATCTTAGACTCAAAATGAACTCTGTACGCTTAGACGAGGGATGAACTCCATATGCTTAAGTGAACCCACGAAATGAGCATACGGGCGCTGAGCCGATCGGAGAGGCTTAATGCGCAAGCCGTGGATCGACCCGATCCCCCTCTGCATGCTGCTGATCCCATTGCCGCAACCCTCGGTCTGGCTAGGGCTTAGACATGGAATGAACTCCCTATGCCTAAGCCAACCAACGAAACGGGTGTGCGGGTGCTCAGCCGATCGGAGAGGCAGAATGTGCATGCCGGGGATCGACCTGGTCCCCCCTATGTGCTCTCGATACTGCTACCGCAACCCTCGGTTCGGTCTGATCTTAGACTAAGAATGAACTTCGTATGCTTAGACTAGGGATGAACTCCGTATGCCTAAGTCAACCCACGAAATGAGTGTGCGGACGCTCAACCGACCAGACAGGTAGGATGTGCAAGCTAGGGATCGAACGGGTGGTAGGTGGGTTCAAGCACATCTTCATATTTTTGCCATGCCAATGCCATTTTTATGGCTTGTAAATTCTTAAAATGGTCCCCTACGCCTTCATGTGAAGTTTCTTGGCAAGACGACCCGTTTTCTATTTTTCACGATTTCCAAAACTTTTTACGGTTTCAGATTTTTGAAAATTTTTTTAGAAAGAGTTTTGTCCCCAAATTTGGTAGAGGTGATCCTTGTATTTGTATTGGCATGAACAAAAAAATTCAGCTAAAAACTCGAAGGGGATAAGATTTTGTGACCGTTTGAAAAAAGTGTCCCCATTTCAGACACTTTAATGGCTACTGGCAGCAAACCTATAAAATCTCAAATGCTCTTTAAGGCGGTGTGAGTTCTTGAGGTTTGATGATGGATAGGGGGCCAATATAAGGGCCAAGTACTAGCACCCATCGCACATCATCTGCGCACACCCCCCGGCCCCCCTAATCATCAGAACCCCCAATGCCGTCGGTTAGGCTCTCTGGCGATGCTCCGACGATGGTGCCCCAGGCGAAAAAATTGCGGCACCAGCACATACCAGAGTCCAGCATGTGCATCGTGGCTCAAACTATTAGACTGGGAATGAACTCCATATGCTTAGACATGGAATGAACTCTGTATGCATAAGCCAACCCACGAAACGAGCGTTCGGGCGCTCAGTCGATCGGAAAGACAGAATCCGCAAGCCGGGGATCGGCTCGTTTCCCCTCTATGTGCTACCGAAACTGCTGCCACAACCCTCGATCCAGCTGGGGCTTAGACATGGAATGAACTCCCTATGCCTAAGCCAACCCACGAAACGGACATGCGGGTGCTCAGCCGACCAGAGAGGCAGAATGCGCAAGCCCAGGATCAGCCCGGTCCCCCTTGTGTGCTATCGATCCAGCCGCTGCAACCCTCATTCGCTTTGATCTTACACTGGGAATGAACTCCGTATGCCTAAGTCAACCCACGAAACGAGCGTGCGGTCACTGAGCCGACCGAAGAGGCATAATGCGCAAGTCGGGGATCAACGCGATCCCTCTCTGCGTGCTACCGGTCCCGCTGCCACAACCCTCAGTTCGACTGGGGCTTAGACATGGAATGAACTCCCTATGCCTAAGCCAACCCACGAAACGGGTGTATGGGTGCTCAACTGACTGGAGAGGCAGAATGCGGTAACCGAGGATCGACCCGATCCCCCCTACGTGCTGCCGATCCTGCTGCCGTAACCTTCGGTCTGGTCTGATCTTAGGCTGGGAATGAACTCCGTATGCTTAGACTAGGGATGAACTTCGTATGCCTAAGTTAACCCACGAAACGAGCATGTGGACGCTCAGTCGACCAGAGAGGCAGGGTGCGTAAGTCGAGGGTCGAACGGGTGGTAGGTGGGTTCAAGCACATCTTCATATTTTTGCCATGCCAATGCCATTTTTATGGCTTGTAAATTCATACAATGGTCCCCTACGCCTTCATGTGAAGTTTCGTGGCAAGACGACCCGTTCTCTATTTTTCGTGATTTTTGAAACTTTTTACGGTTCGAGATTTTATAAAAATTTTTTAGAAAGAGTTTGTCCCCAAATTTGGTAGAGGTGATCCTTGTATTTTTGTTGGCATGCACAAAAAAATTCAGCTAAAAACTCGAAGTGGAAAAGATTTTGTGACCATTTGAAAAAAGTGTCCCCATTTCAGATACTTTAATGGCTATTGGCAGCAAAGCTATAAAATCTCAAATGCTCTTTAAGGGGGTGTGAGTTCTCAAGGTTTGATGAGGGATAGGGGGCTAATATAAGGGCCAAGTACCAGCACCCATCTCACATCATGTGCGCACACCCCCCCGGCCCCCCCAATCGTCGAAACCCCCAATGCCACCGGTTAGGCTCTTCGGCGACGCTACGGCGATGGTGCCCCGAGCGAAAAAAATGTGGCACCAGCACATGCTCGAGCCCAGCATGTGCACTGTGGCTCAAACTCTTAGACTAGGAATGAACTCTGTATGTCTAAGCCAACCCACGAAAATAAGTGTACGGGCACTCAGCCGGTCGGAGAGGCAAAATGCGTAAGCCGGGGATCAGCCTGATCCCCCTCTGCGTGTTGCTGGTCCCGCTGCCACAACCCTCGGTCTGATTGGGGCTTAGACATGGAATGAACTCCCTATGCCTAAGCCAACGCATGAAATAGGCGTACGGGCGGTCAACCAATCGGAGGGGCAGAATGCGTAAGCCGGGGATCGGCCTGGTCCCCCTCTGCGTGTTGTAGGTCCCGCTACCACAACCCTCGATCCGGCTGGGGCGTAGACATGGAATGAACTCCCTATGTCTAAGCCAACCCATGAAACGGGCATGCGGACGCTCAGTCAGCCAGAGAGGTAGAATGCACAAGCCAGGGATCGGCCCGATCCCCCCTGCGTGCTGTCGATCCTGCTGCCGCAACCCTCAATCCGGTCCGATCTTAGATTGGGAATGAACTCTGTATGCTTAGACTGGAGATGAACTCCGTATGCCTAAGTCAACCCACGAAACGAGCGTGCGGGCACTCAGCTGACCAGAGAGGCAGGATGCGTAAGTCGGGGATCGAACGGGTGGTATTCAAGCACATATTCATATTTTTGCCATGCCAATGCCATTTTTATGGCTTGTAAATTCATACAACGGTCCCCTAAGCCTTCATGTGAAGTTTCATGGCAAGATGACCCGTTTTCTATTTTTCACAATTTTTGAAACTTTTTGCGGTTCGGGATTTTTTAAATTTTTTTAGAAAGGGTTTTGTCCCCAAAATTGGTAGAGGTGATCCTTGTATTTTTGTTGGCATGCACAAAAAAATTCAGCTAAAAACTCGAAGTGGAGAACATTTTGTGATCATTTGAAAAAAGTGTCCCCATTTCAGACACTTTAATGGCTACTGGCAGGAAACCTATAAAATCTCAAATGCTCTTTAAGGGGGTGTGAGTTCTCGAGGTTTGATGAGGGATAGGCGGCCAATATAAGGGCCAAGTACCAACAACCATCGCACATCATGTGCGCACACCCCCCCAGTCCCCCCAATCATCGGAACCCCCAATGTCGCCGGTTATGCTCTCCAGCGATGCTCCGGCAATGGTCCGACGATGGTGCCCCAGGCGAAAAAAATGCAGCACCAGCATATGCCCGAGCCCAGCATGTGCACCGTGGCTCAAAATCTTAGACTGGGAATGAACTCCGTATTCTTATACATGGAATGAACTCCGTATGCCTAAGCCAACCCATGAAACGAGCGTGCGAGCACTTAGCCGGTCGAAGAGGTAGAATGCGCAAGCTGGGGATCGACCTGGTCCCCCCTTCGTGCTGTTGATCCTGCTAATGCAACCTTCAGTCCGATCTGATCTTAGACTGAGAATGAACTTCGTATGCATAAGTCAACCCATGAAACGAGCGTGCGGGCGTTGAGCCGACCGAAAAGGCATAATGCGCAAGCCAGGGATTGGCCCAGTCCCCCTCTGCATGCTGTCGGTCCCACTGCCACAACCCTCAGCTCGGCTGGGGCTTAGACATGGAATTAACTCCCTATGCCTAAGCCAACCCACAAAACAGCGTACGGGTGCTCAACCGACTGGAGTGGCAGAATGCGCAAGCTAGGGATCGACTCGGTCCCCCCTGTGTGCTGTCGATCCTGCTGTTGGTCCTACTGTAGCAACCCTCGATCCATTCTAATCTTAGACTGGCAATGAACTCCGTATGCTTAGACATGGAATAAACTCCGTATGCCTAAGCTAACCCATGAAACGAGCGTGTGGGCGCTCAATCGATCAGAGAGGCAGAATGCGTAAGTCGAGGATCAGCCTGGTCCCCCCCTGTGTGCTGTCGATCCTGCTGTGCAACCCTCTGTCCAGTCCGATCTTAGATTGGGAATGAACTCCATATGCCTAAGTCAACCCATGAAACGAGCGTACGGGCGTTGAGCCGGTCGGAGAGGCATAATGTGCAAGCCGGGGATAGGCTCGATCCCTCTCTGTGTGCTGCCAGTCCCGTTGCCCCAACCCTCAATCTGGCCAGGGCTTAGACATGGAATGAACTCCCTATGCCTAGGTAACCCACGAAACGGGCATACGGGCGCTCAGTCGATCGGAGAGGCAGAATGCGCAAGCCGGGGATCGGCCTGGTCCCCCCTACGTGTTGCCGATCCTACTGCTGCAACCCTCAGTCTGGTCTGATCTTACACTGGGAATGAACTCCGTATGCTTAGACTGGGGATGAACTCTGTATGCCTAAGTCAACCTACGAAATGAGCGTGCAGGCGCTCAACCGACCAGAGAGACAGGATGCGCAAGCCAGGGATCGAACGGGTGATAGGTGGGTTCAAGCACATCTTCATATTTCTACCATGCCAATGCCATTTTTATGGCTTGTAAATTCATACAATGGTCCCTTAAGCCTTCATGTGAAGTTTCGTGGCAAGACGACCCGTTTTCTATTTTTCATGATTTTCAAAACTTTTTACTGTTCAAGATTTTTTTAAATTTTTTTAGAAACTGTTTTGTCCCCAAATTTGGTAGAGGTGATCCTTGTATTTTTGTTGCATGCACAAAATAATTCAGCTAAAAACTCGAAGTGGAGAAGATTTTGTGACCGATTGAAAAAATTGTCCCCATTTCAGACACTTTAATGGCTACAGGCAGCAAACGTATAAAATCTGAAATGCTCTTTGAGGGGGTGTGAGTTCTCAAGGTTTGATGAGGGATAGGGGGCCAACATAAGGGCCACGTACTAGCAGCCATCGCACATCATGATGAGGGTTAGGCTCTCCGACGATGCTCTGGCGATGGTGCCCTGAGTGAAAACAATGTGGCACCAACACATGCCCGAGCCCAGCATGTGCACCGTGGCTTAAACTCTTAGACTGTGAATGAACTCCGTATGATTAGACATGGAGTGAACTCCGTATGCCTAAGCCAACCCATGAAACGAGCGTGCAGGCACTCAGCGTGCTATCGATCTTGCTACCGCAACCCTCAGTCTGGTCTGATCTTAGACTGAGAATGAACTCTGTATGCCTAAGTCAACCCATGAAACTTACGTGCAGGCACTGAGCCGGTCGGAGAGGCATAATGCACAAGCCAGGGATCAGCCTGGTCCCTCTCTACGTGCTGCCGGTCTTACTGCCACAACCCTCGGTCTAGTTGGGGCTTAGACATGAAATAAACTCCCTATGCCTAAGCTAACCCACGAAATGGGCGTGCAGGCACTTAGTCGGTCGGAGAGGTAGAATGCGCAAGCCAGGGATTGGCTCGGTCACCCCTACATGTTACCGATCCTACTACCGTAACCCTCGGTCTGGTTTGATCTTAGACTGGGAATGAACTTCGTATACTTAGACTGGGGATGAACTCCGTATGCCTAAGTCAACCCACGAAAGGAGCTTGCGGGCGCTCAACTGACCAGAGAGGCAGGATGCGCAAGCCGGGGATCGAACGGGTGGTAGGTGGGTTCAAGCACATCTTCATATTTCTGCCATGCCAATGCCATTTTTATGGCTTGTAAATTCATACAATGGTCCCCTAAGCCTTCATGTGAAGTTTCATGGCAAGATGACTCGTTTTTTATTTTTCACGATTTTCAAAACATTTTACGGTTCAGGATTTTTTAAAATTGTTTTAGAAAGAGTTTTGTCCCCAAATTTGGTAGAGGTGATCCTTGTATTTTTTTTAGCATGCACAAAAAAATTCAGCTAAAAAATTGAAGTGGAGAAGATTTTGTGACCGTTTGAAAAAAGTATCCCTATTTCAGACACTTTAATGGCTACTGGTAGCAAACCTATAAAATCTCAAATGCTCTTTAAGGGGGTGTGAGTTCTTGAGGTTTGATGAGGAATTGGGGGCCAATATAAGGGCCAAGTGTCATGCCTTGGGAGAGGTGCGCTAGGCACATCAGGTGCACCAGTAGGCGAGCCAGAGGTTGAGGCTCGCAGACCAGGCGTGTTGGCGGGTATCTGCGCGCAAAGCCTAGCAAATGAGTTTAGAACGTCCGCCCAACTTGCCGGCCAGCCTGTGAGACCATGGCCTAGCATACAAGCTGCCTGCACCACATCCAGAAGGGCCCAAGGTGCTGGACACACAAGGGAAGCTTCTGGAAGCAGGCAGGATCAACAGCAGCATCCTGGCAGATTTGGTTGACCCTGAAAATCAAGAGTTAGCATCCTGATTGATTGTAATCTCTATAATCCCATGATTTTAGCCTTTATTCTAGGGATATTGCCATTAAGTGTAAGTTGGAGCCTCAACTATAAATAGACGGTTGCTCCTCCCTCATTTGTATACCATCAAACACTTCTGTTTCAATGAATACAAGAGCATTTCTAGAATTCTGCCTTCTTATCTTGTTTCTCTTTAACTTGGGTAATCAGCCCTTCCTATTGTTCTAGTGCCCGTACACTTGTGTTTTAGGCTGACTTAGGCATAAAGGAGGAGATTCCAAGCCTAAGGCCGTATGATTTCTGAGTCTAAGGTCAGAGCCCATGGCAATTGGTATCAGAGCAAGTTTGATTCTATATGTTTGTGTTGTGCAGGTTAAAGGAGATGGCATCCCAATGGGTGTGGAAGAGGGAGGAAAGCCAATTCTAGAGATATCTGGTCTACCATGGACGATAGGCTGGCCAAGGTAGAGGTGACCATGGGCGACATGGGGAAGAAGCTTGAGGGGGTAGAGACTCACATTGCATCGTTAGACTCCATGAGAGAGGAGATCTAAAGTGAGCTGCAAGCTGCTCTCAACAAAAGCTTGGATGTGTTCACCCAAAAGAATCAGACCTTGGAGGCTAAAATGCTGACCTTGTGCGATGGCATGGAGGCCATGTCTGAGCGGATGGAGGAGCTTACCAGTGAGCTCGTTGCTTGCAAGACTGCCATTGGGAATGGCATGTTTGCTGGAGTGTCTAAGTCCAGATTGGATGTCCCCAAACCTAAGGAGTTCAAGGGGACTAGGGCAGCCAAGGAAGTAGATAACTACCTTTGGGTTATGGAGCAGTACTTCCAGGCCATGGGCATGCAAGACGAGGCGATAAAGGTAAGCACCGCTACTATGTATCTGACTGATGTAGCCTTATTGTGGTAGAGGCACAGGTGTGATGATGTCAGGCGTGGGAGCGCCAAGATTAGAACCTGGGTAGAGTTCCAAAAGGAGTTCAGAGAACAATTTTACCCGGAGTATGCCGATGATGAGGCACAGGCAAAGTTGTGCAGGCTGAGTCAGCAAGGGGACATAAGGGAGTATGTCCAAAAATTCTCTGAACTGATGCTACAGATCTCGGATCTAGGCGAGAAGGATGCCTTATTTGCTTTCATGGATGGGCTGAAGCCGTGGGTGAAGCATGAGCTACAAAAGAGAGGAGTTCATGACTTGGCTAAAGCCATGACTACTGCCGAGGCCTTGATAGAGTTTAAGCCTCTGAACAAGTTCGAGTTTACCAAGCCCAAGGGTAAGGGCAAGGACGATAGGGACTGAAAAAAGTAGTCCAAGGGGAAGGACCGTGATCGAGAGTCCAAGGATGGAGATCGAGACCGTTCAACCAAAGATGGCGAGAGGAAGCCACTAGCAGGCAAGTGGAAAGCAAAAGGGGCACCGAGAGCCACTAGCATGCTACCTATGTGGAAAGAGCCACATAGCACGTAATTGCCTGCAGAAGGGCAAGCTGGCTGCTATAAACAAGGAGTCTGACGAGGAGCCAGAGTCAGGGGCAGCAAAGCTTGGGTCGTTGATGCTCAATGCTATCCAGAGTAAGGGGAGCCATACGCCAAAGGGCTTGATGTTTACGGATCTGATGGTTGCGGGTCGAAAGGTGAGTGCACTGGTGGACACAGGTGCCTTACATCTTTTTATTTTAGGTGATAAAGCCTAGAAGCTCAGACTAAAGGTGCAGAAAGGGATTGGCACCATCAAAACGATGAACTCCAATAAAGTTCCAGCCATTGGAGTTGCGCGGGGAGTGGAGTTGCAGCTTGGAGACTGGAAAGGTAAGGAGACCATTTAGGTAATACCCCTTGACGACTATGAGTTTGTGATTGGGTTGGATTTCCTTATTCAGATTAACGCCTTCCTTGTGCCTTTTGCCTATTGTGTTTGCATCTTGGATGCACGGTGCCAATGCCTAGTGCCATTGAAGAGAGCATCTGGAGTTGTGTCATGGGTGGTGTCAGCCATCCAATTTACCAAGACGGTAAGTAGATAAGAAGACACCTTCTTGGCAGCCCTGAAATATGATGAGCCAAGGGAGAAGGAGGTCGAGTCACCCTTGGAGGTGCTAAAGGTGCTGAAGACCTTTAGTGATGTGATGCCCGCAAAGCTACCTAGCAAGCTACCACCTAAGAGGGAGGTGGACCACAAGATCGAGCTGGTGTCTGAGGCCAAGCCACCAGCTAGAGCCTCTTACCGAATGTCTCCACCAAAGTTGGAGGAGTTGAGGAAGCAGCTCAAAGAGTTTGTTGATGCTGGCTTCATCAGGCCATCGAAGGCACCCTATGGTCATCGGTTCTATTTCAGCGCAAACATGATGGGTCGTTGGGACTGTGCATAGACTATCAGGCTTTGAACAAGCTGACCATCAAGAACAAGTACCCTATCCCACTCGTTGCGGACTTGTTCGATCAACTTGGGAGTGCAAGGTGGTTCACCAAGTTGGATTTCAGGTCAGGCTACTATCAAGTCAGGATCGTGGAGGGAGATGAGCCAAAGACTGTATGTGTCACTCGGTATGGTTCGTATGAGTTCTTGGTGATGCCTTTCGGACTCACGAATGCCCCAGCAACATTCTGCACCCTTATGAACAAAGTACTTCAGTCATTCCTTGATCGATTTGTTGTGGTTTATTTGGATGACATTGTGATCTACAGCCAGACTTTGGGAGAGCATGTAGACCACTTAAGACAGGTGTTCGAGGTGTTGTGGGCGGACAAGCTGTTTGTCAAGAGGGATAAGTGCTCATTCACCCAACAGGAAATCCCGTTCCTTGGCCACATAGTGGGAGGTGGCAGGATACGCATGGATGAAGGCAAGATACATGCCATCCTGGAGTGGCAACTGCCAGCTAAGGTCACTGAGTTGAGATCATTCCTTGGGCTGGTCAACTACTACAGGCGCTTCATGAAAGGTCACTTAGCAATAGCCATGACATTGACAGACTTGCTAAAGAAAGGGAAAGCATGGGAATGGAGCACAGGGTGCCAGGAAGCCTTTCACAGGTTGAAGCGGGCTGTGATCGAGGAGCTAGTCTTGGCCTTGCCAGACCATGCCAAGTCGTATGCGGTGCATACGGATGCATCAGACTTTGCCATATGAGGCATGTTGATGCAGGAGAGATGTCCAGTCACGTTTGAGAGTAGAAAGTTGAACGAGACTGAGCGCAAGTACACGATCCAAGAGAAAGAGATGACTGCAGTGGTGCACTGCTTGCGCACTTGGCGCCATTACCTGTTGGGGTCGAGGTTCATGGTTAGGATGGACAATGTGGCGACCAGCTACTTCTAGACGTAAAAGAAGCTGTCCCCGAAGCAGGCGAGATGGTAAGATTTTCTTACGGAATTTGATTTCCAGATGGAGTACAAGCCGGGGCGGGCGAACCTAGTGGCAGATGCCCTGAGCAAGAAGGCTAACCTTGCTACCATTAGCCAACTAGAGGGGTTATTGGTGCCGTACATCAAGAAGGGACTTGTGCATGATCCTACAGCCAAGGCTTTGATGGAGTATGCCCAGCAAGGTAAGACTAGGCGGTTTTGGTTGCAGGATGGCTTACTGTACACCAGGGGCAGTAGACTATTTGTGCCATAGCACGGGAAGCTCTGCAAGGAAGTTTTGCAAGAATGCCATGATTCAAGGTGGGCTGGACACCCCGGAGTGAGCCGTACCTTGGCACTGATCGAGGACCGGTATTACTGGCCGCACATGAAGGACTATGTGGAGCCTTATGTGAAGACTTGTCTTGTGTGCCAACAGGACAAGGTGGAGCTCAAGAAGCCAGGCGGTCTCTTAGAGCCATTGCCAGTGCCAGAGTGACCATGGGAGAGTGTTTCTCTGGACTTTATAGTTGGTCTACCCAATGCAGAAGGGTTTGGAAGCATCATGGTAGTGGTGGACAGGTTTTCCAAGTATGGAATCTTCATTCCAGCAACCAAGAAGTGCCCAGCCAAGGAGGCAGCTCGATTGTTCCTGAAGAACATGATTAAGTATTGGGGAGTGCCGAAGACCATTGTTAGTGATCGGGACGGGCGTTTCAGGGGCAGGTTCTGGACTGAGTTGTTCAAGCTATTGGGGTCAGACTTGAACTTTTCCACCAGCATGCATTCGCAGACCGATGGGTAGACAAAACGAGTGAATGGACTACTGGAGGTCTACCTCAGGCACTATGTGAGTGCCACACAAAGGGACTGGCCAAAGCTACTAGATATTGCATAGTTTTCCTACAACTTGCAAAGGAGCGAGGCAACGAACCAGAGCCTATTTGAGGTTGTGACAGGGCAACAAACCACTAACACCTGGTTTGATTGCTATAGGTTATATAGGGCCGAATCCAGTAGCATACAAGTTTGCCAAGGCATGGCAAGAGCAAACTGACTTGGCCAGAGTTTGTCTACACAAGGCGGCCTAGAGGTCGAAGAAGTGGGTTGACCAGAATAGGCGGGACATGCAGTTCCAGGTTGGAGACTTGGTGTTGGTGAAGCTGCATCCCATTGTGTGCCATAGGGGCTGCACAAAGGCCTAGTCTGAAGGTATGAGGGACTTTTCTGAGTAGTCAAGAGGGTAGGCAAGGTTGCCTACAAGCTGGATATGCCACCCAAGCCAAGGGTACACCCAGTGTTCCATGTGAGCATACTCAAGCCATTCCATGAAAATGAGGGAGATCCAGGTAGTGAGACGAGCTGGGAACCAGCAGATGACTTATGGCAGTTCAGGGACCAGATCAGGCAGTACCATGCGGAAGATGCAACGAGGGCATTGCGCAATCTGGTGGTGGAGAATATCACGCCCTGGGCAGGCGTGCCAGGCACATTAGGGGCACCGGCAGGTGAGCCAAAGGTTGAGGCCCGTAGACTAGGCGTGCTGGCAGGGATCTGCATGTAAAGCCTAACAAACGAGTTCAGAACACCCGACTAACTTGCAGGCCAGCCCGTGAGACCAAGGCCTGGCATACAAGTTGCCCGTACCACATCCAAAAGGGCCCAAGGTGCTGGACATGCAAGGGAAGCTTCTGGAAACAAGCAGGATCAGCAGTAGCATCCTGGCAGATTTGGTTGACCCTGAAAATTAGGAGTTAGCATCCTGATTGATTGTAATCTATATAATCCCATGGTTTTAGCCTTTATTCTAGGGATATTGCCATTAAGTGTAAGCTGGAGCCTCAACTATAAATAGAGGGCTGCTCCTCCCTCATTTGTACACCATCAAACACTTCCGTTTCAGTGAATACAAGAGCATTTCCAGAATTCTGCCTTCTTATCCTGTTTCTCTTTAACTTGCGTAATCAGCCCTTCCCGTTGTTCTAGTGCCCGTACGCTTGTGTTTTAGGCTAACTTAGGCATAAAGGAGGAGATTCCAAGCCTAAGGCCGCATGGTTTCTAAGTTTAAGGTCAGAGCCGTGACACAAGTACCAGCACCCATCGCATATCATGTGCGCACACCCCCTCGACCTCCCCAATCGTCGGAACCCCCAATGCCATCAGTTAGTCTCTCCGGCGATGGTACCCCGAGCAAAAAAAATACGGCACCAGCACATGCCCGAGCCCAGCATGTGCATCGTGGCTTAAAATCTTAGACTGGGAATGAACTCCGTATGCTTAGACATGGAATAAACTCCATATGCCTAAGCCAACCCACGAAACGAGCGTGCGGGCGCTTAGCCGACCGGAGAGGTAGAATGCGTAAGTCAAAGATTAACCCGGTCCCCCTCTGCGTGTTGTCGATCCTACTACCGCAACCCTCGGTCCGATCTGATCTTAGACTGGGAATAAACTCCATATGCATAAGTCAACACACAAAACGAACGTACGGGCATTGAGCCGATTGAAGAGGCATAATGTGCAAGTCGAGGATCGGCCCGGTCCCCTTCTGCGTGCTGCCAGTCTCGCTGCCATAACCCTCAGTCCGACTGGGGCTTAGACATGAAATGAACTCCTTATGCTTAAGCAAACCCATGAAACGGGCATACGGGCACTCAGCCGACCGGAGAGGCAGAATGCGCAAGCCGAGGATTGGCCCCGTCCCCCACAGCATGCTTTCGATCCTACTACCGCAACCCTCGATCCAATCCAATCGTAGACTGGGAATGAACTTCGTATGCTTAGACTGGGGATGAACTCCGTATGCCTTAGTCAACCCATGAAACAAATCTGTGCGCGCTCAGCCGGCCAGGGAGGCATAATGCGTAAGCCAAGGATTAGCCCGGTCCCTCACTGCGTGCTGTCGATCCCGCTACCACAAACCTCGATTCGGCTAGGGCTTAGACATGGAATGAACTCCCTATGCCTAAGCCAACCCACGAAACGGGCGTGCGGGCGCTTAGCCAGCTGGAGAGGCAGAATGCGCAAGCCGGGGATTGGCTCAATCCCCCATACTTACTGTCGATCCTGCTGCAGCAATCCTCGATCTGGTTCGATCTTAGATTGGGAATGAACTCCGTATGCTTAGATTGGGGATGAACTCCGTATGCCTAAGTCAACCCACAGAACGAACGTGGGGGGGCTCAGCCGGTCGGAGAGGCATAATGCATAAGTCGGGGATCAGCTCGATCCCCCGCTGCAAGCTGTCGGTCTCGCTGCCACAACCCTCGATCCGGTTGGGGCTTAGACATGGAATGAACTACCTATGCCTAAGCCAACCCACGAAATGGGCGTGCGGGCGCTCAACCGACCGGAGAGGCAGAATGCACATGCCGGGGATCAACCTGATCCCCCATGCGTGCTGTCGATCCTGCTATCGCAACCCTTCATCCGGTCCAATCTTAGACTAGGAATCAACTCCGTATGCTTAGACTGGGGATGAACTCCGTATGCCTAAGTCAACCAACGAAACGAGCATGTGAGCACTCAGTCGGTCGGAGAGGCATAATGCGAAAGCTGGGGATCAGCCCGATCCCCCGCTGCGTGCTACCGGTCCCACTACCACAACCCTCGGTCCAACTGGGGCTTAGACATGGAATGAACTCCCTATGCCTAAGCCAACCCACAAAACGAGCTTGTAGGCACTCAGCCGACCGAAGGGGCAGAATGCGTAAGTCGGAGATCGACCCGGTCCCCCTTACGTGCTACTGATCCTGCTGCCTGTCTTGCTGCCGTAACCCTCGATCCAGACCGACTTAGATTGGAATGAACTCCGTATCCTTAGACATGGAATAAACTCCGTCTGCCTAAGCCAACCCACGAAACGAGCGTGCGGGCGCTCAGTCGGTCGGATAGGCAAAATGCCTAACTGGTGATCAGCCTGATCCCTCCTGCATGCTGTCAATTTTACTGTCACAACCCTCGATTCGGTCTGATCTTAGACTGGGAATGAACTCCCTATGCGTAAGTCAACCCATGAAACGAGTGTGCGGGTGTTGAGCCAGTCGAAAAGGCATAATGCACAAGCCAAGAATCGGCCCGATCCCCCTCTACGTGCTGTCGGTCCTACTGCCACAACCCTCGATCCGATTGGGGCTTAGAGATGGAATGAACTCCCTACGCCTAAGCCAACCCATGAAACGGGCATCCGGGCGCTTAGTTGGCCGGAGAGGCAGAATGCGCAAGCCGAGGATCAGCTCGATCCCCTCTACGTACTGTCGATCCTGCTGCTGCAACCCTCAGTCCGGTCCGATCTTAGACTAGGAATGAACTTCGTATGCTTAGACATGGAATGAACTCCGTATGCCTAAGTCAACCCATAAAACGAGCGTGCAAGCGCTCAGCCGACTAGATAGGCAGGATACGCAAGCCGAGGATCGAACGGTGGTAGGTGGGTTCAAGCACATCTTCATATTTCTGCCATGGCAATGCCATTTTTATTTCTTGTAAATTCATACAATGGTCCCCTAAGCCTTCATGTGAAGTTTCGTGGCAAGACAACACGTTTTCTATTTTTCATGATTTTTGAAACTTTTTAAGGTTCAGGATTTTTTAAAATTTTTTTAGAAAGATTTTTGTCCCCAAATTTGGTAGAGGTGATCCTTTTATTTTTTTTTTGGCATGCACAAAAAAATTCAGCTAAAAACTCAAAGTGGAGAAGATTTTGTGACCGTTTGACAAAAGTGTCCCCATTTCATACACTTTAATGGCTACTGGCAGCAAACCTATAAAATCTCAAATGCTCTTTAAGGGGGTGTGAGTTCTCGAGGTTTGATGAGGGATAGACGGCCAATATAAGGGCCAAGTGCCAGCACCCATCGCACATCATGTGCACACACCCCCGGCCCCCCCAATCCCCGGAACCCCCAATGCCGCCGGTTAGGCTCTCCGGCGATGCTCCGGCGATGGTGCCTCAGGCGAAAAAAATGTAGCACTAGCACATGCCTGAGCCCAGCATGTGCACCGTCGGTCAAAATCATAGACTGGGAATGAACTTCGTATGCTTAGACAAGGAATGAACTCCGTATGCCTAAGACTACCCACGAAACGAGCGTGCGAGCGCTTAGCCGATCGAAGAGGCAGAATGCGCAAGCCGGGGATCGGCTCGATGCCCCCCTACGTGCTGTCGATCCTGCTGCCACAACCCTCTATCCAGTCTAATCTTAGACTGGGAATGAACTCCGTATGCCTAAGTCAACCCACGAAATGAGTGCGCGGGCGCTGAGCCTGCTGGAGAGGCATAATGCGCAAACCGGGGATCGGCCCAGTCCCCCTCTTCGTGCTACCGGTCCCGTGCCACAACCCTTGGTCTGGCTAGGGCTTAGACATGGAATGAACTCCCTATGCCTAAGCCAACCCGCGAAACGAGTGTGCGAGTGCTCAGCCAACTAGAGAGAGCAGGATGCGCAAGCCGTCGAATGGGTGGTAGGTGGGTTCAAGCACATCTTAATATTTTTGTCATGCCAATGCCATTTTTATGGCTTGTCATAAAATGGTCCCCTAATCCTTCATGTGAAGTTTCGTGGCAAGATGACCCGTTTTCTATTTTTAACGATTATTGAAACTTTTTACGGTTCGGGATTTTTTTAAATTTTTTTAGAAAGAGTTTTGTCCCCAAATTTGGTAGAGGTGATCCTTGTATTATTGTTGGCATGCACAAAAGAATTCAGCTAAAAACTCAAAGTGGAGAAGATTTTGTCACCGTTTGAAAAAAGTGTCCCCATTTTAGACACTTTAAATGCTACTAGTAGCAAACCTGTAAAATCTCAAATACTCTTTAAGGGGGTGTGAGTTCTCGAGGTTTGATGATGGATAGGGGCCCAATATAAGGGCCAACTACCAGCACCCATCACACATCATGTGCGTACACCCCCCGACCCCCCAATCACCGGAACCCCCAATGCCGCCAGTTAGGCTCTCCAGCGATGCTCTGACGATGGTGCCCCGAGCAAAAAAAATACGGCACCAGCACATGCTCGAGCCCAGCATGTGCACCGTGGCTCAAAATTTTAGACTGGGAATGAACTCCATATGCTTAGACATGGAATAACCTCCGTAGGCCTAAGCCAACCCACAAAACGAGCGTGTGGGCGCTCAGCCGGTCAGAGAGGTAGAATGCGCAAGCCAAGGATCGACTCGGTCCCCCCCTGTGTGCTGTCAATCCTGCTACCGCAACCCTCGGTCTGATCTGATCTTAGACTGGGAATGAACTCTCTTTGCCTAAGTCAACCCATGAAACGAGAGTTCGAGTGCTGTGCCAGTCGGAGAGGCATAATACGCAAGTCAAGGATCGGCCCGGTCCCCCTCTGAGTGCTGCCGGTCCCGCTGCCACAACCCTCGGTCTGGCTGGGGCTTAGACATGGAATGAACTCCCTATGCCTAAGCCAACCCATGAAACGGGCGTACGGGCATTCAGCCAACCAGAGATGTAGAATGCGTAAGCCGGGGATCGGCCCGATCCCTTTACGTGTTGTCGATCATGCTGTCACAACCCTCGATCCGGTCTGATCTTAGATTGGGATTGAACTCTGTATGCTTAGACTGGGAATGAACTCCGTATGCCTAAGTCAACCCACGGAACGAGCGTGTAGGCACTCAACCGACCGGAGAGGCATAATGCATAAGTCAGGGATCAACCCGGTCCCCCTCTGCGTGCTGTCGATCCCGTTGTCGATCCTGCTGCCACAACCTTCGATCTGGCTGGGGCTTAGACATGGAATGAACTCCGTATGCCTAAGCCAACCCATGAATTGAGTGCTCAGCTGGCCTGAGAGGTAGACTGCGCAAGCCGAGGATCGGCTCGATCCCCTCTGTGTGCTGTCGATCCTACTGCTGGTCCTGCTACCGCAATGCTCGATCCGGACTGATCTTAGACTGGGAATGAACTTCGTATGCTTAAACATGGAATGAACTCCGTATGCCTAACCCAACCCATGAATCGAGTGTGCAGGCGCTTAGTTGGTCGGAGAGGCAGAATGCACAAGCCAGGGACCAACCCGGTCTCCCCCTGCGTGCTATCGATCCTGCTGTCGCAACCCTCGGTTTGGTCTGATCTTAGACTGGGAAGAAACTCCGTATGCCTAGGTCAACCAATGAAATGGGCGTGCGGGCGCTGAGCCAGCCGGTAAGGCATAATGCACAAGCCAGGGATCGTCTCGATCCCCCTCTTCGTGCTGCCGATCCCGCTGCCACAACCCTCGGTCCGGCTAGGGCTTGGACATGGAATGAACTCCCTATGCCTAAGCCAACCAATAACCCTCGGTCCGATCCAATCTTAGACTGGGAATGAACTACGTATGCTTAGAATAGGGATGAACTCCGTATGCCTAAGTCAACCCACGAAACGAGCGTGCGGACGCTCAGCTGACCAGAGAGGCAGGATGTGCAAGCCGGGGATTGAACGGGTGGTAGGTGGGTTCAAGCACATCTTCATATTTCTACCATTCCAATGCCATTTTTATGGCTTGTAAATTCATACAATGGTCCCCTACGCCTTCATGTGAAGTTTCATGGCAAGACAACCCGTTTTCTATTTTTCACGATTTTTGAAACTTTTTGCGGTTAGGGATTTTTTAAAATTTTTTTAGAAACATTTTTGTCCCCAAATTTGGTAGAGGTGATCCTTGTATTTTTGTTGGCGTGCATAAAAAAATTCAGATAAAAACTCGAAGTGTAGAAGATTTTGTGACCATTTGAAAAAAGTGTCCCCATTTCAGACACTTTAATGGCTACTGGCAGCAAACCTATAAAATCTCAAATGCTCTTTAAGGGGGTGTGAGTTCTTGAGGTTTGATGAAGGATAGGGGGCAATATAAGGGCCAAGTACCAGCAACCATCACACATCATGTGCGCACACCCCCCCGACCCCCCAATCATCGGAACCCCCAATGCCGTCGGTTAGGCTCTCCGGTGATGCTCCGGCGATGCTCCGGCGATGCTATGGCGATGGTGCCCCGAGCGAAAAAAATGCAGCACCAGCACATGCTCAAGCCCAGCAAGTGCATTGTGGCTCAAACTCTTAGACTGGGAATGAACTCCGTATGCTTAGACATGGAATGAACTTCGTATGCCTAAGGCAACCCATGAAACGAGCGCGCTGGTGCTCAGCCAGTCGGAGAGGCAGAATGTGCAAGCCGAGAATCGACCCAGTCCCCTCTACATTCTGTCAGTCTCGCTACCACAACCCTCAATCTGGCTGGGCCTTAGACATGGAATGAACTCCCTATGCCTAAGCCAACCCATGAAACGAGCATGCGAGCACTCAGCCGATCGAAGAGGCAGAATGCGCAAGCCGAGGATCGGCTCGATCCCCCTTGCGTGCTACCGATCCTGCTACTGCAACCCTCGGTCCAGTTAGATCTTAGACTGGGAATGAACTCTGTATGCTTAGACTGAGGATGAACTCCATATGCCTAAGTCAACCTATGAAACGAGCGTGAGGGCACTTAGTCAGCCGGAGAGGTTGACAGGAGAGGCGAAATGTGCAAGCCGAGGACTGACCCGATCCCCCCTACATGCTATCGATCTTGCTGCTGCAACCCTCGGTCTGGTCTGATCTTAGACTGGGAATGAACTCCGTATGCCTAAGTCAACCCACCAAACGAGCGTTCGGGCGCTGAGCCAATCGGAGAGGCATAATACGCAAGCCGAGGATCGGCCCGATCCCCCTCTGTGTGCTGTCGGTCCCATTGCCACAACCGTCGGTCTGACTGGGGCTTAGACATGGAATGAACTCCCTATGCCTAAGCCAACCCACGAAACGAGCGTGCGGGCAGTCAACCGGCCGGAGAGGCAGAATGCGCAAGCCAGGGATCGATTCGATCGCCCATGCGTGCTATCGATCTTGCTATCGCAACCCTTGATCCGATCCGATCTTAGACTGGGAATGAACTCTGTATGCTTAGACTGGGGATGAACTCCGTATACCTAAGTCAACCCATGAAACGAGCGTGCGGGCGCTCAGTCGGCCGGAGAGGCCAACCAGAGAGGCATAATGCGCAAGTCGAGGATCAACCCAGTCCCCCTCTGCGTGCTGCTAATCATGCTGTCGGTCCTGCTATCACAACCCTCGGTCCGACTGGGGCTTAGACATGGAATGAACTCCGTATGCCTAAGCCAACCCACGAAACGAGCGTGCGAGCGCTTAGCCAACCGGAGTTGCAAAATGCGTAAGCTGGGGATTGGCTCGGTCCCCCACTATGTGCTGTCGATCCTGCTGCTGGTCCTACTACCGTAACCCTCAGTCCGGTCCGATCTTAGACTGGATTGAACTCCGTATGCATAGACATAGAATGAACTCCGTATGCCTAAGCCAACCCATGAAACGAGCGTGCGGGCGATCCGTCGATCGAAGAGGTAGAAACCGTAAGCTGGGGACTAGCCCAGTCCCCCCCTCCGTGCTATCGATCCTACTGTCATAACCCTCAGTCCGGTCCAATCTTAGACTGGGAATGAACTCCGTATGCCTAAGTCAACCCACGAAACAAGCGTGCGGGTGTTGAGCCGGTCGGAGAGCCATAATGCGTAAGTCGAGGATCAGTCCGATCCCCCTCTGTGTGCTACCGGTCTTGCTGCCACAACCCTCGATCCAGCTGGGGCTTAGACATGGAATGAACTACCTATGCCTATGCCAACCCATAAAATGGGCGTGCGGGCGCTTAGCCGAATGGAGAGGCAGAATGTGCAAGCTGGGGATCGACCTGGTCCCCCCTACGTGCTGTCGATCCTGCTGTGGCAAACCCTCGGTCCGGTCTGATCTTAGACTGGGAATGAGCTCCTTCTGCTTAGACTGGGGATGAACTTCGTATGCCTAAGTCAACCCATGAAACGAGTGTACGGGCACTCAGCCGGTCGGATAGGCATAATGCGTAAGCCGGGGATCAGCCCGATCCCCCTATTCGTGCTGTTGATCTCGCTGCCGATCCCGCTATCACAACCCTTGGTCCGGCTGGGGCATAGACATGGAATGAACTCCGTATGCCTAAGCCAACCCACGAAACGAGAATGCGGTCGCTCAGTCGGTCGGAGAGGCAGAATGCGCAAGTCGAGGATCGACCCGTTCCTTCTCTGCGTGTTGTTGATCCTGCTGCTAGTCCTACTACCGTAACCCTCGGTTCGGTCTGATCTTAGACATGGAATGAACTCCGTATGCCTAAGCCAACCCACTAAGCGAGCGTGCGGGCGATCAACCAACCGGAGAGGCAGAAAGCACAAGTCGTTGATCAGGCTGGTGCCCCCTACGTGCTGCCGATCCTGCTGTTGTAACCCTTGGTCCGATCCGATCTTAGACAAGGAATGAACTCCGTTTGCCTAAGCCAACCCACAAAATGGGTGTGCGGGCACTCAGCTGGGCGGAGAGGCAGAATGCGAAAGCTAGGGATCGGCTCGGTCCCTCCTACGTGCTATCAATCTTGCTGTCGCAACCCTTGATCCGGTCTTATCTTAGACTGGGAATGAACTCTGTTTGCCTAAGTCAACCCACGAAATGAGCGTGCAGGCGCTGAGCCGACCGGAGAGCGTAAGTCGGGGATCAGCTCGATCCCCCTCTACGTGCTACCAGTCCCACTACCATAACCCTCGGTTCGTCTGGGGCTTAGACATGGAATGAACTCCCTATGCCTAAGCCAACCCACAAAACGGGTGTGCGGGCGCTCAGCCGGCTAGAAAGGCATAATGCGTAAGTCGGGGATCGGCTCAGTCCCCCCTGCGTACTATCAATCCTGTTGCCGTAACCCTTGGTCTGGTCCGATCTTAGACTGGGAATGAACTCCGTATGCTTAGACTGGGGATGAACTCCGTATGCCTAAGTCAACCCACAAAATGAGCATGCGGGCACTCAGCCGACTGGAGAGGCCGATCGGAGAGGTAAAATGCACAAGCTGGGGATTGGCCCGCTCCCCCCTACGTGCTGTCGATCCTGCTGCTGGTCCTGCTACCGCAACCCTCAGTCTGGTCCGATCTTAGACTGGGAATGAACTCCATATGCTTAGACATGGAATGAACTCTGTATGCCTAAGCCAACCCACGAAACGAGCGTGCAAGCGCTATGTTGGCCGGAGAGGCAGAATGCATAAGCCGGGGACCAGCCCAGTCCCCCCTACGTGCTGTCGATACTGTTGCCGTAACACTGGGTCTGATCCAATCTTAGACTAGGAATGAACTCCGTATGCCTAAGTCAACCCACGAAACGAGCGTTCGGGCATAGAGTCGATCGGAGAGGCATAATGCACAAGCTGGGGATCGGCCCGATCCCCCTCTGCATGCTGTCGATCCCACTGTCGGTCCTGCTGCCATAACCCTCAGTTCGGCTGGGGCTTAGACATGGAATGATCTCCGTATGCCTAAGCCAACCCACCGAATGAGCGCGCGGGCGCTCAGCTGGTCGAAAAGGCAGAATGCGTGAGCCGGGGATCGACCGATCCCCCCTACGTGCTGTCGATTCTGTGGTCGCAACACTCGATCCAGTCTAATCTTAGACTGGGAATGAACTCTGTATGCCTAAGCCAACCCACAAAAGGAATGTTCGGGCATTGAACTGGTCGGAGAGGCATAAAGCATAAGTCGAGGATCGACCCGATCCCCCTCTACGTGCTGTCGGTCCTACTGCCACAACCCTCGGTATGGTTGGGGCTTAGACATGGAATGAACTCCCTATGCCTAAGCCAACCCATGAAACAGGCGTGCGGACGCTTAGCCAGCCGGAGAGGCAGAATGCACAAGCCAAGGATCGGTTCGGTCTCCCCTACGTGTTGCTGATCTTGCTGTTGCAACCCTCGGTCCGGTCCAATCTTAGACTAGGAATGAACTCCATATGCTTAGACTGGGGATGAACTCTGTTTGCCTAAGTCAACCTATGAAACGAGCGTGCGAACGCTCAGCCGACTAGAGAGGCAGGATGCGCAAGCCGGGGATCGAACGGGTGGTAGGTGGCTTCAAGCACATCTTCATATTTCTGCCATGCCAATGCCATTTTTATGGCTTGTAAATTCATACAATGGTCCCCTAAGCCTTCATGTGAAGTTTTGTGGCAAGACGATCCGTTTTCTCTTTTTCATGATTTTCAAAACTTTTTACGATTCGGGATTTTTTGAAAATTTTTTTAGTAAGATTTTTGTCCCTAAATTTGGTAGAGGTGATCCTTGTATTTTTTTTGGCTAGCACAAAAAAATTCAGCTAAAAACTCGAAGTGGAGAAGATTTTGTGACCATTTAAAAAAAGTGTCCCCATTCCAGACACTTTAATGGCTACTGGCAGCAAACCTATAAAATCTCAAATGCTCTTTAAGGGGGTGTGAGTTCTCGAGGTTTGATGAGGGATAGGGGGCCAATATAGGGGCCAAGTACCAGCACCCATCGCACATCATGTGCGCAAACCCCCTCGGCCCCCACAATCGTCGGAACCCCCAATGCCACTAGTTAGGCTCTCCTGCGATGCTTTGACGATGCTCCGTCGATGGTGCCTCGAGCGAAGAAAATGCGGCACCAGCACATGCTCGAGCCCATCATGTGTACCGTGGCTCAAAATCTTATACATGGAATGAACTCCGTATGCCTAAGCCAACCCACGAAACGAGCGTGCGGGCGTTCAGTCGGTCGGAGAGGCAGAATGGGCAAGCCGAGGATCGGCCCAGTCCCCCCGGCATGATGTCAATCCTGCTACTGCAACATTCAGTCCAGTCCGATCTTAGACTCAGAATGAACTCCGTATGCTTAGACTGGGTATGAACTCTGTATACCTATGTCAACCCATAAAATGAGCATGCGGGTGTTCAACCGACCGGAGAGGCATAATGTGTAAGCCGGGGATTAGCTCGATCCCCCTTTGTGTGCTACCGATCCCACTGTCGGTCCTGCTACCACAACCCTCGGTTCGATCGGGGCTTAGACATGGAATGAACTCTGTATGCCTAAGCCAACCCATGAAACGAGCGCGCGGGTGCTCAGCCGGTCGGAGAGGTAGAATGCACAATTCGAGGATCGGCCCGATCCCTCCTTACGTGCTATCGATCCTGTTGCCGTAACCCTTGGTCTGGTCTGATCTTTGACTCAAAATAAACTCTGTATGCATAAGTCAACCCATGAAACAAGCGTACGGGCACTGAGCTGATCGAAGAGGCATAATGCGTAAGCTAGGAATCGACCCGATCCCCCTCTGCGTACTGTCAGTCTTGCTGCCACAACCCTCGATCCGACTGGTGCTTAGACATGGAATGAACTCCCTATCCCTAAGCCAACCCATGAAACGGACGTGTGGGCACTCAACCGGCCAGAGAGGCAGAATGTGCAAGCCGGGGATTGGCCCGATCCCCCTACGTACTGCTGATCTTGCTGCCGCAACCCTCGGTCCGATCTGATCTTGGACTGGGAATTGACTCTATATGCTTAGACTAGGGATGAACTCCGTATGCCTAAGTCAACCCACGAAACGAGCGTATGGGCGCTCAGCCAGCTGGAGAGGCCGGCCGGAGAGGCATAATACGTAAGTCAGGGATCAGTTCGATCCCCTTCTACGTGTTGTCGATCCTGCTACCACAACCCTCGGTCCGGCTGGGGCTTAGACATGAAATGAACTCCGTATACCTAAGCCAACCCACGAAACGAGTGTGCGGGTGTCACGGGCTTTGACCTTAGACTCAGAAACCGTGTGGCCTTAGGCTTGGAATCTCCTCCTTTATGCCTAAGTCAGCCTAAAACACAAGCATGCGGGCACTAGAATAATGGGAAGGGCTGATTACGCAAGTTAAAATGAAACAGGATAAGAAGACAGAATTCTGGAAATGCTCTTGTATTCACTGAAACAGAAGTGTTTGATGGTGTACAAATGAGGGTGGAGCAGCCCTCTATTTATAGTTGAGGCTCCAGCTACAACTTAATGGCATATCTCTAGAATAAAGGCTAAAATCATGGGATTGTACAGATTACAATCAGGATGCTAACTCCTGATTTTTAGGGTCAACCAAATCTGCCAAGATGCTCCAGCTGATCCTGCCTGCTTCCAGAAGCTTCCCTTGCGTGTCCAGCACCTTGGGCCCTTCTGGATGTGGTGCGGGCAGCTTCTATGCCAGGCCTTGGTCTCACCGGCTGGCCTACAAGTTGGGCGGGCGTTCTGAACTCGTTTGCTAGGCTTTACGCACAGATACCCGCCAACACGCCTTGTCTGCGGGGCTTAACCTTTGGCTCGCCTGTTGGTGCACCTGATGTGCCTGGCGTGCCCTCCCAGGGCATGACATTCTCCCCCACCTGATTGCGTAATGCCCTTATTGCGTCTTCTGCATGCTACTGCCTGATCTGGTCCCCGAACTACCATAAGTCATCTGCTGGTTCCCAGCTCACCTCATTGTCTGGAAGTCCCTTCTAGCACACCAAGTACTCTTGTCTTGGCTGATAATTCTTTCATCTCACCTCTCAGTCAGCTATGATGCTGTGGCCTCCTTCACATATGAGGCCCTTGCTCCCAATGGTGCACGCTTTGACTCTACCTGTCCTAGATCTCCCTCATCGACTTGAGCATGCTCACATGGAACACCGGGTGTACCTTCAGCTTGGGTGGCATATCCAGCTTGTAGGCAACTTTGCCTACCCTCTTGACTACTCGAAAAGGTCCCTCATACCTCTGGACTAGGCCTTTGTGCAGCCCCCTATGGTGCACAATGGGATGCAGCTTCACCAACACTAAGTCTTCAACTTGGAACTACATGTCCCGCCTATTCTGGTCTGTCCACTTCTTTGACCTCTTAGCTGCCTTGTGTAGATAAACTCTAGCCAAGTCAGTTTGCTCCTACCATGCCTTGGCAAACTTGTATGCTGCTAGATTTGGCCCTGTATAACCTACAGTAATCGAACCAAGTGTTAGTGGTTGTTGCCCTGTCACAACCTTAAATGGGCTCTAGTTCGTTGCCTCGCTCCTTTGCAAGTTGTAGGAAAACTGCATAATATCTAGCAGCTTTGGCCAGTCCCTTTGTGTGGTACTCACATAGTGCCTGAGGTAGATCTCCAATAGTCCATTTACTCGCTTTGTCTGCCCATCGGTCTGCAGATGCATGCTGGTGGAAAAGTTCAAGTCTAACTCCAATAGCTTGAACAACTCAGTCCAGAACCTGCCCGTGAAATACCCATCCCGATCACTAACAATGGTCCTCGACACTCCCCAATACTTAACCATGTTTTTCAGGAACAATCGAGCTACCTCCTCGGCTGGGCACTCCTTGGTTGCTGGAATAAAGATTCCATACTTGGAAAACCTGTCCACCACTACCATGATGCTTCCAAACCCTTCTGCTTTGGGTAGACGGACTATAAAGTCTAGAGAAATACTCTCCCATGGTTGCTCTGGCAATGGCTCTAAGAGACCCTCTGGTTTCTTGAGCTCCACCTTGTCCTGTTGGCACACAAGACAAGTCTTCACATAGGCCTCCACATCGTCCCTCATGTGCGGCCAGTAGTACCGATCCTCGATCAGCGCCAGGGTGTGGCTCACTCTAGGGTGTCCAGCCTACCTTGAATCATGGCATTCTTGCAAAACTTCCTTGTGGAGCTTTCCGTGCTATGGCACAAATAGTCTACTGCCCCTGGTGTACAGCAACCCATCCTGTAACCAAAACTACCTAGTCTTACCTTGCTAGGCGTACTCCATCAAAGCCTTGGCTGTAGGATAATGCGCAAGTCCCTCCTTAATGCGTGACACTAGTGACCCCTCTGGTTGGCTAATGGCAGTAAGGTTAGCCTTTTTGCTCAGGGCATCTGCTACTAGGTTCGCCTGTCCTGGCTTGTACTACATCTGAAAATCAAATTCTATAAGAAAATCTTGCCATCTCGCCTGTTTGGGGGACAGCTTCTTCTACGTCTGGAAGTAGCTGGTCGCCACATTATTCATCCTCACCATGAACCTCAACCCAAACAGGTAATGGTGCCAAGTGTGCAAGTAGTGTACCACTGCAGTCATCTCCCTCTCTTGGACCGTGTTCTTGCGTTCAGTCTCGTTCTGCTTTCTCCTCTCGAACGCGACTGGACGTCCCTCCTGCATCAACACACCCCCTATGGCAAAGTCTGATGCATCTGTATGTACCTCATACGGCTTGGCATCATCTGGCAAGGCCAAGATTGGCTGGCTATTGCTGAGTGACCTTTGATGAAGTGCCTATAGTAGTTAACCAGCCCAAGGAATGATCTCAACTCGGTGACCTTGGCTGGCGGTTGCCACTCCAGGATGGCATGTATCTTGCCTTCATCCATGCGTATCCTGCCACCTTCCACTATGTGGCCTAGGAACGGTATCTCCTGTTGGGTGAATGAGCACTTCTCTCTCTTGACAAATAGCTTGTGCGCCTGCAACACCTCGAACACCTGTCTCAATTGGTCTACATGCTCTCTTAAAGTCTGGCTGTAGATCATAATGTCATCCAAATAAACCATAACAAATCGATCAAGGAACGACTGAAGTACCTTGTTCATAAGGGTGAAAAATGTTGTTGGAGCATTCATGAGTCCGAAAGGCATCACCAAGAACTCATACGAACCATACCAAGTGACACATGCTATCTTTGGCTCATCTCCCTTTGTGATCCTAACTTGATAGTAGCCCGACCTCAAATCCAGCTTGGTTAACCACCTTGCACTCCCAAGTTGATCGAACGAGTCTGTAATGAGTGGGATGGGGTACTTGTTCTTGATGGTTAGCTTGTTCAAAGCTCGATAGTCTATGCACAGCTGCAACAACCCATCATGCTTACACTAGAATAGAACCGATGCACCATAGGGCACCTTAGATGGCCTGATGAAGCCAGCATCAACTAACTCTTTGAGCTGCTTCCTCAACTCCTCCAACTCTGGGGGAGACATTCGGTAAGGGGCTCTAGCTGGTGGCTTAGCCTCGGACACCAGCTTGATCTTGTGGTCCACCTCCCTCTTAGGTGGTAGCTTGCTAGACAGCTTTACGGGCATCACATCACTAAAGGTCTCTAGCACCTTTAGCACCTCCAAGGGTGACTCGATCTCCTTCTCCCTTGGCTCGTCATATTTCAGGGCTACCAAGAAGGTGTCTTCTTGTCTGCTTATCACCTTGGCAAATTGGATGACTGACACCACCTGTGACCCAACTCTGGACCCTCTCCTCAATAGCACTAGGCATTGGCACCATGCATCCAAGATGCAAACACAATCGGCAAAAGGCACAAGGAGGGCGTTAATCCGAACAACGAAATCCAACCCAATCACAAACTCATAGTCGTCAAGGGGTATTACCTCTATGGTCTCCTTGCCTTTCCAGTCTCCAAGCTGTAACTCCACTCCCAATGCTACTCCAATGGCTAGAACCTCCTTGGAGTTCACCGTTTTGATGGTACCAGTCCCTTTCTGCACCTTTAGTCTAAGCTTCCGGGCTCTATCACCTGAAATAAAAAGATGTGAGGCACCTGTGTCCACCAGTGCACTCACCTTCTGACCCACAACCATTAGATCTGCAAACATCAAGCCCTTTGGCTTGTGGCTCCCCTTACTCTAGATAGCATTAAGCACCAACGACCCAAGCTTTGCTGCCCCTGACTCTGGCTCCTCGTCAGACTCCTTATCTATAGTAGCCAGTTTGCCTTTCTATGGGCAATTGCGTGCTATGTGGCTCCCTCCATATAGGTAGCATGCTAGTGGCTCTCGGTCCTCTTTTGCTTTCCACTTGCCTGCTGGTGGCTTTTTCTCGCCATCCTTGGTTGAACGGTCTCGGTCTCCATCCTTGGACTCCCGGTGAGGATCCTTCCCCTTGGACTGCTTCTTTCAGTCCCTATCATCCTTGCCCTTACCCTTGGGCTTGGTAGACTCAAACTTGTTCAGAGGCTTGAACTCTATCAAGGCCTCGGTAGTAGTCATGGCTTTAGCCAAGTCATGAACTCCTCTCTTTTGTAGCCCGTGCTTCACCTACAGCTTCAACCCATCCATGAAAGCAAATAAAGCATCCTTCTCACCTAGATCTAAGATCTATAGCATCAGTTCAGAGAATTTCTATACATACTCCCTTATGTCCCCTTGCTGGCTCAGTCTGTACAACTTTACCCGTGCCTCATCATCGGCATACTCCGGGTAAAATTGTTCTCTGAACTCCTTTTGGAACTCTGCACAAGTTCCAATCTTGGCACTCCCACGCCTGACATCATCACACCTGTGCCTCCACCACAATAAGGCTACATCAGTGAGATACATAGCAACGGTGCTTACATTTATCACCTCGTCATGCATGCCCATAGCCTGGAAGTACTGCTCCATACCCCATAGCTAGTTGTCTACTTCCTTAGCTGCCCTAATCCCCTTGAACTCCTTAGGCTTGGGGACATCCAATCTGGACTTGGACACTCCAGCAAACATGCCATTCCTAATGGTAGTCTTGTAAGCAACGAGCTCACTGGCAAGCTCCTCCATCTGCTGGCACATGGCCTCCATGCCATCGCGCAAGGTCAGCACTTCAGCCTCTAAGGTCTGATTCTTTCGGGTGAACACGTCCATGCCTTTGTTGAGAGCAGCTTCCAACTCACTTTGGATCTCCTCCCCCATGGAGTCTAGCGATGCAATGTGAGTCTCTACCTCCTCAAGCTTCTCCCTTATGTTGCCTACGATCATCTCCACCTTGGCCAGCCTACCGTCCATGGTAGACCAGATATCTCTAGAACTGGCTTTCTCGCCTCTTCCACGCCCATGCTCCTAGGCCTCTGGTTGTTGGCTAGCAACATCGCTTTGGGATGCCATCTCCTCAATCATGATCTAACATGCACAACACAAACACGTAGAATCAAAAACCGCTCTGATACCAACTATCACGAGCTCTGACCTTAGACTCAGAAACCATGCGGCCTTAGGCTTGGAATCTCCTCCTTTATGCCTAAGTTAGCCTAAAACACAAGCGTGTAGGCACTAGAACAATGGGAAGGGCTGATTACGTAAGTTAAAGAGAAACAGGATAAGAAGACAGAATTCTAGAAATACTCTTGTATTCACTGAAATAGAAGTGTTTGATGGTGTACAAAAGAGGGTGGAGCAGCCCCCTATTTATTGTTAAGGCTCCAACTACAACTTAATGGCATATCCCTAGAATAAAGGCTAAAATCATGGGATTATACAAATTACAATCAATCAGGATGCTAACTCCTGATTTTCAGGGTCAACCAAAAATGCCAGGATGCTCCAGCTGATCCTGCCTGCTTCCAGAAGCTTTCATTGCGTGCGGACGTGTGGGCACTCAGCCGATCGTAAAGGCAGAATGCACAAGTCAGGGATCGGCCTGGTCCCCCTACGTGCTACGGATCCTGCTGTCGTCACCCTCGATCCGATCCGATCTTAGACTGGGAATGAACTCTGTATGCTTAGGCCGAGGATGAACTCTGTATGCCTAAGTCAACCCATGAAATAAGCGTGCGGGCGCTCAACTGACCGGAGAGGTAGGATGCGCAAGCCGTGGATCGAACTGGTGGTAGGTGGGTTCAAGCACATCTTCATATTTCTGCCATGCCAATACCATTTTTATGGCTTGTAAATTCATACAATGGTCCCCTAAGCCTTCATGTGAAGTTTCATGGCAAGACGACTCATTTTCTATTTTTCAGGATTTTTGAAACTTTTTGCGGTTCGAGATTTTTTAAAATTTTTTTAGAAAGATTTTTGTCCCCAAATTTGTTAGAGGTGATCCTTGTATTTTTCTTGGCATGCACAAAAAAATTCAGCTAAACACTTGAAATGGAGAAGATTTTGTGCCCGTTTGGAAAAAGTGTCCCTATTTCAGACACTTTAATTGCTACTGGCAGCAAACCTATAAAATCTCAAATGCTCTTGAAGGGGGTGTGAGTTCTCGAGGTTTGATGAGGGATAGGGGGCCAATATAAGGGCTAAGTACCAGCACCCATCGCACATCATGTGCGCACACCCCCCGGCCCCTCCAATCGCCGGAACCCCCAATGCCGTCGGTTAGGCTCTCCGGTGATGCTCCGACGATGGTGTCTCAGGTGAAAAAAATATGGTACCAGCACATGCCTGAGCCCAGCATATGAACCATGGCTCAAAATTTTAGACTGGGAATGAACTCCGTATGGTTAGACATGGAATGAACTCTATATGCCTAAGCTAACCCATGAAACGAGCGTGTAGGTGCCCAGCCGACCGGAGAGGCAAAATGCGTAAGTCGGGGATCAGCCTGGTCCCCCCTGCATGCTATCGATCTTGCTGTCGTAACCTTCGGTCTGGTTTGATCTTAGACTGGAATGAACTCCGTATGCATAAGTCAACCCACAAAACGAGCGTACGGGTGCTGAGCCGACCGAAGAGGCATAATGCGCAAGTTGGGGATCAGCCCGGTCCCTCTCTACGTGCTGTCGGTCCCGCTGCCACAACCCTCAATCCGGCTGGGGCTTAGACATGAAATGAACTCCTTATGCCTAAGCCAACCCAAGAAATGGGGCGTGCTGGCGCTCAACCGGTCGGAGAGGCAGAATTCGCAAGCCGGGGATCGGCCCGATCCCCCCTGCGTGCTGCAGATCTGACTGCTGCAACCCTCGGTCCGATTCGATCTTAGACTACGAATGAACTCTGTATGCTTAGACTGGGGATGAACTCCGTATGCCTAAGTCAACCCATGAAATGAGCGTGCAGGCACTCAGCCGGCCGGAGAGGCATAATGCGCAAGTCGGGGATCAGCTCGATCCCCTTCTGCGTGCTATCTATCCCGCTGCCGGTCCTGCTGCCACAACTCTCCGTCCGACTGGGGCTTAGACATGGAATGAACTTCGTATGCCTAAGCCAACCCACGAAATGAGCGTGCGGGCACTCAGCAGGCCAGAGAGGCAGAATATGGAAGCCAGGTATCGACCCGATCCCCCCCTGCGTGCTACCGATCCTGTTGCCGCAACCTTTCGTCCGATCCGATCTTAGAATGGGAATGAACTCCGTATGCTTAGACGTGGAATGAACTCAGTATGCCTAAGCCAACCCACGGAACGAGCGAATGGGCACTCAGCCGGCCAGAGAGGCAGAATGCGCAAGCCGGGGATCGACCCAATCCCCCCTGTGTGCTGTCGATCCTGCTGTCGCAACCCTCGGTCTGGTCCGATCTTAGACTGGGAATGAACTCCGTATGACTAAGTCAACCCATGAAACGAGCATGCAGGTGTTGAGTCGATCGAAGAGGCATAATGCGCAAGCCGAGGATCGACCCGGTCCCCCTCTACATGTTATCGGTCCCACTGTCACAACCCTCGGTCCGACTGGGGATTAGACATGGAATGAACTCCCTATGCCTAAGCCAACCCATGAAACGGGCGTGCGAGCGCTCAGTCGGTCGGAGAGGTAGAATGTGCAAGCCGGGGATCGGCTTGATCCCCCATACGTGCTGTCGATCTTACTGTCGCAACCCTCGGTCCGGTCTGATCTTAGACTAGGAATGAACTCCATATGGTTAGATTGGGGATGAACTTCGTATGGCTAAGTCAACCCACGAAACGAGTGTGCGAGCGCTCAGCCGACCAGAGTGGCAAGATGTGCAAGCCGGGGATCGAATGGGTGGTAGGTGGGTTGAAGCACATATTCAAATTTCTCCCTTGCCAATGCCATTTTTATGGCTTGTAAATTCATACAATGGTCTCCTAAGCCTTCATGTGATGTTTCGTGGCAAGACGACCCGTTTTCTATTTTTCACTATTTTCAAAACTTTTTGTGGTTTGGGATTTTTTTAAAATTTTTTTAGAAAGAGTTTTGTCCCCAAATTCGGTAAAGGTGATCCTTGTATTTTTTTTGGCATGCATAAAAAAATTCAGCTAAAAACTCGAAGTGGAGAAGATTTTGTGATCGTTTGAAAAAAGCGTCCCCATTTTAGACACTTTAATGGCTACTGGCAGCAAACCTATAAGGGTGTGAGTTCTCAAGATTTGATGATGGATAGGGGGCCAATATAAGGGCCAGGTACCAGCACCCATCGCACATCATGTGCGCACACCCCCTGGCCCTCCCAATTACCGAAACCCTCAATGCCGCCGGTTAGGCTCTCCAACGATGCTCGAGTGATGCTCCAACGATGGTGCCCTGGGTGAAAAAAATGTGGCACCAGCACATGTTCGAGCCCAGCATGTGCACCGTGGCTCAAAATCTTAGACTGGGAATGAACTCCACATGCTTAGACATGGAATGAACTCCGTATGCCTAGGCCAACCCACGAAACGAGTGTACGGGCGCTCAGCCTGCTGGAGAGGCAGAATGCGCAAGCCGGGGATCGACCCGGTCCCCCCTACTTGCTGTCGATCCTGCTACCGCAACCCTCGGTCTAGTCTAATCTTAGACTAGGAATGAACTCCATATGCATAAGTCAACCCACGAAAGGAGCGTGCGGGCACTGAGCCGACCGAATAGGCATAATGTGTAAGCCAAGGATCTGCCCGATCCCCTTCTGCGTGCTGTCGATCCCACTACCGCAACCCCCAGTCCCCTCCTGCTGGCACAACCCCGGTCTGGCTGGGTTTTAGACATGGAATGAACTCCCTATGCCTAGCCAACCTATGAAATGAGCGTGCGGGTGCTCAATCGGTCGGAGAGGCAGAATGCGCAAGCCGGGGACCGGCCCGGACCCCCTACGTGCTGTCAATCCCACTACCGCAACCCTCGGTCTGGTCTGATCTTAGATTGGGAATAAACTCGTATGCTTAGACTGGGGATGAACTCTGTATGCGTAAGTCAACACACGAAACGAGCTGCGGGTGCTCAGCCAACCGAAGAGGCATAATGCGCAAGTCAGGGATCAGCTCGGTCCCTCTCTGCATGCAACTGATCCCGCTATCGGTCCTGCTACCACAACCCTCGGTCCGGCTGGGGCTTAGACATGGAATGAACTTTGTATGCCTAAGCCAACCCACGAAACGAGCATGCAGGCGATCAGCTGGCTGGAGACGCAGAATGCGCAAGTCGGGGATCGACCTGGTCCCCCCTTGCGTGCTATCGATCCTGCTGTCGAAACCTCGGTCCGATCCAATCTTAGACTGGGAATGAACTCTGTATGCATAAGTCAACCCATGAAATGAGCGTGCTGGCACAAAGCCAACCGAAGAGGCATAATACGCATGCGGGGATCCGTCCGGTCCCCCTTTGTGTGCTGCCGGTCCCGCTGCCACAACCCTCGGTCCGATTGGGGCTTAGACATGGAATGAACTCCCGATGCCTAAGCCAACCCACGAAACAGGCGTGCGGGTGCTCAGCCAGCCGAAGAGGTAGAATGCGTAAGCTAGGGATCGGCCCGGTCACCCCCGCGTGCTACCGATCCTACTGTCGCAACCCTCGATTCGGTCCGATCTTAGACTGGGAATGAACTCCATATGCTTAGATTGGGGATGAACTCCGTATGCCTGAGTGAACCCATGAATCGAGCGTGCGGGCGCTCAGCCGACCAGAGAGGGAAAATGTGTAAGCCAGGGAATGAACTCCGTGTGCTTAGACTGGGGGTGAACTCCATATGCCTAAGTCAACCCACAAAATGAGCGTGCGGGCTCTCAATCGGTCAGAGAGGTTGGCTGGAGAATGCGCAAGCCGAGGATCGACCTGATCCGCCCCTGTGTGCTACCGATCCTGTCGCTGGTCCTGCTACTGCAACCCTCGGTCTGGTTCGATCTTTGACTGGGAATCAACTTTGTATTCTTAGACATGGAATGAACTCCGTATGCCTAAGCCAACCCACGAAATGAACGTGCGGGCGCTCAGCCGGTCGGAGAGGTAAAATGCGTAAGCCAGGGACCGGCTCGATCCCCCTGCTTGCTGTCGATCTTGCTGTCGCAACCCTCAATCCGGTCTGATCTTAGACTGGGAATGAATTTCATACGCCTAAGTCAACCCACAAAATGAGCATTCGAGCGCTGAGCCGACTGGAGAGGCATAATGCCCAAGCCGGGGATCTGCCCGATCCCTCTCTGCGTGCTATCGATCTCACTGCCGGTCCTGCTGCCACAACCCTCGGTCTGACTGAGGCTTAGGCATGGAATTAACTCCGTATGCCTAAGCTAACCCATGAAACGAGCATGTGAGCGCTCAACAGGATGAAGAAGCAGAATGCACAAGTAAGGGATCGGCCCAGTCCCCTCTACGTGCTATCGATCCTACTGCTGGTCCTGCTATCGCAACCCTTGGTTTGGTCTAATGTTAGATTGGGAATGAACTCCATATGCTTAGACATGGAATGAACTCCGTATGCCAAAGCCAACCCACGAAAAGAGTGTGCGGGAGCTCAGCCGATCAGAGAGGCAGAATGCGCAAGCTGGGAACCGGCCCCATCTCCCCTATGTGCTGTCGATCCTGCTCCCGCAACCCTCGGTTCGGTCTGATCTTAGACTAGGAATGAACTTCGTATGCCCAAGTCAACCCACGAAACGAGCATGCAGGTGCTGAGTCGACCGAAGAGGCATAATACGAAAGTCGGGGATCGGCTCGATCCCCCTCTACGTGCTATCGGTCCCGCTGCCACAACCCTCGATTCGGTTGGGGCTTAGACATGGAATGAACTCCCTATGCCTAAGCCAACCCACGAAACGGACGTGCGGGTGCTCAGTCGGTCGGAGAGGCAGAATGCGCAAGCCGGGGAACGGCCCGGTCCCTCCTACGTGCTGCGGATGCTACTACGCAACCCTCGGTCCGGTCTGATCTTAGACTGGGAATGAACTCTGTATGCTTAGACTAGGGATGAACTCCGTATGCCTAAGTCAACCCATGAAATGAGCGTTCGGATGCTAAGCCGACCAGAGAGGCAGGATACGTAAGCCGGGGATCGAACGGGTGGTGGGTGGGTTCAAGCACATCTTCATATTTCTGCCATGCCAATGCCTTTTTTACGGCTTGTAAATTCATACAATGGTCCCCTACACCTTCATGTGAAGTTTCGTGGCAAGACGACCCGTTTTCTATTTTTCACGATTTTTAAAACTTTTTACGGTTCAAGATTTTTTAAAATTTTTTTAGAAAGAGTTTTGTCCTAAATTTGGTATAGGTGATCCTTGTATTTTTGTTGGCATGCACAAAAAATTTCAGCTAAAAACTCGAAGTGGAGAAGATTCTGTGACCGTTCGAAAAAAGTGTCCCCATTTCAAATACTTTAATGGCTACAGGCAGCAAACCTATAAAATCTCAAATGCTCTTTAAGGGGTTGTGAGTTCTTGAGGTTTGATGAGGGATAGGGGGCCAATATAAGGGCCAAGTACCAGCACCCATCGCACATCATGTGCGCACACCCCCAGCCCCCCCAATCGTCGGAACCCCTAATGCCGTCGGTTAGGCTCTCCAAGCCCAGCATGTGCACCGTGGTTCAAACTCTTAGACCGGGAATGAACTCCATATGCTTAGACATGGAATCAACTCCGTATGCCTAAGCTAACCCACCAAATGAGTGTACGGGTGCTCAGCCGATCGGAGAGGCAGAATGCGTAAGTTGGGGATCGACCCGGTCCCCCACTGCGTGCTGCCAGTCCCGCTACCACAGCCCTCAGTCCATTTGGGGCTTAGAGATGGAATGAACTCCCTATGCCTAAGCCAACCCATGAAAAGTGCGTGCGGGTGCTCAGCCGACCAGAGAGGCAGAATACGCAAGCCAGGGATCGGCTCGGTCCCCCCTGCGTGCTGTCGATCCTGCTCCTAGTCCTGCTGCCACAACCTTCGGTCCGATCCGATCTTAGACTGGGAATGAACTCCGTATGCTTGGACATGGAATGAACTTCGTATGCCTAAGGCAACCCATGCAACGAGCATGTGAGCGCTCAGTCGATCGGAGAGGCAGAATGTGCAAGCCAGGGATCGGCCCATTCCCCCCTGCGTGCTATCAATCCTGCTATCGCAACCCTCGGTTTGGTTTGATCTTAGACTGGGAATAAACTTCGTATGCCTAAGTCAACCCACAAAATGAGTGTGCGGGCACTGAGCTGACCGGAGAGGCATAATGCGTAAGCCAGGGATCGGCCCAATCCCCCTTTGCGTGCTTCTGGTCCCACTGCCACAACACTCGATCCGACTGGGGCTTAGACATGGAATGAACTCCCTATGCCTAAGCCAACCCATGAAATGGGCGTGTGGTCGCTCAGCCGGTCGAAGAGGCAGAATGCACAAGCCAGGGATCAGCCTAGTTCCCCCTACGTGCTGCCAATCCCACTGCCATAACCCTCGGTTCGATCCGATCTTAGATGAGGAATGAACTCCGTATGCTTAGACTAGTGATGAACTCCATATGCCTAAGCCAGCCCACGAAATGATCGCGCGGGCGCTCAGCCGGCTGGAGAGGTCGATCGAAAAGGCAGAATGTGCAAGTCAGGGATCGGCCCAGTCCCCCCCTACGTGCTGCCAATCCTATTGCTGGTCCTGCTACCATAACCCTCAGTCCGGTCTGATCTTAGACTGGGAATTAACTCCGTATGCTTAGACATGGAATGAACTCCATATACCTAAGCCAACCCACAAAACGAGCGTACGGGCACTCAACCGGTCGGAGAGGCATAATGTGCAAGCCGGGGACTGGCTCGGTCTGCCCTGCGTGCTATAGATCTTGCTAGCGCAACCCTCGGTTTGGTCTGATCTTAGATGCCTAAGTCAACCCACGAAATGAGCGTTCGGGCGCTGAGCCGGTCGGAGAGGCATAATGCGCAAGCCGGGGATCAACCTAGTCCCCCTTTGCATGCTGTCGGTCCCACTGCCACAACCCTCAGTCTGACTGGGGCTTAGACATTGGAATGAACTCGCTATGCCTAAGTCGACCGATAAAATGGGTGTACGGGCGCTCAGCCAACCGGAGAGGCAGAATGCGTAAATCGGGGATCAGCCCAGTGCCCCCTGCGTGCTGTCGATCCTGCTGTTGTAACCCTCGATCTGGTCTGATCGTGGACTGGGAAAGAACTTCGTATGCCTAAGTCAACCCATGAAACGAGCGTGCGAGTGCTCAACTGGTTGAAGAGGTCGGTCGAAGAGGCATAATGCACAAGCCGGGGATCATTTTGGTCCACCTCTGCGTGCTGCCAATCTTGCTATCAGTCTACTGCCACAACCCTCGGTCCGACTGGGGCTTAGACAAGGAATGAACTTCGTATGCCTAAGCCAACCCACGAAATGAGGGTGCGGGTGCTCAGCCAGCCGGAGAGGCAGAATGCGCAAGCCGGGGATTGGCTCGATCCCCCCTACGTGCTACCAATCCTACTGCTGGTCCTGCTACCACAACCCTCGGTCCGGTTCGATCTTAGACTAGGAATGAACTCTGTACACTTAGACATGGAATGAACTCTGTATGCCTAAGCCAACCCACGAAATGAGCGTGCAGGTGCTCAGCCAGCCGGAGAGGCAAAATGGGTAAGTCAAGGACTGGCCTGATCCCCCTCTGTGTGCTATCGATCCTGCTACTGCAACCCTTGGTCCGATCCGATCTTAGACAAGGAATGAACTCCGTGGCCTAAGTCAACCCACGAAACGAGCGTACGGGTGCTGAGTCGACTGGAGAAGTATAATGCACAAGTCAGGGATCGACCCGATCACCCTCAGCATGCTGTCAGTGCCGCTGCCACAACCCTTAGTCTAGCTGGGGCTTAGACAAGGAATTAACTCCCTATGCCTAAGCCAACCCATGAAACAGACGTGCGGGCGCTCAGCCGGCCAGAGAGGCAGGATGCGCAAGTCGGAGATCGAACGGGTGGTAGGTGGGTTCAAGCACATCTTCATATTTTTACCATGCCAATGCCATTTTTATGGCTTGTAAATTCATTCAATGGTCCCCTACGCCTTCATGTGAAGTTTCGTGGCAAGACGACCTATTTTTTATTTTTCAAGATTTTTGAAACTTTTTATGGTTCGGGATTTTTTAAAATTTTTTTAGAAAGAGTTTTGTCCCCAAATTTGGTAGAGGTGATCCTTGTATTTTTGTTGGCATGCACAAAAAAATCAGCTAAAAACTCAAAGTGGAGAAGACTTTGTGACCGTTTGAAAAAAGTGTCCCCATTTCAGGCACTTTAATGGCTACTGGCAGCAAACCTGTAAAATCTCAAATGCTTTTTAAGGGGGTGTGAGTTCTCGAGGTTTGATAAGAGATAGGAGCCCAATATAAGGGCCAAGTACCAGCACCCATCGCACATCATGTGCGCACACCCCCTCGGCCCCCCAATCATCGGAACCCCCAATACTGCCGGTTAGGCTCTCCGACGATGCTCCGATGATGGTGCCCCGGGCAAAAATAATGCGACACCAACACATGCTCGAGCCGAGCATATGCACCATGGCTCAAACTCTTAGACTGGGAATGAACTCCGTATGTTTAGACATGCAATGAACTTTGTATGCCTAAGCCAACCCACGAAACGAGCGTGCGGGTGCTCAGCCGATTGGAGAGGCAGAATGCACAAGTCGGGGATTGGCCCAGTCCCCCTCTGCGTGCTACCGGTCTCGTTGCCACATCCCTTGGTCTGGCTTGGGCTTAGACATGGAATGAACTCCCTATGCCTAAGCCAACCCACAAAACGGGTGTGTGGGTGCTCAACCGATCGGAGAGGTGGAATGCCCAAACTGGGGATCAGCCCGATCCCTCTCTGCGTGTTGCTGATCCTACTGTCGTAACCCTCAGTCCAATTCGATCTTAGACTAGGAATGAACTCCGTATGCTTAGACTGGGGATGAACTCCATATACCTAAGTCAACCCATGAAACGAGCGTACGGGCGCTCAACCGACCGGAGAGGCAGAATGCGTAAGCCGGGGATCGGCTCGATCCCCCTTGCATGCTGTCGATCCAACTACTAGTCCTGCTGCCACAAACCTCAGTCCGGTTCGATCTTAGACTAGGAATGAACTTCGTATGCTTAGACATGGAATGAACTCTGTATGCCTAAGCTAACCCACGAAACAAGCTTGCGGACGCTCTGCCAACCAAAGAGGCAGGATGCGTAATCCAAGGATCGAACATATGGTAGGTGGGTTCATGCACATCTTCATATTTCTGCCATGCCAATGCCATTTTTATGGCTTGTAAATTCATACAATGGTCCCGTTCACCTTAACGTGAAGTTTCATGGCAAGATGACCCATTTTTTATTTTTCATGATTTTTGAAACTTTTTGCGGTTCAGGATTTTTTAAAATTTTTTTAGAAATATTTTTGTCCCCAAATTTGGTAGAGGTGATGCTTGTATTTTTATTGGCATGCACAAAAAATTTCAACCATAAAATCGAAGTGGAGAAGATTTTGTGACCGTTTGAAAAAAGTGTCCCAATTTCAGACACTTTAATGGCTACTGGCAGCAAACCTATAAAATCTCAAATGCTCTTTAAGGGGGTGTGAGTTCTCAAGGTTTGATGAGGGATAGGGGGCCAATATGAGGGCCAAGTACCAGCACCCATCGCACATCATGTACGCACACCCCTGACCCCCCCAATCGCCGGAACCCCCAATGCTACCGGATAAGCTCTCCGACGATGCTCCGACGATGGTGCCGCGACGAAAAAAATGCAGCACCAGCACATGCCCGAGCCCAGCATGTGCACCGTGGCTCAAACTCTTAGACTAGGAATGAACTCCGTATGCCTAAGCCAACCCACGAAACGAGCATGCGGGCACTCAATCGGTCGGAGAGGCAGAATGCACAAGTCGAGGATCGACCCTGTCCCCCTCTACGTGCTGCCAGTCCCGCTGCCACAACCCTCGGTCTGGCTGGGGCTTAGACATGGAATGAACTCCCTATGCCTAAGCCAACACACAAAATGGGCGTCCGGGCACTCAGCTGGTCGGAGAGGTAGAATGCGCAAGCCAGGGATCGGCTTGGTCCCCCCTGCGTGCTACCGATCTTGCTATCGCAAACCTCGGTCTGGTTCGATCTTAGACTGGGAATGAACTCCGTATGCTTAGACTGGGGATGAACTCCGTATGCCTAAGCCAACCCATGAAACGAGCATACGGGTACTCAGCCGGTCGGAGAGGCAAAATACACAAGCTGGGGATCGACCCGGTCCCCCTCTACGTGCTATCAGTCCCGCTGCCACAACCTTCGGTCCGGTTGGGGCTTAGACATGGAATGAACTCCCTATGCTAAAGCTAATACACGAAACAGACGTGCGGGCACTCAGCCAACTGGAGAGGTAGAATACATAAGTCGGGGATCGGCTAGGTCCCCCCTACGTGCTACCGATCTTGCTGCCACAACCCTCGGTCCGGTTCGATCTTAGACTAGAAATGAACTCCGTATGCTTTGACTGGGGATGAACTCCATATGCCTAAGTCAACCCATGAAATGAGCGTGCGACCACTCTGTCGGTCAGAGAGGTCGGCCAGAATGGTAGAACGTGCAAGTCGGGGATCGACCCGGTCCCCCCTAAGTGCTGTCGATCCTGCTGCTGGTCCTGCTGCCGTAACCCTCGGTTCGATCCGATCTTAGACTGGGAATGAACTCGGTATGCTTAGACATGGAATGAACTCCGTATGTCGTAACCCTCGATCCCTCTCTATGTGCTGTCGGTCCTGCTCTACGTGCTGTCGGTCCGGTTCGATCTTAGACTAGAAATGAACTCCATATGCTTTGACTGGGGATGAACTCCGTATGCCTAAGTCAACCCATGAAATGAGTGTGCGGCTGCTCTGTCGGTCGGAGAGGTCGGCCAAAAAGGTAGAACATGCAAGCCGAGGATCGACCTGGTCCCCCCTACGTGCTGTCGATCCTACTATTGGTCCTGCTATCGTAACCCTCGGTTCGATCCGATCTTAGACTAGGAATGAACTCCGTATTCTTAGACATGGAATGAACTCCGTATGTCGCAACCCTCGGTCCCCCTCTACGTGCTGTAGGTCCCACTGCCACAACCCTCGGTCCGGCTGGGGCTTAGACATGGAATGAACTCCCTATGCCTAAGCTAACCCACAAAATGAGTGTGCGAGCGCTCAGCCAACCGGGGAGGTAGAATGCGCAAGCCGGGGATCGGCCCGATCCCCCATGTGTGCTGTCGATCCTACTACTGAAACCCTCAGTCTGGTCTGATCTTAGACTGAAAATGAACTCCGTATGCTTAGACTGGGGATGAACTCCGTATGCCTAAGTCAACCCATGAAACGAGCATATGGGCGCTCAGCTGGCCGAAGAAGTCGACCGAAGAGGCATAATATGCAAGCCGAGGATCAGCCCAGTCCCCCTCTGCGTGCTGTCAATCTCGCTGCTGGTCCTGCTGTCGCAACCCTCGGTCCGACTGGGGCTTAAACATGGAATGAACTTTGTATGCCTAAGCCAACCCACGAAACGAGCGTGCGGGCGCTCAGACAACCGGAGAGGCAGAATGCACAAGCTAGGGACTGGCTCGATCCCCCCTGCATGCTATCGATTCTACTGCCACAACCCTCGGTCTGGTCTGATCTTAGACTGAGAATGAACTCCGTATGCCTAAGTCAACCCACGAAATAAGTGTGCGGGTGCTGAGCCGGCAGGAGAGGCATAATACGCAAGCTGGGGATCGGCCCGATCCCCCTCTACGTGCTATCGATCCCGTAGCCACAACCTTCAATCCGGCTGGGGCTTAGATATGGAACGAACTCCCTATGCCTAAGCCAACCCACGAAATGGGCATACGGGCGCTCAGCCGGCCGAAGAGGCAGAAAGCGTAAGCCGGGGATCGGCCCGGTCCCCCTACGTGCTGTCGATCCTGCTGTCATAACCCTCAGTCCGGTCTAATCTTAGACTGGGAATGAACTTCATATGCTTAGACTGGGGATGAACTCCGTATGCCTAAGTCAACCCACAAAACGAGCGTGCGGACGCTCAACCGACCAGAGAGGCAGGATGTGTAAGCCAGGGATCGAACGGATGGTAGGTGGGTTCAAGCACATCTTCATATTTCTGCCATGCTAATGTCATTTTTATGGCTTGTAAATTCATACAATGGTCCCGTAAGCCTTCATGTGAAGTTTCACGGCAAGACGACCCGTTTATTAAGCATTTGAGATTTTTGAAACTTTTTACGGTTCGAGATTTTTTAAAATTTTTTCAAAAAGAGTTTTGTCCCCAAATTTGGTAGAGGTGATCCTTGTATTTTTGTTGGCATGCACAAACAAATTCAGCTAAAAACTCGAAGTGGAGAAGATTTTGTGACCCTTTGAAAAAAGCATCCCCATTTTAGACACTTTAATGGCTACTGGCAGCAAACCTATAAAATCTCAAATGCTCTTTAAGGGGGTGTGAGTTCTCGAGGTTTGATGAGGGATAGGGTGCCAATATAAGGGCCAAGTACCAGCACCCATCGCACATCATGTGCGCACACCCCCCGGCCCCCCCAATCGTCGAAACCCCCAACACCGCCGGTTAGGCTCTCCGACGATGCTCCGACGATGCCCTGGCGATGGTGCCCCGGGCGAAAAAAATGTGGCACCAGCACATGCTAGAGCCCAGCATGTGCACTGTGGCTCAAAATCTTAGACTGGGAATGAGCTCCGTATGCTTAGACATGGAATGAACTCCATATGCCTAAGCCAACCAACGAAACGAGCGTACAAGCGCTTAGCCGACCAAAGAGGCAGAATGCACAAGCCTAGGATCGACCAGCTCCTCCCTGCTTGTTGTCGATCCAATTGCCACAACCCTCGGTCTGGTCTGATCTTAGACTGGTATTAACTCTGTATGCATAAGTCAACCCACGAAATGAGCGTTTGGGCGTTGAGTCGGTCGAAGAGGCATAATGCGCAAGCTGGTGATCAGCCCGATCCCCCTCTGTGTGCTACCGGTCCTGCTGCCACAACCCTCAGTCTGACTGGGGCTTAGACATGGAATGAACTCCCTATGCCTAAGCCAACCCACGAAACGGACGTGCGGGCACTCAGCCGATCTGAGAGGCAGAATGCGTAAGCCGAGGATCGGCCTGGCCCCCCTTCATGCTGTTGATCCTGCTACCGCAACCTTCGATCCGGTTCGAAATTAGATTGGGAATGAACACTGTATGCTTAGACTGGGGATGAACTCCGTATTTCTAAGTCAACCCATGAAACGAGTGTGCGGACGTTCAGCCGATCGGAGAGGCCGACCGGAGAGGTATAATGTGCAAGCCGGGGATCAACCTGGTCCCCTTTTGCTTGCTGCCGATCTCATTACTGGTCTTGCTACCACAACCCTCGGTCAGGTTGGGGCTTAGACATGGAATGAACTCTGTATGCCTAAGCCAACCCACGAAATGAGCGTGTGGGCGCTCAGCCGGTTGGAGAGGCAGAATGCGCAAGCTGGGAATCGGCCCGATCCCCCCTATGTGCTGTCGATCCTCTTACTGGTCCTACTACCACAACCCTCGGTCTGGTCTGATCTTAGACTAGGAATGAACTCTGTATGCTTAGACATGGAATGAACTCCGTATGCCTAAGCCAACCCATGAAACGAGCGTGCAGGCACTCAGCCGATCGGAGAGGCAGAATACACAAGCCGGGGATCGACCCGGTCCCCCCCATGTGCTATCGATCCTGCTGCCACAACCCTCGATCCGATCTGATCTTAGATTGGGAATGAACTCCGTATGCCTAAGTCAACCCACAAAATGAGTGTGTGGGTGCTGAGCCGACCGGAGAGGCATAATGCGCAAGCCGGGGATCAACCCGATCCCCTTCTGTGTGCTGTTGGTCCCGCTGCCACAAACCTCAGTATGATTGAGGCTTAGACATGGAATGAACTCCCTATGCCTAAGCCAACCCACGAAACGGGCATGCGGATGCTCAGTCGATCGGAGAGGTAGAATACGAAAGCCAGGGATCGGCCCGGTCCCCCTCGTGCTATCGATCCTGCTACCGCAACCCTCGATCTCATCTGATACTAGATTGGGAATGAACTCTGTATGCTTAGACTGGGGATGAACTCCGTATGCCTAAGTCAACCCACGAAACGAGCATGCAGGTGCTCAGCTAGCCCGAGAGGCAGACCAAATAGGCATAATACGTAAGTCGGGGATCAGCCTGATCCCCCTCTGCGTGCTGTCGATCCAGCTACCAATCCTACTGCAACAACCCTCGGTCCGGTTGGGGCTTAGACATGGAATGAACTCCGTATGCCAAAGCCAACCCACGAAATGAGCGTGTGGGCACTCAACCGGTCGGAGAGGTAGAATAAGTAAGCCGGGGATCGGCCTGATCCCCCTCTGGGTGCTATCGATCCTGCTGCTAGTCCTACTGCTGCAACCCTTGGTCTGGTCAGATCTTAGATTGGGAATGAACTTTGTATGCTTAGACATGGAATGAACTCCGTATGCCTAAGCCAACCCATGAAATGAGCATGCAGGTGCTCAGCTGAACGGAGAGGCAGAATGCGCAAGCCAGGGATCGACCTAGTCCCCCTCTGTGTGCTGTCGACCCTGCTGCCACAACCTTCGGTCCGGTCTGATCTTAGACTGGGATTGAACTCCGTATGCCTAAGTCAACCCACAAAATGAGCATACGGGCGTTGAGCTGGCCGAAAAGGCATAATGCGTAAGCCAGGGATCGGCTTGATCCCCCTCTGCGTGCTGTCAGTCCCGCTGCCACAACCCTCAGTTCGACTGGGGCTTAAACATGGAATGAACTCCCTATGCCTAAGCCAACCCACGAAACGGGCGTACGGGGGCTTAACCGGTCAGAGAGGCAGAATGCGCAAGCTGGGGATTGGCCCGGTCCCCCCTGCATGCTGTCGATCCTACTGCTCCATCCCTCGGTCTGATCCAATCTTAAACTGGGAATGAACTTTGTATGCTTAGACTGGGGATGAACTCCGTATACCTAAGTCAACCCACGAAACGAGCGTACGGGTGCCCAGCCGACCGAAAAGGCAGAATGCGTAAGCTGGGGATCAACCCAGTCCTCCTCTTCATGCTACCGATCCTACTGCCGGTCCTGCTACTGTAACCCTCGGTCTGGTCTGATCTTAGACTAGGAATGAACTCCGTATGCTTAGACATGGAATGAACTTCGTATGCCTAAGCCAACCCACGAAACCAGAGTGAAAGTCGGGGATCGGCTTGGTCCCCCTACGTGCTACCGATCCTACTACTACAACCCTCGATCCGATCCAATCTTAGACTGGGAATGAACTTCGTATGCCTAAGTCAACCCACGAAACGAGCATACAGGCGTTGACCCGGCCGAAAAAGAATAATGCGCAAGTCGGGGATTGGCCCAGTCCCCCTCTGCGTGCTGCTGGTCCTGCTACCACAACCCTCAGTCCGGCTAGGCTTAGACATGGAATGAGCTCCCTATGCCTAAGCCAACTCATGAAATGGGCGTGCGGGCGCTCAGCCGGTCGGAGAGGCAGAATGAGTAAGTCGGGGATCGACCCGGTCCCCCTTGCGTGCTACCGATCCTACTGTCGCAACCCTCGATCTGGTCTGATCTTGGATTGGGAATGAACTTTGTATGCTTAGACTGGGGATGAACTCCGTACGCCTAAGTCGACCCACGAAACGAGAGTACGGGTGCTCAGCCGACCAGAGAGGCAGGATGCGCAAGTTAGGGATCGAATGGGTGGTAGGTGGGTTCAAGTGCATCTTTATATTTCTGCCATGCCAATGCCATTTTTATGGCTTGCAAATTCATACAATGGTCCCCTAAACCTTCATGTGAAGTTTTGTGGCAAGATGACCCATTTTCTATTTTTCATGATTTTCAAAACTTTTTGCGGTTCGGGATTTTTTTAAATTGTTTTAGAAAGAGTTTTGTCCCTAAATTTTTAGAGGTGATCCTTGTATTTTTATTGGCATGCACAAAAAAATTCAACTAAAAACTCGAAGTGGAAAAGATTTTGTGACCGTTTGAAAAAAATGTCCTCATTTCAGAGACTTTAATGGCTACTGGCAGCAAACCTATAAAATCTCAAATGCTCTTTAAGGGGGTGTGAGTTCTCGAGGTTGGATGAGGGATAGGGGTCCAATATAAGGCCCAAGTACCAGCACCCATCACACATCATGTGCGCACACCTCCTGGCCCCCCCAATCATCGGTACCCCCAATGCCGCAAGTTAGGCTCTCTGGCGATGTTCCGACGATGGTGCCCCGGGCGAAAAAAATACGGCACCAGCACATGCCCGAGCCCAGTATGTGCACCATGGCTCAAAATCTTAGACTGGGAATGAACTCTGTATGCTTAGACATGGAATGAACTCCGTATGCCTAAGCCAACCCACAAAACGAGCGTGCGGGCACTCAGCCCGCTGGAGAGGCAGAATGCGCAAGCTGGGGATCGGCCCGGTCCCCCCCTCCGTGTTGTCGATCTTGCTACCACAACCCTTGGTCCGGTCTGATCTTAGACTAGGAATGAACTCCGTATGCTTAAGTCCACCCACGAAATGAGCGTCTGGGCGCTGAGCTGGCCAGAGAGGCATAATGTGCAAGTCGGGGATCGGCCCGATCCCTCTCTACGTGCTGTCGATCCCGCTGCCACAACCCTCGGTCCGACTGGGGCTTAGACATGGAATGAACTCCCTATGCCTAAGCCAACCCATGAAACGGGCGTGCGGGCGCTCAGCCGGTCGGAGAGGCAGAATGCGTAAGCCAGGGATTGGCCCGGTCCTCCCTGCGTGCTGTCGATCCTGCTGCCGCAACCCTCGGTCCAGTCCTATCTTAGACTGGAAATGAACTCTTTATGCTTAGACTGAGGATGAACTCTGTATGCCTAAGTAAACCCACGAAACCAGCGTGCGGGCGCTCAATCGACCAAAGAGGCAGGATTCACAAGTCGGTGATCGAACGGGTGGTAGGTGGGTTCAAGCACATCTTCATATTTCTGCCATGCCAATGCCATTTTTATGGCTTGTAAATTCAAAAAATGGTCACCTAAGCCTTCATGTGAAGTTTCGTGGCAAGACGACCCGTTTTCTATTTTTCATGATTTTTGAAACTTTTTACGACTCGAGATTTTTTAAAATTTTTTTAGAAAGGATTTTGTCCCCAAATTTGGTAGAATTAACCCATGTATTTTTGTTGGCATGGAAAAAAATTCAACTAAAAACTTGAAGTGGAGAAGATTTTGTGACCGTTTGAAAAAAGTGTCCCCATTTCAGACACTTTAATGGCTACTGGCAGCAAACCTATAAAATCTCAAATGCACTTTAAGGGGGTGTGAGTTCTCAAGGTTTGATGAGGGATAGGGGGCCAATATAAGGGCCAAGTTTCATGCTCTGGGCGGGTGCGCCAGGCACATCAGGCACACCGGTAGGCGAGCCAGAGGTTGAGGCCCGTAGACCAGGCTTGCTGATGGGTATCTACGTTCAAAGCCTAGCAAATGAGTTCAGAATGCCCGCCCAACTTGCAGGCCAGCCCGTGAGACCAAGGCCTGGCATACAAGCTGCCCGCACCACATCCAAAAGGGCCCAAGGTACTGGACACGCAAGGGAAGCTTCTGGAAGCAGGCAAGATCAGCAGCAGCATCCTGGCAGATTTGGTTGACCCTGAAAATCAGGAGTTAGCATCTTGATTGATTGTAATCTGTATAATCCCATGATTTTAGCCTTTATTCTAGGGATATTACCATTAAGTGTAAGCTGGAGCCTCAATTATAAATAGAGGGCTTCTCCTCCCTCATTTGTACACCATCAAACACTTCTATTTTAGTGAATACAAGAGCATTTCCAGAATTCTGCCTTCTTATCCTGTTTCTCTTTAACTTGCGTAATCAACCCTTCCTGTTGTTCTAGTGCTCGTACGCTTGTGTTTTAGGCTGACTTAGGCATAAAGAAGGAGATTCCAAGCCTAAGGCCGACCGATTTCTAAGTCTAAGGTCAGAGCCCGTGACAGTTGGTATCAGAGCAAGTTCGATTCTGCGTGTTTGTGTTGTGCAGGTTAAAGGAGATGGCATCCTAAAGTGACGCTACTAGCCAACAACCAAAGGCCCAAGAGCATGGGTGTGGAAGAGGGAGGAAAGCCAGTTCTAGAGATATCTGGTCTACCATGGACGGTAGGCTGGCCAAGGTGGAGGTGACCATGGGTGACATGGGGGAAAAGCTTGAGGGGGTAAAGACTCACACTCCATTGCTAGACTCCATGGGGGAGGAGATCAAAAGTGAGCTGCAAGCTGCTCTCAACAAAGGCTTGGATGTGTTCACCCAAAAGAATTAGACCTTGGAGGCTGAAGTGCTAACCTTGCATGATGGCATGGAGGCCATGCGCCAGTGGATGGAGGAGCTTACCAGTGAGCTCGTTGCTTAAAAGACTGCCATTGGGAATGGCATGTTTGCTGAAGTGTCAAAGTCCAGATTGGATGTCCCTAAGCCTAAGGAGTTAAAGGGGACTAGGGCGGCCAAGGAAGTAGATAACTACCTTTGGGGTATGGAGCAATACTTCTAGGCCATGGGCATGCAAGACGAGGCGATAAAGGTAAGCACCGCTGCTATGTATCTCACTGATGTAGCCTTATTATGGTAGAGGCATAGGTGTGATGATGTCAGACATGGGAGCACCAAGATTGGAACCTAGGCAGAGTTCCAAAAGGAGTTTAGAGAACAATTTTACTTAGAGTATGCCGATGATGAGGCACAGGCAAAGTTGCGTAGGCTGAGCTAGCAAGGGGACATAAGGGAGTATGTCCAAAAATTCTCTGAACTGATGCTACAGATCTCAGATCTAGGTGAGAAGGATGCCTTATCTGCTTTCATGGATGGGCTGAAGCCATGGGTGAAGCATAAGCTACAAAGGAGAGGAGTTCATGACTTGGCTAACACTATGACTACTATCGAGGACTTGATAGAGTTCAAGCCTCTGAACAAGTTTGAGTCTACCAAGCCCAAGGGTAAGGGCAAGGACGATAGGGACTGAAAGAAGTAGTCCAAGGGGAGGGACCGTGACCGGGAGTCCAAGGATGGAAATCGAGACAGTTCAACCAAGGATGGCGAGAGGAAGCCACCAGCAGGCAAGTGGAAAGCAAAAGGGGATCGAGAGCCACTAGCCTGCTACCTATGTGGAGGGAGCCACATAGCACGCAATTACCCGCGGAAGGGCAAGCTGGCTGTTGTAGACAAGGAGTCTGACGAGGAGCCAGAGTCAGGGGCAGCAAAGCTTAGGTCGTTGGTACTCAATGCTGTCCAGAGTAAGGGGAGTCACAAGCCAAAGGGCTTGATGTTTGCGGATCTGATGGTTGCAGGTCAGAAGGTAAGCGCACTGGTGGACACAGGTGCCTCACATCTTTTTATTTCAGGTGATAGAGCCCGAAAGCTCAGACTAAAGGTGCAGAAAGGGACTGGTACCATCAAAACGATGAACTCCAAGGAAGTTCTAGCCATTGGAGTAGTGCGGGGAGTGGAGTTGTAGCTTGGAGACTGGAAAGGCAAGGAGACCATTGAGGTAATACCCCTTGATGACTATGAGTTTGTGATTGGGTTGGATTTCCTTGTTCGGATTAATGCCCTCCTTGTGCCTTTTGCCGATTGTGTTTGCATCTTGGATGCACGGTGCCAATGCCTAATGCCATTGAAGAGAGGGTTTGGAGTTGGGTCACGAGTGGTGTCAGCCATCCAATTTGCCAAGGCGGTAAGCAGACAAGAAGACACTTTCTTGGCAGCCCTGAAATATGATGAGCCAAGGGAAAAAGAAACCGAGTCACCCTTGGAGGTGCTAAAGGTGCTGAAGACCTTTAGTGATGTGATGCCCGTAAAGCTACCTAGCAAGCTACCACCTAAAAGAGAGGTGGACCACAAGATTGAGCTAGTGTCTGAGGCCAAACCACCAGCTAGAGCCCTTACCGAATGTCTCCACCAGAGTTGGAGGAGTTGAGGAAGTAGCTCAAAGAGTTAGTTGATGCTCGCTTCATTAGGCCATCGAAGGCACCCTATGGTGCATCGGTTCTATTTCAGTGCAAGCATGATGGGTCGTTGCAGCTGTGCATAGACTACCGGGCTTTGAACAAGCTGACCATCAAGAACAAGTACCCCATCCCACTCATTATGGACTTGTTCGATCAACTTGGGAGCGCAAGGTGGTTCACCAAGCTGGATTTGAGGTCAGGCTACTATCAAGTTAGGATTACGGAGGGAGATGAGCCAAAGACAGCATGTGTCACTCGGTATGGTTCGTATGAGTTGTTAGTGATGCCTTTCGGACTCACGAACGCCTCAGCAACATTCTGCACCCCTATGAACAAGGTACTTCAGTCATTCCTTGATCGGTTTATTGTGGTTTATTTGGATGACATTGTGATCTACAGCCAGACTTTGGGAAAGCATGTAGACCACTTGAGACAGGTGTTCAAGGTGTTACGGGTGCACAAGCTATTTGTCAAGAGGGAGAAGTGCTCATTCACCCAACAGGAGATCCCATTCCTTGGCCACATAGTGGGAAGTGGCAGGATACGCATGGATGAAGGCAAGATACATGCCATCCTGGAGTGGCAACGGCCAGCCAAGGTCACTGAGTTGAGATCGTTCCTTGGGTTGGTTAACTACTACAGGCGCTTCATCAAAGGCCACTCAGCAATAGCCACGCCATTGACTAACTTGCTCAAGAAAGGGAAAGCATGGGGGTGGAGCAAAGGGTGCCAGGAAGCCTTTAACAGGTTGAAGCGGGCTATGATCGAGGAGCCAGTTTTGGCCTTGCCAGACCATGCCAAGCCGTATGAGGTGTATACGGATGCATTAGACTTTGCCATAGGGGGCGTGTTGATGCAGAAGGGACATCCAGTTGCATTCGAGAACAGGAAGCTGAACGAGACTGAGCGCAAGTACACGGTCCAAGAGAAAGAGATGACTACAGTGGTGTACTACTTACGCACATGGCGCCATTACCTGTTGGGGTTGAGGTTTGTGGTTAGGATGGATAATGTAGTGACCAGCTATTTCCAGATGCAGAAGAAGCTATCCCCCAAGCAGGGGAGATGGTAAGATTTTCTTGCAGAATTTGATTTCCAGATAGAGTACAAGCCGAGGTGGGAAAACCTAGTGGCAGACACCCTGAGCAGGAAGGCTAACCTTGCTACAATTAGCCAACCAGAGGGGTCACTGGTGCCATGCATCAAGGAGGGACTTGCGCATGATCCTACAGCCAAGGCTTTGATGGAGTACGCCCAGCAAGGTAAGACTAGGCGGTTTTGGTTACAGGATGGCTTGCTGTACACTAGGGGAAGTAGACTATTTATGCCATAGCACGGGAAGCTCTGCAAGGAAGTTTTGCAAGAATGCCATGATTCAAGGTGGGCTGGACACCCCGGAGTGAGCCATACCTTGGCGTTGATCGAGGACCGGTACTACTAGCCGCACATGAGGGACGATGAGGAGGCCTATGTGAAGACTTGTCTTGTGTGCCAATGGGACAAGGTGGAGCTCAAGAAACCAGGCGGTCCCTTGGAGCCATTGCCAGTGCTAGAGTGACCATGGGAGAGTGTTTTTTTGGACTTTATAGGCGGTCTACCCAAAGCAGAAGGGTTTGGAAGCATCATGGTAGTGGTGGATAGGTTTTCCAAGTATGGAATCTTCATTCCAGCAACCAAGGAGTGCCCAGCCGAGGAGGCAGCTCGATTGTTCCTAAAGAACATGGTTAAGTACTGAGGAGTGTCGAGGACCATTGTTAGTGATTGGGACGGGCATTTCACGGGTAGGTTCTGGACTGAGTTGTTCAAGTTGTTGGGGTCAGACTTGAACTTTTCCACCAGCATGCATCCGCAGACCGATGGGCAGATAGAACGAGTGAATGGACTATTGGAGGTCTACCTCAGGCACTACATGAGTGCCATAGAAAGGGACTGGCCAAAGCTGCTAGATATTTCGTAGTTTTCCTACAACTTGCGAAAGAGCGAGGCAACGAACCAGAGCCCATTTGAGGTTGTGACAGGGCAACAACCACTAACACTTGGTTTGATTGCTGCAGGTTATACAAGGCTGAATCCAGCAACATACAAGTTTACCAAGGAATGGCAGGAGCAAATTGACTTGGCCAGAGTTTGTCTACACAAGGCAGCCGAGAGGTCGAAGAAGTCGGCGGACCAGAATAGGCGGGACGTGCAGTTCCAGGTTGGAGACTTGGTGTTGGTGAAGCTGCATCCCATTGTACGCTATAGGGGGCTGCACAAAGGCCTAGTCCAGAGGTATGAGGGACCTTTCCAAGTAGTCAAGAGGGTAGGCAAGGTTCCCTACAAGCTAGATATGCCACCCAATCAAGGGTACACCCGGTGTTCCATGTGAGCATGCTCAAGCCATTCCATGAGGATGAGGGAGATCCAGGATGGGCAGAGTCAAAGTGTGTGCCATTAGGACCAAGGGCCTCATATGAGAAGGAGGTCCACAGCATCATAGCTGACCGAAAGCTGAGACAAAAGAACTATCAGCCAAGACAAGAGCACTTGGTGCGCTAAAAGCGACTTCCAGATAGTGAGGCGAGCTGGGAACCAGCACGCCTCACTTATGGCAGTTCGAGGACCAGATCAGGTAGTACCATGCAGAAGACACAATGAGGGCGTTGTGCAATCAGGTGGGGGAGAATGTCACACCCTGGGTGGGCACACCAGGCACATTAGGCGCACCAGTAGGTGAGCTAGAGGTTGAGGCCCGCAGACCAGGTGTGCTGGCGGGTATCTACGCGCAAAGCCTAGCAAACGAGTTCAGAATGCTTGACCAACTTGCATGCCAACCCATGAGACCAAAGCCTGGCATACAAGCTACCCGCACCACATCCAGAAGGGCCCAAGGTGCTGAACATGCAAGGGAAGCTTCTAGAAGTAGGTAGGATCAGCAGCAGCATCCTGGTAGATTTGGTTGACCCTGAAAATTAGGAGTTAGCATCCTGATTGATTGTAATCTGTATAATCCCATGATTTTAGCCTTTATTCTAGGGATATTGCCATTAAGTGTAAGCTAGAGCCTCAACTATAAATAGAGGGCTGCTCCTCCCTCATTTGTACACCATCAAACACTTCCATTTCAGTGAATACAAGAGCATTTCTAGAATTCTACCTTCTTATCCTGTTTCTCTTTAACTTGCGTAATCAGCCCTTCCCGTTGTTCTAGTGCCCGTATGCTTGTGTTTTAGGGTGACTTAGGCATAAAGGAGGAGATTCCAAGCTTAAGGCTGCATGATTTCTGAATCTAAGGTCGGAGCCCGTGACACAAGTACCAGCACCCATCGCACATCATGTGCACACACCCCTCCGGCCCCCCCAATCGTCGGAACCCCTAATGTCACTTGTTAGGCTCTCTGTTCATGCTCCGGTGATGGTGCCCCGGGTGAAAAAAAAGTGACACTAGCACATGCCCGAGCCCAGCATGTGCACCGTGGCTCAAAATCTTAGGCTGGGAATGAACTCCGTATGCTTAGACATGGAATGAGCTCCGTATGCCTAAGCTAACCCACGAAATGAGCATGCGGGTGCTCAGTCAGTCGGAGAGGCAGAATACGCAAGCTAAGGATTGGCCCGGTCCCCCCTGCATGCTGCCGATCCTGCTACTAGTCCTGCTACCGCAACCCTCGATCCGATCTGATCGTAGACTGGGAATGAACTTCGTATGCTTAGACTAGGGATGAACTCCGTATGCCTAAGTCAACCCATGAAACAAGCGTGCGGGTGCTTAGCCTATCGGAAAGGCTGGCTGAAGAGGCATATTACACAAGTCGGGGATCAACTCGATACCCCTCTACGTGTTGCCGATCCCGCTGCCAATCCTGCTGCCACAACCCTTGGTCCGACTGGGCCTTAGACATGGAATGAACTTTGTATGCCTAAGCCAACCCACGAAACGAGCGTGCGGGCAATCAATCAGCCGGAGAGGCAGAATGCGAAAGTCGCAGATCGACTCGATCCCCCCTGCGTGCTGTTGATCCTGTGCTGGTTTTGCTACCGTAACCCTCGATCCGGTACGATCTTAGACTAGGAATGAACTCCATATGCTTAGACATGGAATAAACTCCGTATGACTAAGCCAACCCATGAAACGAGGGTGCAGGCGCTCAGTTGGTCGGAGAGGCAGAATATGTAAGCTGGGGACCAACTCGATCCCCCCTGCATGCTGTTGATCCTGCTGCCGCAACCCTCGATCTGGTCTGATCTTAGATTGGGAATGAACTTCGTATGGCTAAGTTAACCCACAAAATGAGCGTGCGTTCTTTGAGCTAACCGGAGAGGCATAATGCACAAGCTGAAGATCAGCCCGGTCCCCCTCTACGTGCTGTCGGTCTTGCTGCCACAACCCTCGATCTGGCTGGGGCTTAGACATGGAATGAACTCCTTATGCCTAAGCCAACCCACGAAACGGGCGCATGGGCACTCAGCCGACCGGAGAGGCAAAATGCATAAGCCAGGGATCGGCCCGATCCCCCTTGGGTGCTGTCGATCCTGCTACCGCAACCCTCGGTCCGGTTTGATCTTAGATTGGGAATGAACTTTGTATGCTTAGACTGGGGATGAACTCCGTATGCCTAAGTCAACCCATGAAATGAGCGTGTGGGTGCTCAGCCGACCAAAGAGACAGGATGCACAAGCCAGGGATCGAATGGGTGGTAGGTGGGTTCAAGCACATCTTCATATTTCTGCCATGCCAATGCCATTTTTATGGCTTGTAAATTCATACAATGGTCCCCTAAGACTTCATGTGAAGTTTCGTGGCAAGACGACCCATTTTTTATTTTTCACAATTTTTGAAACTTTTTGCGGTTCAGGATTTTTTAAAACTTTTTTAGAAAGAGTTTTGTCCCTAAATTTGGTAGAGGATATCCTTGTATTTTTTTTGGCATGCATCAAAAAATTCAGCTAAAAACTCGAAGTGGAGAAGATTTTGTGACCGTTTAAAAAAAGTATCACCATTTTAGACACTTTAATGGCTACTGGCAGCAAACCTATAAAATCTCAAATGCTCTTTAAGGGGGTGTGAGTTCTTCAAGTTTGATGAGGGACAGGGGGCCAATATAAGGGCCAAGTACCAGCACCCATCGCACATCATGTGCGCACACCACCCTGGCCCCCCAATCGCCGGAACCCCCAATGCCATCGGTTAGGCTGTCCGACGATGCTCCGATGATGGTGCCTCGGGCAAAAAAATGTGGCACCAGCACATGCTCGAGCCCAGCATGTGCACCGTGGCTCAAAATCTTAGACTGGGAATGAACTCCGTATCCTTAGACATGGAATGAACTCCGTATGCCTAAGCCAACCCACGAAAGGAGCGTGCGGGTGCTCAGCCGACAGAGAGGCAGAATGCGCAAGCTGGGGATCAGCTCGGTCCCCCCCTATGTGCTGTCGATCCTGCTGCCGCAACCCTTGGTTTGATCTGATCTTAGACTGGGAATGAACTTCGTATGCATAAGTCAACTAATGAAATGAGCGTGCGGGCGCTGAGCCGATCGAAGAGGCATAATGCGTAAGTCGGGGATTGGCCCGATCCCCCTCTGCGTGCTACTAGTCCCACTGCCACAACCCTCGATCTGACTGAGGCTTAGACATGGAATGAACTCCCTATGCCTAAGCCAACCGACGAAATGGGCGTGCGGGCGCTCAGCCAATCAGAGAGGTAGAATGCGCAAGCTGGGGATTGGCTTGGTCCCTCCTGTATGCTACCGATCCTACTGTCGTAGCCCTCGGTCCGGTTCGATCTTAGACTCGAAATGAACTCCGTATGCTTAGACTTGGGATGAACTCCGTATGCCTAAGTCAACCCATGAAACGAGTGTGCGGGCACTCAACCGACTAGAGAGGCCGACCAAAGAGGCATAATGCATAAGCCAGGGATCAGCCCAGTACCCCTCTGCGTGCTGCCAATTTACCTACCACAACCCTCGATCCGGTTAGGGCTTAGACATGGAATGAACTCTGTATGCCTAAGCTAACCCACGAAATGAACGTGCGGGCACTTAACCGGCCAGAGAGGTAGAATGCGCAAGCCAGGGATCTGCCCGGTCCCCTCCGTGTGCTGCCAATCCTGTTGTTGGTCCTACTGCTGCAACCCTCAGTCTGGTCTGACCTTAGACTGGGAATGAACTCCATATGCCTAAGCCAACCCACGAAACGAGCGTACGTGCGGGTGCTCAACCGGTCGGAGAGGCAGAATGTGCAAGCCGGGGATCAGCCCGATCCCCCCTGCGTGCTGTCGATCCTACTGCCGTAACCCTCAGTCTGGTCTGATCTTAGACTGGGAATGAACTCCGCATGCCTAAGTCAACCCACGAAACGAATGTGCGGGCGTTGAGCCGATCGGAGTGGCATAATGCGCAAGCCAGGGATCGGCTCGATCCCCCTCTGCGTGCTGCCGGTCCCGCTGCCATAACCTTCAATCCGACCGGGGCTTAGACATGGAATGAACTCCCTACACCTAAGCCAACCCATGAAACAGGTGTGCGGGCAATCAGTCAACCGAAGAGGCAGAATGCGTAAGCCGAGGATCGGCTCGGCCCCCCTGCGTGCTGTTGATCCTGCTATGGCAACCCTCGGTTCGATCTGATCTTAGATTGGGAATGAACTCCGTATGCTTAGACTGGGGATGAACTCCATATGACTAAGTCAACCCATGAAACGAGCATGCGGTCACTCAGTCGGGGATCAGCCCGGTCCCACTCTACGTGCTACCGATCCAATTGTTGGTCCTACTGCCACAACCCTCAGTCCGGCTGGGGCTTAGACATGGAATGAAATTCGCATGCCTAAGCCAACCCAGGAAACAAGCGTGAGGGTGTTCAACCAGCAGGAAAGGCAAAATTCACAAGTTGGGGATTGGCTCGGTCCCCCCTGCGTGCTACCGATCCTGCTGCTGGTCCTGCAGTCGCGACCCTCGGTCCGATCCGATCTTTGAATGGGAATGAACTCCATATGCCTAAGCCAAACCATGAAACGAGCGTGCGGGCGCTCAACCGGTCGAAAAGGTAGAATGCACAAGCTAGGGATCAGCCCGGTCCCTCTGCATGCTGTTGATCCTGCTGCCACAACCATCGGTCTGGTCTGATCTTAGAATGGGAATGAACTCCATATGCCTAAGTCAACCCACAAAATGAGCGTACGGGTGCTCGACCGACTGAAGAGGCATAATGCACAAGCCAAAGATCAGCCTGGTCACCCTCTGCGTGCTGTCGATCCCACTATCGATTCTACTGCGACAACCTTCGGTCTGGCTGGGGCTTAGACATGGAATGAACTCCGTATTCCTAAGCCAACCCACAAAATGAGCGTGCGGGGGCTCACCCAACCAGAGAGGCAGAATGCGCAAGCCGGGGATCGATTCGGTCCCCCCCAACGTGCTGCCGATCCTGCTGCTGGTCATGCTACCACAAGCCTCGGTCTGATCCAATCTTAGACTGGGAATGAACTCCCTATGCTTAGACATGGAATTAACTCCGTATGCCTAAGCCAACCCATGAAATGAGTGTGCGGGCGCTCAGTTGGCCGGAGAGGTAGAATGCACAAGCCGGGGACCGACCCGATCCCCCCTACGTGCTGTCGATCCTGCTACCGCAACCCTCGGTCTGGTCTGATCTTAGACTGGGAATGAACTTCGTATGCCTAAGTCAACCCACTAAATGAGCGTGTGGGCGCTGAGCCAATCGAAGAGGCATAATGCACAAGTCGAGGATCGGCGCGATCCCCCTCTGTGTGCTACCGGTCCCGCTACCACAACCCTCGATCCGGCTAGGGCTTAGACAAGGAATGAACTCCCTACACCTAGGTCAACCCATGAAACAGGCGTGTAGGCACTCAGTCGACCGGAGAGGTAGAATGCGTAAGCCGAGGATTGGCTCGGTCCCCCCTGCATGCTGTTGATCTTACTGCGGCAACTCTCGATCCGGTCTGATCTTAGACTGGGAATGAACTCCATATGCTTAGACTGGGGATGAACTCCGTATGCCTAAGTCAACCCACGAAACGAGCGTGCGGTCGCTCAGCTGGCCTGAAAGGCCGGTCAAAAACACATAATGCGCAAGCAGGGGATCAGTCCGGTCCCACTCTACGTGCTACCGATCCGGTTGTCGGTCCTGCTCCCATAACCCTCGGTCTGGCTGGGGCTTAGACATGGAATGAAATTCGCATGCCTAAGCCAACCTAGGAAACAAGCGTGATGGTGTTCAACCGGCAGGAAAGGCAGAATTCGCAAGTTGGGGATCGGCCCGATCCCCCTTGCGTGCTGTCGATCTTGCTGCTGGTCCTACAGTCGTAACCCTCGGTCTGATCCGATCTTTGAATGGGAATGAACTCTGTATGCTTAGACATTGAATGAACTCCATATGCCTAAGCCAACCCATGAAACGAGCGTGCGGGCGCTCAACCGATCGGAGAGGTAGAATGCATAAGTCGGGGACCGGCCCGGTCCCCCCTACATGCTGTTGATCCTGCTGCCATAACCCTCGGTCTGGTCTGATCTTAGAATGGGAATGAACTTCGTATGCCTAAGTCAACCCACAAAATGAGCGTACGGGTGCTCGACCGATCGAAGAGGCATAATGCACAAGCCGAGGATCAGCTTTGTCACCCTCTGCGTGCTGTCGATCCCACTACCGATTCTACTGCGACAACCCTCGGTCTGGCTGGGGCTTAGACATGGAATGAACTCCGTATTCCTAAGCCAACCCACGAAACAAGCGTGCGGGAGCTCAGCCAACCGAAGAGGCAGAATGTGCAAGCCAAGGATCGGCGCAGTCCTCCCCAGCGTGCTGTCGATCCTGTTGCTGGTCATGCTACCACAAACCTCGGTCCGATCCAATCTTAGACTGGGAATGAACTCCATATGCTTAGACATGGAATTAACTCCGTATGCCTAAGCCAACCCATGAAATGAGCGTGCAGGTGCTCAGCTGGCCGAAGAGGCAGAATGCACAAGCCGAGGATCGATCCGATCCCCCTTGCGTGCTATCGATCCTACTACCGTAACCCTCGGTCTGGTTTGATCTTAGAATGGAAAGGAATTCCGTATCCTAAGTCAACCCACTAAATGAGTGTGCGGGCACTGAGCCGATCGGAGAGGTATAATGCGAAAGTCGGGGATCGGCCCGATCCCCCTCTGTGTGCTACCGATCCCACTACCATAACCCTCGGTCCGGTTGGGGCTTATACATGGAATTAACTCCCTATGCCACAACCCTCAGCTGATCGGAGTGACAGAATGCACAAGCCGGGGATTGAGCCAGTCGGCCAGAGAGGTAGAATACGTAAGCCAGGGACTGACCCGGTCACCCCGTACGTGCTGTCGATCCTGCTATTGCAACCCTCGGTCTGCTCCAATCTGAGACTAGGAATGAACTCCGTATGCCTAAGTTAACCCACGCAACGAGCGTTCGGGCACTGAGCCTGTCGGGGAGGCATAATGCGCAAGCTGGGGATCAATCCGGACCCCTTCTACGTACTGTCAGTCCCACTGCCACAACCTTCGGTTCAGCTGGGGCTTAGACATGGAATGAACTCCCTATGCCAAAGCCAACCCACGAAACAGGCGTATGGGCACTCAGACGGCCGGAGAGGCAGAATGTGTAAGCCGGGGGTCAGCCCGATCCCTCTTGCGTGCTGTCGATCCTGCTGTCGCAACCCTCGGTCCGGTCCGATCTTAGACTAGGAATGAACTCCGTATGCTTAGACTAGGGTTGAACTCTGTATGCCTAAGTCAACCAATGAAATGAGCGTGCAGGCGCTCAGTCGGCCAGAGAGGCATAATGTGCAAGCTGGGGATCAGCCCGATCCCCCCTGCGTGCCGTCGATCCTGCTGCTACAACCGTCGGTCTAGTTTGATCTTAGACTGGGAATGAACTGCATATGCCTAAGTCAACCCACGAAACGAGCGTGCGGGCACTGAGCCAACTGAAGTGGCATAACGCGTAAGCCGGGGAACCACCCGATCCCCCTCTGCAAGCTACCGATCCTGCAACCACAACACTCAGTCTGACTGGGGCTTAGACATGGAATGAACTTCGTATGCCTAAGCCAACCCATGAAATGAGCGTGCGGGCACTCAGTCGGTCGGAGAGGCAGAATGCACAAGCCGGGGATCAGCCCGATCCCAACCTACATGCTGTCGATCCTGCTGTCGCAACCCTCGATCCGGTCTGATCTTAGACTGGGAATGAACTCCGTATGCCTAAGTCAACCCAAGAAATGAGCGTTCGGGCACTGACCTGATCGGAGAGGCATAATGTGCAAGCCGGGGATCAGTTCGGTCCCTCTCTGCGTCCTGTCAATCCCGCTACCACAACCCTCGGTCTGGCTGGGGCTTATACATGGAATGAACTCCCGATGCCTAAGCCAACCCACGAAATGGACGTACGGGCGCTCCGCCGGTCGGAGAGGCAGAATACGCAAGCTGGGGATCGATCCGGTCCCCCCTACGTGCTACTAATCCTGCTGCTGCAACCTTTGGTCTGGTCTGATCTTAGACTGGGAATGAACTCCATATGCCTAAGTCAACCCACAAAACGAGCATGCAGGTGCTTAGCCGACCGGAGAGGCATAATGCGCAAGCCGGGGATCAGCCTAATCCCTCTCTACGTGCTGTCAATCCCGTTGCCGATCCTGTTACCACAACCCTCGATCCGGCTGGGGCTTAGAGATGGAATGAACTCCGCACACCTAAGCAAACCCACGAAATGAGCGTGCCAGCGCTCAGTCGGTCGGAGAGGCAGAATGAATAATCCGGGGATCGGCCTAGTCCCCCCTGCGTGCTACCGATCCTACTGTTGCTCCTGCTATCGCAACCCTCAGTCCAGTCTGATCTTAGACTGGAAATGAACTCCGTATGCTTAGACATGGAATGAACTTCGTATGCCTAAGCCAACCCACGAAACGAGTGTACGGGCACTGAGCCGACCGGAGAGGCAGAATGTGCAAGCCGGGAATCAGCTCGGTCCCCCCTGTGTGCTATCGATCTTGTTACTGCAACCTCAATTCGATCCGATCTTAGACTGGGAATCAACTCCATATGCCTAAGTCAACCCATGAAATGAGTGTGCGGGCACTGAGCCGATCGGAGAGTAATAATGCGCAAGTCAGGGATCGACCCGATCCCCCTCTACGTGCTGTCATTCCCGCTGCCACAACCCTCGGTCCGGCTGGGGCTTAGACATGGAATGAACTCCCTATGCCTAAGCCAACACATGAACGAGTGTACGGGCACTCAACCGACCGGAGAGGCAGAATGCGCAAGCCAAGGATCGACCCAATCCTCCTTTCGTGTGGCCGATCCTACTACCGTAACCCTCAATCCAATCCGATCTTAGACTGGGAATGAACTCTGTACGCTTAGACTGGGGATGAACTCTGTATGCCTAAGTCAACCTACGAAACAAGCATGCGGGCACTCAGTCAATCGGAGAGGCCGGCCAGAGAGGCATAATGCATAAGTCTAGGATCAGCCCGGTCCCCCTCTGCGTGCTGTCGACCTGCTGTCGATCCTGCTACCATAACCCTCGGTCTGGTCGGGGCTTAGACATGGAATGAACCTTGTATGCCTAAGCTAACCCATGAAACGAGCATGTGGGCACTTAGCTGGCCTGGGAGGCAGAATGCGCAAGCCAGGGACCTGCCAATCTAAGATCAGATCAGACCAAGGGTTGCGATAGTAGTATCGAAGCACACAGGAAGGGACCTACCCGATCCCCTCCTGTGTGCTTCGATACTGCTATCGTAACCCTTGGTCCGGTCTGATCTTAAATCATGAAACTTACGTGCGGTCGTTCAACTGGTCGGAGAGGCAGAATGCGTAAACCGAGATCGGTTCGATCCCCCTCTATGTGTTGTCGGTCCCACTACCACAACCCTCGATCTGACTGGGGCTTAGACATGGAATGGACTCCCTATGCCTAAGCCATCCCACGAAACAGGCGTGCGGGCGCTCAGCGGGCTGGAGAGGCAGAATGCGCAAGCTGGGGATCGGTCCGGTCCTCCTTGTGTGCTGCTGATCCTACTGCTGTAACCCTCGATCTGGTTCAATCTTAGACTGGGAATGAACTCCATATGCTTAGATTGGGGACGAACTCTGTATGCCTAAGTCAACCCACGAAACGAGCATGTGGGTGCTCAATCGACCAGAGAGGCAGGATGCGCAAGTCTGGGATCGAACGGGTGGTAGGTGGGTTCAAGCACATCTTCATATATCTACTATGCCAATGCCATTTTTATGGCTTGTAAATTCATACAATAGTCCCCTAAGCCTTCATGTGAAGTTTAGTGGCAAGATGACTTGTTTCTATTTTTCATGATTTTTGAAACTTTTTGCGATTCGGGATTTTTAAAATTTTTTTAGAAAGAGTTTTGTCCCCAAATTGGTAGAGGTGATCCTTTTATTTTTGTTGGCATGCACAAAAAGATTTAGCTAAAAACTTGAAGTGGAGAAGATTTTGTGACCGTTTGAAAAAAGTGTCCCCATTTCAGACACTTTAATGGCTACTGGCAGCAAACCTATAAAATCTCAAATGCTCTTTAAGGGGGTGTGAGTTCTCGAGGCTTGAAGAGGGATAGGGGGCCAATATAAGGGCCATGTACCAGCACCCATCGCACATCATGTGTGCACACCCCCCGGCCCCCCCAATCGTGGAACCCCCAATGCCGCCGATTAGGCTCTCTGACGATGCTCCGGTGATGGTGCCCCGGGCGAAAAAAATACGGTAGTAGCACATGCCCGAGCCCAACATGTGCACCGTTGCTCAAAATCTTAGACTGGGAAAGAACTCCGTATGCTTAGACGTGGAATGAACTCCGTATGCCTAAGCTAAACCACGAAACAAAAGTGCGGTCGCTCAGTCGATCGGAGAGGCAGAATGCCCAAGCCAGGGATCGGCCCGATCCCCCCTACGTGTTGTTAATCCTGCTGCCACAACCCTCGGTCTAGTCTGATCTTAGACTGAGAATGAACTTCGTATGCATAAGTTAACCCATGAAACGAGCATGCGGGCGCTGAACCGGTCGAAGAGGTATAATGCGCAAACCGGGGATCGACCCGATCCACCTCTGCATGCTACCGGTCTTGCTGCCACAACCCTCGATCCGGCTGGGGCTTAGACATGGAATGAACTCCCTATGCCTAAGCCAACCCACGAAACGGGCGTGCAAGCACTCAGCCGGCCAGAGAGGTAGAATGCGCAAGCCGGGGATCGGCCCGATCCCCCCTGCGTGCTGCCGATCCTGCTACCGCAACCCTCGGTCCGATCCGATCTTAGACTGGGAATGAACTCCGTATGCTTAGACTGGGGATGAACTCCGTATGCCTAAGTCAACCCATGAAACGAGTGTACGGGCGCTCAGTCGGCCAGAGAGGCATAATACGTAAGCCGGGGATCAGCTCGATCCCCCTCTGCGTGCTGTCGATCCCACTGCCGGTCCTGCTGCCACAACCTTTGGTCCGATTGGGGATTAGACATGGAATGAACTTCATATGCCAAAGCCAACCCACGAAACGAGCGTACGGGCACTTAACCGACCGGAGAGGCAGAATGCACAAGCCGGAGATCAGCCCGGTCCCCCCGACATGCTGTCGATCCTGCTGCTAGTCCTACTGCCGCAACCCTCGGTTCAGTTTGATCTTAGACTGGGAATGAACTCTGCATGCTTAGACATGGAATGAACTCCGTATGCCTAAGCCAACCCACGAAACGAACGTACAGGCGCTCAGCCGGTTGGAGAGGCAGAATGCGTAAGTCGGGGTTCAGCCTGGTCCCCCTTTACGTGCTGTCGATCCTGCTGCCGCAACCCTCGGTCTGATCCGATCTTAGATCGAGAATGAACTCCGTATGCCTAAGTCAACCCATGACATGAGCGTGCGGGCACTGAGCCAACCGGATAGGCATAATGCGCAACCCAGGGATCGGCCTGGTCCCTCTCTGCGTGCTGTCAGTCTCGCTGCCACAACCCTCACTCTGGCTGGGGCTTAGACATGGAATGAACTCCCTATGCCTAAGCCAACCCATGAAACGGGTGTGCGGGCGCTCAACCAGCCGGAGAGGCAGAAAGCGCAAGCTGGGGATCGGCCCGTTCCCCCCTGTGTGCTATCGATCTTGCTATCGTAACCCTCGATCCAATCTGAACTTAGACTGGGAATGAACTCTGTATGCTTAGACTGGGGATGAACTCCGTATGCCTAAGTTAACCCATGAGATGAGCGTGCAGGCGCTCAGCCGACCAGAGGAGCAGGATGCGCAAGCCGGGGATCGAACGGGTGGTAGATGGGTTCAAGCACATCTTCATATTTTTTCTGTGCCAATGCCATTTTTATGGCTTGTAAATTCATACAATAGTCCTCTAAGCCTTCATGTGAAGTTTAGTGGCAAGACGACCCGTTTCTATTTTTCATGATATTTGAAACTTTTTGCGGTTCGGGATTTTTTAAAATTTTTTTAGAAGGAGTTTTGTCCCCAAATTTGGTAGAGACGATCCTTTTATTTTTGTTGGCATGCACAAAAAAATTTAGCTAAAAACTCAAAGTGGAGAAGATTTTGTGACCGTTTGAAAAAAGTGTCCCCATTTCAGACATTTTAATGGCTACTGGTAGCAAACCTATAAAATCTCAAATGCTCTTTAAGGGGGTGTGAGTTCTCGAGGTTTGATGAGGGATAGGGGGCCAATATATGGGCCAAGTACCAGCACCCACCGCACATCATGTGTGCACACCCCCAGCCCTCAATCACCGGAACCCCCAATGCCTCCGGTTAGGCTCTCTAGCGATGCTCCGACGATGGTGCCTTGGGAGAAAAAAATGCGGCACCAGCACATGCCCAAGCCCAGCATGTGCACCGTGGCTCAAAATCTTAGACTGGGAATGAACTCCGTATGCTTAGACATGGAATGAACTCCGTATGCCTAAGCCAACCTACGAAACGAGCGTGCGGGCGTTCAGCCGACCAGAGAAGAAGAATGCGCAAGTCGGGTATCAGCCCGGTCCCCTTTGCGTGCTGTCGATCCTACTATCACAACCCTCGGTCCAATCGGATCTTAGACTGGAAATGAACTCTATATGCATAAGTCAACCCACGAAACGAATGTGCAGGCGCTTAGCCGACCGAAGAGGCATAATGCGCAAGACGTGGATCAGCCCGATCCCCCTCTACGTGCTGTCGGTCCCGCTGCCACAACCCTTGGTCCAGCTGGGGCTTAGACATGGAATGAACTCCCTATGCCTATGCCAACCCTTAAAACGGCCGTACGGGCACTCAGCCGACCAGAGAGGTAGAATGCGCAAGCCAGGGATCGGCCTGGTCTGCCCTGCGTGCTGTCGATCCTATTGTCACAACCCTCGGTTTGGACCGATCTTAGACTGGGAATGAACTCCGTATGCTTAGATTTGGGATGAGCTTTGTATGCCTAAGTCAACCCACAAAACGAGCGTGCAGGCACTCAGCCGGTCGGAGAGGCCGGCTGGAGAGGCATAATGCGCAAGCCGGGGATAGCCCGATCCCCCTCTGCATGCTACCGATCCCACTGTCGGTCCTGCTGCCATAACCCTCAGTCCGACTGGGGCTTAGACATGGAATGAACTTCGTATGCCTAAGCCAACCCACGAAACGTGTGTGCGGGTGCTCAGCCGGTCGAAGAGACAGAATGCACAAGCCGGGGACTGGCCCGGTCCCTCCTATGAGCTGCCTATCCTGCTGCTGGTCCTGCTGTCGCAACCCTCGGTCCTGTCTGATCTTAGACTGGGAATGAACTCCATATGCTTAGACATGGAATGAACTCCGTATGCCTAAACCAACCCACGAAACGAGCGTGCGGGAACTCAGTCGATTGGAGAGGCAGAATGCACAAGTCGGGGATCAGCCTGCACAAGTAGGGGATCAGCTCGGTCCCCCTACATGCTATCGATCCTACTGTTGGAACCCTCGGTCCGGCCTGATCTTAGACAGGGAATGAACTCCGTATGCATAAGTCAACCCACGAAACGAGTGTGCGAGAGCTGAGCCAGCCGAAGAGGCATAATGCGTAAGACGGGGATCGACCCGGTCCCCCTCTACATGCTGTCGGTCCTGCTACCACAACCCTCGGTCCAGCTAGGGCTTAGACATGGAATGAACTCCCTATGCCTGAGCCTACCCACGAAACGGGTGTGCGGGCGCTTAGCTAGTCGGAGAGGCAGAATGCACAAGCCGAGGATCAGCCTGGTGCCTCCTACGTGCTACCGCAACCCTTGGTCTGGACTGATCTTAGACTGGGAATGAACTCCATATGCTTGGATTGGGGATGAACTTCGTCTGCCTAATTCAACCCACGAAATGAGCATACAGACGCTTAGCCGACCGGAGAGGCCGGTCGAAGAGGCATAATGCGCAAGCCAAGGATCAGCCCGGTCCCCCTCTGCGTGCTATCGATCCTGCTACCGGTCCTGCTGCCACAACCCTCGGTCCGACTGGGGCTTAGACATGGAATGAACTCCGTATGCCTAAGCCAACCCCCGAAATGAGCGTACGGGTGCTTCGCTGATCGGAGAGGTAAAATGTGCAACTCGGGGATCGGCCCGGTCCCCCCTCCGTGCTGTCGATCTTGTTGCTGGTCCTACTACCGTAACCCTCGGTCTGACCTAATCTTAGACTGGGAATGAACTGCATATGTTTAGACATGGAATGAACTCCGTATGCCTAAGCCAACCCACGAAACGAACGTGTGGGCGCTCAGCCAGCCAGAGAGGCAGAATGCGCAAGCCAAGGATCTGCCCGATCCCCCTTATGTGCTGTCAATCCTGTTGTCACAACCCTCAGTCCGGTCTGATCTTACTCTGGGAATGAACTCCGTTTGCATAAGTCAACCCACGAAACGAGCGTGCGGGCACTGAGCCGGTCGAAGAGGCATAATGCGTAAGTCGAGGATCAATCCGATCCCCCTTTGCATGCTGCAAGTCCCGCTACCACAACCCTCAGTTCGGCTGGGGCTTAGACATGGAATGAACTCCCTACGCCTAAGCCAACACACGAAACAGGCGTGCGGGTGCTCAACCGACCAGAGAGGCAAAATGCACAAGTTGGGGATTGGCTCGGTCCCCCCTGCGTGCTGTCAATCCTGCTGCCGCAACCCTCAGTCCGGTCCGATCTTAGATTGGGAATGAACTCCGTATGCTTAGAGTAGGGATGAACTCCATATGCCTAAGTCAACCCATGAAACGAGTCTGCGGGCGCTCAGCCAATCGGAGACGCATAATGTGCAAGCCAGGGATCAGCCCGGTCCCCCTCTGTATGCTGTCGATCCCGCTATCGGTCCTGCTGCCACAACCCTCGATCCGGCTAGGGCTTAGACATGGAATGAACTCCTTATGCCTAAGCCAACCCATGAAACGAGTGTGCGGGCGCTCAGCTGGCCGGGGAGGTAGAATGCGTAAGTCAGGGATCGGCTCGATCCCCCTTACGTGCTACCTTCCTACTACCGTAGCCCTCGATTCGGACCGATCTTAAACTGGGAATGAACTCTGTATGCTTAGATTGGGGATGAACTTCGTATGCCTAAGTCAACCCACGAAATGAGCGTGCCTCTGCTCAGTCGACCGAAAAGGCCGGTCGGAGAGGTATAATGCGCAAGCCGGGGATCAGCCCGATCCCTCTCTGCATGTTGCTGATCCCGCTGCCAGTCCTGCTCCCACAACCCTCGGTCCGAATGGGGCTTAGACATGGAATGAACTCCGTATGCCTAGGCCAACCCCTAAAACGACCGTGTGGGCGCTCAGCCGATCGGAGAGGCAGAATGCGTAAGCCAGGGATCAGCCCGGTCCTTTCGTGCATGCTATCGATCCTGCTACTGGTCCTGCTACCACAACCCTCGATCTGGTCCGATCTTAGACTGGGAGTAAACTGCGTATGCTTAGACATGGAATGAACTCCATATGCCTAACCCAACCCACGAAACGAGCGTGCGGGCGCTCAGTCGGCCGGAGAGGTAGAATACGCAAGTCAGGGATCGATCTGATCCCCCCTGCGTGCTGTTGATCTTGCTGCCGCAACCCTCGGTCTGATCCGATCTTAGTCTAGGAATGAACTCCGTATGCATAAGTCAACCCACGAAATAAGAGTGCGGGCGCTGAGCCGATCGAGGAGACATAATGCACAAGTCGGGGATTGGCCCGGTCCCCCTCTACGTGCTGCAGGTCCCGCTGCCACAACCCTCGATCTGACTGGGGCTTAGACATGGAATGAAATCCCTACGCCTAAGCCAACCCACAAAACGGGCGTGCAGGCACCCAACCGGCCGGAGTGGCAGAATTCGTAAGTTGGGGATTGGCCCGATCCCCCCTACGTGCTACCCATCCTGCTACCGCAACCCTCGATCTGGTCTGATCTTAGACTGGGAATGAACTCCGTATGCTTAGACTGGGGATGAACTCCATATGCCTAAGTCAACCCACGAAACGAGCATGCGGGCGCTCAGCCGACCGGAGAGGTATAATGCACAAGCCGGGGATCAGCCTGGTCCCCCTCTGTATGCTGTCGATCCAACTGCCAATCTTGCTGCCACCCTCGATCCGACTAGGGCTTAGACATGGAATGAACTTAGTATGCCTAAGCCAACCCACGAAACGAGCGTGCGGGCGCTCTGCCGACCGGAGAGGCAGAATGCGTAAGTCGGGGACGAGCTCGATCCCCCTGCGTGCTATCGATCTTGCTGCTGCAACCCTCGGTCCAGTCTGATCTTAGACTGGTAATGAACTCCGTATGCCTAAGTCAACCCACGAAATGAGCATGCGGGCGCTGAGCCGATCGGAGAGGCATAATGCACAAGCCGGGGATCGGCCCGATCCCTCTCTGCGTGCTGTAGGTCCCACTGCCACAACCCTCGGTCCGGCTCGGGCTTAGACATGGAATAAACTCCCTATGCCTAAGCCAACCCATGAAATGGGCATGCGGGCACTCAGTCGGCCAGAGAGGCAGAATGCGCAAGCCAGGGATCGACCCGGTCCCCCCTGTGTGCTGTCGATCCTGCTGCCGTAACCCTCGGTCCAGTCTGATCTTAGACTGGGAATGAACTCTATATGCTTGACTGGAGATGAACTCCGTATGCCTAAGTCAACCCATGAAACGAGCGTGCGGGCGCTTAGCTGACCAGAGGGGTAGGATGCTCAAGCCGGGGATCGAGTGGGTGGTAGGTGGGTTCAAGCACATCTTCATATTTCTGCCATGCCAATGCCATTTTCATGGCGTGTAAATTCATACAATGGGCCCCTAAGCCTTCATGTGAAGTTTTGTGGCAACCCTCAGTCTGGTCTGATCTTAGACTAGGAATGAACTCCGTATGCTTAGACATTGAATGAACTCCGTATGTCGAAGCCAACCCATAAAACAAGCATACGGGTGCTCAATCGGCTAGAGAGGCAAAATACGCAAGCTGGGGACCGGCCCGATCCCCTCTGCGTACTGTCGATCCTACTACTACAACCCTCGGTTCGATCCGATCATAGATTGGGAATGAACTCCATATGCCTAAGTCAACCCATGAAACGAGCATTCGAATGCTGAGCCGACTGGAGAGGCCTAATGCGTAAGTCGAGGATCGGCCCGATCCCCTTCTGCATGCTGCCGATTCTGCTGCCACAACCATCGGTCCGACTGGGGCTTAGACATGGAATGAACTCCCTATGCCTAAGCCAACCCACGAAATGGGCGTGTAGGTGCTCAGCCGGCAGGAGAGGTAGAATGCGTAAGTCAGAGATCGGCCCGATCCCCCTTCATACTACCGATCCTGCTATCGCAACCCTCAGTCCAGTTCGATCTTAGACTGGGAATGAACTTCGTATGCTTAGATTGGGGATGAACTTCGTATGCTCAACCGACCGGAAAGGCCGACCGAAGAGGGATAATGCGCAAGCCAAGGATCAGCCTGATCCCCCTCTACGTGCTGCCGATCCTACTACTGGTCCTGCTACCACAACCCTCAGTCCAGCTGGGGCTTAGACATGGAATGAACTCTATATGCCTAAGCCAACCCACAAAACGAGCGTGCGGGCACTCAGTCGATCGAAGAGGCAGAATACGAAAGCCGGGGATCGACCCGGTCCACCCTTACATGCTACCGATCCTGTTGCTAGTCCTGCTGCCGTAGCCCTTGGTCCAGTCTGATCTTAGACTAGGAATGAACTCTGTATGCTTAGACATGGAATGAACTCCGTATACCTAAGCCAACCCACGAAATGAGCGTGTGGGCGCTCAACCGATCAGAGAGGCAGAATGAGCAAGGTGAGGACCGACCTAGTCCCCCCTGCATGCTATCGATCCTGCTACCGCAACCCTCAGTTTGATCTGATCTTAGACTGGGAATGAGCTCCGTATGCCTAAGTCAACCCACAAAACGAGCGTGCGGGCATTGAGCCGATCGAAGAGGCATAATACTCAAGCCGGGGATCGGCCCGATCCACCTTTGCGTACTGCCGATCCCACTGCCAGAACCCTCAGTCCGGCTGGGGGTTAGACATGGAATGAACTCCCTATGCGTAAGCCAACCCACGAAACAGGCATGCGGGCGCTCAGCCGATCGGAGAGGCAGAATGCGCAAGCTGGGGATTGGCTCGGTCCCCCCTACGTGCTGCCGATCCTACTGCCGCAACCTTTGATTCGATCTGATCTTAGACTGGGAATGAACTCCGTATTTTTAGACTGGGGATGAACTCCGTATGCCTAAGTCAACCCACGAAACGAGCGTGCGGACGTTCAACCGACCAGAGAGGCAGGATGCGCAAGCCGGGGATCAAACGGGTGGTAGGTGGGTTCAAGCACATCTGCATATTTTTGCCATGCCAATGCCATTTTTATGGCTTGTAAATTCATACAATGGTCCCCTACACCTTCATGTGAAGTTTCATGGCAAGATGACCCGTTTTCTATTTTTCACGATTTTTAAAACTTTTTGCAGCTTTAAAGTTTAATGGCTACTGGCAGCAAACCTATAAAATCTCAAATGCTCTTTAAAAGGGTGTGAGTTCTCGAGGTTTGATGAGGGATAGGGGGCCAATATAAGGGCCAAGTACTAGCACCCATCGCACATCATGTGCGCACACCCCCCGACCCCCCAATTATCGAAACCCCCAATGGCACCAGTTGGGCTTTCTGACGATGCTCCGACGATGGTGCCCCGGGCAAAAAAAATGTGACACCAGCACATGCCCGAGCCCAGCATGTGGACCGTGGCTCAAACTCTTAGACTGCGAATGAACTCCGTATGCTTAGACATGGAATGAACTCCGTATGCCTAAGCCAACCCACGAAACGAGCGTGCGGGCGCTCAGCCGGTCGGAGATGCAGAATACGCAAGTCGAGGATTAGCCTGGTCCCCCTTGTGTGCTGTCAGTCTCGCTGCCACAACCCTCGGTCCGGCTGGGGCTTAGACATGGAATGAACTCCCTATGCCTATGCCAACCCATGAAACGGACGTGCGGCCGCTCAGCCGATCGACGAGGCAGAATGCGTAAGTCGAGGATCAGCCCGGTCCCTCCTGCGTGTTGTCGATCCTACTGCCGCAACCCTTGGACCGGTTCAATCTTAGACGAGGAATGAACATCATATGGTTAGAATGGGGATGAACTCCGTATGCCTAAGTCAATCCACAAAACGAGCGTGCGGGTGCTCAGTCGGTCGAAGAGGCCAACTGGAGAGGTATAATGCTCAAGCCAGGGATCGACCCGATCCCCCACTGTGTGCTGCCAATCCTGTTACTGGTACTACTGCCACAACCCTCGATCCAGTCTGATCTTAGACTGAGAATGAACTTCATATGCTTAGACTGGGGATGAACTCCGTATGCCTCAGTCAACCCATAAAACGAGTGTGCGAAGTGGCATAATGCGCAAGCCAGGGATGAGGCCGGTCCCCCTCTGCATGCTGTCGATCCCGCTATCTGTCCTACTACCATAACCCTCGGTCCGGCTGAGGCTTAGACTTGGAATGAACTACGTATGCCTAAGCCCACCCACGAAATGAACATGTGGGCGCTCAGCCGGTCGTAGAGGCAGAATGCGCAAGCCGGGGATCAGCCCGATCCCTCCCTGCGTGCTATCGATCCTGCTGCTGGTCTTACTGCTATAACCTTCGGTCCAGTCTAATCTTAGACTGGGATTGAACTCCGTATGCCTAAGCCAACCCACGAAATGAGCATACGGGTGCTCAGCCAATCGGAGAGGCAGAATGCGCAAGTCGGGGATCGGCCCAATCCCCTCTGTATGCTGTTGATCCTACTGCTGCAACCCTCAGTCTGATCCGATCTTAGACTGGAAATGAACTCTGTATGCCTAAGTCAACCCATGAAATGAGCGTGCAAGCGCTGAGCCGGTCGGAGAGGCATAATGCGCAAGCTGGGGATCAGCCCGATCCCCCTCTACGTGCTGCTGATCCCCCTGCCACAACCCTCAGTCCGACTGGGGCTTAGACATGGAATGAACTCCCTATGCCTAAGCCAACCCATGAAACGGGCGTACGGGCGCTCAGTCGATCAGAGAGGTAGAATGCGTAATACGGGGATCTGCTTGATCCCCTTTACGTGCTGCCAATCCTACTGCTGCAACCCTTGATCCAATCCGATCTTAGACTGGAAATGAACTCCATATGCTTAGACTGGGGTGAACTCTGTATGCCTAAGTCAACCCACGAAACGAGCGTGCGGACGCTCAGTCGACCAGAGAGGCAAGCTGCGTAAGCTGGGGATCGAACGGGTGGTAGGTGGGTTCAAGCACATCTTCATATTTTTGCCACACCAATGCCATTTTTATGGCTTGTAAATTCATACAATGGTCCCCTACGCCTTCATGTGAAGTTTCGTGACAAGACGACCCGTTTTTTATTTTTCATGATTTTTAAAACTTTTTACGCTTCGGGATTTTTTAAAATGTTTTTAGAAAGAGTTTTGTCCCCAAATTTGGTAGATGTGATCCTTGTATTTTTGTTGGCATGCACAAAATAATTCAGCTTAAAACTCGAAGTGGAGAAGATTTTGTGACCGTTTGAAAAAAGTGCCCCTATTTTAGACACTTTAATAGCTACTGGCAGCAAACCTATAAAATCTCAAATGCTCTTTAAGGGGGTGTAAGTTCTCAAGGTTTGATGAGGGATAAGGGGCCAATATAAGGGCCAAGTACCAACACCCATCGCACATCATGTGTGCATACCCCCGGCCCCCCCAATCACTGGAACCCCAATGCCGCTGGTTAGGCTCTCCGACGATGTTCCGACGATGGTGCCCCGGGCAAAAAAAATGCGGCACCAGCACATGCCCGAGCCCAGGATGTGCACCATGGCTCAAACTCTTAGACTGGGAATGAACTCCGTACGCTTAGACATGGAATGAACTCTGTATGCCTAAGCCAACCCACGAAATGAGCGTGCGGGTGCTCAGCCAATTGGAGAGGCAGAATATGCAAGCCGAGGATCGGCCCGGTCCCCCTCTGTGTGCTGGCCATCCCACTGCCACAACCCTCGGTCTGACTGGGGCTTAGACATGGAATGAACTCCCTATACGTAAGCCAACCCACGAAACAGGTGTGCGGGCAACCCTCGATCCCTTCCTATGCCTAAGTCAACCCATTACACAAGTGTGCAGGAACTCAGCCGATCAGAGAGGCATAATGCGCAAGTCAGGGATCAGCTCGATCCCCCTCTGCATGTTGTCGATCCCGCTGCTGGTCTTGCTGCCACAACCCTCGATCCGACTGGGCTTAGACATGGAATGAACTTCGTATGCCTAAGCCAACCCATGAAATGAGCTTGGAGGTGCTCAGCCAGTCGGAGAGGCAGAATGCACAAGCCAGGGATCGGCTCGGTCCCCCCTACATGCAGCCGATCCTGCTGTCGCAACCCTCGGTCTGGTCTAATCTTAGACTGGGAATGAACTCTGTATGGTTAGACATGGAATGAACTCCGTATGCCTAAGCCAACCCACGAAACGAGCGTGCGGGCGCTTAGTCGATCGGAGAGCCAGAATGCGCAAGCTGGGGATCGACTTGATCCCCCCTGCGTGTTGTCGATCCTGCTACCGTAACCCTCAGTTCGATCCGATCTTAGACTGGGAATGAACTTTGTATGCTTAAGTAAACCCACGAAATGAGCGTTCGGGCATTGAGCGGGCCGAAGAGGCATAATTCGCAAGCTGAGGATCGGCCCGATCCCTTTCTGCGTGCTGTCGGTCTAGCTGCCACAACCCTTGGTCCAGCTGGGGGTTAGACATGGAATGAACTCCCTATGCCCAAGCCATCCCATGAAATGGGCGTACGGGCACTCAGTCGACTGGAGAGGCAGAACGCGTAAGCTGGGGATCGACCCGATCCCTCCTGCGTGCTGTTGATCCTGCTGCTAGTCCTACTACCGCAACCTTCGATCTGATCCCATCTTAGACTGAGAATGAACTCTGTATGCTTAGACATGGAACGAACTCCGTATGCCTAAGCCAACCCATTAAACGAGCGTGCGGGCGCTCAGCCAGCCGGAGAGGCAGAATGCGTAAGCCGAGGATCGGCCCGATCCCCCTCTTCGTGCTGTCGATCCTGCTACCGTAACCCTCGGTTTGGTCCAATCTTAGACTAGGAATGAACTCTGTATGCCTAAGTCAACCCACAAAATGAGCGTGCGGGCGCTGAGCCGGCCGGAGAGGCATAATGCGCAAGTCGAGGATCGGCCCAATCCCACCTGCGTGCTATCGGTCCCACTTCCACGACCCTCGATCCGACTGGGGCTTAGACATGGAATTAACTCCCTATGCCTAAGCCAACCCACGAAACGGACGTACGGGCGCTCAGTCGGTCGGAGAGGCAGAATGCGTAAGTCGGGGATCGATCCGGTCCCCCCTACGTGCTGTCGATCCTGCTACCGCAACCCTCGGTCTGGTCTGATCTTAGACTGGGAACGAACTCCGTATGCTTAGACTGGGGATGAACTCCGTATGCTTATGTCAACCCATGAAACGAGTGTGCAGGTGCTCAGCCAATCAGAGAGGCAGAATGCGTAAGTCGGGGATCGGCCCGATCCCCCCTGCGTGCTGTCGGTCCTGCTACTGCAACCTTCAGTCCGGTTTGATCTTAGATTGGGAATGAACTCTGTATGCTTAGACTGGGGATGAACTCCGTATGCCTAAGTCAACCCACGAAACGAGCATGCGGGCACTCAACCGACCAGAAAGGCCAGCCGAAGAGGCGTAATGCACAAGCTGGGGATTAGGGCGGTACCCCTCTGCGTGCTGTCGATCCCTCTGCCATCCTGCAGCCACAAACCTCGGTCCGACTGGGGCTTAGACATGGAATGAACTCGGTATGCCTAAGCCAACCCACGAAACGAGTGTACGGGCGCTCAGCCAGCCAGAGAGGGAGAATACGCTAGCCGAGGATCGATCCGGTCCCCCTTGCGTGCAGTCGATCCTGCTACTGGTCTTGCTACCGTAACCCTCGATCCAGTCCGATCTTAGGCTGGGAATGAACTCCGTATGCTTAGACATGGAATGAACTCTGTATGCCAAAGCCAACCAATGAAATGAGCGTGCGGGCACTTAGCCATCCAGAGAGGCAGAATGCGTAAGCTGGGGACCGACTCGATCCCCCCTTTATGCTGTCGATCCTACAGCAACAACCGTCAGTCCGATTGGATCTTAGACTGGGAATGAACTCCGTCTGCCTAAGTTAACCCATGAAACGAGCATTTGGGAGTTGAGCCGATCGGAGAGGCTTAATGCACACACCCCTTCGGCCACCCCAACTGCCAAAACCCCCAATACCGCCGGTTAGGCTCTCCGACGATGGTGCCCCGAGCAAAAAAAATACGGCACCAGCACATGCCCGAGCCCAGTATGTGCACCGTGGCTCAAACTCTTAGACTGGGAATGAACTCCGTATGGTTAGACATGGAATGAACTCCATATGCCTAAGCCAACCCATGAAACAAGCGTGTGGGTGCTCAGCCGATCGGAAAGACAGAATGCGCAAGCCGGGGATCGACCCGGTCCCCCTTTGCATGCTGCAGGTCCCGCTGCCACAACCCTCGATCTGACTGGGGCTTAGACATGGAATGAACTCCCTATGCCTAAGCCAACCCATGAAACGGGCGTACGGGCGCTCAGCTGGTCAGAGAGGCAGAATGCCCAAGCCAAGGATCAGCCTGGTCCCCCCTGCGTGCTGCCGATCCTACTGTCGCAACCCTCAGTCCAATCCGATCTTAGACTGAGAATGAACTCCGTATACTTAGACTGGGGATGAACTCTGTATGCCTAAGTCAACCGATGAAACGAGCGTACGGGCACTCAACCGGCCGGAGAGGCATAATGCGCAACCCGAGGATTAGCCCGATCCCTCTTTACGGGCAGCCGATCCCGCTGTCGATCCTGTTGCTACAACCCTCAGTCCGATTGGGGTTTAGACATGGAATGAACTCCGTATGTGTAAGCCAACCGATGAAATGAGTGTACGGGTACTCAACCTGTCGTAGAGGCAGAACGCGCAAGCCAGGGATCGGCCCGGTCTCCCTCTGCATGCTATCGATCCTGCTGCTGGTCCTACTGTCGCAACCCTTGATCCGGTTTGATCTTAGACTGGGAATGAACTTTTTATGCTTAGACATGGAATGAACTCCATATGCCTAAGCCAACCCATGAAACGAGCGTGCGGGCGCTCAGTCGATCGAAGAGGCAGAATGCATAAGCTGGGGACCGACTCGATCCCTCCTGTGTGTTATCGATCCTACTACTGTAACCCTCGGTTCGATCTGATCTCAGACTGGGAATGAACTTCGTATGCTTAAGTCAACCCATGAAATGAGCGTGCAGGGGCTGAGCCGGTCGGAGAGGCTTAATGCGCAAGTCAGGGATCGGCCCGATCCCCCTCTGCGTGCTGCCGGTCCTACTGCCACAACCCTCAGTCTGGCTGGGGCTTAGACATGGAATGAACTCCCTATGCCTAAGCCAACCCACGAAACGGGTGTGTGGGTGCTCAGCCGGCCGAAAAGGCAGAATGTGTAAGCCGGGGATCGACCCGATCCCTTCTACGTGCTGTCGACTCTGCTGTCGCAACCCTCAGTCCGGTCTGATCTTAGACTGGAAATGAACTTCGTATGCTTAGACTCGGGATGAACTCCATATGCCTAAGTCAACTCATGAAACGAGTGTGCGGACGCTCAGCCGACCAGAGAGGCAGGATATGCAAGCCCGGGATCGAACGGGTGGTAGGTGGGTTCAAGCACATCTTCATACTTCTACCATGCCAATGCCATTTTTATGGCTTGTAAATTCATACAATGGTCCCCTACGCCTTCATGTGAAGTTTCGTGGCAAGGTGACCCGTTTTCTATTTTTCATGATTTTGGACACTTTTTACAGTTCGGGATTTTTTAAAATTTTTTTTGAAAGATTTTTGTCCCCAAATTTGGTAGAGGTGATCCTTGTATTTTTTTTGGCATGCACAAAAAAATTCAACTAAAAACTCAAAGTGGAGAAGATTTTGTGACCGTTTGAAAAAAGTGTCCCCATTTCAAACACTTTCATGGCTACTGGCAGCAAACCTATAAAATCTCAAATGCTCTTTAAGGGGGTGTGAGTTCTCGAGGTTTGATGAGGGATAGGGGGCCAATATAAGGGCCAAGTACTAGCTCCCATCGCACATCATGTGCGCACACCCCCCGGCCCCCCAATCATCGAAACCCCCAATGCCGTCGGTTAGGTTCTCTGACGATGCTCCAAATATGCTCCCTCGATGGTGCCCCGAGCGAAAAAAATGCTACACCAGCACATGCTCGTGCACAGTATGTGCACCGTGGCTCAAACTCCTAGACTGGGAATGAACTCAATATGCTTAGACATGGAATGAACTCCGTACGCCTAAGCCAACCCATGAAACGAGCGTGCAGGCGCTCAGTCGATCGGAGTGGCAGAATGTGCAAGTCGAGGATCGGCCCGATCCCCCTCTACGTGCTGCTGGTCCTGCTACCACAACCCTCAGTCCGGCTGGGGCTTAGACATGGAATGAACTCCCTATGCCTAAGCCTACCCACGAAATAGGCATGCGGGCGCTCAGCCGGTCGGAGAGACAGAATGCGTAAGTTGGGGATCGGCCCGACCCCCCTGTGTGCTGCTGATCCTACTGCCGCAACCCTTGGTCTAGTTTGATCTTAGACTGGGAATGAACTCCATATGCTTAGATGGGGGATTAACTCCGTATGCCTAAGTCAACTCACGAAACGAGCGTGCAAGCGCTCTGCGGGCCGGAGAGGCAGAATGCGCAAGCTGAGGATCAGACCGATCCCCCCTGCGTACTACCGAGCCTACTGCTGCAACCCTCGGTCTGGTCTGATCTTAGATTATGAATGAACTTTGTATGCTTAGACATGGAATGAACTCCATATGCCCAAGCCAACCCACGAAACGGACGTACGGGCGCTCAGCCGACCGGAGAGGCAGAATGTGTAAGCCGGGGATAGGCCCAATCCCCCTTGTGTGTTGTCAATCCTGTTGCTGCAACCCTCGATCCAGTCCGATCTTAGACTGAGAATGAACTCTGTATGCCTAAGTCAACCCACAAAATGACCTTTCGGGCGCTGAGTCGGTCAGAGAGGCATATTGTGCAAGCCAGGGATCAGCTCGATCGCCCTCTGCATGCTGTTGATCCCGCTGCCACAACTGTCAGTTCGGTTGGGGCTTAGACATGGAATGAACTCCCTATACCTAAGCCAACCCACGAAATGTGTGTGCAGGCACTCAGCCTGCCGAAGAGGCAGAATGTGCAAGCCGAGGATCGGCCTGATCCCCTCTGCGTGCTGTCGATCCTGCTATTGCAACCCTCGGTCCGGTCTGATCTTAGACTGGGAATGAACTTCGTATGCTTTGACTGGGGATGAACTCCATATGCCTAAGTCAACCCACGAAGCGAGCATGTCGGTGCTCAGTCGGCCGAAGAGGCATAATGCGCAAGCCGAGGATCAGCCCGATCCCTCTCTGTATGCTGTCGATCTCGTTGCCGGTCCTGCTACCACAACCCTCGGTCCGGCTGGGGCTTAGAAATGAAATGAACTCCGTATGCCTAAGCCAACCCACGAAATTAGCGTACGGGTGCTCAACCGGTCGGAGAGGTAGAATGCATAAGTTGGGGATCGGCCTGGTCCCCCCTACGTGCTGTCGATCCTGCTACTGGTCCTGCTATCGAAACCCATGGTCTGGTTTGATCTTAGACTGGGAATGAACTCTGTATGCCTAAGTCAACCCATGAAATGAGTGTGCGGGCACTGAGCTGGCCAGAGAGGCATAATGTGCAAGCCCGATCCCCCTCTGCATGCTGTCAGTCCCGCTACCACAACCCTCAGTCTGGCTGGGGCTTAGACATGGAATGAACTCCCTATGCCTAAGCCAACCCATGAAACGGGTGTGCGGGCACTCAGCCGGCCAGAGAGGCAGAATGCACAAGTCGGGGATCGGCCTGGTCCCCCTTGCGCGCTACCGATTCTACTGCTGCAGCCCTCAGTCCTGTTCCATTTTAGACTGGGGATGAACTTCGTATGCTTAGACTAGGGATGAACTCCATATGCCTAAGCCAACCAACGAAACAAGCGTGTGGATGCTCAACCGACCAGAGAGGCAGGATGCGTAAGTCGGGGATCGAACGCATGGTAGGTGGGTTGAACCACATCTTCATATTTGTGCCATGCCAATGCCATTTTTATGGCTTGTAAATTCATAAAATGGTCCCTACACCTTCATGTGAAGTTTCGTTGCAAGACGACCCGTTTTCTATTTTTCATGATTTTTGAAAAATTTTGCGGTTCGGGATTTTTTAACATTTTTTTAGAAAGAGTTTTGTCCCCAAATTTATTATAGGTGATCCTTGTATTTTTGTTGGCTTGTATAAAAAAATTCAGCCAAACACTCGAAGTGGAGAAGACTTTGTGACCGTTTGAAAAAAGTGTCCCCATTTCAAACACTTTAATGGCTACTGGCAGCAAACCTATATAATCTCAAATACTCTTTAAGGGGGTGTGAGTTCTCGAGGTTTGATGAGGGATAGGGGGCCAATATAAGGGCCAAGTACCAGCCCCCATCGCACATCATGTGCGCACACCCCCCGGCCCCCCAATCACCGGAACCCCTAATTCCATCGGTTAGGCTCTCGAGCGATGCTCTGACGATGCTTCGGCGATGGCACCTCGGGCAAAAAAAAATGCAGCACCAGCACATGCCTGAGCCCAGCATGTGCACCGTGGCTCAAACTCTTAGAGTGGGAATGAACTCCGCATGCTTAGACATGGAATGAACTCCGTATGCCTAAGACAACCCACGAAATGAGCGTACGGGCGCTCAGCCGGCAAGAGAGGTGGAATGCGCACGCGAGGGATCGACCCGGTCCCCCTCTTCATGCTGTTGGTCCTGCTACCATAACCCTCGGTCCGGCTGGAGCTTAGACATGGAATGAACTCCCTATGCCTAAGCCAACCCATGAAACGGGCATGCGGGCGCTCAGCCGGCTGGAGAGACAGAATGCGCAAGCCGGGGATCGGCCCGATCCCTCCTATGTGCTGTCGATCCTACTACCGCAACCCTCAGTCTGGTTTGATCTTAGACTGGGAGAGAACTTTGTTTGGTTAGACTGGGGATGAACTCAGTATGGCTAAGTCAACCCATGAAACGAGCGTGTGGGCGCTCAACCGGTCGAAGAGGCCAGTCGAAGAGGCAGAATGCGCAAGTCGGGGATCAGCCTGGTCCTCCCCTGCGTGCTGTCGATCCTGCTACTAGTCCTGCTGCCGCAACCCTCGGTCCAGTCCGATCTTAGACTTGGAATGAGCTTCATATGCTTAGACATGGAATGAACTCCGTATGCTTAGGCCAACCCACGAAATGAGCGTACAGGCCCTCAGCCGGTCAAAGAGGCAGAATGCGCAAGCCAGGGACTGGATCGGTCCCCCCTACGTGCATTCGATCTTGCTGCTGCAACCCTCAGTCCGGTCCGATCTTAGACAGGGAATGAACTCCGTATGCCTAAGTCAACCCATGAAACAAGCATTTGGGTGCTGAGCTGGTCGGAGACGCATAATGCGCAAGTCGGGGATCAGCCCGATCCCCCTCTGTGTGCTGTCGATCCCACTGCCACAACCATCGATCCGACTGGGGCTTAGACTTGGAATGAACTCCCTATGCCTAAGCCAACCCACAAAACGAGCGTACGGGCGATCAGCCAACCAATGAGGTAGAATGCACAAGCTGAGAATCGACTCGGTCCCCCCTGCATGCTATCGATCCTGCTACCGCAACCCTCAATCCGGTCCGATCTTAGACTGGGAATGAACTCTGTATGCTTAGACTGGGGATGAACTTTGTATGCCTAAGTCAACCCATTAAACGAGCATGCGGGCACTCAGCCGACTGGGAAGGCTGGTCGGAGAGGCGTAATGCGCAAGCCGGGGATCAGCTCGGTCCCCCTTTACTTGTTGCCACGACCCTCGGTCCGACTGGGGCTTAGACATGGAATGAACTTCGTATGCCTAAGCCAACCCATGAAATGAGCGTGCGGGCACTTAACCGGCCGGAGAGGCAGAATGCGCAAGCTGGGGATCGGCCCTACGTGATGACCGAAGGGTAGAATGCACAAGCTAGAGAGGCAAAATGCCCAAGCCCAGTCCCCCCTACGTGCTACCGATCCTGCTCCCGTAACCCTCGATCTGGTTCAATCTTAGATTGGGAATGAACTTCGTATGCTTAGACTGGGGATGAACTCTGTATGCCTAAGTCAACCCATGAAACGAGCATGCGGACGCTCAGCTGACCAAAGAGGCAAGATGCGCAAGCCGGGGATCGAACGGGTGGTAGGTGGGTTCAAGCACATCTTCATATTTCTGTCATGCCAATGCCATTTTTATGGCTTGTAAATTCATTCAATGGTCCCCTACGCCTTTATGTGAAGTTTCATGGCAAGACGACCCGTTTTCTATTTTTCATGATTTTGGAAATTTTTGCGGTTCGGGATTTTTTCAAATTTTTTTAGAAAGAGTTTTGTCCCCAAAATTGGTAGAGGTGATCCCGGTATTTTTTTTGGCATGCGCAAAAAAATTCAGCTAAAAACTCATGGTGGAGAAGATTTTGTGACCGTTTGAAAAAAGTGTCCCTATTTCAGACACTTTAATGGCTACTGGTAGCAAACCTATAAAATGTCAAATGCTCTTTAAGAGGGTGTGAGTTCTCGAGGTTTGATGAGGGATAGGGGGCCAATATACGGGTGAAGTACCATCACCCATCGTACATCATGTGCGCACAGCCCGCCGGCCCCCCAATCATAGGAACCCCCAATGCCGTCGGTTAGGCTTTCCGACGATGCTCCGACGATGGTGCCCTGGGCGAAAAAAATGCAGCACCTGCAGCCTAGCATGTGCATCGTGGCTCAAACTCTTAGACTGGGAATGAACTCCGTATGCTTAGAAATGGCATGAACTCCGTATGCCTAAGCCAACCCACGAAACGAGCGTGCGGGCGCTCAGTCGGTCAGAGAGGCAGAATGCGCAAGCCAGGGATCGGCCCAATCCCCCTTGCATGCTGCCGATCCTACTGTCGCAACCCTCGATCCGGTTTGATCTTACACTAGGAATGAACTTCGTATGCTTAGACTGGGGATGAACTCCGTATGCCTAAGTCAACCCACGAAAAGAACGTGCGGGCGCTCAGCCGGTCGGAGATGCAGTATGCATAAGCCGGGGATCAGCCCAGTCCCCCCTACATGCTGCCAATCCTGCTGCTGGTCTTGCTACAGCAAGCCTTGGTCTGGACTGATCTTAGACTGGGAATGAACTCTGTATGCTTAGACATGGAATGAACTTCGTATGCCTAAGCCAACCCATGAAACGAGCATGCGGGTGCACAATCGACCGGAGAGACAGGATGCGCAAGTTTGGGACCGACCTGGTCCCCCCTGCGTGCTGTCGATCTTGCTACCGTAACCCTCAGTCTAGTCTGATCTTAGACTGGGAATGAACTTTGTATGCCTAAGTCAATCCACGAAATGAGCGTTCGGGCGCTAAGCCGACTGGAGAGGCATAATGCACAAGCCGAGGATCGGCCCGATCCCCCTCTGTATGCTGCCGGTCTTGCTGCCACAACCCTCAGTTTTGTTGGGGCTTAGACGTGGAATGAACTCCCTATGCCTAAGCCAACCCATGAAACGGGCGTACGGGCACTCAACCGACTGGAGAGGCAGAATGCGCAAGCCGGGGATCGGTCTGGTCCCCCTTGTATGCTATCGATCCTGCTGCCATAACCTCGATCCAGTCCGATCTTAGACTGGGAATGAACTCTGTATGCTTAGACTGGGGATGAACTTTGTATGCCTAAGTCAACCTACGAAACGAGTGTACGGCCGCTCAACTGATCGAACAGGCCGATCGGAGAGACATAATGCACAATCCGAGGATCAGTCCGGTCCCCCTCTGCATGCTGTCGATCCCACTGTCGGTCCTGCTGCCACAACCCTTGGTCTGGCTGGGGCTTAGACATGGAATGAACTTCGTATGCCTAACCCAACCCACGAAACGAGCATGCAAGTGCTCAGCCGACCGGAGAGGCAGAATGAGCAAGTTGGGGATCAGCCCGGTCCTCCTCTGCGTGCTACCAATCCTGCTTTCGCAACCCTTGGTCTAGTTCGATCTTAGACTGAGAACGAACTCTGTATGCTTAGACTGGGGATGAACTCCGTATGCCTAAGTCAACCCCAATCGCCGGAACCCCCAATGCCATCGGATAGGCTCTCCAGCAATGCTCCGGTGATGCTCCGACGATGGTGCCCCGTGCGAAAAAAATGCGACACCAACACATGCCCGAGCCCAGCATGTGCACCATGGCTCAAACTCTTAGACTGGGAATGAACTCCGTATGCTTAGACATGGAATGAACTCCGTATGCCTAAGCCAACCCATGAAACGAGCATGCGGGTGCTCAGCTGATCGGAGAGGTAGAATGCACAAGCCGGGGATCCGCCCGGTCCCCCTCTGCATGCTACCGATCCTGTTGCCACAACCCTCTGTCCAGCTAGGGCTTAGACATGGAATGAACTCCCTATGCCTAAGCCAACCCACGAAACGGACGTGCGACTGCTCAGCTGGCCAAAGAGGCAGAATGCACAAATCAAGGATCGATCCAGTCCCCACTATGTGCTGCCAATCCTGCTATCGCAACCCTTGGTCCGGTTCGATCTTAGACTAGGAATGAACTCCGTATGCTTAGAATGGGGATGAACTCCGTATGCCTAAGTCAACCCACAAAACGAGCATGCGGGCGTTCAACAGATCGGAGAGGTAGAATGTGCAAGTCGAGGATCGACCCGATCCCCTTCTACGTGCTGTCGATCCTGTTGCTGGTCCTGCTACCGTAACCCTCGGTCTGATCCGATCTTAGATTGGGAATGAACTCTGCATGCTTAGACATGGAATGAACTCCGTATGCCTAAGCCAACCCACGAATGAGTGTGTGGGTGCCCAGTCGATCGGAGAGGCAGAATGCGCAACCGGTCCCCCCTGCATGCTATCGATCTTGCTATCGAAACCCTCAATCCGGTCCCATCTTAGACTGGGAATGAACTCCATATGCTTAAGTCAACCCACGAAACGAGCGTTCGGGCGCTGAGTCGGTCGGAGATGCATAATGCGCAAGCTGAGGATTGACCCAATCCCTCTCTGTGTGCTGTCGATCCTACTGCCACAACCCTAAGTCCAGCTTGGGCTTAGACATGGAATGAACTCCGTATGCCTAAGCTAACCCACGAAACGGGCGTGTGGGCGCTCAACCGATCGGAGAGGCAGAATGCCCAAGCCGGGGATCGGGCTAGTCCCCCTTGCGTGCTGTCGATCCTACTGCTACAAACCTCGTTCTGGTCTGACCTTAGATTGGGAATGAACTCCATATGCTTAGACTGTGGATGAACTTCATATGCCTAAGTCAACCCACAGAATGAGCGTGCGGATGCTCAGCCGACTAGAGAGGCAGGATGCGCAAGCCGGGGATCGAACGGGTGGTAGGTGGGTTCAAGCACATCTTCATATTTCTGCCATGCCAATGCCATTTTTATGGCTTGTAAATTCATACAATAGTCCCCTACACCTTCATGTGAAGTTTCGTTGCAAGACGACCCGTTTTCCATTTTTTCATGATTTTTGAAAACTTTTTGTGGTTCGAGATTTTTTAAAAATTTTTTAGAAAGAGTTTTGTCCCCGAATTTGGTAGAGGTGATCCTTGTATTTTTTTTGGCATGCATAAAAAAATTCAGCTAAAAACTCGAAGTGGAGAAGATTTTGTGACTGTTTGAAAAAAGTGTCCCCATTTCAGACACTTTAATGGCTACTGGCAGCAAACCTATAAAATCTCAAATGCTCTTTAAGGGGGTGTGAGTTCTCGAGGTTTGATGAGGGATAGGGGGCCAATATAAGGGCCAAGTACCAGCGCCCATCACACATCATGTACGCACACCCCTCGGCCTCTCCAATCGCCAGAACCCCCAATGTCGCCGGTTAGGCTCTCCGGTAATGCTCTGGTGATGCTCCGACGATGGTGCCCCGGGCAAAAAAAATGTGGCACCAGCACATGCCTGGGCCCAGTATGTGCACCGTGGGTCAAACTCTTAGACTGGGAATGAACTCCGTATGCTTAGGCATGGAATGAACTCCGTATGCCTAAGCCAACCCATGAAACGAGCGAGCGGGCACTCAGTCGGCCGAAGAGGCATAATGCGCAAGTCGAGGATCGACCCGATCCCCCTTTGTGTGCTGTCGGTCCCACTACCAGAACCCTCGGTCTGGCTGGGGCTTAGACATAGAATGAACTCCCTATGCCTAAGCCAACCTATGAAATAGGCGTGCGGGCGCTCAGTCGACCGGAGAGGCAGAATGCACAAGCCAAGGATCGGCCCGATCGCCCTTGCGTGCTGCCAATCCTGTTGTCGCAACCCTCGATCTAATTTGATCTTAGACTGGGAATGAACTACGTATGTTTAGACTTGGGATGAATTCCGTATGCCTAAGTCAACCCACGAAATGAGCGTATGAGCGTTCAGCCTGTCGGGGAGGCCGACTGAAGAGGCAGAATGCGCAAGTCGAGGATCGGCCCGGTCCCCCCCTACGTGCTACCAATCCTGCTGCTGGTCCTACTACCATAACCCTCAGTCCGATCTGATCTTAGACTATGAATGAACTCTATATGCTTAGACAAGGAATGAACTCCGTATGCCGAAGCCAATCCACGAAACGAACGTGTGGGCGCTAAGCCGGTTGGAGGGGCAGAATGCGCAAGTCGAGGATCGGCCTGATCCCCCCTGCATGCTATCGATCTTGCTGCCGTAACCCTCGGTCCGGTCCGATCTTAGACTGGGAATGAACTCTTTATGCATAAGTCAACCCGCGAAATGAGCGTTCGGGCTCTAAGCCGACCGTAGAGGCATAATGCGCAAGCCGAGGATCGACCCGGTCCCCTTCTGCGTGCTGCCGGTCCCGCTGCCACAACCCTGGGTTCGGCTGGGGCTTAGACATGGAATAAACTCCCTATGCCTAAGCCAACCCATGAAACGGGCGTGCGGGCACTCTGTCGGTCGGAGAGGCAAAATGTGCAAGTTGGGGATCGGCCCGGTCCCCCCTATGTGCTGTCGATCTTGCTGTCGCAACCCTCAGTCCGATCCGCTCTTATACTAGGAATGAACTCCGTATGCTTAGACTGGGGATGAACTTCGTATGCCTAAGTCAACCCACGAAACGAGCATGCAGACGCTCAGCCAGCCAGAGAGGCAGGATGTGCAAGCCGAGGATCGAACGGGTGGTAGGTGGGTTCAAGCACATCTTTATATTTCTGCCATGCCAATGCCATTTTTGTGGCTTGTAAATTCATACCAAGGTCCCCTACGCCTTCATGTGAAGTTTCGTGGCAAGATGACCTGTTTTCTATTTTTCACGATTTTTGAAACTTTTTACGATTCGAGATTTTTTAAAATTTTTTTAGAAAGATTTTTGTCCCCAAATTTGGTAGAGGTGATCCTTGTATTTTTGTTGGCATGCATAAAAAATTCAGATAAAAACTCGAAGTGGAGAAGATTTTGTGACCGTTTGAAAAAAGTGTCCCCATTTCAGACACTTTAATGGCTACTGGTAGCAAACCTATAAAATCTCAAATGCTTTTTAAGGGGGTGTGAGTTCTCAAGGTTTGATGAGGGAGAGGGGGCCAATATAAGGGCAAGTACCAGCACCCATTGCACATCATGTGCGCACACCCCCCGACCCCCCCAATCATCGTAACCCCCAATGCCACCGGTTAGGCTCTCCGGCGATGCTCCGACGATGGTGCCTCGAGCGAAAAAAATGCGACACCAGCACATGCCTGAGGCTAGCATATGCACCGTGGCTCAAACTCTTAGACTGGGAATGAACTCCTATGCTTAGACATGGAATGAACTCCGTATGCCTAAGCCAACCCACGAAACGAGCGTACAGGTGTCACAGGCTCTGACCTTAGACTCAGAAACCATGCAGCCTTAGGCTTGGAATCTCCTCTTTTATGCCTAAGTCAGCCTAAAACAGAAGCGTGCGGGCACTAGAACAATGGGAAGGGCTGATTACGCAAGTTAAAGAGAAACAGGATAAGAAGACAGAATTCTGGAAATGCTCTTGTATTCACTGAAACAGAAGTGTTTGATGGTGTACAAATGAGGGTGGAGCAACCCTCTATTTATGGTTGAGGCTCCAGCTACAACTTAATGGCAATATCCCTAGAATAAAGGCTAAAATCATGGGATTATACAGATTACAATCAATCAAGATGTTAACTCCTGATTTTCAGGGTTAACCATATCTGCCAGGATGCTCCTGCTGATCCTGCCTGCTTCCAGAAGCTTCCCCTACATGTCCAGCACCTTGGGCCCTTCTGGATGTGGTACGGACATCTTGTATGCCAGGCCTTGGTCTCACAGGCTAGCTTGCAAGTTGGGTGGGTGTTCTGAACTCATTTGCTAGGCTTTGCGCACAGATACCGACCAGCACGCCTGGTCTGTGGGCCTCAACCTCTGGCTGGCCTGCTGGTCTGCCTGATGTGCCTGGCACGCCCGCCTAGGGCGTGACATTCTCCCCCACCTGATTGCGCAACGTCCTCATTGCGTCTTCTGCATGGTATTGCCTGATCTAGTCCTCGAACTGCCATAAGTCATCTGGTGGTTCCCAGCTTGCCTCACTATCTGAAAGTCCCTTCCAGCGCACCAAGTACTCATGTCTTGGTTGATAGTTCTTCTGTCTCACCTCTCGATCAGCCATGATGCTGTGGACCTCCTTCTCATATGAGGCCTTTGCTCCCAATGGTGCACGCTTTGACTCTACCCATCCTGGATCTCCCTCATCCTCATGGAACGGCTTGAGCATGCTCACATGGAACACCGGGTGTACCCTCGGCTTGGGTGGCATATCCAGCTTGTAGGCAACCTTGCCTACCCTCTTGACTACTCGAAAAGGTCTCTCATACCTCCAGACTAGGCTTTTGTGCAGCCCCCTATGGTGCACAATGGGATGCAGCTTCACCAACACCAAGTCTCCAACCTGGAACTGCACATCCCACCTCTTCTGGTCTGCCCACTTCTTCAACCTCTTGGCCGCCTTGTGTAGACAAACTCTGGCCAAGTCAGTTTGCTCCTGCCATGCCTTGGTAAACTTGTATGCTGTATGTTGAAATAACGGTGGTTGATTTCTTCAAGAGTGTGATCAATGGTTGTAATCCTTCAATGGTAATATTAGCAGAGACTATCAGATCTTTGAGTTATTGTCGTCGAAATGGAGGGCACTTCATAAGATGCATACAGTTATTGTACTTGTGGATGAAAAGCCATTTTGAACAAGGAAATGGTGCTTTCTCGAAGCTTTATATCCATAATCATTTTTCGATCAAAGAATTCTATGAAAGTGGGTGGTCAAAGCAGAAGTCTAAACAAGAATGGATAACTTTCTTACAAAAGTTGGAAAGTGCCAGGGTGAGATGGTTGGCCCCATGGATGAATCGTGAGCTTATGTTGTATCAATGTGGGGATAGTACAGTGGTTCCACTTTTGGGTTTATGGGGAGTAACAAATTATGCACCACTCTTAGTGAGAAGGTAATTGGGGGGAGAACAGTTTATTCCTATGACTTATGGGCTTCATCAATTAGACTTCTCTTACAGTGAGCCTAAAGCATTTCAAAGGGTGAATGAGATGATTAAAGCATGGAAAAATCCCCAAAAAGTGAGTCCTGGACCATTCACTGAAAAGGTCACCCCAGGGTACTTGGTTTGGAGAACAAAGAAAAGACAAGAAATGGTATTCACTTATGAAATCTGTCAACCACCAACAGAAGAAAAACTTGAAGAGACACCATCAGAGTTAGAGCTGGTAACAAAAGAATTTGAGTTTGAAAAGATCAAGTTAAAGAAAGAAATTTAGGAACTTCAAGAAGAAAAAGCCCAGTGGAAAGGTAGAGTCGAAAGTTATGAAGTTAAAGTTTACAAGATTGCTAGAGAACATGATACAGCTACTGAAGATCTAGCAAAGTTACACCAAGAGGATAAGAGGCTATGTGTGAGAGAAAGGGCCAAAGAAATAACCATTATCGAGCTGACTGATGAAAATACAAGATTAAAACAAGAATATGCCAAATTGGAAGAAGAAAGTACCGAAGCACAGGCAGAAATTAACATGCTAAACAGTTATTTGAGCAGGTTAAGTCAAAAGTTGGATGAATAAGGAGACCATATCACTGCATTGGTTAGAGAACATAGAGAATTATCATACCAAGTCTGATGTGGTAAAAGAGAGAACCTAGGAAGGCAGAAATACATTGAGCACTTAACAACCCAAATTCATAAAGGGGTGTGTAAGGCAAGAGAGATGGTGGAAGAGGCAGAGGCATTAAGACAAGTGGTGGCCCCAGTAGGAGAACATGGACAGCGTCTCTTGAACTTCATAGAAGAAGCAAAGGCCCAGTATGAACAGATCAAACAATTTTATGGTTATAATTCTAGGATGATAAACTCAATGTAGATCAAAGTTTTTTTGGAATAAATGAAATTTTTTAGTTGAATACCGTTTTAAGGCAAATGTTCTTTGCATACATGCATTTTTTATTCATGGCATTCTCATTCATTACACTTAACAAAGCAACCATGTGATGATCATGCAAATTTACTAATTCTGAGATATGGTACTCACGGTCCCAGGATAGCTCCATCTAGTGAAAATCTTGCCTATCGATACAACACAAGATCCAGAGCAAGGCAAATCGAGGAAGAAAGTTCCCATAGATTTGAAAAGATAGAAAAAGCACGAGAGAAGATTGAAAGTGAGCTAAGTAAGATTCTAAAGGCTCTTAATAATATGAATAAAGGAAAATGAGTTGTAGAAAATACAAGCCAGCAAGTTCCCTCATTACAAGAAGTGGCTGACCCTTTGTACCCTCCAAGTTTTGGCCCACCTTAGGCCCAGTCTGCCTAAGAGGTCCCGCCACAACACTTCGCATATCTAACATATCCTGGAATGCCATCAACTTTCAACCCATGGCAGTATAACAGTTATATAAATCCTGTCTTCACTGAAAAGGTAGCAGAACCAATTCCTAATCTAGATGATTTAAAAGAGAAGGAGAAGGAAAAAATGAGAGTGGAAGTTCAGGAAAGTTTCAAGATTAGCATGCTAGAGCAAAGGCTAAGGGCTATGAAAGGATTTAGCTTTTATGGGTCGGTTGATGCTGCTGGGCTCTGCTTAGTTCCTGATGTGGTTATCCCCCGTAAGTTCAAAGCACTGAAATTTGAAAAATATGATGGTACAAAGTGCCCCAAAACGCACATCACCATGTATTGTAAGAAGATGGCAGCTCATGCGCATGATGAGAAACTACTGATGCATGTTTTCCAGGACAGTCTTACTGGCTCTACGGCCAGATGGTATGTTCAGTTGGATAGGACTTACATTCGCTCTTGGAGTGATATGGCACATGACTTTATCAGTCAATATCGACATATCATCGATTTGGCCCTTGATCGTTTGTCTTTACAGAATCTGGAGAAAAAGGCAAATGAGTCTTTTAAAGAGTATGCCTAGAGATGGAGGGATGTTGCTTCTCAGGTACAACCTCTTCTGACTGAGAAAGAAACTACAATGTTGTTTGTTAGCACTTTAAAAACTCCCTATTATGAATAGATGATAGGGAATGCAACGAAAAATTTTACTGATATGGTAATCTCAGGAGAAATCATTGAGAGTGCCATCAAAAATGGCAAGCTAGAAGGAAATGAAGCATCTAGCAAAAGAGTCCCGAAGAAAAAAGAAACTAAAGTTTAGGCTGTGAGCTTTGATAGATAGCAACTTAGAGGTTATTCACCTTACCCACCACCAGAATATCTGCCATATCACCCCGCTGTAAATAACACTTCCTTTCACCCATACCAACCATTTACACAACCACCATACCCCTAAACAAATCAAGCCCCTCATAGACCCCAAAATACCATGTACAGTCCTAACATTCAAAGACCCCAAAATCGCCCAACTAACCCTATTAGTGGCTCGCGGGAGCAATGAACTACTCGTGAGAAACTTACTTTTGACCCAATTCCAATGACCTATTCGAAATTATATAAGGAGCTCTACAACAATCATTTAATTGCTCCAAGTAAATTGAAACCCCTCAAGCCACCTTACCCCAAATGGTATGATCCCACTGTCTACTGTGACTACCATTATGGGAATGCTGGTCACTCTACCGAAAATTGCACTACCCTGAAACACAAAGTGCAATGGTTGATCAAGGATGGGATGATTTGCTTTGATACTGGAGGGATGACTGCACTGAATGTTAGTGGCAATCCTTTGCCAAATCATAATGTGAATGCTATAGGTGAAGAACAGGAGCGCCATGTGAAAAAGGAAGTGGCAGATATTAAGACACCTCTCGGCCAACTATTCGATATTTTACGAAGAGCAGACATGATACAACTAGTAAGTCCACATAGCTATCATGGAGCATATATAGCTAGCACCAGTTATAAGTATCATAGTGGGACAATGGGCCATTCCATTAAGACCTGTGAGCAGTTTCACCAAGAGGTGCAAAAACTCTTGGATTCACATCAAATGAAGATTTATGAAGAAAGAAAAGACTTGAAGAATGCTGAAGTGTACATGACTGATAGGCCTGTAAAGTTATTTTCAAAACCAGTGACAATTCAGTGTGGGAACAAACCAAAGTCAATCATAGATAAACTCCTCTCCAGGCTGGTAACTTTTAAAGTCTCGACTCTTTTTCCATACAAAGATGATAAAGCTATACCTTGGAGATATGGCTGTGACACTGTAGTTCAGGGGCAGAAAGAAGAGGTCTCCAAAGCCAATGCTTCCAATATAACTGGTGTAGGAGGCATTACCCGAAGTAGGAGATGTTACACTCCAAAAATGTTAGAGAAAGCTAGAAGGGAGAAAGCTAAAGAAGGAGAAAGATGAAATAATCTTGAGATAGAACCTGAAGAAGATCAGCCAAAGCCAGTATCAGAAAAAGAGGTTTGTGAATTTCTAAAGCTGGTAAAACATAGTGAGTATTTTGTTATGGAACAGTTGAATAAAATGCCAGCTCGAATCTCATTATTATCATTGTTGCTGAACTCAGAGCCACACCAAAACGCCCTATTAAAAGTATTGAATCAGGCATACGTGGCACATAATGTATCTGTTGAATATGTGAACCACCTGGCTGGAAATTTAGTCATGCCAAATCACATTTCATTCAGTGATGATGAGATTTCTTTGGAGGGAAAAAGAAATGCCAAGGCTCTACATATCACAGTCAAGTGCAAGAGCCATATTATAGCCAAGGTCCTTATCGATAATGGCTCTGCTATCAACATCATGCCTATGTCAACTTTGGCAAGGCTACCTGTTGATTATTCCCATATGAAGGATAGTCAGATGATTGTGAGAGCCTTTGATGGGACCAGAAAAAAAGTCCTGGGGGATATTGAAATGCCTTTACAAATTGGGCCTTGCACCTTCAATATAAAATTTTAAGTGATGGATATCTCTCCATCCTACAGCTGTCTGTTAGGAAGACCATGGATTCACATGGCAGGAGCTGTGCCTTCTACTTTGCACCAGAAGATCAAGTTCAATGTAGAAGGTCAATTGGTAGTGGTAGTTAGGGAGGAAGACATGCTAGTGACCCAACCATTGAACACTCCATACGTAGAGGCTGCCGAAAAAGCATTGGAATGCTCCTATCGATCTTTTGAATTGGTCAATTCTATAGGGGAAGGATTTCAAAGTCAGCTTTTTTCAAAGATAGTGGTGAGCCAAGTCATCAACAAGGGCTGGTATCCAGGACTTGGGCTAGGCAAAAACTTGCAGGGAATTAAAAAACCTCCAACAATAATAGACAATAGCGACAGGGTGGGCCTAGGCTATGAGATGGCAGAGTGGGAAGTCAAAAGAAGGCCATCAAGAAAGACAGCAAGACTGATGTTTATCCCACACTTGTATGAAACCTTCAGACCTAAAAGATTCATGTACCCAGATGCAAGCAAAAGTGTGGAAGATGATTTTGCCCAGTTAGCCATTAATGCTGTTGAAGATGAAGTGAGGGTTAATCAAGAAGAGTGGGTTCGCCTTTGTCCACCAGATTTTGAGCTCAATAATTGGAGTGCCATCGAGATGCCTTTGACTTTTGATTTTGATACAATGTAATTGTAACATCCCAACAGCTATTGCCCAAGGCATTGGGGTGATCTTTTTTGTTCGGGCCATTCATCATTTATTATTTTTAATAAAAATTAAAAAGTATGCATTTTCATTCATTTCTTCTTGTGTCTTCATTATTTTCATCTTTCCAAGCACATTTTACCAACATATCCTATTTCATTCAATTGTAGGTCTTTAAATGAACATGAAGATAATCATGACAACAATCAAGAGGTTAGCTTTGAGAATTTAATTAACACTGATGAACTTGACAATGAAGAAAATTTTGAAGAATATGTTATGCCTCCGGCACTAATGAGGATGATTGAACAAGAGAATAAGCCAATTGAGCCTCATCAAGAGGTAGTGGACTTAGTGAATTTGAGAGATGAAAAAAATAAGAAAGAGGTTAGAATGGGCACTTCACTTTCATATAGAGATAGGCAACGATTAGCAGACCTACTTCAAGAATTTGTAGATATATTTGCTTGGTCTTACCAGGATATGCCAGGGTTGAGCACAGCAATAGTGGAGCACAGGTTACCTTTAAAGCCAGAATGTAAGCCAGTTCAACAGAAATTGAGACGGATGAAGCCCGAAATGCTACAAAAGATTAAAGAAGAAGTGAAGAAACAATTTGATGCAGGTTTTCTACAAGTGGCTAAGTATCTAGGATGGGTAGCCAATATAGTCCCAATTCCTAAGAAAAATGGAAAAGTACGAATGTGTGTAGACTATCGGGACTTGAATAAGGCTAGTCCAAAGGATAACTTTCCTTTGCCTCATATTGACACACTGGTAGATAACATGGCTAAGCATTCGATTTTCTCCTTTATGGATGGTTTTTTGAGGTATAATCAGATAAAAATGGTTGCGAAGGATATGGAAAAGACTACTTTTGTGACCATGTGGGGAACCTTCTGCTATAAAGTCATGCCTTTCGGGCTAAAGAATGCTGGGGCAACATATCAAAGAGCCATGGTAACACTCTTCCATTACATGATGCACAAAGAGATTAAGGTGTATGTAGACGATATGATTGCAAAGTCTTGTGAGGATGAAGATCATGTTACTAGCCTCAGAAAGTTATTTGAAAGATTGAGAAAATTTCAGCTCAAATTAAACCCAGCCAAGTGCACCTTTGGGGTAAAGTCAGGGAAGTTGCTAGGCTTTATGGTCAGTGAAAGAGGAATTGAAGTCGGTCCCGATAAGATACGGGCCATCCAGAATTTGTCACCTCCCAGCACACCAAAAGAAGTTCAAGGTTTGCTAGGGAGATTGAACTACATTTCTCGGTTCATCTCTCAGCTTACTTACAAATGTGATCCCATATTTAAGCTTCTCCATAAGAATAATCCTGGGAAATGGAATGAAGAACGTCAGGAGACGTTTGATAAAATTAAGCAATATTTATCAAACCCTCCAGTATTGGTGCCACCTGTTCCAGGGAAACCTTTAATCTTATACTTAACCGTATGTGAAAATTCAATGGGATGTGTGCTGGGACAGCAAGACGAGGCCAATCGAAAGGAGAGAGCTATTTACTATCTGAGTAAAAAGTTCACTGAATATGAATCCAAGTATTCTTCATTGGAGAAAATGTGTTGTGCATTAGCGTGGACTACCAAAAGACTCAGACAGTATATGCTCTATCATACTACATGGCTCATAGCGAAACTGGATCCAATTAAGTATATCTTTGAGAAACCTTCTTTATCTGGAAGAATCGCTAGATGGCAAGTAATGCTCTCGAAATACGATATTATATACAGAGCCAAAAAGCAATAAAATGAGGCGCTATAGCAGAATTTCTTACAGATCATGCTACTAAAGACTATGAGCCGATGAAGCTAAAATTCTCTAACGAAGACTTAATCCCTATGTCCCAACCAGAGGAAGGGGAACATGTAGAAAAATATTGGAGAATGTACTTTGATGGAGCTACTAATGCCTTGGGGCATGGAATTGGAGCAATTTTGGTTTCTCCAGAAGAACAATACTATCCTGTAACAGCGAGGTTAAATTTTAATTGCATAAATAACATCACTGAATATGAGGCATGTGTCCTGGGCTTGCAAGCTGCTATAGATAGAAGAGTGAAAGTATTGAAAGTGTTTGAAGACTCAGCTCTAGTCATATATCAGTTGAAAGGAGAATGGGAGATGAGATATTCAAAACTCGTTTCGTATCATAAGTATATTCTAGAGTTGATGAAATAATTTGAAGATATCCAGTTTGATCACTTACCTCGAGAAGAGAATTTGATTGCTGATGCATTGGCTACTCTGGCTGCAATGATTCGAGTTAATGATAATACCAACATTCAGCCCATCAAGTTAGATGTTAAGGATATACCAGCTTATTGTTCTAATGTAGAGGGAGAAGAAAATGGAAAGCCCTGGTATTATGACATCTTACAGTATGTCAAGGATCAACAGTATCCAGTTCAAGCAACAGAAAATGATAAAAGGGTCATTCGAAGATTGGCTATGAGCTTTTTCCTGGATGAGGATGTCCTGTACGAAAGAAGCAAGGATCAAGTATTATTGAGGTGCTTAAATGAGACTGAAGCGAAGCAAATCATTAAAGAGGTGCATGATGGAATATGTGGGGCACATACTAGTGGACATGTGATGGCAAGACAGATCATGAGAGTAGGATATTACTGGTTGATGATGAAAAATGATTGCATTGACTATGCTCGTAAATGCCATAAATGCCAGATATATGCTAATAAGATCCATGCTCCACCATCTGCTTTACATGTTATGGCACCACTATGGCCATTTTCAATGTGGGGCATAGATGTCATTGGCCTAATCACCCCAAAGGCCTCTAACCAACACAGATTCATTTTTGTGATGATATATTATTTCACAAAATAGGTAGAAATAGCATCATATGCAAATGTGACACACTCCGTGGTTTGCAAGTTCATAAAAAAGGAGATCATCTGTAGATATGGACTTCCAGAGAAAATTATTTTAGACAATGCTAAGAATCTAAATAGTAAGATGATGCAAGAAATATGTGCTCAATACAAGATCAAGCAACATAACTCGATACCATACCGTCCGAAAATGAATGGGGCAGTTGAGACAGCCAATAAGAACATAAAGAGGATTTTGGAGAAGATGATCGAGACTTACAAAGATTGGCATGAGAAGTTGCCATTTGCATTGCATGCATATCGAACGTCAGTTCGCACCTCTACTGGGGCAACCCCATTTTCTTTGGTTTATGGGATGGAAGCTATACTACTAGTGGAAGTAGAGATCCCCTCTTTGAGAGTTTTAAAAGAAGTTGAGTTGGAAGAAGCTGAATGGATCCAAAAATGTTATGAGCAGTTAAATTTCATAAAAGAAAAGAGATTGACTGCATTGTGCCATGGTCAACTATATCAAAGGAGAATGATGAAGGCTCATGATAAGAAGATTCGGCCCCGTTGCTTTTGAGAAGGAGAGTTGGTTTTGAAAAGAATTCTCCCAATCCAGTATGATAGTAGAGGAAAATGGACTCCAAATTGGGAAAGGCCGTATGTGGTGAAACATGCTTTTTCGGGTGGAGCGCTGATACTGACTGAGATGGATGGAAATGATTTACCCCATTCTATAAATTTTGATGCTGTGAAGAAATACTATGCTTGAAAAAAATGAAAAAAATGATGAAATAAAAAAAGAGAAAAAATGAAAAAATGAAAAAATAGAAAAAATAAAAAAATGAAAAAAGAAAAAGTGAAAAAGGAGGACTTAAGGCGAAAACCCTAAAAGGGCAATTTGAGTCATAGGGGGTTTATCTAAGTTGAAAACCTGAAAAGGCAGCTTCGATAAGGAGAATACAACATTGAATTTAAAAGTCCACTGATATGGAGGCTAGCAAATTCGAAAGAGTTCCAAGTTGTTAAATACATTAGAGGATTGAGTTTTCAGAAAGAACTTTGAGATGTGTTATCATGATTATCTGATTGTTCATTTTGGGCTTTGTCCCCATACCTATCCTTGTAATTCTTTTTTGGCCAAAGTTTGCCAACATTTTGCTAATAAAAAGAACATTTTATTTCATTCTTTGTGCTTTTTTCTGATGACTGTTTCCCAACCATTCATATTCCTTTCTTCTTAGTACCCCACCATGGAAGAAATGTGCAAATGCATTATTACTTTTTGAGTTTGAAATAATGACTGATGAATGAATAACAACATAAAAAGATTTTTTACATTACATTGAATAAATCAAGAGTGATAAAGGCAGAATCGAGATGTTCAGTTCCTGATTAGGACATTGAATCTAAGAAGAGATTTTTTTACAGGAAGATTACGAGTGGAAGAAACAATTAAGAGCTACACTGGTTCAATCTTAGAAGAGCAGTGTAATTGGATCTTTGAAGAATCAAAAGGCTTGATGCCCAAGAGAAAGCTTGAGAAACTTGAGTACCATACATTGAACAGGAATTAATTGGCCAGCATTTGCATAGCATGCATTGAAATTCATATGCATTTGCATAGCATACACTACTTTCAGGAAAGTATAGTGTATAGATTCAAAAAGCAGGGGTGTTCCAACATCCCACATAGAGAAGACAGATATCAAGATATTTTGCAAAATTGAAAAAGGAAAAGCTTGTCAGGTAAGTTCCTAATCCTTGAAATAGGATGTCTTTTGGTATCAGGGTTGATTTATAAGACCTTTGGACGTAATCTCCTGAAATTCCTTCAAACACAACTTTCAACTGCTTTGGACATGATTGTCAAGGAGCAATTTATTTTTTCAAAAGTCGTGGTGCCTCTGTTTAGAGGAGCACTTTACTTTTCAAAGTCGTGGTGCCTCTATTTAGAGGATCAATTTATTTTTCAAAAGTCATGGTGCCTCTATTTAGAGGAGCAATTTATTTTTTCAAAGTCGTTGAGCCTCTGTTTAGAGGAGCTTTGGTTAAAAAAAAAAAACAAAACCAAAAACAAAAGCAAACAAAAAAAAAACAAAAAATATAAAAAAATGAAAAAAATGAAAATGTTGAGTTGAATTTTGATTGGGTGTCTACGTCTTTGCGCAATTTCTGTTTTACAGAAAATGTGCAAAGAGGGGCAGCTGTAGACACCCAATTTGGTCCAGGCCCGGATCAATTGGGCCTGGTCCAAATGGCTAAGTCCAATTTTATTTTTGTTATTTTTTCTTTTTTTATTATTTTATTCTATATTTTATGTATATATTTTCCTTTATATCCTATGTATTTATTATTTATTTATTATTACTATTTATTAAAATATATATATTTTTTTTATTTTATATTTTATTTATTTTTGTATTTTTACTTATCTAATTATATATCTGTTATTATTATTATTTTTTTATTTATCCTATAATATTTTTTTGATTTATCTTTTCTAATTATCTATTTTTTTTATTTGATTTTTATTTTGGAAGGTTGAGATTGAAGGCTGAAGAATCCTACTGGGAATGGGGATTCAATCAGAAGAGTCCAGATTGGATTCAAAGATTGAATCCACGTCCAAAGAGGAATTGGGATTGATCAGAAACTCCTGATCAATCCCTATAAAAGGGACCTCCTAGAACAGAAACACACAGAGAGAAAAAACCTGAGCAAAGCTACTGATTTGAGAGATAGAAGAGTATAAAAGGCTAAGAAGTATTCTGGGAGTTAGTAGGAATTTTTTTGAAGATTTTGGGCGATTTTTTTTTGGGAATTTCTGGAAAATTCCAAATTTCGGTTGAATTTTCTGGCGAAAGTTGAATTTTTCGACTAAAATTTCGGCCAACTTTGAAGTTTCTGGCGAGCTGCCCAGTTTCCGACAACCTTTCCCAGAAATCGACCACCTTTCGGCCAACTTCCGATCAAAAATCCAGATTCTAGTGAAATTTTCCAGAATCTGGTGTACATTCAACCGGAGTTCTTCAGCAGTTTAGAGAGAAGCGGGAGAGAAGGGGAAGAAGAGAGAGAGAGGAAAGGTGCTTTCTGTCAAAAAACAAAGGGAAGAGCCTTATATACTCTCCCAAAACGACGTTGTTTTTGCCTTAAGTGACCCAGAGGTTCCGTGTGTTTTGCCGAGATCCGACCTGACCCAAGCGTCGACCCGCTTCCTGACCCGCGTGTGTCTACCCCCTCCGAGCCGAGTCGAGTCGAGCCGAGCTCCAAAGCCACTTCTCCGAGCCATTTTTTCTTCTTTAAGTCGAGCCGAGCCGAGCCGTACTCCGAGCCGCTCCAGTTTTTTTTTTTATTATGTTTTTTTTATTTATTTTTTATTTATTAGATTAGGTTTATTTAGTATCCTTTTTACCTTTATTTTATTTTTTATCTTGGTTTTACTTTTCTTTATTTTATTTTTTTTTATTTTCACTTTTATTTTGTTTTATTATTTTATTTTCTTTAAATAAAAATAAAAAAAGAATATTTTTGGGGAAAAGTTGAAAGTATCAATTTTCCTTAAAAATAAAATTTCAAAAAAGGGTTTTTTTTAGGAAAAGTTGAAAGTATCAATTTTCCTTAAAAATAAATTTTCAAAAAAATCAATTTTTGGGGAAAAGTTGAAAGTATCAATTTTCCTTAAAAATAAATTTTCAAAAAAATGAATTTTTGAGGAAAAGTTGAAAGTATCAATTTTCCCTACACAAAAACAATCATTCTTTCCTTCCTTTTTATTTTAATTTTGATTTTGATTTTTTTTAAATAATCCGACGATGGAGCCTCTGCAAGTGAAACAGTAGTCTTTTTTGCATACTCTTGAGGTGAGGGGATTTTTTCAATTTTCTGCTAAAAGTATTAGAGTCAATTGAGAATAATTTCCAATAATTAATTACTTGGTAAAATTTTAAGGCTCATTGGATAACACAACTTTTAGCTGGTACCATCTTTTGATGGGCGTTGTGATGGTGCTATAACCTTTCTCACACGTAACCGAACTCCTGAACCCTGTTCTGGTTAGTAGACCTGAACCTATTCTTTTAGGGACCCTTAAACTTAGGTGTTCCCTAAAAGGACAGATTCTATAGGTGGCCAATCACACCTAGATAAAAAAAGATTGGTGGCGACTCCTAAAAGTCAATGTCTAGCGATAGATCCCCAGATCTAGATGCTCTGATACAGCCGCAACCCATGGTCTGATCTGATCTTAGACTGGGAATGAACTTCGTATGCTTAGACTCAACCCACGAAACGAGCCTGCGGATCCTCAACCGATCAGAAAGGCAGGATGCACAAGTCGGGGATCGAAAGAGTGGTTGGTGGGTTCAAGCACATCTTCATATTTTTGCCATGCCAATGCCATTTTTATGGCTTGTAAATTCATAAAATGGTCCCCTATGCCTTCATGTGAAGTTTCGTGGCAAGACGACCTGTTTTCTATTTTTCACGATTTTTGAAACCTTTTGCGGTTCGGGATTTTTTTAAATTTTTTTAGAAAGATTTTTGTCTCCAAATTTGGTAGAGGTGATCCCTGTATTTTTGTTGGCATGGACCAAAAAATTCAGCTAAAAACTCGAAGTGGAGAAGATTTTGTGATCGTTTGAAAAAAGTGTCCCCATTTCAGACACTTTAATGGCTACTGGCAGCAAACCTATAAAATCTGAAATGCTCTTTAAAGGGGTGTGAGTTCTCGAGGTTCGATGAGGGATAAGAGTCTAATATAAGGGCCAAGTACCAGCACCCATCGCACATCATCTACGCACACCCCCCGGCCCCCCCAATCATTGGAACCCCAATGCCGCCGGTTAGGCTCTCCAGTGATGCTCCAGTGATGGTGCCCCGGGTGAAAAAAATACAGCACCAGCACATGCCCGAGCCTAGCATGTGCACCGTGGCTCAAACTCTTAGACTGGGAATGAACTTCATATGCTTAGACTGGGGATGAACTCCGTATGCCTAAGTCAACCCATGAAACGAGCGTGTAGGCACCCAACCGGCTAGAGAGGTCGATCGGAGAGGCAGAATGCGCAATCCGAGGATCAGCCCGGTCCCCCCTTGCATGTTATCGATCCTGCTACTGGTCTTGCTACCGTAACTCTCGATCCGGTCTGATCTTAGACTGAGAATGAACTCCGTATGCTTAGACAAGGAATGAACTCCGTATGCCTAAGCCAACCCATGAAATGAGCGTGCGGGCACTCAGTCGATCGGAGAGCCAGAATGTGCAAGCCGGGGATCGGCCCGATCCCCCCTACATGCTATCAATCCTGCTGCTGGTCTTGCTACCGTAACTCTCAATCCGGTCCGATCTTAGACTGGGAATGAACTCCATATGCTTAGACAAGGAATGAACTCCGTATGCCTAAGCCAACCAATGAAACGAGCGTGCGGGCATTCAGTCGACCGGAGAGCCAGAATGCGCAAGCTAGGGATCGACTCGATCCCCCCTGTGTGCTGTCAATCATGCTGCTGCAACCCTCAGTCCGATCCGGTGCTAGACTGGGAATGAACTCTGTATGCCTAAGATAACCCATAAAACGAGCGTTCGGGCGTTGAGCCGGCTGGAGAGGCATAATGCGCACGTCGAGGATCGGCCCGATCCCCCTCTAGATACTACCGGTCTCACTGCCACAACCCTCAGTCCGACTGGGGCTTAGACATGGAATGAACTCCCTATGCCTAAGCCAAACCACGAAACAGGCGTGCGAGCGCTCAGCCGGCCGGACAGGCAAAATACGTAAGTCGAGGATCGGCTCGGTCCCCCCTACATGCTATCGATCTTGCTGTTGTAACCCTTGATCTGGTTTGATCTTAGACTGGGAATGAACTCCGTATGCTTAGACCAGGGATGAACTACGTATGCCTAAGTCAACCCACGAAAGGAGCGTGCGAGCGCTTAGCTGGTCGGAGAGGCATAATGCATAAGCCGAAGATCAACCCAATCCCTCTCTTTGTGCTGCCGATCTCGTTATCGGTCTTGCTGCCACAACCCTCGGTCTGGCTAGGGCTTAGACATGGAATGAACTCCGTATGCCTAAGCCAACCCACGAAACGAGCGTGCGGGCACTCAGCGGGGGATCGAACGGGTGGTAGGTGGGTTCAAGCACATCTTCATATTTCTGCCATGCCAATGCCATTTTTATGGCTTGTAAATTCATACAATGGTCCCCTACACCTTCATGTGAAGTTTCGTGGCAAGACGACTCACTTTCTATTTTTCACAATTTTTGAAATTTTTTGCGGTTTAGGATTTTTTAAAATTTTTTTAGAAAGAGTTTTGTCCCTAAATTTGGTAGAGGTGATCATTGTATTTTTGTTGGCATGCACAAAAAAATTCAGCTAAACAATCAAAGTGGAGAATATTTTGTGATCGTTTGAAAAAAGTGTCACCGTTTTAGACACTTTAATGGCTATTGGGAATGAACTCCATATGCTTAGAAATGGAATGAACTTCATATGCCTAAGCCAACCCACCAAACGAGCACGCGGGTACTCAGCTGGCCGGAGAGGTAGAATGCGCAAGTCGGGGATCGGCCCGATCCCCCTCTATGTGCTGTCGGTCCGACTGCCATAACCCTTGGTCCTGCTGGGGCTTAGACATGGAATGAACTCCCTATGCCTAAGCCAACCCATGAAACGGGCGTGCGGGCACTCAATCGGTCGGAGAGGCAAAAGACGCAAGCTGGGGATCGACCCAGTCCCTCCTGTGTGCTGTCGATCCTGCTATCGCAACCCACGGTCCGGTTTGATCTTAGACTGGGAATGAACTCCGTATGCTTAGACTGGGGAAGAACTCCGTATGCCTAAGTCAACCCACGAAACGAGCGTGCGGGTGCTCAGCCAGTCGGAGAGGCAGAATGTGTAAGCCGAGGACCGACCTGGTGCCTCCAACATGCTGTCGGTCCTGCTGCTAGTCCTGCTACCGCAACCCTCGGTCCGGTCTGATCTTAGACTGGGAATGAACTCCGTATGCCTAAGCCAACCCACGAAACGAGCGTACGGGCATTCAGCCGATCGAAGAGGCAGAATGCGCAAGCTGGGAACTAGCTCGGTCCCTCCTACATGTTGCTGATCCTACCACCGTAACCCTCGGTCCGATCTGATCTTAGACTGGGAATGAACTCCGTATGCCTAAGCCAACCCACGAAACGAGCATTCAGGTGCTGAGCTAGCCGGAGAGTCATAATGCGTAAGCCGAGGATCGGCTCATCCCCTTCTACGTGCTGTCGGTCCCGCTGCCACCACCCTCGGTCTGGCTGGGGCTTAGACATGGAATGAACTCCCTATGCCTAAGCCAACCCATGAAACGAGCGTGCGGGCACTCAGTCGACCGGAGAGGCAGAATGCGCAAGTTGAGGATAGGCTCGATCCCCCCTGCGTGCTATCGATCCTACTACCGCAACCCTTAGATTGGTCCGATCTTAGACTGGGAATGAACTCCGTATGCTTAGACTGGGGTTGAACTCCGTATGCCTAAGTCAACCCACAAAATGAGCGTACGGGCGCTTAGTCGGCCAGAGAGGCTGGTTGGAGAGGCATAATGCGTAAGCCGAGGAACAGCCTGATCCCCCTCTGTGTGTTACCGATCCCGCTGCCAGTCCTGCTGCCACAACCCTCGGTTCGACTGGGGCTTAGACATGGAATGAACTCCATATGCCTAAGCCAACCCATGAAACGAGCGTGCGGGTGCTCAGCCGGTCGGAGAGGCAGAATGCGCAAGCCAAGGATCGACCCGGTCCCTCTGTTTGCTGTCAATCTTGCTGCTGGTCCTGCTACTGCAACCCTCAGTCTGGTCTGATCTTAGACTAGGAATGAACTTCGTATGCTTAGACATGGAATGAAGTCTGTATGCCTAAGCTAACCCTCGAAACGAGCGTGTAGACGTTGAGCCGACCCGATCCCCCCTACGTACTGTCGATCCTGCTGTCGCAACCCTCAGTCTGGCTCGATCTTAGACTTGGAATGAACTCCGTATGCCTAAGTTAACCCACGAAATGAGCGTGTGGGCGCTGAGCCGACCGAAGAGGCATAATGCGCAAGCCAGGGATCGGCTCGATCCCCCTTTATGTGCTGTCGGTCCCGCTGCCACAACCCTCGGTCCGACTGGGGCTTAGACATGGAATGAACTCCCTATGCCTAAGCCAACCCACGAAACGGGCGTACGGGCACTCAGTCAGCCAGAGAGGCAGAATGTGCAAGCCGGGGATCGACTCGGTCCCCCTGCGTGCTGTTGATCCTGCTGCCGCAACCCTCGGTCCGGTCCGATCTTAGATTGGGAATGAACTCTGTATGCTTAGACTGGGGATGAACTCCGTATGCCTAAGTCAACCCATGAAACGAGCGTGCGGATGCTCAGTCGACCAAAGAGGCAGGATACGCAAGCCGAGGATCGAATGGGTGGTAGGTGGGTTCAAGCACATCTTCATATTTCTGCCATGCCAATGCCATTTTTATGGCTTGTAAATTCATACAATGGTCTCATACACCTTCATGAGAAGTTTCGTGGCAAGACGACCCGTTTTCTATTTTTCATGATTTTTGAAACTTTTTGTGGTCTAGGATTTTTTTAAATTTTTTTAGAAATATTTTTGTCCCCAAATTTGGTAGAGGTGATCCTTGTACTTTTTTTGGCATGCACAAAAAAATTCAACTAAAAACTCGAAGTGGAGAAGATTTTGTGACCGTTTGAAAAAAGTGTCCCCATTTCAGACACTTTAATGGCTACTGGCAGCAAACCTATAAAATCTCAAATGCTCTTTAAAGGAGTGTGAGTTCTCGAGGTTTGATGAGGGATAGGGGGCCAATATAAGGGCCAAGTACCAGCACCCATCGCACATCATGTGCGTACACCCCCCGACCCTTTAATCGCTGAAACCGGTAATACCGTCGATTAGGCTCTCCGACGATGCTCCGGCGATGGTGCCCCGGGCAAAAAAAATGTGGCACCAGCACATGCCCGAGCCCAGCATGTGCACCGTGGCTTAAACTCTTAGACTGGGAATGAACTTCGTATGCTTAGACATGGAATGAACTCCGTATGCCAAAGCCAACCCACGAAACGAACGTGCGGGTGCTCAACCGACTGGAGAGGCAGAAAGAGCAAGCTATGGATCGGCCCGATCCCCCTCTACATGCTATCGATCCCATTGCCACAACCCTCGGTCTGGCTGGGGCTTAGACATGGAATGAACTCCCTATGCCTAAGCCAACCCATGAAACTGGTGTACGGGCGCTCAGCCGACCGGAGAGATAGAATGCGTAAGTCGGGGATCGGCCCGGTCCCCCCTGGGTGCTACTGATCCTGCTGCCACAGCCCTCAATCTGATTCGATCCTAGACTAGAATGAACTCTGTATGCTTAGACTGGGGATGAACTCTGTATGCCTAAGTTAACCCACGAAACAAGCATGGGGCGCTTAGCCGGTCAGATTGGGAATGAACTCCGTATGCTTAGACATTGAATGAACTCCGTATGCCTAAGCCAACCGACAAAATGAGTGTGCGGGTGCTCAGCCAGCCAAAGAGGCAGAATGCGTAAGCCAGGGATTGGCCCAATCCCCCCTGCGTGCTGTCGATCATGCTGTCGCAACCCTCGGTTCGGTCCGATCTTAGACTGGGAATGAACTCCGTATGGCTAAGTCAACCCACAAAACGAGCGTTCAGGTGCTGAGTCGATCGGAGAGGCAAAATGCGCAAGCTAGGGATCGACCCGGTCCCCCTCTGTGTGCTGCCGGTCTCGCTACCACAACCCTCGGTCCGGCTGGGGCTTAGACATGGAATGAACTACCTATGCCTAAGCCAACCCACGAAACGGGCGTGCGGGCGCTCAACCGACCGGAGAGGCAGAATGCGCAAGCTGGGGATTGGCATGGTCCCCCCTGCGTGCTATCGATCCTACTGCCACAACCCTCGGTCTAGTCCGATCTTAGACTGGGAATGAACTCCGTATGCCTAAGTCAACCCATGAAATGAGAGTGCGGGCGCTCAACTGGCCGGAGAGGCAGAATGCACAAGTCGGGGACTGGCCCGATTCCCCCTACGTGCTGTCGATCCTACTGCCACAACCCTTAGTCTGATCAAATCTTAGATTGGGAATGAACTTCGTATGCCAAAGTCAACCCACGAAACGAGTGTTAGGGCGTTGAGCTGACCGGAGAGCCATAATGCGCAAGCCAGGGATCGGCCCGGTCCCCCTCTGCGTGCTACCGATCCCGCTACCACAACCCTCGGTCCGGTTGGGGCTTAGACATGGAATGAAGTCCCTATGCCTAAGCCAACCCATGAAACGGACGTGCGGGTGCTCAGCCAGTAGGAGAGGCAAAATATGCAAGCCGAGGATCGACCCGGTCCCCCTTGCGTGCTGCTGATCCTACTATCGCAACCCTCGATCCGATCTGATCTTAGACTGAGAATGAACTCCGTATGCCTAAGTCAACCCACGAAACGAGCGTACGGGCGCTCAGCCGATCGAAGAGGCAAAATGCGCAAGCCGGGGATCGGCTCGATCCCCCCTACGTGCTGTCAATCCTACTGCCATAATCCTCAGTCCGGTCCGATCTTAGACTGGGAATGAACTTCGTATGCTTAGACTGGGGATGAACTCTGTATGCCTAAGACAACCCACAAAATGAGCGTGCGGATGCTCAGCCGACCAGAGAGGTAGGATGCATAAGCCGGGGATCGAACGGGTGGTAGGTGTGTTCAAGCACATCTTCATATTTCTACCATGCCAATGCCATTTTTATGGCTTGTAAATTCATACAACGGTCCCCTACACCTTCATGTGAAGTTTCGTGGCAAGACGACCCGTTTTCTATTTTTCACGATTTTTAAAACTTTTACGGTTTGAGATTTTTTTAAATTTTTTTAGAAAGAGTTTTGTTCCCAAATTTGGTAGAGGTGATCCTTGTATTTTTTTTGGCTTGCACAAAAAAATTCAGAAAAAAACTCGAAGTGGAGAAGATTTTGGGACCGTTTGAAAAAAGTGTCCCCATTTCAGACACTTTAATGGCTACTGGCAGCAATCCAATAAAACCTCAAATGCTCTTTAAGGGGGTGTGAGTTCTCGAGGTTTGATGAGAGATAGGAGGCCAATATAAGGGCCAAGTACCAGCACCCATCGCACATCATTTGCACACACCCCCAGGTCCCCCAATCGCCAGAACCCCCAATGCCGTCGGTTAGGCTCTCCGGCGATGCTCCAGCGATGGTGCCCCGGGCGAAAAAAATGCGGCACCAGCACATGCCCGAGCCCAACATGTGCACTGTGGCTCAAAATCTTAGATTGGGAATGAACTTCGTATGCTTAGACATGGAATGAACTCCGTATGCTTAGACATTGAATGAACTCCGTATGCCTAAGCCAACCCACGAAACGAGTGTGCGGGCGCTCAGCCGGCCGGAGAGGCAAAATGTGCAAGCTGGAGATCAGCCCAATCCCCCCTACGTGCTGTCAATCCTGCTGCTGCAACTCTCGGTCCGGTCTAATCTTAGACTGGGAATGAACTCCGTATGCTTAATTCAAATCCCGAAATGAGCGTGCGGGCACTGAGCCGACCGAAGAGGCATAATGCGTAAGCCAGGGATCGACTCGGTCCCCCTCTGTGTGCTGTCGGTCCCGCTGCCACAATGCTCAGTCTGACTGGGGCTTAAACATGGAATGAACTCCCTATGCCTAAGCCCACCCAGGAAACGGGCGTGCGGACGCTCAGCCGGCCAAAGAGACAGAATGTGCAAGCCGGGGATCGGCCCGGTCCCCTTGCGTGCTGTCGATCTTGCTGTCGCAACCCTCGATCTGATCTGATCTTAGACTGAGAATGAACTCCATATGCTTAGACTGGGGATGAACTCTGTATGCCTAAGTCAACCCACAAAATGATCGTACGGGAGCTCAGCCAACCGGAGAGGCATAATACGCAAGCCGGGGATCAGTCCGGTCCCCTTCTACATGCTATCGATCCCGCTGCCGATCCTGCTACCACAACCCTCGGTTTGGCTGGGTCTTAGACATGGAATGAACTTCGTATGCCTAAGCCAACCCATGAAACGAGCGTACGGGTGCTCAACCGATTGGAGAGGCAGAATGCACAAGCCAGGGATTGGCCCGGTTCCCCCCTGTGTATTACCGATCTTGTTGCTGGTCTTGCTACCGCAACCCTCGATCCGGTCTAATCTTAGACTGGGAATGAACTCTGTAAGCTTAGACATGGAATGAACTCCGTATGCCTAAGCTACCCATGAAACGAGCGTGCGAGCGCTCAGCCGACCAGAGAGGTAGAATGCGTAAGTCGGGGATCGGCCATGTCCCCCTTGCGTACTGTCGATCCTGCTGTCGCAACCCTCGGTCTGGATTGATCTTAGACTGGGAATGAACTCTGTATGCCTAAGTCAACCCACGAAACAAGCGTGTGGGTGCTAAGCCGACCGAAGAGGCATATTGCGCAAGATGGGGATCGACTCGGTCCACCTTTGCGTGCTGCCAATCCCGCTGCCACAACCCTCGGTCTGGCTAGGGCTTAGACATGGAATGAACTCCCTATGCCTAAGCCAACCCACGAAATGGGCATGCGGGCACTCAGCCAGTCGGAGAGGCAGAATCCGCAAGCCGGGGATCGGTATGGTCCCCCCTACGTGCTGTGAATCCTGCTGCTGCAACACTCGGTCCGGTCCGATCTTAGACTAGGAATGAACTCCATATGCTTAGACTAGGGATGAACTCGTATGCCTAAGTCAACCCACGAAAGGAGCATACGAGCGCTAAGTCGGTCGGAGAGGTATAATGCGTAAGACGGGGATCAGCCTGATCCGTCTCTGCGCGCTACCGATCCCGCTCCCGATTCTACTGCCATAACCCTCGGTCCAACTGGGGCTGAGACATGGAAAGAACTCCATATGCCTAAGCCAAACCATTAAACGAGCGTGCGGGCGCTCAACCGACCGGAGAGGTAGAATGCGCAAGCCGGGGATCGGCTCGGTCACCCCCTGCGTGCTACCGATCCTGCTGCTGGTCCTGCTGTCGCAACCCTTAGTCTGGTCCGATCTTAGACAGGGAACGAACTCTGTATGCTTAGACATTGAATGAACTCCGTATGCCTAAGCCAACCCACGAAACGAGCGTGCGGGCGCTCAATTGAGCGGAGAGGCAGAATGCGCTAGCTGAGGATCGGCCCGGTCCCCCTTGTGTGCTGTCGATCCTGCTGTTACAACCTTTGGTCTGATCCGATCTTAGACTGGGAATGAACTATGTATGCCTAAATCAACCCACGAAATGAGCATGCGAGCGCTGAGCCGACCGGAGAGGCATATTGCACAAGCCGGGGGTCAGCTCGATCCCTTCTCTGAGCTACCGATCTCGTTGCCACAACCCTCGGTCCAACTGGGGCTTAGACTTAGAATGAACTCCCTATGCCTAAGCCAACCCATGAAACGGGCGTATGGGCACTCAGTCGGTTGGAGAGGCAGAATGCGCAAGCCGGGGATCAGCCCAATCCCCCTCTGCGTGCTGTCGATCCTGCTATTGTAACCCTCAGTCCAGTCTGATCTTAGGTTGGGAATGAACTCCGTATGCCTAAATCAACCCACGAAACGAGCGTACGGGCGCTGAGCCAGTCGAAGAGGCATAATGCGCAAGCCGAGGATCGGTTTGGTCCCCCTCTACGTGCTGCCGGTCCCGCAGCCAGAACCTTAGATCCTACAGGGGCTTAGACTTGGAATGAACTCTCAATGCCTAAGCCAACCCATGAAACGGGCGTACGGGCGATCAACCGACCGGAGAGGCAGAATGCGCAAGCAAGGGACCGACCCGATCCCCCCTGCGTGCTATCGATCCTGCTGCTGCAACCCTCGGTTCGATCCAATCTTAGACCGGAAATGAACTCCGTATGCCTAAGCCAACCCACGAAATGAGCGTGCGGGCACCGAGCCGACCGAAGAGGCATAATGCGCAAGCCAGGGATCGGCCCGATCACCCCATGCGTGCTGTCGATCTTGCTGCCGCAACCCTTAGTCCAATCTGATCTTAGATAGGGAATGAACTTCGTATGCTTAAACATGGAATGAACTCCATATGCCTAAGCCAACCCATGAAATGAGCGAGCGGGCGCTCAATCGACAGAAGAGACAGAATGCGTAAGTCGGGGATCGACCCGATCCCCCCTATGTACTGTCGATCCAGCTATCGCAACCCTCGGTCTAGTCTGATCTTAAACTGGGAATGAACTTCATACGCCTAAGTCAACCCATGAAACGAGCGTGAGGGCGTTGAGCCGGCCGAAGAGGCATAATGCATAAGTCGAGGATCAACCTGGCCCCCCTCTACTTGTTGTAGGTCCCGCTGCCACAACCCTTAGTCCGGCTAGGGCTTAGGCATAGAATGAACTCCCTATGCCTAAGCCAACCCACTAAACGGGCGTACGGGTGCTCAGCCAGCTGGAAAGGCAAAACATGCAAGCTGGGGATTGGCTCGGTCCCCCTTGCGTGCTGTCGATCCTGCTGTCGCAACCCTCGGTCTGGTTCGATCTTAGACTGGGAATGAACTCCGTATGCTTAGACTGGGGATGAACTCCGTATGCCTAAGTCAACCCACGAAACGAGCGTGCGGGCACTCAGTCGACCAGAGATGCAGGATGCGCAAGTCAGGGATCGAACGGGTGATAGGTGGGTTCAAGCACATCTTCATATTTCTACCATGCCAATGCCATTTTTATGGCTTGTAAATTCATACAATGGTCCCCTAAGCCTTCATGTGAAGTTTCATGGCAAGACGACCCCGTATTCTATTTTTCACGATTTTCAAAACTTTTTGCAGTTCGAGATTTTTTAAAATTGTTTTAGAAAGATTTTTGTCCCCAAATCTATTAGAAGTGATCCTTGTATTTTTGTTGGCATGCACAAAAAAATTCAGCTAAAACTTCGAAGTGGAGAAGATTTTGTGACCGTTTGAAAAAAGTGTCCCCATTTCAGACACTTCAATGGCTACTGGCAGCAAACCTATAAAATCTCAAATGCTTTTTAAGGGGGTGGGAGTTCTCGAGGTTTTATGAGGGATAGGGAGCCAATATAAGGGCCAAGCACCAGCACCTATCGCACATCATGTGCGCATACCCCCCGGCCCCCCAATCGTCGGAACCTTCAATGCCGCTAGTTAGGCTCTCCGACGATGGTGCCCCGGGTGAAAAAAATGTGGCACCAACACATGCCCGAGCCCAACTTGTGCACCATGGCTCAAAATCTTAGACTGGGAATGAACTCCGTATGCCTAAGCCAACCCACGAAAGGAGCGTGCGGGTGCTCAACTGGTCGGAGAGGCAGAATGCGCAAGCTGAGGACCATCCCGGTCCCCAACTACGTGCTATCGATCCTACTGCCACAACCGTTGGTCCGGTCTAATCTTAGACTGGGAATGAACTCTGTATGCATAAGTCAACCCACGAAACGAGAATGGGGTCACTGAGCCGATCGAAAAGGCATAATGCGCAACATGGGGATCGATCCGGTCCCCCTCTACGTGCTGCCGATCTCGCTGCCACAACCTTGGTTTGACTGGGGCTTAGACATGGAATGAACTCCCTATGCCTAAGCCAACCCATGAAATGGGCGTACGGGTGCTCAGCCGGCCGAAAAGGCAGAATGCATAAGCCGAGGATCAACTCGGTCCCCCCTGTGTGCTGCTGATCCTGTTACGGCAACACTTGGTCCAGTCCGATCTTAGACTGGGAATGAACACCGTATGCTTAAACTGGGGATGAACTCCATATGCCTAGGTCAACCTAAGAAACGAGAGTGCGGGCGCTCAGCCGGTCGGAGAGGTCGGTCGGAGAGGCATAATGTGTAAGCCGGGGATCAGCCCGGTCCCCCTCTGCTTGCTGTCGATCCCGCTGTCGGTTCTACTGCGACAACCCTCAGTCTGGTTGGGGCTCAGACATGGAATGAACTTCGTATGGCAAAGGCAACCCACGGAACGAGCGTGCGTGTGCTCAGTCGGTCAGAGAAGCTAAATGCGCAAGCCGGGGATCGACCTGATCCCCCCTGTATGCTACCGATCCTACTGCTGGTCCTACTGCCGCAACCCTCGATCCGGTCCGATCTTAGACTGGGAATGAACTCCGTATCCTTAGACATGGAATGAACTTCGTATGCCTAAGCCAACCCACGAAATGAGCGTGCAGGCGCTCAGCCGACCGGAGAGGCAGAATGAGCAAGTCAAAGATCGACCAGATCCCTCGCTGTATGCTGTCGATCCTACTGCTACAACCATCGGTCTGATCCGATCTTAGACTGGGAATGAACTCCGTATGTGTAAGTCAACCCATGAAACGAGCGTGCGGGTGTTGAGCTGACTCGAGAGGCATAATACGAAAACCGAAGATCGACCCGATCCGCCTCTGCATGCTGTCAGTCCTGCTGGCACAACCCTCGGTCCATCTGGGGCTTAGACATGGAATGAACTCCCTATGCCTAAGTCAACCCATGAAACGGGCGTGCGGGCGCTCAGTCGACCGGAGAGGGATAATGCACAAGCCGAGGATCGGCCCGATCCCCTCTCCATGCTACCGATCCTGCTGCTGCAACCCTCGGACCGGTTTGATCTTAGACTGGGAATAAACTTCGTATGCTTAGACTGGGGATGAACTCCATATGCCTAAGTCAACCCACGAAATGAGCGTGTGGACGCTCAGCTGACCAGAGAGGCAGGATGCGCAAGCCGAGGATCGAATGGGTGGTAGGTGGGTTCAAGTACATCTTCATATTTCCGCTGTGCCAATGCCATTTTTATGGCTTGTAAATTCATAAAATGGTCCCCTAAGCCTTCATATGATGTTTCGTGGCAAAACGACCCGTTTTCTATTTTTCATGATTTTTGAAACATTTTACGATTCAGGATTTTTTAAAATTGTTTTAGAAAGAGTTTTGTCCCCAAATTTTACGGTTGGCATGCACAAAAATATTTAGCTAAAAACTAGAAGTGGAGAAGATTTTGTGACTGTTTGAAAAAAGTGTCCCCATTTCAGACACTTTAATGGTTATTGGCAGCAAACCTCTAAAATCTCAAATACTTTTTAAGGGGGTCTGAGTTCTCGAGGTTTGATTAGGGATAGGGGGCCAATATAAGGGCCAAGTACTAGCACCCATCACACATCATGTGCGCACACCCCCCGACCCCCCTAATCATCGGAACCCCCAATGTCGCCGGTTAGGCTCTCCGACGAAGCTCAGGTGATGCTCCGGCGATGCTCAGGCGATGGTGCCCCGGGTAAAAGAAATGTAGCACGAGCACATGCCTGAGCCCAGCATGTGCACCGTGGCTCAAAATCTTAGACTAGGAATGAACTCCTTATGCTTAGACATGGAATGAACTTCGTATGCCTAAGCCAACCCACGAACTGAGCGTCCGGGCGCTCAACCAACCGGAGAGGCAGAATGTGCAAGCTGCGGACAGGCTTGATCCCCCCTGCATGCTATCGATCCTACTGCCGTAACCCTCGATCCCGTCTGATCTTAGATTGGGAATGAACTCTGTATGCCAAAGTCAACCCACGAAACGAGTGTGCGGGCGTTGAGCCGGTCGGAGAGGCATAATGCGCAAGTCGAGGATCGACCCGATCCCCCACTGCGTGCTGTCAATCCTGCTGTCACAACCCTCGGTCTGGTTGGGTCTTAGACATGGAATGAACTCCCTATGCCTAAGCCAACCCACGAAACTGGCGTGTTGGCATGCACAAAAAAATTCAGCTAAAAACTTGAAGTGAAGAAGATTTTGTGACCGTTTGAAAAAAGTGTCCCTATTTCAGACACTTTAATGGCTACTAGCAGCCAACCTATAAAATCCCAAATGCACTTGAAGGGGGTGTGAGTTCTCACAGTTTGATTAGTGATAGGGGGCCAATATAAGGGCCAAGTACCAGCACCCATCGCACACCATGTACGTATACCCCCTGGCCCGCCAATCACCGAAACCCCCAATGCCGCCGGTTAGGCTCTCTGACGTTGCTCCGGCGATGCTCCGGTGATGGTGCCCCAACCCTCGGTCCGGCTGGGGCTTAGACATGGAATGAACTCCCTATGCCTAAGCCAACCCACAAAATGGGCGTGTGGGCACTCAGCCGGCTGGAGAGGCAGAATGCACAAGCCGGGGATCGACCCGGTCCCCCCTGCATGCTATCGATCCCGCTATCGGTCCTGCTGCCACAACCCTCGGTTCGGTCTGATCTTAGACTGGGAATGAACTCCGTATGCTTAGACATGGAATGAACTCCCTATGCCTAAGCCAACCAATGAAACAGGCGTGCGAGCGCTCATCTAGTCGAAGAGGCAGAATGCGCAAGCCGAGGATCAGCTCGATCCCCCTTGCGTGCTACCGATCTTGCTACCACAACCCTCGATCAGGTCCGATCTTAGACTGGGAATGAACTCCGTATGCTTAGACTGGGGATGAACTCCGTATACCTTATTCAACTCATGAAACGAGCATGCGGGCGCTCAACCGATCGGAGAGGCATAATGTGCAAGCCAGGGATTGGCCCGATCCCCCACTGTGTGCTGCCGATCCCGCTGTCACAACCCTCAGTCCGACTGGGGCTTAGACATGGAATGAACTCCCTATGCCTAAGCCAACCCAGGAAATAGGCATGTTGGCATGCACAAAAAAATTTAGCTAAAACTCGAAGTGGAGAAGATTTTGTGACCGTTTGAAAAAAGTGTCCCCATTTCAGACACTTTAATTGCTACTGGTAGCAAACCTATAAAATCTCAAATGCTCTTTAAGAGGGTGTGAGTTCTCGGGGTTTGATGAGTGATAGGGGCCCAATATAAGGGCCAAGTGCCAGCACCCATCACACATCATGTGCGCACACCCCCTAGCCCGCCAATCATCGGAACCCCCAATGCTGTCGGTTAGGCTCTCCGACGATGCTCCGGCGATGCTCCGATGATGGTGCCCCGACCCTCGGTCTGGCTGGGGCTTAGACATGGAATGAACTCCATATAACTAAGCCAACCCACGTAATGGGCGTGTGGGCCCTTAGCCTGTCGGAGAGGCAGAATGCACAAGCTGGGGATCGGCTCGGTCCTCCTTGTGTGCTACCGATCCCGCTGTCGGTCCTGCTACCATAACCCTCAGTCCGGTCTGATCTTAGATTAGGAATGAACTTCGTATGCTTAGACATGGAATGAACTCCCTACGGCTAAGCCAACCCACGAAACGGGCGTGCGGGTGCTTAGCCAGCCGAAGAGGCAGAATGCGTAAGCCGGGGATTGGCCTGATCCCCCCTGCGTACTACCGATCTTGCTATCGCAACCCTCGATCCGATCTAATCTTAGACTGGGAATGAACTTTGTATGCTTAGACTAGGGATGAACTCTGTATACCTTAGTCAACTCATGAAACAAGCGTGCGGGCACTCAGCTGGTCGAAAGCCATAATGCGTAAATCGGGGATCGACCCGATCCCCCACTATGTGCTACCGATCCCACTGTCACAACCCTCTGTCCGGCTCGGGCTTAGACATGGAATGAACTCCCTATGCCTAAGCCAACCCACGAAACAGGCATGTTGGCATGCACAAAAGAATTCAGCTAAAACTTGAAGTGGAAAAGATTTTGTGACCATTTGAAAAAATTTCCCCATTTCAGACACTTTAATGGCTACTGGCAGCAAACCTATAAAATCTCAAATGCTCTTTAAGGGGTGTGAGTTCTCGAGGTTTGATGAGTGATAGGGGGCCAATATATGGGCCAAGTACTAGCACCCATCGCACATCATGTGCGCACACCGCCTAGCCCGCCAATCGCCAAAACCCCTAATGCCACCGGTTAGCTCTCCGACGATGCTCTGGCGATGCTCCGGCGATGGTACCCCAACCCTCGGTCTGGTTGGGGCTTAGACATGGGATGAACTCCCTATGCCTAAGCCAACCCACGAAATGGGCATGTGGGTGCTCAGTCGACCGGAGAGGCAGAATGCACAAGCCGGGGATCGACCCAATCCCTCCTGCGTGCTACCGATCCCGTCGTCGGTCCTGCTGTCACAACCCTCGGTCTGGTCTGATCTTAGACTGGGAATGAACTCCATATGCTTAGACATGGAATGAACTCCCTATGCCTAAGCCAACCCACGAAACGAGTGTGCGGGTGCTCAGCCAGTCGAAGAGGCATAATGCGCAAGCCGGGGATCAGCTCGGTCACCCCTGCATGCTACCAATCCTGCTATCGCAACCCTCTGTCTGGTCCGATCTTAGACTGGGAATGAACTCCGTATACTTAGACTGGGGATGAACTCTGTATGTCTAAGTCAACCCATCAAACGAGCGTGCGGGCGCTCAACCGACCAGAGAGGCAAGATGCACAAGCCGGGGATCGAACGGGTGGTAGGTGAGTTCATGCATATCTTCATATTTTTGCGATGCCAATGCAATGGTCCCCTAAGCCTTCATGTGAAGTTTCATGCCAAGACGACCCGTTTTCTATTTTTCATGATTTTTGAAACTTTTTGTGGTTCGAGATTTTTTTAAATTGTTTTAGAAAGAGTATTGACCCCAATTCGGCAGAGGTGATCCTTGTATTTTTTTTGGCATGCACAAAAAAATTCAGCTAAAAACTAGAAGTGGAGAAGATTTTGTGATCGTTTGAAAAAAGTGTCCCCAATTCAGACACTTTAATGGCTACTGGCAGCAAACCTATAAAATCTCAAATGCTTTTTAAGGGGTGTGACTTCTCGAGGTTTGATGAGGGATAGGGGGCCAATATAAGGGCCAAGTACCAGCACCCATCGCACATCATGTGCGCACACCCCCCGGCCCCCCTAATCACCGAAACACCCAATGCCACCTGTTAGGCTCTCTGGCGATGCTCCGACGATGGTGCCATGGGCAAAAAAAATGCGGCACCAGCACATGCCCGAGCCCAGCAAGTGCATCGAGGCTCAAAATCTTAGACTGGGAATGACCTCCGTATGCTTAGACACGAAATAAACTCCGTATGCCTAAGCCAACCCACGAAACGAGCGTGCGGGAGGTCAGCCGACCGGAGAGGTAGAATGCGCAAGTTGGGGATCGACCCGATCCCCCCTGCGTCCTGTCGATCCTGCTGTCGCAACCTTCGGTCCGATCTGATCATAGACTGGGAATGAACTCCGTATGCATAAGTCAACCCATGAATGAGCTGGCCGAAGAGGCATAATGCGTAAGCCAAGGATCGGCTCGGTCCCCCTCTACGTGCTGCCGGTCTCGTTGCCACAACCCTCGGTCTGGCTAGGGCTTAGGCATGGAATGAACTCCCTATGCCTAAGCCAACCCATGAAACGGGCGTGCGGGAGATCCGTCGGTCAGAGAGGCAAAATGCGCAAGTCGGGGATCAGCCCGGTCCCCCCTACATGCTGTCGATCCTACTGCCGTAACCCTCAGTCTAGTCTGATCTTATACTAGGAATGAACTCCGTATGCCTAAGTCAACCTACGAAATGAGCATGCAGGCGTTGAGCCAGTCGGAGAGGCATAATGTGCAAGCTAGGGATTGGCCCGGTCCCCCTCTTCGTGCTGTCGGTCTCGCTGCCACAACCCTCGATCTAACTGGGGCTTAGACATGGAATGAACTCCCTATGCCTAAACCAACCCATGAAATGGGCATACGGGCACTCAGCCGACCGGACAGGCAGAATACGTAAGCCGGGGATCAGCCCGATCCCCCTTGCGTGCTGTCGATCCTGCTGCCGCAACCCTTGGTCTGGTTTGATCTTAGACTGGGAATGAACTCTGTATGCTTAGACTGGGGATGAACTCCGTATGCCTAAGTCAACCCACGAAACGAGCATGCGGCCGCTCAACCGGTCAGAGAGGCATGATGCTTAAGCCCGAGATCAGCTCGGTCCCCCTCTGCGTGTTGTCGATCCTGCTACCGATCCTGCTGCCACAACCCTCGGTCCGACTAGAACTTGACATGGAATGAACTCCGTATGCCTAAGCTAACCCACGAAACGAGCGTGCGGGAGCTCAGCCGGCCGGAAAGGCAGTATGTGCAAGCCTAGGATCGGCCCGGTCCCCCCTATGTGCTGTCGATCCTGCTGTCGCATGCCTCAGTCTAGTCCGATCTTATACTCGAAATGAACTCCGTATGCCTAAGTCAACCCATGAAATGAGCGTACGGGCACTGAGCCGGCCGGAGAGGCATAATGCACAAGTCGGGGATCAGCTCGATCCTCCTTTTTATGCTACCGATCCTACTACCACAACCCTCGGTCTGACTGGGGCTTAGACATGGAATGAACTCCCTATGCCTAAGCCAACCCATCAAATGCGCGTACGAGCACTCAGCCAGTTGGACAGGCAGAATGTGTAAGCCAGGGATCGACCCGGTTTGATCTTAGACTGTGAATGAAATTCGTATGCTTAGACTGGGGATGAACTCCGTATGCCTAAGTTAACCCATGAAATGAGCGTGCAGGCGCTCAGCCGACCAGAAAGGCAGGATGCGCAAGCCGGGGATCAAATTGGTGGTAGGTGGGTTCAAGAACATCTTCATATTTTTGCTGTGCCAATATATTTGGTAGAGGTGATCCCTGTATTTTTTTTGGCATGCACAAAAAGGTTCAACCAAAAACTCGAAGTGGAGAAGATTTTGTGACCGTTTGAAAATGGTGTCCCTATTTCAGACACTTTAGTGGCTACTGGCAGCAAACCTATAAAATCTCAAATGCTCTTTAAAGGGCTGTGAGTTCATGAGATTTGATGAAGGATAGGGGGCCAATATAAGGGCCAAGTACCAGCACCCATCACACATCATGTGCGCACACCCCCCGGCCCATCTAATCGCTGGAACCCCCAATGCCGTCGGTTAGGCTCTCTGGCGATGCTTCGATGATGGTGCCCCGGGTGAAAAGAATGTGGCACCAGCACATGCTCGAGCCCAGCATGTGCACCGCGGCTCAAAATATTAGATTGGGAATGAACTCCGTATGCTTAGACATGGAATGAACTCCGTATGCCTAAGCTAACCCACGAAACAAGCGTGCGGGTGCTCAGCCGACTGGAGAGGCAGAATGCGTAAGCCAGGGATCGACTCAGTCCCCCCTGTGTGCTGTCGATCCTGCGACTATAAACCTCGGTCCAGTCAGATATTAGACTAGGAATAAACTCTGTATGCCTAAGTCAACCCACGAAACGAGCGTGCAGGCGTTGATCCGACCGAAGTGGCATAATGCGCAAGCCAGGGATCGGCTCGGACCCCCTCTACATGCTACCAGTCCAGCTGCCACAACCCTCAGTCGACTGGGGCTTAGACATGGAATGAACTCCGTATGCCTAAGCCAACCCACGAAACGAGCATGAGGGAGCTCAGTCGGGCGGAGAGGCAGAATGCGTAAGCCGAGGATCGGCCCGGTCCTCCCCTGCATGCTGCTAATCCTGCTGCTAATCCTATAGCCGCAACCTGTGGTCCAGTTCGATCTTAGACTGGGAATGAAATCCGTATGCTTAGACATGGAATGAACTTCGTATGCCTAAGCCAACCCATGAAATGAGCGTGCGGGCGTTCAACCGATCGGAGATGCAGAATGCACAAGCCGAGGATCGACCCGATACCCCCTGGATGCTGTCGATCCTACTGCCACAACCCTCGGTCTGATCCGATCTTAGACTGGGAGTGAACTCTGTATGCATAAGTCAAACCATGAAACGAGCGTGCGGGTACTGAGTCGACTGAAGAGGCATAATGTTCAAGTTGGGGATCGGTCCGATCCCCCTCTGCGTGCTACCAGTCCCGCTGCCACAACCCTTCGTCCGACTGGGACTTAGACATGGAATGAACTCCCTATGCCTAAGCCAACCCACGAAACGGGCGTGCGGGCGCTCAGCCGGCCAGAGAGGCAGAATGCGCAAGCTGAAGATCGACCCGGTCCCCTCTGCATGCTGTCAATCCTGCTATCGCAACCCTCGGTTCGGACCGATCTTAGACTGGGAATGAACTCCGTATGCTTAGATTGGGGATAAACTTCATATGCCTAAGTCAACCCATGAAATGAGCATGTGGGCACTCAATCGGCCGCAGAGGCCGACAGGAAAGGCATAATGCGTAAGCTGGGGATCAACTCGGTCCCCCTCTATGTGCTGCCGATCTCACTGCCAGTCCTGCTACCACAACCCTCAGTTCGACTGGGGCTTAGACATGGAATGAACTCTCTACGCCTAAGCCAACCCACGAAACGGGCGTGCGGGCACTCAACCAACCGGAGAGGCAAAATGCACAGGTCGAGGACCAGCCCGGTCCCCCCTGCGTGCTGTCGATCCTGCTATCGCAACCCTTGGTCCGATCTGATCTTAGACTAGGAATGAACTCCGTATGGTTAGATTGGGGATGAACTCCGTATGCCTAAGTCAACCCACGTAATGAGCATGTGGGCAGTCAGTCGACCAGAAAGGCATAACGCGTAAGCCGAGGATCAACCCAATCCCCCTCTGCATGCTGTCGATCCCACTACCGATCCTGCTGCCATAACCCTCAATCCGGTTGGGGCTTAGACATGGAATCAACTCCGTATGCCTAAGCTAACCCACGAAACGAGCGTGCGAGCGTTCATTCGATCGGAGAGTTAGAATGCAAAAGTCAGGGACCAGCTCGGTCCCTCTTGCATAATATCGATCCTGTTACCACAACCCTTGGTTCGGTCTGATCTTAGACTGGGAATGAACTCCGTATGCCTAAGTCAACCCACGAAATGAGTGTTCGAGCACTGAGTAGGTCGGAGAGGTATAATGCGCAAGCCAGGGATCGGCCCGGTCCCCTTCTATGTTCTGCCAGTCCCGCTGCCACAACCTACGGTCCGACTAGGGCTTTGACATGGAATGAACTCCCTATGCCTAAGCTAACCCATGAAACGGGCATGCGGACGCTCTGCCGGTCGGAGAGGCAGAATGTGCAAGCCTGGGATCGGCTCGATCCCCCATGCGTGCTACCGATCCTACTACCGCAACCCTCGATCCAATCTTAGATTGGGAATGAACTCTGTATGCTTAGATTGGGGGTGAACTTCGTATGCCTAATCAACCCACAAAACGAGCGTGCGGATGCTCAGCCGACCAGAGAGGCAGGATGCGTAAGTCGGGGATGAACGGGTGGTAGGTGGGTTCCAGCACATCTTCATATTTCTGCCATGCCAATGCCATTTTTATGGCTTGTAAATTCATACAATGGTCCCCTATGCCTTCATGTCAAGTTTCATGGAAAGATGACCCATTTTTTATTTTTCACGATTTTTGAAACTTTTTACGATTCGGGATTTTTTAAAATTTTTTTAGAAAGAGTTTTGTCCCAAATTTGGTAGAGGTGATCCTTGTACTTTTGTTGGTATGCACAAAAAAATTCAGCTAAAAACTCAAAGTGGAGAAGATTTTGTGACAGTTTGAAAAAAGTGTCCCTATTTTAGACACTTTAATGGCTACTGGCAGCAAACCTATAAAATCTCAAATGCTTTTTCAGGGGGGGTGAGTTCTCGAGGTTTGATGAGGGATAAGGGCCAATATAAGGGCCAAGTACCAGCACCCATCGCACATCATGTGTGCACACCCCCTTGGCCCCCCCAATCACCAGAACCCCTAATACCGTCGGTTAGGCTCTCCGGCGATGGTCGGTGATGCTCCGATGATGGTGCCCCCGACGTAAAAAATGTAGCACCAGCACATGCCCAAGCCCAGCATGTGCATCGTGGCTTAAACTTTTAGACTGGGAATGAACTCTGTATGCTTAGACATGGAATGAACTCTATATGCCTAAGCCAACCCATGAAACGAGCGTGCAGGCGCTCAGCCGGTCAGAGAGGCAGAATGCGTAAGCCAGGGATTGGCTTGGTCCCCCCTACGTACTGTCGATCCTGCTGCTACAACCCGCGGTCCAATTAGATTTTAGACTGGGAATGAACTCCGTATGCTTAGACTGGGGATGAACTCCGTATGCCTAAGTCAACCCATGAAACGAGCGTGCGGGCACTCAGCCGACATGAGAGGCAAAATGCGTAAGCCAAGGATCGACTCGATCCCCCCTATGTGCTGTCGATCCTACTGCTGGTCCTGCTGCTGGTCCTACTACTACAACCCTTGGTTGGTCTAATCTTAGACTGGGAATGAACTTCGTATGCCTAAGCCAACCAACGAAATGAGCGTGCAGGTGCTCAGCTGGCCGGATAGTAGAATGCGCAAGCCAGGGATCGGCCCAGTCCCCCCCTTCGTGCTATCGATCCTGCTACCGCAACCCTCAGTCCAGTTCAATCTTAGACTAGGAATGAACTCCGTATGCCTAAGTCAACCCATGAAACGAGCGTTCGGGCGCTGAGCAGGCCGGAAAGGCATAATGCGCAAGCCGGGGATCAGCCTGGTCCCCCTCTGCGTGCTATCGATCCCGCTGCCACAACCCTCAGTCTGGCTAGGGCTTAGACATGGAATGAACTCCCTATGCCTAAGCCAACCCATGAAACGGGCGTGCGGGCACTCAGCCTATTGCAGAGACAGAATGTGCAAGCTGGGGATCGGTTCGGTCCCTACTGCGTGCTACCGATCCTGTTGCCGTAACCCTCGATCCGGTCTGATCTTAGACTGGGAATGAACTTCGTATGCTTAGACTGGGGATGAACTCCTTATGCCTAAGTCAACCCATGAAACGAGCGTGCGGGCGTTTAGCTTACCGGATAGGCCGGTTGGAGAGGCATAATGCACAAGTCGAGGTTCAGCTTGATTCCCCTCTGCGTGCTGCCGATCTCGCTGTCGGTCCTGCTACCACAACCCTCGGTTCAGCTGGGGCTTACACATGGAATGAACTTCGTATGCCTAAGCCAACCCACGATACGAGCATGGGGGTGCTCAGTAAGTCGGAGAGGCAGAATGCGCAAGCCATGGATTGGCCCGATCCCCCCTGCATGCTATCGATCCTGCTGCGGGTCCTACTACCGCAACCCTTAGTCTGATCCGACCTTAGACTGGGATTGAACTCCGTATGCCTAAGCCAACCCATGAAACAAGCGTGTGGGCACTCAGCTTACTGGAGAGGTCGAATGCGTAAGCCGGGGATCGGCCTGATCCCCCCTGCATGCTATCAATCCTGCTGCCACAACCCTCGTTATAGTCTAATCTTAGATGTGGAATGAACGTCGTATGCATAAGTTAACCCACAAAATGAGCGTTCGGGCACTGAGCCAGTCGAAAAGGCATAATGCGCAAGCCGGGGATCAACCTGGTCCCCCTCTGCGTGCTGTCGGTCTCGTTGCCACAACCATCGGTCCGGCTAGGGCTTAGACATAGAATGAACTCCCTATGCCTAAGCCAACCCATGAAACGGGCGTGCAGCCACTCAGTCAGTTGAAGAGGCAGAATACGTAAGTCGGGGATCAGCTCAGTCCCCCCTACGTGCTGCCGATCCTACTGCTGCAACCCTCAATCCGGTCTAATCTTAGACTGGGAATGAACTCCGTATGCTTAGATTGGGGATGAACTTCGTATGCCTAAGTCAACCCATGAAATGAGCGTGCGGGTGCTCAATCGGTCAGATAGGCCGGCTGGAGAGGCATAATGCGTAAGTCGGGGATTACCCGATCCTCCTCTGCATGTTGCTGATCCCGCTATCGGTCCTGCTGCCATACCCTCGATCCGTCTGGGGCTTAGACATGGAATGAACTCTGTATGCCTAACCCAACCCATGAAACGAGTGTGCAGGCACTCAGTCAGTCGGAGAGGTAGAATGCATAAATCGGGGATCGGCCCGGTCCCCCCTGCATGCTACCGATCTTGCTGCTGGTCCTACTATCGCAACCCTCTGTCTGATCTGATCTTAGATTGGGAATGAACTTCATATGCTTAGACTGGGGATGAACTTCGTATGCCTAAGTCAACCCACAAAACGAGCGTGCGGACGCTCAGCCAACCAGAGAGGCAGGATGCGCAAGCCAGGGATCGAACGGGTGGTAGGTGGGTTCAAGCACATCTTCATATTTCTTCTATGCCAATGCCTTTTTTATGGCTTGTAAATTCATACAATGGTCCCCTACACCTTCATGTGAAGTTTCGTGGCAAGACGACCTGTTTTCTATTTTTCATGATTTTTGAAACTTTTTTCGGTTTGGGATTTTTTTAAATTTTTTTAGAAAGAGTTTTGTCCCCAAATTTGGTGGAGGTGATCCTTGTATTTTTTTTTGGCATGCAAAAAACAATTCAACTAAAAACTCGAAGTGGAGAAGATTTTGTGACCATTTGAAAAAGGTGTCCCTATTTCAGACACTTTAATGGCTACTGGCAGCAAACCTATAAAATCTCAAATGCTCTTTAAGGGGGTACGAGTTCTCGAGGTTTGATGAGGGATAGGGGGCCAATATAAGGGCCAAGTACCAGCACCCATCGCACATCATGTGCGCACACCCCCTGGCCCCCCCAATCGTCGAAACCCCCAATGCCGTCGGTTAGGCTCTCCGGCGATGCTCCGACGATGGTGCCCTGGGTGAAAAAAATGTAGCACCATCACATGCCCGAGCCCAGCAAGTGCACCGTGCCTCAAACTCTTAGACTGGGAATGAACTCCATATGCTTGACATGGAATGAACTCCGTATGCCTAAGCTAACCCATGAAACGAGCGTGCGGGCGCTCAGCCGGTTGGAGAGGTAGAATGAGCAACCCAGGGATTGGCCCGGTCCCCTTTTGCTGCTGCCGGTCCCGCTACCACAACCCTCGGTCTGGTTGGGGTTTAGACATGGAATGAACTCTCTATGCCTAAGCCAACCCACGAAACGGGCATGCGGATGCTCAGCCGACCGGGGAGGCAGAATGCGCAAGCTGGGGATCGACCTGAACCACCCTACGTGCTGTCGATCCTGTTGTCGCAACCCTCGGTCCAATTAGATCTTAGATTGGGAATGAACTCTGTACACTTGGACTGGGGATGAACTTCGTATGCCTAAGTCAACCCACGAAACGAGCGTGCCGACGCTCAGCTGGCCGGAGAGGCCAATCGAAGAGGCAGAATACGAAAGCCAGGGATCAGCTCCGTCCCCTCTACATGCTGCTGATCCTGTTGCTACTCCTGCTACTGTAACCCTTGGTCCTATCTAATCTTAGACTGGAATGAACTCCATATGCTTAGACATGGAATGAACTCTGTATGCCTAAGCCAACCCACGAAACGAGCGTGCAGGTGCTCAACCAATCGGAGAGGTAGAATGTGCTAGTCGGGGATCGGTCTTTCCCCCCCTGTGTGCTGTCGATCCTGCTGCTGCAACCCTCAGTCCGGTCCGATCTTAGACTGGGAATGAACTCCATATGCCTAAGTCAACCCATGTAACGAGCATTCGGGTGTCGAGCCGACCGGAGAGGCATAATGAGCAAGTCGGGGATCAATCCAGTCCCCCTCTGCGTGCTGCTGATCCTGCTCCCATAACCCTCGGTCTGGCTGGGGCTTAGACATGGAATGAACTTCCTATGCCTAAGCCAACCCATGAAACGGGCGTCGAGCGCTCAGTCGATCAGAGAGGTAGAATGCGCAAGCCAGGGATCGACCCGATCCCTCCTGTGTGCTACCGATCCTGCTCCCGCAACCTTCGATCCAGTCCGATCTTAAATTGAGAATGAACTCCATATGCTTAGACTGGGGATGAACTCCGTATGCCTAAGTCAACCCATGAAACGAGTGTATGGGCACTCAACCGGCTGGAGAGGCCGACCGAAGAGGCATAATGCACAAGCCGGGGATCAACCCAGTCCCCCTTTGAATGCTGCCTATCTCACTGCTGGTCTTGCTGCCACAACCCTCAGTCCGACTGGGGCTTAGACATGGAATGAACTCTGTATGCCTAAGCCAACCCACGAAACGAGCGTGCAGAAGCTCAGCTGACCGAAGAGGCATAATGCGCAAGCTGGGGATCAGCCCGATCCCTCTCTGCGTGCTGTCGATCCCGCTGCCGGTCCTGCTACCACAACCCTCGATCCGACTGGAGCCTAGACATGGAATGAACTCCGTATGCCTAAGCCAACCCACGAAATGAGCGTGTGGGTGCTCAGCCGACCGAAGAGGCAGAATGGACAAGTCGGGGATCGACCCGATCCCTCATTGCGTGCTACTGACCCTGCTACCCTAACCCTCGGTCTGGTCCTATCTTAGACTAGGAATGAACTCCGTATGCCTAAGTCAACCCATGAAACGAGCGTGCGGGTGCTGAACCAGCCGGAGAGGCATAATGCGCAAGCCGGGGATTGGCCCAGTCCCCCTTTGCGTGCTGCCAGTCCCGCTGGCACAACCCTCGACTTAGCTAGGGCTTAGACATGGAATGAACTCCCTATGCCTAAGCCAACACATGAAACGGGCATGTGGGTGCTCAGCCGGTTGAAGAGGCCGAATGAGCAAGCCAGGGATCGGCCTGATCCCTCCAGCGTGCTGTCGATCCTGCTATCGCAACCCTCGGTCCGGTTCGATCTTAGACTATGAACGAACTCCATATGCTTAGACTGGGGATGAACTCTGTATTCCTAAGTCAACTCACAAAATGAGTGTGCGGGCACTCAGCCGACCAGAGAGGCAGGATGCTCAAGCCAGGGATCGAACAGGTGGTAGGTGGGTTCAAGCACATCTTCATATTTTTGCTGTGCCAATGCCATTTTTATTTCTTGTAAATTCATACAATTGTCCCCTAAGCCTTCATGTGAAGTTTCGTGGCAAGACGACCCGTTTTCTATTTTTCACGATTTTCAAAACTTTTTACGGTTCGAGATTTTTTAAAATTTTTTTAGAAATAGTTTTTTCCCCAAATTTGGTAGAGGTGATCCTTGTATTTTTGTTGGCATACAAAAAACAAATTCAGCTAAAAACTCGAAGTGGAGAAGATTTTGTGATCGTTCGAAAGAAGTGTCCCCATTTCAGATACTTTAATGGCTACTAGCAGCAAACCTATAAAATCTCAAATCCTCTTTAAGGGAGTGTGAGTTTTCAAAGTTTGATGAGGGATAGGGGGCCAATATAAGGGCCAAGTACCAGCACCCATCGCACATCATGTGCGTACACCCCCCGGGCCCCCTAATCGTCAGAATCCCCAATGTCGTCGGTTAGGCTCTCCGGTGATGCTCCGACGACGGTCCCCGGGTGATAAAAATGCGGCACCAGCACATGCCCGAGCCCAGCATGTGCACCGTGGCTCAAAATCTTAGACTGGGAATGAACTCCGTATGCTTAGACATAGAATGAACTCCGTATGCCTAAGCCAACCCACGAAAGGAGCGTACGGGTACTCAGCAGGCCAGAGAGGCAGAATGCGCATGTCGAGGATCGGCCCGGTCCCCCTTGTGTGCTATCGATCCTATTGCCGCAACACTCGATTCGGTCTGATCTTAGACTAGGAATGAACTCCGTATGCATATGTCAACCCACAAAACGAGCGTACGAGCACTGAGCTTACCGAAGAGGCATAATGCGTAAGCTGGGGCTTAGACATGGAATGAACTCCCCTTTGCATGCTGCAGGTCTTGCTGCCACAACCCTCGGTCCGGCTGGGGCTTAGACATGGAATGAACTCCCTATGCCTAGGCCAACCATGAAACGGGCGTGCGGGCGCTCAGCCGGTCGGAGAGGTAGAATGCATAAGCCGAGGATCGGCCTGGCCTCCCCTGAGTGCTATCGATCCTGCTACCGCAACCCTCGGTCCGATCCGATCTTAGACTGGGAATGAACTCCGTGTGCTTAGATTGGGGATGAACTCTGTATGCCTAAGTTAACCCATGAAATGAGTGTGCGGGCGTTCAGTTGGCCAAAGAGCCCGACTGGAGAGGCATAATGGGCAACCCGAGGTTCAGCCCGGTCCCCCTCTGCGTACTGTCGATCCTTCTACCGGCCCTACTACCACAACCCTCGGTCTGACTAGGGCTTAGACATGGAATGAACTCCGTATGCTTAAGCCAACCCATGAAACGAGCGTGCGGGTGCTTAGTCGGTCGGAGAGGGAAAATACGCAAGCCGAGGATTGGCCCGATCCCCCCTGCATGCTACTGATCCTGTTGCTGCTCCTGCTGTCGCAACCCTCAGTTCGGTCCAATGCTAGACTGGGAATGAACTCCGTATGCTTACACATGGAATGAACTCCGTATGCCTAAGCCAACCCATAAAACGAGCTTGCGGGTGCTTAGCTGACCGGAGAGGCAGAATGCGCAAGCTGGGGATCGGCCCAGTCCCCCCTACGTGCTGTCGATCCTGCTACCGCAACCCTTAATCCAGTCCGATCTTAGACTGGGAATGAACATCGTATGCCTAAGTCAACCCATGAAACGACCGTACAACGTTGAACCGATCGGAGTGGCATAATACGCAAGCCAGGGATCGACCCGATCCCCCTCTACGTGCTGTCGGTCTCACTACCACAACCCTCGATACGGTCGAGGCTTAGACATGGAATGAAATCCCTATGCCTAAGCCAACCCACGAAACGAGCGTGCAGGCACTCAGCCGACCTGAGAGGTAGAATGCACAAGCCGAGGATTGGCCCGATCCTTCTTACGTGCTGTCGATCCTGCTGTCGCAACCCTCGATCCGATCTGATCTTAGACTGGGAATGAACTCTGTATGCTTAGACTGGGGATGGACTCCATATGCCCAAGTCAACCCACAAAACAAGCGTGCAGGCTCTCAACCGGCCAGAGAGGCAGATTGCGCTAGCCAAGGATCAACCCGATTCCCCCCTGGGCGCTGTCAATCCTGCTGTCACAACCCTCGGTCCGATCCGATCTTAGACTAGGAATGAACTCCGTATGCATAATTCAACCCCCAAAACGAGCGTGTGGGCCCTGAGCCAACCGAAAAGGCATAATCGTAAGCCAGGGATCAGCCCGGCCTCTCTCTGCGTGCTGTTGGTCTCGCTGCCCAACCCTCGGTTCGGTTGGGGCTTAGACATGGAATGAACTCCCTATACCTAAGCCAACCCACGAAACAGGCGTGCGGGCGTTTAGCCGGCCGGAGAGGCAGAATGTGCAAGCCAGGGATCGACCTGGTCACCCTTGCGTGCTGTCGATCCTACTGCCGTAACCCTCGATCCGGTCTGATCTTAGACTGGGAATGAACTCCGTATGCTTAGACTAGGGATGAACTCCGTATGCCTAAGTCAACCCACGAAACGAGCGTACGGGAGTTAAGTCGGTCGAAGAGGCCGATCGAAGAGGCATAATGCGCAAGCCAAGGATCAGCCCGATCCCGCTCTACGTGCTATCGATCCCGCTATCGGTCCTGCTGCTACAACCCTCGGTCTAGTTGGGGCTGAGAAATGGAATGAACTCCGTATGCGAAAGCCAACCCATGAAACGAGTGTGCGGGCACTTAGCCGGTTAGAGAGGCAGAATGCGCAAGCCGGGGATCAGCCCAGTCCCTCCCAGTGTGCTGTCGATCATGTTGCTAGTCCTACTGTCGCAACCCTCGATCCGATCCGATCTTAGACTGGGAATGAGCTCCGTATGCTTAGAAATGGAATTAACTCTGTATGCCTAAGCCAACCCACGAAACGAGCGTGCGTTCGGGCGCTCAGCCAACTGAGATGCAGAATGTGCAAGCTAGAGACGGGTCTGGTCCCCCATTACGTGCTGTCGATCCTACTACCGCAACCCTCCGTCCGATCCGATCTTAGACTAGGAATGAACTCCGTATGCGTAAGTCAACCCATGAAATGAGCGTGCGGGTCCTGAACCGATCGAAAAGGCAGAATGCGTAAGCCGAGGATCTGCCCGGTCCCCCTCTGCGTGCTGTCGATCCCGCTGCCACAACCCTCAGTCCGATTGGGGCTTAGACATGGAATGAACTTCCTATGCCTAAGCCAACCCACGAAACGGACGTGCGGGCACTCAGCCGACCTGAGAGGCAAAATGCACAAGCCGAGGATCGGCCCGATCCCCTCTGAATACTGTCGATCCTACTGTCGCAACCCTCGGTCTGGTCCAATATTAGACTGGGAATGAACTCTGTATGCTTACACTGGGGATGAACTCTATATGCCTAAGTCAATCCATGAAACGAGTGTGCAGGTGCTCAGCCGACTAGAGAGGCAGGATGCACAAGTCGGAGATCGAACGGGTGGTAGGTGCGTTCAAGCACATCTTCATATTTTTGCCATGCCAATACCATTTTTATGGCTTGTAAATTCATACAATGGTCCCCTAAGCCTTCATGTGAAGTTTCGTGGCAAGACGACCCGTTTTTTTATTTTTCATGATTTTTGAAACTTTTTACGGTTCGGGATTTCTTAAAATTTTTTAAGAAAGAGTTTTGTCCCTAAATTTGGTAGAGGTGATCCATGTATTTTTGTTGGCATGCAAAAAAAAAATTCAGGTAAAAACTCGAAGTGGAGAAGATTTTGTGACTGTTTGAAAAAAGTGTCCTCATTTCGGACACTTTAATGGCTACTGGCAGCAAACCTATAAAACGCAAATGCTCTTTAAGGGGGTGTGACTTCTCGAGGTTTGATGAGGGATAGAGGGCCAATATAATGGCCAAGTACCAGCACCCATCACAAATCATGTGCGCACACCCCCCGACCCCCCCAATCGTCGGAACCCTCAATGCCGCCGGTTAGGCTCTCCGACGATGCTCCGACGATGGTCCCCCGGGTGAAAAAAATGTGGCACCAGCACATGCCCGAGCCCAGCATGTGCACTGTGGCTCAAAATCTTAGACTAGGAATGAACTCCGTATGCTTAGACATGGAATGAACTCCGTATGCCCAAGCCAACCCACGAAACGAGCATGTGGGTGCTCAATCGGCTGGAGAGGCAGAATACGCAAACCGAGGTTCGGCCTGATCCCCCACTGCGTGCTATCAATCCTACTATCATAATCCTGAGTCCGGTTTGATCTTAGACTGGGAATGAACTCCGTATGCATAAGTCAACCCACGAAACGAGCGTACGAGCGCTGAGTCGGTCGAAGAGGCATCATGCGCAAGCCAGGGATCGGCCCGGTCCCCTTCTGCGTGCTACCGGTCCCGCTGCCACAACCCTCAGTCCGGCTGGGGCTTAGACATGGAATGAACTCCCTATGCCTAAGCCAACCCATGAAATGGGTGTGCGGGTGCTCAGTCGGTCGGAGAGGCAGAATGCGTAAACCGGGGATCAACTCGGTCCCCCCTGTGTGCTGTCAATCCTGCTATCGTAACCTTTGGTTCAGTCCGATCTTAGACTGGGAATGAACTTCGTATGCCTAAGTCAACCCACGAAAGGAGCGTACGGGCGTTGAGCCGACCGAAGAGGCATAATATGTAAGCCAGGGATCGACCCGATCCCCCTCTGCGTGCTACCGGTCCCGCTGCCAAAACCCTTGGTCCGACTGGGGCTTAGACATGGAATGAACTCCCTATGCCTAGGCCAACCACGAAATGGGCGTGCAGGTGCTCAACCGGTCAGAGAGGTAGAATGCACAAGCCGGGGATCAGCCTGGGCCCCCCTGCGTGCTGTCGATCCTACTACCGTAACCCTCGGTCCGATCCGATCTTAGACTGGGAATGAACTTTGTATGCTTAGATTAGGGATGAACTTCGTATGCCTAAGTTAACCCATGAAACGAGCGTGCGGGCGTTCAGTCGGCCAGAGAGCCCGGCTGGAGAGGCATAATGGGCAACCTGGGGTTCAGCCTGGTCCCCGTCTGCGTACTACCGATCCCTCTGCCAGCCCTACTACCACAACCCTCGGTCCGACTAGGGCTTAGACATGGAATGAACTCCGTATGCCTAAGCCAACCCACGAAACGAGCGTGCGGGCACTTAGTCGGTCGGAGAGGGAAAATACACAAGTCGAGGATTGGCCCGATCCCCCCTGCTTGCTGTCGATCCTGTTGTTGGTCCTGCTGTCGCAACCCTCAGTCCGGTCCAATGCTAGACTGGGAATGAACTCCGTATGCTTAGACATGGAATGAACTCCGTATGCCTAAGCCAACCCACAAAACGAGCTTGCGGGTGCTCAGCCGACCAGAAAGGCAGAATGCGCAAGCCGGGGATCGGCCCGATCCCTTCTGCATTCTATCGATCCTGCTGCCGCAACCTTCGGTCCAGTCCGATCTTAGACTGGGAATGAACTCCGTATGCTTAGACTGGGGATGAACTCTGTATGCCTAAGTCAACCTACGAAACGAGCGTGCGGGCACTCAGCCAACCAGAGGGGCAAGATCAAGCCGGGGATCAAACGGGTGGTAGGTGGGTTCAAACACATCTTGATATTTCTGCCATGCCAATGCCATTTTTATGGCATGTAAATTCATACAATGGTCCCCTAAGCCTTCATGTGAAGTTTGGTGGCGAGACGACCCGTTTTCTATTTTTCACGATTTTTAAAACTTTTTCCGATTCGGGATTTTTTAAAATTTTTTTAGAAAGTGTTTTGTCCCCAAATTTGGTAGAGGTGATACTTGTATTTTTTTTGGCATGCAAAAAAAAATTCAGCTAAAAAATTGAAGCGAAGAAGATTTTGTGACCGTTTGAAAAAAGTGTCCCCATTTTAGACACTTTAATGGCTACTGGCAGTAAACCTATAAAATCTCAAATGCTCTTTAAGGGGGTGTGAGTTCTCGAGGTTTGATTAGGGATAGGGGGCCAATGTAAGGGCCAAGTACCAACACCCATTGCACATCATGTGCGCACACCCCCCGGCCCACCCAATCATTGGAACCCCTAATGCACCGGTTAGGCTCTCCGGTGGTGCTCCGATGATGGTGCCCTGGGCAAAAAAAAAGCCACACCAGCACATGCCCGAGCCCAGCATTTGCACCGTGGCTCAAACTCTTAGACTGCGAATGAACTCCGTGTGCTTAGACATGGAATGACCTCCGTATGCCTAAGCCAACCCACGAAATGAGCGTGTGGACGCTAAGCCAACCGGAGAGGCATAATTCGCAAGCTGGAGATCGACCTGGTCCCCCTCTGCGTGCTATCGGTCCCGCTGCCACAACCCTCACTCCGACTGGGGCTTAGACATGGAATGAACTCCCTATGCCTAAGCCAACCCACGAAACGGGCGTCCGGGCGCTTAGCCGATCGGAGAGGAAGAATGCGCAAGCCGAGGATCAGCCCGGTCCCCCCTACGTGCTACCGATCCTACTATCGTAACCCTCAGTCCTGTCTGATCTTAGACTGGGAATGAACTCTGTATGCTGAGACTAGGGATGAACTCCGTATGCCTAAGTCAACCCATGAAACGAGCGTGCAGACACTCAGCCGACCAGAGAGGTAGGATGCGCAAGTCGGGGATCGAACAGGTGGTTGGTGGGTTCAAGCACATCCTCAAATTTTTGCCATGCCAATGCCATTTTTATGGCTTGTAAATTCATTCAATGGTCCCCTAAGCCTTCATGTGAAGTTTCATGGCAAGACGACCCGTTTGCTATTTTTCACGATTTTTGAAACTTTTTATGGTTGAAGATTTTTTAAAATTCTTTTGAGAGAGTTTTGTTCCCAAATTTGGTAGAGGTGATCCTTGTATTTTTGTTGGCATGCACAAAAAAATTCAGCCAAAAACTCGAAGTGGAGAATATTTTGTGACCGTTTGAAAAAAGTGTCCTCATTTGAAACACTTTAATGGCTACTGGCAGCAAACCTATAAAATCACAAATGCTCTTTAAGGGGGTGTGAGTTCTCAAGGTTTGATGAGGGATAGGGGGCCAATATAAGGGCCAAGTACCAGCACCCATCGCACATCATGTACGCACACCCCCCGACCCCCCAATCGTCGGAACCCCCATGTCGTCGGTTAGGCTCTTCGGCGATGCTCCGGTGATGGTGCCCCGGGCAAAAAAAATGTGGCACCAGCACATGCCCGAGCCTAGCATGTGCACCGTGGCTCAAAATCTTAGACTGGGAATGAACTCCGTATCCTTAGACATGGAATGAACTCCGTATGCCTAAGCTAACCCACGAAACGAGCATGCGGGCGCTTAGCCGGTCGAAGAGGCAAAAAGCACAAGATGGGGATCGGCCCGGTCCCCCCCTGCATGCTATCGATCATGCTGCTGCAACCCTTAGTCCGGTCCAATCTTAGATTGGGAATGAACTTCGTATGCATAAGTCAACCCACGAAACGAGCGTGCGGGCGTTGAGCAGGTCGAAGAGGCATAATGCGCAAGTCGAGGATCGGCCCGATCCCCCTCTACATGCTGTCGGTCCCGCTACCATAACCCTCGGTCAGGCTGGGGCTTAGACATGGAATGAACTCCCTATGCCTAAGCCAACCCACGAAACGGGCGTGCGGGTGCTCAGCCGATCGAAGAGGTAGAATGCGCAAGCTGGGGATTGGCCAAGTCCCCCCTGCGTGTTGTCGATCTTGCTACCGCAACCCTCAGTCCGATCCGATCTTAGACTGGGGATGAACTCCGTATGCCTAAGTCAATCTCAAAACGAGCGTACGGGCACTCAGCCAGTCAGAGAGGCATAATGCACAAGCCGGGGATCAGCCCGGTCCCCCTCTACGTGCTGCGGATCCCGCTGCCGATCTACCGCCACAACCCTCGATCCGGTTGGGGCTTAGACATGGAATGAACTCCGTATGCCTAAGCCAACCCATGAAATGAGCGTGCGGGTGCTCAGCCGACCGAAGAGGTAGAATGCGCAAGCCGGGGATCGACTCGGTCCCCCCCTGCATGCTGTTGATCCAGCTGCTGGTCCTGCTACCGTAACCCTCGGTCTGGTCTGATCTTAGACTGGGAATGAACTCCGGATGCTTAGACATGGAATGAACTCTGTATGCCTAAGCCAACCCACGATATGAGCGTGTGGGCGCTCAGCCGACCAGAGAGGTAGAATGCGCAAGCCGGAGATCGGCCTGGTCCCCCTTATGTGCTATCGATCTTGCTGCTGCAACCCTTGGTCCGGTCCGATCTTAGACTGGGAATGAACTTCGTAAGCCTAACTCAACCCACGAAATGAGCGTGTGGGCGTTGAGTCGATCGGAGAGGCATAATGCGCAAGTCAGGGATCGACCCGATCCCCCTCTGCGTGCCGTCGGTCCTGCTGCCACAACCCTCGATCCGACTGGGTCTTAGACATGGAATGAACTCCCTATGCCTAAGCTAACCCATGAAACGAACGTGCAGGTGCTCAACCGATCGGAGAGGCAGAATGCGTAAGCCGGGGATCAGTCTGGTCTCCCCTTGCGTGCTATCGATCCTGCTGCTGGTCCTACTACCGCAACCCTTGGTCCAGTCCGATCTTAGACTGGGAATGAACTCTGTATGCCTAAACATGGGCTCCGGATGCTTAGGCTCTCCGACGATGCTGCAGTGATGGTGCCCCGGGTGAAAAAAATGTGGCACCAGCACATACCCAAGCCCAGCATGTGCACTGTGGCTCAAAATCTTAGACTGGGAATGAACTCCGTATGCTTAGACATGGAATGAACTCCGTAAGCCTAAGCCAACCCACAAAATGAATGCGCGGGTGCTCAGTCGGTCGGAGAGGCAGAATGCGCAAGCCGGGGATCGGGCTGATCCCCCTGCGTGCTGTCGATCCTGCTACCACAACCCTCGGTCTGGTCTGATCGTAGACTGGGAATGAACTCCATATGCCTAAGTTAACCCACAAAATGAGCGTGTAGGTGCTGAGCCAGTCGGAAAGGCATAATGCGCAAGCCGGGGATCAGCCCAGTCCCCTTCTGCGTGCTGCCAGTCCCACTACCACAACCCTCGGTCTGGCTGGGGCTTAGACATGGAATGAACTCCCTATGCCTAAGCCAACCCACGAAACGGGCGTGCGGGTACTCAGCCGCCCAGAGAGGCAGAAAGCGCAAGCCGGCGATCGGCTTGGTCCCCCCTGCGTGCTGCTGATCCTACTGCTGCAACCCTCAATCCGGTCTGATCTTAGACTGGGAATGAACTATGTATGCTTAGACTAGGGATGAACTCCGTATGCCTAAGTCAACCCATGAAACGAGCATGCGAGCGCTCAGCCAACCAGAGAGGTAGGATACGCAAGCCGGGGATCGAACGGGTAGTAGGTGGGTTCAAGCACATCTTCATATTTCTGCTGTGGCAATGCCATTTTTATGGCTTGTAAATTTATACAATGGTCCCCTAAGCCTTCATGTGAAGTTTCGTGGCAAGACGACCCGTTTTCTATTTTACATGATTTTCAAAACTTTTTGCGGTTTGGGATTTTTTAAAATTTTTCTAGAAAGATTTTTGTCCCCAAATTTGGTAGAGGTGATCCTTGTATTTTTATTGGCATGCATAAAAAAATTCAGCTAAAAACTCGAAATGGAGAAGATTTTGTGACCATTCGAAAAAAGTATCCCCATTTCATACACTTTAATGGCTACTGGCAGCAAACCTATAAAATCTCAAATGCTTTTTAAGGGGGCATGAGTTCTCGAGGTTTGATGAGGGATAGGGGGCCAATATAAGGGCCAAGTACCAGCACCCAACGCACATCATGTGCGCACACCCCCCCGGCCCCCCCAATCGTCGGAACCCCCAATGCCGTCGGTTAGGCTCTCTGACGGTGCTCCGATGATGCTCCGACGAGGGTGCCCCGAGTGAAAGAAATGCGGCACCAGCACATGCCCGAGCCCAGCCTGTGCACTGTGCTCAAAATCTTAGATTGGGAATGAACTTCGTTTGCTTAGACATGGAAAGAACTCCATATGCCTAAGCTAACCCATGAAATGAGCGTGTGGGCGCTCAGCCGACTGGAGAGGCAGAATGAGCAAGCCGAGGATCGGCCCGGTGCCCCCCTACGTGCTGTCGATCCTACTGCCGCAACCTTTGATCTGGTCTGATCTTAGACTGGGAATGAACTCCGTATGCATAAGTCAACCCATGAAACAAGTGTGCGGGCACTGACCCGGTCGAAGAGGCATAATGCGCAAGCCGGGGAGTGGCCCAGTCCCCATCTACGTGCTGCCAGTCCCGTTGCCACAACCCTCGGTCCGACTGGGGCTTAGGCATGGAATGAACTCCCTATGCCTAAGCCAACCCATGAAACGGGCATGCGGGCGCTCAGCTGGCCGGAGAGGCAAAATGCGCAAGTCGAGAATCTACCAAGTTCCCCCTGCAGTCTACTGATCCGGCTGCCGCAATCCTCGGTCCAGTTCGATCATAGATTGGGAATGAACTCCATATGCTTAGACTGGGGATGAACTCCGTATGCCTAAGTCAACCCACGAAACGAGTGGGCGGGCGCTCAGCCGATCGAAGAGGCATAATGCGCAAGTCAAGGATCAACCTGGTCACCCTCTGCGTGCTGTCGATCTTGCTGCTGGTCCTGCTATCGCAATCCTCAGTCCAGTTCGATCTTAGACTGGGAATGAACTCCGTATGCTTAAACATAGAATGAACTCTGTATGCCTAAGCCAACCCATGAAACGAGCGTGCAGGCACTTAGCCAGCTGGAGAGGCAGAATGAGCAAGCCGAGGATCGGCCCGATCCCCCCTTTGTACTGTCGATCCTTCTACCGTAACGCTCGGTCCGGTCCGATCTTAGACTAGGAATGAACTCCATATGCCTAAGTCAACCCACAAAATGAGCGTGTGGGCGCTGAGCCGATCAGAGAGGCATAATGCGCAAGCTGGAGATCAACTCGGTCCCCTTCTACATATTGCCGATCCCGCTGCCAAAACCCTTGGTCCGACTGGGGCTTAGACATGGAATGAACTCCCTACGCCTAAGCCAACCCACAAAACGGGCATGCGAGCGCTCAGCCGATCGAAGAGGCAGAATGCGCAAGCCAGGGATTGGCCCGGTGCCCCCTACGTGTTGTCGATCCTGCTACCGTAACCCTCGGTCTGGTCTGATCTTAGACCCATGAAATGAGCAGGCAGGCGATCAGCCTATTGGAGAGGCCGATCAGAAAGGCATAATGCGCAAGCCGGGGATCAGCCTGGTCCCCCTCTACGTGCTATCGATCCCACTGCCGATCCTGCTGCCACAACCCTCGGTCTGGCTGAGGCTTAGATATGGAATGAACTCCATATGCCTAAGCCAACCCATGAAACGAGCATGCAGGCGCTCAGCCAGCCGGAGAGGCAGAATACACAAGTCGAGGATCGACCCATTCCCCCCTTGCTTGTTGTCGATCCTGCTGCCGCAACCCTCAGTCCGGTTCGATCTTAGACTGGGAATGAACTCCGTATGCATAAGTCAACCCACGAAATGAGCGTGCGGGTGTTGAACTAGCCAAAGAGGCATAATGTGCAAGCCGAGGATCGGCCTGGTCCCCCTCTGCGTGCTGTCGGTCTCGCTACCACAACCCTCGGTCTGACTGAGGCTTAGACATGGAATGAACTCCTTATGCCTAAGCCAACCCATGAAATGGGCGTACGGGTGCTCAGCTGGCTAGAGAGGTAGAATGCGCAAGTCAAGGATCGGCCCGATCCCCCCTGCGTCCTGTCGATCTTGCTATCGTAACCCTCAGTCCGGTCCGATCTTAGACTGGGAATGAACTCCGTATGCTTAGACTGGGGATGAACTCTGTATGCTTAAGTCAACCCATGAAACGAGCGTGCGGGCACTCAACCGGTCGGAGAGGCATAATGTGTAAGCCAGGGATCAGCAAGGTCCCTCTCTCCATGCTGCCGATCTCGTTGCCAGTCTTGCAACCACAACCCTCGGTTCGGGTGGGGATTAGACATGGAATGAACTCTGTATGCCTAAGCTAACCCATGAAATGAGCGTGCGGGCGCTCAACTGACCGGAGAGGCAGAATGCGCAAGCCGGCAATCGGCCCGATCCCCCTACGTGCTGTCGATCCTGCTGCCAGAACCCTTAGTCCGGTCTGATCTTAGACTGGGAATGAACTCTGTATGCTTAGACATAGAATGAACTCCGTATGCCTAAGCCAACCCATGAAACGAGCGTGCGGGCGCTCAACCGGTCGGAGAGGTAAAAAGCGCAAGCCGAGGATCTGCCCGGTTCCCCCTATGTGCTATCGATCCCGGTACCGCAACCCTTGATCCGGTCTGATCTTAGACTAGGAATGACCTTCGTATGCCTAAGTCAACCCATGAAATGAACGTGTGGGCGCTGAGCCAACCGGAGAGGCATAATGCGCAAGCTGGGGATCAGCCCGATGCCCTTTTGCGTGCTGTCGGTCCCGCTACCACAACCCTCGGTCCGACTGGGGCTTAGACATGGAATGAACTTCGTATGCCTAAGCCAACCCACGAAACGAACGTGCGGGTGCTTAACCGATCGGAGAGGCAGAACGCGTAACCCGGGGATCAGCCCGATCCCTCCTCCGTGCTGTCGATCCTGCTACCGCAACCCTCGATCCGATCCGATCTTAGATTGGGAATGAACTCCATATGCTTAGACAGGGGATGAACTCCGTATGCCTAAGTCAACCCATAAAACGAGCGTGCTGGTGCTCAACCGGCTGGAGAGGCATAATACGTAAGCCGAGGATCAACCCGGTCCCCCTCTGCATGCCGCCGATCCCGCTGCCGGTCCTGTTGCCACAACCTTCAGTCCGGCTCGGGCTTAGACATGGAATGACCTTCGTATGCCTAAGCCAACCCACGAAATGAGCATGCGGGCGCTCGGCCGATCGGAGAGGCAGAATGCACAAGTCGGGGATTGGCCCAATCCCCCCTTGCGTGCTGTCGATCCTGCTGCTGGTCCTACTGTCGCAACCCTTGGTCTGGTCTAATCTTAGACTGGGAATGAACTCCATATGCTTAGACATGGAATGAACTCTGTATGCCTAAGCCAACCCAAGAAACGAGCGTGCGGGCACTTAGCCGGCCGGAGAGGTAGAATGCGTAAGCCAGGGATTAGCCCAATCCCCCCCTGCGTGCTATTGATCCTACTGCTGCAACCCTCGATCCGGTCCGATCTTAGACTGGGAATGAACTCCGTATGCCTAAGTCAACCCACGAAATTAGCGTGCGGGCGCTGAGCCAGCCGGATAGGCATAACAGGCAAGTCGAGGTTCGGCCTGATCCCCCTCTGCGTGCTGTCGGTCTCGCTGCAACAACCCTCGGTCCAACTGGGGCTTAGATATGGAATGAACTCCTTATGCCTAAGCCAACTCACGAAATGGGCATGCAGGTGCTCAGTGGGTCGGAGAGGCAGAATGCACAAGCCAGGGATCAGCCCGATCCCCCCTGTATGCTGTCGATCCTGCTACCGCAACCCTCGGTCCAGTCTGATCTTAGACTGGGAATGAACTTCGTATGCTTAGACTAGGGATGAACTCCGTATGCCAAGTCAGCCCATGAAACGAGCGTGCGGGCACTTAGCCGACCAGAGAGGCATGATGCGCAAGCCGGGGATCGAACGAGTGGTAGGTGGGTTCAAGCACATCTTCATATTTCTGCCATGCAAATGCCATTTTTATGGCATGTAAATTCATACAATGGTCCCCTAAGCCTTCATGTGAAGTTTCGTGGCAAGACGACCGTTTTCTATTTTTCATGATTTTCAAAACTTTTTACGGTTCGGGATTTTTTAAAATGTTTTTAGAAAGAGTTTTGTCCCCAAATTTGGTAGAGGTAATCCTTGTATTTTTGTTGGCATGCACAAAAAACTTCAACTAAAAACTCGAAGTGGAGAAGATTTTGTGACCGTTTGAAAAAAGTGTCCCCATTTCGGACACTTTAATGGCTATTGGCAGCAAACCTATAAAATCTCAAATGCTCTTTAAGGGGGTGTGAGTTCTCGAGGTTTGATGAGGGATAGGGGGCCAATATAAGGGCCAAGTACCAGCACCCATTGTACATCATGTGCACACACCCCCTGCCCCCCAATCGTCGGAACCCCCAATGCCGCCGGTTAGGCTCTCCGACGATGCTTCGACCATGGTGCCCCGGGCGAAAAAAATGTGGCACCAGCACATGCTTGAGCCTAGCATGTGCATCGTGGCTCAAAATCTTAGACTGGGAATGAACTCCGTATGCTTAGACGTGGAATGAACTCCGTATGCCTAAGCCAACCTACGAAACGAGCGTGCGGGCGCTCAACCGATCGGAGAGGCAGAATGCGCAAGCCAGGGATCGGCCTGATCCCCCCTGCGTGCTATCGATCCTGCTACTGCAACCCTCGGTCTGGTCTGATCTTAGACTGGAAATGAACTCCGTATGTATAAGTCAACCCATGAAACAAGTGTGTAGGCACTGAGCCGGCCAAAGAGGCATAATGCGCAAGCGGGGGATTGGCTTGGTTCCCCTCTACGTGCTGCCGATCCCGATGCCACAACCCTCGGTCTGACTGGGGCTTAGACATGGAATGAACTCCCTATGCCTAAGCCAACCCATGAAATAGGCATGTGGGCACTCAGTCGGTCGGAGAGGCAGAATGCACAAGCCGAGGATCGGCCTGGTCCCTCCGACGTGCTACCGATCTCGCTGCCACAACCCTTGGCCCGGCTAGGGCTTAGACATGGAATGAACTCCCTATGACTAAGCCAACCCATGAAACGGGCGTGCAGGGCACTCAGCCAATTGGAGAGGCAGAATGCGCAAGCCAGGGATCGGCACGGTCCCCCTTGATTGCTGCCGCAACCCTTGGTCTGGTCTGATCTTAGACTGCGAATGAACTCCGTATGCTTAGATTGGGGATGAACTTCATATGCCTAAGTCAACCAACGAAATGAGCGTGCAGGTGCTCAGTCGGTCGGAGAGGCATAATGCACAAATTGAGGATCAGCTCGGTCCCCCTCTGCGTGCTATCGATCCCGCTGCCGATCCTGCTACCATAACCCTCGGTCCAGCCGGAGCTTAGACATGGAATAAACTTCGTATGCCTAAGCCAACCCACGAAACAAGCGTGCAAGTGCTCAGTCGATCGGAGAGGCAGAATGAGCAGACCAGGGATCGGCCTGATCCCCCCTGCGTGCTTTCGATCCTGCTACTGGTCCTACTGCCGTAACCCTCGGTCCAGTTCGATCTTAGACTGGGAATGAACTTCGTATGCTTAGACATGGAATGAAGTCCGTATGCCTAAGCCAACCCACGAAACGAGCGTGCGGGTGCTCAGCCGACTGGAAAGGCAGAATGCACAAGCCAGAGATCAGCCCGATCCCCCCTACGTGCTGTCGATCCTACTGCCGCAACCCTCGGTCCGGTCCGATCTTAGACTACAAATGAACTTTGTATGCCTAAGTGAACCCACGAAACGAGCGTGCGGGCGCTGAGCCGACCGAAGAGGCATAATGTGCAAGCCTAGGATCAGCCTGATCCCCCTCTGTGTGTTGTCAGTCCTGCTGCCATAACCCTCTGTCCGATTGGGGTTTAGACATGGAATGAACTCCCTATGCATAAGCCAACCCATGAAATGGGTGTGCGGGAGCTCGACCGGTTGGAGAGGTAGAATGCGCAAGCTGGGGATTGGCCCGATCCCCCCTGTGTGCTGCCGATCCTACTGTCGCAACCCTCGGTTCAGTCTGATCTTAGACTGGGAATGAACTCTATATGCTTAGACTGGGGATGAACTCCGTATGCCTAAGTCAACCCATGAAACGAGCGTGCAGGCGCTCAGCCGACCAGAGAGGCAGGATGCGCAAGTCGGGGATCGAACGGGTGGTAGGTGGGTTCATGCACATCTTCATATTTCAGCCATGCCAATGCCATTTTTATGGCTTGTAAATTCATACAAATTTCCCCTAAGCCTTCATGTGAAGTTTCGTGGCAAGACGACCCGTTTTCTATTTTTCATGATTTTTGAAACTTTTTATGGTTTGGGATTTTTTAAAATTTTTTTAGAAAGAGTTTTGTCCCCAAATTTGGTAGAGGTGATCCTTGTATTTTTTTTGGCATGCCCAAAAAAATTCAGCTAAAAACTCGAAGTGGAGAAGATTTTGTGACCGTTTGAAAAAAGTGTCCCCATTTCAGACACTTTAATGGCTACTGGCAACAAACCTATAAAATCTCAAATGTTCTTTAAGGGGGTATGAGTTCTCGAGGTTTGATGATGGATAGGGGCCCATTATAAGAGCCAAGTGTCACACCCTGGGTGGGTGCACTAGGCACATCAAGCGCACCAACAGGTGAGCCAGAGGTTGAGGCCCGCAGACTAGGCGTGCTAAAGGGTATCTGCACGTAAAGCCTAGCAAACGAGTTCAGAATGCCCGCCCAACTTGGAGGCCAGCCCGTGAGACCAAGGCCTGGCATACAAGCTTCCCGCACCACATCCAGAAGGGCCAAGGTGCTGGACATGCAAGGGAAGCTTCTGGAAGCAGGCAGGATCTGCAGCAGCATCCTGGCAGATTTGGTTGACCCTGAAAATCAGGAGTTAGCATCCTGATTGATTGTAATCTGTATAATCCCATGATTTTAGCCTTTATTCTAGGGATATTGCCATTAAGTGTAAGCTGGAGCCTCAACTATAAATAGAGGGCTGCTCTTCCCTTATTTGTACACCATCAAACACTTCTATTTCAGTGAATACAAGAGCATTTCCAGAATTCTGCCTTCTTATCCCGTATCTCTTTAACTTGCTTAATCAACCCTTCTTGTTGTTCTAGTGCCCGTACACTTGTGTTTTAGGCTGACTTAGGCATAAAGGAGGAGATTCCAAGCCTAAGGCCGCACGGTTTCTGAGTCTAAGGTCAGAGCCCGTGATAGTTGGTATCAGAGCAAGTTTGATTCTACGTGTTTGTGTTGTGCAGGTTAGAGGAGATGGCATCCCAAAGTGATGCTGCTAACCAACAACCAAAGGCCCAAGAGCATGGGCATGGAAGAGGGAGGAAAACCAGTTCTAGAGATATCTGGTCTACCATGGACGATAGGCTGGCCAAGGTGGAGGTGACCATGGGCGACATGGGGGAGAAGCTTGAGGGGGTAGAGACTCACATTGCATCGCTAGACTCCATGGGGGAGGAGATCCAAAGTGAGCTGCAAGCTACTCTCAACAAAGGCTTGGACGTGTTCACCTAAAAGAATCAGACCTTAGAGACTGAAGTGTTGACCTTGCACGATGGCATGGAGGCCATGCGCCAGCGGATGGAGGAGCTTACCAGTGAGCTCGTTGCTTGCAAGACTGCCATTGGGAATGGCATGTTTGCTAGAGTGTCCAAGTCCAGATTGGATGTCCCCAAGCCTAAGGAGTTCAAGGGGACTAGGGTAGCCAAGGAAGTAGATAACTACCTTTGGGGTATGGAGCAGTACTTCCAAGCCATGGGCATGCAAGATGAGGCGATAAAGGTAAGCACCACTGCTATGTATCTCACTGATGTAGCCTTATTGTGGTTGAGGCACAGGTGTGATGATGTCAGGCGTGGGAGCACCAAGATTAGAACCTAGGCAGAGTTCCAAAAGGAGTTCAGAGAATAATTTTACCCAGAGTATGTTGATGATGAGGCACGGGCAAAGTTGCACAGGCTGAGCCAACAAGGGGACATAAGGGAGTATGTCCAGAAATTCTATGAACTGATGCTATAGATCTCGAATCTAGGTGAGAAGGATGCCTTATTTGCTTTCATGGATGGGCTGAAGCCGTGGGTGAAGCATGAGCTACAAAGGAAAGGAGTTCATGACTTGGCTAAAGCCATGACTACTACCAAGGCCTTGATAGAGGTCAAGCCTCTAAACAAGTTCGAGTCTACCAAGCTTAAGGGTAAGGGCAGGGATGATAGAGATCGAAAGAAACAATCCAAAGGGAAGGATCATGATCGGGAGTCCAAGGATGGAGACCGAGATCATTTAACCAAGGATGGCGAGAGGAAGCCACCAGTAGGAAAGTGGAAAGCAAAAGGGGATCGAAAGGCACTAGCATGCTACCTATGTGAAGGGAGCCACATAGCGTGCAATTACCTACAGAAGGGCAAGCTGGCTGCTGTAGACAAGGAGTCTGACGAGGAGCCAGAGTTAGGGGCAGCAAAGCTGGGTCATTGGTGCTCAATGCTATCCAGAGTAAGGGGAACCGCAAGCCAAAGGGCTTGATGTTTACGGATCTGATGGTTGCGGGTCAAAAGGTGAGTGCACTGGTGGACACAGGTGCTTCACATCTTTTTATTTTAGGTGATAGAGCCCGAAAGCTTGGACTAAAGGTGCAGAAAGGGACTGGTACCATCAAAATGGTGAACTCCAAGGAAGTTCCAGCCATTGGAGTACGCGGGGAGTGGAGTTGCAGCTTCGAGACTGGAAAGGTAAGGAGACCATTGAGGTAATACCCCTTGACGACTTTGAGTTTGTGATTAGGTTGGATGCACGGTGCCAATGCCTAGTGCCATTAAGGAGAGGGTCTAGAGTTGGGTCGCAAGTGGTGTCAACCATCCAATTTGCCAAGGCAGTAAGTAGACAAGAAGACACCTTCTTGGCAGCCCTAAAATATGATGAGCCAAGGAAGAAGGAGATCGAGTCACCCTTGGAAGTGCTAAAGGTGCTGAAGACCTTTAGTGATGTGATGCCCGTAAAGTTACCTAGCAAGCTACCACCTAAGAGGGAGGTGGACCATAAGATTGAGCTGGTGTCCGAGGCCAAGCCATCCGCTAGAGCCCCTTACTGAATGTCTCCACCAGAGTTAGAGGAGTTGAGGAAGCAGCTCAAAGAGTTAGTTGATGCTGGCTTCATCAGGCCATCAAAGGCACCCTATGGTGCACCGGTTCTATTTCAGCATAAGCTTAATGGGTTGTTACAGCTGTGCATAGACTACCGGGCTTTGAACAAGCTGACCATCAAGAACAAGTACCCCATCCCACTCATTGCAGACTTGTTCGATCAACTTGGGAGTGCAAGGTGGTTCACCAAGCTGGATTTGAGATCAGGCTACTATCAAGTCAGGATCGTAGATGGAGATGAGCCAAAGATAGCATGTGTCACTCGGTATGGTTCGTATGAGTTCTTGGTGATGCCTTTCAGACTCACAAATGCCCCAGCAACATACTGCACCCTTATGAACAAGGTACTTCAATCATTCCTTGATCGGCTTATTGTGGTTTATTTGGATGACATTGTGATCTACAGCTGGACTTTGGGAGAGCATGTAGACCACTTGAGATAGGTGTTCGAGGTGTTACGGGTGCACAAGCTATTTGTCAAGAGGGAGAAGTGCTCATTCGCCCAGAAGGAGATCCCGTTCCTTGGCCACATAGTGGGAGGTGGCAGGATATGCATGGATGAAGGCAAGATACATGCCATCCTGGAGTGGCAACTGCCAGCCAAGGTAACTGAGTTAAGATCATTCCTTGGGCTGGTCAACTACTACAGGCGCTTCATCAAAGGTCACTCAGCAATAGCCACGCCATTGACTGACTTGCTCAAGAAGGGGAAAGCATGGGAGTGGAGCGCAGGGTGCCAGGAAACCTTTGATAGGTTGAAGCAGGCTATGATCGAGGAGCCAGTCTTGGCCTTGCCAGACCATGCCAAGTCGTATGAGGTGTATACGGATGCATCAGACTTTGCCATAGGGGGCATGTTGATGGAAGAGAGACGTCCAGTAGCGTTCAAAAGCAGGAAGCTGAATGAGACTGAGCGTAAGTACACGGTCCAAGAGAAGGAGATGACTGCAGTGGTGCACTGCTTGCGTACTTAGTGCCATTACCTGTTAGGGTCGAGGTTCGTGGTTAGGATGGACAATATGGTGACCAGCTACTTCCAGATGCAGAAGAAGCTGTCCCTCAAGCAGGCGAGATGGCAAGATTTTCTTATGGAATTTGATTTCCAGATGGAGTACAAGCTGGGACGGGTGAACCTAGTGGCAGATGCCCTGAGCAGGAAGGCTAACCTCGTTGCCATTAGCCAACCAGAGGGGTCACTGGTGCCGCACATCAAGGAAGGAATTGTCTATGATCCTACAGCCAAGGCTTTGATGGAGTACGCCCAGCAAGGTAAGACTAGGCGATTTTGGTTGCAGGATGGCTTGCTGTACACCAGGGGAAGTAGACTATTTGTGCCATAACATAGAAAGCTCCGTAAGGAAGTTTTACAAGAATGCCATGATTCAAGGTGGGTTGGACACCCCGGAGTGAGTCATACCTTGGTGTTGATCGAGGATCGATACTACTGGCTGCATATGAGGGACGATGTGGAGGCCTATGTGAAGACTTGTCTTATGTGCCAATAGGACAAGGTGGAGCTCAAGAAACCAGGTGGTCTCTTGGAGCCATTGCCAGTGCCAGAGCGACCATGGGAGAGTGTTTCTCTAGACTTTATAGTCAGTCTACCCAAAGCAGAAGGGTTTGGAAGCATCATGGTAGTGGTGGATAGGTTTTTCAAGTATGGAATCTTCATTCCAGCAACCAAGGAGTGCCCAACCGAAGAGGCAGCTCGATTGTTCTTGAAGAACATGGTTAAGTACTGGGGAGTGCCAAGGACCATTGTTAATGATCGGGATGAGCATTTCACGGGCAGGTTCTGGACTAAGTTGTTCAAGCTGTTGGGGTCAGACTTTAACTTTTCCACTAGCATGCATCTACAAATCGATGGGCAGACAGAACGAGTGAATGGACTATTGAAGGTCTACCTCAGGCACTATGTGAGTGCCACACAAAGGGACTGGCCAAAGCTGCTAGATATTATGTAGTTTTCCTACAACTTGCAAAGGAGCGAGGCAACGAACCAAAGCCCATTTGAGGTTGTGACAAGGCAACAACCACTAACACCCGGTTTGATTGCTGCAGGTTATACAGGGCCGAATCCAGTAGCATACAAGTTTGCCAAGGCATGGCAGGAGCAAACTGACTTGGCCAGAGTTTGTCTACACAAGGCGGCCAAGAGGTCGAAGAAGTGGGCAGACCAGAATAGGCGGGACGTGCAGTTCCAAGTTGGAGACTTGGTACTGGTGAAGCTGCATCCCATTGTGCACCATAAGGGGCTACACAAAGGCCTAGTCTGGAGGTATGAGGGACCTTTCCGAGTAGTCAAGAGGGTAGGCAAGGTTGCCTACAAGCTGGATATGCCACCCAAGCCGAGGGTACACCCGGTGTTCCATGTGAGCATGCTCAAGCTGTTCCATGAGGATGAGGGAGATCCAGATGGGCAAAGTCAAAGCGTGCACCATTGGGAGCAAGGGCCTCATATGAGAAGGAGGTCCACAGCATCATAGCTGACCGGGAGGTGAGAAGGAAGAACTATCAGCCAAGACAAGAGTACTTGGTGTGCTGGAAAGGACTTCTAGACAGTGAGGCAAGCTAGGAACCAGCAGATGACTTATGGTAGTTTGGGGACTAGATCAGGTAGTACCATGCAAAAGATGCGATGAGGGCATTGTGCAATTAGGTGGGGGAGAATGTCACGCCCTGGATGGGCACGCCAGGCACATCAGGCACACCAGTAGGTGAGCCAGAGGTTGAGGCTCGTAGACCAGGCGTGCTAGCGAGTATCTGTATGCAAAGCCTAGCAAACGAGTTCAGAACGCCCGCCTAACTTGCAAGCCAGCCCGTGAGACCAAGGCCTAGCATACAAGCTGCCCGCACCATATCCAGAAGGGCCCAAGGTGCTGGATAGGCAAGGGAAGCTTCTAGAAGCAAGCAGGATCAGCAGCAGCATCCTGGCAGATTTGGTTGACCCTGAAAATCAAGAGTTAGCATCCTGATTGATTGTAATCTGTATAATCCCATGATTTTAGCCTTTATTCTAAGGATATTGCCATTAAGTGTAAGCTGGAGCCTCAACTATAAATAGAGAGCTACTCTTCCCTCATTTGTACACCATCAAACACTTCCGTTTTAGTGAATACAAGAGCATTTCCAAAATTCTGCCTTCTTATCCTATTTCTCTTTAACTTGCGTAATCAGCCCTTCCCGTTGTTCTAGTGCCCGTACGCTTGTGTTTTAGGCTGACTTAGGCATAAAGGAGGAGATTCCAAGCCTAAGGCTGCACGGTCTCTGAGTCTAAGGTCGGAGCCCGTGACACAAGTACCAGCACCCATCGCACATCATGTCCGCATACCCCCTCGGCCCCTCTAATCGTCGAAACCCCCAGATGCTGCCTCGGGCGAAAAAAATGCGGCACCAGTAATGCCCGAGTCCAGCATGTGCACCGTGGCTCAAAATCTTAGGCTGGGAATGAACTTCGTATGCCTAGAAATGGAATGAATCTGTATGCCTAAGCCAACCCACGAAACGAGCATGCGGGCACTCAGCCGGCTGGAGAGGTAGAATGCACAAGTCAGGGATCGGTCCGATCCCCCCTGCGTGCTATCGATCCTACTACCGCAACCCTCGATCCAGTCCGATCTTAAACTGGGAATGAACTCCGTATGCATAAGTCAACCCATTAAACGAGCGTGCGGGTGCTGAGCCGGTCGAAGAGGCATAATGCGCAAGTCGAGGATCGACCCAGTCCCCCTCTGCGTGCTGCCAGTCTCGCTACCACAACCTTCGATCCGACTGGGGCTTAGACATGGAATGAACTCCCTACGCCTAAGCCAACCCACAAAACAGGCGTGCGGGTGCTCAACTGGTTGGAGAGGTAGAATGCGCAAGTCGAGGATCGACTCGGTCCCCCCTGCGTGCTACGAATCCTACTATCGCAACCCTCGGTCCCGTCCGATCTTAGACTGGGAATGAACTCCATATGCTTAAGTCAACCCATGGAACGAGCGTGCGGGCACTCAGTGGACCGTAGAGGTCGATCGGAGAGGCATAATGCGTAAACCGGGGATCAGCCTGGTCCCCCTCTGCGTGCTGTCGATCCCACTGCCGGTCTTGCTGCTACAACCCTCGGTCCGGTTGGGGCTTAGACATGGAATGAACTCCGTATGCCTAAGCCAACCCACGAAACGAGCATGCGGGCACTTAGTCGATCGGAGAGGCAGAATGCGCAAGCCGGGGATCGACCCGATCCCCCCTGCGTGCTGTCAATCCTGCTACTGGTCCTACTACCACAACCCTCGGTCCGGTCCGATCTTAGACTGGGAATGAACTCCATATGGTTAGACAGGGAATGAACTCTGTATCCCTAAGCCAACCCACGTAACGAGCGTGTGGGCGCTCAGCCGGTCGGAGAGGTAGAATACGCAAGCCAGGGATCGGCCCAATCCCTCCTGCGTGCTGTCGATCCTACTGTCGCAACCCTCAGTTCGGTCTGATCTTAGACTGGGAATGAACTCCATATGCCTAAGTCAACCCACAAAACGAGCGTGCGGGTGCTGAGCCAGACAGAGAGGCATAATGCACAAGCCAGGGATCGACCCGGTCCCCCTCTGCATACTGTCGGTCCCGCTGTTACAACCCTCAATCCAGCTGGGAATTAGATGTGGAATGAACTCCCTACGCCTAAGCCAACCAACAAAATGTGCGTGCGGGCGCTCAGCTGGCCGGAGAGGCAGAATGTGCAAGCCGGGGATCGACTCGATCCCTCTGCGTGCTGCCGATCTTGCTGTCGCAACCCTTGATCCGGTCTGATCTTAGACTGGGAATGAACTTCGTATACTTAGACTGAGGATGAACTTCGTATGCCTAAGTCAACCCACAAAATGAGTGTACGGGCGCTCAGCTGACCAGAGAGGCAGGATCCGCAAGCCGGGGATCGAATAGGTGGTAGGTGGGTTCAATCACATCTTCATATTTCTGCCATGCCAATGCCATTTTTATGGCTTGTAAATTCATACAATGGTCCCCTAAGCCTTCATGTTAAGTTTCATGGCAAGACGACCCGTTTTCTATTTTTGACGATTTTTGAAATTTTTTGCGGTTTGGGATTTTTTAAAATTTTTTTAGAAAGAGTTTTGTCCCCAAATTTGGTAGAGGTGATCCTTGTATTTTTGTTGGCACGCACAAAACAATTCAGCTAAAAACTCAAAGTGGAGAAGATTTTGTGACCATTTGAAAAAAGAGTCCCCATTTCAGACACTTTAGTGGCTACTGGCAATAAACCTATAAAATCTCAAACGCTCTTTAAGGGGGTGTGAGTTCTCAAAGTTTGATGAGGGATAGGGGGCCAATATAAGGGCCAAGAACCAGTACCCATCACACATCATGTGCACACACTCCCCGTGGCCGCCCCAATCGTCGGAACCCCAAATTCGTCGGTTAGGCTCTCTGACGATGCTCCGATGATGCTCCGGTGATGGTACCCTGGGAGAAAAAAATGTGGCACCAGCACATGCCCGAGCCCAGCATGTGCACCTGGCTCAAAATCTTAAACTGGGAATGAACTCCGTATGCCTAAGCCAACCCACGGAATGAGCGTACGGGCGCTCAACCGACCGGAGAGGCAGAATACGCAAGCCGGGGATCGGCGTATTCCCCCCTGCGTGCTATTGATCCTGCTGTCGCAACCCTCAGTCCGATCTGATCTTTGACTGGGAATGAACTCTGTATGCATAAGTCAACCCACAAAACGAGTGTGCGGGCACTGAGCCTACCGAAAAGGCATAATGCACAAGCCAGGGATCAGCTCGGTCCCCCTCTACGTGCTATCGGTCCCACTACCACAACCCTCGGTCTGGCTAGGGCTTAGACATGGAATGAACTCCCTATGCCTAAGCCAACCCACGAAACAGGCGTGCGGGTGCTTAGCCGGCCAGAGAGGCAGAATGCGCAAGCCGGGGATCGGCCCGGTCCCCCCTGCGTGCTGCCTATCTTGCTGTAGCAACCCTTGGCCGGTCCGATCTTAGACTTGGAATGAACTTCGTATGCTTAGACTGGGGATGAACTCCGTCTGCCTAAGTCAACCCACAAAATGAGCGTGCAGGTGCTTAGCCGGCTAGAGAGGCATAATACGCAAGTCGAGGATTAGCCTGATCCCCCTCTGCATGCTGTCGATCCCGCTGCCGGTCCTGCTACCACAACCCTCGGTCCAGCTGGGGCTTAGACATGGAATGAACTCCGTATGCCGAAGCCTACCCATGAAACGAGCGTGCGGACGCTCAGCCGGTCGGAGATGTAGAATGCACAAGCCGGGGATCGGCTCGGTCCCCCCTGCGTGCTGTCGATCCTGTTGTTGGTCCTGCTGCCGCAACCCTCAGTCCATTCTGATCTTAGACTGGGAATGAACTCCGTATGCTTAGACATGGAATGAACTCCGTATTTCTAAGCCAACCCACGAAACGAGCGTATGGGTGCTTAGTAGGCCGGAGAGGCAAAATGCACAAGCTAGAGATCGGCCCGGTCCCCCTTACGTGCTGTCACATCTTCATACTTTTGCCATGCCAATGCCATTTTTATGGTGTGCAAATTCAAACAATAGTCCCCGAAGCCTTCATGTGAAGTTTCGTGGCAAGACGACCCGTTTTCTATTTTTCACAATTTTTGAAACTTTTTACGGTTTGGGATTTTTTAAAATTTATTTAGAAAGAGTTTTGTCCCCAAATTTTGTAGAGGTGATCCTTGTATTTTTGTTGGCATGCACAAAACAATTCAGCTTAAAACTCGAAGTGGAGAAGATTTTGTGACCATTTGAAAAAAGTGTCCCCATTTCAGACACTTTAATGGCTACTGACAGCAAACCTATAAAATCTCAAATGCTCTTTAAGGGGTGTGAGTTCTTGAGATTTGATGAGGAATAGGGGTCCAATATAAGGTCCAAGTACTAGCACCCATGTGAGCACACCTCCCAACCCCCCCAATCGTCGGAACCCCCAATGCCACCGGTTAGGCTCTCCGACGATGCTCCAGCGATGGTGCCCCGGGCGAAAAAAATGCTGCACCAGCACATGCCCGAGTGCAGCATGTGCACCGTGGATCAAAATCTTAGACTGAGAATGAACTCCGTATGCTTAGACATGGAATCAACTCCGTATGCCTAAGCCAACCAATGGAACGAGCATGTGGGCGCTCAACTGACCGGAGAGGCAGAATGCGCAAGCCGAGGATCGGCCCGGTCCCCCCTACGTGTTGTCGATCTTGCTGTCTTAACCCTTAGTCTGATCTGATCTTAGATAGGGAATGAACTCCGTATGCCTAAGTTAACCCATGAAACGAGCGTGCAAGCGTTGAGCCGGGCGGAGAGGCATAATGCGCAAGCCGGGGATCAGCCCGGTCCCCCTCTTCATGCTACCGATCCCACTACCACAACCCTCAATCCGGCTAGGGCTTAGACATGGAATGAACTCCCTATGCCTAAGCCAACCCATGAAACGAGCGTGCGGGCGCTCAACCGACCGAAAAGGTAGAATGCGAAAGTTGGGGATCGGCCCGATCCCCCCTGCGTGCTGTCGATCCTGTTGTCGTAACCCTCAGTCTAGTCTGATCTTAGACTGGTAATGAACTCTGTATGCTTAGACTGGGGATGAACTCCGTTTGCCTAAGTCAACCCACGAAACGAGCATGTGGGCACTCAATTGACCAGAGAGGCAGGATGCGCAAGCCGGGGATCGAACGGGTGATAGGCGGGTTCAAGCACAACTTCATATTTCTGCCATGCCAATGCCATTTTTATGGCGTGCAAATTCATACAATGGTCCCCTAAGCCTTCATGTGAAGTTTCGTGGCAAGACGACCCGTTTTCTATTTTTTATGATTTTCAAAAATTTTTACTATTTAGGATTTTTTAAAATTTTTTTAGAAAGAGTTTTGTCCCAAAATTTCATAGAGGTGATCCTTGTAATTTTGTTGGCATGCATAAAAACATTCAGCTAAAAACTCAAAGTGGAGAAGATTTTGTGACCATTTGAAAAAAGTGTCCCCATTTCAGACACTTTAATGGCTACTGGCAGCAAACCTATAATATCTCAAAGGCTCTTTAAGGGGGTGTGAGTTTTCAAGGTTTGATGAGGGATAGGGGGCCAATATAAGGGCCAAGCACCAGTAACCATCAAACATCATGTGTGCACACCCCCTCGGCCCCTCCAATCGTCGGAACCCCCAATGCTGTCGATTAGGCTCTCCGACGATGCTCCGACGATTGTGCCCCGGGTGAAAAAAATGCAGCACCAGCACATGCCCGATCCCAGCATGTGCACCGTGGCTCAAAATCATAGACTGGGAATGAACTTTGTATGCTTAGACATGGAATGAACTCCGTATGCCTAAGCCAACCCACGAAACGAGCGTACGGGTGCTCAGCTAGCCGGAAAGGCAGAATGCGCAAGTCGGAGATCGGCCCGGTCCCCCCTGCGTGCTATCAATCCAGATGCAGCAACCCTCGGTCCACTATAATCTTACACTAGGAATAAACTTTGTATGTATAAGTCAACCCATGAAACGAGTGTGTGGGCGCTGAGCCAACTGAAGAGGCATAATGCGCAAGGTGGGGATCGACCCGGTCCCCCTCTGTGTGCTGTCGGTCTTGCTGCCACAACCCTCAGTTTGGTTGGGGCTTAGACATGGACTGAACTCGCTATGCCTAAGCCAACCCACGAAACGGGCGTGTGGGCGCTCAGTCGACCGGAGCGGCAGAATGTGCAAGCCAGGGATCGGCTCGGTGCCCCTGCGTGCTGTCGATCCTGCTGTCGCAACCCTTGGTTCGATCTGATCTTAGACTGGGAATGAACTTCGTTTGCTTAGACTGGGGATGAAATTCGTATGCCTAAGTTAACCCATGAAAGGAGCGTGCAGGCGTTCAGCCGATCGAAGAGGCCAAACGGAGAGGCATAATGCGCAAGTCGAGGATCAGCCAGGTCCCCCTCTACGTGCTATCGATCTCGTTACAGGTCCTGCTGTCGCAACCCTCGGTCTGGTCCGATCTTAGATTGGGAATGAACTCTGTATGCTTAGACATGGAATGAACACTGTATGCCTAAGCTAACCCACGAAATGAGCATACGGGCGCTCAGTCGATCGGAGAGGCAGAATGTGCAAACTGAGGATCGGCCTGATCCCCCCTGCGTGCTGTTGATCCTGCTACCACAACCCTCAGTTCGATCTGATCTTAGACTGGGAATGAACTCCGTATGCCTAAGTCAACCCATGAAACGAGTGTGCGGGCTCTGAGCCGGCCGAAGAGGCATAATGCGCAAGCCGGGGATCATCCCGATCCCCTTCTACGTGCTGTCAGTCCCACTGCCACAACCCTCAGTCCGGCTGTGGCTGAGACATGGAATGAACTCCCTATGCCTAAGCCAACCCATGAAACGAGCGTGCGGGTTCTCAGACGGCCAGAAAGGCAGAATGCACAAGCCGGGGATCGACCCTATCCCTCTTGCGTGCACCGATCCTGCTATCGCAACCCTCGATCCGGTCCAATCTTAGACTGGGAATGAACTCCGCATGCTTAGACTAGGGATGAACTCTGTATGCCTAAGTCAACCCACAAAATGAGCGTATGGACGCTCAGTCGACCAGAGAGGTAGGATGCGCAGGTCGGGGATCGAACGACTGGTAGGTGGGCTCAAGTACATCTTTATATTTTTCCCATGTCAATGCCATTTTTATGGCTTGTAAATTCATAAAATGGTCCCCTACACCTTCATGTGAAGTTTCGTGGCAAGACGACCCGTTTTTCATTTTTCATGATTTTTGAAACTTTTTGCGGTTTGGGATTTTTTTTAATTTTTTTTGAAAGAGTTTTGTCCCCAAATTTATTAGAGGTGATCCTTGTACTTTTGGCATGCACAAAAAAATTCAGCCAAAAACTCAGAGTGGAGAAGATTTTGTGACCGTTTGAAAAAAGTGTCCCCATTTTAGACACTTTAATGGCTACCGGCAGCAAACGTATAAAATCTCAAATGCTCTTTAAGGGGGTGTGAGTTCTTGAGGTTTGATGAGGGATAGGGGGCTAATATAAGGGCCAAGTACCAGCACCCATCGCACATCATGTGCGCACACCCCCCGACACCCCCAATCACCGGAACCCCCAATGCCGCCGGTTAGCCTCTCCGACGATGCTCCAATGATGGTTCGACGATGGTGCCCTAGGCAAAAAAAATGCAGCACCAGCACATGCCCGAGCCCAGTATGTGCACCACGGCTCAAACTCTTAGACTGGGAATGAACTCCGTATGCTTAGACACAGAATGAAATCCGTATGCCAAAGCCAACCCATGTAACGAGCGTGCGGGCGGTCAGCCGGCCAGAGAGGCAGAATGCACAAGCCGGGGATCGGCCCAGTCCCCCTCTACCTGCTGCCAATCTCGCTACCACAACCCTCAGTTTGGCTGGAGCTTAGACATGGAATGAACTCTCTATGCCTAAGCCAACCCACGAAATGGGCATGCGGGCGCTCAGCAGGCTAGAGAGGCAGAATGTGCAAGTCGGCGATCGGCCTGGTCCCCCCTATGTGCTGTCGATCCTACTACCGCAACGCTTGGTCTGGTTCGAACCCCCCTGTGTTCTGTCGATCCTGTTGCTGGTCTTGCTATCGTAACCCTCGATCCGGTCTGATCTTAGACTGGGAATGAACTCCGTATGCTTAGACATGGAATAAACTCCGTATGCCTAGGCCAACCCAGAAAATGAGCGTGTGGGTCCTCAGTCGGTCAGAGAGGTAGAATGCGTAAGCTAGGGTTGGCCTGATCCCTCTTGTGTACTATCGATCCTGCTACCGTAACCCTCAGTCTGGTCTGATCTTAGACTAGGAATGAACTCCGTATGCCTAAGTCAACCCACGAAACAAGCGTTCAGGCGCTAAGTCGGTCGGAGAGGCATAATGCGCAAGCTTGGGATCGACTTGGTCCTCCTCTGCGTGCTATCGGTTCCGCTACTACAACCCTCGATCTGACTTGGGCTTAGACATGGAATGAACTCCCTATGCCTAAGCCAACCCACGAAATGGGCATGCAGGTGATCAACCGGCCGGAGAGGCAGAATGTGCAAGCCGAGAATCGACCCAGTCCCCCCTGCGTGCTGCCGATCCTGCTACCGCAACCCTCGGTTTGGTCTGATCTTAGACTGGGAATGAACTCCATATACTTAGACTGGGAATGAACTCCGTATGCCTAAGCCAACCCACGAAACGGGCGTGCGGGCCCTCAGTCGGCCGGAGAGGTAGAATGCGTAAGCTGGGGATCAGCCCGATCCCCCTTGCATACTACCGATCCTGCTACCACAACCCTTGGTCTGGTTCAATCTTAGACTAGGAATGCACTCCGTATGCTTAGACTGGGGATAAACTCCGTATGCCTAAGTCAACCCACAAAACAAGCGTGCGGGCACTCAACCGACCGAAGAGGCTGAATGCGCAAGCCAGGGATTGGCCCGATCCCCCTCTGCTACTGTCGATCCTGCTACTGGTCCTACTGTCGCAACCCTCGGTCGAGTCTGATCTTAGACTGGGAATGAACTTCGTATGCTTAAACATGGAATGTACTCTGTATGCCTAAGCCAACCCATGAAACGAGCGTACGGACGCTCAGTCGGCCAAAGAGGTAGAATGTGCAAGTCAGGGATCGACCCGATCCCCCCCTTCGTGCTGTCGATCCTGCTGTCGTAACCCTCAATCCGGTCTGATCTTAGACTGGGAATGAACTTTGTATGCCTAAGTCAACCCACGGAATGGGCGTTCGGGCACTGAGCCAGTCGGAGAGGCATAATATGCAAGTCGAGAATCGGCCCGGTCCCCCTCTGCGTGCTACCGGTCCCGCTGCCACAACCCTCGGTCCGGTTGGGGCTTAGACATGGAATGAACTCCATATCCCTAAGCCAACCCATGAAACGGGCGTGCGGGCGCTCAGCCGACCGGATAGGCAGAATGCACAAGTCGGGGATCGATCCGGTCCCCCCTTGCATGCTGCCGATCCTACTACCACAACACTCGATCCGGTCTGATCTTAGACTGGGAATGAACTCCATATGCTTAGATTGGGGATGAACTCCGTATGCCTAAGTCAACCCATGAAACAAGCATGCAGGCGCTTAGCCGACCGGAAGGCCGGCTGGAGAGGCATAATGCGAAAGTTGGTGATCAGCTCGGTCCCCCTTTACGTGTTGCCGATCCCGCTGCCGATCCTGCTGCCACAACCCTCGGTCCGATTGGGGCATAGACATGGAATGAACACCATATGCCTAAGCAAACCCATGAAACGAGCGTGCGGGCGCTCAGCCGGTCGGAGAGGCAGAATGTGCAAGTCAGGGATCGACCTGATCTACCCCTGTATGCTGTCGATCGTGCTGTCGTAACCCTCGAACTGGCCCGATCTTAGACTGGGAATGACCTCCGTATGCTTAGACATGCAATGAACTCCGTATGCCTAAGCCAACCCATGAAATGCGGGCGCTCAGCTGGTCGCAGAGGCAGAATGCGCAAGCCAAGGATCAGCCCGGTCCCCCCTACGTGCTATCGATCCTGCTACCATAACCCTCAGTCTGACCCGATCCCCCCATTGTAAAACATGTGCGCACACCCCCCCGACCCCCCCAATCGTCGGAACCCCCAATGCCGTCGGTTAGGCTCTCCATCCTGCTACCGCAACCCTCGGTCCGGTCCGATCTTAGACTGGGAATGAACTCTATATGCCTAAGTCAACCCACAAAACGAGAGTGCGGGCGCTGAGCCGATCGGAGAGGCATAATGCATAAGTTGAGGAGTAGCCCAGTCCCCCTCTGTGTGCTACCGATCTCGCTACCACAACCCTCGATCCGGCTAGGGCTTAGACATAGAATGAACTCCCTATGCCTAAGCCAACCCATGAAACGGGCTTACGGGTGCTCAGCCGACCGGAGAGACCGAATGTGCAAGCCAGGGATCGCTCTGATACCCCCTGCGTGCTACAGATCCTGCTACCGCAACCCACGAAACGAGCGTACGAGTGCTTAGCCGACCAAGGAGGTAGGATGCGCAAGCCGGGGATCGAATGGGTGGTAGGTGGGTTCAAGCACATCTTCATATTTCTGTCGTGCCAATGCCATTTTCATGGCTTGTAAATTCATACAATGGTCCCCTAAGCCTTCATGTGAAGTTTCGTGGCAAGATGACCCATTTTCTATTTTTCACGATTTTGAAACTTCTTACGGTTCGTGATTTTTTAAAATTATTTTAGAAATAGTTTTGCCCCCAAATTTAGTAGAGGTGATCCTTGTATATTTTTTTGGCATGCACAAAAAAAAAACAGCTAAAAACTCGAAGTGGAGAAGATTTTGTGACCATTTGAAAAAAGTGTCCCCATTTTAGACACTTTAATGGCTACTGGCAGCAAACCTATAAAATCTCAAATGCTCTTTAAGGGGGTGTGAGTTCTCGAGGTTTGATGAGGGCTAGGGGGCCAATATAAGGGCCAAGTACCAGCACCCATGGCACATCATGTGCGCACACCCCCCGGCCGCCCCAATCGCCGGAACCCTCAATGCCGCCGGTTAGGCTCTCCGGTGATGCTTCGTGATGCTGCCCCAGGTGAAAAAAATGCGGCACCTGCACTTGCCCGAGCCCAGCATGTGGACCATGGCTCAAAATCTTAGACTAGAATGAACTCTATATGCTTAGACATGGAATGAGCTTCGTATGCCTAAGCCAACCAACGGAATGAGCGTGCGGGCGCTCAGTCGGTCGGAGTGGCAAAATGCGCAAGCCGTGGATCGACCAGATCCCCTTCTGTGTGCTATCGATCCCATTGCCACAACCTCGGTCCGGCTAGGGCTTAGACATGGAGTGAACTCCCTATGCCCAAGCCAACCCATGAAATAGGCGTGTGGGAGCTCAACCGACCGGAGAGGCAGAATGCGCAAGCCAGGGATTGGCCCGGTCCCCCCTGTGTGCTGTCGATCCTACTGCGGCATCCCTCAGTCCAATCTGATCTTAGACTGGGGATGAACTCCGTACGTCTAAGTTAACCCTCGAAACGAGCGTGCGTGCGTTCAGCCGACCGGAGAGGCCAGTCGGAGAGGCATAATGCATAAGTCGAGGATCAGCCCGGTCTCCCTCTGCGTGCTATCAATCCCGCTACCGGCCCTGCTGCCACAACCCTCGGTCCGGCTGGGGCTTAGACATGGAATGAACTCCGTATGACTAAGCCAACCCATGAAACGAGCGTACGGGCGCTTAGCCGACCGGAGAGGTAGAATGCGCAAGCTGGGGACCGACCCGATCCCCCCTGCGTGCTGTCGATCTTGTTGCCGTAACCCTCGGTCCGATCTGATCTTAGACTGGAAATGAACTTCGTATGCCTAAGTCAACCCATGAAACGAGCGTACGGGCGCTAAGCCGGTCGGAGAGGCATAATGCGCAAGTCGAGGATCGGCTCAATCCCCCTCTATGTGCTGTCGGTCTCGCTGCCACAACCCTCGATCCGACTAGGGCTTAGACATGGAATGAACTTTAGACATGCAATGAACTCCGTATACCTAAGCCAACCCACGAAACAAGCATGTGGGCGCTCAGCCGACTGAGAAGCAGAATGCGCAAGCTGGGGATCGAACGGGTGGTAGGTGGGTTCAAGCACATCTTCATATTTCTACCCCTCCAATGCCAGTTTTATGGCTTGTAAATTCATACAATGGTCCCCTAAGCCTTCATGTGAAGTTTCATGGTAAGACCACCCGTTTTCTATTTTTCATGATTTTTGAAACTTGTTGCCGTTTGGGATTTTTTAAAATTTTTTTAGAAAGAGTTTAGTCCCCAAATTTGGTAGAACTGATCCTTGTATTTTTGTTGGCATGCACAAAAAAATTCAGCTAAAAAATCAAAGTGGAGAAGATTTTGTGACCGTTTGAAAAAAGTATCCCCATTTCAGACACTTTAATGGCTACTGGCAGCAAACCTATAAAATCTCAAAAGCTCTTTAAGGGGGTGTGAGTTCTCGAGGTTTGATGAGGGACAGGGGGCCAATATAAGGGCCAAGCACCAGCACCCATCACACATCATGTGCGCACACCCCCCATCCCCCCCAATCGTCGGAACCCCCAATGCCGTCGGTTTAGCTCTTCGGTGATGCTCCGACGATGGTGCCCTGGGCGAAAAAAATGTGGCACCAGCACATGCTCAAGCCCAGCATGTGCATCGTGGCTCAAAATCTTAGACTGGGAATGAACTTTGTATGCTTAGACATGGAATGAACCCGTATGCCTAAGCCAACCCACGAAAAGAGCGTACGGGTGCTCAACCGGTCGGAGAGGCAGAATGCGCAAGCCGGGGATGGGCTCGGACCCCCCTGCATGCTGTCAATCCTGCTACTGCAACCCTTAGTCTGGTCCAATCTTAGACTGGGAATGAACTCTGTATGCGTAAGTCAACCCATGAAACGAGTGTGCGGGTGTTGAGCCGACTGAAGAGGCATAATGCGCAAGCCAGGGATCGGCCCGGTCCCCCTCTGTGTGCTGCCGGTCCCACTACCACAACCCTCGGTCCAGCTGTGGCTTAGACATGGAATGAACTCCCTATGCCTAAGTCGACCCAAGAACAGGCGTGCGGGCGCTCAATCGGCCGGAGAGGTAGAATGCGCAAGTCGAGGATCGACTCGGTCCCCCTTACGTTTTGCCGATCCTACTACCGCAACCCTCGGTCTGGTCTGATCTTAGACTGGGAATGAACTCTGTATGCTTAGACTGGGGATGAACTTCGTATCCCTAAGTCAACCCACGAAACGAGCGTGCATGCGCTCAGCCGAGTAGAGAGGCAGAATGCGCAAGCCAAGGATTGGCTTGGTCCCCCCTGTGTGCTGTCGATCCTACTGGTGCATCCCTTAGTCTGATCTGATCTTAGACTAGGGATGAACTCCGTATGCCTAAGTTAACCCTTGAAACGAGCGTGCGGGCACTCAGCCGATCGGAGATGCTGGCCGAAGAGGCATAATGCATAAGCTGAAGATTAGCCCGATCCCCCTCTGCATGCTGGTGATCCCGCTACCGGTCCTGCTGCCACAACCCTCTGTCCAGCTGGGGCTTAGGCATGGAATGAACTTAGTGTGCCTAAGCCAACCCATGAAACGAGCATGCGGGTGCTCAACCAATCGGAGAGGCAGAATGCGTAAGCCGAGGATCGACCCGGTCCCCCCTGTGTGCCGCTGATCCTATTGCTGGTGTTGCTGTCACAACCCTCAGTCCGATCTGATCTTAGACTGGGAATGAACTCTGTATGGTTAGACGTGGAATGAACTTGGTATGCCTAAGCCAACCCACGAAATGAGCGTGTGGGCGCTCATCAGGCCGGAGAGGCAGATGCGCAAGCCGGGGATCTTTTCGGTCCCCCCCTGCGTGCTATCGATCCTTCTGCCGCAACCCTCGATCTGGTCCAATCTTAGATTGGGAATGAACTCTATATGCCTAAGTCAACCCATGAAATGAGCGTACGGGCGTTAAGCCGATCGGAGAGGCATAATGCGCAAGCCAGGGATTGGTCCGATCCCCCTTTGCGTGCTACCGGTCCCGCTGCACAACCCTCTGTTCGGTTGGGGCTTAGACATGGAATGAACTCCCTATGCCTAAGCCAACCCACGAAATGGGCATGCGGGTGCTCAGTCGGCCGGAGAGGCAGAATGCGCAAGCTGGGGATCGACCTGGTACCCCCTACGTGCTGCCGATCCTATTGTTGTAACCCTTGATCCGGTCTGATCTTAGACTGGGAATGAACTCTGTATGCTTAGACTGGAGACGAACTCCGTACGCCTAAGTCAACCCATGAAACGAGCGTGCGGACGCTCAACCGACCAGAGAGGCAGGATGCGCAAGCCGGGGATTGAACGGGTGGTAGGTGGGTTCAAGCACATCTTCATATTTCTACTGTGCCAATGCCATTTTTATGGCTTGTAAATTCATAAAATGGTCCCCTAAGCCTTCATGTCAAGTTTCATGGCAAGACGACCCATTTTCTATTTTTCACGATTTTCAAAACTTTTTACGGATCGAGATTTGTTAAAATTTTTCTAGAAAGAGTTTTGTCCCCAAATTTGGTAGAGGTGATCCTGGTATTTTTCTTGGAAGGCACAAAAAAAGTCAGCTAAAAACTCAAAGTGAAAAAGATTTTGTGATCGTTTGAAAAAAGTGTCCCTATTTTAGATACTTTAATGGCTACTAGCAGCAAACCTATAAAATCTCAAATGCTCTTTAAATGGGTGTGAGTTCTCGAGGTTTGATGAGGGATAGGGGGCCAATATAAGGGCCAAGTACTAGCACCCATCGCACATCATGTGCGCATACCCGACCCCCCAATCGTCAAACCCTCAATGCCGCCGGTTAGGCTCTCTAGCGATGCTCCGACGATGGTGCTCCGAGCGAAAAAAATGCGGCACCAGCACATGCTTGAGCCCATCATCTGCACTGTGGCTCAAAATCTTAGATTGGGATTGAAGTCTGTATGCTTAGTCATGGAATGAACTCCGTATGCCTAAGCCAACCCACGAAACGAGTGTGCGAGCGCTCAGCAGGCCAGAGAGGCAAAATACGCAAGCCAGGGATCGACCCAGTCTGCCCCTGTGTGCTGTCAATCCTACGGTAGCAACCCTCGATCTGGTCCGATCTTAGACTGGGAATGAACTTTGTATGCATAAGTTAACCCACAAAATGAGCGTGCGTGCGCTGCACTGGTCGAAGAGGCATAATGCGCAAGCCGAGGATCGGTCCGGTCCCCCTTTGTGTGCTGTCGATCCCGCTACCACAACCCTCGGTCTGGCTGGGGCTTAGACATGGAATGAACTACCTATACCTAAGCCAACCCACGAAACGGGCATACGGGCGCTCAGCCGACCGGAGAGGTAGAATGCGCAAGCTTGGGATCGGTCCGGTCCCTCCTGCGTGCTATCAATCCTGTTGCCACAACCCTTGGTCCAGTCCAATCTTAGACTGGGAATGAACTCCGTATGCTTAGACTGGGGATGAACTCCATGTGCCTAAGTCTACCCACGAAATGAGCGTGCGGGCGCTCAGTCGGTCGGAGAGGCCGGTCGGAGAGGCATAATACACAAGCTGGGGATCAGCCCGATCCTCTTCTGCGTGCTGTCAATCCACTGTCGATCCTGGTGCCACAACCCTGGGTCTGGCTGGGGCTTAGACATGGAATGAACTCCGTATGCCGAAGCCAACCCAAGAAATGAGAGTACGGGCGCTCAGTCGATCGGAGAGGTAGAATGCACAAGCCGAGGATCAGCTCGATCCTCGCCTGCGAGCTACCGATCCTGCTGCTGGTCCTGCTGCCGCAACCCTCGGTCCTATCTGATCTTAGACTGTGAATGAAGTCCGTATGCTTAGACATGAAATGAACTCCGTATGCCTAAGCCAACCGATGAAACAAGCGTACGGGTGCTCAACCGATAGGAGAGGCAGAATGTGTAAGCCGAGGATCGACCTGATCCCACCCTATGTTCTATCGATCTTGCTACCGTAACTCTCGATCCAGTCCTATCTTAGACTGGGAATGAACTCCGTATCGTTAAGTCAACCCACGAAACGAGCGTGCGGGCCCTGAGCCGGCGGGAGAGCCATAATACGCAAGCCGGGGATCAGCTCGGTCCCCTTCTGCATGTTGCCAGTCCCGCTGCATGCCACAACCCTCAGTCCGACTGGGGCATAGACATGGAATGAACTCTGTATCCCTAAGCCAACCCACAAAACGGGCGTGCGTGCGGGCGTTCAGCTGGTCGAAAAGGCAGAATGCGCAACCAAGGGATAGGCCTGGTCCCCCCTGCGTGCTGTCGATCCTGCTACCGTAACCCTCGGTCTGGTCCGATCTTAGATTGGGAATGAACTCCATATGTCTAGACTACGGATGAACTCCAGATCCCTAAGTCAACCCATGAAATGAGTGTGTGGGTGCTCAGTCGGCTGGAGAGGCTGGCCAGAGATGTGTAATGTGCAAGCCGGGGATCGACCCGGTCCCCCTCTGCATGCTACCAATGTCGATGGCAGTCCTGCTACCACAACCCTCGGTTCGGCTGGGGCTTAGACATGGAATGAACTTCGTATGCCTAAGCCAACCCATGAATCGAGCGTGCGGACGCTCAGCCAGCCGGAGAGGTAGAATGTGTAAGTCAGGGATCGGCCCAGTCCCCCTCTGTGTGCTATCGATCCTGCTGCTGGTCCTACTGCCGCAACCCTATATTCAATTTGATCTTAGATTGGGAATGAACTCCGTATGCTTAGACATGGAATGAACTCCGTATGCCTAAGCCAACCCATGAAACGAGCGTGCAGGAGCTCAACCAGCCGGAGAGGCAGAATGCACAAGTCGGGGATCGACCCGATCCCTCCCTACGTGCTGTCAATCCTGCTGCCGCAACCCTCGATCTGGTCCGATCTTAGACTGGGAATGAACTCCATATGCCTAAGTCAACCCACAAAATGAGCGTACGGGCACTGAGCCGACCGGAGAGACATAATGCGCAAGCCGGGGATCGACTCGGTCCCCCTCTGTGTGCTGCCGGTCCCGCCGCCACAACCCTCGGTCTGGCTGGGGCTTAGACATGGAATGAGCTCCCCATGCCTAAGCCAACCCACGAAACAGGTGTGCGGGTGCTCAGCCGGTCGAAGAGGCAGAATGCGCAAGCTGGGGATCGGCCTTTGAAGATCTTGTGACCGTTTGAAAAAAGTGTCCCCATTTTAGACACTTTAATGGCTACTGGCAACAAACCTATAAAATCTCAAATGCTCTTTAAGGGGGTGTGAGTTCTCTAGGTTTGATGAGGGATAGGGGGCCAATATAAGGGCCAAGTACCAGCACCCTTCGCACATCATGTGCACACACCCCCCGGCCCCCCTAATCGTCGAAACCCCCAACGCCGCCGGTTAGGCTCTCCAACGATGCTCCGACGATGGCGCCCCGGGTGAAAAAAATATGCCACCAGCACATGCCCGAGCCCAGCATGTCCACCGTGGCTCAAAATCTTAGACGGGGAATGAACTCCGTATGCTTAGACATGGATTGAACTCCGTATGCCTAAGCTAACCTACGAAAAGAACGTACGGGCGCTCAGCCGGCCGGAGAGGTAGATGCGAAAGCAGGGGATCAGTTCGGTCCCCCCTACCTACTATCGATCCTGCTGCTGCAACCTTCGGTCCGGTCCGATCTTAGACTGGGAATGAACTCCGTATGCATAAGTCAACCCATGAAATGAGTGTGCGGGCGCTGAGCCAGCGGAAGAGGCATAATGCCCAAGCCGGGGATCCGCCCGATCCCCATCTGCGTGCTGCCGGTCCCACTACCACAACCTCGATTCGACTGGGGCTTAGACATGGAATGAACTCCCTATGCCTAAGCCAACCCATGAAACGGGCGTACGGGTGCTCAGCCGATCGGAGAGGCAGAATGCGCAAGCCGGGGATCAGCCCGATCCTACCTACGTCCTGTCGATCCTACTGTCGTAACCCTCGGTCCGATCCGATCTTAGACTGGGAATGCACTCCGTATGCTTAGACTGGGGATGAACTTCGTATGCCTAAGTCAAACCACGAAACGAGCGTGCGGGCGCTCAGCCGATCGGAGAGGCAGAATGCGTAAGTTGGGGATCGACCCGATCCCCCTGTGTGCTGCCATCCTGCTGCTAGTCCTGCTACTGCAACCCTCAGTCCGGTCTGATCTTAGACTGGGAATGAACTTCATATGCTTAGACATGGAATGAACTTCATATGGATAAGCCAACCCACGAAACGAGCGTGCGAGCGCTCAGTCGATCGAAAAGGCAGAATGTGCAAGTCGGGGATTAACCTGGTCGCCCTCTGCGTGCTGCCGATCCTGCTACCGTAAACCTCAGTCCGGTCTGATCTTAGACTGGGAATGAACTCTGTATGCCTAACTCAACCCATGAAATGAGCATGCGGGCGTTGAGCCAGCCGGAGAGGCATAATGCGTAACTCGGGGATCGGCTTGGTCCCCCTCTATGTGCTATCAGTCCCGCTGCCACAACCCTCAGTCCAGCTAGGGCTTAGACATGGAATGAACTCTGTATGCCTAAGCCAACCCACGAAACGAGCGCACGGGCGCCCAACTGATCGGAGAGGTAGAATGCGTAAGTCAGGGATCAGCCCGGTCCCCTCCTGCGTGCTACCGATCCTATTGCTGGTCCTGCTACCGCAACCCTCGGTTCGGTCTGATCTTAGACTGGGAATGAACTCCGTATGCCTAAGCCAACCCACGAAATGAGCGTGCGGGCGTTCAGCCAGTCGAAGAGGCAGAATGCGCAAGCTGGGGACCGGCCCGGTCCCCCCTTGCGTCCTGTCGATCCTGCTACCGTAACCCTCGTTCCGGTCTGATCTTAGACTGTGAATGAACTTCGTATCCTAAGTCAACCCATGAACGAGCATACAGGCATTGAGCCGGCTGGAGAGGAAGAATGCGCAAGCCAGGGATCAGCTCGGTCCCCCTCTGTGTGCTGCCGGTCCCGCTGCCATAACCCTCGGTCCAGCTGGGCCTTAGACATGGAATGAGCTCCCTATGCCTAAGCCAAACCATGAAACGGGCGTGCGGGCACTCAGTCGATCAGAGAGGTAGAATGTGCAAGCCGGGGATCGGCCGATCTTAGACTGGGAATGAACTTCGTATGGCTTAGCCAACCCATGAAATGAGCGTGCGGGCGCTCGGTCGGCCGGAGAGGTAGAATGTGCAAGCTGGGGATCGGCCCGATCCCCCCTGCGTGCTGCCGATCCTACTGCTAGTCTTGCTACTGCAACCCTCGATCCAGTCTGATCTTAGACTGGGAATGAACTCTGTATGCTTAGACATGGAATGAACTTCGTATGGCTAAGCCAACCCATGAAATGAGCGTGGGGGCGTTCAGCCGGCCGGAGAGGCAGAATGCGTAAGCCGGGGATCGACCTGGTCCCTCCCTACATACTGTCAATCCTGCTGCCGTAACCCTCGATCCGATCCAATCTTAACTGGGAATGAACTTCGTATGCCTAAGTCAACCCACGAAAGGAACATGCGGGCGCTGAGCCAACCGAAAAGGCATAATGCGCAAGTCGGGGATCAACCCGATCCTCCTCTGTGTGCTGTCGATCCCGCTGCCACAACCCTCGGTCTGGCTAGGGCTTAGACATGGAATGAACTCGCTATGCCTAAGCCAACCCACGAAATTGGCGTGCGGGTGCTCAGTCGGCCAGAGAGGTAGAATGCGCAAGCCGAGGATTGGCGTAGTCCCCCCTGTGTGCTACCGATCCTGCTGCCGTAACCTTCGGTCCAGTCCGATCTTAGACTGGGAATGAACTTCGTATACTTAGACTGGGGATGAACTCCGTATGCCTAAGTCAACCCACAAAACGAGCGTGCGAGCGTTCAGCCCACTAGAGAGGCAGGATGCGTAAGCCGGGGATCGAATGGGTGGTAGGTGGGTTCAAGCACATCTTCATATTTCTGCCATGCCAATACCTTTTTTATGGCTTGTAAATTCATACAATGGTCCCCTAAGCCTTCATGTGAAGTTTCGTGGCAAGATGACCCGTTTTCTATTTTTCATGATTTTCAAAACTTTTTGCAGTTCGGGATTTTTTAAAATTTTTTTAGAAAGAGTTTTGTCCCCAAATTTGGTTGTGATCCTTGTATTTTTGTTGGCTTGCGCAAAAATATTCAGCTAAAAACTCGAAGTGGAGAAGATATTGTGACTGTTTGAAAAAAGTGTCCCCATTTCAAACACTTTAATCGCTACTGACAGCAAACCTATAAAATCTCAAATGCTCTTTAAGGGGGTCTGAGTTCTTGAGGTTTGATAGGGGATAGGGGGCCAATATAAGGGCCAAGTGTCACACCCTGGGTGGGCGTGCTAGGCACATCAGGCGCACCAACAGGCGAGCCAGAGGTTGAGGCCCGCAGACCAGGTGTGCTGGCGGGTATCTACACGCAAAGCCTAGCAAACGAGTTCAGAACGTCCGCCCAACTTGCAGGCCAGCCCATGAGACCAAGGCCTGGCAAACAAGCTGCCCACACCACAACTAGAAGGGCCCAAGGTGCTGGACACATAAGGGAAGCTTATGGAAGCAGGCAGGATCAGCAGCAGCATCCTGGCAGATTTGGTTGACCCTGAAAATCAAAAGTTAGCATCCTGATTGATTGTAATCTGTATAATCCCATGATTTTAGCCTTTATTCAAGGGATATTGCCATTAAGTGTAAGCTGGAGCCTTAACTATAAATAGAGGGCTGCTCCTCCCTCATTTGTACACCATCAAACACTTCTGTTTCAGTGAATGCAAGAGCATTTCTAGAATTCTACCTTCTTATCTTGTTTCTCTTTAACTTGCGTAATCAACCCTTCCTGTTGTTCTAGTGCCCGTACGCTTGTGTTTTAGGCTGACTTAGGCTTAAAGGAGGAGATTCCAAGCCTAAGGCCGCATGGTTTCTAAGTCTAAGGTCAGAGCCCGTGACAGTTGGTATCAAAGCAAGTTCGATTCTACGTGTTTGTGTTGTGCAGGTTAGAGGAGATGGCATCCCAAAGTGATGCTGCTAACCAACAACCAGAGGCCCAGGAGCATGGGCGTGGAAGAGGGAGGAAAGCCAGTTCTAGAGATATCTGGTCTACCATGGACAGTAGGCTGGCCAAGGTGGAGGTGACCATGGGCGACATGGGGGAGAAGCTTGAGGGGGTAGAGACTCACATTGCATCGCTAGACTCCATAGGGGAGGAGATCTAAAGTGAGCTGCAAGCTGCTCTCAACAAAGGCTTGGACGTGTTCACCCAAAAGAATCAGACCTTGGAGGCTGAAGTGCTGACCTTGCGCGATGGCATGGAGGCCATGCACCAGTGGATGGAGAAGGTTAGCAGTGAGCTCATTGCTTGCAAGACTGCCATTGGGAATGGCATGTTTGCTGGGGTGTCCAAGTCCAAATTGGATGTCGCTAAGCCTAAGGAGTTCAAGGGAACTAGAGGTGCCAAGGAAGTAGATAACTACCTTTGGGGTACGGAGCAGTACTTTCAGGCCATGGGCATGCAAGACGAGGCGATAAAGGTAAGCACCGCTGCTATGTATCTCACTGATGTAGCCTTATTGTGGTAGAGGCGCAGGTGTGATGATGTCAGGTGTGGGAGCGCCAAGATTGGAACTTGGGCAGAGTTCCAAAAAGAGTTCAGAGAATAATTTTACCTAGAGTATACCGATGATGAGGCACGGGCAAAGTTGCACAGGCTGAGCCAGCAAGGGGACATAAGGGAGTATGTCCAAAAATTCTTTGAACTGATGCTACAGATCTCAGATCTAGGTGAGAAAGACTCCTTATTTGCTTTCATGGATGGGCTGAAGCTGTGTGTGAAGCATGAGGTACAAAAGAGAGGAGTTCATGATTTGGCTAAAGCCATGACTACTGTCGAGGCCTTGATAGAGTTCATGCCTCTGAACAAGTTCGAGTTTACCAAACCCAAGGGTAAGGGCAGGGACGATAGGGATCGGAAGAAGCAGTCTAAGGGAAAGGACCGTGATCGAGAGTCCAAGGATGGAGATCGAGACCGTTCAACCAAGGATGGCGAGAGGAAGCCACTAGCAGGCAAGTGGAAAGCAAAAGGGAACCGAGAGCCACTAGCATGCTACCTATGTGGAGTGAGCCACATAGCACGCAATTACCCACAGAAGGGCAAGCTGGCTGCTGTAGACAAGGAGTCTGACGAGGAACCAGAGTTAGGGGCAGTAAAGCTTGGGTCGTTGGTGCTCAATACTATCCAGAGTAAGGGCAGCCACAAGCCAAAGGGCTTGATGTTTTCGGATCTGATGGTTGCAGGTCAGAAGGTGAGCGTACTGGTGGACATAGGTGCCTCACATTTTTTTATTTCAGGTGATAGAGCCCGAAACTCAGACTAAAGGTGCAGAAAGGGGCTGGTACCATCAAAATAGTGAACTCCAAGGAAGTTCCAGCCATTGGAGTAGCGTGGGGAGTGAAGTTACAGCTTGGAGACTGGAAAGGCAAGGAGACCATTGAGGTAATACCCCTTGACGACTATGAGTTTGTGATTAGGTTGGATTTCCTTGTTCAGATTAATGCCCTCCTTGTGCCTTTTGTCGATTGTGTTTGCATCTTGGATGCATGATACCAATGCCTAGTGCCATTGAAGAGAGGGTCTGGAGTTGGGTCGCGGGTGGTGTCAGCCATCCAATTTGCCAAGGCGGTAAGCAAACAAGAAGACACCTTTTTGGCAGCCTTGAAATATGATGAGCCAAGGGAGAAAGAGATCGAGTCACCCTTGGAGGTGCTAAAGGTGCTGAAGACCTTTAGTGATGTGATGCCCGCAAAGCTACCTAGCAAGCTACCACCTAAAAGGGAGGTGGACCACAAGATCGAGCTGGTGTCCGAGGCCAAGCCACTAGCTAGAGCCCCTTACCAAATATCTCCACTAGAGTTGGAGGAGTTCAGGAAGCAGCTCAAAGAGTTAGTTGATGTTGGCTTCATCAGGCCATCAAAGGCACCCTGTGGTGCACCGGTTCTATTTCAGTGCAAGAATGATGGGTTGTTACGGTTGTGCATAGAATATCGGGCTTTGAACAAGTTGACCATCAAGAAGAAGTACACCATCCCACTCATTGCAGACTTGTTCAATCAACTTGGAAGTGCAAGGTGGTTCACCAAGCTGGATTTGAGGTCAGGCTACTATCAAGTTAGGATCACGGAGGGAGATGAGCCAAAGACAGCATGTGTCACTCGGTATGGTTTGTATGAGTTCTTGGTGATGCCTTTCGGACTCACGAACACCTTAGCAACATTCTGCACCCTTATGAACAAGGTACTTTAGTCATTCCTTGATCGGTTTGTTGTGGTTTATTTGGATGACATTGTGATCTACAGTCAGACTTTGGGAGAGCATGTAGACCACTTGAGACAGGTGTTCGAGGTGTTACGGGTGCACAAGCTATTTGTCAAGAGGGAGAAGTGCTCATTCGCCCAGTAAGAGATCCCGTTCCTTGGCCACATAGTGGGAGGTGGCAAGATACACATGGATGAAGGCAAGATACACGCCAACCTGGAGTGGCAACCACCAGCCAAGGTCACTGAGTTGAGATCGGTCCTTGGGCTGGTCAACTACTACAGGCGCTTCATCAACGTCACTCAGCAATAGCCACGCCATTGACTGACTTGCTCTGATGATGCTCTGGCGATGGTACCCTGGGTGAAAAAAATGTGGCACCAGCACATGCCCGAGCCCAGCATGTGCACCGTGGCTCAAAATCTTAAACTGGGAATGAACTCCGTATGCTTACACATGGAATGAACTCCGTATGCCTAAGCCAACTCACGGAACGAGCGTACGAGCGCTCAGTCGACCGAAGAGGCAGAATGCACAAGCCGGGGATCAGCCCATTCCCCCTTGCCTGCTGTCGATCCTGCTGCCGCAACCCTCGGTCTGGACCGATCTTAGACTGCGAATGAACTCCGTATGCCTAAGTCAACCCACGAAACGACCGTGCGGGCATTCAGCCAGCTGGAGAAGCATAATGCACAAGCCGAGGATCGGCCCGATCCCCCTCTGCATGCTATCGGTCCCGCTGTGACAAGCCGTGGTCCGATTGGGGCTTAGACATGGAATGAACTCCCTATGCCTAAGCCAACCCACGAAATGGGCGTACGGGTGCTCAGCTGGGCGGAGAGACAAAATGCCCAAATCGGGGATCAGCCTGGTCCCCCCTGGGTGTGTCAATCCTGCTGTCACAATCCTCGATCCGGTCTAATCTTAGATAGGGAATGAACTCTGTATGCTTAGCCTGGGGATGAACTCCGTATGCCTAAGTCAACCCATGAAACGAACGTGCAGGCACTCAGCCGACCAGAGAGGCAGGATGCGTAAGCTGGGGATCGAACGAGTGGTAGGTGGGTTCAAGCACATCTTCATATTTCTACCATGCCAATGCCATTTTTATGGCTTGTAAATTCATACAATGGTCCCCTAAGCCTTCATGTGAAGTTTCATGGCAAGATGACCCGTTTTCTATTTTTTAAGATATTCAAAACTTTTTGCGGTTCGGGATTTTTTAAAATTTTTTTGGAAAGATTTTTGTCACCAAAATTGGTAGAGGTGATCCTTGTATTTTTGTTGGCATGCACAAAAAAAATCAGCTAAAAAATCGAAGTGGAGAAGATTTTGTGACCATTTGAAAAAAGTGTCCCCATTTAAGACACTTTAATGGCTACTGGTAGCAAACCTATAAAATCTCAAATGCTCTTTAAGGGGGTGTGAGTTCTCGAGGTTTGATGAGGGATAGGGGGCCAATATAAGGGCCAAGTACCAGCACCCATCGCACATCATGTGCGCACACCCCCCGGCCCCCCCAATCACCGGAACCCCCAATGCCGCCGGTTGGCTCTCTGACGATGCTCCGACGACGGTGCCCCGGGCGAAAAAAAATGCGACACCAGCACATGGCCAAGCCTAGCATGTGCACCATGGCTCAAAATCTTAGACTGGTAATGAACTCCGTATGCTTAGACATGGAATGAACTCCGTATGCTTAGACATGGAATGAACTCTGTATGCCTAAGCCAACCCACGAAACGAGCGAGCGGGCGCTCAACCGACCGGAGAGGCAGAATGCGCAAGCTGGGGATCGGCCCGGTCCCCCCTACGTGCTATCGATCTTGCTGTCGCAACTCTCAGTTCGGTGTGATCTTAGACTGGGAATGACCTCCGTATGCAAAAGTTAACCCACGAAACGAGCGTGTGGGCGCTGAGTCGGTCAAAGAGGCATAATGCACAAGCCGGGGATCGACCCAGTCCCCCTCTATGTGCTGCTAGTCTCGCTGCCACAACCCTTAGTCCGGTTGGGGCTTAGACATGGAATGAACCCCCTATGCCTAAGCCAACCTACGAAACGGTATGTGGGCGCTCAGTCGGCCGGAGAGGCAGAATGCATAAGCTGAGGATCAGCGCGGTCCCTCCTGTGTGCTACCGATCCTGCTGCCACAACCCTCGGTCCGATCCGATCTTAGACTGGGAATGAACTTCGTATGCTTAGATTGGGGATGAACTCCATATGCCTAAGTCAACCCACGAAACGAGAGTGCGGGCGCTCATTCGGCCGAAGAGGCATATGCGTAAGCCGAGGATCAGCCTGGTCCCCCTCTGCGTGCTATCGATCTCGCTTCCTATCCTACTGCCACAACCCTCAGTTCAGCTGGGGCTTAGACATGGAATGAACTCCGTATACCTAAGCCAACCCACGAAACGAGCATACGGGTGCTCAGTCGGCGGGAGAGGCAGAATGCGCAAGCTGGGGATCGGCCTGATCCCCCCCTGCGTGCTATCGATCCTGCTGCTGGTCCTATTATCGCAACCCTCGGTCTGGTCCAATCTTAGACTGGGAATGAACTCCATATGCTTAGACATGGAATGAACTTTTTATGCCTAAGCCAACCCACGAAACGAGCGTGCGGGCGCTCAGCTGGCCGAAGAGGCAGAATGCGTAAGCTGGAGATCGACCCGATCCCCCCTGTGTGTTGTCGATCCTACTATCATAACCCTCGGTCTGATCTGATCTTAGACTGGGAATGAACTTTGTATGCCTAAGTCAACCCCCGAAACGAGCGTGCGGGCGCTGAGCCGACCAGAGAGGCGTAATGCGCAAGCCAGGTGTCATGAGCCATCCTTGTATAAGGCCATGACCGGGACTTAGGTTGCCATAAACCACACATGTATAGGGTCATGGCCGGGTAGATCCCTTGTGCTAGGAAAAGTTTCCCCATTTCAAACATTGTAATGGTTACTGGTAACATAGCTCTAAAATCTCTAAGTCTCTTTAGGGGGGTGAGCCAGTACCGTAGTGTTGGGCTATCTCACCGGTTGCTATGCGAGCCTAGGCCACCCACCAAGGGCTACCCCCTGGCCCTGGTGATGGTGGGGGGTCCCGATGTATGATTCCCGACTATAATAAAACTCACCCCAATTGAATGTCCCGATTGTTGCCTCGATATGTTTTTCTTTTTCTCGATGTGAATATGCCTTCTTGTGCGTGTGCTTGAGATCGATCTCGATATATTTTGTCTTATTATGAATGCTTGGGACTAACCATGGCTTATGGTTATTTGTTCAGATATCGATCTATTAAAGGCTGACTTGGTTGGGAGTGCCCGTTCAAGTGCCGCATGGTTTATTGCTTGTCGAGAGAAAGCTTAGTCCGTGACACGTGGTATCAGAGCACGGTTGAGAAGTGCTAGAAAAATGGATGAGATGGCCACAAGTGGTGGACCCAATCATCAACAGAGAATTGAGGAACTTGAGGCCACAGTGGCCGCAATGAAAACTCATATGGTGACTAAAGACCGAGTGAGGGAGATCGAGAAACCCAACGGGAGTTGTTCGATACTCTCCACAACGTGAGCGAAGAGGCTAGAGATGCCTTGAACATTCTCTAAAAGGAGTTTGAGGAGCTTAGAGCACAGGTGAGCATCCTACAAATGGCTGTGGCCAGATTGGGTTCAAGCTCGATGGAAAGAGGAAAAAACCCCAAGGTGTCGAAGCCTCGATGCTATGAGGGGGCAAGGGATGCTAAGGAACTTGAAAATTTCTTGTTTGACATGGAGCAGTACTTCCAAGCTGTACATACAGATTTAGAAGAAGACAAGGTAGCAATGGTGTCGATGTACCTCGCAGGGGATGCCAAGCTGTGGTGGAGCTCCAAGTTTGTTGATGACGAGTGCCCAATTAAGACTTAGACGGATCTGAAGTGAGAATTGAAAAACCAATTTTTCCCTGAGAATGTGGAGTATATGGCTCGAAGGAGACTTCGAGAATTAGTGCAAACAAGAACGGTGCGAGAGTTTGTAAGGAGCCTTTTTACCCTGATGTTGGATATTTGAGACATGTCTGAAAAGGACAAGATGTTCTATTTTCTTGAGGGCCTCAAGCCTTGGGTGAGGATAGAACTACAAAGGCAGAAAGTGCAAGACGTGGCCACGACCATGGCTGTAGCTGAACGTCTCCACGATTACAATGATGGCTTTTCAAAATGAAAAAACTTCCATCAGCTGGCAGTAGCTTCAACTTTAGGAGTGGGGGAAAGATGACCAGGTTGGATCGGCCCTTCAGTGGGGGATCAGACAGGAGGTCATTTGGTCGAGATAGCACCCAACCCAAGACAAGCAATGCAGGGATTTTCAAGCCTAGGTAACCGTTAGCTTGCTTTCTTTACAATGGGCCGCATCGGATGGCTGAATGCCCGTACAGGGGAGCCCTTAATGCTTTAAGGACCTCATCTCAAGAGTCCATAAAAGCACCAGAGAGCATTGAAGAAGCTGAAGAGGAGCCAGCCAGGATGGGTTCAATAAGGTTCCTCAATGCCCTCCGCACCTAATTGAACACTATAAAGAAAGACCAGAGTAGAGGCTTGATGTATGTGAACTTGACGATCAATGAGAAAGCCACTAAGGCTATGGTGGATACAGGTGCAACCGACACTTTCATCACACCAGAAGAAGTAAAAAGGTGTGGTCTTCATATTAGTAAAGACTGTGAATGAATGAAAGCGATCAACTCGCCAGCCTTTACGATCAGTGGAAGCTCTAAGAGTGTGACAACCCGATTGGGGCCATGGGAAGGGAAGGTAGACTTTACAGTTTCCCCCATGGATGACTTTGATGTTGTTCTCGGATTGGACTTCATGATGTTGGCTCAGGTCATCCCTATCCCTGCTGCTAGTTACTTGTTGTTCTTAGGGGAAAACCCATGTGTGGTGCCAGCCAACATCTTACCAAAGAGTGGGAAGAAAATGATTTTAGCTTTGTAGTTCAAGAAAGGGGTAAAGAGAGGGGAACCCTCCTTTATGGCTATGCCGATCTACAAAGAAGGGTCAGAAGTAGAATCAATACTTGATTTTGTGGGAAAAGTGTTGGAAGAATTCGAAGAGGTGATGCCAGAGATGTTGCCTAAGGTTCTACCCCCTCGACGAATAGTGGACCATGAAATTGAGCTCCTCCCAGGAGTGAAACCCTCTGCTAGAGCTCCTTATCGCATGGCCCCGCTAGAGTTGGCCGAACTAAGAAAACAGTTAGATGACTTACTACAAGTCGGGTTCATCAGACCATCAAAGGCTCTTTTTTGAAGCACCAGTGCTATTTCAGAAGAAGCATGATAGAAGTTTACGATTATGTGTTGACTACAAAGCCTTGAACAAAGTCACCGTAAGAAACAAATATCCCATCCCCCTTATAGCAGACTTGTTTGATCAATTAAGCTGGGCCAAGTACTTCTTCAAATTTGACCTGAGATCTGGCTACCATCAGGTCAGAATTTTTGAGGGAAATGAGCCAAAAACCACTTGTGTGACATGGTATGGTGCATTTAAATTTCTTGTTATGCCCTTTGGACTAACCAATGCTTCTGCCACATTTTGCACATTGATGAATCAGGTATTCCATGACTACCTAGATAAATTTGTAGTATTTATTTAGATTATATAGTGGTATATAGCTCCACCTTAGAAGAACATCAAGAACACCTGTGCCAGGTACTTCAAAGATTACAGGACCATCAGTTATACGTAAAAAGGGAGAAGTGTGCATTTGCTCAGATCTAAATCCATTTTTTCGATCACATTGTCGAACGTGGCCATATTCGAATGGACATGGAAAAGGTTAGGGCCATCAAGGAGTGGACAACACCGAAGAACGTTAGTGAGCTCCGCTCATTTTTGGGACTAGCCAACTATTATAGAAGGTTTGTGGAAGGGTACTCTCGCAAGACCATGGCCCTCACAGAACTATTGAAGAAAGAACATAAATGGTGTTGGACGAGTGAGTGCCAAGAGGCCTTTGAGGGATTGAAAGATGCTATTATGAAGGATCCCATCTTAGCTCTCCCTGATATTGAAAAGCCTTTTGAAGTTTAGATGGATGCATCTGGTTTTGCTATTGGAGGAGTGCTTTTGCAACAACATCAACCGGTAGCATTTGAAAGTAGGAAGCTAAGTGAAGCTGAAAGGAAATATACAGCCCAAGAAAAAGAACTCCTGGTGGTGGTTCACTGCTTGAGGGCTTGGTGACATTACTTGTTGGGTTCACACTTTTGTCGTGAAGACAGACAATGTGGCCGTTAGTAATTTTCTCACCCAACCAAGGCTTACAGTAAAACAAGCTAGGTGGCAGGAACTTTTAGCAAAGTTTGACTTTTGTTTTAAGCACACTGCTGGAAAGACCAATCAAGTGGCCGATGCATTGAGTAGGCGAGCAGATTTAGTGGCCCTTAGAAGAATTGCCCCAATGGCAGCTAGCAGAGCCACTACAAACATTCACAAGTTGATTGGAGATCACTTAGGGAAGGACCCGCAAGATTTTGCCATCCTGAAGCTAGTGGAAGAAGGGAAGTCCAAGTACTTATGGCAAGAAAATGGGATCTTATGGACCAAGGGGCCTCGAGTGTTTGTGCCAAGAGTAGAAGGTCTAAAACAGATACTGATGAGGGAATGTCATGACACACCATGGGCGGGACACTCGGGCTAGCAACGCACTTTGGTGTTATTAAAACAGGGATACTATTGGCCTCACATGCGACAAGATGTGATGGACTATACGAAGACTTGCCTTATTTGCCAACAAGACAAGGTTGAAAGGAGGAAACCTACAGGCATGCTTGAACCACTACCAGTACCTGCCAAACCGTGGGAAAGCATCTCCCTCGATTTAATTTCGAGCCTACCCAAGGTTGGTGACCTTGGAGCTATTTTGGTGGTGATTGACTGGTTCTCTAAGTACACCACATTCATTCCCACTCATAAGTATTGCACAGCGAAAGACACAGCTCGACTATTGTTCAAACATGTGGTCAAATACTGGGGCCTCCCTCAAAACATTGTCAGCGATAGAGATTCGAGATTCACAGGGTCCTTATGGAGAGAACTTTTCAAGATATTAGGGTCCCAACTCAATATCTCCTCAAGCTATCACCCTCAAATCGATGGTCAAATGGAACGGTTCAATGGATTATTAGAGGAATACTTGAGGCACTTTATTCAAGCCAATCAGAAAGACTGGCCTTCATTATTGGACATGGCTCAACTCTGTTTTAATTCCAACAAAAGCTCTTCCACCAATAAAAGCCCATTTGAGGTGGTCACCAGACAATTACCAAGGCTACCCCACACTTTCTTGGAACAATATGGAGGAAAGAATCCGAGAGCCTTCAATCTCAGCAAGGAGTGGAAACAAGACATAGAGATTGCACAAGCCTACCTGGAGAAAGCATCAAAGCGGATGAAGAAATGGGCAGACAAGGGTCATAGGGCTCAACAATTTCAAGTTGGTGATTTGGTTCTTATCCGACTAGTTCCTGAACAAACTAGGTTCTTAAGAAAGAGAGATCGTAGACTAGTGCGCAAATATAAAGGTTCAGTAAGGGTCTTTTCCAAGGTGGGGAATGCTTCCTACAAAATTGACCCACCAAAGTGGATGAAGGTGCACCCAGTATTTCATGTGAGCAACCTGAAATCTTTCCATGTAGATCCTATAGATGCTAGCCAAAATGAGCCAACCAGAGTCGCCATCACCATGAAACCACCCTCAGAGCATCGAGTCGAAGAGATCTTAGCTGACAGGGAAACCAAGATATCTCGAAGACTAGTTCGAGAGTACTTAGTGAAGTGGAAGGGATTAGGACTAGAAAAAACCAGCTGGGAAAGAGAACACGACCTCCAGAGATTTCAAAGAAAGATCAAAGAATTTCAAGCCAGCAAGTCGACGAGGACGTCGATACAATAAGTGAGAGAGGATGTCATGAGCCAACCTTGTATAGGGCCATGACCGGGGCTTAGGTTGCCATAAGCCACCCATGTATAGGGGCATGGTCGGGTAGATCCCTTGTGCTAGGAAAAGTGTCCCCATTTCAAACATTGTAATGGTTACTGGTAGCATAGCTCTAAAATCTCTAAGGCTCTTTAGGGGGTGAGCCGGTAGCGTAGTGTTGGGTTGTCTCACCGATTGCTATGCGAGCCTAGGCCACCCACTAAGGGCTGCCCCTGGCCTTGGTGATGGTGGGAGGTCCCGATGTACGATTCTCGACTATAATAAAACTCACCACAATTGAATGTCCCGATTGTTGCCTCGATGTGTTTTTCTTTTTCTCGATGCGAATATGCCTTCTTGTGTGTGTGCTTGAGATCGATCTCGATATATTGTGTCTTATTGTGAATGCTTGGGACTAACCATGGCTTATGGTTATTTGTTCAGATATCGATCTATTAAAGGCTAACTTGGTTGGGAGCGCCCATTCAAGTGCCGTACAGTCTATTGCTTGCTGAAAGAAAGCTTAGTCCATGATACCGGGGACCGGCTTGGTCCCCCTCTGCGTGCTACCGATCCCGTTGCCACAACCCTCAGTCCGGTTGGGGCTTAGACATGGAATGAAATCCCTATGCCTAAGCCAACCCACGAAACGGGCGTGCAGGCACTCAGCCGACCGGAGAGATAGAATGCGCAAGCTGGGGATTGGATCGGTCCCCCTTGCGTGATGTCGATCCTGCTGTCGGAACCCTTGGTCTGGTCTGATCTTAGACTGGGGATGAACTCTGTATGCCTAACTCAACCCATGAAACGAGCGTGCAGGTGCTCAACCGATTGGAGAGGCCGATCGGAGAGGCATAATGCACAAGCCAGAGATTAGCCCGATCCCCCTCTGCGTGCTATCGATCCCGCTGCCGGCCCTGCTGCCACAACCCTCGGTCTGGCTAGGGCTTAGACATGGAATGAACTCTATATGCCTAAGCCAACCCATGAAACGAGCGTACGGGTGCTCAGCTGGTCGGAGAGGCAAAATCAGCAAGCCGAGGATCGGCTCGATCCCTCCTGCGTGCTGCCCTTGGTGAAAAAAATATGACACCAGCACATGCCCTAGCCCAGCATGTGCACCATGGCTCAAAATCTTAGACTGGGAATGAACTTCGTATGCTTAGACATAGAATGAACTTCGTATGCCTAAGCCAACCCATAAAACGAGTGTGCAGGTGCTCAGCCGACTGGAGAGGCAAAATGCATAAGCTGGGGATCGGCCCAGTCCTTCCCATCGTGCTGTCGATCCTGCTACCACAACCCTCAGTCTGGTCTGATCTTAGACTGGAATGAACTCTATATGCATAAGTCAACCCACGAATCGAGCGTACGGGTGTTGAGCCGGCCGAAGAGGCATAATGTGCAAGCCGAGGATTGACCCGATCCCCCTCTGCGTGCTATCGGTCTCGCTGCCACAACCCTCGATCCAGCTGGGGCTTAGACACGGAATGAACTCCCTATGCCTAAGCCAACCACGGAATGGGCGTGTGTGCGCTCAGCCTGCCAGAGAGGCAGAATATGCAAGTCGAAGATCGACCTGGTCCCCCCTGCGTGCTACCTATCCAACTGCTGCAACCTTGGTCTGATTCGATCTTAGACTGGGAATGAACTCTGTATGTTTAGACTGGGGATGAACTCCGTATGCCTAAGTCAACCCACGAAATGAGCATGCGGGCACTCAACCGGCCGAAGAGGCATAATGCGCAAGTCGAGGATCAGCCTGATCCCCCTCTGCGTGCTGCCAATCCCGCTGTTGGTCCTGCTGCCACAACCTTCGGTCCGGTTGGGGCTTAAACATGGAAGGAACTCCGTATTCCTAGGCCAACCCATGAAACGAGTGCACCGGTGCTCAACCGACCGGAGAGGCAGAATGCATAAGTCGAGGATCAGCCCGATACCCTCTTACGTGCTGCCGATCTTGTTGCTAGACCTGCTGCGCAACCCTCGATCTGGTCTGATCTTAAATTAAGAATGAACTCCGTATGCCTAAGCCAACCCATTAAATGAGCGTGCAGGCACTCAGTCGGCCAGAGAGGCAGAATGCGCAAGCCAGGGATCGGCCCGGTACCCCCCTACATGCTGTCGATCTTGCTGCCATAACCTTCAGTTCGTTATGATCTTATATTGGGAATGAACTCCGTATGCCTAAGTCCACCCACGAAACGAGTGTGCGGGCGCTGAGTTGGCCGGATAGGCATAATGGGCAAGCCAGGTCGACCCGATCCCCCTCTGCGTGCTGTCAGTGCCGCTGCCACAACCCTTAGTTTGGTTGGGGCTTAGACATGGAATGAACTCCCTATGCCTAAGCCAACCCATGAAACGGGCGTGCTGGCGCTCAGCCGACCGGAGAGGCAGGATGCATAAGTTGGGGATCGAACGGGTGGTCGATTGGTTCAAGCACATCTTCATATTTCTGCCATGCCAATGCCATTTTTATGGCTTGTAAATTCATACAACGGTCCCCTAAGCCTTCATATGAAGTTTCGTGGCAAGACGACCCGTTTTCTATTGTTCACGACTTTTGAAACTTTTTACTATTTGAGATTTTTTAAAATTTTTTCAGAAAGAGTTTTGTCCCCAAATTTAGTAGAGGTGATCCTTGTATTTTTGTTGGCATGCACAAAAAAATTCAGCTAAAAACTAGAAGTGGAAAAGATTTTGTGACCCTTTGAAAAAAGTGTCCCCATTTTAGACACTTTAATAGCTACTGGCAGTAAACCTATAAAATCTATAATGCTCTTTAAAGGGTGTGAGTTCTCGAGGTTTGATGAGGGATAGGGGGCCATTATAAGGGTCAAGTACCAGCACCCATCGCACATCATGTGCGCACACACCCCGGCCCCCCAATCGCCAGAACCCCCAATGCTACCGGTTAGGCTCTCCGACGATGCTCTGGCGATGGTGCCCCGGGCGAAAAAAATACGACACCAGCACATGCCTGAGCCCAGCATGTCCACCGTGGCTCAAAATCTTAGACTGGGAATGAACTCCGTATGCCTAAGCCAAACCCACCAAATGAGAGTGCGGGCGTTCAGTCGGTTGGAGAGGCAGAATGCGCAAGCCAGGGATCGGCCTGGTCCCCCCTTGCGTGCTATCGATCCTGCAACTGCAACCCTCAGTCTGGTCCAATCTTAGACTGGGAATGAACTCCGTATGCCTAAGCCAAACCCACCAAATGAGAGTGCGGGCGTTCAGTCGGTTGGAGAGGCAGAATGCGCAAGCCAGGGATCGGCCCGGTCCCCCCTTGCTTGCTATCGATCCTGCAACTGCAACCCTCAGTCTGGTCCAATCTTAGACTGGGAATGAACTCCGTATGCATAAGTCAACCCATGAAAAGAGCGTGCGGGCACTGAGCCGATCGAAAAGGCATAATGCGCAAGCCGGGGATCGGCCAGATCCTCCTCTACGTGCTGCCGATCCCGTTGCCACAACCCTCGGTCTGGCTGGGGCTTAGACATGGAATGAACTCCCTATGCCTAAGCCAACCCACGAAATGGGAGTGCGGGCGTTCAGCCAACCGGAGAGGTAGAATGCGCAAGTCGGGGATCGGCCCGTTCCCCCTTGCGTGCTACCGATCCTACTATCGCAACCCTCGGTCTGATCTGATCTTAGACTGGGAATGAACTTCGTATGCATAGACTGGGGATGAACTCTGTATGCCTAAGTCAACCCACAAAATGAGTGTACGGGCACTCAGCTGGCCGGAGAGGCATAATGGGCAAGCCAGGGATCAGCCCGGTCCCCCTCTGTGTGCTGCCGATCTCTCTGCCGGTCCTGCTACCATAACCCTTAGTTCGGCTGGGGCTTAGACATGGAATGAACTCCGTATGCCTAAGCCAACCCATGAAACGAGCGTGCGGGTGCTCAGCCGGTCGGAGAGGCAGAATACGCAAGTCGAGGATCGAATGGGTGGTAGGTGGGTTCAGGCACATCTTCATATTTCTACCATGCCAATGCCATTTTTATGTCTTGTAAATTCATACAATGGTCCCCTAAGCCTTCACGTGAAGTTTCATGGCAAGACGCCCCATTTTCTATTTATCATGATTTTCAAAGCTTTTTACGGTTCGGGATTTTTTAAAATTTTTTTAGAAAGAGTTTTGTCCCCAAATTTGGTAGAGGTGATCCTTGTATTTTTGTTGGCATGCACAAATAAATTCAGCTAAAAACTCGAAGTGGAGAAGATTTTGTGACACTTTCAAAAAAGTGTCCCCATTTCAGACAATTTAATGGCTACTGGTAGCAAACCTATAAAATCTCAAATGCTCTTTAAGGGGGTATGAGTTCTCGAGGTTTGATGAGGGATAGGGGGCCAATATAAGGGCCAAGTACCAGCACCCATCATACATCATGTGCACACACCCCCGGCCCCCCAATCACCGGAACCCTTAATGCCGCAGGTTAGGCTCTCCGACGATGCTCTGACGATGCTCCGGCGATGGTGCCCTGGGGGAAAAAAATGCGCACCAGCTCATGCTTGAGCCCAGCATGTGCACCGTGGCTCAAAATCTTAGACTGGGAATGAACCCCGTATGCTTAGACATTGAATGAACTCCGTATGCTTAAACCAACCCACGAAACGAGTGTGCGGGCGCTCAGCCAGTCGGAGAGGTAGAATGCGCAAGCCGGGGATCAGCTCGGTCCCCCCCTATGTGCTATCGATCCTACTGCCACAACCCTCAGTCTGGTCTGATCTTAGACTGGGAATGAAATCCGTATGCATAAGTCAACCTATGGAACGAGCGTGCGGGCGCTGAGCCGACCGGAGAGGCATAATGCGCAAGCTGAGGATCGACCCGATCCCTCTCTTCGTGCTGCCAGTCCCATTGCCGTAACTCTCGGTCCGGCTGGGGCTTTGACATGGAATAAACTGCCTATGCCTAAGCCAACCCATGAAACAGGTGTGCGAGCACTCAGTCGACCGGAGAGATAGAATGCGCAAGCCGGGGATCAGCCCGATCCCCCCTGCGTGCTACCGATCCTGCTACCGTAGTCCTCAATCTGATCTAATCTTAGATTGGGAATGAAATCCGTATGCATAAGTCAACCCACGAAATGAGCGTCCGGGCACTGAGGATCGACCTGGTCCCCCTCTACGTGCTGCCAGTACCGCTGCAACAACCCTTAGTTCGGCTGGGGCTTAGACATGGAATGAACTCCCTGTGCCTAAGCCAACCCATGAAACGGACGTGTGGGTGCTTAGCCGGTCGGAGAGGCAGAATGTGCAAGCCGGGGATCGACCCGATCCCCCCTACGTGCTGTCGATCCTGCTGTCGCAACCCTCAGTCCGATCCGATCTTAGACTGGGAATGAACTCCGTATGCTTAGATTGGGGATGAACTCTGTATGCTTAGACTAGGGATGAACTCCGTATGCCTAAGTCAACCCACAAAATGAGCGTACGGGCGCTTAGCCGACTGGAGAGGCAAGATGCGCAAGTCGGGGATCGAACGGTTGGTAGGTGGGTTCAAGCACATCTTCATATTTCTGCCATGCCAATGCCATTTTTATGGCTTGTAAATTCATAGAATGATCCCCTAAGCCTTTATGTGAAGTTTCTTGGCAAGACGACCCATTTTCTATTTTTCATGATTTTTGAAACTTTTTGCGGTTCAAGATTTTTTAAAATTTTTTTAGAAAGATTTTTGTCCCTAAATTTGGTAGATGTGATCCTTGTATTTTTATTGGCATGGACAAAACAATTCAGCTAAAAACTCATGGCGGAGAAGATTTTGTGACCGTTTGAAAAAAGTGTCCCCATTTCAAACACTTTAATGGCTACTGGCAGCAAACCTATAAAATCTCAAATGCTCTTTAATGGGGTGTGAGTTCTCGAGGTTTGATGAGGGATAGGGGGCAAATATAAGCGCCAAGTACCAGCACCCATCGCACATCATGTGCACACACCCCCTCGGCCCCCCCAATCGTCGAAACCCCCAATGCCACTGGTTAGGCTCTCCGATGATGCTTTGGCTATGCTCTGGCAATGCTCCAGTGATGGTGCCCTGGGTGAAAAAAATACGGCACCAGCACATGCTCGAGCCCAGCATGTGCATCGTGGCTCAAAATCTTAGACTGGGAATGAACTCCGTATGCTTAGACATGGAATGAACTCAATATGCGTAAGCCAACCCATGAAATGAGTGTGCGGGCACTCAGCCGGTCAGAGAGGCAGAATGCATAAGCCGGGGAATGGCCCGGTCCCCCCTGCATGCTGTCAATCCTGCTACCGCAACCCTCAGTTCGGTCTGATCTTAGACTAGGAATGAACTCCGTATCCCTAAGTCAACCTATGAAACGAGCGTACGGGCGCTGAGCCGGTCGGAGAGGCATAATGCGCAAGCCGGGGATCGACTCGGTCCCCCTTTACGTGCTGCCAATCCTGCTACCACAATCATTGGTCGAACTGGGGCTTAGACATGGAATGAACTCCCTATGCCTAAGCCAACCCACGAAACGGGCGTGTGGGCGCTCAGCCTATCGGAGAGGCAGAATGCTCAAGCCGTGGATCGGCCCGATCCCCCCTGCGAGCTACCGATCCTGTTGTCGCAACCCTCGGTCCGGTCTGATCTTAGACTGGGAATGAACTCCGTATGCTTAGACTGGGGATGAACTCCCTATGCCTAAGTCAACCCACGAAACGAGCGTGCAGATGCTCAGCCGACCCGAAAGGCAGGGTGCATAAGCCAGGGATCAAACGGGTGGTAGGTGGGTTCAAGCACATCTTCATATTTTTGCCGTGCCAATGCCATTTTTATGGCTTGTAAATTCATACAATGGTCCCCTAAGCCTTCATGTGAAGTTTCGTGGCAAGACACCCATTTTCTATTTTTCATGATTTTTGAAACTTTTTACAGTTTGGGATTTTTTTAAATTTTTTTAGAAAGAGTATTGTCCCCAAATTTGGTAGAGGTGATCCTTGTATTTTTTTTGGCATGCATAATAAAATTCAGCTAAAAACACGAAGTGGAAAAGATTTTGTGACTGTTTGAAAACCTATAAAATCTCAAATGCTCTTTAAGGGGGTGTGAGTTCTCGAGGTTTGATGAGGGATAAGGGGCCAATATAAGGGCCAAGTACCAACACCCATCGCACATCATGTGCACACACCCCCAGGGCAAAAAAAATGCAGGACCAGCACATGCCCGAGCCTAGCATGTGCACCGTGGCTCAAAATCTTAGACTGGGAATGAACTCTGTATGCTTGGACATGGAACGAACTTTGTATGCCTAAGCCAACCCATGAAATGAGCGTGCGGGTGCCCAATCGACCGAAGTGGCAGAATGCGCAAGCCGAGGATCGACCCCGTTCCCCCTATGTGCTGTCGATCCTGCTGTCGCAACTCTCGGTCTGGTCTGATCTTAGACTGGGAATGAACTCTGTATGCTTAGACTGGGGATGAACTCCGTATGCCTAAGCCAACCCATGAAATGAGCTTGCGAGTGCTGAACCAACCGAAGAGGCTAAATGCTTAAGTCGGGGATCAGCCTGGTCCCCTTTTACATGCTATCGATTCTGCTGCCACAACCCTTGGTCCGGCTGTGGCTTAGACATGGAATGAACTCCCTATGCCGAAGCTAACCCACGAAACGGATGTGCGGGTGCTCAGCTGGTCGGAGAGGCAGAATGCGCAAGCCAGGGACCGGCCCGATCCCCCTTACGTGCTGTCGATCTTATCGCCACAACCCTCGGTCCTATCCGATCTTAGACTGGGAATGAACTCTTTATGCTTAGACTGGGGATGAACTCTGTATGCCTAAGTCAACCTACAAAATGAGCGTGTGGGTGCTCAACCGGTCGGAGAGGTCGATCGAAGAGGAATTATACGTAAGTCGAGGATCAACCCGGTCCCCCTCTACGTGCTGCCGATCCTGCTATCGGTCCTGCTGCCATAACCCTTAGTCCGGCTAGGGCATAGACATGGAATGAACTTCGTATGCCTAAGCCAACCCAAGAAATGAGCGTGCGGGCGCCCAGTCGACCAGAAAGGCAGAATGTACAACCCGGGGATCGGCTCGATCCCCTTTACGTGCTACCAATCCTGCTGCTAGTCCTGCTGCCACAACCCTCGGTCCGGTCCGATCTTAGACTATGAATGAACTCTGTATTCTTAGACATGGAATGAACTCCGTATGCCTAAGCCAACCCACAAAACGAGCGTACGGGCGCTCAGCCAACCAGAGAGGCAGAATGTACAAGCCGAGGATCGGCCCGGTCCCCCCCTGGTGCTGTCGATCCTACTGCCGTAACCCTCGGTCTGGTCCTATCATAGACTGGGAATGAACTCCGTATGCCTAAGTCAACCCACGAAACGAGAGTGCGGGCGATTAGCCGATCGGAGAGGCATAATGCGCAAGCCGAGGATCCGCCCGGTCCCCCTCTGTGTGCTACCGATCCCGCTGCCACAACCCTTGGTCTGGCTGGGGCTTAGACTTGGAACGAACTCCCTATGCCTAAGTCAACCCACGAAATAGGTGTGCGGGCACTAAGCCGGTCGGAGAGGCAGAATGCGTAAGCCGGGGATCGGCCCGGTCCCCCCTGCGTGCTGTTGATCCTGCTTCGTAACCCTCGGTCTGGTTCGATCTTAGACTGGGAATGAACTCTGTATGCTTAGACTGGGGATGAACTCCGTATGCCTAAGTCAACCCACCAAATGAGCGTGCGGGCGCTCAGCCGACCGGAGAGGCCGATCGAAGAGCCATAACGCGTAAGTCAGGGATTAGCCCGATCGCCCTCTGCGTGCTGCCAATCCCGCTGTCGGCTCTGCTGCCACAACCCTCGATCCGGATGGGGCTTAGACATGGAATGAACTCCGTATGCCTAAGCCAACCCATGAAATGAGCGTGCGAGCACTCAACCGATCGAAGAGGCAGAATGCGCAAGCCGAGGATTAGCTTGATCCCCCCTGCATGCTGTCGATCCTACTGCTGGTCCTGCTGCCACAACCCTGGGCTCGGTCTGATCTTAGACTGGGAATGAACTCTGTATGCTTAGACATGGAATGAACTCCGTATGCCTAAGCCAACCCACGAATTAAGCGTGCGGGCCCTCAACCGATCGGAGAGGCAGAATACGCAAGTCGAAGATTGGTTGGGTCCCCCCTGCGTGCTATCGATCCTGCTGCCCCAACCTTTGGTCCGGTCCAATCTTAGACTGGGAATGAACTCTGTATGCCTAATTCAACCCATGGAATGAGAGTGCAGGTGATGAGCCGGTCGGAGAGGCATAATGCGCAAGCCAGGGATCGACCCGGTCCCCCTCTGCGTGCTGTTGGTCCTGCTGCTACAACCCTCAGTCTGGCTGGGGCTTAGACATTTAATGAAATCCCTATACCTATGCCAACCCAAGAAACGGGCATGCGCGCACTCAGCCGGCCAGAGAGGCAGAATGCGTAAGTTAGGGATCGGCCGAGTCTCCCCTGTGTGCTGTCGATCCTGCTGCTGCAACCCTCGGTATGGTTTGATCTTAGACTGGGGATGAACTCAATATGCCTAAGTCAACCCACGAAACGAGCGTGCGGACGCTCAGTCGACCAGAGAGGCAAGTTCTACAAGCCGGGGATCGAATGCGTGGTAGGTGGGTTCAAGAACATCTTCATATTTCTGCCATGCCAATGCCATTTTTATGGCTTGTAAATTCATACAATGGTCCCCTAAACCTTCATGTGAAGTTTTGTGGCAAGACGACCCGTTTTCTATTTTTCAAGATTTTCAAAACTTTTTACGGTTTGAGATTTTTTAAAATTTTTTTAGAAAGAGTTTTGTCCCCAAATTTAGTAGAGGTGATCCTTTTATGTTTGTTGGCATGCACAAAAAAAATGCAGCTAAAAACTCGAAGGGGAGAAGATTTTGTGACCGTTTGAAAAAAGTGTCCCCATTTCAGACACTTTAATGGCTACTGGCAGCAAACCTATAAAATCTTAAATGCTTTTTAAGGGGGTGTGAGTTCTCAAGGTTTGATGAGGGATAGGGGGCCAATATAAGGGCCAAGTACCAGCACCCATCGCACATCATGTGCGGACACCCCCTGGCCCCCCCAATCGTCGGAACCCCCAATGCCGTCGGTTAAGCTCTCCGACGATGGTGCCCAAGGCAAAAAAAATGTGGTACCAGCACATGCCCAAGCCCAGCATGTGCACCGTGGCTCAAAATCTTAGACTGGGAATGAACTCTGTATGCTTAGACATGAAATGAACTCCGTATGCCTAAGCCAACCTACGAAACGAGTGTGAGGGAGCTCAGTCGGTCGGAAAGGCATAATGCGCAAGATGGGGATCGGCCCAATCCCCCTTTACGTGTTGTCGATCCCGCTGCCACAACCCTCGGTCCGACTGGGGATTAGACATGGAATGAACACCCTATGCCTAAGCCAACCCACGAAATAGGTGTGCGGGCGCTTAGTCGACCGGAGAGGCAGAATGCAAAAGCTGGGGATCGGCCTGGTCCCCCCTGCGTGCTGTCGATCCTGCTGTCGTAACACTCGATCCGGTCTGATCTTAGACAGGGAATGAACTCCGTATGCTTAGATTAGGGATGAACTTCGTATGCCTAAGTCAACCAACGAAATGAGCGTGCGACTGCTCAGCCGATCGGAGAGGCCGGCCTGAGAGGCATAATGTGCAAGCCAAAGATCAGCCCGGCCCCCTCTACATGTTGTTGATCCCGCTGCCGATCCTACTACCACAACCCTTGGTCCGACTGGGGCTTAGACATGGAATGAAATCCGTATGCCTAAGGTAACCCACGAAACGATCCTGCAGGCACTCGGTCGGTAGGAGAGGCAGAATGCGCAAGCCGGGGATCAGCCCAGTCCCCCCTGCTGCTGGTCCTGCTACTGGTCCTGCTGCTGGTCCTGCTACCACAACCCTCGGTCCGGTCCGATCTTAGACTGGGAATGAACTCCGTACGCCTAGACACGGAATGAACTCCGTCTGCCTAAGCCAACCCACGAAACGAGCGTGCGGGCTCTCAGTCGGCTGGAGAGGCAGAATGCGCAAGCTGGGGATCAGCCTGGTCCCCCTCTGTGTGCTATCGATCCTGCTATCGCAACCCTCGGTCTGGTCCGATCTTAGACTGGGAATGAACTCTGTATGCCTAAGTCAACCCATGAAACAAGAGTGCAGGCGCTGAGCCGGTCGGAGAGGCATAATGCGCAAACCAGGGATCGGCCCGATCCCCCTCTGCGTGCTACTGGTCCCACTACCACAACCATCGGTCTGACTGGGGCTTAGAGATGGACTGAACTCCCTATGCCTAAGCCAACCCACGAAACGGGCGTGCGGGTGCTCAGCCGGTCGGGGAGGCAGAAAGTGCAAGCTGGGGATCGGCCCGGTCCCCCCTGCGTGCTGCCAATCCTGTTGCTGCAACACTCGGTCTGATCCGATCTTAGAATGGGAATGAACTCCGTATGCTTAGATTGGGGATGAACTCCGTATGCCTAAGTCAACCCACGAAACGAGCATGTGGGTGCTCAGTCGACCGGAGAGGCCGGTCTGAGAGGCACAATGCGCAAGCCGAGGATCAGCCCGGTCCCCCTGTACGTGCTGTTGATCCCGCTGCCATTCTTACTGCCACAACCCTCAGTCTGGCTGGGGCTTAGACATGGAATTAACTCCGTATGCCTATGCCAACCCATGAAATGAGCGTGCGGGTGCTCGGTCAGCCGGAGAGGCAGAATGTGCAAGCTGGGGATCGACCGATCCCCTCTTGCATGCTGCCAATCCTGCTGCTGGTCCTGCTGCCACAACCGTCAGTCCGGTTCGATCTTAGACTGGGAATGAGCTCCGTATGCTTAGACATGGAATGAACTCTGTATGCCCAAGCCAAACCCACGAAACGAGCGTGCGGGCGCTCAACCGGTCGGAGAGGCAGAATGCGTAAGCTGGGGATCGACCCGGTCCCCCCCTGTGTGCTGTCGATCCTGCTGTCGCAACCCTCGGTCCATTTTGATCTTAGACTAGGAATGAACTCTGTATGCCTAAGTCAACCCATGAAATGAACGTGTGGGCACTGAACCAGCCGAGAGGCACAATACGCAAACCAGGGATCGGCCTGGTCCCCCTTTACGTGCTGTCAGTCCCGCTGCCACAACCCTCGGTCTGGCTGGGGCTTAGACATGGAATGAACTCCCTATGCCTAAGCCAACCCATGAAATGGGTGCGCGGGCACTCAGCTAGCCGGAGAGGCAGAATGCGTAAGCCAGGGATTAGCCCGATCCCCCTGCGTGCTGTCGATCCTGCTGTCGCAACCATCGATCCGATCCGATCTTAGACTGGGAGTGAACTCCATATGCTTAGACTGGGGATGAACTTCGTATGTCTAAGTCAACCCATGAAATGAGCCTGCGTGCGCTCAGTCGACCAGAGAGGTAGGATGCGCAAGCCGGGGATCGAACGGGTGGTAGGTGGGTTCAAGCCCAGCATGTGCATCGTGGCTCAAACTCTTAGACTGGGAATGAACTCCGTATGCTTAGACATGGAATGAAGTCCGTATGCCTAAGCCAACCCACGAAACAAGCGTGCGGGCACTCAGTCGGTCGGAGAGGCAGAATACTCAAGCCGAGGATCAGCCCGGTGCCCCCTGCGTGCTGTCGATCCTGTTGCTACAACCCTTGGTCCAGTCTGATCTTAGACTGGGAATGAACTCCATATGCCTAAGTCAACCCACGAAACGAGCATGCGGGCATTGAGCCGACCGGAGAGGCATAAGGTGCAAGCAGGGGATCGACTCGGTCCCCTTCTGCGTGCTGTCGGTTCCGCTACCACAACCCTTAGTCCAACTGGGGCTTAGACATGGAAAGAACTCCCTATGCCTAAGCCAACCCACGAAATGGGCGTGCGGGCGTGCGGGCGCTCAGCCGACCGGAGAGGTAGAATGCACAAGCCGGGGATCGGCCTGGTCCCCCCTACGTGCTATCGATCCTGCTGCCACAACCCTCGGTCCAGTCTGATCTTAGACTAGGAATGAACTCTGTATGCTTAGATGGGGGATGAACTCTGTATGCCTAAGTCAACCCACGAACGAGCATGCAAGCACTCAGCCAACCGGAGAGGCCAGTCGGAAAGGCATAATGCGCAAGCTGGGGATCAGCCCGGTCCCTCTCTGTATGCTACCACAATCCTCGGTCCGACTGGGGCTTAGACATGGAATGAACTCTGTACACCTAAGCCAACCCATGAAACGAACGTGCGGGCACTCAGCCGATCGAAGAGGCAGAATGCGCAAGCCGGGGATCGGCCCAGTTCCCCCTGCATGCTACCGATCCTGCTACTGGTCCTACTGCCTCAACGCTCGGTCTGGTCTGATCTTAGATTGGGAATGAACTCCATATGCTTTGACATGAACCCATGAAACGAGCGTGCGTGCAGGCACTCAGCCGGCCGGAGAGGCAAAATGCACAAGTCGAGGACCAGCCCGATCCCCCCTGTGTGCTGTCGATCCTGCTGCCGCAACCCTCGGTCCGGTCCGATCTTAGATTGAGAATGAACTCCATATGCTTAGACTGGGGATAAACTCCACATGCCTAAGTCAACCCATAAAATGAGCGTGCGGGCGTTCAGCCAGCCGGAGATGCCGGTTGGAGAGGCATAATGCGCAAGTTGGGGATCAGCCTAGTCCCCCTTGGCGTGCTGCCACAACCCTCGGTCCGGCTAGGGCTTAGACATGGAATGACCTCCGTATGCCTAAGCCAACCCACGAAATGAGCGTGCGGGCGCTCAGCCGACCAGAGAGGCAGGATGCGCAAGCCGAGGATCAAACGGGTGGTAGGTGGGTTCAAGCACATCTTCATATTTCTGCAATGCCAATGCCATTTTTATGGCGTGTAAATTCATACAATGGTCCCCTAAGCCTTCATGTGAAGTTTCGTGGCAAGACAACCGTCGGTCCGGCTGGGGCATAGACATGGAATGAACTTCGTATGCCTAAGCCAACCCACGAAACGAGCGTCCAGGTGAGAGGCCGGTCGGAGAGGTAGAATGCACAAGTCGGGGATCGGCCTGATCCCTCCCTGCGTACTGTCGATCCTCCTGCTGGTCCTGCTATCGCAACCCTCGGTCCAGTCCGATCTTAGACTGGGAATGAACTCCGTATGCATAGACTATGAATGAACTCCGTATGCCTAAGCCAACCCATGAAATGAGCGCGCAGGCGCTCAACCGATCAGAGAGGCAGAAAGCACAAGCTGAGGATCGGCTCGATCCCTCCTACGTGTTGTCAATCTTGTTGCCGTAACCCTCAGTTCGGTCTGATCTTAGTCTGGGAATAAACTCTGTATGCCTAAGTTAACCCATGAAACGAGCATTCGGGCACTGAGCCCGACCGAAGAGGAATAATGCGTAAGCCGGGGATCGACTCGATCCCCCTCTACATGCTGTCGGTCCCGCTACCACAACCCTCGGTCCGACTGGGGCTTAGACATGGAATGAACTCCCTATGCCTAAGCCAACCCACGAAACGGGTGTACAGGCACTGAGCCGACCGAAGAGGCATAATGCACAAGCCGGGGATCGACTCGATCCCCCTCTACATGCTGCCGATCCCACTACGACACCCTCGATCCGGTTGGGGCTTAGACATGGAATAAACTCGGTATGCCTAAGCCGACCCACGAAACAAGCGTACGGGCAAGAGGCTGGTCGAAGAGGCAGAATGCGCAAGCCGGGGATCGGCCCGGTCCCCCTCTGCGTATGCTTAGACATGGAATGACTTCTGTATGCCTAAGCCAACCCACGAAATGAGCGTGCCGGCACTCAACCGGCCAGAGAGGTAGAATGCGTAAGTCGGGGACTGGCCCGATCCCCCCTGCATGCTGTCGATCCTGCTACCGCAACCCTCGATCCGGTCTGATCAGAAACTGGGAATGAACTCCGTATGCCTAAGTCAACCCACGAAATGAGCGTTTGGACACTGAGCCGACCGAAGAGGGATAATGCACAAGCCAAGGATCGACCCGATCCCCCTCTGCGTGCTGCCGGTCTCGCTGCGACAACCCTCGATCCGACTGGAGCTTAGACATGGAATGAACTCCCTATGTCTAAGCCAACCCATGAAACGGGCGTACGGGCGCTCAGCCGATCGGAGAGGCAGTATTCGCAAGTCAAGGATCGGGCCGGTCCTCCCTACATGCTATCGATCCTGCTACCGTAACCCTCAATCTGGTCTAATCCTAGACTGGGAATGAACTCCGTATGCCCAAGTCAACCCACGAAATGAGCGTGTGGGCGCTCAGCCGACGGGAGAGGCCGGTCGGAGAGGCATAATGTGCAAGCTGGGGATTAGCTCGATCCCCCTCTGCGTGCTGTCGATCCCGCTGCCAGTCCTGCTGCCATAACCTTCGGTCCGACTGGGGCTTGGACATGGAATGAACTTCGTATGCCTAGGTCAACCCACGAAATGAGCGTGCGGGCACTCAGCCAGTCGGAGAGGTAGAATGCGCAAGCTAGGGATCAGCCCGATCCCCTTCTGCGTGCTGTTGATCCCACTGTCAGTCCTGCTGCCACAACCCTCGGTCCGACTGAGGCTTAGACATGGAATGAACTCCGTATGCCTAAGCCAACCCACGAAACGAGCGTACGGGCGCTCAACTTATCGGAGAGGTAGATTGCACAAGCCGGGGACCAGCCCAATCCCCCCTGCTTGTTGTCAATCCTGCTGCTGCAACCCTCGATCCAATCCGATCTTAGACTGGGAATGAACTCCATATGCCTAAGTCAACCTAGAAAATGAGCGTACGGGCGCTGAGCCAATCGGAGAGGTAGAATGAGCAAGCCAGGGATCGGCCCGATCCCCCCTACGTGCTGTCGATCTTGCTGCTACAACCCTCGGTCCGATTCGATCTTAGGCTGGGAATGAACTCCGTATGCCTAAGTCAACCCATAAAATGAGCTTGCAGGCACTCAGCTAGCCAGAGAGGCAGAATGCGCAAGTCGGGGATCGACTTGGTCCCCCCTGCGTGCTACCGATCCTGCTACCAGACCTACTGCTGCAACCCTCAGTTCGGTCCGAGCTTAGACTGGGAATGAATTTCATATGGTTAGACATGGAATGAACTCCATATGCCTAAGCCAACCCATGAAACGAGCGTGCGGGCACTCAACCGATCGGAGAGGCAATATGTGCAAGTCGATGACCGGCCCGATCCCTCCTGCGTGCTATCGATCCTGCTGCCACAACCCTCAGTCCAGTCTGATCTTAGACTAGGAATGAACTCCGTATGCCTAGGTCAACCCATGAAATGAGCATTTGGATGTTGAGCCGACCGAAGAGGGATAATGTGCAAGCCAGGGATCGACCTGGTCCCCCTCTGTATCTTGTCGGTCTCGCTACCACAACCCTCGATCCGACTGGGGCTTAGACATGGAATGAACTCCCTATGCCTAAGCCAACCCATGAAATGGACGTGCGGGCGCTCAGCCGATCGGAGAGGTAGAATGCGCAAGCCGAGGATCGGCTCGGTCCCCCCTGCGTTTTATCGATCCAGCTGTCGCAACCCTCGGAACGAGAGTACGGGGGCTCAGCCGACCGGAGAGGCATAATGCGCAAGCCAGGGATCAGCCCGATCCCCTTCTGTGTGCTATTGATCCCACTGCCAGTCCTACTACCACAACCCTCAGTCCGGCTGGGGCTTAGACATGGAATGAACTTCGTATGCCTAAGCCAACCCACGAAACGAGCGTACGGGCACTCAGTCGGCCGGAGAGGTAGAATATGCAAGTCGGGGACCAGCCTAGTCCCCCCTGCTTCTTGTCGATCCTGCTACTACAACCCTCGATCCGATCTAATCTTAGACTGGGAATGAACTCCGTATGCCTAAGTCAACCCATAAAATGAGCGTGCAGGTGCTGAGCCAGCCAGAGAGGCAGAATGAGCAAGCCAGGGATCAGCTCGGTCCCCCCTACATGCTATCGATCTTGCTGTCGCAACCCTTGGTCTGGTTCGATCTTAGGCTGGGAATGAACTCCATGTGCTTAGACTGGGGATGAACTCTGTATGCCTATGTCAACCCATGAAACGAGCGTGCGAGCGCTCAACTGGTCAGAGAGGCAGAATGTGCAAGTTAGGGATCGGCCTGGTCCTTCCTGTGTACTGCCGATCCTGCTACTGGACCTACTGCTACAACCCTCGATCCGGTCTGATCTTAGACTGGGAATGAACTCCGTATGCTTAGACATGGAATGAACTTCGTATGCCTGAGCCAACCCATGAAATGAGTGTACGGGCACTCAGTCGGTCAGAGAGGCAGAATGCGCAAGCTGGGGATCGGCTCAATCCCCCTTTGTGCAATCGATCCTGCTATTGCAACCCTCAGTTCGGTCCAATCTTAGACTACGAATGAACTCCGTATGCCTAAGTCAACCCACGAAACGAGCGTGCAGGTGTTGAGCCAGCTGAAGAGGCATAATGTGTAAGCCGGGGATCGACCCGGTCCCCCTCTACGTGCTACCGATCTCACTGCCACAACACTCGATCTGACTGGGGCTTAGACATGGAATAAACTCCATGTGCCTAAGCTAACCCATGAAATGGGCGTGTGGGCGCTCTGTCGATCGGAGAGGCAGCATGCGTAAGTCGAGGATCAGCCCGTTCCCCCCTGCGTGCTGTCAATCCTGCTACCGCAACCATCGGTCCGATCCAATCTTAGACTGGGAATGAACTCCGTTTGCCGAAGTCAACCCACGAAATTAGCGTGTGAGCGCTCAGCCGACCAGAGACGCAGGATGCGTAAGTTGGGGATCGAACGGGTGGTAGGTGGGTTCAAGCACATCTTCATATTTTTGCCATGCCGATGCCATTTTTATGGCTTGTAAATTCATACAATGGTCCCCTAAGCCTTCATGTGAAGTTTCGTGGCAAGACGACCCATTTTCTTTTTTTCACGATTTTTGAAACCTTTTGCCGTTCGGGATTTTTTAAAATTTTTTTAGAGAGAGTTTTATCCCCAAATTTGGTAGAGGTGATCCTTGTATTTTTTTGGCATGCACAAACAAACTCAGCTAAAAACATTAAGTGGAGAAGATTTTGTTACCATTTGAAAAAATTGTCCCCATTTCAGGCACTTTAATGGCTATTGGCAGCAAACCTATAAAATCTCAAATGCTCTTTAAGGGGGTGTGAGTTTTCATGGTTTGATGAGGGATAGGGGGCCAATATAAGGGCCAAGTACCAGCACCTATCGTAAATCATGTGCGCACAACCCCCCGGCCCCCCAATCGCTAGAACCCCCAATGCCGTCAGTTAGGCTCTCCGGCAATACTCCGGCGATGGTGCCCTGGGCAAAAAAAAAGCGACATCAGCACATGCCCGAGCCAAGCATGTGCACCGTGGCTCAAAATCTTAGACTGGGAATGAACTCCGTATGCTTAGACATGGAATGAACTCTGTATGCCTAAGCCAACCCACGAAACGAACGTGCGGGCGCTTAGTTGGTCGGAGAGGTAGAATGCACAAATCGGGGATCAGCTCGGTCACCCTGTGTGCTATCGATCCTGCTACCGCAACCCTCAGTCTGATTCAATCTTAGACTGGGAATGAACTCTGTATGCATAAGTCAACCCATGAAACGAACGAGCGGGCGCTGAGCCGACCGAAGAGGCATAATGCGTAAGTCGTGGATCGGCTCGGTCCCCCTTTGCGTGCTGTCGATCCCGCTGTGACAACCCTCGGTCCAGTTGGGGCTTAGACATGGAATGAACTCCCTATGCCTAAGCCAACCCATGAAACGGGCGTGTGAGCGCTCAGTCGATTGGAGAGGCAGAATGCGCAAGTCGGGGATCGACCCGGTCCCCCCTGCGTGCTGTCGATCCTACTGTCACAACCCTCGATCCGGTCTGATCTTAGACTAGGAATGAACTCTGTATGCTTAGACTGGGGATGAACTCCATATGCCTAAGTCAACCCATGAAACGAGCGTGCGGGCGCTCAGTCGACCAGAGAGGCAGGATGCGCAAGCCGGGGATCGAACGAGTGGTAGGTGGGTTCAAGCACATCTTCATATTTCTGCCATGCCAATGCCATTTTTAAGGCTTGTAAATTCATACAATGGTCCCCTAAGCCTTCATGTGAAGTTTCATGGCAAGACTACCCATTTTCTATTTTTCATGATTTTTGAAACTTTTTACTCTTTGGGATTTTTTTAATTTTTTTTAGAAAGAGTTTTGTCCCCAAATTTGGTAGAGGTGATCCTTGTATTTTTGTTGGCAAGCACAAAAAAGTTTAGCTAAAAACTTGAAGTCGAGAAGATTTTGTGACCATTTAAAAAAAGTGTCCTCATTTCAGACACTTTAATGGCTACTGGCAGCAAACCTATAAAATCTTAAATGCTCTTTAAGGGGGTGTGAGTTCTCGAGGTTTGATGAGGGATAGGGGGCCATGCTCCAGCAATGCTCCGATGATAGTGCCTTGGGCGAAAAAAATGCGGCACCAAGACATGCCCAAGCCCAGCTATGCATCGTGGCCCAAAATCGTAGACTGGGAATGAACTCCGTATGCTTAGACATGGAATGAACTCCGTATGCCTAAGCCAACCCATGAAACGAGCGTACGGGTGCTCAGCTGGCTTGAGAGGCAAAATGCGCAAGCCGGGGATCGGCCTGATCCCCCCTGCGTGCTATCGATCTTGCTGCTGCAACCTTTGGTCCGGTCTGATCTTCGACTGGGAATGAACTCCGTATGCATAAGTCAACCCATGAAATGAGCGTGCGGCCGCTGAGCCAGTCGGAGAGGCATAATGCGCAAGCCGGGGATTGGTCAGTCCCCTTCTGTGTGCTGCCGGTCCCGCTACCATAACCCTCGGTCCGGCTAGGGCTTAGATATGGAATGAACTCCCTATGCCTAAGCCAATCGACGAAATGATGGTGTGGGTGCTCAGTCGACCGGAGAGGCAGAATGCGCAAGCTGGGGATTGGTTCTGTTCCCCCTGCGTGCTATCGATCCTACTGCTGCAACCGTCGGTTTGGTCCGATCTTACACTGGGAATGAACTCCGTATGTCGGTCAGAGAGGCAGAATGCGTAAGCCGGGGATCGGCCCAGACCCCTTGCATGCTGCCGATCCTGCTGTCGCAACCCTCAGTCCAGTCCAATCTTACACTGGGAATGAACTCCGTATGCTAAGATTGGGGATGAACTCCGCATGCCTAAGTCAACCCATGAAACGAGCATGCGGGCGCTCGACCGACCAGAGACGCGGGATGCACAAGCCGGGGATCGAACAGGTGGTAGGTGGGTTCAAACACATCTTCATATTTCTGCCATGCCAATGCCATTTTTATGGCTTGTAAATTCATACAATGGTCCCCTAAGCCTTCATGTGAAGTTTCGTGGCAAGACGACCCGTTTTCTATTTTTCACGATTTTTGAAACTTTTTGCGGTTCGGGATTTTTTAAAATTTTTTTAGAAAGAGTTTTGTCCCCAAATTTGGTAGAGGTGATCCTTGTATTTTTGTTGGCATGCATAAAAAACTTCAGCTAAAAACTCGAAGTGGAGAAGATTTTGTGACCGTTTGAAAAAAGTTCCCCCATTTCAGACACTTTAATGGCTACTAGCAGCAAACCTATAAAATCTCCAATGCTCTTTAAGCTGGTGTGAGTTCTCGAGGTTTGATGAGGGATAGGAGGCCAATATAAGGGCCAAGTACCAGCACCCATCGCACATCATGTGCGCACACCCCCCGGCCCCCCCAATCGCTGGAACCCCCGATGCTGTCGGTTAGGCTTTCCGGCGATGCTCCGATGATGGTGCCCCGGGCGAAACAAATGCGGCACCAGCACATGCCCGAGCCCAGCATGTGCACCATGGCTCAAAATCTTAGACTGGGAATGAACTCTGTATGCTTAGACATGGAATGAACTCCGTATGCCTAAGCCAAATCATGAAACGAGCGTGCAGGCGCTCAACCGGTCGGAGAGGAAGAATGCACAAGCCGGGGATCGACTCGGTCCCCCCATACGTGCTATCGATGCTGCTGTCGAAACCCTCAGTTCGGTCTGATCTTAGAATTGGAATGAACTCCGTATGCCTAAGTCAACCCATGAAATTAGTGTACGGGTGCTGAGCTGGCCGGAGAGGCATAATGCGCAAGTCGGGGATCAGCTCGATCCCCCTCTGCGTGCTACCAGTCCCGCTACGGTAACCCTCGGTCTGGCTGGGTCTTAGTCATGGAATGAACTCCCTATCCCTCAGCCAACCCACGAAATGGGCATCCGGGCACTCAAACGGCCGAAGAGACAAAATGCGTAAGTCGGGGATTGACCCGGTCCCCCTTGCGTGCTGTTGATCCTACTACCGCAACCCTCGGTTCGGTCTGATCTTAGATTGGGAATGAACTCTGTATGCTTAGACTGGGGATGAACTCCGTATGCCTAAGCCAACCCATGAAATGAGCGTGCGGGCACTCAACCGGCCAAAAAGGCATAATGCGCAAGTTGGGGATAAGCCAGGCCCCCTTTTGCATGCTGTCGATCCTGCTGCCAGTCCTGCTGCCACAACCCTCGGTTTGGCTAGGGCTTATACATGGAATGAACTCCGTATGCCTAAGCCAACCCACGAAATGAGCGTCTGGGCACTCAGCCTGTCAAAAAGGTAGAATGCGTAAGCCAGGGATCTGTCCGGTCCCCCCTACGTGCTACCAATCCTGCTGCTGGTCCTGCTGCCGCAACCCTCGATCCGATCTGATCTTAGACATGGAATGAACTCTGTACGCTTAGACATGGAATGAACTCCATATGCCAAAGCCAACCCATGAAACAAGCATGCGGGTGCTCAGTCGACCGGAGAGGCAGAATGTGCAAGCCGGGGATCTGCCCGATCCCCCCTACGTGCTGTTGATCCTGCTGTCACAACCCTCGGTCTAGTCCAATCTTAGACTGGGAATGAACTCCGTATGGTTAAGTCAACCCACGAAATGAGCGTGCGGGTGCTGAGCCAACCGGAGAGGCATAATGCGTAAGTTGAGGATCGGCTCGATCCCCCTCTATGTGCTGCCGATCCCGCTGCCACAACCCTCGGTCTGGCTGGGGCTGAGACATGGAATGAACTCCCTATGCCTAAGCCAACCCATGAAATAGACGTGCGGGCACTCGACCGACCGAAGAGGTAGAATGCGCAAGCCAGGGATCAGCCCGATCCCCTCTGCGTGATGCTGATCCTACTGCCATAACCTTCGATCTGGTCTGATCTTAGACTGGGAATGAACTTTGTATGCCTAAGTCAACCCACAAAATGAGCATACGGACGCTCAGCCGACCAGAGAGGCAGGCTGCGCAAGCCGAGGATCGAACGGGTGGTATGTGGGTTCAAGCACATCTTCATAATTCTGCCATGCCAATGCCATTTTTATGGCTTGTAAACTCATACAATTGTCCCCTAAGCCTTCATGTGAAGTTTCGTGGCAAGACGACCCGTTTTCTATTTTTCACAATTTTTGAAACTTTTTAAGGTTCGGGATTTTTTAAAATTTTTTTAGAAAGAGTTTTGTCCCCAAATTTGGTAGAGGTAATCCTTGTATTTTTGTTGGCATGCACAAAAAAATACAGCAAAAACTCAAAGTGGAGAAGATTTTGTGACTGTTTGAAAAAATTGTCCCTATTTTAGACACTTTAATGGCTACTGGCAGCAAACCTATAAAATCTCAAATGCTCTTTAAGGGGGTGTGAGTTCCTGAGGTTTGATGAGGGATAGGGGGCCAATATAAGGGCCAAGTACCAGCACCCACCGCACATCATGTGCGCACACCCCCCGACCCCCCAATCGTCGAAACCCCCAATGCCACCGGTTAGGCTCTTCGGCGATGCTCCGACGATGGTGCCCCGAGCGAAAAAAATGCGGCACCAGCACATGCCCGAGCCTAGTATGTGCACCAGGGCTCAGACTCTTAAATTGGGAATGAACTCCATATGCTTAGACATGGAATGAACTCCGTATGCCTAACCCAACCCATGAAATGAGCGTACGGGCGCTCAGTCGGCCGGAGAGGCATAATGTGCAAGCCGAGGATCAGCCCGATCCCCCTCTACGTGCTACCGATCTCACTGTCGGTCCTACTACCACAACCCTCTGTCTGACTGGCGCTTAGACATGGAATGAACTCCGTATGCCAAAGCCAACCCACAAAATGAGCGTGCGGGTGGTCAGCCGACCGGAGAGGCAAAATGCCTAAGTCGGGGATCGACCAGGTCCCCCCTTGCATGCTGTCGATCCTACTACTGGTCCTGCTACCAGAACCCTTCGTCTGGTCCAATCTTTGACTGGGAATGAACTCCGTAGGCTTAGACATGGAATGAACTCCGTATGCCTAAGCTAACCCATGAAACGAGCGTACGGGTGCTCAGTCGGTCGGAGAGGCAAAATGCACAAGCTGGGGATTGGCCCGGTCCCCCTCTGCGTCCTGTCTATCCCTCTATAACAACCCTCTATCCGGCTGGGGCTTAGACATGGAATGAACTCCCTATGCCTTAGCCAACACATGAAACGGGCGTGCAGGCGCTCAACCGACCGGAGAGGCAGAATGCACAAATCGGGGATTGGCCTGGTCCCCCCTGCGTGCTGCCAATCCTACTGCCTACTGCCGTAACTCTCGGTCCGGTTTGATCTTAGACTGGGAATGAACTCTGCATGCTTAGATTGGGGATGAACTCCGTATGCCTAAGTTAACCCACGAAACGAACGTGCGGACGCTCAGTCGACCAGAGAGGCAGGGTGCTCAAGCCAGGGATCGAACGGGTGGTAGGTGGGCTCAAGCACATCTTCCTATTTCTGCCACGCCAATGCCATTTTTATGGCTTGTAAATTCATACAATGCTCCCCTAAGCCTTCATGTCAAGTTTCGTAGCAAGACGACCCGTTTTCTATTTTTTATGATTTTTGAAACTTTTGTGGTTTGGGATTTTTTAAAATTTTTTTAGAAAGAGTTTTGTCCCCAAATTTGGTAGAGGTGGTCCCTGTAATTTTTTTGGCATGCACCAGAAATTTCAGCTAAAAACTCGAAGTGGAGAAGATTTTGTGATCGTTTGAAAAAAGTGTCCCCATTTAAGACACTTTAATGGCTACTGGCAACAAACCTATAAAATCTCAAATGCTCTTTCAGCGGGTGTGACTTCTCGAGGTTTGATGAGGGATAGGGGGCCAATATAAGGGCCAAGTACCAGCACCCATTGCACATCATGTGCCCACACCCCCCGGCCCCCCAATCGTCGAAACTCCCAATGCCGCTGGTTAGGCTTTCCGGCGATGCTTCGACGATGGTGCCTCGAGCGAAAAAAATGAAGCACCAGCACATGCCCGAGCCCAGCATGTGCATCATGGCTCAAACTCTTAGACTGGGAATGAACTCCGTATGCTTAGACAGGGAATGAACTCTGTATGCCTAAGCCAACCAACGAAACGAGCGTGCGGGCACTCAGCCGGCAGGAAAGGTAGAATGCGTAAGCCAGGGATCGGCCTGGTCTCCCCCTGCGTGCTACCGATCCTACTACTAGTCCTACTACCGCAACCCTCAATCTGGTTTGATCTTAGACTAGGAATGAACTCCGTATCCTTAGACATGGAATGAACTCTGTATGGCTAAGCCAACCAATGAAACGAGCGTGTGGGCACTCAGTCGGTCGGAGAGGTAGAATGCGCAAGCCGGGGACCGGCCCGATCCCCCCTTATGTGCTGTCGATCCTACTATCGCAACCATCGATCCGATCCAATCTTAGACTGGGAATGAACTTCGTATGCCTAAGTCAACCCATGAAATGAGCGTGCAGGCGCTGAGCCGATCGGAGAGGCATAATGTGCAAGCCAGGGATCGGCCTGGTCCCCCTCTGAGTCCTGCCGATCCCGCTGCCACAACTCTCGATCCGAGTGGAGTTTAGACATAGAATGAACTCCCTGTGCCTTAGCCAACCCACGAAATGGGGGTGCGGCCGCTCAGCCGGCCAGAGAGGTAGAATGCGTAAACCGAGGATCGACCCAGTCCCCCTTGCGTGCTGTCGCAACCCTCGATCCGATCCAATCTTAGACCGGGAATGAACTCCACATGCTTAGACTGGGGATGAACTCCATATGCATAAGTCAACCCACGAAACGAGCGTGCGAACGCTCAGTCGACTAGAGAGGCAGGGTGCGCAAGCTAGGGATCGAACGGGTGGTAGGTGGGTTCAAGCACATCTTCATATTTCTACCATGCCAATGCCATTTTTATGGCTTGTAAATTCATACAATGGTCCTCTAAGCCTTCCTGTCAAGTTTCGTTGCAAGGTGACCCGTTTTCTATTTTTCACGATTTTCAAAACTTTTTACGGTTTGGGATTTTTTAAAATTTTTTTAGAAAGAGTTTTGTCCCCAAATTTGGTAGAGGTGATCCTTGTATTTTTTTTGGCATGCACCAAAAAATTCAGCAAAAAACTTGAAGTGGAGAAGATTTTGTGACCGTTTGAAAAAAGTGTCCCCATTTCAGACACTTTAATGGCTACTGGCAGCAAACCTATAAAATCTCAAATGCTCTTTAAGCGGGTGTGAGTTCTCAAGGTTTGATGAGGGATAGGGGGCTAATATAAGGGCCAAGTAGCATCACCCATCGCAAATCATGTGCGCACACCCCCCCGGGCCCCCTATCGTTGGAACCCCCAATGTCGTCGGTTAGGCTCTCCGACGATGCTCCAGCGATGGTGCCCCAGGCAAAAAATGTTGCCCCGGGCAAAAAAAATGTGGCACCAGCACATGCCCGAGCCCAGCATGTGCATCATGGCTCAAACTCTTAGACTGGGAATGAACTCCGTATGCTTAGACATGGAATGAACTCCGTATGCCTAGGCTAACCCACGAAATGAGCGTGCGGGTGCTCAGCCAGCTAGAGAGGCACAATGCGCAAGCCGCGGATCGACCCAGTCCCCCTCTACGTGCTGTCGGTCTCGCTACCACAACCCTCGGTCCGGCTGGGGATTAGACATGGAATGAACTCACTATGCCTAAGCCAACCCACGAAATGGGCGTGCGGGTGCTTAGCCGGTTGGATAGGAAGAATGCGCAAGTCAGGGATCGGCCTGGTCCCCCTTGGGTGCTGCCGATCCTGCTACTGCAACCCTTAGTCTGATCTGATCTTAGACTGGGAATGAACTCCGTATGCTTAGACTGGGGATGAATTTCCAATGCCACCGGTTAGGCTCTCTAGTGATGCTCCGACGATGGTGCCCCAGGCAAAAAATATACGGCACCAGCTCATGCCCGAGCCTAGCATGCACACCGTGGCTCAAACTCTTAGATTGGGAAGGAACTCCGTATGCTTAGACATGCATTGAACTTCGTATGCCTAAGCCAACCCACGAAACGAGCGTGCGGGCGCTCAGCCGGACGGAGAGGTAGAATGCGCAAGCCGGGGATCGGCCCGGTCCCCCCCTGCGTGCTGCTTATCCTGCTGCTTGTCCTGCTACCGCAACCCTCGGTCCGATCTGATCTTAGATTGGGAATGAACTCTGTACGCTTAGACATGGAATGAACTCTGTATGCCTACGCCAACCCACGAAATGAGCGTGACGGTGCTCAGCCGGATGGAGAGGCGAAATGCACAAGTCGGGGACCGACCCCGATCCCCCTGCGTGCTGTCGATCCTGCTACCACAACCTTCAGTTCGGTTCGATCTTAGACTTGGAATGAACTCCGTATGCCTAAGTCGACCCACGAAACGAGCGTTCGGGTCTGAGCCAATCGAAGAGGCATAATGCGCAAGTCGGGGATCGGCTCGATCCCATCTACGTACTATCGATCCCACTACCATAACCCTCGGTCTTGCTGGGGCTTAGACAAGGAATGAACTCCCTATGCCTAAGCCAACCCACGAAATGGGCATGCGGGAGCTTAGCCAGCCGAAGAGGCAGAATAGGTAAGCCGGGGATCGACCCGATCCCTCCTACGTGATGTCGATCCTGCTGCCGCAACCCTCGGTCCGATTCGATCTTAGACTGGGAAGGAACTCCGTATGCTTAGACTAGCGATGAACTACGTATGCCTAAGTCAACCCACGAAAAGAGTGTACGGGCGCTCAGCCGGCCAGAGAGGCATAATGCGTAAGCTGAGGATTAGCCTGGTCCCCCTCTACGTGCTGTCGATCCCGCTGTCAGTCCGACTGTCACAACCCTCGATCCGGCTGGGGCTTAGACATGGAATAAACTCCGCATGCCTAAGCCAACCAACAAAATGAGCGTGCAGGCACTCAACCGGTCAGAGATTCAGAATGTGCAAGTCAGGGATCGGCCCGGTCTCCCCCTACGTGTTACCGATCCTGTTGCTGGTCCTACTGCCGTAACCCTCGATCTGGTTCGATCTTAGACTGGGAATGAACTCCGTATCCTTAGGCATGGAATGAACTCCGTATGGCTAAGCCAACCCACGAAATGAGCGTGTAGGTGCTTAGCCGACCAGTGAGGTAGAATGCGCAAGCCGAGGACCGGCCCAGTCCCCTCTGCGTGCTATCGATCCTGCTACCACAACCCTTAGTCCGATCTGATCTTAGGCTGGGAATGAACTCCGTATGCCTAAGTCAACCCATGAAATGAGCGTGCAGGCACTGAGTCGACCGGAGAGGCATAATGCGCAAGCTGGGGATCGACCCGGTCCCCCTCTGCATCCTGTCGATCCCGCTGCCACAGCCCTCGGTCAGGTTGGGGCTTAGACATGGAATGAACTCCCTATGCCTTAACCAACCCACGAAACGGGTGTGCAGGTGCTCAGCCGGTCGGAGAGGCATAATGCGCAAACAGGGATCGGCCCGGTCCCCCCTGCGTGCTACCGATCCTGCTGCCACTACCCTCGGTCCTGTCTGATTTTAGACTGGGAATGAACTCCACATGCTTAGACTGGGGATGAACTCCGTATGCATAAGTCAACCCACGAAACGAGCGTGCGGACGCTCAGCCGACCAGAGAGGCAGGGTGCGCAAGCCAGGGATCGAACGAGTGGTAAGTGGGTTCAAGCACATATTCATATTTCTGCCATGCCAATGCCATTTTTATGGCTTGTAAATTCATACAATGGTCCCCTAAGCCTTCAAGTCAAGTTTCGTGGCAAGAAGACCCGTTTTCTAATTTTCATGATTTTTGAAACTTTTTACGGTTTGGGATTTTTCAAAATTTTTTTAGAAAGAGTTTTGTCCCAAATTTGGTAGAGGTGATCCTTGTATTTTTTTTGGCATGCACCAAAAAATTCAGCTAAAAAATCGAAGTGGCGAAGATTTTGTGATCGTTTGAAAAAAGTGTCCCCATTTCAGACACTTTAATGGCTACTGGCAGCAAACCTATAAAATCTCAAATGCTCTTTAAGCGGGTGTGAGTTCTCAAGGTTTGATGAGGGATAGGGGGCCAATATAAGGGCCAAGTACCAGCACCTATCGCACATCATGTGCGCACACCCCCGGCCCCCCAATCGTCGGAACCTCCAATGCCGTCGGTTGGGCTCTCCGACGATGCTCCGACGATGGTGCCCCGAGCGAAAAAAAATGCGGTACCAGCACATGCCCGAGCCCAGCATGTGCATTATGGCTCAAACTCTTAGACTGGGAATGAACTCCATATGCTTAGACATGGAATGAACTCCGTATGCCTAAGCCAACCCACGAAACGAGCGTGCGGGCACTCAGCTGGCCAGAGAGGCAGAATGCGCAAGCCAAGGATCGATCCAGTCCCCCTCTGCGTGCTGTCAGTCCCACTGCCACAACCCTCGATTCGACTGGGGATTAGACATGGAATGAACTCCCTATGCCTAAGCCAACCCACAAAACGGGGTGTGGGCGCTCAGTCGATCAGAGAGGAAGAATGCGTAAGTCAGGGATTGGCCCGATCCCCCTTGCATTCTACCGATCCTGCTACCACAACCTTCGGTCTGATCTGATCCGAGACTGGGAGTGAACTCCGTATGCTTAGATTGGGGATGAATTTCCAATGCCACCGGTTAGGATCTCCGACGATGGTGCCTCGGGCAAAAATAATGCGGCACCAGCACATGCTCGAGCCCAGCATGTGCACCGTGGCTCAAACTCTTCGACTGGGAATGAACTCTATATGCTTAGACATGGAATGAACTTCGTATGCCTAAGCCAAGGCACAAAATGGGCGTGCGGGTGCTCAGCCGGTCAGAAAGGTAGAATACACAAGCCGGGGATAGGCTCGGTCCCCCCCTGCGTGCTGTCGATCCTACAGCTGGTCCTGCTGCCGCAACCCTCGGTCCGGTCTGATCTTAGATTAGGAATGAACTTCGTATGCTTAGACATGGAATGAACTCTATATGCCTAAGCCAACCCACGAAATGAGCGTGAGGGTGCTCAACTGGCCGGAGAGGCGAAATGCGCAAGTCAGGGACCGGTCCAATCCCCCCCTGCGTGCTGTCGATCCTGTTGCCGCAACCCTCGGTCTGGTCCGATCTTAGGCTGGGAATGAACTTCGTATGCCTAAGTCAACCCATGAAACGAGCGTTCGGGTGCTGAGCAGACCGGAGAGGCATAATGCGTAAGCCGGGGATCGGCCCGATCCCCCTCTACGTGCTGTCGGTCCCGCTATCACAACCCTCAGTCCGACTGGGGCTTAGACGTGGAATGAACTCACTATGCCTAAGCCAACCCACAAAATGGGCGTGCGGGCGCTCAGCCGGTCAGAGAGGCAGAATGCGGAAGTCAGGGATCGGCCTGATCCCCCCTGCGTGCTGTTGAGATGGCATCCCAATGTGACACTGCTAACCAACAACCAGAGGCCCAAGAGCATGGGCGTGGAAGAGGGAGGAAAGCCAGTTCTAGAGATATCTGGTCTACCATGGACGGTAGGCTGGCCAGGGTGGAGGTGACCATGGGCGACATGAGGGAGAAGCTTGAGAGGGTAGAGACTCACATTGCATCGCTAGACTCCATGAGGGAGGAGATCCAAAGTGAGCTGCAAGCTACTCTCAACAAAGGCTTGGACATTTTCACCCAAAAGAATCAGACCTTAGAGGCTGAAGTACTGACCTTGCGCGATGGCATGGAGGCCATGCGCCAGCGGATGGAGGAGCTTACCAGTGAGATCGTTGCTTGCAAGACTGCCATTGGGAATGGCATGTTTGCTGGAGTGTCCAAATCCATATTGGATGTCCCCAAGCCTAAGGAGTTCAAGGGGACTAGGGCAGCCAAGGAAGTAGATAACTACCTTTGGGGTATGGAGCAGTTCTTCCAGGCCATGGGCATGCAAGATGAGGCGATAAAGGTAAGCACCGCTGCTATGTATCTAACTGATGTAGCCTTATTGTGGTAGAGGCACAGGTGTGATGATGTCAGGCGTGGGAGTGCCAAGATTGGAACCTGGGCAGAGTTCCAAAAAGAGTTTAGAGAACAATTTTACCTGGAGTATGCCGATGATGAGGCGCGAGCAAAGTTATGCAGGCTGAGCTAGCAAGGGGACATAAGGGAGTATGTCCAAAAATTCTCTGAACTGATGCTACAAATCTCAGATCTAGGTGAGAAGGATGCCTTATTTGCTTTCATGGATGGGTTGAAGCCGTGGGTGAAGTATGAGCTACAAAGAAGAGGAGTTCATGACTTGGCTAAAGCCATGACTACTGCCGAGGCCTTGATAGGTTCAACCCTCTGAACAAGTTTGAGCCTACCAAGCCCAAGGGTAAGGGCAGGGACTGGAAGAAGTAGTCCAAGAGGAAGGACTGTGATCGGGAGTCCAAGGATGGAGACCAAGACTGTTCAACCAAGGATGACGAGAGGAAGCCACTAGCAGACAAGTGGAAAGCAAAAGGGGACTGAGAGCCACTAGCATGCTACCTATGTGGAGGGAACCACATAGAGTATAATTGCTCACAGAAGGGCAAGCTAGCTACTGTAGATGAGGAGTCTGACGAGGAGCCAGAGTCAGGGGCAGCAAAGTTTAGGTCGTTGGTGCTCAATGCTGTTCAGAGTAAAGGAGCCATAAGCCAAAGGGCTTGATGTTTGCAGATCTGATGGTTACGGGTTAGAAGGTGAGTGCACTAGTGGATACAGCTACCTCACATCTTTTTATTTCAGGTGATAGAGCTTGGAAGCTCAGACTAAAGGTGCAGAAAGGGACTAGTACCATCAAAATGGTGAACTCCAATGAAGTTCCAGCCATTGGAGTAACACGGGGAGTGGAGTTACAGCTTGGAGATTGGAAAGGCAAGGAGACCATTGAAGTAATACCCCTTGACGACTATGAGTTTGTGATTGGGTTGGATTTCCTTGTTCGGATTAACGCCCTCCTTGTGCCTTTTGTCAATTGTGTTTGCATCTTGGATGCACGGTGCCAATGCCTAGTGCCATTGAAGAGAGGGTCTAGAGTTGGGTCGCGGGTGGTGTCAGCCATCCAATTTGCCAAGGCGGTAAGCAGATAAGAAGACACCTTCTTGGCAGCCCTAAAATATGATGAGCTGAGGGAGAAGGAGACCGAGTCACCCTTGGAGGTGCTAAAGGTGCTGAAGACCTTTAGTGATGTGATGCCTGCAAAGCTACCTAGCAAGCTACCACCTAAGAGAGAGGTGGACCACAAGATCGAGCTGGTGTCTGAGGCCAAGCCACCAGCTAAAGCCCCTTACCAAATGTCTCCACCAGAGTTAGAGGAGTTGAGGAAGCAGCTCAAAGAGTTAGTTGATGCTGGTTTCATCAGGCCATCGAAAGCACCCTATGGTGCACCAGTTCTATTTTAGCGCAAGCATGATGGGTCGTTGCGACTGTGCATAGACTACCGGGCTTTGAACAAGCTGACCATCAAGAACAAGTACCCCATCCCACTCATTACGGACTTGTTCGATCAACTTGGGAGCGCAAGGTGGTTCAGCAAGCTGGATTTGAGGTCAGGCTACTATCAAGTCAGGATCGCATAGGGAGATGAGCCAAAGACAGCATGTGTAACTCGGTATGGTTCGTATGAGTTCTTAGTGATGCCTTTCAGACTCATGAACGCCCCAGCAACATTCTGCACCCTTATGAATAAGGTACTTCAGTCATTCCTTGATCGGTTTGTTGTGGTTTATTTGGATGACGTTGTGATCTACAGCCAGACTTTGGGAGAACATGTAGACCACTTGAGACAGGTGTTTGAGGTGTTGCGGGCACACAAGCTGTTTGTCAAGAAGGAGAAGTGCTCATTCGCCCAGCAGGAGATTGGGACGGAGAGTGTACTGGGGAGTGTCGAGGACCATTGTTAGTGATCGGGATGGGCATTTCACGGGCAAGTTCTGGATTGAGTTGTTCAAGCTATTTGGGGTCAGACTTGAACTTTTCCACCAGCATGCATCCACAGACCGATGGGCAGATAGAATAAGTGAATGGACTATTGGACGTCTACCTCAAGCACTATGTGAGTGCCACACAAAAGGACTGGCCAAAGCTGATAGATATTGCATAGTTTTCCTACAACTTGCAAAGGAACGAGGCAACGAACCAGAGCCCATTTAAGGTTGTGACAGGGCAACAACCACTAACACCCGATTCGATTGCTGTAGGTTATACAGGGCCAAATCCAGCAGCATACAAGTTTGCCAAGGCATGGCAGGAGCAAATTGACTTGGCCAGAGTTTGTCTACATAAGGTGGCCAAGAGGTCGAAGAAGTGGGCAGACCAAAATAGGCGGAACGTGCAGTTCCAGGTTAGAGACTTGGTGTTAGTGAAGCTGCATCCCATTGTGTGCCATAGGGGGCTGCACAAAGGCCTAGTCTGAAGGTATGAGGGACCTTTTCGAGTAGTCAAGAGGGTAGGCAAGGTTGCCTACAAGCTGGATATGCCACCCAAGCTGAGGGTGCACCTGGTGTTCCATGTGAGCATGCTCAAGCCATTCTATGAGGATGAGGGAGATCCAGGATGGGCAGAGTCAAAGCGTGCGCCATTTGGAGCAAGGGCGTTATATGAGAAGGAGGTCCACAGCATCATAGTTGACTGGGAGGTGAGACGGAAGAACTATCAGCCAAGATAAGAGTACTTGGTGCGCTGGAAGGGACTTCCAGATAGTGAGGTGAGCTGGGAACCAGCAGATGACTTATGGTAATTCGGGGACCAGATCAGGCAGTACCATACAAAAGATACAATGATGGCATTGTACAATCAAGTGGGGGAGAATGTCACACCCTGGACGGGCGCGCCAGGCACATCAGGCGCACCAGCAGGTGAGCCAGAGGTTAAGGCCGCAGACTAGGCGTGCTGGCAGGTATCTATGCGTAAAGCCTAGCAAACGAGTTCAGAACGCCCGTCCAACTTGCAGGCTTGCCCGTGAGACCAAGGCCTGGCATACAAGCTGCCTACACCACATCCAGAAGGGCCCAAGGTACTGGACACACAAGGGAAGCTTCTGGAAGCAGGCAGGATCAGCAGCAGCATCCTGGCAGATTTGGTTGACCCTGAATATCAGGAGTTAGCATCCTGATTGATTGTAATCTGTATAATCCCATGATTTTAGCCTTTATTTTAGGGATATTGCCATTAAGTGTAAGCTGGAGCCTCAACCATAAATAGAGGGCTACTTTTCCCTCATTTATACACCATCAAACACTTCCATTTCAGTGAATACAAGAGCATTTCTAGAATTCTGCCTTCTTATCATGTTTCTCTTTAACTTGCGTAATCAGCCCTTCCCGTTGTTCTAGTGCTCGTACGCTTGTGTTTTAGGCTGACTTAAGCATAAAAGAGGAGATTCCAAGCCTCAGGCCACACGGTTTCTGAGTCTAAGGTTGGAGCCCGTGACACAAGTACCAGCACCCATCGCACATCATGTGCGCACACCCCCCGGCCGCCCCAATCGTCGGAACCCCCAATGCCACCAGTTAGGCTCTCTGATGATGGTGCCCCGAGTGAAAAAAATGTGGCACCAACACATGCCCGAGCCCATCATGTGCACCGTGGCTCAAAATCTTAGACTGGGAATGAACTCCGTATGCTTAGACATGGAATGAACTCTGTATGCCTAAGCCAACCCACGAAACGAGCGTGCGGGTGCTCAGTCGATCGGAGAGGTAGAATACGTAAGCCAGGGATCGACCCGATCCCCCCTACGTGCTGTCGATCCTGCTGTCGCAACCCTCAGCCCGGTCTGATCTTAGACCTGGAATGAACTCCGTATGCTTAGACTGGGGATGAACTCTGTATGCCTAAGTCAACCCACAAAACGAGCGTGCGGGGGCTGAGCCGGTCGGAGAGGCATAATGCGCTGCCACAACCCTCGGTTCGACTGGGGCTGAGACATGGAATGAACTCCCTATGCCTAAGCCAACCCACGAAACAGGCGTGCGGGCGCTCAGCTGACCGGAGAGGCAGAATGCGTAAGCCAAGGATCAGCCTAGTCCCCCTTACGTGCTGTCGATGCTGTTGTTGCAACCCTCGGCCCGGTCCGATCTTAGACTGGGAATGAACTCCGTATGCTTAGACTGGGAATGAACTCTGTATGCCTAAGTCAACCCATTAAATGAGCGTGTGGGGGCTAAGTCAGCCGGAGAGGCGTAATGCACAAGCCGGGGATCGGCCCGGTCCCTCTCTGCATGCTGCCAATCCCGCTGCCACAACCCTCGGTCCGGCTGGGGCTTAGACATGGAATGAACTCCCTATGCCTAAGCCAACCCATGAAATGGGTGTGCGGGCGCTCAGCTGGCCGAAGAGGCAGAATCGGTAAGCTAGGGATCGACCCGATCCTTCCTACGTGCCTCATCCCGGTCCTATCTTACACTGGGAATGAACTTCGTATGCTTAGACTGGGGATGAACTCCATATGCCTAAGTCAACCCACGAAACGAGCGTGCGGGCGCTCAGTCGAACAGAGAGGCAGGGTGCGCAAGCCGGGGATTGAACGGGTGGTAGGTGGGTTCAAGCCATTTTCATATTTCTGCCATGCCAATGCCATTTTTATGGCTTGTAAATTCATACAGTGGTCCCCTAAGCCTTCGTGTGAAGTTTCGTGGCAAGACGACCCGTTTTCTATTTTTCACGATTTTTGAAACTTTTTACGGTTTGGGATATTTTAAAATTTTTTTAGAAAGAGTTTTGTCCCTAAATTAAATAGAGGTGATCCTTTTATTTTTATTGGCATGCACAAAAAAATTCAGCTAAAAACATGAAGTGCGGAAGATTTTGTGACCTTTTGAAAAAAGTGTCCCCATTTCAGACACTTTAATGGCTACTGGCAGCAAACCTATAAAATCTCAAATGCTCTTTAAGGGGGTGTGAGTTTTCAAGGTTTGATGAGGGATAGGGGGTCAAAATAAGGGTCGAGTACCAGCACCCATCGCACATCATGTGCGCACACCCCCCGCCCCCCAATTGCCGAAACCCCAAATGCCGACGGTTAGGCTCTCCGGTGATGCTTCGACAATGGTGCCCCGGGTGAAAAAAATGTGGCACCAGCACATGCTCGAGCCCAGCATGTGCACTGTGGCTCAAAATCTTAGACTAGGAATGAACTCCGTATGCTTAGACATGGAATGAACTCCGTATGCCTAAGCCAACCCATGGAACGAACGTGCGGGGGCTCAGTCGATTGGAGCGACAGAATGCGCAAGCCGAGGAAGGCCCGGTCCCCTCTTCGTGCTAACAATCCTACTGCCATAACCCTCGATCTGGTCTAATCTTAGACTGGGAATGAACTCTGTATGCATAAGTCAACCCACGAAACGAGCGTGCGGGTGCTGAGCCTGCCGAAGAGGCATAATGCGCAAGACGGGGATCGGCCCGATCCCCCTCTGTGTGCTGCTGGTCCCGCTGCCACAACCCTCAATCCGGTTGGGGCTTAGACATGGAATGAACTCCCTATGCCTAAGCCAACCCATGAAACGGGCGTGCGGGCGCTTAGCCGGTTGAAGAGATAGAATGTGTAAGCCGGGGACCGGCCCGATCCCCCCTGCGTGCTATCGATCCTGCTATCGCGACCCTCGGTCTGGTTCGATCATAGACTAGGAATGAACTCCGTATGCTTAGACTGGGGATGGACTCCGTATGCCTAAGTCAACCCACGAAATGAGCGTGTAGGCGCTCAGCCGACCAGAGAGGCAGGATGCGCAAGCCGGGGATCGAACGAGTAGTCAGTGGGTTCAAGCACATCTTCATATTTCTGCCATGCCAATGCCATTTTTATGGCATGTGAATTCATACAATGGTCCCCTAAGCCTTCATGTGAAGTTTCGTGGCAAGATGACCCGTTTTATTTTTTTCATGATTTTCGAAACTTTTTGCAGTTCGAGATTTTTTAAAATTTTTTTAGAAAGAGTTTTGACCCCAAATTTGGTAGAGGTGATCCTTATATTTTGTTTGGCATGCACAAAAAAATTCAGTTGAAAATTCAAAGTGGAGAAGATTTTTTGACCATTTGAAAAAAGTGTCCCCATTTCAGACACTTTAATGGCTACTGGCAGCAAACCTATAAAATCTCAAATGCTCTTTAAGGGAGTGTGAGTTCTCAAGGTTTGATGAGGGATAGGGGGCCAATATAAGGGCCAAGTACCAGCACCCATCGCACATCATGTGTGCACAGCCCCTGGCCCCCCCAATCGTCGGAACCCCCAATGCTATCGGTTAGGCTCTCCGACGATGCTCCGACGATGGTGCCCCAGGCAAAAAAAATATGGCACCAGCACATGCCCGAGCCCAGCATGTGCACCGTGGCTTAAAATATTAGACTGGGAATGAACTTCGTATGCTTAGACATGGAATGAACTCCGTATGCCTAAGCCAACCAACAAAACGAGCGTGCGGGCACTCAGCCGACCAGAGAGGTAGAATGCGTAAGCCGTGGGTTCAAACACATCTTCATATTTCTGCCATGCCAATGCCATTTTTATGGCTTGTAAATTCATACAATGGTCCCCTTAGCCTTCATCTGAAGTTTCGTGGCAAGACAACCCGTTTTTTATTTTTCACGATTTTTGAAACCTTTTACGATTCGGGATTTTTTAAAATATTTTTTAGAAAGAGTTTTGTCCCCAAATTTGGTAGAGGTGATCCTTGTATTTTTTATGGCATTCATAAAAAACTTCAGCTAAAAACTCAAAGTGGAGAAGATTTTGTGACTGTTTGAAAAAAGTGTCCCCATTTCAGACACTTTAATGGCTACTGGCAGCAAACCTATAAAATCTCAAATGCTCTTTAAGCGGGTGTGAGTTCTCGAGGTTTGATGAGGAATAGGGGGCCAATATAAGGGCCAAGTACCAGCACCCATCACACATCATGTGCGCACATCCCCCGGCCCCACCAATCGCCGAAACCACCAATGCCACAGGTTAGGCTCTCCGGTGATGCTTCGACGATGGTGCCCCAAGCAAAAAAAATGTGGCACCAGCACATGCCCGAGCCCAGCATGTGCACCGTCGCCCAAACTTTTAGAATAGGAATGAACTCTGTATGCTTAGACATGGAATGAACTCCATATGCCTAAGCCAACCCATGAAACGAGCGTGCGGGCGCTTAGCCGGCCAGAGAGGCAGAATGCGCAAGCCGGGGATCAGCTGGGTCCCCCTCTATGTGTTGTCGATCCTTCTGCTGCAACCCTCGGTCTGGTCCACCCTTAGACTGGGAATGAACTCTGTATGCATAAGTTAACCCACGAAACGAGCGTGCGGGCATTGAGCCGGCCAAAGAGGCGTAATGCGCAAGCCAGGGATCGGCCCGATCCCCTTCGGCGTGTTGCCAGTCCTACTAGCACAGCCCTCAATCTAGCTGGGGCTTAGACATGGAATTAACGCCCTATGCCTAAGCCAACCCATGAAAAGGGCATGCGGGCGCTCAGTCGATCGGAGAGATAGAATACGCAAGCCGGGGATCGACACGATCCCCCCCAATGTGCTATCGATCCTGCTACCGCAACTCTCGGTCTGATCTAATCTTAGACTAGGAATGAACTCCGTATGCATAAGTCAACCCATGAAATGAGCGTGCGGGTGCTGAGCCGACAGAAAAGGCATAATGCACAAGTCAGGGATCGACCCGATCCCCCTCTGCGTGCTGCTAGTCCCGTTGCCACAACCCTCAGTCCGGCTAGAGCTTAGACATGGAATGAACTCCCTATGCCTAAGCCAACCCATGAAATGGGTGTGTGGGCACTCAATCGGCCAGAGAGGCAGAAAGTGCAAGTTGGGGATCGGTTCAGTCCCCCCTGCATGCTACCGATCCTGCTGTCGCAACACTCGGTCCCGTCCGATCTTAGACAGGGAACGAACTCTATATGGTTAGACTAAGGATGAACTCTGAATGCCTAAGTCAACCCATGAAAAGAGTGTGCGGGCGCTCAGCCGGCCGGAAAGGCCTAATGCGCAAGCCAAGGATCAGCCTGATCCCCCTCTGCGTGCTACCAATCCTACTACTGGTCTTGCTGCCACAACCCTCGGTCTGGCTGGGGCTTAGACATCGAATGAACTCTGTATGCCTAATCCAACCCACAAATGAGCGTGTGGACGCTCAGTCGGTCAGAAAGGAAGATTACGGAAGCTGGGGATCAACCCTGTCCCCCCCTGCGTGCTATCGATCCTGCTGCGGCAACCCTCAATCCGGTCTGATCTTAGACTAAAATGAACTCTGTACGCTTAGACATAGAATGAGCTCTGTATGCCTAAGCCAACCCACGAAATGAGCGTGCCGACGCTTAGTTGGTCGGAGAGGCAGAATGCACAAGTCGGGGATCAACTCGGTCCCCCCTGCGTGCTGTCGATCTTGCTGCCGCAACCCTTGCTCCAATTCGATCTTAGACTGGGAATGAACTTCGTATGCCTAAGTCAACCCACGAAACAAACGTGCGGGCGTTAAGCCGGTCGGAGAGGCATAATCCGCAAGTCGGGGATCGGCCCGATCTTCATCTACGTGCTGCCGATCCCACTGCCACAACCCTCGGTCCAGCTGGGGCTTAGACATGGAATGAACTCCCTATGGCTAAGCCAACCCACGAAACGGGCGTACGGGTGCTCAGCTGGTCGGAGAGGCCGAATGCGCAAGTCGGGGATCGGCCCGATCCCTCCTGCGTGCTGTCGATCCTATTGCCGTAACACTCGATCTGGTTTGATCCTAGACTAGGAATGAACTCTGTATGCTTAGACTGGGGATGAACTCCGTATGTCTAAGTCAACCCACAAAACGAGCATGCAGACGCTTAGCCGACCAGAGAGGCAGGATGTGTAAGCCGAGGATCGAACAGGTGGTAGGTGGGTTCAAGCACATATTTGTATTTCTGCCATGCCAATGCCATTTTTGTGGCTTGTAAATTCATACAATGGTCCCCTAAGCCTTCATGTGAAGTTTCATGGCAAGACGACCCATTTTTTATTTTTCACGATTTTTGAAACTTTTTTCTGTTCGGGATTTTTTAAAATTTTTTTAGAAAGATTTTTGTCCCCAAATTTGGTAGAGGTGATCCTTGTATTTTTATTGGCATGCACAAAAAAAATCAGCTAAAAACGTGAAGTGGAGAAGATTTTGTGACCGTTTGAAAAAAGTATCCACATTTCGGACACTTTAATGGCTACTGGCAGCAAACCTATAAAATCTCAAATGCTCTTTAAGGGGGTGTGAGTTCTCGAGGTTTGATGAGGGATAGGGGGCCAATATAAGGGCCAAGTACCAGCACCCATCGCACATCATGTGCTCACACCCCCCGGCCCCCCCAATCGTCGAAACCCCTAATACCGTCGGTTAGGTTCTCCAGGGATGCTCCAGCGATGCTGCCCCGGGCAAAAAAAAATGTGGCACCAACACATGTTCAAGCTCAGCATGTGCACCATGGCTCAAATCTTAGACTGGAAATGAACTCCGTATGCTTAGACATGGAATGAACACTGTATGCCTAAGCTAACCCATGAAACGAGCGTGCGGGCGCTCAGCCGACCGGAGAGGCAGAATGCGCAAGCCAGGAATTGGCCTGGTCCCCCCTATGTGCTATCGATCTTGCTACTGCAACCCTTGATTCGATCTGATCTTAGACTGGGAATGAACTCCGTATGCATAAGTCAACCCACAAAATGAGCGTGCGCATGCTGAGCAGGTCGAAGAGGCATAATACGCAAATCGAAGATCAGCTCGGTCCTCCTCTGTGTGCTGCCGGTCCCGCTGTCACAACCCTCGGTCTGGCTGGGGCTTAGACATGGAATGAACTCCCTATGCCTAAGCCAACCCTTCAAACGGGCGTGTGGGTGCTCAGACTGGGAATGAACTCCGTATGCTTAGACTGGAGATAAACTTCGTATGCCTAAGTTAATCGGCAAAACGAGCGTGCGGGCGCTCAGCCGGCCGGAGAAGCCAGCCAGTGAGGCATAATGCGCAAGTCAGGGATCAACCTAGTCCCCCTCTACGTGCTGTCGATCCCACTACCGGTCTTGTTGCCATAACCCTTGGTCCGGCTGGGGCTTAGAGTTGGAATGAACTCCCTATGCCTAAGCCAACCCACGAAACGGGCGTATGGGCACTCAGTCGACTGGAGAGGCAGAATGCGCAAGATGAGGATCAGCCCGATCCCCCCTACATGCTACCGATCCTACTACTGCAACCATCGGTCTGGTCCGATCTTAGATTGGGAATGAACTCCGTATGCTTAGACTGGGGATGGACTCTGTATGCCTAAGTCAACCCAAGAAATGAGTGTATGGGTGCTCAGCCGGCTGAAGAGGCACAATGTGCAACTCGAGGATCGACCGGATCCCCCCCTTTATGTTGTCGATCCTGCTGCTGGTTCTATTACCGTAACCCTCGATCTGGTCGATCTTAGACTAGGAATGAACTCCGTATGCTTAGACATGGAATAAACTCCGTATGCCTAAGCCAACCCATGAAACGAGCATGCGGGCGCTCAGCTGGATGGAGAGGCAGAATACGAAAGTCAAGGATCAACCTGGTCCTCCCCTGCATGCTGTCGATCCTGCTACCTCAACCCTTGGTCTGGTCTGATCTTAGATTGGGTATGAACTTCGTATGCCTAAGTCAACCCACGAATTGAGCGTGCGGGCACTGAGCCGATCGAAGAGGCATAATGCGTAAGCCAGGGACTGACCCGATCCCCCTCTGCGTGCTGTTGATCCTGTTACCACAACCCTCAGTTCGGTTGGGGCTTAGACATGGAATGAACTCCCTATGCCTAAGCCAACCCACGAAACGGGCATGCGGGCGCTCAGCTGGTCAGAGAGGCAGAATGCGCAAGTCGGGGATCGACCCAGTCCCCCATGCGTGCTGTCGATCCTGCTGCCGTAACCCTCAGTCTGGTCTAATCCTATACTGGGAATGAACACCATATGCTTAGACAGGGATGAACTCCGTATGCCTAAGTCAACCCACGAAATGAGCGTGCGGGCGGTCAGTCAACCAGAGAGGCAGGATGCGCAAGCCGGGGATCCAACGGGTGTTAGGTGGGTTCAGGCACATCTTTATATTTCTACCATGCCAATGCCATTTTTATGGCTTGTAAATTCATACAATGGTCCCCTAAGCCTTCATGTGAAATTTCATGGCAAGACGACCCGTTTTCTATTTTCCATGATTTTTGAAATGTTTTGCGGTTTGGGATTTTTTAAAATTTTTTTAGAAAGAGTTTTGTCCCCAAATTTGGCAGAGGTGATCCTTGTATTGTTTGTGGCATGCATAAAAAAATTCAGCTAAAAAATCGAAGTGGAGAAGATTTTGTGATCGTTTGAAAAAAGTGTCCCCATTTCAGACACTTTAATGGCTACTGGCAGCAACCTATAAAATCTCAAATGCTCTTTAAGGGGGTGTGAGTTCGCGAGGTATGATGAGGGATAGGGGGCCAATATAAGGGCCAAGTACCAGCACCCATCACATATCATGTGCGCATACCCCCCAGCCCCCCCAATCGTCGTAACCCCCATTGCTGCCGGTTACACTCTCCGATGATGCTCCGGTGATGGTGCCCCAAGGGAAAAAAATGCGGCACCAGCACATGCCCAAGCCCAGCATGTGCACTGTGGCTCAAAATCTTAGACTGGGAATGAACTCCGTATGCCTAAGGCAACCCATGAAACGAGTGTGTGGGCGCTCAGCAGGCCAGAGAGGCAAAATCCGCAAGTCGGGGATCGACCCGGTCCCCCCTGCGTGCTATCGATCCTGGTGCCGCAACCCTCGGTCCGGTCTGATCTCAGACTGGGAATGAACTCCGTATGCATAAGTCAACCCACAAAACAAGCATGCTGGCGCTGAGCCGACCGAAGAGGCATAATGCGCAAGCTGAGGATCGGCCCGATCCCTCTCTACGTGCTACCGGTCCCGCTACCACAACCCTCGGTCCGACAGGGGCTTAGACATGGAATGAACTCTGTATGCCAAAGCCAACCGATGAAACGGGTGTGTGGGCACTTAGCCGATAGGAGAGGCAGAATGCGTAAACCAGGGATCAGCCTGGTCCCCTGCGTGCTGTCGATCCTCATGCCGTAACCCTCGGTCCGATCCGATCTTAGATTGGGAATGAACTCTGTATGCTTAGACTGGGGATGAACTCCGTATGCCTAAGTCTACCCACAAAACGAGCATACGGGTGCTCAACTGGTCGGAGATGCCGGTCCAAGAGGCATAATGCGTAAGCCAGGGATCAGCCCGATCCCCCTCTGCGTGCTACCGATCCTGCTTCTGGTCCTGCTACCACAACCCTCGGTCTGGCTGGGGCTTAGACATGGAATGAACTCCGTATGTCTAAGCCAACCCATGAAACAAGCATGTGGGCGCTCAGTCGGCCAGAGAGGTAGAATGCATAAGCCAGGGATCGACCCGATCCCCCCCTGCGTGCTACTGATCCTGCTACTGGTCCTACTGTCGCAACCCTCGGTCCGATCCAATCTTAGACTGGGAGTGAACTCCGTATGCTTAGACATGGAATGATCTAAGTATGCCTAAGTGAACCCACGAAATGAGCATGCGGGCGCTAAGCCGATTGGAGAGACATAATGCGTAAGTCGGGGACCGACCCGATCCCCTTCTACATGCTACCGGTCCCGTTGCCACAACCCTCAGTCTGGCTGCGGTATAGACATGGAATGAACTCCCTATGCCTAAGCCAACCCACGAAACGGGCGTGTGGGCGCTCAACCGACCGGAGAAGCAAAATGTGCAAGCTGGGGATCAGTTCGGTCCCCCCTGCGTGTTATCGATCCTGCTATCGCGACCCTCGGTCCAGTTTGATCTTAGATTGGGAATGAACTCCATATGCTTAGACTAGGGATAAACTCCGTATGCCTAAGTCAACCCACGAAATGAGCGTACGGGCGCTCAATCGGTAGAGAGGCATAATGTGCCACCCGAAGATCGACCCAATCCCTTTTTGCGTACTGCCAGTCCTGCTGCCATAACCCTCGGTTCGGTTGGGGCTTAGACATGGAATGAACTCCATATGCCTAAGCCAACCCATGAAACGAACGTACGGGCACTCAGTCAATTGGGGATTGGCTCGGTCCACCCCTACGTGCTGCCGATCTTGCTGCTGGTCCTACTGTCGCAACCCTCGATTTGGTCCGATCTTAGATTGGGAATGAACTCCGTATACTTAGACATGGAATGAACTCTGTTTGCCTAAGCCAACCCACGAAACGAGCGTGCGGGCGCTCAGCCAGCCGGATAGGTAGAATGCGTAAGCCAGGGATCGACCCGGTCCCCCGACGTGTTGTCGATCCTACTACCACAACCCTTGATCTGGTCTGATCTTAGACTGGGAATGAACTCCGTATGCCTAAGTCAACCTATGAAACGAGTGTGCAGGCGTTGAGCCTGCTAGAGAGGCATAATACGTAAGTCGAGGATCAGCCCGGTCCCCCTCTACCTGCTACCAATCCCGCTGCCACAACCCTCGGTCCGTCTGGGGCTTAGACATGGAATGAACTCCCTATGCCTAAGCCAACCCATGAAATGGACGGGCGGGCGCTCAGCCAGTCGGAGAGGCAGAATGCGTAAGCCGGGGATCGGCTCGGTCCCCCCTACGTGCTGTCGATCCTGCTGCCGTAACCCTCGATCCGATCGGATCTTAGACTGGGAATGCACTCCGTATGCTTAGATTGGGAATGAACTCCGTATGCCTAAGTCAACCCACGAAACAAGTGTGCGGGTGTTAACCGGCCAGAGAGGCATAATGCGCAAGTTGGGGATAGGCCCGGTCCCCCTCTACCTACGGGTGGTCCTGCTGCCACAACCCTCGGTCTGGCTGGGGCTTAGACATGGAATGAACTCCCTATGCCTAAGCCAACCCACGAAACGAGCTTACGGTCGCTCAGTCAGTCAGAGAGGTAGAATGCTCAAGCCGGGGATCGACCTGATCCCCCCTGCGTGGTGTCGATCCTGCTATCGTAACCCTCGGTCCGGTCTGATCCTAGACTAGGAATGAACTCCGTATGCATAAGTCAACCCACGAAATGAGCGTGCGGGCGCTGAGCCAGCCAAAGAGGCATAATCCGTAAGCCGGGGATCAGCTCGGTCCCCCTCTGTGTGATGCCGGTCCCATTGCCACAACACTCGGTTCGGCTAGGGCTTAGACATGGAATGAACTCCCTATGCCTAAGCCAACCCACGAAATGGGCGTGCGGGCGCTCAGCCAGTCGGAAAGGTAGAATGCGCAAGCCGAGGATAGACCCAGTCCCCCTTATGTGCTGTCGATCCTGCTGCCGCAACCCTTGATCCGATCCGATCCTAGACTGGGACTGAACTTCGTATGCTTAGACTGGGGATGAACTCTGTATGCCTAAGTCAACCCACAAAACGAGCATGCGGGTGCTCAGCCAGCCTGAGAGGCATAATGTGTAAGCCGGGGATCAGCCCGGTCCCCCGCTGCGTGCTAACGATCCTGCTGCCACAACCCTCAGTTCGGTTGGGGCTTAGACATGGAATGAACTCCCTATGCCTAAGCCAACCCATGAAATGAGCGTGCGGGCGCTCAACCCATCGAAGAGGCAGAATGCGCAAGCTGACGATTGGCCCGGTCCCTCCCGTGTGCTGTAGATCCTGCTGCTTGTCCTCCTGTCGTAACCCTCGGTCCAGACCGATCTTAGACTGGGAATGAATTCTGTATGCTTAGACATGGAATGAACTTTGTATGCCTAAGCCAACCCACGAAACGAGCGTGTGGGCGCTCAGCTGACTGGAGAGGTAGAATGCGCAAGCTGGGGATCGTCCTGGTCCCCCTTTGCGTGCTGTCGATCCTGCTGCAGCAACCTGGGTCTGGTCTAATCTTAGACTAGGAATGAACTCCGTATGCATAAGTCAACCCATGAAATGAGCGTGCGGGCACTGAACCGATCGAAAAGGCATAATGCACAAGCCAGGGATCGGCCCAGTCCCCCTCTGCGTGCTGTCGATCTCGTTACCATAACCCTCGATCCGGCTAGGGCTTAGACATGGAATGAACTCCCTATGCCTAAGCCAACCCATGAAACGGGCATCCGGAGAGGCAGAATGCATAAGCCAGGGATCGACCCGGTCCCCCCTGCGTGCTGTCGATCCTGCTGCCGTAACCCTCGGTCCGGTCTGATCTTAGACTGGGAATGAACTCTGTATGCCTAAATCAACCCACAAAATGAGTGTACGGGCATTGAGGCTGCCAGAGAGGAATGATGCGCAAGCCAAAGATCAGCCCGATCCCTCTCTACCTGCTGCCGGTCTCGCTACCACAACCCTCGATCCGACTGGGGCTTGGACATGGAATGAACTCCCTATGCGTAAGCCAACCCACGAAACGGGCGTGCAAGCGCTCAATCAACCGAAAAGGTAGAATGCGCAAGCGGGGAACAACCCAGTCCCCCCTGCATGTTGCCGATCCAGCTACCATAACCCTCGGTCCGATCTGATCTTAGACTGGGAATGAACTTCGTATGCTTAGATGGGGGATGAACTCGGTATGTCTCAGTCAACCCACGAAACGAGCGTGTGGGTGCTCAGCCGGCCGGAGAGGCATAATGCACAAGTCGGGGATCAGCCCGATCCCCCTCTGCGTACTGTCGATCCCGCTGCCGATCCTGCTACCACAACCCTTAGTCTGCTGGGGCTTGGACATGGAATGAACTCCATATACCTAAGCCAACCCACGAAACGAGCGTGTGGGCGCTCAGTCGGCCGAAGAGGCAGAATGCGAAAGCGGGGGATCGACTCAGTCCCCCCCTGTATGATGTCGATCCTGCTGCTGGTCTTGCTGCCACAACCCTTGGTCCGGTCCGATCTTAGACTGGGAATGAAGTCCGTATGCTTAGACATGGAATGAAATCCATATGCCTAAGCCAACCCACGAAATGAGAGTGCGTGCGGGCGCTCAACCGGATGAAAAGGTAGAATACGCAAGACGGGGATCGACCTGGTTTTCCTTACGTGCTGTCGATCCTGCTGCTGTAACCCTCAGTGCGGTTTGATCTTAGACTAGGAATGAACTCTGTATGCCCAAGTCAACCCATGAAAGGAGCGTGCGGGTGCTGAGCCAACCGAAGAGGCATAATGCGCAAGCCGAGGATCGACCCGGTCCCGCTGCCACAGGCTCGGTCCGACTAGGGCTTAGACATGGAATGAACTCCCTATGCCTAAGCCAACCCATGAAATGGGTGTGCGGGCACTCAGCCGGCCAGAGAGGCAGAATGCGCAAGCTGAGGATCGACTCAGTCCCCCCTGCATGCTGTCGATCCTGCTGTCGTAACCCTCGATTCGGTCCGTATGCTTAGATTGGGGATGAACTCTGTATGCCTAAGTCAACCCATGAAACGAGCATACGGGCACTCAGCCGACCAGAGAGGCAGGATGCGCAAGCCGAGGACCGAACGGATGGTAGGTGGGTTCAAGCACATCTTCATATTTTTGTCGTGCCAATGCCATTTTTATGTCTTGTAAATTCATAGAATGGTACCCTAAGCCTTCATCTGAAGTTTCGTGGCAGGACGACCCGTTTTCTATTTTTCACAAATTTTTAAACTTTTTGCAGTTTGGGATTTTTTAAATTTTTTTAGAAAGAGTTTTGTCCCCAAATTTGGTATAGGTGATCCTCTTATTTTTGTTGGCATGCACAAAAAAATTCAGCTAAAAACTCGAAGTGGAGAAGATTTTGTGACCGTTTGAAAAAAGTGTCCCCATTTTAGACACTTTAATGGTTACTAACTGCAAACCTATAAAATCTCAAATGCTCTTTAAGGGGGTGTGAGTTCCTGAGGTTTGATGAGGGATAGGGGGCCAATATAAGGGCCAAGTACCAGCACCCATCGTACATCATGTGCGAACACCCCCCGGCCCCCACAATCGTCGGAACCCCTAATGCCGTCGATTATGCTTTCAGATATGCTCCGATGATGCTCCGACAATGGTGCCCCAGGCAAACAAATGTGGTAGCAACACATGCCCGAGCCCAGCAAGTGCACCGTGGCTCAAAATCTTAGACTGGGAATGAACTCTGTATGCTTAGACATGGAATGAACTTCGTATGCCTAAGCCAACCCACAAAAGGAGCGTGCGGGCGCTCAACCGGCCGGAGAGGCAAAATTTGCAAGTCGAGGATTGGCCCGATCCCCCCCTGTGTGCTGTTGATCCTACTGCCGTAACCCTCGGTCTGGTCCAATCTTAGACTGGGAATGAACCTTGTATGCCTAAGTCAACCCATAAAATGAGCGTGCGAGCACTGAGCTAGCTGAAGAGGCATAATGCAGAAGCCAAGGATCAGCCCGGTCCCCCTCTGCGTGCCGCCGGTCCCACTGCCATAACCCTCATTTCTACTAGGGCTTAGACATGGAATGAACTCCCTATGCCTAAGCCAACCCACGAAATGGGCGTGCAGGCACTCAGCCAGCCAAAGAGGTAGAATGCGCCAACCGGGGATTGGCCCGGTCCCTCCTGCGTGCTGTCGATCCTGTTGCCACAACCCTCAGTCCAGTTTGATCTTAGACTGGGAATGAACTCCATATGCTTAGATTGGGGATGAACTCCTTATGCCTAAGTCAACCCACAAAATGAGCGTGCGGCCACTCAGTCAGCTGGAGAGGCGTAATGCGCAAGCCGTGGATGAGCTCGATCCCCCTCTGCGTGCTGTCGATCCCGCTGCCGGTCCTGCTGCCACAACCTTCAGTCCGGCTAGGGCTTAGACATGGAATGAACTTCGTATGCCTAAGCCAACCCACAAAATGAGTGTACGGGTGCTCAGCCGATCGGAGAGGCAGAATGCGCAAGTCAGGGATCGACCCGGTCTCCTCCTGCGTGCTGTCGATCCTGCTGCTGGTCCTACTGTCACAACCCTCAGTCCGATCCAATCTTAAACTGGGAATGAACTCTGTATGCTTAGACATGGAATGAACTCCGTATGCCTAAGCCAACCCACGAAACAAATGTGTGTGCGGGCGCTCAGCCGGTCGAAAAGGTAGAATGCGCAAGCCGGGGATTGGCCCGATCCCCCCTATGTGCTGTCGATCCTGCTGCCGCAACCCTCAGTCTGGTCCGATCTTAGACTGGGAATGAACTCTGTATGCCTAAGTCAACCCATGAACTGAGCGTGCGGGTGTTGAGCCGAACGAACAGGCATAATGCGCAAGCCAGGGATCGGCCCGGTCCCCTTTTGTGTGCTGCCGATCCCGCTGCCACAACCCTCGGTTCGGTTGGGGCTTAGACATGGAATGAACTCTCTATGCCTAAGCCAACCCACGAAACGGGCGTACGGGCGCTCAGCCTGTCGGAGAGATAGAATGCGCAAGTCGGGGATCAGTTCAGTCCCCTTGCATGCTGCCGATCCTGCTACCGCAATCCTCGATCCGATTTGATCTGAGACTGGGAATGAACTCCGTATGCTTAGACTGGGGATGAACTTCGTATGCCTAAGTCAACCCACGAAATGAGCATTCGGGTGCTCAGTCGACTAGAGAGGCAGGATGCGCAAGCCAAAGATCAAACGGATGGTAGGTGGGTTCAAGCACATCTTCATATTTTTGCCATGCCAATGCCATTTTTATGGCTTGTAAATTCATACAATGGTCCCCTAAGCCTTCATGTGAAGTTTCGTGGCAAGACGACCCGTTTTCTATTTTTCATGATTTTTTAAACTTTTTACGGTTTGGGATTTTTTTAAATTTTTTTAGAAATAGTTTTATCCCCAAATTTGGTAGAGGTGATCCTTGTATTTTTGTTGGCATCCACAAAAAGAATTAAGCTAAAAACTCGAAGTGGAGAAGATTTTGTGACCATTTGAAAAAAGTGTCCCCATTTCAGACACTTTAATGGCTACTGGCAGCAAAACTATAAAATGTCAAATGCTCTTTAAGGGGGTGTGAGTTCATGAGGTTTGATGAGGGATAGGGGGCCAATATAAGGGCCAAGTACCAGCACCCATCGCAGGTCATGTGCGCACAGCCCCCCGGCCCCCCTCTGGTTAGGCTCTCCGGCAATGCTCCGGTGATGGTGCCCCGGGCAAAAAAATATGGCAGCAACACATGCCCAACCCCAGCATGTGCCCCGTGGCTCAAAATCTTACACTGGGAATGAACTCCGTATGCTTAGACTTGGAATGAACTCTGTATGCTTAGACATGAAATGAACTCTGTATGCCTAAGCCAACCCATGAAACGCGCGTCCGGTCGCTTAACCGACCAGAGAGGCAGAATGCGTAAGTCGGGGATCGGCTCGGTCCCTCCTGCATGCTGTCGATCATACTGCTGGTCCTGTTGCCACAGCCCTCGGTCCAGTTCGATCTTAGACTAGGAATGAACTCTGTATGCTTAGACTTGGAATGAACTCCATATGCCTAAGCCAACCCATGAAACGAGCGTGCGGGTGCTCAGTCGGCCAGAGATGTAGAATACACAAGCTAGGGATCAGCTTGAGCCACCCCTATGTGCTGTCGATCATGCTTCCGCAACCCTCGGTTCGGTCCGATCTTAGACTGGGGATAAACTTCGTATGCCTAAGTCAACCCATGACACGAGGGTGTGGGCGCTCAGCCGATCGGAGAGGCATAATGTGCAAGCCGGGGATCAGCTCGATCCCCCTCTGCGTGCTGCCGATCCTGCTGCCGATCCTACTACCGGTCCTGCTGCCACAACCCTCGGTGCGACTAGGGCTTAGACATGGAATGAACTCCGTATGCCTAAGCCAACCCATGAAATGAGCGTGCGGGCTCTCAGTCGATTGGAGAGGCAGAATATGCAAGTCGGAGATCAACCTGGTCCCCCTTTGGTGCTGTCGATCCTGCTGCCACAACCCTCGGTCCGATCCAATTTAGACTAGGAATGAACTCCGTATGCATAAGTCAACCCACGAAACGAGCATCCGAGCGTTGAGCCCGCCAAAGAGGTATAATACGCAAGCCGAGGATCAACTTGGTCGCCCTCTATGTTCTGCTGGTCCGACTGCCACAACCCTCGGTCCGGCTAGGGTTTAGACATGGAATGAACTCCCTATGCCTAAGCTAACCCACGAAATGGACGTGCGGGCACTCAGTCGGCCGGAGAGGTAGAATGTGCAAGCAGGGGATCGGCCCATCCCTCATGCGTGCTGCCAATCCTGTTGCCATAACCTTCGATCCGGTCCGATCTTAGACTGGGAATGAACTCCGTATGCTTAGATTGGGGATGAACTCTGTATGCCTAAGTTAACCCACGAAATGAGCGTACGGGCACTCAGCCGACAGAAGAGGCCGATCGGAGAGGCATAATGCATAAGTCGGGGATCAGCCCGATCCCTTTTTGCATACTGCCGATCCCGCTGCCGGTCCTATTACCACAACCTTCGGTCCGATTGGGGCTTAGATACGGAATGAACTCCGTATGCCTAAGCCAACCCACGAAACGAGCGAGTGGGCGCTCAGCCAGCCGGAGAGGCAGAATGCGCAAGTTGGGGATAAACACGGTCCCCTCTGAGTGCTGTCGATCCTACTGCTGCAACCCTCGATCCGATCCGATCTTAGTCTGGGAATGAACTTCGTATGCTTAGACATGGAATGAACTTCGTATGCCTAAGCCAACCCATGAAACAAGCATGCGTGCAGGTGCTCAACCGACCGGAGAGGCAGAATGCGCAAGCCGAGGATCGGCCCGATCCCCCCTGCATGCTGTCGATCTTGCTGCCACAACCCTCGGCCCGATCTGATCTTAGATTGGGAATGAACTTCGTATGCCTAAGTCAACCCATGAAACGAGCGTGCAGGTGCTGAGCCGATCGAAGAGGTAGAATGCACAAGTCGGGGATCAGCTCGGTCCCCCTCTGCGTGCTGTCGATCTCGCTGCCACAACGCTCGGTCTGACTGGGGCTTAGACATGGAATGAACTCCCTATGCCTAAGCCAACCCATGAAACAGGCATGCGGGAGCTCAACCTGCAGGAGAGGCAGAATGCGCAAGCCAGGGATCGGCCCGATCCCTCCTGCGTGCTATCGATCCTGCTGTCGCAACCCTCGATCTGGTCCGATCTTAGACTAGGAATGGACTCCATATGCTTAGACTGGGGATGAACTCTGTATGCCTAAGTCAACCCACGAAACGAGCGTGCGGGCGCTCAGTCGACCAGAGAGGCAGGATGCGCAAGCCAGGGATCGAACGGGTGGTAGGTGGGTTCAAGCACATCTTCATATTTCTGCCATGCCAATGCCATTTTTATGGCTTGTAAATTCATACAATGGTCCCTTAAGCCTTCATGTGAAGTTTCGTGGCAAGACGACCCATTTTCTATTTTTCATGATTTTCAAAACTTTTTACGGTTCAAGATTTTTTTAAATTTTGTTAGATAGATTTTTGTCCCAAAATTTGGTAGAGGTGATCCTTGTATTTTTTTTGGCATGCACAAAAAAATTCAGCCAAAAACTCGAAGTGGAGAAGTTTTTGTGACCGTTTGAAAAAAGTGTCCCCATTTCAAACACGTTAATGGCTACTGGCCGCAAACCTATAAAATCTCAAATGCTCTTTATGGGGGTGTGAGTTCTTGAGGTTTGATGAGGGATAGGGGGCCAATATAAGGGCCAAGTACCAGCACCCATCGCACATCATGTGCGCACACCCCCCGACCCCCCCAATCGCCGGAACCCCCACTGCTGTCGGTTAGGCTCTCCGACAATGCTCCGACGATGGTGCCCTGGGCAAAAAAAATGCGGCACCAGCACATGCCTGAGCCCAGCATGTGCACCATGGCTCAAAATCTTAGACTGGGAATGAACTACATATGCTTAGACATGGAATGAACTCCGTATGCCTATGCCAACCTTCGAAATGAGTATGCGGGCGCTCAGCCGGTCGGAGAGACAGAATGCGCAAGTCGGGGATCGGCTCAGTCCCCAACTGTGTGCTGTCGATCCTGCTACTACAACCCTTGATCCGGTCTGATCTTAGACCGGGAATGAACTCCGTATGCATAAGTCAACCCACGAAATGAGCGTACGGGCCAAAGGTTGAGGCCCGCAGACCAGGCTCGCTGGCAGGTATCTACGCGCAAAGCCTAGCAAACAGTTCAAAACGCCCGCCCAACTTGCAGGCCAGCCCGTGAGACCAAGACCTGGTATCCAAGCTGCCTGCACCACATCCAGAAGGGCCCAAGGTGCTGGACATGCAAGGGAAGCTTCTGGAAGCAGGCAGGATCAGCAGCAGCATCCTGGCAGATTTGGTTGACCCTGAAAATCAGGAGTTAGCATCCTGATTGATTGTAATCTATATAATCCCATGATTTTAGCCTTTATTCTAGGGATTTGCCATTAAGTGTAAGTTGGAGCCTCAACTATAAGTAGAGGGCTGCTCTTCCCTCATTTGTACACCATCAAACACTTCTGTTTCACTGACTACAAGAGCATTTCCAAAATTTTGCCTTCTTATCCTGTTTCTTTTTAACTTGCGTAATCAGCCCTTCCTGTTGTTCTAGTGCCCGTACACTTGTGCTTTAGGCTGACTTAGGCTTAAAGGAGGAGATTTCAAGCCTAAGGCCGCACGGTTTCTGAGTCTAAGGTCGGAGCCCGTGATAGTTGGTATCAGAGCAAGTTCAATTTTGCGTGTTTGTGTTGTGCAGGTTAGAAGAGATGTCATCCCAAAGTGACGCTGCTAACCAACAACCAGACGCCCAGGAGCATGGGCATGGAAGAGGGAGGAAAGCCAGTTCTAGAGATATCTAGTCGACCATGGACGGTAGGCTGGCCAAGGTGGAGGTGACCATGGGCAACATGGGGGAGAAGCTTGAGGGGGTAGAGACTCACATTGCATCGTTAGACTCCATGGGAGAAGAGATCCAAAGTGAGCTGCAAGCTGCTCTCAACAAAGGCTTGGACATGTTCACCTAAAAAAATCAGACCTTGGAGGCTGAATTGCTGACCTTGCATGATGGCATGGAGGCCATGCGCCAGCGGATGGAGGAGCTTACTGGTGAGCTTGTTGCTTGCAAGATTGCCATTGGGAATGGCATGTTTGCTGGAGTGTCCAAGTCCAGATTGGATGTCCCCAAGCCTAAGGAGTTCAAGGGGACTAGGGCGGCCAAGGAAGTAGATAACTACCTTTGTGGTATGGAGCAGTACTTCCAGGCCATGGGCATGCAAGACGAGGCGATAAAGGTAAGCACCGCTGCTATGTATCTCACTGATGTAGCCTTATTGTGGTAAAGGCGTAGGTGTGATGATGTCAGGTGTGGGAACGCCAAGATTGGAACCTAGGCAGAGTTCCAAAAGGAGTTCAGAGAAGAATTGTACCCGGAGTATACCGATGATGAGGCATGGGCAAAGTTCCATAGGTTGAGCCAGCAAGGGGACATAAGGGAGTATGTCTAAAAATTCTCTGAACTGATGCTACAGATCTCGGATCTAGGTGAGAAGGATGCCTTATTTGCTTTCATGGATGGGCTGAAGCTGTGGGTGAAGCATGAGCTACAAAGGAGAGGAGTTCCTGACTTGGCTAAAGCCATGACTACTGCCGAGGCCTTGATAGAGTTCAAGCCTCTGAACAAGTTCGAGTCTACCAAGCCCAAGGGTAACGGTAGGGACGATAGGGACCGAAAGAAGCAGTCCAAAGGGAAGGACCATGACTGGGAGTCCAAGGATGGAGACTGAGACCGTTCAACCAAGGATGGCAAGAGGAAGCCACCAGCAAGCAAGTGGAAAGCAAAGGGGGACTGAGAGCCACTGGCATGCTACCTATGTGGAGGAAGCCACATAGCATGTAATTACCCACGGAAGGGCAAGCTGGCTGCTGTAGATAAGGAGTCTGACGAGGAGCCAGAGTCAGGGGTAGCAAAGCTTGGGTCGTTGGTGCTCAATGCTGTCCAAAGTAAGAGGAACCGAAAGGCAAAGGGCTTGATGTTTACGGATCTGATGGTTGCGGGTCAGAAGGTGAGTGCACTGGTGGACACAAGTGCCTCACATCTTTTTATTTCAGGTGATAGAGCCCGAAAGCTCAGACTAAAGGTGCAAAAAGGGATTGGTACCATCAAAACAGTGAACTCCAAGGAAGTTCTAACCATTGGAGTAGCGCGGAGAGTGGAGTTGTAGCTTGGAGACTGGAAAGGCAAGGAGACCATTGAGGTAATACCCCTTGATGACTATGAGTTTGTGATTGGGTTGGATTTCCTTGTTTGGATTAACACCCTCCTTGTGCCTTTTGTCGATTGTGTTTCCATCTTGGATGCACGGTGCCAATGCCTAGTGCCATTAAGGAGAGGGTCTGGAGTTGGGTCGCGGGTGGTGTCAGCCATCCAATTTGCCAAGGCGGTAAGCAGACAAGAAGACACCTTCTTAGCAGCCCTGAAATATGATGAGCCAAGGGAGAAGGAGACCGAGTCACCCTTGGAGGTGCTAAAGGTGCTGAAGACCTTTAGTGATGTGATGCCCGCAAAGCTACCTAGCAAGCTACCAACTAAGAGGAAGGTGGACCACAAGATCGAGCTGGTGTCCGAGGCAAAGCCACCAGCTAGAGCCCCTTACCGAATGTCTCCACCAGAGTTGGAGGAGTTGAGGAAGCAACTTAAAGAGTTAGTTGATGCTGGCTTCATCAGGCCATCGAAGGCACCCTATGGTGCACTGGTTCTATTTCAGTGCAAGCATGATGGGTCATTGCGACTGTGCATAGACTACCGGGCTTTGAACAAGCTGACCATCAAGAACAAGTACCGCATCCCACTCATTACGGACATGTTCGATCAACTTGGGAGTGCAAGGTGGTTCACCAAGCTGGATTTGAGGTCAGGCTACTATCAAGTCAGGATCGCAGAGGGAGATGAGCCAAAGACAGCATGTGTCACTCGTATGGTTCGTATGGGTTCTTAGTGATGCCTTTCGGACCCACGAACGCCCCAGCAACATTCTGCACCCTTATGAACAAAGTACTTCAGTCATTCCTTGATTGGTTTGTTGTGGTTTATTTGGATGACATTGTGATCTACAGCCAGACTTTGGGAGAGCATGTAGACCACTTGAGATAGGTGTTCGAGATGTTGCGGGTGCACAAGCTGTTTGTCAAGAGGGAAAAGTGCTCATTTGCCCAAAAAGAGATCTCGTTCCTTGGCCATATAGTGGGAGGTCGCAATATACGCATGGATGAAGGCAAGATACATGCCATCTTGGAGTGGCAACTGCTAGCCAAGGTCACTGAGTTGAGATCATTCCTTTGGCTAGTCAACTACTACAGGCGCTTCATCAAAGGTCACTCAACAATAGCCACGCCATTGACTGACTTGCTCAAGAAAGGGAAAGCATGGGAGTGGAGCGCAGGGTGCCAGGAAGCCTTTGACAGGTTGAAATGGGCTGTGATCGAGGAGCTAGTCTTGGCCTTGCCAGACCATGCCAAGCCATATGAGGTGCAAACAGATGCATCAGACTTTGCCATAGGGGGCGGGTTGATGCAGGAGGGACGTCCAGTTGCGTTCGAGAGCAGGAAGCTGAATGAGACTGAGCACAAGTACATGGTCCAAGAGAAGGAAATGACTGCAGTGGTGCACTACTTGCGCACTTGGTGCCATTACCTGTTGGGTCGAGGTTTGTGGTTAGGACGAATAATGTGGCGACCAGCTACTTCCAGACGCTGAAGAAGCTATCCCTCAAGCAGGCAAGATGGCAAGATTTTCTTACTAAATTTGATTTCCAGATGGAGTACAAGCCGGGGCGGGTGAACCTAGTGGCAGACGACCTGAGTAGGAAGGCTAACCTTGCTGCCATTAGCCAACCGGAGGGGTCACTGGTGTCACGCATCAAGGAGGGACTTACGCATGATCCTACAGCCAAGGCTTTGATGGAGTATGCCCAACAAGGTAAGACTAGGCGGTTTTGGTTGCAGGATGGCTTGCTGTACACCAGGGGCAGTAGACTATTTGTGCCACAGCACGGGAAGCTCCGCAAGGAAGTTTTGTAAGAATGCCATGATTCAAGGTGGGATGGACACCTTAGAGTGAGTCATACCTTGGCGCTGATCGAGGACCGGTACTACTGGCCGCACATGAGGGAAGATGTGGAGGCCTATGTGAAGACTTATCTTGTGTGCCAATAGGACAAGGTGGAGCTCAAGAAACCAGACGGTCTCTTGGACCAATTGCCAGTGCCAGAGTGACCATGGGAGAGTGTTTCTTTAGACTTTATAGTCGGTCTACCCAAAGCAGAAGGGTTTGGAAGCATCATGGTAGTGGTGGACAGGTTTTCCAAGTATGGAATCTTCATTCTAGCAACCAAGGAGTGCCTAGTCGAGGAGGCAGCTCGATTATTCCTAAAGAACATGGTTAAGTACTGGGGAGTGCTGAGGACCATTGTTAGTGATCCGGACGGGCATTTCACGGGCAGGTTCTAGACTGAGTTGTTCAAGCTGTTGGGGTCAAACTTGAACTTTTCCACCAGCATGCATCCGCAGACCGATGGGCAGACAGAATGAGTGAATGGACTATTAGAGGTCTACCTCAGGCACTATGTGAGTGCCACACAAAGGGACTGGCCAAAGCTGCTAGATATTGCATAGTTTTCCTACAACTTGCAAAGAAGCGAGGCAATGAACCAGAGCCCATTTGAGGTTATGACAGGGCAACAACCACTAACACCCGATTCAATTGCTGCAGGTTATACAGGGTCGAATCCAGCAGCATACAAGTTTGCCAAGGCATGGCAGGAGCAAACTGACTTAGCTAGAGTTTGTCTACATAAGGCGGCCAAGAGGTCGAAGAAGTGGGCAGACCAGAATAGGGGGGACGTGCAGTTCCAGGTTGGAGACTTGGTGTTGGTGAAGCTGCATCCCATTGTGCGCCATAGGGGGCTGTACAAAGGCCTAGCCAAGAGGTATGAGGGACCTTTTCGAGTAGTCAAGAGGGTAGGCAAGGTTGCCTACAAGCTGGATATGCCACCCAAGCTGAGGGTACACCCGGTGTTCCATGTGAGCATGCTCAAGTCGTTTAATGAGGATGAGGGAGATCTAGGATAGGCAGAGTCAAAGCATGTGCCATTGAGAGCAAGGGCCTCATTTGAGAAAGAGGTCCATAGCATCATAGCTGATCGGGAGGTGAGACGGAAGAACTATCAACCAAGATAAGAGTACTTGGTGCACTGGAAGGGACTTCCAGACAGTGAGGTGAACTGGGAACCAGCAGATGACTTATGGCAGTTCGGGGACTAGATCAGGCAGTACCATGTAGAAGATGCAATGAGAGCATTACGCAATTAGGTGGGGGAGAATGTCACACCCTGGGCAGGCGCGCCAGGCACATCAGACGCACCAGCAGGCGAGCCAGAGGTTGAGGCCCGTAGACCAGGTGTGCTGGCATGTATCTATGCACAAAGCCTAGCAAACGAGTTCAGAACACCCGCCCAACTTGCAGGCCAACCCGTGAGAACAATGCCTGGCATACAAGCTGCCCGCACCACATCCAGAAGGGCCTAAGGTGCTGGACACGCAAGGGAAGATTCTGGAAGCAGGTAGGATCAGCAGCAGCATCTTGGTAGATTTGGTTAACCCCGAAAATCAGGAGTTAGCATCCTGATTGATTGTAATCTATATAATCCCATGATTTTAGCCTTTATTCTAGGGATATTGCCATTAAGTGTAAGCTGGAGCCTCAACTATAAATAGGGGCTGCTCCTCCCTCATTTGTACACCATCAAACACTTTCATTTCAATGAATACAAGAGCATTTCCAAAATTTTGCCTTCTTATCCTGTTTCACTTTAACTTGCATAATCAGCCCTTTTCGTTGTTCTAGTGCCTGTACCCTTGTGTTTTAGGCTGACTTAGGCATAAAAGAGGAGATTCCAAGCCTAAGGCCGTACGGTTTCTAAGTCTAAGGTTGGAGCCGGTGACACAAGTACCAGCACCCATCGCACATCTTGTGACACCCCTCGGCCCCCCCAATCATCGAAACCCCTAATGCCGCCGGTTAGGCTCTCCGAAGATGCTCCAATGATGCTCTGATGATGGTGCCCTGAGTGAAAAAAATGCGACACCAGCACATGCCTGAGCCCAGCATGTGCACCGTGGCTCAAAATCTTAGACTGGGAATGAACTCCATATGCGTAGACATGGAATGAACTTCGTATACCTAAGCCAACCCACAAAATGAGCGTGCGGGCGCTCAGCCGACCGGAGAGGAAGAATGCACAAGCTAGGTATCGGCTCGGTCCCCCTACGTGCTGTTGATCCTACTGCTGCAACCCTCGATCTGGCCCGATCATAGACTGGGAATGAACTCCGTATGCATAAGTCAACCCACGAAATGAGCGTGTGGGCACTGAGCCGACCGAAAAGGCATAATGCGCAAGCAGGGGATCAGCCCGGTCCCCCTCTAAGTGCTACTGGTCTCGTTGCCACAACCCTCGATTCGACTGGGGATTAGACATGGAATGAACTCCCTACGAAGCCAACCCACGAAACGGGCGTGCAGGCGCTCAGCTAGCCGGAGAGGCAGAATGCACAAGCCAGGGATCGGACCGATCCCCCTACGTGCTGTCGATCCTGCTGTCGCAACCCTCGGTCCGATCTGATCTTAGACTGGGAATGAACTCCGTATGCTTAGCCTGGGGATGAACTCTGTATGCTTAAGTCAACCCATGAAATGAGCATGTAGGCATTCAATTGGCTGGAGAGGTAGGCCAGAGAGGCATAATGCGCAAGCCGAGGATCAGTCTGGTCCCCTTCTACATGCTGTCGATCCCGCTGCCAGTCCTGCTGCCACAACCCTCGGTCCGACTGAGGCTTAGACATGGAATGAACTCCGTATGCCTAAGCTAACCCATGAAATGAGCGTGCGGGTGCTCAGCCGGTCGGAGAGGTAGAATGCGCAAGCCGAAGATCGACCCGGTCCCCTCTACGTGCTATCGATCTGCTGTTGGTCCTGCTACCACAACCTTCGATCCAGTCCTATCTTAGACTGGGAATGAACTCCGTATACCTAAGCCAACCCATGAAATGAGCGTGCGAGCGCTCAACCGATTGGAGAGGCAGAATGTGTTAGCGGGGATCCCCCCTGCGTGCTGTCGATCCTATTGCCGCAACCCTCGATCTGGTCTAATCTTAGACTGGGAATGAACTCCGTATGCCTAAGTCACCCCATGAAACGAGCATGTGGGCACTGAGCTGGCCGGAGAGGCATAATGAGCAAGCCGGGGATCGACTCGGTCCCCCTCTGCGTGCTGTCGGTCCCGCTACCGCAACCCTTGGTCCGACTGGGGCTTAGACATGGAATGAACTCCCTATGCCTAAGCCAACCCATGAAACGGGCATGCGAGCGCTCAATCAGCCGGAGAGGCAGAATGTGCAAGCCAGGGATCGACTCGGTCCCCCTGCGTGCTGTCGATCCTGCTGCCACAACCCTCAGTCTAGTCCGATCTTAGACTGGGAATGATCTTCATATGCTTAGACTGGGGATGAACTCCGTATGCCTAAGTCAACCCACGAAATGAACGTGCAAGCGCTCAGTCGACCAGAGAGGCAGGATGCGCAAGCCGACGATCGAATGGGTGGTAGATGGGTTCAAGCACATCTTCATATTTCTGCCATGCCAATGCCATTTTTATGGTTGTAAATTCATACAATGGTCCCCTAAGCTTTCATGTGAAGTTTCGTGGCAAGACGACCCATTTTCTATTTTTCACGATTTTCCAAACTTTTTACGGTTCGGGATTTTTTAAAATTTTTTTAGAAAGAGTTTTGTCCCCAAATTTGGTAGAGGTGATCCTTGTATTTTTTTTTGGCATGCAAAAAAAAATTCAGCTAAAAACTCAAAGTGGAGAAGATTTTGTGACCGTTTGAAAAAAGTATCCCCATTTCAGACACTTTAATGGCTACTGGTAGCAAACCTATAAAATCTCAAATGCTTTTTAAGGGGGTGTGAGTTCTCGAGGTTTGATGAGGGATAGGGGGCCAATATAAGGGCCAAGTACCAGCACCCATCGCACATCATGTGCGCACACCCCCCAGGCCCCGAATCGCCGGAACCCCCAATGCCGTCAGTTAGGCTCTCCGGCGATGCTCCGACGAAGCTACGGTGATGGTGCCCTGGGTACAAAAAAAGCGGCAGCAACACATGCCCGAGCCCAGCATGTGTACCGTGGCTCAAAATCTTAGACTAGGAATGAACTCCGTATGCTTAGACATGGAATGAACTCCGTATGCCTAAGGCAACCTATGAAATGAGCGTACAGGCGCTCAGCCAGCCGAAGAGGCAAAATGCACAAGTCAGGCATCGGCCTGGTCCCCCCTGCATGCTGTCAATCCTACTACCACAACCCTCGGTCCGGTTCGATCTTAGACTGGGAATGAACTCCGTTTGCATAAGTCAACCCATGAAATGAGCGTACGGGCCCTGAGCTAGTCGAAGAGGCATAATGCGCAAGCCGAGGATTGGCCCGGCCCCCTCTGCATGCTGTCGGTCCCGCTGCCACAACCCTCGGTCTGGCTGGGGCTTAGACATGGAATGAACTCCCTATGCCTAAGCCAACCCACGAAATGGGCGTACGGGCGCTCAGCCGGTCGGAGAAGCAGAATCCGTAAGCCGAGGATCGGCCCGATCCCCCCTCTGTGCTGTCGATCCTGCTGCTGCAACCCTCGGTCCGATCCAATCTTAGATTGGGAATGAACTTCGTATGCTTAAACATGGAATGAACTCCGTGTACCTAAGCTAACCCACGAAACGAGCATGCGGGCGCTCACCCGGTCGAAAAGGCGTAATGTGCAAGCCAGGGATCAGCCCGGTCCCCCTCTACGTGCTGCCAATCCCGCTGTTGGTCTTGCTGCCACAACCCTCGGTCCAGCTGGGCCTTAGACATGGAATGAACTCCGTATGCCTAAGCGAACACACGAAATGAGCGTGCGGTTGCTCAGTCGGCTGGAGTGGTAGAATGCGTAAGCCGGGGATCAACCCGATCCCTCCTGCATGCTGTCGATCATGCTACCGCAACCCTCGGTCCAGTCCAATCTTAGACTGAGAATGAATTCCGTATGCCTAAGTCAACCCACGAAATGAGTGTGTGGGCGCTGAGCTGGCCAGAGAGGCATAATGCGCAAGTCGAGGATCGGCCCGGTCCCCCTCTGCGTGCCAACGGTCTCGCTGCCACAATCCTCAGTCCGACTGGGGCTTAGACATGGAATGAACTACCTATGCCTAAGCCAACCCACGAAACGGGCATGTGGGTGCTCAGCCGGCCGAAGAGGCAGAATGCGTAAGCCGGGGATCGGCTCGGTCCCCCCTACGCGCTGTCGATCCTGTTGCTGGTCCTGCTGTCGTAACCCTCGGTCCGGTCTGATCTTAGACTACGAATGAACTCCGTATGCTTAGACATGGAATGAACTCTGTATGCCTAAGCCAACCCACGAAACGAGCATGCATGCGGGCGCTCAGCCGACCGAAGAGGCAAAATGCACAAGCCGAGGATCGGCCCGGTCCCCCACTGCATGCTGTCGATCCTGCTTCCGCAACCCTCGATCCGATCCGATCTTAGACTGGGAATGAACTTCGTATGCCTAAGTCAACGCACAAAACGAGCGTGCGGGCGCTGAGCCGGCATGAGAGGCATAATGCACAAGCCGGGGATCGGCCTGGTCCCCCTCTGCGTGCTGTCGGTCCCGCTGCCACAACCTTCGGTCTGGCTGGGGCTTAGACATGGAATGATCTCCCTATACCTAAGCCAACCCACGAAACGGGCGTGCGGGCGCTCAACCGGCCGGAGAGAAAGAATGTACAAGCCGGGGATTGGCTCGGTCCCCCTACGTGCTGTCGATCCTACTGCTGGTCTTGCTGCCGCAACCCTCGGTCCAGTCCGATCTTAGACTGGGAATGAACTCCATATGCTTAGACATGGAATGAACTTCGTATGCCTAAGCCAACCCACGAAACGAGCGTGTGGGCGCTCAGTCGGTTGGAAAGGCAGAATGCGCAAGTCGGGGGCCGACCCAATCCCCCCTATGTGCTGTCGATCCTGCTACCGTAACCCTTGGTCTGGTTCAATCTTAGACTAGGAATGAACTCTGTATGCCTAAGTCAACCCACAAAATGAGCGTGCGGGCGCTGAGCTGATCGGAGAGGCATAATGCGCAAGTCGAGGATTGACCTGATCCCCCTCTACATGCTATCGATCCCGCTGCCACAACCCTCGGTCCGGCTGGGGCTTAGACATGGAATGAACTCCCTATGCCTAAGCCAACCCACGAAATGGGCGTGCGGGCTTTCAGCCGACCGGAGAGGTAGAATGCGCAAGCCAGGGATCGGCCCGATCCCCCCTGTGTGCTACCGATCCTGTTGTCACAACACTCGATCCGATCCGATCTTAGATTAAGAATGAACTGCATATGCTTAGATTGGGGATGAACTCTGTATGCCTAAGTCAACCCACGAAACGAGCGTGCGGACGATCAACCTACCAGAGAGGCAGGATGCGCGAGCCTGGGATCGAACGGGTGGTAGGTGGGTTCAAGCACATCTTCATATTTCTGCCGTGCCAATGCCATTTTTATGGCTTTTAAATTCATACAATGGTCCCCTAAGCCTTCATGGGAAGTTTTGTGGCAAGACGGTTCGTTTTTTATTTTTCATGATATTCAAAACTTTTTGTGGTTCAGGATTTTTTTAAATTTTTTCAGAAAGAGGTTAGTCCCCAAAATTGGTAGAGGTGATCCTTGTATTTTTGTTTGCATGCACAAAACAATTCAGCTAAAAACCCGAAGTGGAGAAGATTTTATGACCATTTGAAAAAAGTATCCCCATTTCAAACACTTTAATGGCTACTGGCAGCAAACCTATAAAATCTCAAAGGCCCTTTAAGAGGGTGTGAGTTCTCAAGGTTTGATGAGGGATAGGAGGCCAATATAAGGGCCAAGTACTAGCACCCATTGCACATCATGTGCGCACACCCCCCGGCCCCCTCATCGTCTAATGATCTTCCGGCGATGGTGCCTCAGGCAAAAAAAATGTGGCACCAGCACAAGCCCAAGCCCAACATGTGCACCGTGGCTCAAACTCTTAGACTGGGAATGAACTCTGTATGCTTAGACATGGAATGAACTTTGTATGCCTTAGCCAACCCACGAAATGAGCGTGCGGCACTCAACCAGCCGAAGAGGTAAAATACGCATGCCGAGGATTGACCCGGTCCCCCTCTACGTGCTACCGATCCTGTTGCCACAACCCTTGGTCCAGCTAGAGCTTAGACATGGAATGAACTCCGCATGCCTAAGCCAACCCATGAAATGAGCGTGCGGTTGCTCAGCCAGCTAGAGAGGCATAATACGCAAGCCGGGGATCGACCCGATCCCCCTTACATGTTGCCGATCCTGCAGTTGGTCCTGCTACCATAGCCCTCGGTCTGGTCCAATCTTAGACTGGGAATGAACTTCGTATGCTTAGACATGGAATGAACTCCGTATGGCTAAGCCAACCCACAAAATGAGAATGCAGTCACTCCGCCGGCCAGAGAGGCAGAATACGCAAGCTGGGATCAACCCGATCCCACCTACGTTCTACCGATCCTGCTCTCGCAACCCTCAGTCTGATCTGATCTTAGACTGGGAATGAACTCCGTATGCTTAGACTGGGGATAAACTTCGTATGCCTAAGTCAACCCACAAAATGAACGTACGGGCGCTCAATCAATTGGAGAGGCAGAATGTGCAAGTCGGGGATCGGCCCGATCCCCTCCTGTGTGTTACCGATCCTGCTGCTGGACTTGCTGTCGCAACCCTCGGTTCGGTCTGATCATAGACTGGAAATGAACTCCGTATGCTTAGCATGGAATGAACTTCGTATGCCTAAGCCAACCCACGAAACGAGTGTGTAGGCGCTCAGCCTGCCGGAGAGGCAGAATGCACAAGTCGGGGACCAGCCCGTTCCCCCTTGCGTGCTGTCGATCCTACTACCGAAACCCTCCTTTCAGTCTGATCTTAGACTAGGAATGAACTTCGTATGCCTAAGTCAACCCACGAAACGAGCGTTGGGGTGCTGAGCCTGCTGGAGAGGCATAATGCGTAAGCCGGGGATCAACCTAGTCCCGCTCTACGTGCTGTCGGTCCCATTGCCACAACCCTCGATTCGATTGGGGCTTAGACATGGAATGAACTCCCTATGCCTAAGCCAACCCATGAAACGGGCATGCGAGCGCTCAGTCGGCCGAAGAGGCAGAATGTGCAAGCCAGGGATCGGCCCGATCCCCCCTACGTGCTATCGATCCTACTGCCGCAACCCTCGGTCTGGTCCAATCTTAGACTGAGAGTGAACACCGTATGCTTAGACTGGGGATGAACTCCGTATGCCTAAGTCAACCCCTGAAATGAGCATGCGGGTGCTCAGCCGACCGGAGAGGCTTAACGCGTAAGTCGGGGATCAACCCTATCCCCCTCTGCGTGCTGTCGATCCCGCTGCCAATCCTGTTGCCACAACCCTCGGTTCGACTGGTGCTTAGACATGGAATGAACTCCGTATGCCTAAGCCAACCCACGAAACGAGCGTGCAGGTGCTCAGTCGGTCGGAGAGGCAGAATACGCAAGCCGGGAATCAGCCCGGTCCCCCCTGCATGCTGTCGATCCTGCTGTCGATCCTGTTGTCGTAACCCTCGGTCTAGTCCGATCTTAGACTGGGAATGAATTTTGTATGCCTAAACCAATTCACGAAACGAGCGTGCGGGCGCACAGCAGGTCGGAGAGGCAGAATGCGTAAGTCAAGGACCGACCCGATCACCCCCTACATGCTATCAATCCTGCTGTCGCAACCCTCGGTCAGATCCGATCTTAAACTAGGAAGGAACTCCGTATGCCTAACTCAACCCATGAAATGAGCGTACAGGCACTGAGCCGATCGGAGAGGCATAATGCGCAAGTTGGGGATCGGTCCGATCCCCCACTACGTGCTGTCGGTCCCGTTGCCACAACCCTCGATCCGGCTGGGGCTTAGACATGGAATGAACTCCATATGGCTAAGTCATCCCACGAAACGAGCGTGCAGACGCTCAGCTGACCAAAGAGGCAGGATGCGCAAGCCGGGGATCGAACGGGTGGTAGGTGGGTTCAAGCACATCTTCATATTTCTGCTGTGCCAATCCCATTTTTATGGCATGTAAATTCATACAATGGTCCCCTAAGCCTTCATGTCAAGTTTCGTGGCAAGAGGACCCGTTTTCTATTTTTCACGATTTTCAAAACTTTTTACGGTTCAGGATTTTTTAAAATTTTTTTAGAAAGAGTTTTGTCCCCAAATTTGGTAGAGGTGATCCTTGTATTTTTGTTGGCATGCACAAAACAATTCAGCTAAAAACTCAAAGTGGAGAAGATTTTGTGATCGTTTGAAAAAGTGTCCCCATTTCAGACACTTTAATGGCTACTGACAGCAAACTTATAAAATCTCAAATTCTCTTTAAGGAGGTGTGAGTTCTCGAGGTTTGACGAGAGATAGGGGGCCAATATAAGGGCCAAGTACCAGCACCCATCGCACATCATGTGCGCACAACCCCCCGGCCCCCCAATCATCGAAGCCCCCAATGCTGCTGGTTAGGCTCTCCGGTGATGCTCCGACGATGGTGCCCCGAGCAAAAAAAATACGGCACTAGCACATGCCTGAGCCCAGCATGTGCATCGTGGTTCAAAATCTTAGATTGGGAATGAACTCCGTATGCTTAGACATGGAATGAACTCTGTATGCCTAAGCTAACCCACAAAACGAGCGTGCGGGTGCTCAGCCGACTGGAGAGGCAGAATGCGCAAGCTGAGGATCGGCCCGGACCCCCTCTGTGTGCTGTCGATCTTGCTACTAGTCCTACTGTTGCAACCCTCAGTCCGATCTGATCTTAGACTGGGAATGAACTCTGTATGCTTTGACATGGAATGAACTCTGTATGCCTAAGCCAACCCACGAAACAAGCGTGCGGGCACTCAGTCGGCCGGAGAGGCAGAATGCACAAGTTGGGGATCGGCCCGATCCCCCCTGCGTGCTATCGATCCTGCTGCTGCAACCCTTGGACCGGTCCGATCTTAGATTGGGAATGAACTCCGTATGCCTAAGTCAACCCACGAAACGAGTGTGCGGGTGCTGAGTCGGTCGGAGAGGCATAATGCGCAAGTCGGGGATCGGCCTGGTCCCCCTCTGCGGGCTGCCGATCCCACTACCACAACCCTCAGTTTGGTTGGAGTTTAGACATGGAATGAACTCCCTTTGCCTAAGCCAAGCCATGAAACGGGCGTACAGTCACTCAACCGACCGGAGAGGCAGAATGCACAAGCCAGGGATTGGCCCAGTCCCCCCTACGTACTGTCGATCCTGTTGTCGCAACCCTCGGTCTGGTCTGATCTTAGATTGGGAATGAACTATTTATGCTTAGACTGGGGATGAACTCCGTATGCCTAAGTTAACCCATGAAATGAGCGTGCGGGCGCTCAGCCGGCCAGAGAGGCAGGATGCACAAGCAGGGGATCGAACGGGTGGTAGGTGGGTTGAAGCACATCTTCATATTTCTGCCATGCCAATGCCATTTTTATGGCTTGTAAATTCATACAATAGTCCCCTAAGCCTTCATAAGAAAGTTTCATGGCAAGACGACCCGTTTTCTATTTTTCATGATTTTCGAAACATTTTACGGTTTGGGATTTTTTAAAATTTTTTTAGAAAGCGTTTTGCCCCCAAATTTGGTAGAGGTGATCCTTGTATTTTTTTTGGCATGCACAAAAAAATTCAGCTAAAACTTCAAAGTGGAGACAATTTTGTGACCATTTGAAAAAAGTGTCCCCGTTTCAGACACTTTAATGGCCACTGGCAGCAAACCTATAAAATCTCAAATGCTCTTTAAGGGGGTGTGAGTTCTCGAGGTTTGATGAGGGATAGGGGGCCAATATAAGGGCCAAGTGTCACACCCTAGGCGGGTGTGCCAGGCACGTCAGGCGCACCAGCAGGGGAGCCAGAGGTTGAGGCCTGCAGGCCAGGCGTGCTGGCGGGTATCTGCACGTAAAGCCTAGCAAATGAGTTCAGAACGCCCACCCAACTTGCAGGCCAGCCCGTGAGACCAAGGCCTGGCATGCAAGCTGCCTGCACCACATCTAGAAGGGCCCAAGGTGCTGGACACACAGGGGAAGCTTCTGGAAGCAGGCAGGATCAGCAGCAGCATCCTGGCAGATTTGGTTGACCCTGAAAATTAGGAGTTAGCATCTTGATTGATTGTAATCTGTATAATCCCATGATTTTAGCCTTTATTCTAGGGATATTGCCATTAAGTGTAAGTTGGACCTCAACTATAAATAGAGGGCTGCTCCTCCCTCATTTGTACACCATCAAACACTTCTATTTCAGTGAATACAAGAGCATTTCCAGAATTCTGCCTTCTTATCCTGTTTCTCTTGAACTTGCGTATTCAGCCTTTCCTGTTGTTCTAGTGCCTGTACGCTTGTGTTTTAGGCTGACTTAGGCATAAAGGAGGAGATTCCAAGCCTAAGGCCGCACGGTTTCTGAGTTTAAGGTCAAAGCCCGTGACAGTTGGTATCAGAGTAGGTTTGATTCTGCGTGTTTGTGTTGTGCAGGTTAAAGGAGATGGCATCCCAAAGTGACACTGCTAACCAACAACCAGAGCCCCAGGAGCATGGGCGTGGAAGAGGGAATAAAACTAGTTTTAGAGATATCTGGTCTACCATGAATGGTAGGCTGGCTAAGGTGGAGGTGACCATGGACGACATGGGGGAGAAGCTTGAAGGGGTAGAGACTCACATTGCATCGCTAGACTCCATGGGGGAGGAGATCCAAAGTGAGCTGCAAGCTGCTCTCAACAAAGGCTTGGACGTGTTCACCCAAAAAAATCAGACCTTAGAGGCTGAAGTCCTGACCTTGCACGATGGCATGGAGGCCATGCGCCAGCGGATGGAGGAGCTTACCAGTGAGCTCGTTGCTTGCAAGACTGCCATTGGGAATGGCATGTTTGCTGGAGTGTCCAAGTCCAGATTGGATGTCCCCAAGCCTAAGGAGTTTAAGGGGACTAGGGTGGCCAAGGAAGTAGATAACTACCTTTGGGGTATGAAGCAGTACTTCCAAGCTATGGGCATGCAAGATGAGGCGATAAAGGTAAGCACCGCTGCTATGTATCTCACTGATGTAGCCTTATTGTGGTAGAGGCACAGGTGTGATGATGTCAGGCTTGGGAGTGCCAAGATTGGAACCTGGGTAGAGTTCCAAAAGGAGTTTAGAGAATAATTTTACCCGGAGTATGCCGATGATGAGGCACGGGCAAAGTTGCACAGGCTGAGCTAGGAAGGGGACATAAGGGAATATGTCTAAAAATTCTCTGAACTGATGCTACAGATCTAGGATCTAGGTGAGAAGGACACCTTATTTGCTTTCATGGATAGGTTGAAGCCGTGGGTGAAGCATCAGCTACAAAGGAGAGGAGTTCATGACTTGGCTAAAGCCATGACTACTGTCGAGGCCTTGATAGAGTTCAAGCCTCTGAACAAGTTCGAGTCTACCAAGCCCAAGGGTAAGGGTAGGGACGATAGGGACCGAAAGAAGTAGTCCAAGGGGAAGGATCATGATCGGGAGTCCAAGGATGGAGACCAAGACCGTTCAACCAGGATGGCGAGAGGAAGCCACCACAGGCAAGTGGAAAGCAAAGGGGGACCGAGAGCCACTAGCTTGCTACCTATGTGGAGGGAGCCACATAGCACGTAATTACCCACAGAAGGGCAAGCTGGCTGCTGTAGACAAGGAGTCTGATGAGGAGCCAGAGTTAGGGGCAGCAAAGCTTGGGTCATTGGTGCTCAATGCTGTCTAGAGTAAGGGGAGTCGCAAGCCAAAGGGCTTGATGTTTGCAGATCTGATGGTTGCGGGTCAGAAGGTGAGTGCACCGGTGGACACATGTGCCTCACATCTTTTTATTTTAGGTGATAGAGGCCGAAAGCTCAGACTAAAGGTGCAGAAAGGGACTGGTACGATCAAAATGATGAACTCCAAGGAAGTTCCAGCCGTTGGAGTAGCACGGGGAGTGGAGTTGTAGCTTGGAGACTGGAAAGGCAAGGAGACCATTGAGGTAATACCCCTTGACGACTATGAGTTTGTGATTGGGATGGATTTCCTTGTTCGGATTAACGCCCTCCTTGTGCCTTTTACCGATTGTGTTTGCATCTTGGATGCACGGTGCCAATGCCTAGTGCCATTGAAGAGAGGGTTTAGAGTTGGGTCACAGGTGGTGTCAGCCATCCAATTTGCCAAGGCGGTAAGCAAACAAGAAGACACCTTCTTGGAAGCCCTGAAATATGATGAGCCAAGGGAGAAGGAAATCGAGTCACCCTTGGAGGTGCTAAAAGTGATGAAGACCTTTAGTGAAGTGATACCCGTAAAGCTACCTAGCAAGCTACCACCTAAGAAGGAGGTGGACCACAAGATCGAGCTGGTGTCTGAGGCCAAGCCACCAGCTAGAGCTCCTTACCAAATGTCTCCACTAGAGTTGGAAGAGTTGAGGAAGCAGCTCAAAGAGTTAGTTGATGCTAGCTTCATCAGGCCATCGAAGACACCCTATGGTGCATTGATTCTATTTCAACGCAAGCATGATAGGTCATTGCGACTGTGTATAGACTATCGAGCTTTGAACAAGCTGACCATCAAGAACAAGTACCCCATCCCACTTATTACGAACTTGTTCGATCAACTTGGGAGCACAGGTGGTTCACCAAGCTGGATTTGAGGTCAGGCTATATCAAGTCAGGATCACGAAGGGAGATGAGCCAAAGACAGCATGTGTCACTCGGTCTGGTTCGTATGAGTTCTTGGTGATGCCTTTTGGAGTCACGAACGCCCTAGCAACATTTTACACCCTTATGAACAAGGTACTTCAGTCATTCCTTGATCGGTTTGTTGTGGTTTATTTGGATGACATTGTGATCTACAGCCAGACTTTGCGAGAGCATGTAGACCAGTTGAGACAGGTGTTCGAGGTGTTGTGGGTGCACAAGCTGTTTGTCAAGAGGAAGGAGTGTTCATTCGCCCGACAGGAGATCCCGTTCCTTGGCCACATAGTGGGAGGTGGCAAGATACACATGGATGAAGGCAAGATACACGCCATCCTGGAGTGGTAACCACCAGCCAAGGTCACTGAGTTGAGATCATTCCTTGGGCTGGTCAACTACTACAAGTGTTTCATCAAAGGTCACTCAGCAATAACCATGCCATTGACTGACTTGCTCAAGAAAGGGAAAGCATGGGAGTGGAGCGCAGAGTGCCAGGAAGCCTTTGACAGGTTAAAGTGGGCTGTGATCGAGGAGCCAGTCTTGGCCTTACCAGACCATGCCAAGTCATAGAGGTGCATACAGATGCATCAGACTTTGCCATAGGGGGTGTGTTGATGCAGGAGGGATGTCCAGTCGCGTTCGAGAGCAGGAAACTGAACGAGACTGAGCGCAAGTACACGGTCCAAGAGAAGGAGATGATTGCAGTGGTGCACTGCTTACGCACTTGGTGCCATTACCTGTTGGGGTCGAGGTTCATGGTTAGGACGGACAATGTGACGACCTGCTACTTCCAAACGTAGAAGAAGCTATCCCTCAAGCAGGCGAGATGGCAAGATTTTCTTGCAGAATTTGATTTCCAGATGGAGTACAAGCTAGGACGGGTGAACCTAGTGGCAGACGCCCTGAGTAGGAAGGCTAACCTTGCTACCATTAGCCAACCAGAGGGGTCACTGGTGCCGCGCATCAAGGAGGGACTTACGCATGATCCTATAGCCAAGGCTTTGATGGAGTACGCCCAGCAAGGTAAGACTAGGCTGTTTTAGTTGCAGGATGGCTTGTTGTACACCAGGGCAGTAGACTATTTGTGTCGCAGCACGGAAAGCTCTGCAAGGAAGTTTTGCAAGAATGCCTTGATTCAAGGTGGGCTGGACACCCTGGAGTGAGCCATACCTTGGCGCTGATCGAGGACCGATACTACTAGCCGTACATGAGGATGATGTGGAGGCCTATGTGAAGACTTGTCTTATGTGCCAATAGGATAAGGTGGAGCTCAAGAAACTAGGCGGTCTCTTGGAGCCATTGCCAGTGCCAGAACGACCATGGGAGAGTGTTTCTCTGGACTTTATAGTCGGTCTACCCAAAGCAGAAGGGTTTGGAAGCATCATGGTAGTGGTGGACAGGTTTTCCAAGTATGGAATCTTCATTCCAGCAACCAAGGAGTGCCCAGTCGAGGAGGTAGCTCGATTGTTCCTGACGAACATGGTTAAGTACTGGGGAGTGCTGAGGACCATTGTTAGTGATCGGGACGGGAGTTTCACGGGCAGGTTTTAGACTGAGTTGTTCAAGCTGTTGGGGTCAGACTTGAACTTTTCCACCAGCATGCATCCCTAGACTGATGGGCAGACAGAACGAGTGAATGGACTATTGGAGGTCTACCTCAAGCACTATGTGAGTGCCACACAAAGGGACTGGCCAAAGCTGCTAGATATTGCATAGTTTTCCTATAACTTGCAAAGGAGCAAGGCAACGAACCAGAGCCCATTTGACGTTATGACAGGGCAACAACCACTACCACCCGGTTCGATTGCTGCAGGTTATACAGGGTTGAATCTAGCAGCATACAAGTTTGCCAAGGCATGGCAAGAGCAAACTGACTTGGCCAGAGTTTGTCTACACAAAACGGCCAAGAGGTCAAAGCAGTGGACAGACCAGAATAGGCGGGACTTGCAGTTCCAGGTTGAAGACTTGGTGTTGGTGAAGCTGCATCCCATTGTGTGCCATAGGGGGTTGCACAAAGGCCTAGTCCAAAGGTATAAGGGACTTTTCCGAGTAGTCAAGAGGGTAGGCAAAGTTGCCTACAAGCTGGATATGCCACCCAAGCTGAGGGTACACCCGGTGTTCCATGTGAGCATGCTCAAGCTGTTCCATGAGGATGAGGGAGATCCAGGACAGGCAGGGTCAAAGCGTGTGCTAAAGGCCTCATATGAGAAGGAGGTCCACAGCATCATAGCTGACCGGGAGGTGAGACAGAAGAACTATCAGCCAAGACAAGAGTACTTGGTGCACTGGAAGGGACTTTCAGACAGTGAGGTGAGCTGGGAACCAACAAAAGACTTATGGCAGTTCGGGGACCAGATTTTTTAGTACCATGCAGAAGACGCAAAGAGGGTGTTGCGTAATCAGGTGGGGGAGAATATCACGCCCTGGACGGGCACACCAGGCACATCAGGCGCACAACAGGTGAGCCAGAGGTTGAAGCCCGCAAACTAGGCATGCTAGAGGGTATCTGCACACAAAGCCTAGCAAACGAGTTTAGAACGCCCGCCCAACTTGCTAGCCAACCCGTGAGACCAAGGCCTAGCATACAAGCTGCCCGCACTACATCCAGAATGGCCCAAGGTGCTAGACACACAAGGGAAGCTTTTGGAAGCAAGCAGGATCCGCAGCAGCATCCTGGCAGATTTGGTTGACCCTAAAAATCAGGAGTTAGCATCCTGATTGATTGTAATCTGTATAATCCCATGATTTTAGCCTTTATTCTAGGGATATTGCCATTAAGTGTAAGCTGGAGCCTCAACTATAAATAGAGGGCTGCTCCTCCCTCATTTGTACACCATCAAACACTTCCATTTCAGCGAAAACAAGAGCATTTCTAGAATTCTACCTTCTTATCCCGTTTCTCTTTAACTTGCGTAATCAGCCCTTCTCGTTGTTCTAGTGCCCGTACGCTTGTGTTTTAGGTTGACTTAGGCATAAAGGAGGAGATTTCAAGCCTAAGGCCATATGATTTCTGAGTCTAAGGTCGGAGCCCATGACACAACTACCAGCACCCATCACACATCATGTGCGAACACCTCCCTGGCCCCCCCAATCGTCGAAACCCCCAATCCCGTCTGTTAGGCTCTTCAACGATACTCTGACGATGGTGCCCTGAGCAAAAAAAATACGACATCAGTACATGCCTAAGCCCAGCATGTGCACCATGGCTCAAAATCTTAGACTGGGAATGAACTCCGTATGCTTAGACATGGAATGAACTCCCTATGCCTAAGCCAACCCATGAAACGAGCGTGCGAGCGCTCAGCCAACCGGAGAGGTAGAATGCGTAAGTTGGGGATCAACCTAGTCCCGCCCTGCGTGCTGTCGATCCTGCTATTGTAACCCTCGATCCGGTCTGATCTTAGACTGGGAATGACCTCCGTATGCATAAGTCAACTCATGAAATGAGCGTGCGGGCACTGAGCCGATCGAAGAGGCATAATGCGCAAGCCGAGGATCGGCCCAGTCCCTCTCTACATGCTATCAGTCCCACTGCCACAACCCTTGGTCTAGCTGGGGCTTAGACATTGAATGTACTCCCTATGCCTAAGCCAACCTAAGAAACAAACGTGCAGGCGCTCAGTCGATCAGAGAGGCAGAATGCATAAGCTGGGGATCAGCCTGGTCCCTCATGCGTGCTGTCGATCCTGCTACCGTAACTCTCGATTCGGTCCGATATTACACTGGGAATAAACATCATATGCTTAGACTGGGGATGAACTCTGTATAACTAAGTCAACCCACGAAATGAGCGTACGGGCGCTAAACCGACCAGAGTGGCAGGATGCGGAAGTCGGGGATCAAACGGGTGGTAAGTGGGTTCAAGCAAATCTTCATATTTTTGCCATGCCAATGCTATTTTTGTGGCGTGTAAATTCATACAATGGTCCCCTAAGCCTTCATGTGAACTTTCGTGGCAAGACGACCTGTTTTCTATTTTTCATGATTTTCGAAGCTTTTTACGGTTTGAGATTTTTTAAAATTTTTTCAGAAAGAGTTTTGTCCCCAAATTTGGTAGAGGTGATCCTTGTATTTTTGTTGGCATACACAAAAACATTCAGCTAAAAACTCGAAGTGGAGAAGATTTTGTGATCATTTGAAAAAAGTGTCCCCATTTTAGACACTTTAATGGCTACTGGCAGCAAACCTATAAAATCTTAAATGCTCTTTAAGGGGGTGTGAGTTCTTGAGGTTTGATGAGGGATAGGGGGCCAATATAATGGCCAAGTACCAGCACCCATCACAAATCATGTGCGCACACCCCCCGCCCCCCCAATCGTCCGAACCCCCAATGCCGCCGATTAGGCTCTTTGGCGATGCTCCGGCGATGGTGCCTCAGGTGAAAAAAATGTGGCACTAGCACATGCTCGAGCCCAGCAAGTGCACCGTGGCTCAAAATCTTAGACTGTGAATGAACTCCGTATGCTTAGACATGGAATGAACTCCGTATGCCTAAGCCAACCCACGAAACGAGCGTACAGGCGCTCAGCCGATCGGAGAGGCAGAACGCACGAGCCGGGGATCGGCCCGGTCCCCCTTTGCGTGCTATTGGTCCCACTGCCACAACCCTCAGTCTGACTAGAGCTTAGACATGGAAAGAACTCCCTATGCCTAAGCCAACCCACGAAACGGGCGTGCGGGCGCTCAGTTGGCCGGAGAGGCAGAATGCGCAATTCGGGGATTGACCCGGTCCCCCCTACGTGCTGCCGATCCTGCTGCCACAACCCTCGGTCCAGTTTGATCTTAGATTGGGAATGAACTTTGTATGCTTAGACTGGGGATGAACTCCGTATGCCTAATCTCAACCCACGAAATGAGCGTGCAGGCGCTCAACCGACCAGAGAGGCAGGATGCGTAAGCCGGGGATCGGACGAGTGGTAGGTGGGTTCAAGCACATCTTGATATTTCTGCCATGCCAATGCCATTTTTATGGAGTGTAAATTCAAACAATGGTCCCCTAAGCCTTCATGTGAAGTTTCGTGGCAAGACGACTCGTTTTCTATTTTTCACGATTTTTGAAACTTTTTACGGTTCGAGATTTTTTTAAATTTTTTTAGAAAGATTTTTGTCCCAAAATTTGGAAGAGGTGATCCTTGTATTTTTTTTGGCGTGTACAAAAAAATTTAGCTAAAAACTCGAAGTGGAGAAGATTTTGTGACCGTTTGAAAAAAGTGTCCCCATTCGAGACACTTTAACGGCTATTGGCAGCAAACCTATAAAATCTCAAATGCTCTTTAAGGGGGTGTGAGTTTTCAAGGTTTGATGAGGGATAAGGGGCCAATATAAAGGCCAAGTACCAGCACCCATCGCACATCATGTGCGCACACCCTCTTGGGCCCCCTAATCGTCGGAACTCCCAATGCCACCGGCTAGGCTCTCCGACGATGCTCCGACGATGCTCCGGGCGAAAAAAATGCAGCACCAGCACATGCCCAAGCCCAGTATGTGCACTATGGCTCAAAATCTTAGACTGGGAATGAACTCCGTATGCTTAGACATGGAATGAACTCCGTATGCCTAAGCCAATCCATGAAACGAGCGTGCGGGCGTTCAGCCAGCTGGAGAGGCAGAATGCATAAGCTGGGGATCGGCCCGGTCCTCCCCTGTGTGCTGTCGGTCCTGCTGCCGCAACCCTCAGTTCGGTTCGATCTTAGTCTAGGAATGAACTCCGTATGCCTAAGTCAACCCAAGAAACGAGCGTGCGGGCGTTGAGCCAATCGGAGAGGCATAATGCGCAAGCCGAGGATCGGCCGAGTCCCCCTTTATGTGCTGCCGGTCGCACTGCCACAACCCTCGGTTCGGCTGGGGTCTAGACATGGAATATGCTCCCTATGCCTAAGCCAACCCATGGAACGAACGTTCGGACGCTCAGCCGACCAGAGAGGCAGAATGTGCAAGCCGAGGATCGGCTCGGTCCCCCCTACGTGCTGTCGATCCTACTGTCGCAATCCTCACTCTGGTCCGATCTTAGATTGGGAATGAACTCCGTATGCTTAGATTGGGGATGAGCTCCGTATGCTTAGACTGGGGATGAACTCCGCATGCCTAAGTCAACCCACGAAAGGAGCGTGTGGGCGTTCAGCCGACCAGAGAGGCAGGATGCGCAAGCCGAGGATCGAACGGGTAGTAGGTGGGTTCAAGCACATCTTCATATTTCTGCCATGCCAATGCCATTTTTATGGCTTGTAAATTCATGCAATGGTCCCCTAAGCCTTCATCTGAAGTTTTGTGGCAAGACGACCTGTTTTCTATTTTTCATGATTTTCAAAACTTTTTACGGTTCGAGATTTTTTAAAATTTTTTTAGAAAGAGTTTTGTCCCCAAATTTGGTAGAGGTGATCCTTTTATTTTTATTGGCATGCACAAAAAAATTCAGCTAAGAACTCGAAGTGGAGAAGATTTTGTGACCGTTTGAAAAAAGTGTCCCCATTTTAGACACTTTAATGGCTACTGGCAGCACACCTATAAAATCTTAAATGCTCTTTAAGGGGTGTGAATTCTATAGGTTTGATGAGGGATAGAGGGCCAATATAAGGGCCAAGTACCAGCACCCATCGCACATCATGTGCGCACACCCCTCGGCCCCCCAATCGCCAAAACCCCCAATGCCGTCGGTTAAGCTTTCCAGCGATGCTCTGACGATGCTCCGGAGATAGTGCCCCGTGCAAAAAAAATGTGGCAGCAGCACATGCCCGAGCCCAGCATGTGCACCGTGGCTCAAAATCTTAGACTGGAAATGAGCTCTATATGCTTAGACATGGAATGAACTCGCATGCCTAAGCCAAAACGAGCGTGCGGGTGCTCGACCGGCCGGAGAGGCAGAATGTGCAAGCCGAGGATCACAACGGTCCCCCCTGCGTGCTGTCAATCCTACTACCACAAGCCTCGCTACGGTCCCATCTTAGACTGGGAATGAACTCCGTATGCATAAGTCAACCCATGAAATGAGCGTGCGGGCGCTGAGCCGACCGAAGAGGCATAATGCGCAATTCGGGGATCAACCCGGTCCCCTTCTGCGTGCTGCCAGTCCCGCTGCCACAACCCTCGGTTCGGTTGGGGCTTAGACATGGAATGAACTCCCTATGCCTAAGCCAACACACAAAATGGGCATGCGGGCACTCAGCCGACCAAAGAGGTAGAACGCGCAAGTCGGGGATCAGCCCGATCCCCCCTGCGTGCTGCCGATCCTACTGCCGCAACCCTCCATCCAGTCTGATCTTAGACTGGGAATGAATTCCGTATGCTTAGACTGGGGATGAACTCCGTATGCCTAAGTCAACCCATAAAATGAGCGTGCAGGCGCTTAGCCGGCCGGAGAGGCATAATACGCAAGTCGGGGATCAGCCCGATCCCTCTCTGCGTGCTGTCGATCCCGCTGCCGGTCCTGCTGCCACAACCCTCAGTCCAGCTGGGGCTTAGACATGGAATGAACTCCGTATGCCTAAGCCAACCCATGAAATGAGCGTGCGGGCACTCAGTCGATCGGAGAGGTAGAATGCGCAACCCGGGGATCGACCTGGTCCCCCTTGCATGCTGTCGATCCTGCTGCTAGTCCTGCTACCCCAACCCTCGATGCGGTCTGATCTTAGACAGGGAGTGAACTCCGTATGCTTAGACATGGAATGAACTACGTATACCTAAGCCAACCCATGAAACGAGCATGCGTACGGGCACTTAGCCGATCAAAAAGGCAGAATGCGCAAGCCAAGGTCGGCCTGGTCCCCCCTACGTGCTGTCGATCCTACTATTGCAACCCTCAGTTTGGTCTGATCTTAGACTGGGGATGAACTCCGTATGCCTAAGTCAACCCACGAAACAAGCGTAAGGCCGCTCAACCAACCGGAGAGGGCGGCCGGAGAGGCAGAATGCGCAAGTCAGGGATCGGCCTGGTCCCCCTGCGTGTTGTCGATCCTGTTACTGGTCCTGCTATCGCAGCCCTTGGTCCAGTCCAATCTTAGGCAAGGAATGAACTCCATATGCTTAGACATGGAATGAACTCTGTATGCCTAAGCCAACCCATGAAACGAACGTGCGGGCGCTCAGCCGATCGGAGAGGCAGAATGCGCAAGCCAGGGATCGACCTGATCCCCCCCGCGTGGTGTCGATCTTACTATCGTAACCCTCGATCCGATCCTATCTTAGACTGGGAATGAACTCCATATGCCTAAGTGAACCCACGAAACGAGCGTTTGGGTGCTGAGCCAGCCGAAAAGGCATAATGCGCAAGTCGAGGATCGACCCGATCCCCCTCTGTGAACTGCTAGTCCCGCTGCCACAACACTTAATCCGGCTAGGGCTTAGACATGGAATGAACTCCCTATGCCTAAGCCAACCCATGAAAGGGGCGTACGGGTGCTCAGCCGACTGGAGAGACAGAATGCGAAAGTCAGGGATCGACCCGATCCCCCTGCGTGTTGCCGATCCTACTGTCGCAAACCTCAGTTCGGTCCGATCTTAGATTGGGAATGAACTCTGTATGCTTAGACTTGGGATGAACTCTGATGCTTAAGTCATCCTGCGAAACGAGCATACAGGCGCTCAGCCAGCCGGAGAGGTTGGTCGGAGAGGCATAATGTGCAAGCCGAGGATCAGGCCGATCGCCTTCTATGTGCTGCCGATCCCATTGCTGGTCTTACTGCCACAACCCTCTATCCGACTGGGGCTTAGACATGGAATGAACTCCATATGCCTAAGCCAACCCATGAAACGAGCGTACGGGCGCTCAGCCAGCCGAAGAGGTAGAATGCACAAGTCGAGGATTGACCCGACCCCCCCTACGTGCTATCGATCCTACTGCTGTAACCCTCTGTCCGATTTGATCTTAGACTGGGAATGAACTTCATATGCTTAGGCTTGGAATGATCTTCGTATGCCTAAGCCAATCCATGAAACAAGCGTGCGGGTGCTCAGTTGGCCAGAAAGGCAGAATGCACAAGTCGGGGACCGACCTGGTCCCCGCTATGTGCTGTCGATCCTGCTGCCATAGCCCTCAGTCTGGTCGATCTTAGACTGGGAATGAACTCCGTTTGCCTAAGCCAACCCATGAAATGGGCGTGCGGGCGCTCAACCGACTGGAGAGGTAGAATGCGTAAGCTGGGGATCGGCTCGTTCCCCCTTACGTGCTGCCGATCCTGCTATCGCAACCTTCAGTCCGCTCTAATCTTGGACTAGGAATGAACTTCGTATGCTTAGACTGGGGATGAATTCTATATGCCTAAGTTAACCCACGAAACGAGCGTGCAGACGCTCAGCCGACCAGAGAGGCAGGATGCACAAGTCGGGGATCGAACGGGTGGTAGGTGAGTTCAAGCACATCTTCATATATCTGCCATGCCAATGCCATTTTTATGGCTTGTAAATTCATACAATGGTCCCCTAAGCCTTCATGTGAACTTTCGTGGCAAGCCGACCCATTTTCTATTTTTCACGATTTTTGAAACTTTTTACGGTTCGGGATTTTTTAAATTTTTTTAGAAAGAGTTTTGTCCCCAAATTTGGTAGAGGTGATCCTTGTATTTTTGTTGGCATGCACAAAAAACTTCAGCTAAAAACTCAAAGTGGAGAAGATTTTGTGACCGTTTGAAGAAAGTGTCCCCATTTTAGACACTTTAATGGCTACTGGCAGCAAACCTATAAAATCTCAAATGCTCTTTAAAAGGGTGTGAGTTCTCGAGGTTTTGATGAGGAATCGGGGGCCAATATAAGGGCCAAGTACCAGCACCCATCGCACATCATGTGTGCACACCCCCCGGGCCCCCTAATCGTCGAAACCCCCAATGCCGTCGGTTAGGATCTCCGGTGATGCTCCGACGATGCTTCGACGATAGTGCCCGGGTAAAAAAAATGTGGCACCAGCACATGCCCAAGCCCAGCATGTGCACCGTGGCTCAAACTCTTAGACTGGGAATGAACTCCGTATGCTTAGACATGGAATGCACTCCATACGCGTAAGCCAACCCATGAAACGAGCGTGTGGGTGCTCAGCCGACCGGACAGGCAGAATGCGCAAGTCGGGGATCAGCCCAGTCCCCTTTTGCATGCTACCAATCTCGCTGCCACAACTCTTGGTCTGACTGGGGCTTAGACATGGAATGAACTCCCTATGCCTAAGCCAACCCATGAAACGGGCGTGCGGGCGCTCAGCAAACCGAAGAGGCAGAATGTGCAAGCCAAGGATTGGCCTGATCCCCCCTACGTGCTGTCGATCCTGCTGTCACAACCCTCAGTTCGATCCGATCTTAGACTGGGAATGAACTCTGTATGCTTAGACTAGGAATGAACTTTGTATCCCTAAGTAAACCCACGAAACGAGCATACGGGCACTCAGTCGATCGAAGAGGTAGAATGCACAAGTCGGGGATCGGCCTGGTCACCCCTACATGCTACCGATCTTGCTACTGATTTTGCTACCACAACCCTCAGTCTGGTCTGATCTTAGATTGGGAATGAACTCCGTATGCTTAGACATGGAATGAACTCTGTATGCCTAAGCCAACCCACGAAACGAGCGTGCGGGCGCTCAACCGACCGAAAAAGCAGAATGCGTAACCCTTGGTCCGGACCGATCCCCCCTCGTGCTGTCGATCCTGCTGCTGTAACCCTTGGTCCAGTCCAATCTTAGACCGGGAATGAACTCCGTATGCCTAAGTCAACCCACGAAACGAGCGTTTGGGTGCTGAGTTGGCCGGAGAGGCATAATGCACAGGTCGGGGATCGGCCTGTTCCCCCTCTGCGTGCTGCCGATCCCGCTGCCGCAACCCTCGGTCTGGCTGGGGCTTAGACATGGAATGAACTCCCTATGCTTAAGCCAACCCACGAAACAGGCGTACGGGCGCTCAGCAGGCCAGAGAGGCAGAATGCCAAGCTGGGGATCGATTCGATCCCTCTTACGTGCTATCGATCCTGCTATCGCAACCCTCGGTCCGGTCTGATCTTAGACCGGGAATGAACTCCGTATGCTTAGACTGGGGATGAATTCCGTATGCCTAAGTCAACCCATGAAACGAGCGTGCGGGCGCTCAGCCGACCGGAGAGACCAACCTATTTTGTGTGCTACCGATCCAGCTGTTAGTCCTGCTACCATAACCCTTAGTCCGACTGGGGCATAGAGATGGAATGAACTCCATATGCCTAAACCAACCCACGAAACGAGTGTGCGGGTGCTCAGCCGACTAGAGAGGCAGAATATGGAAGTCGGGGATCGACCTGATCCCCCCTGCGTGCTCAGTCGATCGGAGAGGCAGAATGTGCAAGTTGGGGACCGACCCGGTCCCCCCTTGCATGTTGTCGATCCTGCTATTGTAACCCTCAATCCGATCCGATCTTAGACTGGGAATGAAGTCCATATGCCCAAGTCAACCCACGAAATGAGCATTCATGTGCTGAGTCGATCGGAGAGGCATAATGAGTAAGCTAGGGATCGGCCCGGTCCCCCTCTGCATGCTACCGGTCCCGCTGCCACAACCCTCGGTCCGACTGGGGCTTAGACATGGAATGAATTCCCTATGCCTAAGCCAACCCACGAAATGGGCGTACGGGCGCTCAGCCAATCGGAGAGGCAGAATGCCCAAGCCGAGGATCGGCCCGATGCCCCTTGCATGCTGTCGATACTGCTATCGCAACCCTCAGTAAGTCCGATCTTAGACCGAGAACGAACTATGTATGCTTAGACTAAGGATGAACTCCGTGTGCCTAAGCCAACCCACGAAACGAGCGTGTGGGTGCTCAGTCGGTCGAAGAGGTAGAATGCGCAAGCCGGGAATCGACCCGGTCCCCCCTTATGTGCTGCTGGTCCTACTGCCGTAACCCATGGTCTGGTCCAATCTTAGACTGTGAATGAACTCTGTATGCTTAGACATGGAATGAACTCCGTATGCCAAAGCCAACCCGTAAAATGTGTGTGCGGGCGCTCAGCCAGCCAGAGAGGGAGAATGCGTAAGCCAGAGACCAACCTGATCCCCACTGTGTGCTATCGATCCTGCTACAGTAACCTCAGGCCGGTCCGATCTTAGACTGGGAATGAAATCCGTATGCCTAAGTCAACCCATGAAACGAGCGTACGGGCATTGAGCCGGCCGGAGAGGCATAATGCGCAAGTCGGGGATCGGCCCGATCGCCCCCTACGTGCTATCGGTCCCGCAGCGACAACCCTCAGTTCGACGGGGGCTTAGACATGGAATGAACTCCCTATGCCTAAGCCAACCCATCAAATGGGTGTGCTAGCGCTCAGTCAGCCGGAGAGGCAGAATGCGTAAACCGGGGATCAGCCCGATCCACCCTGCGTGTTGCCAATCCTGCTGTTGCAACCATCGGTCTAGTCTGATCTTAGACTAGAAATGAACTCCGTATGCTTAGACTGGGGATGAACTCCGTATGCCTAAGTCAACCCACGAAACAAGCATGCGGACGCTCAGCTGACCAGAGAGGTAGGATGCGCAAGCTGGGGATCGAACGGGTGGTAGGTGGGTTCAAGCACATCTTCATATTTCTGTCATTCCAATGCCATTTTTATGGCTTGTAAATTCATACAATGGTCCCCTAAGCCTTCATGTCAAGTTTCGTGGCAAGATGACCCGTTTTCTATTTTTCATGATTTTTGAAACATTTTACGGTTCGAGATTTTTTAAAATTTTTTTAGAAAGGGTTTTGTCCCCAAAATTGGTAGCGGTGATCCTTGTATTTTTATTGGCATGCACAAAAAAACTTCAGCTAAAAACTCAAAGTGGAGAAGATTTTGGGACCGTTTGAAAAAAGTGTCCCCATTTTAGACACTTTAATGGCTACTGGTAGCAAACCTATAAAATCTCAAATGCCCTTTAAAGGGGTGTGAGTTCTCGAGGTTTGTTGAGGGATAGGGGGCCAATATAAGGGCCAAGTACCAGCACCCATCGCACATCATGTGCGCACACCCCCAGCCCCCTTAATCACTAGAACCCCCAATGCCACAGTTAGGCTCTCCGGTGATACTCCGACGATGGTGCCCCGGGCAAAAAAAATATGGCCCCAACACATTCTCGAGCCCAGCATGTGGACCGTGGCTCAAACTCTTAGATTGGGAATGAACACCATATGCTTACATGGCATGAACTCCGTATGCTTAGACATGGAATGAACTCCATATGCTTAAGCCAACCCATGAAACAAATGTGCGGACACTCAGCCGATCGGAGAGGTAACGCAAGTCAGGGATCAGCTCGGTCCCCCTCTGCGTCTAGCCGGTCCCGCTGCCACAACCCTCGATCCGGTTAGGGCTTAGACATGGAATGAACTCCCTATGCCTAAGCCAACCCATGAAACGGGCGTGCGGGTGCTCAGTTGACCAAAAATACGGAATGCGCAAGTCAGAGATCAACTCGGTCCCCCTTGCACGCTATCGATCTTGCTACCGCAACCCTCGATCCAGTCCGATCCTAGACTGGGAATGAACTCCGTATACTTAGACTGGGGATGAACTATGTATGCCTACGTCAACCCATGAAACGAGCGTGTGGACGCTTGGCAGGATGGAGAGGCCGGTTGGAGAGGTAGAATGCACAAGTCGAGGATCAACCCGGCCCCCCCTGTGTGCTACCGATCCTACTATCGCAACACTCGAACTGGTCCAATCTTAGACTGGGAATGAACTCCGTATGCATAAGCAACCCACGAAATGAAGGTACGGGTGCTCAACCGATCGGAGAGGTAGAATGCACAAGTCCGGGACCGACCCGGTTCACCCCTGCGTGCTGTCGATCCTGCTATCACAACCTTCTGTTTGGTTTGATCTTAGACTAGGAATGAACTAAATACGCTAAAGTCAACCCACGAAACGAGCATTCGAGCACTGAGCCGGTCGGAGAGGCATAATGTGCAAGTCAGAGATCGATCCGGTCTTCTTCTACTGGCTGTCGATCCCGCTGCCACAACCCTCAGTCCGGCTAGAGCTTAGACATGGAATGAACTCCCTATGCCTAAGCCAACCCACGAAACGACATGCGGGTGCTCATTTGATCGGAGAGGCAGAATGCATAAGCTGGGGATCGGCCCAATCCCCTCTGCGTGCTGTCGATCCTACTGCCGTAACCCTTGGTCTGATCTGATCTTAGAGGGGGAATGAACTCCGTATGCTTAGACTAGAGATGAACTCCGTATGCCTAAGTCAACCCACGAAATGAGCATACGAGCACTCAGCTAGCCAGAGAGGTAGGCTGAAGAGGTATAATGCATAAGCCGGGGATCAACCCGATCCCCTTTGCGTGTTGTCGATCCCACTGCTAGTCCTGCTACCACAACCCTCGGTCTGGCTGGGGCTTAGACATGGAATGAACTCTGTATGCCTAAGCCAACCCATGAAACGAGTGTGCATGTGCTCAGTCGGCCGTAGAGGCAGAATGCACAAGTCAGGGAATGACCTGGTCCCCCCTTGCCTGCTGCTAATCCTACTGCTGGTCCTACTGCCACAACCCTTGATTCGGTCCGATCTTATACTGGGAATGAACTCTGTATGCTTAGACATGGAATGAACTCTGTATGCCTAAGCCAACCCATGAAACGAGCGTGCGGGTGCTCAGTCGGCCAGAGAGGCAGAATGCACAAGTCGGGGACCATTCCGGTCCCCCCTGTGTGCTGTCGATCCTGCTATCGCAACCCTTGGTCTCATCCGATCTTAGACTGGGAATGAACTCTGTATGCTTAAGTCAACCCATGAAATGAGCGTGTGGGTGCTGAGTCGGTCGAAGAGGCATAATGTGCAAGCTAGGGATCGACTCGATCCCCCTCTGTATGCTATCGGTCCCGCTGCACAACCCTCAATTCGGCTGGGGCTTAGACATGGAATGAACTCCCTATACCTAAGCCAACGCACGAAATGGGCGTGCGGGTGCTCAGCCGACCGGAGAGGTAGAATGCGTAAGCCGAGGATAGGCTCGGTCCCCCCTATGTGCTACCGATCCTGCTACCGTAACCCTCAATCTGGTCTGATGTTAGACTGGGAATGAACTCCGTATGCTTAGACTGGGGATGAACTCCGTATGCCTAAGCCAACCCACGAAACGAGCATGTGGATGCTCAGCCGACCAGAGAAGCAGGATGCACAAGTCGGGGATCAAATGGGTGGTAGGTGGGTTCAAGCACATCTTCATATTTCTGCCATGCCAATGCCATTTTTATGGCTTGTAAATTCATACAATGGTCCCCTACGCATTCACGTGAAGTTTCGTGGCAAGACAACCCGTTTTCTATTTTTTATGATTTTTGAAAGTTTTTATGGTTCGAGATTTTTTAAAATTTTTTTAGAAAGAGTTTTGTCCCCAAATTTGGTAGAGGTGATCCTTGTATTTTTGTTGGCATGCACAAAAACATTCAGCTAAAAACTCGAAGTGGAGAAGATTTTGTGACTGTTTGAAAAAAGTGTCCCCATTTCAGACACTTTAATGGCTACTGGCAGCAAACCTATAAAATCTCAAATTCTCTTTAAGGGGGTGTGAGTTCTCGAGGTTTGATGAGGGATAGGGGGCCAATATAAGGGCCAAGTACCAGCACCCATCGCACATTATGTCTGCACACCCCCCCGGCCCCCCCAATCGCCGGAACCTCTACTGCCGTCGGTTAGGCTCTCCGGCGATGATCCGATGATGGTGCCCCGGGCGAAAAAAATGCAGCACTAGCACATGCTTGAGCCCAGCATGTGTACCATGGCTCAAACTCTTAGACTCAAAATGAACTCTGTATGCTTAGACAAGGAATGAACTCCGTATGACTAAGCCAACCCACGAAATGAACGTGTGGGCGCTCAGCCGGTCGGAGAGCCAGAATGCGCAAGCCGAGGAACGGCCCGATCCCCCTCTGTGTGCTACAAGTCCCGCTGCCACAACCCTCGGTCCAGTTGGGGCTTACACATGGAATGAACTCCCTATGCCTAAGCCAACCCATGAAACGGGCGTGCGGACGCTCAGCCGGCTGGAGAGAAAGAATGTGCAAGCTGGGGATCGACCAGGTCCCCCGTGCGTGCTACTGATCCTGCTATCGCAACCCTCGGTCTGATCTGATCATAGATTGGGAATGAACTCCGTATGCTTAGACTGGGGATGAACTCCGTATGCCTAAGTCAACCCACGAAATGAGCGTACGGGCGCTCAGTCGGTCGAAGAGGCATAATACGCAAGCTAAGGATCAGCCCAGTCGCCCCCTGCATGCTGTCGATCCTACTGCTAGTCCTACTGCCGCAACCCTCAATCTGGTTTGATCTTAGACTGGGAATGAACTCCGTATGCTTAGACATGGAATGAACTCTGTATGCCTTAGCCAACCCATGAAACGAGCGTTCGGGCACTCAGCCGGCTGGAGAGGTAGAATGCGCAAGTCGAGGATTGACTCGATCCCCCCTGCATGCTATCAATCCTGCTACCACAACCCTCGGTCCGATCTGATCTTAGACTAGGAATGAACCCCGTATGCCTAAGTCAACCCACAAAATGAGCGTGCGGGCGCTGAGCCGGTCGGAGAGGCATAATACGCAAGCTAGGGATCAGCCCGGTCCCCTTCTACATGTTGCCAATCCCACTGCCACAACCTTTGGTCTGGCTAGGGCTTAGACATGTAAAGAACTCCCTATGCCTAAGCCAATCCATGAAACGGGCATACGGGCGCTCAGCCGAACGAAGAGGCAGAATGCGCAAGTCAGAGATTGGCCCGGTTCCCCCTACATGTTACCGATCCTACTACCGCAACCCTCGGTCCGGTCTGATCTTAGACTGGGAATGAACTCCATATGCTTAGACTGGGGATGAACTTCGTATGCCTAAGTCAACCCATGAAATGAGCGTGCAGACGCTCAGCCTGTCGGAGAGGTCAGTCGGAAAGGCATAATGTGCAAGCCAGGGATCAGCCCGGTCCCTTTCTGTGTGCTGTCGATCCCACTGTCGATCCTGCTGCCACAACCCTCGATCCGGCTGGGGCTTAGACATGGAATGAACTCCATATGCCTAAGCCAACCCATGAAACGAGCATGCGGGCGCTCAGCCAGTCAGAGAGGTAGAATGCGTAAGCCGGGGATCGACCCGGTCCCCCCTTACGTGCTGTTGATCCTGCTGCCGCAACCCTCGGTCTGATTTGATCTTAGACTGGGAATGAACTCCGTATGCATAAGTCAACCCACGAAACGAGCGTGTGGGTGCTGAGTCGATCGAAGAGGCATAATGTGCAAGCTGAGGATCGGCCCGGTCCCCCTCTGCCCGCTGCCGATCCCGCTGCCACAACCTTTGGTCCGACTGGGGCTTAGACATGGAATGAACTCCTTATGCCTAAGCCAACCCATGAAACGGGCATGCGGGCACTCAGCTGGCCGGAGAGACAGAATGTGCAAGCTAGGGATCGACCTGGTTTTCCTTACGTGCTGCTGATCTTACTGTCGCAACCTCAGTCCGATCCGATCTTAGACTAGGAATGAACTCCGTATGCTTAGACTGGGGATGAACTCGGTATGCCTAAGTCAACCCATGAAACAAGCGTACGGGCACTCAACCGGTCAGAGAGGCATAATGCGTAAGCCGAGGATCAGCAAGGTCCCCCTCTCCGTGCTGTCGATACCGTTGCAGGTCATGCTGCAACAACCCTCGGTCCGATTAGGGATTAGACACGAAATTAACTCTATATGCCTAAGCCAACCCATGAAACGAGCGTACGGGCACTCAACCGACCGGAGAGGCAGAATGTGCAAACCAAGAATCAGCTTGGTCCCCCCTTATATGCTGTCGATCCTGCTGCTGGTCCTGCTGCCACAACCATCAATCTGGTCTGATCTTAGACTAGGAATGAACTCCGTATGCTTAGACATGGAATGAACTCCGTATGCCTAAGTTAACCCATAAAATGAGCATTCGAGCGCTGAGCCGATCGGAGAGGCATAATGCGTAAGCTAGGGAACAGCCCGATCCCCCTCTACGTGCTGCCAATCCTGTTGCCACAACCCTCGGTCTGACTGGGGCTTAGACATGGAATGAACTCCGTTGCCTAAGCCAACCCATGAAATGAGCATACGGGTGCTCAGTCTACCGGAGAGGTAGAATGTGCAACCCGGGGATCGGCTCGGTCCCCCCTGCTTGCTGTTGATCCTGCTGCCGCAACCCTCGGTCCGATCCGATCTTAGATTGGGAATGAACTTCGTATGCTTAGACTGGGGATGAACTCCCTATGCCTAAGCCAACCCACGAAATGGGCGTGCGGGCGTTCAGCCGGCCGAAGAGGCAGAATGCGCAAGCCGGGGATCGGTCCGGTCCCCCTGACGTGCTGTCGATCCCGCTGCCACAACCCTTGGCCCAGCTGGGGCTTAGACATGGAATGAACTCCCTATGACTAAGCCAACCCACGAAACGGGCGTGTAGGGCGCTCAACCAGCCAGAGAGGTAGAATGTGCAAGCCGAGGATCGACCCGATCCCTCCTGCGTACTGTCGATCCTGCTATCGCAACCCTCGATCTGGTCTGATCTTAGACTAGGAATGAACTCCGTATGCTTAGATTGGGGATGAACTTCATATGCCTAAGTCAACCCACGTAATGAGCATGCAGGCACTCAGTCGGTCGGAGAGGCATAATGCAAAAACGGGGATCAGCCTAGTCCCCCTCTGCGTGCTGTCGATCTCGCTGTCGGTCTTGCTGCCACAACCCTCGGTCTAGCTGGGGCTTAGACATGGAATGAACTTCGTATGCCTAAGCCAACCCACAAAACGAGTGTGCAGGCGCTCAATCGGTCGGAGTGGCAGAATGTGTAGGCCAGGGATCGAACCGGTCCCCCCTGCATGCTGTCGATCCTACTACTGGTCCTACTGTCGTAACCCTTGGTCTGATTCGATCTTAGACTGGGAATGAACTCCATATGCTTAGACATGGAATGAACTCCGTATGCCTAAGCCAACCCATGAAACAAGCGTGCAGGCGCTCAACCGACCGAAGAGGCAGAATGTGCAAGCCAGGGATGGCCCGATCCCTCCTGCGTGCTGTCGATCCTGCTGCCGCAACCCTCGGTCCGGTCTGATCTTAGACGGGGAATGAACTTCGTATGCCTAAGTCAACCCATGAAACGAGCGTGCGGTCACTGAGCCGACCGGAGAGGCATAATGCGCAAGCCGAGGATCAGTTCAATCCCCCTTTGTGTGCTGCCGGTCCCACTGCCACAACCCTCGGTGCAGCTGGGGCTTAGACATGGAATGAACTCCCTATGCCTAAGCCAACCCACGAAAAGGGTGTGCGGGTGCTCGGTCGGTCGAAGAGGTAGAATGCGTAAGCCAGGGATTGGCCCGGTCTCCTTTGCGTGCTACCGATCCTACTGTTGCAACCCTTGGTTCGGTCCGATCTTAGACTGGGAATGAACTCTGTATGCATAGACTGGGGATGAACTCTGTATGCCTAAGTCAACCCATGAAATAAGCATGCGGTGCTCAGCCGACCAGAGATACGGGATGCGCAAGCCGGGGATCGAACGGGTGGTAGGTGGGTTCAAGCAGATCTTTATATTTCAGCCCTGCCAATGCCATTTTTATGGCTTGTAAATTCATACAATTTTCCCCTAAGCCTTCATGTGAAGTTTCGTGGCAAGACAACCCGTTTTCTATTTTTCATGATTTTCAAAACTTTTTACGGTTCGAGATTTTTTTAAATTTTTTTAGAAAGAGTTTAATCCCCAAATTTGGTAGAGGTGATCCTTGTTTTTTTTTTTGGCATGCACAAAAAAATTCAGCTAGAAACTCAAAGTGGAGAAGATTTTGTGATCGTTTGAAAAAAGTGTCCCCATTTCAGACACTTTAATGGCTACTGGCAGCAAACCTATAAAATCTCAAATGCTCTTTAAGGGGGTGTGAGTTCTCAAGGTTTGATGAGCCATTATAAGGGCCAAGTGTCACACCCTGGGTGGGTGCACCAGGCACATCAGGCACACCAACAGGTGAGCCAGAGGTTGAGGCCCGTAGACTAGGCGTGCTGGAGGGTATCTGCGCGCAAAGCCTGGCAAACGAGTTCAGAACGCCCACCCAACTTGCAGGCCAGCCCATGAGACCAAGGCCTTGCATACAAGCTTCCCGCACCACATCTAGAAGGGCTCAAGGTGCTAGACATGCAAGGGAAGCTTCTGGAAGCAGGCAGGATCTGCAGCAGCATCCTGGCAGACTTGGTTGACCCTAAAAATCAGGAGTTAGCATCCTGATTGATTGTAATCTGTATAATCCCATGATTTTAGCCTTTATTCTAGGGATATTTCCATTAGGTGTAAGCTAGAGCCTCAACTATAAATAGAGGGCTGCTCTTCCCTCATTTGTACACCATCAAACACTTCTGTTTCAGTGAATACAAGAGCATCTCTAGAATTCTGCCTTCTTATCTTGTATCTCTTTAACTTGCGTAATCAGCCCTTCCTGTTGTTCTAGTGCTTGTACGCTTGTGTTTTAGGCTGACTTAGGCATAAAGAAGGAGATTCCAAGCCTAAGGCCGCACGATTTCTGAGTCTAAGCCTGCATGTTTGTGTTGTGCAGGTTAGAGGAGATGGCATCCCAAAGTGATGCTGCTAACCAACAACCAAAGGCCCAGGAGCATGGGTGTGGAAAAGAAAGGAAAGCCAGTTCTAGAGATATCTGGTCTACCATGGACGGTAGGCTGGCCAAGGTAGAGGTGACCATGGGCAACATGGGGGAGAAGCTTGAGGGTGTAGAGACTCACATTGCATCGCTAGACTCTATAGGGGAGGAGATCCAAAGTGAGCTATAAGCTACTCACCACAAAGGCTTGGACGTGTTCACCTAAAAGAATCAGACCTTGGAGGCTGAAGTGCTGACCTTGCGTGATGGCATGGAGGCCATGCGCCAGCAGATGGAGGAGCTTGCCAGTGAGCTCGTTGCTTGCAAGACTGCCATTGGGAATGGCATGTTTGCTGGAGTGTCCAAGTCCATATTGGATGTCCCCAAGCCTAAGGAGTTCAAGGGGACTAGGGCAGCCAAGGAAGTAGATAACTACCTTTGGGGTATGGAGCAGTACTTCCAAGCCATGGGCATGCAAGACGAGACGATAAAGGTAAGCACCACTGTTATGTATCTCACTGATGTAGCCTTATTATGGTTGAGGCATAGGTGTGATGATGTCAGGCATGGGAGCACCAAGATTGGAACCTAGGTAGAGTTCCAAAAAGAGTTCAGAGAACAATTTTACCCAGAGTATGTTGATGATGAGGTGCGGGCAAAGTTGCGCAGGCTAAGCCAGCAAGGGGACATAAGGGAGTATGTCCAAAAATTCTCTGAACTGATGCTATAGATCTCAGATCTAGGCAAGAAGGACACCTTATTTGCTTTCATGGATGGGCTGAAGCCGTGGGTGAAGCATGAGCTACAAAGGAGAGGAGTTCATGACTTGGCTAAAGCCATGACTACTGCCAAGGCCTTGATAGAGTTCAAGCCTCTGAACAAGTTCGAGTCTACCAAGCCTAAGGGTAAGGGCAGAGACGATAGAGATAGGAAGAAACAGTCCAAGGGGAAGGATCGTGATCGGGAGTCCAAGGATGGAGATCGAGATTGTTTAACCAAGGATGGTAAGAAGAAGCCACCAGCAGGAAAGTGGAAAGCAAAAGGGGACCGAGAGCCACTAGCATGCTACCTATGTGGAGGGAGCCACATAACACGCAATTACCCACATAAGGGTATGCTGGCTGCTGTAGACAAGGAGTCTGACGAGGAGCCAAAGTCAGGGCCAGCAAAGCTGGGTCGTTGGTGCTCAATACTGTCTAGAGTAAGGGGAACCGCAAGCCAAAGGGCTTGATGTTTATAGATCTGATGGTTGCGGGTCAAAAGGTGAGTGCACTGGTGGACACAGGTGCTTCACATCTTTTTATTTCAGGTGATAGAGCCCAGAAGCTCAGACTAAAAGTGCAAAAAGGGACTGGTACCATCAAAACAGTGAACTCTAAGGAAGTTCCAGCCATTAGAGTACACGAGGAGTGGAGTTGCAGCTTGGAGACTGGAAAGGCAAGGAGACCATTGAGGTAATACCCCTTGATGACTATGAGTTTGTGATTGGGTTGGATTTCATTGTTCGGATTAAAGCCCTCCTTGTGCCTTTTGCCGATTGTGTTTGTATCTTGGATGCATGGTGCCAATGCCTAGTGCCATTAAGGCAGGGTCTGGAGTTGGGTCACAGGTGGTGTCAACCATCCAATTTGCCAAGGCAGTAAGCAGACAAGAAGACCCCTTTTTGGCAGCCCTGAAATATGATGAGCCAAGGGAGAAGGAGACCGAGTCACCCTTAGAGGTGCTAAAGGTGCTGAAGACCTTTAGTGATGTGATGCCCGCAAAGTTACCTAGCAAGCTACCACCTAAGAGGAAGGTGGACCACAAGATCGAGCTGGTGTCCAGGGCCAAGCCACCAGCTAGAGCCCCTTACTGAATGTCTTCACCAGAGTTAAAGGAGTTGAGGAAGTAGCTCAAAGAGTTAGTTGATGCTGGCTTCATCAGGCCATCGAAGGCACCCTATGGTGCACCGATTCTATTTTAGTGCAAGCATGATGGGTTGTTACGGCTGTGCATAGACTATTGGCCTTTGAACAAGCTGACCATTAAGAACAAGTACCCCATCCCACTCATTACGGACTTGTTCGATCAACTTGGGAGCGCAAGGTGGTTCACCAAGCTGGATTTGGGGTCAGGCTACTATCAAGTCAGGATCGCAGAGGGAGATGAGCCAAAGACAGCATGTGTCACTCGATATGGTTCGTATGAGTTCTTGGTGATGCCTTTTAGACTCATGAACACCCCAGCAACATTCTGCACCCTTATGAACAAGGTACTTCAGTCATTCCTTGATCGACTTATTGTGGTTTATTTGGATGACATTGTGATCTATAGCCAGACTTTGGGAGAGCATGTAGACCACTTGAGATAGGTGTTCGAGGTGTTGCAGGCGCACAAGCTGTTTGTCAAGAGGGAGAAGTGCTCATTCACCCAGCAGGAGATCCCGTTCCTTGGCCACATAGTGGGAGGTGGCAGGATACGCATGGATGAAGGCAAGATACATGCCATCCTGGAGTGGCAACCACCAGCCAAGGTCACTGAGTTGAGATCGTTCCTTGGGCTGGTCAACTACTACAGGCGCTTCATCAAAGGTCACTCAGCAATAGCCACACCATTGATTGACTTGCTCAAGAAAGGGAAAGCATGGAAGTGGAGCACAGGGTGCCATGAGGCCTTTGATAGGTTGAAGCAGGCTGTGATCGAGGAGCCAGTCTTGGCCTTACAAGACCATGCCAAGCCGTATGAGGTGCATACAGATGCATCGAATTTTGCCATAGGGGGGTGTTGATGCAGGAGAGACGTCCAGTGGCGTTCGAGAGCAGGAAGCTAAACGAGACTGAGTGCAAGTACACAGTCCAAGAGAAGGAGATGATTGCAGTGGTGCACTCCTTGTGCACTTGGTACCATTACCTGTTGGGGTTGAGGTTCGTGGTTAGGATGGATAATGTGGCGACCAGCTACTTCCAGATGCAGAAGAAGCTATCCCTCAAGCAGGCGAGATGGTAAGATTTTCTTATAGAATTTGATTTCCAGATGGAGTACAAGCTGGGGCGGGTGAACCTAGTGGCAGATGCCCTGAGCAGGAAGGCTAACCTTGTTGCCATTAGCCAACCAGAGGGGTCACTAGTGTCGCACGTCAAGGAAGGAATTGTCCATGATCCTAGAGCCAAGGTTTTGATGGAGTACGCCCAACAAGGTAAGACTAGGCAGTTTTGGTTGCAGGATGGCTTGCTGTACACTAGAGGAAGTAGACTATTTGTGTCGCAGCACGGGAAGCTCTATAAGGAAGTTTTGTAAGAATGCCATGATTCAAGGTGGGCTGGACACCCCAGAGTGAGCCGTACCTTAGCATTGATCGAGGACTGATACTACTGGCCGCACATGAGGGATGATGTAGAGGCCTATGTGAAGACTTGTCTTGTGTGCCAACAGGACAAAGTGGAGCTCAAGAAACCAGGTGGTCTCTTGGAGCCATTGCCAGTGCCAAAGCAACCACGGAAGAGTGTTTCTCTGGACTTTATAGTTGGTCTACCCAAAGCAGAAGGGTTTGGAAGCATCATGGTAGTGGTGGACAGGTTTTTCAAGTATGGAATCTTCATTCCAGCAACCAAGGAGTGCCCAGCTGAAGAGGCAGCTCGATTGTTCCTGAAGAACATGGTTAAGTACTGGGGAGTGCCAAGGACCATTGTTAGTGATCGAGACAGACGTTTCATGGGTAGGTTCTGGACTGAGTTGTTCAAGCTATTGAGGTCAGACTTTAACTTTTCCACCAGCATGCATCCGCAGACCGATGGGCAGACAGAATGAGTAAATGGACTATTGAAGGTCTACCTTAGGCACTATGTGAGTGCCACACAGAGGGACTGGCCAAAGCTGCTAGATATTGCGTAGTTTTCCTACAACTTGCAAAGGAACGAGGCAACGAACCAGAGCCCATTTGAGGTTGTGATAGGGCAACAACCACTAACACCCGGTTCGATTGCTGCAGGTTATACAGGGTCAAATCCAACAGCAGACAAGTTTGCCAAGGCATGGCAGGAGCAAACTGACTTGGCCAGAGTTTGTCTACACAAGGCGGCCAAGAGGTCGAAGAAGTGGGTAGACCAGAATAGGCGGGATGTGCAGTTCCAGGTTGGAGACTTGGTATTGGTGAAGCTGCATCCCATTGTGCATCATAAGGGGCTGTACAAAGGCCTAATCCGGAGGTATAAGGGACCTTTCCGAGTAGTCAAGAGGGTAGGCAAGGTTGCCTACAAGCTGGATATGCCACCCAAGTCGAGGGTACACCCGATGTTCCATGTGAGCATGCTCAAGCCATTCCATGAGGATGAGGGAGATCCAGGATGGGCAGAGTTAAAGCGTGCACCATTGGGACCAAGGGCCTCATATGAGAAAGAGGTCCATAGCATCATAGCTAATCAGGAGGTGAGACAGAAGAACTATCAGCCAAGACAAGAGTACTTGGTGCACTGGAAGGAACTTCCAGACAGTGAGGTGAACTGGGAACTAGCAAATGACTTATGGCAGTTTAGGGACCAGATCAGGCAGTACCATGCAAAAGACGCAATGAGGGCATTACACAATTAGGTGGGAGAGAATGTCACACCCTGGGCGGGCACGCCAGGCACATCAGGTGCACCAGTAGGTGAGCCAGAGGTTGAGGCTTGTAGATCAGACGTGCTGGAGAGTATCTACATGCAAAGGCTAGCAAACGAGTTCAGAACACCCACCCAACTTGCAGGCCAACCCGTAAGACCAAGGCCTGGCATACAAGCTGCCCGCACCACATCTAGAAGGGCCCAAGGTGCTGGACATGCAATGGAAGCTTCTGGAAGCAGGCAGGATCAGCAGCAGGATCTTGGCAGATTTGGTTGACCCTGAAAATCAAGACTTAGCTTCCTGATTAATTGTAATCTGTATAATCCCATGATTTTAGCCTTTATTCTAAGGATATTGCCATTAAGTGTAAGCTGGAGCCTCAACTATAAATAGAGAGCTACTCATCCCTCATTTGTACACCATCAAACACTTTTGTTTTAGTGAATACAAGGGCATTTCCAAAATTCTGCCTTCTTATCCTGTTTCTCTTTAACTTGCGTAATCAGCCCTTCCCGTTGTTTTAGTGCCCGTACGCTTGTGTTTTAGGCTGACTTAGGCATAAAGGAGGAGATTCCAAGCCTAAGGTCGTATGGTCTCTGAGTCTAAGGTGGAAGCCTGTGACACAAGTACCAGCACCCATCAGACATCATGTGCGTACACTCCCTCGGGCCCCCCAATCGTCGGAACCCCCAATGCCGCCGGTTAGGCTCTCCAGCGATGCTCCAAAGATGGTGCCTCGAGCAAAAAAAATGCGGCACCAGCACATGCTTGAGCCCAGCATGTGCACCGTGGCTCAAAATCTTAGGCTGGGAAAGAACTCCGTATGCTTAGACACGGAATGAACTCCGTATGCCTAAGCCAACCCAAGAAACGAGCGTGCGGGCGCTCAGTCGGCTGAAAAGGTAGAAAGTACAAGTCAGAGATTGGCCTGATCCCCACTGCGTGCTATCGATCCTGCTACCGCAACCCTCAGTCTGGTCCGATCTTAGACTGGGAATAAACTCCGTATGCATAAGTCAACCCACAAAACGAGCGTACGGGTGCTGAACCGGCCGAAGAGGCATAATGCGCAAGTCAGGGATCGGCCCAGTCCCCCTCTGCGTGCTGCCAGTCCCGCTACCACAACCCTCGATCTTGTTGAGGCTTACACATGGAATGAACTCCCTATACCTAAGCTAACCCATGAAACAGGCGTGTGGGCACTCAGCTGGCCGGAGAGGTAGAATGCGCAAGTCGGGGATCGACTCGGTCCCCTCTACGTGCTACGGATCCTACTGTCGCAACCCTCGGTCCCGTCCAATCTTAGACTGGGAACGAACTCCGTATGCTTAGACTGGGGATGAACTCCATATGCCTAAGTCAACCCATGAAACGAGCGTGCGGGCGCTCAGTCGGTCGTAGAGGCCAACCAAAGAGGCATAATGCGTAAGCCGAGGATCAACTCGGTCCCCCTCTGCGTGCTGCTAATCCCGCTGCCGGTCCTACTACCACAACCCTCGGTTCGGTTGGGGCTTAGGCATGGAATGAACTCCGTATGCCTAAGCTAACCCACGAAACGAGCGTACGGGCGCTCAGTCGGTTGGAGAGGCAGAATGTGCAAGCTGGGGATCGACCCTGTCCCCCCTGTGTGCTGTCAATCCTACTACTGGTCCTGCTACCGTAACCATCGGTCCAGTCTGATCTTAGACTGGGAATGAACTCCGTATGCTTAGACATGGAATGAACTCCGTGTGCCTAAGCCAACCCACAGAACGAGCGTGTGAGCGCTCAGCCAACAGGAGAGGCAGAATGCGCAAGTCGGGGATCGACCCATTTCCACCTGCGTGCTGTCGATCCTACTGCCGCAACCCTCGGTCCAGTCTGATCTTAGACTGGGAATGAACTCCATATGCTTAGACTGGGGATGAACTCCGTATGCCAAAGTCAACCCACGAAATGAGCGTGCGAGTGCTCAGCCGGCCGGAGAGGCATAATGTGCAAGTCGGGGATCAGCCCGACCCCCCTTTACGTGCTACCGATCCTGTTGCCGGTCCTGCTACCACAACCCTCAGTTTGGTTGTGGCTTAGACATGGAATGAACTCCGTATGCCTAAGTCAATCCATGAAACGAGCGTGCGGGCGCTGAGACGGACAGAGATGCATAATGCGCAAGCCAGGGATCGACTCGATCCCCCTCTGCGTGCTGTCGGTCCCGCTGCCACAACCCTCGATCCGGCTGGGAATTAGACGTTGAATGAACTCCCTATGCCCAAGCCAACCCACGAAACACGCGTGCGGGCACTCAGCTGGCCGGAGAGGCAGAATGCGCAAGTCGGGGATCGGCTCGGTCCCCCCTGCGTGCTGCCGATCCTGTTGCCGCAACCCATCGTCCGATCTGATCTTAGACTGGGAATGAACTCCATATGCTTAGACTGGTGATGAACTTTGTATGTCTAAGTCAACCCACGAAACGAGCGTGCGGTCGCTCAGTCGACTAGAGAGGCAGGATGCGCAAGCCGGGGATCGAACGGGTGGTAGGTGGGTTCAATCACATCTTCATATTTATGCCATGCCAATGCCATTTTTATGGCTTGTAAATTCATACAATGGTCCCCGAAACCTTCATGTGAAGTTTCATGGCAAGACGACCCGTTTTCTATTTTTCACGATTTTTGAAACCTTTTACGGTTTGGGATTTTTTAAAAATGTTTTAGAAAGAGTTTTGTCCCCAAATTTTGTAGAGGTGATTCTTGTATTTTTTTTGGCACGCACTAAAAAATTCAGCTAAAAAATCGAAGTGGAGAAGATTTTGTGACCGTTTGAAAAAGTGTCCCTATTTCAGACACTTTAATGGCTACTGGCAGCAAACCTATAAAATCTCAAATAATCTTTAAGGGGGTGTGAGTTCTCAAGGTTTGATGAGGGATAGGGGGCCAATATAAGGGCCAAGTACCAGCACCCATCGCACATCATGTGCGCACACCTCCCAGCCCCCCCAATCGTCGGAACCCCCAATGCCACTAGTTAGGCTCTCCGATAATGCTCCGACGATGGTGCCCCTAGCGAAAAAAATGCAGAAACCAGCACATGCCTGAGCCCAGCATGTGTATCGTGGCTCAAAATCTTAGACTAGGAATGAACTCCGTATGCTTAGACATGGAATGAACTCCGTATGCCTAAGCCAACCAACGAAACGAGCATGCAGGCACTCAACCGACCGAAGAGGCAGAATGCGCAAGCCAGGGATCGACCCGATCCCTCCTCCATGCTTTCAATCTTGGTACCGCAACCCTCAGTTCGATCTGATCTTAGATAGGGAATGAACTCCGCATGCCTAAGTTAACCCACGAAACGAGCGTGTGAGCGTTGAGCCGGCCGGAGAGGCATAATGCGCAAGCTGGGGATCAGCCTAGTCCCCCTCTTCGTGCTACCTATCCCACTGCCACAACCCTCAGTCCGGCTGGGGCTTAGACATGGAATGAACTCCCTATGCCTAAGCCAACCCATGAAACAAGCGTGCGGGCGCTCAGCCCGTTGAAAAGGTAGAATGCGAAAGCCGAGGATCGGCCCGGTCCCCCCTGCGTGCTGCCGATCCTATTGCCGTAACCCTTGGTCTAGTCCGATCTTAGACTGGTAATGAACTCCGTATGCTTAGACTGGGGATGAACTCCGTATGCCTAAGTCAACCCACGAAACGAGCATGCGGGCGCTCAGCCGACCAGAGAGGCAGGATGCGCAAGCCGGGGATTGAACGGGTGATAGGTGGGTTCAAGCACATCTTCATATTTCTACCATGCCAATGCCATTTTTATGGCATGCAAATTCATACAATGGTCCCCTAAGCCTTCATGTGAAGTTTCATGGCAAGACGACCCATTTTCTATTTTTCATGATTTTTGAAACTTTAATACGGTTTGGGATTTTTTAAAATTTTTTTAGAAAGAGTTTTATCCCAAAATCTGGTAGAGGTGATCCTTTTATTTTTTTTGGCATGCACAAAAAAATTCAGCTAAAAACTGAAAGTTGAGAAGATTTTATGACCGTTTGAAAAAAGTGTCCCCATTTCAGACACTTTAATGGCTACTGGCAGCAAACCTATAAAATCTCAAATACTCTTTAAGGGGGTGTGAGTTTTCGAGGTTTGATGAGGCATAGGGGGCCAATATAAGGGCCAAGTACCAGCAACCATCGCACATCATGTGTGCACACCCCCCCGGCCCCCCCAATCGTCGGAACCCCAAATACCGTCGGTTAGGCTCTCCGACGATGCTCCAGCGATTGTGCCCCGGGCGAAAAAAATGTGGCACCAGCACATGCCCGAGCCTAGCATGTGCACCGTGGCTCAAAATCCTAGACTGGGAATGAACTCCGTATGCTTAGACATGGAATGAACTCCGTATGCCTAAGCCAACCCACGGAACGAGCGTGCGGGCGCTCAGCTGGCCGAAGAGGCAGAATGCACAAGTTGGAGATCGGCCCAGTCCCCCTGCATGCTGTCAATCCAGATGTGGTAACCCTCGGTCTGATCTGATCTTACACTGGGAATGAACTCCGTATGCATAAGTCAACCCATGAAACGAGCGTACGGGCGTTGAGCCGGCCCAAGAGGCATAATGTGCAAGGCGAGGATCGACCTGATCCCCCTCCATGTGCTGTCGGTCCTGTTGCCACAACCCTTGATCTGGTTAGGGCTTAGACATGGAATGAACTCGCTATGCCTAAGCCAACCTACGAAACGGGCATGCGGGCACTCAGTCGATCGGAGAGGTAGAATGTGCAAGCCAGGGATCGGCTCGACCCCCCCTGCGTGCTGTCGATCCTGCTGTCGTAACCCTTGGTTTGGTCTGATCTTAGACTGGGAATGAACTTCGTATGCTTAGACTGGGGATGAACTCTGTATGCCTAAGTCAACCCATGAAACGAGCGTACGGGCACTCAGTCGGCCGGAGAGGCCAGACGGAGAGGCATAATGCGCAAGTCGAGGATCAGCCAGGTCCCCCTCTGTGTGCTGCTGATCCCATTGCTGGTCCTGCTATCGCAACCCTCGGTCCGGTCTTATCTTAGACTGGGAATGAACTCCGTATGCTTAGACATGGAATGAACTTTATACGCTTAAGCTAACCCATGAAACGAGCGTGCGGGCGCTCAGTCGGTCGGAGAGGCAGAATGCGCAAGCCGGGGATCGGCCTGATCCCCCCTACATGCTGTCGATCCTGCTGTCGCAACCATCAATCCGATCCGATCTTAGACTGGGAATGAACTCCGTATGATTAGACAGGGTATGAACTCCGTCTGCGTAAGTCAACCCACGAAACGAGCGTGCGGGCACTCAGTCGACCAGAGAGGCAAGATTCGCAAGCCGGGGATCGAATGGGTGGTAGGTGGGTTCAAGCACATCTTCATATTTCTGCCATGCCAATGCCATTTTTATGGCTTGAAAATTCATACAATGGTCCCCTAAGCCTTCATGTGAAGTTTCGTGGCAAGATGACAACTTTCTATTTTTCACGATTTTTGAAACTTTTTGTGGTTCGAGATTTTTTAAAATTTTTTTAGAAAGAGTTTTGTCCCAAAATTTGGTAGAGATGATCCTTGTATTTTTTTTGGCATGCACAAAAAAATTTAGCTAAAAACTCGAAGTGGAGAAGATTTTGTGACCGTTTGAAAAAAGTGTCCCCATTTCAGACACTTTAATGGCTATTGGCAGCAAACCTATAAAATCTCAAATGCTCTTTAAGGGGGTGTGAGTTCTCAAGGTTTGATGAGGGATAGGGGGCCAATATAAGGCCCAAGTACTAGCACCCATCGCACATCATGTGCGCACACCCCCCGGAACCCCCAGTCACCGGAACCCCCAATGCCGTCGGTTAGGCTTTCCGGTGATGCTCTGATGATGCTCCGACAATGGTGCCTCGGGGGAAAAAAATACAGCACCAGCACATGCCCGAGCCCAGCATGTGCACCATGGCTCAAAATCTTAGGCTGGGAATGAACTCCGTATGCTTAGACATGGAATGAACTCCGTATGCCTAAGCCAACCCACGAAACGAGTGTGCGGGCGCTCAGTCGGCCGGAGAGGCATAATGCGTAAGCCGGGGTCAGCCCGATCCCCCTTTCTGTGCTGCCAATGCCGCTGCTAGTCCTCTTGCCACAACCCTCGGTCTGGCTGGGGCTTAGACTTGGAATGAACTCCGTATGCCTAAGCCAACCCACGAAACGAGCATGCGGGCGCTCAGCCGGCCAGAGAGGCAGAATGTGCAAGTCGAGGATCGGCCCGATCCCCCCTGCGTGCTGTCGATCTTGCTGCTGGTCCTGCTACCATAACCCTTGGTCTGATCTGATCTTAGACTGGTAATCAACTTCGTATGCTTAGACATGGAATGAACTTCGTACGCCGAAGCTAACCCACGAAATGAGCGTGCGGGCACTCAGCCAGCCGGAGAGACAGAATGCGCAAGCCGGGGACCGACCCCATCGCCCCCTGCGTGCTGTCGATTCTACTGCCACAACCCTCAGTTCGATCCGATCTTAGACTAGGAATGAACTCCGTATGCCTAAGTCAACCCACAAAACGAGCGTGCGGGCGTGAGTCGGTCGGAAAGGCATAATGCGTAAGCCAGGGATCGACCTGATCCCCCTCTGCATGCTGTCGATCTTGCTGCCACAACCCTCGGTCCGGGTGGGGCTTACACATGGAATGAACTCCCTACGCCTAAGCCAATCCATGAAATGGGCATACGAGCGCTCAGTCCATCGGAGAGGCAGAATGCGTAAGTCGGGGATCAGCCCGGTCCCTTCTGCGTGCTGTTGATCCTGCTGCCGCAACCCTCGGTCGGGTTCGATCTTAGATTGGGAATGAACTCCGTATGGTTGGACTGGGGATGAACTCCGTATGCCTAAATCAACCCATGAAATGAGCGTGTGGGTGTTCAACCAGCCGAAAAGGCCGATCGAAGAGGCAGAATGCGCAAGCCTGGGATCGGCCTGATCCCCCCTTACGTGCTGCTGATCCTGCTCCTGGTCCTGCTATCGCAACCCTCAATCTGGTCTGATCTTAGACTGGGAATGAACTAGGTATGCCTAAGTCAACCCACGAAATGAGCGTTCGGGCACCGAGCCAATCGAAGAGGCATAATGCACAAGTCGGAGATCGACCCGGTCCCCCATGAAACGGACGTGCGGGTGCTCAACCGACCAGAGAGGAAGAATTCACAAGTCGAGGATCGGCTCAGTCCCCCCTACGTGCTGTCGATCCTGCTGCCGCAACCCTCAGTCCGATCGGATCTTAGACTGGGAATGAACTCCGTATGCTTAGGCTGGGAATGAACTCCGTATGCTTAGGCATGGAATGAACTCCGTATGCCTAAACCAACCCACGAAACGAGCATGCGAGCACTTAGCCGATCGGAGAGGCAGAATGCGCAAGCCGGGGACCAGCCCGGTCACCCCCTGTGCACTGTCGATCTTGTTGCCGCAACCCTCGGTCTGGTTCGATCTTAGACTGGAAATGAACTCCATATGCCTAGGTCAACCCAATTAAATGAGTGTGCGGGTGCTGAACTGGTCGAAGAGGCATAATGCGCAAGTCGGAGATCGGCCTGATCCCCCTCTGCGTGCTGCCAGTCCCACTGCCACTACATTCGGTCTGACTGGGGTTGAGACATGGAATGAACTCCCTATGCCTAAGCCAACCCATGAAACAGGTGTGCGGGCGCTCAGTCGACCGGAGAGGTAGAATACGCAATCTGGGGACCGGTCCGATCCCCCCTACGTGCTGTAGATCATGCTACCGTAACCCTCGATCTGGTCTGATCTTGGACTGGGAATGCACTCCATATGCTTCGACTGGGGATGAACTCAGTACGCCTAAGTCAACCCACAGAACGAGCGTGCGGACGCTCAGCCGACTAGAGAGGCAGGATGCGCAAGCCGGGGATCGAACGGGTGGTAGGTGGGTTCAAGCACATCTTCATATTTCTGCCATGCCAATGCCACTTTTATGGCTTGTAAATTCATACAATGGTCCCCTATGCCTTCATGTGAAGTTTCGTGGTAAGACGGCCCGTTTTCCATTTTTCACGATTTTCAAAACTTTTTATGATTCGGGATTTTTTAAAAATTTTTTAGAAAGAGTTTTGTCCCCAGATTTGGTAGAGGTGATCCTTGTATTTTTGTTGGCATGTGCAAAATAATTTAGCTAAAAACTCAAAGTGGACAGGATTTTGTGACCGTTTGAAAAAAGTGTCCCCATTTCAGACACTTTAATGCCTACTGGCAGCAAACCTATAAAATCTCAAACGCTCTTTAAGAGGGTGTAAGTTCTTGAGGTTTGATGAGGGATAGGGGGCCAATATAAGGGCCAAGTACCAGCACCCATCGTACATCATTTACCCGCACCCCCCGGCCCCCCCAATCGTCGGAACCCCAATGCCACCGGTTAGGCTCTCAGGCGATGCTCCGACAATGGTGCCCCGGGCAAAAAAAATGTGGCACTAGCACATGCCCAAGCCCAGCATGTGTACCGTGGCTCAAACACTTAGACTGGGAATGAACTCCATATGCTTAGACATGGAATGAACTCTGCATGCCTAAGCCAACCCACGAAACGAGCGTGCGGGCGCTCAGCCAGTCGAAGAGGCATAATGCGTAAGTCGGGGTTAGCCCGATCCCCCTCTGCATGCTGTCGATCCCGCTGCCGGTCCTGTTGCCATAACCCTTGGTCTGACTGGGGCTTAGACTTGCAATGAACTCCGTATGCCAAAGCCAACCCACGAAACGAGCTTGCGGGTGCTCAGTCGGCCAGAGAGGCAGAATACGCAAGCCGAGGATCGGCTCGATCCCCCCCTGCATGTTGTCGATCTTGCTACTGGTCCTGGTACCGCAACCCTTGGTCCAGTCCGATCTTAGACTGGGAATGAACTTCGTATGCTTAGACATGGAATGAACTTCGTATGCCAAACCCAATCCACGAAATGAGCGTGCGGGCACTCAGCCGGCCGGAGAGGCAGAATGCGCGAGCCTGGGACCGACCCCATCCCCCCTGCGTGCTGTCGATTCTGCTGCCACAACCCTCGGTTCGGTCCGATCTTAGACTAGGAATGAACTCCGTATGCCTAAGTCAACCCACAAAACGAGCGTGTGGGCGCTGAGCCGACCGAAGAGGCATAATGCGTAAGCCAGGGATCGACCCGATCCCCCTCTGCATGCTGTCGATCTCGCTGCCACAACCCTCGATCCGGCTGGGGCTTACACATGGAATGAACTCCCTATGCCTAAGCCAACCCACGAAATGGGCATGCGGGCACTCAGCCGATCGAAGAGGCAAAATGCGTAAGTCAGGGATCAGCCCGGTCCCCCCTGCGTGCTGTTGATCCTGCTGCCGTAACCCTCGATCGAGTTCGATCTTAGACTGGGAATGAACTTCGTATGCTTAGACTGGGGATGAACTTCGTATGCCTAAGTCAACCCATGAAATGAGCGTGCGGGTGCTCAACCGGTCGGAAAGGCCGATCGAAAAGGTAAAATGCACAAGCCTAGGATCGGCCCGATCCCTCCTTACGTGCTGTCGATCCTGCTTCTGGTCCTGCTATCGCAACCCTCGATCTGATCCAATCTTAGACTGGGAATGAACTAGGTATGCCTAAGTCAACCCGTGAAATGAGCTTTCGGTGATCGAGCCGATCGAAGAGGCATAATGCACAAGCCGAAGATCGACCTGATCCCCCACGAAACGGACGTGCGGGTGCTCAACCGACCGGAGAGGCAAAATTCGTAAGTCAGGGATCGACTCAGTCCCCCTTGCGTGCTGCCGATCCTGCTGTCGCAACCCTCAGTCCAGTTGGATCTTAGACTGGGAATGAACTCTGTATGCTTAGGCTGGAGATGAACTCTGTATGCCTAAGTCAACCCTCAGTTCGGTCGAATCTTAGACTGGGAATGAACTCCGTATGCTTAGGTCGAAGAGGCATAATACGCAAGTCAATGATCAGCCTGATCCTCCTCTGCGTGCTACCGATCCTGCTGTCGGTCCTGCTACCACAACCCTCGGTCCAACTGGGGCTTAGATAGGGAATGCACTCCGTATGCCTAAGCCAACCCATGAAACGAGCGTGCGGGTGCTCAGTCGGCTAGAGAGGTAGAATGAGTAAGCCGAGGATCGGCCTGGTCCCCCCTACGTGCTGTCGATTTTACTACTGGTCCTGTTACCACAACCCTCAGTCTGATCCGATATTAGACTGGGAATGAACTCCATATGCTTAGACATGGAATGAACTCCGTATGCCTAAGCCTACCCATGAAACGAGCGTGCGGGCGCTCAGTCGGCCGGAGAGGTAGAATTTGCAAGCCAGGGATCGACCCGATCCCCCCTGCGTGCTGTCGATCTTGCTACCGCAACCCTCGGTCTGGTCTAATCTTAGACTGGGAATGAACTCCGTATGCCTAAGTCAACCCACGAAACGAGCGTACTGGCATTGAGCCAACCGAAGAGGCATAATGCACAAATCGAGGATCGGCCTGATCCCCCTCTGCGTGCTGTTGGTCCTACTACCATAACCCTCAGTTCAGCTGGGGCTTAGACATGGAATGAACTCCCTATGCCTAAGCCAACCCACGAAACGGGCATGCGGGTGTTCAGTCAATCGAAAAGGTAGAATGTGCAAGCCGGGGATCGACCCGATCCCCCCTGCGTGCTGCCGATCCTGCTGCCGCAACCTTCAGTCCGCTCTGATCTTAGACTGGGAATAAATTTCATATGCTTAGACTGGGGATGAACTCAATCGACCAGAGAGGTAGGATGCACAAGCCGGGCATCGAACGGGTGGTAGGTGGGTTCAAGCACATCTTCATATTTCTGCGATGCCAATGCCATTTTTATGGCTTGTAAATTTAGACAATGGTCCCCTATGGCTTTATGAGAAGTTTCGTGGCAAGACGACCCGTTTTTTATTTTTCATTATTTTTGAAACTTTTTATGGTTCGGGATTTTTTAAAATTCTTTTAGAAAGAGTTTTGTCCGTAAATTTGGTAGAGGTGATCCTTGTATTTTTTTTGGCATGCACAAAAAAATTTAGCTAAAAACTCGAAGTGGACAAGATTTTGTGACCGTTTGAAAAAAGTGTCCCCTTTTCAGAAACTTTAATGCCTACTGGCAGCAAACCTATAAAATCTGAAATGCTCTTTAAGGGGGTGTGAGTTCTCGAGGTTTGATGAGGGATAGGGGGCCAATATAAGGGCCAAGTACCAGCACCCATCGCACATCATGTGCGCACACCCCCCGGCCCCCCAATCGCCAAAACCCCCAATGCCGTCGGTTAAGCTCTCCGACGATGCTCCGACGATGGTGCCTCGGGTGAAAAAAATGCGACACCAGCACATGCCTGAGCCCAGCATGTGCACCGTGGCTCAAACTCTTAGACTGGGAATGAACTCCGTATGCTTAGACATGGAATGAACTCCGTATGCCTAAGCCAACCCATGAAACGAGCGTGCGGGCGCTCAGCCGATCGGAGAGGCAGAATGCACAAGCCGAGGATTGGCCCAGTCCCCCTTTGCGTGCTATCGATCCCGCTGCCACAGACCTCGGTCTAGTTGGGGCATAGACATAAAATAAACTTCCTAAGCCTACGCCAAGCCACGAAACAAGCGTGCGGGCGCTCAGCCAGCCGGAGATGCAGAATGCGCAAGCCGAGGATCGACCCGATCCCCCCTGCATGCGATCGATCCTACTACTGCAACTCTCAGTTCGGTTCAATCTTAGACTGGGAATGAACTCTGTATGCTTAGACTGGGGATGGACTCCGTATACCTAAGTCAACCCACGTACGAGCACTCAGCCGATCGGAGAGGTCAGCCGGAGAGGCAAAATGCGCAAGCCGGGGATCGACCCAGTCCCGTCTATGTGTTACCGATCCTGCTACAGGTCCTGCTACCGCAACCCATGGTCCGGTCTGATCTTAGACTGGGAATGAACTCCATATGCTTAGACATGGAATGAACTCCGCATGTCTAAGCCAACCCATGAAACGAGCGTGCGGGCACTTAGTCGACCGGAGAGGCAGAATGCACAAGTCGAGGACCAGGCTGGTCCCCCCTACGTGCTGTCGATCCTGTTGCCACAACCCTCGGTCCAGTCTGATCTTAGACTAGGAATGAAGTCCATATGCCTAAGTTAACCCACGAAACAAGTGTTCGGGCACTGAGCCAATCGGAAAGGCAAAATGCGCAAGCCGGGGATCAGCCTGGTCCCCCCTATGTGCTGCCAGTCCCACTGCAACAACCCTCGGTCCGACTGGGGCTTAGACATGGAATGAACTCCCTATGCCTAAGCCAACCCACGAAACGGGCATGCGGGCACTCAGCCGGCTGGAGAGGCAGAATATGCAAGCCAGAGATCGACCTGGTCCCCTCTACGTGCTACCAATCCTGTTGTTGTAACCCTCGATCTGATCTGATCTTAGACTGGGAATGAATTCCGTATGCCTAAGTCAACCCATGAAACAAGCTTGTGGGCACTGAGCCAGTCGGAGAGGCTTAATGCGCAAGTCAGGAATCGACCCGATCCCCCTCTACGTGCTATCGATCTTGTTGCCACAACCTTCGGTCCGGCTGGGGCTTAGACATGGAATGAACTCCGTATGCCTAAGCCAACCCATGAAACAAATGTGCGGGTGCTCAACCGATCGGAGAGGCAGAATGTGCAAGTTAGGGATCAACCCGATCCCCCCTGCATGCTATCGATCCTGTTGTCGCAACCCTCGGTCCAGTCCAATCTTAGACTAGGAATGAACTTCGTATGCCTAAGTCAACCCACGAAATGAGTGTTCGGGCACTGAACTGGTCGGAGAGGCATAATGCGCAAGTCGGGGATCAACCCGATCCCTCTCTGTGTGCTGTCAGTCCTGCTGCCACAACCATTGGTCTGACTGGGCTTGGACATGGAATGAACTCTCTATGCCTAAGCCAACCCACGAAATGGGTATGCAGGCGCTTAGTCGATCGGAGAGGCAGAATGTGTAAGTCGGGGATCGACTCGATCCCCCCTGCGTGTCGCCAATCCTACTACCGTAACCCCCGGTCTGGTCTGATCTTAAATTCAGAATGAACTCCATTTGCTTAGATTGGGGATGAACTTCGTATGCCTAAGTCAACCCACGAAACGAACGTTCGGACGCTCAGTCGACCAGAGAGGCAGCATGCGTAAGCCCGGGATCGAACGGGTGGTAGGTGGGTTCAAGCACATCTTCATATTTCTACCATGCCAATGCCATTTTTATTACTTGTAAATTCAAATAATGGTCCCCTATGGCTTCGTGTGAAGTTTCATCGCAAGATGACCTATTTTCTATTTTTCACGATTTTTGAAACTTTTTACAGTTCGGGATTTTTTAAAATTTTTTAGAAAGAGTTTTGTCCCCAAATTTGGTAGAGGTGATCCTTGTATTTTTGTTGGCATGCACAAAAAAATTCAGCTATAAACTAGAAATGGAGAAGATTTTGTGACCGTTTGAAAAAAGTGTCCCCATTTCAGACATTTTAATGGCTACTGATAGCAAACCTATAAAATCTCAAATGTTTTTTAAGGGGGTGTGAGTTCTCGAGGTTTGATGAGGGATAGGGGGCCAATATAAGGGCCAAGTACCAGCTCCTATCACACATCTGTGCGCACACCCCCCGGCCCCCCCAGTCGTCGGAACCCCCAATGCGCCGGTTAGGCTCTCCGACGATGGTGCCCCGGGCGAAAAAAATGTGGCGCCAGCACATGCCTGAGCCCAACATGTGCACCGTGCTCAAACTCCTAGACTGGGAATGAACTCAGTATGCTTAGACATGGAATGAACTCCGTATGCCTAAGCCAACCCATGGAACGAGCGTACGGGCGCTCAACCGATCGGAGAGGCAGAATGCGCAAGCCGGGGATCGACCCGGGCCCCTTCTACGTGTTGTCGATCCCGTTGCCACAACCCTCGATCCGGCTGGGGCTTAGACATGGAATGAACTCCCTATGCCTAAGCCAACCCACGAAACGGGTGTGCGGGCGCTCAGCTAGTCAAAGAGGCAGAATGAGCAAGCTGGAGATCAGCCCGGTCCCCCTGTGTGCTGCTGATCTTGCTACTGAAACCCTTGGTCCAGTTCGATCTTAGACTGGGAATGAACTCCGTATGCTTAGACTGGTGATGAACTCTGTATGCCTAAGTCAACTCACGAAACGAGCGTACGGGCGCTTAGCCGGCCAGAAAGCTCCATCGGAGAGGCAAAATGTGCAAGTCGGGGATCGGACCGATCCCCCTCTGCGTGCTACTGATCTTGCTGCTGGTCCTTTTGCTGCAACCCTCGATACGGTCTGATCTTAGACTGAGAATGAACTCCGTATGCTTAGACATGGAATGAATTCCGTATTCTTACGCCAACCCACGAAACGAGTGTGCGGGCCCTAAGCAGGTCGGAGATAGGCCCGGTCTCCCCTACATACTGTCAATCTTGTTGCCGTAAACCTCGGTTCGGTCTGATCTTAGACTGGGAATGAACTTCGTATGCCTAAGTCAACCCACGAAACGAGCGTTCGGGCACAGAGCCGGCCGGAGAGGCATAATGCGTAACTCGAGGATTAGTTCAGTCCCCCTCTGCGTGCTACCGGTCCTGCTGTCACAACCCTCAGTCCGGCTAGGGCTTAGACATGCTGGCATTCAGCCGGTCGGAGAGGCAGAATATGCAAGCTGGGGATCGGCCCGATCCCCCCTGTGTGCTACCGATCCTGTTGTCGCAACCCTCGGTCTGGTCTGATCTTAGACTGGGAATGAACTCCATATGCTTTGACTGGGGATGAACTTCGTATGCCTAAGTCAACCCACGAAATGAGCATGCGGGCGCTCAGTCGGTCGGAGAGGCATAATACGTAAGCCGGGGATCAGCCCGATCCCCCTCTGTGTGCTGTCGATCTCGCTTCCAATCCTGCTGCCACAACCCTCGGTCCGACTAGGGCTTAGACATGAAATGAACTCCGTATGCCTAAGCCAACCCACAAAACGAGCGTACGGGCGCTCAGCCGGCTGGAGAGGCAGAATGCACAAGCCGAGGATCGGTCCGATCCCCCCTGCGTGCTATCGATCCTGCTATTGGTCCTGCTATCGCAACCCTCGGTCCAATCTGATCTTAGACTGGGAATGAACTCTGTATGCCTAAGTCAACCCATGAAACGAGTGTGCGGGCGCTGAGCCGGTCGGAGAGGCATAATGCGCAAGTCGAGGATCGACTCGATCCCCTTCTGTGTGCTGTCGGTCACACTACCACAACCCTCGATCCGGTTGGGGCTTAGACATGGAATGAACTCCCTATGCCTAAGCCAACCTACGAAACGGGCGTACGGGTGCTCAGACGGTCGGAGAGGCAGAATGCGCAAGCCGGGGATCGGCCCGATCCCTCCTGCGTGCTATCGATCCTGCTATCGCAACCCTCAATCCGATCCAATCTTAGACTGGGAATGAACTCCGTATGCTTAGACTAGGGATGAACTTTGTATGCCTAAGTCAACCCACGAAATTAGCGTGTGGACGCTCAACCGACCAGAGAGGCAGGATGTGCAAGCCGGGGATCGAACGACTGGTAGGTGGGCTCAAGCACATCTTCATATTTCTGCCATGCCAATACCATTTTTATGGCTTGTAAATTCGTAAAATGGTCCCCTACACCTTCATGTGAAGTTTCGTGGCAAGACGACCCGTTTTTTATTTTTCACCATTTTTGAAACTTTTTGCGGTTCGGGATTTTTTAAAATTTTTTCGAAAGAGTTTTGTCCCCAAATTTATTAGAGGTGATCCTTGTATTTTTTTTGGCATGCATAAAAAAATTCACCCAAAAACTTAAAGTGGAGAAGATTTTGTCACCGTTTGAAAAAAGTGTCCCCATTTTAGACACTTTAATGGCTATTGCCGCAAACCTATAAAATCTCAAATGCTCTTTAAGGGGGTGTGAGTTCTCAAGGTTTGATGAGGGATAGGGGGCTAATATAAGTGCCAAGTACCAGCACCCATCGCACATCATGTGCGCACACCCCCCAGCCCCCCAATCACCGAAACCCCTAATGCCGCCGGTTAGGCTCTCCGGCGATGCTCTGACGATGGTGCCCCAGGGAAAAACAATGTAGCACCAGCACATGCCCGAAACCAGCATGTGCACTGCGGCTTAAACTCTTAGACTGGGAATGAACTCCGTATGCTTAGACATGGAATGAAATCTGTATGCCTAACCAACTCACAAAACGAGCGTACGGGCGGTCAGCTGGCCAGAGAGGCAGAATGCACAAGTCGGGGAACTGCCCGGTCCCCCTCTGCGTGCTGCCAGTCTCACTGCCACAACCCTCAGTCTGACTGGAGCTTAGACATAGAATGAACTCCCTATGCCTAAGCCAACCCATGAAACGAGCGTGCGGGCGCTCAGCAGGCTGGAGAGGCAGAATACGCAAGCTGGGGATCGATCGGGTCCCCCCTATGTGCTATCGATCCTAGTGCCAAAACCCTTGGTCTGGTTCGATCTTAGACTGGGAATGAACTTCGTATGCTTAGACTGGGGAATAACTCCATATGCCTATGTCAACCCACGAAAGGAGCGTGCGGGCGCTCAGCCGGTCGGAGAGGCAGAATGCGCAAGTTAGGGATCGACCCGGTCCCCCTTGCATGCTACCGATCTTACTGCCGGTCCTACTATCGCAACCCTTGGCCCGATCTGATCTTAGACTGGGAATGAACTTCGTATGCTTAGACATGGAATGAACTCCGTACGCTCGTACGCTTAGACATGGAATGAACTCCATATGCCTAGGCCAACCCACAAAACGAGCATGTGGGCCCTCAGTCGGTTGGAGAGGCAGAATGTGCAAGTCGGGGACCGACCTGATCCCCCCCTACGTGCTATCAATCCTGCTGCTGCAACCCTCGATCCGGTCTGATCTTAGATTAGGAATGAACTCTGTATGCCTAAGTCAACCCACGAAACAAGCGTTCAGGTGCTGAGCCGGTCGGAGAGGCATAATGCACAAGCTTGGGATCGACCTGGTCCCCCTCTACGTGGTGCCGGTCCCGCTGTCACAACCCTTGATCCGACTTGGACTTAGACAAGGAATGAACTCCCTATGCCTAAGCCAACCAACGAAACGGGCGTGCGAGCGATCAGCCGGTCGGAGAGGCAAAATGCGTAAGCCGAGAATCGTCCCAGTCCCTCTTGCATGCTACCGATCCTACTACCGCAACCCTCGGTCTGGTTCAATCTTAGACTGGGAATGAACTCCGTATGCTTAGACTGGGGATGAACTCCGTATGCCTAAGCCAACCCACGAAACAGGTGTGCGGGCGCTCAGTCGGTCGGAGTGGTAGAATACATAAGCCGAGGATCAGCTCGGTCCCCCCTGCATGCTACCGATCCTGCTACCGTAACCCCCAGTTCAGTTCGATCTTAGACTGGGAATGCACTCCGTATGCTTAGACTGGGGATAAACTTCGTATGCATAAGTCAACCCATGAAACGAGCGTGCGGGCGCTCAACCGATCGGAGAGGCAGAAAGCGTAAGCCAAGGATCGGCCCGATCCCCCCTACGTGCTGCCGATCCTAATACTAGTCCTGCTACCGCAAACCTCAGTCCGATCCGATCTTAGATTGGGAATGAACTTCGTATGCTTAGACATGGAATGTACTCCGTATGCCTAAGCCAACTCACGAAATGAGTGTACGGGCGCTCAGCTGGCCAGAGAGGCAAAATGCGCAAGCCGAGGATCGACCCGGTCCCCCTGCGTCCTGTCGATCTTACTGCCGCAACCCTCGATTCGATCCGATCTTAGACTGGGAATGAACTCCGTATGCCTAAGTCAACCCATGAAATGGGTGTTCGGGCACTGAGCCAGTCGGAGAGGCATAAACGTAAGCCAGGAATCGGCCCAGTCCCCCTCTGCGTGCTATCGGTCCCGCTGCCACAACCCTCAATCCGGCTGGGGCTTAGACATGGAATGAACTCCATATGCCTAGGCCAACCCATGAAACGGGCGTGCGGGTGCTCAGCCGGCCGGATAGGCAGAATGCACAAGTCGGGGATCGACCCGATCCCCCCTTACGTGCTATCAATCTTGCTGCCGCAACACTCGGTCTGATCTGATCTTAGACTGGGAATGAACTCTGTATGCTTAGACTGGGGATGAACTCCATATGTCTAAGTCAACCCACGAAACGAGCGTACGGGCGCTCAGCCGGTCGAAAGGTCGACCAGAGAGGCATAATGCGCAAGCCGGGGATCAGCCCGGTACCCCTCTATGTGCTACCGATCCCGCTGTCAATCCTGCTGCCATAACCCTCTGTCCGGCTGGGGCTTAGACATGGAATGAACTCCATATGCCTAAGCGAACCCATGAAACGAGCGTGTGGGTGCTTAACCGGCCAGAGAGGTAGAATGCGCAAGCCAAGGATCGGCCCGATCCCCCCCTGCATGCTGTCGATCGTGCTACCGTAACCCTCGGTCCGACCTGATCTTAGACTGAGAATGAACTCCGTATGCTTAGACGTGGAATGAACTCCATATGCCTAAGCCAACCCACGAAATGATCGTGCGGGCACTTAGCTGGTCAGAGAGGCAGAATGCGCAAGCTGGGGACTGACCCTGTCCCCCCTGCATGCTATCGATCCTACTACCACAACCCTCAGTTCGGTCCGATCTGAGACTAGGAATGAACTCTGTATGCCTAAGTCAACCCATGAAATGTGTGTGCAGGCGCTGAGCCAGCCGGAGAGGCATAATACACAAGCCAAGGATCGGTCTGATCCCCCTCTATATGCTACTGGTCCCGCTGCCACAACCCGCGATCTGACTGGGTCTTAGACATGGAATGAACTCCCTATGCCTAAGCCAACCCACGAAATGAGCATGCGGCACTAGCACATGCTCAAGCCCAGCATGTGCACCATGGCTCAAACTCTTAGATTGGGAATGAACTCCGTATGCTTAGACATGTAATGAACTCTGTATGCCTAAGCCAACCCATGGAACGAGTGTGTGGGTGCTCAACCGATCGAAGAGGTAGAATGCGCAAGTCAGGGATTGGCCCGATCCCCCCTGCGTGTTGTCGATCTGGCTGCTGCAACCCTCGATTCGGTCTGATCTTAGATTGGGAATGAACTCCATGTGCCTAAGTCAACCCATGAAACGAGCGTTTGGGCGTTGAGCTGATCGGAGAGTCATAATACGTAAGCCAGGGATCGGCCCAGTCCCCTTCTGTGTACTGTCTGTCCCACTACCACAACCCTCGATCTGGCTGGGGCTTAGACAAGGAATGAACTCCTTATGCCTAAGCAAACCCACGTAATGGGCGTGCAGGCACTCAACCGATCGGAGAGGTAGAATGCGCAAGCTGAGGATCATCCTGATCCCCCCTGAGTGCTACCAATCCTGCTATCGCAACCCTCGGACCGGTCCGGTCATAGACTGGGAATGAACTCTATATGTTTAGACTGGGGATGAACTCCGTATGCCTAAGTGAACCCGCGAAATGAGCGTGCAGGCGCTCAATTGACCGGAGAGGCCGGACAGAAAGGCATAATGCGTAAGCCGAAGATCAGCCTGGTCCGCTTCTACGTGTTGTCGATCCTGCTGCCAGTTCTGCTACCATAACCCTCGGTCCGGTTGGGGCTTAGACATGAAATGAACTCCGTATGCCTAAGCCAATGCATGAAACGAGTGTGCGCGCGCTCAGTCGATCGGAGTGGCAGAATACGTAAGCCAAGGATCGGCCTGATCCCTCCTGCGTGCTGCCGATCTTGCTGCTGGTCTTGCTACCATAACCTTCGATCTGGTCCGATCTTAGACTGGGAATAAACTCTGTATGCTTAGACATGGAATGAACTCCGTATGCCTAAGCCAACCCATGAAACGAGTGTACGGGCCTACAGCCGGTCGGAGAGGCAGAATGTGTAAGCTGGGGATCGGCCCGGTCCCCCTTTGTGTGCTGTCGATCCTGCTACTGTAACCCTCGGCCCGATCCGATCTTAGATTGGGAATGAACTTCGTATGCCTATGTCAACCCACGAAACAAGTGTAGAGCTGCTGAGCCAGTCAGAGAGGCAGAATGCGTAAGCCAGGGACAGGCCCGATCCCCTCTTGCATGCTGTCGATCCTGTTGTCGGAACCCTCGGTCTGATCTGATCTTAGACTGGGAATGAACTCCGTATGCCTAAGTCAACCCATGAAATGAGCGTGCGGGCACTGAGCCAATCGAAGAGGCATAATGCGCAAGCCGGGGATCGGCCCGATCCCCCTCTGCATGCTGCCGGTCCCTCTACCACAACCCTCAATCCGGTTGGGGCTTATACATGAAATGAACTCCCTATGCCTAAGCCAACCCACGAAATGGGCGTGCGGGCACTCAACTGGCCAGAGAGGCAGAATGCGTAAGTTGGGGATATGTCCGGTCCCCCCTGCGTACTGCCAATCCTGCTATCGTAACCCTCAGTTTGGTCCGATCTTAGACTGGGAATGAACTCCGTATGCTTAGACTGGGGATAAACTTTGTATGCTTAGACTGGGGATGAACTCCTATGCCTAAGTTAGCCCACGAAACGAGCGTGCGGGTGCTCAGCCGAACAGAAAGACAGGATGCACAAGTTAGGGATTGAACGGGTGGTATGTTCAAGCACATCTTCATATTTTTGCCGTGCCAATGCCATTTTTATGGCTTGTAAATTCATACAATGGTCCCCTAAGCCTTCATGTGAAGTTTCGTGGCAAGATGACCCGTTTTCTATTTTTCATGACTTTTGAAACTTTTTGCGGTTCAGTATTTTTTAAAGTTTTTTTAGAAATAGTTTTGTCTCCAAATTTTCTAGAGGTGATCCTTGTATTTTTTTGGCATGCACAAAAAAATTCAGCTAAAAACTCAAAGTGGAGAAGATTTTGTGACCGTTTGAAAAAAGTGTCCCCATTTCCGACACTTTAATGGCTACTGACAGCAAACCTATAAAATCTCAAATGCTCTTTAAGGGGGTGTGAGTTCTTGAGGTTTGATGAGGGATAGGGGGCCAATATAAAGGCCAAGTACCAGCACCCATTGCACATCATGTGCGCACACCCCCTCGGCCCCCCCAATCGTCGAAAATCCCAATGCTGCCGGTTAGGCTTTTCGGTGACGATGGTGCCCCAGGTGAAAAAAAAGTGGCACCAGCACATGCTCGAGCCTAGCATGTGCACCAAGGCTCAAAATCTTAGACTAGGAATGAACTCCGTATGCTTAGACATGGAATGAACTCCATATGCCTAAGCCAACCCACGAAACGAGCATGCGGGTGCTCTGTCGGTCGGAGAGGCAGAATGTGCAAGCCAGGGATCGGCCTGGTCCCCCCTGTGTGCTATCGATCCTGCTACTGCAACCCTCAATCTAGTTCGATCTTAGATTGGAATGAACTCTGTACGCATAAGTCAACCCACGAAAGGCGCGTGCGGACACTAAGCTAGCCGATGAGGCATAATACGCAAGCCGGGGATTGGCTCGGTCCCCCCCTGTGTGCTGTGAATCCCGCTGCCACAACCCTCAGTCTGGCTGGGGCTTAGACATGGAATGAACTCGCTATGCCTAAGCCAACCCACGAAACGGGCGTACGGGTGCTCAATCGACCGGAGAGGTAGAATGCATAAGTTGGGGATCGGCCTGGTCCCCCCTGCGTGCTATCGATCCTGCTACTGCAATCCTCGATCCGGTCTAATGTTAGACTAGGAATGAACTCTGTATGCTTAGATGGGGGGATGAACTTCGTATGCCTAATTCAACCCACGAAACGAGCGTGCGGGCGCTCAACCGACCAGAGAGGCTGGATCGCAAGCCAGGGATCGAACAGGTGGTAGGTGGGTTCAAGCACATCTTCATATTTCTGCCATGCCAATGCCATTTTTATGGCTTGTAAATTCATACAATGGTCCCCTAAGCCTTCATGTGAAGTTTTGTGGCAAGATGTCCCGTTTTCTACTTTTCATGATTTTTGAAACTTTTTATGGTTCAGGATTTTTTAAAGCTTTTTTAGAAAGAGTTTTGTCCCCAAATTTGGTAGAGGTGATCCTTGTATTTTTGTTGGCATGCATAAAAAATTTCAGCTAAAAACTCGAAGTACAGAAGATTTTGTGACCGTTTGAAAAAAGTGTCCCCATTTCAGACACTTTAATGGCTACAGGCAGCAAACCTATAAAATCTCAAATGTTTAAGGGGGTGTGAGTTCTTGAGGTTTGGTGAGGGATAGGGGGCCAATATACGGGCCAAGTACCAGCAGCCATCACACATCATGTGCGCACACCCCCCCGGGCCCCCCAATCGCCGGAACCCCTAATGCCGCCAGTTAGGCTCTCCGACGATGCTCCGGTGATGGTGCCCTAGGCAAAAAAAATACGGCACCAGCACATTCCGAAGCCTAGCATGGGCACCGTGGCTCAAAATCTTAGACTGGGAATGAACTCCATATGCTTAAACATGGAATGAACTCTGTTTGCCTAAGCCAACCCACGAAACGAGCGTGCGGGCGCTCAACAACCGGAGAGGCAAAATGCACAAGCCGGGGATCGACCCAGTCCCCCCTTGCATGCTGTCGATCCTACTGCCGCATCCCTCAGTCCAGTCCAATCTTAGACTGGGAATGAACTCCGTATGCATAAGTCAACCCACTAAACGAGCGTGCGGGCGCTGAGCCGACCAAAGAGGCATAATGCGCAAGCCGGGGATCGACCCAATCCCCCTCTACATGCTGCCGATCCTACTTCCACAACCCTCGGTCCGGCTGGGGCTTAGACATGGAATGAACTCCCTCTGCCTAAGCCAACCCATGAAATGGGTGTGAGGGCGCTCAGCCAGCCGAAGAGACAGAATGCGCAACCCAGGGATTGGCCCTGTCCCCCCTGCGTGCTGTCGATCCTACTACCATAACCCTCAGTCCGATCCAATCTTAGACTAAGGATGAACTCCGTATGCCTAAGTTAACCCTCAAAACGAGCGTGCGGGCACTCAGTCAAATGAAAAGGCCAGCCGGAGAGGCATAATGCATAAGCCGAGGATTAACTCGATCCCCCTCTGCGTGCTGCCGATCCCTCTGTCGGTCCTGCTGCCACAACCCATGGTCCGACTGGGGCTTAGACATGGAATGAACTCTATATGCCTAAGCCAACCCACGAAACGAGCGTGCGGGCCCTCAGCCGACTGGATCCATAGAATGCGTAAGCCGGGGATCGGCCTGATCCCCTCCTGCGTGCTACTGATCCTACTGCTGGTCCTACTGCCGCAACCCTCGGTCTGATCTGATCTTAGACTGGGAATGAACTTCGTATGCTTAGACATGGAATCAAATCCGTATGCTTAAGCCAACCCACGAAACGAGCGTGTGGGTGCTCAATCGATCAGAGAGGTAGAATGCGCAAGCTGGGGACCAGCTCGGTCCCCCCTATGTGCTGTCGATCCTGCTACCGCAACCCTCGATCCGATCTGATCTTAGACTGGGAATTAACTCCGTATGCCTAAGTTAACCCACGAAGAGCGTGCGGACGTTGAGCCGGCCGGAGAGGCATAATGCGCAAGTCGAGAATTGGCCCGGTCCCCCTCTGCGTGCTATCGGTCCCGCTGACACAACCCTCGGTCCGACTGGGGCTTAGATATGGAATGAACTCCCTATGCCTAAGCCAACCCACGAAATGGGTGTGCGGGCGCTCAGCCGGCCGGAGAGGCAGAATGCATAAGTCGGGGATCGACCCGATCCCCCCTGCGTGCTATCGATCCTACTGTCGCAACCTTCGGTCCGGTCTGATCTTTTGCTGGGAATGAACTCCGTATGCTTAGGCTAGGGATGAACTCCGTACACCTAAGTCAACCCACGAAATGAGCGTGCGGGCGCTCAGCCGACCAGAGAGGCAGGATGCGCAAGCCAGGGATCGAACGGGTCGTAGGTGGGTTCAAGCACATCTTCATATTTCTGCCATGCCAATGCCATTTTCAGGGTTTGTAAATTCATACAACGGTCCCCTAAGACTTCATGTGAAGTTTCGTGGCAAGATGACCAGTTTTCTATTTTTCACGATTTTTGAAACTTTTTTTATGGTTCGTGATTTTTTAAAATTCTTTTAGAAATAGTTTTGCTCCCAAATTTGGTAGAGGTGATCCTTGTATATTTTTTTGGTATGCGCAAAAAATTTCAGCTAAAAACTCGAAGTGGAGAAGATTTTGTGACCATTTGAAAAAAGTGTCCCCATTTCAGACACTTTAATGGCTACTGGCAGCAAACCTATAAAATCTCAAATGCTCTTGAAGAGGGTGTGAGTTCTTGGGGTTTGATGAGGGATAGGGGGTCAATATAAGGGCCAAGTCCCAGCACCCATCGCACATCATGTGCGCACACCCCCCCGGCCCCCCCAATTGTCGGAACCCCCAATACCGCCTGTTAGGCTCTCCGACGATGCTCCGGCGATGCTGCCCCAGGTGAAAAAAATGTGGCACCTGCACCTGCCCGAGCCTAGCATGTGCACGGTGGCTCAAAATCTTAGACTGGAATGAACTCCATATGCTTAGACATGGAATGAACTTCGTATGCCTAAGCCAACCCATGAAACGAGCGTGCGGGTGCTCAGCTGGCCGGAGAGGCAAAATGCGTAAGCTGGGGTTTGACCCGATCCCCCCTTGAGTGCTACCGGTCCCGTTGCCACAACCCTCAATCCGGCTGGGGCTTAGACATGGAGTGAACTCCCTATGCCTAAGCCAACCTATGAAATGGGCATGTGGGCGCTCAGCCAACCGGAGTGGCAGAATGCGCAAGCCAGGGATTGGCCCGATCCCCCTTGTGCGTTGTCGATCCTATTACCACATCCCTCAGTCTGATCTGATCTTAGACTGGGGATGAACTCTGTGTGCCTAAGTTAACCCTCGAAACGAGCATACGTGCATTCAGCTAGCCAGAGAGGCATAATGCATAAGCCGAGGATCAGCCCGGTCCCCCTCTGCGTGCTGCCGATCCCCTTGCTGGTCTTGCTGCCACAACCCTCAGTCCAGTTGGGACTTAGACATGGAATGAACTCCGTATGACTAAGCCAACCCATGTAACGAGCGTACAGGCACTCAACCGATCGAAAAGGTAGAATGCGTAAGCCGAGGATCAGCCTGATCCCTCCCTACGTGCTATCGATCCTACTGCTGGTCCTGCTACCGCAATCCTCGGTCTGATCTGATCTTAGACTGGGAATGAACTCCGTATGCTTAGACATGAAATGAACTCCATATGCTTAAGCCAACCCACGAAACGAGCGTGCGGGTGCTCAGCCTGTCGAAGAGGCAGAATGCGTAAGCTGGGGACCGACCCGATCCCCCCCTGCATGCTATCGATCTTACTACCATAACCCTCGGTCCGATCTAATTTTAGACTGGGAATGAACTCCATATACCTAAGTCAACCCACGAAACGAGCGTGCGGGCGCTAAGCCGGTCGGAGAGGCATAATGCGTAAGCTGGGGATCGACTCAGTCCCCCTCTGTGTGCTGCAGGCCCCGCTGCCACAACCCTCGGTCCGACTAGGGCTTAGACATGGAATGAACTCCCTATGCCTAAGCCAACCTACGAAACGAGCGTGCGGGAGCTCAGCCGACCGAAGAGGCAGAATGCGTAAGCCTGAAATCGGCCCGATCCCCTTACGTGTGTCGATCCTATTGCCGTAAGCCTCAGTCTGATCCGATCTTAGACTGGGAATGAACTGTATACGCTTAGACTGGGGATGAACTCCGTATGCCTAAGTCAGCCCACGAAACGACCGTACGGGTGCTCAGCCGACCAGAGAGGCAGGATGCGCAAGCTGGGGATCGAACGGGTGGTAGGTGGGTTCAAGCACATCTTCATATTTCTGTCGTGCCAATGCCATTTTCATGGCTTGTAAATTCATACAATGGTTCCCTAAGCCTTCATGTGAAGGTTCGTGCCAAGATGACCAGTTTTCTATTTTTCATGATTTTTGAAACTTTTTACGGTTCACGATTTTTGAAATTTTTTTAGAAATAGTTTGCCCCCAAATTTGGTAGAGGTGATCCTCGTATATTTTTTTGTCATGCAAAAAAAAATTCAGCTAAAAACTCGAAGTGGGGAAGATTTTGTGACCGTTTGAAAAAAGTGTCCCCATTCCAGACACTTTAATGGCTACTAGCAACAAACCTATAAAATCTCAAATGCTCTTTAAGGGGGTGTGAGTTCTCGAGGTTTGATGAGGGATAGGGGGCCAATATAAGGGCCAAGTACCAGCACCCATTGCACATCTTGTGCGCACACCCCTCAGCCCCCCCAATCACCAGAATCCCCAATACCGTCGGTTAGGCTCTCCGACGAAGCTACGGAGATGCTTCGATGATGGTACCTCGGGCGAAAAAAATGTGGCACCAGCACATGCCTAAGCCCAGCATGTGCACCGTGGCTCAAAATCTTAGAATGGGAATGAACTCCATATGCTTAGACATGGAATGAACTGCCTATGCCTAAGCCAACCCATGAAACGGGCGTACGGGCGCTTAGCCGGTCGGAGAGGCAAAATGCACAAGACGGGGATTGGCCCGGTCCCCCTTTGCATGCTACTGATCCTGCTACTGGTCCTGCTATCGCAACCCTCAGTCCGGTCTGATCTTGGACTGGAAATGAACTCTGTATGCTTAGACATGGAATGAACTCCGTATACCTAAGCCAACCCATGAAATGAGCGTGCGGGCGCTCAACCGACCGGACAGGCACAATGCGGAAGCCGGGGTTCGCCCCGATCCCCCTTACGTGCTGTCGATCCTGTTGTCGCAACCCTCAGTCTGATCCGATCTTAGATTGGGAATGAACTCCGTATGCCTAGGTCAACCCACAAAACAAGCAAGCAGGCACTGAGCCGGTCGGAGAGGCGTATTACGCAAGCCGGGGATCGAATCGGTCCCCCTCTACGTGCTGCCAGTCCCACTACCATAACCCTCAGTCCGACTGGGGCTTAGACATGGAATGAACTCCCTATGCCTAAGCCAACCCATGAAATGGGCGTGCGGGCGGTCAGCCGACCAAAGAGGCAGAATGCGCAAGCAGGGGATCGGCCTGGTCCCCCCTACGTGCTGCCTATCCTGCTGTCTCAACCCTCGGTCCGGTCCAATCTTAGATTGGGAATGAACTCGTATACTTAGACTGGGGATGAACTCTGTATGCCTAAGTCAACCCCCAAAACGAGCGTGCGGGCGCTCAGCCGACCAGAGAGGCTGGATGCGCAAGCTGGGGATTGAGCGGGTGGTAGGTGGGTTCAAGCACATCTTCATATTTCTACCATGCCAATGCCATTTTTATGGCTTGTAAATTCATACAATGGTCCCCTAAGCCTTCATGTGACGTTTCGTGGCAAGACGACCCGTTTTGTATTTTTCACGATTTTTGAAACTTTTTGTGTTCAGGATTTTTTAAAATTTTTTTAGGAAGATTTTTGTCCCAAAATTTGGTAGAGGTGATCCTTGTATTTTTTTTGGCATGTACAAAAAAATTCAGCTAAAAAATCAAAGTGGAAAATATTTTGTGACCATTTGAAAAAAGTGCCCCAAATTTAGACACTTTAATTGCTACTGGCAGTAAACCTATAAAATTTCAAATGCTGTTTAAGGGGGTGTGAGTTCTTGAGGTTTGATGAGGGATAGGGGGCCAATATAAGGCCCAAGTACCAGCACCCATCGCACATCATGTGCGCACACCCCCTGACCCGCCCAATCACCGAAACCCCCAATGCTGTCGGTTAGGCTCTCCGACGATGCTTCTGTGACGCTTCGGTGATGGTGCCCCGGGCGAAAAAAAAGTGGCACCAGCACATGCCCGAGCCTGGCATGTGCACCGTGGCTCAAAATCTTAGACTAGGAATGAACACCGTATGCCTAAGCCAAACCACGAAACGAGCGTGCGGGCACTCAGCCGACCGGAGAGACAGAATGCGGAAGCTGGGGATCGAACGGGTGGTAGGTGGGTTCAAGCACATCTTCATATTTCTGCCATGCCAATGCCAGTTTTATGGCTTGTAAATTCATACAATGGTCCCCTAAGCCTTCATGTGAAGTTTCGTGGCAAGACGACCCGATTTCTATTTTTCATGATTTTCAAAACTTTTTGCAATTCGGGATTTTTTAAAATTTTTTTAGAAAGATTTTTGTCCCCAAATTTGGTAGAGGTGATCCTTGTATTTTTTTTGGCATGCAAAAAAACATTCAGCTAAAAAATCAAAGTGGAGAAGATTTTGTGATCGTTTGAAAAAAGTATCCCCATTTCAGACACTTTAATGGCTATTGGCAGCAAACCTATAAAATCTCAAAAGCTCTTTAAGGGGGTATGAGTTCTAAAGGTTTGATGAGGGACAGGGGGCCAATATAAGGGCCAAGCACCAGCACCCATCGCACATCTATGCGCACACCCCCCGGCCCCCCCAATCGCCAAAACCCCCAATGCCGTCGGTTCGGCTCTCCGGTGATGCTCCGATGATGGTGCCCCGGGTGAAAAAAATTCGGCACCAGCACTTGCCCGAGCCCAGCATGTGCACCATGGCTGAAAATCTTAGAGTAGGAATGAACTCCGTATGCTTAGACATGGAATGAACCCGTACGCCTAAGCCAACCCACGAAAAGAGCGTACGGGTGCTCAACCGGCCAGAGAGGCAGAATGCGCAAGCCGGGGATCGGCCCAGACCCCCCCTGCATGCTGTCGATCCTACTGCCACAACCCTCAGTCCGGTCCAATCTTAGACTGGGAATGAACTCCGTATCCATAAGTTAACCCACAAAACGAGCGTGCAGGCGCTGAGTCAGCCGAAGAGGCATAATGCGCAAGCCAGGGATCGGCCCAGTCCCCCTCTGCGTGCTGCTAGTCCCGCTGCCACAACCCTCAATCTGGCTGGGGTTTAGGCATGGAATGAACTCCCTATGCCTAAGCCAACCCATGAAACGGACGTGCAGGTGCTCAACCAATCGGAGAGGCAGAATGTGTAAGTCGGGGATCGACTCGGTCCCCTTTGCGTGTTGCCGATCCTACTGCCGCAACCCTCGGTCCGGTCTGATCTTAGACTAGGAATGAACTCTGTATGCTTAGACTGGGGATGAACTCCGTATGCCTAAGTAAACCATGAAACGAGTGTGCATGCGCTCAGCCGGGCGGAGAGGCAGAATGCACAAGCCAGGGATTGGCCCGGTCCCTCCTGTGTGCTGTCGATCCTACTGGCGCATCCCTCAGTCCATCCGATCTTAGACTGGGGATGAACTCCGTATGCCTAAGTTAACCCTCGAAACGAGCGTGCGGGCACTCAGCCGGCCGGAGAGGCCAGTCGAAAAGGCATAATGCATAAGCCGAGGATCAGCCCGATCCCCTTCTGCGTGCTGTCGATCCTGCTGTCGGTCTTGCTGCCACAACCATCTGTCCGACTGGGGCTTAGACATGGAATGAACTCTGTATACCGAAGCCAACCCATGAAATGAACATGCGGGCACTCAGCTAGTCGGAGCGGCATAATGCATAAGTCGGGGATCAGCCCGATCCCCCCTGTGTGCTATTGATCCTATTGTTGGTCCTGCTGTCGCAACCCTCGATCTGATCTGATCTTAGACTGGGAATGAACTCCGTATGGTTAGATGTGGAATGAACTAGGTATGCCTAAGCCAACCCATGAGACGAACGTGCAGGCACTCAGCAGGTCAGAGAGGCAGATGCACAAGCTAGGAATCATCTCGGTCCCCCTTATATGCTGTCGATCCTACTATCGCAACCCTCGGTCTGGTCTGATCTTAGACTAGGAATGAACTTTGTATGCCTAAGTCAACCCACGAAATGAGCGTGCGGGCGTTGAGCCAACCGGAGAGGCATAATGCGTAAGCCAGGGATTGGCTCGGTCCCCCTTTGCGTGCTGCTGATCCTGCTACCACAACCCTCGGTCCAACTGGGGCTTAGACATGGAATGAACTCCCTATGCCTAAGCCAACCCACGAAATGGGCGTATGGGCGCTCAGCCAGCCAGAGAGGCAGAATGCATAAACCGGGGATCGGTCCGGTACCCCCTGCTTGCTGTCGATCCTGCTGTTGCAACCCTTGATCCGGTCTGATCCTAGACTGGGAATGAACTCTGTATGCTTAGACTGGGGATGAACTCCGTACGCCTAAGTCAACCCACGAAACGAGCGTGCGGGCGCTCAGCCGACTAGAGAGGCAGGATGCGCAAGCCGAGGATCGAATGGGTGGTAGGTGGGTTCAAGAACATCTTCATATTTCTGCTGTGCCAATGCCATTTTTATGGCTTGTAAATTCATACAATGGTCCCCTAAGCCTTCATGTGAAGTTTCATGGCAAGACAACTCGTTTTCTATTTTTCACGATTTTTAAAACTTTTTACGGTTTGAGATTTTTTAAAATTTTTTTAGAAAGAGTTTTGTCCCCAAATTTGGTAGAGGTGATCCTGGTATTTTTCTTGAAAGGCACGAAAAAAGTCAGCTAAAAACTCGAAGTGGAGAAGATTTTGTGACCGTTTGAAAAAAGTGTCCCCATTTTAGACACTTTAATGGCTACTGGCAGCAAACCTATAAAATCTCAAATGCTCTTTAAGGGGGTGTGAGTTCTCAAGGTTTGATGAGGGATAGGGGCCAATATAAGGGCCAAGTACCCACACCCCTCGCACATCATGTGCGCATACCCCCCGACCCCCCAATCGTCGAAACCCTCAATGCCGTCGGTTAGGCTCTCCGGTGATGCTCCGTCGATGCTGCCCGAAGCGCAAAAAAATGCGGCACCAGCACATGCCTGAGTGCAGCACGTGCACCGTGGCTCAAAATCTTAGATTGGGATTGAACTCCGTATGCTTAGACGTGGAATGAACTCTGTATGCCTAAGCCAACCCATGAAATGAGCGAACAAGCGCTCAGCAGGGCAGAGAGGCAGAATACACAAGCTGGGGATCGACCCGGTCCGCCCCTACATGCTGTCGATCCTGCGGCAGCAACCCTTGGTTTGGTCTAATCTTCAACTGGGAATGAACTCCGTATACATAAGTCAACCCATGAAACGTGCGTGCGTCGCTGCATCGGTCGAAGAGGCATAATGTGCAAGTCAGGGATCAGCCTGGTACCCTTTTGCGTGCTACCGATCCCGCTGCCACAACCCTTGGTCTGGCTGGGCCTTAGACATGGAATGAACTCCTTATGCCTAAGCCAACCGATGAAACGGGCGTGCGGGCACTCAGCTGACTGGAGAGGTAGAATGCACAAGCCTGGGATTGGCCCGGTCCCCCCTGCGTGGTGTCGATCCTGCTGCCATAACCCTCGGTCCGGTCCGATCTTAGACTGGGAATGAACTCCGTATGCTTAGACTGGGGATGAACTCCGTATGCCTAAGTCTACCCATGAAATGAGCGTGCAGGCGCTCAGCCGGTCGGAGAGGCTGGCCGGAGATGCGTAATGTGCAAGCCGAGGATCGACCCGGTCCCCCTCTACGTGCTGCCGTTGTCGGTCCTACTACCACAACCCTCGGTTCGGTTGGGGCTTAGACATGGAATGAACTCCGTATGCCTAATCCAAACCACGAAACTAGCGTGCGGGCACTCAGTCGATCGAAGAGGTAGAATACGCAAGTCAGGGATCAGCCCGGTCCCCCCTGCGTGCTGCCGATCTTGCTGCTAGTCCTGCTGCCGCATCCCTCGACTCGGTCTGATCTTAGACTGGGAATGAACTCTGTATGCTTAGACATGGAATGAACTCCATATGCCTAAGCCAACCCACGAAACGAGCGTGCGGTCGCTCAGCCAACCGGAGAGGCAGAATTCGCAAGCCGGGGATCGACCCGGTCCCCCCTGTGTGCTATCGATCCTGCTACTACAACCCTCAGTCTGGTCCGATCTTAGACTGGGAATGAACTCCGTATGCCTAAGTCAAACCATGAAACGAGCGTACGGGCATTGAGTCGACCAGAGAGGCATAATGCATAAGTCGGGGATCGGCCCAGTCCCCCTCTGCGTGCTGCCGGTCCCACTACCACAACCCTCGATTTGGCTGGGGCTTAGACATGGAATGAACTCCCTATGCCTAAGCCAACCCATGAAATGGGCATGCGGGTGCTCAGCCGACCGGAGAGGCAGAATGTGCAAGTCGAGGATTAGTCCGGTCCCCCCTGTGTGCTACCGATCCTGCTGTCGTAACCCTCGATCCGATCCAATCTTAGACTGGGAATGAACTTCGTATGCTTAGACTGGGGATGAACTCCGTATGCTTAAGTCAACCCACGAAATGAGGGTGCGGGCGCTTAGCCGACCAGAGAGGCAGGATGCGCAAGTCGGGGATCGAACGGGTGGTAGGTGGGTTCAAGCACATCTTCATATTTCTGCCATGCCAATACCTTTTTTATGGCTTGTAAATTCATACAATGGTCCCCTAAGCCTTCATGTGAAGTTTCATGGCAAGACGACCCGTTTTCTATTTTTTACGATTTTCAAAACTTTTTACGATTCGGGATTTTTTAAAATTTTTTTAGAAAGAGTTTTGTCCCCAAATTTGGTTGAGGTGATCCTTGTATTTTTTTTGGCATGCACAAAAACATTCAGCTGAAAACTCGAAGTGGAGAAGATTTTGTGAGCGTTTGAAAAAAGTGTCCCCATTTCCGACACTTTAATGGCTACTGGCAGCAAACCTATAAAATCTCAAATGCTCTTTAAGGGGGTCTAAGTTCTCGAGGTTTGATGAGGGATAGGGGGCTAATATAATGGCCAAGTGTCAAGCCCTGGGCGAGCGTGCCAGGCACATCAGGCACACCAGCAGGCGAGCCAGAGGTTGAGGCCCACAGAGCAGGCGTGCTGGTGGGTATCTGCACGCAAAGCCTAGCAAATGAGTTCAGAACGTATGAATAATCAAATCTGCCAATTTGATTATTGTAATCTGCCAGTAGCAGCATCCTGGCAGATTTGGTTGACCCTGAAAATCAGGAGTTAGCATCCTGATTGATTGTAATCTGTATAATCCCATGATTTTAGCCTTTATTCTAGGGATATTGCCATTAAGTGTAAGCTGGAGCCTTAACTATAAATAGAGGGCTGCTCCTCCCTCATTTGTACACCATCAAACACTTCTGTTTCAGTGAATACAAGAGCATTTCTAGAATTCTGCCTTCTTATCCTGTTTCTCTTTAACTTGCGTAATCAGCCCTTCCTGTTGTTCTAGTGCCCGTACGCTTGTGTTTTAGGCTGACTTAGGCTTAAAGGAGGAGATTCCAAGCCTAAGGCCGCATGGTTTCTGAGTCTAAGGTCAGAGCCCGTGACAGTTGGTATCAGAGCAAGTTCGATTCTGCATGTTTGTGTTGTGTAGGTTAGAGGAGATGGCATCCCAAAGTGACGCTGCTAACCAACAACCAGAGGCCCAGGAGCATGGGCATGGAAGAGGGAGGAAAGCCAGTTCTAGAGATATCTGGTCTACCATGGATGGTAGGTTGGCCAAGGTGGAAGTGACCATGGCGACATGGGGGAGAAGCTTGAGGGGGTAGAGACTCACATTGCATCGCTAGACTCCATGGGGGAAGAGATCCAAAGTGAGCTACAAGCTGCTCTTAACAAAGGCTTGGACGTGTTCACCCAAAAGAATCAGACCTTGGAGGCTGAAGTGCTAACCTTGCACAATGGCATGGAGGCCATGCGCCAGCGGATGGAGGAGCTTAGCAGTGAGCTCGTTGCTTGCAAGACTGCCATTGGGAATGGCATGTTTGCTGGAGTGTCCAAGTCCAAATTGAATGTTCCCAAGCCTAAGGAGTTCAAGGGGACTAGGGGTGCCAAGGAAGTAGATAACTACCTTTGGGGTATGGAGTAGTACTTTCAGGCCATGGGCATGCAAGATGAGGCGATAAAGGTAAGCATCACTGCTATGTATCTCATTGTTGTAGCCTTATTATGATAGAGGTGCATGTGTGATAATGTCAGGCGTGGGAGCACCAAGAATGAAACCTGGGCAGAGTTCCAAAAGGAGTTCAGAGAACAATTTTACCTAGAGTATGCCAATGATGAGGCATGGGTAAAGTTGTGCAGGCTGAGCCAACAAGGGGTCATAAGGGAGTATGTCTAAAAATTCTTTGAATTGACGCTACAGATCTCGGATCTAGGTGAGAAGGACTCCTTATTTGCTTTCATGGATGGGCTGAAGCAGTGTGTGAAGCATGAGCTACAAAGGAGAGGAGTTCATGACTTGGCTAAACCGATGACTACTGTCGAGGCCTTGATAGAGTTCAAGCCTCTGAACAAGTTCGAGTCTACCAAGCCCAAGGGTAAGGGTAGGGACGATAGGGACCGAAAGAAGCAGTCCAAGGGGAAGGACCGTGATCGAGAGTCCAATGATGGAGACCGAGACCATTCAACCAATGATGGCAAGAGGAAGCCACCAGCAGGCAAGTGGAAAGCAAAAGGGGATCGAGAGCCACTAGCATGCTACATATGTGGAGAGAGCCACATAGCGTGCAATTACCCACAGAAGGGCAAGCTGGCTACTGTAGACAAGGAGTCTGACGAGGAGCCAGAGTCAGGGGCAGCAAAGCTTGGGTCGTTGGTGCTCAATGCTGTCCAGAGTAAGGGGAGCCGCAAGCCAAAGGGCTTAATGTACGGATCTGATGGTTGTAGGTCAAAAGGTGAGCGCACTGGTGGACACAGGTGCCTCACATTTTTTTATTTCAGGTGATAGAGCCCGGAAGCTCGGACTAAAGGTGCAGAAAGGGACTGGTACCATCAAAACGGTGAACTCCAAGAAAGTTCCAGCCATTGGAGTAGCGTGGGGAGTGGAGTTACAGCTTGGAGACTGGAAAGGCAATGAGACCATTGAGGTAATACCCCTTGACGACTATGAGTTTGTGATTGGGTTGGATTTCCTTGTTCGGATTAATGCCCTCCTTGTGTCTTTTGCTGATTGTGTTTGCATCTTGGATGCATGGTGCCAATGCCTAGTGCCATTGAGGAAAGGGTCTGGAATTGGGTCGCGGGTGGTGTCAGCCATCCAATTTGCCAAGGTGGTAAGCAAACAAGAAGACACCTTTTTGGCAGCCCTGAAATATGATGAGCCAAGGGAGAAGGAGATCGAGTCACCCTTGGAGGTGCTAAAGCTGCTGAAGACCTTTAGTGATGTGATGCTCGTAAAGCTACCTAGCAAGCTACCACATAAGAGGGAGGTGGACCACAAGATCGAGCTGGTGTCCGAGGCCAAGCCGCCAGCTAGAGCCCTTTACCAAATGTCTCCACCAGAGTTCGAGGAGTTGAGGAAGCAGCTCAAAGAGTTAGTTGATGCTGGCTTCATCAGGCCATCGAAGGCACCCTATGGTGCACCGGTTCTATTTCAACGCAAGCATGATGGGTCGTTACGGTTGTGCATAGACTATCGGGCTTTAAACAAGCTGACCATCAAGAACAAGTACCCCATCCCACTCATTGCAGACTTGTTCGATCAACTTGGGAGCGCAAGGTGGTTCACCAAGCTGGATTTGAGGTCAGGCTACTATCAAGTCAGGATCGCGGAGGGAGATGAGCCAAAGATAGCATGTGTCACTTGGTATGGTTCGTATGAGTTCTTGGTGATGCCTTTCAGACTCACGAATGCCCCAGCAACATTCTACACCCTTATGAATAAGGTACTTCAGTTATTCCTTGATCGGTTTGTTGTGGTTTATTTGGATGACATTGTGATCTACAGTCAGACTTTGGGAGAGCATGTAGACCACTTGAGATAGGTGTTCGAGGTGTTGCGGGCACACAAGCTATTTGTCAATAGGGAGAAGTGCTCATTCACCCAGCAGGAGATCCCGTTCCTTGGCCACATAGTGGGAGGTGGCAGGATACGCATGGATGAAGGCAAGATACACGCCATCCTGGAGTGGCAACCGCCAGCCAAAGTCACTGAGTTGAGATTGTTCCTTGGGCTGGTCAACTACTACAGGCACTTCATCAAAGGTCACTCAGCAATAGCCACGCCATTGACTGACTTGTTCAAGAAAGGAAGAGCATGGGAGTGAAGCGCAGGGTGCCAAGAAGCCTTTGACAGGTTGAAGTGGACTGTGACCGAGGAGCCAGTCTTGGCCTTGCCAGACCATGCCAAGCCGTATGAGGTGCATACGGATGCATCAGACTTTGCCATAGGGGGCGTGTTGATGTAGAAGGGATGTCCAATCGCGTTCGAGAGCAGAAAGTTGAACGAGAGTGAACATAAGTACACGGTCCAAGAGAAGGAGATGACTGTAGTGGTGCACTACTTGCACACTTGGCACCATTACCTGTTGGGGTCGAGGTTCGTGGTTAGGACGAACAATGTGGTGACCAGCTACTTCCAGACTTAAAAGAAGCTGTCCCCCAAGCAGGCGAGATGGTAAGATTTTCTTGCGAAATTTGATTTCCAGATGGAGTACAAGTCGGGGTGGGCGAACCTAGTGGTAGATGCCTTGAGCAGGAAGGCTAACCTTGCTGCCATTAGCCAACCAGAGGGGTCACTGGTGCCACGAATCAAGGAGGGACTTGCGCATGATCCTACAGCTAAGGCTTTGATGGAGTACACCCAGCAAGGTAAGACTAGGTGGTTTTTGGTTACAAGATGGCTTGCTGTACACCAGGGGAAGTAGACTGCTTGTGCCACAGCATGGGAAGCTTCGCAAGGAAGTTTTGCAAGAATGCCATGATTCAAGGTGGCCTGGACACCCCGGAGTGAGCCGTACCTTGGTGTTGATCGAGGACCGGTACTACTAGCCGCATATGAGGGACGATGTGGAGGCCTATGTGAAGACTTGTCTTGTGTGCCAACATGACAAGGTAGAGCTCAAGAAACCAGGTGGTCTCTTGGAGCCATTGCCAATGCCAGAACGACCATGAGAGAGTGTTTCTCTATACTTTATAGTCGGTCTACCCAAAGCAGAAGGGTTTGGAAGCATCATGGTAGTGGTGGATAGGTTTTCCAAGTATGGAATCTTCATTCCAGCAACCAAGGAGTGCCCAGCCGAGGAGGCAGCTCGATTGTTCCTGAAGAACATGGTTAAGTACTAAGAAGTGTCGAGGACCATTGTTAGTGATTAGGATGAGCATTTCACGGGTAGGTTCTGGACTGAGTTGTTCAAGCTATTGGGGTCAGACTTGAACTTTTCCACCAGCATGCATCCACAGACCGATGGGCAGACAGAATGAGTGAATGGACTATTGGAGGTCTACCTCAGCACTATGTGAGTGCCATACAAAGGGAATGGCCAAAGCTGCTAGATATTACGTAGTTTTCCTACAACTTGCAAAGGAGCGAGGCAACGAACCAGAGCCCATTTGAGGTTTTGACAGGGCACCAACCACTAACACCCAGTTTGATTGCTACAGGTTATACAAGGCCAAATCCAGCAGCATACAAGTTTGCCAAGGCATGGCAGGAGCAAATTGACTTGGCCAGAGTTTGTCTACACAAGGCGTCCAAGAGGTCGAAAAAGTGGGTAGACCAGAATAGGCGGGACGTACAGTTCCAGGTTGAAAACTTGGTGTTGGTGAAGCTGCATCCCATTGTGCGCCATAGGGGGCTGCACAAAGGCCTAGTCCGGAGGTATGAGGGACCTTTTCGAGTAGTCAAGAGGGTAGGCAAGGTTGCCTACAAACTGGATATGCCACCCAAGCCGAGGGTACACCCGGTGTTCCATGTGAGCATGCTCAAGCCGTTCCATGAGAATGAGAGAGATCCAGGATGGGCAGAGTCAAAGTCTACTCTATTGGGAAAGGGCCTCATATGAGAAGGAGGTCCACAACATCATAGCTGACTGAAAGGTGAGATCGAAGAACTATCAGCCAAGACAAAAGTACTTGGTGCGCTGGAAGGGACTTCCAGACAGTGAGGTGAGCTAGGAACCAGCAGATGACTTATGGTAGTTCGGGAACCAGATCAAGTAGTACCATGTAGAAGATGCAACAAGGGTGTTGTGCAATCAGGTGGGGGAGGATGTCACACCCAGGGTGGGCACGCCAGGCACATCAGGCGCACCGGTAGGTGAGCTAGAGGTTAAGGCCCGTAGACCAGACGTGCTGGCGGGTATCTGTGCACAAAGCCTAACAAACAAGTTCAAAACGCCCGCCCAACTTGCAGGCTAGCCCGTGAGACCAAGGCCTGGCATACAAGCTGCCCGCACCACACCTAGAAGGGCCCAAGGTGCTCGATACGCAAGGGAAGCTTCTGGAAGCAGGCAGGATCAACAGTAGCATCTTGGCAGATTTGGTTGACCCTGAAAATCAGGAGTTAGCATCTTGATTGATTGTAATCTATATAATCCCATGATTTTAGCCTTTATTCTAGGGATATTGCCATTAAGTGTAAGCTGGAGCCTCACTTGTAAATAGAAGGCTGCTCCTCCCTCATTTGTACACCATCAAACACTTCTATTTCAGTGAATACAAGAGCATTTCCAGAATTCTGCCTTCTTATCTTGTTTCTCTTTAACTTGTGTAATCATCCATTCCCGTTGTTCTAGTGCCCCTATGCTTGTGTTTTAGGTTGACTTAGGCAGAAAGAAGGAGATTCCAAGCCTAAGGTCACACGGTTTCTACGTCTATGGTCGAAGTTCGTGACACAAGTACCAGCACCCATCACACATCATGTGCGCACACCCCCCGGCCCCCCAATCGCCGGAACCCCTAATGCCGCCAGTTAGGCTCTCCGGTGATGCTCCAACGATGCTCTGACGATGGTGCCCCAGGCGAAAAAAAAATGGCACCAGCACAAGCCTGAACCCAGCATGTGCACCGTGGCTCAAAATCTTAGACTGGGAATGAACTCCGTATGCCTAAGCCAACCCACAAAACGAGCGTGCGGGCGCTCAGTAGGTCGGAGTGGTAGAATGCACAAGCCGGGGATCGACCTGATCCCCTCTGCATGTTGTCGATCCTGCTGCTGGTCCTGTTGTCAGAACCTTCAGTCCGGTCCGATCTTAGACTGGGAATGAACTCCGTATGCTTAGACTGGGGATGAACTCTATATGCCTAAGTCAACCCACGAAAAGAGCGTGCAGGCGCTCAGCCGGTCGGAGAGGTCGATCGAAGAGGCATAATGCGCAACCCGAGGATCAGCTCGGTCCCCCTCTTCGTGCTGCCGATCCCGCTGTCGGTCCTGCTACCATAACTCTCGATCCGACTGGGGCTTAGACATGGAATGAACTCCATATGCCTAAGCCAACCCATGAAACGAGCGTGCGGGTGCTCAACCAATCGGAGAGGTAGAATGCGCAAGCCACAGATCGGCCCGGTCCCCCCTACGTGCTGTCGATCCTGTACTAGTCTTGCTACCGCAACCCTCTGTCCGGTCCGATCGTAGACTGGGAATGAACTCCGTATGCTTAGACATGGAATGAACTCTGTATGCCTAAGCCAACCCACGGAACGAGTGTGCAGGCGCTCAGCTAGCCAGAGAGGCAGAATGCATAAGTCAGGGACTGACCCGATCCCCCTTGCGTGCTGTCGATCCTGCTACCGCAACCCTCGGTATGATCCAATCTTAGACTGGGAATGAACTCCACGTGCCTAAGTCAACGCATGAAACGAGCGTTCGGGTGCTGAATCAGTCAGAGTGGCATAACGCTTAAGCCGGAGATCGGCTCGGTCGTCCTCTGCGTGCTACCAGTCTCGCTGCCACAACCCTCGATCCGACTAGGGCTTAGACATGGAATGAGCTCTCTATGCCAAAGCCAACCCACAAAACGGGCGTACGAGTGCTCAGTTGACCGAAGAGGCAGAATGCACAAGCCGAGGATCAGCTCGATCCCCCCTGCGTGCTGTCGATCCTGCTGCCGTAACCCTCAGCCTGGTTCGATCTTAGACTGGGAATGAACTCTGTATGCTTAGACTGGGGATGAACTCCGTATCCTAAGTCAACCCACGAAATGAGCGTGCGGACGCTCAACCGGTCGGAGAGGCATAATGCGTAAGCCGGGGATCAGCCCAGTACCTCTCTGCATTCTGTCGATCTCGCTGTCGGTCCTGCTGCCACAACCCTTGGTCTAGCTGTTGCTTAGACATGGAATGAACTCTGTATGCCTAAGTCCACCCATGAAACGAGCGTACGGGTGCTCAACCGATCGAAGAGGCAAAATGCACAAGCCGAGGATCAGCCCGATCCCCCCTACGTGCTACCGGTCCTACTGTTGGTCCTGCTGTCGCAACCCTTGGTCCGATCTGATCTTAGATCGGAAATGAACTCTGTATGCTTAGACATGGAATGAACTCCGTATGCCTAAGCCAACCCATGAAATGAGCGTGCGGGCGTTCAGTCGATCGGAGAGGCATAATGCATAAGCCAGGGACCGGCCTGATCCCCCCTGCGTGCTGTCGATCCTGTTGCCGCAACCCTCGGTTCGGTCTGATCTTAGATTGGGAATGAACTCCGTATGTCTAAGTCAACGCATGAAATGAGTGTTCGAGCACTGAGCCGGTCGGAGTGACATAATGCTTAAGTCGGGGATCGACCTGGTCATCCTCTGCGTGCTGCTGGTCTCGCTGCCACAACCCTCGATTCGAATGGGGCTTAGACATGGAATGAGCTCCCTTTGCCTAAGCCAACCCACAAAACGGGCGTACGGGTGCTCAGTCGACCGAAGAGGCAGAATACACAAGCCAGGGATTGGCTCGATCCCCCCTGCGTGCTGTCGATCTTGCTATCGCAACCCTCGGTCTGGTTCGATCTTAGACTAGGAATGAACTCTGTATGCTTAGACTGGGGATAAACTCCGTATGCCTAAGTCAACCCATGAAACAAGCGTGCAGACGCTCAACCGATCGGAGAGGCAAAATGCGCAAGCTGGGGATCAGCCCGGTACCCCTCTGTGTTCTGTCGATCCCGCTACCGGTCCTGCTGCCACAACCCTCAATCCAACTGTTGCTTAGACATGGAATGAACTCCGTATGCCTAAGCCCACCCATGAAACAAGCGTACGGGTGCTCAGCCGGCCAGAGAGGTAGAATGCACAAGCCGGGGATCGGCCCGATCCCCCCTACGTGCTACCGGTCCTACTGCTGGTCCTACTGTCGTACCCCTTGGTCCGATCAGATCTTAGATCAGGAATGAACTCCGTATGCTTAGACATGGAATGAACTCCATATGCCTAAGCCAACCCATTAAACGAGCATGCGGGCACTCAGCCGGTCGGAGAGGTAGAATGCGTAAGCTAGGGATCGGCCCGATCGCCCTTGCGTGCTGTCGATCCTGTTGCCACAACCCTCGGTTCGATCTGATCTTAGACTGGGAATGAACTCCGTATGCCTAAGTTAACAGATGAAATGAGTGTTCAAGCTTTGAGCCGATCGGAGTGGCATAATGCTCAAGTCGGGGATCGGCCCGGTCGTTCTCTGCGTGCTGTCGGTCCCGCTGCTACAACCCTCGATCCGATTGGGGCCCGGTCCCCCCTGCCTGCTGCTTGTCCTGCTGTCGCAACCCTCTGTCCGGTCTGATCTTAGACTAGGAATGAACTCCATATGCTTAGACATGGAATGAACTCCGTATGCCTAAGCCAACCCATAAAACGAACATACGGGCGCTCAGCCAGTCGGAGAGATAGAATGCGCAAGCCGGGGATCAGCCCAATCCCCCCTGCGTGCTGTCAATCTTGCTGCCACAACCTTTGGTCTGACCCAATCTTAGACTGGAAACGAACTCCGTATGCCTAAGTCAACGCACGAAACGAGTGTTCAGGCACTGAGCCAATCGGAGTGGCATAATGCTCAAGCCGGGGATCGACCCGATCGTCCTCTACGTGCTACCGGTCCCATTGCCACAACCCTCGATCCGACTGGGGCTTAGACATGGAATGAGCTCCCTATGCTTAAGCCAACCCACGAAACGGGCGTGCGGGCCCTCAGTCGATTGGAGAGGCAGAATGCACAAGTCGGGTATCGGCTCGATCCCCCTTGCGTGCTACCAATCCTGGTGCTGTAACCCTCGGTCTTGTCTGATCTTAGATTGGGAATGAACTCTGTATGCTTAGACGGGGGATGAACTCCGTATGCCTAAGTCAACCCACGAAACGAGCGTGCGGGCACTCAGTCTGTCGGAGAGGCATAATACGCAAGCCAGGGATCAACTTGGTACCCCTCTGCATTCTATCGATCCCGCTGTCGGTCCTGCTACCACAACCCTCGGTTCGACTATTGCTTAGACATGGAATGAACTCCGTATGCCTAAGCTAACCCATGAAACAAGCGTACGGGTGCTCAGCCGATCGGAGAGGCAGAATGCACAAGCTGAGGATTGGTTCAATCCCCCTACATGCTACTGATCTTGCTGTTGGTCCTGCTATCACAACCCTCGGTCCGATCTGATCTTAGACTGGGAATGAACTCCGTATGCTTAGACATGGAATGAACTCCGTATGCCTAAGCCAACCGACGAAATGAGCGTGCGGGCGCTCAGCCGGTTGGAGAGGTAGAATGCGTAAGCCAGGGACTGGCCTGATCCCCTCTACGTGCTATCAATCCTGTTGTCGCAACCCTCGGTTTGGTCCAATCTTAGACTGGGAATGAAGTCTGTATGCCTAAGTCAACCCACGAAACGAGCATGCGGGCACTGAGCTGGCCGAAAAGGAATAATGCAAAAGCCAGGGATCGACCTGGTCCCCCTCTGCGTGCTGCCGGTCTCGTTGCCACAACCCTCGGTCCGACTGGGGCTTAGACATGGAATGAACTCCCTATGCCTAAGCCAACCCACAAAACGGGCGTGCGGGCGCTCAGCCGGTCGAAAAGGCAGAATGTGCAAGCTGGGGATCGACCCGGTCCTCCCTGCGTGTTACTGATCCTGCTACCGCAACCCTCGGTCTGGTCCGATCTTAGACTGGGAATGAACTCCATATGCTTAGACTGGAGATGAACTCCGTATGCCTAAGTCAACTCACGAAACAAGCGTGCAGACGGTCAGTCGATCGGAGAGGCAGGATGCGTAAGTCGAGGATCGAACGGGCGGTAGGTGGGTTTAAGCACGTCTTCATATTTCTGCCATGCCAATGCCATTTTATGGCTTGTAAATTCATACAATGGTCCCCTAAGCTTTCATGTGAAGTTTTGTGGCAAGACGACCCGTTTTCTATTTTTCATGATTTTTGAAACTTTTTACGGTTCGGGATTTTTTAAAATTTTTTTAGAAAGAGTTTTGTTCCCAAATCTGGTAGACGTGATCCTTGTATTTTTTTTGGCATGCACAAAACAATTTAGCTAAAAACTCGAAGTGGAGAAGATTTTGTGACTGTTTGAAAAAAGTGTCCCCATTTCAGACACTTTAATGGCTACTGGCATCAAACTTATAAAATCTCAAATGCCCTTTAAGGGGGTGTGAGTTCTCAAGGTTTGATGAGGGATAGGGGGCCAATATAAGGGCCAAGTACCAGCACCCATCGCACATCATGTGCACACACCCCCCGGCCCCCCCAATCACCGGAACCCTCAATGCTGTTGGTTAGCCTTTCCGACGATGCTCTGACGATGGTGCCCCATGCGAAAAAAATGCGACACCAGCACATGCCTGAAACCAGCATGTGCACCATGGCTCAAACTCTTAGACTGGAATGAACTCCGTATGCTTAGACATGGAATGAACTCCGTATGGCTAAGCCAACCCACGAAACGAGCGTACGGGCGCTCAGTCGATCGGAGAGGCAGAATGCACAAGCCAGGGATCAGCCCGTCCCCCTCTACGTGCTGCCGGTCCCGCTACCACAACCCTCGGTCTGGCTGGGGCTTAGACATGGCATGAACTCCCTATACCTAAGCCAACCCACGAAATGAGCATGCGAACGCTCAGCTAGTCGAAGAGGCAGGATGCGCAAGCCAGGGACCGGCCTGGTCCTCACCTGCATGCTATCAATCCTACTGCCGCGACCCTCGGTCCGGTCTGATCTTAGACTGGGAATGAACTCCGTATGCCTAAGTCAACCCATAAAATGAGCATACGGGCGTTGAGCCGATCGGAGAGGCATAATGCACAAGCCGGGGATCAGCCCGGTCCCCCTTGTGTGCTGTTGATCCTGCTATCGTAACCCTCGTTCTAGTCTGATCTTAGACTAGGAATGAACTTCGTTTGCTTAGAATAGGGATGAACTCAATATGCCTAAGTCAACCCACGAAACTAGCGTGCAAACGCTCAGCCGACCAGAGAGGCAGGATGCGCAAGCCGGGGATCGAACTGGTGGTAGGTGGGTTCAAGCACATCTTCATATTTCTACCATTCCAATGCCATTTTTATGGCTTGTAAATTCATACAATGGTCCCCTAAGCCTTAATGTGAAGTTTCGTGGTAGGACGACCCGCTTTCTATTTTTCATGATTTTCAAAACTTTTTACGGTTCAGGATTTTTTAAAATTTTTTTAGAAAGATTTTTGTCCCCAAATTTGGTAGAGGTGATCCTTGTATTTTTGTTGGCATGCACAAAACAATTCAGTAAAAAACTCAAAGTGGAGAAGATTTTGTGATCGTTTGAAAAAGTGTCCCCATTTTAGACACTTTAATGGCTACTGGCAACAAACCTATAAAATCTCAAATGCTCTTTAAGGGGGTGTGAGTTCTCGAGGCTTGATGAGGGATAGGGGGCCAATATAAGGGCCAAGTACCAGCACCCATCGCATATCATGTGCGCACACCCCCCGGCCCCCCCAATCGTCGGAACCCCAAATGCAGTCGGTTAGGCTCTCCGACGATGCTCCAGCGATGGTGCCTCGGGTGAAAAAAAAGTGGCATTAGCACATGCCCAAGCCAAGCATGTGCACCGTGGCTCAAAATCTCAGACTGGGAATGAACTCCGTATGCCTAAGCCAACCCACGAAACGAGCGTGCGGGCGCTTAGTTGGTCGGAGAGGCAGAATGTGCAAGCCAGGGATCGGCTCGATCCCCCTGTGTGCTATCGATCCTGCTGCCACAACCCTCGGTTCGATCTGATTTTAGACTGGGAATGAACTCTGTATGCATAAGTCAACCCACGAAATGAACGAGCGGGTGCTGAGCCAACTGAAGAGGCATAATGCGTAAGTCAGGGATCATCTCAGTCCCCCTCTGCGTGCTGTCGGTCCCGTTGTGACAACCCTCAGTCCGGCTGGGGCTTGGACATGGAATGAACTCCCTATGCCTAAGCCAACCCATGAAACGGGTGTGCGAGCGCTCAGCCGATTGGAGAGGCAAAATGTGCAAGCCGGGGATCGACCTGATCTCCCCTGCGTGCTGTCGATCCTACTGTCACAACCCTCGGTCCGGTTCGATCTTAGACTAGAAATGAACTCCGTATGCTTAAGTCAACCCATGAAACAAGTGTACGGGTGCTGAGCCGACCGAAAAGGCATAATACGCAAGTCGGGGATCAGCTCGATCCCCCTCTGTGTGCTACCGAGCCCGTTGCGACAACCCTCAGTCCGGCTGGGGCTTAGACATGGAATGAACTCCCTATGCCTAAGCCAACCCATGAAACGGGCATGCAGGCACTCAATCGGCCGAAGAGGCAGAATGCGTAAGCCGAGGATTAGCCCGGTCTCCCCTGCGTGCGCCGATCCTACTGCCGTAACCCTCGATCCGGTCTGATCTTAGACTGGGAATGAACTTCGTATGCTTAGACCGGGGATGAACTCCGTATGCCTAAGTCAACCCATGAAACGAGCGTGCGGGCACCCAGCCGACTGAAGAGGCATAATCCGCAAGCTGGGGATCAACCCGGTCCCCCTCTACGTGCTACCAATCCTACTGCCGGTCCTGCTACCACAACCTTCGGTTCGGCTGGGGCTTAGACATGGAATGAACTTCGTATGCCTAAGCCAACACACGAAATGAGCGTCTGGGTGCTCAGCATGTCGAAAAGGTAGAATGCGCAAGCCGGGGATCGGCCCGGTCCCCCCCTGCGTGCTACCGATCCTGCTGCTGGTCCTACTGCCGTTACCCTCGATCTAGTCTGATCTCAGACATGGAATGAACTCCGTATGCTTAGACATGGAATGAATTTTGTATGACTAAGCCAACCCACGAAATGAGCGTGCAGGTGCTCAGTCGATCGGAGAGGCAGAACGCGTAAGCCAGGGATCGACCCAGTCCCGCCCTATGTGCTGTCAATCTTGCTTCTGCAACCCTCGGTCTAGTCCAATCCTAGAGTGGGAATGAACTCCGTATGCCTAAGTCAACCCATGAAATGAGCGTGCGGGTGCTGAGCCGATCGGAGAGGCATAATGCGTAAGTCGAGGATCGACCTGGTCCCTCTCTGTGTGCTGCTAGTCCCGCTGCCACAACCCTCGATCTGGCTGGGGCTTAAACATGGAATGAACTCCCTATGCCTAAGCCAACCCACGAAACAGGCGTGCGGGCACTCGGCCGGCCGGAGAGGTAAAATGCGCAAGCCGGGGATCGGCTCGGTCCCCCCTGTGTGATGCCGATCCTACTGCCGTAACCATTGGTCTGGTCTGATCTTAGACTAGGAATGAACTTCGTATGCCTAAGTCAACCCACAAAACGAGCATATGGATGCTCAGCCGACCAGAGAGGTAGGATGCACAAGCCGGGGATCGAACGGGTGGTATGTGGGTTCAAGCACATCTTCATATTTCTGCCATGCCAATGCCATTTTTATGGCTTGTAAATTCATACAATGGTCCCCTAAGCCTTCATGTGAAGTTTCGTGGCAAGACGACCTGTTTTCTATTTTTCACGATTTTTTAAACTTTTTGAGGTTCAGGATTTTTTAAAATTCTTTTAGAAAGAGTTTTGTCACCAAATTTGTTAGAGGTAATCCTTGTATTTTTGTTGGCTTGCAAAAAAAAAATACAGCCAAAAACTCGAAGTGGAGAAGATTTTGTGACCGTTTGAAAAAATTGTCTCCATTTCAGACACTTTAATGGCTACTGGCAGCAAACCTATAAAATCTCAAATGCTCTTTAAGGGGGTGTGAGTTCTCAAGGTTTGATGAGGGATAGGGGGCCAATATAAGAGCCAAGTACCAGCACCCATCGCACATCATGTGCGCACACCCCCCGGCCCCCCCAATCATCGAAACCCCCAATGCCACCGGTTAGGCTCTCCAGTGATGCTCCGGTGATGGTGACCCGGGCAAAAAAAATGCGGCACTAGCACATGCCTGAGCCCAGCATGCACACCGTGGCTCAAACTCTTAGACTGAGAATGAACTCTGTATGCTTAGACATGGATTGAACTCCGTATGCCTAAGCCAACCCACGAAACGAGCGTGCAGGCGCTCAGTCGACCGGAGAGGTATAATGCACAAGCTGGGGATCGGCCCGGTCCCCCCCTGCGTGCTGTCGATCCTGCTACTGGTCCTACTGCCACAACCCTCAGTCTGGTCTGATCTTAGATTGGGAATGAACTGCTTATGCTTAGACATGGAATGAACTCTGTATGCCTACGCCAACCCACGAAATGAGCGTGAGGGTGCTCAGCCAGAAGGAGAGGCAGAATGCGCAAGCCAGGGACCGACCCGATCCCCTTCTATGTACTATCGATCCTGTTGTCGCAACCCTTGGTTCGGCCCAATCTTAGACTGGGAATGTACTTCGTATGCCTAAGTCGACCCACGAAACGAGCGTTCGGGTGCTGAGCTAGTTGGAGAGGCATAATGCGCAAGTCGATGATCGGCTCGATCCCCCTCTGCGTGCTGCCGGTCCCACTGCCACAACCCTCAGTCTGGCTGGGGCTTAGACATGGAATGAACTTTCTATGCCTAAGCCAACCCACAAAACGGGCGTGCGGGAGCTTAGCCAGCCGAAGAGGCAAAATGCGTAAGTCGAGGATCGACCCGATCCCTCCTGCGTGATGTCGATCCTGCTGCCGCAACCCTCGATCCAGTCCGATCTTAGACTGGGAATGAACTACGTATGCTTCGACTGGGGATGAACTACATATGCCTAAGTCAACCCATGAAAAGAGCGTACGGGCGCTTAGCCGGTCAGAGAGGCATAATGCGTAAGCCGGGGATTAGCCTGGTCCCCCTCTACGTGCTGTCGATCCCGCTGTCGGTCCTACTGCCACAACCCTCAATCCGGCTGGGGCTTAGACATGGAATGAACTCGGCATGCCTAAGGCATCGAACGAAATGAGTGTGCGGGCATTCAGCCAGCCGGAGAGACAAAATGCGCAAGCCAGGGATCGGCCCGGTCTCTCCCTGCGCACTAATGATCCTGCTGCTTGTCCTACTGTCGCAACCCTCGGTTCGGTTAGATATTAGACTGGGAATGAACTACGTATCATTAGACATGGAATGAACTCCGTACGGCTAAGCCAACCCACGAAATGAGCATGCAGGTGCTCAGCCGGTCGGAGAGGTAGAATGCACAAGCCGGGGACCGGCCCGATCCCCCCTGCGTGCTGTCAATCCTGCTACCGCAACCATCGATCTGATCCGATCTTAGACTGGGAATGAACTTCGTATTCCTAAGTCAACCCATGAAATGAGCGTACGGGCGCTGAGCGACCGGAGAGGCATAATGCGCAAGCCGGGGATTGGCCCGGTCCCCTTCTGCGTCCTGTCGATCCCGCTGCCACAACCCTCGGTCCGACTGGGGCTTAGACATGGAATGAACTCCCTATGCCTTACCCAACCCACGAAACGAGCGTGTGGGTGCTCAGCCGGCCGGAGAGGCATAATGCGTAAATCGAGGATCGACCCGATCCCCCCTGCGTGCTACCGATCCTGCTGCCACAACCTTCAGTCCGGTCTGATCTTAGATTGGGAATCAACTCTGCATGCTTAGACTCGGGATGAACTCTGTATGCCTAAGTCAACCCACAAAACGAGCGTGCGTACGCTTAGCCGACCAAAGAGATAGGGTGTGCAAGCCAGGGATCGAACGGGTGGTAGGTGGGTTCAAGCACATCTTCATACTTTTGCCATGCCAATGCCATTTTTATGGCTTGTAAATTCATACAATGGCCCCCTAAGCCTTCATGTCAAGTTTCGTGGCAAGACGACCCGTTTTCTATTTTTCACGGTTTTCAAAACTTTTTACGGTTTGGGATTTTTTTGAAATTTTTTTAGAAAGAGTTTTGTCCCAAATTTTGTAGAGGTGATCCTTGTATTTTTTTTGGCATGCACCAAAAAATTCAGCTAAAAACTCGAAGTGGAAAAGATTTTGTGACCGTTTGAAAAAAGTGTCCCCATTTCAGACACTTTAATGGCTACTGGCAGCAAACCTATAAAATCTGAAATGCTCTTTAAGCGGGTGTGAGTTCTTGAGGTTTGATGAGGGATAGGGGGCCAATATAAGGGCCAAGTACCAGCACCCATCGCACATCATCTGTGCACACCCCCCAGCCCCCCAATCGTCGGAACCCCCAGTGTCGCCGGTTAGGCTCTCGGCAATGCTCCGACGATGCTCCGACGATGGTGCCCTGGGCGAAAAAAATGCAGCACCAGCACATGCCCAAGCCCAGCATGTGCATCATGGCTCAAACTCTTAGACCGGGAATGAACTCCGTATGCTTAGACATGGAATGAACTCCGTATGCCTAAGCCAACCCACGAAACGAGCATGCGAGTGCTCAGCCGACCAGAGAGGCAGAATGTGCAAGCCAGGTATCGACCTAGTCCCCCTCTGTGTGTTATGGGTCCCGCTACCACAATCCTCAGTTCGGCTGGGGATTAGACATGGAATGAACTCCCTATGCCTAAGCCAACCCATGAAACGGGCGTGTGGGCGCTCAGTCGGTCAAAGAGGAAGAATGCGCAAGTCGAGGATCGGCTCGATCCCCCTTGCGTGCTACCGATCCTGCTACCACAACCCTTGGTCTAATCTGAACTAAGACTGGGAGTGAACTCCATATGCTTAGATTGGGGATGAATTTGCAATGCCACCGGTTAGGCTCTCCGGCGATGCTCCGCTGATGGTGCCTCGGGCAAAAAAAAATACGGCACCAGCACATGCTCGAGCCTAGCATATGCACCGTGGCTCAAACTCTTAGACTGGGAATGAACTCTGTATGCTTAGACATGGAATGAACTCCGTATGCCTAAGCCAACCCACGAAATGGGCGTGCGGGTGCTCAACCGGCTGGAGAGGCAGAATGCGTAAGCCGAGGATAGGCCTGATCCCCCCTGCGTGCTACCGATCCTGCTGCTGTCCTGCTGTCGCAACCCTCAGTCTGGTTCGATCTTAGATTGGGAATGAACTCTGTATGCTTAGACATTGAATGAACTCCGTATGCCTAAGCCAACCCACGAAATGAGCGTGAGGGTGCTCAACCGATCGGAGAGGCGGAATGCGTAAGCCGGGGACCGGCTCGATCCCTCTGCGTGCTATTGATCCTGCTGTCGCAACCCTCGATCCGGTCTGAGCTTAGACTGAGAATGAACTTCGTATGCCTAAGTCAACCCACGAAACGACCGTTCAGGCACTGAGCCGATCGGAGAGGCATAATGCACAAGCCGAGGATCAGCCTGGTCCCCCTCTGCGTGCTTCCGGTCCCGCTACCACAACCCTCAGTCCGACTGGGGCTTAGACATGGAATGAACTCCCTATGCCTAAGCCAACCCACGAAATGGTCGTGCGGGCGCTCAGCCGGTCAGGGAGGCAGAATGCAAAAGTCGGTCAGGGATCGACCCGATCCCCCTTGTGTGCTGTTGAGATGGCATCCCAACGTGACGCTGCTAACCAACAACCAGAGGCCCAGGAGCATGGGCGTGGAAGAGGGAGGAAAGCTAGTTCTAAAGATATCTAGTCTACCATGGACGGTAGGCTGGCTAAGGTGGAGGTGACCATGGGTGACATGGGGGAAAAGCTTGAGGGGGTAGATACTCACATTGCATCGCTAGACTACATGAGGGAAGAGATCCAAAGTGAGCTGCAAGCTGCTCTCAATAAAGGCTTGGACGTGTTCACCCAAAAGAATCAGACCTTAGAGGCTGAAGTGCTGACCTTGCGCGATGGCATGGAGGCCATGCGCCAGCGGATGGAGGAGCTTACCAGTGAGCTCATTGCTTGCAAGACTACCATTGAGAATGGCATGTTTGCTGAAGTGTCCAAATCCAGATTGGATGTCCCCAAGCCTAAGGAGTTCAAGGGGACTAGGGTGGCCAAGGAAGTAGATAACTACCTTTGGGGTATGGAGTAGTACTTCCAGGCCATGGGAATGCAAGACGAGGTGATAAAGGTAAGCACCGCTGCTATGTATCTCACTGATGTAGCCTTATTATGGTAGAGGCACAGGTGTGATGATGTCAGGCATGGAAGTGCCAAGATTGGCACCTGGGCAGAATTCCAAAAGGAGTTCAGAGAATAATTTTACCTGGAGTATGCCGATGATGAGGCGCGGGCAAAGTTACGCAGGCTGAGCTAGCAAAGGGACATAAGGGAGTATGTCCAAAAATTCTCTAAATTGATGCTACAGATCTCAGATCTAGGCGAGAAGGATGCCTTATTTGCTTTCATGGATGGGTTGAAGCCGTGGGTGAAGCATGAGCTACAAAGGAGAGGAGTTCATGACTTGGCTAAAGCCATGACTACTGCCGAGGCCTTGATAGGTTCAAGCCTCTGAACAAGTTTGAGTCTACCAAGCCTAAGGGTAAGGGCAGGGACAATAGGGACTGGAAGAAGCAGTCCAAGGGGAAGGACCATGATCGAGAGTCCAAGGATGGAGACCAAGACCGTTCAACCAAGGATGGCGAGAGGAAGCCACTAGCAGGCAAGTGGAAAGCAAAAAGGGATTGAGAGCCACTAGCATGCTACCTATGTGGAGAGAGCCACATAGCACATAATTGCCCGCAGAAGGGCAAGCTGGCTGCTGTAGACGAGGAGTCTGACGAGGAGCCAGAGTCAAGGATAGCAAAGCTTAGGTCATTGATGCTCAGTGCTGTCCAAAGTAAAGGGAGCCATAAGCCAAAGGGCTTGATGTTTACAGATCTGATGGTTGTGGGTTAGAAGGTGAGCGCACTGGTGGACACAGGTGCCTCACATCTTTTTATTTCAGGTGATAGAGCCTTGAAGCTCGGACTAAAGGTACAGGAAGAGACTGGTACCATCAAAATGGTGAACTCCAATGAAGTTCTAGCCATTGGAGTAATACGGGGATTGGAGTTGCAGCTTGGAGACTGGAAAGGCAAAGAGACCATTGAGGTAATACCCCTTGACGACTATGAGTTTGTGATTGGGTTGGATTTCCTTGTTCGGATTAACGCCCTCCTTGTGCCTTTTATCAATTGTGTTTGCATCTTAGATGCACGGTGCCAATGCTTAGTGCCATTGAAGAGAGGGTCAGGAGTTGGGTCATGGGTGGTGTCAACCATCCAATTTTCCAAGGCAGTAAGCAGACAAGAGGACACCTTCTTGGCAGCCTTGAAATATGATGAGCCGAGGGAGAAGAAGATCGAGTCACCCTTGGAGGTGCTAAAGGTGCTGAAGACCTTTAGTGATGTGATGCCTGTAAAGCTACCTAGCAAGCTACCACTTAAGAGAGAGGTGGACCACAAGATCAAGCTGGTGTCCGAGGCCAAGCCACCAGCTAGAGCCCCTTACCGAATGTCTCCACCAGAGTTGGAGGAGTTGAGGAAGCAACTCAAAGAGTTAGTTGATGCTGGCTTCATCAGGCCATCGAAGGCACCCTATGGTGCACAAGTTCTATTTTAGCGCAAGCATGATGGGTCGTTGTGGCTGTGCATAGACTACCGGGCTTTGAACAAGCTGACCATTAAGAACAAGTACCCCATCCCACTCATTGCAGACTTGTTCGATCAACTTGGGAGCGCAAGGTGGTTCACCAAGCTAGATTTGAGGTCAGGCTACTATCAAGTCAGGATCGCGGAGGGAGATGAGCCAAAGACAGCATGTGTCACTCGGTATGGTTCGTATGAGTTCTTGGTGATGCCTTCCGGACTCATGAACGCCCCAGCAACATTCTGCACCCTTATGAACAAAGGTACTTCAGTCATTCCTTGATCGGTTTGTTGTGGTTTATTTGGATGACATTGTGATCTACAGCCAGACTTTGGGAGAGCATGTAGACAACTTGAGACAGGTGTTCAAGGTGTTACGGGCGCACAAGCTGTTTGTCAAGATGGAGAAGTGCTCATTCGCCCAGCAAGAGATCGGGATGGGGAGTGTACTGAGGAGTGTCGAGGACCATTGTTAGTGATCAGGACGGGCATTTCACGGGTAGGTTCTGGACTGAGTTGTTCAAGCTGTTAGGGTCAGACTTGAACTTTTCCACCAGCATGCATCCACAGACCGATGGGCAGATAGAACAAGTGAATGGACTATTGGAGGTCTACTTCAGGCACTATGTGAGTGCCACACAAAGGGACTGGCCAAAGCTGATAGATATTGCATAGTTTTCCTACAACTTGCAAAGGAACGAGGCAACGAACCAGAGCCCATTTGAAGTTGTGACAGGGCAACAACCACTAACACCCGGTTCGATTGCTGCAGGTTATACAGGGCTGAATCCAGCAGCATACAAGTTTGCCAAGGCATGGTAGGAGCAAACTGACTTGGCCAGAGTTTGTCTACACAAGGTGGCCAAGAGGTCGAAGAAGTGGGCAGACCATAATAGGCGGGACGTGCAGTTTCAGGTTGGAGACTTGGTGTTGGTGAAGCTGCATCCCATTGTACGCCATAGGGGGCTACACAAAGGCCTAGTTCGAAGGTATGAGGGATCTTTCCGAGTAGTCAAGAGGGTAGGCAAGGTTGCCTACAAGCTGGATATGCCACCCAAGCTGAGGGTACACCTGGTGTTCCATATGAGCATGCTCAAACCGTTCCATGAAGATGAGGGAGATCCAAGACGGGCAGAGTCAAAGCGTGTGCCATTGGGAGTAAGGGCTTCATATGAGAAGGAGGTCCATAGCATCATAGCTAACTGGGAAGTGAGACAGAAGAACTATCAGCCAAGACAAGAGTAATTGGTGCACAGGAAGGGACTTCCAGACAGTGAGGCGAGTTGGGAACCAGTAAATGACTTATGGCAGTTCAGGGACCAGATCAGGTAGTACCATGCAGAAGATGCAACGAGGGCATTACGTAATCAGGTGGGGGAGAATGTCACACCCTGGACTGGCACTCCAGGCACATCAGGTGCACCAACAGGTGAGCCAGAGGTTGAGGCCCGCAGACCAAGTGTGTTGGCGGGTATCTACGCGTAAAGCCTAGTAAATGAGTTCAGAACGCCCGCCCAACTTGCAGGCTAGCCCGTGAGACCAAGGCCTGGCATACAAGCTGCCTGCACCACATCCAGAAGGGCCCAAGGTGCTGGACATGCAAGGGAAGCTTCTGGAAGTAGGCAGGATTAGTAGCAGCATCCTGGCAGATTTGGTTGACCCTGAAAATCAGGAGTTAGCATCCTGATTGATTGTAATATGTATAATCCCATGATTTTAGCCTTTATTTTAGGGATATTGCCATTAAGTGTAAGCTGGAGCCTCAACCATAAATAGAGGGCTGCTCCTCCCTCTTTTATACACCATCAAACACTTCCATTTCAATGAAAACAAGAGCATTTCTAGAATTGTGCCCTCTTATCCTGTTTCTCTTTAACTTGCGTAATCAGCCCTTCCCGTTGTTCTAGTGCCTGTACGCTTGAGTGTTAGGTTGACTTAGGCATAAAAGAGGAGATTCCAAGCCTCAGGCCGTACGGTTTCTGAGTCTAAGGTTGGAGCCTGTGACACAAGTACCAAAACCCATCGCACATCATGTGCGCACACCCCCTCGGCCCCCTCAATCGTCGGAACCCCCAATGCCACCAGTTAGGCTCTCCGGCGATTGTGCCTCGAGTGAAAAAAATACGGCACCAGCACATGCCCCAGCCCAGCATGTGCACCGTGGCTCAAAATCTTAGACTGGGAATGAACTCCATACGCTTAGACATGGAATGAACTCCGTATGCCTAAGCCAACCCACGAAACAAGTGTGCGGGTGCTCAATCTGCTGGAGAGGCATAATACGCAGGCTGGGGATCGGCTTGATCCCCCTCTGCATGCTACCGATCCTGCTGTCACAACCTTCAGTTCGACTGGGGCTTAGACATGGAATGAACTCCTTATGCCTAAGCCAACCCATGAAACGGGCGTGCAGGCGCTCGGTCGGTCGAAGAGGCAGAATGCACAAGCCGGGGATCAGCTCGATCCCCCCTACGTGCTATCAATCCTACTATCGCAACCCTCAGTCTGGTCTGATCTTAGACTGGGAATGAACTCCGTATGCTTAAACTGGAGATGAACTCTGTATGCCTAAGTCAACCCATGAAATGAGCATACGAGCGTTCAGCCGACCGGAGAGGTCGATCGAAGAGGCATAATGCACAAGTCAAGGATCAGCTCGGTCCCCTTCTGCTTGCTGTCGATCCCGCTATCGGTCCTACTGCCATAATCCTCAGTTTGGCTGGGGCTTAAACATGGAATGAACTCCGTATGCCTAAGCCAACCCATGAAACGAGCGTGCGGGCGCTCAGCCGGCCGGAGAGGCAGAATGCACAAGCCGGGGATCAGCCTGGTCCCTCTTACGTACTGTCGATCTTACTGCTGGTCCTACTACCGCAACCCTCGATTTGATCTGATCTTTGTCTGGGAATGAACTCCGTATGCTTAGACAAGGAATGAACTTCGTATGCCTAAGCCAACCTACGAAATGAGCATGCGGGCACTCAGTCGGCCGGAGAGGCAGAATGCACAAGTCGAGGATCGGCCCAGTCCCCCCTGGTGCTGTCGATCCTGTCGCTGCAACCTTCGATTTGATCTGATCTTAGACTGGGAATGAACTTCGTATGCCTAAGTTAACCCATGAAATGAGCGCACGGGTGCTAAACTGGCTGGAGAGGCATAATGCGCAAGTAGAGGATCAACCCGATCCCCCTTACGTGCTATCGATCCTACTACTGGTTCTGCTATCACAACCATCAGTCTGATCCAATCTTGGACTGGGAATGAACTTTGAATGCTTAGACATGGAATGAACTCCGTATGCTTAAGCCAACCCATGAAACGAGTGTGGGGGCGCTCAACTGGCCGGAGAGGCAGAATGCACAAGCTGGGGACCATCCTAGCCCCCACTGCATGCTATCGATCCTGCTATCGCAACCCTCGATTCAGTCTAATCTTAGACTAGGAATGAACTCCATATGCCTAAGTCAACCCACGCAACAAGCGTTCGGGCACTGAGTCGACCGGAGAGGCATAATGCGTAAGTCGGGGATCGAGCCGATCCCCCTCTGCATGCTGCCGGTCCCGCTGCCACAACCCTCAGTCCGGTTGGGGCTTAGACATGGAATGAACTCCCTATGCCTAAGCCAACCCATAAAACGAGTGTGCAGGTGCTCAGCCAACCGGAGAGGCAGAATGCGTAAGCCAGGGACCGGCTCGGTCCCCCTTACGTGCTGTCGATCCTGTTGTCGTAACCCTTGGTCCGGTTCAATCTTAGACTAGGAATGAACTCTGTATGCTTAGACTGGGGATGAACTCCATATGCCTAAGTCAACCCACGAAATAAAAGTACGATCGTTCAGCCGATCGGAGAGGCAGGTCGGAGAGACATAATGTGCAAGCTGAGAATTAGCTCGATCCCCCTTTGCATGCTACTGATCCCGCTATCAGTCCTGCTACCACAACCCTTGGTCCAGCTGGGGCTTAGACATGGAATGAACTCCGTATGCCTAAGCCAACCCATGAAACGAGCATACGGGTGCTCAACTGGCCGAAGAGGTAGAATGTGCAAGTCGGGGATCAGTCCGGTCCCCCCTTGTGTGCTGCCAATCCTGCTGCTGGTCTTTCGACCGCAACCTACGGTCCGATCCGATCTTAGACTAGGAATGAACTCTATATGCTTAGACATGGAATAAACTCCGTATGCCTAAGCCAACCCATGAAATGAACGTGCGGGCACTCAGTCGGTCGAAGAGGCAGAATGCGTAAGCTGGGGATCGATCCGGTCCCCCCCTGCGTGCTGCCGATCTTGCTGCTGGTCTTACTGTCACAACCTTCGATCCAGTCTGATCTTAAACTGGGAATGAACTCCTTATGCTTAGACATGGAATGAACTCCGTATGCGTAAGCCAACCCATGAATCGAGCGTACGGGCACTCAACTGGCTGGAGAGGCAGAATGCGTAAGCCGGGGGCCGACCTGGTCCCCCTTGCTTACTGTTGAACCTGCTACCGCAACCCTTGATCCGGTCCAATCATAGACTGGGAATGAACTCCGTATGCCTAAGTCAACCCACAAAACGAGCGTACGGGCGCTGAGCCAATCGGAGAGGCATAATGCACAAGCCGGGGATCAGCCCGATCCTCCTCTACATGTTGCAGGTCCTGCTACCACAACCCTTGATCTGACTGGGGCTTGGACATGGAATGAACTCTGTATGCCTAAGCCAACCCATGAAAAGGGCGTGCGAGCGCTCAGCCGACCGGAGAGGCAGAATGCGCAAGCTAGGGATCGACCCGGTCCCCCTACGTGTTGTCGATCCTACTGTCATAACCCTCGATCCGGTCTGATCTTAAACTGGGAATGAACTCCATATGCTTAGACTGGGGATGAACTCCGTATGCCTATGTCAACCCATGAAACGAGCGTGCGGATGCTCAGCCGACCAGAGAGGTAGGATGCGCAAGCTAGGGATCAAACGGATGGTAGGTGGGTTCAAGCACATCTTCATATTAGTACCATGCCAATGCCATTTTTATGGCTTGTAAATTCATACAATGGTCCCCTAAGCCTTCATATGAAGTTTCGTGGTAAGGCGACCCATTTTTTATTTTTCACGATTTTTGAAACTTTTTACGGTTCGAGATTTTTTAAAATTTTTTTAGAAAGCGTTTTGTGTCCACATTTGGTAGAGGTAATCCTTGTACTTTTGTTGGCATGTACAAAAACATTCAACTAAAAACTCGAAGTGGAGAAGATTTTGTGACCGTTTGAAAAAAGTGTCCCCATTTTAGACACTTTAATGGCTACTGGCAGCAAACCTATAAAATCTCAAATGCTCTTTAAGGGGGTGTGAGTTCTTGAGATTTGATGAGGGATAGGGGGCCAATATAAGGGCCAAGTACCAGCACCCATCGCACATCTTGTGCGCACACCCCCCAGCCCCCCCAATCGCCGGAACCCCCAATGCCGCTGATTAGGCTCTCCGGCGATGCTCCGACGATGGTGCCCTAGGTAAAAAAAATGTGGCACCAGCACATGCCCGAGCCTAGCATGTGCACCATCGCTCAAACTCTTACAATGGGAATGAACTCCGTATGCTTAGACATGGAATGAACTCCGTATGCCTAAGCCAACCCATGAAACGAGCGTACGGGCGCTCAGCCGATCGGAGAGGTAGAATGCACAAGTCAGGGATTGGTCCGGTCCCCCTCTGCATGCTGTCGATCCCACTGGCACAACCCTCAGTTCGACTGGGGCTTATACATGGAATGAACTCCCTATGGCTAAGCCAAATCATGAAACGGGCGTGCGGGCGCTCAGCCGATCGGAGAGGCAAAATGCGTAAGTCAGGGATCGACCCGGTCCCACCTGCGTGCTACCAATCCTGCTGTCGTAACCCTCGATCTGATCTGATCTTAGACTGGGAATGAACTCTGTATGCTTAGACTGGGGATGAACTCTGTATGCCTAAGTCAACCAACGAAACGAGCGTGCGGGTGCTCAGTCGGCCGGACAGGTAGAATGCGCAAGTCAGGGATCGGCTCGATCCCCCCTGCGTGCTGTCGATCCTATTACTGGTCCTATTGTCGTAACCCTCGATCCGGTCTAATCTTAGGCTGGGAATGAACTTCGTATGCTTAGACATGGAATGAACTCCGTATGCCTAAGCTAACCCACGAAACGAGCTTGCGGGTGCTCAGTCCACCGAAGAGGCAAAATACACAAGTCGAGATCGGCTCGGTCACCCCCTGTGTGCTGTCGATCTTGCTGCCGCAACCCTCGGTTCGGTCCGATCTTACACTGGGAATAAACTCCATATGCCTAAGTCAACCCACGAAACGAGCGTGCGGGCATTGAGCCAGTCGGAGAGGCATAATGCGTAAGCCAAGGATCTGCCTGATCCCTCTCTGTGTGCTGCCGGTCCGACTGCCACAACATTCAGTTCGGCTGGGGCCTAGACATGGAATGAACTCTCTATGCCTAAGTCAACCCATGAAACGGGCATGTGGGCACTCAGTCGACCGAAGAGGTAGAATGCGCAAGCCGGGGATCGGCCTAGTCCCCTCTGCATGCTATCGATCCTGCTGTCACAACCCTCAGTCCAGTCTGATCTTAGACTGGGAATGAACTTCGTATGCCTAAGTCAACCCAGGAAATGAGCGTGTGGGCACTGAGCTGGCCGAAGAGGTAAAATGCGCAAGCTAGGGATCGGCTCGGTCCCCCTCTGGATACTGCCGATCCACTGCCATAACCCTCGGTCCGGCTCAGCCGACCATAGAGGCAGGATGCGTGAGCTGGGGATCGAACGGGTGGTAGGTTGGTTCAAGCACATCTTCATATTTGCCTTGCCAATGCCATTTTTAAGACTTGTAAATTCATGCAATGGTCCCCTAAGCCTTCATGTGAAGTTTCGTGGCAAGACGACTCGTTTTCTATTTTTCATGATTTTCAAGAAAGAGTTTTGTCCTCAAATTTCGTAGAAGTGATCCTTGTATTTTTTTTGGCATGCACAAAAAAGTTCAGCTAAAAACTCCAAGTGGAGAAGATTTTGTGACCGTTTGAAAAAAGTGTCCCCATTTCAGACACTTTAATGGCTACTGGCAGCAAACCTATAAAATCTCAAATGCTTTTTAAGGGGGTGTGAGTTCTCGAGGTTTGATGAGGGATAGGGGGCCAATATAAGGGCCAAGTACCAGCACCCATCACACATCATGTGTGCACACCCCCCGACCCCCCAATCATCGGAACCCTCAATGCCACCGGTTAGGCTCTCCGATGATGCTTTGGTGATGGTGCCCCGGGCGAAAAAAATGTGGCACCAGCACATGCCCGAGCCCAGCATGTGCACCGTGGCTTAAACTCTTTGACTGGGAATGAACTCCATACGATTAGACATGGAATGAACTCCGTATCCCTAAGCCAACCGAGGAAACGAGCGTGCGGGCGCTCAGCCGACCAGAGAGGCAGAATGTGCAAGCTGAGGATCGGTCCGATCCTACTGCCCTAACCCTCGGTCCAGTCCAATCTGAGACTAGGAGTGAACTTCGTATGCTTAGACTGGGGATGAACTCCATTTGCCTAAGTCAACCCACGAAACGAGCGTGCGGGCGCTCAGCCAGCCGGAGAGGCTGGTCGAAGGGACAGAATGCGCAAGCTGGGGATCGACCCGATCCCCCCTGCATGCTGCCGATCCTACTGCTGGTTCTGCTACCGCAACCCTCAGTCCAATCCGATCTTAGACTGGGAATGAACTCCGTATGCTTATACATGGAATGAACTCCGTATGCTTAGACATGGAATGAACTCCGTATGCCTAAGTAAACCCATGAAATGAGCGTGCGGGCACTGAACCGGTCAGAGAGGTAGAATGAGTAGGCCGGGGACCGGCCCGATCCCCCTTATGTGCTATCGATCCTGCTGCTGCAACCCTCGATTCGGTCCAATCTTCGATTTGGAATGAACTTCGTATGCCTAAGTTAACCCATGAAACGAGCGTTCGGGCACTGAGTCGACCGGAAAGCATAATGTGCAGGTCGAGGATTGGCTCGGTTCCCCTCTGCGTGCTACTTAGACTGGGAATGAACTCTGTATGCTTAGACTGGGGATGAACTCCGTAAGCCTAAGTCAACCCACGAAACGAGTGTACGGGTGCTCAACCGACCGGAGAGGTCGATCGAAGAGGCATAATGCGCAAGCCAGGGATCAGCTTGGTCCCCCTCTACGTGCTGCCGATCCTGCTATCAGTCCTGCTACCATAACCCTCGGTCTGACTGGGGCTTAAACATGGAATGAACTCCGTATGCCTAAACTAACCCACGAAATGAGCATGCGGGCACTCAGTCGATCGGAGAGGTAGAATGCATAAGCCGGGGATCGACCCGATCCCCTCTGCGGGCTATTGATCCTGCTGCTGGTCCTGCTGTCGCAACCCTCGGTCCGATCTAATCTTAGATTGGGAATGAACTCCGAATGCTTAGACATGGAATGAACTCTGTATACCTAAGCCAACCCACGAAATGAGCTTGCGGGCGCTCAGTCGACCGGAGAGGTAAAATGTGCAAGCCGGGCACTGGCCTAGTCCCCCCCTGTGTGCTGTCCATCCTACTGTCGAAACCCTCGGTCCGGTCCGATCTTAGACTGGGAATGAACTCTGTATGCCTAAGTTAACCCACGAAACGAGCGTGCGGACGCTAAGTCGACCAGAGAGGTAGGATGCGCAAGCCGGGGATCGAACGGTTGGTAGGTGGGTTCAAGCACATCTTCATATTTATGCCATGCCAATGCCATTTTTATGGCTTGTAAATTCATACAATGGTCCCCTAAGCCTTCATTTGAAGTTTCGTGGCAAGACGACCCGTTTTCTATTTTTCATGATTTTCAAAACTTTTACGGTTCGGGATTTTTCAAAATTTTTTAGAAAGAGTTTTGGCCCCAAATTTGGTAGAGGTGATTCTTGTATTTTTTTTGGCATGCACAAAAAATTTTAGCTAAAAACTCAAAGCGGAGAAGATTTTGTGGCCATTTGAAAAAAGTGTCCCTATTTCAGACACTTTAATGGGTACTGGCAGCAAACCTATAAAATCTCAAACGCTCTTTAATGGGGTGTGAGTTCTCGAGGTTTGATGAGGGATAGGGGGCCAATATAAGGGCCAAGTACCAGCACCTATCGCAAATCATGTGTGCACCCGCCCTGCCTTCCCAATCGTCGGAACCCCCAATGCTACAGGTTAGACTCTCCGACAATGCTTCGGCAATGGTGCCCCGGGTGAAAAAAATGCGGCACTAGCACATGCTCGAGCCCAGCATGTGCACTGTAGCTCAAAATCTTAGACTGGGAATGAACTCCATATGCTTAGACATGGAATAAACTCCGTATTCCTAAGCCAACCCATGAAATGAACGTGAGGGCGCTCAGTCGGTCGGAGAGGCAGAATGCACAAGCCAGGGATCGGCCCGGTCCCCCCCTATGAGCTGTCGATCTTGCAACCCTCAGTCTGGTCCGATCTTAGACTGGGAATGAACTCTGTATGTATAAGTCAACCTATGAAATGAGTGTACGGGCGCTGAGCCGATCGAAGAGGCACAATGCATAAGCTGGGGATTAGCCCGGTGCCCCTTTACATGCTGTCGGTCCCCCTGCCATAACCCTTGTCCGACTGGGGTTTAGAAATGGAATGAACTCTGTATGCCTAGGAATGAACTCCGTATGCTTAGACTGGGAATGAACTCCGTATGCTTAGACATGGAATGAACTCTGTATGCCTAAGCCAACCCACGAAATGAGTGTGCGGGCGCTCAGCCGATCAGAGAGGCAAAATTTGCTAGTCGAGGATCGACCCAATCCTACTGCCACAACCCTTGGTCTGGTTCGATCTTAAATTTGGAATGAACTCTGTATGCCTAAGTCAACCCATGAAACGAGCGTACGGGCACTGAACCGGTCGGAAAGGCATAATGCGCAAGCTAGGGATCAGTCGGTCCCTCTCTACATGCTGCTTAGACTGGGAATGAACTCTGTATGCTTAGACTAGGGATGAACTTCGTATGCCTAAGTCAACACATGAAATGTGCGTATAGGCACTTAGCCGACCAAACAGATTGGCCGGAGAGGCATAATGCGTAAGTCGAGGATCAGCCCGATCCCTCCCTGCATGCTGTCGATCCTGCTGCTCGTCCTACTACCGTAACCCTCGATTTGATCCGATCTTAGACTAGGAATGAACTCCGTATTCTTAGACATAGAATGAACTCCATATGCCTAAGCCAACCCACGAAACGAGCATGCATGCGCTCTGCTGGTCGGAGAGGCAGAATGCACAAGCCGCGGACCAGCCAAGTCCCCCTTACGTGCTGTCGATCCTGCTGTCTCAACCCTCGGTCTAGTCCGATCTTAGACTGGGAATGAACTTCATATGCCTATGTCAACCCACGAAATGAGCGTTTGGGCACTGAGCCGGCAAGTTGGGGATGGACCCGATCCCCCTCTGCGTGCTGTCGATCCCGCTGCCACAACCCTCGGTCCGACTGGGGCTTAGACATGAAATGAACTCCCTATCCCTAAGCCAACCCACGAAACGGGCGCGCGGGCGCTCAGTCGACTCGAGAAACAAAATGCACAAGTCAGGGATCGGCCCAGTCCCCACTGCATGCTACTGATCCTGCTACCGCAACCCTCGGTTTGGTTCGATCTTAGACTGGGAATGAACTCCGTATGCTTAGACTGGGGATGAACTCCGTATGCCTAAGTCAACCCACGAAATGAGTGTGCAGGCGCTCAGTCGGCCGGAGAGGCAGAATGCATAAGCTGAGGACTGACTCAGTCCCCCCTGCATGCTACCGATCCTGCTGCTGATCCTACTGTCGCAATCTTCGGTCTGGTCTGATCTTAGACTGGGAATGAACTCCGTATGCTTAGACATGGAATGAACTCCGTATTCCTAAAACAACCCACAAAACGAGCGTACGGGCACTCAATCAACCGGAGAGGCAGAATGCGCAAGCCAAGGACCAGCCCAGTCCCCCCTTACATGCTATCGATCCTGCTGCTGCAACCCTCAGTCTGGTCTGATCTTAGACTGGGGATAAACTCTGTATGCCTAAGTCAACCCACAAAACGAGTGTGTAGGCGCTGAGTCGATCGGAGAGGCATAATGCCTAAGCTGGGGATCGGCTCGGTCCTCTTTTGTGTCCTGCTGATCCTACTACCACAACCTTCGGTTCGACTGGGGCTTAGACATGCACTGAACTCCCTATGCCTAAGCCAACCCACGAAACGAGAATGCAGGTGCTCAGTCGACTGGAGAGGCAGAATACGCAAGCTTGGGATCGACCCGATCCCCCTTACGTGCTATCAATCCTGCTACTGTAACCCTCGGTCTAGTCTGATCTTAGACTAGGAATGAACTTCGTATGCCTAAGTCAACCCACGAAACGAGCGTGCGAACACTCAACCGATCAGAGAGGCAGGATGCGCAAGCCAGGCATCGAACGGGTGGTAGGTGGGTTCAAGCACATCTTTATATTTCTGCCATGCCAATGCCATTTTTATGGCTTGTAAATTAATACAATGGTCCCCTAAGCCTTCATATGAAGTTTCGTGGCAAGACGACCCATTTTCTATTTTTCATGATTTTCAAAACTTTTTGCGGTTCGAGATTTTTTAAAATTTTTTTAGAAAGAGTTTTGTCCCCAAATTTGGTAGAGCTGATCCTTGTATTTTGGTTGGCATACACAAAAAATTTTAGCTAAAAACTCGAAGCGGAGAAGATTTTGTGACCATTTGAAAAAAATGTCCCTATTTCAGACACTTTAATGGGTACTGGCAGCAAACCTATAAAATCTCAAACGCTCTTTAAGGGGGTGTGAGTTCTTGAGGTTTGATGAGGGATAGGGGGCCAATATAAGGGCCAAGTACCAGCACCCATCGCAAATCATGTGTGCACACCCCCTGGCCCCCGCAATCTTCGGAACTCCTAATGCCACAGGTTAGACTTTCCGGCGATGCTCCGACAATGGTGCCCCAAGTGAAAAAAGTGCGGCACCAGCACATGCTCAAGCCCAGCTGTGCATTGTAGCTCAAAATCTTAGACTGGGAATGAACTCCGTATGCTTAGACATGGAATGAACTCCGTATGCGTAAGCCAACCCACGAAATGAAAGTGAGGGCACTCAGCCGGTTGGAGAGGCAGAATGCACAAGCCAGGGATCGGCCCGATCCCCCCTACGAACTGTCGATCTTGTCGCCATAGCCCTCAGTCTGGTCTGATCTTAGACTGGGAATGAACTTCGTATGCATAAGTCAACCCACAAAACGAGCATGCGAGCGCTGAGCCGATCGGAGAGGCACAATGCATAAGCCGGGGATTAGCTCGGTGCCCCTTTACGTGCTGTCGGTCCCGCTGCCATAACCCTCGGTCCAACTGGGGTTTAGAAATGGAATGAACTCCCTATGCCTAAGCCAACCTAAGAAACGGGCGTGCGGGCACTCAGCCAACCGGAGAGGCAGAATGCGCAAGCCGGGGATCAGCCCGGTCCACCCTACGTGCTACCGATGCTACTACCGCAACCCTCGATCCGATCTGATCTTAGACTGGGAATGAACTTCGTATGCTTAGACTGGGGTTGAACTCCGTATGCCTAAGTCAACCCACAAAAAGAACGTGCGGGCGTTTAGCCAGTCGGAGAGGCAGAATGCGCAAGCCGGGGATCGACCCGATCGCCCCTGCTTGTTGTCGATCCTGCTTCTGGTCCTGCTACCACAACCCTCGGTCTAGTCGATCTTAGACTGGGAATGAACCCCTTATGCTTAGACATGGAATGAACTCCGTATGCCTAAGCCAACCCATGAAACGAGCGTACGGGCGCTCAACTGGCCGGAGAGGCAGAATGTGCAAGTTGGGGATCAGCCCGGTCCCTCATGTGTGCTATCGATCCTGTTGTCGCAACCCTTGGTCCGATCCGATCTTAGACTGGGAATGAACTCCATATGCCTAAGTCAACCCATGAAATGAGCGTATGGACGCTAAGCCGGTTGGAGAGGCATAATGCACAAGTCGGGGATCAGCCCCATCCCCTTCTGCATGCTGTCGATCCTGTTACCGATCCTGCTACCACAACCCTCGGTCTGGCTGGGGCTTAGACATGGAATGAACTTCGTATGCCTAAGCCAACCCATGAAACGAGTGTGCGGGCGTTCAGCAGGTCGGAGAGGCAGAATGCGCAAGTCGGGGATCGGCCCGGTCCCTCCTACGTGGTGCCGATCCAGCTTCTGGTCCTGCTGCCTCAACCTTCGATTCGGTCCGATCTTATACTGGGAATGAACTCCTTATGCTTAGACATGGAATGAACTCCATATGCATAAGCCAACCCACGAAACGAGCGTGCGGGCGCTCAGCCGGCCGCAGAGGTAAAATTCGTAAGTTGGGGATCGACCCGGTCCCCCCTTGCGTGCTATGAGTCCTGCTACCGTAACCCTCGGTCCGATCTGATCTTAGACTGGGAATGAACTCCGTATGCCTAAGTCAACCCACGAAATGAGTGTACGGACGTTGCGCCGACCGAAGAGGCATAATGCGTAAGCCGGGGATCAGCCCAGTCCCCCTTTATGTGCTGCTGGTCCCGCTGCCACAACCCTCGGTCCGACTGGGGCTTAGACATGGAATGAACTTCCTATGCCTAAGCGAACCTACAAAACGGGCGTGCGAGCACTCAGCTGGTCGGAGAGGCAAAATGCGCAAGCCGGGGACCAGCTTGGTCCCCCCTGCATGATGCTGATCCTACTGTCGTAACCTTCGTTCTGGTCTGATCCTAGACTGGGAATGAACTCTGTATGCTTACACTAGGGATGAACTCCGTATGCCTAAGTCATCCCATGAAACCAACGTGCGGGCACTCAGCTGACCAGAGAGGCATTATGGGCAAGCCGGGGATCGAATGGGTGGTAGGTGGGTTCGTGCACATCTTCATATTTCTGCCATGCTAATGCCATTTTTATGGCATGTAAATTCATACAATGGTCCCCTAAGCCTTCATGTGAAGTTTCGTGGCAAGATGACCCATTTTCTATTTTTCACGATTTTTGAAACTTTTTACGGTTTGGGATTTTTTTAAATTTTTTTAGAAAGATTTTTGTCCCAAATTTGGTAGAGGTGATCCTCCTATTTTTGTTGGCATGCACAAAAAAATTCAGCTAAAAACTCGAAGTGGAGAACATTTTGTGACCGTTTGAAAAAAGTGTCCCCATTTCAGACACTTTAATGGCTACTGGCAGCAAACCTATAAAATCTCAAATGCTTTTTAAGGGGCTGTGAGTTCTTGAGGTTTGATGAGGGATAGGGGGCCAATATAAGGGCCAAGTACCAGCATCCATCGCACATCATGTGCACATACCCCCCAGCCCCCCCAATCATCGGAACCCCCGATGCCACCGGTTAGGCTTTTCAGTGATTCTCCGACGATGGTGCCCCAGGGGAAAAAAATGCTGCACCAGCACATGCTTGAGCCCAGCATGTGCACTGTGGCTCAAAATCTTAGACTGTGAATGAACTCCGTATGCTTAGAGATGGAATGAACTCCCTACGCCTAAAGCAACCCACGAAACGAGCGTGCGGGTGCTCAGCAGGCCAGAGAGGCAGAATGCGCAAGCCGGGGATCGACCCAGTCCCCCCTATGTGCTATCGATCTTGCTGCCACCACCCTCAATCTGGTCCGATCTTAGACTGGGAATGAACTCCGTATGCATAAGTCAACCCATGAAATGAGCGTGCGGGCACTGAGACGGTCGAAGAGGCATAATGCGCAAGCCAGGGATCAGCCCAGTCCCCCTCTGTGTGCTGCCAGTCTCACTGCCACAACCCTCTATCTGGCTCGGGCTTAGGCATGGAAGGAACTCCCTATGCCTAAGCCAACCCATGAAACGGGCGTGCGGACGCTCAGTCGGTCGGAGAGGCAGAATGCGCAAGCTGAGGATCGGCTCGATCCCCCTGCGTGCCATCGATCCTACTATCGCAACCCTCGGTCCGGTCCAATCTTAGACTGGGAATGAACTCCATATGCTTAGACTGGGGATTAACTCTGTATGCCTAAGTCTACCCATGAAACGAGCGTACGAGCGCTCAACCAGTCGGAGAGGTCGATCGAAGAGGCATAATGCACAAGCAGAGGATCAGCCCGATCCCCCTCTGCGTGCTGCCGATCCCGCTGTTGGTCCTGCTACCACAACCCTCAGTCTGGCTGGGGCTTAGTCATGGAATGAATTTCATATGCCTAAGCCAACCCATGGAATGAGTGTGCGAGTGCTCAGCCAACCGGAGAGGTAGAATATGCAAGCTGGGGATCGACTCGGTCCCCCCTACGTGATGTTGATCCTGCTATTGGTCCTGCTGTCGCAACCCTCGGTCTGATCCTATCTTAGACTGGGAATGAACGTATGCTTAGACATGGAATGAACTCCGTATGCCTAAGCCAACCCACGAAATGAGCGTGCGGGTGCTTAGCCGACTGGAGAGGCAGAATGTGCAAGCCGAGGATAGGCCCGATCCCCCCTGCATGCATCGATCCTGCTGCCACAACCCTCGGTTCAGTCCAATCTTAGGCTGGGAATGAACCATGTATGCCTAAGTCAACCCACGAAACGAGCGTGCGGGCACTGAGCCGGCTGGAGAGGCATAATGAGCAAGCCGGGGATTGGCCTGGTCCCCCTCTGCATGCTGCCGGTCCCGCTGCCACAACCCTCGGTCCGGTTGGGGCATAAACATGGAATGAACTCCCTATGCCTAAGCTAACCTACGAAACGGGTGTCCGGGCGCTCAGCCGGCCGGAGAGGTAGAATGCGCAATCTAGGGATCGGCCCGGTCCCCTCTGCGTGCTGTCGATCCTGCTACTGCAACCCTCGATCCGGTCCGATCTTAGATTGGGAATGAACTTTGTATGCTTAGACTGGGGATGAACTCCGTATGCTTAAGTCAACCCATGAAACGAGCATGCAGGCACTCAGCCGACCAGAGAGTCAGGATGCGCAAGTCAGGGATCGAACGGGCGTTCGGGTGCTCAACCGGTCGGAGAGGCAACCCACGAAATGGGCGTTCGGGTGCTCAACCGGTCGGAGAGGCAAAATGCGTAAGCCGGGGATTGGCCCAGTCCCCCCTGCATGCTGCCGATCCTACTACTGGTCCTGCTGTCGCAACCCTCAGTCCAGTTCGATCTTAGACTGGGAATGAACTCCATATGCTTAGACATTGAATGAACTCTGTATGCCTAAGCCAACCCACAAAACGAGCGTCCGGGCGCTCAATCGGTCGGAGAGGCAGAATGCACAAGTCGGGGACCAACCCAATCCCCCCTGTGTGCCGTCGATCCTGCTCTCGCAACCCTCGATCTGGTTTGATCTTAGACTGGGAATGAACTTCGTATGCCTAAGTCAACCCACAAAATGAGCGTGCGGGCGCTGAGCCGGTCGGAGAGGCATAATGCACAAGTCGAAGATCGACCTGATCCCCCTCTGCATGCTGTCAGTCCTACTACCACAACCCTCGGTCTGGCTAGGGCTTAGACATGGAATGAACTCCCTATGCCTAAGCCAACCCATGAAATGAGCATGTGGGCGCTCGACCAGCCGGAGAGGCAGAATGCGCAAGCTGGGGACCGGCCCGGTCCCCCTACGTGCTATCGATCTTAGACTGAGAATGAACTGTATATGCTTAGACTGGGGATGAACTACATATGCCTAAGTCAACCCATGAAATGAGCATGCAGACGCTCAGCCGAGTAGACAGGCAGGATATGCGAGCCGGGGATCGAACGGGTGGTAGGTGGGTTCAAGCACATCTTCATATTTCTGCCATGCCAATGCCATTTTTATGGCTTGTAAATTCATACAATGGTCCCCTAAGCCTTCATGGAAAGTTTCATGGCAAGACGACCCATTTTCTATTTTTCACGATTTTCAAAACTTTTTGTGGTTCGAGATTTTTTTAAATTTTTTTAGAAAGAGGTTAGTCCCCAAAATTGGTAGAGGTGATCCTTGTATTTTTGTTGGCATGCACAAAACAATTCAGCCAAAAACTCGAAGTGGAGAAGATTTTATGACCGTTTGAAAAAGGTGTCCCCATTTCAGACACTTTAATTGCTACTAGCAGCAAACCTATAAAATTTCAAGTGCTCTGTAAGAGGCTGTGAGTTCTTGAGGTTTGATGAGGGATAGGAGGCCAATATAAGGGCTAAGTACCAGCACCCATCGCGCATCATGTGCGCACACCCCCCAGCCCCCTCATCGTCGATTGATGCTCTGGCGATTGTGCCTCAGGCGAAAAAAATGCGGCACCAGCACATGCCCGAGCCCAGCATGTGCACCGTGGCTCAAAGTCTTAGACTGGGAATGAACTCTGTATGCTTAGACATGGAATGAACTCTGTATGCCTAAGCCAAGCCATGAAACGAGCGTGCGGGCGCTCAGCCAGTAGGAGAGGTAGAATACGCATGCCGAGGATCGACTCGGTCCCCCTTTGCATGCTGCCGGTCCTGTTGCCACAACCTTCGGTCTGACTGGGGTTTAAACATGGAATGAACTCCGCATGCTTAACCCAACCCATGAAATGAGTGTACGGTTGCTCAGCCAGCCGGAGAGGCATAATGCGCAAGCCGGGGATCGACCCGACCCCCCTGCATGCTACCGATCCTGCAGCTGGTCCTGCTACCGCAACCCTCGGTCCGATCCAACCTTAGACTGGGAATGAACTCTGTATGCTTAGACATGGAATGAACTCCGTATGGCTAAGCCAACCCACGAAACGAGCATGCGGGCGCTCAACCGGCCAGAGAGGCAGAATTATTAAGCTGTGGATCAACCCGATCCCACCTACGTTCTGTCGATCCTACTCTCGCAACCCTTGGTTTGATCTGATCTTAGACTGGGAGTGAACTCCGTATGCTTAGACTGGGGATAAACTCTGTATGCCTAAGTCAACCCACGAAACGAGCGGACGGGCGCTCAGCCGATCGGAGGGGCCGACCGGAGAGGTAGAATTTGCAAGTTGGGGATCGGCCCGATCCCCCCTGCGTGCTGTCGATCCTGCTGTTGGTCCTGTTACCGCAACCCTCGGTCCGGTCCGATCTTAGACTGGGAATGAACTTCGTATGCTTAGCATGGAATGAACTCCGTATGCCTAAGCCAACCCATGAAACGAGCGTGCAGGCGCTCAGCCTACCGGAGAGGCAGAATGCATAAGTCGGGGACCAGCCCATTCCCTCCTACGTGCTGTTGATCCTGCTACCACAACCCTCGTTTCGATCTGATCTTAGACTGGGAATGAACTCCGTATGTATAAGTCAACCCACGAAATGAGCGTACGAGTGCTGAGCCTATTGGAGAGGCATAATGCGTAAGCCGAGGATCAGCCTAGTCTCGCTCTACGTGCTACCATCCCGCTGCCACAACCCTCGGTCCGACTGAGGCTTAGACATGGAATGAACTCCCTATGCCTAAGCCAATGCACGAAATAGGCATACGGGCGCTCAGTCGGCCAGAGAGGCAGAATGCACAAGCCGGGGATCAGCCTGGTCCCTCTTGCATGCTGTCGATCCTGCTGTCAAAACCCTCTGTCCGATCCAATCTTAGACTGAGAGTGAACACCGTATGTTTAGACTGGGGATGAACTCTGTATGCCTAAGTCAACCCCTGAAACGAGCATGCGGGGATCAACCTTATCCCCTTCTGCGTGCTGTCGATCCCGTTGCCAATCCTGTTGCCAGAACCCTCGGTTCGACTGGTACTTAGACATGGAATGACCTCCGTATGCCTAAGTCAACCCACGAAACGAGCGGGCGGGCGCTTAGCCGGCCGAAAAGGGTTAATGCGCAAGCTGAGGATCAGCCCTGTCCCCCTCTGCATGCTGTTGATCCCGTTGCCAATCCTGTTGCCACAACCCTCGGTTCAACTAGTGCTTAGACATGGAATGACCTCCGTATGCCTAAGCCAACCCACGAAATGAGCGTGCAGGCGCTCAGCGACCGAAGAGGCAGAATGCACAAGCAGGGGATCAGCTCGATCCCCCCTTGCGTGCTGTTGATCCTGCTGCTGGTCCTGTTGCCGTAACCCTTGATCTAGTCTGATCTTAGATTGGGAATGAACTTCGTATGCTTACACATGGAATGAACTTCGTATGCCTAAACCAACCCACGAAACGAGCGTGCGGGCGCACAGCCAGTCGGAGAGGCAGAATGCGCAAGTCGGGGACCGATTCGGTCACCCCCAGCATGCTATCGATCTTACTGCCACAACCCTCGATCCGGTCTGATCTTAGACTGGGAATGAACTCCGTATGCCTAAGTCAACCAATGAAATGAGCGTGCGGGTGCTAAGCCGACCATAATGGCATAATGTGCAAGTCGGGGATCGACCCGATCCCCCACTGCGTACTGTCGATCCCATTGCCACCACCCTCGGTCCAGCTATGGCTTAGACATGGAATGAACTCCCTATGCCTAAGGCAACCCACGAAATGGGCGTGCGGGTACTCAGCCAACCGGAGAGGCAGAATGCGCTTGCTGTCGATCCTGCTGTCGCAACCCTTGATCCAGTCTGATCTTAGACTTGGAATGAACTTCGTCTGCTTAGATTGGGGATAAACTCTGTATGCCTAAGTCAACCCACGAAACAAGCATGCGGGCGCTCAGCCGACCGGAGAGGCATAATGCATAAGCCGATGATCAGCCCGATCCCCCTCTGTATGCTGCCGATCCCGCTGCCGGTCCTGCTGCCACAACCCTCGATCCGACTGGGGCTTAGACATGGAATGAACTCTGTATGACTAAGCCAACCAATGAAACAAGCATGCGGGTGCTCAACCGGCTGGAGAGGTAGAATGTGTAAGCCGAGGATCGACTCGGTCCCACCCTACATGCTGTCGATCCGTTTGTTGGTCCTACTACCGTAACCCTTGGTCCAGTCTAATCTTAGACTGGGAATTAACTCCGTATGCTTAGACATGGAATGAACTCCGTATGCCTAAGCCAACCCATGAAACGAACGTACGGGCGCTTAACCGGTCGGAGAAGCAGAATGTGCAAGCCGGGGATCGACCCGGTACCCCCTACATGCTGTTGATCCTACTGTCACAACCCTCAGTCCGATCTAATCTTAAACTGGGAATGAACTTCGTATGCCTAAGTCAACCCGCGAAATAAGCGTACGGGCACTGAGCTGGCCGAAGAGGCATAATGCACAAGCCGAGAATCGACCCGATCCCCCTCTATGTGCTGCTAATCCCATTGCCACAACCCTTGGTTTGAGTGGGGCTTAGACATGGAATGAACTCCCTATGCCTAAGCCAACCCATGAAACGGGCGTCCAGGCGCTCAGCCGACCGGAGAGGCAGAAAACGCAAGTCAGGGATTGGCCCGGTCCCCCCTGCGTGCTGTCAATCCTGCTATCGCAACCCTCGATCCGGTCTGATCTTAGACTGGGAATGAACTTCGTATGCTGAGACTGGGGATGAACTCCGTATGCCTAAGTCATCCCACGAAATGAGTGTGCGGACGCTCAGCCGACCAGAGAGGCAGGATGCGCAAGCCGGGGATCGAACGGGTGGTAGGTGGGTTCAAGCACATCTTCATATCTCTGCCACGCCAATGCCATTTTTATGGCTTGTAAATTCATACAACGGTCCCCTAAGCCTTCATGTGAAGTTTCGTGGCAAGACGACCCGTTTTCTATTTTTCACAATTTTTAAAACTTTTTACGATTCGAGATTTTTTAAAAATTTTTAGAAAAGTTTTGTCCCCAAAATTGGTAGAGGTGATCCTTGTATTTTTTTTGGAATGCACAAAACAATTCAGCTAAAAACTCGAAGTGGAGAAGTTTTATGACTGTTTGAAAAAAGTGTCCCCATTTTAGACACTTTAATGGCTACTGGTAGCAAACCTATAAAATCTCAAATGCTTTTTAAGGGGGTGTGAGTTCTTGAGGTTTGATGAGGGATAGGGGGCCAATATAAGGGCCAAGTACCAACACCCATTGAACATCCTGTGCACACACCCCCCGGCCCCCCAATCATCGAAACCCCTAATGTCGCTGGTTAGGCTCTCCGACGGTGCCCCGACGATGGTGCCCTGGGGGAAACAAATGTGGCACCAGCACATGCCCGAGCCCAGTATGTGCACTATGGCTCAAACTCTTAGACTGGGAATGAACTCCATACGTTTAGACATGGAATGAACTCCGTACGCCTAAGCCAACCCATGAAACGAGCGTGCGAATGTTCAGCCGGTTGGAGAGGCAGAATGCGCAAGCCGAGAATCAACTTGATCCCCCTCTGCATGCTGTCGGTCCCACTGCCACAAACCTGGGTCCGACTGGGGCTTAGACATGGAATGAACTCTCTATGCTTAAGCCAACCCTCGAAACAGGTGTACGGGCACTCAGTCGGCCAAGGAGGCAGAATGCGCAAGCCGGGGATCGGCCTGGTCCCTCCTGCGTGCTATCGATCCTGCTGCCACAACCCTTGGTCTGGTTCGATCTTAGACTGGGAATGAACTCTGTATGCTTAGACTAGGGATGAACTCCGTATGCCTAAGTCAACCCGCGGAACGAGCGTGCGGACGCTCAGCCGACCAGAGAGGCAGGATGCACAAGCCAGGGATCGAACGAGTGGTAGGTGGGTTCAAGCACATCTTCATATTTCTGCCCTACCAATGCAATTTTTATGGCTTGTAAAGTCATACAATGGTCCCCTAAGCCTGCATGTGAAGTTTCGTGGCAAGACGACTCGTTTTCTATTTTTCACGATTTTTGAAACTTTTTACGGTTCGAGATTTTTTAAAATTTTTTTAGAAAGATTTTTGTTCCCAAATTTGGTAGAGGTGATCCTTTTATTTTTGTTGGCATGCACAAAAAAATTCAGCCAAAAACTCGAGGTGGAGAAGATTTTGTGACCATTTGAAAAAAGTGTCCCCATTTCAGACACTTTAAATGCTACTGGCAGCAAACCTATAAAATCTCAAATACTCTTTAAGGGGGTGTGAGTTCTCAAGGTTTGATGAGGGATAGGGGGCCAATATAAGGGCCAAGTACCAGCACCCATCGCACATCATGTGTGAACACCCCCCGGCCCCCCAATCGACGGAACCCCCAATGCCACTAGTTAGTCTCTCCGGTGATGCTCCGACGATGGTGCCTCGGGCGAAAAAAATGTGGAACCAGCACATGCCCAAGCCCAGTATGTTCACTGTAGCTCAAACTCTTAAACTGGGAATGAACTTCGTATCCTTAGACATGGAATGAATTTCGTATGCCTAAGCCAACCCACGAAATGAGCGTGCAGGTGCTTAGCCGACCGGAGAGGCAGAATGCACCAATCGGGGATCGGCTCGGTCCCCCTCTTCATGCTGCCAGTCACACTACCACAACCCTCAGTTTGGCTAGGTTTTAGACATGGAATGACCTCCTTATGCCTAAGCCAACCCACGAAATGGGCGTGCGGGTGGTCAACCGGCCGGAGAGGCAGAATGCGCAAGCCGGGGATCAACCTGGTCCCCCCTACGTGCTGCTAATCCTGCTGCTGCAACCTTCGGTCCTATCTGATCTTAGACTGGGGATGAACTCCGTATGCCTAAGTCAACCCACGAAACGAGCGTGTGGGCACTCAATCTATCGGAGAGGCAGAATGCACAAGCCGGGGATCAGCCCGGTCCCCCCCGCGGGCTACCGATCCTGCTATTGGTCCTACTACCGCAACCCTCGGTCCAGTCTGATCTTACACTGGGAATGAACTCCGTATGCCTAAGCCAACCCACGAAACGAGCGTGCGGGCGCTCAGCCAATCGAAGAGGTAGAATGCTCAAGCCGGGGATCAGCCCGTTCCCCCTTACGTGCTGCCGATCTCGCTGCCACAACCCTCGGTCCGACTGCGGCTTAGACATGGAATGAACTCCCTATGCCTAAGCCAACCCACGAAATGGGCGTGCGGGCACTCAGCCAGCCGGAGAGGTAGAATGCGCAAGGTGGGGATTGGCTCGGTCCCCCCTGCGTGCTGTCGATCCTGCTGCCACAACCCTCGATCCGATCTGATCTTAGACTGCGAATGAACTCTGTATGCTTAGAATGGGGATGAACTCCATATGCCTAAGTCAACCCCTAAAACGAGCGTGCAGGCGCTCAGTCGGTAGGAGAGGCATAATACGCAAGTCGGGGATTAGCCTGGTCCCCCTCTGCGTGCTACCGATCCCGCTGCCAGTCTTGCTACCACAACCCTCGGTTCGACTGGGGCTCAGACATGGAATGAACTCTGTATGCCTAAGCCAACCCACGAAACGAGCGTGCAGGCGCAAAGTCGGCCAGAGAGGCATAATGCACAAGCCGGGGATCGGCCTGATCCCCCTCGCGTGCTACCGATCCCACTGCCAGAACGCTCGGTCCGGTTGGGGCTTAGACATGGAATGAACTCCCTATGCCTAAGCCAACCCATGAAATGGGCGTGTGGGCGCTCAGCCGGCCGGAGAGGCAGAATGCGCAAGTCAGGGATTGACCCGATCCCCTCTACGTGCTACCGATCCTGCTATCGCAACCCTCGGTCCGGTTCGATCATAGACTGGGAATGAACTCTGTATGCTTAGATTGGGGATGAACTCAGTATGCCTAAGTCAACCCACGAAACGAGCGTGTGGACGCTCAACCGACCAGACAGGCAGGATGCGCAAGTCGGGGATCGAACGGGTAGTCGGTGGGTTCAAGCACATCTTCATATTTCTACCATGCCAATGCTATTTTTATAGCTTGTAAATTCATACAATGGTCCCCTAAGCCTTCATGTGAAGTTTCGTGGCAAGACGACCTGTTTTCTATTTTTCACAATTTTTGAAACTCTTTACAGTTCGGGATTTTTTAAAATTTTTTTAGAAAGATTTTTGTCCCCAAAATTGGTAGAGGTGAGCCCTGTATTTTTTTTGGCATGCATAAAAAAATTCAGCTAAAAACTCAAAGTGGAGAAGATTTTGTGACTGTTTGAAAAAAGTGTCCCTATTCTAGACACTTTAATGGCTACTGGCAGCAAACCTATAAAATCTCAAATGCTCTTTAAGGGGGTGTGAATTCTCGAGGTTTGATGAGGGATAGGGGGCCAATATAAGGGCCAAGTACCAGCACCCATCGCACATCATGTGCGCACACCACCCGGCCCCCCCAATCGACGGAACCCCCAATGCCGCCGGTTAGGCTCTTCGACGATGCTCCAGTGATGGTGCCTCGAGCGAAACAAATGTGGAACCAGCACATGCCCTAGCCCAATATGTGTACCATGGCTCAAACTCTTAGACTGGGAATGAACTCCATATGCTTAGACATGGAATGAACTTCGTATGCCTAAGCCAACCCACGAAACGAGCGTGCGGGCGCTTAGCCAGCCGGAGAGGCAGAATGCTCAAGCCAGGGATCAACCCATTCCCCCCCTACGTGTTGTCATTCCCGCTGCCACAACCCTCAGTCCAGCTGGGGCTTAGACATGGAATGAACTCCCTATGCCTAAGCCAACCCATGAAACGGGCGTACGGATGCTCAATCGACTGGAGAGGCAGAATGCGCTAGGCGGTGATCGGCCCGGTCCCCCTGCGTGCTGTCGATCCTGCTACCACAAACCTCGGTCTGGTTCAATCTTAGATTGGGAATGAACTCTGTATGCTAAGATTGGGGATGAACTCCATATGCCTAAGTCAACCCATGAAACGAGCATGCGGGTGCTCAGCCAACCAGAGAGGCATAATGCGTAAGCCGGGGATCAGCCCGATCTCCTTCTACGTGCTGCCGATCCCGCTGCCAGTCCTGCTACCACAAACCTTAGTCCAGCTAGGGCTTAGACATGGAATGAACTCCCTATGCCTAAGCCAACCCACGAAACGGGCGTACGGGCACTCAACCGGTCGAAGAGGCAAAATGTGCAAGCCGGGGTTCGGCTCGATCCCCCCTACATGTTGCCGATTCTGCTATCGTAACCCTCAATCCTATCCAATCTTAGACTGGGAATGAACTCCGTATGCTTAGACTGGGGATGAACTTCGTATGCCTAAGTCAACCCATGAAACGAGCGTGCGTACACTCAGTCGACTAGAGAGGTAAGATGCGTAAGCCAGGGATCGAACAGGTGGTAGGTGGGTTCAAGCTCATCTTCATATTTTTGCCATTCCAATGCCTTTTTTATGGCTTGTAAATTCATACAATGGTCCCGTAAGCCTTCATGTGAAGTTTCATGGTAAGATGACCTATTTTCTATTTTTCATGATTTTTAAAACTTTTTACGGTTCAGGATTTTTTAAAATTCTTTTAGAAAGAGTTTTGGACCCAAATTTGGTAGAGGAGATCCTTGTATTTTTTTTGTCATGCATAAAAAAATTCAGCTAAAAACTCGAAGTGGAGAAGATTTTGTGACCGTTTGAAAAAAGTGTCCCCATTTCAGACACTTTAACAGCTACTGGTAGCAAACCTATAAAATCTCAAATGCTCTTTAAAGGGGTGTGAGTTCTTGAGGTTTGACAGGGGATAGGGGGTCAATATAAGGGCCAAGTACCAGCACCCATCGCACATCATGTGCGCACACCCCTCGGCCCCCCAATCGTCAGAACCCCCAATGCCACCGGTTAGGCTCTCCGGCGATGCTCCGATGATGCTCCGGCGATGGTTCCCCGGGTGAAAAAAATGCAGCACCAATACAGGCCCGAGCCCAGTATGTGCACTGTGGCTCAAACTCTTAGACTTGGAATCAACTCCGTATGTTTAGACATGGAATGAACTCCGTATGCCTAGGCCAACCCACGAAACGAGCGTGCGGGCGCTTAGCCGATCGGAGAGGCAGAATGTGCAAGCCGGGGATCAGCTCGGTCCCCCTCTGCATGCTGCCAGTCCCGCTGCCACATCCCTCGGTCCGACTGGGGCTTAGACATTGAATGAACTTCCTATGCCTAAGCCAACCCACGAAATGGGCGTGCGGGCGCTCAGCCGGCCTGTGAGGCAGAATGCGCAAGCTCGGGATCAGCTCGATCCCCCCAGTGTGCTATCAATCCTACTACTGCAACCCTCGGTTCGGTCTGATCTTAGACTGGGAATGAACTCCGTATGCTTAGATTGGGGATTAACTCTGTGTGCCTAATTCAACCCACGAAATGAGCGTGTGGGCACTCAGCCGGTCGGAGGGGTAGAATGCACAAGCCAAGGATCAATCCGGTCCCCCCTACGTGCTATCGATCCTGCTACTGGTCCTAATACCGCAACCCTCGGTCTGGTCTGATATTAGACTGGGAATGAACTTCGTATGCTTAGACATGGAATGAACTCCCTATGCCTAAGCCAACCCACGAAATAAGCATGCGAGCGCTCAGCCGACCGGAGACCCCTGCGTGCTATCGATCTTACTATTGTAACCCTCGGTCCGATCCGATCTTAGACTATGAATGAACTCCGTATGCCTAAGTCAACCCACGAAATGAGCGTTTGGGAGCTGAGCCGGCCAGAGAGACATAATGTGTAAGCTGGGGATCGGCCTAGTCCCCCTCTACGTACTGTCAGTCCCGCTGCCACAACCCTCGATTCGGCTGGGGCTTAGACATGGAATGAACTCCCTACACCTAAGCCAACCCGTAAAATGGGCATGCAGGCGCTCAGTCGATCGGAGAGGCAGAATGCGCAAGCTGGGGATCAGCCCGGTTCTTCTTGCGTGCTATCAATCCTGCTGTCGCAACCCTCGGTCCAGTCCGATCTTAAACAGGGAATGAACTCTGTACGCTTAGATTGGGGATGAACTCTGTATGCCTAAGTCAACCCACAAAATGAGCATGCGGGCGTTCAGCCCACTAGAGAGGCCGGTCAGAGAGGCATAATGCGCATGTCGAGGATCAGCCCGATCTCCCTCTGCGTGCTGTCGATCCCACTGTCGGTCCTGCTACCACAACCCTCGGTCCGACTGGAGCTTAGACATGAATGAACTCCCTATGCCGAAGCCAACCCATGAAATGGGCGTGCGGGTGCTCAGTCAATCGGAGAGGCAGAATGCACAAGCCGGGGATCAACTCGGTCCCCTTTCGTGTTACCGATCCTACTACCTCAACCCTCAGTCCGATCCGATCTTAGACTGGGAATGAACTCCCTATGCTTAGACTGGGGATAAACTTTGTATGCCTAAGTCAACCCATGAAACGAGCGTGCGGGAGCTCAACCGGTCGGAGAGGCCAGCCGGAGATGCATAAGGCGCATGTCGGGGATCAGCCCGATCACCCTTTGCGTGCTGTCGATCCTGCTGTCGGTCCTGCTGCCACAACCCTTGGTCCAGCTGGTGCTTAGACATGGAATGAAATCCGTATGCCTAAGCCAACCCACGAAACGAGCGTACGGGCGCTCAACCGGTTGGAGAGGCAGAATGTGTAAGCCGGGGATTGACCCGATCCCCTCCTGCGTGTTATCGATCCTGCTGCTAGTCCTACTATCGCAGGTCTGATCATAGACTGGGAATGAACTCCGTATGCTTAGACATGGAATGAACTCGGTATGCCTAAGCCAACCCACGAAACGAGCATGCGGGTGCTCCGCCAGTCGAAGATGTAGAATGCACAAGTTTGGGATCAACCCGATCCCCCCTGTGTGCTATCGATCCTACTACCATAACCCTCAGTTCGATCCGATCTTAGAATGGGAATGAACTCCGTATGCCTAACTCAACCCATGAAATGAGCGTGCAGGCGCTGAGCCGGTCGGAGAGGCGTAATGGGCAAACTAGGGATTGACCCGGTCCCCCTCTGTGTGCTGTCGGTCTCGCTGCCACAACCCTCAGTCCGACTGGGGCTTAGACATGGAATGAACCCCCTATGGCTAAGCCAACCCACGAAATGGGCGTGCAGGTGCTCAGCCAGTCGGAGAGGCAGAATGCGCAAGCCGGGGATCGGCCTAGTCCCCCCTGCGTGCTGTCGATCCTGCTGCCTCAACCCTCGATCCGATCCAATCTTAGACTGGGAATGAACTCTGTATGCTTAGACTGGGGATGAACTCCATTTGCCTAAGTCAACCCACGAAACGAGCGTGCGGGCGCTCAGCCGACCAGAGAGGCAGGATGCGCAAGCCGGGAATCGAACGGGTGGTAGGTGGGTTCAAGCACATCTTCATATTTCTACCATGCCAATGCCATTTTTATGGCTTGTAAATTCATACAATGGTCCCCTAAGCCTTCATGTGAAGTTTCGTGGCAAGACGACCCGTTTTCTATTTTTCATGATTTTTGAAACTTTTTACGGTTCTGGATTTTTTAAAATTTTTTTACAAAGCGTTTTGTCCCCAAATCTGGTCGAGGTGATCCTTGTATTTTTGTTGGCCTGCACAAAAAAATTCAGCTAAAAATTCAAAGTGGAGAAGATTTTGTGACCGTTTGAAAAAAGTGTCCCCATTTTAGACACTTTAATGGCTACTGGCAGCAAACATATAAAATCTCAAATGCTCTTTAAGGGGGTGTGAGTTCTCGAGGTTTGATGAGGGATAGGGGGCCAATATAAGGGCCAAGTACCAGCACCCATCGCACATCATGTGCACACACCCCCCGGCCTCCCCAATCGTCGGAACCCTCAATTCCATCGGTTAGGCTATCTGACGATGGTGCCTCGGGCAAAAAAAATGCAACACCAGCACATGCCCTAGACCAACATGTGCACCGTGGCTCAAAATCTTAGACTGGGAATGAACTCCGTATGCTTAGACGTGGAATGAACTCCGTATGCCTAACCCAACCCACGGAACGAGCGTGTGAGCTCTCAACCGACCGGAGAGGTAGAATGCACAAGCCGGGGATCAGCCTGATCTCCCCCTGGATGTTGTCAATCCTGCTGCCACAACCCTCAGTCCGTTCCAATCTTAGATTGGGAATGAACTCCATATGCATAAGTCAACCCATGAAACAAGTGTACGGGCGTTGAGCCGATCGAAGAGGCATAATGCGCAAGTCGGAGATCAACCCGGTCCCCCTCTACGTGCTGTCGGTCCCGCTCCCACAACCCTCGGTCTGGCTGGGGCTTAGACATGGAATGAACTCCCTATGCCTAAGCCAACCCATGAAATGGGCGTGCGGGAGCTCAGTCTGCCGGAGAGGCAGAATACACAAGCCGGGGATTGGCTCGATCCCCCTGCGTGCTGTCGATCTTGCTGCCGCAACCCTCCGTCCTGTCTGATCATAGACTGGGAATCAACTTCATATGTGTAGACTAGGGATGAACTCCGTATGCCTAATTCAACCCATGAAACGAGCATGCGGGTGCTCAACTGGCCGGAGAGGCATAATGCACCAGTCAGGGATCAACCTGATCCACCTCTGCGTGCTATCGATCCCGTGCCAGTCTTGCTGCCACAACCCTCAGTCTGACTGGGGCTTAGACATGGAATGAACTCCGTATGCCTAAGCCAACCCACAAAACGAGCATGCGGGTGCTCAGCCGGTCGGAGAGGCAGAATGCGCAAGTCGGGGATCGGCCCGGTCCCTCTTGCGTGCTACCGATCCTGCTGCTGGTCCTGCTATCGTAACCCTCGGTCCGGTCTGATCTTAGACTGGGAATGAACTCCATATGCTTAGACATGGAATAAACTTCGTATGCCTAAGCCAACCCATGAAACGAGCGTGTGGGTGCTCAACCGGTCCGAGAGGCAGAATGCCCAAGCCAGGGATTGGCCCGGTCCCCCCTGTGTGCTGTCGATCCTACTGCCACAACCCTCGGTCCGATCCAATCTTAGACTTGGAATGAACTCCATATGCTTAGACTGGGGATGAACTCGTATGCCTAAGTCAACCCACGAAACAAGTGTGCAGGCGCTCAGTCGACCAGAGAGGCAGGATGCGCAAGCCGGGGATCGAACGGGTGGTAGGTGGGTTCAAGCACATCTTCATATTTCTGCCATGCCAATGCCATTTTTATGTCTTGTAAATTCGTACAATGGTCCCCTAACCGTTCATGTGAAGTTTCGTGGCAAGACGACCCGTTTTCTATTTTTCATGATTTTCAAAACATTTTGCGGTTCGAGATTTTTTTTAAAAATCTTTTAGAAAGAGTTTTGTCCCCAAATGATCCTTGTATTTTTGTTGGCATGTACAAAAAAATTCAGCTAAAAACGTGAAGTGGAAAAGATTTTGTGACCGTTTGAAAAAAGTGTCCCCATTTCAAACACTTTAATGGCTACTGGCAGCAAACCTATAAAATCTCAAATGCTCTTTAAGGGGGTGTGAGTTCTCAAGGTTTGATGAGGGATAGGGGGCCAATATAAGGGCCAAGTGTCACTCCCTAGGCGAGAGTGCCAGGCACATCAGGCGCACCAGCAGGCGAGCCAGAGGTTGAGGCCTACAGATCAGGCGTGCTGGTGGGTATATGCGTGCAAAGCCTAGGAAATGAGTTCAGAACGCCCGCCTAACTTGTAGGCCAGCCCGTGAGACCAAGGCCTGGCATACAAGCTGCCCGCACCACATCCAAAAGGGCCCAAGGTGCTGGACACGCAAGGGAAGCTTCTGGAAGCAGGCAGGATCAGCACCAGGATCCTGGCAGATTTGGTTGACCTTGAAAATCAGGAGTTAGCATCCTGGTTGATTGTAATCTGTATAATCCCATGATTTTAGCCTTTATTCAAGGGATATTGCCATTAAGTGTAAGCTGGAGCCTCAACTACAAATAGAGGGTTGCTCCTCCCTCATTTGTACACCATCAAACACTTATGTTTCAGTGAATACAAGAGCATTTCCAAAATTCTACCTTCTTATCCTATTTCTCTTTAACTTGCGTAATCAGCCCTTCTTGTTGTTCTAGTGCTCATACGCCTGGGTTTTAGGCTGACTTAGGCATGAAGGAAGAGATTCCAAGCCTAAGGCCACATGGTTTCTGAGTCTAAGGTCAGAGCCCGTGACAATTGGTATCAGAGCGAGTTCGATTCTGTGTGTTTGTGTTGTGCAGGTTAGAGGAGATGGCATCCCAAAGTGACACTGCTAACCAACAACTAGAGGCCAAGGAGCATGGGCGTGGAAGAGGGAGGACAGCCAGTTCTAGAGATATCTGGTCTACCATGGACGGTAGGCTGGCCAAGGTGGAGGTGACCATGGGCGACATGGGGGAAAAGGTCGAAGGGGTAGAGACTCACATTGCATCACTAGACTCCATGGGGGAGGAGATCCAAAGTGAGCTGCAAGCTGCTCTCAACAAAGGCTTGGACGTGTTCACCGAAAAGAATCAAACCTTAGAGGCTGAAGTGTTAACCTTGTGTGATGGCATGGAGGCCATGCGCTAGTGGATGGAGGAGCTTACCAGTGAGCTCGTTGCTTGCAAGACTGCCATTGGGAATGGTATGTTTACTGGAGTGTCCAAGTCCAGATTGGATGTCCCCAAGCCTAAAGAGTTCAAGGGGACTAGGGTAGCCAAGGAAGTAGACTACCTTTGGGGTATGGAGCAGTACTTCCAGGCCATGGGCATGCAAGACGAGGCGATAAAGGTAAGCACCGCTGCTATGTATCTCACTGATGTAGCCTTATTGTGGTAGAGGCACAAGTGTGATGATGACAGGCATGGGAGCGCCAAGATTGGAACCTGGGCAGAGTTCCAAAAGGAGTTCAGAGAACAATTTTACCCGGAGTATGCCGATGATGAGGCACGGGCAAAGTTATGCAGGCCAAGCCAGCAAGGGGACATAAGGGAGTATGTCCAAAAATTCTCTGAACTGATGCTACAGATCTCGGATCTAGGTGAGAAGGACACCTTATTTGCTTTCATGGATGGGCTGAAGCCGTGGGTGGAGCATGAGCTACAAAGGAGAGGAGTTCATGACTTGGCTAAAGCCATGACTACTGCCGAGGCATTGATAGAGTTCAAGCCTCTAAACAAGTTTGAGTCTACCAAGCCCAAGGGTAAGGGCAGGGACAATAGGGACTAGAAGAAGCAATCCAAGGGGAAGGACCGTGACCGAGAGTCCAAGGATGGAGACCGAGACCATTCAACCAAGGATGGTGAGAGGAAGCCACTAGCAGGCAAGTGGAAAGCAAAGGGGGACCGAGAGCCACCAGCATGCTACCTATGTGGAGGGAGCCACATAGCGTAATTACTACAGAAGGGCAAGCTGGCTGCTGTAGACAAGGAGTTTGACGAGGAGCCAGAGTCAGGGGCAGTAAAGCTTGGGTCATTGGTGCTCAATGCTGTCCAGAGTAAGGGGAGCCGCAAGCCAAAGGGCTTGATGTTTGCGGATCTGAAGGTTATGGGTCAGAAGGTGAGCGCACTGGTGGACACAGGTGCCTCACATCTTTTTATTTCAGGTGATAGAGCCAGGAAGCTCATACTAAAGGTGCAGAAAGGGACTGGTACCATCAAAATGGTGAACTCCAATGAAGTTCCAGCCATTGGAGTAACGCGGGGAGTGGAGTTGCAGCTTGGAGATTGGAAAGGCAAGGAGACCATTGAGGTAATACCCCTTGACGACTATGAATTTGTGATTGGGTTGGATTTCCTTGTTCGGATTAATGCCCTCCTTGTGCCTTTTACCGATTGTGTTTGCATCTTGGATGCACGGTGCCAATGCCTAGTGCCATTGAGGAGAGGGTCTAGAGTTGGGTCGCGGGTGGTGTCAGCCATCCAATTTGCCAAGGCGGTAAGCAGACAAGAAGACACCTTTTTGGTAGCCCTGAAATATGATGAGCCAAGGGAGAAGGAGATCGAGTACCCTTGGAGGTGCTAAAGGTGCTGAAGACCTTTAGTGATGTGATGCCCGCAAAGCTACCTAGCAAGCTGCCACCTAAGAAGGAGGTGGACCACAAGATCGAGCTGGTGTCCGAGGCCAAGCCACCAGCTAGAGCCCCTTACCGAATGTCTCCACCAGAGTTAGAGGAGTTGAGGAAGCAGCTCAAAGAGTTAGTTGATACTTGCTTAATCAGGCCATCGAAGGCACCCTATGGTGCACCGGTTCTATTTCAGCGCAAGCATGATGGGTCGTTACGATTGTGCATAGACTACCGGGCTTTGAACAAGCTGACCATTAAGAACAAGTACCCCATCCCACTCATTGTGGACTTGTTCGATCAACTTAGGAGCGCAAGGTGGTTCACCAAGCTGGATTTGAGGTTAGGCTACTATCAAGTCAGGATCACAGAGGGAGATGAGCTAAAGACAGCATGTGTCACTTGGTATGGTTCGTATGAGTACTTGGTGATGCCTTTTGGACTCACGAACGCCCTAGCAACATTCTGCACCCTTATGAACAAGGTACTTCGATCATTCCTTGGTCAGTTTGTTGTGGTTTATTTGGATGACATTGTGATCCACAGCCAGACTTTGGGAGAGCATGTAGACCACTTGAGACAGGTGTTCGAGGTGTTACGGGCGCACAAGCTATTTGTCAAGAGGGAGAAGTGCTCATTCGCCCAGCAGGAGATCCCGTTCCTTAGCCACATAGTGGGAGGTGGCAGGATACGCATGGATGAAGGCAAGATACATGCCATCCTGGAGTGGCAACTGCCAGCCAAGGTCACTGAGTTGAGATCATTCCTTGGGCTAGTCAACTACTACAGGCGCTTCATCAAAGGTCACTTAGCAATAGCCATGCCATTGACTGACTTGCTCAAGAAAGGGAAAGCATGGGAATGGAACGCAGGATGCCAAGAAGCCTTTGACAGGTTGAAGCGGGCTGTGACCGAGGAGCTAGTCTTGGCCTTGCCAGACCATGCCAAGCCGTATGAGGTGCATACGGATGCATCAGACTTTGCCATAAGGGGCGTGTTGATGAAAGAGGGACGTCCAGTCGCGTTCGAGAGCAAGAAGTACACGGTCCAAAAGATGGAGATGACTGCAGTGGTGCACTGCTTGCGCACTTGGTGCCATTACCTGTTGGGGTCGAGGTTCATGGTTAGGACGAACAATGTGGTGACCAGCTACTTCCAAACACAGAAGAAGCTATCCCCCAAGCAGGCGAGATGGCAAGATTTTCTTACGAAATTTGATTTCCAGATGGAGTACAAGCTAGGGCGGGTGAACCTAGTGGCAGACGCCCTGAGCAGGAAGGCTAACCTTGCTGCCATTAGCTAACTAGAGGGGTCACTGGTGCCGTGCATCAAGGAGGGACTTACGCATGATCCTACAGCCAAGGCTTTGATGGAGTACGCCCAACAAGGTAAGACTAGGCAGTTTTGATTGCAGGATGGCTTGTTGTACACCAGGGGCAGTAGACTATTTGTGCCGCAGCATGGGTAGTTCCGCAAGGAAGTTTTGCAAGAATGCCATGATTCAAGGTGGGCTGGACACCTCAGAGTGAGCCGTACCTTGGCACTGATTGAGGACCGGTACTACTGGCTGCACATGAGGGACGATGTGGAGGCCTATGTGAAGACTTGTCTTGTATGCCAACAGGACAAGGTGGAGCTCAAGAAACCAGACGGTCTCTTGGAGCCATTGCCAATGCCAGAGTGACCATGGAAGAGTGTTTCTCTAGACTTTATAGTTGGTCTACCCAAAGCAGAAGGGTTTGGAAGCATCATGGTAGTGGTGGACAGGTTTTCCAAGTATGGAATCTTCATTCCAGCAACCAAGGAGTGCCCAGCCGAGGAGGCAGCTCGATTGTTGCTGAAGAACATAGTTAAGTACTGGGGAGTGCCGAGAACCATTGTTAGTGATCGAGATGGGTGTTTCACGGGTAGGTTCTGGATTGAGTTGTTCAAGCTGTTGGGGTCAGACTTGAACTTTTCCACCAACATGCATCCGCAGACCGATGGGCAGACAGAACGAGTGAATAGACTATTAGAGGTCTACCTCAGGCACTATGTGAGTGCCACACAAAGGGACTGGCCAAAGCTGTTAGATATTGCATAGTTTTTCTACAACTTGCAAAGGAACGAGGCAATGAACCAGAGCCCATTTGAGGTTGTGACAGGGCAACAACCACTAACACCCGGTTTGATTGCTGTAGGTTATACAGGGTTGAATCCAGCAGCATACAAGTTTGCCAAGGCATGGCAAGAGCAAACTAACTTGGCCAGAGTTTGTCTACACAATGCGGCCAAGAGGTGGAAGAAGTGGGCAGACCAGAATAGGTGGGACGTGCTGTACATGGTTAAGTGCTGGGGAGTGCCGAAGACCATTGTTAATGATCGGGATGGGCATTTCACGGGCAGTTTCTGGATTGAGTTGTTCAAGCTGTTGGGGTCAGACTTGAACTTTTCCACCAACATGCATCCGTAGACCGATGGGCAGACAGAACGAGTGAATGGACTATTAGAGGTCTACCTCAGGCACTATGTGAGTGCCACACAAAGGGACTGGCCAAAGCAAATAGATATTGCATAGTTTTTCTACAACTTGCAAAGGAGCGAGGCAATGAACTAGAGCCCATTTGAGGTTGTGACAGGGCAACAACCACTAATACCCGGTTCGATTGCTGTAGGTTATACAGGGTTGAATCTAGCAGCATACAAGTTTGCCAAGGCATGGCAAGAGCAAACTAACTTAGCCAGAGTTTGTCTACATAAGGCGGCTAAGAGGTCGAAGAAGTAGGCAGACCAGAATAGGCGGGACGTGCAGTTCCAGGTTGGAGACTTGGTGTTAGTGAAGCTACATCCCATTGTGTGCCATAGGGGGCTGCACAAAGACCTAGTCCAGAGGTATGAGGGACCTTTTTGAGTAGTGAAGAGGGTAGGCAAGGTTGCCTACAAGCTGGATATGCCACCCAAGTCGAAGGTACACTCAGTGTTCCATGTGAGCATGCTCAAGCCGTTCCATAAGGATGAGGGAAATCCAGGATGGGCAGAGTCAAAGTGTGCACCATTGGGAGCAAGGGCCTCATATGAGAAGGAGGTCCACAGTATCATAGCTGATCGGGAGGTGAGACGGAAGAACTATCAGCCAAGACAAGAGTACTTGGTGTGTTGGAAGGGACTTTCAGATAGTGAAGCAAGCTAGGAACTAGCATATGACTTATGGCAGTTCAGGGACCAGATCATGCAGCACCATGCAGAAGACGCAATGAAGGCATTGCACAATCAGGTGGGGGAGAATGTCACGCCTTAGGCGGGTATGCCAGGCACATCAGGCGCACCAGCAGGTGAGCCAGAGGTTGAGGCCCGCAGACCAGGCGTGCTGACGGGTATCTGTGCTCAAAGCCTAGTAAACGAGTTCAGAATGCCCACCCAACTTGCAGGCCAGCTCGTGAGACCAAGGCCTGGCATACGAGCTACCCGCACCACATCCAGAAGGGCCCAAGGTGCTGGACATCCAAGGGAAGCTTCTGGAAGCAGGTAGGATCAGCAGCAGCATCCTGGCAGATTTGGTTGACCCTAAAAATCAGGAGTTAGCATCCTGATTGATTGTAATTTGTATAATCCCATGATTTTAGCCTTTATTCTAGGGATATTACCATTAAGTGTAAGTTGAAGCCTCAACTATAAATAGAGGGCTGCTCCTCTCTCATTTGTACACCATCAAACACTTCTGTTTTAGTGAATACAAGAGCATTTCCAAAATTTTGCCTTCTTATCTTGTTTCTCTTTAACTTCCATAATCAACCCTTCTTGTTGTTCTAGTGCCCATACGCATGTGTTTTAGGCTGACTTAGGCATAAAGGAGGAGATTCTTGAGTCTAAGGTCAGAGCCAGTGACACAAGTACTAGCACCCATCGCACATCATGTTCGCACACCCCCCGACCCCCCCAATCGCCGGAACCCCCAATGCCATCGGTTAGGCTCTCCGGTGATACTCTGATGATGGTGCCTCAGGTGAAAAAAATGTGGCACCAGCACATGCCTGAGCCTAGCATGTGCACCGTGGCTCAAAATCTTAGACTTGGAATGAACTCCGTATGCTTAGACATGGAATGAACTCCATATGCCTAAGCCAACCCAAGAAACGAGCGTGCGGGCGCTCAGCCAGCTGGAGAGGTAGAATACGCAAGCTAGGGATCGACGTGATTCCCCCTGCGTGCTGTCGATCTTGCTGTCACAACCCTCGGTCTGGTCTGATCTTAGACTGGGAATGAACTCCGTATGCATAAGTCATCCCATGAAATAAGCGTGTGGGCACCGAGCTGGCCGAAGAGGCATAATGCGCAAGACGGGGATTGGCCTAGTCCCCCTCTGCGTGCTGCAGGTCCCGCTACCATAACCCTCGGTCCGGTTGGGGCTTAGACATGGAATGAACTCCCTATGCCTAAGCCAACCCATGAAACGGGCATGCGGGCACTCAACCGACCGAAGAGGTAGAACGTGCAAGCTGAGGATCGACCCGATCCCCCCTTCGTGCTGCTGATCCTACAGCCACAACCCTCGATCCGGTTCCATCTCAGACTGGGAATGAACCCCGTATGCTTAGACTAGGGATGAACTCCATTTACGTAAGCCAACCCATGAAACAAGCATGCGGGCGCTTAGCCGACCGGAGAGGCCGATCGGAGACGCATAATGCGTAAGCCAGGGATCAACCCCGTCCTCCTATGCATGCTGTCGATCCTGCTGCCACAACCCTCAGTCCGACTGGGGCTTAGACATGGAAAGAACTCCGTATGCCTAAGCCAACCCATGAAATGAGCGTGTGGGCGCTCAGCTGGTCGGAGAGGTAGAATGCGCAAGTCAGGGATCGACCTGATCCCCCCTGCGTGCTGCCGATCCTACTGCTGGTCCTACTGCTGCAACCCTCGATCCGGTCTGATCTTAGACTGGGAATGAACTCTGTATGCTTAGACATGGAATAAACTCCGTACGCCTCAGCCAACCCATAAAACAAGCGTGCGGGCGCTCAGTCAATCGGAGAGACAGAATGCGCAAGCCGGTGACTGGCCCGGTCCCCCCTACGTGCAGTTGATCCTGCTACCGCAACTCTCGATCCGATCTGATCTTAAACTGGGAATGAACTCCGTATGCCTAAGTCAACCTGCGAAACGAGCGTTCAGGCATTGAGCCGGTCGGAGAGGTATAATACGCAAGCCGGGGATCCTCCGTCCCCCTCGGCATGCAATCAGTCCCGCTGCCACAACACTCGGTCCGACTGGGGCTTAGACATGGAATGAACTCCCTATGCCTAAGCCAACCCACAAAAAGGGCGTACGGGCGCTCAGTCGGCCAGAGAGGCAGAATTCGCAAGCCGGGGATCGGCCTGGTCCCCCCTGCGTGCTATCGATCCTGTTGTCGCAATGCTCGGTCCGATCCGATCTTAGACTGGGAATGAACTCCGTATGCTTAGACTGGGGATGAACTCTGTATGCCTAAGTCAACCCACCAAACGAGTGTACGGGCATTCAGTCGGTCGAAAATGCATAATGCACAAGCCAGGGATCAGTCCGGTCCCCCTCTACGTGCTGTCGATCCCGCTGTCGGTCCTACTACCACAACCCTTGGTCCGGCTAGGGTTTAGACATGGAATGAACTCTGTATGCCTAAGCCAACCCACGAAACGAGCGTACGGGCGCTCAGCCGGCCGGAGAGGTAGAATACGCAAGTTGGAGATCGGTTCGGTCCCCCCTGCGTGCTATCGATCCTGCTGCTGGTCCTGCTACCGCAACCCTCGGTCCGATCTGATGTTAGACTGGGAACGAACTCCGTATGCTTAGACATGGAATGAACTCCGTATGCCTAAGCCAACCCACGAAATGAGCGTGCGAGTGCTCAGCCTGCACGGTCCCCCTTGCATGCTATCGATCCTGCTACCGCAACCCTCGGTCCGGTCCGATCTTAGACTAGGAATGAACTTTGTATACCTAAGTCAACCCACGAAACGAGCGTACGGGCACTGAATTGGCCGGAGAGGCATAATGCGCAAGCCGAGGATCGACCCGATCCCACTCTGCATGCTGCTGGTCCCGCTGCCACAACCCTCAGTCCGGCTGGGGCTTAGACATGGAATGAACTCCCTATGCCTAAGCCAAACCGTGAAACGGGCGTACGGGTGCTCAATCGGTCGGAGAGGCAGAACGCGCAAGTCAAGGATCGGCCTGGTCCCCCCAGCATGCTGTCGATCCTGCTGCCCCAACCCTCGGTCCGGTCTGATCTTAGACTGGGAATGAACTCCATATGCTTAGACTGGGGATGAACTTTGTATGCCTAAGTCAACCCATGAAACGAGCATGCGAGCGCTCAGCTGGCTGGAGAGGCTGGCTAGAGAGGCATAATGCGCAAGCCGGGGATCAGCCCAATCCCCCTTTGCGTGCTGTCGATCGCGCTACCAGTCCTGCTCCTACAACCCTCGGTTCGAGGGCTTAGACATGGAATGAAGTCCGTATACCAGCACCCATCGCACATGACGTGCGCACACCCCCCCAATCGCCGAAACTCCCAATGCCGCCGGTTAGGCTCTCCGATGATGCTCTGACGATGGTGCCCTAGGTGAAAAAAATATGGCACCAGCACATGCCCGAGCCCAGCATGTGCACCGTGGTTCAAAATCTTAGACTGGGAATGAACTCCGTATGCTTAGACATGGAATGAACTCCGTATGCCTAAGCCAACCTAGGAAACGAGCGTGCGGACGCTCTGTCGATCGGAGAGGCAGAATGCAGAAGCTGGGGATTGGCCTGACCCCCTCTAAGTGCTATCGATCCTGCTACCACAATCCTCGATCTGGTTCGATCTTAGACTGAGAATGAACTCCGTATGCATAAGTCAACCCACAAAATGAGCGTGCAGGCATTGAGCCAGCTGAAGAGGCATAATGCGCAAGTCGAAGATCGGCTCGATCCCCTTCTGCGTGCTGTCGGTCCCACTGCCACAACCCTCAGTCCGGTTGGGGCTTAGATATGGAATGAATTCCCTATGCTTAGGCCAACCCACGAAACGGGCATGCGGGTGCTCAGTCGGCCAGAGAGGCAGAATGCGTAAGTCGAAGATCGACCCGGTCCCCCCTGCGTGCTGCAGATCCTACTGCCACAACCCTTGGTCCGGTCTGATCTTAGGCTGGGAATGAACTCCATATGATTAGACTGGGGATGAACTCCGTACGCCTAAGTCAACCCACGAAACGAGCATACGGGCGCTTAGCCGGTCGGAGAGGAATAATGCGCAAGCCGGGGATCAGCCCGGTCCCCTTCTGTGTTGTTCTAGTGCCCATACGCATGTGTTTTAGGCTGACTTAGGCATAAAGGAGGAGATTCTTGAGTCTAAGGTCAGAGCCAGTGACACAAGTACTAGCACCCATCGCACATCATGTTCGCACACCCCCCCGACCCCCCCAATCGCCGGAACCCCCAATGCCACCGGTTAGGCTCTCCGGTGATACTCTGATGATGGTGCCTCGGGTGAAAAAAATGTGGCACCAGCACATGCCTGAGCCTAGCATGTGCACCGTGGCTTAAAATCTTAGACTTGGAATGAACTCCGTATGCTTAGACATGGAATGAACTCCATATGCCTAAGCCAACCCAAGAAACGAGCGTGCGGGCGCTCAGCCAGCTGGAGAGGTAGAATGCGCAAGCTGGGGATCGACGTGATTCCCCTTGCGTGCTGTCGATCTTGCTGTCGCAACCCTCGATCTGGTCTGATCTTAGACTGGGAATGAACTCCGTATGCATAAGTCATCCCATGAAATAAGCGTGTGGGCGCCGAGCTGGCCGAAGAGGCATAATGCGCAAGACGGGGATTGGCCTAGTCCCCCTCTGCGTGCTGCAGGTCCCGCTGCCATAACCCTCAGTCCGGTTGGGGCTTAGGCATGGAATGAACTCCCTATGCCTAAGCCAACCCATGAAACGGGCATGCGGGCACTCAACCGACCGAAGAGGTAGAACGTGCAAGCTGAGGATCGACCTAATCCCCCCTTCGTGCTGCTGATCCTACAGCCACAACCCTCGATCCGGTTCCATCTTAGACTGGGAATGAACACCGTATGCTTAGACTAGGGATGAACTCCATTTACCTAAGCCAACCCATGAAACAAGCATGCGGGCGCTTAGCCGACCGGAGAGGCCGATCGGAGAGGCCGATCGGAGACGCATAATGCGCAAGCCAGGGATCAACCCCGTCCTCCTATGCATGCTGTCGATCCTGCTGCCACAACCCTCGGTCCAACTGGGGCTTAGACATGGAAAGAACTCCGTATGCCTAAGCCAACCCATGGAATGAGCGTGTGGGCGCTCAGCTGGTCGGAGAGGTAGAATGCGCAAGTCAGGGATCGACCTGATCCCCCCTGCGTGCTGCCGATCCTACTGTTGGTCCTACTGCTGCAACCCTTGATCCGGTCTGATCTTAGACTGGGAATGAACTCCGTATGCTTAGACATGGAATAAACTCCGTACGCCTCAGCCAACCCATAAAACAAGCATGCGGGCGCTCAGTCAGTAGGAGAGACAGAATGCGCAAGCCGGTGACTGGCCCGGTCCCCCTACGTGCAGTTGATCCTGCTACCGCAACTCTCGATCCGATCTGATCTTAAACTGGGAATGAACTCCGTATGCCTAAGTCAACCTGCGAAACGAGCGTTCAGGCATTGAGCCGGTCGGAGAGGTATAATGCCCAAGCCAGGGATCGGCTCCGTCCCCCTCGGCATGCTGTCAGTCCCGCTGCCACAACACTCGGTCCGACTGGGGCTTAGACATGGAATGAACTCCCTATGCCTAAGCCAACCCACAAAAAAAGCGTACGGGCGCTCAGTCGGCCAGAGAGGCAGAATTCGTAAGCCGGGGATCGGCCCGGTCCCCCCTGCGTGCTATCGATCCTGTTGTCGCAACGCTCGGTCCGATCCGATCTTAGACTGGGAATGAACTCCGTATGCTTAGACTGGGGATGAACTCTGTATGCCTAAGTCAACCCACCAAACGAGTGTACGGGCATTCAGTCGGTCGAAAATGCATAATGCACAAGCCAGTGATCAGTCCGGTCCCCCTCTACGTGCTGTCGATCCCGCTGTCGGTCCTACTACCACAACCCTTGGTTTGGCTAGGGTTTAGACATGGAATGAACTCTGTATGCCTAAGCCAACCCACGAAACGAGCGTGCGGGCGCTCAACCGGCCGGAGAGGTAGAATACGCAAGTTGGAGATCGGGTCGGTCCCCCCTGCGTGCTGTCGATCCTGCTGTTGGTCCTGCTACCGCAACCCTCGGTCCGATCTGATGTTAGACTGGGAACGAACTCCGTATGCTTAGACATGGAATGAACTCCGTATGCCCAAGCCAACCCATGAAATGAGTGTGCGGGTGCTCAGCCCCCACGGTCCCCCTTGCATGCTATCGATCCTGCTACCGCAACCCTCGGTCCGGTCCGATCTTAGACTAGGAATGAACTTTGTATACCTAAGTCAACCCACGAAACGAGCGTGCGGGCACTGAATTGGCCGGAGAGGCATAATGAGCAAGCCGAGGATCGACCCGATCCCACTCTGCATGCTGCTGGTCCCGCTGCCACAACCCTCAGTCCGGCTGGGGCTTAGACATGGAATGAACTCCCTACGCCTAAGCCAAACCGTGAAACGGGCGTACGGGTGCTCAGTCGGTCGGAGAGGCAGAACGCGCAAGTGGAGGATCGGCCCGGTCCCCCCAGCATGCTGTCGATCCTGCTGCCCCAACCCTCGGTCCGGTCTGATCTTAGACTGGGAATGAACTTCATATGCTTAGACTGGGGATGAACTTTGTATGCCTAAGTCAACCCATGAAACGAGCATGCGAGCGCTCAGCTGGCTGAAGAGGCTGGCCAGAGAGGCATAATGCGCAAGCCGGGGATCAGCCCAATCCCCCTTTGCGTGCTGTCGATCGCGCTACCAGTCCTGCTCTTACAACCCTCGGTTCGAGGGCTTAGACATGGAATGAAGTCCGTATACCAGCACCCATCGCACATGACGTGCGCACACCCCCCCAATCTCTGAAACTCCCAATGCCACCGGTTAGGCTCTCCGATGATGCTCTGACGATGGCGCCCTAGGTGAAAAAAATATGGCACCAGCACATGCCTGAGCCCAGCATGTGCACCGTGGTTCAAAATCTTAGACTGGGAATGAACTCCGTATGCTTAGACATGGAATGAACTCCGTATGCCTAAGCCAACCTAGGAAACGAGCGTGCGGACGCTCTGTCGATCGGAGAGGCAGAATGCACAAGCCGGGGATTGGCCTGACCCCCCCTAAGTGCTATCGATCCTGCTACCGCAATCCTCGATCTGGTTCGATCTTAGACTGAGAATGAACTCCGTATGCATAAGTCAACCCACAAAATGAGCGTGTAGGCATTGAGCCAGCTGAAGAGGCATAATGCGCAAGTCAAAGATCGGCTCGGTCCCCCTCTGCGTGCTGTCGGTCCCACTGCCACAACCCTCAGTCCGGTTGGGGCTTAGATATGGAATGAATTCCCTATGCTTAGGCCAACCCATGAAACGGGCATGCGGGTGCTCAGTCGGCCAGAGAGGCAAAATGCGTAAGTCGAAGATCGACCCGGTCCCCCCTACGTGCTGCAGATCCTACTGCCACAACCCTTGGTCCGGTCTGAGCTTAGGCTGGGAATGAACTCCATATGCTTAGACTGGGGATGAACTCCGTACGCCTAAGTCAACCCACGAAATGAGCATACGGGCGCTTAGCCGGTCGAAGAGGAATAATGCGCAAGCCGGGGATCAGCCCGGTCCCCTTCTGTGTGCTGCCAATCCCGCTACCAATCTTACTGCCATAACCCTCGGTTTGGCTGGGGCTTAGATATGGAATGAACTCCGTATGCCTAAGCCAACCCACGTAACGAACGAGCGGGTGCTCAGTCGGCCAAAGAGGCAGAATGCACAAGCCAGGGATCGGCCCGATCCCCCCTACGTGCTACCGATCCTACTGCTGGTCCTACTGCTGGAACCTTCGATCCAGTCTGATCCTAGATTGGGAATGAACTCTGTATGCTTAGACATGGAATGAACTCTGTATGCTTAAGCCAACCCACGAAACGAGCGTGTGGGCGCTCAGCCGATCAGAGAGGCAGAATGCGCAAGTCAGGGATCGGCCTAGTCCCCCTCAATGTGTTATCGATCCTGCTGCCACAACCCTCGGTCCGGTCCAATCTTAGACTGGGAATGAACTCCGTATGCCTAAGTCAACCCACGAAATGAGCATGCGGGTGCTGAGTCAGTGGAGAGACATAATGCGCAAGTCGAGGATTGACCCGATCCCCTTCTGCGTGCTACCGATCCCGCTGCCACAACCCTCAGTCCGGTTGGTGCTTAGACATCGAATGAACTCCCTATGCCTAAGCCAACCCACGAAACAGGCGTGCGGGTGCTCAGCCGGTCGAAGAGGCAGAATGCGCAAGCCGGGGATCGACCCAGTCCCTCCTACGTGCTGTCGATCCTACTGCTGCAACCCTCGGTTTGATCCGATCTTAGACTGGAAATGAACTTCGTATGCTTAGATTGGGGATGAACTCCGTATGCCTAAGTCAACCCACGAAACGAGCATGCGAGCGCTCAGTCGACCGGAGAGGCAGGATGAGCAAACCGGGGATCGAATGGGTGGTAGGTGGGTTCAAGCACATCTTCATATTTCTGCCATGCCAATGCCATTTTTATGGCTTGTAAATTCATACAATGTACCCCTAAGCCTTCGTGTGAAGTTTCATGGCAAGACGACCCATTTTCTATTTTTCATGATTTTCAAAACTTTTTGAGGTTTGGGATTTTTTAAAATGTTTTTAAAGGTGATCCTTGCATTTTTTTTGGCATGCATAAAAACATTCAGCTAAAAAATTGAAGTGGAGAAGATTTTGTGATCGTTTGAAAAACGTGTCCCCATTTCTGACACTTTAATGGCTACTGGCAGCAAACCTATAAAATTTCAAATGCCCTTTAAGGGGGTGTGAGTTCTCAAGGTTTGATGAGGGATAGGGGCCAATATGAGGGCCAAGTACAAGCACCCATTTCACATCATGTGCGCAGCCCCCGGCCCCCCCAATCGTCGGAACCCCCAATGCCGTCGGTTAGGCTCTCCAATGATGCTCCGACGATGGAGCCCCGAGCAAAAAAAAATATGGCACCAGCACATGCCTGAGCCTAGCATGTGCACCGTCACTCAAATCTTAGACTGGGAATGAACTTCGTATGCTTAGACATGGAATGAACTCCATGTGCCTAAGCTAACCCACGAAACGAGCGTGTGGGTGCTCAGCCAGTCGGAGAGGCAGAATGCGCAAGCCGGGGATCGGCCCAGTCCCTCCTATATGCTGTCAATCCTGCTACCACAATCCTCGATCTGGTCTGATCTTAGACTAGGAATGAACTCCGTATGCATAAATCAACCCATGAAACGAGCGTACGGGCACTGAGCCGACCAGAGAGGCATAATACGCAAGCTGGGGATCGGCTCGGTCCCCCTTTGCATGCTGCCAGTCCCGCTGCCACATCTCCCAGTCCGGCTAGGGCTTAGACATGGAATGAACTCCCTATGCCTAAGCCAACCCATAAAACGGGCGTACGGGTGCTCGACCGGTCGGAGAGGCAGAATGCGCAAGCAGGGGATTGGCCTAGTCCCCCCTGCGTGCTGCCGATCCCACTACCACAACCCTCGGTTCAACTGGGGCTTAGACATGGAATGAACTTCGTATGCCTAAGCCAACCCATGAAATGAGCGTACTGGCACTCAGCCGATCAGAGAGGTAGAATGCGCAAGTCGGGGATCGGCTCGGTCCCCCCTGCGTGTTGTCGATCCCGCTGCTGGTCCTGCTGTCCCAACCCTTGGTCCAATTTGATCTTAGATTGGGAATGAACTCCGTATGCCTAAGCCAACCCACGAAACGAGCGTGCGTCCGAAGAGGCAGAATGGGCAAGCGGGGGACCGACCTGATCCCCCCTGCGTGCTGTCGATCCTGCTGTCGCAACCCTCGGTCTGGTCCGATCTTAGATAGGGAATGAACTCCATATGCCTAAGTCAACCCACGAATCGAGCGTGCGGACGCTGAGCCGGTCGGAGAGGCAGAATGTACAAACTGAAGATCAACCCGGTCCCCCTCTATGTACTGTCAGTCCCACTACCACAACCCTCGGTCCGACTGGGGCTTAGACATGGAATGAACTCCCTATGCCTAAGCCAACCCACAAAACGGGCGTGTGGGCGCTCAGCCGATCGGAGAGGCAGAATGCATAAGCCGGGGATCGAACGAGTGGTAGGTAGGTTCAAGCACATTTTCATATTTCTGCCATGCCAATGGCATTTTTATGGCTTGTAAATTCATACAATGGTCCCCTAAGCCTTCATGTGAAGTTTCGTGGCAAGACGACCCGTTTTCTATTTTTCATGATTTTTGAAACTTTTTAGGGTTTGGGATTTTTTAAAACATTTTTAGAAAGAGTTTTTTCCCCAAATTTGGTAAAGGTGATCCTTGTATTTTTGTTGGCATGCATAAAAAAATTCAGCTAAAAAATTGAAGTGGAGAAGATTTTGTGTCCGTTTGAAAAAAGTGTCCCCATTTCAGACACTTTAATGGCTACTGGCAGCAAACCTATAAAATCTCAAATATTCTTTAAGGGAGTGTGAGTTCTCGAGGTTCAATGAGGGATAAGGGGCCAATATAATGGCCAAGTACCAGCACCCATTGCACATCATGTGCGCACACCCTCCGGCCCCCCAGTCGTCAGAACCCTCATTGCCGCCGGTTTGGCTCTCTGGCAATGCTCCGACGATGGTGCCCCGAGCAAAAAAAATGTGGCACCAGCACATGCCCGAGCCCAACATGTGCACCATGGCTCAAAATCTTAGACTAGGAATGAACTTCGTATGCTTAGACATGGAATGAACTCCGTATGCCTAAGCGAACCCACGAAATGAGCGTGCGGGCACTCAGCTGGCCAGAGAGGCATAATGTGCAAACCGAGGATCAGCCCGGTCCCCCTCTACGTGCTGCTGATCCCATTGCCAGTCTTGCTACCACAACCCTCAGTTCGATTGGGGCATAGACATGGAATGAACTCCGTATGCCTAAGCCAACCAACGAAACAAGCGTGCGGGTGCTCAGTCGATCAGAGAGGCAGACTCTGTAAGTCGGGGATCGACTCGATCCCCTCCAGCGTGTTGTCGATCCTGCTGCTAGTCCTACTGTCGTAACCCTTGGTCCGGTCTGATCTTAGACTGGGAATGAACTCCATATGCCTAAGCCAACCCACGAAATGAGCGTCTAGGTGTTCAGCTGGTCGGAGAGGCAGAATGTGCAAGCCGGGGATCAACCTGATCTCCCCTGCATGCTATCGATCCTGCTGTCGCAACCCTCAATCCTATCCGATGTTAGACTGGGAATGAACTCTGTATGCCTAAGTCAACCCATGAAACAAGCGTACGGGCACTGAGCCGGCTGAAAAAGCATAATGCGTGAGCCGGGGATCGATTTGGTCCCTCTCTGTGTGCTACCGATCCCGGTGCCACAGCCCTCGATCTGGCTGGGGCTTAGGCATGGAATGAACTCCCTATGCCTAAGACAACCCAGGAAACGGGCGTGCAGGTGCTCAGCCGATCGGAGAGGCAGACTGCACAAGCCAGGGATTGGCCCAATCCCCCCTGCGTACTGTCGATCCTATTGCCACAACCCTTGATCCGATCTGATCTTAGACTGGGAATGAACTTCGTATGCTTAGACTGGGGATGAACTCTGTATGCCTAAGTCAACCCATGAAATGAGCGTGCGGGTGCTCAACTGACCAGAGAGGCAGGATGCGTAAGCCGGGGATCGAACGGGTGGTAGGTGGGTTCAAGCACATCTTCATATTTCTGCCATGCCAATGCCATTTTTATGGCTTGTAAATTCATACAATTTTCCCCTAAGCTTTCATGTAAAGTTTCATGGCATGACGACCCATTTTCTATTTTTCATGATTTTTAAAACTTTTTACGGTTTGGGATTTTTTAAAATTTTTTTAGAAAGAGTTTTGTCCCCAAAATTGGTAGAGCTGATCCTTGTATTTTATTTGGTATTCACAAAAAATTCAGCTAAAAACTCGAAGTGGAGAAGATTTTGTGACCGTTTGAAAAAAGTGTCCCCATTTCAGACACTTTAATGGCTACTGGCAGCAAACCTATAAAATCTCAAATGTTCTTTAAGGGGCTGTGAGTTCTCAAGGTTCAATGAGGGATAGGGGGCCAATATAATGGCCAAGTACCAGCACCCATTGCACATCACGTGCGAACACCCCCCGCCCCCCCAATCGTCGGAACCCCCAATGTCGTCGATTAGGCTCTCTGGCAATGCTCCGACGATGGTGCCCCAGGCGAAAAAAATGTGGCACGAGCACATGCCCGAGCCCAGCATGTGCACCGTGGCTCAAAATCTTAGACTAGGAATGAACTTCGTATGCTTAGACATGGAATGAACTCCGTATGCCTAAGCGAACCCACGAAACGAGCGTGCGGGCACTCAGTCGGCCGGAGAGCCAGAATGCGCAAGCCGGGGATCGACCCGAACCCCCTTGCATGTTGTCGATCCTACTGCCGCAACCTTCGGCCCGATCCAATCTTAGACTGGGAATGAACTTCGTATGCTTAGACTGGGGATGAACTCCGTATGCCTAAGTCAACCCACCTAATGAACGTGCAGGCGCTGAGCCGGCCGAAGAGGCATAATGCACAAGTCGCGGATCGGCCCGATCCCCCTCTGCGTGCTGCCGGTCCCCCTGCCACAACCCTCGGTCTGGCCGGGGCTTAGACATGGAATGAACTCTCTATGCCTAAGCCAACCCACGAAATGGGCGTGCGGACACTCAGCTGGTCGGAGAGACAGAATGCGTAAGCCGGGGATCAGCCCGATCCCTCCTACGTTCTGTCGATCTTGCATCCACAACCCTCGGTCAGACTAGGGCTTAGACATGGAATGAACTCCCTATGCCTAAGCCAACCCACTAAATTGGCGTACAGGGCACTCAGCCAGCCAGAGAGGCAGAATGCGCAAGCCAGGGATCGGCCTGGTCCTCCCTACGTGCTGTCGATCCTACTGTCGGAACCCTCAGTTCGATCCAATCTTAAACTAGGAATGAACTCTGTATGCTAAGATTAGGGATGAACTTCGTATGCCTAAGTAAACCCATGAAACGAGCGTATGGGCACTCAGCTGGCCGGAGAGGCATAATGTGCAAACCGGGGATCGACCCGATCCCCCTCTGTATGCTGTCGATCCCATTACCGATCCTGCTACCACAACCCTCGATTCAGCTGGGGCTTAGACATGGAATGAACTCCGTATGCCTAAACAAACCAACGAAACAAGCGTGGGGGTGCTCAGTTGGCCGGAGAGACAGACTGCGCAAGCCGGGGATCGGCTCGGTACCCCTCAGCATGCTACCGATCCTGCTGCTGGTCCGACTATTGCAACCCTAGGTTCGGTCCGATCTTAGACTGGGAATGAACTCTGTATGCTTAGACATGGAATGAACTCCGTATGCCTAAGCCAACCCACGAAACGAGCGTGCGAGTGTTCAGCCGGTCGGAGAGGCAGAATGCGTAAGCCGAGGATCGACCTAATCCCCCCTGCGTGCTATTGATCTTGCTACCACAACCCTCGGTCCTGTCCGATCTTAGACTAGGAATGAACTCTGTATGCCTAAGTCAACCCATGAAACAAGCGTACGGGCGCTGAGCCGATCGAAAAGGCATAATGTACGAGTCGGGCATCGGTCTGGTCCCTCTCTGCGTGCTGCCAGTCTTGCTCCACAGCCCTCGGTCTGGTTGGGGCTTAGGCATGGAATGAACTCCCTATACCTAAGCCAACCCAGGAAACAGGCGTGTGGGTGCTCAGCTGATCGAAGAGGCAGAATGCGCAAGCCAGGGATTGGCCCAGTCCCCCCTACTACTGTCGATCCTGTTGCCGCAACCCTCGATCCGGTCCGATCTTAGACTGGGAATGAACTTCGTATGCTTAGACTGGGGATGAACTCTGTATGCCTAAGTCAACCCACGAAATGAGCGTGCGGGTGCTCAGCCGACCAGAGAGGCAGAATGAGTAAGTCGGGGATCGAACGGGTGGTAGGTGGGTTCAAGCACATCTTCATATTTCTACCATGCCAATGCCATTTTTATGGCTTGTAAATTCATACAATTTTCCCCTAAGCTTTCATGTGAAGTTTCGTAGCATGACGACCCATTTTCTATTTTTCACGATTTTGAAAACTTTTTACCGTTTGGGATTTTTTAAAATTTTTTTAGAAAGAGTTTTGTCCCCAAAATTGGTAGAGGTGATCCTTGTATTTTTTTTGGTATTCACAAAAAAATTCAGCTAAAAACTTGAAGTGGAGAAGATTTTGTGACCGTTTGAAAAAAGTGTCCCCATTTCAGACACTTTAATAGCTACTGGCAGCAAACCTATAAAATCTCAAATGTTCTTTAAGGGGGTGTGAGTTCTCAAGGTTCGATGAGGGATAGGGGGTCAATATAATGGCCAAGTACCAGCACCCATTGCACATCATGTGCGCACACCCCGGCCCCCCCAATCGTCGGAACCCCCAATGTCGCCGGTTAGGCTCTCTGGCAATGCTCCAACGATGGTGCCCCGGGCGAAAAAAATGTGGCACCAGCACATGCCCGAGCCCAGCATGTGCACCGTGGCTCAAAATCTTAGGCTAGGAATGAACTCCGTATGCTTAGACATAGAATGAACTCCGTATGCCTAAGCCAACCCACGAAACGAGTGTGCGGGCACTCAGTTGACCAGAGAGGCAGAATGCACAAGCCGGGGATCGACCCAGACCTCTTTACGTGCTGTCGATCCTGCTGTCGCAACCCTCAGCCTGATCCAATCTTAGACTGAGAATGAACTTCGTATGCTTAGACTGGGGATGAACTCCGTATCCCTAAGTCAACCCACCAAACGAGCATGCGAGCGCTGAGCCGGCCGAAGAGGCATAATGCACAAGTCAGGGATTGGCCTGGTCCCCCTTTGCGTGCTGTCGGTCCCGCTGCCACAATCCTCGGTCCGGCCGAGGCTTAGACATGGAATGAACTCCCTATGCCTAAGCCAACCCACGAAACGGGAGCGCGGACGCTCAGCTGGTCGGAGAGGCAAAATGCGCAAGTCGGGGATCAGCCTGATCCCCCCTACGTTCTGCCTATCCTGCTACCCCAACCCTCGGTCTGACTGGGGCTTAGACATGGAATGAACTCCCTATGCCTAAGCCAACCCATGAAACGGGCGTACAGGGCGCTCAGTCGGCCAGAGAGGCAGAATGCGCAAGCTAGGGATCAGCCCGGTCCTCCCTACGTGCTGTCGATCCTGCTGTCGCAACCCTCAGTCCGATCTGATCTTAGACTGGGAATGAACTCGGTATGCTTAGATTGGGGATAAACTTCGTATGCCTAAGTCAACCCACAAAACAAGCGTGCGCGCGCTCAATCGGCCGGAGAGGCATAATGTGCAAATCGGGGATCGGCCCGATCCCCCTCTGCGTGCTACCGATCCCGTTACCAGTCCTGCTGCCATAACCCTCGGTTCGGTTGGGGCTTAGACATGGAATGAACTCCATATGCCTAAGCCAACCAACGAAACAAGCGTGCGGGTGCTCAACCGGTCGGTGAGGCAGAATGCGCAAGCTGGAGATCGGCCCGTTCCCCCCCAGCGTGCTGTCGATCCTACTACTGGTCCTGCTGCCGCAACCCTTGGTCCGGTCTGATCTTAGACTAGGAATGAACTCCGTATGCTTAGACATGGAATGAACTCCATATGCCTAAGCCAGCCCACGAAATGAGCGTACGGGCGTTCAGCCAGTCGGAGAGGTGGAATGCGTAAGCCGAGAATCGACCTGATCCCCCCATGCGTGCTGTCAATCCTGCTGTCGCAACCCTCGGTCCTGTCCAATCTTAGACTGGGAATGAACTCTGTATGCCTAAGTCAACCCACGAAACGAGCGTACGGGCACTGAGCCAGCCGAAGAGGCATAATGCTCGAGTCGGGGATCGATCTGGTCCCTCTCTGCGTGCTGTCGGTCCCGCTGCCACAACCCTCGGTCTAGCTGGGGCTTAGGCATGGAATGAACTCCCTATGCCTAAGCCAACCCAGGAAATGGGTGTGCGGGTGCTCAGCCGATCGGAGAGGCAGAATGCGTAAGCCAGGGATTGGCCCAATCCCCCCTGCGTACTGTCGATCCTGTTGCCGCAACCCTCGATCCGGTTCGATCTTAGACTAGAAATGAACTTCGTACGCTTAGATTAGGGACGAACTCTGTATGCCTAAGTCAACCCACAAAACGAGCACGCGGGTGCTCAGCCGACCAGAGAGGCAGGATCCGCAAGCCGAAGATCAAACGGGTGGTAGGTGGGTTCAAGCACATCTTCATATTTCTGCCATGCCAATGCCATTTTTATGGCTTGTAAATTCATTCAATTTTCCCCTAAGCCTTCATGTGAAGTTTCGTGGCATGACGACCCATTTTCTATTTTTCATGATTTTCAAAAGTTTTTACGGTTTGGGATTTTTTAAAATTTTTTTAGAAATAGTTTTGTCCCCAAAATTGGTAGAGGTGATCCTTGTATTTTTTTTAGCATTCATAAAAAGATTCAGCTAAAAGCTCGAAGTGGAGAAGACTTTGTGACCGTTTGAAAAAAGTGTCCCCATTTCAGACACTTTAATGGCTACTGGCAGCAAACCTATAAAATCTCAAATGCTCTTTAAAGGGGTGTGAGTTCTCAAGGTTTGATGAGGGATAGGGGGCCAATATAAGGGCCAAGTGTCATGCCCTGGGCGGGCACGCCAGGCACATTAGGCACACCAGCAGGCGAGCCAGAGTTTGAGGCCCGCAGACCAAGAATGCTGGTGGGTATCTGCGCGCAAAGCCGAGCAAACGAGTTCAGAATGCCCGCCCAACTTGCAGACCTGCCCGTGAGACCAAGGCCTGGCATACAAGCTGCCTGTACCACATCCAGATGGGCCCAAGGTGCTAGACATGCAAGGGAAGCTTCTGGAAGCAGGCAGGATCAGTAGCAGCATCCTGGCAAATTTGGTTGACCCTAAAAATCAGGAGTTAGCATTCTGATTGATTGTAATCTGTATAATCCCATGATTTTAGCCTTTATTCTAGGGATATTGCCATTAAGTGTAAGCTGGAGCCTCAACTATAAATAGAGGGCTTCTTGTCCCTCATTTGTACACCATCAAACACTTCTGTTTCAGTGAATACAATAGCATTTCCAGAATTCTACCTTCTTATCCTGTTTCTCTTTAACTTGCATAATCAGCCCTTCCCATTGTTCTAATGCTCGTAAACTTGTGTTTTAGGCTGACTTAGGCATAAAGGAGGAGATTCCAAGCCTAAGGTCGCATGGTTTTTGAGTCTAAGGTTAGAGCCCGTGACAGTTGGTATCAGAGCAAGTTTGATTCTGCGTGTTTGTGTTGTGTAGGTTAGTGGAGATGGCATCCCAAAGTGACACTGCTAACCAACAACCAGAGGCCTAGCAGCATGGGCATGGAAGAGGGAGGAAAGCCAGTTCTAGAGATATCTGGTCTACCATGAACTGTAGGCTGGCCAAGGTGGAGGTGACCATGGGCGACATAGAGGAGAAGCTTGAGGGGGTAGAGACTCACATTGCATCGCTAGACTCCATGGGGGAGGAGATCCAAAGTGAGCTGCAAGCTGCTCTCAACAAAGGCTTAGACATGTTCAGCCAAAAGATTCAGACCTTGGAGGTGAAGTGCTGACCTTGCACGATGGCATGGAGGCCATGCGCCAGTGGATAGATGAGCTTACCAGTGAGCTCGTTGCTTGCAAGACTGCCATTGGGAATGGCATGTTTGCTGGAGTGTCCAAGTCCAGATTGGATGTCCCCATGCCTAAGGAGTTCAAGGGGACTAGGGCGGCCAAGGAAGTAGATAACTACCTTTGAGGTATGGAGCAGTACTTCCAGGCCATGGGCATGCAAGACCTAGCGATAAAGGTAAGCACCGCTGCTATGTATCTCACTGATGTAGCCTTATTGTGGTAGAGGCGCAGGTGTGATGATGTCAGGTGTGGGAGCACCATGATTGGAACTTGGGCAGAGTTCCAAAAGGAGTTCAAAGAACAATTTTACTTGGAGTATGCCGATGATGTGGCGTGGGCAAAGTTATGCAGGTTGAGCCAGCATGGGGACATAAAGGAGTATGTCCAAAAATTCTCTGAATTGATCTACAGATCTCGGATCTAGGTAAGAAGGATGCCTTATTTGCTTTCATGGATGGGCTGAAGTCATGGGTGAAGCATGAGCTACAAAATAGAGGAGTTCACGACTTGGCTAAAGCCATGACTATTACCAAGGCCTTGATAGAGTTCAAGCCTCTGAACAAGTTCGAGTCTACCAAGCCTAAGGGTAAGGGTAGGGATGATAGGGACCGAAAGAAGCAGTCCAAGGGGAAGGACCATGACCGGGAGTCCAAGGATGGAGATCGAGACCGTTCAACCAAGGATGGCGAGAGGAAGCCACCAGCAGGCAAGTGGAAAGCAAAGGGGGACCGAGAGCCACTAGCATGCTACCTATATGGAGGGAGCCACATAGCGCGTAATTACCCGCAAAAGGGCAAGTTGGTTACTGTAGACAAGGAGTCTGACGAGGAGCCAGAGTCAGGGGTAGTAAAGCTTGGGTCATTGGTGCTCAATACTGTCTAAAGTAAGGGGAGCCCTAAGCCAAAGGGCTTGATGTTTACAGATCTGATGGTTGCGGGTCAGAAGGTGAGCACACTGGTGGACACAGGTGCCTCACATCTTTTTATTTCAGGTGATAGAGCCCGGAAGCTTAGGCTAAAGGTGCAAAAAGGGACTGGTACCATCAAAACGGTGAACTCCAAGGAAGTTCCAGCCATTGGAGTAGTGCGGGGAGTGAAGTTGCAGCTTGGAGACTGGAAAGGCAAGGAGACCATTGAGGTAATACCCCTTGATGACTATGAGTTTATGATTGGGTTGGATTTCCTTGTTCGAATTAACGCCCTCCTTGTGCCTTTTGCCAATTATGTTTGCATCTTGGATGCACGGTGCCAATGCCTAGTGCCATTGAGGAGAGGGTCTGGAGTTGGGTCGCGGGTGGTGTCAGCCATCCAATTTGCCAAGGGAGTAAGCAGACAAGAAGACACCTTCTTGGCAGTCCTGAAATATGATGAGCCAAGGAAGAAAGAGATCGAGTCACCCTTGGAGGTGCTAAAGGTGCTGAAGACCTTTAGTGATGTGATGCCCACAAAGCTACCTAGCAAGCTACCACCTAAGAGGGAGGTGGACCACAAGATCGAGCTAGTGTCCAAGGCCAAGCCACCAGCTAGAGCCCCTTACCGAATGTCTTTACCAAAGTTGGAGGAGTTGAGGAAGCAGCTCAAAGAGTTAGTTGATGCTGGCTTCATCAGGCCATCGAAGGCACCCTATGGTGCACCGGTTCTATTTCAACACAAGCATGATGGGTTGTTGCGGCTGTGCATAGACTATCGGGCTTTGAACAAGCTGACCATCAAGAACAAGTACCCCATCCCACTCATTACGGACTTGTTCGATCAACTTGGGAGCGCAAGGTGGTTCACCAAGTTGGATTTGAGGTCAGGCTACTATCAAGTCAAGATCGCAGAGGGAGATGAGCCAAAGATAGCATGTTTCACTCAGTATGGTTCATATGAGTTCTTGGTGATGCCTTTCAGAATCACGAACGCCCCAGCAACATTCTGTACCCTTACGAACAAGGTACTTTAGTCATTCCTTGATCGATTTTTTGTGGTTTATTTGGATGACATTGTGATATACAGCCAAAATTTGAGAGAGCATGTAGACCACTTGAGATAGGTGTTCGAGGTGTTATGGGCGCACAAGCTGTTTGTCAAGAGGGAGAAGTGCTCATTCACCCAGCAGGAGATCCCGTTCCTTGGCCACATAGTGGGAGGTGGCAGGATACGCATGGATGAAGGCAAGATACACGCCATCCTGGAGTGGCAACTGTCAGCCAGGGTCATTGAGTTGAGATCATTCCTTGGGCTAGTCAACTACTACAGGCGCTTCATCAAAGGTCACTCAGCAATAGCCACGCCATTGACTGACTTGCTCAAGAAAGGGAAAGCATGGGAGTGGAGCACAGGGTGCCAGGAAGCCTTTGACAGGTTGAAGCAAGCTATGACCGAGGAGCCAGTCTTGGCCTTACCAGACCATGCCAAGCCGTATGAGGTGCATACGGATGCATCAAACTTTGCCATAGGGGGCGTGTTGATGCAGGAGGGACGTCCAATCGCATTCGAGAGCAGAAAGTTGAACGAGATTGAGCGCAAGTGCATGGTCCAAGAGAAGAAGATGACTGCAGTGGTGCACTGCTTGCGCACTTGGTGCCATTACTTGTTAGGGTCAAGGTTCGTGGTTAGGACAGAAATGTGGTGACCAGCTACTTCCAGATGCAGAAGAAGTTGTCCCCCAAGCAGGCAAGATGGCAAGATTTTCTTACAGAATTTGATTTCCAGATGGAGTACAAGCCGAGGCGGGTGAACCTAGTAGCAGACGCCTTGAGCAAAAAGGCTAACCTTGCTGCCATAAGCAAACCAGAGGGGTCACTGGTGCCGCACATCAAGGAGGGACTTGTTCATGATCCTACAGCCAAGGCTTTGATAGAGTACGCCCGGCAAGGTAAGACTAGGTGGTTTTGGTTGCAGGATGACTTGCTGTACACCAGGGGAAGTAAACTATTTGTGCCGCAGCACGGGAAGCTCCGCAAGGAAGTTTTGCAATAATGCCATGATTCAAGGTGGGCTAGACACCCCGGAGTGAGATGTACCTTGGCGTTGATTGAGGACTGATACTACTGGCTGCACATGAGGGATGATGTGGAAGCCTATGTGAAGACTTATCTTGTGTGCCAACAGGACAAGGTGGAGCTCAAGAAACCAGGTGGTCTCTTTAAGCCATTGCCAGTGCCAGAGCGACCATGGGAGAGTGTTTCTCTGGACTTTATAGTCGGTCTACCCAAAGCAGAAGGGTTTGGAAGCATCATGGTAATGGTGGACAGGTTTTCCAAGTATGGAATCTTCATTCCAGCAACCAAGGAGTGCCCAGCCGAGGAGGTAGCTCGATTGTTCCTAAAAAATATGGTTAAGTACTGGGGAGTGCCGAGGACCATTGTTAATGATCGGGACGAGCGTTTCACGAGTAGGTTTTGGACTGAGTTGTTCAAGCTGTTGGGGTCAGACTTAAACTTTTCCACTAGCATGCATCCGCAGACCGATGGGCAGACAGAACGAGTGAATGGACTATTGGAGGTCTACCTCAAGCACTATGTGAGTGCCACACAAAGGGACTAGCCAAAGCTACTAGATATTGCGCAATTTTCCTACAACTTGCAAAGGAGCGAAGCAATGAACCAGAGCCCATTTGAGGTTGTGACAGGGCAACAACCACTAACACCTGGTTCGATTGCTGCAGGTTATACAGGGTCGAATCCAGCAGCATACAAGTTTGCCAAGGCATGGCAGAGCAAACTGACTTGGCCAAAGTTTGTCTACACAAGGCGGCCAAGAGGTCGAAGAAGTGGGCAGACCAGAATAGGCGGGACGCGCAGTTCTAGGTTGGAGACTTGGTATTGGTGAAGCTGCATCCCATTGTGCGCCATAGGGGGCTGCACAAAGGCCTAGTCCAGAAGTATTAGGGACCTTTCCGAGTAGTCAAGAGGGTAGGCAAGGTTACCTATAAGCTGGATATGCCACCCAAGCCGAAGGTGCACCCGATGTTCCATGTGAGCATGCTCAAGCCAATCCATGAGGATGAGGAAGATCCAGGATGGGCAGAGTCAAAGTGTGCACCATTGGGAGCAAGGCCCTCATATGAGAAGGAGGTTCATAGCATCATAGCCGATCGAGAGGTGAGACAGAAGAACTATCAGGCAAGACAAGAGTACTTGATGTGCTGGAAGGGACTTCCAGATAGTGAGGTGAGTTAGGAACCAGCAGACGACTTATGGTAGTTCGGGGACCAGATCAAGTAGTACCATGTAGAAGACGTAATGAGGGCATTGCGCAATGAGGTGGGGGAGAATGTCATGCCCTGGGTGGGCACGCCAGGCACATCAGGTGCACCAGCAGGTGACCCAGAGGTTGAGGCCCGCAGACCTGGCGTGCTGGTGGGTATCTGCGCGCAAAGCCTAGCAAATGAGTTCAGAACGCCCGCCCAACTTGCAGGCCAGCCCGTGAGACCAAGGCCTAGCATACAAGCTGCCTGCACCACATCTAGAAGGGCCCAAGGTGCTGGACACGTGACGAAAGCTTTTGAAAGCAGGCAGGATCAGCAGTAGCATCTTGGCAGATTTGGTTGACCCTGAAAATCTGGAGTTAGGATCCTGATTGATTGTAATCTTTATAATCCCATGATTTTAGCCTTTATTCTAGGGATATTGCCATTAAGTGTAAGCTGGAGCCTCAACTATAAATAGAGGGCTGCTCCTCCCTCATTTGTACACCATCAAACACTTCCGTTTCAGTGAATACAAGAGCATTTCCAAAATTCTGCCTTCTTAGCCTATTTCTCTTTAACATGCATAACCAGCCCTTTCCATTGTTCTAGTGCCCATACGCTTGTGTTTTAGGCTGACTTAGGCATAAAGGGGGAGATTCCAAGCCTAAGATCACACGGTTTCTGAGTCTAAGGTTGGAGCCCGTGACACAAGTACCAGCAGCCATCGCACATTATGTGCGCACACCCCCCCGGCCCCCCAATCACCGGAACCCCCAATGCCGTCGGTTAGGCTCTCCGATGATGCTCTGGTGATGCTTCGACGATGGTGCCCTGGGCAAAAAAAATGCCGGAGCCTAGCAAGTGCACCATGGCTTAAAATCTTAGGCTAGGAATGAACTCCGTATCCTTAGACACGGAATGAACTCCATATGCCTAAGCCAACCCATGAAATGAGCATGCAGGCGCTCAACCAGCGGGAGAGGTAGAATGCGTAAGTCAAGGATCGGCCCGATCCCCCCTGCGTGCTATCAATCCTACTGCCACAACCCTCAGTCCGATCCGATCTTAGACGAGGAATGAACTCCGTTTGCATAACTCAACCCACGAAACGAGCGTGCAGGTGCTGAGCCGGTCGAAGAGGCATAATGCGAAAGCCGGAGATCAGCCCGATCCCCCTCTACGTGCTGTCAGTCTCGCTGCCACAACCCTCAGTTCGGCTGGGGCTGAGACATGGAATAAACTCCCTATGCCTAAGCCAACCCATTAAACGGGCGTGCGGGCACCCAGTCGGCCGAAGAGGCAGAATGTGCAAGTCGGGGATCGACCCGGTCCCCCCTGCATGCTGCCGATCCTACTATCACAACCTTCGATCCAATCTGATCTTAGACTGGGAATGAACTCTGTATGCTTAGACTGGGGATGAACTTCGTATACCTAAGTCAACCCATGAAACGAGCGTGTGAGCACTCAACCGATCGGAGAGGCCGATCAGAGAGGCATAATGTGCAAGTCGAGGATCAGCTCGATCCCCCGCTACGTGCTGTCGATCCCACTGTCGGTTCGGCTACTACAACCCTCGGTTCGGCTGAGGCTTAGACATGGAATGAACTCCGTATGCCTAAGCTAACCAACCAAACAAACGTGTGGGTGCTCAGCTGGCCGGAGAGGTAGAATGCGCAAGTCAGGGATCGACCTGGTCCCCCCCGATGTGCTACCGATCCTACTACTGGTCCTGCTACCGCAACTCTTAGTTCGGTCCGATCTTAGACCAGGAATGAACTCCGTATGCTTAGACATGGAATGAACTCCATCTGCCTAAGCCAACCCACGAAATGGGCATGCGGTTGCTCAGTCAATCAGAGAGGTAGAATGCATAAGCCAAGGATCGACTCGGTCCCTCTTACGTGCTACCGATCCTGCTGTCGCAACCTTCGGTCCGATCTGATCTTAGACTGAGAATGAACTCCGTATGCTCAGACTGGGGATGAACTCCGTATGCCTAAGTCAACCCACGAAACGAGGGTGCGGGCGCTCAGTCGGCCAGAAAGGCTAGCTTGAGAGGCATAAGGTGCATGTCGGGGATCAGCTCGATCACCCTCTGCATGCTGTCGATCCTGCTGCTAGTCTTACGTCCACAAACCTTGGTCCGATCCGATCTTAGACTGGGAATGAACTCCGTATGCTTAGACATGGAATGAACTTCGTATGCCTAAGCCAACCCACGAAATGGGTGTGCGGGCGCTCAGCTGACTGGAGAGGCATAATGCGTAAGCTAGGGATCGACCCAATCCCCCCTACGTGCTACCGATCCTACAGCCACAACCCTCGGTCCGGCTAGGGCTTAGACATGGAATGAACTCCCTATGCCTCAGCCAACCCACGAAATGGGCATGCGGGGGCTCAACTGGCCAAAGAGGCAGAATGCGTAAGTCAAGGATCACCCCGATCCCCCCTACGTGCTACCGATACTACTGTTGCAACCCTCGGTCCGGTCCGACCTTAGATTGGGAATGAACTTCATATGCTTAGACTGGGGATGAACTCCGTATGCCTACGCCAACCCACGAAATGAGAGTGCGAACGCTCAACCGACCAGAGAGGCAGGATGTGCACACCCCCTGGCCCCCCTAATCGTTGGAACCCCCAATACCGCCGGTTAGGCTCTCCGACGATGCTCTGGTGATGCTTCAATGATGGTGCCCTAAGCGAAAAAAATGCCGCACCAGCACATGTCGGAGCCCAGCAAGTGCACCGTGGCTTAAAATCTTAGGCTAGGAATGAACTCTGTATGCATAGACATGGAATGAACTTAGTATGCCTAAGCCAACCCACAAAATGAGCATGTAGGCGCTCAGTCGACCGGAGAGGTAGAATGCGCAAGTCTGGGATTGACCCGATCGCCCCCTGCGTGCTGTTGATCTTGCTGTCGTAACCCTCGGTCCAGTCTGATCTTAGACTGGGAATGAACTCTGTTTGCATAAGTCAACCCATGAAACGAGCGTGCAGGCATTGAGCCGACCGAAGAGGCATAATGCGCAAGCCGGGGATCGACCCGATCCCCCTCTGTGTGCTGTCGATCCCGTTGCCACAACCCTCGGTCCGGCTAGGGCTGAGACATGGAATGAACTCTGTATGCCTAAGTCAACCCATGAAACAGGCGTACGGGTGCTCAGCCAGTCGGAGAGGCAGAATGCTCAAGCCGGGGACCGACACGATCCCCCTTGTGTGCTGTCGATCCTGCTGCCACAACCCTCGATCCGATCCGATCTTAGACTAGGAATGAACTCTGTACGCCTAAGTCAACCCACGAAATGAGCGTTCAGCTCGTTGCCACAACCCTCGGTCCGGCCCGACCCTCTGCATAAGCCGTCGGAGAGGTATAATGCGTAAGCCGAGGATCGGCTCGGCCCTTCTCTGCATGCTGCAGGTCCCACTGCCACAACCCTCAGTTTGACTGGGGCTTAGACATTTAATGAATTCCCTATGCCTAAGCCAACCCACGAAACGGGTGTACGGGTGCTCAGCCGACTGAAAAGGCAAAATGGGTAAGTCGGGGATCGACCCTCAGTCCAACTGGGGCTTAGACATTTAATGAATTCCCTATGCCTAAGCCAACCCACGAAATGGGTGTACAGGCACTCAGCCCATTGAAAAGGCAAAATGGGTAAGCCGGGGATCGGCCTGGTCCCCCCTGCGTGCTACCGATCTTGCTGCCGCAACCCTCAGTCCGATCCGATCTTAGACTGGGAATGAACTTCGTATGCTTAGACTGGGGATGAATTTTGTATGCCTAAGTCAACCTAGAAACGAACGTACAGGCGCTCAACCGATCGGAGAGGCAGAATGCACAAGCCGGGGATCAGCTCGATCCCCCCTACGTGCTGTTGATCCTGCTACTAGTCCTGCTGCCGCAACCCTTAGTCTAGCCCGATCTTAGACAGGGAATGAACTCCGTATGCTAAGACATGGAATGAACTCCGTATGCCTAAGCCAACCCACAAAAGGAGTGTGCGGGTGCTCAGCCGGTCGCAGAGGCAGAATGTACAAGCCGGGGATCGGCCCGATACCCTCCTATGTGCTGTCGATCCTGCTGCCGCAACCCTCGATCCGATCCATTCTTAGACTGGGAATGAACTCCGTATGCCTAAGTCAACCCATGAAACGAGCATTCGGGCGCTGAGCCAGCCGGAGAGGCATAATGCGCAAGTCGGGGATTGACCCAATCCTCTTCTATGAGCTGTTGATCCCATTGCCACAACCCTCAGTCTGGCTGGGGCTTAGACATGGAATAAACTCCCTATGCCTAAGCCAACCCACGAAGCGGGCGTGCATGCACTCAGCCAACCGGACAGGTAGAATGCGTAAGCCGGGTATCGACCCGGTCCCCCTTCATGCTGTCGATCCTGCTACCGTAACCCTCGGTCTAGTCTGATCTTAGACTGGGAATGAACTTTGTATGCTTAGACTGGGGATGAACTCCATTGCCTAAGTCAACCCATGGAATCAGCATGCGGGCGCTCAGTCAACCGAAGAGGCCGGCTGGAGAGGCCTAATGCATAAGCCGGGGATTAGCTCAGTCCAACTCTGCGTGCTGTCGATCCCGCTGTCAGTCCTGCTACCATAACCCTCAGTCCGACTGGGGCTTAGACATGGAATGAACTTCGTATGCCTAAGCCAACCCAAGAAACGAGCGTGCGGCCACTCAGCCGATCAGAGAGGTAAAATGCACAAGCCAGGGATCGGCCCGGTCCCTTCCTACGTGCTACCAATCCTGCTACTGGTCCTGCTACCGTAACCCTCGATCCGGTCTGATCTGAGACTGGGAATGAACTCTGCATGCTTAGACATGGAATGAACTCCGTATGCCATAGCCAATCGACGAAATGAATGTACAGGTGCTCAATCGATCGGAGAAGTAGAATGCGTAAGCTGGGGACCGGCCCGGTCCCCCCTGCATGCTGTCGATCCTGCTACCGCAACCCTCGGTTCGATCCGATCTTAGACTAGGAATGAACTCCGTATGCCTAAGTCAACCCACGAAACGAGCGTGCGGGCACTCAACCGGTCGGAGAGGCATAATGCACAAGCCAGGGATCGGCCTGATCCCCCTTTGCATGCTGTCGGTCCTGCTGCCACAACCATCGGTCCGGTTGGGGCTTAGACAAGGAATTGACTCCCTATGCCTAAGCCGACCCATGAAATGGGCGTGCAGGCACTCAGTCGGCCAGAAAGGTAGAATGCACAAGCTAGGGATCGGCCCGATCCCTCTTGCGTGCTGCCGATCCAGCTGTCGCAACCCTCGGTTCGATCCGATCTTAGACTGGGAATGAACTCCGCATGCTTAGACTGGAGATGAACTCCATATGCCTAAGTCAACCCTTGAAACGTGCGTACGGGCAATCAGTCAGCTAGAGAGGCCGACCGAAGAGGCATAATACGCAAGCCGAGGATCAGCTCGATCCTCCTCTGCGTGTTATCGATCCTACTGTCACAACCCTCAATCCGACTGGGGCTTAGACATGGAATGAACTCTGTATGCCTAAGCCAACCCACGAAACGAGTGTGCCGGCACTCAGTCGGCCGGAGAGCCAGAATGCGCAAGTCAGGGATAGGCCCGATCCCCCTCTGTGTGCTACCAATCCTGCTGCTAGTCCTGCTGTCGCAACCCTCGGTCCGATCCGATCTTAGACTGGGAATGAACTGCATATGCTTAGACCGGGGATGAACTCCGTATGCCTAAGCCAACCCACGAAACGAGCGTGTGGGCGCTCAGTCGACCGAAAAGGCCGGTCGGAGAGGCAGAATGCGTAAGTCGGGGATCAACTCGATCCCCCCTACGTGCTGTTGATCCTGCTACTGGTCCTACTACTGCAACCCTTGATCTAGTTCGATCTTAAACTGGGAATGAACTCCATATGCTTAAACATAGAATGAACTCTGTATGCCTAAGCCAAACCACGAAACGAGCGTGCGGGCGCTTAGTCGGTCGGACAGGCAGAATGCGTAAGTCGGGGACCGGCCAAGTTCCCCCTGCGTGCTATCGATCTTGCTACCGCAACCCTCGGTCCGGTCTGATCTTAGACTAGGAATGAACTCCGTATGCCTAAGTCAACCCATGAAATGAGCGTTCGGGCGCTGAGCCGATCGGAGAGGCATAATGCGTAAGCCGGGGATCGACCAGGTCCCCCTCTGCGTGTTACCGGTCCTGCTGCCACAACTCTCAGTCTGGCTGGGGTTTAGACATGGAATGAACTCCCTATGCCTAAGCCAGCCCATGAAACGGGTGTACGGGCGCTCAACAGGCTGGAAAGGCAGAATACATAAGCCAGGGATCGATCTGGTCCCCCTACGTGCTGTCGATCCTGCTATCGTGACCCTCAATCGGATTCGATCTTAGACTAGGAATGAACTCCATATGCTTAGATTGGGGGTGAACTCCGTATGCCTAAGTCAGCCCATGAAACGAGCGTGCGGGTGCTCAGCCAACCAAAGAGGCCGATCGGAGAGGCATAATGCGCAAGTCGAGGATTAGCCTGGTCCTCCTTTGCTTGCTGTCGATCCCGCTGTCGATCCTACTGCCACAACCCTCGGTCCGGCTGGGGCTTAGAGATGGAATGAACTCCGGATGCCTAAGCCAACCCATGAAATGAGCATGCAGGCACTCAGCTGACCGGAGAGGCAGAATGCGCAAGCCGGGGATCGGCCCGGTCCCCCCTGCGTGTTGTTGTTCTCGCTGCTGGTCTTGCTACCTCAACCCTCGGTCTAGTCTAATCTTAGACTGGGAATGAACTCTGTATGCTTAGACATGGAATAAAGTCCGTATGCCTAAGCCAACCCATGAAACAAGCGTGTGGGCACTCAGCCGGCCTGAGAGGTAGAATGCATAAGCCGGGGACCGACCCAGTCCCCCCAGCGTGCTGGTGATCCTATTGCCGCAACCCTCGATCCGGTCTGATCTTAGACTGGAAATGAACTCCGTATGCCTAAGTCAACCCACGAAATGAGCATTCGGGCACTGAGCTGGCCGGAGAGGCATAATGCGCAAGCCGGGGATCGGCTCGGTCCCCCTCTGTGTGCTGCCAGTCCCGCTGCCACAACCCTCGATCCGACTGGGGCTTAGACATGGAATGAACTCCCTATGCCTAAGCCAACACACTAAACAGGCGTGCGGGCGCTCAGCCAGCCGGAGAGTCAAAGTGCGTAAGCCGAGGATCGACCTAATCCCCCCTACGTGCTACCGATCCTGTTGTCGCAACCCTCGGTCTGGTTCGATCTTAGGCTGGGAATGAACGATGTATGCTTAGACTGTGGACGAACTCCGTATGCCTAAGTCAACCCATTAAACGAGCGCGCGGGTGCTCAGCCCACCGGAAAGGCATAATGCGCAATTAAGGATCAGCCCGATCCCCTCTACGTGCTGTTGATTGTGCTACCGGTCCTACTGCCACAACCCTCAGTCTGACTACGACTTAGACATGGAATGAACTACATATGCCTAAGCCAACCCACGAAACGAGCGTGCGGACGCTCAACCGGTTAGAGAGGCAGAATGCGTAAGCCAGGGATCCGCTCGATCCCTCTTGCGTGCTGTCGATCCTGCTGTCGTAACCCTTCCTCCGGTCTGATCTTAAACTGGGAATGAACTCAGTATGCCTAAGTCAACCCATGAAACGAGCATGCGGGCACTGAGCCGGCCGAAGAGCCATAGTGCGCAAGCCAGTGATGGCCCGATCCTCCTCTACATGCTGTCGATCCCGCTGCCACAACCCTCTGTCTTATTGGGGCTTAGACATGAAATGAACTCCCTATGCCTAAGCCAACCCACGACACGGGCGTGAGGGCGTTCAGCCGACCGGACAGGTAAAATGGGCAAGCCGAAGATCTGTCCTGTTCCCCCTGCGTGCTATCGATCCTTCTGCTGGTCCTGCTGCCACAACTCTCGATCCGGTCCGATCTTAGACTGGGAATGAACTCCGTATGCTTAGACATGGAATGAACTCTGTATGCCTAAGCTAACCCATGAAACGAGCGTGCGAGCACTCAGTCGGTCGAAGAGGCAAAATGCGTAAGTCAGGGACCGACTTGATCCCCCTGCGTGCTATCGATCCTGCTGCCGCAACCCTCAATCCGGTTCGATCGTAGACTGGGAATGAGCTTCGTATGCCTAAGTCAACCCATGAAATGAGCGTTTGGGCGTTGAGCCGGCCGGAGAGTAATAATGCACAAGTTGGGGATCGAATCGGTCCCCCTCTGCGTGCTACCGGTCCCGCTGCCACAACCCTCGGTTCAGCTGGAGCTTAGACATAGAATGAACTCCATATGCCTAAGCCAACCCATGAAACGGGGGTGCGGGCGGTCAGCTGGCGGGAGAGGTAGAATACGCAAACCAGGGATCGGCCTGATCCCCCCTGCGTGCTACCGAACCTTCTGTCACAACCCTCAATCCGATCCGATCTTAGACTGGGAATGAACTCCGTATGCCTAAGTCAACCCACAAAACGAGCGTTCGGGCGTTGAGCCGGCTGGAGAGGCATAATGTGCAAGCTGAGGATCGGCCCAATCCCCCTTTTCGTGCTGCTGGTCCCACTATCACAACCCTCGATCTGGCTGGGGCTTAAACATGGAATGAACTCCCTATGCCTAAGCCAACCTACAAAACGGGCGTACGGGCGCTCAGCTGGCCGGAGAGGCAGAATGCGCAAGCCGAGGATCGGCCCGATCCCCCCTGTGTGCTACCGAACCTTCTACCGCAACCCTCGATCTAATCCAATCCGATCTTAGACTGGGAATGAACTCCTTATGCTTAGACTAGGGATGAACTTCGTATTCCTAAGTCAACCCATGAAACGAGCGTACGAGCGCTCAGACGATCGAAGAGGCCTACTTGAGAGGCATAATGCGCAAGTCGAGGATCAGCCTGGTCCCTCTCTACGTGCTATCGATCCAGCTACCAGTCCTCCTACCATAACCCTCGGTTCGGTTGGGGCTTACAAGAAATGAGAGTGCGGGCGCTCAGCCGACTGAAGAGGCAGAATGCACAAGCTGGGGACCAGCCCGATCCTTCCCTACGTGCTGTCGATCCTGCTACCGCAACCCTCGGTCCAGTCCAATCTTAGACTAGGAATGAACTCCTTATGCCTAAGTCAACCCACGAAATGAACGTGCGGGCACTGAGCCAGTCAGAGAGGCATAATGCGCAAGTCGAGGATCGGCCCGAACCCCCTCTATGCGCTGTCGATCCCGCTGCCATAACCCTCGGTCTGGCTGGGGCTTAGACATGGAATGAACTCCCTAAGCCTAAGCCAACCCATGAAACGGGCATGCGGGTGCTCAGCCAGCTAGAGAGGCAGAATGCGCAAGCCAGGGATCAGCCTGATCCCCCCTACGTGCTACCGATCCTACTATCGCAACCCTCGGTCCGGTCCGATCTTACACTGGTAATGAACTCCGTATGCTTAGACTGGGGATGAACTACGTATGCCTAAGTCAACCCACGAAACGAGCGTGTGGGCGCTGAGCAGGTCGGAGGGCTGATCGGAGAGGCATAATGCGTAAGCTGGGGATTAGCACGGTCCCCCTTTGCATACTGTCGATCCCACTGCCGGTCTTGGTGCCACAACTCTCGGTCCAGCGAGGGCTTAGACATGGAATGAACTCGTATGCCTAAGAAAACCCACAGAACGAGCGTGCGGGTGCTCAGTCAATCGGAGAAGCTGATCCTACTACTGGTCCTGTTACTGCAACCCTCGGTCCAGTCTGATCTTAAACTGGGAATGAACTCTGTATGCTTAGACATGGAATGAACTCCGTATGCCTAAACCAACCCACAAAACGAGCGTGTGGGCACTCATCCGGTCGAAAAGGTAGAATGCACAAGCCAAGGATTAGCCTGATCCCTCCTGCGTGCTATCGATCTTGCTGTCGTAACCCTCGGTTCGGTCCGATCTTAGACTAGGAATGAACTCCGTATGCCTAAGTCAACCCACGAAGTGAGCGTTTGGGCGTTGAGCTGATCGGAGAGGCATAATTCGCAAGCCAGAGATCGGCCCGATCCCCCTCTACGTGCTGTAGGTCTCACTGCCACAACCCTCGATCTGGCTCGGGCTTAGACATGGAATGAACTCCCTATGGCTAAACCAACCCATGAAATGGGCGTGCAGGTGCTCAGTCGGCCGAGGAGGCAGAATGTGCTAGCCGGGGTTCAACTCAGTCCCCCTTACATGCTATCGATCCTACTACTGCAACCCTCGGTCCGATCCGATCTTAGACTGAGAATGAACTCTGTATGCTTAGACATGGAATGAACTTCGTTTGCCTAAGCCAACCCATGAAACGAGCGTGCGGATGCTCAGCCAGTCGGAGAGGTAGAATGCCCAAGTCGGGGATCGACCTGGTCCCTTCTGTGTGCTGTCAATCGTGCTGCCGTAACACTCGGTCCGATCCAATCTTATACTGGGAATGAACTCCGTATGCCTAAGTCAACCCATGAAAGGAGTGTTCAGGCACTGAGCCGACTGGAGAGGCATAACGCACAAGCCGGGGATTGGCTCGATCTCCCTCTGCGTGCTGCCAGTCTCGCTGGCACAATCCTCAGTCCAGCTGGGGCTTAGACATGGAATGAACTCTGTATGCCTAAGTCAACCCACGAAACGAGCGTGCGAGCGCTCAGCCGACCGAATAGGCAGAATCTGCAAGTCGGGGATTGACCCAATCCCTCCAATGTGCTATCGATCCTGCTGTCACAACCCTCAATCTGATTCGATCTTAGACTGAGAATGAACTCCGTATACCTAAGTCAACCCATGAAACGAGCGTTCGAGCGCTAAGCCGATCGGAGAGGTATAATACGCAAGCTGGGGATCGGCCCGATCCCCCTCTGCGTACTGCCAGTCCCGCTACCACAACCTTTAGTTCCGTTGGGGCTTAGACATGGAATGAACTCCCTATGCCTAAGCTAACCCACAAAACGGGCGTACGGGTACTCAGTCGGCCAGAGAGGCAGAAAGCGCAAGCTAGGGATCGGTCCGGTCCCCTCTGCATGCTGTCGATCCTGTTGCTGCAACCCTCGGTCTGGTCCAATCTTAGACTAGGAATGAACTCCGTATGCTTAGACTGGGGATGAACTCCGTATGCCTAAGTCAACCCATGAAACGAGCGTGCGAGCACTCAGTCGATCAGAGAGGCCAATCGGAGAGACATAATACACAAGTCGGGGATCAGCCCGATCCCCTTCTACATGCTGCCGATCCCACTGTCGGTCCAGCTACCACAACCCTCGATCTGGCTGGGGTTGAGACATGGAATAAACTCCGTATGCCTAAGCCAACCCACGAAACCAGCGTGCGAGCGCTCAGTCGACCGAAGAGGTAGAATGTGCAAGCCGGGGATCGACTCGATCCCCCTACATGCTGTCGATCTTGCTACCGTAACTCTCGATCCGGTTCGATCTTAGACTGGGAATGAACCAACAAAATGAGTGTGCGGGTGCTCAGCTGACCGAAAAGGCCGATCAAAAAGGTAGAATGCACAAGTCGAGGATCGACCTGGTCCCCCCTGCGTCTGTCGATCCTGCTATTGGTCCTGCTATCGTAACCCTCAGTCTGGTCTGATCTTTGACTGGGAATGAACTCCGTATGCTTAGACATGGAATGAACTCCGTATGCTTAGACAGGGAATGAACTCTGTATGCCTAAGCCAACCCATGAAACGAGTGTGCAGGCACTCAGCCGATCGAAAAGGCAAAATGCATAAGCCAGGGATCGGCCCGGTCCCCCTGCGTATTGTCGATCCTACTACCGTAACCCTTGGTCCGGATGGATCTTAGATTGGGAATGAACTTTGCATGCCTAAGTCAACCCACGAAACGAGCGTTCGGGCACTAAGCCTACCAAAGAGGCATAATGCCCAAGCCGGGGATCAACCTGGTCCCTCTCTGCGTGCTATCGATCCCACTGTCGTTCCTGCTACTACAGCATTCGGTCTGACTGGGGCTTAGACATGGAATGAACTCCGTATGCTTGAGCCAACCCATGAGATGAGTGTGCGACCATTCAGCCGATCGAACAGGCAGAATGCGCAAGCCGGGGATCGATTCGGTCCCCTCTTGCGTGCTGTCGATCCTGCTGCTGGTCCTGCTGTCGCAACCCTCAGTTCTATCTGATCTTAGACTAGGAATGAACTCCATATGCTTAGACATGGAATAAACTCTGTATGCCTAAGCCAACCCATGGAACGAGCGTACAGGTGTTCAGCTAGCTGGAGAGGCAGAATGCGCAAGCCAGGGATCGACCTGGTCCCCCCTACATGCTGTTGATCCTGCTGCTGCAACCCTCAGTCCGGTCTGATCCTATATAGGAATGAACTTCGTATGCCTAAGTCAACCCATGAAATGAGTGTGCGGGTGCTCAGCCTGCCAGAGAGGCAGAATGCGCAAGCGAGGGATCGATCCGATCCCCCTTCCGTGTTGTTGATCCTACTGCCGCAACCTTCGATCCGATTCGATCTTAGACTAGGAATGAACTTCGTATGCTTAGACTGGGGATGAACTTCGTATGCCTAAGTCAACCCACGAAATGAACATGCGGACGCTCAGTCGACCAGAGAGGCAGGATGCACAAGCTAGGGATCGAACGGATGGTAGGTGGGTTAAAGTACATCTTCATATTTCTGCCATGCCACTACCATTTTTATGGCTTGTAAATTCATGCAATGGTCCCCTTCGCCTTCACGTGAAGTTTCGTGGCAAGATGACCCGTTTTCTCTTTTTCACGATTTTTGAAACTTTTTTCGATTTCAGATTTTTTAAAATTTTTTTAGAAAGAATTTTTTCCCCAAATTTGGTAAAGGTGATTCTTGTATTTTTTTTGGTATGCAAAAAAAAAAAATTCAGCCAAAAACTCGAAGTGGAGAAGATTTTGTGACCATTTGAAAAAGGTGTCCCATTTCAGACACTTTAATGGCTACTGGCAGAAAACCTATGAAATCTCAAATGCTCTTTAAGGGGGTGTGAGTTCTTGAGGTTTGATGAGGCATAGGGGACCAATATAAGGGCCAAGTACCAGCACCCATCGCACATCATGTACGCACACCCTTGGCCCCCCAATCGTCGGAACCCCTAATGTCGTCGGACAGGCTCTCCGACGATGCTTCGACGATGGTGCCCCGAGCGAAAAAAATGCCGCACCAGCACATGCCCGAGCCCAGCATGTGCACCGTGGCTCAAACTCTTAGACTGAGAATAAACTCCATATGCTTAGACATGGAATGAACTCCGTATGCCTAAGCCAACCCACGAAACGAGCGTGCGGGTACTCAGCCGGTCGGAGAGGCAGAATGTGCAAGCTGAGGATCGGCCCGATCCACCTCTGTGTGCTACCAGTCCCACTGCCACAACCCTTAATCCAGCTAGGGCTTAGACATGGAATGAACTCCCTATGCCTAAGCCAACCCACGAAACGGGTGTGCGGGCACTCAGCCGGCCAGAGAGGCAGAATGCGCAAGCTGGGGATCGGCTTGGTCCCCCCTGCGTGCTATCCATCCTGCTGCTGCAACCCTCGATCCAATTCAATCTTAGACTGGGAATGAACTCCGTATGCTTAGACTGGGGATGAACTTCGTATGCCTAAGTCAACCCACGAAACGAGCGTGCGGGCGCTCTGCCAATCAGAGAGGTCGACCGGAAAGGCAGAATGCACAAGCCGATGATCGGCCTGGTCTCCCCCTGTGTGCTATCGATCCTGCTGCTGGTCCTGCTACCACAACCCTCGGTCTGATCTGATCTTAGACTGGGAATGAACTCCGTATGCTTAGACATGGAATGAACTTCGTATGCCTAAGCCAACCCATGAAACGAGCATGTGGGTGCTCAGCTAGCCGGAGAGGCAGAATGCACAAGCCGGGGACCAGCTCGATCCCTCCCTGTGTGCTGTCGATCTTGCTACCGCAACCCTCGGTCCGATCTGATCTTAGACTGGGAATGAACTCCGTATGCCTAAGTTATCCCATAAAAAGAGCGTTCGAGCATTGAGCCGATCGGAGAGGCATAATGCACAAGCCGAGGATCGACCCGATCCCCCTCTACCTACTGTCGGTCCCACTGCCACAACCCTCGGTCCGACTGGGGCTTAGACATGGAATGAACTCCCCATGCCAAAGCCAACTCACAAAATGGACGTATGGGGGCTCAGCCGGCCAGAGAGGCAAGATGTGCAAGTCGGGGATCAGCCCGGTCCCCCTGCTGATCCTGCTGCTGAAACCCTTGGTCCGATCCAATCTTAGACTGGGAATGAACTTCGTATGCTCAGACTAGGGATGAACTCCGTATGCCTAAGTCAACCTACTAAATGAGCGTACGGGTGCTTAGCTGGCTGGAGAGGCATAATGCGCAAGCCGGGGATCATCTCGATCCCCCTTTGTGTGCTACCAATCTCGCTGCCAGTCCTGCTACCATCACCTTCGGTCCAGCTGGGGCTTAGACATGGAATGATCTCCGTATGCCTAAGCCAACCCATGAAATGAGCGTGCGGGCGCTCAGCCGGTCGGAGAAGCAAAATGCGCAAGCCAGGGATCAGCTCGGTCCCCCCTAACATGCTGTCGATCCTACTGCTGGTCCTGCTACCATAACCCTCAGTTCGATTTGATCCTAGACTGGGAATGAACTCTGTATGCTTAGACATGTAATGAACTCCGTATGACTAAGCCAACCCATAAAATGAACTTGTGGGCGCTCAGCCGACCGGAGCGGCAAATTACGCAAGCCAGGGAATGACCCGATCCCCCCTGCGTGCTGTTGATCCTGCTACCGCAACCCTCAGTTCGATCCGATCTTAGAGTAGGAATGAACTCCGTATGCCAAAGTCAACACATGAAACGAGCGTTCGAGCACTGAGTCAGTCGGAGAGGCATAATGCGCAAGACGGGGATCGACCCGATCCCCCTCTACGTGCTGGCTGTCCTGCTGCCACAACCCTCGGTCTGACTGGGGCTTAGACATGGAATGAACTCCCTATGCCTAAGCCAACCCATGAAATGGCCGGAGAGGCAAAATGCGTAAGTCGGGGATCAACCCGGTCCCCCCTACGTGCTGCCGATCCTACTATCGCAACCATCGGTCCGTTCCGATCTTAGATTGGGAATGAACTCTGTATGCCTAAGTCAACCCACGAAACGAGCGTGTAGACGCTCAGCCGACCAGAGAGGCAGGATGCGCAAGCCAGGGATAGAACGGATGGTAGGTGGGTTCAAGCACATCTTCATATTTCTGCCATGGCAATGCCATTTTTATGGCTTGTAAATTCATGCAATGGTCCCCTTCACCTTCACGTGAAGTTTCATGGCAAGATGACCCGTTTTCTATTTTTCACGATTTTCAAAACTTTTTACGGTTCGAGATTTTTTAAAAATTTTTTAGAAAAATTTTTATCCCCAAATTTGGTAGAGGTGATCCTTGTATTTTTGTTGGTATGCACAAAAACATTCAGCCAAAAACTCGAAGTGGAGAAGATTTTGTGATCGATTCAAAAAAAGTGTCCCTATTTCAGACACTTTAATGGCTACTAGCAGCAAACCTATAAAATCTCAAATGCTCTTTAAGGGGGTGTGAGTTCTTGAGGTTTGATGAGGGATAGGGGGCCAATATAAGGGCCAAGTACCAGCACCCATCGCACATCATGTGCGCACACCCCCCGGCCCCCCCAATCGTCGGAACCCCTAATGCCATCGGTTAGGCTCTCCGACGATGCTCCGATGATGGTGCCCGGGCAAACAAAATGCGGCACCAGCACATGGCTGAGACCAGCATGTGCATCGTAGCTCAAACTCTTACACTGGGAATGAACTCCGTATGCTTGGTCATGGAATGAACTCCGTATGCCTAAGCCAACCCACGAAACGAGCGTACGGGCGCTCAGTCGACCGAAGAGGTCGAATGCGCAAGCCGGGGATCGACCCTATCCCCCTCTGCATGCTGCCAGTCCTACTGCTATAACCCTCGATCTGGCTGGGGCTTAGACATGGAATGAACTTTGTATGCCTAAGCCAACCCACGAAACAGGCGTGCAGGCGCTCATCCAGCCGGAGAGGCAGAATGCGCAAGCCAGGGATCGGCCCGGTCCCCCCTGCGTGTTGCCGATCCTAGTGCTGCAACCCTCGATCTGGTTTGATCTTAGACTGGGAATGAACTTTGCATGCTTAGATTGGGGATGAACTCCGTATGCCTAAGTTAATCCACAAAACGAACATGCGGGTGCTCAGCCGGTCGGAGAGGTAGAATGCACAAGTCGGGGATCGACCTGGTCCCTCATACGTGCTGCCGATCCTGCTGCTAGTCCTGTTGCCGCAAGCCTTGGTCGGGTCCAATCTTAGACTAGGAATGAACTCCTTATGCTTAGACATGGAATGAACTCCGTATGCCTAAACCAACCCACGAAACGAGCGTGCGGGCACTCAGTCGGTCGGAGAGGTAGAATGCGCAAGCCAGGGTCCGACTCGATCCCGCCCTGCGTGCTATCGATCCTGCTGCCACAACCCTCCGTCCGATTTGATCTTAGACTGGGAATGAATTTCGTATGCCTAGGTCAACCCATGAAACAAGTGTTCGGGCATTGAGCCAGTCGGAGAGGCATAATGTGCAAGTCGGAGATTGACCTGGTCCCCCTCTGCGTACTACTGGTCCTACTACCACAACCCTTGATCCGACTGGGGCTTACACATGGAATGAACTCTCTATGCCTAAGCCAACCCACGAAATGGGCGTGTGGGTGCTCAGCCGACCAGAGAGGTAGAATGCGCAAGCCGGGGATCGACTCGATCCCCCTTGCATGCTACCGAAACTGCTACCGCAACCATTGGTCCGGTCTGATCTTAGACTGGGAATGAACTCCGTATGCTTAGACTGGGGATGAACTCTGTATGCCTAAGTCAACCCATGAAATGAGTGTGCATGTGCTCAACCGATCGGAGAGGCATAATGCACAAGCCGGGGATCAGCCCGGTCACCCTCTGCGTACTGTCGATCTCGCTGTCGGTCCTGCTGCCATAACCTTCGGTCCGGTTGGGAAGTAAACATGGAATGAACCCCATATGCCTAAGCCAACCCACGAAATGAGCGTGCGGGCTCTTAGCCAGCCGGAGGGGCAGAATGCACAAGCCAGGGATCGGTTCGGTCCCTCCCTACGTGCTGTCGATCCTGCTATCGCAACCCTCGGTCTGGTCTGATCTTAGACTGGGAATGAACTTCGTATGCTTAGACACGGAATGAACTCCATATGCCTAAGCCAATCCATGAAATGAGCGTGCAGGCGTTCAACCGATTGGAGAGGCAGAATGCGTAAGTCGGGGATCGGCCTAGTCCCCTCCTGCATGCTGTCGATCCTACTATCGCAACCCTCAGTCCGATCTGATCTTAGGCTGGGAATGAACTCCGTATGCCTAAGTCAACCCATGAAACGAGCATGCGGGCGTTGAGCCAACCGGAGAGGCATATTGCGCAAGCCAGGGATCGGCCCAATCCCTCTCTGTGTGTTGTCGGTCCCGCTGCCACAACCCTCGATCTGGCTGGGCCTTAGACATGGAATGAACACCCTATGCCTAAGGTAACCCACAAACGGGTGTGCGGGCACTCAGTCGATCGAAGAGGTAGATTGCGCAAGCTAGGGATCGGCCCGATCCCTCCTACGTGCTGTCGATCCTACTGCCGCAACCCTCGGTCTAGTCCAATCTTAGACTGGAAATGAACTCCGTATGCCTAAGTCAACCCATGAAACGAGCGTGCGGACGCTCAATCGACCAGAGAGGCAGGATGCGCAAGCCAAGGATCGAACAGATGGTAGGTGGGTTCAAGCACATCTTCATATTTTTGCCATGCCAATGCCATTTTTATGGCTTGTAAATTCATACAATGGTCCCCTACACTTTCATGTGAAGTTTCATGGCAAGACGACCCCGTTTTCTATTTTTCACAATTTTTGAAACTTTTTACGGTTTGGCATTTTTGAAAATTTTTTTCGAAAGAGTTTTTGTCCCCAAATTTGGTAAAGGTGATCCTTGTACTTTTGTTGGCATGCACAAAAACATTCAGCTAAAAACTCTAAGTGGAGAAGATTTTGTGATCGTTTGAAAAAAGTGTCTACATGTCAGACACTTTAATGGCTACTAGCAGCAAACCTATAAAATCTCAAATGCTCTTTAAGGGGGTGTGAGTTCTCGAGGTTCGATGAGGGATAGGGGCCAATATAAGGGCCAAGTACCAGCACCCATCGCACATCATGTGCACACACCCCCCAGTCCGCCAATCGTCGGAACCCCCAATGCCGCCAGTTAGGCTCTCCGACGATGCTCCGACGATGGTGCCCTGCTCGAAAAAAATGCGGCACCAGCACATGTTCGAGCCCAGCATGTGCACCATGGCTCAAAATCTTAGACTAGGAATGAACTTCGTATGCTTAGACATGGAATGAACTCCGTAAACCTAAGCCAACCCATGAAACGAGCGTGCAGGCACTCAGCCGGCCGGAGAGGCAGAATGCACAAGTCAGGGATCGGCTCTGTCCCCCCTGCGTGCTGTCGATCCTGCTGTCGCAACCTTTGGTCTGGTCCAATCCTAGACTGGGAATGAACTTCGTATGCATAAGTTAAACCATGAAACAAGTGTGCGGGTGCTGAGCCAGTCGAAAAGGCATAACGCGCAAGTAGGGCATCGACCCGATCCCCCTCTGTGTGCTGTCGGTCCCGCTACCACAACCCTCGGTCCGACTAGGGCTTAGACATGGAATGAATTCCCTATGCCTAAGCCAACCCATGAAACGGGCGTGCAGGCACTCAGCCGGCCAGAGAGGCAGAATGCGTAAGCCGGGATCGACCCGATCCCCCCTACGTGCTACCGATCCTGCTACCGTAACCCTTGATCTGGTTTGATCCTAGACTGGGAATGAACTCCATATGCTTAGACTAGGGATGAACTCTGTATGCCTAAGTCAACTTATGAAATGAGCGTATGGGTGCTCAGACGGCCGGAGAGGCCGATCGGAGAGGCATAATGCGTAAACCGAGGATTAGCCCGATCCCTCTCTGCGTGCTGCTGATCTCGCTACCAGTCCTGCTGCCATAACCCTCGGTCTGGTTGGGGCTTAGACATGGAATGAACTCCGTATGCCTAAGCCAACCCACGAAATGAGCGTATGGGTGCTCAGCCAAACGGGGAGGCAGAATGCGCAAGCTGAGGATCGGCCCGATCCCCCCTGCGTGTGTCGATCCTATTGCTGCAACCTTTGGTCCGATCCGATATTAGACTGGGAATGAACTCCATATGCTTAGACTTGGGATGAACTCCGTATGCCTAAGTCAACTTATGAAACGAGCGTACGGGTGCTCAGCCGGTCGAAAAGGCTGACCGGAGAGGCATAATATACAAGCCGGGGATCAGCCTGATTCCCCTCTGCGTCCTGTCGATCTCGCTGTCGGTCCTGCTGCCATAACCCTCGGTTCAACTGGGGCTTAGATATGGAATGAACTCCGTATGCCTAAGCCAACCCATGAAACGAGCGTGCGGTCACTCAACCGACCGGAGAGGCAAAATGCGAAAGCCGGGGATCGATCGGGTCCCACCCTGCATGCTACCGATCCTGCTGCTGGTCCTGCTATCACAACCGTCGGTCTGATCCTATCTTAGACTAGGAATGAACTCCGTATGCCTAAGTCAACCAACGAAAATGAACGTGCGAACTCTGAGCCGACCGGAGAGGCATAATCCGCAAGCCAGGGATCGGCCCGATCACCCTCTACATGCTACCGGTCCCACTGCCACAACCCTCGGTCTGGCTAGGGCTTAGACATGGAATGAACTCCCCATGCCTAAGCCAACCCATGAAACGGGCGTACGGGTGCTCAGCTGGCCGAGAGGTAGAATGCGTAAGTCGGGGATCGGCTCGGTCCCCCCTGTGTGCTGTCGATCCTGCTGTTGGTCCTATTGCCGTAACCCTCGATCCGGTCTGATCTTAGACTTGGAATGAACTCGGTATGCTTAGACATGGAATGAACTCCGTATGCCTAAGCCAACCCACAAAACGAGCGTGCGGGTGCTTAGCTGGCCGAAGAGGCAGAATGCACAAGACAAGGATCGGCCCGGTCCCCCCTACGTGCTGTCGATCTTACTACCGTAACCCTCGTTTTGATCCAATCTTAGACTGGGAATGAACTCCGTATGCCTAAGTCAACCCACGAAACGAGCGTGCGGGCGCTGAGCCAGTCGGAGACGCATAATGTGCAAGCTGATGATCAGCCCGATCCCCCTTTACGTGCTGTCGGTCCCGCTACCACAACCCTCGATCAGGCTGGGGCTTAGACATGTAATGAACTCCCTATGCCTAAGCCAACCCACAAAACGGGCGTGCGGGCGCTCAGTTGGCCGGAGAGGCAGAATGCGTAAGCCAGCGATCGACCCGGTCCCCCTTGCGTGCTGCCGATCCTACTGTCCTACCCTCGGTCTGGTTTGATCTTAGACTGGGAATGAACTCCGTATGCTTAGACTGGGGATGAACTTCGTATGCCTAAGTCAACCCATGAAACGAGCGTGCGGGCATTCAGTCGACCAGAGAGGCAGGATGCGCAAGTCGGGGATCGAACGGGTGATAGGTGGGTTCAAGCACATCTTCATATTTCTGCCATGCCAATGCCATTTTTATGACTTGTAAATTCATTCAATGGTCCCCTAAGCCTTTGTGTGAAGTTTCGTGGCAAGACGACCCATTTTTTATTTTTCATGATTTTCAAAACTTTTTATGGTTCGGGATTTTTTAAAATTTTTTTAGAAAGTGTTTTAACCCAAATTTGGTAGAGGTGATGTTTGTATTTTTTTTGGCATGCACAAAAAAATTCAGCTAAAAATTCGAAGTGGAGAAGATTTTGTGACGGTTTGAAAAAAGTGTCCCCATTTCAGATACTTTAATGGCTACTGGCAGCAAACCTATAAAATCTGAAATGCTCTTTAAGGGGGTGTGAATTCTTGAGGTTTGATGAGCGATAGCGGGCCAATATAATGGCCAAGTACCAGCACCCATCGCACATCATGTGCGCACACCCCCCGACCCCCCCAATCGTTGGAACCCCCAATGCCGCCGGTTAGGCTCTTCGGCGATGCTCCAACGATGGTGCCCCGGGTGAAAAAAAAATGCGAAACCAGCACATGCCCAAGCCCAGGATGTGCACCGTGGCTCAAAATCTTAGACTAGGAATGAACTCTATAAGCTTAGACATGGAATGAACTCCGTATGCCTAAGCCAACCCACGAAACGAGCGTGCGGGTGCTCAGCCAACCGGAGAGGCAGAATACACAAGCCGGGGATCGACCCAATCTCCCACTGCGTGCTGTTGATCCTACTGCCATAACCCTTGGTTCAATCTGATCTTAGACTGGGAATGAACTCCATATGGATAAGTCAACCCATGAAATGAGCGTGCGGGCGTTGAGTCGATCAAAGAGGCATAATGCGTAAGCCGAGGATCAGCCCGATCCCCCTCTACATGCTACCAGTCCCACTGCCATAATCCTCTGTCTGGCTAGGGCTTAGACATGGAATGAACTCCCTATGCCTAAGCCAACCCATGAAACGGGAGTGCGGGTGCTTAGCCGACCAGAGAGGTAGAACACATAAGTCGGGGATCGGCCCAGTCCCCCCCTGCGTGCTATCGATCTTGCTACCACAACCCTCGATCCGATATGATCTTAGACTGGGAATGAACTTCGTATGCCTAAGGCAACCCACAAAACGAGCATACGGGCACTGAGCTGACTGGAGAGGCATAATGCGCAAGTCGGGGATCGACCCGATCCCCCTCTGCGTGCTGCCGGTCCCGCTGCCACAACCCTCGATCCGACTGGGGCTTAGACATGGAATGAACTCCCTATGCCTAAGCCAACCCACGAAATGGACGTGCGGGTGCTCGGTCGGCCAGAGAGGCAGAATGCGCAAGCCAGGGATCGGCCCAATCCCCTCTGCGTTCTATCGATCCTGCTGCCGCAACCCTCGGTCCAGTCCGATCTTAGACTGGGAATGAACTCCGTATGCTTAGACCGGGGATGAACTCTGTACACCTAAGTCAACCCATGAAATGAGCGTGCGGGCACTCAGCCGACCAGAGGGGCAGGATACGCAAGTCAGGGATCGAACGGGTGGTAGGTGGGTTCAAGTACATCTTTATATTTCTACCATGCCAATGCCATTTTTATGGTGTGTAAATTCATACAATGGTCCCCTAAGCCTTCATGTGAAGTTTCGTGTCAAGATGACCCGTTTTCTATTTTTCACGATTTTTGAAACTTTTAACGGGTCGAGATTTTTTAAAATTTTTTTAGAAAGATTTTTGTCCCCAAATTTGGTAGAGGTGATCCGTGCATTTTTGTTGGCATGCATAAAAACATTCAGTTAAAAACTCAAACCGGAGAAGATTTTGTGATCGTTTGAAAAAAGTGTCCCCATTTCAGACACTTTAATGGCTACTGGCAGCAAACCTATAAAATCTCAAATGCTCTTTAAGGGGGTGTGAGTTCTTGAGATTTGATTAGGTATATTGGGCCAATATAAGGGCCAAGTACCAGCACCCATTGCACATCATGTGCGCACACCCCCCGGCCCCCCAATCGTCGGAACCCCCCATGCTGCCGGTTAGGCTCTCCGGTGATGCTCCGGTGATGGTGCCTCGGGTGAAAAAAATGTGGCACCAGCACATGCCCAAGCCCAGCATGTGCACCGTGGCTCAAACTCTTAGACTGCGAATGAACTCCGTATGCCTAAGCCAACCCACGAAACGAGCGTGTGGGTGCTTAGCCGACCGGAGAGGCAGAATGTGCAAGCTAGGGATTGGCCAGATCCCCCTCTGCGTGCTCCAGTCCCGCTGCCACAATCCACTATCTAAGTGGGGCTTAGACATGGAATGAACTTCGTATGCCTAAGCCAATGCACGAAATGGGCGTGCGGGCACTCAACCGGCCGGAGAGGCAGAATGCCTAAGCTGGGGATCGGCCCGGTCCCCCCTACGTGCTACCGATCCTACTGTCGTAACCCTCAGTCCAGTCTTATCCTACGTGCACAAACTGGCTTTCTTGCCTCTTCCACGCCCATGCTCTTGGGCCTTTGGTTGTTGGCTAGCAACGTCGCTTTGGGATGCCATCTCCTCAATCATGATTTAACCTGCATAACACAAACACGCAGAATCGAACTCGCTTTGATACCAACTGTCATGGGCTCCGACCTTAGACTCAAAAATCGTGTGGCCTTAGGCTTGGAATCTCCTCTTTTATGCCTAAGTCAACCTAAAACACAAGCGTGCGGGCACTAGAACAATGGGAAGGGCTGATTACGCAAGTTAAAGAGAAACAGGATAAGAAGACAGAATTCTAGAAATGCTCTTGTATTCACTGAAGTAGAAGTGTTTGATGGTGTACAAATGAGGGTGGAGCAGCCCTCTATTTATAGTTGAGGCTCCAGCTATAACTTAATGGCATATCCCTAGAATAAAGGCTAAAATCATGGGATTATACAGATTACAATCAACCAAGATGCTAACTCCTAATTTTCAAGGTCAACTAAATCTGTCGAGATGCTCCAACTGATCCTACCTGCTTCCGAAAGCTTCCCCTGTGTGTCCAACACCTTGGGCCCTTCTGGATATGGTACGGGCAGCTTGTATGCCAGGCCTTGGTCTCACAGGCTGGCCTGCAAGTTGGGTGGGCGTTCTGAACTCGTTTGCTAGGCTTTACGCATAAATACCGACCAGCATGCCTGGTCTACGGGCCTTAACCTCTGGCTCACCTGCTGGTGCGCTTGATGTGCCTGGCGCACCCACCCAGGGTGTGACATTCTCCCTCACCTAATTGCGCAATGCCCTCATTGCATCTTCTGCATGGTACTATCTGATCTGGTCCCCGAACTACCCTAAGTCATCTACTGGTTTCCAGTTGCCTCACTGTCTAGAAGTCCCTTCCAGTGCACCAAGTACTCTTGTCTTGGCTGATAATTCTTTCCTCTCACCTTTCAGTCAACTAGGATGCTGTGGACCTCTTTCTCATATGAGGCCTTTACTCCCAATGGTGCACGCATTGACTCTGCCTGTCCTGGATCTCCCTTATCCTTATGGAACGGCTTGAGCATGCTCACATGGAACATCAGGTGTACCCTCAGCTTGGGTGGCATATCCAGCTTGTAGGCAACCTTGCCTACCCTCTTGACTACTCGAAAAGGTCCCTCATACCTCCGAACTAGGCCTTTGTGTAGCCCCCTATGGCACACAATGGGATGCAGCTTCACCAACACCAAGTCTCCAACCTAGAACTGCACGTCCCGCCTATTCTGGTCTACCCACTTCTTCGACCTCTTGGCTGCCTTGTGTAGACAAACTCTGGCCAAGTCAGTTTGCTCCTGCCATGCCTTAGCAAACTTGTATGCTGCTGGATTCAGCCCTGTATAACCTGCAGCAATCGAACCGGGTGTTAGTGGTTGTTGCCCTGTCACAACCTCAAATAGGCTCTGGTTCATTGCCTCGCTCCTTTGCAAGTTGTAGGAAAATTGCACAATATCTAGCAGCTTTGGCCAGTCCCTTTGTGTGACACTCACATAATGCCTAAGGTAGATCTACAATAGTCCATTTACTCGCTTTGTCTGCCCATCAGTCTGCGGATGCATGCTGGTGGAAAAGTTTAAGTCTGACCCCAACAGCTTGAACAACTCAATCCAAAACCTGCCCGTGAAACGCCCGTCCCGATCATTAACAATGGTCTTCGGCACTCCCCAGTACTTAACCATGTTCTTCAGGAACAATCGAGCTGCCTCCTCGACTAGGCACTCTTTGGTTGCTAGAATGAAGATTCCATACTTGGAAAACCTGTCCACCACTACCATGATGCTTCCAAACCCTTTTGCTTTGGGTAGATCGACTATAAATTCTAGAGAAACACTCTCCCATGGTCACTCTGGCACTGGCAATGGCTCTAAGAGACCCCCTGGTTTCTTGAGCTCCACCTTGTCCTGTTGGCACACAAAACAAGTCTTCACATAGGCCTCCCCATCATCCCTTGTGTGTGGCCAGTAGTACCGATCCTCGATCAGCGCCAGGGTACGGCCCACTCCGGGGTGTCTAGCCCACCTTGAATCATGGCATTCTTGCTAAACTTCCTTATGGAGCTTCCCGTGCTACGGCATAAACAGTCTACTACCCCTGGTGTATAGCAACCCATCCTGCAACCAAAACTGCCTAGTCTTACCTTGCTGGGCGTACTCCATCAAAGCCTTGGTTGTAGGATCATGCACAAGTCCCTTCTTGATGCGTGGCACCAGTGACCCCTCTGGATGGCTAATGGCAGTGAGGTTAGCCTTTCTGCTCAGGGCATCTACCACTAGGTTCGCCCATCCTGGCTTGTACTCCATCTGAAAATCAAATTCTGCAAGAAAATCTTACCATCTCGCTTGCTTGGGGGATAGCTTCTTTTGTGTCTGAAAGTAGCTGGTCACCACATTGTCCGTCCTCACCACGAACCTCGACCCCAACAGGTAATGGCACCAAGTGCGCAAGTAGTGTACCACTGCAGTCATCTTCTTCTCTTGGACCATGTACTTGCGTTCAATCTCATTCAGCTTTCGGCTCTCGAACATGACTAGACGTCCTTCCTGCATCAACACGCCCCCTATGGCAAAGTTTGATGCATCTGTATGTACCTCATACGGCTTGGCATGGTCTGGCAAGGCCAAGACTGGCTCCTCGGTCATAGCCCACTTCAACCTATCAAAGGCTTCCTGGCACCCTGCGCTCCACTCCCATGCTCTCCCTTTCTTAAGCAAGTCAGTCAATGGCGTGGCTATTGCTGAGTGACCTTTGATGAAGCACCTGTAGTAGTTAACCATCCCAAGGAACGATCTCAACTCAGTGACCTTGGTTGGCGGTTGCCACTCCAGGATGGCATGTATCTTGCCTTCATCCATGCGTATCCTGCCACCTCACACTATGTGGCCTAGGAATGGGATCTCTTGCTGGGCGAATGAGCACTTTTCTCTCTTGACAAATAGCTTGTGCACCCGCAACACCTCGAACACCTGTCTCAAGTGGTCTACATGCTCTCCCAAAGTCTGGCTGTAGATCACAATGTCATCCAAATAAACCACAACAAATCGATCAATGAACGACTGAAGTACCTTGTTCATAAGGGTGCAGAATGTTGCTAGGGCATTCATGAGTCTGAAAGGCATCACCAAGAACTCATACGAACCATACCGAGTGACACATGCTGTCTTTGGCTCATCTCCCTCCATGATCCTGACTTGATAGTAGCCCGACCTCAAATCCAACTTGGTGAACCACCTTGCGTTCCCAAGTTGATCGAACAAGTCCGCAATGAGTGGGATGGGGTACTTGTTCTTGATGGGTAGCTTGTTCAAAGATCGATAGTCTATGCATAGCCACAATGACCCATCATGCCTATGCTAGAATAGAACCGGTGCACCATAGGGCACCTTTGATGGCCCGATGAAGCCAGCATCAACTAACTCTTTGAGCTGCTTCCTCAACTCTTCCAACTCTAGTGGAGACATTCGGTAAGGGGCCCTAGCTGGTGGCTTGGCCTCAGACACCAACTCGATCTTGTGGTCCACCTCCCTCTTAAGTGGTAGCTTGCGTGGTAGCTTTACGGGCATCACATCACTAAAGATCTTCAGCACCTTTAGCACTTTCAAGGGTGACTCGGTCTTCTTCTCCCTTGGCTCATCATATTTTAGGTTGCCAAGAAGGTGTCTTCTTGTCTGCTTACCGCCTTGGCAAATTGGATGGTTGACACCACCCGTGACCCAACTCCGGACCCTCTCCTCAATGGCACTAGGCATTGGCACCATGCATCCAAGATGCAAACACAGTCAACAAAAGGCACAAGGAGGGCATTAATCCGAACAAGGAAATCAAACCCAATCATAAACTCATAGTCATCAAGGGGTATTACCTCTATGGTCTCCTTGCCTTTCCAGTCTCCAAGCTGCAACTCAACTCCCCGTGCTACTCTAATGGCTGAAACCTCCTTGGAGTTCACCGTTTTGATGGTACCAATCCCTTTCTGCACCTTTAGTCTGAGCTTTCAGGCTTCATCACCTAAAATAAAAAGATGTGAGGCGCTTGTGTCCACCAGTGCGCTCACCTTCTGACCCACAACCATTAGATCCGTAAACATCAAGCCCTTTGGCTTACAGCTCCCTTTACTCTGGACAGCATTGAGCACCAACAACCCAAGCTTTGCTACCCCTGACTCTGGCTCCTCGTCAGACTCTTTGTCTACAATAGCCAGTTTGCCCTTCTACGGTTGCGTGCTATGTGGCTCCCTCCACATAGGTAGCATGCTAGTGGCTCTCGATCCCCTTTTGCTTTCCACTTGCCTACTGGTGGCTTTCTCTCCCCATCCTTGGTTGAACAGTCTCGATCTCCATCCTTGGACTCCTAGTCACGGTCCTTCCCCTTGGACTACTTCTTTCGATCCCTATTGTCCCTGCCCTTACCCTTAGGCTTGGTAAACTCGAACTTGTTCAAAGGCTTGAACTCTATCAAGGCCTTGGCAATAGTCATGGCTTTAGCCAAGTCATGAACTCCTCTCCTTTGTAGCTCATGCTTCACCCACGACTTCAACCCATCCATGAAAGCAAGTAAGGCATCCTTCTCACCTAAATCCAAGATCTGTAGCATCAGTTCAGAAAATTTTTGGACATACTCCCTTATGTCCCCTTGCTGGCTCAGTCTGCGTAACTTTGCCCGTGCCTCATCATCGATATACTCCGGGTAAAATTATTCTCTGAACTCCTTTTGGAACTCTGCCTAGGTTTTAATCTTGGTGCTCCCACGTCTGACATCATCACACCTGCGGCTCCACCATAATAAGGCTACATCAGTGAGATACATAGCAGCGGTGCTTACCTTTATCGCCTCGTCTTGCATGCCTATGGCCTGGAAGTATTGCTCCATACCCTATAGGTAGTTGTCTACTTCCTTGGCTGCCCTAGTCCCCTTGAACTCTTTAGGCTTGGGGACATCCAATCTGGACTTGGACACTCTAGCAAACAGGCCATTCCCAATGGCAGTCTTGCAAGCAACGAGCTCACTAGCCAGCTCTTTCATCCGCTGGCGCATGGCCTCTATGCCATCGCGCAAGGTCAGCACTTCAGTCTCCAAGGTCTGATTCTTTTGGGTGAACACATCTATGCCTTTATTGAGAGCAGCTTCCAGCTCACTTTGGATCTCCTCCCCGATGGAGTCTAGCGATGCAATGTGAGTCTCTACCTCCTCAAGCTTTTCTCCCATGTTACCTACGGTCACCTCCACCTTGGCCAGCCTACCGTCCATGGTAGACCAGATATCTCTAGAACTGGCTTTCTTGCCTCTTCCACTCCCATGCTTCTGGGCCTCTGGTTGTTGGCTAGCAACGTCACTTTGGGATGCCATCTCCTCAATCATGATCTAACCTGCACAACACAAACACGCAGAATCGAACTCGCTCTGATACCAACTGTCACGGGCTCCGACCTTAGACTCAGAAACCGTGCGGCTTTAGGCTTGGAATCTCCTCTTTTATGCCTAAGTCAACCTAAAACACAAGTGTGTGGGCACTAGAACAATGGGAAGGGCTGATTACGCAAGTTAACGAGAAACATGATAAGAAGACAGAATTATTGAAATGATCTTGTATTCACTGAAACAGAAGTGTTTGATGGTGTACAAATGAGGGTGGAGCAGCCCTCTATTTATAGTTGAGGCTCCAGCTACAACCTAATGTCATATCCCTAGAATAAAGGCTAAAATCATGTGATTATACAGATTACAATCAATTAGGATGCTAACTCTTGATTTTCAGGGTCAACCAAATCTGCCAGGATGCTCCAGCTAATCCTGCCTGCTTCCAGAAGCTTCCCTTGTGTGTCCAGCACCTTGAGCCCTTCTAGATGTGGCACGGGCCGCTTGTATGCCAGGCCTTGGTCTCACGGGTTAGCTTGCAAGTTGGGTGGGTGTTCTAAACTCTTTTGCTAAGACTTGCGCACAGATATCGGCTAGCACACCTGGTCTACGGGCCTTAACCTCTGGCTCACCTGCTGGTGCACCTGATGTGCCTGGCACGCCCGCCCAGGGCATGACATGGGTGCTCAGCCGGTTGAAGAGGTAGAATGCACAAGCCAGGGATTGGCTCGATCCCCCCTGTATGCTGTCGATCCTGCTACTGGTCTTGCTGTCGCAACCCTCGGTCCGATCCAATCTTAGACTGGGAATGAACTCTGTATGCTTAAACTGGGGATGAACTCAGTATGCCTAAGTCAACCCACGAACCGAGTGTGCGGGTGCTGAACTGGTCGGAGAGGCATAATGCGCAAGTTGGGGATTGGCCCGGTCCCCCTCTGCATGCTGGCAGTCTCAATGCCACAACCCTCGGTCCGGCTGGGGCTTAGACATGGAATGAACTCCTTATGCCTAAGCCAACCCACGAAACGGGTGTGCAGGTGCTCAATTGGCCGAAGAGGCAGAATGCGTAAGCCGGGGATCGGCCCAGTCCCCCTGCGTACTACCGATCCTACTGTCGTAACCCTCGGTCCGATTCGATCTTAGACAGGGAATGAACACTGTATGGTTAGGCTGGGTATGAACTCTGTATGCCTAAGTCAACCCATGAAATGAGCGTGCAGGCGCTCAGCCGATTAGAGAGGCAGGATGCGCAAGCCGGGAATCGAATGGGTGGTAGGTGGGTTCAAGCACATCTTCATATTTTTGCCGTGCCAATGCCATTTTTATGGCTTGTAAATTCATACAATGGTCCCCTAAGCCTTCATGTGAAGTTTCATGGCAAGGCGACCTGTTTTCTATTTTTCACGATTTTTGAAACTTTTTACGATTCGGGATTTTTTAAAATTTTTTTAGAAAGGGTTTTGTCCCCAAAATTGTTAGAGGTGATCCTTGTATTTTTCTTTGCATGCACAAACAAATTCAGCTAAAAACTCGAAGTGGAGAAGATTTTGTGACTGTTTGAAAAAAGTGTCCCCATTTCAAACACTTTAATGGCTACTGGCAGCAAAACTATAAAATCTCAAATGCTCTTTAAGGGGGTGTGAGTCCTCGAGGTTTGAAGGAGGGATAGGGGGCCAATATAAGGGCCAAGTACCAGAACCAATCCCACATCATGTGTGCACACCCCCGCCCCCCCAATCGTCGGAACCCTCAATGCCGTCGGTTAGGCTCTCCGGCGATGCCCAAATGATGGTGCCCTGGGCGAAAAAAATATGGCACAAACAAATGCCCGAGCCCAGCATGTGCACCATGGCTCAAAATCTTAGACTGGGAATGAACTCCGTATGCTTAGACATGGAATGAACTCCGCATGCCTAAGCTAACCCGTGAAACGAGCGTACGAGCGCTTAGCCGGTCGAAGAGGTAGAATGCACAAGTCGGGGATCAGCCCGGTCCGCCTCTACGTGCTGTCGATCCTACTACCGTAACCCTCTGTGCAGTCTGATCTTAGACTGGGAGTGAACTCCGTATGCATAAGTCAACCCATGAAACGAGCGTGCGGGCGCTGAGCCAACCGAAGAGGCATAATGCGCAAGCTGGGGATCAGCCTGATCCACCTCTACGTGCTGCCGGTCTCGCTGCTACAACTCTCGGTCCGACTAGGGCTTAGACATGGAATGAACTCCCTATGCCTAAGCCAACCCACGAAACAGGCGTGTAGGCGCTCAGCCGATCGGAGAGGCAGAATTCGCAAGCCAGGGATTGGCCCGATCCCCCCTGCGTGCTGCCGATCCTGCTGTCGCAACCCTCGGTCTGGTCTTAGACTGGGAATGAACTCCGCATGCTTAGACGAGGGATGAACTCCGTATGCCTAAGTCAATCCATGAAACGAGAGTACGGGCACTCAACCGATCGGAGAGGTATAATGCGTAAGCCGGGGATCAGCTCGATCCCTCTCTGCGTGCTGTCGATCCCGCTACCGGTCCTGCTGCCACAACCCTCGGTTCGGTTGGGGCTTAGACATGGAATGAACTTTGTATGCCTAAGCCAACCCACGAAACAAGCGTGCGGGCGCTCAGCCGGTCGGAGAGGCAGAATGTGCAAGCCGAGGATCGGCTCGATCCCTTTTTGCATGCTGTCGATCCTGCTGCTGGTCCTGCTACCGCAACCCTCAGTCCGGTCCGATCTTAGACTACGAATGAACTACGTACGCTTAGACATGGAATGAACTTCGTATGCCTAAGCCAACCCATGAAACGAGCGAACGGGCGCTCAGCCACTAGAGAGGCAGAATGCGCAAGTCGGGGACCGACCCGATCCCCCCTACGTGCTGTCGATCCTGCTGCCGCAACCCTCGGTCTGGTCCAATCTTAGATTAGGAATGAACTCCGTATGCCAAAGTCAGCCCATGAAACGAGCGTGCGGGCACTGAGCTGATCAAAGAGGCATAACGTGCAAGCCGAGGATCGGCCCAGTCCCCCTGTGCATGCTGCCGTTCCCGCTGCCACTACACTCGGTCCAGCTGGAGATTAGACATGGAATGAACTCCCTATGCCTAAGCCAACCCATGAAACGGGCGTACGGGCACTCAGCCGGTCGAAAAGCAGAATGCGCAAGTTGGGGATCGACCCGATCCCCCCCTGCGTGCTGTCGAACCTGCTGCCGTAACCCTCGGTCCGATCCGATCTTAGACTAGGAATGAACTCTGTATGCTTAGACTGGAGATGAACTTCGTATGCCTAAGTCAACCCATGAAACGAACGTCCAAGCGCTCAGCCGACCAGAGAGGCAGGATGCGCAAGCTGGGGATCGAACGGGTGGTAGGTGGGTTCAAGCATGTCTTCATATTTCTGCCATGCCAATGCCATTTTTATGGCTTGTAAATTCATACAATGGTCCCCTAAGCCTTCATGTGAAGTTTAGTGGCAAGATGACCCGTTTTCTATTTTTCACGATTTTCAAAACTTTTTATGGTTTGGGATTTTTTAAAAATTTTTTAGAAAGAGTTTTGTCCCCAAATTTGGTAGAGGTGATCCTTGTATTTTTGTTGGCTTGCACAAAAACATTCAGCTAAAAACTCGAAGTGGAGAAGATTTTGTGACCATTTGAAAAAAGTGTCCCCATTTTAGACACTTTAATGGCTACTGGCAGCAAACCTATAAAATCTCAAATGCTCTTTAAAGGGGTGTGAGTTCTCGAGGTTTGATCATGTGCGCACACACCCCCGGACCCCCAATCACTGGAACCACCAATGCCGTCGATTAGGCTCTCCGACGATGCTTCGGCGATGCTCCAGCGATGGTGCCCCGGGTGAAAAAAATATGGCACCAGCACATGCTCGAGCCCAGCATGTGCACCGCGGCTCAAAATCTTAGACTGGGAATGAACTTTGTATGCTTAGACATGGAATGAACTCTGTATACCTATGCCAACCCACGAAATGAGTGTGCGGGTGTTCAGCCAGCCAGAGAGGCAAAATGCGCAAGTCGGGGATTGACTCGATCCCCCCTTGTGTGCTGTCGATCCTGCTGCCGCAACCCTCGGTCCTGTCTGATCTTAGACTGGGAATGAACTCCGTATGCATAAGTCAACCCACAAAATGAGTGTGCGGGCGCTGAGCCAACCGAAGAGGCATAATCCGCAAGTCGGGGATCGGCCCGGTTCCCCTCTGCGTGCTGCCGGTCCCGCTGCCACAACCCTCGGTCCAGCTAGGGCTTAGACATGGAATGAACTCCGTATGCCTAAGCCAACCCACGAAACGGGAGTACGGGCACTCAACCGGTTGGAAAGGCAGAATGCGCAAGCCGGGGATCGGCCTGATCCCCCCTGTGTGCCGTCGATCCAGCTACCGCAACCCTCGGTCTGGTCCGATCTAAGACTGAGAATGAACTCGTATGCTTAGACTAGGGATGAACTCCATATGCATAAGTTAACCCATGAAACGAGCGTACGGGCGCTCTGCCAATTGGAGAGGCATAATGCGCAAGCCGAGGATTAGCCCGATACCCCTCTGCGTGCAGCCGATCCCGTTGCTAGTCTTGCTACCACAAACCTCGGTCCGGCTGGGGCTTCAACATGGAATGAACTCTGTATGCCTAAGCCAACCCACGAAACAAGCGAACGGGCGCTCAGCAGGCTGGAGAGGCAAAATGCGCAAGCCGGGGATCAGCCCAGTCCCCCCTGCATGTTGTCGATCCTACTGCTGGTCTACTGTAGCAACCCTCGATCTGGTCCAATCTTAAACTGGGAATGAACTCTGTATGCTTAGGCATGGAATGAACTCCGTATGCCTAAGCCAACCCACAAAACGAGCGTGCGGGCGCTCAGCCGGTCAAAGAGGTAGAATGCGCAAGCCGGGGACTGGCTCGATCCCCCCTACATGCTATCGATCCTACTGCCACAACCCTTGGTCTGGTCCGATCTTAGACTGAGAATGAACTCCAGCCAACCAGAGAGGTAGGATGCGCAAGCCAGGGATCGAACGAGTGGTAGGTGGGTTCAAGCACATCTTCATATTTCTGCCATGCCAATGCCATTTTTATGGCTTGTAAATTCATACAATGGTCCCCTAAGACTCCATGTGAAGTTTCATGGCAAGATGACCCGTTTTCTATTTTTCATGATTTTCAAAACTTTTTTCGGTTCGGGATTTTTTTAAAATTTTTTAGAAAGCGTTTTGTCCCCAAATTTGGTAGCAAAGATCCTTGTATTTTTGTTGGCATGCACAAAAATATTCAGCTAAAAACTCAAACTGGAGAAGATTTTCTAACTGTTTGAAAAAAGTGTCCCCATTTTAGATACTTTAATGGCTACTGGTAGCAAACCTATAAAATCTCAAATGCTCTTTAAGGGGGTGCGAGTTCTCGAGGTTTGATGTGGGATAGGGGGCCAATATAAGGGCCAAGTACCAGCACCCATCGTACATCATGTGTGCACACCCCCCGACCCCCCCAATCGCCGGAACCCCTAATGCCGTCGGTTAGGCTCTCCTGCGATGCTCCGACGATGATGCCTCGGGCAAAAAAAATGCGGCACCAGCACATGGCTGAGCCCAGCATGTGCACCGTGGCTCAAAATCTTAGACTGGGAATGAACTCCGTATGCTTAGACATGGAATGAACCCGTATGCCTAAGCCAACCCAGGAAATGAACGTGCGGGCGCTCAGCCGGTCGGAGAGGCAGAATGCACAAGCCAGGGATCGACCCGGTCCCCCCTGCGTGTTGTCGATCCTGCTGTCACAACACTCGGTCTGATCTGATCTTAGACTGGGAATTAACTTCGTATGCATAAGTCAACCAACGAAACGAGCGTGCGGGCACTGAGCCGGCTGAAGAGGCATAATGCGCAAGCCAGTGATCGGCCCAGTCCCCCTCTACGTGCTGCCGGTCCCACTGCCACAACCCTCGATCTGGCTGGGGCTTAGACATGGAATGAACTCCCTGTGCCTAGGCCAACCCACGAAATGGGCATGCGGGCACTCAGCCGACCGGAGAGGCAAAATGCGCAAGCCAGGGATCGGCCTGTTCCCCCCTGTGTGCTGCCGATCTTGCTACCGCAACACTCGGTCCGGTTTGATCTTAGACTGGGAATGAACTCTATATGCTTAGACTAGGAATGAACTCCGTATGCCTAACTCAACCCATGAAACGATGTGCGGGTGCTCAGCCTTCCGGAGAGGCATAATGGGCAAGCCGGGGATCAACCCGATCCCCCTCTGCATGCTACCGATCTCGTTGCCGGTCCTGCTGCTAAAACCCTCGGTTCGATTGGGTCTTAGACATGGAATGAACTCCGCATGCCTAAGCCAACCCATGAAACGAGCATGCGAGCGCTCAGCCGGCCGGAGAGACAGAATGCGCAAGCCAGGGATCGATCCGGTCCCCCCTACGTGCTACCGATCCTGCAGCTGGTCCTGCTACCACAACCCTCGATCTGATCTGATCTTAGACTGGGAATGAACTCTGTATGCTTAGACATGGAATGAACTTCATATGCCTAAGCCAACCAACGAAATGAGCTTGTGGGCACTCAGTCGATCGGAGAGGCAGAATGCGCAAGTCGAGGATCGACCTAGTCCCCTCCTATGTGTTGTTGATCCTGCTACCGCAACCTTCGGTCCAGTCCAATCTTAAACTGGGAATGAACTTCGTATGCCAAACGCAACCCATGAAATGAACGTATGGGCGCTGAGCTGGCTGGAGAGGCATAATGCATAAGCCGGGGATCGGTCTGGTCCCCCTCTTCATGCTGTCGATCCTGGTACCACAACCTTTGGTCCGACTGGGGCTTAGACATTTAATGAACTCCCTATCCCTAAGCCAACCCATAAAATGGGTGAACGAGTGCTCAGCTGACCGGAGAAGCAGAATGTGCAAGTCGGGGATCAGCCCGGTCCCCCTTGCATGCTGCCGATCCTGCTGCCACAACCCTCGATCTGGTTTGATCTTAGACTAGGAATGAACTTTGTATGCTTAGACTGGGGATGAACTCTATATGCCTGAGTCAACCCATGAAACGAGTGTGCGGGCACTCAACCGACCAGAGAGGCAGGATGCGCAAGCCGGAGATCGAACGGGTCGTAGGTAGGTTGAAGCACATCTTCATATTTCTATCATGCCAATGCCATTTCTATGGCTTGTAAAATCATACAATGGTCCCCTAAGCCTTCATGTGAAGTTTCGTGGCAAGACGACCCATTTTCTATTTTTCCTGATTCTTGAAACTTTTTACGGTTCGGGATTTTTTAAAATTTTTTTAGAAAGATTTTTGTCCCCAAATTTGGTAGAGGTGATCCTTGTATTTTTGGTGGCATGCACAAAACTATTCAGCTAAAAACTCGAAATTGAGAAGATTTTGTGACCATTTGAAAAAAGTGTCCCCATTTCAGACACTTTAATGGCTACTGGCAGCAAACCTATAAAATCTCAAATGCTTTTTAAGGGGGTGTGAGTTCTATAGGTTTGATGAGGTATAGGGGGCCAATATATGGGCCAAGTACCAGCACCCATCACACATCACGTGCGCACACCCCCCGGCCCCCTAATCGTCGGAACCCCCAATGCTGCCGGTTAGGCTCTCCGACGATGCTCCGACGATGGTGCCCCGGGCAAAAAAATGTGGCACCAGCACATGCCCAAGCCCAGCATGTGCACCGTGGCTCAAAATCTTAGACTGGGAATGAACTCCGTATCCTTAGACATGGAATGAACTCCGTATGCCTAAGCCAACCCACGAAACGAGCGTGCCGACGCTCAGCCGATCGAAGAGGCAAAATGAGCAAGATGGGGATCGGCCCGATCCCCCCTACATGCTGTTGATCCTACTGCCGCAACCCTCAGTCCAGTCTGATCTTATACTGGGAATGAACTCCGTATGCATAAGTCAACCCATGAAATGAGCGTGCAGGTGCTGAGCCAGTCGAAGAGGCATAATGCGCAAGTCGGGGATCAGCCCGATCCCCCTCTATGTGCTGCCGATCTACTGCCACAACCCTCGGTTCGGCAGGGGCTTAGACAAGGAATGAACTCCCTATGCCTAAGCCAACCCACGAAACGAGCATGTAGGCGCTCAGCCGATCGGAGAGGCAGAAAGCGCAAGTTGGGGATCGACCCAGTCCCCCTGCGTGCTATCGATCCTGCTGCTGCAACCCTCAGTCTGGTCTGATCTTAGACTAGGGATGAACTCCGTATGCCTAATACAACCCTCAAAATGAGCGTGTGGGTGCTCAACTGGCCTGAGAGGCCGATCGGAGAGGCATAATGCACAAGTCGAGGATCAGCCCGGTCCCTCTCTGTAGGCTGTCGATCCTGTTGTCGGTCTTGTTGCCACAACCCTCTGTCTAGCTGGGGCTTAGACATGGAATGAACTCTATATGCCTAAGCCAACCCACAAAACGAGCTTACGTGCGCTCAGCCGGTCGGAGAGGTAGAATGCCCAAGTCGAGGATCGACCCGGTCCCCTTCTGTGTGCTACCGATCCTACTGCCGATCCTGCTACCGCAACCCTCGGTCCGATCCGATCTTAGACTGGGAATGAACTCTGTATGCTTAGACATGGAATGAATTCCATATGCCTAAGCCAACCCACGAAATGAGCGTGTGGGCACTCAGCTGGCCGGAGAGGCAGAATGCGCAAGCCGGGGACCAATCTGATCCCCCCTGCGTGTTGTCAATCCTACTATCGCAACCCTCGATCCGGTCCGATCTTGGACTGGGAATGAACTCCGTATCCATAAGTCAACCCATGAAACGAGCGTGCGAGCACGGAGCCAGCTGAAAAGGCATAATGCGCAAGCCGGGGATTGGCTTGGTCCCCCTCTGCGTGCTGTCGGTCTCACTGCCACAACCCTCTGTCCGGCTGGGGCTTAGACATGGAATGAACTCCCTATGCCTAAGCCAACCCATGAAATGGGCGTGCGGGCGTTCAGCGGACTGGAGAGGCAGAATGCACAAGCTGGGCATTGGCCTGGTCCCTGCCTGCATGCTACCGATCTTGCTGCTGGTCCTGCTGCTGCAACCCTTGGTCTGGTCTGATCTTAGACTAACAATGAACTCCATATGCTTAGACATGGGCTCCGTATGCTTAGGCTCTCCGACGATGCTCCAGTGATGGTGCCTCGGGCGAAAAAAATACGGCACCAGCACATGCCTGAGCCCAGCATATGCACTGTGGCTCAAAATCTTAGACTGGGAATGAACTCCATATGCTTAGACATGGAATGAACTCCGTATGCCTAAGCCAACCCATGAAATGAGCGTGCGGGCGCTCAGCCGATCGAAAAGGCAGAATATGCAAGCCGGGGATCGGCCCGATCCCCCCTACGTGCTGTCGATCCTGCTACCGAACCCTCGGTTCGATCTGATCTTAGACTAGGAATGAACTCCGTATGCAACGTCAACCCACAAAACGAGCGTGCGGTGCTGAGCCGACCGGAGAGGCATAATGCGCAAGTTGGGGATCAGCTCGGTCCCTCTCTGCGTGCTGCTGGTCCCACTGCCACAACCCTCGATCTGGCTAGGGCATAGACATGGAATGAGCTCCCTATGCCTAAGCCAACCCACGAAACAGGTGTGCGGGCGCTAAGCTAGCCAGAGAGGCAGAAAGTTCAAGCCGGGGATCGGCCCGGCCCCCCTACTTGCTGTCGATCCTGCTACCGCAACCCTCGGTCCGATCTGATCTTAGACTGGGAATGAACTACGTATGCTTAGACTGGGGATGAACTCCATATGCCTAAGTCAACAAATGAAACGGGCGTGTGGGCACTCAGCCGACCAGAGAGGCAGGATGCGCAAGCCGGGGATCGAACGGGTGGTAGGTGGGTTCAAGCACATCTTCATATTTCTATCATGCCAATGCCATTTTTATGGCTTGTAAATTCATACAATGGTCCCCTAAGCCTTCATGTGAAGTTTTGTGGCAAGACGACCTATTTTCTATTTTTCACGATTTTCAAAACTTTTTACGGTTCGGGATTTTTTAAAATTTTTCTAGAAAGAGTTTTGTCCCCAAATTTGGTAGAGGTGATCCTTGTATTTTTGTTGGCATGCACAAAACAATTCAGCTAAAAAATCAAAGTGGAGAAGATTTTGTGACCGTTTGAAAAAAGTGTCCCCATTTCGAACGCTTTAATGGCTATTGGCAGCAAACCTATAAAATCTCAAATACTCTTTAAGGGGGTGTGAGTTCTCAAGGTTTGATGAGGGATAGGGGGCCAATATAAGGGCCAAGTACCAGTACCAATTGCACATCATGTGTGCACACCCCGCGACCCCCCAATCCTGGATCCCCCAATGTCACCGCTTAGGCTCTCCGGTGGTGCTCCGATGACGCTCCAACGATGGTGCCTCGGGTGAAAAAAATGTGGCACCAGCACATGCCCGAGGCCGGCATGTGCACCATGGCTCAAAAACTTAGATTGGGAATGAACTCCGCATGGTTAGACGTGGAATGAACTCTGTATGCCTAAGCCAACCCACGGAACGAGCGTGCAGGCACTCAGCGGACCGGAGAGGTAGAATGAGCAAGCCGGGGATCGACCCGGTTCTGCCCTACGTGCTGTCGATCTTGCTGCCACAACCCTCGGTCCAATCTAATCTTAGACTGGGAATGAACTCTGTATGCATAAGTCAACCCACGAAACGAGCGTGCGGGCACTGACCCGATCGGAGAGGCATAATGCACAAGTCGGGGATCAGCCCGATCCCCCTCTACATGCTACCAGTCCTGCTGCCACAACCCTCGGTCTGGCTGGGGCTTAGACATGGAATGAACTCCCTATGCCTAAGCAAACCCACGAAACGGGCGTGCGGGCACTTAACCAGCCGGAGAGGTAGAATGCGTAAGCTGGGGATCGACCCAATCCCCCCTACGCGCTACTAATCCTGCTGCAGCAACCCTCGGTCCGGTCTGATCTTAGATTGCGAATGAACTCCGTATGCCTAAGTCAACCCATGGAACAAGCGTGCGGGCACTCAACCGGCCGAAGAGGCATAATGCACAAGCCGGGGATCAGCCCCATCGCCCTCTGCGTGCGGTCGATCCTACTGTCGTAACCCTCAGTCTGGTTTGATCTTAGACTGGGAATGAACTTCGTATGCTTAGACATGGAATGAACTCCGTATGCCTAAGCCAACCAACGAAACGACCATGCAGGTGCTCAGCCGGTCGGAGAGACAGAATGCATAAGCCGAGGATCAGCCCGATCCCCCCTACGTGCTGTTGATCCTACTACCGTAACCCTCGGTTCCGTCCGATCTTAGACTAGGAATGAACTTCGTATGCCTAAGTCAACCCACGAAACAAGCATGTGGGCGCTCAGCCGACTGAAGAGGCATAATGCGCAACCGAGGATTAGCCCGGTCGCCCCCTACGTGCTGTCAATCCTGCTGCTGTAACCCTCAGTCTGGTCTGATCTTAGACTGGGAATGAACTCTGTATGCTTAGACATGGAATAAACTCCGTATGCCTAAGCCAACCCACGAAATGAGCATGCGGGCGCTCAGTCGGCCAGAGAGGCAGAATGTGTAAGCCGAGGATCGGCCCGATCCCCCCTGCGTGCTGTCGATCCTACTACCGTAACCCTCGGTCCGGTCTGATCTTAGACTAGGAATGAACTCCGTATGCCTAAGTCAACCCATTAAATGAGCGTGCGGGCACTGAGCCGGCTGGAGAGGCATAATGCACAAGTTGGGGATCAGCCCGGTCCCCTTCTACATGTTGCCTATCCTGCTACCACAACCCTTGGTCCGGCTGGGCCTTAGACATGGAATGAACTCCCTACGCCTAAGCCAACCCACGAAACAAGCGTGCGGGCACTCAGCCGGTTGAAAAGGTAGAATGCGTAAGCCGAGGATTGGCCCGATCCCCCTACGTGCTATCGATCCTACTACCGCAACCCTCGATCCGATCTGATCTTACACTGGGAATGAACTCCATATGCTTAGACTGGGGATGAACTCCTATGCCTAAGTCAACCCATGAAACGAGCGTGCGGGCGCTCAGCCTGTCGGAGAGGCCAATCGAAAAGGCATAATGCACAAGTCAGGGATCAGCCCGATCCCCTTCTAAGTGCTGTCGATCCCACTACCGGTCCTACTGCCACAACCGTCGGTCCGACTGGAGCTTAGACACGGAATGAACTCTATATGCGTAAGCCAACCCACGAAATGAGCATGCGGGCGCTCAGCCAGTCGGAGAGGTAGAATGCACAAGCCGAGGATCGGCCCGGTCCCCCCCTGCGTGCTGTCGATCCTACTACCGTAACCCTCGATCCGGTTCGATCTTAGACTGGGAATGAACTCCGTATGCATAAGTCAACCCATGAAACGAGCGTGCGAGCGCTGAGCCGATCGAAGAGGCATAATGTGCAAGCCAAGGATCAACCCGATCCCCTTCTGCGTGCTGTCGGTCCCGCTGCCACAACCCTCGGTCCGGTTGGGGTTTAGACATGGAATGAACTCTTTATGCCTAAGCCAACCCATAAAACAGGCGTGCGGGCGCTCAGCTGGCCAGAGAGGTAGAATGCGCAAGCTGGGGATCGGCCCGTTCCCCTCTGCGTGCTGTCGATCCTGCTACAGCAACCCTCGGTCCGATCTGATCTTAGACTGGGAATGAACTTTGTATGCTTAGACTAGGGATGAACTCCATATGCCTAAGTCAACCCATGAAACGAGCGTGTGGGCGCTCAGCCGGTCGGAGAGGCATAATGCGCAAGCCAGGGATCAAGAAGGTCCCCCTCTCTGTGCAGTCGATCCCGTTGCCGGTCCTACTACCACAACCCTCGATCCGACTGGGGATTAGACATGGAATGAACTCTGTATGCCTAAGCCAACTCACAGAACGAGCGTGCGGGTGCTCAGCCGATCGGAGAGGCAGAATGCGCAAGCCGAGAATCAGCCTGGTCCCCCCTGCATGCTGTCAATCCTACTGCTGGTCCTGCTACCTAACCCTCGGTTTGATCCGATCTTAGACTGGGAATGAACTCTGTATGCTTAGACATGGAATGAACTCCCTATGCCTAAGCCAACCCACGAAACGGGCGTGCAGGCGCTCATTCGGCTAGAGAGGCAGAATGCGCAAGCGAGGGATCGACCCAGTGCCCCCTACGTGCTACCGATCCTGCTACCGGAACCCTCGATCCAATCTGATCATAGACTGGGAATGAACTTCATATGCTTAGACTAAGGATGAACTCCGTATGCCTAAGTCAACCCACGAAATGAGAGTGCAGGTGATCAGTCGACCAGAGAGGCAGGATGCGCAAGACGGGGATCGAATAGGTGGTAGGTGGGTTCAAGCACATCTTCATATTTCTGCCATGCCAATGCCATTTTTATGGTGTGTAAATTCATACAATGGTCCCCTAAGCCTTCATGTGAAGTTTCATGGTAAGACGACCCGTTTTCTATTTTTCACGATTTTCAAAACTTTTTGCTGTTCGAGATTTTTTAAAATTTTTTTAGAAAGATTTTTGTCCCCAAATTTGGTAGAGGTGATCCTTGTATGTTTTTTGGCATGCACAAAAAAATTCAGCTAAAAACTCCAAGTGGAGAAGATTTTGTGACTGTTTGAAAAAAGTGTCCCCATTTAAGACACTTTAATGGCTACTGGCAGCAAACCTATAAAATCTCAAATGCTCTTTAAAGGGGTGTGAGTTCTCGAGGTTTGATGAGGGATAAGGGGCCAATATAAGGGCCAAGTACCAGCACCCATCATACATCATGTGCGCACACCCCCCCGGCCCCCCAATCGTCGGAACCCCCAATGCCGCCGGTTAGGCTCTTCGGCGATGCTCCGACCATGGTGCCCGGGTGAAAAAAATACGGCACCAGCACATGCCCGAGCCTAGCATGTGCATCGGGGCTCAAAATCTTAGACTGGGAATGAACTCTGTATGCTTAGACGTGGAATGAACTTTGTATGCCTAAGCCATCCTACAAAACAAGCGTGCGGGTGCTCAGTCGGCCGGAGAGGTAGAATGCGTAAACCGGGGATCAGTTCGGTCCCCCCTACGTGCTGTCGATCTTGCTGCCACAACCCTCGATTCGGCTGGGGCTTAGACATGGAATGAACTCCCTATGCCTAAGCCAACCCACGAAATGGGTGTGCGGGCGCTCAGTCGATCGAAGAGGCAGAATGCGTAAGACGAGGATCGGCTTGATCCCCTCGATGTGTTGCCGATCCCACTGCCACAACCCTCAGCCCAGCTGGGGCTTAGACATGGAATGAACTCCCTATGACTAAGCCAACCCATGAAACGGGCGTGCAGGGCACTCAACCGATCGGAGAGGCAGAATGCGCAAGTCGAGGATCGACCCGATCCCCCCTGCGTGCTGCCGATCCTACTGCCCCAACCCTCGGTCTGGTTTGATCTTAGACTGGGAATGAACTCCATATGCTTAGATTGGGGATGAACTACGTATGCCTAAGTCAACACACGAAATGAGTGTGCGGATGCTCAGTCGGCCGGAGAGGCATAATGCACAAACCGAGGATCAACCCTATCCCCCTCTGCATGCTACCGATCCCGTTGCCGGTCCTGCTACCACAACCCTCAGTCCAGCTGGGGCTTAGACATGGAATGAACTCCGTATGCCTAAGCCAACCCATGAAACGAGCGTGCGAGTGCTCAGCCAGTTGGAGAGGCAGAATGTGCAGGCCAGGGATCGGCCCAGTTCCCCCCTGCGTGCTGTCGATCTTGCTGCTGGTCCTACTACCGTAACCCTCGGTCTGGTCCGATCTTAGACTGGGAATGAACTCCATATGCTTAAACATGGAATGAACTCTGTATGCCTAAGCCAACCCACAAAACGAGCGTGCGAGAGCTCAGCCAACCGGAGAAGCAGAATGTGCAAGCCGGGGATCGGGCTGATCCCCCCATGTGTGCTATCGATCCTGCTATCGTAACCCTCAGTCTGGTCTGATCTTAGATTGGGAATGAACTCCGTATGCCTAAGTCAACCCACGAAATGAGCATGCGGGCGCTGAGCCGACTGGAGAGGCATAATGCGCAAGCTAGGGATCGGCCCGATCCCTCTCTATGTGCTGTTGGTCCCGCTGCCAGAACCCTCGGTCTGGCTAGGGCTTAGACATGGAATGAACTCCCTATGCCTAAGCGAACCCACAAAACAGGCGTGCGGGGGCTCGGCCGGTCGAAGAGGCAGAATGCGTAAGCCGGGGATTGGCCCGATCCCCCCTGTGTGCTGTCGATCCTGCTGTCGTAACCCTCGGTCTAGTTTGATCTTACTCTGTATGCTTAGACTGGGGATGAACTCCGTATGCCTAAGTCAACCTATGAAACGAGCGTACGGGCGCTCAGCCGACCAGAGAGGCAGGATGCGCAAGTCGGGGATCGAATGGGTGGTAGGTGGGTTCAAGCACATCTTCATATTTCTGCCATGCCAATGCCATTTTTATGGCTTGTAAATTCATACAATTTTCCCCTAAGCCTTCATGTGAAGTTTCGTGGCAAGACGACCCGTTTTCTATTTTTCACGATTTTTGAAACTTTTTACGGTTTGGGATTCTTTAAAAATTTTTTAGAAAGATTTTTGTCCCTAAATTTGGTAGAGGTGATCCTTGTATTTTTTTTGGCATGCAAAAAAAAATTCAGCTAAAAACTCGAAGTGGAGAATATTTTGTGACCGTTTGAAAAACGTATCCCCATTTTAGACACTTTAATGGCTACTGGCAGCAAACCTATAAAATCTCAAATGCTCTTTAAGGGGGTGTGAGTTGTCGAGGTTTGATGAGGGATAAGGGGCCAATATAAGGGCCAAGTGTCATACCCTGGCCAGGCGCACTAGGCACATCAAGTGCACCAACAAGTGATCTAGAGGTTGAGGCCCGCAGACCAGGCGTGCTGGAGGGTATCTGGGCGCAAAGCCTAGCAAACGAGTTTAGAATGCCTGCCCAACTTGCAGGCCAGCCCGTGAGACCAAGGCCTGGTATACAAGCTTCCCGTACCACATCCAGAAGGGCCCAAGGTGCTGGACACGCAAAGGAAGCTTCTGGAAGCAGGTAGGATTAGCAACAACATCCTGGCAGATTTGGTTGACCCTGAAAATCAGGAGTTAGCATCCTGATTGATTGTAATCTATATAATCCCATGATTTTAGCCTTTATTCTAGGGATATTGCCATTAAGTGTAAGTTGGAGCCTCAACTATAAATAGAGGGCTGCTCCTCCCTCATTTGTACACCATCAAACACTTCTGTTTCAGTGAATACAAGAGCATTTCCAGAATTCTGCCTTCTTATCCTATTTCTCTTTAACTTGCGTAATCAGCCCTTCCTATTGTTCTAGTGCCCGTATGCTTGTGTTTTAGGTTGACTTAGGCATAAAGGAGGAGATTCCAAGCCTAAGGCCGCACGGTTTCTGAGTCTAAGGTCAGAGCTCGTGACAGTTGGTATCAGAGCAAGTTTGATTTTGCGTGTTTGTGTCGTGCAGGTTAGAGGAGATGGCATCCCAAAGTGACACTGCTAACCAACAACCAAAGGCCCAGGAGCATGGGCTTGGAAGAGGGAGGAAAGCCAGTTCTAGAGATATTTGGTCTACCATAGATGGTAGGCTGGCCAAGGTAGAGGTGACCATGGGCGACATGGGGGAGAAGCTTGAGGGGGTAGAGACTCACATTGCATCGCTAGACTCCATGGCGGAGGAGATCCAAAGTGAGCTGCAAGCTATTCTCAACAAAGGCTTAGACGTGTTCACCCTAAAGAATCAGACCTTGGAGGTTGAAGTGCTGACCTTGCGCGATGGCATGGAGGCCATGCGCTAGCAGATGGAGGAGCTTACCAGTGAGCTCGTTGCTTGCAAGACTGCCATTGGGAATGGCATGTTTGCTGGAGTGTCCAAGTCCAGATTGGATGTCCCCAAGCCTAAGGAGTTCAAGGGGACTAGGGCAGCCAAGGAAGTAGATAACTACCTTTAGGGTTTGGAGTAGTACTTCCAGGCCATGGGCATGCAAGACGAGGCGATAAAGGTAAGCACCGCTGATATGTATCTCACTGATGTAGCCCTATTATGGTAAAGGCGTAGGTGTGATGATGTCAGGCGTGGGAGCACCAAGATTGGAACCTGGGCAGAGTTCCAAAAGGAGTTCAGAGAATAATTTTACCCGGAGTATGTTGATGATGAGGCACGGGCAAAGTTGCATAGGCTGAGCTCGTAAGGGGACATAAGGGAGTATGTCTAGAAATTCTCTGAACTGATTCTATAGATCTCGAATCTAGGTGAGAAGGATGCCTTAATTGCTTTCATGGATGGGCTGAAACCGTGGGTGAAGCATGAGCTACAAAGGAGAGGAGTTCATGACTTGGCTAAAGCCATGACTACTGCCAAGGCCTTGATAGAGTTCAAGCCTTTGAACAAGTTCGAGTCTACCAAGCCTAAGGGTAAGGTCAGGGACGATAGAGACCAGAAAAAGTAGTCCAAGGGAAGGACCATTATCGGGAGTCCAAGGATGGCGACCGAGATCGTTTAACCAAGGATGGCGAGAGGAAGCCACCAGCAGGCAAGTGGAAAGCGAAGAGGGACCAAGAGCCACTAGCATGCTACCTATGTGGAGGGAGCCACATAGTGTGCAATTACCCGTAGAAGGGCAAGCTGGCTGCTGTAGACAAGGAGTCTGACGAGGAGCCAGAGTCAGGGGCAGCAAAGCTTGGGTCATTGGTGCTCAATACTGTCCAGAGTAAGGGGAGCCGCAAGCCAAAGGGCTTGATGTTTAAGGATCTGATGGTTGCAGGCCAGAAGGTGAGTGCACTGGTGGACACAGGTGCCTCACATCTTTTTATTTCAGGTGATAGAGCCTGAAAGCTCGAACTAAAGGTGCAGAAAGGGACTGGTACCATCAAAACGATGAACTCCAAGGAAGTTCTAGCCATTGGAGTACACGGGGAGTGGAGTTGCAGCTTGGAGACTGGAAAGGCAAGGAGACCATTGAGGTAATACCCCTTGACGATTATGAGTTTGTGATTAGGTTGGATTTCCTTGTTCGGATTAATGCCCTCCTTGTGCCTTTTATCGATTGTGTTTGCATCTTGGATGCACGGTGCCAATGCCTAGTGCCATTAAGGAGAGGGTCTGGAGTTGGGTCACAGGTGGTGTCAGCCATCCAATTTGCCAAGGTAGTAAGCAGAAAAGAAGACACCTTCTTGGCAGCCCTGAAATATGATGAGCCAAGGGAGAAAGAGATGAGTCACCCTTGGAGGTGCTAAAGGTGCTAAAGACCTTTAGTGATGTGATGCCCACAAAGCTACCTAGCAAGCTACCACCTAAGAGGGAGGTGGACCACAAGATCGAGCTGGTGTCCGAGGCTAAGCCACCAGCTAGAGACGCTTACCGAATGTCCCCACTAGAGTTGGAGGAGTTGAGGAAGCAGCTCAAAGAGTTAGTTGATGCTGGCTTCATCAGGCCATCGAAGGCACCCTATGGTGCATCGGTTCTATTTCAGCGCAAGCATGATGGGTTGTTGTGACTGTGCATAGACTACCAGGCTTTGAACAAGCTGACCATCAAGAACAAGTACCCCATCCTACTCATTGCAGACTTGTTCGATCAACTTGGGAGCGCAAGGTGGTTCACCAAGTTGGATTTGAGGTCAGGCTACTATCAAGTCAGGATCACAGAGGGAGATGAGCCAAAGACAACATGTGTCACTCTGTATGGTTCGTATGAGTTCTTGATGATGCCTTTCAGACTCACGAACACCCCAGCAACATTCTGCACCCTTATGAACAAGGTACTTCAGTCATTCCTTGATCGGTTTGTTATGGTTTATTTGGATGACATTGTGATCTACAGCCAGACTTTGGGAGAGCATGTAGACCACTTGAAACAGGTGTTTGAGGTGTTGTAGGCGCACAAGCTGTTTGTCAAGAGGGAAAAGTGCTCATTCGCCCAGCAGGAGATCCCATTCCTTGGCCACATAGTGGGAGGTGGTAGGATACGCATGGATGAAGGCAAGATACACGCCATCCTGGAGTGGCAACCGCCAGCCAAGGTCACTGAGTTGAGATCGTTCCTTGGGCTAGTCAACTACTACAGGCGTTTCATCAAAGGTCACTCAACAATAGCCATGCCATTGACTGACTTGCTCAAGAAAGGGAAAGCATGGGAGTGGAGCGCAGGGTGCCAGAAAGCCTTTGATAGGTTGAAACAAGCTGTGACCGAGGAGCCAGTCTTGGCCTTGCTAGACCATGCCAAGCCGTATGAGGTGCATACGGATGCATCAGACTTTGCCATAGGGGGTGTGTTGATGCAGGAGGGATGTCTAGTCGCGTTCGAGAGCAGGAAGCTGAATGAGACTGAGCGCAAGTACATGATCCAAGAGAAGGAGATGACTACGTGGTGCACTGCTTGTGCACTTGACGCCATTACCTGTTGGGGTCAAGGTTCATGGTTAGGATGAACAATGTGGTGACCAGCTACTTCTAGACGCAGAAGAAGCTATCCCCCAAGTAGGCAAGATGGTAAGATTTTCTTACGGAATTTGATTTCCAGATGGAGTACAAGCTGGGGTGGGTGAACCTAGTGGCAGATGCCCTGAACAGGAAGGCAAACCTTGTTGCCGTTAGCCAACCAAAGGGATCACTGGTGCCGCACATCATGGAGGGAATTGTCCATGATCCTATAACCAAGGCTTTGATGGAGTACACCCAGCAAGGTAAGACTAGGCGATTTTGGTTGCAAGATGGCTTGCTGTACACCAGGGGAAGTAAACTGTTTGTGCCACAGCATGGGAAGCTTCGCAAGGAAGTTTTGCAAGAATGCCATTATTCAAGGTGGGCTGGACACCCCGGAGTGAGCCGTACCTTAGCATTGATCAAGGACCGGTACTACTGGTCGCACATGAGGGACGATGTGGAGGCCTATGTGAAGACTTGTCTTGTGTGCCAACAAGGCAAGGTGGAGCTCAAGAAACCAGGTGGTCTCTTGGAGCCATTGCTAGTGCCAGAGCGACCATGGGAGAGTGTTTCTCTGGACTTTATAGTCGGTCTACCCAAAGCAGAAGGGTTTGGAAGCATCATGGTAGTGGTGGACAGGTTTTTCAAGTATGAAATCTTCATTCCAGCAACCAAGGAGTGCCCAGCCGAGGAGGCAGCTCGATTGCTCCTAAAGAACATGGTTAAGTACTAGGGAGTGCCAAGGACCATTGTTAGTGATCGAGACGGGCGTTTCATGGGCAGGTTCTGGACTGAGTTGTTCAAGCTATTAGGGTCAGACTTGAACTTTTCCACCAGCATGCATCTGCAGACCGATGGGCAGACAGAATGAATGAATAGACTATTGAAGGTCTACCTCAGGCACTATGTGAGTGCCACACAAAGGGACTGGCCAAAGCTACTAGATATTGCGTAGTTTTCCTACAACTTGCAAAGGAGCGAGGCAACGAACTAGAGCCCATTTGAGGTTGTGACAAGGCAACAACCACTAACACCCAGTTCGATTGCTGCAGGTTATACAGGGCTGAATCCAGCAGCATACAAGTTTGCCAAGGCATGGCAGGAGCAAACTGACTTGGCCAGAGTTTGTCTACATAAGGCGGCCAAGAGGTCGAAGAGGTGGGTAGACCATAATAGGCGGGATGTGCAGTTCCAGGTTGGAGACTTGGTATTGGTGAAGCTGCATCCCATTGTCCGCCATAGGGGGCTGCACAAAGGCCTAGTTCGGAGGTATAAGGGACCTTTTCGAGTAGTCAAGAGGGTAGGCAAGGTTACCTACAAGCTGGATATGCCACCTAAGCCGAGGGTACACCCGGTGTTCCATGTGAGCATGCTCAAGTCGTTCCATGAGGATGAGGGAGATCCATCATGGGCAGAGTCAAAGCATGTCCCATTGGGAGCAAGGGTCTCATATGAGAAGGAGGTCCATAGCATCATAGCTGATCGAGAGGTAAGACGGAAGAATTATTAGCCAAGACAAGAGTACTTGGTGCGCTGAAAGGGACTTCCAGACAATGAGGTGAGCTGGGAACCAGCAGATGACTTATGGTAGTTTAGGGACCAGATTAGGCAGTACCATGCAGAAGATGCAATAAGGGCATTGTGCAATCAGGTGGGGGAGAATGTCATGCCCTGGGTGGGCACACTAGGCATATCAGGCGCACCAGCAGGTGAGCCAGAGGTTAAGGCCCGCAGACCAGGTGTGCTGGTGAGTATCTACACGCAAAGCCTAGCAAACGAGTTTAGAATGCCTGCCCAACTTGCAGGCCAGCCCGTGAGACCAAGGCCTAGCATACAAGCTACCCGTACCACATCCAGAAGGGCCCAAGGTGCTGGACACGCAAGGGAAGCTTCTGGAAGCAGGCAGGATCAGCAGCAGCATCCTGGTAGATTTGGTTGACCCTGAAAATTAGGAGTTAGCATCCTGATTGATTGTAATCTGTATAATCCCATGATTTTAGCCTTTATTCTAAGGATATTGCCATTAAGTGTAAGCTGGAGCCTCAACTATAAATAGAGAGCTACTCCTCCCTCAATTGTACACCATCAAACACTTCCGTTTTAGTGAATACAAGAGCATTTCCAGAATTCTACCTTCTTATCTTGTTTCTCTTTAACTTGCATAATCAACCCTTCCCATTGTTCTAGTGCCCGTACGCTTGTGTTTTAGGCTTACTTAGGCATAAAGGAGGAGATTCCAAGCCTAAGGCCGCACGGTCTCTGAGTCTAAGGTTAGAGCCCATGACACAAGTACCAGCACCCATCGCACATCATGTGCGCACACCCCCTCGACCCCCCAAATCGTCAGAAACCCCAACATCGTCGGTTAGGCTCTCCAGCGATGCTCCGACGATTGTGCCCCGAGTGAAAAAAATACGACACCAGCACATGCCCAAGCCCAGCATGTGCACTGTGGCTCAAAATCTTAGGCTGGGAATGAACTTCGTATGCCTAAGTCAACCCATGAAACGAGCGTGCGGGCACTCAGTTGGCTGTAGAGGTCGACCAGAGAGGCATAATGCACAAGCCGGGGATCAGCCCATCCCCCTTTGCATGCTGTCGATCCTGCTGCCACAACCCTCGGTCCGGCTGGGGGTTAGACATGGAATGAACTCCGTATGCCTAAGCCAACCCATGAAACGAGCGTGCGGGCGCTTAGTCGGCCAAAGAGGCAGAATGCGCAAGCCGAGGATTGGCCCGATCCCTCCTGTGTGCTTTCGATCCTGTTGCCATAACCCTCGATCCGATCCGATCTTAGACTGGGAATGAACTCCGTATGCATAGACATGGAATGAACTCTATATGCCTAAGCCAACCCATGAAACAAGGGTGCGGGCGCTCAGCCGATCGGAGAGGCAGAATGCACAAGTCGGGGATCGGCCTGATCCCCCCTACGTTCTGTCGATCCTGCTGTCGCAACCCTTGGTCCGGTCTGATCTTAGACTGGGAATGAACTCTATATGCCTAAGTTAACCCATGGAACGAGCGTGCGGGTGCTGAGCCGACCGGAGAGGCATAATGCGCAAGCCAGGGATCGGCCCGGTCCCCCTCTGTGTGCTGCCAGTCTCACCGCCACAACCCTAGGTTCAACTGGGAATTAGACATGGAATGAACTCCCTATGCCCAAACCAACCCACGAAACGCGCTTGTGGGCGCTCAGCCGGCCGGAGAGGCAGAATGCGCAAGCTGGAGATCGGCTCGGTCCCCCCTTCGTGCTGCTGATCCTGTTGCCACAACCCTCAGTTCATTTTGATCTCAGACTGGGAATGAACTTCGTATGCTTAGATTGGGGATGAACTCCGTATGCCTAAGTCAACGCACAAAACGATCGTGCGAGCGCTCAGTCGACCAGAGAGGCAGGATGCGTAAGTCGGGGATCAAACGGGTGGTAGGTGGTTCAAGCACATCTTCATATTTTTGTTGTGCCAATGCCATTTTTATGGCTTGTAAATTCATACAATGGTCCCCTAAGCGTTCATGTGAAGTTTCGTGGCAAGATGACCCGTTTTCTATTTTTCACGATTTTTGAAACTTTTTACGGTTCGAGATTTTTTAAAATTTTTTAGAAAGAGTTTTGTCCCGAAATTTGGTAGAGGTGATCCTTGTATTTTTGTTGGCATGCACAAAACAATTCAGCTAAAAACTCGAAGTGGAGAAGATTTTGTGACCGTTTGAAAAAAGTGTCCCCATTTCAGACACTTTAATTGCAACTGGCAGCAAACCTATAAAATCTCAAATGCTCTTTAAGGGGGTGTGACTTCTCGAGGTTTGATGAGGGATAGGGGGCCAATATAAGGGCCAAGTACCAGCACCCATCACACATCATGTGCGTACACCCCCCCGGTCGCCCCAATCGCCGGAACACCCAATCCGCTGGTTAGGCTCTCCGGCGATGCTCCGACGATGCTCTGACGATGCTCCGACGATGCTCCGACGATGGTGCCTGGGTGAAAAAAATGTGGCACCAGCACATGCCCGAGCCCAGCATGTGCACTGTGGCTCAAAATCTTAGACTGGGAATGAACTCCGTATGCTTAGACATGGAATGAACTCCGTATGCCTAAGCCAACCCACGGAACGAGCATGCGGGCGCTCAGTCGGCTGGAGAGGCAGAATGCGCAAGTCGAGGATCGGCCCATTCCCTCCTTGCGTGCTGTCGATCCTGCTACTGCAACCCTCGGTCTGATCCGATCTTATACTGGGAATGAACTCCGTTTGCATAAGTCAACCCACGAAACGAGAGTACGGGTGCTGAGCCTATCGAAGAGGCATAATGTGCAAGCCGGGGACTGGTTCGGTTCCCCTCTACGTGCTGTCGATCCCGCTGCCACAACCCTCAGTCCGGCTGGGGCTTAGACATGGAATGAACTCCTTATGCCTAAGCCAACCCACGAAACGGGCGTGCGGGCACTTAGCCGGCCAAAGAGGCAGAATGTGCAAGCCAGGGATCAGCCCGGTCCCTCCTGCGTGCTGCCTATCTTGCTATCGCAACCCTCGGTCCAGTCTAATCTTAGACTTGGAATGAACTCCATATGCTTAGACTGGGGATGAACTCCGTATGCCTAAGTCAACCCACGGAACGAGCGTGCAGGCGCTCAGCCAGCCGGAGAGGCATAATGCGTAAGTCGAGGATCAGGTCGATCCCTTTCTGCGTGCTGTCGATCCCGCTGTCGGTCCTGCTGCCACAACCCTCAGTCTGGTTGGGGCTTAGACATGGAATGAACTTCATATGCCTAAGCCAACCCATGAAATGAGCATGCGGACACTCATTCGGCCAGAGAGTTAGAATGCGCAAGCAAGGGATCATCTCGGTCCCCCCCTGCGTCTTGCCGATCCTGCTACTGGTCCTGCTGCCGCAACCCCCAGTCCAGTCTGATCTTAGACTGGGAATGAACTTCGTATGCGTAGACATGGAATGAACTCTGTATTTCTAACCAACCCACGAAAACAAGCATACGGGTGCTCAGTCGATCGGAGAGGCAGAATGTGCAAGCCGGAGATAGACTCAATCTCCCCCTGCGTGCTGTCAATCCTACTGCCGCAACCCTTGGTTCAATCCAATCTTAGACTAGGAACGAACTCCGTATACCTAAGTCAACCCACAAAACAAGCATGCGGGCTTTAAGCCAGTCGGAGAGGCATAATGCGCAAGCCGGGGATCGACCCGGTCCCCCTCTGCGTGCTACCAATCCCGCTGCCACAACCCTCGGTCCAGCTGGGGCTTAGACATGGAATGAACTCCCTATGCCTAAGCCAACCCATGAAACGAGCGTGCGGGTGCTCAACCGACCGGCGAGGCAGAATGTGCAAGTCGAGGATCGGCCCGATCCCCTCTGTGTGCTATCGATCCTGCTGTTGCAACCCTCAGTCTGGTCTGACCATAGACTGGGAATGAACTTCCTATGCTTAGACTGGGGATGAACTCTGTATGCCTCAGTCAACCCATGAAACGAGCGTGCGGCTGCTCAGTCGACCAGAGAGGCAGGATGTGCAAGCCAAGGATCAAACGGGTGGTAGGTGGGTTCAAGCACATCTTCATATTTCTGCCATGACAATGCTATTTTTATGGCTTGTAAATTCATACAATGGTCCCCGAAGCCTTCATGTGAAGTTTTGTGGCAAGACGACCCGTTTTCTATTTTTCACAATTTTTGAAACTTTCTGCGGTTTGGGATTTTTTAAAATTTTTTTAGAAAGAGTTTTGTCCCCAAATTTGGTACAGGTGATCCTTGTATTTTTGTTGGCATGCACAAAAACATTCAACTAAAAACTCAAAGTGGAGAAGATTTTGTGACCGTTTGAAAAAAGTATCCCCATTTTAGACACTTTAATGGCTACTGGCAGCAAACCTATAAAATTTCAAATGCTCTTTAAGGGGGTGTGAGTTCTCGAGTTTTGATGAGGGATAGGGGGCCAATATAAGGGCCAAGTACCAGCACCCATCGGACATCATGTGCACACACCCCTCGGCCCCCCAATTGCCGGAACCCCCAATGCCACCGGTTAGGTTCTCCGACGATGCTCCGACGATGGTGCCCCAAGCGAAAAAAATGCTGCACGAGCACATGCCTGAGCCCAGCACGAGCATGCGGGCGCTCAATCGACCGGAGAGGCAAAATTCGTAAGCCAGGGATCGGCCCGATCCCCCCTGCGTGCTGTCGATCCTGCTGCCACAACCCTCGTTCTGATCCAATCTTAGACAGGGAATGAACTTCGTATGCCTAAGTTAACCCACGAAACGAGCGTGCGGGCACTGAGCCGGTCGGAGAGGCATAATGCGCAAGTCGGGGATCAACCCGATCCCCCTCTTCGTGCTGTCGATCCCACTGCCACAACCCTTGATCCAGATGGGGCTTAGACATGGAATGAACTCCCTATGCCTCAGCCAACCCATGAAACGGGTGTGCGGGCGCTCAGCTAGTAGGAGAGGCAGAATGCAAAAACTGAGGATCGGCTCGGTCCCCCCTGCGTGCTGCCGATCCTGTTGTCACAACCCTCGATCTAGTTTGATCTAAGACTGGGGATGAACTCCGTATGCTTAGACTGGGGATGAACTCCGTATGCCTAAGTCAACCCACGAAACGAGCATGCGGGTGCTCAGCCGACCAGAGAGGCAGGATGCCCAAGCCGAGGATCGAACGGGTGATAGGTGGGTTAAAGCACATCTTCGTATTTCTACCATGCCAATGCCATTTTTATGGCGTGCAAATTCATACAATGGTCCCCTAAGCCTCCATGTGAAGTTTCGTGGCAAGACGACCCGTTTTCTATTTTTCATGATTTTTGAAACTTTTTGCGGTTTGGGATTTGTTAAAAAATTTTTAGAAAAAGTTTTGTCCCAAAATTTGGTAGAGGTGATCCTTGTATTTTTGCTGGCATGCACAAAAAAATTCAGCTAAAAACTCAAAGTGGAGAAGATTTTGTGACCGTTTGAAAAAGGTGTCCCCATTTCAGACACTTTAATGGCTACTGGCAGCAAACCTATAAAATCTCAAATGCTCTTTAAGGGGGTATGAGTTTTCGAGGTTTGATGAGGGATAGGGGGCCAATATAAGGCCCAAGTACCAGCAACCATCGCACATCATGTGTGCACACCCCCCGACCCCCCAATCGTCGGAACCCCCAATACCGTCGGTTAGGCTCTCCGACGATGCTCCGACGATTGTGCCCCGGGCAAAAAAAATGTGGCACCAGCACATGCCCGAGCCCTGCATGTGCACCGTGGTTCAAAATCTTAGACTGGGAATGAACTCCATATGCTTAGACATGGAATGAACTCCGTATGCCTAAGGCAACCCACAGAACGATAGTGCGGGTGCTCAGCCGATCGGAGAGGCAGAATGCGCAAGCCGAAGATCGACCCGGTCCCCCCTGCGTGCTATCAATCCAGATGCAGCAACCCTCAGTTCGGTCCAATCTTACACTAGGAATGAACTCCGTATGCATAAGTCAACCCATGAAACGAGCGTACGGGTGCTGAACCGACCGAAGAGGCATAATGCGCAAGGCGGGGATCGGCCCAGTCCCCCTCTGCGTGCTATCGGTCCCGCTACCACAACCCTCGGTCTGGCTGGGGCTTATAAATGGAATGAACTCACTATGCCTAAGCCAAACCACGAAATGGGCGTGCGGGTGCTCAGCCGATCAGAGAGGCAGAATGCGCAAGCCGGGGAACGGCCCGGTCCCCCTTGCGTGCTACCGATCCTGCTGTCGCAACCCTTGGTCCGATCAAATCTTAGACTGGGAATGAACTCCGTATGCTTAGACTGGGGATGAACTCTGTATGCCTAAGTCAACCCACGAAACGAGCGTGTGGGCACTCAGTCGATCGGAGAGGCCGGACGGAGAGGCATAATGCGCAAGTCAGGGATCAGTCAGGTCTACCTCTGCGTGCTGTTGATCCCGCTACTGGTCCTGCTGTCGCAACCCTCGGTCCAATCCAATCTTAGACTGAGAATGAACTCTGTAATCTTAGACATGGAATGAACCTGTATGCCTAAGCCAACCCATGAAATGAGCGTTCGGGCACTCAGTCGACCGAAAAGGCAGAATGCGCAAGTTAGGGATCGGGACAATCCCCCCTACATGCTGTCGATCCTACTGCCGCAACCCTTGATGCGATCCGATCTTAGACTGGGAATGAACTCCGTATGCTTAGATGGGGTATAAACTCTGTATGTGTAAGTCAACCCACGAAATGAGCGTACGGGCGCTCAGCCGACCAGAGAGGCAAGATGCGCAAGCCGGGGATCGAATGGGTGGTAGGTGGGCTCAAGCACATCTTCATATTTCTGCCATGCCAATGCCAGTTTTATGGCTTGTAAATTCATACAATGGTCCCCTAAGCCTTCATGTGAAGTTTCGTGGCAAGATGACCCGTTTTCTATTTTTCATGATTTTTGAAACTTTTTGCAGTTCGGGATTTTTAAAATTTTTTTAGAAAGAGTTTTGTCCCCAAATTTGGTAGAGGTGATCCTTGTATTTTGGTTGGCATGCACAAAAAAATTCAGCTAAAAACTCGAAGTGGAGAAGATTTTGTGACTGTTTGAAAAAAGTGTCCCCATTTTAGACACTTTAGTGGCTATTGGCAGCAAACCTACAAAATCTCAAATGCTCTTTAAGGGGGTGTGAGTTCTCGAGGTTTGATGAGAGATAGGGTGCCAATATAAGGCCCAAGTACCAGAACTCATCACACATCATGTGCGCACACCCCCCGGCACCCCCAGTCACCGAAACCCCCAATGCCGCCTGTTAGGCGCTTCAGTGATGCTCCAGCGATGCTCCGGCAATGGTGCCCGGGGGGAAAAAATGCAGCACTAGCACATGCCTGAGACCAGTATGTGCATCGTGGCTCAAAATATTAGACTGGGAATGAACTCCGTATACTTAGACATGGAATGAACTCCGTATGCCTAAGCCAACCCACGAAACGAGTGTGCGGGCGCTCAGCCGGTCGGAGAGCCAGAATGCGAAAGTCGGGGATCGACCCACTCTCCCCCTGTATGCGGTCGATCCTGCTACCTCAACCCTCGATCTGGTCCGATCTTAGACTGGGAATGAACTCCGTATGCATAAGTCAACCCATGAAACGAGCATGCGGGCACTGAGCTGGTCGAAGAGGCATAATGCGCAAGCCGGGGATCGGCGCGGTTCCCCACTGTGTGCTGTCGGTCCCGCTGCCACAACCCTCGGTCTGGCTGGGGGTTAGACATGGAATGAACTCCCTATGTCTAAGCCAACCCATGAAACGAGCATGCGGGGGCTCAGCCGGTCGGAGAGGCAGAATGCGCAAGTCGAGGATCGACCTGATCCCCCCTACGTGCTGCCAATCCTACTGCTGCAACCCTCGGTCTGGTCTGACCTTAGACTGGGGATGAACTCCGTATGCCTCAGTCAACCCACAAAACAAGCTTGTGGGCGCTCAGCCGACCAGAGAGGCAGGATGCGCAAGCCGGGGATCGAACGGGTGGTAGGTGGGTTCAAGCACATCTTCATATTTTTGCCATGCCAATGCCATTTTTATGGCTTGTAAATTCATACAATGGTCCCCGAAGCCTTCATGTGAAGTTTTCTATTTTTCATGATTTTTGAAACTTTTTGCGGTTTGGGATTTTTTAAAATTTTTTTAGAAAGAGTTTTGTCCCCAAATTTGGTAGTGGTATCCTTGTATTTTTTTTGGCATGCACAAAAAAATTCAGCTAAAAACTCGAAATGGAGAAGATTTTGTGATCGTTTGAAAAAAGTGTCCCCATTTCAGACACTTTAATGGCTACTGGCAGCAAACCTATAAAATCTCAAATGCTCTTTAAGGGGGTGTGAGTTTTCGAGGTTTGATGAGGGATAGGGGGCCAATATGAGGGCCACATACCAGCAACCATCGCACATCATGTGTGCACACCCCCTGGCCCCCCAATTCCCAGAACCCCCAATGCCGTCGGTTAGGCTCTTCGGCGATGCTCCAGTGATGCTCCGACGATGTGCCCCGGGTGAAAAAAATGTGGCACCAGAACATGCCCGAGCCCAGCATGTGCACCGTGGCCCAAAATCTTAGACTGGGAATGAACTCCGTATGCTTAGACGTGGAATGAACTCCGTATGCCTAAGCCAACCCACGGAACGAGCGTGTGGGTGTTTAGCCGGCCGGGGAGGCAGAATGCGCAAGCCGAAGATCGACCCGGTCCCCCCTGCATGCTGTCAATCTAAATGCAGCAACCTTCGATCCGGTCTGATCTTACACTAGGAATGAACTCCGTATGCATAAGTCAACCCATGAAATGTGCATGCGGGCGCTGAGTCGGCTGAAGAGGCATAATGCGCAACGCAGGGATCGACCCGGTCCCCCTCTGCATGCTGTCGGTTCCACTACCACAACCCTCGGTCTGGCTGGGGCTTAGACATGGAATGAACTCGCTATGCTTAAGCCAACCCACGAAACGGGCGTGCGGGCTCTCAACCGGCCGTAGAGGCAGAATGCGCAAGTCATAGATCGGATCGGTCCCCCCTGCGTGCTGTCGATCCTGCTGTCACAACCCTTGGTCCGGTCCGATCTTAGATTGGGAATGAACTCCGTATGCTTAGACTGGGGATGAACTCCTTATGCCTAAGTCAACCCACGAAACGAGCGTGCGGGCGCTTAGTCAGTCGGAAAGGCCGGACGGAGAGGCATAATGCACAAGTCAGGGATCAACCATGTCCCCCTCTGCGTGCTACCGATCCCGCTGCTGGTCCTGATGTCACAACCCTCGGTCCGGCCCAATCTTATACTGAGAATGAACTCCGTATGCTTAGACATGGAATGAACTCTGTATGCCTAAGCCAACCCACAAAACGAGCGTGCGGGCACTCAGTCGGTCGGAGAGGCAAAATGCGCAAGCAGGGAATTAGCCCGATCCCTCTGCGTGCTGTCGATCCTACTGTTGCAACCCTCGATCCGATCCGATCTTAGACTGGGAATGAACTCCGCATGCTTAGATGGGGTATGAACTTCGCATGCTTAGATGGGGTATGAACTCTGTATGCATAAGTCAACCCACGAAATGAGCGTGCGGGCGCTCAGCCAACCAGAGAGGCAAGATGCGCAAGCCGAGGATCGAATGGGTGGTAGGTGGGTCAAGCACATCTTCATATTTCTGCCATGCCAATGCCATTGTTATGACTTGTAAATTCCTATGATGGTTCCCGAAGCCTTCATGTGAAGTTTCGTGGCAAGACGACCCGTTTTCTATTTTTCATGATTTTTGAAACTTTTTGCGGTTTGGGATTTTTTAAAATTTTTTTAGAAAGAGTTTTGTCCCAAAATTTGGTAGAGGTGATCCTTGTATTTTCTTCGGCATGCACAAAAAAATTCAGCTAAAGACTCGAAGTGGAGAAGATTTTGTGACCGTTTGAAAAAATTGTCCCCATTTCAGACACTTTAATGGCTATTAGCAGCAAACCTATAAAATCTCAAATGCTCTTTAAGGGGGTGTGAGTTCTTGAGGTTTGATGAGGGATAGGGGACCAATATAAGGCCCAAGTACTGGCACCCATCGCACATCACGTGCGCACACCCCCTCGGCACCCCCAGTCACCGAAACCCCCAATGCCCTCGGTTAGGCTCTCCGGTGATGCTCCGGCAATGGTGTCCCAGGGGAAAAAAATGCGGCACCAGCACATGCCCGAGCCCAGTATGTGCACCGTGGCTCAAAATCTTAGACTGGCAATGAACTTCGTATGCTTAGACATGGAATGAACTCCCTATGCCTAAGCCAACCCACTAAATGGGCGTGCGGGCGCTCAGCCGGTCGGAGAGGCAAAATGCACAAGTCGGGGATCAACCCGGTCCCCTCTGTGTGCTGTCGATCCTGCTACTGCAACCCTTGGTCTGATCAGATCTTAGACTAGGAATGAACTCCGTACGCCAAAGTCAACCCACGAAACGAGCGTACGAGTGCCCAGCCAGCCGGAGAGGCATAATGCGCAAGTCGGGGATCAGCCCGGCCCCCCTCTGCGTGTTGTCGATCCCGCTACCGGTCTTGCTGTAACAACCCTTGGTTCAGCTGCAACTTAGACATGGAATGAACTCGGTATGCCTAAGCCAACCCATGAAAAGAGCATCGGGCGCTTAGCCGGTCGGAGAGGCAGAATGCGCAAGCCGGGGATTGGCCCAGTCCCCTCTATGTGCTGTCGATCCTACTGCTGGTCCTGCTGCCGTAACCTTTGGTCTGGTCTGATCTAAGACTGGGAATGAACTCCGTATGCTTAGACATGGAATGAACTCTGTATGCCTAAGCCAACCCACGAAACGAGCGTGTAGGTGCTCAGCCGACCGGAGAGGCAGAATGTGCAAGCCGGGGACCGACTCGATCCCCCCCTACGTGCTGTCAATCCTGCTATCGCAACCCTCGGTCTAGTCTGATCTTAGACTGGGAATGAACTCCGTATGCATAAGTCAACCCACAAAATGAGCGTGCAGATGCTGAGCCGGTCGGACAGGCATAATACGCAATCTGGGGATCGACCTGGTCCCCCTCTGCGTGCTGCCGATCTTGCTGCCAGTCCTGCTGCCACAACCCTCAGTCCGACTGGGGCTTAGACATGGAATGAACTCTGTATCCCTAAGCCAACCCACGAAACGAGCGTGCGGGGGCTCAACCGGTCGAAGATGCAGAATGCGCAAGCCACTGATTGGCTCGGTCCCCCCTGCATGCTGTCGATCCTGTGCTGGTCCTGCTGCCGCAACCCTCGGTCTGGTCCGATCTTAGACTGGGAATGAACTCCATATGCTTAGACATGGAATGAACTATGTATGCCTAAGCCAACCTACCAAACTAGCGTGCGGGCGTTCAGTCGATCGGAGAGGCAGAATGCGTAAGCCGGGGATCGACCCGGTCCCCCCCAGTACGCTGTCGATCCTGTTGTCACAACCCTCAGTCCGATCTGATCTTAGACTAGGAATGAACTTCGTATGCATAAGTCAACCCATGAAACGAGCGTGCGGGTGCTGAGCCAGTCGAAGAGGCATAATGCACAAGCCGGGGATCCGCCCGATCCCCCTGTACGTGCTGCCAGTCCCGCTGCCACAACCCTCGGTCTGACTGGGGCCTAGACATGGAATGAACTCCCTATGCCTAAGCCAACCCATGAAATGGGTGTGCGGGCGCTCAGCTGGTCGGAAAGGCAGAATGCGCAAGTCAGGGATCGGCCCGATGCCTCCTGCGTGCTTTTAATCCCGCTGCCACAACCCTTGGTCTGGTCTGATCTTAGACTGGGAATGAACTCCGTATGCTTAGACTGGGGATGAACTCCGTATTCATAAGTCAACCCATGAAACGAGCATGCGGGCACTGAGCCGACCGAAGAGGCATAATGCGCAAGCCGGGGACCGGCCTGATCCCCCTGCGTGCTGTCAATCCTGCTACCGTAACTCTTGGTTCGATCCGATCTTAGACTGGGGATAAACTCTGTATGCTTAGACTGGGGATTAACTCCGTATGCGTGTTGCCGATTCCCCTCTGCGTGTTGCCGATCCCGCTGCCACAACCCTCGGTCTAACTAGGGCTTAGACTTGGAATGAACTCCCTATGCCTAAGCCAACCCACAAAATGGGCATGCGGGTGCTCAGTCGGCTGGAGAGGCAGAATGCGCAAGTTGAGGATAGGTCGGTCCCCCTGGGTGCTATCGATCCTGCTGCCATAACCCTCAGTTCGGTCTGATCTTAGATTGGGAATGAACTCCATATGCTTAGACTGGGGATGAACTCCATATACCTAAGTCAACCCACGAAACGAGCGTGCGGTCACTCAGTCGACTATAGAGGCAAGATGCATAAGCCGGGGATTGAACAGGTGGTAGGTGGGTTCAAGCACATCTTAATAATTCTGCCATGCCAATGCCATGTTTATGGCTTGTAAATTCTTACAATGGTCCCCTAAGCCTTCATGTGAAATTTCATGGCAAGGCGACCCATTTTCTATTTTTCATGTTTTTTGAAACTTTCTGTGGTTCAGGATTTTTAACATTTTTTTAGAAAGCGTTTTGTCCCCAAATTTGGTAGAGGTGATCCTTGTATTTTTGTTGGCATGCACAAAAAAATTCAGCTAAAAACTCGAAGTGGAGAAGATTTTGTGACCGTTTGAAAAAAGTGTCCCCATTTCAAACACTTTAATGGCTACTGGCAGCAAACCTATAAAATCTTAAATGCTCTTTAAGGGGGTGTGCATTCTCAAGGTTTGATGAGGGATACAGGGCCAATATAAGGACCAAGTAATAGCACCGATCGCACATCATGTGCGCACACCCCCTGGCCCCCACGAAACGGGTGTACTGGTGCTCAGCCGGCCAGAGAGGCAAAATATGCAAGTTGGGGATCGGCCCGATCCCTCTGCATGCTGTCGATCCTACTGTCGCAACCCTTGGTCCAGTCTGATCTTAGACTGGGAATGAACTCCATATGCTTAGACTGGGGATTAACTCCATATGCCTTAGTCAACCCACGAAACGAGCGTGCGGACGCTCAGCCGACCAGAGAGGCAGGATGCACAAGCCAAGGATCGAACGGGTGGTAGGTGGGTTCAAGCACATCTTCATATTTCTGCCATGCCAATGCCATTTTTATGGCTTGTAAATTCATACAATGGACCCCTAAGCCTTAATGTGAAGTTTCGTGGTAAGACGACCCATTTTCTATTTTTCACGATTTTTGAAACTTTTTGCGTCGAGATTTTTTAAAATTTTTTTAGAAAGAGTTTTATCCCTCACTGTGTGCTGCAGGTCCCACTGCCACAACCTCGGTCCGACTGGGGCTTAGACATGGAATGAACTCCCTATGCCTAAGCCAACCCACAAAACGGGCGTGTGGGCTTTAAGTCGGTCGGAGAGGCAGAATGCGTAAGTCGAGGATCAGCCTGGTCCCCCCTACGTGTTGTCGATCCTGCTGCTAGTCCTGCTACTGCAACCCTCAGTTCGGTTTGATCATAGACTAGGAATGAGCTCCGTAAGCTTAGGCATGGAATGAACTCCATATGCCTAAGCCAAACCACGAAACGAGCGTGCGGGCGCTCAGCCGGCCAGAGAGGTCGGTCGGAGAGGCATAATGCGTAAGCCGAGGTCAGCCTGAACCCCCTCTGCATGCTGCTGATCTCACTGCCGGTCCTGCTGCCACAACCCCCGATCCGACTGGGGCTTAGACATGGAATGAACTCCGTATGCCTATGCCAACCCACGAAACAAGCGTACGAGCACCCAACCGACCGGAGACGTAGAATGCACAAGTTGGGAATCAGCCCAATCCCCTTCTGCGTGCTGCCGATCCTACTACCACAACCCTCGGTCTGATCTGATCTTAGACTAGGAATGAACTCCGTATGCCTAAGCCAACCCACGGAACGAGTGTATGGGTGCTCAGCCAACCAAAAAGGTAGAATGCTCAAGCCGGGGACCAGCCCAGTCCCCCCCTGTATGCTGTCGATCCTGCTACCGTAACCGTCGATCCGATCTAATCTTAGACTGGGAATGAACTTTGTATGCCTAAGTCAACCCATAAAATGAGCGTGAGGGTGCTGAGCCGACCGAAGAGGCATAATGCTTGAGCCAGAGATTGGCCCGGTCCCCCTCTGCGTGCTACCGGTCCCGCTGCCATAACCCTCGATTTGGCTGGGGCTTAGACATGGAATGAACTCCCTATGCCTAAGCCGACCCACAAAATGGGCGTGTGGGCACTCAGCCAACCGGAGAGGCAGAATGCGAAAGCCGGGGATCGGCCCGGTCCACCCCTAAGTGCTGCTGATGCTGCTGTCGTAACCCTCGGTCTGGTCTGATCTTAGACTGGGAATGAACTCTGTATGCCTAAGTCAACCCACAAAACGAGCGTGAGGGCACTGAGCCGGCCAGAGAGGCATAATACGCAAGCCGAGGATCGGTTCGATCCCCCTCTAGTGCTGCCGGTCCACTGCCACAACCCTTGGTTCGGCATGGAATGAACTCCCTATGCCCAAGCCAACCCATAAAACAGGAGTGCGGGCACTCAACCGGTCGGAGAGGCAGAATGCGCAAGCTCAAGATCGGCCCGATCCTCCCTACGTGCTATCGATCCTGCTGCTGGTCCTACTGCTGCAACCCTCAGTCCGATCTGATCTTAGACTAGGAATGAACTCCGTATGCTTAGGCATGGAATGAACTCTGTATGCCTAAGCCAACCCACGAAACAAGTGTGCGGGCGTTCAACCGGCTGGAGAGGCAGAATACTCAAGTCAGGGATCGGTCTGGTCCCCCTCTGCGTGTTGTCGATCCTACTGTCACAACCTTCGGTCTGGTCTGATCTTAGACTGGGAATGAACTCCGTATGCCTAAGTCAACCCATGAAACGAGCGTGCGGGTACTGAACCGGCCGGAGAGGCATAATGCGCAAGCCGAGGATCGACCCGGTCCCCCTCTGCGTGCTGTCGGTCCCGCTACCACAACCCTCGCTCCAGCTGGAGCTTAGACATGGAATGAACTCCCTATGCCTAAGCCAACCCACGAAATGGGCGTTTGGGCACTCAACCGGCCGGAGAGGCAGAATAATCAAGCCAGGGATCGGCCCAATCCCCCTTACGTGCTGCCAATCCTACTGCCGCAAGGGATGAACTCTGTATGCCTAAGTCAACCCACGGAACGAGCTTGCTAACTCTCAGCTGACCAGATAGGCAGGATGCGTAAGTCAGGGATCGAACGGGTGGTAGGTGAGTTCAAGCACATCTTCATATTTTTGTGGTGCCAATGCCATTTTTATGGCTTGTAAATTCATACAATGGTCCCCTAAGCCTTCATGTGAAGTTTCATGGCAAGACGACCCATTTTCTATTTTTCATGATTTTTGAAACTTTTTACGACTCGAGATTTTTTGAAATTTTTTTCGAAAGAGTTTTGTCCCCAAATTTGGTAGAGGTGATCCTTGTATTTTTTTTGGCATGTACAAAAAAATTCAGCTAAAAACTCAGAGTGGAGAAGATTTTGTGACCATTTGAAAAAAGTGTCCCCATTTCAGACACTTTAATGGCTACTGGCAGCAAACCTATAAAATATCAAATGCTCTTTAAGGGGGTGTGAGTTCTTGAGGTTTGATGAGGGATAGGGGGCCAATATAAGGGCCAAGTACCAGCACCCATCACACATCATGTGCGCACACCCCCCGGCCCCCCCAATCATCGGAACCCCCAATGCCGTCGATTAGGCTCTCCGACGAAGCTCCGACGATGGTCCCCGAGCGAAAAAAATGTGGCACCAGCACATGCCCAAGCACAACATGTGCACCATGGTTCAAACTCTTAGACTGGGAATGAACTCCGTATGCTTAGACATTGAATGAACTCCGTATGCCTAAGCCAACCCATGAAATGAGCGTGCAAGTGCTCAGCCGACCGAAGAGGCAAAATGTGCAAGTCGGGGATTGACTCGATCCCCCTCTGCGTGCTACTGGTCCCGGTGCCGCAATCCTTGGTCTGGTTCAATCTTAGACTGAGAATGAACTCCGTATTCTTTGACTGGGGATGAACTCTGTATGCCTAAATCAACCCACGAAATGAGCGTACAGCCATTCAGCCGGTCGGAAGGGTCGATCGAAGAGGCAAAATACGTAAGTCAGGGATCGGCTCGGTCCCCCCTACATGCTACCGATCCTGCTGCTGGTCCTGCTGTCGCTCCCCTCGGTCTGGTCCGATCTTAGACTAGGAATGAACTCCATATGCTTAGTCATGGAATGAACTCCGTATGCCTAAGTGAACCCACGAAACGAGCGTGCGGGTGCTAAACTGACCGGAGAGGTAGAATGCGCTAGCCAGGGACTGACCTGGTCCCCCCTGCGTGCTGTTGATCTTGCTATGACAACCCTCAGTTTGGTCTGATCTTAGATTGGGAATGAACTCCGTATGCCTAAGTCATCCCACGAAATGAGCGTTCAGGCACTGAGTCAGTCGAAGAGGCATAATGCACAAGCCGGGGATTGGATCGGTCCCCTTCTACATGCTGCCATTCCAGCTGCCACAACCCTCGGCCTGGCTGGGGCTTAGACATGGAATGTACTCCCTATGCCTAAGCCAACCCACAAAATGGGCGTGCGGGCGCTCAGCCTACTGGAGAGGCAGAATGTGCAAGCCGGGGATCGAACCGATCCCCCCTGCGTGCTGTCGATCCTGCTGCCGCCACCCTCGATCCGGTCTGATCTTAAATTGGAATGAACTCCGTATGCTTAGACTGAGGATGAACTCTATATGCCTAAGTCAACCCACGAAACGAGCATGCGGGCACTCAACTGGTCGGAGAGGCAGAATGTGCAAGTTGAGGATCGACCTCGTCCCCCTCTGCGTGCTGCCGGTCCCGCTACCACAACCTTCGATTCGGCTGGGGCTTAGACATGGAATGAACTACGTATGCCTAAGCCAACTCACGAAACAGGCGTGCGGGTGTTCAGTCGGCCGAAGAGGCAGAATGCGCAAGCCAGGGACCGGCTTGGTCCCTCCTACGTGCTGTCGATCTTGCTACCGCAAGCCTCGATCCGGTCTAATCTTAGCCTGGGAATGAACTCCGTATACCCAAGTCAACCCACGAAACGAGCGTGAGGGCACTGATCCGGCCAGAGAGGCATAATGCGCAAGTCGGGGATCGGCTCGGTCCCTCTCTGCATGCCGCCAGTCCCGTTGCCACAACCCTTGGTCCGGTTGGGGCTTAGAAATGGAATGAACTCCCTATGCCTAAGCCAACCCACGAAATGGGTGTAAGGGTGCTCAGCCAGCTACTTAAGTCGAGGATCAGCCCGGTTCCCCCTATGTGCTGCCGATCCTGCTGCCGCAACCCTCGATTCGGTGTGATCTTAAATTAGGAATGAACTCTGTATGCTTAGACTAGAGATGAACTCTGTATAACTAGGTCAACCCACGAAACGAGCGTGCGAACGCTCAGCTGACCAGAGAGGCAGGATGCGCAAGCCGGGGATCGAACGGGTGGTAGGTGGGTTCAAGCACATCTTCATATTTCTGCCATGCCAATGCCATTTTTATGGCTTGTAAATTCATACAATGGTCCCTTAAGCCTTCATGTGAAGTTTCATGGCAAGATGACCCGTTTTCTATTTTTCATGATTTTTGAAACTTTTTACTGTTCGGGATTTTTTAAAATTTTTTTGGAAAGAGTTTTGTCTCCAAATTTGGTAGAGGTGATCCTTTTATTTTTTTTTGGCATGCATAAAAAATTCAGCTAAAAACTCGAAGTGGAGAAGATTTTGTGACCGTTTGAAAAAAGTGTCCCCATTTCAGACACTTTGATGGCTACTGGCAGCAAACCTATAAAATCTCAAATGCTCTTTAAGGGGTGTGAGTTCTTGAGGTTTGATGAGGGATAGGGGGCCAATATAAGGGCCAAGTACCAGCACCCATCGCACATCATGTGCCCACACTCCCCGGCCCCCCATTCACCGGAACCCCCAATGCTGCTGGTTAGGTTCTCCGACGATGCTCTGGCGACGGTGCCTCGGGCGAAAAAAATGCAGCAGCAGCACATGCTCAAGCCCAGCATGTGGATCGTGGCTCAAACTCTTAGACTGGGAATGAACTCTGTATGCTTAGACATAGAATAAACTTCGTATGCCTAAGCCAACCCATGAAACGAGCGTGCAAGCGCTCAGCCGGTCGGAGAGGCAGAATGTGCAAGCCGAGGATAAGGCCGGTCCCCCTCTACGTGCTGTCGATCCCACTACCACAACCCTCGGTCCGGCTGGGGCTTAGACATGGAATGAACTCCCTATGCCTAAGCTAACCCACGAAACAAGCGTACGGGCGCTCAGTCGATCAGAGAGGTAGAATGTGCAAGTCAGGGATCGAACCGGTCCCCCCTACGTGCTGCCGATCCTATTATTGCAACCCTCAGTCTGATTCGATCTTACACTGGGAATGAACTCTGTATGCTTAGACTGGGGATGAACTCCGTATACCTAAGTCAACCCACGAAACGAGCATGCGGACGCTCAGTCGGCTGGAGAGGCTGATCGGAGTGGCAGAATGTGCAAGCCAAGGATTAGCCCAATCCCCCCTACGTGTGGATGCTCAGTCGGCCAGAGGGGCCGACCGGAGTGGCAAAATATGCAAGCCGAGGATCAGCCCGATCCCCCCCTGCGTGCTATCGATCCTGCTGCTGGTCTTGCTATCGTAACCCTCGGTCCGATCCGATCTTAGACTGGGAATGAACTCCATATGCTTAGACATGGAATGAACTCCGTATGCCTAAGTCAACCCATGAAACGAGCGTGTGGAAACTTAGCCAGTCAGAGGGGCAGAATGCGTAAGCCGAGGGCCAACCGGGTTCCCCCTGCGTGCTGTCAATTCTGCAATCGTAACCCTTGGTCTGATTTGATCTTAGACTAGGAATGAACTCTGTATGCCTAAGTCAACCCACAAAATGAGCATTCAGGTGCATGGGTGCTCAGCCGATCGGAGAGGCAAAATACTCAAGCTGGGGATCGATCTAGTCCCCCCTGCGTGCTGCCGATCCTACTATCGCAACCGTTGGTCTGGTCTGATCTTAGACTGGGAATGAACTCCGTATGCTTAGATTGGGGAAGAACTCCGTATGCCTAAGTCAACCCATGAAATGAGCATGCGGGCGCTCACCCGGTCGGAGAGGATGACCGGAAAGGCGTAATGCGTAAGCCAGGGATCAGCTCGGTCCCTCTCTGTGTGCTGCCGATTCTACTGCCACAACCCTCGGTCCGACTGGGGCTTAGACATGGAATGAACTCCATATGCCTAAGCCAACCCATGAAATGAGCGTGCGGGTGCTCAGTCGGCCAGAAAGGCAGAATGCGTAAGCCGGGGATCGACCCGATCCCCCCTGCGTGCTGTCGATCCTGCTCTTTAAGAGGGTGTGAGTTCTCGAGGTTTGATGAGGGATAACGGGCCAATATAAGGGCCAAGTACTAGCACCCATCGCACATCATGTGTGTACACCCCCCGACCCCCCCAATTGTCGGAACCCCCAATGCCGTCGGTTAAGCTCTCCGGTGATGCTCCGACGATGGTGCCCCAGGTGAAAAAAATACAGCACCAGCACATGCCAGAGCCCAGTAAGTGCACCGTGGCTCAAACTCTTAGACTGGGAATGAACTCCATATGCTTAGACATGGAATGAACTTCGTATGCCTAAGCCAACCCGTGAAACGAGTGTGCGAGCGCTCAACCGGCCGGAGAGGCAGAATGCACAAGTCGAGGATTGGCCCGATCCCCCTCTACGTGCTGCCCATCCCACTACCACAACCCTCAGTCCGGTTGGGGCTTAGACATGGAATGAACTTCCTATGCCTAAGCCAACCCATGAAACGGGCGTGTGGGCACTCAGTCGGTCGGAGAGGCAGAATGCGCAAGTCGGGTATCAGCTCGGTCCCCCTTGTGTGCGAACGATCCTACTACCGCAACCCTCGGTTTGGTTCAATCTTAGACTGGGAATGAACTCTGTATGCTGAGACTGGGGATGAACTTCGTATGCCTAAGTCAACCCACGAAACGAGCGTACGGGCGCTCAGCCGATCAGAGAGGCCGACCGGAGAGGCATAATGCACAAGCCAGGGATTAGCTCGATCCCCCCTACGTGTTGCTGATCCTGCTACTGGTCCTGCTGTCACAACCCTCGTTCCGATCTGATCTTAGACTGGGAATGAACTCCGTATGCTTAGACATGGAATGAACTCTGTATGCCTAAGCCAACGCACAAAACGAGCATGCAGGCGCTCAGCCGATCGGAGAGGTAGAATGCACAAGCCGGGGACCAGCTCGATCCCCCCTACGTGTTGTCGATCTTGCTACCGTAACCCTCGGTCTGATCTGATCTTAGACTAGGAATGAACTCCGTATGCCTAGGTCCACCCTTAAAACAAGCGTTCTGGTGCTGAGCCGGTCGGAGAGGCATAAAGTGCAAGCCGGGGATCGACTTGGTCCCCCCTACGTGCTGCCAATCCCAGTACCACAAACCTCAGTTTGGCTGGGGCTTAGACATGGAATGAACTCCCTATGCCTAAGGCAACCCATGAAACAGGCGAGTGGGCGCTCAGCCGGCTGGAGAGGCAGAATGCGCAAGCTGAGGATCGGCCCGATCCCCCTTGTGTGCTACCAATCCTGCTACCGCAACCCTTGGTCTGATCCGATCTTAGATCAAGAATGAACTCCATATGCTTAGACATGGAATGAACTCCGTATGCATAAGCTAACCCACGAAACGAGCGTGCGGGCGCTCAGCCGACCGGAAAGGCAAATTGCACAAGCTGGGGATCGGCTCGATTCCCCTCTGCGTGCTGTCGGTCCTACTGCCACAACCCTCGATCTAGCTGGGGCTTGACATGGAATGAACTCCTTATGCCTAAGCTAACCCATGAAACTGGCGTGCGGGCACTCAGTCGACCGGAGAGGCAGAATGTGCAAGCGGGGATCGATCTGATCCCCTCTGCATGCTGCCGATCATCCTATCGCAACCCTCAGTCCGGTCCGATCTTAGACTGGGAATGAACTCCGTATGCTTAGACTGGGGATGATCTCCGTATGCCTAAATCAACCAACAAAATGAGCATGCGGACGCTCAGCCGACCAGAGAGGCAGGATGCGCAAGCCGGGGATCGAACGGGTGGTACGTGGGTTCAAGCACATCTTCATATTTCTGCCATGCCAATGCCACTTTCATGGCTTGTAAATTCATACAATGGTCCCCTACGCCTTCATGTGAAGTTTCGTGGCAAGACGACCCGTTTTCTATTTTTCATAATTTTTGATACTTTTTATGGTTAAGGATTTTTTAAAATACTTTTAGAAAGGATTTTGTCCCCAAATTTGGTAGAGGGGATCCTTGTATTTTTGGTGGCATGCACAAAAAAATTCAGCTAAAAACTCAAAGTGGAAAAGATTTTGTGACCATTTGAAAAAAGTATACCCATTTCAGACACTTTAATGGCTACTGGCAGTAAACCTATAAAATCTCAAATGCTCTTTAAGGGGGTGTGAGTTCTTGAGGTTTGACGAGGGATAGGGGGCCAATATAAGGGCCAAGTACCAGCACCCATCGCACATCATGTGCGCACACCCCCCGGCACCCCCAATCGTCGGAACCTCCAATGCCTCCGGTTAGGCTCTCCGACGATGCTTCGACAATGGTGCCCCGGGTGAAAAAAATGTAGCACCAGCCCATGCCTAAGCCCAGCATGTGCACCGTGGCTCAAACTCTTAGACTGGGAATGAACTCCGTATGCTTAGACATGGAATGAACTTCGTATGCCTAAGTCAACCCATGAAACGAGCGTGCGGGTGCTCAGTCGGTCGGAGAGGCAGAATGCACAATCCGGGGATCGGCCCGATCCCCCCTGCGTGCTGTCGATCCTGTTGCTAGTCCTGCTACTGCAACCTTCAGTCTGGTTCGATCTTAGACATGGAATGAACTCCGTATGCTTAGACATGGAATGAACTTCGTATGCCTAAGCCAACCCATGAAACGAGCGTGTGGGTGCTCAGCTGGCCCGATCCCCTTCTGCGTGCTGTCAATCTTGCTACTCTATCCCTCGGTCCGGTCTGATCTTAGACTGGGAATGAACTCCGTATGCCTCAGTCAACCCACGAAAAGAGCATGCGGGCACTGAGCCGACTGAAGAGGCATAATGCGCAAGTCGGGGATCGGCCCGGTCCCACTCTGCGTGCTGCCGGTCCCGTTGCCACAACCCTCAATTCAGCTAGGGCTTAGACATGGAGTGAACTCCCTATGCCTAAGCCAACCCACGAAACGAGCGTACGGGTGCTCAGTCGGCCGGAGAGGCATAATGCACAAGTCGGAGATTGGCCCGGTCCCCCCTGTGTGCTATCGATCCTGCTGTCACAACCCTCGATCCGGTCCGATCTTAGACTGGGAAGGAACTTTGTATGCTTAGACTGGGGATGAACTTTGTATGCCTAAGTCAACCCACGAAACGAGCATGCGGGCGCTCACTCAACCAGAGAGGTAAGATGCGTAAGTCGGGGATCGAACGGGTGGTAGGTGGGTTCACGCACATCTTCATATTTCTGCCATGCCAATGCCATTTTTATGACTTGTAAATTCATACAATGGTCCCCTAAGCCTTCATGTGAAGTTTCGTGGCAAGACGACCCGGTTTCTATTTTTCACGATTTTTGAAACTTTTTGCAGTTCAGGATTTTTTAAAATTTTTTTAGAAAGAGTTTTGTCCCCAAATTTGGTAGAGGTAATCCTTTTATTTTTTTTGGCATGCACAAAAAAATTCAGCTAAAAACTCCAAGTGGAAAAGATTTTGTGACCATTTTAAAAAAGTGTCCCCATTTGAGACACTTTAATGGCTACTGGCAGAAAACCTATAAAATCTCAGATGCTCTTTGAGAGGGTGTGAGTTCTCGAGGTTTGATAAGGGATAGGGGGCCAATATAAGGGCCAATTACCAGCACCTATCGCACATCATGTGCGCACACCCCCCGGCACCCCCAATCGCCGGAACCCCCAATGCCGCCGGTTAGGCTCTCCGGTGATGCTTCGACAATGGTGCCCCAGGTGAAAAAAATGCGGCACCAGCCCATTCCTGAGCCCAACATGTTCACCATGCCTCAAACTCTTAGACTGGGAATGAACTCCGTATGCTTAGACATGGAATGACCTTTGTATGCCTAAGCCAACCCACGAAACGAGCGTGAGGGCACTCAGCCGGCCGGAGAGGTAGAATGCACAAGCCGGGGATCAACCCGGTTCCCCTCTATGTGCTGCCGGTCCCGCTGCCAAAACCCTCAGTCTGGCTGGGGCTTAGACATGGAATGAACTCCCTATGCCTAAACCAACCCACAAAACGAGCGTGCGGGCACTCAGCTGGCCGGAGAGGCAGAATGCGCAAGCCAGGGTCCAACCCGGTCCCCCCTGCATGCTGTCAATCCTACTGCCGCAACCCTTGGTTTGGTCCGATCTTAGACTGGGAATGAACTCCGTACACCTAAGTCAACCCACGAAATGAGCGTACGGGCGCTGAGCTGGCCGGAGAGGCATAATGCGCAAGCCGGGGATCGACCCGATCGCCCTCTGCGTGCTGCCAGTCCCGCTGTCACAACCCTCGGTCCGACTGGGGCTTAGGCATGGAATGAACTCCCTACGCCTATGCCAACCCATGAAACGGGCGTACAGGTGCTCAACCGGCTGGAGAGGCAAAATGCGCAAGCTATGGCCCGACCCGATCCCCCCCTGCGTGCTGTTGATACTGCTGCCGCAACCCTCGGTCCGATCTGATCTTAGACTGGGAATGAACTCCGTATGCCTAAGTCAATGCATGAAATGAGCGTGCGGGTGCTGAGCCGACCGGAAAGGCATAATGCGCAAGTTGGGGAATGGCTCGATCCCCTTCTGCGTGCTATCGGTCCCACTGCCACAACCCTCGGTCTGGCTGGGGCTTAGACATGGAATGAACTACCTATGCCTAAGCCAACCCATGAAACGGGCGTGTGGGCGCTCATTCAGCCGAACAGGTAGAATTTGCAAGCTAGGGATCTGCCCGATCCCCCCTGCGTGCTACCGTAACCCTCCGTCTAGTTCGATCTTAGACTAGGAATGAACTTCGTATGCTTAGACTAGGGATGAACTCCGTATGCCTAAGTTAACCCACGAAACGAGCATACGGATGCTCAGTTGACCAGAAAGGCAGGATGTGCAAGCCGGGGATCGAACGGGTGGTAGGTGGGTTCAATCACATCTTCATATTTCTACCATGCCAATGCCATTTTTATGGCTTGTAAATTCATACAATGGTCCCCTATGCCTTCATGTGAAGTTTCGTGGCAAGACAACCCGTTTTATATTTTTCATAATTTTCAAAACTTTTTACGGTTCGAGATTTTTTAAAATTCTTTTAGAAAAATTTTTATCCCCAAATTTGGTAGAGGTGATCTTTGTATTTTTCTTGGCATGCACAAAAAAATTCAGCTAAAAACTCTAAGTGGAAAAGATTTTGTGACCGTTTGAAAAAAGTGTCCCCATTTCAGACACTTTAATGGCTCTGGCAGCAAACCTATAAAATCTCAAATGCTATTTAAGGGGGTGTGAGTTCTCGAGGTTTGATGAGGGATTGGGGGCCAATATAAGGGCCAAGTACCAGCACCCATCACACATCATGTGTGCACACCCCCCGGCCCCCCAATCGTCGGAACCCCCAATGCCGTCGGTTAAGCTCTCCGACGATGCTCCGGCAATGGTGCCCCGGGCGAAAAAAATGCTGCACCAGCACATGCCCGAGCCCAGCATGTGCACTGAACTCCATATGCTTAGACATGGAATGAACTCCGTATGCCTAAGCCAACCCACGAAACGAGTGTGCGGGCGTTCAGTCAACCGGAGAGGCAGAATGCATAAGCCAGGGACCGGCCCAGTCCCCCTCTGCGTGCTACCGATCCCGCTGCCATAACCTCGGTCTGGCTGGGGCTTAGACATGGAATGAACTCCCTATACCTAAGCCAATCCATGAAACGGGCGTGCAGGCGTTCAATCGACCGGAGAGGCAGAATGCGCAAGTTGGGGATCAGCCCGGTCCCCCTTGCGTGCTATCGATCTTACTACCGCAACCCTTGATTCGGTCTGATCTTAGACTGGGAATGAACTCCGTATGCTTAGACTGGGGATGAACTCCGTATGCCTAAGTCAACCCACGAAATGAACGTGCGTGCGCTCAGTTGGGCGGAGAGGCAGAATGCACAAGCCAGGGATTGGCCCGGTCCTCCTTGTGTGCTACCGATCCTACTGGTGCATCCCTTAGTTCGGTCCAATCTTAGATTGGGGATGAGCTCCGTATGCCTAAGTTAACCCTTGAAACGAGCGTGCGGGTGCTCAGTCGGCTGGAGAGGCATAATGCATAAGCCGAGGATCAGCCCGGTCCCCCTCTGCGTGCTGTCAATCCCACTGTCGATCCTGCTACCACAACCCTCGGTCCGGCTGGGGCTTAGACATGGAATGAACTCCGTATGCCTCAGCCAACCCACAAAATGAGCATACGGGTGCTCAGCCAGCCGGAAAGGCAGAATGTGCAAGCCGGGGATCGGTCCGGTTCCCCCCTACGTGCTGTCGATCCTATTACTGGTCTTGCTACCGTAACCCTCAGTCCGATCTGATCTTAGACTTGGAATGAACTTTGTATGATGAGACGTGGAATGAACTCTGTATGCCTAAGCCAACCCACGAAACGAGCGTGCGGGTGCTCAGCAGGCCGGAGAGGCAGATGCACAAGCCGAGGATCGTCCCGGTCCCCCCTATATGCTGTCGATCCTACTTTTGCAACCCTCGGTCCGGTCCGATCTTAGATTGGGAATGAACTCTGAATGCCTAAGTCAACCCACGAAACGAGCGTACGAGCGTTCAGTCAGCCGAAGAGGCATAATGCACAAGCCAGGGATTGGCTCGATCCCCTTATGCATGCTACCGGTCCCGCTGCCACAACCCTCGGTTCGGCTGGGGATTAGACATGGAATGAACTCCCTATGCCTAAGCCATCCCACGAAATGGGTGTGCGGGCGCTCAACCAGTCGGAGAGGCAGAATGCGCAAGCCAAGGATCGACCCGGTACCCCCTACATGCTACCGATCCTACTGTCGCAACCCTCAATTTGATCCGATCTTAGACTGGGAATGAACTCCGTATGCTTAGATTGGGGATGAACTCTGTACGCCTAAGTCAACCCATGAAACGAGCGTGCGGGCACTCAACCGACCAGAGAGGTAGGATGCGCAAGCCGGGGATCGAACGGGTGGTAGGTGGGTTCAAGCACATCTTCATATTTCTGCTGTGTATATGCCATTTTTATGGCTTGTAAATTCGTTCAATGGTCCCCTAAGCTTTCTTGTGAAGTTTCATGGCAAGACGACCCGTTTTCTATTTTTCATAATTTTCAAAACTTTTTACGGTTCGGGATTTTTTAAAATTTTTTTAGAAAGAGTTTTGTTTCTAAATTTGCTAGAGGCGATCCTGGTATTTTTCTTGTAATGCACAAAAAACTTCAGCTAAAAACTCAAAGTGGAGAAGATTTTGTGACCGTTTGAAAAAAGTGTCCCCATTTCAGACACTTTAATGGCTACTGGCAGCAAACCTATAAAATCTCAAATGCTCTTTAAGGGGGTGTGAGTTTTCGAGGTTTGATGAGGGATAGGGGGCCAAAATAAGGGCCAAGTACCAGCACCCATCGCACATCATGTGCGCATACCCCCCGGCCCCCCAATCATCCGAACCCTCAATGCCGTCGGTTAGGCTCTCCGGCATGCTCCGACGATGGTGCTCCGGGCGAAAAAAATGCGGTACCAGCATATGCCTGAGCCCAGCATGTGCACCGTGGCTCAAAATCTTAGATTGGGAATGAACTCCATATGCCTAAGCCAACCCACGAAACGAGCGTGCGAGCACTCAGCAGGCCAGAGAGGTAGAAAGCGCAAGCCGAAGATTGGCCCGGTCCCCCCTGTGCGCTGCCGATCCTGCTGCCGCAACCCTCGGTCCCGTCCGATCATAGACTGTTAATGAACTTCGTGTGCTTAGACTGGGGATGAACTTTGTATGCCTAAGTCAACCCACGAAACGAGCATGCGGGCGCTCAGTCGACCAGAGAGGCAAGATGCGCAAGCCGGGGATCGAACGGGTGGTAGGTGGGTTCAAGCACATCTTCATATTTCTGCCATGCCAATGCCATTTTTATGGCTTGTAAATTCATACAATGGTCCCCTAAGCCTTCATGTGAAGTTTCGTGGCAAGACGACCCGGTTTCTATTTTTCATGATTTTTGAAACTTTTTACGATTTGGGATTTTTTAAAATTTTTTTAGAAAGAGTTTTGTCCCAAAATTTGGTAGAGGTGATCCTTCTATTTTTGTTGGCATGCACAAAAACATTCAGCTAAAACTCGAAGTGGAAAAGATTTTGTGACCATTTTAAAAAAGTGTCCCCATTTCAGACACTTTAATGGCTACTAACAGCAAACCTTTAAAATCTCAAATGCTCTTTACGAGGGTGTGAGTTCTCGAGGTTTGATGAGGGATAGGGGGCCAATATAAGGGCCAAGTGTCACGCCCTGGACGGGTGTACTAGGCACATCAGGCGCACCAGCAGGCGAGCCAGAGGATGAGGCCTGCAGACCAGGTGTGCTGGCGAGTATCTGTGCGCAAAGCGTAGCAAACGAGTTCAGAACGCCCGCCCAACTTGCAGGCCAGCCCGTGAGACCAAGGCCTAGCATACAAGGTGCCCGCACCACATCCAGAAGGGCCCAAGGTGCTGGACACACAAGGGAAGCTTATGGAAGCAGGCAGGATTAGCAGCAGCATCCTGGCAGATTTGGTTGACCCTAAAAATCAGGAGTTAGCATCCTGATTGATTGTAATCTGTATAATCCCATGATTTTAGCCTTTATTCTAGGGATATTACCATTAAGTGTAAGCTGGAGCCTTAACTATAAATAGAGGGCTGCTCCTCCCTAATTTGTACACCATCAAACACTTCTGTTTCAGTGAATACAAGAGCATTTCTAGAATTCTACCTTCTTATCCTGTTTCTCTTTAACTTGCGTAATCAGCCCTTCCTGTTGTTCTAGTCCCCGTACACTTGTGTTTTAGGCTGACTTAGGCTTAAAGGAGGAGATTCTAAGCCTAAGGCTGCATGGTTTCTGAGTCTAAGGTCGGAGCCCGTGACAGTTGGTATCAAAGCAAGTTCGATTCTGCGTCTTTGTGTTGTGCAGGTTAGAGGAGATGGCATCCCAAAGTGACGCTGCTAACCAACAACCAGAGGTCCAGGAGCATGGGCTTGGAAGAGGGAGGAAAGCCAATTCTAGAGATATCTGGTCTACCATGGACGGTAGGCTGGCCAAGGTGGAGGTGACCATGGGCGACATGGGGGAGAAGCTTGAGGGGGTAGAGACTCACATTGCATCGCTAGACTCCATGGGGGAGGAGATCCAAAGTGAGCTGCAAGCTACTCTCAACAAAGGCTTGGACGTGTTCACCCAAAAGAATCAGACCTTAGAGGCTGAAGTGCTGACCTTGCGCGATGGCATGGAGGCCATGCACCAGCGGATGGAGGAGCTTACCAGTGAGCTCGTTGCTTGTAAGACTGCCATTGGGAATGGCATGTTTGCTAGAGTGTCCAAGTCTAAATTGGATGTCCCTAAGCCTAAGGAGTTCAAGGGGACTAGGGGTGCCAAGGAAGTAGATAACTACCTTTGGGGTATGGAGCAGTACTTTCAGGCCATGGGCATGCAAGACGAGGTGATAAAGATAAGCACCGCTGCTATGTATCTCACTGATGTAGCCTTATTGTGGTAGAGGTGTAGGTGTGATGATGTCAGATGTGGGAGTGCCAAGATTGGAACCTGGGCAGAGTTTCAAAAGGAGTTCAGAGAACAATTTTACCTAGAGTATACCTATGATGAGGCACAGGCAAAGTTGCGCAGGCTGAGCCAGCAAGGGGACATAAGGGAGTATGTCCAAAAATTCTCTGAACTAATGCTACAGATCTTAGATCTAGGTGAGAAGGACTCTTTATTTGCTTTCATGGATGGCCTGAAGCCGTGTGTGAAGCATGAGCTACAAAGGAGAGGAGTTCATGACTTCAGAACACCCGCCTAACTTGCAGGCCAGCCTGTGAGACCAAGGCCTGGCATACAAGCTACCCGCTCCACATCTAGAAGGGCCCAAGGTGCTGGACAAGCAATGGAAGCTTCTGGAAGTAGGCAGGATTAGCAACAGCATCCTGGTAGATTTGGTTGACCCTGAAAATCAGGATTAGCATCTTGATTGATTGTAATCTGTATAATCCCATGATTTTAGCCTTTATTCTAGGGATACTGCCATTAAGTGTAAGCTGGAGCCTCAACTATAAATAGAGGGTTGCTCCTCCCTCATTTGTACACCATCAAACACTTCCGTTTCCGTGAATACAAAGCATTTCCAGAATTCTGCCTTCTTATCCTGTTTCTCTTTAACTTGCGTAATCAGATCTTCCCATTGGTCTAGTGCCCGTACGCTTGTGTTTTAGGCTAACTTAGGCATAAAGGAGGAGATTCCAAGCCTAAGGCTGCACGATTTTTGAGTCTATGGTCGGAGCCCATGACACAAGTACCGGCACCCATCGCACATCATGTACGCACACCCCCCAGCCCCCCAATCACTGGAACCCCCAATGCCACCGGTTAGGCTCTCCGACGATGCTCCGACGATGGTGCCCCAGGTAAAAAAAAAGCGACAGCAGCACATGCCCGAGCCCAGCATGTGCACCGTGGCTCAAAATCTTAGACTGGGAATGAACTCCGTATGCTTAGACATGGAATAAACTCTGTATGCCTAACCTAACCCATGAAACGAGTGTGTGGGTGCTCAGCCGGTAGGAAAGGTAGAATGCGCAAGCCAGGGATCGACCTGGTCCCCCTCTACGTGCTACCGATCCCGCTGCCATAACCCTCATTTCGACTGGGGCTTAGACATGGAATGAACTCCCTATGCCTAAGCCAACCCACGAAACGGGCGTGCGGGCGCTTAGTCGACTGGAGAGGCAGAATGCCCAAGCTGGGGATCAGCCCGGTCCCCCCTACATGTTGTCGATCCTGTTGCTGCAACCCTCGGTCTGATCTGATCTTAGACTGGGAATGAACTCTGTATGCTCAGACTGGGGATGAACTCTGTATGCCTAAGTCAACCCATGAAACGAGCGTGTGGGCGCTCAACCGGCTGGAGAGGCTAGTCGGGGAGACAGAATGCACAAGCCAGGGATCAGGTCGGTCCCCCCTGTGTGCTGTCGATCTTACTGTTGGTCTTGCTGCTGCAACCCTTGGTCCGGTCTGATCTTAGACTGGGAATGAACTCCGTATGGTTAGACATGGAATAAACTTCGTATGCCTAAGCCAACCAACGAAACGAGCGTGCAGGCACTCAATCGACTGGAGAGGTAGAATGCGTAAGCCAGAGACCAGCCCGACCCCCCGTGCGTGCTGTCAATCTTGCCGCCACAATCCTCGATCCGGTCCGATCTTAGACTGGAAATGAACTACGTATGCCTAAGTCAACCCATGGAATGAGCGTTCGGGCGCTGAGCCGACCAGAGAGGCATAATGCACAAGCCAGGGATTGGCTCGGTCCCCCTCTGCATGCTACCGGTCCTTCTACCACAACCCTCGGTCTGGCTGGGGCTTAGACTTGGAATGGACTCCCTATGCCTAAGCCAACCCATGAAATGGGCGTGAGGGCACTCAGCCAGCCGGAGAGGCAGAATGCGTAAGCTAGGGATTGGCCCGATCCCCCCTACGTGCTATCGATCTTGCTATCGCAACCCTCAGTCCGGTCCAATCTTAGACTGGGAATGAACTCCGTATGCCTAAGTCAACCCACGAAACGAGCGTGCGGACGCTCAGCCGGGGATCAAACGGGTGATAGTTGGGTTCAAGCACATCTTCATATTTCTGCCATGCCAATGCCATTTTTATGGCTTGTAAATTCATACAATGGTCCGCTAAGCCTTCATGTGAAGTTTCATGGCAAGACGACCCATTTTCTATTTTTCATGATTTTTGAAAGTTTTTACGGTTCAAGATTTTTTAAAATTTTTTTAGAAAGATTTTTGTCCCCAAATTTGGTAGAGGTGATCCTTGTATTTTTCTTGGCATGCATAAAAAAATTTAGCTAAAAACTTTAAGAGGAGAAGATTTTGTGATCATTTGAAAAAAGTGTTCCCATTTCAAACACTTTAATGACTACTGGCAGCAAACCTATAAAATCTCAAATGCTCTTTAAGGGGGTGTGAGTTCTCGAGGTTTGATGAGGGATAGGGGGCCAATATAAGGGCCAAGTACCAGCACCCATCGCACATCATGTGTGCACACCCCCCGGCCCCCCGATCATCGGAACCCCCAATGCCTCCTGTTAGGCTCTCCGACGATGCTTCAGCGATGGTGCCCCAGGCGAAAAAAATGTGGCACCAGCACATGCTTGAGCCCAGCACATGCACCGTGGCTCAAACTCTTAGACTGGGAATGAACTCCATATGCTTAGAGATGGAATGAACTCCGTATGCCTAAGCCAACCCACGAAATGAGCTTGTGGGCGCTCAGCCGATAGGAGAGGCAGAATGCGCAAGCCAGGTATCGACCCGGTCCCCCTCTGTGTGCTGCCAGTCCCACTACCACAACCCTCATTTCGGCTGGGGCTGAGACATGGAATGAACTCCCTATGCCTAAGCCAACCCACGAAACGGGCGTGCGGGCGCTCAACCGATCGGAGAGGCAGAATGCCCAAGCTGGGGATCGACCCGATCCCCCCTGCGTGCTGCCGATCCTGTTTCCGCAACCCTCGGTCCAATCTGATCTTAGATTGGAATGAACTCCATATGCTTAGACTAGGGATGAACTCCGTATGCATAAGTCAACCCACGAAATGAGCGTTCGGGCGCTGAACCGGTCGGAGAGGCATAATGCGCAAGCCGGGGATTGGCCCGGTCCCCCTCTGTGTGTTGTTGGTCCCACTGCCATAACCCTAGGTCCGACTGGGGCTTAGACATGGAATGAACTCCCTATGCCTAAGCCAACCCATGAAACGGGCGTGCAGGCGCTCAGCCGGCCGGAGAGGCAGAATGCGCAAGTCGGGGATCGACCCAATCCCCTCTAAGTGCTGTCGATCCTGCTGCCGCAACCCTCGGTCCGGTCCAATCTTAGACTAGGAATGAACTCCATTTGCTTAGACTGGGGATGAACTCCGTATGCCTAAGTCAACCCACGAAACGACCGTGCGGACCCTCAGCTGGCCAGAGAGGCAGGATGCGCAAGCCGGGGATCGAACAGGTGGTAGGTGGGTTCAAGCACATCTTCATATTTCTGCTGTACCAATGCCATTTAAATGGCTTGTAAATTCATACAGTGGTCCCCTACACCTTCATGTGAAGTTTCGTGGCAAGACGACCCGTTTTCTATTTTTCATGATTTTCAAAACTTTTTACGGTTCAGGATTTTTTAAAATTTTTTTAGAAAGAGTTTTGTCCCCAAATTTGGTAGAGGTGATCCTTGTATTTTTGTTGGCATGCACAAAAAAATTCAGCTAAAAACTCCAACTGGAGAAGATTTTGTGACCGTTTGAAAAACGTGTCCCCATTTCAGACACTTTAATGGCTCTGGCAGCAAACCTATAAAATCTCAAATGCTCTTTAACGGCGTGTGAGTTCTCGAGGTTTGATAAGGGATAGGGGGTAAATATAAGGGCCAAGTACCAGTACCCATCGCACATCATGTGCACGCATCCCCCGTCCCCCCCAATCGTCGGAACCACCAATGCTGTCGGTTAGGCTCTCCGACGATGCTCCGACGATGGTGCCCTGAGTGAAAAAAATGTGGCACCAGCACATGCCTGAGCCTAGCATGTGCACTGTGGCTCAAACTCTTAGACTAGGAATGAACTCTGTATGCTTAGACATGGAATGAAATCCGTATGCCTAAGCCAGCCCACGAAACGAGCGTGCGGGTGCTCAGTTGGTCGGAAGGCAGAATACGCAAGCCGGGGATCGGCCCGGTCCCCTCCTCCATGCTGTTGATCCTACTACTAGTCCTGCTATCACAACCCTCAGTTCGGTCTGATCTTAGACTGGGAATAAACTCCGTATGCTTAGACTAGGGATGAACTCCGTATGCCTAAGTCAACCAACGAAATGAGCGTGCGGGAGCTCAGCCGTTAGAGAGGCATAATGCACAAGCCGAGGATCAGCTCGGTGCCCCTCTGTGTGCTGTCGATCCTGCTGCTGGTCCTGCTACCACAACCCTCAATCCGACTGGGGCTTAGACATGGAATGAACTCCGTTTGCCTAAGCCACCCCATGAACGAGCGTGTGGGAGGTGAGCCGGCCGGAGAGGCAGAATGCGCAAGCCGGGGATGGCCTGATCCCTCCCTGCATGCTATCGATCTGCTGCTGGTCCTACTGCCGCAACCATCGGTTCGGTCTGATCTTAGACTGGGAACGAACTCCATATGGCTAAGTCGACCAATAAAATGAGCATGCGAGCGCTCAGCCGATCGGAGAGGCAGAATGCGCAAGTCGGGGACCGACTCGATCCCCCCTGCGTGCTATCGATCCTGCTGCCGCAACCCTTGGTCCGGTCCAATCTTAGACTGGGAATGAACTCTGTATGCCTAAGTCAACCCATGAAATGAGCGTGTGGGTGCTAAGCCAGTCAGACAGGCATAATGCACAAGCCGGGGATCTGCGCGAACCCCTCTACATGCTGTCGATCCCGCTGCCACAACACTCGGTCCGGCTGGGGCTTAGACATGGAATGAACTCCCTATGCCTAAGCCAACCCATAAAATGAGCGTACGGGCGCTCAGCCGGCCGGAGAGGTCGGTCGGAGAGGCAGATGCACAAGTCGGGGATTAGCCTGGTCCCTCCTGCATGCTGTCGATCCTGCTGCTGGTCCTGTTGCCGCAACTCTCAATCTGGTCCGATCTTATACTGGGAATGAACTCTGTATGCTTAGACATGGAATAAACTCCGTATGCCTAAGCCAACCCACAGAACGAGCGTGCGGGCGCTCAACCGACCGAAGAGGCAGAATGCGTAAGTCAGGGAATGGCTCGGTCCCCCCTTTCGTGCTGTCGATCCTACTGTCGCAACCCTCGGTCCGATCCAATCTTAGACTCGGAATGAACTTCGTATGCCTAAGTCAACCCATGAAATGAGCATTCGGGCATTGAGCCGACCGAAAAGGCATAATCGGACCCCCTCTGCATGCTGTCGATCCCGCTGCCACAACCCTCGATCCGGCTGGGGCTTAGACATGGAATGAACTCCCTATGCCTAAGCCAACCCAAGAAACGGGCGAGCGGGTGCTCAGTCGACTGGAGAGGCAAAATGCATAAGCCAAGGATCGGCCCAGTCCCCCCTTCGTGCTGTGGATCCTACTGTCGCAACCCTCGGTCTGATTCGATCTTAGACTGGGAATGAACTCCGTATGCTTAGACTAGGGATGAACTCTATATGCCTAAGTAAACCCACGAAACAAGCGTGTTGATGCTCAGCTGATCGGAGAGGCCTGTCAGAGAGGCAGAATGCATAAGCTGGTGATCGACCTGGTCCCTCTTGCGTGCTTTCGATCCTACTGTTGGTCCTGCTGTCGTAATCCTGGATCCGATTTGATCTTAGACTGGGAATGAACTCCGTATGCTTAGACATGAAATGAACTCTGTATGCCTAAGCCAACCCATGAAATTAACGTGCGGGTGCTCAGCTGGTCAGAGAGGCAGAATGCGTAAGTCGAGCACTGGCCCGGTCCCCCCTGCGTGTTAACGTGCGGGTGCTCAGCCGATCAGAGAGGCAGAATGCGCAAGTCGGGCACTGGCCCGCTCCCCCCTTCGTGCTGTCGATCCTGCTGCAATAACCCTCGATCTGATCCGATCTTAGATTGGGAATGAACTCTGTATGCCTAAGTCAAGCCCCGAAATGAGCATTCGGGTGCTGAACCGATCGTAGAGGCATAATGCGCAAGCCAGGGATCAGCCTGGTCCCCCTCTGCGTGCTACCAATCCTGCTGCCACAACCCTCAGTCTGGCTGGGACTTAGACATGGAATGAACTCCCTATGCCTAAGCCAACCCACAAAACGGACGTACGGACGCTCAGCCAATCGGAGAGGCAGAATGCGCAAGCCAGGAATCGACCCGATCCCCCTTGCGTGCTGCCAATCCTGCTGCCGTAACCCTCAGTCCGATCCAATCTTAGACTGGGAATGAACTCCGTATGCTTAGACTAACGATGAACTCCGTATGCTTAAGTAAACCCATGGAACGAGCGTGCGGGCGCTTAGCCAATCGGAGAAGCCGATCGAAGAGGCATAATGCACAAGCCGGGGGTTAGCCCAATCCCCCTCTGCGTGCTGCTGATCCCGTTGCTGGTCCTGCTGCCACAACCCTCAGTCCGGCTGGGGCTTAGACATGGAATGAACTCCGTATGCCTAAGCCAATCGCGGGAACCCCCAAGCCCAGCATGTGCACTGTGGCTCAAACTCTTAGACTGGGAATGAACTCCGTATGCTTAGACATGGAATGAACTCGTATGCCTAAGCCAACCCATGAAATGAGCGTGCGGGCGCTCAACCGACTGGAGAGGTAGAATGCACAGGCCGGGGATCGACCCAGTCCCCCCTGTGTGCTGCCGATCCTACTACCGCAACCCTTGATTTGGTTCGATCTTAGACTGGGAATGAACTCCGTATGCTTAAACTGGGGATGAACTCCATATGCCTAAGTCAACCCATGAAACGAGCGTGCGGGCGCTCAACCGATCAGAGAGGTCGGCTAGAGAGGCAGAGTGCACAAGCCGAGGATCGACTTGGGCACCCCTATGTGCTGCCAATCCTTCTGTTGGTCCTGCTGCCACAACCCTCGGTCCGATTTGATCTTAGACTGGGAATAAACTCCGTATGCTTACACATGGAATGAACTTCGTATGCCTAAGCGAACCCACAAAACGAGCGTGTGAGCACTCAGTCAACCGGAGAGGCGAAATGCGCAAGGGGGGGATCGGTCCGGTCCCCCCTGCATGCTGTCGATCCTGCTGCCGCAATCTTCGATCTGATCTTAGACTGGGAATGAACTCCGTATGCCTAAGTTAACCCATGAAACGAGTGTTCGGGTGCTGAGCCGATTGGAGAGGCACAATGCCCAAGTCGATGATCGGCTCGATCCCCCTCTGCATGCTGTCGGTCTCGCTGCCACAACCCTCAGTCTGGCTAGGGCTTAGACATGGAATGAACTCCCTATGCCTAAGCCAACCCATGAAACGGGTGTGTGGGCACTCAGCCAGTCGGAGAAGCAGAATGCGCAAGCTGGGGATCAGCCCGGTCCCTCCTGCGTGCTGCCGATCCAGCTATCGCAATCCTCGATCCGATTTGATTTTAGACTGGGAATAAACTCCGTATGCTAAGACTGGGGATGAACTCCGTATGCCTAAGTCAACCCATGAACCTAAGTCAACCCATGAAACGAGCATGCGGGCGCTCAGTCGGCCGAAGAGGCCGGTTGGAGAGGCATAATGCGTAAGTCAGGGATTAGCCCGGTCCCCTCTGCGTGTTGCCGATCCCACTGTCGGTCCTGCTGCCACAACCCTCGATTCGGCTAGGGCTTAGACATGGAATGAAGTCTGTATGCCTAAGCCAACCCACAAAACGAGCGTACGGGAGCTCAACCGGCTGGAGAGGTAGAATGCACAAGCTGGGGATCGACCTGGTCCCCCTTTGCATGCTGCCGGTCTGCTGCCACAACCCTCGGTCTGGCTGGGGCTTAGACATGGAATGAACTCCCCATGCCTAAGCCAACCCACGAAACGGGCATGCGGGCGCTCAGCTGGTTAGAGAGGCAGAATGCACAAGTCGAGCATCGGCCCGGTCCCCCATGCGTGCTACTGATCTTGCTACCGTAACCCTCGATCCGGTCTGATCTTAGACTGGGAATGAACTCCATACGTTTAGACTGGGGATGAACTTCATATGCCTAAGTCAACCCACGAAACGAGCGTGTGGGAGTTCAACCAACCGGAGAGGCCGACCGGAGAGACATAATGCACAAGCCGAGGATCAGCCAGGGCCCCCTCTGTATGCTGTCGATCCAACTGTCGGTCCTGCTACCACAACCCTCGGTCCGGTTGGGGCTTAGTCATGGAATGAAGTCCAATGCCTAAGCCAACCCATGAAATGAGCATGCGAGCACTCAGCCAGCCGGAGAGGTAGAACGCGTAAGCCGAGGATCAGCCCGGTCCCCTCCTGCGTGCTACCAATCCTGTCGCTGGTCCTGCTGCCGCAACCCTCGATCTGGTCCAATCTTAGACTGGGAGTGAACTCCGTATGCTTAGATATGGAATGAACTTAGTGTGCCTAAGCCAACCCAAGAAATGAGCGTGCGGGCGCTCAGTCAACCGGAGAGGCAGAATGCATAAGACGGGGACCAACCCGATCCCCCCCAACGTGCTATCAATCTTGCTACCATAACCCTCAGTCCGATCCGATCTTAGACTGGGAATGAACTCCATATGCTTAGACTGGGGATGAACTCCATATGCCTAAGTCAACCCATAAAATGAGTGTACGGGTGGTCAACCGGTCGGAGAGGCAGAATACGTAAGCCGGGGATCAGCTTGGTCCCCCTCTATGTGCTGCCAGTCCCGCTGCCACAACCCTCAATCTGACTGGGGCTTAGACATGAAATGAACTCACTATGCCTAAGCCAACCCACGAAACAGGCATGCTGGCGCTCAATCGATCGGAGAGTAGAATGTGCAAGCCAAGGATCGGCCCGATCCCCCTTGCATGCTGTCGATCCTACTGTCGCAACCCTCGGTCCAGTTCAATCTTAGACTAGGAATGAACTCCGTATGCTTAGACTGGGGATGAACTCCGTATACCTAAGTCAACCGACGACACGAGCTTACGGGTGCTCAGTCGGTCGGAAAGGTCAACCGAAGAGGAAGAATGTGTAAGTCGAGGATTGGCCCGATCCTCTCTACGTGCTGTCGATCCTGCTGCTGGTCCTGCTATCGTAACCCTTGGTCTGGTCCAATCTTAGACTGGGAATGAACTCCGTATGCTTAGACATGGAATGAACTCCGTATGCCTAAGCCAACCCATGAAACGAACGTACGGGCGCTCAGCTGGTCGGAGAGGCAGAATGTGTAAGTCGGGGACCGATCCGATCCCTCCTGCGTGTTGTCGATCTTGTTACCTCAACCCTCGGTCTAATTCGATCTTAGATTGGGAATGAACTCCGTATGCCTAAGTAAACTCACGAAATGAGCGTGCGAGCGCTGAGCCGATCGAAGAGGCATAATGCTTAAGTCGGGGATCGGCCTGATCCCCCTCTGTGTGCTATCGGTCCTGCTGCCACAACCCTCGATCCGACTGGGGCTTAGACATGGAATGAACTCCCTATGCCTAAGCCAACCAACGAAATGAGCGTGCGGATGCTCAGCCGACCAGAGAGCAGGAAACTTATAAAATCTCAAATGCTCTTTAAGGGGTGTCAGTTCTCGAGGTTTGATGAGGGATAGGGGGCCAATATAGGGGCCAAGTACCAGCACCCATCGCACATCATGTGTGTACCCCTAATGCCGCCGGTTAGGCTCTCCGATGATGCTTCGATGATGGTGCCCCGGGCAAAAAAAATGTGGCACCAGCACATGCTCGAGCCTAGCATGTGCACCATGGCTCAAACTCTTAGACTGGGAATGAACTTCGTATGCTTAGACATGTAATGAACTCCATATACCTAAGCCAACCCACGAAACGAGCGTGCGGGCGCTCAACCGGCTGAAGAGGCAGAATGCACAAGCCGAGGATCGACTCGGTCCCCCTCTACGTTCTGCCGATCTTGCTACCACAACCCTTAGTCCAACTAGGGCTTAGACATGGAATGAACTCCCTATGCCTAAGCCAACCCACGAAACGAGTGCGCGGGTGCTCAGCCAGTTGGAGATGCAGAATGCGCAAGCCGGGGATCGACCCGATCCCCCCTGTGTGCTACCGTAACCCTCGGTCCAGTTCTCTCTTAGACTGGGAATGAACTCTGTATGCTTAGACTGGGGATGAACTTCATATGCCTAAGTTAACCCACAAAATGAGCGTGCTGGTGCTCAGTCGGCCAGAGAGGCCGGCCGAAAAGGCAAAATGCATAAGCCGGAGATCAGCCTGGTCCCCCCTACGTGCTGCCATCCTGCTGCCATAACCCTCGGTCTGGTCCGATCTTAGACTGGGAATGAACTCTGTATGCCTAAGTCGACCCACGAAATGAGCGTTCAGGCATTAAGCCGACCAGAGAGGCATAACGCGCAAGCTACGGATCAGCCCGGTCCCTTCTGTGTGCTGCCAGTCCCATTGCCACAACCCTCGGTCCGGCTGGGGCTTAGACATGGAATGAACTCCCTATGCCTAAGCCAACCCACGAAACGGGCGTGCGGGCGCTCAGTAGGCCAGAGAGGTAGAATGCGCAAGTCGAGGATCGACCCGATCCCTATTGCGTGCTACCGATCCTGCTGCCACAACCCTCGGTCCGGTTCGATCTTCGACTAGGAATGAATTTCGTATGCTTAGACTGGGGATGATCTCTGTATGCCTAAGTCAACCCACGAAACGAGCGTGCGGACGCTCAACCGATCGAAAAGGCTGATCGGAGAGGCAGAATGTGCAAGTCAGGGATCGACCCGGTCCCCTCCAGCGTGCTATCGATCCTGCTGCTAGTCCTGCTGCAATAACCCTCGGTTCGGTCTGATCTTAGACTGGGAATGAACTCTGTATGTTTAGACATGGAATGAACTCAGTATGCCTAAGCCAAGCCATGAAACGAGCGTGTGGGCGCTCAGCCGACCGGAGAGGCAGAATGCGCAAGCCGGGGATCGGCCCGGTCCCCCTCTACGTGCTGCCAATCCTGCTGCCATAACCCTCGGTCTGACTAGGGCTTAGACATGGAATGAACTCCCTATGCCTAAGCCAACCCATGAAACGGACGTGAGGGCGCTCAGCCAGACGGAGAGGCAGAATGCACAAGCCGGGGATCGGCTCGGTCCCTCTTGCGTGCTATCGCAACCCTCGATCGGTTCTATCTTAGACTGGGAATGAACTCCGTATGCTTAGACTAGGGATGAACTCCATATGCCTAAGTCAACCCACAAAACGAGCGTACGAGCGCTCAGCCGGCCAGAGAGGCCGGCAGAGAGGCAGAATGCATAAGTCGGAGATCGGCCTGGTCCCCCCTGCATGCTGCCTAACCTGCTGCTGGTCCTGTTGCCATAAACCTCGGTCTGATCTGATCTTAGACTGGGAATGAGCTTCGTATGCCTAAGTCGACCCACAAAATGAGCGTTCGAGCGTTGAACCGATCAGAGAGGCATAATGTGCAAGCCGGGGATCGACCCGGTCCCCCTCTGCGTGCTACCGGTCTCGCTGCCACAACCCTCGGTCTGGCTGGGGCTTAGACATGGAATGAACTCCCTATGCCTAAGCCAACCCACGAAACGGGCGTACGGGCACTCAGCAGGCTGAAAAGGCAGAATGCGCAAGTTGGGGATCGACCTGATCCCCTCTGCATACTACTGATCCTACTGCCGTAACCCTCGGTCCGGTTCAATCTTTGACTGGGAATGAACTTCGTATGCTTAGACTAGGATGATCTCCGTATGCCTAAGTCAACCAATGAAACGAGCGTGCAGGCGCTTGACCGATCGAAATGGTCGATCGGAGAGGCAGAATACGCAAGCCAGGGATCGGCCCGATCCCTCCCAGCGTGCTACCGATCCTGCTGCTGGTCCTGCTGTCATAACCCTTGATTCAGTCCAATCTTAGATTGGGAATGAACTCTGTATGCTTAGACATGGAATGGACTCCGTATGCCTAAGCCAACCCATGAAACGAGCGTGCGGGAGCTCAACCGTCCGAAGAGGCAGAATGCGTAAGTCAGGGACTAGCCCGATCCCTCCTGTGTGCTGTCGATCCTGTTACCGCAACCCTCAGTCCGGTCTGATCTTCGACTGGGAATGAACTTCGTATGCCTAAGTCAACCCACGAAACGAGTGTTCGGGTGCTGAGCTGGCCAGAGAGGCATAATGCCTAAGCTAGGGATTGGCCCGATCCCTCTCTGTGTGCAACCGATCCCCGCTGCCATAACCCTCGGTCCGACTAGGGCTTAGACATGGAATGAACTCCCTATGGCTAAGCCAACCCATGAAACGGACGTGCGGGCGCTCAGCCGATCAGAGAGGTAGAATGCATAATTTGGGGATCACCCAGATCCCCCCTACGTGCTATCGATCCTGCTGTCGCAACCCTCGGTCTGGTCCGCTCTTAGACTGGGAATGAACTCCGTATGCTTAGACTAGGGATGAACTCCGTATGCCTAAGTCAACCCACGAAACGAGCGTGTGGGCACTCCGCCAACGGGTGAGGCCGATCGAAGAGGCATAATACGCAAGTCAGAGATTAGCCCGTTCCCTCTCTACGTGCTGCAGATCTCATTGCCGGTCCTGCTACCACAACCATCGGTCCACTGGGGCTTAGACATGGAATGAACTCTGTATGCGTAAGCCAACCCACGAAACGAGCGTGCGGATGCTCAACCGGCCGGAGAGGTAGAATGCACAAGCTGGGGATTGGCTCGGTCCCCCCTGCGTGCTACCGATCCTGCTACTGGTCCTACTGTCGCAACCCTTCGTCCAGTCCAATCTTAGACTGGGAATGAACTCTGTATGCTTAGACATTGAATGAACTCCGTATGCCTAAGCCAACCCACGAAATGAGCGTACGGGCGCTCAGCTGGTCGGAGAGGCAGAATACGCAAGCTGGGGATTGACTTAGTCTCGTCTACGTGCTGTCGATCCTGCTGCCACAACCCTCGGTCTGGTCCAATCTTAGACTGAGAATGAACTCTGTATGTCCAAGTCAACTCACGAGACGAGCGTGTTGGCACTGAGCTGATCGGAGAGGCATAATGCGCATGCCAAGGGTCGACCCGATCCCCCTTTGCGTGCTGTTGGTCCTGCTAGCATAACCCTCGGTCCGGCTGGGGTTTACACATGGAATGAGCTCCCTATGCCTAAGCCAACCCATGAAATGGGCGTGCAGGTGCTCAACCGGTGGGAGAGGCAGATGCGCAAGCCAAGGATCGGCCCAGTCCCCCCTCCGTGCTACCGATCATGTTGCCACAACCCTCAGTCCGATCTGATCTTAGATTGGGAATGAACTCCTTATGCTTAGACTGGGGATGAACTCTGTATGCCTAAGTCAACCCATGAAATGGGCGTGCGGGTGCTCAGCCGATCGGAGAGGCAGAATGCGTAAGCTGGGGATCTGCCCGGTCCCCCTTGCGTGCTGTCGATCCTACTGTCGCAACCCTCGGTTCGGTTCTATCTTAGACTAGGAATGAACTCCGTATGCTTAGACTGGGGATGACTTTGTATGCCTAAGTCAACCCATGGAACGAGTGTGTGGGCATTCAACCGGTCGGAGAGGCCAGTCGAAAAGGTAGAATACGCAAGTTGGGGATCAACTTGGTCCCCCTGCGTGCTACCAATCCTGCTACTGGTCTTGCTGTCGTAACCTTCGGTCCGGTTCGATCTTCGACTAGGAATGAACTCTGTATGCTTAGACATGGAACGAACTCTATATGCCTAAGCCAACCCATGAAACGAGCGTGCGGGTGCTCAACCGATCGAAGAGGCAGAATGCGTAGGTCGGGGGTCGGCCCGGTCCCCCCTGTGTGCTGTCGATCCTACTATCGCAACCCTCAGTCCGATCTGATCTTAGACTGGGAATGAACTCCGTATGCCTAAGTCAACCCACGAAACGAGCGTTCAGACACTGAGTCGACCGGAGAGGCATAATGGGCAAGCTGGGGACCGACCTGATCCCCCTCTGCATGCTGTCGGTCCCGCTGCCACAACCCTCGGTCCAACTGGGGCTTAGACATGGAATGAACTCCCAATGCCTAAGCCAACCCACAAAACAGGAGTGCGAGCGCTCAGCCGATTGGACAGGCAGAATGTGCAAGCCTGGGATCGGCTCGATCCCCTCTCCGTGCTACCGATCCTGTAGCTACAACCCTTGGTTCGATCCAATCTTAGACTCAGAATGAACTCTATATGCTTAGACTGGGGATGAACTCCATATGCCTATGTCAACCCACAAAACGAGCATGCGGGTGATCAGCCGACCAGAGAGGTAGGATGCGTAAGCCAGGGATCAGCCCGATCCCCTTCTGTGTGCTACCGATCCCGCTGTCAGTTCTATTGCCACAACCCTCGGTCCGACTGGGGCTTAGACATGCAATGAACTCTGTATGCCTAAGCCAACCCACGAAATGAGCGTGCGGGCGCTCAGCCGATCGGAGAGGTAGAATGCGCAAGTCAGGGATCGACTCAATCCCCCCTGCATGCTGTTGATCCTACTGCCGCAACACTCGGTTCGATCTAATCTTAGACTGGGAATGAACTCCATATGCATAAGTCAACCCACGAAACGAGCGTACGGGCACTGAGCCGGTAAGAGAGGCATAATGCACAAGCCGGGGATCGACCCAATCCCCCTGTGCGTGCTGTCGGTCCCGCAGCCACAACCCAAGGTCCAGCTGGGGCTTAGACATGGAATGAACTCCCTATGCCTAAGCCAACCCATGAAACAGGCGTGCAGGTGCTCAGTCGATCGGAGAGGCAGAATGCGTAAGCCGGGGATCAGCTCGATCCCCCCTACGTGCTGTTGATCTTATTGTCGCAACCCTCGATCTGATCTGATCTTAGACTGGGAATGAACTCCATATGCTTAGACTAGGGATGAACTCCGTATGCCTAAGCCAACCCACGAAATGAGCATGCAGGCACTCAGCCGATCGGAGAGGCAGAATGCGTAAACCGGGGATCAGCTTGGTCCCCTCCTGCGTGCTGTTGATCCTGCTGCTGGTCCTACTGTCGCAACACTCGGTCTGATCTGATCTTAGACTGGGAATGAACTCCTTATGCCTAAGTCAACCCACGAAAGGAGCGTACAGGCACTGAGCCGAGAGGAGAGGCATAATGCGTAAGCCGAGGATCGACCCGATCCCCCTCTACGTGCTGAGGGTCCCACAGCCACAACCCAAGGTCCTGCTGGGGCATAGACATGGAATAAACTCCCTATGCCTAAGCCAACCCATGAAATGGGCGTGCGAGCGCTCAGCCAGTCGAAGAGGCAGAATGCACAAACTGGGGATCGACCCAGTCCCTTCTACGTGCTGTCGATCCTGTTGCTGGTCCTACTATCACAACACTCGATCCGATCTGATCTTAGACTAGGAATGAACTCCGTATGCCTAAGTCAACCCACGAAATGAGCGTACGGGCACTGGGCCGATAGGAGAGGCATAATGAGCAAGCTGGGGACCGACCCGATCCCCATCTGCGTGCTGTTGGTCCCGCTGCCACAACCCTCATTTCGGCTGGGGCTTAGACATGGAATGAACTCACTATGCCTAAGCAAACCCATGAAACGGGCGTGCGGGTGCTCAGTCGGTTGGAGAGGTAGAATGCGTAAGTCAAGGATCGGCCCGGTCCCCCCTGCGTGCTGTCGATCCTACTGTCGCAACCCTCGATCCGATCTAATCTTAGACTGGCAATGAACTCTGTATGCTTAGACTGGGGATGAATTTCGTATGCCTAAGTCAACCCACGAAATGAGCGTACGAATGTTTAGCCGACCAGAGAGGCATGATGCACAAGCCGGGGATCGAATAGGTGGTAGGTGGGTTCAAGCACATCTTCATATTTCTGTCGTGCCAATTCCATTTTATGGCTTGGAAATTCATACAATGGTCCCCTACGCCTTCATGTGAAGTTTCGTGGCAAGAAACCAGGCGGTTTCTTGGAGCCATTGCCAGTGCCAGCATGACCATGGGAGAGTGTTTCTCTAGACTTTATAGTCAGTCTACCCAAAGCAGAGGGGTTTGGAAGCATAATGGTAGTGGTGGACAGGTTTTCCAAGTATGGAATCTTCATTCCAGCAACCAAGGAGTGCCCAGCCAAGGAGGTAGCTCGATTGTTCCTGAAGAACATGGTTAAGTACTGGGGAGTGCCAAGGACCATTGTTAGTGATCGGGACGGGCGTTTCATGGGCAGGTTCTGGACTGAGTTGTTCAAGCTGTTATGGTCAGACTTACTTTTCCACCAGCATGCATCCACAGACCGATAGGCAGACAGAACGAGTGAATTGACTATTGGAGGTCTACCTAAGGCACTATGTGAGTTCCACACAAAGGGACTGGCGAAAGCTGCTAGATATTGCACAACTTTCCTACAACTTGCAAAGGAGCGAGGCAACGAACCAGAGCCCATTTAAGGTTGTCACAGGGCAACAACCACTAACACCTGATTCAATTACTACAGGTTATACAGGACCTAATCCAGCAGCATACAAGTTTGCCAAGGCATGGCAGGAGCAAACTGACTTGGCCAGAGTTTGTCTACACAAGGCGGCCAAGAGGTCAAAGAAGTGGGCAGACCAAAATAGGTGGGATGTGCAGTTCCAGGTTAGAGACTTAGTGTTGGTGAAGCTACATCCCATTGTGCATCATAGAGGGCTGCACAAAAGCCTAGTTCGAAGGTATGAGGGACCTTTCCGAGTAGTCAAGAGGGTAGGCAAGGTTGCCTATAAGATGGATATGCCACCCAAGTCGAGGGTACACCTGGTGTTCCATGTGAGCATACTCAAGCTGTTCCATGAGGATGAGAGAGATCCAAGATGGGCAGAGTCAAAGTGTGTGCCATTAGGAGCAAGAGCCTCATATGAAAAGGAGGTCCAGAGCATCATAGCTGATCGGGAGGTGAGACAGAAGAACTATCAGCCAAGACAAGAGTACTTGGTGCGCTAGAAGGGACTTCCAAATAGTGAGGCGAGCTGGGAACTAGCAGATGACTTATGGTAGTTTGGGGATGAAAATAGGTAGTACCATGTAGAAGATGCAATAAGGGCATTGCGCAATCAGGTAGAGGAGAATGTCATGCCCTGGGTGGGTGCACCAGGCACATCAGGTGCAGCAACAGGTGAGCCAGAGGTTGAGGCCCGCAGACCAAGCATCCTGGCGGGTATCTGCGCGCAAAGCCTAGCAAACGAGTTCAGAATGCCCGCCTAACTTGCAGGCCAGCCCATGAGACCAAAGCCTGGCATACAAGCTACCTGCACCACATCCAAAAGGGCCCAAGGTGCTGGACACGCAAGGGAAGCTTCTAGAAGTAGGCAGGATCAGTAGCAGCATCCTGGTAGATTTGGTTAACCCTGAAAATCAGGAGTTAGCATCCTGATTGATTGTAATCTGTATAATCCCATGATTTTAGCCTTTATTCTAGGGATATTGCCATTAAGTGTAAGCTGGACCTCAACTATAAATACAGGGCTGCTCCTCGCTCATTTGTACACCATCAAACACTTCCATTTCAGTGAATACAAGAGCATTTCCAAAATTCTACCTTCTTATCCTATTTCTCTTTAACTTGCGTAATCAGCCCTTCCGTTGTTCTAGTGCCCGTACGCTTGTGTTTTAGGCTGACTTAGCCATAAAATAGGAGATTCCAAGCCTAAGGCCGCACGACTTCTGAGTCTAAGTTCGGAGCTCGTGGCACAAGTACCAGCACCCATCGCACATCATGTGCACACACCCCCCCGACCCCCCCAATTGCTAGAACCCCCAATGCCACTGGTTAGGCTCTCCGACGATGGTGCCTCGGGTGAAAAAAATGCGGCACCAGCACATACCCAAGCCTAGCATGTGCACCATGGCTTAAAATCATAGACTGCGAATGAACTCCGTATGCTTAGACATGGAATGAACTCCGTATGCCTAAGCCAACCCACGAAACGAGCGTGCGGGCGCTCAGCCAGCCGGAGAGGTAGAATGCGCAAGCCAAGGATCAACCTGGTCCCTTTCAACGTGCTATCGATCCTGCTACCACAACCCTTGGTCCAATCCAATCTTAGATTGGGAATGAACCCTGTATGCATAAGTCAACCCACAAAACAAACGTTCCGGGACTAAGCCAGATGAAGAGGCATAATGCGCAAGCCAGGGATCGGTTCGATCCCCCTCCGTATGCTGTCTGTCCCATTGCCACAACCCTCAGTCCGATTAGGGCCAGAGAGGCAGAATATGCAAGCCGGAGATCAGCCCGATCCCTCCTGCGTGCTGTCAATCCTGCTGCCGTAACCCTCGGACCGGTCTGATCTTAGACTGGGGATGAACTCCGTATGCCTAAGTCAACCCACGAAACGAACGTGTGAGGGCTCAGCAGGTCAGAGAGGCTGATGGGAGAGGCATAATGCACAAGCCGGGGATCAGCCAAGTCCCCCTCTGCGTGTTGTCGATCCCGTTACCGATCCTACTGCCACAACCCTCAGTCCGGCTGGGGCTTAGACATGGAATGAACTCCATATGCCTAAGCCAACCCAAAAAATGAGCGTGCGGGCATTCAGTCGGCTGGAGAGGCTGAATGCGCAAGCCGAGGATCGACTCGGTCCCCTCCTGTGTGCTGCTGATCTTGCTGCCGCAACCTTCGGTCCGATCCAATCTTAGATTGGGAATGAACTCTGTATGCTTAGACATGGCATGAACTCCGTATGCCCCACGAAACGAGCGTGCGGGTGCTCAGCTGATCGAAGAGGCATAATGCGCAAGTCGGGGATCGACCCAGTCCCCCCAGCGTGCTATCGATCCTGCTGCTGTAACCCTTGGTCTGATCCGATCTTAGATTGGGAATGAACTCCGTATGCCTAAGTCAACCCATAAAACGAGTGTGCGGGTGCTGAGCCGATCGGAGAGGTATAATACACAAGCCGAGGATCCGCCTGGTCCCCTTCTGCGTGCTACCGATCCTGCTGCCACAACCATCGGTCTGGCTAGGGCTTAGACATGGAATGAACTCCCTATGCCTAAGCCAACCCACGAAATGGGCGTGCGGTCGCTCAACCGGTCGGAGAGGTAGAATGCGCAAGCCGAGGATCGGCCCGATCTCCCTTCGTGTTGTCGATCCTACTACCGTAACCCTCGGTCTGATCCGATCTTAGACTGGGAATGAACTCCGTATGCTTAGACATGGAATGAACTCTGTATGCCTAAGCCACCCACGAAACGAGCGTAAGGGCGCTCAGCCAGTCGGAGAGGTAGAATGCGCAAGTCGGGGATCGGCCCGGTCCTCCCTTGCGTGTTGTCGATCCTGCTACCATAACCCTTAGTTTGATCCGATCTTAGACTGGGAATGAACTCCATATGATTAAGTCAACCCACGAAGCGAGCGTGCGGGCGCTGAGCCGACCGGAGAGGCATAATAAGCAAGTCGAGGATCGGTCCGGTCCCCCTTTGCGTGCTGTCGGTCCCGCTACCACAACCCTCGGTCCAGCTGGGGCTTAGACATGGAATGAACTCCCTATGCCTAAGCCAATCAATGAAACAGCCGTGCGGCTGCTCAGCCGGCCAGAGAGGCAGAATGCGTAAGTCAGGGACTGACCCGATCCCCCCTGCGTGCTGTCGATCCTGCTACCGTAACCCTCAGTCCGGTCTGATCTTAGACTAGGAATGAACTCCGTATGCTCAGACTGAGGATGAACTCCGTATGCCTAAGTCAACCCACGAAACAAGCGTGTAGGCGCTCAGTCGACCAGAGAGGCAGGATCCGTGATCCGAGGATCGAATGCGTGGTAGGTGGGTTCAAGCACGTCTTCATATTTCTGCCTTGCCAATGCCATTCTTATGGCTTGTAAATTCATACAATGGTCCCCTAAGCCGTCATGTGATGTTTCATGGCAAGACGACCCGTTTTCTATTTTTCATGATTTTAAAAACTTTTTACGGTTCAGGATTTTTTAAAATATTTTTAGAAAGAGTTTTGTCCCCAAAATTGGTAAAGGTGATCCTTTTATTTTTTTTTGCATGCACAAAAACATTCAGCTAAAAACTCGACGTGGAGAACATTTTGTGACCGTTTGAAAAAAGTGTCCCCATTTCAGACACTTTAATGCCTACTGGCAGCAAACCTATAAAATCTCAAATGCTCTTTAAGGGGGTGTGAGTTCTCGAGGTTTGATGAGGGACAGGGGACCAATATAAGGGCCAAGTGTCATGCCCTGGGCGAGTGTGCCAGGCACATCAGGCGCACTAGCAAACGAGTTCAGAATGCCCGCCCAATTGCAGGCCAGCCCGTGAGACCAAGGCCTGGCATACAAGCTGCTCGCACCACATCCAAAAGGGCCCAAGGTGCTGGACACGCATGGGAAGCTTCTGAAAGCAGGCAGGATCAGCTGCAGCATCCTGGCAGATTTAGTTGACCCTAAAAATCAGGGGTTAGCATCCTGATTGATTGTAATCTGTATAATCCCATGATTTTAGCCTTTATTCTAGGGATATTGCAATTAAGTGTAAGCTAGAGCCTCAACTATAAATAAAGGGTTCCTCCTCCCTCATTTGTACACCATCAAACACTTCTGTTTCAGTGAATACAAGAGCATTTCCATAATTCTGCCTTCTTATCCTATTTCTCTTTAACTTGCGTAATTAGCCCTTCCTGTTGTTCTAGTGCCTATACGCTTGTGTTTTAGGCTGACTTAGGCATAAAGGAAGAGATTCCAAGCCTAAGGCCGCACGGTTTTTTAGTCTAAGGTCGGAGCCCGTAATAGTTAGTATCAAAGCAAGTTCGATTCTGTGTGTTTGTGTTGTGCAGGTTAGAGGAGATGGCATCCCAAAGTGACGCTGCTAACCAACAACCAGAGGCCTAGGAGCATGGTCATGGAAGAGGGAGGAAAGCTAGTTCTAGGGATATCTGGTCTACCATGGACGGTAGGCTGGCCAAGGTGGAGGTGACCATAGGCGATATGGGGGAGAAGCTTGAGGGGGTAGAGTCTCACATTGCATCACTAGACTCCATGGGGGAGGAGATCCAAAGTGAGCTGCAAGCTGCTCTCAACAAAGGCTTGGACGTGTTCACCCGAAAGAATCAGACCTTGGAGGCTGAAGTGCTGACCTTGCGCAATGGCATGGAAGCCATACGCCAGCGGATGGAGGAGCTTACCAGTGAGCTCGTTGCTTGCAAGACTGCCATTGGGAATGGCATGTTTGTTGGAGTGTCCAAGTCCAAATTGGATGTCCCCAAGCCTAAGGAGTTCAAGGGGACTAGGGCAGCCAAGGAAATAGATAACTAGCTTTTGGGGTATGGAGTAGTACTTCCAGGCCATGGGCTTGCAAGACGAGGTGATAAAAGTAAGCACCGCTGTTATGTATCTCACTAATGTAGCCTTATTGTGGTAGAGGCGTAGGTGTGATGATGTCAGGCGTGGGAGCGCCAAGATTGGAACCCTGGTAGAGTTCCAAAAGGAGTTCAGAGAACAATTTTACCCAAAGTATGCTGATGATGAGGCATGGGCAAAGTTGCGCAGGCTGAGCCAGCAAGGGGACATAAGGGAGTATGTCCAGAAATTCTCTAAACTGATGCTACAGATGTCGGATCTAGGCGAGAAGGATGCCTTATTTGCTTTCATGGGCAGGCTGAAGCCGTGGGTGAAGCTTGAGCTACAAAGGAGAGGAGTTCATGACTTGGCTAAAGCCATGACTACTGCCGAGGCCTTGATAGAGTTCAAGCCTCTAAACAAGTTCGAGTCTACCAAGCCCAAGGGTAAGGGCAGGGATGATAGGGACCAAAAAAAGTAGTCCAAGGGGAAAGATCATGACCGAAAGTCCAAGGATGGAGACTGAGAGCCACTAGCATGCTACCTATGTGGAGTGACCCATATAGTGCGTAATTACCCGTAGAAGGGCAAGCTGGCTGCTATAGACAAGGAGTCTGACGAGGAGCTAGAGTCAAAGGCAGCAAAGCTTAGGTCGTTGGTGCTCAATGTTGTCCAGAGTAAGGGGAGCCGTAAGCCAAAGGGCTTGATGTTTGCGGATCTGATGGTTGTGGGTCAGAAGGTGAGCACACTAGTGGACACAAGTGCCTCACATCTTTTTATTTAAGGTGATAGAGCCTGGAAGCTCAGACTAAAGGTGCAAAAAGGGACTGGTACCATCAAAACGGTGAACTCCAAGGAAGTTCCAGCCATTGGAGTAGCGCAGGGAGTGGAGTTACAGCTTGGAGACTGGAAAGGCAAGGAGACCATTGAGGTAATACCCCTTGACGACTATGAGTTTGTGATTGGGTTAGATTTCCTTGTTTGGATTAACTCTCTCTTTGTGCCTTTTGCTGATTGTGTTTGCATCTTGGATGCACGGTGCCAATGCCTAGTGCCATTGAGGAGAGGGTCTGGAGTTGGGTCACGGGTGGTGTCAGCCATCCAATTTGCCAAGGTGGTAAGCAGACAAGAAGACACCTTCTTGGTAGCTCTGAAATATGATGAGCCAAGGGAAAAAGAGATCGTGTCACCCTTGAAGGTGCTAAAGGTGCTGAAGACCTTTAGTGATGTGATGCCCGCAAAGCTACCTAGCAAGCTACCACCTAAGAGGGAGGTAGACCACAAGATCGAGTTGGTGTCCGAGGCCAAGCCACCAACTAGAACCCTTTACCGAATGTCTCCACTAGAGTTGGAGGAGTTGAGGAAGCAGCTCAAAGAGTTAGTTGATGCTGGCTTTATCAGGCTATATAAGGCACCCTATGGTGCACCAGTTTTATTTCAGCGCAAGCATGATGGGTTGTTGCGACTGTTCATAGACTACTGAGCTTTGAACAAGCTGACCATCAAGAACAAGTACCCCATCCCACTCATTGCGGACTTATTCGATCAACTTGGGAGCACAAGGTCGTTCACCAAGCTGGATTTGAGGTCAGGCTACTATCAAGTCAGGATCGCGGAAGGAGATGAGCCAAAGATAGCATGTGTCACTCGGTATGGTTCGTATGAGTTCTTGGTGATGCCTTTCAGACTCACGAATGCCCCAGCAACATTCTGCACCCTTATGAACAAGGTACTTCAATTTTTCCTTGATCGGTTCATTGTGGTTTATTTGGATGACATTGTGATCTACAGCCAGACTTTGGGAGAGCATGTAGATGACTTGAGACAGGTGTTCGAGGTGTTGCGAGCACACAAGCTGTTTGTCAAAAGGGAGAAGTGCTCATTCGCCCAGCAAGAGATCCCATTCCTTGGCCACATAGTGGGAGGTGGCAGGATACGCATGGATGAAGGCAAGATACACGCCATCCTGGAGTGGCAACCACCAGCCAAGGTCACTGAGTTGAGATCGTTCCTTGGGCTGGTCAACTACTACAGGCACTTCATCAAAGGTCACTCAGCAATAGCCACGCCATTGACTGACTTGCTCAAGAAAAGGAAAGCATGGGAGTGGAGCGCAGGGTGCCAAGAAGCCTTTGACAGGTTAAAGCGGGCTGTGATCGAGGAGCCAGTCTTAGCCTTGCCAGACCATGCCAAGCCGTATGAGGTGCATACAGATGCATCAGACTTTGCCATAGGGGGCGTGTTGATGCCGGAGGGACGTCCAATCGCGTTCAAGAGCAGGAAGTTGAACGGGACTGAGTGCAAGTACACGGTCCAAGAGAGGGAGATGACTGTAGTGGTGCACTACTTGCACACTTGGTGCCATTACCTGTTGGGGTCGAGGTTCGTGGTTAGGACGAACAATGTGGTGACTAGCTACTTCCAAACGTAGAAGAAGCTATCCCTCAAGCAGGTGAGATGGCAAGATTTTCTTACAGAATTTGATTTCCAGATGGAGTACAAGCTGGGGTGAGTGAACCTAGTTGCAGACACCCTGAGCAGGAAGGCTAACCTTGCTACCATTAGCCAACCAGAGGGGTCACTGGTGCCCCACATCAAGGAGGGACTTGTGCATGATCCTACAACCAAGGCTTTGATGGAGTACGCCCAGCAAGGTAAGACTAGGTAGTTTTGGTTGCGGGATGGCTTGCTGTACACCAGGGGAAGTAGACTATTTGTGTCGTAGCACAGAAAGCTTCACAGGGAAGTTTTGCAAGAATGCCTTGATTCGAGATGGACTGGACACCCCGGAGTGAGCCATACCTTAGCGTTGATCAAGGACCAGTACTACTGGCCGCACATGATGGACGATGTGGAGGCCTATGTGAAGACTTGTCTTATGTGCCAACAGGACAAGGTGGAGCTCAAGAAACCAGGCGGTCTCTTGGAGCCTTTGCCAGTGCCAAAGTGACCATGGGAGAGTGTTTCTCTGGACTTTATAGTCAGTCTACCCAAAGCAGAAGGGTTTGGAAGCATCATGGTAGTGGTGGACAGGTTTTCCAAGTATAGAATCTTCATTCCAGCAACCAAGGAGTGCCCAGCCGAGTAGGTAGCTTGATTGTTCCTGAAGAACATGGTTAAGTACTGGGGAGTGCCGAGGACCATTGTTAGTGATTGGGACGGGCGTTTCACAGGCAGGTTCTGGACTGAGTTGTTCAAGCTATTGGGGTCAGACTTGAACTTTTCCACTAGCAGGCATCCGCAGACTGATGGGTAGATAGAACGAGTGAATGGACTATTAGAGGTCTACCTCAGGCACTATGTGAGTGCCACACAAAGGGACTGGCCAAAGCTGTTAGATATTGCGCAGTTTTCCTACAACTTGCAAAGGAGCGAGGCAATGAACCAGAGCCCATTTGAGGTTGTGACAGGGTAACAACCACTAACACCCGGTTTGATTGCTGCAGGTTATACAAGGCCGAATCCAGCAGCATACAAGTTTGCCAAGGCATGGCAGGAGCAAACTGACTTGGCCAAAGTTTGTCTACACAAGGCGGCCAAGAGGTTGAAGAAGTGGGCAGACCAAAATAGGCGGGACGTGTAGTTCCAGGTTGGAGACTTGGTATTGGTGAAGCTGCATCCCATTGTGCACCATAGGGGGCTGCACAAAGGTCTAGTCCGAAGGTATGAGGGACCTTTCTGAGTAGTCAAGAGGGTATGCAAGGTTCCCTGCAAGCTGGATATGCCACCCAAACCGAGGGTACACCCGGTGTTCCATGTGAGCATGCTCAAGCCGTTTCATAAGGATGAGGGAGATCCAGGATGGGCAGAGTCAAAGCGTGTGCCATTGGGAGCAAGGGCCTCATATGAGAAAGAGGTCCAAGCATCATAGCTGACTGGGAGGTGAGATGAAAGAACTATCAGCCAAGACAAGAGTACTTAATATGCTGAAAGAGACTTCCAGACAGTGAGGTGAGCTGGGAACCAGCATATGACTTATGGTAGTTCGGGGACCAGATCAGGCAGTACCATGCAGAAGATACAATGAGGGTGTTGTACAATCACGTGGGGGAGAATGTCATGCCCTGGGCAGGCACGCTAGGCACATCAGACACACCAACAGGTGAGCCAAAGGTTGAGGCTCGCAGACCAGGCGTGCTGGCAGGTATCTGCACGCAAAGCCTAGCAAATGAGTTCAGAATGCCCGCCCAACTTGCAGGCTAGCCCGTGAGACCAAGGCCTGGCATACAAGCTACCCGCACCACATCCAAAAGGGCCCAAGGTGCTGGATACGCAAGGGAAGCTTCTGGAAGCAGGCAGGATCAGCAGTAGCATCCTGGCAGATTTGGTTGACCCTAAAAATCAGGAGTTAGCATCCTGAGTGATTGTAATCTGTATAATCCCATGATTTTAGGCTTTATTCTAGGGATATTACCATTAATTGTAAGCTGGAGCCTCAACTATAAATAGAGGGCTGCTCCTCCCTCATTTGTACACCATCAAACACTTTCATTTCAATGAATACAAGAGCATTTCTAGAATTCTACCTTTTTATCCTGTTTCTCTTTAACTTGCGTAATCAGTCCTTCCCATTGTTCTAGTGCCCATACGCTTGTGTTTTAGGCTGACTTACCCATCGCACATCATGTGCACACACCCCCCCGGCCCCCCCAATCGTCGAAACCCCCAATGCCACCGGTTAGGCTCTCCGGTGATGCTCTGACGATAGTATCCCGGGTGAAAAAATTGTGGTGCCAGCACATACCCGAGCCCAGCATGTGCATCGTGGCTCAAAATCTTAGGCTGGGAATGAACTCCGTATGCTTAGACATGGAATGAACACCATATGCCTAAGCCAACCCACGAAATGAGCGTGCGGGTGCTCAGCCGGCTGGAGAGGTAGAATGCGCAAGTCAGGGATCGACCCGATCCCCCCCTGCGTGCTGTCAATCCTACTGCCGTAACCCTCGGTCCAGTCTGATCTTAGACTGGGAATGAACTCTGTATGCATAAGTCAACCCACGAAACGAGCGTGCAGGCGCTGAGCCAACCGAAAAGGCATAATGCACAAGCCGGGGATTGGCCCGATCCCCATCTGCGTGCTGCTGGTCCCGCTACCACAACCCTCAGTCCGGCTGGGGCTTAAACATGGAATGAACTCCGTATGCCTAAGCCAACCCACGAAATGGGCGTGTGGGTGCTCAGTCGGTCGGAGAGGCAGAATGCGTAAGCCGGGGATCGGCCCGACCCCCCCTGCATGCTGTCGATCCTGCTGCCGCAACCCTTGGTCCGATGCGATCTTAGACTGGGAATGAACTCTATATGCTTAGACTGGGGATGAACTCCGTATGCCTAAGTCAACCCACGAAACGAGCGTGCGGGTGCTCAGCCGACCGAAGAGGTAGAATACGCAAGCCGGGGACTGGCTCGGTCCCTCCCGACGTGCTGTCGATCCTGCTGCAGCAACCTTCGGTCTGGTCTGATCTTAGACTGAGAATGAACTCCATATGCTTAGACATGCAATTAACTCCGTATGCCTAAGCCAACCCACGAAATGAGCGTGTGGGTGCTCAGCTTGCCGGAGAGGCAGAATGCACAAGTCAAGGATCGACCTGGTCCCCCCATACGTGCTATCGATCCTGCTATCGCAACCCTCGGTCCGAATCGATCTTAGACTGGTAATGAACTTCGTATGCCTAAGTTAAACCACGAAATGAACGTGCGGTCGCTGAGCCGATTGAAGAGGCATAATGTCTAAACTGGGGATCGATCCGGTCCCCCTCTATGTGATGTCGGTCCCGTTGCCACAACCCTCAATCCGGCTAGGGCTTAGACATGGAATGAACTCCCTATCCTAAGCCAACCCATGAAACGGGCGTGCGGGCGCTCAGCCGGCCGGAGAGGCAGATTGCGCAAGCCGGGGATCGGCCCGATCCCCCCTGCGTGCTACCGATCCTACTATCGCAACCCTCAGTCTGGTCCGATCTTAGACTGGAAATGAACTCCGTATGCTTAGACTGGGGATGAACTTCGTATGCTTAAGTTAACCCACGAAACGAGCGTATGGGCGCTCAACCGACCAGAGAGGCAGGATGCACAAGCCGAGGATCGAACGGGTGGTAGGTGGGTTCAAGCACATCTTCATATTTCTGCCATGCCAACGCCATTTTTATGGCTTATAAATTCATACAATGGTCCCCTAAGCCTTCATGTGAAGTTTCGTGGCAAGACGACCCGTTTTCTATTTTTCACGATTTTTGAAACGTTTTACGGTTCGAGATATTTTAAAATTTTTTTAGAAAGATTTTTGTCCCCAAATTTGATGGAGGTGATCTTTGTATTTTTGTTGGCATGCACAAGAAAATTCAGCTAAAAACTCGAAGTGGAGAAGATTTTGTGACCGTTTGAAAAAAGTGTCCCCATTCCAGACACTTTAATGGCTACTGGCAGCAAACCTATAAAATCTTAAATGCTCTTTAAGGGGGTGTGAGTTCTCGAGGTTTGATGAGGGATAGGGGGCCAATATAAGGGCCAAGTACCAGCACCCGTCGCACATCGTGTGCGCACATCCCCCCGGCCCCCCTAATCACCGGAACCTCAATGCTGCAAGTTAGGCTCTCCGGCGATGCTCCGGTGATGCTCCGACGATGGTGCCTCAAGCGAAAAAAATGCGGCACCAGCACAGGCACGAGCCCAGCATGTGCACCGTGGCTCAAACTCTTGACTGGAATGAACTCCATATGCTTAGACATGGAATGAACTCCTTATGCCGAAGCCAACCCACGAAACGAACGTGCGGGCGCTCAGCCTACCAGAGAGGCAGAATGCGCAAGTCGGTGATCTGCCCGGTCCCCCTCTAAGTGCTGCCGATCCTGCTGCCACAACCCTCAGTCCAGCTGGGGCTTAGACATGGAATGAACTCCCTGTGCCTAAGCCAACCCACGAAACGGGCGTGCGGGCGCTCAGCCGATTGGAGAGGCAGAATGCGCAAGCTGGGGATCGGCCCGGTGCAGGCTACGTGTTGCCAATCCTGCTGCCGCAACCTTTGGTCTAGTCCAATCTTAGACTGGGAATGAACTCCGTATGCTTAGACTGGGGAAGAACTCCGTATGCCTAAGTCAACCCATGAAACGAGCGTGCGGACGCTGAACCGACCAGAGAGGCAGAATGCGCAAGCCGGGAATCGAACGGAAGGTAGGTGGGTTCAAGCACATCTTCATATTTCTGCTATGCCAATGCCATTTTTATGCTTATAAATTCATACAATGGTAATCTAAGCCTTCATGTGAAGTTTCGTGGCAAGACGACCCGTTTTCTATTTTTCACGATTTTTTAAACTTTTTGGGGTTCGGGATGTTTTAAAATTTTTTTAGAAAGAGTTTTGTCCCCAGATTTGGTAGAGGTGATCCTTTTATTTTTGTTGGCATGTACAAAAAAAGTCAGCTAAAAACTCGAAGTGGAGAAGATTTTGTGACCGTTTGAAAAAAGTGTCCCCATTTCAGACACTTTAATGGCTATTGGCAGTAAACCTATAAAATCTCAAATGCTCTTTAAAGGGGTGTGAGTTCTTGAGGTTTGATGAGGGATAGCGGGCCAATATAAGGGCCAACTACCAGCACCCATCACACATCATGTGCGCACACCCCCCGGCCCCCCAATCGTCGGAACCCCCAATGCCGTCGGTTAGGCTCTCCGGCGATGCTCCGACGATGGTGCCCCGGGCGAAAAAAAAGTGGCACCAGCACATGTCCGAGCCTAGCATGTGTACCGTGGCTCAAAATCTTAGATTGGGAATGAACTCCGTATGCTTAGACATGGAATGAACTCCGTATGCCTAAGCCAACCAACGAAACGAGCGTGCGGGCGCTCAGCCGATCGGAGAGGCAGAATGCGCAAGCCGGGGATCGACCCGATCCCCCCCTATGTGCTATTGATCCCGCTGCCGCAACCCTCAGTCTGGTCCAATCTTAGACTGGGAATGAACTCGATATCCATAAGTCAACCCACGAACTGAGCATGCGGGCGCTGAGCCGATCGAAGAGGCATAATGCGTAAATCGAGGATTGGCCCGATCCCCCTCTGCGTGCTATCAGTCTCACTGCCACAACCTTCAGTCCGGCTGGGGCTTAGACATGGAATGAACTCCCTATGCCTAAGCCAACCCATAAAACGGGCATTCGAGCGTTCAACCGATCGGAGAGGTAGAATGCGCAAGTCGGGGACCGGCTCGATCCCCCCTGCGTGCTGTCGATCCTGCTACCGCAACCCTCGGTCCGGTCCAATCTTAGACTAGGAATGAACTCCATATGCCCAAGTCAACCCACAAAATGAGCGTGAAGGCACTGAGCCAGCCGGAGAGGCATAATACGCAGGCCAGGGATCGACCCGATCCCTCCTGCATTCTATCGATCCTGCTATCGTAACCCTCGGTCCGATCCGATCATAGACTGGGAATGAACTCCGTATGCTTAGACTAGGGATGAACTCCATATGCCGAAGTCAACCCATGAAACGAGCGTGCGGGTGCTCAGTTGGCTGGAGAGGCTGGCCGAAGAGGCATAATGCGCAAGCCGGGGATCAACTCGATCCCCCTCTGCGTGCTATCGATCCTATTACCGGTCCTACTGCCACAACCCTCAGTCCGGTTGGGGCTTAGAGATGGAATGAACTCCGTATGCCTAAGCCAACCCATGAAACGAGTGTGCGGGCACTCAACTGGCTAGAGAGGCAGAATGTACTGCCGGGGATTAGCCTGGTCCCCACTATGTGTTGTCGATCCTGCTACCGCAACCCTCAGTGCGATCTGATCTTAGACTGGGAATGAACTCCGTATGCATGAGTCAACCCACGAAATGAGCGTGCGGGCGTTGAGCTGGTTGAAGAGGCATAATGCACAACCTGGGGATCGGCCCGGTCCCTCTCTGCATGTTGTCGGTCCCGTTGCCACAACCTTCGGTCTGGCTGGGGCTTAGACATGGAATGAACTCCCTATGCCTAAGCCAACCCACGAAACGGGCGTACGGGCGCTTAGCCGATCGGAGAGGCAAAATGTGTAAGTCGGGGATCGACCCTATCCCTCCTGTGTGCTGTCGATCCTGCTATCGCAACCCTCGATCCGATCCGATCTTAGACTGGGGATGAACATTGTATGCCTAAGTCAACCCACGAAACGAGCGTACAGGCACTTAGTCGACCGTAGAGGTCGATCGGTGAGGCATAATGCACAGGCTGGGGATCAGCCCAGTCCCCCTCTGCATGTTGCCGGTCCTACTGCCATAACCCTTGGTCTGACTGGGGCTTAGACATGGAATGAACTCCATATGCCTAAGCTAACCCACGAAACGAGCGTGCGGGCGTTCAGCCGACCAGAGAGGCAAAATGCTCAAGCCGGAGACCGGCCCGATCCCCTCTTATGTGCTGTTGATCTTGTTGCTGGTCCTGGGGCCATAACCCTTGGTCTGGTCCGATCTTAGACACGGAATGAACTCCATATGCTTAGACACGGAATGAACTCCGTATGCCTAAGCCAACCAATGAAATGAGCATGCGGACGCTTAGTCGGTAGGAGAGGCAGAATGCGTAACCTGGGGATCAGTCCGATCCCCTTACGTACTGTTGATCCTGCGGCTACAACCCTCGGTCCGATTTGATGTTAGACTGGGAATGAACTCCGTATGCCTAAGTCAACCCATGAAATGAGTGTACGGGCACTGAGCCACCAAGATAGGCATAATGCACAAGCCAACGGCCAGCTCGGTCCCCCTCTGTGTGCTGCCGGTCTCGCTACCACAACCCTTCGTCTGGCTGGGGCTTAGACATGGAATGAACTCCCTATGCCTAAGCCAACACATGAAATAGGCATGCGTGTGCTCAGTCGATCAGAGAGGCAGAATGCACAAGCCGAAGATCGGCTCGGTCCCCCTTACGTGCTGTCGATCTGTTGCCGCAACCCTCGATCTGATTCGATCTTAGATTGGGAATGAACTCCGTATGCTTAGACTGGGGATGTACACCGTATGCCTAAGTCAACCCATGAAATGAACGTGTAGGCACTCAGCCAACCAGGGATCAGCCCGGTCCCCCTCTGTGTGCTGTCGATCCCGCTGTCGATCCTGCTGCCATAACCCTCTGTCCGACTGGGACTTAGGCATGGAATGAACTCCGTATGCCTAAGCCAACCTGCGAAATGAGCGTGCAGGTGCTCAGCCGGTCAAAGAGGCAAAATGCGTAAGTCGGGGACCGACTCGGTCCCCCCTACGTGCTATCGATCTTACTGCTAGTCCTGCTGCCGCAACCCTCGGTCCGATCCGATCTTAGAATGGGAATGAACTCCATATGATTAGACATGGAATGAACTCCGTATGCCTAAGCCAACCCACGAAACGAGCGTGCGGGCGCTCAGTCAGTCGAAGAGGCAGAATGCGTAAGCCGAGGATTGGCCCGATCTCCCCCTGCATGCTGTCGATCCTGATGCCGTAACCCTTGGTCCAGTTCGATCTTAGACTAGGAATGAACTCTGTATGCATAAGTCAACACACGAAATGAGCGTACAGGCACTGAGCCCACCGAAGAGGCATAATGCGCAAGCTGGGGATCGACCCGATCCCCCTCTGCGTGCTGTCGGTCCGACTGCCACAACCCTCGGTCTGGAATGAACTCCTTATGCCTAAGCCAACCCATGAAACGGGCGTGCGGGTGCTCAGTCGGCCGGAGAGGCATAATGCACAAGCTGGGGATCGGCCCGATCCCTCCTGCATGCTGTCGATCGTGCTGCCCCCTAATCGTCGGAACCCCCAATCCACCGATTAGGCTCTCCGACGATGCCCCGACGATGGTGCCCCTAGCAAACAAAAATGCGGCACCATCACATGCCTAAGCCCAACATGCGTACCTTGTCTCAAAATCTTAGACTGGGAATGAACTCCGTATGCTTAGGCATGGAATGAACTCCGTATGCCTATGCCAACCCATGAAAAGAGCGTACGGGTGCTCAACCGACTGGAGAGGCAGAATGCGCAAGCCAGGGATCGGCCCAGTCCCCTCCTGCATGCTGTCGATCCTGCTGCCACCACCTTCGGTCCAGTCTAATTTTGACTGGGAGTGAACTCCGTATGCATAAGTCAACCCATAAAATGATTTTGACTAGGAATGAACTCCGTATGCTTAGACTAGGGACAAATTCCGTATGCTTAAGTCAACCCACGAAACGAGCGTCCAGGCGGTCAGAAGGTCGGAGAGGCAGAATACGTAAGCCAGGGATCAGCTCAGTCCCTCCTTGCGTGCTATCGATCCTGCTGCTGGTCCTGCTACCGTAAGCCTCGGTCTGATCTGATCTTAGACTGGGAATGAACTCTGTATGCTTAGACACGAAATGAACTCCATATGCCTAAGCCAACCCACGAAACGAGCGTGCGAGCACTCAGCCAACCGGAGAGGCATAATGCGCTATCAATCCTGCTATCAATCCTGCTATTGCAACCCTCGATCTGGTTTGATCTTAGACTGGGAATGAACTCCGTATGCCTAAGTCAACCCACGAAATGAGCGTTCAGGCGCTGAGCCTACCGGAGAGGCATAATGCGCAAGACGGGGACCGACCCGGTCCCCCCTCTGCGTGCTGCCAGTCTCGCTACCACAACCCTCGATCTGGTTGGGGCTTAGACATGGAATGAACTCCCTATGCCTAAGCCAACCCATGAAATAGGCGGGCAGGCGCTCAGTTGGCCGGAGAGGCAGAATGCGCAAGCTGGGGATCAGCCGGGTCCCCCTCTGCGTGCTGTCGATCTCGCTGCCACAACCCTCGATCCCGCTGGAGCTTAGACTAGGAATGAACTCCCTATGCCTAAGCCAACCCATGAAATAGGCGTACGGGCGCTCAGCCGGCCGGAGAGGCAGAATGCGTAAGCCAGGGATCGGCCCGATCCCCCCTGCGTGCTATCGATCTTGCTGCCACAACCCTCGGTCCTGTTTGATCTTAGACTGGGAATGAACTCCGTATGCTTAGACTGGGGATAAACTCCGTATGCCTAAGTCAACCCATAAAATGAGCATGCAGGCACCCAATCAACCGGAGAGGCAAAATGCACAAGCCGAGGATCAGCCTGATCCCCCCCTCCGTGCTGTCGATCCTCCTGCTGGTCCTACTACCGCAAGCCTCGGTCCGGTCCGATCTTAGACTGGGAATGAACTTCGTATGCTTAGACATGGAATGAACTTCGTATGCCTAAGCCAACCCATGAAACGAGCGTACGGGCGCTCAGCTGGTCGAAGAGGAAGAATGCGCAAGCCAGGATCGGCCTGATCACCCCTGCGTACTGTCGATCCTACTGTCGTAACCCTCAGTCCAATCCGATCTTAGATGGGAATGAACTCCGTATGCCTAAGTCAAACCATGAAACAAGTGTTCGGGCACTGAGTTGACCGAAGAGGCATAATGCGCAAGCCGGGGATCGACCTGGTCCCCCTCTGCGTGCTGTCGATCCCGTTGCCACAACCCTCAGTCTGACTGAGGCTTAGACATGGAATGAACTCCCTATGCCTAAGCCAACCCATGAAACAGGCGTGCGGGCGCTCAGCCGACTAGAGAGGCAAAATGCGCAAGGTAGGGATCAGTCCGATCCCCCTGCATGCTGCCGATCCTGCTATCGCAACCCTCGGTCCGATTCGATCTTAGACTGGGAATGAACTTCGTATGCTTAGACTACGGATGAACTCCGTATGTCTAATTCAACCTGAGAAACGAGCGTGTGGGTGCTCAGTCGATCGAAGAGGCCAGTCGGAGAGACATAATGCACAAGCCGGGGATCAGCTCGGTCCCTTTCTACATGCTATCGATCTCGCTGCCAGTCCTACTGCCACAACCCTCGGTCTGACTGGGGCTTAGACATGGAATGAACTCCGTATGCCTAAGCCAACCCACAAAATGAGCGTGCGGGCACTCAGCTAGCCGGAGAGGCAGAATGCGCAAGCCGAGGATCGACTCGATCCTCCTACGTTCTGTCGATCCTGCTGCCGTAACCCTCGGTTCGATCCGATCTTAGACTTGGAATCAACTCTGTATCCTTAGACTAGGGATGAACTCCGTATGCCTAAGTCAACCCATGAAACAAGCGTGCGGGCGATCAACCGACCAGAGAGGCAAGATGAGTAAGCCGGGGATCGAACGGGTGGTAGGTGGGTTCAAGCACATCTTCATATTTTTTCCATGCCAATGCCATTTTTATGGCTTTTAAATTCATACAATGGTCCCCTAAGCCTTCATGTGAAGTTTCGTGGCAAAACGACCCGTTTTCTATTTTTTATGATTTTTGAAACTTTTTGTGGTTCGGGATTTTTTAAAATTTTTTTAGAAAGATTTTTGTCCCCAAATTTGGTAGAGGTGATCTCTGCATTTTTGTTGGCATGCACAAAAAACATTAGCTAAAAACTCGAAGTGGAGAAGATTTTGTGACCGTTTGAAAAAAGTGTCCCCATTTCAGACACTTTCATGGCTAGTTGCAGCAAACCTATAAAATCTCAAATGCTCTTTAAGGGGGTGTGAGTTCTCGAGGTTTGATGAGGGATAAGGGGCCAATATAAGGGCTAAGTACCAGCACCCATCACACATCATGTGCGCACAGCCCCCGGCCCCCCCAATCGTCGGAACCCCAATGCCGTCGGTTAGGCTCTTCGGCGATGCTCTAGTGATGCTCCGACGATGGTGCCCCGAGTGAAAAAAATGCTGCACCAGCACATGCCCGAGCCCAGCATGTGCATCGTGGCTCAAAATCTTAGACTGGGAATGAACTCCGTAAGCTTAGAAGTGGATTGAACTCCGTATGCCTAAGCCAACCCACGGAACGAGCGTGTGGGCGCTCAACAGGCCGGAGAGGTAAAATGCACAAGCCAGGGATTGGCCCGGTCCCCCCTGCATGCTGTCGATCCTACTGCCACAACCCTCAGTCTGCTTCAATCTTAAACTAGGAATGAACTTCATATGCATAACTCAACCCACGAAACGAGCGTATGAGCACTGAACCGGTCGAAAAGGCATAACGCACAAGCCAGGGATCAACCCCATCCCCCTCTGTGTGCTGCCGGTCCTGTTGCCACAACCCTCAGTCTTGTTGGGGTTTAGACAAGCAATGAACTCGCTATGCCTAAGCCAACCCACGAAACCGGTCGGAGAGGCAGAATGCGCAAGTTGGGGATCAACCTAGTCCCCCTTGCGTGCTACCGATCCTGCTACCGCAACCTTTGGTCTGGTTTGATCTTAGACTGAAAATAAACTTCGTATGCTTAGACTGGGGATGAACTCCATATGCCTAAGTCAACCCATGAAATGAGCGTGTGGGCATTAAGCCGATCGGAGTGGCTGGCCGGAGAGGTGTAATGCCCAAGCCAAGGATCAGCTCGGTCCTCCTCTACATGCTGCCGATCCCGCTACCGGTTCTACTGCCATAACCCTCGGTCCGACTGGGGCTTAGACATGCAATGAACTCTGTATGCATGAGCCAACCCACAAAACGAGCGTGCGGGTACTCAGTGGATCGGAGAGGCAGAATACGTAAGCTAGGGATCGGCCTAGTCCCTCCTGCGTGCTGCCGATCCTGCTGCTGGTCCTGTTGTTGCAACCCTCAGACCGGTTTGATCTTAGACTGGGAATGAACTCCGTATGCCTAAGTTAACCCATGAACAAGTGTGCGGGCACTGAACCGATATGAGAGGCATAATACGCAAGCCAAGGATCAGCTCGGTCCCCCTCTACGTGCTATCGGTCCCGCTGCCATAACCCTAGATCCGATTGGGGCTTAGACATGGAATGAACTCCCTATGCCTAAGCCAACCCACGAAACGGGCTTACAGGTGCTCAACCAGTCGGAGAGACAGAATGCGTAAGCCGAGGATCGACCTGATCCCCCTTACGTGCTGTCGATCCTACTACCGTAACCCTCGGTCTGGTCTGATCTTTGACTGGGAATGAACTCTGTATGCCTAAGTCAACCCATGAACAAGCCAACGGGCGCTGAGCCAGCCATAGAGGCATAATGCGCAAGCCGGGGATCGACCCAGTCCCCCTCTGCGTATTGCCAGTCCCGCTGCCACAACCCTCGGTCTGGCTGGGGCTTAGACATGGATTGAACTCCCTATGCCTAAGCCAACCGATGAAACGGGCATACGGGCGCTCAACCGGTCGGAGAGGCAGAATGCGCAAGCCAGGGATCGATCCGGTCCGCCCTGCGTGCTACCGATCCTGCTACCGCAACCCTCGATCCGGTCTGATCTTAGACTAGGAATGAACTCTGTATGCTTAGACTGGGGATGAATTCTGTATGCCTAAGTCAACCCACGAAGCGAGCGTGCAGGCGCTCAGTCGACCAGAAAGGCAGGATGCGCAAGCCAGGGATCGAACGGGTGGTAGGTGGGTTCAAGCACATCTTTATATTTCTGCCATGCCAATGCCATTTTTATGGCTTTTAAATTCATACAATGGTCCCCTAAGCCTTCATGTAAAGTTTCGTGGCAAGACGACCCATTTTCTATTTTTCATGATTTTTGAAACTTTTTACGGTTTGGGATTTTTTAAAATTTTTTGAGAAAGATTTTTGTCCCCAAATTTGGTATAGGTGATCCTTGTATTTTTTTTAGCATGCACAAAAAAATTTAGCTAAAAATTTAAAGTGGAGAAGATTTTGCGACCGTTTGAAAAAAATGTCCTCATTTCAGACACTTTAATGGCTACTGGCAGCAAACCTATAAAATCTCAAATGCTCTTTAAGGGGGTGTGAGTTCTCGAGGTTTTATGAGTGATAGGTGGCCAATATATGGGCCAAATACCAGCACCCATCGCAAATCATGTGCGCACACCCCCCGGCCCCCCTAATCGTCGGAACCCCTAATGTTGCCAGTTAGGCTCTCTGGTGATGCTTCGGCGATGCTTTGGCGATGGTACCCCGAGCAAAAAAAATGTGGCACCAGCACTTGCTCGAGCCCACCAAGTGCACCGTGGCTCAAAATCTTAGACTGGGAATGAACTCCGTATGCTTAGACATGGAATGAACTCCGTATGCCTAAGCCAACCCACGAAACGAGCGTAAAGGCGCTCAGCCGACCGAAGAGGCAAAATGTACAAGCCGGGGATTGGCCCGATCCCCCCTACATGCTGTCAATCCTGCTGCCGCAACCCTTGGTCCAGTTTGATCTTAGATTGGGAATGAACTCCATTTGCATAAGTGAACCCACGAAATGAGCGTGCGGGCACTGAGCTAGCCGAAGAGGCATAATGCACAAGCCAGGGATCGGCCCGGTCCCCCTCTACTTGCTACCGGTCCCGCTGCCACAACCCTCGATCCAGCTGTGGCTCAGACATGGAATGAACTCCCTATGCCTAAGCTAACCCATGAAATGGGCGTGCAGGCGCTCAGCTGGTCGGAGAGGCAGAATACGTAAGTTGAGGATCGGCCCGGTCCCCCCTGCGTGTTGCCGATCCTGCTGCCGCAACCCTCGATCCAGTCCGATCGTAGACTCAAAATGAACTCTGTGTGCTTAGAGTGGGGATGAACTCCGTATGCCTAAGTCAACTCACGAAATAAGCATGCGGGTGATCAGCCGATCGAAGAGGTCGGCCAAAGAGGCATAATGCATAAGCCGAGGATCAGCCCGATCCCCCTCTGTATGCTGCCAATCCCACTGCAAGTCCTACTAACACAACCCTCAATCTGACTGGGGCTTAGACATGGAATGAATTTCGTATGCCTAAGCCAACCCACGAAATGAGCATGCAGGCGCTTAGCTAGTCGGAGGGACAGAATGCGCAAGCCGGGGATCGACCCAATCCCCCTACATGCTGTCGATCATGCTGCTGGTCCCGCTACCCTAACCCTCGGTTCGGTCTGATCTTAGACTGGGAATGAACTCTGTATGCTTAGACATGGAATGAATTCTGTATGCCTAAGCCAATCCACAAAACGAGCGTGCGGGTGCTTAGCCAACCGGAGAGGCAGAATGTGCAAGCTGGGGATCAGCCCGGTCCCCCCTGCGTGCTGTCGATCTGGCTGCTGCAACCCTTGATCCGATTCGATCTTAGACTGGGAATGAACTCCGTATGCCTAAGTCAACCCACAAAATGAGCGTGCGGCATTGAGACGACCGGAGAGGCATAATGCACAAGCCGGGGATCAGCTCGGTCCCCCTCTACGTACTACCGGTCCCGCTGCCACAACCCTCGGTTCGACTGGGGCTTAGACATGGAATGAACTCCCTATGCCTAAGCCAACCCACGAAACGGCGTGCGGGCTTTCAACCGACTGGAGAGGTAGATTACGCAAGTCGGGGATCGGCCCAGTCCCCCCTGCGTGCTGCTGATCCTACTCCGTAACCCTCAGTCTGGTCCGATCTTAGACTAGGAATGAACTCGGTATGCTTAGACTGGGGATGAACTCCGTATGCCTAAGTCAACCCACGAAATGAGCGTGCGAGCGCTCAGCCGACCAGAGAGGCAGGATGCGCAAGCCGGGGATCGAATGGGTGGTAGGTGGGTTCAAGCACATCTTCATATTTTTGCCATGCCAATGCCATTTTTATGGCTTTTAAATTCATACAATGGTCCCCTAAGCCTTCATGTGAAGTTTCGTGGCAAGAAGACCCATTTTCTATTTTTCACAAATTTTGAAACTTTTTACGGTTCGAGATTTTTTAAATTTTTTTAGAAAGAGTTTTGTCCCCAAAATTGGTAGAGGTGGTCCTTGTATTTTTTTTGGCATGCACAAAAAAATTTAGCTAAAAACTCAAAGTGGAGAAGATTTTGTGACCATTTGAAAAAAGTGTCCCCATTTCAGACACTTTAATGGCTACTGGCAGCAAACCTATAAAATCTCAAATGCTCTTTAAGGGGGTGTGAGTTCTCAAGGTTTGATGAGGGATAGGGGGCCAATATAAGGGCCAAGTACTAGCACCCATCGCACATCAGGTGTGCACACCCCCCGGCCCCCCCAATCGTCGGAACCCCTAATGCCGTCAGTTAGGCTCTCCGGTGATGCTCCGGTGATGCTCCGATGATGCTCCGACGATGCTCTGACGATGGTGCCCCGGGTAAAAAAAATGCGGCACCAGCACATGCCCGAGCCCAGCATGTTCACCGTTGCTCAAAATCTTAGACTGGGAATGAACTTCGTATGCTTAGACAAGGAATGAACTCTGTATGCCTAAACAAACCCACAAAACGAGCGTACGGGCGCTCAGCCGACCGGAGAGGTAGAATGTGCAAGCCGGGGATCGGCTTGGTCCCCCCCTGCGTGCTGTTGGTCCTGCTGTAGCAACCCTCGGTCTGGTCTGATCTTAGACTGGGAATGAACTCCATATGCATAAGTCAACCCACGAAATGAGCGTGCGGGCGTTGAGTCAGTTGAAGAGGCATAATGCGCAAGTCGAGGATCGGCCTGATCCCCCTCTACGTGCTGTCGGTCCCACTGCAACAACCCTCGGTCTGGCTGGGGCTTAGACATGGAATAAACTCCCTATGCCTAAGCCAACCCACGAAACGGGCGTATGGACACTTAGCCGACCGGAGAGGCAGAATGCGCAAGCTGGGGATCGGCCCGATCCCCCCTGCGTGCTGTCGATCCTGCTGTTGCAACCCAGATCCAGTTTGATCTTAGACTGGGAATGAACTATGTATGCTTAGACTGGGGATGAACTCCGTATGCCTACGTCAACCCACAAAACGAGCGTGCGGGCACTCAGCCGACCAGATAAGCAGGATGCGCAAGCCGGGGATCGAACGGGTGGTAGGTGGGTTTAAGCACATCTTCATTTTTCTGCCATGCCAATGTCATTTTTATGGCTTCTAAATTCATACAATAATCCCCTAAGCCTTCATGTGAAGTTTCGTGGCAAGACGACCCGTTTTCTATTTTTCACGATTTTCAAAACTTTTTACGGTTCGAGATTTTTTAAAATTTTTTAGAAAGAGTTTTGTCCCCAAATTTGGTAGAGGTGATCCTTGTATTTTTGTTGGCATGCACAAAACAATTCAGCTAAAAACTCGAAGTGGAGAAGATTTTGTGATCGTTTGAAAAAAGTATCCCCATTTCAGACACTTTCATGGCTACTGGCAGAAAACCTATAAAATCTCAAATGCTCTTTAAGGGGGTGTGAGTTCTCGAGGTTTGATGAGGGATAGGGGGCCAATATAAGGGCCAAGTACCAGCACCCATCGCACATCATGTGCGCACACCCCCCGGCCCCCCCGATCGCCAGAACCCCCAATGCCATCGGTTAGGCTCTCCGGTGATGCTCCGACGATGGTGCCCCGGGTGAAAAAAATGTGACACCAGCACATGCCCAAGCCAAGCATGTGCACTGTGGCTCAAACTATTAGACTGGGAATGAACTCCGTATGCTTAGACATGGAATGAACTCCATATGCCTAAGCCAACCCACGAAACGAGCGTACGGGTTCTCAGCCGGTCGGAGAGGCTGAATGCTCAAGCTGGGGATCGGCCCGATCCCCCCTATGTGCTATCGATCCTGCTGTCGTAACCCTCAGTTTGGTTTGATCTTAGATTGGGAATGAACTTCGTATGTAAAAGTCAACCATGAAACAATCGTGCGGGCGTTGAGCCGACCGAAGAGGCATAATGCGCAAGCCGAGGATCACCCAGTCACCCTCGCATGCTGCTGGTCCCACTGCCACAACCCTCAGTCTGGCTAGGGCTTAGACATGGAATGAACTCCCTATGCCTAAGCCAACCCAGGAAACGGGTGTGTGGGCGCTCAGCCGGCCGAAGAGGTAGAATGCGCAAGCCGGGTATCGACCCGATCCCCCCTGCGTGCTGTCGATCCTGCTACCGTAACCCTTGGTCTGGTCCAATCTTAGACTGGGAATGAACTTCGTATGCTTAGACTGGGGATGAACTCCGTATGCCTAAGTCAACCCATGAAACGAGTGTGCAGGCGCTCAGTCGGTCGGAGAGGCTGGCCGAAAAGGCATAATGTGTAAGTCGAGGATCAGCTTGATCCCCCTTTGCGTGCTGTCGATCACGCTGTCGGTCCTACTACCACAACCCTCGGTCCGACTAGGGCTTAGACATGGAATGAACTCTGTATGCCTAAGCCAACCCATGAAACGAGCGTGTGGGCGCTCAATCAACCGAAGAGGCAGAATGCACAAGCTGGGGATTGGCCCAGTCCCCCCTGCGTGCTGTCGATCCTGTTGCCGTAACCCTCGGTCTGATCCAATCTTAGACTAGGAATGAACTTTGTATGCCTAAGTCAACCCACGAAATGAGCGTGCGGGCATTGAGCCGACCGAAGAGGCATAATGCGTAAGTCGGGTGTCATGAGCCAACCTTGTATAGGGCCATGACTGGGACTTAGGTTGCCATAAGCCACCCATGTATAGGGCCATGGCCGGGTGGATCCCTTGTGCTAGGAAAAGTGTCCCCATCTCAAACATTGTAATGGTTACTGGTAGCATAGCTCTAAAATCTCTAAGGCTCTTCAGGGGGGTGAGCCGGTAGCGTAGTGTTGGGTTGTCTCACCGGTTGCTATGCGAGCCTAAGCCACCCACCAAGGGCTACCCCCTGGCCCTGGTGATGGTGGGAGGTCCTGATGTATGATTCCCAACTATAATAAAACTCACCCCGATTGGATGTCCTGATTGTTGCCTCGATGTGTTTTTCTTTTTCTTGATGCGAATATGCCTTCTTGTGTGTGTGCTTGAGATTGTTCTCGATATATTGTGTCTTATTGTGAATGCTTGGGACTAACCATGGCTTATGGTTATTTGTTCAGATATCGATCTATTGAAGGCTAACTTGGTTGGGAGCACCCATTCAAGTGCCGCATGTTTTATTGCTTGCTGAGAGAAAGCTTAGTCCGTGACACGTGGTATCAAAGCACGGTTGAGAAGTGCTAGAAAAATGGATGAGATGGCCACAAGTGGTGGACCCAATCATCAATAGAGAATTGAGAAACTTGAGGCCACTGTGGCCACAATGAAAACTCATATGGCGACTAAAGACTGAGTGAGGGAGATCGAGACAACCCAGCGAGAGTTGTTCGATACTCTCCACAACGTGAGCAAAGAGGCTAGAGATGCCTTGAACATTCTCCAAAAGGAGTTTGAGGAGCTCAGAGCATAGGTGAGCATCCTACATATGGCTATCGCCGGATCGAGTTTGAGCTCGATGGAAAGGGGAAAAAGGCCTAAGGTGCCGGAGCCTCGATGCTATAAGGGGGCAAGGGATGCTAAGGAACTTGAAAATTTCTTATTTGGCATGGAGTAGTACTTTCGAGCTGTACACATGGATTTAGAGGAAGATAAGGTAGCAATGGCGTCAATGTACCTTGCAGGGGATGCCAAGCTGTGGTGGCACTCCAAGTTTGTTGATGACGAGTGCCCGATTAAGACTTGGATGGATCTGAAGCGAGAATTGAAAAACCAATTTTTCCCTGAGAATGTGGAGTATATGGCTCGAAGGAGACTTCAAGAATTGGTGCAAATAAGAACGGTGCGAGAGTTTGTAAGGAGCTTTTCTACCCTGATGTTGGATATTCGGGACATGTTCGAAAAGGACAAGAAGTTCTATTTTCTTGAAGGCCTCAAGCCTTGGGTGAGGATAGAACTACAAAGGCAGAAAGTGCAAGACGTGGCCACGGCCATGGTTGTAGTTGAATGTCTCCATGATTACAATTATGGCTTTTTAAAATGAAAAAATCCTCTATCAGCTGGCAGTAGCTTCAACTTTAGGAGTGGGGGAAAGATGACCAGGTTGGATCGGCCCTTCAGTGGGGGATCAGACAGGAGGTCCTTTGGTCGAGATAGCACCCAACCCAAGACAAGCAACACAGGGATTTTCAAGCCTAGGTAACTGCTAGCTTGCTTTCTTTGCAAGGGGCTGCATCGGGTGGCTGAATGCCCGTACAGAAGAGCCCTTAATGCCTTAAGGACCTCATCTCAAGAGTCCGCAAAAGCACCAGAGAGCATTGAAGAAGCTAAAGAGGAGCCAGCCAGGATGGGTTCAATATGGTTCCTCAATGCCCTCCGCACCCAATTGAACACTATAAAGAAAGACCAGAGTCGAGGCTTGATGTATGTGAACTTGACGATCAATGAGAAAGCCACTAAGGCTATGGTGGATACGGGTGCAACCGACACTTTCATCACACCAGACGAAGCAAAAAGGTGTGGTCTTCAGATTAGTAAAGACTGTGGACGAATGAAGGCGGTCAACTCGCCAGCCTTTACGATCAGTGGAAGCTCCAAGAGTGTGACAACCCGATTGGGGCCATGGGAATGGAAGGTAGACTTTATAGTTTCCCCCATGGATGACTTTGATGTTGTTTTTAGATTGGACTTTATGATGTTGGCTCAGGTCATCCCTATCCCCACTGCTAGCTGCTTGTTGTTCTTAGGGGAAAACCCATGTGTGGTGCCAGCCAACATCTTACCAAAGAGTGGGAAGAAAATGATTTCAACTTTGCAGTTCAAGAAAGGGGTAAAGAGAGGGGAACCCTTCTTTGTGGCTGTGTCGATCTACAAAGAAGGGTCAGAAGTAGAACCAATACTCGATTGTGTGGGAAAAGTGTTGGAAGAATTCGAAGAGGTGATGCCAGAGATGTTGCCTAAGGTTCTACCCCCTCGACGAATAGTGGACCATGAAATTGAGCTCCTTCCAGGAGTGAAACCTCTGCTAGAGCTCCTTATCGCATGGCCCCGCCAGAGTTGGCCGAACTAAGAAAATAGCTAGATGAGCTGCTACAAGCCGGGTTCATCAGACCATTAAAGGCTCTTTTCGGAGCGCCAGTGCTATTTCAGAAGAAGCATGATGGAAGTTTGCAATTATGTGTTAACTACAGGGCCCTGAACAAAGTCACCGTAAGAAACAAATATCCCATCCCCCTTATAGTAGACTTGTTTGATCAATTGAGCCGGGCCAAGTACTTCTCCAAAATGGACCTGAGATCTGGCTACCATCAGGTCAGAATTATTGAGGGAGATGAGCCAAAGACCACTTGTGTGACACGGTATGGTGCATTTGAATTTCTTGTTATGCCCTTTGGACTGACCAATGCTCCTGCCACATTTTGTACATTGATGAATCAAGTATTCAATGACTACCTAGGCAAATTTGTAGTCATCTATTTAGACGATATAGTGGTATATAGCTCCACCTTGGAAGAACATCAAGAACACCTGCGCCAGGTACTTCAAAGATTACAGGACCACCAGTTATACATAAAAAGGGGAGAAATAGGCATTTACTCAGATCCAAATCCATTTTCTCGATCACATTGTCAAACGTGGCCATATTCGAATGGACATGAAAAAGGTTAGGGCCATCAAGGAATGGATAACACCGAAGAACGTTAGTGAGCTCCGCTCATTTTTAGGACTAGCCAACTATTATAGAAGGTTTGTGGAAGGGTACTCTCGCAAGACCATGGCCCTCATGGAGCTATTGAAGAAAGAGCATAAATGGTGTTGGATGAGTGAGTGCCAAGAGGCCTTCGAGGGATTGAAAGATGCTATTATGAAGGATCCCATCTTAGCTCTCCCTGATATTGAAAAGCCTTTTGAAGTTCAGATGGATGCATCTGATTTTGCTATTGGAAGAGTGCTTTTGCAATAACATCAACCGGTAACGTTTGAAAGTAGAAAGCTAAGTGAAGCTAAAAGGAAATATATGGCCCAAGAAAAAGAACTCTTGATGGTGGTTCACTACTTGAGGGCTTGGTGACATTACTTGTTGGGTTCACACTTTGCCGTGAAGACAGATAATGCGGCCGTTAGCAATTTTCTCACCCAACCAAGGCTTACGGCAAAACAAGCTAGGTGGCAAGAATTTTTAGCGGAGTTTGACTTTTATTTTGAGCACGTTGCTGGAAAGACCAATCAAGTGGCCGATGCATTGAGCAGGCGAGTAGATTTAGTGGCCCTTAGAAGAATTGCCCTAATGGCAGCTAGCAGAGCCACTACAGACATTCACAAGTTGATTGAAGATCACTTAGGGAAGGACCCACAAGCTTGTGCCATCCTGAAGCTAGTGGAAGAAGGGAAGTCCAAGTACTTCTGGCAAGAAAATGGGATCTTATGGACTAAGGGGCCTTGAGTGTTTGTGCCAAGAGCAGAAGGTCTGAGACAGATGCTGATGAGGGAATGTCATGACACACTATGGGCGGGACACCCGGGCTAGCAACGCACTTTAGCGTTATTGAAACAGGGATACTATTGGCCTCACATGCGACAAGATGTGATGGACTATACGAAGACTTGCCTCATTTGCCAACAAGACAAGGTTGAAAGGAGGAAACTTGCAGGCATGCTTGAACCACTACCAGTACCCGTCAAACTATGGGAAAGCATCTCTCTCGATTTAATTTCGAGCCTATCCAAGGTTGGTGACCTTGGAGCTATTTTGGTGGTGATTGACCGGTTTTCTAAGTTCACCACATTCATTCCCACTCACAAGTTTTGCATAGCGAAAGACACAGCTCGATTATTGTTCAAACATGTGGTCAAATATAGGGGCCTCCCTCAAAACATTGTTTGCGATTGAGATCCGAGATTCACAAGGTCCTTATGGAGAAAACTTTTCAAGATATTGGGGTCCCAACTCAACATCTCCTTAAGCTATCACCCTTAAACCGATGGTCAAATGGAATGGTTCAATAGATTATTAGAGGAATACTTGAGGCACTTTGTTCAAGCCAATCAGAAATACTGGCCTTTATTATTGGACATGGCTTAACTCTGCTTTAATTTCAACAAAAGTTCTTCCACCAATAAGAGCCCATTTGAGGTGGTCACTAGATAATTACCAAGGCTACCCCACACTTCCTTGGAACAATATAGAGGAAAGAATCCGAGAGCCTTTAATCTCAGCAAAGAGTGGAAACAAGACACAGAGACTGCACAAGCCTACCTAGAGAAAGCATCAAAGCGGATGAAGAAATGGGCAGACAAGGGTCGTAGGGCTCAACAATTTCAAGTTGGTGATTTGGTTCTTATTCGACTAGTTCCTGAACAAACCAGGTTCTTAAAAAAGAGAGATCGTACACTGGTGCGCAAATATGAAGGTCCAATAAGGGTCCTTTCCAAGGTGGGGAATGCTTCTTACAAAATCGACCCACCAAAGTGGATGAAGGTGCACCTAGTAGTTCATGTGAGCAACCTGAAACCTTTCCATCTAGATCCTATAGATGCTAGCCAAAGGGAGCCAACCAGAGTCACCATCACCATGAAGCCACCCTCAGAGCATCGAGTCGAAGAGATCTTAGCTGATAGGGAAGCCAAGATATCTCGAAGACTAGTTTGGGAGCACTTAGTGAAGTAGGAGGGATTAGGACTAGAAGAAACCAGCTGGGAGAAAGAACATGACCTCCAAAGATTTCAAAGGAAGATCAAAGAATTTCAAGCCAGCAAGTCGACGAGGACATCGATAGAATAGGTGGGGGAGGATGTCATGAGCCAACCTTGTATAGGGCCATGACCTGGACTTAGGTTGCCATAAGCCACCCATGTATAGGGCCATCGTCGGGTAGATCCCTTGTGCTAGGAAAAGTGTCCCCATTTCAAACATTGTAATGGTTACTGGTAGCATAGCTTTAAAATCTCTAAGGCTCTTTAAGGGGGTGAACCGACAACGTAGTGTTGGCCTGTCTCAACGGTTGCTATACGAGCCTAGGCCACCCACTAAGGGCTGCCCCCCTGGCCCTAGCGATGGTGGGAGGTCTCGATGTATGATTCTCGACTATAACAAAACTCACCCCGATTGAATGTCCTGATTGTTGCCTCGATGCGTTTTTCTTTTTCTCGATGCGAATATGCCTTCTTGTGTTTGTGCTTGAGATCGATCTCAATATATTGTGTCTTATTGTGAATGCTTGGGACTAGCCATGGCTTATGGTTATTTGTTCAGATATCGATCTATTAAAGGCTGACTTGGTTGGGAGCGCCCATTCAAGTGCCGCACGGTCTATTGCTTGCTAAGAGACAGCTTAGTCCGTGACACCGGGGACCGACTTGGTCCCCCTCTGCGTGTTGCCGATCCCACTACCACAACCCTCAGTCCGACTAGGGCTTAGACATGGAATGAACTCCCTATGTCTAAGCTAACCCATGAAACAGGCGTGAGGGCGCTCAGCCGGCTAAAGAGACAGAATACGCAAGCTGGGGATTGGATCGGTCCCCCCTATGTGCTACCGATCTTGCTGTCGCAACCTTCGGTCTGGTCCGATCTTAGACTGGCAATGAACTCTGTATGCTTAGACTGGGGATGAACTCCATATGCCTAAGTCAACCCATAAAATGAGCGTGCGGGTGCTCAATCAGTCGGAGAGGCCGATCGGAGAGGCATAATGCACAAGCCGGGGATTAGCCTGGTCCCCCTCTGAGTGCTACCGATCCCGCTGTCGGTCCTACTGCCATAACCCTTGGTCCAGCTAGGGTTTAGACATCGAACGAACTCCGTATGCCTAAGCCAACCCATGAAACGAGCGTACGGGTGCTCAGCTGGTCGGAGAGGCAGAATGCGGAAGTCGAGGATCAGCCTGATCCCCCCTGCGTGCTGCCCCGGGTGAAAAAAATGTGACACCAGTACATGCCCGAGCCTAGCATGTACACCGTGGCTCAAAATCTTACACTGGGAAGGAACTCCATATGCTTAGACATGGAATGAACTCCGTATGCCTAAGCTAACCCACAGAATGAGCGTACGGCCGTTCAACCGATCGAAGAGGTAGAATGCGCAAGCTGGGGATCGACCCAGTCACCCCGATCGTACTGTCGATCCTGCTACAGTAACCCTTGGTCTGGTTTAATCTTAGACTGGGAATGAACTCCGTATGCATAAGTCAACCCATGAAATGAGCATGTGGGCACTGAGCCGGCCGAAAAGGCATAATACGCAAGTTGAGGATCGACCCGATCCCTCTCTGTGTGCTGTCGGTCCGGCTGCCACAACCCTCAGTCCGGCTGGGGCTTAGACATGGAATGAACTCCCTATGCCTAAGCCAACCCACGAAACGGGCGTGCGAGCATTCAGCAGGCCGGAGAGGTAGAATGCAGAAGCCGGGGATCGGCCCGTTCCACCCTGCGTGCCGTCGATCCTACTACCGCAACCCTCGGTCCGATTTGATCTTAGACTGGGAATGAACTCTATATGCTTAGACTGGGGATGAACTCCGTATGCCTAAGTCAACCCACAAAACGAGCGTGCGGGTGCTCAACCGGCCGAAGAGGCATATGCGCAAGTCGGGGATCAGCCCGATCCCCCTCTATATGCTGTCAATCCCGCTGCCGATCCTGCTGCCACAACCCTCGATCTGACTGGGGCTTAGACATGGAATGAACTCGATATGCCTAAGCCAACCCACGAAACGAGCGTGCGGGCGCTCAGCCGGCCGGAGAGGCAGAATGCGCAAACCAGGGATCGAACGGGTGGTAGGTGGGTTCAAGCACGTCTTCATATTTCTGCCATGCCAATGCCATTTTTATGGCTTTTAAATTCATACAATGGTCCCCTAAGCCTTCATGTGAAGTTTCATGGCAAGACAACCTGTTTTCTATTTATCATGATTTTCAAAGCTTTTTGCGGTTTGGGATTTTTAAAAATTTTTTTAGACAGAGTTTTGTCCCCAAATTTGGTAGGGGTGATCCTTGTATTTTTGTTGGCATGCACAAAAAAATTCAGCTAAAAACTCGAAGTGGAGAAGATTTTGTGACCCTTTGAAAAAAGTGTCCCCATTTTAGACAATTTAATGGCTACTGGCAGCAAACCTATAAAATCTCAAATGCTCTTTAAGGAGGTGTGAGTTCTCGAGGTTTGATGAGGGATAGGAGGCCAATATAAGGGCCAAGTACCAGCACCCATCGCACATTAGGTGTGCACACCCCCCGGCCCCCTAATCACCGGAACCCCTAATACTGTCAGTTAGGCTCTCCGGCGATGGTGCCCCGGGGGAAAAAAATGCGGCACCAGCTCATGCCTGAGCCCAACATGTGCACTGTGGCTCAAAATCTTAGACTGGGAATGAACCCTGTATGCTTAGACATGGAATTAACTCTGTATGCCTCAGCGAACCCATGAAACGAGCATGCGGGTGCTCAGCCGGCCGGAGAGGCAGAATGCGCAAGCCGAGGATCGGCCCGGTCCGCTTTGCATGCTATCGATCCTACTACAGCAACCCTCGATCTGGTCTGATCTTAGACTGGAATGAAATCCGTATGCATAAGTCAACCCACGAAATGAGCGTGCGAGCACTGAGCCGGCCGAAGAGGCATAATGCGTAAGCCGAGGATCGGCCCGGTCCCCCTCTGCGTGCTGCCAGCCCTGTAGCCACAATCCTCAGTTTGGCTGGGGCTTAGACATGGAATGAACTCCGTATGCCTAAGCCAACCCACGAAACGGACGTTCGGGTGCTCAACCGGTAGGAGGGGCAGAATGCGTAAGCCGAGGATTGGCCCGATCCCCCCTGCGTGCTGCCGATCCTGCTGTCGCAACCCTCAGTCCAGTTCGATCTTAGACTAGGAATGAACTTTGTATGCTTAGACTGGGGATGAACTCCATTTGCCTAAGTCAACCCACGAAATGAGCGTACGGGCAATCAGCCGGCTGGAGAGGCATAATGTGCAAGCCAGGGATCAGCCCAGCCCCCCTCTATGTGCTACCAATCCCGCTACCATCCTACTGCCACAACCCTTAATCCAGCTGGGGCTTAGACATGGAATGAACTCCATATGCCTAAGTCAAGACACGAAACTAGCATATGGGTGCTGAGCCGATCGTAGAGGCAGAATGCGTAAGCTGGGGATTGGCCTGATCCCTCCTGCGTGCTGTCGATCCTGCTGCCACAACCCTCGGTCCGATCCGATCTTAGACTGTGAATGAACTCCGTATGCTTAGACTGGGGATGAACTCCGTATGCCTAACCCCCTCTGTGAACTATCGATCCTACTACCGGTTCGGCTGCCACAACCCTCGGTCCGGTTGGGGCTTAGACATGGAATGAACTTCGTATGCCTAAGCCAACCCACGAAACGAACGTGTGGACGTTCAGTCGGTCGGAGAGGTAGAACGCGCGAGCTGGGGATCGGCCCGATCCCTCCATGCATATTGTCGATCCTGCAGCTAGTCCTGCTGCCACAACCCTCAGTCCAGTTTGATCTTAGACTGGGAATGAACTTCGTATGCTTCGGCATGAAAGGAACTCCGTATGCCTAAGCCAACCCATGAAGTGAGGGTGCGGGCCCTCAGCCGGCCTGAGAGGCAGAATGCGTAAGTCGGGGACAGACCCGGTCCCCCCTTACGTGCTATCGATCCTGCTACCGTAACTCTCGGTCCGATCCAATCTTAGACTGGGAATGAACTCCGTATGCCTAAGTCAACCCACGAAACGAGCGTGCGAGCACTGAGCCGACCGGATACGCATAATGCTTAAGCCAGAGATCGGTCTGGTCCCCCTCTGCGTGCTGTCGATCCCGCTGCCACAACCCTCGGTCCGACTGGGGGTTAGACATGGAATGAACTCCCTATGCCTAAGCCAACCCACGAAATGGGTGTGCTGGTGCTCAGCCGGCCGGAGAGGCAGAATGCGCAAGCTTGGGATCGACCCGATCCCCCCTGTGTGCTATCGATCCTGCTGCTGCAAACCTCGATCCGGTTTGATCTTAGCCTGGGAATGAACTTTGTATGCTTAGACTGGGGATGAACTCTGTATGCCTAAGTCAGCCCACGAAACGAGCATGCAGGCGTTCAGCCGACCAGAGAGGCAGGATGCGCAAGCCGGGGATTGAACGGGTGGTAGGTGGGTTCAAGCACATCTTCATATTTCTGCCATGCCAATGCCATTTTTATGGCTTGTAAATTCATACAATGGTCCCCTAAGCCTTCATGTGAAGTTTCGTGGCAAGATGACCAGTTTTCTATTTTTCACGATTTTTGAAACTTTTTACGGTTTGAGATTTTTTAAAATTTTTTTAGAGAGAGTTTTGTTCGTAAATTTGGTAGAGGTGATCCTTGTATTTTTCTTGGCATGCGCAAAAAATTTCAGCTAAAAAATCGAAGTGGAGAAGATTTTGTGACCGTTTGAAAAAAGTGTCCTCATTTCAGACACTTTAATGGCTACTGGCAGCAAACCTATAAAATCTCAAATGCTCTTTAAGGGGGTATGAGTTGTCGAGGTTTGATGAGGAATAGGGGGCCAATATAAGGGCCAAGTACCAGCACCAATCTCACATCATGTGCGCACACCCCCCGGCCCCCCAATCGCCGAAACCCCTAATGCCGCCGGTTAGGCTCTCCGGTGATGCTCCAGCGATGCTCCGATGATGGTGCCTCGGGAGAAAAAAATGCGGCACCAGCACATGCCTGAGCATATTATGTGCACCGTGGCTCAAAATCTTAGACTGGGAATGAACTCCGTATGCTTAGAAATGGAATGAACTCCGTATGCCTAAGCCAACCCACAAAATGAGCGTGCGGGAGCTCAGTCGATCGGAGAGGCAGAATGCGCAAACCGGGGATCAGCCTGATCCCCCCCTATGTGCTGTTGATCCTACTGCTGCAGCCCTTGGTCCGGTTTGATCTTAGACTGGGAATGAACTCCGTATACATAAGTCAAACAATGAAACGAGCGTGCGGGCACTGAGCCGGCCGAAGAGGCATAATGCACAGGCCGGGGATCGGCCCAATCCCCCTCTGCGTGCTGGCGGTCCCACTACCACAACCTTTGATCCGACTGGGGCTTAGACGTGGAATGAACTCCCTATGCCTAAGCCAACCCACGAAATGGGCGTGCGGGCACTCAACCGACAGGAGAGGTAGAATGTACAAGCCGGGGATTCGCCCGGTCCCCCCTACGTGCTGCCAATCCTGCTGCTGCAACCCTCGATTCGATCCGATCTTAGACTGGGAATTAACTCTGTATGCTTAGACTAGGGATGAACTCCGTATGCCTAAGTCAACCCATGAAACAAGCATATGGGTGATCAGTATACCGGAGAGGTCGGTCGGAGAGGCATAATACGTAAGTCGAGGATCAGCTCGGTTCCCCATACGTGCTGTCGGTCTCGCTATTGATCCTGCTGCCACAACCCTCGGTCTGACTGGGTTTAGACATGGAATGAACTCTGTATGCCTAAGCCAACCCATGAAACGAGCGTGTGGGCACTCAACCGGTTGAAGAGGCAGAATACACAAGCCAGGGATCGGCCCGGTCCACCCCTGCGTGCTGTCGATCCTGCTGCTGGTCCTGCTGCCACAACCTTCGATCCGATCCAATCTTAGACTGGGAATGAACTCCGTATGCTTAGACATGGAATGAACTCCGTATACCTAAGCCAACCCACGAAACGAGCGTGCGGGCCCTCAGCCGACCGGAGAGAAAGAATACGTAAGCTGGGGATTGGCCCAGTCCCCCCTGCATGCTGTCGATCTTGCTGCCGCAACCCTCGATCCGGTCTGATCTTAGATTGGGAATGAACTCCGTATGCCTAAGTCAACCCACGAAACGAGCGTGCGGGCGTTGAGCCAACTGGTGAGGCATAATGCGCAAGCCAAGGATCACCCCGGTCCCCCTCTGCGTGCTATCGGTCCTGCTGCCACAACCCTCGGTCCGGTTGGGGCTTAGACATGAAATGAACTCCCTATGCCTAAGCCAACCCATGAAGCGGGCTTGCAGGCTCTCAGCCAACCGGAGAGGCAGAATGCGCAAGCCAGGGATCGGCCCGATCCCCCCTGCGTGCTACCGATCCTCCTGCCGAAACCCTCAGTCCGGTCTGATCTTAGACTAGGAATGAACTCTGTATGCTTAGACTGGGATGAACTCTGTATGCATAGACGGGGGATGAACTTCGTATGCCTAAGTTAACCCACAAAACGAGCGTGCGAGCGCTCAGCCGACCAGAGAGGCAAGACGCACAAGCCGGGGATCGAACGGGTGGTAGGTGGGTTCAAGCACATCTTCATATTTCTGCCGTGCCAATGCCATTTTTATGGCTTGTAAATTCATACAATGGTCCCCTAAGCCTTCATGTGAAGTTTCGTGGCAAGACGACCTGTTTTCTATTTTTCACGATTTCAGAAACTTTTTACGGTTCGAGATTTTTTAAAATTTTTTTAGAAAGAGGTTGGTCCCCAAATTTGGTAGAGGTGATCCTTGTATTTTTGTTGGCATAAAAAAACTCAAAGTGGAGAACATTTTGTGACCGTTTGAAAAAAGTGTCCCTATTTCAAACACTTTAATGGCTACTGGCAGCAAATCTATAAAATCTTAAATGCTCTTTAAGGGGGTGTGAGTTCTCGAGGTTTGATGAGGGATAGAGGCCCAATATAAGGGCCAAGTACCAGCACCCATTGCACATCATGTGTGCACACCCCCCGGCCCCCGCAATCGTCGGAACCCCCAATGCCACCGGTTAGGCTCTCCAGTGATGCTCCGACGATGGTGCCCCGGGCGAAGAAAATGCTGCACCAGCACATGCTCGAGCCCAGCATGTGCACCATGGCTCAAAATCTTAGACTGGGAATGAACTCCGTATGCTTAGACGTGGAATGAAGTCTGTATGCCTAAGCCAACCCATGAAACGAACGTGCGGGCGCTCAGCTGATCGGAGAGGCAAAATGTGTAAGCCGAGGATCGCCCGGTCCCCCTATGTGCTATCGATCTTGCTGCTGTAACCACGGTCCGTTCCGATCTTAGACTAGGAATGAACTCCGTATGCATAAGTTAACCCATGAAATGAGCGTACGGGCACTGAGCCAGTCGAAGAGGCATAATGCGCAGGTCGAGGATCGACTCGATCCCCCTTTTCGTGCTGTTGGTCCCACTGCCACAACCCTCAGTCTGGCTGGGGCTTAGACATGGAATGAACTCCCTATGCCTAAGCCAATCCACGAAACGGGTGTGCGGGCGTTCAGTCGGATGGAGAGGTAGAATGCCCAAGCCAGGGATCAGCCTGGTCCCCCCTACGTGCTACCGATCCTACTATCGCAACCCTCGATCCAGTCCGATCTTAGACTACGAATGAACTCTGTATACTTAAACTAGGGATGAACTCCGTATGCCTAAGTCAACCCACAAAATGAACGTGTGGGCACTCAGCCAGTCAGAGAGGTCGATCGAAGAGGCATAATGCGCAAGTCGGGGATCCTTGTATTTTTCTTGGCATGCACAAAAAAATTCAGCTAAAAACTCGAAGTGGAGAAGATTTTATGACCGTTTGAAAAAAGTGTTCCAATTTCAGACACTTTAATGGCTACTGGCAGCAAACCTATAAAATCTTAAATGCTCTTTATGAGGGTGTGAGTTCTCGAGGTATGATGAGGGATAGGGGGCCAATATAAGGGCCAAGTACCAGCACCCATCGCACATCATGTACGTACACCCCCGGCCCCCCCAATCGTCGGAACCCCAAATGCCGCCGGTTAGGCTCTCTAGTGATGCCCGGCTATGGTGTCCCAAGCAAAAAAAATGTGGCACCAGCACATGCCCGAGCCCAGCATGTGCACCGTGGCTCAAAATCTTAGACTGGGAATGAACTTCATATGCTTAGGCATGGAATGAACTCCATATGCCTAAGTCAACCCATGAAACAAGCGTGCGGGCACTCAACCGGCTGGAGAGGCATAATGGGCAAGCTGGGGATCAGCCCGGTCCCCTTCTGCATGCTGCCAATCCCGCTGTCGGTCTTGCTGCCACAACCCTCGGTCCAGCTAAGGCTTAGACATGGAATGAACTCCGTATGCCTAAGCCAACCCACAAAACGAGCGTGCGGGCGCTCAGCCAGGTGAAAAGGCAGAATGCATAAGTTGGTGATCGACCCGATCCCTCTGCATGCTACCGATCCTGCTACTGGTCCTGCTATCGTAACCCTTGATCTGATTCGATCTTAGACTAGGAATGAACTCCGTATGCCAAAATCAACCCACAAAATGAGTGTGTGGGCGCTGAGCCGGTCGGAGAGGAATAATGCGCAAGATAGGGATCGACCCGGTCCCCCTCTGTGTGCTGCCAGTCCCGCTGCTAGAACCATCGGTCCGGCTAGGGCTTAGACATGGAATGAACTCCTTATGCCTAAGCCAACCCACGAAACGGGCGTGCAGGCGCTCAGTCAGCCGGAGAGGCAGAATGCACAAGCAGGGGATTGGCCCGGTCCCCCTTGCGTGCTGTCGATCCTATTGTCGCAACCCTCAATCTGGTCTGATCTTAGACTGGGAATGAACTCTGTATGCTTCGACTGGGGATGAACTCCATATGCCTAAGTCAACCCACGAAACGAGCGTGCGAGCGCTCAGCCGACCAGAGAGGCAGGATGCGCAAGTCGGAGATCGAACGCGTGGTAGGTGGGTTCAAGCACATCTTCATATTTCTGCCATGCCAATGCCATTTTTATGGCTTGTACATTCATACAATGGTCCCTTAAGCCTTCATGTGAAGTTTCATGGCAAGATGACCCGTTTTCTATTTTTCATGATTTTCGAAACATTTTGCAGTTCGGGATTTTTTAAAATTTTTTTAGAAAGTGTTTTGTCCCCAAATTTGGTAGAGGTGATCCTTGTATTTTTTTTGGCATGCACAAAAAAATTCAGCTAAAAACTTGGAGTGGAGAAGATTTTGTGACCGTTTGAAAAAAGTGTTCCCATTTTTAGACACTTTAATGGCTACTGGCAGCAAACCTATAAAATCTCAAATGCTCTTTAAGGGGGTGTGAGTTCTTGATGTATGATGACGGATAGGGGGCCAATATAAGGGCCAAGTACCAGCACCCATCACACATCATGTGCGCACACCCCCCAGCCCCCCCAATCGTCGGCACCAGCACATGCCCGAGCCCAGCATGTGCACCGTGGCTCAAAATCTTAGACTGGGAATGAACTCCATATGCTTAGGCATGGAATGAACTCCGTATGCCTAAGTCAACCCATGAAACGAGCGTGTGGGCGCTCAGCCGACTGGAGAGGAATAATGCGCAAGCAGGGGATTAGCCCGGTCCCCTTCTGTATGCTGCCAATCCCGCTGTCGATCTTGCTGCCACAACCTTCGGTCTGGCTAGGGCTTAGACATGAAATGAACTCCGCATGCCTAAGTCAACCCATGAAACGAGTGTGCGGGTGCTCAGCTGGTCAGAGAGGCATAATGCGCAAGCCGGGGATCAGCCCGATCCCCCTCTACATGCTGCCAATCCCACTGCCGGTCTTGCTGCCACAACCCTCGGTCCGGCTAGGGCTTAGACATGGAATGAACTCCGTATGCCTAAGCCAACCCACGAAATGAGCGTGTGAGTGCTCAGTCTGGCGAAAAGGCAAAATGCACAAGCCGGGGATCGACCCGATCCCCCCCACGTGCTGTCGATCCTACTACTGGTCCTGTTGTCGTAACCCTTGATTCGATCTGATCTTAGACTGGGAATGAACTTCCTATACCAAAGTCAACCCACAAAACGAGTGTGCGGGCGCTAAGTCGGTCGGAGAGGAATAATGCGAAGTTGGGGATCGATCGATCTGCCTCTGCGTGCTGTCGGTCCCATTGCCAGAACCATCGGTCTGGCTGGGGCTTAGACATGGAATGAACTCCTTATGCCTAAGCCAACCCACGAAACGGGCGTGCAAGCGCTCAGTCGGTCGGAGAGGCAGAATGCACAAGCAGGGGATTGGCCCGGTCCCCTTACATGCTGTCGATCCTGCTGTCACAACCTTCAATCTGGTCCGATCTTAGACTGGGAATGAACTCTGTATGCTTTAACTGTGGATGAACTCCATATGCCTAAGTCAACCCATGAAACGAGCGTGCGGGTGCTCAGCCGACCAGAAAGGCAGGATGCGCAAGCCGGGGATCGAATGGGTGGTAGGTGGGTTCAAGCACATCTTCGTATTTCTGCCTTGCCAATGCCATTTTTATGGCTTGTAAATTCATACAATGGTCCCCTAAGCCTTCATGTGAAGTTGCATGGCAAGATGACCCATTTGCTATTTTTCACGATTTTCGAAACATTTTGCGGTTCAGGATTTTTTAAAATTTGTTTAGAAAAGTTTTGTCCCCAAATTTGGTAGAGGTGATCCTTGTATTTTTGTCGGCATGCACAAAAAATTCAGCTAAAAACTCGAAATGGAGAAGATTTTGTGATCGTTTGAAAAAAGTGTCCCCATTTCAGACACTTTAATGGCTACTTGTAGCAAACCTATAAAATCTCAAATGCGCTTTAAGGGGGTGTGAGTTCTCGAGGTTTGATGAGGGATAGGGGGCCAATATAAGGGCCAAGTGTCACACACTGGGTGGGCGCACCAGGCACAACAGGCGCACCAACAGGCGAGCCAGATGTTGAGGCCTATAGACCAGGCGTGCTGGCGGGTATCTACGCGCAAAGCCTAGCAAACGAGTTCAGAACGCCCGCCCAACTTGTAGGCCAGCCCATGAGGCCAAGGCCTGGCAAAGATGCTGCCCACACTACATCTAGAAGGGTGCAAGGTGCTGGACATGCAAGGGAAGCTTCTGGAAGCAAACAGGATTAGCAACAGCATCCTGGCAGATTTGGTTGACCCTGAAAATCAGGAGTTAGCATCCTGATTGATTATAATCTGTATAATCCCATGATTTTAGCCTTTATTCTAGGGATATTGCCATTAAGTGTAAGCTGGAGCCTCAAGGGCTCCTCCTCTCTCATTTGCACACCATCAAACACTTCTGTTTCAGTGAATACAAGAGCATTTCCAGAATTCTGCCTTCTTATCCTGTTTCACTTTAACTTGCGTAATCAGTCCTTCCTGTTATTCTAGTACCGGTACGCTTGTGTTTTAGGTTGACTTAGGCATAAAGGAGGAGATTCCAAGCCTAAGTTCGCACGGTTTCTGAGTCTAAGGTTGGAGCCCATGACAGTTGGAATCAGAGCAAGTTTGATTCTGCATGTTTGTGTTGTGTAGGTTAGAGGAGATGGCATCGCAAATTGATGCTGCTAGCCAACAACCAGAGGCCCAGGAGAATGGGCGTGGAAGAGGGAGGAAAGCCAGTTCTAGAGATATCTGGTCTACCATGGACGGTAGGCTGGCCAAGGTGGAGGTGACCATGGGTGACATGGGGGAGAAGCTTGAGGGGGTAGAGACTCACATTGCATCGCTAGACTCCATGGGGGAAGAGATCCAATGTGAGCTGCAAGCTACTCTCAGCAAAGGCTTGGACGTGTTTACCCAAAAGAATCAGACCTTGGAGGTTGAAGTGCTGACCTTGCACGATGGCATGGAGGCCATGCGCCAGCGGATGGAAGAGCTTACCAGTGAGCTCGTTGCTTGCAAGACTGCCATTGGGAATGGCATGTTTGCTGGAGTGTCCAAGTCCAAATTGGATGTCCCCAAGCCTAAGGAGTTCAAGGGGACTAGGGTGGCCAAGGAAGTAGATAACTACCTTTGGGGTATGGAGCAGTACTTTCAGGCCATGGGCATGCAAGACGAGGCGATAAAGGTAAGCACCGCTGCTATGTATCTCATTGATGTAGCCTTATTATGGTAGAGGGACAGGTGTGATGATGTCAGGCGTGGGAGCCCCAAGATTGGAACCTGGGCAGAGTTCCAAAAAGAGTTCAGAGAACAATTTTACCCGGAGTATGCTGATGATAAGGCACGGGCAAAGTTGCGAAAGCTGAGCCAGCAAGGGGACATAAGGGAGTATGTCTAAAAATTCTCTGAATTGATGCTACAGATCTCGGATCTAGGCGAGAAGGATGCCTTATTTGCTTTCATAGATGGGCTGAAGCCATGGGTGAAGCATGAGCTACAAAGGAGAGGAGTTCATGACTTGGCTAAAGCCATGACTACTGCCGAGGCCTTGATAGAGTTCAAGCCTCTGAACAAGTTTGAGTCTACCAAGCCCAAGGGTAAGGGCAGGGATGATAGGGACCGAAAAAAGCAGTCCAAGGGGAAAGACTGTGACTGAGAGTTCAAGGATGGAGACCAAGACCGTTCAACCAAGGTTGGCAAGAGGAAACCACCAGTAGGTAAGTGGAAAGCAAAAGGGGACCGAGAGCCACTAGCATGCTACCTATGTGGAGGGAGCCACATAACACGTAATTACCCGTAAAAGGGCAAGCTGGCTACTATAGACAAGGAGTCTGACGAGGAGCCAGAGTCAAGGGTAGCAAAGCTTGGGTCGTTGGTACTCAATGCTGTCCAGAGTAAGGGGAGCCGTAAGCCAAAGGGCTTGATGTTTACAGATCTGATGGTTGTGGGTCAGAAGGTGAGCACACTGCTGGACACAGGTGCCTCACATCTTTTTATTTCAGGTGATAGAGCCCGGAAGCTCAGACTAAAGGTGTAGAAAAGGACTGGTACCATCAAAACGGTGAACTCCAAGGAAGTTCCAGCCATTAGAGTAGCGCGGGGAGTGGAGTTACAGCTTGGAGACTGGAAAGGCAAGGAGATCATTGAGGTAATACCCCTTGATGACTATGAGTTTGTGATTGGGTTAGATTTCCTTATTCGGATTAATGCCCTCCTTGTGCCTTTTGTCGATTGTGCTTGCATCTTGGATGCATGATGCCAATGCCTAGTGCCATTGAAGAGAGGGTCTGGAGTTGGGTTGCGGGTGGTGTCAGCCATCCAATTTACCAAGGTGGTAAGCAGACAAGAAGACACCTTCTTGGCAGCCCTGAAATATGATAAGCCAAGGGAGAAAGAGATCGAGTCACCCTTGGAGGTGCTAAAGGTGCTGAAGACTTTTAATGATGTGATGCCCGCAAAGCTACCTAGCAAGCTACCACCTAAGAGGGAGGTGGACCACAAGATCGAGCTGGTGTCCGAGGCCAAGCCACCAACTAGAGCCCCTTACCGAATGTTTCCACCAGAGTTAGAGGAGTTAAGGAAGTAGCTCAAAGAGTTAATTGATGCTGGCTTCATCAGGCCATCGAAGGCAGCCTATGGTGCACCGGTTCTATTTCAGCACAAGCATGATGGGTCGTTGCGACTGTGCATAGACTACCGGGCTTTGAGCAAGCTGACCATCAAGAATAAGTACCCCATCCCACTCATTACGGACTTGTTCAATCCACTTGGGAGCGCAAGGTGGTTCACCAAGATGAATTTGAGGTCAGGCTACTATCAAGTCAGGATCATGGAGGGAGATGAGCCAAAGACAGCATGTGTAACTCGGTATGGTTCGTATGAGTTCTTGGTGATGCCTTTCGGACTCACGAATGCCCCAGCAACATTCAGCACCCTTATGAATAAGGTACTTTAGTCATTCCTTGATCGGTTTGTTGTGGTTTATTTGGATGACATTGTGATCTATAGCCAGACTTTGGGAGAGCATGTAGACCACTTGAGACAGGTGTTCGAGGTGTTGCGGGTGCACAAGCTGTTTGTCAAGAGGGAGAAGTGCTCATTCACCCAGTAGGAGATCCCGTTCCTTGGCCATATAATGGGAAGTGGCAGGATACGCATGGATGAAGGTAAGATACACGCCATCCTAAAGTGGCAACCGCCAACTAAGGTCACTGAGTTGAGATCATTCCTTGGGCTGGTCAACTACTACAGGCGCTTCATCAAAGGTCACTCAGTAATAGCCACGCCATTGATTGACTTACTCAAAAAAGGGAAAGCATGGGAGTGGAGTGCAGGGTGCCAGGAAGCCTTTGATAGGTTGAAGCGGGCTGTGACTGAGGAGCCAATCTTGGCCTTGCCAGACCATGCTAAGCCGTATGAGGTGCATACGGATGCATCAGACTTTGCCATAGGGGGCGTGTTGATGTAAGAGGGACGTCCAGTAGTGTTCGAGAGCAGGAAGCTGAATGAGACTGAGCGCAAGTACACGGTTCAAGAGAAAGAGATGACTGCAGTGCCATTACCTGTTGGGGTCAAGGTTCGTGGTTAGGATGGACAATGTGGCAACCAGCTACTTTCAGATGCAGAAGAAGCTATCCCCCAAGCAGGCGAGATGGCAAGATTTTTTTACAAAATTTGATTTCCAGATGGAGTACAAGCTGAGGCAGGTGAACCTAGTGGCAGACGCCCTGAGTAGGAAGGCTAACCTTGCTGCCATTAGCTAACCAAAGGGTTCACTGGTGTAGCACATCAAGGAGGGACTTACGCATGATCCTACAGCCAAGGCTTTGATGGAGTACACCCAGCAAGGTAAGACTAGGTGGTTTTGGTTACAGGATGGCTTGCTATACACCAAGGGAAGTAAACTGTTTGTGCCACAGCACGGGAAGCTCCACAAGGAAGTTTTGTAAAAATGCCATGATTTAAGGTAGGCTGGACACCCCGGAGTGAGCCGTACCTTGGCGTTGATCGAGGACTGATACTACTGGCCGGACATGAGGGACGATGTGGAGGCCTATGTGAAGACTTGTCTTGTGTGCCAATAGGACAAGGTGGAGCTCAAGAAACCAGGCGGTCTCTTGGAGCCATTGCCAGTGCTAGAGCGACCATGGGAAAGTGTTTCTCTGGACTTTATAGTCTGTCTACCCAAAGTATAAGGGTTTGAAGCATCATGGTAGTGGTGGACAGGTTTTCCAAGTATGGAATCTTCATTCCAGCAACCAAAGAGTGCCCAGTCGAGGAGGCAGCTTGATTGTTCTTGAAGAACATGGTTAAGTACAGGGGAGTGCCGAGGACCATTGTTAGTGATCGAGACGGGCATTTCACGGGCAAGTTTTAGACTGAGTTGTTCAAGCTGTTGGGGTCAGACTTGAACTTTTCCACCAGTATGCATCCGCAGACCGATAGGCAGACAGAACGAGTGAATGGACTATTGGAGGTCTACCTCAGGCACTATGTGAGTGCCACACAAAGGGACTGGCCAAAGCTGTTAGATATTGCGTAGTTTTCCTACAACTTGCAAAGGAGCGAGGCAACGAACCAGAGCCCATTTGAGGTTGTGATAGGGCAACAACCACTAACACCTGGTTTGATTGCTGCAAGTTATACAGGGTCGAATCTAGTAGTATACAAGTTTGCCGAGGTATGGCAAGAGCAAACTGACTTGGCCAGAGTTTGTCTACACCAGGCAGCCAAGAGGTCAAAGAAGTGGGCAGACCAGAATAGGAGGGACGTGCAGTTCCATGTTGGAGACTTGGTGTTAGTGAAGCTACATCACTTTGTGCACTATAGGGGGCTACACAAAGGCCTAGTCCGGAGGTATGAGGGACCTTTTCGAGTAGTCAAGAGGGTAGGCAAGGTTGCCTACAAGTTAGATATGCCACCCAAGCTGAGGGTACACCCGATGTTCCATGTGAGCATGCTTAAGCCGTTCCATGAGGATGAGAGAGATCCAGGATAGGCAGAGTCAAAACGTATGCCATTAAGAGCAAGGGCCTCATATGAGAAGGAGGTCCTGATTGATTGTAATATGTATAATCCCATGATTTTAGCCTTTATTCTAGGGATATTACCATTAAGTGTAAGCTGAAGCCTCAACTATAAATAGAGGGCTAGTCCTCCCTTATTTGTACACCATCAAACACTTCTATTTCAGTGAATATAAGAGCATTTCTAGAATTCTACCTTCTTATCCTGTTTCTCTTTAACTTGCAAAATCAGCCCTTCCCGTTGTTCTAGTGCCCGCACGCTTGTGTTTTAGGCTGACTTAGGCATAAAGGAGGAGATTCCAAACCTAAGGTCACACGGTTTCTGAGTCTAAGATCGGAGCCCATGACACAAGTACTAGCACCCATCGCACATCATGTGCGCACACTCTTCAGCCCCCCTAATCGTCGGAAGCCCCAATGCTGTCGGTTAGGCTCTCCGATGATTCTCCGGTGATGGTGCCCCGTGTGAAAAAAAAGTGGCACAAGCACATGCCCGAGCCTAGAATGTGCACCGTGGCTCAAAATCTTAGACTGGGAATGAACTCCGTATGCTAAGACATGGAATAAACTCCGTATGCCTAAGCCAACCCACGAAATGAACGTGCGGGCACTCAACCGGCCGAAGAGGTAGAATGCGCAAGTTGGGGATCAACCTGATCCCCCCTGCATGCTACCGATCCTACTGCTGGTCTTGCTGCTGCAACCCTTGGTCCGATCTGATCTTAGACTGGAAATGAACTCTGTATGCTTAGACTGGGGATGAACTCCGTATGCCTAAGTCAACCCACGAAACGAGCGTGCAGGCGCTCAGTTGACCGAAGAGGCTAATCGAAGAGGCAGAATGCGTAAGTCAGGGATCGGCTCGATCCCCCCTGCATGCTGTCGATCCTACTGTTGGTCCTGCTACTGCAACCCTCGGTCCGATCTGATCTTAGACTGGGAATGAACTCCGTATGCCTACGTCAACCCGTGAAACGAGCGTTCGAACACTGAGCCGATCAGAAAGGCATAATGCGTAAGCTGGGGATCGACCCGATCCCCCTCTGTATGCTATCGGTCTCGCTGCCACAACACTTGGTTCGGCTAGAGCTTAGACATGGAATGAACTCCCTATGCCTAAGCCAACCCATGAAATGGGCGTGCAGGTGCTCAGTCGATCGGAGAGGCAGAACGCGCAAGCCAGGGATCGGCCCGATCCCCCCTGCGTGCTGTCGATCCTGCTATTGCAACCCTCGGTCCGGTCCAATCTTAGACTGAGAATGAACTCCGTATGCTTAGACTGGGGATGAACTCTGTATGCCTAAGTTAACCCACGAAATGAGTGTGCGGGCACTCAGTCGACCGGAGAGGTTGATCGAAGAGGCATAATGTGCAAGCCGAGGATCAGCCCGATCACCCTCTGCATCCTGTCGATCCCACTGCCAGTCTTGCTGCCACAACCCTCGATCCGACTGGGGCTTAGACATGGAATGAACTTCGTATGCCTAAGCTAACCCATGAAACGAGCGTGTGGGCGCTCAGTCGACCGGAGAGGCAGAATGCGAAAGTCGAGGATCGACCCGATCCCCCACTACGTGCTGCTGATCCTACTGTTGGTCCTACTACTGCAACCTTCGGTCCGGTCCGATCTTAGACTGGGAATGAACTCCATATGCTTAGACATGGAATGAACTCCGTATGCCTAAGCCAACCCACGAAATGAGCGTGTGGGCGCTCAATCAACCAGAGAGGTAGAATGCGCAAGCCAAGGATCGGCTTGATCCCCCCTGCGTGCTATCGATCCTGCTACCACAACCCTCGATCTGACTGGGGCTTAGACATGGAATGAACTCCCTATGCCTAAGCCAACCCACGAAACGGGTGTGCGGGTGCTCAGCCGACCGGAGAGGCAGAATGCACAAGCAGGGGATCGGTCCGGTCCCCCTTGCGTGCTGTCAATCCTACTGTCGCAACCCTCAGTTTGGTCTAATCTTTGATTGGGATTGAACTCCATATGCTTTGACTGGGGATGAACTCCGTATGCCTAAGTCAACCCATGAAATGAGCGTGCGGGCGCTCAGCCAACCAGAGAGGCAGGATGCGCAAGCCAGGGATCGAATGGGTGGTAGGTGGGTTCAAGCACATCTTCATATTTCTGCCATGCCAATGCCATTTTTATGGCTTGTAAATTGATACAATGGTCCCCTAAGCCTTCATGTGAAGTTTCGTGGCAAGACGACCCGTTTTCTATTTTTCACGATTTTTGAAACATTTTACGGTTCGGGATTTTTTAAACTTTTTTTAGAAAGCGTTTTGTCCCCAAATTTTGTAGAGGTGATCCTTGAATTTTTGTTGGCATGCACAAAAAAATTCAGGAAAAATATTGAAGCGGAGAAGATTTTGTGACTATTTGAAAAGGTGTCACCACTTCAAACACTTTAATAGCTATTGGCAGCAAACCTATAAAATCTCAAATGCTCTTTAAGGGGGTGTGAGTTCTCAAGGTTTGATGAGGGATAGGGGGCCAATATAGGGGCCAAGTACCAGCACCCATCGCACATCATGTTCGCACACCCCCCGGCCCCCTAATCATTTGAACCCCCAATGCCGTCGATTAGGCTTTTCGGTGATGCTCCGACGATCGTGCCCCGAACGAAAAAAATGTGGCACCAGCACATGCCCAAGCCCAGCATGTGCACCATGGCTCAAAATCTTAGACTGGGAATGAACTCCGTATGCTTAGACTTGGAATGAACTCCATATGCCTAAGCCAACCCACGAAACGAGCGTGCGAGCACTCAACCGATCGGAGAGGCAGAATGCGCAAGCCGGGGATCGACTCGGTCCCCTCCTGCATGTTGTCAATCCTGCTGTTGCAACCCTTGGTTCAGTCTGATCTTAGACTGGGAATGAACTCCGTATGCATAAGTCAACCCATGAAACGAGCATGCGGGCGCTGAGCCGACCGAAAAGGCATAATGCGCAAGTCGGGGATCGGCCCGGTCCCCCTCTGTGTGCTACCGGTCCTGCTGCCATAACCCTCGGTCTGGCTGGGGCTTAGAGATGGAATGAACTCCCTCTGCCTAAGCCAACCCATGAAACGGGCGAGCAGGTGCTCAACCGACCGAGGAGGCCGAATGCGTAAGTCGAGGATCGACCCAGTCCCCCCTACGTGCTGCCTATCCTGCTCCCGCAACCCTCGGTCTGATTTGATCTTAGACTGGGAATGAACTTCGTATGCTTAGAGTGGGGATAAACTTCGTATGCCTAAGTCAACCCATGAAACGAGCGTGCGGGCGCTCAGCTGGCCGGAGAGGCCGACTGGAGAGGCATAATGTGCAAGTCGGGGATCAGCCCTCGGTCTGGCTAGGGCTTAGACATGGAATGAACTCTGTATCCCTAAGCCAACCCACGGAATGAGCGTGCGGGTGCTCAGCCGATCGGAGAGGTAGAATGTGTGAGCCGAGGATCGACCCGGTCCACCCTGCGTGCTGTTGATCTTGCTGTCGCAACCCTTGGTCCGGTCTGATCTTAGACTGGGAATGAACTATGTATGCTTAGACTGGGAATGAACTCCATATGCTTAGACTGGGGATGAACTCCGTATTCCTAAGTCCACCTCCGAAACGAACGTGCAGTTGTTTAGCCGACCAGAGAGGCAGGATGCGCAAGCCGAGGATCGAACGAGTGGCAGGTGGGTTCAAGCACATCTTCATATTTCTAGTCTTCAATTGCCATTTTTATGGCTTGTAAATTCATACAGTGGTCCCCTAAGCCTTCATGTGAAGTTTCATGGCAAGACGACCCGTTTTTTATTTTTCACGATTTTCAAAACTTTTTACGGTTCGAGATGTTTTAAAATTTTTTTAGAGAGAGTTTTGTCCCCAAATTTGGTAGAGGTGATCCTTGTCTTTTTGTTGGCATGCATAAAAAAATTTAGCTAAAAACACGAAGTGGAGAAGATTTTGTGACCGTTTGAAAAAAGTGTCCCCATTTCAGACACTTTAATGGCTATTGGCAGCAAACCTATAAAATCTCAAATGCTCTTTAAGGGGGTGTGAGTTCTGGAGGTTTGATGAGGGATAGGGGGCCAATATAAGGAACAAGTACCAGAACCCATCGCACATCATGTGCGCACACCCCCCGGCCCCCCAATCGTCGGAACCCCCAATGCCGCTGGTTAGGCTCTCCGGTGATGCTCCGACGATGGTGCCCCGAGCGAAAAAAATGCAGCACCAGCACATGCCCAAGCCCAGCACGTGCACCGTGGCTCAAAATCTTAGACTGGGAATGAACTTCGTATGCTTAGACATGGAATGAACTCCGTATACCTAAGCCAACCGACGAAACGAGCGTACGGGCGCTCAGTCGACCGAAGAGGCAGAATGCACAAGCCGGGGATTGGCCCGGTCCCCCCTACGTGCTGTCGATCTTGCTGCTGCAGCCCTCGGTCTGGTCTGATCTAAGACTGGGAATGAACTCCGTATGCCTAAGTCAACCCGTGAAACAAGCGTGCAGGCGCTGAGCTGATCGGAGAGGCATAATGCGCAAGCCAGGGATCAGCTCGGTCCCCCTCCACATGCTGCCGGTTTCGTTGCCTCAACCCTCAGTCCGGTTGGGGCTTAGACATGGAATGAACTCTCTATGCCTAAGCCAACCCACGAAACGGGCGTGCAGGCGCTCAGTCGGTCGGGTAGGCTGAATGCGCATGCCGAGGATTGGCCCGGTCCCTCCTGCGTGCTGTCGATCCTGCTACCATAACCCTCAATCCGGTTCGATCTTAGACTGAGAATGAAATCCGTATGCTTAGACTGGGGATGAACTCTGTATGCCTAAGTCAACCCATGAAACAAGCGTGCGAACGCTCAGTCGACCAGAGAGGCAGGATGCACAAACTGGGGATCGAATGGGTGGTAGGTGGGTTCAAGCACATCTTTATATTTCTGCCATGCCAATACCATTTTTATGGCTTTTAAATTCATACAATGGTCCCCTCAGCCTTCATGTGAAGTTTCGTGGCAAGACAACCCGTTTTCTATTTTTCATGATTTTAAAAACTTTTTGCGGTTCAAGATTTTTTAAAATTTTTTAGAAAGAGTTTTGTCCCCAAATTTGGTATAGATGATCCTTGTATTTTTATTGGCATGCATAAAAACATTCAGCTAAAAACTCGAAGTGGAGAAGATTTTGTGACCATTTGAAAAAAGTGTCCCCATTTCAGACACTTTAACGGCTATTGGCAGCAAACCTATAAAATCTCAAATGCTCTTTAAGGGGTGTGAGTTCTCGAGGTTCGATGAGGGATAGGGGGCCAATATAAGGGCCAAGTACCAGTACCTATCGCACATCATGTGCACACACCCCCCGGCCCCCCCAACCGTCAGAACCCCCAATGCCGCCGGTTAGGCTCTCCGGCGATGGTGCCTCGGGCGAAAAAAATGCGACACCAGCACATGCTCGAGCCCAGCATGTGCATCGTGGCTCAAAATCTTAGACTGGGAATGAACTCCATATGCTTAGGCATGGAATGAACTTTATATGCTTAGGCATGGAATGAACTCCGTATGCCTAAGCCAACCCACGAAACGAGCGTGCGGGTGCTCAATCGGTCAGAGAGCCGCAATGCACAAGCTGGGGATCAGCCCGGTCCCCCACTACGTACTGTCGGTCTAGTTGCCACAGCCCTCGGTCTGACTAGGGCTTAGACATGGAATGAACTCCCTATGCGTAAGTCAATCTACGAAATGGGCGTGTGGGTGCTCAGTCGATCGGAGAGGCAGAATGCGAAAGTCGGGGACCAGCCGGTCCCCCCTGCGTGCTGCCGATCCTACTGCAGTAACCCTCGGTCTGGTTCGATCTTAGATTAGGAATGAACTCTGTATGCTTAGTCTGGGGATGAACTCCGTATGCCTAAGTCAACCCACAAAAGGAGCGTGCGGGCACTGAGCCAGCGGGAGAGGCATAATACGTAAGCCGGGGATCAACCCGGTCCCCCTCTACATGCTGTCGATCCTGCTACCACAACCATCAATTTGGATGGGGCTTAGACGTGGAATGAACTCCATATGCCTAAGCCAACCCATGAAATGAGCGTGCGGGTGCTCATTCGACTAAAGAGGCAGATTGCGTAAGTCGGGGATCGACCTGGTCCCCCCTATGTGCTGTCGATCTTACTGTTGGTCCTGCTGCCCAACCCTCGGTCTGATATGATCTTAGACTGGGAATGAACTTTGTATGCTAAGACATGGAATGAACTCCGTATGCCTAAGCCAACCCATGAAACGAAAGTGCGAGCGCTCAGTCGATCGGAGAGGCAGAATGTGCAAGCCAGGGATCGACCCGATCCCCCCTTGCGTGCTATCGATCCTGCTATCGCAACCCTCAATCTGATCCAATCTTAGACTGGGAATGAACTCCATATGCCTAAGTCAACCCACGAAACAAGCGTGCGGGTGCTGAGCCAGCCAACGCGACATAACGCGCAAGTCAGGGATCGGCCCGGTCCCCATCTGCATGCTATCTGTCCCGCTGCCACAACCCTCGGTCTGACTGGGGCTTAGACATGGAATGAACTCCCTATGCCTAAGCCAACCCACGAAACGGGCTTACGGGTGCTCAGCCGGTCGGAGAGGCAGAATGCGCAAGTCAAGGATCGGCTCGGTCCCCTCTGTGTGCTGTCGATCCTGCTGTCGCAACCCTCGGTCTAGTCTGATCTTAGACTGGGAATGAAGTCCGTATACTTTGACTGGGGATGAACTCCGTATGCCTAAGTCAACCAACGACATGAGCGTACGAGCGCTCCCTCTCTGCGTGCTGCCGATCCCGCTGTCGGTCATACTACCACAACCCTCGGTCCGACTGGGGCTTAGACATGGAATGAACTCCGTATGCCTAATCCAACCCATGAAACGAGCGTACGAGCACTCAACTGGCTGAAGAGGTAGAATGCACAAGCCGAGGATCGACTCGGTCCCCCCTGCGTGCTACCGATCCTACTCTGGTCCTACTGCCGTAACCCTCGATCCAGTCCGATCTTAGACTTGGAATGAACTCTATATGCTTAGACATGGAATGAACCCCCTATACCTAAGCCAACCCACGAAACAAGAATGCGGGCGCTCAGTCGGTCAGAGAGGTAGAAAGCACAAATCGGGGACCAATCCAATCCCTCCCTGCGTGCTGTCGATCCTGCTGTCGCAACCCTCGGTCCGATCCGATCTTAGATTGGGAATGAACTTTGTATAACTAAGTCAACCCATGAAACGAGTGTATGGGCACTGAACCGGTCGAAAAGGCATAATGCGTAAGCTGGGGATCAGCCTGATCCCCCTCTGCGTGCTGTCAGTCCCGCTGCCACAACCCTCGATCTGTCTGTGGCTTAGACATGGAATGAAATCCCATGCCTAAGCCAACCCACGAAATGGGTGTGCGGGTGCCCAACCGGCCGGAGGGGCAGAATGCGCAAGTTGGGGATAAACCCGGTCCCCCCTCCGTGCTACCGATCCTGCTATCGCAACCCTCGGTCTGGTCCGATCTTAGACTGGGAATGAACTTCGTATGCTTAGACTGGGGATGAACTCCGTATGCCTAAGTCAACCCATGGAACGAGCGTGCAAACGCTTAGCCGACCAGAGAGGCAGGATGTGCAAGTCGGTGATCGAACGGGTGGTAGGTGGGTTCAAGCACATCTTCATATTTCTGCCATGCCAATGCCATTTTTATGGCTTGTAAATTCATACAATGGTCCCCTACGCCTTCATGTGAAGTTTCGTGGCAAGACGACCCATTTTTTATTTTTCACAATTTTTGAAACTTTTTTGCGGTTTGGGATTTTTTAAAATTTTTTTAGAAAGATTTTTGTCCCCAAATTTGGTAGAGGTGATCCTTGTATTTTTTTTGGCATGCACAAAACAATTCAGCAAAAAAATTGAAGTGGAGAAGATTTTGTGACCGTTTGAAAAAAGTGTCCCCATTCCGACACTTTAATGGCTACTGGCAGTAAACCTATAAAATTTCAAATGCTCTTTAAGGAGGTGTGAGTTCTTGAGGTTTGATGAGGGATAGGGGGCCAATATAAGGGCCAAGTACCAGTACCCATCGCACATCATGTGCGCACACCCACCGGCCCCCCAATCACCAGAACCCCCAATGCCACCGGTTAGGCTCTCTGATGATGCTCCGGCGATGGTGCCTCGTGTGAAAAAAATGCGGCACCAGCACATTCCCGAGCCTAGCATGTGCACTATGGCTCAAACTCTTAGACTGGGAATGAACTCCGTATGCCTAAGCCAACCCACGAAATGAGCGTACAGGAGCTCAGCCGGCCGGAGAGGCAGAATGTGTAAGTCATGGATCGGCCCCATCCCCCTCTGCATGCTACCGGTCCCGTTGCCACAACCCGTGGTCCGATTGGGGCTTAGACATGGAATGAACTCCCTATGCCTAAGCTAACCCACGAAACGGGCGTGCGGGCGCTCAGCCGACCGGAGAGGCAGAATGCACAAGCCAGGGATCGACCCAATCCCCCATGCGTGCTGCCGATCCTGCTGCCACAACCCTCGGTCCAATTTGATCTTAGACTGGGAATGAACTCTGTATGTTTAGACTGGGGATGAACTCCGTATGACTAAGTCAACCCATGAAACGAGCGTGCGGGTGCTCAACCGGTCGGAGTGGCATAATGCGTAAGCCGGGGATTGACTCGGTCCCCCTACATGCTGTCGATTCTGCTGCTGGTCCTGCTATCGCAAGCCTCGGTCTAGTCCAATCTTAGACTGGGAATGAACTCCGTATGCCTAAGGCAACCCACAAAACGAGCGTGCGAGCCCTCAGCCGACCAGAGAGGCAGAATGCGCAAGCTAGGGACCGACCCGATCCCCTCCTACGTGCTATGATCCTGTTGCCGCAACCCTCGGTCCAGTCTGATCTTAGACTGGGAATGAACTTTGTACGCCTAAGTCAACCCACGAAATGAGCGTTCAGGCACTGAGCCGGTCGGGGAGGCATAATGCGCAAGTCAGGGATCGGCCGGTCCCTCTTTGCGTGTTGCCGGTCCCGCTGCCACAACCCTCGGTCCGGTTGGGGCTTAGACAATGAATGAACTCCCTAAGCCTAAGCCAACCCACGAAACGGGCGTGTGGGCGCTCAGCCAGCCAGAGAGGTAGAATGCACAAGCCGGGGATCGGCCCAGTCCCTCCTGCATGCTGCTGATCATGCTACCGCCACCCTCGGTCTGATCCGATCTTAGATTGGTAATGAACTCCATATACTTAGATCGGGGATGAACTCCGTATGCCTAAGTCAACCCACGAAATGAGCGTGCGGCCGTTCAGCCAGTCGAAGAAGCAGAATGCGCAAGTCGAGGATCGGCCCGATCCCCCCTGTGTGATATTGATCCTACTGCTGGTCCTGCTGCCGCAAGCCTCGATCTGGTTCGATCTTAGACTGGGAATGAACTCCGTATGCTTAGACATGGAATGAACTCCGTATGCCTAAGCCAACCCACGAAACGAGTGTGAAGGCAATCAACCGGTCGGAGAGGCAGAATGCACGAGTCGAGGACCAACCCGGTCCCCCCTGCGTGCTATCGATCCTACTACCGCAACCCTCGGTCCGATCTGATCTTAGACTGGGAATGAACTCCGTATGCCTAAGTCAACCCACGAAAGAAACGTTCGGGTGCTGAGCCAGTCGGAGAGGTGTAATGCGCGAGCCAAGGATCCGTCCGTCCCCCTCTGCGTGCTGCCGGTCCCGCTGCCACAATCCTCGATCTGGCTGGGGCTTAGACATGGAATGAACTCCCTATGCCTAAGCCAACCCATGAAATGGGCGTGCGGGTGCTCAGCCGGTCAAAGAGGCAGAATGCGCAAGCCGGGGATCGGCCCAGTCCCCCCTGCATGCTATCGATCCTGCTGTCGCAACACTCGGTCTGATCTAATCTTAAACTGGGAATGAACTCCGTATGCTTAGACTGGGGATGAACTCCGTATGCCTAAGCCAACCCATGAAATGAGCGTGCGGCCGCTCAGCCAAGCAGAGAGGCAGAATGCGCAAGCCGGGGATCGGTCCGATCCCATCCTACGTGCTATCGATCCTGCTGCTGGTCCTGCTACCATAACCCTCGATCCGGTCTGATCTTAGATTGGGAATGAACTCCGTATGCCTAAGCCAACCCACGAAACAGGCGTGCGGGCACTCAGCTGACCGAAGAGGCAGAATGTGCAAGCCAGGGATCGACCCAATCTCGCTTGCGTGCAGCCGATCCTACTGTCGCAACCCCCGTTCTGGTTCGATCTTAGATTGGGAATGAACTCCATATGCTTAGACTGGGGATGAACTCTGTATGCCTAAGTCAACCCATGAAACAAGGGTACGGGCGCTTAGCCGGCCGAAGAGGTAGAATGCGCAAGCCGGGGATGGGTTCCGTCCCCCCTGCATGCTACTGATCCTACTGCTGGTCCTGTTATCGCAACCCTTGGTCCAATCCGATCTTAGATTGGGAATGAACTCCGTATGCCTAAGCCAACCCGCGAATTGAGCGTGCGGGCGCTCAGCCAACCAGAGAGGTAGAATGCACAAGCCAAGGATCGGCCCGATCTCACCCTGCATGCTGTCGATCCTGTTGCTGGTCCTGCTACTGCAACCCTCGATCCAGTCTGATCTTAGACTGGGAATGAACTCCGTATGCTTAGACTGGGATGAACTCCGTATGCCTAAGTCAACCCACGAAACGAACGTGCGGGCACTCATTTGGTTGGAGAGGTAGAATACGCAAGCCAGGGATCGGCCCACTCCCCCTGCATGCTACCAAGCCTGCTGCTGTAACCCTCGGTCTGATCCGATCTTAGACTGGGAATGAACTCCGTATGCTTAGACATGGAATGAACTCCGTATGCCTAAGCCAACCAACAAAACGAGCATGCGGGCTCTCAGCCGACTGGAGAGGTAGAAAGCGTAAGCCGAGGACTAGCCCAATCCTTACCTGCATGCTGTCAATTCTGCTATCGCAACCCTCGGTCTGATCCGATCTTAGACTGGGAATGAACTCCGTATGCCTAAGTCAACGCACGAAATGAGCGTTCAGGCGCTAAGCTGATCGGAGAGGCATAATGCACAAGTCGAGGATCGACCTATTCCCCCTCTGCGTGCAGCCGGTCTCGCTGCCATAACCCTCTATCCGGATCAGGCTTAGACATGGAATGAACTCCCTATGCCGAAGCCAACCCATGAAACGGACGTGCGAGCACTCAGTCGATCAAAGAGGCAGAATGCACAAGCCTGGGATCGGCCCAGTCCCCCCCGCATGCTATCTATCCTGCTGTCGCAACCCTCAGTCTGGTCTGATCTTAGACTGGGAATGAACTTCGCATCCTCAGACTAGGGATGAACTCCATATGCCTAAGTCAACCCATGAAATGAACATACGGGCGCTCAACCGGTCAGAGAGGTCAGCCGAAGAGACATAATGCACAAGTCAGGGATCAGCCCGATCACCCTCTACGTGCTGCTGATCCCGCTGCCAGTCCTACTTCCACAACCCTCGGTCCGACTGGCGCTTAGACATGGAATGAACTCCGTATGCCTAAGCCAACCCATAAAAAGAACATACGGGCGCTCAGCCGGCCAGAGAGGCAAAATACGCAAGTTGGGGATCGACCCGGTCCCCCTTTATATGCTGCTGGTCCTACTGTCGCAACCCTCGATCCGATCCGATCTTAGACAGGGAATGAACTCCATATGCTTAGACATGAAATGAACTCCGTATGCCTAAGCCAACCCATGAAACGAGTGTGCGAGTGCTCAACCGACTGGAGAGGCAGAATGCGGAAGCCAGGGACCGACCCGATCCCTCCTACATGCTGTCGATCCTGCTATCACAAACCTCAGTCTGGTCCGATCTTAGACTGGGAATGAACTCCGTATGCCTAAGCCAACCCACGAAACGAGTTTACGGGCGCTCAGTCAGCCAGAGAGGCAGAATGCACAAGTCGGGGACCGACCCGATCCCTCTTGTGTGCTGTCAATCCTGCTACCGCAACCCTTGTTCTGATCTGATCTTAGACTGGGAATAAACTCCGTGTGCCTAAGTCAACCCATGAAACGAGTGTCCGAATGCTCAGTCGGCCGAAGAGGTCAATCGAAAAGACATAATGCACAAGCCAAGGATCAGCCCGGTCACCCTCTACGTGCTGTCGATCCCATTACCGGTCTTGTTGCCACAACCTTCGATCCACCTGGGGCTTAGACATGGAATGAACTTCGTATGCCTAAGCCAACCCACAAAAAGAGCGTGCGGACGCTCAACCGACCGGAGAGGCAGAATGCACAAGCGGGGGATCGGCCCGGTCCCCTCTACATGCTACCGATCTTGCTGCTGGTCCTGCTGTCGCAACCTTCGATCCGATCCGATCTTAGACTGGGAATGAACTCCATATGCTTAAACATGGAATGAACTCCGTATGCCTAAGCCAACCTATGAGCGTGCGAGCACTCAGTCGGCCGGAGAGGTAGAATGTGCAAGCCGGAGATCGGCCCGGTCCCCCCTTGCGTGCTGTCGATCTTGCTGCTGGTCCTGCTGTCGCAACCCTCGATCCAGTCCGATCTTAGACTGCGAATGAACTCCATATGCTTAGACATGGAATGAACCCCGTCTGCCTAAGCCAACCCACGAAACGAGCATGCGGGCGCTCAGCCAGTCGAAGAAGCAAAAAGTGCAAGCCGAGCATCTGCCCGATCCCCTCCTGCGTGCTGTCAATCCTGCTGTTGCAACCCTCCGCCCGGTCCGATCTTAGACTGGGAATGAACTCCGTATGCCTAAGTCAATCTACGAAATGAGCGTGCGGGCACTGAGCCGATCGAAAAGGCATAATGCACAAGCCGGGGATCGGCCCGATCCCCCTCTACGTGCTGTCGGTCCCGCTGCCACAACCCTCGATCCGGCTGGGGCTTAGACATGGAATGAACTCCCTATGCCTAAGCTAACCCACGAAACTGGCGTGCGGGCACTCAGTCGGTCGGAGAGGCAGAACGCGCAAGCCGGGGATCAGCCCGGTCCCCCCTACGTGTTGCTGATCCTGCTACCACAACCCTCGGTCCAGTCCAATCTTAGACTGGGAATGAACTCCGTATGCTTAGACTAGGGATGAACTCCGTACGCCCAAGTTAACCCATGAAACGAGCGTGCGGCAATCAGCCGGCCGGAGAGGCAGAATGCGTAAGCCAGGGATCGGCCCGGTCCCTCCTGCATGCTGTGGATCCTGTTGTCGCAACCATCGGTCCGGTCCAATCTTAGACTGGGAATGAACTTTGTATGCTTAGACTGGGGATGAACTCCGTATGCCTAAGACAACCCACAAAACGAGCGTGCGGACGCTCAACCGACCAGAGAGACAGGATGCGCAAGCCGGAGATTGAACGGGTGGTAGGTGGGTTCAAGCACATCTTCCTATTTTTGTAGTGCCAATGCCATTTTTATGGCTTGTAAATTCACACAATGGTCCCCTATGCCTTCATGTGAAGTTTCGTGGCAAGACGACCCGTTTTCTTTTTTTCACGATTTTTAAAACTTTTTACGGTTCAGGAATTTTTAAAATTTTTTTAGAAAGAGTTTTGTCCCAAATTTGGTAGAGGTGATCCTTGTATTTTTGTTGGCATGCACAAAAATATTCAGCTAAAAACTCGAAGTGGAGAAGATTTTGTGACCGTTTGAAAAAGGTGTCCCCATTTCAAATACTTTAATGGCTACTAGCAGCAAACCTATAAAATCTCAAATGCACTTTAAGGGGGTGTGAGTTCTCGAGGTTTGATGAGGGATAGGGGGCCAATATAAGGGCCAAGTACCAGCACCCATCACACATCATGTGCGCACACCCCCCGGCCCCTCCAATCACCGGAACCCCTAATGCCGTCGGTAAGGCTCACAGGTGATGCTCCGGTGATGCTCCGATGATGGTGCCTTGGGTAGAAAAAATACGGCACCAGCACATGCCTAAGCCAAGCATGTGCACCTTGGCTCAAACTCTTAGACAAGGAATGAACTCTGTATGGTTAGATAAGGAATGAACTCCGTATGCCTAAGCCAACCCACAAAACGAATGTGCGGGCACTCAGCCAGTCGAAGAGGTAGAATGTGTAAGCCGGGGATCGGCTCGATCCCCTTTTGCGTGCTGCCGGTCTCGTTGCCACAACCCTCGGCCTGACTGGGCCTTCGACATGGAATGAACTCCCTATGCCTAAGCCAATCCATGAAACGGGCGTGCGGGAGCTCAGCCAGTCGGAGAGGTAGAATGCGCAAGCCAGGGAATGACCCGGTCCCCCTTGCGTGCTGCCAATCCTACTACCACAACCCTCGATCCGATTCAATCTTGGACTAGGAATGAACTCCATATGCTTAGACTGGGGATGAACTCTATATGCCTAAGTCAACCCACGAAATGAGTGTACGGATGCTTAGCCATTCAAAGAGGCCGATCGGAGAGGAAGAATGCGCAAGTCAGGGATCAACCCGATCCCCCCCAACGTGCTACCGATCCTATTGTTGGTCTTGCTGCCATCACCCTCGATCCGATCTGATCTTAGACTAGGAATGAACTTCGTATGCTTAGACATGGAATGAACTCTGTATGCCTAAGCCAACCCACGAAATGAGCGTATGGGTGCTCAGTCGGTCAGAGAGGCAGAATGTGTAAGCCGAGGATCAGCCCAGTTGCCCCTGCTTGCTGCTGATCCTGCTGTCGCAACCCTTGGTCCGATCTGATCTTAGACTGGAATAAACTCCATATGCTTAGACTGGGGATGAACTCCGTATGCCTAAGTCAACCCATGAAATGAGCGTGCGGGCACTCAGCCGGCCGGAAAGGCATAATGCGCAACCTGGGGATTATTTTGGCCCCCTTCTGTGTGCTGTCGATCCCGCTACCGATCCTGCTACCACAACCCTCAGTTCGGCTAGGACTTAGACATGGATTGAACTTCGTATGCCTAAGCCAACCAACGAAATGAGCGTGCGGGTGCTCAGCCAGCCGGAGAGGTAGAATGCGCAAGCCGGGGATCGACCCGATCCCCCCTGCATGCTGCCGATGCAACCCTTAATCCAGTCCGATCTTAGATTGGGAATGAACTCCATATGCTTAAACATGGAATGAACTCTGTATGCCTAAGCTAACCCATTAAACGAGCGTGCGGGCGCTCAACCTGCCGGAGAGGTAGAATGTGTAAGCCGGGGATCGGCCCGGTCGCCCCTTGCGTGCTGTCGATCCTGCTGCCGCAACCCTCGGTCCAATCCGATCTTAGACTGGGAATGAACTCCGTATGCCTAAGTCAACCCATGAAACGAGTGTGTGGGCGTTGGCCGACCGAAGAGGCATAATGCGCAAGCCAGGGATCGACTAGATCCCCCTCTGCGTGCTGTCGGTCTCGCTACCACAACCCTCGGTCCGGCTGGGGCTTAGACATGGAATGAACTCTCTATGCCTAACCCACGAAACGGGCGTGCGGGCGCTCAGCCGATCGGAGAGGCAGAATGCGTAAGCCAGGGATTGGCCTGGTCTCCCCTACATGCTACCGATCCTACTGCCACAACCCTCAGTCCGGTCTGATCTTAGACTAGGAATGAACTCCGTATGCTTAGATTGGGGATGAACTCTGTATGCCTAAGTCAACCCACGAAACGAGCGTGCGGACGCTCAGCCGACCAGAGAGGCAGGATGCGTAAGCCGGGGATTGAACATGTGGTAGGTGGGTACAAGCACATCTTTATATTTCTGCCATCTCAACACCATTTTTATGGCTTGTAAATTCATACAATTGTCTCCTACGCCTTCATGTGAAGTTTCGTGTCAAGATGACCCGTTTTCTATTTTTCATGATTTTTAAAACTTTTTTCCGTTCGGGATTTTGTAAAAATTTTTAGAAAGAGTTTTGTCCCCAAATTTGGTAGAGATGATCCTTGTATTTTTTTTGGCATGCACAAAAAAATTCAGCATAAAAGTCGAAGTGGAGAAGATTTTGTGACCATTTGAAAAAAGTGTCTCCATTTTAAACACTTTAATGGCTACTGGCAGCAAACCTATAAAATCTCAAATGCTCTTTAAGGGGGTGTGAGTTCTCAAGGTTTGATGAGCGATAGGGGGCCAATATAAGGGCCAAGTACCAGCACCCATCGCACATCATGTGCGCACACCCCCTGGCCCCCCCAATCGTCGGAACCCCCAATACCATCGACTAGGCTCTTTGACGATGCTCCGGACCAGCCCAGTCGCCCCCCGTGTGCTGTTGATCCTGCTACCGTAACCCTCGGTCTGATCCAATCTTAGACTGAGAATGAACTCTGTATGCCTAAGTCAACCCACGAAACGAGCGTGTGGGCATTGAGCCGACCGGAAAGGCATAATGCGTAAGCCAAGAATCGGCTCGATCCCCCTCTGCATGCTGTCGGTCCCGCTGCCACAACCGTCGGTTCGGCTGGGGCTTAGACATGGAATGAACTCCCTATGCCTAAGCCAACCCATTAAACGGGCATGCAGGCGCTCAGCCGATTGGAGAGGCAAAATGCGCAAGCCGGGGATTGGCCCAGTCTTCCCTACGTGCTATCGATCCTACTGCCACAACCCTCGATCCGGTCCGATATTAGACTGGGAATGAACTCTGTATGCTTAGATTGGGGATGAATTTTGTATGCCTAAGTCAACCCACAAAACAAGCGTGCGGATGCTTAGCCGACCAGAGAGACAGGATACGCATATCGGGGATCGAACGGGTGGTAGGTGGGTTCAAGCTTTCATATTTCTGCCATGCCAATCCCATTTTTATGGTTTGTAAATTCATACAATGGCCCCTACGCCTTCATGTGAAGTTTCGTGGCAAGACGACCTGTTTTCTATTTTTTACGATTTTTGAAACTTTTTACAGTTCGTGATTTTTTAAACTTTTTTTAGAATGAGTTTTGTCCCCAAATTTGGTAGAGGTGATCCTTGTATTTTTGTTGGCATGCACAAAAAAATTTAGCTAAAAACTCAAAGTGGAGAAGATTTTGCGACCATTTGAAAAAAGTGTCCCCATTTCAGACACTTTAATGGCTACTGGCGGCAAACCTATAAAATCTCCAATGCTCTTTAAGGGGGTGTGAGTTCTCAAGGTTTGATGAGGGATAGGGGGACAATATAAGGGCCAAGTAACAGCACTAATCACACATCATGTGCACACCCCCCCGGCCCCCCCAATCATCGGAACCCCCAATACCACCAGCTAGGCTCTCTAATGATGCTCCAGACTAGAACGATCGCCCCTCGCGTGCTGTCGATCCTGCTGTTGCAACCCTCGGTCCGATCCGATCTTAGATTGGGAATGAACTCCATATGCCTAAGTCAACCCATGAAACGAGCGTGTGGGCGTTGAGCCGACCGGAGAGGCATAATGCGCAAGCTAGGGATCGGCTTGATCCCCCTCTACGTGCTGTCGGTCCCACTGCCACAACCCTCGATCTGGCTGGGGCTTAGACATGGAGTGAACTCCCTACGCCTAAGCCAACCCATGAAACAAGCGTGCGGGCGCTCAGCCGACCAAAGAGGCAAAATGCGCAAGCCAGGGATTGGCCCAGTCTTCCCTACGTGCTACCGATCCTATTGCCACAACCCTCAGTCCGGTCCGATCTTAGACTGGGAATGAACTCTGTATGCTTAGATTGGGGATGAACTTCGTATACCTAAGTCAACCCACAAAATGAGCGTGCGGACGCTCAGCCGACCAGGGAGGCAAGATACGCAAGCTGGGGATCGAACAGGTGGTAGGTGGGTTCAAGCACTTCTTCATATTTCTACCATGCCAATGCCATTTTTATGGCTTATAAATTCATACAATGGCCCCTACACCTTCATGTGAAGTTTCGTGGCAAGATGACCCGTTTTCTATTTTTCATGATTTTTGAAACTTTTTACAGTTCATGATTTTTTAAAATTTTTTTAGAAAGATTTTTGTCCCCAAATTTTGTAGAGGTGATCCTTGTATTTTTTTTGGCATGCACAAAAAAATTCAGCTAAAAAATCAAAGTGGAGAAGATTTTGCGACCATTTGAAAAAAGTGTCCCCATTTCAGACACTTTAATGGCTACTGGCAGCAAACCTATAAAATCTTAAATGCTCTTTAAGGGGGTGTGAGTTCTCAAGGTTTGATGAGGGATAGGGGACTAATATAATGGCCAAGTACCAGCAGCCATCGCACATCATGTGCGCACACCCCCCCGGCCCCCCAATCGCCGGAACCCCCAATGTCATCGGTTAGGCTCTCTGATGATGCTCCGACAATGGTGCCCCGAGCAAAAAAAATGCGGCACCGGCACATGCCCAAGCCCAGCATGTGCATCGTGGCTCAAAATCTTAGACTGGGAATGAACTCCGTAGGCTTAGACATGGAATGAACTCTGTATGCCTAAGCTAACCCATGAAACAAACGTGCAGGCGCTCAGCCGATCGGAGAGGCAGAATGTGCAAGCCGGGGATCAACCCGATCCCCTTTAAGTGCTGCCGATCCTGCTACTGCAACCCTCAGTCTGGTCCAATCTTAGACTAGGGATGAACTCCGTATGGTTAGACTGGGGATGAACTCCATATGCCTGAGTCAACCCATGAAATGAGCATAGGGGCGCTTAGCCGGTCGGAGAGGCATAATGCATAAGTCAAGGATCAGCCCAGTCTGTCGATCCCACTACCGATCCTGCTACCACAACCCTCAGTCCGACTGGGACTTAGACATGGAATGAACTCCGTATGCCTAAGCCAACCCACGAAACGAGCGTGCGGGTGCTCAATCGATCTAAGAGGCAGAATGCGCAAGCTGGGGATCGGTACGGTCCCCCCTACGTGCTATCGATCCTGTTGCTGCAACCCTCGGTTCGGTCCAATCTTAGACTGGGAATGAACTCTATATGCTTAGACATGGAATGAACACCGTATGCCTAAGCCAAACCACGAAACGAGCGTGCGGGCGCTCAGCCAGCCAGAGAGGCAGAATGCATAAGCCGGGGATCGATTTAGGCCCCCCTGTGTACTATCGATCTTGTTGCCGCAACCCTCGGTCCGGTCTGATCTTAGACTAGGAATGAACACTGTACCTTAAGTCAACCCATAAAACAAGCGTGGGGGCGCTGAGCCGGTCGAAGAGGCATAATACGCAAGCCCGGGATCGGCCCAGTCCCCTTTTGTGTGCTATCGATCCTGCTATCACAACCCTCGGTCCAGCTGGGGCTTAGACATGGAATGAACTCCCTATGCCTAAGCAAACCCATGAAACAAGCGTGCGGGCGCTCAATCAACCGGATAGGTAGAATGTGTAAGCCGAGGATCAACCCGGTCCCCCTGCGTGATGTCGATCCTACTGCCGCAACCCTCGGTCCGGTTCAATCTTAGACTGGGAATGAACTTCGTATGCTTAGACTGGGGATGAACTCCGTATGCCTAAGTCAACCCACGAAACGAACGTGCGGGCGCTCAACCGACCAGAGAGGCAGGATGCGCAAGTCGGGGATCGAACGGGTGGTAGGTGGGTTCAAGCATATCTTCATCTTTCTGCCATGCCAATGCCAGTTTTATGGCTTGTAAATTCATACAATGGTCCCCTAAGCCTTCATGTGAAGTTTCGTGGCAAGACGACCCGTTTTCTATTTTTCATGATTTTTGAAACTTTTTGTGATTCGGGATTCTTTTAAATTTTTTTAGAAAGAGTTTTGTCCCCAAATTTGGTAGAGGTGATCCTTGTATTCTGTTGGCATGCACAAAAAAATTCACCTAAAAACTCGAAGTGGAGAAGATTTTGTGACCGTTTGAAAAAAGTGTCCCCATTTCATACACTTTAATGGCTACTGGCAGCAAACCTATTAAATCTCAAATGCACTTTAAGGGGCATGAGTTCTCAAGGTTTGATGAGGGATAGGGGGCCAATATAAGGGCCAAGTACCAGCACCCATTGCACATCATGTGCGCATACCCCCCGGCCCCCCCAATCGCCGGAACTCCTAATACCGTCGGTTAGGCTCTCCGACGATGCTACGATGATGGTGCCTGGGGTGAAAAAAATGTGGCACCAGCACATGCTCGAGCCTAGCATGTGCACCGTGTTTCAAAATCTTAGACTGGGAATGAACTCCATATGCTTAGACAAGGAATGAACTCCGTATGCCTAAGCCAACCCACGAAAAGAGCGTGTGGATGCTCAACCGATCGGAGAGGTAGAATGTGCAAGTCGGGGATCGGCTCGATATCCCCCCTGTGTGCTATCGATCCTGCTGTCGCAACCCTCGGTGTGGTCCGATCTTAGACTAGGAATGAACTCCGTATGAATAAGTCAACCCATGAAACGAGCGTACGGGCGCTGAGCCAGCCGAAGAGGCATAATGCGCAAGCCGGGGATCGGCCCTACTGCCGCAACCCTCGGTCCAATCCGATCTTAGACTGGGAATGAACTCCGTATGCCTAAGTCAACCCATGAAACGAGTGTGTGGGCGTTGGCCGACCGAAGAGGCATAATGCGCAAGCCAGGGATCGACTAGATCCCCCTCTGCGTGCTGTCGGTCTCGCTACCACAACCCTCGGTCCGGCTGGGGCTTAGACATGGAATGAACTCCCTATGCCTAAGCCAACCCATGAAACGGGCATGCGGGCACTTAGCCCGCCGCAGAGGTAGAATGCGCAAGCCGGGGATCGACCCGATCCCCTCTGCGTGCTACCGATCCTGCTGCCGTAACCCTCGATCCAGTCTGATCTTAGACTGGGAATGAACTCCGTATGCTTAGACTGGGGATGAACTCCGTATGCCTAAGTCAACCCACGAAACGAGCGTGTGGGCACTCAACCGATCGAAGAGGCCGGTTGGAGAGGTATAATATACAAGCTGGGGATCAGCGCGATCCCCCTCTGCATGCTGCCGATCCCGCTGTCGGTCCTGCTACCACAACCCTCGGTCTGGTTGGGGCTTAGACATGGAATGAACTCTGTATGCCTAAGCCAACCCACGAAATAAGCGTACGGGCGCTCAGTCTGCCGGAGAGGTAGAATGCGCAAGCTGGGGATCGGCTCGATCCCCCCTACGTGCTACCGATCCTACTACCGTAACCCTCGGTCCGATCTGATCTTAGACTGGGAATGAACTCCGTATGCTTAGACATGCAATGAACTTCGTATGCCTAAGCCAACCCATGAAACGAGCATGCAAGCGCTCAGCCGACCGGAGAGGCAGAATGTGCAAGTCGGGGATTGGCTCGGTCCCCCCTGTGTGCTGTCGATCTTGCTGCCGCAACCCTCGGTCCAATCCGATCTTAGACTAGGAATGAACTCCGTATGCCTAAGTCAACCCACGAAATGAGCGTGTGGGTGTTGAGCCGGTCGAAGAGGCATAATGTGCAAGCCGGGGATCGACTCGGTCCCTCTCGATGTGCTGTCGATCCCACTGCCACAACCCTAGGTCCGGTTGGGGCTTAGACATGGAATGAACTCCGTATGCCTAAGCCAACCCACGAAATAAACGTGCGGGCGCTCAGTCGACTGGAGAGGCAGAATGCGCAAGCTGGGGATCGACCCGATCCCCCTATGTGCTGTCGATCCTGCTGCCACAACCCTCGGTCCGGTCTGATCTTAGACTGGGAATGAACTCCGTATGCTTAGACATGGAATGAACTCCGTATGCCTAAGCCAACCCATGAAACGAGCATGCAAGCGCTCAGCCGGCCGGAGAGGTAGAATGGGTAAGTCGGGGATCGGCTTGGTCCCCCCTGTGTGCTGTCGATCCTGCTGCCATAACCCTCGATCCGATCTGATCTTAGACTAGGAATGAACTCCGTATGCCTAAGGCAACCCACGAAATGAGCGTGCGGGTGTTGAGCCGGTCGAAGAGGCATAATGTGCAAGCCGGGGATCGACTCGGTCCCTCTCAATGTGCTGTCGATCCCACTGCCACAACCCTAGGTACGGTTGGGGCTTAGACATGGAATGAACTCCCTATGCCTATGCCAACCCAGGAAACGGGCGTGCGGGCGCTCGACCGGCCAGGGAGGCAGAATGCACAAGTCGCGGATTGGCCCGGTCCCCCCTACGTGCTACCAATCCTGCTATAGTAACCCTCGATTCGATCTGATCTTAGACTAGGAATGAACTCCGTATGCCTAAGTCAACCCACGAAACGAGAATGCGGACGCTCAGCCGACCGAAAAGGCATAACGCGTAAGCCGGGGATTAGCCCGGTCCCTCTCTGCGTGCTGTCGATCCTGCTGCCGGTCCTGTTGCTACAACCCTCAGTCCAGCTGGGGCTTAGACATGGAATGAACTTCGTATCCCTAAGCCAACCCACAAAACGAGCGTACGGGAGCTCAGCCGGCCAGAGAGGTAGAATGCGTAAGCCGAGGATCGACCCGATGCCCCCCTACGTGCTGCCGATCCAGCTGCTGGCCCTACTGCCGCAACCCTCGGTCTGTTTGATCTTAGACTGGGAATGAACTCCATATGCTTAACACGGAATGAACTTTGTATGCCTAAGCCAACCCATGAAACGAGCGTGCGGACGCTCAGTTGATCGGAGAGGCAGAATGTACGAGTCAGGGATCGACCCGGTCTCCCCTGCGTGCTGTCGATCCTGCTACTGTAACCCCCGATCCAGTCTGATCTTAGACTGGGGATGAACTCTGTATGCCTAAGTCTACCCACGAAATGAGCATGCAGGCGCTCAGTCGACCAGAGAGGCAGGATGCACAAGTCGGGGATCGAACGGGTGGTAGGTGGGTTCAAGCACATCTTTATATTTCTGCCATGCCAATGCCATTTTTATGGCTTGTAAATTCATACAATGGTCTCTTAAGCCTTCATGTGAAGTTTCGTGGCAAGATGATCGATTTTCTATTTTTCACGATTTTTGAAACTTTTAGCGGTTCGGATTTTTTAAAATTTTTTTAGAAAGAGTTTTATCCCCAAATTTGGTAGAGGTGATCCTTGTATTTTTTTTGGCATTCACAAAATAATTCAGCTAAAAACTTGAAGTGGAGAAGATTTTGTGATCGTTTGAAAAAAGTGGCCCCATTTCAGACACTTTTAATGGCTACTTGCAGCAAACCTATAAAATCTCAAATGCCCTTTAACGGGGTGTGAGGGATAGGCGGCCAATATAAGGGCCAAGTACCAGCACCCATCGCACATCATGTGCGCACACCCCCCCGGCCTCCCCAATCGTCGGAACCCCCAATGCAGCTGGTTGGGCTCTCCGACGATGCTCCGATGATGGTGTCCCGATCGAAAAAAATGCGGCACCAGCACATGCCCGAGCCCAGCATGTGCACCATGGCTCAAAATCTTAGACTGGGAATGAACTCTGTATGCTTAGACATGGAAGGAACTCCGTATGCCTAAGCCAACCTATGAAACGAGCATCCGGGCGCTCAGCCGGTCGGAGAGGCGGATGCACAAGCCGGGGATTGACTCGGTCCCCCCTGTGTGCTGTCAATCTTGCTGTTCCAACCCTTGGTTCGGTCTGATCTTAGACTGGGAATGAACTCGTTATGCATAAGTCAACCCACGAAATGAGCGTGCGGGCGCTGAGTCGGCCGAAGAGGCATAATGCGCAAGTCGGGGATCAGCTCAGTCCCCCTCTGTGTGCTGTCGGTCCCACTGCCACAACCTTCGGTCGGACTGGGGCTTAGACATGGAATGAACTCCGTATGCCTAAGCCAACCCATGAAGTGAATGTGCGGGCGGTCAGCCGACTGGAAAGGTAGAAAGCACAAGTCGGGGATCGGCATGATTCCCTCATGCGTGCTGTCGATCCTGCTGCTGGTCTTGCTGTCGCAACCCTCGGTCCGATCTGATCTTAGACTGGGAATGAACCCCATATGCTTAGACATGGAATGAACTACGTATGCCTAAGCCAACCCATGAAATGAGCTTGCGTAGGCTCTACCGGTTGGAGAGGCAGAATGCACAAGCCGGGGATCGGCCCGGATCCCCCTTGCATGCTGTCGATCCTGCTATCGTAACCCTCAGTCCGATCTGATTTTAGACTGGGAATGAACTCTGCATGCCTAAGTCAACCCACGAAACGAGCGGTCGGGCACTTAGCCTACCGGAGAGGCATAATGCGTAAGCCAGGGATTGGCCTAGTCCCCCTTTGCATGCTGCCAGTCCCGCTGCCACAACCCTCAGTTCGGGTAGGGCTTAGACATGCAATGAACTCCCTATGCCTAAGCCAACCCATGAAACGGACGTGCGGACGTTTAGTCAGCTGGAGAGGTAGAATGCGTAAGCCGAGGATTGGCCCGATCCCTCTTGCGCGCTGTCGATCCTGCTACCGCAACCCTTAGTCCGATCCGATCTTAGACTAGAAATGAACTCCATATGCTTACTCTGGGGATGAACTCCGTATGCCTAAGTCAACCCATGAAATGAGCGTGTGGGCGCTCAGCCGACCAGAGAGGGAAGACGCGTAAGTCGGGGATCGAACGGGTGGTAGGTGGGTCAAGCACATCTTCATATTTCTGCCATGCCAATGCCATTTTATGACTTGTAAATTCATACAATGGTCCCCTAAGCCTTCATGTGAAGTTCGTGGCAAGACGACCGGTTTTCTATTTTTCATGATTTTTGAAACTTTTAGTGGTTCGAGATTTTTTAAAATTTTTTTTGAAAGCGTTTTGTCCCCAAATTTGGTAGAGGTGATCATTGTATTTTTTTTTTTTGGCATGCATAAAAAAATTCAGGTAAAAACTCAAAGTGGAGAAGATTTTATGACTGTTTGAAAAAAATGTCCCCATTTCAGACACTTTAATGGCTATTGGCAGCAAACTTATAAAATCTCAAATGCTATTTAAGGCGGTGTGAGTTCTCGAGGTTTGATTAGGGATAGGGGGCCACTACAAGGGCCAAGTACCAGCACCCATCACACATCATGTGCGCACACCCCCCGGCCCCCCAATCATCGGAACCCCTAATCCCGTCGGTTAGGCTCTCCGACGACGCTCCGGTGTTGGTGCCCCAAGTGAAAAAAATGATGCACCAGTACATGCTCGAGCCCAGCATATGCTCCGTGGCTCAAAATCTTAGACTGGGAATAAACTCCGTATGCTTAGACATGGAATGAACTCGTATGCCTAAGCCAACCCACGAAATAAGCGTGCGGGCGCTCAATCGACCGGAGAGGCAGAATGCGCAAGTCGGGGATCGACCCGGTTCCGCCCTGTGTGCTGTCGATCCTGCTACCGCAACCCTCAGTCTGATGCGATCTTAGACTGGGAATGAACTTCGTATGCATAAGTCAACCCATGAAACGAGCGTACGGCCGCTGAGTCAGTCGAAGAGGCATAATACGCAAGCCGGGGATCAGCTCGATCCCTCTCTGTGTGCTGTTGGTCCCGCTACCACAATCCTTGGTCTGGCTGGGGCTTAGACATGGAATGAACTCCCTATGCCTAAGCCAACCCATGAAACGGGTGTGCGGGCGCTCAGCCGATCGGAGAGGTAAAATGCGTAAGCCTGGGATCAGCCCGATCGACACTGCGTGCTGTCGATCTTACTGTCACAATCCTCGGTCCAGTCCGATCTTAGACTGGGAATGAACTCCGTATGCTTAGACTAGGGATGAACTTCGTATGCCTAAGTTAACCCACGAAATGAGTGTACGAGCGCTCAGCTGGCCAGAGAGGCATAATGCGTAAGCTGGGGATCAGCTCGGTCCCCCTCTGCATGCTGTCAATCTCGTTGCCGATCCTGCTACTACAACCCTCGGTTTGGCTGGGGGTTACACAAGGAATGAAATCTGTATGCCTAAGCCAACCCATGAAATGAGCGTACGGGCGCTCAGCCGACCGGAGAGGTAGAATGCACAAGCCAGAGATCGACGGTCCCCCCATGCGTGCTGTCGATCCTGCTGTTGGTCCTGCTGTCACAACCCTCGGTCCGATCTGATCTTAGACTGGGAATGAACCCCATATGCTTAGACATGGAATGAACTCCGTATGCCTAAGCCAACCCATGAAATGAGCGTGCGTGCGCTCTGCCGGTCGGAGAGGCAGAATGCGTAAATCGAGGATCGGCCCAGACCCCTCCTGCGTGCTATCGATCTTGCTATCACAACCCTCAATCTGGTCTGATCTTAGACTGGGAATGAACTCCGCATGCCTAAGTCAACCCACGAAATGAGCGTGCGGGCATTGAGCCAGTCGAAGAGGCATAATGTGCAAGCCAGGGATCGGCTCCGTCCCCCTCTACGAGCTGTCGGTCCCGCTGCCACAACCCTCAGTCCGACTGGGGCTTAGACATGGAATGAACTCCCTCTACCTAAGCCAACCCATGAATTGGGCGTACGGGCGCTCAACCGACAGGAGAGGTAGAATGCATAAGCTGAGAATCGGCCCGATCCCTCCTGCGTGCTGCCGTTCCTGCTGCCGCAACCCTCGGTCGATTCTAATCTTAGACTGGGAATGAACTCTGTATGCTTAGACTGGGGATGAACTCCGTATGCCTAAGTCAACCCATGAAACGAGCATGCAGGCACTCAGCCGACCAGAGAGGCAGGATGCGCAAGCCGGGGATCGAACAGGTGGTAGGTGGGTTCAAGCACATCTTCATATTTCTGCCATGCCAATGCCATTTTTATGACTTGTAAATTCATACAATGGTCCCCTAAGCCTTCATGTGAAGTTTCGTGGCAAGACGACCGGTTTTCTATTTTTCATGATTTTTAAAACTTTTTACGGTTCAAGATTTTTTTAAATTTTTTTACAAAGATTTTTGTCCCCAAATTTGGTAGAGGTGATCCTTTTATTTTTTTTGGAATGCACAAAAAAATTCAGCTAAAAACTCGAAGTGGAGAAGATTTTGTGACCGTTTGAAAAAGGTGTCCCCATTTTAGACACTTTAATGGGTACTGGCAGCAAACCTATAAAATCTCAAATGCTATTTAAGAGGGTGTGAGTTCTCAAGGTTTGATGAGGGATAGGGGGCCAATATAAGGGCCAAGTACCAGCACCCATTGCACATCATGTGCCCACACCCCACCAGTCCCCCCAATCGTTGGAACCCCTAATGCCTCCGGTGGTGCTCCGGCGATGGTGCCCTGGGGGAAAAAAATACGGCACCAGCACATGCCCAAGCCCAGCATGTGCACCGTGGTTCAAAATCTTTGACTGGAAAAGTAATCCGTATGCTTAGACATGGAATGAACTCCGTATGCCTAAGCCAACCCACGAAACAAGAGTGCGGGGCGCTCAGTCGATTGGAGAGGCAGAATGCGCAAGTCAGGGATCGGCCCGATCCCCCCTGCATGCTATCGATCCTGCTGCCACAACCCTTGGCCTGGTCTGATCTTAGACTGGGAATGAACTCCATATGCATAAGTCAACCCACGAAACGAGCATGCGGGCACTGAGCCGGCGGAAGAGGTATAATGCGCAAGCCGGGGATCGGCCCTGTCCCCCTCTGCGTGCTACCTGTCCTGCTGCCATAACCCTCGGTCTGACTGGGGCTTAGACATGGAATGAACTCCCTATGCCTAAGCCAACCCACGAAATGGGCATCCGGGCCCTCAGCCGGTCGGAGAGGTAGAATGCGTAAGCCGGGGATCGACCCTGTCCCCCCAGCATGCTATCGATCCTACTGTCGTAACCCTTGGTCCGGTCTGATCTTAGACTGGGAATGAACTCTGTATGCTTAGACTGGGGATGAACTCTGTATGCCTAAGTCAACCCACGAAACGAGCATGCAGGCGCTTAGCCAGCCAAAAGGGCATAATGGGTAGGTCGAGGATCGGCCCGGTCCCCTTTTGCGTGCTGTGGATCCCACTGTCTGTCTTGCTGCCACAATCCTCGGTCCGACAGGGGCTTAGACATGGAATGAACTTCGTATGCCAAAGCCAACCCATGAAACGAGAGTGCAGGCGCTTGGCCGATCGGAGAGGCAGAATACGTAAGCTGGGGATCGACCCAGTCCCCCCTGTAGGCTGTCAATCCTGCTGCTGGTCCTGCTACCGCAACCCTCGATCTGGTCTGATCTTAGACTAGGAATGAACTCTGTATGCTTAGACATGGAATGAACTCCGTATGCCTAAGCCAACCCATGAAACGAGCGTATGTAGGGGCACTCAACCGGTAGAAGAGGTAGAATGCGCAAGTCGAGGATCGACCTGGTCCCCCCTACGTGCTACCGATCCTACTGCTGGTCCTGCTATCGCAAGCCTCGGTCCGGTCGAATCTTAGAATGGGAAAGAACTCCGTATGGTTAGACATGGAATGAACTCCGTATGCCTAAGGCAACCCACGAAACGAGCTGGCGGGTGCTTAGCCGACCGGAGAGGCAGAATGCGCAAGCCGAGGATTGACCCGATCCCCTTGCGTGCTGTCGATCCTGCTGTCGCAACCCTCGATCCGATCCGATCTTAGACTGGGAATGAACTCCGTATGCCTAAGTTAACCTACGAAATGAGTGTGCGGGTGCTGAGCCAACCGGAGAGGCATAAGCAAGCCGGGGATTAACCTGATCCCCCTCTGTGTGCTCTCAATCCCATTGCCACAACCCTCGATCCAGCTGGGTCTTAGACCTGGAATGAACTCCCTATACCTAAGCCAACCCACGAAACAGGCGTGCGGGAGCTCAACCGGCCGGAGAGGTAGAATGCGCAAGTCGGGGATCGACTCGATCCCCCTTGTGTGCTGCCGATCCTACTGTCGTAACCCTCGATCTGATCTGATCTTAGACTGGGAATGAACTTCTTATGCTTAGACTGGGGATGAACTCCGTATGCCTAAGTCAACCCACGAAACGAGCGTACGAATGCTCAGTCGACCAGAGAGGCAGGATGCGCAAGCCGGGGATCGAACAGGTGGTAGGTTGGTTCAAGCACATCTTCATATTCTTACCCTGCCAAAGCCATTTTTGTGGCTTGTAAATTCATTCAATGGTCCCCTACACCTTCATGTGAAGTTTCATGGCAAGACGACCCATTTTCTACTTTTCACGATTTTTGAAACTTTTTGTGGTTCAGGATTTTTTAAAATTTTTTTAGAAAGAATTTTGTCCCCAAATTTGGTAGAGGTGATCCTTGTATTTTTGTTGGCATGCACAAAAAAATTCAGGTAAAAACTCAAAGTGGAGAAGATTTTGTGACTGTTTGAAAAAAGTGTCCCCATTTTAGACACTTTAATGGCTATTGGCAGCAAACGTATAAAATCTCAAATGCTCTTTAAGGGGGTGTGAGTTCTCAAGGTTTGATGAGGGATAGGGGGCCAATATGAGGGCCAAGTACCAGCACCCATCGCACATCATGTGCGCACACCCCCTCGGCCCCCCCAATCGCCGAAACCCTTAATGCCACCGGTTAGGCTCCCCGACGATGCTCCGGTGATGGTGCCCCAGGCGAAAAAAAGGCGGCACCAGCACATGCCTGAGCCCAACATGTGCACTGTGGCTCAAACTCTTAGACTGGGAATGAACTTCGTATGCTTAGAAATGGAATGAACTATATATGCTTAGACATGGAATGAACTCCGTATGCCTAAGCCAACCCACGAAACGAGCGTGCGGGCGCTCAGCCAGCCGAAAAGGTAGAATGCACAAGTCGGGGATCGGCCCGGTCCCCATTTGCATGCTGTCAGTCCCACTGTAACAACCCTCGATCCTGCTAGGGCTTAGACATGGAATGAAATCCCTATGCCAAAGCCAACCCATGAAACGGGCGTGAGGGAGCTCAACCGGTCGGAGAGGCAGAATGCGTAATCCGGGGATCTGCTCGGTCTCCCCTGCGTGCTACCGATCCTGCTGCCGTAACCCTCAGTCCAGTTCGATCTTAGACTGGGAATGAACTCTGTATGCTTAGACTGGGGATGAATTTCGTATGCCTAAGTGAACCCACGAAACGAGCATACGGGCACCCAGCCGGCCGGAGAAGCAGAATGCACAAGCCGGGGATGAACTCTGTATGCCTAAGTCAACCCATGAAATGAGCATACGTGCCCTCAGCCGACCGGAGAGGCTGGATGGAGAGACATAATGCACAAGCCAGGGATCAACTCGATCCCCATCTGCATGTTGCCGATCCCGCTATCGGTCTTACTGCCACAACCCTCGGTCCGGCTGGGGCTTAGACATGGAATGAACTTCGTATACCTAAGCCAACCCATGAAACGAGCGTGCGAGCGCTCAGCCGGTCAGAGAGGTAGAATGCGTAAGCCGTGGATCGGCTCGATCCCCCTACAAGCTATCGATCCAGCTGCCCCAACCCTCGGTCTGATCCGATCTTAGACTAGGAATGAACTCCATATGCTTAGACATGGAATGAACTCCATATGCCTAAGCCAACCCACGAAACGAGCGTGTGGGCGCTCAGCCCATCGAAGAGGTAGAATGCATAAGCCGGGGACCGGCCAGGTCCCCCCTGCATGCTGTCGATCCTACTGTCACAACCCTTGGTCTGATCCAATCTTAGATTAGGAATGAACTCTGTATGCCTAACTCAACCCATGAAATGAGCGTTCAGGTGCTGAGCCAACCGGAGAGGCATAATGCGCAAGTCAGGGATCAGCCCAGTCCCCCTCTGCTTGCTGTCTGACCCGTTGCCATAACCCTCGGTCCGGTTGGGGCTTAGACATGGAATGAACCCCCTATGCCTAAGCCAACCCATGAAACGGGTGTACGGGCGTTCAGCGGGTCAGAGAGATAGAATGCACAAGCCGGGGATCGGCTCGATCCCCCTGCATGCTGTCGATCCTATTGCCGTAGCCCTCGGTCCGCTCCGATCTTAGACTAGGAATGAACTACGTATGCTTAGACTGGGGATGAACTCCGTAGGCCTAAGTCAACCCATGACACGAGCGTGTGGGCGTTCAGCCGATCGAAGAGGTCGACTGAAAAGACATAATGCCCAAGCCTGGGATCAGCCCGATCCCCCTCTGTGTGCTGTAGATCCTGCTGTCGATCCTGCTACCACAACCCTTGGTCCAACTGGGGCTTAGACATGGAATGAACTCCGTATGCCTAAGCCAAGCCACGGAATGAGCATACGAGCGCTCAGCCGACCGAAGAGGCAGAATGCGCAAGCCGGGGATCGACCCAGTCCCCCTTGCATGCTACCGATCCTGCTACTAGTCCTACTATCGAAACCCTCGGTCTGATCTGATGTTAGATTGGGAATGAACTCCGTATGCCTAAGCCAACCCACGAAACGAGCGTGCGAATGCTCAGCCGATCAGAGAGGCAAAATACATAAGCCGGGGATCAGCTTGGTCCCCTCTACGAGCTGTCGATCCTACTGCTGGTCCTGTTACCGCAACCCTCGGTCCGATCTGATCTTAGACTGGGATTGAACTCTGTATGCTTAGATTGGGGATGAACTCTGTATGCCTAAGTCAACCCACGAAACGAGTGTGCGGATGCTTAGTCGACCAGAGAGGCAAGATGCCAAAGTGGGGGATCGAACAGGTGGTAGGTGGGTTCAAGCACATCTTCATATTTTTTCCATGCCAATGCCATTTTTATGGCTTGTAAATTCATACAATGGTCCCCTAAGCCTTCATGTGAAGTTTCATGGCAAGATGACCCGTTTTCTATTTTTCACAATTTTTGAAACTTTTTAAGGTTTGGGATTTTTTAAAAATTTTTTAGAAAGAGTTTTGTCCCCAAATTTGGTAGAGGTGATCCATTTATGTTTGTTGGCATGCACGAAAAAATTCAGCCAAAAACTCGAAGTGGAGAAGATTTTGTGACCGTTTGAAAAAAGTGTCCCCATTTCAAAAACTTTAATGGGTACTGGCAGCAAACCTATAAAATCTCAAATGCTCTTTAATGGGGTGTGAGTTCTCAAGGTTTAATAAGGGATAGGGGGCCAATATAAGGGCCAAGTACCAGCACCCATCGCACATCATGTGTGCACACCCCCTGGCCACCCCAATCGTCAAAACCGCCAATACCGTCGGTTAGGCTCTCCGACGATGCTCCGGCGATGATGCCATGGGCAAAAAAAATGCAGCACCAGCACATGCCCAAGCCCAGGATGTGCACCATGGCTCAACCTCTTAGACTTGGAATGAACTCCATATGCTTGGACATGGAATGAACTCCGTATGCCTAAACCAACCCACGAAACGAGCGTGCGGGCGTTCAGCCAACCGGAGAGACAGAATGCGCAAGCCGGGGATTGGCCCAGTCCCCCTCTACATACTGTCGATCCCGCTGCCACAACCCTCGATCCGGCTGGGGCTTAGACATGGAATAAACTCCCTATGCCTAAGCCAACCCACGAAACGGGCATGCGGGCACTCAGCCGACCAGAGAGGCAGAATGCATAAGTCGAGGATCGACCCGGTCCCCCATGCATGCTACCGATCCTACTACTGTAACCCTCAGTTCAGTCAGATCCTAGATTTGGAATGAACTCGATATGCTTAGACTGGGGATGAACTCCATATGCCTAAGTCAACCCATGAAAAGAGCGTACGGGCGCTCAGCCGACCGGAGAGACATAATGCATAAGCCAGGGATCAACCGGGTCCCCCTCCGCGTGATGCATCCCGCTGTCGATCCTACTGCCACAACCCTCGGTCCAGCTGGGGCTTAGACATGGAATGAACTCCCTATCCCTAAGCATACCCCTAAAATGAGCGTGCGAGCACTCAACCGGTCGGAGAGGTAGAATATGCAAGCCGGGGATCAGCCCGGTCCCCCTACGTGCTGTCGATCCTGCTACTGGTCCTGCTACCATAACCCTCAGTCCGATCTGATCTTAGACTGGGAATGAACTCCATATGCCTAGACATGGAATGAACTCCATATGCCTAGACATGGAATGAACTCTATATGCTTAAGCCAACTCACGAAACGAGCATGCGGGCACTCAGTCGACCAGAGAGGCAGAATGTGCAAGCCAGGGACCAGCTTGATCCCCCCTGTGTACTGTCGATCTTACTGCTGCAACCCTCAGTCTGGTCCGATCTTAGATTGGGAATGAACTCCGTATGCCTAAGTCAACCCACGAAATGAGCGTGCGGGCGCTGAGCTGGTCGGAGAGGCATAATGCACAAGCCAGGGATCGGCCCGATCCCCATTTACGTGCTGTCAGTCTCGCTGCCACAACCCTCGGTTTGACTGGGGCTTAGACATGGAATGAACTCCCTATTCCTAAGCAAACCCATGAAACGGGCGAGCGGGTGCTCAGTCGACCGAGGAGGCAGAATGCGTAAGCTGAGGATCGGCCCGATTCCCCCTACGTGCTACCGATCCTGCTGTCGTAACCCTCGATCCAATCTGATCTTAGACTGGGAATGAACTCCATATGCCTAAGCCAACCCACGAAATGAGTGTGCGGACACTGAGTCGATCAGAGAGGCATAATGCACAAGCTAGGGATTGGCCCCCTCAACTCCCTATGCCTAAGCGAACCCACAAAATGGGCGTGCGGGTGATCAGCCGATCGGAGAGGCAAAATGCATAAGCCGGGGATCAGCCCGGTCCCCTTTGCATGCTGCTGATCCTGTTGCTGTAACCAATGATCCGGTCCGATCTTAGACTAGGAATGAACTCTGTATGCTTAGACTGGGGATAAACTCTGTATGCCTAAGTCAACCCCCAAAACGAGCGTGCAGACGCTCAGCCGACCAGAGAGGCAGGATGCGCAAGCTGGGGATCGAACGGGTGGTAGGTGCGTTCAAGCACATCTTCATATTTTTGCCATGCCAATGCCATTTTTATGGCTTGTAAATTCATACAATGGTCCCCTACGCCTTCATGTGAAGTTTCATGGCAAGATGACCCGTTTTCTATTTCTTATGATTTTTGAAACTTTTTACGGTTCGAGATTTTTTAAAATTTTTTTAGAAAGAGTTTTATCCCCAAATTTGGTAGAGGTGATCCTTTTATTTTTTTTTTTGGCATGCACAAGAAAATTTAGCTAAAAACTCGAAGTGGAGAAGATTTTGTGACCGTTTGAAAAAAGTATCCTCATTTCAGACACTTTAATGGCTACTGGTAGCAAACCTATAAAATCTCAAATGCTTTTTAAAGGGGTGTGAGTTCTTGAGGTTTAATGAGGGATAAGGGGCCAATATAAATGCCAAGTACCAGCACCCATCCACATCTTGTACGCACACCCCCCGGCCCCCCAATCGTTGGAACCCCCAATGCCGCTGGTTAGGCTCTCCGACGACACTCCGACGACACTCCGACGATGGTGCCCCTGGCAAAAAAAATGCGGTACCAGCACATGCCCAAGCCCAGCATATGCACCGTGGCTTAAACTCTTAGACTAGGAATGAACTCCACATACTTAGACATGGAATGAACTCTGTATGCCTAAGCCAACCCACGAAATGAGCGTGCGGGCATTCAGCCGGCCGGAGAGGTAGAATGTGTAAGCCGGGGATCGACCTGGTCCCTCTCTGTGTGCTGCCAGTCTCGTAAACACAACCCTCTATCTGACTGGGGCTTAGATGTGGAATGAACTCCCTATGCCTAAGTCGGCCCACGAAGCAGGCGTGCCGTCTCTCAGCCGGCCGAAGAGGTAGAATGCGCAAACAGGGGATCGGCTCGATCCCCCCTACGTGCTGTCGATCCTACTGCCGCAACCCTCGATCCAGTTCAATCTTACATTGGGAATGAACTCCGTATGCTTAGATTGGGGATGAACTCCGTATGCCTAAGTCAACCCATGAAACAAGCATGTAGGCACCCAGTCGGCCTGAGAGGCAAAATGCACAAGCCGGGGATCGGCCCGGTCCTCCCTACGCGTTGTCGATCCTGCTGTTGGTCCTACTGCCGCTACCCTCAGTCCAGTCTGATCTTAGACTGGGAATGAACTCCATATGCTTGGACATGGGATGAACTCTGTATGCCTAAGCCAACCCACGAAACGAGCGTGCGGGCACTCAGCAGGCTGGAGAGGCAGAATGCGCAAGCCAGGGACCGACCTGATCCCCTCCGATGTGCTGTCAATCTTACCGCCGCAACCCTCGGTCCGGTCTGATCTTAGATTGGGAATGAACTCCTTATGCCTAAGTCAACGCACGAAATGAGTGTTCAGGCGCTGAGCCGATCGGAGAGGCATAATGCATAAGCCGAGGATCGACCCGGTCCCCCTCTGCGTGCTGCCTGTCCCACTACCACAACCTTCGATCTTGCTGGGGCTTAGACATGGAATGAACTCCCTATGCCTAATCCAACCCATGAAACGGGCGTGTAGGTGCACAGTCGGCTGGAGAGGCAGAATGCGTAAGTCAGGGATCGACCTGGTCCGTCCTATATGCTGTCGATCCTGTTGTCGCAACCCTCGGTCCAACCAGATCCCCCTGTGCGTGCTATCGATCCCGCTGCCACAACCTTCGGTCCGGCTGGGGCTTAGACATGGAATGAACTCGCTATGCCTAAGCCAACCCACGAAACGAGCGTGCGGGCGCTCAGCCGATCGAAGAGGTAGAATACACAAGTCGGGGATCGGCCCGGTCCCCCTCTGCGCGCTGTCGGTCTCACTACCACAACTTTCGGTCCGACTGGGGCTTAGACGTGGAATGAACTCCCTATGCCTAAGCAAACCCACGAAACGGGCATGCGGCCGGTTAGCCGATCGAAGTGGCAGAATGCGCAAGCTGGGGATCCACCCGGTCCCCCTTGCATGTTGCCTATCCTGCTGCCGTAACGCTCGGTCCGATTTGATCTTAGACTGGGAAGGAACTCGATATGCTTAGACTAGGGATGAACTCCGTATGCCTAAGTCAACGCACGAAACGAGTGTGCAGAAGCTCAGCCAGTTGGAGAGACATAATGCACAAGCCGAGTATCAGCCCGATCCCTCTACTGGCCCTGCTGCCATAACCCTCGATCCGACTGGGGCTTAGACATGCAATGAACTTCATATGCCTAAACCAACACACCAAATGAGCATGCGAGTGCTCAACCGACCGGAGAGGCAAAAAGTGCAAGTCGGGGATCAGCCCGATCCCCTCTATGTGTTGCCGATCCTGCTGTTGGTATTGTTACCGTAACCCTCGATCTGGTCCGATCTTAGATTGGGAATGAACTCCATATGCTTATACATGAAATGAACTCCATATGCCTAAGCCAACCCATGAAATGAGCGTACGGGCACTCAGCAGGTTGAAGAGGTAGAATGTGCAAGCTGGGGACCGTCTCGATCCCCCCTGCGTGCTATTGATCCTGCTGTTGTAACCCTCGATCCGATTCGATCTTAGACTGGGAATGAACTTTGTATGCCTCAGTCATCCCACGAAACGAGCGTGCGGGCTCTAAGCCGATCGAAAAGGCATAATCTGTAAGCCAGGGATCGACCCGATCCCCCTCTGCGTGCTATAGGTCCCGCTACCATAACCCTCGGTCTGACTGGGGCTTAGACATGGAATGAACTCCCATGCCTAAGCCAACCCACGAAACGGGCGTGCGGGCGCTCAGCTTGCCGGAGAGGTGGAATGCACAAGCTGGGGACCGACCTGGTCCCCCTCTACGTGCTGTCAATCTTGTTGTTGCAACCCTCGGTTTGATCTGATCTTAGACTAGCAATGAACTCCATATGCCTAAGTCAACCCACGAAATGAGCGTGCGGGCGCTAAGCCAGTAGGAGGGGCATAATGCGTAAGCTGAAGATCGGCCCGATCCCCCTCTATGTGCTATCGGTCCCGCTGCCACAACCCTCAGTCCGACTGGGGCTTAGACATGGAATGAACTCCCTATGCCTAAGCCAACCCATGAAACGGGCGTGCGGGCGCTCAGTCGGCCGGAGAGGCAGAATGCGCAAGCCGGGGATCTGCCCGGTCCCCCCTACGTGCTATCGATCCTACTGCCGTAACCCTTGGTCCGGTCTGATCTTAGACTGGGAATGAACTCCGTATGCTTAGACTAGGGATGAACTCCATATGCCTAAGTCAACCCATGAAATGAACGTACGGACGCTTAGCCGACCAGAGAGGCAGGATGCGCAAGCCGGGGATCAAACGGGTGGTAGGTGGGTTCAAGCACATCTTCATATTTTTGCCGTGCCAATGCCATTTTTAAGGCTTGTAAATTCATACAATGGTCCCCTACACCTTCATGTGAAGTTTCGTAGCAAGATGACCGGTTTGAGATTTTTCACGATTTTTGAAACTTTTTACGATTTGAGATTTTTAAAAATTTTGTTAGAAAGATTTTTGTCCCTAAATTTGGTAGAGGTGATCCTTGTATTTTTTTTGGCATGCATAAAAAAATTCACCTAAAAACTCGAGGTGGAGAAGATTTTGTGACCATTTGAAAAAAGTGTCCCCATTTCAAACACTTTAATGGCTACTGGCAGCAAACCTATAAAATCTCAAATGCTCTTTAAGGGGGTGTGAGTTCTCGAGGTTTGATGAGGGATAGGGGGCCAATATAAAGGCCAAGTACCAGCACCCATCGTACATCACGTGCGCACACCCCCTGGCCTCCCCAATCGCCGAAACCCCTAATGCCGTCGGTTAGGCTCTCCGACGATGCTTCGGCGATGGTGCCCTGGGTGAAAAAAATGCGGCACCAGCACATGCCCGAGCCCAGCATGTGCACCGTGGCTCAAAATATTAGACTGGGAATGAACTCCGTATGCTTAGACATGGAATGAACTCCGTATGCCTAAGCCAACCCACGAATCGAGTGTGCGGGCACTCAGTCGATCGGAGAGGCAGATGCGTAAGCCAGGGATCGACCTGGTCCCCGCTACGTGTTGTCAATCCTGCTACCGCAACCCTCGTTCCAGTCTGATCTTAGGCTGGATGAACTCTGTATGCATAAGTCAACCCAGGAAATGAGCGTACGGGCGTTGAGCCGACCGAAGAGGTATAATGCGTAGGTCGGGGATTGGCTCGATCCCCCTCTGCATGCTGTCGATCCCACTACCACAACCCTTGGTCCGACTGGGGCTTAGACATGGAATGAACTCCCTATGCGTAAGCCAACCCATGAAACGGGCATGCGGGCGCTTAGCCGGCTAGAGAGGTAGAATGCGTAAGCCAGGGATCGGCTCGGTCCCCCCTGCGTGCTACAGATCCTACTGCTGTAACCCTCGGTCTGGTCCAATCTTAGACTGGGGATGAACTCTGTATGCTTAGACTGGGGATGAACTCTGTATGCCTAAGTCAACCTACAAAATGAGCGTGCGAGCACTCAGTAGGCCGGAGAGGCCGATGGAGAGGCATAATGAGCAAGCCGGGGATCAGCTCGGTCCCCCCTTCGTGCTATCGATCCTACTACTGCAACCCTCGATCCAGTCTGATCTTAGACTGGGAATGAACTCCGTATGCCTAAGTCAACACACGAAATAAGCGTGCGGGCGCTGAGCCGGTCGGAGAGGCATAACGTGCAAGCCGGGGATCGGTCGATCCCTCTCTGCGTGTTACCGATCCCGTTACCACAACCCTCGATCCAATTGGGGCTTAGACATGTGCAAGCCAGGGATCGGCCCAGTCCCTCCAGCGTGCTGCCTATCCTGCTGCTGTAACCCTCGGTCTGATCTGATCTCAGACTGGGGATGAACTCCGTATGCTTAGACTGGGGATGAACTCCATATGCCTAAGTCAACCCATGAAACGAGTGTGCGGGCGCTCAGCTGACCAGAGAGGCAAGATGCGCATGCCGGGGATCGAACGGGAGGTAGGTGGGTTCAAGCACATGTCATATTTCTATCGTGCCAATGCCATTTTTATGGCTTGTAAATTCATACAATGGTCTCCTAAGCCTTCATGTGAAGTTTCATGGCAAGACGACTCGTTTTATATTTTTCATGATTTTTGAAACTTTTTACGATTCGAGATTTTTTAAATTTTTTTTAGAAAGAGTTTTGTCCCCAAATTTGGTAGAGGTGATCCTTGTATTTTTGTTGGCATGCACAAAAACATTCAGCTAAAAACTCGAAATGGAGAAGATTTTGTGACCATTTGAAAAAAAGTGTCCCCATTTCAGACACTTTAATGGGTACTAGCAGCAAACCTATAAAATCTCAAATGCTCTTTAAGGGGGAGTGAGTTCTCGAGGTTTGATGAGGGATAGGGGGCAAATATAAGGGCCAAGTACCAGCACCCATCACACATCATTTGCACACACCCCCCGACCCCCTCAATCACCGGAACCCCCAATGCCGTCGGTTAGGATTTTCGACGATGCTCCGGCGATGGTGCACCGGGCGAAAAAAATGTGGCACCAGTACATGCCCGAGCCTAGCATGTGCACCGTGGCTCAAAATCTTAGACTGGGAATGAAATACGTATGCTTAGACATGGAATGAACTCCGTATGCCTAAGCCAACCCATGAAACGAGCGTGTGGGTGCTCAGTCGGTCGGAGAGGCAAAATGCACAAGCCAGGGATCGGCTCAGTCCCCCTACGTGCTATCGATCCTGCTACCGCAACCCTTGGTCCGGTCCGATCTTAGACTGGGATTGAACTCCGTATGCATAAGTCAACCCATGAAAAGAGCGTACGGGCACTGAGCCGGCCGAAGAGGCATAATGCACACGTCGGGGATCGGCCCGATCCCCCTCTACGTGCTGTCGATCCCGCTGCCACAACCCTCGGTCCGATTGGGGCTTAGACATGGAATGAACTCCCTATGCCTAAGCCAACCCATGAAATGGGCGTGCGGGCGCTCAGTCGGCCGGAGAGGCAGAATGCGTAAGCCTGGGATCGGCCCGGTCCTCCCTGTGTGCTGCCGATCCTACTGCCAAAACCCTCGGTCCGGTTCAATCTTAGACTGGGAATGAACTCCATATGTTTAGACTGGGGATGAACTCCGTATGCCTAAGTCAACCCACGAAATGAGCGTGCGGGTGCTCAGCTGGTCGAAAAGGCTAATCGAAGAGGCATAATCGCAAGTCGAGGATTAGCTCGATCCCCCTCTACGTGCTACCGATCCAGCTGTCGGTCCTACTGCCACAACCCTCGGTCCAGCTGGGGCTGAGATGTGGAATGAACTCTGTATGCCTAAGCCAACCCATGAAACGAGCGTGCGAGCGCTCAGTCGATCGAAGAGGCAGAATGCACCAGCCGGGGATTAGCTCGGTTCCCCCCTGCATGTTGTCGATCTTGCTGTTGGTCCTGCTACCGGAACCCTCAGTCTGGTTTGATCTTAAACTGGAAATGAACTCCGTATGCCTAAGTCAACCCACGAAACGAGCGTGCGGGCACTGAGCCGATCGAAGAGGCATAATGCGCAAGCCAAGGATCAGCCCAATCCCCCTCTGCGTGCTATCGGTCCCATTGCCACAACCCTCGATCTGGCTGGGGCTTAGGCATGCACAAAAACATTCAGCTAAAAACTCAAAGTGGAGAAGATTTTGTGACCATTTGAAAAAAGTATCCCCATTTCAAACATTTTAATGTTTACTGGCAGCAAACCTATAAAATATCAAATGCACTTTAAGGAGGTGTGAGTTCTCGAGGTTTGATGAGGGATAGGGGGCCAATATAAGGGCCAAGTACCAGCCTCCAACGCACATCATGTGCCTTGCCCCCCAATCGTCGAAACCCCCAAAGTCGCCAGTTAGGCTCTCCGGGGGTGCTCCGACGATTACGCCTCGGGCGAAAAAAATGCGGCACCAGCACATGCCCGAGCCTAGCATGTGCATCATGGCTTAAAATCTTAAACTGGGAATGAACTCCGTATGCTTAGACATGGAATGAACTCCGTATGCCTAAGCCAACCCATGAAACGAGCATGCAGGCGCTCAGCCAGCTGGAGAGGCAGAATGCACAAGTCTGGGATTGACCTGGTCCCTCTACGCGCTGTCGATCTTGCTGTCGTAACCCTTGGTTCGATTCGATCTTAGACTGGCAATGAACTCCGTATGCATAAGTTAAACCACGAAATGAGCGTGTGAGCACTGAGCCGACCTAAGAGGCATAATGCGTAAGCCAAGGATCGGCCCGATCCCCCTCTTCGTGCTGCCGGTCTCGCTGCCACAACCCTCGGTCCAACTGGGGCTTAGACTTGGAATGAACTCCCTATGCCTAAGCCAGCCTATGAAACGAACGTGTAGGCACTCAACCGATCAGAGAGGCAGAATGTGCAAGTTGGGGATCGACCCGGTCCCCCCTGCATGCTATCGATCCTACTGCCAGAACCCTCAGTCCAGTCTGATCTTAGACTGGGAATGAACACCGTATGCTTAGACTGGGGATGAACTTCGTATGCCTAAGTCAACCCGTGAAACGAGTGTACGGGCGCTGAGCCGGCCAAAGAGGTCGACCGGAGAGGCATAATGGGCAAGCCGAGGATCAACCCAGTCCCCCTCTACGTGCTACCGATCCCGCTACCGATCTTGCTGCCACAACCTTCGGTCTGGCTGGGGCTTAGACATGGAATGAACTCCTTATGCCTAAGCCAACCAACGAAACGAATGTGTGGGCGCTCAGCCGATCGGAGAGGTAAAATTCATAAACTGAGGATTGACCCAGTCCCTCCTATGTGCTGTCGATCTTGCTGCCCCAACCCTCGATCCAGTCCGACCTTAGACTGGGAAAGAACTCCGTATGCCTAAGTCAACCCATGAAATGAGCGTACAGGTGCTGAGCCAGTCGGAGAGGCATAATGCGCAAACCAAGGATCGACTTGGTCCCTCTCTGCGTGCTGCCAGTCCCGTTGCCACAACCCTCGGTCCGACTGGGGCTTAGACATGGAATGAACTCCCTATACCTAAGCCAACCCTCGAAACGGGTGAGCGGGCACTCAGTCGACCGGAGAGGTAGAATGCTCTAGCCGAGGATCGGCCTGATCCCCCCTGTGTGCTGCCGATCCTGCTGTCACAACCCTTGGTTCGATCTGATCTTACACTGGGAATGAACTCCATATGCTTGACTGGGGATGAACTTCGTATGCCTAAGTCAACCCACGAAACGAGCATGCGGGCGCTCAACCGACCAGAGAGGCAGGATGTGTAAGTCGGGGATCGAATAGGTGAGGAAGATTTTGTGAGCGTTTGAAAGAAGTGTCCCCATGTCAGACACTTTAATGGCTACTGGCAGCAAACCTATAAAATCTCAAATGCTCTTTAAGGGGGTGTGACTTCTCAAGGTTTGATGAGGGATAGGGGCCAAGATAAGGGCCAAGTACTAGCACCCATCGCACATCATGTGCGCACACCCCCTGGCCACCCCAATCGTCGAAACCCCCAATACCACCGGTTAGGCTTTCCGACGATGCTCCGATGATGGTGCCCCGGGCAAAAAAATTAGGCACTAGCACATGCCCGAGCCCAGCCTGTGCACCGTGGCTCAAAATCTTAGACTGGGAATGAACTCCGTATGCTTAGACATTGAATGAACTCCGTATGCCTAAGCCAACCCACGAAACGAGCGTGCGGGCGCTCAACTGGCCGGAGAAGCAGAATGCGCAAGCCAGGGATTGATCCAGTCCCCCCCTGTGTCCTATCGATCCTGCTGCTACAACCCTCGATCCGGTCCGATCTTAGAGTGCGAATGAACTCTGTATGCAGAAGTCAACCCATGAAACGAGCGTTCGGGCGCTGACCCAGCCGAAGAGGCACAATGCGCAAGTCGAGGATCAACCTGGTCCCTCTCTATGTGCTATCGGTCCCACTGTTACAACCCTCGGTCCGACTGGGGCTCAGACATGGAATGAACTTCCTATGCCTAACCAACCCACGAAACGTGCGTGCGGGCGCTCAACCGATTGGAGAGGTAGAATGCGCAAGCTGGGGATCGGCCCGATCCCCCCTGTGTGCTGTCGATCCTGCTGCCAAAACCGTCAGTCTGGTCCGATCTTAGACTGGGAATGAACTCGGTATGCTTAGACTGGGGATGAACTCCGTATGCCTAAGTCAACCCATGAAATGAGCGTACGGGCGCTCAGCCGACCGGAGAGGCATAATGCATAAGCCGAGGATTAGCCCGATCCCTTTTTACGTGCTGTCGATCCCACTGTCGATCCTGCTACCACAAACCTCAGTCCGGCTGGGGCTTAGACATGGAATAAACTCTGTATGCCTAATCCAACCCACAAAACGAGCGTGTGGGCACTCAGCCGATCGGAGAGGCAAAATGCATAAGTAGGGGATCGGCCCAGTCCCTCCATGCGTGCTGTCGATCCTGCTACAGCAACCCTCGATCTGGTCTGATCTTAGACTGGGAATGAACTCTGTATGCTTAGACATGGAATGAACTTCGTATGCCTAAGCCAACCCACGAAACGAGTGTGCGGGCGCTCAGCCGACCGGTTAGGCAGAATGCACAATCCAGGGGTCGACCTCGTCCCCCCTGCATACTGTTGATCCTACTGTCGTAACCCTCAGTCCTGTCCGATCTTAGACTGGGAATGAACTCCGTATGCCTAAGTCAACCCACGAAACGAGTGTGCAGGCGTTGAGCCTGTTGGAAAGGTATAATGAGCCAGCCGAGGATCGGCCCGGTCCCCCTCTGCGTGCTGCCGATCCCACTGCCACAACCCTCGGTCCGGTTGGGGCTTAGACATGGAATGAACTCCCTATGCCTAAGCCAATCCATGAAACGGGCGTGTGGGTGCTCAGTCGACCGGAGAGGCAGAATGCACAAGCTGAGGATCGGCCTGATCCCCCCTGCGTGCTATCGATCCTGCTGCCGCAACCCTCGGTCCGATCCGATCTTAGACTGGGAATGAACTCTGTCTTCTTAGACTGGGGATTAACTCCGTATGCCTAAGTCAACCCACGAAACGAGCGTGCGGGCGCTCAACCGACCAGAGAGGCAGGATGCACAAGCCGGGGATCGAACGGGTGGTAGGTGGGTTCAAGCGCATCTTCATATTTCTTCCATGCCAATGCCATTTTTATGGCTTGTAAATTCATACAATGGTCCCCTAAGCCTTCATGTGAAGTTTCGTGGCTTGACGACCCGTTTTCTATTTTTCACGATTTTGAAAACATTTTGCGGTTTGGGATTTTTTAAAACTTTTTTAGAAAGAGTTTTGTCCCCAAATTTAATAGTAGTGATCCTTGTATTTTTTTTGGCATGCACAAAAAAATACAGCTAAAAAATCGAAGTGGAGAAGATTTTGTGACCGTTTGAAAAAAGTGTCCCCATTTTAGACACTTTAATGGCTACTGGCAGCAAACCTATAAAATCTCAAATGCTCTTTAAGGGGGTGTGAGTTCTCAAGGTTTGATGAAGGATAGGGGGCCAATATAAAGTCTAATTGTCGTGCCCTGGGGGGTGCGCCGGCGCATCAGGTGCACCAGCAGGCGAGCCAAAGGTTGAGGCCCGTAGACCAGGCGTGCTGGCGGGTATCTGCACTCAAAGCCTAGCAAACGAGTTCAGAACGCCCACCCAACTTGCAGGCCAGCCCATGAGACCAAGGCCTAGCATACAAGCTGCCCGCACCACATCCAAAGGGGCCCAAGGTGCTGGACACGTAAGGGAAGCTTCTAGAAGCAGCCAGGATCAGCAGCAGCATCCTGGCAGATTTGGTTGACCCTGAAAATCAGGAGTTAGCATCCTAATGGATTGTAATCTATATAATCCCATGATTTTAGCCTTTATTCTAGGGATATTGCCATTAAGTGTAAGCTGGAGCCTCAACTATAAATAGAGGGTTGCTCCTCCCTCATTTGTACACAATCAAAACACTTCTGTTTCAGTGAATACAAGAGCATTTCTAGAATTTTGCCTCCTTATCCTGTTTCTCTTTAACTTGCGTAATCAGCCCTTCCCATTGTTCTAGTGCCCGTACACTTGTGTTTTAGGCTGACTTAGGCATAAAGGAGAAGATTCCAAGCCTAAGGCTACACGGTTTCTGAGTCTAAGGTCGGAGCCCATGACAGTTGGTATTAGAGCAAGTTCGATTTTGCATGTTTGTGTTGTGCAGGTTAGAGGAGATGGCATCCCAAAGTGATGCTGCTAACCAACAACCAGAGGCCCAAGAGCATGGGCGTGGAAGAGGGAGGAAAGCCAGTTTTAGAGATATTTGGTCTACCATGGACGGTAGGCTGGCCAAGGTGGAGGTGACCATGGGCGGCATGGGAGAGAAGCTTGAGGGGGTAGAGACTCACATTGCATCGCTAGATTCCATGGGGGAGGAGATCCAAAGTGAGCTACAAGCTGCTCTCAACAAAGGCTTGGACGTGTTCACCCAAAAGAATCAGACCTTGGAGGTTGAAGTGCTGACCTTGCGCGATGGCATGGAGGCCATGCACCAGCGGATGGAAGAGCTTACCAGTGAGCTCGTTGCTTGCAAGACTGCCATTGGGAATGGCATGTTTGCTAGAGTGTCCAAGTCTAGATTGGATGTCCCTAAGCCTAAGGAGTTCAAGGGGACTAGGGTGGCCAAGGAAGTAGATAACTACCTTTGGGGTATGGAGTAGTACTTCCAGGCCATGGGCATGCAAGACAAGGCGATAAAGGTAAGCACCGCTGCTATGTATCTCACTGATGTAGCCTTATTGTGGTGGAGGCGCAGGTGTGATGATGTCAGGCGTGGGAGCTCCAAGATTGGAACTTGGGAAGAGTTCCAAAAGGAGTTTAGAGAATAATTTTACTCGGAGTATGTCGATGATAAGGCGCGGGCAAAGTTGCATAGGCTGAGCCAGCAAGGGGACATAAGGGAGTATGTCCAGAAATTCTCTAAACTGATGCTATAGATCTTGGATCTAGGAGAGAAGGATGCTTTATTTACTTTCATGGATGGGCTGAAGCCATGGGTGAAGCATGAGCTACAAAGGACAGGAGTTCATGACTTGGTTAAAGGCATGACTACTGCCGAGGCCTTGATAGAGTTCAAGCCTCTGAACAAGTTCGAGTCTACCAACCCCAAAGGTAAGGGCAAGGACGATAGGGACCAAAAGAAGCAGTCCAAGGGGAAAGATCGTGATCGGGAGTCCAAGGATGGAGACCAAGACCATTCAACCAAGGATGGCGAGAGGAAGCCTCCAGCAGGCAAGTGGAAAGCAAAGGGGGATTGAGAGCCACTAGCATGCTACCTATGTGGAGGGAGCCACATAGCGCGCAATTGCCCACAAAAGAGCCAGCTGGCTGTTGCAGACAAGGAGTTTGACGAGGAGCCAGAGTCAGGGGCAGCAAAGCTTGGGTCATTGGTGCTTAATGCTGTCCAGAGTAAGGGGAGCCGCAAGCCAAAGAGCTTGATGTTTGCGGATCTGATGGTTGCGGGTCAGAAGGTGAGCGCACTAGTGGACACAGGTGCCTCACATCTTTTTATTTCGAGTGATGGAGCCTGAAAGCTTAGACTAAAGGTGCAGAAAGGGACTAGTACCATCAAAACGATGAACTCCAAAGAAGTTCCAGCCATTGGAGTAGCGCGGGGAGTGGAGTTGCAACTTGGAGACTGGAAAGGCAAGGAGACCATTGAGGTAATACCCCTTGACAACTATGAGTTTGTGATTGGGTTGGATTTCCTTGTTCGGATTAGCACCCTCCTTGTGCCTTTTACAGATTGTGTTTGCATCTTGGATGCACGGTGCCAATGCCTAGTGCCATTGAGGAGAGGGTCCGGAGTTGGGTCGCGGGTGGTATCAGCCATCCAATTTGCCAGTGCGGTAAGCAGACAAGAAGACACCTTCTTGGCAGCCTTGAAATATGATGAGCCAAGGGAGAAGGAGACCGAGTCACCCTTGAAGGTGCTAAAGGTGCTGAAGACCTTTAGTGATGTGATGCCCAAAAAGCTACCTAGCAAGCTACCACCTAAGAGGGAGGTGGACCATAAGATCGAGCTGGTGTCTGAGGCCAAGCCACCAGCTAGAGCCCCTTACCGAATGTCTCCACTAGAGTTGGAGGAGTTGAGGAAGCAGCTCAAAGAGTTAGTTGATGCTGGCTTCATCAGGCCATTGAAGGCACCCTATGGTGCACCGGTTCTATTTCAGCACAAGCATGATGGGTCGTTGCGGCTGTGCATAGACTACCGGTCTTTGAATAAGCTGACCATCAAGAACAAGTACCCCATCCCATTCATTGTGAACTTATTCGATCAACTTGGGAGCGTAAGGTGGTTCACCAAGCTGGATTTGAGGTTAGGCTACTATCAAGTTAGGATCATGGAGGGAGATGAGCCAAAGACAACATGTGTCACTCGGTATGGTTCGTATGAGTTCTTGGTGATGCCTTTCGGACTCATGAACGCCCCAGCAACATTTTGCACCCTTATGAACAAGGTACTTTAGTCATTCCTTGATCGGTTTGTTGTGGTTTATTTGGATGACATTGTGATCTATAGCCAGACTTTAGGAGAGCATGTAGACCACTTGAGATAGGTGTTCGAAGTGTTGCGAGTGCACAAGCTGTTTGTCAAGAGGGAGAAGTGCTCATTCACCCAGCAGGAGATCTCGTTCTTGGGCCACATAATGGGAGGTGGCAGGATACGCATGGATTAAAGCAAGATACACGCCATCCTGGAGTGGCAACCACCAGCCAAGGTCACTAAGTTGAGATCGTTCCTTGGGCTGGTCAACTACTACAAGCACTTCATCAAAGGTCACTCAGCAATAGCCATGCCATTGACTGACTTGCTCAAGAAAGGGAAAGCATGGGAATGGAGCATAGGGTGCCAGGAAGCCTTTGACAGGTTGAAGCGAGCTGTGACTGAGGAGCCAGTCTTGGCCTTACCAGACCATGCCAACCCATACGAGGTGCATACGGATGCATCAGACTTTGCCATAGGGGGCGTGTTGATGTAGGAGGGACGTCCAGTCACATTCGAGAGTAGGAAGCTGAACGAGATTGAGTGCAAGTACACGGTCCAAGAGAAAGAGATGACTGCAGTGGTGCACTGCTTGCGCACTTGGCACCATTACCTGTTGGGGTCAAGGTTCGTGGTTAGGACAGACAATATGGTGACCAGCTACTTCCAGACGTAAAAGAAACTATCCCCCAAGCAGGCGAGATGGCAAGATTTTCTTACGAAATTTGATTTCCAGATAGAGTACAAGCCGGGGTGGGTGAACCTAGTGGTAGACGCCCTGAGCAAGAAGGCTAACCTTGCTGCCATTAGCCAACCAGAGGGGTCACTGGTGCCATGCATCAAGGAGGGACTTACGTATGATCCTATAGCTAAGGCTTTGATGGAGTACACCCAGCAAGGTAAGAGTAGGCGATTTTGGTTGCACGATGGCTTGCTATACACCAAGGGTAGTAGACTGTTTATGCCGCAGCATGGGAAGCTCCGAAAGGAAGTTTTGCAAGAATGCCATGATTCAAGGTGGGCTGGACACCCCGGAGTGAGCCATACCTTAGTGCTGATTGAGGATCGGTACTATTGGCCGTACATGAGGGATGATGTGGAGGCCTATGTGAAGATTTGTCTTGTGTGCCAATAGAACAAGGTAGAGCTCAAGAAACTAAGCGGTCTTTTGGAGCCATTACCAGTGCCAGAGCGACCATGGGAGAGTGTTTCTCTAGACTTTATAGTCAGTCTACCCAAAGCAGAAGGGTTTGGAAGCATCATGGTAGTGGTGGATAGGTTTTCCAAGGATGGAATCTTCATTCCAGCAACCAAGGAGTGCCCAGTCGAAGAGGCAGCTCGATTGTTCCTGAAGAAGATGGTTAAGTACTGGGGAGTGTTGAGGACCATTATTAGTGATCAGGACGGGTGTTTCACGGGTAGGTTCTACATTGAGTTGTTTAAGCTATTGAGGTCAAACTTGAACTTTTCCACCAGCATGCATCTGCAGATCGATGGGCAGACAGAACAAGTGAATGGACTATTGGAGGTCTACCTCAGGCACTATGTGAGTGCCATACAAAGGGACTGGCCAAAGCTGCTAGATATTACGCAGTTTTCCTACAACTTGCAAAGGAGAGAGGCAACGAACCAGAGCCCATTTGAGGTTGTGACAGGGCAACAACCACTAACACCCGGTTCAATTGCTGCAAGTTATACAGGGTTGAATCCAGTAGCATACAAGTTTGCCAAGGCATGGTAGGAGCAAACTGACTTGGCCAGAGTTTGTCTACACAAGGCGGCTAAGAGGTCGAAGAAGTGGGCAGACCAGAATAGGTGGGCCGTGCAGTTCCAGGTTGGAGACTTGGTGTTGGTGAAGCTACATCCCATTGTGTGCCACAGGGGGCTGCACAAAGGCCTAGTCTGGAGGTATGAGAGACCTTTTCGAGTAGTCAAAAGGGTAGGCAAGGTTGCGTACAAGCTGGATATGCCACCCAAGCTGAGTGTACACCAAGACTTGGTGCACTAGAAGGGACTTCCAGACAGTGAGCTGAACTGGGAACTAGCAGATGACTTATGGCAGTTCAGGGACCAGATCAGGTAGTACCATGCAGAACACGCAACGAGGGCATTGTGTAATCATGTGGGGGAGAATGTCACACCCTGGATGGGTGCACCAGGCACATCAGGCGCACCAGCAGGTGAGCCAGAGTTGAGGCCTGCAGACTCGGCGTGCTGGCGGGTATCTATGCGTAAAGCCTAGCAAATGAGTTCAGAACACCCTCCCAACTTGCAGGCCAGCCCGTGAGACCAAGGCTTGGCATACAAGCTACCCGTACCACATCCATAAAGGCCCCAAGTGCTGGACAAGCAAAGGAAGCTTTTGGAAGTAGGCAGGATCAACAATAGCATCCTGACAGATTTGGTTGACCCTGAAAATCAGGAGTTAGCATCCTGATTGATAGTAATCTGTATAATCCCAAGATTTTAGCCTCTATTCTAGGGATATTGCCATTAAGTGTAAGCTGGAGCCTCAACTATAAATAAAGGGCCGCTCCTCCCTCATTTGTACACCATCAAACACTTCTATTTCAGTGAATACAAGAGCATTTCTAGAATTCTACCTTCTTATTCAATTTCTCTTTAACTTGCATAATCAGACCTTCCCGTTGTTCTTGTGCTCGTACATTTGTGTTTTAGGCTGACTTAGGCATAAAGGAGGAGATTCCAAGCCCAAGGCCGCATGATTTTTGAGTCTAAGGTCGAAGCTCGTGACACAAGTACCAGCACCCGTCGCACATAATGCGCGCACACCCCCCAGCCCCCCAATCGTCGGAACCCCCAATGCCGTCGGTTAGGCTCTCCGACAATGGTGCCCCGAGCGAAAAAAATGTGGCACCAACACATGCCTGAGCCTAGCATGTGCACCGTGGCTCAAAATCTTAGACTGGAATGAACTCCGTATGCCTAAGCCAACCCACGAAACAAGCGTGCGGGAGCTCAGCCGCCCGGAGAGGTAGAATCGCAAGTCGAGGATCAGTCTGGTCCCCCCTGCGTGCTGTTGATCCTACTACCGCAACCCTCGGTTCGGTTCGATCTTAGACTGGGAATGAACTCCGTATGCATAAGTCAACCCATGAAACGAGCGTGCGGGCACTGAGCCGGTTGAAGAGGCATAATGTACAGGTTGGGGATCGGCCCGGTCCCCCTCTACATGTTGCTGGTCTTGTTGCCACAACCCTCGGTTTGACTAGGGCTTAGACATTGAATGAACTCACTAGGCCTAAGCCAACCCACGAAACAGGCGTGCGGGCACTCAGCCGACCGAAGAGGCAGAATGCGCAAGCCGAGGATCAGCCCGGTCCCCCCTGTGTGCTGTCGATCCTACTGTCGCAACCCTCATTCCGGTTCGATCTTAGACTGGGAATGAACTCCGTATTCTTAGCCTGGGGATGAACTCCGTATACCTAAGTCAACCCATGAAACGAGTGTGTAGGCACTCAGCTGGTCGGAAAGGTCGGCTGAAGAGGCATAATATGCAAGTCGAGGATCAGCTCGGTCCCCCTCTGCGTGTTGTCGATCCTGCTACCGGTCCTACTACCACAACCCTCGATCTGGCTGGGGCTTAGACATGGAATGAACTCCGTATGCCTAAGCCAACCCCACGAAATGAGCGTCTAGGCGTTCAACCGGTAAGAGAGGCAGAATGCGTAAACTGGGGATAGGCCTGGTCCCCCCTACATGCTGTCGATCCTGCTGCTAGTCCTACTGCTGCAACCCTTGGTTCGGTCTGATCTTAGACTGGGAATGAACTCTGTATGCTTAGACATGGAATGAACTCCGTATGCCTAAGCCAACCCACGAAATGAGCGTACAGGAGCTCAGCCGGCCGGAGAAGCAGAATGGGCAAGCCAGGGATAGACCCAATCCCTCTTTCATGCTATCGATCCTGCTGTCGCAACCCTCAGTTTGGTCTTGATCTTAGACTGGGAATGAACTCCGTATGCCTAAGTCAACCCACGAAACGAGCGTGCGGGAACTGAGCTGGTCGGAGAGGCATAATGCGTAAGCCGAGGATCAACCCAGCCCTCTTCTACGTCCTACCGATCCCACTACCACAACCCTCGGTCCGACTGAGGCTTAGACATGGAATGAACTCCCTATACCTAAGCCAACCCATGAATGCGCATGCGGGGGCACAGCCGATCGGAGAGGAAGAATGCGCAAACCAGGGATCGGTCCGGTCCCCCCTGCGTGCTACCGATCCTGCTGCCACAACCCTCGGTCTAGTTCGATCTTAGATTGGGAATGAACTCCATATGCTTAGACTGGAGATGAACTCCGTATGCCTAAGTCAACCCACGAAACGAGCGTGCGGGCGCTCAGCTGACCAGAGAGACAGGATGCATAAGTCAGGGACCGAACGGGTGGTAGGTGGGTTCAAGCACATCTTCATATTTCTTCCATGCCAATGCCATTTTTATGGCTTGTAAATTCATACAATGGTCCCCTAAGCCTTCATGTGAAGTTTCATGGCAAGACGACCCATTTTTTATTTTTCATGATTTTTAAAACTTTTTGCTGTTCGAGATTTTTAAAATTTTTTTAGAAAGATTTTTGTCCTCAAATTTGGTAGAGGTGATCCTTGTATTTTTGTTGGCATACATAAAAAAATTCAGCTAAAAACTTGAAGTGGAGAAGATTTTGTGACCGTTTGAAAAAAGTGTCCCCATTTCAGACACTTTAATGGCTACTGGTAGCAAACCTATAAAATCTCAAATGCTCTTTAAGGGGGTGCGAGTTCTCTACGTTTGATGAGGGATAGGGGGCCAATATAAGGGCCAAGGACCAGCACCCATGGCACATCATGTGTGCACACCCCTCGGTCCCCCCAATCGTCGAAACCCCCAATGTCGTCGGTTAGGCTCTCCGACGATGCTCCGACGATGGTGCCACGGGCGAAAAAAATGCGGCACCAGCATATGCTCGAGCCCAGCATGTGCACTGTGGCTTAAAATCTTAAATTGGAAATGAACTCCGTATGCTTAGACATGGAATGAACTCCTATGCCCAAGCCAACCCATGAAATGACCGTGCGAGCGCTAGCCGGCCGGAGAGGCAGAATGCACAAGTCGAGGATCGGTCCCCCCTGCGTGCTATCGATCCTGCTACCGCAACCCTCGATCCGATCTGATCTTAGATTAGGAATGAACTCTGTATGCATAAGTCAACCCATGAAAGTCGGGGATCGGCCTGGTCCCCCTCTGCGTGCTGTCGGTCCTGCTGCCACAACCCTCGATGTGGCTAGGCTTAGACATGCAATGAACTCCCTATGCCTAAGCCAACCAACGAAACAGGATTGTGGGTGCTCAGTCGATCGGAGAGGTAGAATGAGCAAGTTGGGGATCAGTTCGGTCCCCCCTGTGTGCTATCGATCTTTCTGTCGTAACCGTCGGTCGGATCTGATCTTAGATTGGGGGTGAACTCTGTATGCCTAAGTCAACCCACAAAACGAGCATGCGGGCACTCAGCCAACCGGAGAGGCCGACTGGAGAGGTGTAATGCATAAGCCGGGGATCAGCCTGGTCCCCCTCTGCGTGCTACCGATCCCGCTGCTAGTCCTGCTGCCAAAACCCTCGGTCCGACTGGGGCTTAGACATGGAATGAACTCTGTATGCTTAAGCCAACCCATGAAATGAGCATGCGGGTGCTTAGTCGATCGAAAAGGCAGAATGTACAAGCCGGGGATCAGCCCGGTCCCCCCTACGTGCTACCAATCTTACTACTGGTCCTGCTATGCAACCTTCGGTCCGATCCAATCTTAGACTGGGAACGAACACCATATGCTTAGACATGGAATGAACTTCGTATGCCTAAGCCAACCCACGAAAGGAGCATGCGGGCGTTCAGCCAGTTGGAGAGGCAGAATGCACAAGCCGGGGACCGACCCAGTCCCCTCTGCGTGCTATCGATCTTGCTGTCGCAACCCTCGATCTGGTCTGATCTTAGACTGGGAATGAACTCCCTATGCCTAAGTCAACCCACGAAATGAGCGTACAAGTGCTGAGTCGAGCGAAGAGGAATAATGTGCAAGATGGGGATCAGCCCGGTCCCCCTCTGCATCCTACCAGTTTCGATGCCACAACCCTCGGTTCGACTGGGGCTTAGACATGGAATGAACTCCGTATGCCTAAGCCAACCAATGAAATGAGCGTGCGAGTGCTCAGCAGGCTGGAGAGGTAGAATGCGTAAGCAGTGGATCGACCCGATCCCCCCTGCATGCTATCGATCTTACTGCTGATCCTACTACTGGTCCTGCTGTCGTAACCCTCGGTCTGGTCTGATCTTAGACTGGGAATGAACTCCGTATGCTTAGACATGGAGTGAACTCCGTATGCCTAAGACAACCCACAAAATGAGCGTGCGGGCACTCAACCGGTCGGAGAGGCAGAATGCGCAAGTCGGGGATCGGCCCGATCCCCCTCTGTGTGCTGTCGATCCCGTTGCCACAACCCTCAGTCTGGCTGGGGCTTAGACATGGAATGAACCCCCTATGCCTAAACCAACCCACGAAACGGGCATGGAGGTGCTCAGTCGATCGTAAAGGCGGAATGCATAACCGGGGATCGACCCGGTCCCCTCTGCGTGCTGCCAATCCTGTTGCCACAACCCTCGGTTTGGTCTGATGTTAGACTGGGAATGAACTCCGTATGCTTAGACTGGGGATAAACTTCGTATGCCTAAGTCAACCCACGAAACAAGCGTGTGGGTGCTCAGCCGGTCGGAAAGGCATAATGTGCAAGTCGAGGATCAGCCCGGTCCCCCTCTGCATGCTGTCGATCCTGCTGCCAGTCCTGCTACCACAATCCTCAATCCAGTTGGGGCTTAGACATGGAATGAACTCTGTATGCCTAAGCCGACCCATGAAATGAGTGTGCGGGCACTCAGCCAGTCGGATAGGCTGAATGCACAAGCAAGGGATCGGCCCGGTCCCCCCTGCATACTGTCGATCCTGCTGCTGGTCCTGCTATCGTAACCCTCAGTCTGGTCCGATCTTAGATTGGGAATGAACTCCGTATGCTTAGACATGGAATGAACTCCATATGCCTAAGCCAACCCATGAAACGAGTGTGCGGGCGCTCAACCGGTCGGAGAGGCAGAATGCGCAAGTCAGAGATCGACCCGATCCCCCTTGCGTGCTGTCGATCCTACTGCCGCAACCTTCGGTCCAGTCTGATCTTAGACTGGGAATGAACTCCGTATGCCTAATTCAACCCAAGGAACGAGCGTGCGGGCGTTGAGCCGATCGGAGAGGCATAATGCACAAGTCGAGGATTGGCCTGGTCCCCCTCTACGTGTTACCGGTCCCGCTGTCACAACCTTCGATTCGGCTGGGGCTTAGACATGGAATAAACTCCCTATGCCTAAGCCAACCAACGAAACGGGCATGCCGGGGCTCAGCAGGTCGGAGAGTCAGAATGCGCAAGCTGGGGATCGACCCGATCCCCCTTTACATGTTGTCGATCCTGCTGCCACAACCCTCAATCTGGCTAGGGTTTAGACATGGAATGAACTCCCTATGCCTAAGCCAACCCACAAAACAGGCATGAGGGCGCTCAGTCGGCCGGAGAGGAAGAATGCACAAGCCAGAGATCGGCCCGATCCCCCTATGTGCTGTCGATCCTACTGTCGCAAACCTCGGTCCGATCCGATCTGAGACTGGGAATGAACTCCGTATGCTTAGACTGGGGATAAACTCCGTATGGCTAAGTCAACCCATGAGACGAGCGTGCGGGCGCTCAGCCGACCGGAGAGGCATAATGCGTAAGTCGGGGATCAGCTCGATCCCTCTCTGCGTGCTACCGATCCCGCTGCCGGTCCTGCTGCCACAACCCTCGGCCCGACTGGGGCTTAGACATGGAATGAACTCCGTATGCCTAAGCTAACCAATGAAATGAGCGTACGAGCGATCAACCGGCCAGAGAGGCAGAATGCACAAGTCGGGGATCGACCCGACTGGGGCTTAGACATGGAATGAACTCCGTATGCCTAAGCTAACCGATGAAATGAGCGTACGAGCGATCAACCGGCCAGAGAGGCAGAATGCACAAGTCAGGGATCGGCCCGATCCCTCCTGCATACTGTCGATCCTACTGTTGGTCTTGCTATCACAACCTTCAGTCCGGTCTGATCTTAAACTGGGAATGAACTCCATTTGCTTAGACATGGAATGAACTCTGTATGCCTAAGCCAACCCATGAAACGAGTGTGCGGGCACTCAGCTGATCGGAGAGGTAGAATGCGTAAGTCGGGGATCGGCCCAGTCCCCCTTGCGTACTGTCAATCTTACTACTGCAACCCTCGGTCCAGTCTGATCTTAGACTGGGAATGAACTCCGTATGCCTAAGTCAACTCACAAAATGAGCGTACAGGCGCTGAGCCGACCGGGGAGGCATAATGCACAAGCCGGGGATTGGCCCGGTGGCCCTCTGTGTGCTGCCGATCCCGCTACCAGAACCCTCGATCCGGCTGGGGCTTAGACATGGAATGAACTCCCTATGCCTAAGCCAACCCATGAAACGGGCATGCGGGTGCTCGATCGGTCGGAGAGGCAGAATGTGCAAGCCGAGGATCGGCCCGGTCCCCCATGTGTGCTACCGATCCTGCTGCCGCAACCCTCGATCCAATATGAACTTAGATATGGAATGAACTCTGTATGCCTAAGCTAACGCATGGAATGAGCGTACGGGCGATCAATCGGTCGGAGAGACAGAATGCACAAGTCGGCGACTGGCTCGATCCCCCTTGCGTGTTGTCGATCCTGCTACCAAAACCCTCGGTCTGGACCGATCTTAGACTGGGAATGAACTCCTTATGCTTAGACTGGGGATGAACTCCGTATGCCTAAATCAACCCACAAAACGAGCATACGAGCACTCAGCCGGTCGGAGAGGCATAATGTACAAGTTAGGGATCAGCCTGGTCCCCCTCTGTGTGCTGTTGATCCTGCTGCCGGTCATGCTGCCACAACCCTCGATCCAGTTGGGGCTTAGACATGGAATGAACTTCGTATGCCTAAGCCAACCCATAAAACAAGCGTACGGGTGCTCAGCTGGCCTGAGAGGAAGAATATGCAAGCCGGGGATCAGCTCGATTCCCTCCTACGTGCTGTCGATCCTGTTACTGGTCCTGATGTCGCAACCCTCGGTCCGGTCTGATCTTAGACTGGGAATGAACTTCGTATGCTTAGACATGGAATGAACTCTGTATGGCTAAGCCAACCCATGAAATGAGCGTGCGGGTGCTCTCTCAGTCAAAGAGGTAAATGCATAAACCAGGGATCGACCAGGTCCCCCATGCGTGCTATCGATCCTGCTACCGCAACCATCGGTTCGGTTCGATCTTAGATTGGGAATGAACTTCGTATGCCTAAGTCAACCCATGAAATGAGCGTGCGGGTGCTGAGCTGACCGGAGAGGCATAATGCTTAAGCCAGGGATTGACTCGGTCCCTCTCTATTTGCTGTCGGTCCCACTGCAACAACCCTCGATCCGACTGGGGCTTAGACATGGAATGAACTCCCTATGCCTAAGCCAACCCACGAAACGGGTGTGCAGGCGCTCAGCCAGCCAGAGAGGCAGAATGCAAAAGCCGAGGATCGGCTTGATCCCCCTTACGTGTTGCCGATCCTGCTACCAAAACCCTCGATCCGGTCTGATGTTAGACTGGGAATGAACTCCTTATGCTTAGACTAGGGATGAACTTCGTATGCCTAAATCAAACCACAAAATGAGTGTGCGAGTGCTCAGCCGGTCAGAGAGGCATAATGTACAAGTCAGGGATCAGCTCGGTCCCCCTCTATGTGCTGTCAGTCCTGCTACCGGTCCTGTGACCACAACCCTCAGTCCGACTAGGGCTTAGACATGGAATGAACTTTGTATGCCTAAGCCAACCCATGAAACAAGCGTGCGGGCACTCAGCCGGCCTGAGAGGAACAATACGCAAGCCGGGGATCGACCCGGTTCCCCCTATGTGCTATCGATCTTCCTGCTGGTCCTACTGTCGCAAGCCTCAGTCCGATCTGATCTTAGACTGGGAATGAACTTCGTATGCCTAAGTCAACCCACGAAATGAGCGTTCGGTCATTCAGCCGATCAGAGAGGCAAGATGTGCAAGCCGGGGATCGAATGGGTGGTAGGTGCGTTCAAGCACATCTTCATATTTATGTCATGCCAATGCCATTTTTATGGCTTGTAAATTCATACAAAGGTCCCCTAAGCCTTCATGTGAATTTTCATGGCAAGATGACCCGTTTTCTATTTTTCACGATTTTTGAAACTTTTTACGGTTCGAGATTTTTTAAAATTTTTTTAGATAGAGTTTTGTCCCCAAATTTGGTAGAGGTGATCCTTTTATTTTTGTTGGCATGCACAAAACAATTCAGCTAAAAGCTCGAAGTGGAGAAGATTTTGTGACCGTTTGAAAAAATGTCCCCAATCTCCGGTGATGCTCCGACGATGGTGCCCCGAGCAAAAAAAATGCGGCACCAGCAAATGCCCGAGCCCAGCATGTGCATCGTGGCTCAAAATCTTAGACTGCGAATGAACTCTGTATGCTTAGACATGAAATGATCTCCATATGCCTAAGCCAACCCATGAAACGAGTGTGCGAGCCCTCAGCCAGTTGGAGAGGCAGAATGCACAAACCAGGGATCGGCTCGATCCCCCCCTTCGTGCTGCCGATCCTGCTACTGGTTTTGATGTCACAACCCTCGATTCGGTCCAATCTTAGACTAGGAATGAACTTCGTATGCTTAGACATGGAATGAACTCCGTACGCCTAAGCCAACCAAGAAACGAGCATGCGGGCGCTCAGTCGACCGGAGAGGCAGAATGCACAAGCCGAGGATCAGCCCGGTCCCTCCTGCGTGCTGTTGATCCTGCTGCTGCAACCCTTGGTCCGATCCGATCTTAGATTGGGAATGAACTTCGTATGCCTAAGTCAACCCATGAAACAAGCGTGCGGGCGCTGAGCCGGTCGAAGAGGCATAATGCGCAAGCTAGGGATCGGCTCGGTCCCCCTCTGTGTGCTACCGATCCAGCTGCCACAACCCTCGGTCCAGCTGGGGCTTAGACATGGAATGAACTCCCTATGCCTAAGCCAACCCATGAAACGGGCGTGCGGGCGCTCAGCCGGTCAGAGAGGCAGAATGCGCAGGCTGGAGATCGACCTGGCCCTCCCTGTGTGCTGTCGATCCTGCTACCGCAACCCTTGATCTAATCTGGTCTTACACTGGGAATAAACTTCGTATGCTTAGACTGGAGTTGAACTCTGTATGCCTAAGTCAACCCACAAAACGAGTGTGCGAGCGCTCAGCCGGCCGGAGAGGCATAACTTGTAAGCCGGGGATCAGCCCGATCCCCCTCTGCGTGCTGCCAATTTCGCTGTCAGTCCTGCTACCACAACCCTCGGTCTGGCTGGGGCTTAGACATGGAATGAACTCCGTATGCCTAAGCCAACCCATGAAATGAGCGTGCAGGTGCTCAGTCGGCCGAAGAGGCAGAATGTGCAAGCCGGGGATCAGCCCGGTCCCTCCTTTCGTGCTACTGATCCTGCTACTGGTCTGGCTGTTGCAACCCTCAGTTCGGTCTGATCTTAGATGGGAATGAACTTCGTATGCTTAGACATGGAATGAACTCCGTATGCCTAAGCCAACCCACGAAACAAGCGTGCGGACGCTCAATAGGTCGGAGAGGTAGAATGCGCAAGCCGGGGATCGACTCGGTCCCATCTACGTGCTGTCGATCCTGCTACCGTAACCCTTGATCTGATCTGATCTTAGACTGGGAATAAACTCCGTATGCCTAAGTCAACCCACGGAACGAGCGCGCAGGCACTAAGCCGGTCGAAGAGGTATAATGCACAAGCCAAGGATTGACCCAGTCCCCCTCTGCGTGTTATCGGTCCCGCTGCCACAACCCTCGGTCTGGCTGGGGCTTAGACATAGAATGGACTCCCTATACCTAAGCCAACCCATGAAATAGGCGTACGGGCGCTTAGCCAGCCGAAGAGGCAGAATGCGCAAGCCGAGGATCGGTCCGGTCCCTCTTACGTGCTATCGATCCTGCTGTCGCAACCTTCGGTCCGGTCTGATCTTAGACTGGGAATGAACTCTGTATACTTAGACTAGGGATGAACTCCGTATGCCTAAGTCAACCCACGAAAAGAGCGTGCGGGCACTCAGCCGACCAGAGAGGCAGGATGCGTAAGCCGGGGATCGAACGAGTGGTATGTGGGTTCAAACAGATCTTCAAATTTTTGCCATGCCAATGCTAGTTTTATGGCTTGTAAATTCATACAATGGTCCCCTAAGCCTTCATGTGAAGTTTCGTGGCAAGACGACCTGTTTTCTATTTTTCACGATTTTCAAAACTTTTTGATGTTCAGGTTTTTAAAAAAAAATTTTAGACAGCGTTTTGTTCCCAAATTTGGTAGAGGTGATCCTTGTATTTTTTTTGGCCTGCATAAAAAAATTCAGCCAAAAACTCGAAGTGGAGAAGATTTTGTGACCGTTTCAAAAAAGTGTCCCCATTTCAGACACTTTAATGGCTACTGGTAGCAAACCTATAAAATCTCAAATGCTCTTTAAGGGGGTGTGAGTTCTCGAGGTTTGCTGATGGATAGGGGGCCAATATAAGGGCCAAGTACCAGCACCCATCACACATCATGTGCGCACACCGCCCGGCCCCCCCAATCGTCGGAACCCCCAATACCATCGGTTAGGCTCTTCGACGATGCTCCGACGATGGTGCCCCGAGTGAAAAAAATATGGTACTAGCACATGCTCGAGCCCAGCATGTGCATCGCGGCTCAAACTCTTAGATTGGGAATGAACTCTGTACGCTTAGACATGGAATGAACTCCGTATGCCTAAGCCAACCCATGAAACGAGCGTGCAGACGCTCAGTCGGTCGGAGAGGCATAATGCGCAAGCCGGGGATCAGCCCATTCTCCCTCTACGTGCTGTCGATCCTACTACCACAACCCTCAGTCTAGCTGGGGCTTAGACATGGAATGAACTCCGTATGCCTAAGCCAACCCATGAAACGAGCGTGCGGGTGCTCAGCCGACCGGAGAGGCAGAATGCGCAAGTCGGGGATTGGCCAGGTCCCCCCCTGCGTGCTATTGATCCTGCTACTGGTCCTGCAACCGCAACCCTCGGTCCGGTCTGATGTTAGATTAGGAATGAACTCCGTATGCTTAGACATGGAATGAACTCCGTATGCCTAAGCCAACCCACGAAACGAGCGTGTGGGCGCTCAGCCGGCCGGATAGGCAAAATTCACAAACTGGGGATCGGCCCGATTCCCCTTTGCGTCCTGTCGATCCCGCTGCCACAACCCTCAGTCCGGATGGGGCTTAGACATGGAATGAACTCCCTATGCCTTAGACAATCCATGAAACGGGCGTACGGGCGCTCAGCCGGTCGGAGAGGTAGAACGCGCAAACCGAGGATCGGCTCGGTCCCTCCTGCGTGCTACCGATCCTGCTACCACAACCCTCGGTTCGGTCCGATCTTAGATTAGGAATGAACTCTGCATGCTTAGATTGGGGATGAACTCTGTATGCCTAAGTCAACCCACGAAACGAGTGTGCGGACGCTCAGCCGACCAGAGAGGTAGAGTGCGTAAGCTAGGGATCGAACGGGTGGTAGGTGGGTTCAAGCACATCTTCATATTTCTACCATGCCAATGCCATTTTTATGGCTTGTAAATTCATACAATGGTCCCCTAAGCCTTCATGTCAAGTTTTGTGGCAAGATGACCCATTTTCTATTTTTCACGATTTTTGAAACTTTTTGCGGTTTGGGATTTTTTAAAATTTTTTTAGAAAGAGTTTTGGCCCCAAATTTGGTAGAGGTGATCCTTGTATTTTTTTTGGCATGCACCAAAAATTTCAGCTAAAAGCTTGAAGTGGAGAAGATTTTGTGATCGTTTGAAGAAAGTGTCCCCATTTTAGACACTTTAATTGCTACTGGCAACAAACCTATAAAATCTCAAATGCTCTTTAAGGGGCTGTGAGTTCTCAAGGTTTGATGAGGGATAGGAGGCGAATATAAGGGCCAAGTACCAGCACCCATCGCACATCATGTGCGCACACCCCCCGGACCCCCAATCGCTGGAACCCCCAATGTCGTCGATTAGGCTCTCCGACGATGCTCTAGCGATGTTGGCCCGGGCGAACAAAATGCGGCGCCAGCACATGCCTGAGCCCAACATGTGCATCATGGCTCAAACTCTTAGACTGGGAATGAACTCCATATGCTTAGACATGAATGAACTCTGTGTGCCTAAGCCAACCTACGAAACGAGCGTGCGGGCGCTTAGCTGTCCAGAGAGCCAGAATGCGCAAGCCGGAGATCGACCTAGTCCCCATCTACGTGCTGTCAGTCCCACTGCCACAACCCTCAGCCCAATTGGGGATTAGACATGGAATGAACTCCCTATGCCTAAGCCAACCCACGAAACGGGCGTGCGGGTGCTCAGTCGGTTTGAGAGGAAGAATGCACAAGTCGGGGAGTGGCTCGGTCCCCCCTGCGTGCTGCCGATCCTACTATCGCAACTCTCAGTCTGATCTGATCTTAGACTAGGAATGAACTCTGTATGCTTAGACTGGGGATGAATTTCCAATGCCACCGGTTAGGCTCTTTGGCGATGCTCCGGTGATAGTGCCCCAGGTAAAAAAAATACGGCACCAGGACATGCCCGAGCCCAACATGTGCACCGTGGCTCAAACTCTTAGACTGGGAATGAACTCCGTATGCTTAAACATGGAATGAACTTCGTATGCTTAGACATGGAATGAACTCCGTATGCCTAAGCCAACCCACGAAACAAGCGTGCGGGCGCTCAACAGATCGGAGAGGCAAAATGCGTAAGCTGGGGATTGGCCCGGTCCCCCCTACGTACTGTCGATGCTGCTGCTGGTCCTGCTACTGCATCCTTCGGTCCGGTCTGATCTTAGACTGGGAATGAACTCTGTATGCTTAGACATGGAATGAACTCCGTATGCTTAAGCCAACCCATGAAACGAGTGTGCGGGTGCTCAACCGATCAGATAGGTAGAATAAGTAAGCCAAGGACTAGCCCGGTCCCCCCTGCATGCTGTCGATCCTGCTGCTGCAACCCTTGGTCTGGTCCAATCTTAGACTGGGAATGAACTCCGTATGCCTAAGTCAACCCACGAAACAAGCGTGCAGGTGCTAAGCCAATCGGAAAGGCATAATACACAAGCCGGGGATCGGTTCGGTCCCCTTCTGCGTGCTACCGATCCCGCTCCCACAACCCTCGGTCCGACTGGGGCTTAGACATGGAATGAACTCCCTATGCCTAAGCCAACCCATGGAACGGGCTTGCAGGCGCTCAATCGATCGGAGAGGCAAAATACACAAGCCTAGGATTAGCCCGGTCCCCCCTACGTGCTGTCACAACCCTCGGTCCAGTCCGATCTTAGACTGGGAATGAACTTCGTATGCATAAGTCAACCCACGAAATGAGCGTACAGGTGCTGAGCTGGCCGAAGATTCATAATGCACAAGTCGGGGATCAGCTCGATCCCCCTCTGAGTGATGCCGGTCCCACTGCCACAACCCTCAGTTCGATTGGGACTTAGACATGGAATGAACTGCCTATGCCTAAGCCAACCCAAGAAATGGGCATGCGGGTGCTTAGTCGACTGGAGAGGTAGAATGCACAAGTTGGGGATCAGCTTGGTCACCCTGCGTGCTACTGATCCTACTGCCGTAACTCTCAGTTCGGTCTGATCTTAGACTGGAAATGAGCTCCGTATGCTTAGACTGGGGATGAACTCCGTATGCCTAAGTCAACCCACGAAATGAGCATAGGGGTGCTCAGTCGGGCAGAGAGGCCGGTCAGAGAGGCATAATACACAAGCCAGGGATCAGCCCGGTCCCCCTCTGCGTGCTGCCGATCCCACTGCCGGTCCTGCCACCACAACCCTCGGTCTGACTGGGGTTTAAACATGGAATGGACTCCGTATGCCTAAGCCAACCCACAAAACGAGCGTACGGGTGCTCAGCCGATAGGAGAGGCAGAATGCGTAAGCCGGGGATCGGCCCGATCCCTCCTATGTGCGGCCGATCCTACTGCTGGTCAACCTTCGGTCCGATCCGATCTTAGACTGGGAATGAACTCCGTATGCTTAGACATGGAATGAACTCCGTATGCCTAAGTCAACCCACGAAATCAACGTGCGAGCACTAAGCCGATCGGAGAGGCATAATGCACAAGCTGAGGATCAGCCCGGTCCCCCTCTGCGTGCTGTCGGTCCCGCAGCCACAACCCTCGGTCCAGCAGGGGCTTAGACATGGAATGAACTCCCTAAGCCTAAGCCAACCAGCGAAACGGGCATGCGGTGCTCAGCCGGTCAGAGAGGCAGAATGCACAAGCCGGGGATCGACTCGATCCCCCTGCGTGCTATCGATCCTACTGCCGCAGCCCTCGGTCTGGTCTGATCTTAGACTGGGAATGAACTGCATATGCTTAGACTGGGGATGAACTCCGTATGCCTAAGTCAACCCATAAAACGAGCGTGTGGTCGCTCAGACGGCAGGAGAGGCATAATGCACAAGTCGGGGATCAACCCGATCCCCCTCTACGTGCTGCCGATCCCGCTGTCGGTCCTGCTGCCACCCTCAGTCTGACGGGGGCTTAGACACGGAATGAACTCTGAATGCCTAAGCCAACCCATGAAACGAGCGTGCGGGCGCTTAGCCGACCGAAGAGGTAAAATGCACTTGCCGGGGATTGGCTCGGTCCCCCCTGCGTGTTACCGATCCTACTGTGGCAACACTCAGTCTGGTCCAATCATAGACTGGGAATGAACTTTGTATGCTTAGACATGGAATAAACTCCGTATGCCTAAGCCAACCCACGAAACGAGCGTGCGGGCGCTCGGCCGATCGGAGAGGCAGAATGCACAAGTCGGGAATTGGCCCGATTCCCCCCTACGTGCTGTCAATCCTACTACCAGAACCCTCGGTCCGGTCCAATCTTAGACAGGGAATGAACTCCATATACCTAAGTCACACGCTCGAAACGAGCGTGTGGGCGCTGAGCGACCGGAGAGGCATAATGCGTAAGCCAGGGATCGGCCTGGTCCCCCTCTACGTGCTGTCGGCGTCGCTGCCATAACCTTTGGTTCGGCTGGGGCTTAGACTTGGAATGAACTCCTTATGCCTAAGCCATCCCATGAAATGACCGTACGGGTGCTCAGCTGGTCGGAGAGGGAGAATGCGCAAGCCGGGGATCGGCCTGGTCCCCCCTGTGTGCTGTGATCTTGCTACCGCAACCCTCGATCCGATCCGATCTTAGACTGGGAATGAACTCCGTATGCTTAGACTGGGGATGAACTTTGCATGCCTAAGTTAACCCACAAAATAAGCGTGCGGGCGCTCAGCCGATCAGAGAGGTAGAATGCACAAGTCGAGGATCAGCTCGATCCCTTACTGAGTGCTATCGATCTTGCTACCACAACCCTCGGTGCGGTCTGATCTTAGACTGGGAATGAACCCCGTATACATAAGTCAATCCATGAAATGAGCGTGCGGGCGCTGAGCCGACCGAAGAGGCATAATGTGCAAGCCATGGATCGGCCCGATCCCCCTCTGCGTGCTGTCGGTCCCACTGCCACAACCCTTGGTCTGACTGGGGCTTAGACATGGAATGAACTCCCTATGCCTAAGCCAACCCACGAAACAAGCGTCCGGGCACTCAGCCGACCGGAGAGGTAGAATGCGCAAGCCGGGGATCAGCTCGGTCCTCCCTGCGTGCTGTCGATCCTACTATCGCAACCCTCGATCTGGTCTGATCTTAGATTGGGAATGAACTTTGTATGCCTAAGTCAACCCATGAAACGAGCGTGCGGGCGCTGAGCGTGCCAGAGAGGCATAATGCGCAAGCTGGGGATCGACCCGATCCCCTTCTGCGTGCTGCCGGTCCCGCTGCCACAACCCTCGGTCCGACTGGGGCTTAGACATGGAATGAACTCCCTATGCCTAAGCTAACCCATGAAATGGGCGTGCGGGCGCTCAGTCGGTCGGAGAGGCAGAATGCGCAAGTCGGAGATCGACCCGATCCACCCTGCGTGCCGCCGATCTTGCTGTCGCAACCCTCGGTCCAGTCCGATCTTAGATTGGGAATGAACTCCATATGCTTAGATTGGGAATGAACTCCGTATGCCTAAGTCAACCCACAAAACGAGTGTGCGGGCACTCAGTCGACCAGAGAGGCAGGAGCAAGCCGGGGATCGAACGGGTGGTAGGTGGGTTCAAGCACATCTTCATATTTCTGCCATGGCAATGCCTTTATTATGGCTTCTAAATTCATAAATTGGTCCCCTAAGCCTTCTTATGAAGTTTCATGGCAAGACGACCCGTTTTCTATTTTTCATGATTTTTGAAACTTTTTACAGTTCGGGATTTTTTAAAACTTTTTTAGAAAGAGTTTTGTCCCCAAATTTCATAGAGGTGGTCCTTGTATTTTTGTTGGCATGTACAAAAAAATTCAACTAAAAAGTCGAGGTGGAGAAGATTTTGTGATCGTTTGAAAAAAGTGTCCCCATTTCATACACTTTAATGGCTACTGGCAGCAAACCTATAAAATCTCAAATACTCTATAAGGGGGTGTGAGTTCTCGAGGTTTGATGAGGGATAGGGGCCAATATAAGTTTTAACTACTAGCACCCATCGCACATCATGTGTGCACACCCCCCAGCCCCCCCAATCGTCGGAACCCCCAATGCCGTCGGTTAGGCTCTCCGACGATGCTCCGGAGATGGTGCCCTGGGCGAAAAAAATGTGGCGCCAGCACATGCCTGAGCCCAGCATGTGCACCGTGGCTCAAAATCTTAGACTATGAATGAACTTCGTACGCTTAGACGTGGAATGAACTCCATATGCCTAAGCCAAACCACGAAATGAGCGTACGGGTGCTTAGCTGGTCGGAGAGGCAAAATGTGCAAGCCAGGGATCAATCCGGTCCCCCCTACGTGTTGTCGATCCTACTACCACAACCCTCAGTCCAGTCTAATCTTAGACTGGGAATTAACTCTGTATGCATAAGTTAACCCACGAAATGAGTGCACGGGCGCTGAGCCGACCGAAGAGGCATAATGGGCAAGCCGGGGATCAGCTCAGTCCCCCTCTACGTGCTACCGGTCTCACTTCCATAACCCTCGGGCCAGTCTGATCGTAGACTGGGAATGAACTCCGTATGCTTAGGTTGGGGATGAACTCCGTATGCCTAAGTCAACCCACGAAACGAGCCTGTAGGCGCTCAGTCAATCGAAAAGGCAGAATGCGTAAGTCGAGGATCGACTCGATCCCCCCTGCATGCTACCGATCCTGCTGCTGGTCTTGCTACCGCAACCCTTGGTCCAGTCTGATCTTAGACTGGGAATGAACTCTGTATGCTTAGACATGGAATGAACTCTCTATGCCTAAGCCAACCCATGAAATAGACGTGCGGGCACTCAGTCGGCTGGAAAGGCAGAATGCACAAGCCGGGGATCGACCCGATCCCCCATACGTGCTGTCGATCCTGCTACTGCAACCCTCAGTCTGGTCTGATCTTAGACTGCGAATCAACTTCGTATGCTTAGACTGGGGATGAACTCAGTATGCCTAAGTCAACCCATAAAATGAGCGTACGGGCGCTCAGTCGATCGGAGAGGCAGAATACACAAGCCGAGGATCGACCCGGTCCCCCCTGCGTGCTGTCAATCCTGTTGCTATAACTCTCGATCCAGTCTGATCTTAGACTGGCAATGAACTCCGTATGCTTAGACATGGAATGAACTCCATATGCCTAAGCCAACCCAGGAAACGAGCGTGTGGGCGCTCAGTCGACCGGAGAGGCAGAATGCGCAAGTCGGGGATCGACCTGATCCCCCCTGTGTGTTATCGATCCTGCCATCACAACCCTTGGTCCGGTCTGATCTTAGACTGGGAATGAACTCCGTATGCCTAAGTCAACCCACGAAACGAGCGTGTGGGCACTGAGCCTACCAGAGAGGCATAATGTGCAAGCCAGGGACCGACCCGGTTGCTGTCGGTCACGCTGCCACAACCCTTGGTCTGGCTAGGGCTTAAACATGGAATGAACTCCCTATGCCTAAGCCAACCCATGAAACGGGCGTGCGGTCGCTCAGCCGATCGGAGAGGTAGAACGTGCAAGTCGAGGATCGACTCGGTACCCCCAATGTGCTATCGATCCTGCTGTCGCAACCCTCGGTCTAATCTGATCTCAGACTGGGAATGAACTCTATATGCTTAGACTGGGGATGAACTTCGTATGCGTTTGTCAACCCATGAATCGAGCGTGCGGGCGCTCAGCCGACCAGAGCGGCAGAATGCGCAAGCCGGGGATCGAACGTGTGGTAGGTGGGTTCAAGCACATATTTATATTTCTACTGTGCCAATGCAATTTTTATGGCTTGCCAATTCATACAATGGTCACCTAAGCCTTCATGTGAAGTTTCGTGGCAAGATGACCCATTTTCTATTTTTCACGATTTTTGAAATTTTTTCGGTTCGAGATTTTTTAAATTTTTTTTAGAAAGATTTTTGTCCCAAAATTTGGTAGAGGTGATCCTTGTATTTTTGTTGGCATGCACAAAGTGGAGAAGATTTTGTGACCGTTTGAAAAAAGTGTCCCCATTTCAGACACTTTAATGGCTACTGGCAGTAAACCTATAAAATCTCAAATGCTCTTTAAGGGGGTGTGAGTTCTCGAGGTTTGATGAGGGATAGGGGGCCAATATAAGGGCCAAGTACCAGCACCCATCTCACATCATGTGCGCACACCCCTCGGACCCCCAAATCGTCGAAACCCCCAATACCGTCGGTTAGGCTCTCCGGTGATGCTCCAACAATGGTGCCCCGGGCGAAAAAAATGTGGCACCAGCACATGCCCGAGCCCAGCATGTGCACCGTGGCTCAAAATCATAGACTGGGAATGAACTCCGTATGCTTAGACATGGAATGAACTCCGTATGCCTAAGCCAACCTACAAAACGAGCGTGCGGGCATTCAACCGGTCGAAAAGGCAGAATGCGCAAGCCAGGGATCAGTCCGGTCCCCCCTACGTGCTGTCGATCTTACTGCTGCAACCTTCAGTCGGATTCGATCTTAGACTGTGAATGAACTTCATATGCATAAGTCGAAGAGGCATAATGCGCAAGTCGAGGATCGACTCGGTCTCCCTCTACGTGCTGTCAGTCTCGCTGCCACAACCCTCAGTCCAACGGGGGTTTAGACATGGAATGAACTCCCTATGCCTAAGCCAACGCATGAAACGGGCGTACGGATGCTCAGCCAGTCGGAGAGGCAGATTGCGCAAGCCAAGGATCAGCCCGATCCCCCCTACGTGCTACCGATCCTACTGCCACAACCCTCGGTCCGATTCGATCTTAGACTGGGAATGAACTCCGTATGCTTAGACTGGGGATGAACTTCGTATGCCTAAGTCAACCCATGAAACGAGCGTGTGGGTGCTCAACCCTCTGCGTGCTGTCGGTCCCACTGCCACAACCCTCGGTCCGGCTGGGGCTTAGACATGGAATGAACTACCTATGCCTAAGCCAACCCACGAAACGGGCGTACGAGCGCTCAACCGACCAGAGAGGCAGAATGCACAAGCCGAGGATCAACCCGATGCGTGCTGTCGATCCTGCTGTCGCAACCCTCGGTCTAGCTTGATCTTAAACTAGGAATGAACTCCATATGCTTAGACTGGGGATGAACTCCATATGCCTAAGTCAACCCACAAAATAAGCGTGCTTGTAAATTCATTTTTATGGCTTGTAAATTCATACAATGGTCCCCTAAGCCTTCATGTGAAGTTTCGTGGCAAGACGACCCGTTTTCTATTTTTCACGATTTTGGAAACATTTTATGGTTCGAAGCACAAGCCGGGGGCCGATCTGATCCCCTCCTATGTGCTGTCGATCCTGCTACTGCAACCTTCGATCTGATCTGATCTTAGACTAGGAATAAACTCCGTATGCCTAAGTTAACCCACGAAAAGAGCGTGCAGGCACTGAGCCAGTCGGAGAGGCATAATGCGTAAGCTGAGGATCAGCCTAATCCCCCTCTACGTGCTGTCGGTCCCGTTGCCACAACCCTTGGTTTGGCTGGGGCTTAGACATGGAATGAACTCCCTATGCCTAAGCCAGCCCATGAAACGGGCATGCAGGTGCTCAACCGATCGGAGAGGTAGAATCTGCAGGCGGGGATCAGCCCGGTCCCCCCTTCGTGCTGTCGATCCTGCTGCCGTAAGCCTCGATCCAGTCTGATCTTAGACTGGTAATGAACTCCACATGCTTAGACTGGGGATGAACTCTGTATGTCTAAGTCAACCCACGAAACGAGCGTGCGGACGCTCAGTCGACCAAAAAGGCAAGATGCGCAAGCTGGAGATCGAACGGGTGGTAGGTGGGTTCAAGCACATCTTCATATTTTTGCCGTGCCAATGCCATTTTTATGGCTTGCAAATTCATACAATGGTCCCCTACACCTTCATGTGAAGTTTCGTGGCAAGATGACCCATTTTCTATTTTTCATGATTTTTGAAACTTTTTACGGTTCGGGATTTTTTTAAAATTTTTTTAGAAAGAGTTTTCTCCCCAAATTTAATAGAGGTGATCCTTGTATTTTTTTTGGCATGCACAAAACAATTTAGCTAAAAAATCGAAGTGGAGAAGATTTTGTGATCGCTTGAAAAAAGTGTCCCCATTTCAGACACTTTAATGGCTACTGGCAACAAACCTATAAAATCTCAAATGCTCTTTAAGGGGGTGTGAGTTCTTGAGGTTTGATGAGGGGTAGGGGGCCAATATAAGGGCCAAGTACCAGCACCCATCACACATCATGTGCGCACACCCCCCAGGCCCCCCAATCACCGTAACTCCCAATGCCGTCGGTTAGGCTCTCCGACGATGCTCCGACGATGGTGCCCCGGGTGAAAAAAATGCGGCACCAGCACATGCCCCAGCCAAGCATGTGCACCGTGGCTCAAACTCTTAGACTGGGAATGAACTCCATATACTTAGACATGGAATGAACTCCGTATGCCTAAGCCAACCCACAAAACGAGCGTGCCGGCACTCAGCCGGCCGGAGAGGTAGAATGCGCAAGCTGGGGATTGGCCCGATCCCCCTCTACCTGCTGCCGGTCCCGCTACCACAACCCTCGGTCTGACTAGGGCTTAGACATGGAATGAACTCCCTATGCCTAAGCTAACCCACGAAACGAGCATGCGGGCACTCAGTAGATCGGAGAGGCAGAATACGTAAACCGAGGATTAGCCCGATCCCCCCTACGTCCTACCGATCTAGCTACCACAACCTTCAGTCCGGTTTGATCTTAGACTGGGGATGAACTCCGTATGCCTAAGTCAACCCACGAAATGAGCGTGTCGGTGCTCAGTCGGTTGGAAAGGCAGAATCCCAAGCCAGGGATTGGCCCGGTCCCCCCTGCGTGCTACCGATCCTACTACTGGTACTATTGCCGCAAGCCTCGGTCTGGTCCAATATTAGACTGGGAATGAACTCCGTATGCTTAGACATGGAATGAACTCCGTATGCCTAAGCCAACCCACGAAACGAGCGTGCAGGCGCTCAGCCAGTCGGAGAGGCTGAATGCACAAGTCGGGGACCGACCTGATCCCCCTCTGCATGCTATCGATCTTGCTGTCGCAAACCTCAGTTCGCCCTGATCTTACACTGGGAATGAACTCTGTATGCCTAAGTCAACCCATAAAATGAGCGTTCGGGCGCTGAGCCGGCTGGAGAGCCATAATGCGCAAGCTGGGGATCGGCTCGATCCCCTTCTGCGTGCTGTTGGTCCCGCTGCCACAACCCTCGGTCCGGCTGGGGCTTAGACATGGAATGAACTCCCTATGCCTAAGCCAACCCACGAAATGGACGTGCGGGTGCTCAGCCGACCGGAGAGGCAGAATGCATAAGTCGAGGATCAGCCCGGTCCCCCCTGCATGCTATCGATCCTGCTACCGCAACCCTCGGTTCAGTTTGATGTTAGACTGGGAATGAACCCATATGCCTAGACTGGGGATGAACTCTATATGCCTAAGTCAACCTATGAAACGAGCGTGCGGTCGCTCAACCGGCTGGAGAGGCCGGTCAAAGAGGCCGATCGGAGAGGCATAATGCATAAGCTGAGGATCAGCTCGATCCCCCTCTACGTGCTGTCGATCCCATTGCCGGTCCAGCTGCCACAACCTTCGGTCTGACTAGGGCCTAGATATGGAATGAACTTCTTATGCCTAAGCCAACCCATGAAATGGGCGTGTGGGCGCTCAACCGACCAGAGAGGCAGGATGCGTAAGTCGAGGATCGAACGGGTGGTAGGTGGGTTCAAGCACATCTTCATATTTTTGCCATGCCAATGCCATTTTTATGGCTTGTAAATTCATACAATTGTCCCCTACACCTTCATGTGAAGTTTCGTGGCAAGACGACCCGTTTTCTATTTTTCACAATTTTTAAAACTTTTTTCGGTTTGCATTTTTTTACAATTTTTTTAGAAAGAGTTTCATCCCCAAATTTGGTAGAGGTGATCCTTGTATTTTTGTTGGAATGCACGAAAAAATTCAGCTAAAAACTTGAAGTGGAGAAGATTTTGTGACCGTTTGAAAAAAGTATCCCCATTTCAGACATTTTAATGGCTACTGGCAGCAAACCTATAAAATCTCAAACGCTCTTTAAGGGGGTGCGAGTTCTCGAGTTTTGATGAGGGATAGGGGGCCAATATAAGGGCCAAGTACCAGCACCCAACGCACATCATGTGCGCACACCCCCTGGCCCCCCCAATCACCGGAACCCCCCATGCCGTCGGTTAGGCTCTCCTGCGGTGCTCTGACGATGGTGCCCCGGGCTAAAAAAAGGTGGCACAAGCACATGCCTGAGCCCAGCATGTGCACCGTGGCTCAAACTCTTAGACTGGGAATGAACTCTGTATGCTTAGTGTCGTAACGTCTAGATCCGAGGATCTATCGCTAGACATTGACTATTAGGGAGTCGCCACCAATCTTTTTTATCTAGGTGCGATTGGCCACCTAAGGAATCTGTCCTTTCAGGGAACACCTAAGTTTAAGGGTCCCTAAAAGAATAGGTTCAGGTCTGCTAACCAGAACAGGGTTTGGGAGTTCAGTTACGTGTGAGGAAGGTTATAGCACCCTCACAACGCCCATCAAAAGATGGTACCAGCTTAAATTTGTGTTATCCAAAAGCTTTACAATTTTACCAAGTAGTTAATTATTGAAAATTATTCTCAATTGACTCTAATACTTTTAGCAAAAAATTGAGAAAATTCCCTCACCTCAGGAGTATGCAAGAAAAACTACTGTTTCACTTACAGAGGCTCCGTCGTCGGATTATTTAAAGAAAAAAAACAAAATCAAAATTAAGATAGAAAGGAAGGAAAGAATGATTTTTTTTTTGAGGGAAAATTGATACTTTCAATTTTTCCCCAAAAATATTTTTTTCAAAATTTCTATTTTCAGGGAAAATTGATACTTTCAACTTTTCCTCAAAAACCCTTTTTTTGAAAATTTATTTCTAAGGAAAATTGATACTTTCAACTTTTCCCCAAAAATATTTTTTTTGAAAATTTATTTTTCTTTTAAGGAAAATTGATACTTTCAACTTTTCCCTAAAAATATTTTTTGGAAATTTATTCTTAAGGAAAATTGATACTTTCAACTTTTCCCCAAAAATATTTTTTGGAAATTTATTTCTAAGGAAAATTGATACTTTCAACTTTTCCCTAAAAATATATTTTTTTGGAAATTTATTTTTCTTTTAAGGAAAATTGATACTTTCAACTTTTCCCTAAAAATATTTTTTGGAAATTTATTCTTAAGGAAAATTGATACTTTCAACTTTTCCCTAAAAATATTTTTTTTTGAAATTTATTTCTGAGGAAAATTGACACTTTCAACTTTTCCCTAAAAATATATTTTTTTTGGAATTTTTTATTTTTATTTAAAGAAAATAAAATAATAAAAAATAAATAAAAATAAATAAAAAGAATATTACATAAACCTAATCTAATAAATAAAAAAATAAAATAAACAAATAAACAAAGAAATAAAAAAAATTCAAAGAAAAAAAAAAAAAAAAAACCTGGAGCGGCTCGGATCGCGGTTCGGCTCGGCTCGGCTCAAGGCAGGGAAACGGCTCGGGGGAGCGGCTTGGTAGCCTGGCTCGGCTCGGCTCGGCTCGGCTCGGAGGGGGCTGGCACGCGTGGGTCAGAAAGCGGGTCGACACCCGGGTCGGGTCGGGTTCGGCAAAACACGCGGATCCTCTGGGTTACTTAAGGCCAAAACGACGTCGTTTTAAAAGGGTATAAAAGGCACTTCCCTCTGTTTTTCGGTAGAACCCTTCTCCTCTCTCTCTCTCTTCTTCCTTTTTCCTCTCCCTTCTCTCTAAAAACTGAAGAACACCGGTGGAATTTTCGTCGGATTCTGGAAAAAGTCACCGGAATCTGGAAATTTCACCGAAAGTTGGTCGGAAGATCACCGGTTTCTAGGATTCTTCGCCAGAAACTGGGTTGGTCACCGGAAACTTCAATGTTGGCCGGAATTTTCGTCTAAAATTTTCGCCGGAATCTGGAAATTTCCAGAAAAAATTTTCGCCAAAAATTTCTAAAAAATTTTTCTCACTCCCAGAACACTCCTAAACTTTTCTTAGCTTCCTATACGCCTCCTTTTCTCTCAAATCAGTAGCTTTGCTTACTGTTTTCTCTGTGTTTTTCAGTCTACCCCAGGGGTCCTTTATATAGGGATTGATCAGGAGTTTCTGATCAATCCCAATTCCCCTTTGGACGGGAATTCAATCTTTGAATCCAGTCTGGACTCTTCTGATTGAATTCCCATTCCCAGTGGGATTCTTCAACTTTCAATCCCAGCCCTCCAAAATCAAATAAATAAATAAAAAAATAGATAATTTAGAAAAGATAATAACAATCAGATAATAAAAGAGAATCAGATAAAATTAACAGATAATTTTAAAAAAATAAAATAAGATAAACCCAAAAATATATAAAAATAATAATAATAATAATAATAATAAATAATAATAATATAATAATAATATAATAATATATAACTATATACATATAAATATATTCTAAATAAAAATAAATAAATACAGATATACAAAAAAGAAAAAAGAGAAAAAAAGAAACGAAGAAAAAAAATACAGGATAAAAATTCAATTGGGCCTTACCCATTTGGGCCAAGCCCAATTGATCTGGGCCTGAACCCATTTGGGTCAAGCCCAAATGATCTAGGCCTAGACCCAATTGGGTGTCTACAGTTGCCCCTCTTTGCACATTTTCTGTGAAACAGAAATTGCGCAAAGACGTAGACACCTAATCCAGACTCAACTCAACATTGTCATTTTTTGTTTTTTTGTATATATATTTTTTTTGTGTTTTTTTGTTTTTTTTTTATCAAAGCTCCTCTAAATAGAGGCTCAACGACTTTGAGAAACATAAATTGCTCCTCTAAACAGAGGCACCACGACTTTGAAAAATAAATTGCTCATCTAAACAGAGGCACCACGACTTTGGAAAGAGTAAATTGCTCTTCTAAACAGAGGCACCACGACTTTTGAAAAGTAAATTGCTCCTCTAAACAGAGGCAACGGAACTTTGAAAAGTAAATTGCTCCTCTAAACAGAGGCACCACGACTTTGGAAAGTAAATTGCTCCTCTAAACAGAGGCACCACGACTTTGAAAAGTAAATTGCTCCTCTAAATAGAGGCAACGGAACTTTGAAAAGTAAATTGCTCTCTAAACAGAGGCACCACGACTTTGAAAAGTAAATTGCTCCTCTAAACAGAGGCAACGGAACTTTGAAAAGTAAATTGCTCCTCTAAACAGAGGCACCACGACTTTGGAAAGTAAATTGCTCCTTGACAATCATGTCCAAAGGAGTTGAAAGATGTGTTTGAAGGGATTTCAGGAGATTATGCCCAAAGGTCTTATAAATCAACCCTGATACCAAGAGACATCCTATTTCAAGGATTAGGAACTTACCTGACAAGTTTCTTCTCAAACTTGCAAAGTCTTTTCATATCTATCTTTTCCATGTGGGATGTTGGAACACCCCTGCTTCTTGAATTTGTACACTATACTTTCCTGAAAGTAGTGTATGCTATGCAAATGCATATGAATTTCAATGCATGCTATGCAAATGTTGGCCAATTAATTCCTGTTTAATGTATGGTACTCAAGTTTCTCAAGCTCTTTTCTTGGGCATCAAGCCCTTTGATTCCTCAAAGATCCAATGGCACTGTTCTTCTAAGATCGAACTAGTGTGACTCTTAATTATTTCTTCCATTCATATTCTTCCTGTAACAAAAATCTCTTCCCAAATTCAATGTCCTAATCAGGAGCTGAACATCTCGATTCTGCCTTTATCACTCTTGATTTATTCAATGTAATGTAAAAATCTTTTTATGTTGTTATTCATTCATCAATCATTATTTCCAACTCAAAAAGGGAGAATGCATTTGCACATTCCTTCCATGATGGGGTATTAAGAAGAAAGGGATATGAATGGTAGGGAAACAATCATCAGAAAAAGGAGCAAAGAATGAAATAAAATGTTTCTTTATTAGCAAATGTTGGTAAACTTTGGCCAAGAAAGAATTACAAGGATAGGTATGGGGACAAAGCCCAAAATGAATAATAAGATAATCATGATAACACATCTTAAAGTTTTTTCTGAAAACTCAACCCTCTGATGTATTTAACAACTTGGAACTCTTCTGAATTTGCTAACCTCCATATCAGCAGACTTTCAGATTCGATGTTGTATTCTCCTTATCTAAGCCGCCTTTTCAGGTTTTCAACTTAGACAAACCCCCTATGACTCAAACCGCCCTTTTGGGGTTTTCGCCTTGAGTCCTCCTTGTTCACTTTTTTCATCATTTTCATTTTTTCATTTTTCATTTTTTCATTTTTTCATTTTTCATTTTTCCATTTTTTCATTTTTTTCAAGCATAGTATATCTTCATAGCATCAGAATTTACAGGATGGGGTAAATCATTTCCATCCATCTCAGTCAGTATCAACGCTCCACCCTAAAAGGCCCGTTTCACCACATACGGCCCTTCCCAATTCGGAGTCCATTTTCCTCTACTATCGTGCTGGATTGGGAGAATTCTTTTCAAAACCAACTCTCTTTCTCGAAAGCAACGAGGCCGAGTCTTCTTATCATGAGCCTTCATCATTCTTCTTTGGTATAGCTGACTATGGCATAGTGCAGTCAATCTCTTTTCTTCTATGAAATTTAACTGCTCATAACGTTCACGAATCCATTCAGCTTCTTCTAACTCAACTTCTTTTAAAACTCTCAAAGAGAGGATCTCTACTTCCACTGGTAGTACAACTTCCATCCCATAAACCAAAGAAAATGGGGTTGCCCCAGTAGAGGTGCGAACTGACGTTCGATATGCATGCAATGCGAATGGTAACTTTTCATGCCAATCTTTGTAAGTCTCGGTCATTTTTTCCAAAATCCTCTTTATGTTCTTATTGGCTGCCTCAACTGCCCCATTCATTTTTGGACGGTATGGTGCCAAGTTATGATGCTTGATCTTATATTGAGCACATATTTCTTGCATCATCTTGCTATTTAGATTCTTGGCATTGTCTGAAATGATTTTCTCCGGAAGTCCATATCTACAGATAATCTCCTTTTTTATGAACTTGCAAACCACAGAGTGTGTCACGTTTGCATATGAAGCTGCTTCTACCCATTTTGTGAAGTAATCTATCATCACAAAAATGAATCTGTGCCTGTTAGAAGCCTTTGGGGTGATTGGACCAATGACATCTATGCCCCACATTGAAAATGGCCATGGTGGTGCCATAACATGTAAAGCAGACGGCGGAGCATGAATCTTATCAGCATATATCTGGCATTTATGGCATTTACGAGCATAGTCAATGCAATCATTCTCCATCGTCAACCAATAATATCCCGCTCTCATAATCTGTCTTGCCATCATATGTCCACTAGTATGTGCCCCACATATTCCATCATGCACCTCTTCTATGATTTTTTTCGCTTCAGTCTCATTTACACACCTCAATAGTACTTGATCCTTGCTTCTTTTGTAAAGGATATCCCCATCTAGGAAAAAGCTCATAGCCAATCTTCGGATGACCCTCTTATCATTTTCTGTTGCATGAACTGGATACTGCTGATCCTTGACATACTGTAAGATGTCATAATACCAGGGTTTTCCATTTTCTTCCGCCTCTACATTAGACCAATACGCTGGTATATCCTTAACATCTAACTTTATGGGCTGAATGTCGGTGTCATCATTAATTCGAATCATTGCAGCCAGAGTAGCCAATGCATCAGCAATCACATTTTCTTCTCGAGGTAAGTGATCGAACTGGACATCTTATACTTATGATATGGAACGAGTTTTGAGTCTCTCGTCTCCCATTCTCCTTTCAACTGGTATATAACTAGAGCTGAGTCTCCAAACACTTTCAGTGCTTTCACTATTCTTTCTATAGTAGCTTGCAGGCTCATAACACATGCCTCATACTCAGCGATGTTATTTGTACAATTAAAATTTAACCTCACTGTTACAGGGTAGTACTGTTGTTCTGAAGAAATCAAAATTGCCCCAATTCCATGCCCCAAGGCATTGGCAGCTCCATCAAAGTACATTCTCCAACATTTTTCTCCATGCTCCCTTTATTCCAGTTGAGAAATAGTCATCAAGTCTTCATCAGAAAATTCTAGCTTCATCGGCTCATACTCTTCAGTAGCACGATCTGCAAGAAATTCTGCTATAGCACCCCCTTTTATTGCTTTTTGGCTCACGTATATAATGTCGTATTCCGAGAGCATTACTTGCCATCTAGCGATTCTCCCAGACAAAGAAGGCTTCTCGAAGATGTACTTAATGGGATCCAATTTCGCTATGAGCCATGTAGTGTGATAGAGCATGTACTGTCTGAGTCTTTTGGTAGTCCACGCTAATGCACAACACATTTTCTCCAGTGAAGAATACTTGGATTCGTATTCCGTGAACTTTTTACTCAGATAATAAATAGCTCTCTCCTTTCAACTAGCCTCATCTTGCTGCCCCAGCACACATCCCATTGAATTTTCATATACAGTTAGGTACAAAATTAAAGGTTTTCCTGAAACAGGTGGCACCAATACTGGAGGGTTTGATAAATATTGCTTGATTTTATCAAACGCCTCTTGACATTCTTCATTCCATTTTCCAGGATTATCTTTACGTAAAAGCTTAAAGATGGGATCACATTTATAGGTAAGCTGAGAGATGAACCGAGAAATGTAGTTCAATCTACCCAAAAAACCTCGAACTTCTTTTAGTGTGCTGGGAGGTGACAAATTCTGGATGGCTCGTATCTTATCGGGATCGACTTCAATTCCTCTTTCATTGACTACGAAGCCTAGCAACTTCCCTGACTTTACCCCAAAGGTGCACTTGGTTGGGTTTAATTTTAGCTGAAATTTTCTCAACCTCTCAAATAACTTTCTGAGGCTGGTGACATGATCTTCATCCCTACAAGACTTTGCAATCATATCATCTACATACACTTCGATCTCTTTGTGCATCATGTCATGGAAGAGTGTTACCATGGCCCTTTGATATGTTGCCCCAGCATTCTTTAACCCAAAAGGCATGACTTTGTAGCAGAAAGTTCCCCACATGGTCACAAAAGTAGTCTTTTCCATATCATCTACAGCCATCTTTATCTGATTATACCTCGAGAAACCATCCATAAAGGAGAAAATCGAATGCTTAGCCGTGTTATCTACTAGTGTGTCAATATGAGGCAAAGGAAAGTTATCTTTTGGGCTAGCCTTATTCAAATCTCGATAGTCCACACATATTCGTACTTTTCCATCTTTCTTAGGAACTGGGACTATATTGGCTACCCATTCTGGATACTTAGCCACTTGTAGAAAACCTGCATCAAATTGTTTCTTCACCTCCTCTTTAATCTTTAGTAGCATTTCGGGCTTCATCCGTCTCAGTTTCTGTTGAACTGGCTTACATTCTGGCCTTAGAGGCAATCTGTGCTCCACTATCTTTGTGCTCAGCCCTGGCATATCCTGATAAGACCAAGCGAATATATCTACAAATTCTCAGAGTAGGTCTGTCAGTTGTTGCCTATCTTCAGATGAAAGTGAAGTGCCCATTCTGACCTCTTTCCTATTTTTTACATCTCCCAGATTCACTAAGTCTACTAACTCTTGATGGGGCTCAATCGGCTTATTTTCTTGTTCAATCATCCTCATTAGGTCCGGAGGCATAACATATTCTTCAGAATTCTCTTCATTATCAAATTCATTAGTATTAATTGAATTCTCAAAGCTAACCTCTTGATTGTTATCATGATTATCCTCATGTTCATTTAAAGACCTGCAATTGAATGAAATGGGATATGTTGGCATGATGTGCTTGGGAAGATGGAAATAATGAAAAAACAAGAAGAAATGAATGAAAATGCATACTTCCTAATTTTATTAAAAATAATAAATGATGAATGGCCCGAACAAAAAGATCACCCCAATGCCTTGGGCAATAGCTATTGTGATGCTACAATTACATTGCATCTAAATCAAAAGTCAAAGGCATCTCGATAGCACTCCAATTGTTCAACTCATAATCTGGTGGACAGAGACGAACCCATTCTTCTTGATTTACCCTCACCTCATCTTCAACAGCATTAATGGCTAACTGGGCAAAATCATCTTCCACACTTTTTCTAGCATCTGGGTTCATGAATCCTCCAGGTCTGAAGGTTTCATATAAATATGGGATAGACATCAGTCTTGGTGTCTTTCTTGATGGCCTCCTTTTGACTTCCCACTCTGCCATCTCATAGCCTAAGCCTGCCCTATCGCTATTGTCTACTATTGTTGGAGGTTCTTTAGTTCCCTGTAAATTTTTGCCTAGCCCTAATCTTGGACACCAGCCTTTATTGATGACTTGGCTCACCACTATCTTTGAAAAAGGCTGACTTTGGAATCCTTCACCTACAGTATTGACCAATTCAAAAGATCGATAGGAGCATTCCAATGCTTCTTCGACAGCCTCTACATATGGATGTTCAATGGTTGAGTCACCAGCATGTCTTCCTCCCCAACTACTACTACCAATTGACCTTCTACATTGAACTTGATCTTTTGATGTAAAGTAGAGGGCACAGCTCCTGCCATGTGAATCCATGGTCTTCCTAATAAACAACTGTAGGACGAAGAGATGTCCATCACTTGAAATTTTACATTGAAGGTGCATGGCCCAATTTGTAAGGGCATCTCAATATCTCCCAGGACTTCTTTTCTGGTCCCGTCAAAGGCTCTCACAATCATTTGACTATCTCGCATATGAGAATAATCGATGGGTAGCCTTGCCAAAGTTGACATAGGCATGACATTGATGGCAGAACCATTATCGATAAGGACTTTAGCTATGATATGGCTCTGGCACTTTGCTGTGATATGCAAGGCCTTAGCATTTCTCTTTCCCTCCAAAGAAATCTCATCATCATTGAATGAAATGTGATTTGGCATGTCTAAGTTTCCAGCCAAGTGATTCACATATTCGACAGACACGTTATGTGCCACGTATGCCTGATTCAACACTTTCAGCAAGGCATTTTGATGTGGCTCTGAGTTTAGCAACAGTGATAACAATGAGATTCGAGCTGGCATTTTATTCAACTGTTCCACAACTGAATATTCGCTATGTTTTACCAGCTTCAAGAATTCACAAACCTCCCTTTCTGATACTGGCTTTGGCTGATCTTCTTCAGGCTCTATCTCTGGATTATTTCATTTATCTCTTTCTTTAGCCTTCTCCCTTCTAGCCTTCTCTAGCATTTTTGGGGTGTAACATCTCCCACTTCGAGTAATGCCTCCTACACCAGTAATGTTAGAAGCATCGGCTTTGGAGACCTCTTCTTTTTGCCCCTGCACTACAGTGTCACATCCATATCTCCAGGGCACAGCTTTATCATCTTTGTATGGAAAAGGAGTCGAGACTTTAAAAGTTACTGGCCTAGGGAGGAGCTTGTCTATGACTGATTTTGGTTTGTTTCCACACCGAATTGTCACTGGTTTGGGAAACAACTTTTCAGGCCTATCAGTCATGCACACCTCAGCATTCTTTAAGCCTTTTTTTTCTTCGTAGACCTCCATCTGATGTGAATTCAGGAGTTTTTGCACCTTTCGGTGAAGCTGTTTACAGGTCTCAATGGAGTGGCCTTTTGCCCCATTATGATACTTACAACTAGTACTAGCTGTATATGCTCCATGATAGCTGTGTGGACTTACCAGTTGTATCATGTCTGCTTTTCGTAAGACATCAAACAATTGATCGAGAGGTGTCTTAATATCTACCACTTCTTTCTTCATATGGCGCTCATGCTCTTCACCTATAGCATTCACATTATGATTTGGCAAAGGATTGCCACTAACATTTGGTGCAGTCATCCCTCCAGCGTCAAAGCAGATCATCCCATCCTTGATCAACCGTTGCACTTTATATTTCAGGGTAGTGTAATTTTTGGTGGAGTGACCAGCAATCCCATAATGGTAGTCACAGTAGGCGGTGGGATCATACCACTTGGGGTAAGGTGGCTTGAGGGGTTCCAATTTACTTGGAGCAATCAAATGATTGTTGTAGAGCTCCTTGTATAATTTCGTATAGGTCATGGGAATAGGGTCAAAAATAGGTCTTTCACGAGTGGTTCGTTGCTCCTGCGAGCCACCAGTAGGGTTAGTTGGGCGAATTTGTGGTCTTGGGGTAGGTTGAATGTTAGAACTGTACATAGTATTTTGTGGTTTATGAGAGGTTTGATAGGTTTGGGGGTATGGTGGTTGTGTAAATGGTTGGTATGGGTGAAAGGAAGTGTTATTTACAACAGGGTGATATGACTGATATTCTGGTGGGGGGTAGGGTGAATAACCTCTAAACTGTTGTCTATCAAAGCTCACAGCCTGAGCTTCAGTTTCTTTCTTCTTCGGGATTCTTTTACCAGATGCTTCATTTCCTTTTAGCTTACCATTCTTGATGGCACTCTCAATGATCTCTCCCGAGATTACCATATCAGCAAAATTTTTTGTTGCATTCCCTATCATCTTTTCATAATAGGGAGGTTTTAAAGTGCTAACAAATATCACTGTAGTTTTTTTCTCGGTCAGAGGAGGCTGTACCTGAGAAGCAATATCTCTCCACCTCTGGGCATACTCTTTAAAAGATTCGTTTGCCTTTTTCTCCAGATTCTGCAAAGACAAACGATCTGGGGCCAAATCGATGATATGTCGATATTGACTGATAAAGTCATGCGCCATATCGCTCCAAGAGCGAATGCGAGTCCTGTCCAGCTGAACATACCATCTGGCCGCAGAGCCAATAAGACTGTCTTGGAAAACATGCATCAAGAGTTTCTCATCCTGTGCATGAGCTGCCATCTTCCTGCAATACATGGTGATGTGGGTTTTGGGGCACTTTGTTCCATCATATTTTTCAAATTTTGGTACTTTGAACTTATGAGGGATAACCACATCGGGAACTAGGCAGAGCCCAGCAGCATCAACTGACCCATAGAAGCTAAATCCTTCCACAGCCCTTAGCCTTTGCTCTAGCATGCTAATCTTGGAACTTTCCTCAGCTTCCACCCTTATCTTTTCCTTTTCCTTTTCTTTTAAATCATCTAGATCAGGAATTGGTTCTACTGCCTTTTCAGTGAAGACAGGATTTATATAGCTGTTATACTGCCCTGGGTTGAACGCTGATGGCATTCCAGGATATGTTGGATATGCGAAGTGTTGTGGTGGTACTTCTTGAGCAGACTGAGCTTGAGGTGGGCCAAAACCTGGGGGGTACAAGGGGTCAGCCATTTCTTATAATGGGGGAATTTGCTGGCTTGTACTTCCTTCAACTGCTTTTCCTTTATTCATGTTATTAAGAGCCTCCAAAATCTTGCTTAGCTCACCCTCAATCTTCTCCTGGGCTTTCTCTATCTTTTCAAATCTTTGGGAATTTTCTTGCTCCATTTGCCTTACTCTGAATCTTGTGTTGAATCGATGGGCAGGATTTTCGCTAGACGGAGCTATCCTGGAACCTCGAGTACCATATCTTAGAATCAGTAAACTGGCATGATCATCACATGGTTATTTTGTAAGTGTAATGAATGAGAATGCAACGAATGAGAATGTAATGAATGAGAAATGCATGTATGCAAAGAACATTTGCCTCAAAACGGTATTCAACTAAAAAATTTCATTTATTCCAAAAAAACTTTGGTCTACATTGAGTTTATCATCCTAGCATTATAGCCATAAAATTGTTTGATCTGTTCATACTGGGCCTTGGCTTCTTCTATAAAGTTCAAGAGACGCTGTCCATGTTCTCTTACTGGGGCCACCACTTGTCTTAATGCCTCTGCCTCTTCCACCATCTCTCTTGCCTTACGCACCCTTTTATGAATTTGGGTTGTTAAGTGCTCAATGTATTTCTGCCTCCCTAGGTTCTCTCTTCTACCACACCAGACTTGGTATGATAATTCTCTATGTTCTCTAACCAATGCAGCAATGTGGTCTCCTTGTTCATCCAACCTTTGACTTAGCCTGCTCAAATAACTGTTTAGCATGTTAATTTTTGCTTGTGCTTCAGTACTTTCTTCTTCCAACTCGACATACTCTTGTTTCAATCTTGTGTTTTCCTCAGTCAGCTCGACAATGGTTATCCCTTTGGCCCTTTCTCTCACACATAGCCTCTTATGCTCCTGGTGTAACCTTGCTAGATCTTCAGTAGCTGCATCACGTTCTCTAGCAATCTTATGAACTTTAACTTCATAATTTTCAGCTCTACCTTTCCACCGGGCTTTTTCTTCTTAAAGTTCTTAAATCTCTTTCTTTTACTTGATATTTTCAAATTCAAATTCTTTTGTTGCCAGCTCTAACTTTGATGGTATCTCTTCAAGCTTTTCTTCTATCGATGGTTAAGAGACTTCATAAGTGAATACCATTTCTTGTCTTCTCTTTGCTCTCCAAACCAAGTAACCTAGAGTGACTTTTTCAGTGAATGGTCCAGGACTCACTCTTTGGGGATTTTTCCATGCTTTGATCATCCCATTCATCCTCTGAAATGCTTTAGGCTCACTGTAAGAGAAATCTAACTGATGAAGCCCATAAGTCATAGGAATAAACTGTTTTCCCCCCAATTGTCTCCTCACTAAGAGCGGTGCATAATTCGTCACTCCCCATAAACCCAGAAGTGGAACCACTGTACTATTTCCACATTGGTATAACATAGGCTCTCGATTCATCCATGGGGCTAACCATCTCACTCTGGCACCTTTCAACTTTTGCAAGAAAGTTATCCATTCTTTTTTAGACTTTTGCTTTGACCACCCACTTTCACAGAACTCTTTGATCGAAAAGTGATTACGGATATAAATCTTCGAGAAAGCACCATTTCCTTGTTCAAAATGGCTTTTCATCCACACGTACAATAGCTGTATGCATCCTATGAAGCGCCCTCCATTTCGACGACAATAACTCAAAGATCTGATAGTCTCTGCTAATATTACCGTTGAAGGATTACAGCTATTGATCACACTCTCAAAGAAATCAACCACTGCTATCTCAATATGTCCCAAAACCTTAGGAAAGATTACCAGTCCGTATATAGCCAAGGCAAATATGTCTAACCCTCGTTCTTCATTGACGTGTTGCAACAGAAACTCATGAAAGAACTTCCAAGGTAGGCAAACCTGTTCTTGTTTCTTCTTTGTATGAGAATCCACAACTTCCTTGTCTATCCCCATGAGTTGAGCCAGACTTTTACGAAATCTTGACTTATGTTTTTTGACATATACCTTGTCAGGAGTCTTCAGATGCAAACCCAATAAGACCGAATATTTTTCTATGGTGGGAGTCATATCAGCTTCATTAAAGATGAAACACCTATATGCAGGATCCCAGAACTGTGTTGCAGCTCTAATTAGTTGATCATCAACAGCCTCTGCTAGAAGGTGTGCTATATGCCCATGCTTCTGACAAAACTGCCCTTGTCTTGACAGATTCATCTTCTTCCAGATGTCAACCAAATCTTCTAAATTATTCTGTTTGAAGAGGACTGATGTTTCTTGAGACAGAGTAGACTCATACCCAATTGGCAAGCAATCTCCCATCTTCAATTGAGTCTTTTCTGATAGGGCCCTTACTTCATTAGGTGTCCCACAGGGTACTAATACTGATGAAGAGCAAACTAGGCGTTCATTGGTGTCCATGAAAAAAATTTGTTGAAGACCGTTTTTCAAGCAAATGTTCTTTTATGCAACCTTATGATATGCGTATGAACCAATGCAAAAGAAATAAGAAAAAGGTTAGTATACCCAGAAAAAGAACAAATAACTAAGTAATTTTACACATCACACATCACACAAAGTAAAAGGGATGAATCCTATGCTTTTGGTCAATTCTAAAAGGGAAGAGTGATGGCTCTATCTATAGGTTAGGCATTCTTAAGGTTCACTATATGTGGTTTTAGGGTCAAAGTCTAAAGGTCCTCAAATTGTTCCTTACATCCTTGTCCATCACAGACTAGTAAGGCACCCTAATCCTCACCCATTACAGGCTACAAGCCGAAAAGGTTCAATTTGAGTGGGAGTATTTCGCTAGCCACTGCGGAGGTATTAGACCTCACGAAAGCAATAGGTACTTTACTCCCTCCTAGAGGGACGAAGCTCGGGTGTAGAGCTCATGTTATGCACATGCACATAAATGACATAATTAACAAAGTAAATAAACATGAATGAACAATAATACATATATACAAAAAGGTTCAATTTTATTCGACTTTTGGATAACACAAATTATTTGCTGGCCTGACTCTCAAAGTCCCCAGTGGAGTCGCCAAGCTATCATAACATCTAGATCCGGGGATCTATCGCTAGACATTGACTTTAGGGAGTCGCCACCAATCTTTTTTATCTAGGTGCGATTGGCCACCTAAGGAATCTGTCCTTTCAGGGAACACCTAAGTTTAAGGGTCCCTAAAAGAATAGGTTCAGGTCTACTAACCAGAACAGGGTTTGGGAGTTCGATTACATGTGAGGAAGGTTATAGCACCCTCACAACGCCCATCAAAAGATGGTACCAGCTTGAATTTGTGTTATCCAAAAGCCTTAAAATTTTACCAAGTAATTAATTATTGAAAATTATTCTCAATTGACTCTAATACTTTTAGCAGAAAATTGAGAAAATTCCCTCACCTCAAGAGTATGCAAGAAAAACTACTGTTTCACTTGCAGAGGCTCCGTCGTCGGATTATTTAAAGAAGAATCAAAATCAAAATGAAAATAGAAAGAAAGGAAAGAATGATTTTTTTTTTGTGTAGGGAAAATTGATACTTTCAACTTTTCCCCAAAAATATTTTTTGGAAATTTTGATTTTCAAGGAAAATTGATACTTTCAACTTTTCCCTAAAAATAATTTTTTGGAAATTTTGATCTTTAAGGAAAATTGATACTTTCAACTTTTCCTCAAAACCCTTTTTTTGAAATTTTATTTTTAAGGAAAATTGATACTTTCAACTTTTCCCCAAAAATATTTTTTTGGAAATTTCGATTTTCAAGGAAAATTGATACTTTCAACTTTTCCCTAAAAATAATTTTTTGGAAATTTTGATCTTTAAGGAAAATTGATACTTTCAACTTTTCCTCAAAACCCTTTTTTTTTTAAATTTTATTTTTAAGGAAAATTGATACTTTCAACTTTTCCCCAAAAATATTTTTTGGAAATTTCGATTTTCAAGGAAAATTGATACTTTCAACTTTTCCCTAAAAATAATTTTTTGGAAATTTTGATCTTTAAGGAAAATTGATACTTTCAACTTTTCCTCAATACCCTTTTTTTGAAATTTTATTTTTAAGGAAAATTGATACTTTCAACTTTTCCCCAAAAATATTTTTTTGGAAATTTCGATTTTTATTTGAAGAAAATAGAATAATAAAAAATATAAATAAATAATAAAAAATAAAGAAAAGTAAAAGAAAAATAAAAATAAAATAGAGATAAAAAGAATATTAAATAAACCTAATATAATAAATAAAAAAAAATCAAAGAAAAAAAAAAAAACCTGGAGCGGCTCGGAACGCGGCTCGACTCGGCTCAAGGCAGGGAAACGGCTCGGGGGGAGCAGCTTGGCAGCTTGGCGCGGCTCGGCTCGGCTCGGAGGAGGGCAGCACGCACGGGTCAGGAAGCGAGTCGACGCTCGGGTCTGGTCGGGTCACGGCAAAACGTGCGGATCCTCTGGTTACTTAAGGCCAAAACGACGTCGTTTTGGGAGGGTATAAAAGGCACTCTCCTCTGTTTTTCGACAGAACGCTCCTCCCCTCTCTCTCTCTTCCTTCCCTTTTCTCTGCCTTCTCTCTAAAGGCTGAAGAACACCGGTGCCGGATTCTGGAAAATGTCACCGGGATCTGGAATTTTCGTCGGAAGTTCGCCGGAAGTGGGCCGAAAGATCACCGGTTTCTGGGATTTTCGTCGAAAACCGGGTAGATTGCAGGAAGCTTCAAGGTTCACCGAAATTGTTGCCGGAAAATTCAAATTTCGCCGGAATTTTCACCGGAATCTGGAAATTTCCCAGAAATTTCCAGAAAAATTTTTCGCCAAAAATTTCTGAAAATTTTTTCTCACTCCCAAAACACTCCTAAACTTTTCCTAGCTTCCTATACGCATCCTTTTCTCTCAAATCAGTAGCTTTGCTTACTGTTTTCTCTGTGTTTTTCAGTCTACCCCAGGGGTCCTTTATATTGGGATTGATCAGGAGTTTCTGATCAATCCCAATTCCCCTTTGGACGGGAATTCAATCTTTGAATCCAGTCTAGACTCTTCTGATTGAATTCCCATTCCCAGTGGGATTCTTCAACTTTCAATCCCAGCCCAACAAAATCAAATAAATAAATAAATAAATAGATAATTTAGAAAAGATAATAACAATCAGATAATAAAAGAGAATCAGATAAAATTAACAGATAATTTAAAAAAAATAAAATAAGATAAACCCAAAAATATAAAAAAAAAATAATAATAATAAATAATAATAATATAATAATATATAACTATATACATATAAATATATTCTAAATAAAAATAAATAAATACAGATATACAAAAAAGAAAAAAGAGAAAAAAAGAAAAGAAGAAAAAAAATACAGGATAAAAATTCAATTGGGCCTTACCCATTTGGGCCAAGCCCAATTGATCTGGTCCTGAACCCATTCGGGTCAGGCCCAAATGATCTAGGCCTGGACCCAATTGGGTGTCTACGCTTAGACATCGAATGAACTCCGTATGCCTAAGCCAACCCATGAAACGAGCGTGCGGGCTCTCAGTCGGCCGGAGAGGCAGAATGCGCAAGCCAGGGATTGGCCCAGTCCCCCTCTGCATGCTGTCGGTCCCGCTGCCACAACCCTCGGTCTGGCTAGGGCTTAGACATGGAATGCACTCCCTATGCCTAAGCCAACCCATGAAACTGGCGTGTGGGCACTCAACCGATCGGAGAGACAGAATGCGTAAGCCGAGGATCGGCCAGGTCCCCTCTGCGTGCCATCGATCCTGCTGCCATAACCCTCGGTCCGGTTCAAGCTTAGACTGGTAATGAACTCCATATGCTTAGACTGGGGTTGAACTCCGTATGCCTAAGTCAACCCATGAAACGAGCGTACGGGCACTCAGCCGGTCAGAGACGTCGGTGGGAGAGGCATAATACGTAAGTCGGGGATCAGCCCAGTCCCCCTCTGTGTGCTACCGATCCCGCTACCGATCCTACTGCCACAACCCTATGTTCGGTTGGGGCTTAGACATGGAATTAACTCCGTATGCCTAAGCCAACCCATAAAACGAGCGTACAGGCACTCAGCCGATCGAAGAGGTAGAATGCGTAAGCCGAGGATCAGCTCGATCCCCCTTGCGTGTTGTAGATCCTACTGTCACAACTCTCAATCTGGTTCGATCTTAGACTGGGAATGAACTCCGTATGCTTAGGTTGGGGATGAACTCCGTATGCCTAAGTCAACCCACGAAATGAGCATGCAGGCACTCAGTTGGTCAGAGAGGCCGGCCAGAGAGGTAGAATGCACAAGCCGGGGACCAGCCCAATCCCTCCTACGTGCTACTGATCCTGCTACTGGTCTTACTGTCGCAACCGTTGGTCCGATCTGATCTTTGACTGGGAATGAACTCCATATGCTTAGATATGGTATGAACTCCGTATGCCTAAGCCAACCCACAAAATGAGCGTGCGGGTGCTCAGCCAGTCGGAGAGGCAGAATGTGCAAGTCAAGGACTGGCTAGATCCCCCTGCGTGCTGTCAGTCCCACTGTCACAACCCTCGGTCTAGTTGGGGCTTAGACATGGAATGAACTCCTTATGCATAAGCCAACCCACGAAACGGGCGTGCGGGCTCTCAGCCAGCCGGAAAGGTAGAATGCGCAAGCCGGGGATCGGCCTGGTTCCCCCTGCGTGCTGCTGATCCTGTTGTCGTAACCCTCGGTCTGATTCGATCTTAGACTGGGAATGAACTTCGTATGCTTAGACTAGGGATGAACTTCGTATGCCTAAGTCAACCCATGAAACGAGCGTGTGGGCGCTTAGATGGTCAGAGAGGCAGAAAGCGCAAGCCGAGCATTGGCCTGGTCCCCCCTGCGTCCTGTCGATCCTGCTATCGCAACCCTTGGTCCGGTCCGATCTTAGACTGGGAATGCACTCCATATGCAAAAGTCAACCCATGAAACAAGCGTACGGGCGTTAAGCAGGCTGAAGAGGCATAATGCTCAAGCCGGGGATCAGCCCGGTCCCCATCTGCATACTACCGGTCCCATTGCCATAACCCTCAGTCCAACTGGGCTTTAGACAAGGAATGAACTCCCTATGCCTAAGCCAACCCACGAAATGGGCGTGCGGGCACTCAGCCAGACGGAAAGGCAAAATGTGTAAGCCGAGGATCAGCCCGATCCCCCCTGCGTGCTACCAATCCTGCTGTCGTAACTCTTGGTCTGATCTGATCTTAGGCTGGAAATGAACTCCATATGCTTAGACTGGGGATGAACTTCATATGCCTAAGTCAACCCACGAGCTGGAGTGGCCGGCCGAAAAGGTGTAATGTGTAAGTCGAGGATCAGCACGGTCCCCCTCTACGTGTTGCTGATCCCGTTGCCAGTCTTGCTGCCACAACCCTCGGTCTGACTGGGGTTTAGACATGGAATGAACTCTGTATGCCTAAGCCAACCCACAAAACAAGTGTACGGGTACTCAATCGGCCGGAGAGGCAGAATGCGCAAGCCGAGGATCGACCTGGTCCCCTCTACGTGCTGTTGATCCTGCTGCTGGTCCTGCTATCACAACCCTCGGTCCGGTCTGATCTTAGACTACGAATGAACTCTGTATGCCTAAGTCAACCCATGAAATGAACGTGCGGGTACTGAGCCGGTCGGAGAGGCATAATGTGCAAGCCAGGGATCGACCCGATCCCCCTCTGTGGGTTGCCGATCCCACTGCCACAACCCTCAGTCCGACTGGGGCTTAGACATGGAATGAACTCCCTATGCCTAATCCAACCCACGAAATAGGCTTGCTGGTGCTTAGTAGATCGGAGAGGCAGAATGCGCGAGCCGGGGATCGACCCGGTCCCCCCTACCTGCTGTCGATCCTGCTACTACAACCCTTGATTTGGTTTGATCTTAGACTGGGAATGAACTCCATAAGCTTAGATTGGGGATGAGCTCCGTATGCCTAAGTCAACCCATGAAACGAGCGTGCAAGCGCTCAGCCGACCAGAGAGGCAGGATGCGTAAGCCGGGGATCGAACAGGTGGTAGGTGGGTTCAAGCACATCTTCATATTTCTGCCATGTCAATGCCATTTTTATGGCTTGTAAATTCATAAAATGGTCCTTAAGCCTTCATGAGAAGTTTTGTGGCAAGATGACCCGTTTTCTATTTTTCATGATTTTTAAAACTTTTTGCGATTTGGGATTTTTTAAAATTTTTTTAGAAAGAGTTTTGTCCGCAAATTTGGTAGAGGTGATCCTTGTGTTTTTGTTGGCACGCCCAAAAAAATTCAGCTAAAAACTCAAAGTGGAGAAGATTTTGTGACCGTTTGAAAAAAGTGTCTCCATTTTAGACACTTTAATGGCTACTGGCAGCAAACCTAAAAAATCTCAAATGCTCTTGAAGGGGGTGCGAGTTCTCAAAGTTTGATGAGGGATAGGGGGCCAATATAAGGGCCAACTACCAGCACCCATCGCACATCTTATGCGCACACCCCCCGGCCCTCCCAATTGTCGGAACCCCCAATGCCGCCGGTTAGGCACTCCGAGCGATGCTTTGGCGATGGTGCCTTGGGCGAAAAAAATGCGACACTAGCACATGCTCGAGCCCAGCAGGTGCTCCGTGGATCAAAATCTTAGACTGGGAATGAACTCCGTATGCTTAGACAGGGAATGAACTCCGTCTGCTTAGACAGGGAAAGAACTTCGTATGCCTAAGCCAACCCACAAAATGAGCGTACAGGTGCTCAGTTGGTCGGAGAGGCAAAATGTGCAAGCTGGGGATCGGTCCGATCCCCCCTTACATGCTGTCAATCTTGCTGCCATAACCCTCGATCTGATCCAATCTTAGACTGGGAATGAACTCCATATGCATAAGTCAAGCCATAAAACGAGCGTGCGGGCGCTGAGCCGACCAAAAAGGCATAATGCGCAAGTCGGGGATCGGTACGATTCCCCTCTACGTGCTGCCGGTCCCGCTACCATAACCCTCGGTCTGGTTGGGGCTTAGACATGGAATGAACTCCCTATGCCTAAGCCAACCCACGAAACGGGTGTGTGGGCACTCAGTTGACCAGGGAGGCAGAATGAGCAAGCCAAGGATCGGCTCGGTCCCCCCTACATGCTGCTGATCCTACTGCTGTAGCCCTCAATCTGGTTTGATCTTAGACTGGGAATGAACTCTGTATGCTTAGACTAAGGATGAACTCAGTATGCCTAAGTCAACCCACGAAACGAGCGTGTGGGCCCTCAACCGGTCGGAGAGGCATAATACACAAGCCAAGGATCAGCCCGGTCCCCCTCTGCGTGCTACCGATCCCGCTGCCGGTGCTGCTGCCATAACCCTCGGTCTGGCTAGGGCTTAGACATGGAATGAACTCCGTATGCCTAAGCCAACCCATAAAACGAGGTACGGGCACTCAGCCAATCGGAGAGGCAGATTACGTAAGTCTGGGATCAGCCCGGTTCCCCCTGCGTGTTGTCGATCCTACTGGTGGACTTGCTGTCGCAACCCTCGGTCCAGTTTGATCTTAGATTGGGAATGAACTCTATATGCTTAGACATGGAATGAACTCCGTATGCCTATGCCAACCCACGAAACGAACGTGCGGGTGCTCAGCCGATCGGAGAGACAGAATGCGCAAGCCGGGGATCGGCCCGATCCCCCCATACGTGCTGTCGATCCTGCTGCTGCAACCCTCTGTTCGATTCGATCTTAGATTGGGAATGAACGCCGTATGCCTAAGTCAACCCACCAAATGAGCGTGTGGGTGCCAAGCCGATCGGAGAGCCATAATGCGCAAGTCAGGGATCACCCGTCCCCCTTTGCGTGCTACCGGTCCCACTGCCACAACCCTCAGTCCGATTGGGGCTTAGACATGGAATTAACTCTCTATGCCTAAGCCAACCCACGAAACGGACATGCGGGTGCTCAGCCAGTCGGAGAGGCGGAATGCATAAGCCGGAGATCAGCTCGATCCCTCCTGCGTACTGTTGATCCTGCTGTCGCAACCGTCGGTCCGGTCCAATCTTAGACTAGGAATGAACTCCATATGCTTAGACTGGGGATGAACTTCGTATGCCTAAGTCAACCCACGAAACGAGCGTGCGGGCGCTCAGTCGACCAGAGAGACAAGATGCACAAGTCGGGGATCGAACGGGTGGTAGGTGGGTTGAAGCACATCTTCATATTTTTGCCATGTCAATGCCATTTTTATAGCTTTTAAATTCATACAATGGTCCCCTAAGCCTTCATGAGAAGTTTCGTGGCAAGACGATCCGTGTTCTATTTTTCGTGATTTTTGAAACTTTTTACGGTTAGGGATTTTTTTAAATTTTTTTAGAAAGAGTTTTGTCCCCAAAATTGGTAGAGGTGATCCTTGTATTTTTTTTGGCATGCACAAAAAAATTCGGCTAAAAACTCAAGGTGGAGAAGATTTTGTGATAGTTTGAAAAAAGTGTCCCCATTTCAGACACTTTAATGGCTACTAGCAGCAAACCTATAAAATCTAAAATGCTCTTTAAGGGGGTGTGAGTTCTTGAGGTTTGATGAGGGATAGGGGACCAATATAAGGGCCAAGTACCACCACCCGTCGCACATCATGTGCGTAAACCCCCCGGCCCCCCCAATCGTCGGAACCCTCAATGCCGTCGGTTAGGCTCTCCGGTGATGCTCCGACGATGGTGCCACGGGCAAAAAAAATGTCGCACCAGCACATGCTCGAGCCCAGCATGTGCACCGTGGCTTAAAATCTTAGACTGGGAATGAACTCCGTATGCTTAGACATGGAATGAACTCCGTATGCCTAAGCCAACCAACAAAATGAGCGTGCAGGCGCTCATCCAGTCGGAAAGGCAGAATGCGCAAGCTGGGGATCGGCCCAATCCCCCCCTACGTGCTGTCGATCCTACTGTCGTAACCCTCGGTCCGATCTGATCTTAGACTGGGAATTAACTCCGTATGCATTAGTCAACCCACGAAATGAAAGTGCAGGCGCTCAGTCGGCCGAAGAGGCATAATGCACAAGCCGAGGATCGGCCCGGTCCCCCTCTGCATGCTATCGGTCCTGCTGCCACAACCCTCAGTCTGGCTAGGGCTTAGACATGGAATGAACTCCCTATGCCTAAGCTAACCCATGAAACGGGCGTGTGGGTGCTTAGTCGGCCGGAGAGGTAAAAATGCGCAAGTCGAGGATTGGCCCGGTCCCCCCTGCGTGCTGTCGATCCTGCTGTAGCAACCCTTGGTCTGGTTCGATCTTAGACTAGGAATGAACTCCGTATGCTTAGACTGGGGATGAACTCTGTATGCCTAAGTCAACCCACGAAATGAGCCTGTAGGTGCTCAGCCGATCGAAAAGGCTGGTCGAAAAGGCATAATACGCAAGCTGGGGATCGGCCCGATCCCCTTTTATGTGCTGTCGATCCCGCTACCGGTCCTGCTGGCACAACCCTCGGTCCAGCTAGGGCTTAGACATGGAATGAACTTCGTATGCCTAAGCCAACCCATGAAACGAGCGTATAGGTGCTTAGCCGGTCGGAGAGGTAGAATGCGCAAGCCGGGGATCGGCCCGGTCCAACCTACATGCTATCGATCCTGCTGTTGGTCCTGCTGCCACAACCTTCAGTCCGGTCCAATCTTAGACTGGGAATGAACTTCATATGCTTAGACATGGAATGAACTCCGTATGCCTAAGCCAACCCACAAAATGAGCGTGTGGGTGCTCAGTCGGTCGGAGAGGCAGAATGCGTAAACCGGGGATCGACCCGATCCCCCTACGTGCTGTCGATCCTGCTGTCGTAATTCTCAGTCCAGTCCGATCTTAGATTGGGAATGAACTCCATATGCCTAAGTCAACTCACGAAATGAGCATGCGGGCACTGAGCCGACCGGAGAGGCATAATGCACAAGCCAGGTGTCATGAGCCAACCTTGTATAAGGCCATGTTCAGGACTTAGGTTGCCATAAGCCACCCATGTATAGGGCCATGTCGGGTAGATCCCTTGTGCTAGGAAAAGTGTCCCCATTTCAAACATTGTAATGGTTACTGGTAGCATAGCTCTAAAATCTCTAAGGCTGTTTAAGGGGGTGAGCCGACAGCATAGTGTTGGGCTGTCTCCTCGGTTGCTATACGAGCCTAGGCCACCCACCAAGGGCTGCCCCCTTGGCCCTGGCGATGGTGGGAGGTCTCAATGTATGATTTCTGACTATAATAAAACTCACCCCGACTGAATGTCCCAATTGTTGCCTCGATGTGTTTTTCTTTTTCTCAATGCGAATATGCCTTCTTGTGTGTGTGCTTGAGATCGATCTCGATATATTGTGTCTTATTGTGAATGCTTGGGACTAACCATGGCTTATGGTTATTTGTTCAGATATCGATCTATTGAAGGCTGACTTGGTTGGGAGCACCCATTCAAGTGCTGCACAGTCTATTGCTTACTGAGAGAAAGCTTAGTCCGTGACACGTGGTATCAGAGCACGGTTGAGAAGTACTAGAAAAATGGATGAGATAGCCACAAGTGGTGGACCCAATCATCAATAGAGAATTGAGGAACTTGAGGCCACGGTGGCTGCAATGAAAACTCATATGGCGACTAAAGATCGAGTAAGGGAGATCGAGACAACCCAGCGGGAGTTGTCCGATACTCTCTACAACATGAGCGAAGAGGCTAGAGATGCCTTGAACATTCTCCAAAAAGAGTTCAAGGAGCTCAGAGCATAGGTGAGCATCCTACAAATGGCTGTGGCTAGATCGGGTTTGAGCTCGATGAAAAGGGGAAAAAGGCCCAAGGTGCCGGAGCCTCGATGCTATGAGGGGGCAAGGGATGCTAAGGAACTTGAAAATTTCTTGTTTGACATGGAGCAGTACTTTCGAGCTGTACACACGGATTCAGAGGAAGACAAGGTAGCAATGGCGTCGATGTACATCGTAGGGGATGCCAAGCTATGGTGGCACTCCAAGTTTGTCGATGACGAGTGCCTGATTAAGACTTGGATGGATCTGAAGTGAGAATTGAAAAACCAATTTTTCCCTGAGAATGTGGAGTATATGGCTCAAAGGAGACTTCGAGAATTGGTGCAAATAGGAATGGTGTGAGATTTGTAAAGAGCTTTTCTACCCTAATGTTGGATATTCAGGACATGTCTGAAAAGGAGAAGATGTTCTATTTTCTTGAGGGCCTCAAGCCTTGGGCGAGGATAGAACTACAAAGGCAGAAAGTGCAAGATATGGCCACGGCCATGGCTGTATCTGACCGTCTCCACGATTACAATGATGGCTCTTCAAAAAGGGAAAATCCTCCATCAGTTGGCAGTAGCTTCAACTTTGGGAGTGGGGGAAAGATGACCAGGTTGGACCGACCCTTCAGTAGGGGATCAGACAAGAGGTCCTTTGGTCAAGATAGCACCCAACCCAAGACAAGCAATGCAGGGATTTTCAAGCCTAGGCAACCGCTAGCTTGCTTTCTTTGCAAGGGGTTGCATCGGGTGGCTGAATGCCCACACAAGGGAGCCTTTAATGCCTTAAAAACCTCATCTCAAGAGTCTGGAAAAGTGCCAGAGAGCGTTGAAGAGAAGCCAGCCAGGATGGGTTCAATAAGGTTCCTCAATGCCCTCCTTACCCAATTGAACACTATAAAGAAAGAGCAGAGTAGAGGCTTGATGTATGTGAACTTGACGATCAATGAGAAAGCCACTAAGGCTATGGTGGATACGGGTGTAACCGACACTTTCATCACACCAGAAGAAGCCAAAAAGTGTGGTATTCAGATTAGTAAAGACTGTGGATGAATGAAGGCGGTCAACTCGCCAGCCTTTATGATTAGTGGAAGTTCCAAGAGTGTGACAACTCGATTGGGGCCATGGGAAGGGAAGGTAGACTTTACAGTTTCCCCCATGGATGACTTTGATGTTGTTCTCGGATTGGACTTCATGATGTTGGCTCAAGTAATCCCTATCCCCGCCGCTAGATGCTTGTTGTTCTTAAGGGAAAACCCATGTGTGGTGCCAGCCAACATCTTACCAAAGAGTGGGAAGAAAATGATTTTAGCTTTGCAGTTCAAGAAAGGGGTAAAGTGGAGAAGATTTGTGATCGTTCGAAATAAGTGTCCCCATTTCTGACACTTTAATGTATACTGGCAGCAAACCTATAAAATCTCAAATGCTCTTTAAGGGGGTGTGAGTTCTCGAGGTTTGATGAGGGATAGGGGGCCAATATAAGGAACAAGTACCAGTACCCATCGCACATCATGTGCGTACACCCCCCGGCCCCCCCATCGTCGAAACCCCCAATGTCACCGGTTAGGCTCTCCGGAGATGCTCCGGCGATGGCGCCCTAGGCAAAAAAAAAGTGGCACTAGCACATGCTTGAGCCCAGCATGTGCATCGTGGCTCAAAATCTTAGACTGCAATAAACTCTGTATGCCTAAGCCAACCCATGAAACAAGTGTGCGAGTGCTCAACCGGTCGGAGAGGCAGAATGCGCAAGCCAGGGATCGGTCCGGTCGCCCCTATGTGCTATCGATCCTGCTATCACAATCCTCATTTCGATTCGATCTTAGACTGGAATGAACTCCGTATGCATAAGTCAACCTAAGAAATGAGCGTGCTGGCGCTGAGCAGGCCGAAGAGGCATATGCGCAAGCCGATGATCGACCCGATCCTCCTCTACGTGCTGTCGGTTCCACTACCACAACCCTCCGTCCGACTGGGGCTTAGACATGTAATGAACTCCCTATGCCTAAGCCAACCCATGAAACGGGCGTGCGGGCGTTCAGCCGATCGAAAAGGCAGAATACGTAAGCCAGGGATCGGCTCGATCCCCCCTGCATGCCACCGATCCAGCTGTCGCAACCCTCGGTCTGATCCGATCTTAGACTGGGAATGAGCTCCGTATGCTTAGACTGTGGATGAACTCCGTATCCCTAAGTTAACACACAAAATGAGCGTGCAGGCGCTTAGCCAGTCGGAGAGGCTTAATGTGCAAGCCGGGGATCAGCCCGGTCCCCCTCTGTGTGCTGCCAGTCCTACTGCCACAACCCTCAGTCCGGTTGGGGCTTAGACATGGAATAAACTCCGTATGCCTAAGGCAACCCATAAAACGAGTGTACGGGTGCTCAACCGGCTGGAGAGGTAGAATACGCAAGCCGGGGATCGGTCCAGTCCCCTCCTTCGTGCTGCTGATCCTGCTGCTGGTCCTGCTATCGCAACCCTTGGTTCAGTCCTATCGTAGACTAGGAATGATCTTCATATGCTTAGACATGGAATGAACTCCGTATGCCTAAGCCAACCCATGAAACGAGCGTGCGGGCGCTCAGCCAACCGGAGAGGCAGAATGCACAAGCCGGGGATCGACCCGATCCCCCCTGCATGCTATCGATCTTGCTATTGCAACCCACAGTCTGATCCGATCTTAGACTAGGAATGAACTCCGTATCCCTAAGTCAACCCACGAAACGAGCATGCAGTCGCTGAGCAGGCCGGAGAGGCATAATGCGCAAGCTGGGGATCGATGCGGTCCTCCACTGCGTGCTGCCGGTCCCGCTGCCACAACCCTCGGTCTGGCTAGGGCTTAGACATGGAATGAACTCCCTATGCCTAAGCCAAGCCACGAAATGGGCGTACGGACGCTCAGTCGGCCGGAGAGGTAGAATGCGCAAGCCGGGGATCGGCCCTATCCCTATTGCATGTTGTCGATCCTGCTACCACACCCCTTGATCCAATTCGATCCTAGACTGGGAATGAACTTTGTATGCCTAAATCAACCAATGAAACGAGCATGCCGGCACTCAGCCGACCAGAGAGGCAGAGAGGTGGGATGCGGAAGCCGGGGATCAAACGGGTGGTAGTTGGGTTCAAGCACATCTTCATATTTCTGCCATGCCAATGCCATTTTTATGGCTTGTAAATTCATACAATGGTCCCCTAAGCCTTCATGTGAAGTTTCGTGGCAAGACGACCCGTTTTCTATTTTTCATAAATTTTGAAACTTTTTACAGTTTGGGATTTTTTGAAAATTATTTTAGAAAGAGTTTTGTCCCCAAATTTGGTAGAGGTGATCCTTGTATTTTTCTTGGCAAGCACAAAAAATTCAGCAAAAAACTCGAGGTGGAGAAGATTTTGTGATCGTTTCAAAAAAATGTGCCCATTTCAGACATTTTAATGGCTACTGGCAGCAAACCTATAAAATCGCAAATGCTCTTTAAAGGGGTGTGAGTTCTCGACATTTGATGAGGGATAGGGGGCCAATATAAGGGCCAAGTACTGGCACCCATCAAACATCATGTGTGCACACCCCCCGGCCCCCCCAATCGTCGAAACCCCTAATACCGCCGGTTAGGCTCTCCGACGATGCTCCGGTGATGGTGCCTCGGGCGAAAAAAATGTGGCACCAGCACATGCTCGAGCCTAGCATGTGCACCGTGGCTCAAAATCTTAGACTGGGAATGAACCCTGTATGCTTAGACATGGAATGAACCCGTATGCCTAAGCTAACCCACGAAACGAGCGTGCGGGTACTCAGCCGGCGGGAGAGGCAGAATGCACAAGTCGGGGATCAGCCCGATCCCCCCTGTGTGCTGTCAATCTTGCTGCCACAACCCTCAGTCTGGTCCGATCTTAGACTGGGAATGAACTTCGTATGCATACGTCAACCAATGAAACGAGCGTGCAGGCGCTGAGTCGGTCGAAGAAGCATAATGCGTAAGCTGAGGATCGGCCCGATCCCCCTCTGCGTACTGTCGGTCCTGCTGCCACAACCCTCGGTCCGACTGGGGCTTAGACATGGAATGAACTCCCTATGCCTAAGCCAACCCACGAAACGGGTGTGCGGGTGCTCAACCGGCCAAAAAGAAAGAATGTGCAAGCCAGAGATCGGCCCGGTTCCCCCTGCGTCCTGCTGATCCTACTGTCAGAACCCTTGGTCCGGTCCGATCTTAGACTGGGAATGAACTCTGTATACTTAGACTAAGCATGCGGGTGCTCAACCGATCGGAGAGCCTAGTCGGAGAGGCATAATGCACAAGTCGGGGATCAGCCCGGTCCCCCTCTGCGTGTTGCCAATCCCGCTGTCGGTCCTGCTACCACAACCCTCGGTCTGGCCTGGGCTTAGACATGGAATGAACTCTGTATGCCTAAGCCAACTCACGAAACGAGCGTACGGGCGCTCAGCCGGATGGAGAGACAGAATGCGCAAGTCGGGGATTGGCCTGGTCCCCCCTGCGTGCTGTAGATCTTGTTGCCGTAACCCTTGAAATCTGATCTTAGACTGGCAGTGAACTCTGTATGCATAAGTCAACCCACGAAACAAGTGTTCGGATGTTGAGCCAGCTGAAGAGGCAAAATGCACAAGCCGGGGATCAGCCCGGTCCCCTTCTACGTACTGTCGATCCTGCTGCCACAACCCTCGGTTCGACTGGGGCTTAGACATGGAATGAACTCCCTATCCCTAAGCCAACGCATGAAACTGGTGTGCGGGTGCTTAGCCGATCGGAGGGGTAGAATGCGCAAGTCGGGGATCGGCCCGATCCTCCCTGTGTGCTGTCGATCCTACTGACGCAACCCTCGGTCTGGTCCAATCTTAGACTAGGAATGAACTCTGTATGCTTAGACTAGGGATGAACTCCATATGCCTAAGTCAACCCACAAAACGAGCGTGCGAGTGCTCAGCCGACCGAAGAGGCCGGCCGGAGAGGCATAATACGCAAGTCGGGGATCAACCCGGTCCCTCTCTGCATGCTGTTGATCCCGCTGCCGGTCCTGTTGCCATAACCCTCGGTCTGACTCGTTTGCATAAGTCAACCCATGAAACGAGCGTGCGGGCCCTGAGCCGACCGAAGAGGCGTAATGCACGAGCTGGGGATCGGCCCGATCTCCCTCTGTGTGCTGTCGGTCCCGCTGCCACAACCCTCAGTCCGGCAGGGGCTTAGACATGGAATGAACTCCCGATGCCTAGGCCAACCCACAAAATGGATGTGCGGGCGCTCAGTCGGTCGGAGAGGCAGAATGCGCAAGCCAGAGATCGACCCGGTCCCCCCTATGTGCTGCCGATCTTGCTGCCGTAACCCTCGATCTGGTTCGATCTTAGACTGAGAATGAACTTCGTATGCTTAGACTAGGGATGAACACCGTATGCTGAAGTCAACCCATGAAACAAGCGTGTGGGCACTCAGCCGACCGGAGAGGCATAATGCGCAAGCCGGGGATCAGCCCGATCCCCCTCTGTGTGCTACCGATCCCGCTACCGGTCTTACTACCACAACCCTTGGTCCGACTGGGGCTTAGACATGGAATGAACTCCGTATGCCTAAGCTAACCCACGAAATGAGCGTGCGGGCACTCAGCTAGCCGGAGAGGCAGAATGCGCATGTCGGGGATTGGATCGGTCCCCCCTACGTGCTATCGAACCTACTATCGTAACCCTTGGTCCAGTCCGATCTTAGACTGGGAATGAACTCCATATGCATAAGCCAACCCACGAAACGAGCGTGCGGGTGCTGAGCCGACCGAAGAGGCATAATGCGCAAGCTGGGGATCGACCCGATCCCACTCTGCGTGCTGCTGGTCCCGCTACCACAACCTTCGGTCCGGCTGGGGCTTAGACATGGAATGAACTCCCGATGCCTAAGCCAACCCATGAAACGGGCGTGCGGGCGCTCAATCGGTCAGAGAGGTAGAATGCGCAAGTCGGGGATCGACCCGATCCCCTCTGCGTGCTGCCGATCTTGCTACCATAACCCTCGATCCGATCCGATCTTAGACTGAGAATGAACTTTGTATGCTTAGACTAGGGATGAACTCCGTATGCCGAAGTCAACCCATGAAACGAGCGTGTAGGCACTCAGCTGACTGGAGAGGCATAATGCGTAAGCCGGGGATCAGCCCAATCCCCCTCTGCATGCTATCGATCCCGCTACCGGTCCTGTTGCCACAACCCTCGATCTGACTGGGGCTTAGACATGGAATGAACTCCGTATGCATAAGCCAACCCACGAAATGAATGTGCGGGCACTCAGCTGGCCGGAGAGGCAAAATGCACAAGTCGAGGATCGGCCCGATCCCATCTACGTGCTGTCGATCCTGCTGCTGCAACCCTCGGTCCGGTCTGATCTTAGACTGGAAATAAACTCTGTATGCATAAGTCAACCCATGAAACGAGTGTGCGATCGCTGAACCAGCCAAAAAGGCATAATGCACAAGTCAGAGATCGACCCAGTCCCCCTTTATGTGCTGCCAGTCCCGCTGCCACAACCCTCGGTCCGACAGGGGCTTAGACATGGAATCAACTCCCTATGCCTAAGCCAACCCATGAAACGGGCATGCGGGTGCTCAGCCGACCGGAGAGGCAGAATGCGCAAGCCGGGGACCTACCCGATACCCCCGCGTGCTGCCGATCCTGTTATCGCAACCCTCGGTCTGGTCTGATCTTAGACTGGGAATGAACTCTATATGCTTAGACTGGGGATGAACTCCATATGACTAAGTCAACCCACGAAACGAGTGTGCGAGCACTCAGTCGACCGGAGAGGCATAATGTGTAAGCCGGGGATCAGCACGGTCCCCCTCTGCGTGCTGTCGATCCCGCTGCCAGTCCTGCTACCACAACCCTTGGTCCGACTGGGGTTTAGGCATGGAATGAACTCCGTATGCCTAAACCAACCCACGAAATGAGCATGCTGGTGCTCAGCTGACCAGAGAGGCAGAATGCGCAAGTCGGGTATCGGCCCGATCCCCTCTGCGTGCTACCGATCCTGCTATCGCAACCCTCATCTGGTTTGATCTTAGACTGGGAATGAACTCCGTATGCTTAGACATAGAATGAACTCCGTACGCCTAAGCCAACCCACGAATCGAGCATGTGAGCGCCAGTCGATCGGAGAGGCAGAATGCACAAGCCAGGGATTGGCCCAGTCCCCCTGCATGCTGTCGATCCTACTATCGCAACCCTAGGTCCGATCTGATCTTAGGCTGGGAATGATCTCCGTATGCCTAAGTTAACCCATGAAATGAGTGTGCAGGCGCTGAGCCAATCGAAAAGGTATAATGCGCAAGTCGGGGATCGGCCCGATCCCCCTCAACGTGCTGCCGGTCCCGCTGCCACAACCCACGATTCGACTGGGGCTTTGACATGCAATGAACACCCTATGCCTAAGCCAACCCATGAAACGGGCGTGCAGGGTGCTCAACCGATTGGAGAGGCAAAATGTGAAAGTTGAGGATTGGCTCGGTCCCCCCTACGTGCTGCCGCTCAGTCCGGTCCGATCTTAGACTAGGAATGAACTCCGTATGCTTAGATTAGGGATAAACTTCGTATGCCTACGTCAACCCACGAAATGAGCATGCGGGCACTCAACCGGTCAGAGAGGCATAAGGCATAAGCCGGGGATCAGCTCGATCCCCCCTACGTGCTGCCGATCCTGCTATCGGTCCTGCTGTCACAACCCTCGATCCAACTGGGGCTCAGACATGGAATGAACTCCGTATGCCTAAGCCAACCCACGAAACGAGTGTGCGGGTGCTCAGCCGATCGGAGAGGCAGAATGCACAAGCCGGGGATCAACCCGATCCTTCCTTACCTGCTGCCCATCCTGTTGCTAGTTCTGTTGCTGCAACCCTCGATCTGGTTCGATCTTAGACTGGGAATGAACTCCGTATGCTTAAACATGGAATGAACTCCTTATGCCTAAGCCAAGCCACGAAACGAGCGTACGGGCGCTCAGCTGGCCGGAGAGGTAGAATGCGCAAGCCGGGGATCGGCCCAGTCCCCCCCTACGTGCTGTCGATCCTACTGTCGGAACCCTCAGTCTGGTCTGATCTTAGATTGGGAATGAATTTCGTACGCCTAAGTCAACCCACGAAACGAGCGTGCGGGCACTGAGCCAGCCGGAGAGGCATAATGCGCAATCCAGGGATCGGCCCGGTGCCCCTCTGCGTGCTGTCGGTCCTGCTGCCACAACCCTCTGTCTGGCTGGGGGTTAGACATGGAATGAACTCCCTATGCCTAAGCCAACCCATGAAACGGGACTGCGGGCTCTCAGTCGGCCGATGAGGCAAAATGCGCAAGCCAGGGATTGGCCCGGTCCCTCCTGCGTGCTGTCGATCCTGCTGTCGCAACCTTCGCTCCAGTCTGATCTTAGACTGGGAATAAACTCCGTATGCTTAGACTGGGGATGAACTCCGTATGCCTAAGTCAACCCATGAAACGAGAGTGCGGGCGCTCAGCCGACCAGACAGGTAGGATGCGTAAGTCGAGGATCGAACGGGTGGTAGGTTGGTTCAAGCACATCTTCATGTTTCTCTCCTACCAATGCCATTTTTATGGCTTGTAAATTCATACAATGGTCCCCTAAGCCTTCATGTGAAGTTTCATGGCAAGACGACCTGTTTTCTATTTTTAACGATTTTCAAAACATTTTGCGGTTCGGGATTTTTTAAAATTTTTTTAGGAAGCATTTTGTCCCTAAATTTGGTAGAGGTGATCCTTGTATTTTTGTTGGCATGCATAAAACAATTTAGCTAAAAAATCGAAGTGGAGAAGATTTTGTGACTGTTTGAAAAAAGTGTCCCCATTTCAGACACTTTAATGGCTACTGGCAGCAAACCTATAAAATGTCAAATGCTCTTTAAGGGGGTGTGAGTTCTTAAGGTTTGATAAGGGATAGGGGGCCAATATAAGGGCCAAGTGTAACACCCTGGGCGGGCATGCCAGGCACATCAGGCATGCTGGCGGGTATCTGCGCGCAAAGCCTAGCAAACGAGTTCAGAACGCCCGCCCAACTTGCAGGCCAGCCCGTCAGACCAAGGCTTGGCATACAAGCTGCCCACACCACATCCAGAAGGGCCCAAGGTGCTGGACACAAAAGGGAAGCTTCCGGAAGCAAGCAAGATCAGCAACAGCATCCTAGTAGATTTGGTTGACCCTGAAAATCAGGAGTTAGTATCCTGATTGATTGTAATCTGTATAATCCCATGATTTTAGCCTTTATTCTAGGGATATTTCCATTAAGTGTAAGCTGGAGCCTCAACTATAAATAGAGGGCTGCTCCTCCCTTATTTGTACACCATCAAACACTTCTATTTCAGTGAATACAAGAGCATTTCCCTAATTCTGCCTTCTTATCCTGTTTCTCTTTAACTTGCGTAATCAGCCCTTTTTGTTGTTCTAGTGCCCATACGCTTGTGTTTTTGGCTGACTTAGGCATAAAGGAGGAGATTCCAAGCCTAAGGCCACACGGTTTCTGAGTCTAAGATTGGAGCCCATGACAGTTGGTATCAGAGCAAGTTCGATTCTGCTTGTTTGTGTTGTGCAAGTTAGAAGAGATGGCATCCCAAAGTGATGCTGCTAACCAACAACCAGAGGCCCAGGAGCATGGGCATGGAAGAGGGAGGAAAGCCAGTTCTAGAGATATTTGGTCTACCTGGACGGTAGGCTGGCCAAGCTGGAGGTGACCATGGGCGACATGGGGGAGAAGCTTGAGGGGGTAGAGACTCACATTGGATCGCTAGACTCCATGGGGGAGGAGATCCAAAGTGGGTGGCGAGCTGCTCTCAACAAAGGCTTGGACATGTTCACCCAAAAGAATCAGACCTTGGAGGCTGAAGTGCTGACCTTGCGCGATGGCATGGAGGCCATGCGCCAGCAGATGGAGGAGCTTACCAGTGAGCTTGTTGCTTGTAAGACTGCCATTGGGAATAGCATGTTTGCTGGAGTGTCCAAGTCCATATTGGATGTCCCCAAGCCTAAGGAGTTCAAGGGGACTAGGGTGGCCAAGGAAGTAGATAACTACCTTTGGGGTATGGAGCAGTACTTCCAGGCCATGGGCATACAAGACAAGGCGATAAAGGTAAGCACCGCTACTATGTATCTCACTGATGTAGCCTTATTATGGTAGAGGCACAGGTGTGATGATCTCAGGTGTGGGAGTGCCAAGATTGAAACCTAGGTAGAGTTCCAAAAGGAGTTCAGAGAATAATTTTACCTGGAGTATGCTAATGATGAGGCGCGGGCAAAGTTACGTAGGCTGAGCTAGCAAGGGGACATAAGGGAGTATGTCTGAAAATTCTCTGAACTGATGCTACAGATCTCAGATCTAGGTGAGAAGGACACCTTATTTGCTTTCATGGATGGGCTAAAGCTGTGGGTGAAGCATGAGCTACAAAGGAGAGGAGTTCATGACTTGGCTAAAGCCATGACTACTGCGAGACCTTGATGGAGTTCAAGCCTCTGAACAAGTTCGAGTCTACCAAGCCCAAGGGTAAGGGCAGGGATGATAGGGATCGAAAGAAGCAGTCCAAGGGGAAGGACCATGACCGGGAGTCCAAGGATGGAGACTGAGACCGTTCAACCAAGGATGGCAAGAGGAAGCCACCAGCAGGCAAGTGGAAAGCAAAAGGGGACCGAGAGCCACTAGCATGCTACCTATGTGGAGGGAGCCACATAGCGTGCAATTACCCACAGAAGGGCAAGCTGGCTGCTGTAGACAAGGAGTTTGACAAGGAGCCAGAGTCAGGGGCAGCAAAGCTTGGGTCGTTGGTGCTCAATGCTGTCCAGAGTAAGGGAAGCCGTAAGCCAAAGGGCTTGATGTTTACGGATCTGATGGTTGCGGGTCAAAAGGTAAGCGCACTGGTGGACACATGTGCCTCACATCTTTTTATTTTAGGTGATAGAGCCTGAAAGCTCGGACTAAAGGTGCAGAAAAAGATTGGTACCATCAAAACGGTGAACTTCAAGGAAGTTCTAGCCATTGGAGTAGCGCGATAAGGGAGTTACAGCTTGGAGACTGGAAAGTAAGGAGACCATTGAGGTAATACCCCTTGATGACTATGAGTTTATGATTGGGTTGGATTTCCTTGTTTGGATTAATGCCCTCCTTCTGCCTTTTACCGATTGTGTTTGCATCTTGGATGCACGGTGCCAATGTCCAGTGCCATTGAAGAGAGGGTCATGAGTTGGGTCGCAGGTGGTGTCAGCCATCCAATTTGCCAAGGCGGTAAGCAGACAAGAAGACACCTTCTTGGCAGCCCTGAAATATGATGAGCCAAGGGAGAAGGAGATCGAGTCACCCTTAGAGGTGCTAAAGGTGCTGAAGACCTTTAGTGATGTGATGCCCACAAAGCTACCTAGCAAGCTACCACCTAAGAGGGAGGTGGACCACAAGATCGAGCTGGTGTCTGAGGCCAAGCCACCAGCTAGAGCCCCTTACCGAATGTCTCCACCAGAATTGGAGGAGTTGAGGAAGCAGCTTAAAGAGTTAGTTGATGTTGGCTTCATCAGGCCATCGAAGGCACCCTATGGTGCACCGGTTCTATTTCAACCCAAGCATGATGGGTCGTTGCAGCTATGCATAGACTACCGGGCTTTGAACAAGCTGACCATCAAGAACAAGTACCCCATCCCACTCATTACGGACTTGCTCGATCAACTTGGGAGCGCAAGGTGGTTCACCAAGCTGGATTTGAGGTCAACTACTATCAAGTCAGGATCATGGAGAGAGATGAGCCAAAGATAGCATGTGTCACTCGGTATGGTTCGTATGAGTTCTTGGTGATGCCTTTCGGACTCACGAACGCCCTAGCAATATTCTGCACCCTTATGAACAAGGTACTTCAGTCATTCCTTGATCAGTTTATTGTGGTTTATTTGGATGACATTGTGATCTATAGCCAGACTTTGGGAAAGCATGTAGACCACTTGAGACAGGTGTTCGAGGTGTTGCAGGCGCACAAGCTGTTTGTTAAGAGGAAAAAGTGCTCATTCGCCCAGCAGGAGATCCCATTCCTTGGCCACATAGTGGGAGGTGGCAGGATACGCATGGATGAAGGCAAGATACACGCCATCTTGGAGTGGCAACTGCCAGCCAAGGTCACTAAGTTAAGATCATTCCTTGGGTTGGTCAACTACTACAGACGCTTCATCAAAGGTCACTCAGCAATAGCCACACCATTGACTGCCTTGCTCAAGAAAGGGAAAGCATGGGAGTGGAGCACAGGGTGCCAGGAAGCCTTTGACAGGTTGAAGCGGTCTTTGAACAAGGAGCCAGTCTTGGCCCTGCCGGACCATGCCAAGCCGTATGAGGTGCATACGGTTGCATCAAACTTTGCCATAGGGGGTATGTTGATGTAAGAGGGATGTCCAGTCACGTTCAAGAGCAGGAAGGTGAACGAGACTGAGCGCAAGTACACGGTCCAAGAGAAGGAGATGATTGTAGTGGTGTACTACTTGCGCACTTGGTGCCATTACTTGTTGGGGTCGAGGTTCGTGGTTAGAGCGGACAATGTGGTGACCAGCTACTTTCAGACGCAGAAGAAGCCGTCCCCCAAGCAGTCGAGATGGTAAGATTTTCTTATGAAATTTGATTTCCAGATGGAATACAAGCCAGGGTGGGTGAACCTAGTGGTAGACGCCCTGAGTAGGAAGGCTAACCTTGCTGCCATTAGCCAACCAGAGGGGTCACTGGTGCCGCGCATCAAAGAGGGACTTACGCATGATCCTACAGCCAAGGCTTTGATGGAGTACGCCCAGCAATGTAAGACTAGGCGATTTTGGTTGCAGGATGGCTTGCTGTACACCAGGGGAAGTAGACTGTTTGTGCCGTAGCACGGGAAGCTCCACAAGGAAGTTTTGCAAGAATGGCATGATTCAAGGTGGGTTGGACACCCCGAAGTGAGCCGTACCTTGGCGTTGATCGAGGATCGATACTACTGACCGCACATGAGGGACGATGTAGAGGCCTATGTGAAGAGTTATTTTGTGTGCCAACAGGACAAGGTGGAGCTCAAGAAACCAGGCGATCTCTTGGAGCCATTTTCAATGCTAGAGCGACCATGGGAGAGTGTTTTTCTGGACTTTACAATCAGTATACCCAAAGCAAAAGGGTTTGGAAGCATCATGGTAGTGGTGGACAGGTTTTCCAAGTATGGAATCTTCATTCCAGCAACCAAGAAGTGCCCACTCTAGGAGGCAACTCGATTGTTCTTGAAGAACATGGTTAAGTACTGAAGAGTGCCGAGGACCATTGTTAGTGATCAGGACGGGCATTTCACGAACAAGTTCTGGACTGAGTTGTTCAAGCTGTTGGGGTGAAACTTGAACTTTTCCACCAGCATGCATCCATAGACCGATGGGCAGACAGAATGAGTGAATGGACTATTGAGGTCTACCTCAGGCACTATGTGAGTGCCACACAAAGGGACTGGCCAAAGTTGCTAGATATTGCACAGATTTCCTACAACTTGTAAAGGAGTGAGGCAATGAACCAGAGCCCATTTGAGGTTGTGACAGGGCAACAACCACTAACACTCACTTTGATTGCTACAGGTTATACAAGGTCAAATCCAGCAGCATACAAGTTTGCCAAGGCATGGCAGGAGCAAATTGACTTAGCTAGAGTTTGTCTACACAAGGTGGCCAAGAGGTCGAAGAAGTGGGCAGACCAGAATAGGCGGGATGTGCAGTTCTAGGTTGGAGACTTGGTGTTGGTGAAGCTGCATCCCATTGTACACCATAGAGGGCTGCACAAAGGCCTAGTCCAGAGGTATGAGGGACTTTTCGAGTAGTCAAGAGGGTAGGCAAGGTTGCCTACAAGCTGGATATGCCACCCAAGCTAAGGGTACACCCGATGTTCCATGTGAGCATGCTCAAGCCGTTCCATGAGGATGAGGGAGATCCAGGACGGGCAGAGTCAAAGCGTGTGCCATTGGGAGCAAGAGCCTCATATGAGAAGGAGGTCCACAGCATCATAGCTGATCGGGAGGTGAGACGGAAGAACTATCAGTCAAGATAAGAGTACTTGGTGCACTGGAAGGGACTTTCAGACAGTGAGGTGAGCTGGGAACCAGCAGATGACTTATGGCAGTTCAGGGACCAGATCAGGTAATACCATGCAGAAGACGTAATGAAGGCATTGTGCAATCAGGTGGGGGAGAATGTCATGCCCTGGGCGGGCACGCTAGGCACATCAAGTGCACCAGCAGGTGAGCTAGAGGTTGAGGCCCGCAGACCAGGCGTGCTGGTGGGTATCTACACGTAAAGCCTATCAAACGAGTTCAGAACACCCGCCCAACTTGTAGGCCAGCCCATGAGACCAAGGCCTGGCATACAAGCTGCCCACACCACATCCAGAGGGGCCCAAGGTGCTGGACATGGAAGGGAAGCTTCTGGAAGCAGGTAGGATCAGTAGCAGCAACCTTATAGATTTGGTTGACCCTGAAAATCAGGAGTTAGCATCTTGATTGATTGTAATCTGTATAATCCCATGATTTTAGCCTTTATTCTAGGGATATTGCCATTAAATGTAAGCTGGAGCCTCAACTATAAATAGAGGGCTGCTCCTCCCTCATTTGTACACCATCAAACACTTCTGTTTCAGTGAATACAAGAGCATTTCCAAAATTCTGCCTTCTTATCCCGTTTCTCTTTAACTTGCGTAATCAGCCCTTCCCATTATTCTAGTGCCCGTACGTTTGTGTTTCAGGCTGACTTAGGCCATTGCACATCATGTGTGCACACCCCTCGGCCCCCCCAATTGTCAGAACCCCCAATGTCATCGATTAGGCTCTCCGATGATGGTGCCTCAGGCGAAAAAAATACGACACCAGCACATGCTCGAGCCCAGCATGTGGATTATGGCTCAAACTCTTAGACTGGGAATGAGCTCTGTATGCTTAGACATGGAATGAACTTCGTATGTCTAAGCCAACCCATGAAACAAGCGTGCGGGCGCTCAGCATGTCGAAGATGCAGAATGCGCAAGTCGGGGATCAGTCCGGTCCCCCTCTGTGTGTTGCCAATCCCGCTACCACAACCATTGATCTGGCTGGGGCTTAGACATGGAATGAACTCCCTATTCCTAAGCCAACCCACGAAACGAGCGTGCGGGCGCTCAGTCGACGAAGAGGCAGAATGCACAAGCTGGGGATCGGCTAGGTCCCTCTTATGTGCTGCCGATCCTGCTACCGCAACACTCGATCTAATTCGATCTTAGACTGGGAATGAACTCTGTATGCTTAGATTGGGGATGAACTCTGTATGCCTAAGTCAACCCATGAAACAAGCGTACGGGCGCTCAGTCGGCCGGAGAGGTCGGTCGGAGAGGTAGAATACGAAAGCTGGGGATCAGCCCGATCCCCCTTGCATGTTGTCGATCCTACTGCTGGTCCTGCTACCGTAACCCTCGATCCAGTCCGATCTTAGACTGGGAATGAACTCCATAGGCTTAGACATGGAATGAACTCCGTATGCCTAAGCCAACCCATGAAACGAGCGTGCAGGCGTTCAGTCGGCCAGAGAGGTAGAATACGTAAGTCGAGGACCGACACGATCCCCCCTATGTGCTATCGATCCTGCGACTGCAACCCTCGGTCCGGTCCGATCTTAGACTGGGAATGAACTCTGTATGCCTAAGTCAACCCATGAAATGAGCGTTCGGGCGCTGAGCTGACCGGAGAGGCATAATGCGTAAGTCGGGGATTGACATGGTCCCCCTCTGCGTGCTGTCGGTCCCGCTGCCACTACCCTCGATTCAGTTGGGGCTTAGACATGGAATGAACTCCCTATGCCTAAGCCAACCCACGAAACGGGTGTGCGAGCGCTTAGTCGGTCGGAGAGGTAGAATGCACAAGCCAAGGATCAGCCCGGTCCTCCCTGCGTGTTACCGATCCTGCTGTCGCAACCCTCGGTCTGGTCTAATCTTATACTGGGAATGAACTCTATATGCTTAGACTGAGGATGAACTCTGTATGCTTAGACTGAAGATGAACTCTATATGCCTAAGTCAATGCACGAAACAAGCGTGCGGGTGCTCAGTCGACCAGAGAGGCCGACCGAAGAGGCATAATGCGCAAGCCGAGGATCAGCCCGATCCCTCTCTGCGTGCTACCGATCCCGCTGCCAATCCTACTGCCATAACCATTTGTTCGGCTGGGGCTTAGACATGGAATGAACTTCGTATCCCTAAGCCAACCCACGAAATGAGCATGCAGGCTATCGATCCCCCTACGTGCTATCGATCCTGCTACATTAACCCTCGATCCAGTCCGATCTTAGACTGGGAATGAACTCCGTATGCTTGGACTGGGGATGAACTCCGTATGCCTAAGTCAACCCATGAAACGAGTGTGCGGGTGCTCAACCGATCGAAAAGGCAGAATACGCAAGCTGAGGATCGACCTGGTCCCCCATTACGTGCTGCTGATCTAGCTGCTTGTCCTGCTACCACAACCCTCAGTCTGGTCTGATCTTAGACTGGAAATGAACTCCGTATGCTTAGACATGGAATGAACTCCGTATCCCTAAGCCAACCCACGAAATGAGAGTGCGGGCACTCGGTCGGTCGAAGAGGTAGAATGCGTAAGCCAAGGACCGGCCTGGTCCCCCCTGCGTGCTATCGATCCTGCTGCCACAACCCTCAATCTGGTCTGATCTTAGATTGGGAATGAACTTCGTATGCCTAAGTCAACCCACGAAACGACCGTTCGGGTGCTGAGCCTGCCAGAGAGGCATAATGCGCAAGCCAGGGATTGGCCCGATCCCTCTCTGTGTGCTGTCGATCCCGCTGCCACAATCCTCAGTCCAACTGGGGCTTAGACATGGAATGAACTCACTATGCCTAAGCCAACCCACAAAACGGACGTGCAGGCGCTCAACCGATCAGAGAGGCAGAATGCATAAGCCGGGGATCGGCCCAGTCCCCCCTACATGCTGTCGATCCTGCTACTGGTTCTGGTGTTGCAACCCTCAGTTTGGTCTAATCTTAGACTGGGAATGAACTCCGTATGCTTAGACATGGAATAAACTTTGTATGCCTAAGCCAACTCATGAAACAAGCGTGTGAGCGCTCAGCCGGTCGGAGAGGGAGAATGCACAAGTCGGGGACCGACCCGGTCCCCCACTACGTACTGTCGATACTACTACCACAACCCTCGATTCGGTCCAATCTTAGATCTGGAACGAACTCCGTATGCCTAAGTCAACCCACGAAATGAGCGTTCGAGCGTTGAGCCAGTCAGAGAGCCATAATGCGTAAGCCGGGGATCAACCCGGTCCCGCTCTACGTGCTATCGGTCCCGCTGCCATAACCCTCTGTCCGACTGGGGCTTAGACATGGAATGAACTCCCAATGCCTAAGCCAACCCACGAAACGGATGTGTGGGCGCTCAACCGATCAGAGATGCAGAATGCGCAAGCTGAGGAACGGCCCGGTCCCCCTTGCGTCCTGTCGATCTTGCTGCCGTAACCCTCGATCCAGTCCGATCTTAGGCTGGGAATGAACTCCGTATGCTTAGACTGGGGATGAACTCCGTATGCCTAAGTCAACCCACGAAATGAGCATATGGATGCTCAGCCGAACAGACAGGCAGGATGCTCAGCCGAACGGAGAGGCAGGATGCGCAAGCCGGGGATCGAACGGATGGTAGATGGGTTCAAGCACATCTTCATTTTTCTACCATACCAATGCCATTTTTATGGCATGTAAATTCATACAATGGTACCCTACGCCTTCATGTGATGTTTCGTGGCAAGATGACTCGTTTTCTATTTTTCATGATTTTTAAAACTTTTTACAGTTTGGGATTTTTTAAAATTTTTTTAGAGAGAGTTTTGTCCCCAACTTTGGTAGAGGTGATCCTTGTATTTTTTTTGGCATGCACAAAAAAATTCAGTCAAAAACTCGAATTGGAGAAGATTTTGTGACTGAGTGAAAAAAATGCAGTACCAGTACATGCCCGAGCCCAGCATGTGCACCGTGGCTCAAACTCTTAGACTGGGAATGAACTCTGTATGCTTAGACATGGAATCAACTACGTATGCCTAAGCCAACCCATGAAATGAGCGTGCAGGCGCTCAGCTAGCCGGAGAGGCAGAATGTGCAAGCCGAGGATCGACCCGGTCCCCCCTCTGCGTGTTGCCGATCCTGTTGCCACAACCCTCGGTCCAGCTGGGGCTTAGACATGGAATGAACTCCTTATGCCTAAGCCAACCCATAAAACGGGTGTGTGGGCGCTCAGTCGATCGGAGAGGTAGAATGCACAAGCCTAGGATCGGCCCAATCCCCCATGTGTGCTATCGATCCTACTACCGCAACCCTTGGTCTAGTTTGATCTTAGACTAGGAATGAACTCCATATGCTCCATATGCTTAGATTGGGGATGAGCTCCGTATGCCTAAGTCAACCCATGAAACGAGCGTACGGGCGCTCAGTCGGTAGGAGAGGCCGGTTGGAAAGGCAGAATATGCAAGTCAGGGATCGACCCGGTCCTCCCCTGTGTGCTGCCGATCCTACTGCTGATCCTACTGTCACAACCTTCGGTCCGGACCGATCTTAGACTGGGAATGAACTCCGTATGCTTAGACATGGAATGAACTTCGTATGCCTAAGCCAACCCACGAAATGAGTGTACGAGCGCTCAACCGACCAGAAAGGCAGAATGCGTAAGCCAGGGACCGACCCGGTCCCCCCTGCATGCTGTCGATCCTGCTAGCGTAACCCTTGGTCCGGTCCGATCATAGACTGGGAATAAACTCTGTATGCCTAAGTCAACCTCGAAAATGAGCGTTCCGGCGTTAAGCTGATTGGAGAGGCATAATGCGCAAGCAATGGATCGACATGGTCCCCTTCTGCATGCTGCCGATACATGCCACAACCCTCGGTCCCACTGGGGCTTAGACATGGAATGAACTCCCTGTGCCTAAGCCAACCCACAAAACGGGAGTGCGGGCACTCAACCGGTCGAAGAGGCAGAGTGCGCAAGCCGGGGATCAGCTCGGTCCCCCCTGCGTGCTGTCGATCCTGGGACTGTAACCCTCGGTCTGGTCCAATCTTTGACTAGGAATGAACTCCGTATGCTTAGACTGGGGATGAACTCCGTATGCTTAGACTGAAGATGAACTTCGTATGCCTAAGTCAACCCACGAAACGAGCGTGCGAGCGCTCAACCGACTGGTGAGGCCGATCGGAGAGGCAAAATGCACAAGCCGGGAATCAGTTCGTTCCCCCTCTACGTGTTGCCGATCCTGCTTCCAGTCCTGTTGCTGCAACACTCGGTCTGGTCTGATCTTAGACTGGGAATGAACTCTGTATGCTTAGACATGGAATGAACTCCGTATGCCTAAGCCAACCCACGAAACGAGTGTGCGGGCACTCAGCCGACCGAAAAGGTAGAATGCACAAGCCGAGGATCGACCCGATCCCTCCCTGCGTGCTGTTGATCTTGTTATTGCAACCCTCGGTCCGGTCCGATCTTAGACCAGGAATGAAATTCGTATGCCTAAGTCAACCCACGAAATGAGCATGCGGGCGCTAAGCCGACCGGAGAGGCATAATACGCAAGCTGGGGATCGGCCCGATCCCCTTCTGCGTGCTGTCGGTTCCACTGCCACAACCCTCAGTCTGGCTGGGGCTTAGACATGGAATGAACTCCCTATGCCTAAGCCAACCCATGAAATAGGCGTGCGGGTGCTCAACCGGCCGAAGAGGTAGAATGCGCATGCCGACGATCGGTCCGATCCCCCTTGCGTGCTGTCGATATGCTGTCGTAACCCTCGGTCCGGTTCGATCTTAGACTAGGAATGAACTTTATATGCTTTGACTGGGGATGAACTCTGTATGCCTAAGTCAACCCACAAAACGAGCGTATGGACGCTCAACCGACCAGAGAGGCAAGATGCGCAAGCCGAGGATCGAATGGGTGGTAGGTGGGTTCAAGCACATCTTCATATTTCTACCATGCCAATGCCATTTTTGTGGCTTGTAAATTCATACAATAGTCCCCTACGCCTTCATGTGAAGTTTCGTGGCAAGACGACCCGTTTTCTAATTTTCACGATTTTTGAAACTTTTTGTGGTTTGGAATTTTTTAAAATTTTTTTAGAAAGAGTTTTCACCCAAAATTTGGTAGAGGAGATCCTTGTATTTTTGTTGGCATGTGAAAAAAAATTCAGCTAAAAACTCGAAGTGGAGTATATTTTGTGACTGTTTGAAAAAATTGTCCCCATTTCAGACACTTTAATGGCTACTGGCAGCAAACTTATAAAATCTCAAATGCTCTTTAAGGGGGTTTGAGTTCTTGAGGTTTGATGAGGGATAGGGGGCCAATATAAGGGCCAAGTACCAGCACCCATCGCACATCATGTGTGCACACCCCCTCGGCCCCCCAATCGTTGGAACCCCCAATGTGATCGGTTAGGCTCTCCAACGATGCTCCGACGATCATGCCCCGGGCGAAAATGATGCGACACCAGCACATGCCCGAGCCCAGCATGTGCACATTGGCTCAAACTCTTAGACTGGGAATGAACTCCGTATGCTTAGACATGGAATGAACTCCGTATGCCTAAGCCAACCCACGAAACGAGTGTACGGGTGCTCAATCGACCGGAGAGGTAGAATGTGTAAGCCGAGGATCAGCCCGGCCCCCCTCTGCGTGCTGCCGGTCCCGCTGCCACAACCTTTGATCCGGTTGGGGCTTAGACATGGAATGAACTCCCTATGCCTAAGCCAACACATGAAACGAGCATGCGGGCACTCAGCCAACTAGAGAGGTAGAATGCACAAGCCGAGGATCGGCCTGGTCCCCTCTGCGTGCTGCTGATCCTGCTATTGTAACCCTTGGTCCAGTTCGATCTTAGACTGGGAATGAACTCCATATGCTTAGACTGGGGATGAACTCCGTATGCCTAAGTCAACCCATGAAACGAGCTTGCGGGCGTTCAGCCGACTAGATAGGTCGATCGAAGAGGCAGAATGTGCAAGTCGGGGATCAGCCCGATCCCTCTTATGTGCTACCGATCCTGCTCCTGGTCCTACTGCAGCAACCCTCGGTCCGGTCTGATCTTAGACTAGGAATGAACTCTGTATGCTTAGACATGTAATGAACTCTGTATGCCTAAGCTAACCCACAAAATGAGCGTATGGGTGCTCAGTCGATCGGGGAGGCAGAATGCGCAAGCTGGGGACCGGCCTGGTCCCTGCCTGTATGCTGTCGATCCTACTACCACAACCCTCGGTCTGATCCGATCTTAGACTGAGAATAAACTCCGTATGCCTAAGTCAACCCATGATACGAGCGTTCGGGCGCTGAGCCAGCCGAAGAGGCATAATGCGTAAGCCGGGGATCGGCTCGGTCCCCTTTTGAATGCTTCCGATCCCGCTGCCACAACCCTCGGTCCAACTGGGGCTTAGACATGGAATGAACTCCCTATGCATAAGCCAACCCACAAAAAGGGCATACGGGCACTCAGCAGGCCGGAGAGGCAGAATACGCAAGTCGGGGATCGGCCTGGTCCCCCCTACGTGCTGTCGATCTTGCTGCCGTAAACATCGGTCTAGTTCAATCTTAGACTGGGAATGAACTCCATATGCTTAAACTGAGGATAAACTCTGTATGCCTAGGTCAACCCACGAAATGAGCGTACGGGGGCTCAGTCGACCGGATAGGCCGATCGAAGAGGCAGAATGTGCAAGCCGGGGATCGGTCTGGTCCCCCCCTACATGCTGCCAATCCTACTCCTGGTCCTATTGCCGAAACCTTCGACCCCGTCTGATCTTAGATTGGGAATGAACTTCATATGCTTAGACATGGAATGAACTCCGTATGCCTAAGCCAACCCACGAAACGAGTGTGCGGGTGCTTATCCGGTCGGAGAGGTAGAATGCGCAAGCCGGGGATCGACCCGGTCCTCGCCTATGTGCTATCAATCCTACTACTACAACCCTTGGTCTGGTCTGATCTTAGACTGCGAATGAACTCCGTATGCCTAAGTCAACCCATGAAATGAGCGTTTGGGCGTTGAGCCGATCGGAGAGGGATAATGCGCAAGCCGGGGATCGACCTGGTCCCTGTCTAAGTGCTGTCGATCCCACTGCCACAACCCTCAGTCTGGCTGGGGCTTAGACATGGAATGAACTCCCTTTACCTAAGCCAACCCACGAAACGGGCGTGCGGGCGCTCAACCGACCGGAGAGGCAGAATGCACGAGTCGGGGATCGGCCCGATCCCCCTCGATCCGGTCTGATCTTAGACTGGGAATGAACCTTCCATATGCTTAGATAGGGGATGAACTCCGTCGGCCTAAGTCAACCCACGAAATGAGCCTACGGGCGCTCAGCCGACTAGAAAGGTCGGCCGGAGAGGCCTAATGCGCCAGCCGAGGATTAATCGGGTCCTCCTCTGTGAGCTGCCGATCTCACTGTCAGTCCTGCTACCGTAACCCTCGGTTCGGTAGGGCCTTAGACATGAAATGAACTCCGTTTGCCAAAGCCAACCCATGAAACGAGAGTGCGGGTGCTCAGTCGATCGGAGAGACAGAATGCGTAAACCGAGGATCGGCCCTGTCCCCTCTGCGTGCTGTCGATCCTGCTGTGGCAACCCTCGGTCTGGTCTGATCTTAGACTGGGAATGAACTTCGTATGCTTAGACATTGAATGAACTCTGTACACCTAAGCCAACCCACAAAACGAGCGTGCGGGCGCTCAGTCGACCAGAGAGGTAAATGCACAAGGCGGGGATCGGCCCGATCCCCCCTTGCGTGCTGTTGATCCCACTACCACAACCCTTGGTCCGATCTGATCTTAGCCTGGGAATGAACTCTGTATGCCTAGGTCAACCCACGAAACGAGCGTACGGGTGCTGAGCTGGTAGGAAAGGCATAATGCGCAAGCTGGGGATCGGCTCGATCCCCTTCAGCGTGCTACCGGTCCCGCTGCCACAACCCTCAGTTTGACTGGGGCTTAGACATGGAATGAACTCCCTATGCGTAAGCCAACCCATGAAACGAGCGACCGGGCACTCAGCCGTCTGGAGAAGCAGAATGCGCAAGCTAGGGATCGGCTTGGTCCCCCTTGCGTGCTACCGATGCTGCTACGACAACCCTCGGTTCGATTCGATCTTAGACTGGGAATGAACTCCGTATGCTTAGACTGGGGATGAACTCTGTATGCTTAGACTGGGGATGAACTCTGTATGCTTAGACTGGGGATGAACTCTGTATGCCTAAGTCAACCCACGAAACGAGCGTGCAGGTGCTCAGTCGGCTGGAGAGGCCAGTCGGAAGGCAAAATACGAAAGTCAGGGATCGGCCCGGTACCCCCTGCATGCTACCGATCCTACTATCGTAACCCTTGGTCCGGTCCGATCTTAGACTGGGAATGAACTTCGTATGCTTAGACATGGAATGAACTCCATATGCCTAAGCCAACCCATGAAACGAGCGTACGGGTGCTTAGCTAGCCTGAGAGGCAGAATGCGCAAGGCGGGGACTAGCCTGATCTCCCCTTGCGTGCTGTTGATCCCACTACCACAAACCTTGGTTCGATATGATCTTAGACTGGGAATGAACTCCGTATGCCTAAGTCAATCCATGAAATGAGCGTACGGGTGCTGAGCCGATCGGAGAGGCATAATGTGCAAGCTGAGGATCAGCCCGATCCCCTTCGGTCTGACTGGGGCTTAGACATGGAATGAACTCCCTATGCCTAAGCCAACCCATGAAACGGGCGTGCGGGCACACAACCGGCCAAAGAGGTAGAATGCGCAAGTCGAAGATCGACCTGACCCCCTTGCATGCTACCGATCTTACTGCCGCAACCCTCGGTCCGGTTAGATCTCAGACTAGGAATGAAATCCGTATGTTAGACTGGGGATGAACTTCGTATGCCTAAGTCAACCCACGAAATGAGCGTGCGGGCATTTAGCCGGCTAAAGAGGCCAGCCGGAGAGGCAGAATGTGCAAGCCAGGGATCGATCCGGTCCCCCCTACGTGCTGCCAATTCTGCTCCTGGTCCTGCTGCCGCAACCCTCGGTCAGGTTCGATCTTAGACTGGGAATGAACTCCATATGCTTAGACATGGAATGAACTCCGTATGCCTAAGCCAACCCATGAAACGAGCGTGTGGGCGCTCAGCTGACCGAAGAGGCAGAATGCGTAAGTCGAGGACCGGTCCAGTCCCCCCTACGTACTGTCGATCCTGCTATCGCAACCCTCAGTCTGGTCCAATCTTAGACTGGGAATGAACTCCGTATGCCTAAGTCAACCCATAAAACAAGCGTTCAGGCACTGACCCATCCGAAAAGGCATAATGCGCAAGCCGGGGATTGGCCCGGTCCCCCTCTGCTTGCTGTCGGTCTCACGGCCACAACCCTCGGTCCGACTGGGGCTTAGACATGGAATGGACTCCCTATGCCTAAGCCAACCCACGAAACGGGCGTGCAAGCGCTTAGTCGCCCAGAGAGGTAGAATGTGCGAGCCGGGGATCGACTCGATCCCCCTTGTGTGCTACCGATCCTACTGCCGTAACCCTCGATCCGGTCTGATGTTAGACTGGGAAGGAACTCCTTATGCTTAGACTGGGGAAGAACTCCGTATGCCTAAGTCAACCCATGAAATGAGCTTGCGGGCACTCAATCGGTCGGAGAGGTGGGTCGGAGAGGCATAATGCACAAGTCAGGGATCAGCTCGATCCCCCTCTGTATGCTACGATCCCGCTACCGATCTTGCTACCACAACCCTCGGTCCGACTGGGGCTTAGACATAGAATGAACTTTGTATGCCTAAGCCAACCCACGTAATGAGCGTGGGGGCACTCAGTCTATCGGAGAGACAGAATGCGCAAGTCAGGGATTGACCCGGTCCCCCACGCGTGCTGCCGATCCTACTGCTAGTCCTGCTGTCGCAACCCTCGATCAGGTCTGATCTTAGACTGGGAATGAACTCCATATGCTTAGACATGGAATGAACTCCCTATGCCTAAGCCAACCCATGAAACGAGAGTGCGGGTGCTCAGCCAGTCGGAGAGGCAAAATGCACAAGCCGGGGATCGGCTCGGTCCCCCCTGCGTATTGTTTATCCTACTGCCGCAACCCTCGATCCGGTCTGATCTTAGACTGGGAATGAACTCCATATGCTTAGATTGGGGATAAACTCCGTATGCCTAAGTCAACCCACGAAACGAGCGTGCAGACGCTCAGCCGACCAGAGAGGCAGGTTGTGCAAGCTGGGGATGGAACGGGTGGTAGGTGGGTTCAAGCACATCTTCATATTTCTGCTGTGCCAATGCCATTTTTATGGCTTCTAAATTCATACAATGGTCCCCTACGCCTTCATGTTAAGTTTTGTGGCAAGACGACCCATTTTCTATTTTTCATGATTTTTGAAATTTTTTACGGTTCAGGCTTTTTTAAAAATTTTTTTAGAAAGAGTTTTGTCCCCAAATTTGGTAGAGGTGATCCTTGTATTTTTGTTGGTATGCATAAAAACATTCAGCTAAAAACTCGAAGTGGAGAAGATTTTGTGATCGTTTCAAAAAAGTGTCCCCATTTTAGACACTTTAATGGCTACTGGCAGCAAACTTATAAAATCTCAAATGCTCTTTAAGGAGGTGTGAGTTCTCGAGCTTTGATGAGGGATAGGGGGCTAATATAAGGGCCAAGTACCAGCACCCATCGTACATCATGTGCACACACCCCCCAGCCCCCCAATCGTTGGAACCCCTAATGCCGTCGGTTAAGCTCTCCGATGATGCTCCGACGATGGTGCACCGGGCAAAAAAAATGCGGCACCAGCACATGCTCGAGCCCAGCATGTGCACCGTGGCTCAAACTCTTAGACTGGGAATGAACTCCATATGCTTAGACATGGAATGAACTCTGTATGCCTAAGCCAACCCATGAAACGAGCGTGCGGGCGCTCAGTAGGCCGAAGAGGTAGAATGCGTAAGCTGGGGATCAGCTCGGTCCCCCTCTGCATGCTACCGGTCCCGCTGCCACAACCCTCAGTCTGGCTAGGGCTTAGACATGGAATGAACTCCCTATGCCTAAGCCAACCCATGAAATGGGCATGTGGACGCATAGTCGGTCGGAGAGGCAGAACGTGCAAGTCGGGCATCAGCTTGATTCCCACTGCGTGCTACTGATCCTACTGCCACAACCCTCAGTTTGGTTTGATCTTAGACTGGGATTGAACTCCGTATGCTTAGACTGGGGATGAACTCCGTATGGCTAAGTCAACCCATTAAACGAGCGTGTGGGCACTCAGCCGGTCAGAGAGGCTGGCCGGAAAGGCAGAATACGTAAGTTGGGGATCGGCCCGGTCCACCCTACGTGCTGTCGATCCTGCTACTGGTCCTACTGTCGTAATCCTCGGTCTGGTCCAATCTTAGAATGGGGATGGAGTCTGTATGCTTAGACATGGAATGAACTCCGTATGCGTAAGCCAACCCACGAAATGAGCGTGCGGGCGCTCAGCCAGCCGGAGAGGCAGAATGCGTAAGCCAGGGACCGGCCCAGTCCCCCCTGCATGCTGTCAATCCTACTGCTGCAAGCCTCGGTCTGGACCAATCTTATACTGGGAATGAACTCCATACGCTTAGACATGGAATGAACTCCGTATGCCTAAGCCAACCCATGAAACGAGCGTACAGGTGCTTAGTCGACCATAGAGGCAGAATGCGCAAGTCAGGGACTGGCCTGGTCCCCCCTGCATGCTGTCAATCTTGCTACTGGAACACTCGGTCCGGTCTGATCTTAGACTGGGAATGAACTCCATATGCCTATGTCAACCCACGAAATGAGCGTTCGGGCGTTGAGCTGATCGGAGAGGCATAATGTGTAAGTTGTGGATCGACCCGGTCCCCCTCTACGTGCTACCAATCCCGCTGCCACAACCCTCGGTCTGACTGGGGCTTAGACTTGGAATGAACTCCCTATGCCTAAGCTAACCCACGAAACGGGTGTACGGGCACTCCACCAGTCGAAGAGGTAGAATGCATAAGCCGAGGATCAACCCGGTCCCCCTGCATGCTGCCAATCCTACTACTTCAACCCTCAATCTGGTCCGATCTTAGATTGGGAATGAACTTCGTATCATTAGACTGGGGATGAACTCCTTATGCCTAAGTCAACCCATGAAATGAGCATGCAGGTGCTCAGTCGACTGGAGAGGCCAGCCGGAGAGGCATAATGCACAAGCCGAGGATCAGCCCGGTCCCTCTCTACGTGCTGTCGATCCCACTACCAGTCCTGCAGCCACAACCCTCGGTTCGCCTGGAGCCTAGACATGGAATGAACTCCGTATGCCTAAGCCGACCCATGAAACGAGCACGCGGGCACTTAGCCAGCCAGAGAGGTAGAATGCGCAAGCCGGGGATCGACCCGATCTCCTCTGCGTGCTGCCGATCCTGTTGCTAGTCTTGCTGCCGTAACACTCGGTCTAGTCTGATCTTAGACTGGGAATGAACTCCGTATGCTTGGACTGGGGATGAACTCTGTATGCCTAAGTGAACCCACGAAACGAGCGTGCGGATGCTCAGTCGACCAGAGAGGCAGGATGCACAAACCGGGACTCGAACATGTGGTAGGTGGGTTCAAGCACATCTTCATATTTCTGCCCTGCCAATGCCATTTTTATGGCTTGTAAATTCATACAATGGTCCCCTACATCTTCATGTGAAGTTTCGTGGCAAGACGACCCGTTTTCTATTTTTTACAATTTTCAAAACTTTTTGCGGTTTGGGATTTTTTAAAATTTTTTAAGAAAGAGTTTGTCCCCAAATTTGGTAGAGGTGATCCTTGTATTTTTTTTGGTATGCACAAAAAAATTCAGCTAAAAACTTGAAGTGGAGATGATTTTGTGACCGTTTGAAAAAAGTGTTCCCTATTTTAGACATTTTAATGGCTACTAGCGGCAAACCTATAAAATCTCAAATGCTCTTTAAGGGGGTGTGAGTTCTCGAGGTTTGATGAGGGATAGGGGGCTAATATAAGGGCCAAGTACCAGCACCCATTGCACATCATGTGTGCACACCCCCCGGCCCCCCAATCGTCGGAACCCCCAATGTCGCCGGTTAGGCTCTCCGGCGATGCTCCGACGATGCTCCGGTGGTGGTGTCCCAGGCGGAAAAAATGCGGCACCAGCCAACCTTAGACTATGAATGAACTCTGTATGCTTAAACATGGAATGAACTCCGTATGCCAAAGCCAACCCGCGAAACGAACGTGCAGGTGCTCCGCCGATCGGAGAGGCAGAATGCGCAAGCTGGGGATCAGCCCGGTCCCCCTGCGTGTTGTCGATCCTGCTGCCGCAATCCTTGGTTCAATTTGATCTTAGACTGGGAATGAACTCCATATGCCTAGGTCAACCCATGAAACGAGCATTTGGGCGTTGAGCCGGTCGGAGAGGCATAATGCGCAAGTCGGGGATCGACCCGATCCCCCTCTGCGTGCTGCTGGTCCCGCTGCCACAACCCTCGATCCGGCCAGGTTTTAGACATGGAATGAACTCCCTATGCCTAAGCCAACCCACGAAACGGGCGTGCGGGTGCTCAGTCGGCCGAAGAGTAGAATGTTCAAGTCGAGGATCTACCCGGTCCTCCCTACGTTCTACCGATGCTGCTGTCGCAACCCTCGATCCGGTTTGATCTTAGACTGGGAATTAACTCCATATGCTTAGACCGAGAATGAACTCTGTATGCCTAAGCCAACCCACGAAATGAGCGTGTAGGCGTTCAACCGGTCGAAGAGGCAAAATGCACAAGTTACGTACAAGCCCGATCCCCCCTGCATGTTGTCGATCCTACTGCCACAACCCTCAGTCCGGTGTGATCTTAGACTGGGAATGAACTTCGTATGCTTAGACTGGAGATGAACTACGTATGCCTAAGTCAACCCATGAAATGAGCGTATGGGCGTTCAGTCAGGGATCGGCCCGGCCCCCCTACGTGCTGTCGATCCTGCTGTTGCAACCCTCGATCTGGTCTGATCTTAGACTGGGAATAAACTCTGTATGCCTAAGCCAACCCATGAAACGAACGTGTGGGTGCTCAACCGATCGGAGAGGCAGAATGCGTAAGCTGAGGATCGGCTCGATCCCCCTTGTGCGCTATCGATCCAGCTATCGTAACCCTCGGTCCGATCCGATCTTAGACTGGAAATGAACTCTGTATGCTTAGACTGGGGATAAACTCCATATGCCTAAGTCAACCCATGAAACGATCGTGCGGGCCCTTAGCTGGCCAAAGAGGCCGGCCGGAGAGGCATAATACGCAAGTCGGGGATCAGCCTGATCCACCTTTACGTGCTACTGATCCCGCTGCTCATCCTACTACTACAACCTTCTGTCCGGCTGGGGCTTAGACATGGAATGAACTCCATATGCCTAAGCCAACCCACGAAATGAGTGAGTGGGTGCTCAGTCGATCGAAAAGATAGAATACGTAAGTCGGGGATCGGCCCGATCTCCCCTGTGTGCTGTCGATCCTACTGCTGGTCCTGCTATCGTAACCCTCAGTTCGATCTGATCTTAGACTGGGAATGAACTCCGTATGCTTAGACATGGAATGAACTCCGTATGCCTAAGCCAACCCATGAAATGAGCGTACGGGTGCTTATCCGGTCAGAGAGGCAGAATGCGCAAGCCGGGGATCGGCTCGGTCCTCGCCTACGTGCTATCGATCCTACTACTACAACCCTTGGTCTGGTCCGATCTTAGACTGGGAATGAACTCCGTATGCTTAAGTCAAACCGCGAAATGAGCGTTTGGGCGTTGAGCCGATCGGAGAGGGATAATGGGCAAGCCGGGGATCGACCTGGTCCCTGTCTAAGTGCTGTCGATCCCACTGCCACAACCCTCAGTCCGGCTAGGGCTTAGACATGGAATGAACTCCCTTTACCTAAGCCAACCCACGAAATGGGCGTGCGAGCGCTCAACCGACCGGAGAGGCAGAATGCACAAGTCGGGGATCGACCCGATCCCCCTCGGTCCGGTCTGATCTTAGACTGGGAATGAACTCCGTATGCTTAGATAGGGGATGAACTCCGTCGGCCTAAGTCAACCCACGAAATGAGCCTACGGGCACTCAGTCGACTGGAAAGGCCGGTCGGAGAGGCCTAATACGCCAACCGCGGATTAACCGGGTCCTCCTCTGTGAGCTGCCAATCTCACTGTCAGTCCTGCTGTCGTAACCCTCGATCCGATAGGGCCTTAGACATGAAATGAACTTTGTTTGCCAAAGCCAACCCATGAAACGAGAGTGCGGGTGCTCAGCCGGCCGGAGAGACAGAATGCGCAAGCCGAGGATCGGCCCTGTCCCCTCTGCGTGCTGCCGATCCTGCTGTAAGTCTTGCTACGGCAACCCTCGGTCCGGTCTGATCTTAGACTGGGAATGAACTCCGTATGCTTAGACATTGAATGAACTCTGTACACCTAAGCCAACCCACGAAACGAACGTGCGGGCACTCAGTCGACCAGAGAGGTAAATGCACAAGTCGGGGACCAGCCCGATCCCCCCTTGCGTGCTGTTGATCCCATTACCACAACCCTTGGTCCGGTCTGATCTTAGCCTGGGAATGAACTCCGTATGCCTAGGTCAACCCACGAAACGACCGTGCGGGCGCTGAGCTGGTAGGAAAGGCATAAGGCGCAAGCTGGGGATTGGCTCGATCCCCCTCAGCGTGCTACCGGTCCCGTTGCCACAACCCTCAGTCTGACTGGGGCTTAGACATGGAATGAGCTCCCTATGCGTAAGCCAACCCATGAAATGAGCGATCGGGCACTCAGCCGTCTGGAGAAGCAGAATGCGCAAGATAGGGATCGGCCTGGTCCCCCTTGCGTGCTATCGATGCTGCTACGACAACCCTCGATCTGATTCGATCTTAGACTGGGAATGAACTCCGTATGCTTAGACTGGGGATGAACTCTGTATGCTTAGGCTGGGGATGAACTTTGTATGCTTAAGTCAACTCACAAAATGACTGTGCAGGTGCTCAGTCGGCCGGAGAGGCCAGTCGGGAGGCAAAATGCACAAGTCAGGGATCGGCCCGGTACCCCCTGCATGCTGCCGATCCTACTATCGTAACCCTTGGTCCGGTCCGATCTTAGACTGGGAATGAACTTCGTATGCTTAGACATGGAATGAACTCCATATGCCTAAGCCAACCCATGAAACGAGCGTACGGGCGCTCAGCTGGCCTGAGAGGCAGAATGCGCAAGGTAGGGATTGGCCTGATCCCCCCTTGCGTGCTGTTGATCCCACTACCACAACCCTTGGTTCGGTATGATCTTAGACTGGGAATGAACTCCGTATGCCTAAGTCAATCCACGAAATGAGCGTGCGGGTGCTGAGCCGATCGGAGAGGCATAATGTGCAAGCTATGGATCAGGCCGATCCCCCTCGGTCCAACTGGGGCTTAGACATGGAATGAACTCCCTATGCCTAAGCCAACCCAAGAAATGGGTGTGCGGGCATGCAACCGGCCAAAGAGGTAGAATGCACAAGCCGAAGATCGACCTGACCCCCCTGCATGCTACCGATTTTACTGCCGTAACCCTCGATCCGGTTAGATCTTAGACTGGGAATGAAATTCGTATGCTTAGACTGGGGATGAACTTTATATGCCTAAGTCAACCCATAAAATGAGCGTGCGGGCATTCAGCTGGCTAAAGAGGCCAGCCGGAGAGGCAGAATGCTTAAGCCAGGGATCGACCCGGTCCCCCCTACGTGCTGCCAATTCTGCTCCTGGTCCTGCTGCCACAACCCTCGATCCGGTTCGATCTTAGACTGGGAATGAACTCCATATGCTTAGACATGGAATGAACTCTGTATGCCTAAGCCAACCCACGAAACGAGCGTGTGGGCGCTCAACTGACCGGAGAGGCAGAATGCGTAAGTCGAGGACCGACCCAGTCCCTCCTACGTACTGTCGATCCTGCTGCCGCAACCTCCGGTCCGGTCCGATCTTAGACTGGGAATGAACTTCGTATGCCTAAGTCAACCCATAAAACAAGCGTTCAGGCACTGACCCGTCCGAAAAGGCATAATGCGCAAGCCGGGGATTGGCCCGGTCCCCCTCTGCTTGCTGTCGGTCTCACGGCCACAACCCTCAGTCCGACTGGGGCTTAGACATGGAATGGACTCCCTATGCCTAAGCCAACCCACGAAACGGGCATGCAAGCGCTTAGCCGCCCGGAGAGGTAAAATCTGTGAGCCGAGGATCGACCCGGTCCCCCTTGTGTGCTACCAATCCTACTGTTGTAACCTTCGATCCGATCCGATGTTAGACTGGGAATGAATTCCGTATGCTTAGACTGGGGAAGAACTCCGTATGCCTAAGTCAACCCATGAAATGAGCTTACGGGCACTCAATCGGTTGGAGAGGTCGGTCGGAGAGGCATAATGCACAAGTCGGGGATCAACCCGGTCCCCCTCTGTATGCTGCGATCCCGCTACCGATCTTGCTACCACAACCCTCGGTCCGACTGGGGCTTAGACATAGAATGAAATTTGTATGGCTAAGCCAACCCACGTAATGAGCGTGGGGGCACTCAATCTATCAGAGAGACAGAATGCGCAAGTCAGGGATTGACCCGGTCCCCCACGCGTGCTGCCGATCCTGCTGCTAGTCCTGCTGTCGCAACCCTCGATCAGGTCTGATCTTAGACTGGGAATGAACTCCATATGCTTAGACATGGAATGAACTCCCTATGCCTAAGCCAACCCATGAAACGAGAGTGCGGGTGCTCAGCCAGCCGGAGAGGCAAAATGCACAAGCCGGGGATCGGCTCGGTCCCCCTACGTATTGTTTATCCTACTGCCGCAACCCTCGGTCCGGTCTGATCTTAGACTGGGAATGAACTCCATATGCTTAGATTGGGGATAAACTCCGTATACCTAAGTCAACCCACGAAACGAGCGTGCGGATGCTCAGCTAACCAGAGAGGCAGGTTGTGCAAGCTGGGGATGGAACGGGTGGTAGGTGGGTTCAAGCACATCTTCATATTTCTGCTGTGCCAATGCATTTTTATGGCTTCTAAATTCATACAATGGTCCCCTACGCCTTCATGTTAAGTTTTGTGGAAAGACGACCCGTTTTCTATTTTTCATGATTTTTGAAACTTTTTACGGTTCAGGCTTTTTTAAAAAATTTTTTAGAAAGAGTTTTGTCCCCAAATTTGGTAGAGGTGATCCTTGTATTTTTGTTGGTATGCATAAAAACATTCAGCTAAAAACTCGAAGTGGAGAAGATTTTGTGACCGTTTCAAAAAAGTGTCCCCATTTTAGACACTTTAATGGCTACTGGCAGCAAACTTATAAAATCTCAAATGCTCTTTAAGGAGGTGTGAGTTCTCGAGCTTTGATGAGGGATAGGGGGCCAATATAAGGGCCAAGTACCAGCACCCATCGTACATCATGTGCACACACTCCCCAGCCCCCCAATCGTTGGAACCCTTAATGCCGTCGGTTAAGCTCTCCGATGATGCTCCGACGATGGTGCCCCGGGCAAAAAAAATGCAGCACCAGCACATGCTCGAGCCCAGCATATGCACCGTGGCTCAAACTCTTAGACTGGGAATGAACTCCATATGCTTAGACATGGAATGAACTCTGTATGCCTAAGCTAACCCATGAAACGAGCGTGCGGGCGCTTAGTAGGCCAAAGAGGTAGAATGCATAAGCTGGGGATCAGCTCGGTCCCCCTCTGCATGCTACTGGTCCCGCTACCACAACCCTCAGTCTGGCTAGGGCTTAGACATGGAATGAACTCCCTATGCCTAAGCCAACCCACGAAACGAGCATGTGGGCGCATAGTCAATCGGAGAGGCAGAACGTGCAAGCTAGGGATCAGCCTGATTCCCACTGCGTGCTACTGATCCTACTACCACAACCCTCGGTTTGGTTTGATCTTAGACTAGGATTGAACTCCGTATGCTTAGACTGGGGATGAACTTCGTATGGCTAAGTCAACCCATTAAACGAGCGTGTGGGCACTCAGCCGGTCGGAGAGGCTGGCCGAAAAGGCAGAATACGCAAGTTGGGGATCGGCGCGGTCCACCCTACGTGCTGTCGATCCTGCTACTAGTCCTGCTGCTGTAATCCTCGGTCTGGTCTGATCTTAGAATGGGGATGGACTCTGTATGCTTAGACATGGAATGAACTCCGTATGCGTAAGCCAACCCACGAAACGAGCGTGCGGGCGCTCAGCCAGCCGGAGAGGCAGAATGCGTAAGCCAGGGACCGGCCCAGTCCCCCCTGCATGCTGTCGATCCTACTACTGTAAGCCTCAGTCTGGACCGATCTTATACTGGGAATGAACTCCATACACTTAGACATGGAATGAACTCCGTATGCCTAAGCCAACCCATGAAACGAGTGTATACGTGCTTAGTCAACCGTAGAGGTAGAATGTGCAAGTCAGGGACTGGCCTGGTCCCCCCTACATGCTGTCAATCTTGCTACTGTAACACTCAGTCCGATCTGATCTTAGACTGGGAATGAACTCCGTATGCCTATGTCAACCCACGAAATAAGCATTCAGGCGCTGAGCTGATCGGAGAGGCATAATGTGCAAGTCATGGATCGGCCCGGTCCTCTTCTACGTGCTACCAATCCCGCTGCCACAACCCTCAGTCCGACTGGGGCTTAGACTTGGAATGAACTCCCTATGCCTAAGCTAACCCACGAAATGGGTGTACGGGCACTCCGCCAGTCGAAGAGGTAGAATGCATAAGCCGGGGATCAGCCCGGTCCCCCTGCATGCCGCCAATCCTACTACTTCAACCCTCAATATGGTCCGATCTTAGATTGGGAATGAACTTCGTATCATTAGACTAGGGATAAACTCCTTATGCCTAAGTCAACCCATGAAATGAGCGTGCAGGTGCTCAGCCGACTGGAGAGGCCGGTCGGAGAGGCATAATGCACAAGTCGAGGATCAGCCCGATCCCTCTCTACGTGTTGTCGATCCCGCTACCAGTCCTGCTACCACAACCCTCGGTTCGCCTGGAGCCTAGACATGGAATGAACTTCGTATGCCCAAGCCAACCCACGAAACGAGCATGCGGGCACTTAGCCAGCCAGAGAGGCAGAATACGCAAGCCGGGGATCGGCTCGATCCCCCCTGCGTGCTACCAATCCTGCTGCTGGTCTTGCTACTGTAACACTCGGTCTAGTCTGATCTTAGACTGGGAATGAACTCCGTATGCTTAGACTGGGGATGAACTTTGTATGCCTAAGTGAACCCACGAAACGAGCGTGCGGATGCTCAGTCGACCAGAGAGGCAGGATGCACAAGCCGGGAATCGAACAGGTGGTAGGTGGGTTCAAGCACATCTTCATATTTCTGCCCTGCCAATGCCATTTTTATGGCTTGTAAATTCATACAATGGTCCCCTACGTCTTCATGTGAAGTTTCGTGGCAAGAGGACCCATTTTCTATTTTTCAAAATTTTCAAAACTTTTTGCGGTTTGGGATTTTTTAAAATTTTTTAAGAAAGATTTTTGTCCTCAAATTTGGTAGAGGTGATCCTTGCATTTTTGTTGGCATGCACAAAAAAATTCAGCTAAAAACTTGAAGTAGAGATGATTTTGTGACCGTTTGAAAAAAGTGTTCCCTATTTTAGACATTTTAATGGCTACTAGCAGCAAACCTATAAAATCTCAAATGCTCTTTAAGGGGGTGTGAGTTCTTGAGGTTTGATGAGGGATAGGGGGCTAATATAAGGGCCAATTACCAGCACCCATTGCACATCATGTGTGCACACCCCCCCGGCCCCCCCAATCGTCGGAACCCCCAATGCCGCCGGTTAGGCTCTCCGGCGATGCTCCGACGATGCTCTGGTGGTGGTGCCCCAGGTGAAAAAAATGCGGCACCAGCCAACCTTAGACTGTGAATGAACTCCGTATGCTTAAACATGGAATGAACTCTGTATGCCGAAGCCAACCCGCGAAATGAGCGTGCAGGCGCTCCGCCGATCGGAGAGGCAGAATGCGCAAGCTAGGGATCGGCCCGGTCCCCCTGTGTGCTGTCGATCCTGCTGCCGCAATCCTTGGTTCGGTTCGATCTTAGACTGGGAATGAACTCCGTATGCCTAAGTCAAGCCATGAAACGAGCGTTTGGGCGTTGAGACGGTCAAAGAGGCATAATGCGCAAGTCGGGGATCGACCCGATCCCCCTCTGCGTGCTGCTGGTCCCGCTGCCCCAACCCTCGATCCGGCCAGGTTTTAGAAATGGAATGAACTCCCTATGCCTAAGCCAACCCATGAAACGGGCGTGCGGGTGCTCAGTCGGCCGAAGAGTAGAATATACAAGACGGGGATCTACCCGATCTTCCCTACGTGCTACCGATCCTGCTGTCGCAACCCTCGATCTGGTCTGATCTTAGATTGGGAATTAACTCCATATGCTTAGATCGAGAATGAACTTTGTGTGCCTAAGCCAACCCACGAAATGAGCGCGTAGGCGCTCAACCGGTCGAAGAGGCAAAATGCACAAGTTAGGTACAAGCCCGATCCCCCCTGCATGCTGTCGATCCTACTGCCACAACCCTCAGTCTGGTGTGATCTTAGACTGGGAATGAACTCCGTATGCTTAGACTGGAGATGAACTACGTATGCCTAAGTCAACCCATGAAACGAGCGTATGGGCGTTCAGCCAGGGATCAGCCCGGTCCCCCTACGTGCTGTCGATCCTGCTGTTGCAACCCTCGATCTGGTCTGATCTTAGACTAGGAATGAACTCTGTATGCCTAAGCCAACCCACGAAATGAACGTGTGGGTGCTCAACCGATCAGAGAGGCAGAATGCGTAAGTTGAGGATCGGCTCAGTCCCCCTTGCGTGCTGTCGATCCAGCTATCGTAACCCTCGGTCCGATCCGATCTTAGACTGGAAATGAACTCTGTATGCTTAGACTGGGGATAAACTCAATATGCCTAAGTCAACCCATGAAACGAGCGTGCGGGCGCTCAGCTGGCCAAAGAGGCCGGCCGGAGAGGCATAATACGCAAGTCGAGGATCAGCCTGATCCACCTCTACGTGCTACCGATCCCGCTACTCATCCTACTACTACAACCTTCTGTCCGGCTGGGGCTTAGACATGGAATGAACTCCGTATGCCTAAGCCAACCCACGAAATGAGTGAGTGGGTGCTCAGTCGGTCGAAAAGATAGAATATGTAAGCCGGGGATCGGCCCGATCTCCCCTGCGTGCTGTCTATCCTACTGCTGGTCCTGCTATCATAACCCTCAGTTCGATCTGATCTTAGACTGGGAATGAACTCCATATGCTTAGACATGGAATGAACTCCGTATGCCTAAGCCAACCCATGAAATGAGTGTACGGGTGCTCAACCGATCAAAGAGGTAAAATACGGAAGCTAGGGATCAACTCGATCCTCCTTGCGTGCTACCGATCTTGCTACCGCAACCCTCGATCCGATCTGATCTTAGACTGGGAATGACCTTCGTATGCTTAGACTAGAGATGAACTCTGTATGCCTAAGTCAACCCACAAAACGAGCGTATGGACGCTCAGCTGACCAGAGAGGCAGGATACACAAGCGGAGGATCGAACGAGTGGTAGGTGAGTTCAAGCACATCTTCATATTTCTGCGATGCCAATGCCATTTTTGTGGCTTGTAAATTCGTACAGTGGTCCCCTAAGCCTTCATGTGAAGTTTCTCGACAAGACGACCCATTTTCTATTTTTCATAATTTTTGAAACTTTTTACGATTCAGAATTTTTTAAAATTTTTTTAGAAAGAGTTTTGTCCCCAAATTTGGTAGAGGTGATCCTTGAATTTTTGTTGGCATGCACAAAAACATTCAGCTAAAAACTCGATGTGGAGAAGATTTTGTGACCATTTGAAAAAAGTGTCCCCATTTCAGACACTTTAATGGCTACTGGCAGCAAACTTATAAAATCTCAAATGCTCTTTAAGGGGGTGTGAGTTCTCAAGGTTTGATGAGGGACAGGGGACCAATATAAGGGCCAAATACCAGCACCCATCGAACATCATGTGCGCACACCCCCCGGCCCCCCCAATCTTGCTGTCGATTTGCCATGCCAATGCCATTTTTGTGGCTTGTAAATTCATACAATGGTCCCCTACGCCTTCATGTGAAGTTTCGTGGCAAGACGAACCGTTTTCTATTTTTCACGATTTTCAAAACTTTTTACGGTTCGGGATTTTTTAAAATTTTTTTAGAAAGCATTTTGTCACCAAATTTGGTTGAGGTGATCCATGTATTTTTGTTGGCATGCCCAAAAAAATTCACCTAAAAACTCAAAGTGGAGAAGATTTTGTGACCATTTGAAAAAAGTGTCCCCATTTTAGACACTTTAATGGCTATTGGTAGCAAACCTATAAAATCTCAAATGCTTTTTAAGGGGGTGTGAGTTTTCAAGGTTTGATAAGGGATAGGGGGCTAATATAAGGGCCAAGTAAAAGCACCCATCACACATCATGTGTGCACACCCCCCGGCCCCCTCAATCCCTCGAACCCCCAATGCCGTCGGTTAGGCTCTCTGACGATGCTTCGACGATGGTGCCCTGGGTGAAAAAAATGCGGCATCAGCACATACCCCGAGCCAGCATGTGCATCGTGGCTCAAAATCTTAGATGGGGAATGAACTCCGTATGCTTAGACATGGAATGAACTCCGTATGCCTAAGCCAACCCACGAAACGAGCATGCGGGCGCTTAGCTGGCCGGAGAGGCAGAATGCGCAAGCCAGGATCGACCTAGTCCCCCCCTGTGTGCTGTCGATCTTGCTATCGTAACCCTCGGTCTAGTTCGATCTTAGACTAGGAATGAACTCCGTATGCATAAGTCAACCCACGAAACGAGCGTACGGGCGCTGAGTAGGCCGAAGAGGCATAATGCGCAAGCCGAGGATCAACTCGATCCCCCTCTACGTGCTACCGGTCCCACTGCCACAACCCTCGATCTGGCTGGGGCTTCAACATGGAATAAACTCCCTATGCCTAAGCCAACCCACGAAATGGGCGTATGGGCACTCAGCCATCCAGAGAGGCAGGATACGCAAGTCGGGGATCGAACGGGTGGTAGGTGGGTTCAAGGACATCTTCATATTTCTGCCAAGCCAATGCCATTTTTATGGCTTGTAAATTCATACAATGGTCTCCTAAGCTTTCATGCGAAGTTTCGTGGCATGACGACCCATTTTTTATTTTTTATGATTTTTGAAACTTTTTACGGTTTGGGATTTTTTAAAATTTTTTTAGAAAGATTTTGTCCCCAAATTTGGTAGAGGTGATCCTTGTATTTTTGTTGGCATGCACAAAAAAATTCACCTAAAAACTCGAAGTGGAGAAGATTTTGTGACCGTTTGAGAAAAGTGTCCCCATTTCAGACACTTTAATGGCTACTGCCAGCAAACTTATAAAATCTCAAATGCTCTTTAAAGGGGTGTGAGTTCTCAAGGTTTGATGAGGGATTGGGGGCCAATATAAGAGCCAAGTAGCAGCACCTATCGCACATCATGTGCGCACACCCCCCAGCCCCCCAATAGTCGGAACCCCCAATGCCGCCGGTTAGGCTCTCCGACGATACCCCGATGATGGTACCCCGAGCGAAAAAATTGTAGCACCAGCACATGCCCAAGCCCAGCATGTGCACCGTGGCTCAAACTCTTAGACTGGGAATGAACTCTGTATGCTTAGACATGGAATAAACTCTGTATGCTTAAGCTAACCCACGAAACGAGCGTACGGGCGCTCAGACGATCAGAGAGGCAGAATGCGCAAGCTGGGGATCTGCTCGATCCTCCCTGCGTGCTATCGATCCTACTGTCGCAACCCTCGATCCAGTTATATCTTAGACTGGGAATGAACTTCCTATGCTTAGACTGGGGATGAACTCCGTATGCCTAAGTCAACCCACGAAAAGAGTGTGCAGGCACTCAGCCAGTCGGAGAGGTCGACCAGAAAGGCAGAATGAACAAGTCGGGGATTGGCCCACTCCCTCCTGTGAGCTGTCGATCCTGCTGCTGGTGCTGCTGTCGCAACCCTAGGTCCAGTCTGATCTTAGACTGGGAATGAACTCCGTATGCTTAGACATGGAATGAACTCCGTATGCCTAAGCCAACCCGCGAAATGAGCACATGGGTGCTCAATCAATCGGAAAGGCAGAATGTGCAAGCCGGGGACCGAACGAGTGTGTGGGCGTTCAGTCGACTAGAGAGGCAGGATGCGTAAGCCGGGGATCGAACGGATGGTAGGTGGGTTCAAGCACATCTTCATATTTTTGCCATGCCAATGCCATTTTTATGGCTTTTAAATTCATACAATGGTCCCCTAAGCCTTCATGTGAAGTTTCGTGGCAAGACGACCCGTTTTCTATTTTTCACAATTTTTGAAACTTTTTACGGTTCGAGATTTTTTAAACTTTTTTTAGAAAGAGTTTTGTCCCCAAATTTGGTAGAGGTGATCCTTGTATTTTTTTTGGCATGTGCAAAAAAAATTAGCTAAAAACTCGAAGTGGAGAAGATTTTGTGACCGTTTGAAAAAAGAGTCCCCATTTCAGACACTTTAATGGCTACTGGTAGCAAACCTATAAAATCTCAAATGCTCTTTAAGGGGGTGTGAGTTCTCGAGGTTTGATGAGGGATAGGGGGCCAATATAAGGGCCAAGTACCAGCACCCATCGCACATCATGTGCGCACACCCCCCGGCTCCCCTCCCAATCGTCGGAACCCCCAATGCCACCGGTTAGGCTCTCCGGTGATGCTCTGGCGATGCTCTGGCGATGCTTCGGCAATGGTGCCCCGGGCAAAAAAAATGTGGCACCAGCACATGCCCGAGCCCAACATGTGCACCGTAGCTCAAAATCTTAGACTGGGAATGAACTCCGTATGCTTAGACATGGAATGAACTCCGTATGCCTATGCCAACCAACGAAACGAGCGTGCGGGCGCTCAACCGCCGAAGAGGTAGAATGCGCAAGCCGGGGATCAGCTCGGTCCCCCCCTACGTGCTGTCAATCTTGCTATTGCAACCCTCGGTCCGGTCTGATCTTAGACTGGGAATGAACTCCGTATGCATAAGTCAACCCATAAAACGAGCATGCAGGTGCTAAGCCGGTCTTAGAGGCATAATGCGGAAGCCGGGGATCAGCTCGACCCCCCTCTACGTGCTGCCAGTCCCGCTGCCACAACCCTCGGTCCGGCTGGGGCTTAGACATGGAATGAACTCCCTATGCCTAAGCCAACCCACGAAACGGGCTTACGGGCGCTCAGCCGGCTGGAGAGGCAGAATGCACAAGTCGGGGATCGACCCGATCCCCCTTACGTGCTGTCGATCCTGCTGCCGCAACCCTCGGTCTGGCTTGATCTTAGACTGGGAATGAACTCCAATGCTTAGACTAGGGATGAACTCCGTATGCCTAAGTCAACCCACGAAATGAGAGTGCGGGCGCTCAGTTGACCGAGAGGCAGGATGCGCAAGCCGGGGATCGAACGGGTGGTAAGTGGGTTCAAGCACATCTTCATATTTCTACCATGCCAATGTCATTTTTATGGCTTGTAAATTCATACAATGGTCCCCTAAGCCTTCATGGGAAGTTTCGTGGCAAGACGACCCATTTTTTATTTTTCATAATTTTTAAAACTTTTTATGGTTCGGGATTTTTTAAAATTTTTTTAGAAAGAGTTTTGTCCCCAAATTTGGTAGAGGTGATCCTTCTATTTTTTTTGGCATGCACAAACAAATTCAGCTAAAAACTTAAAGTCGAGAAGATTTTGTGACCATTTGAAAATAGTGTCCCCATTTCAGACACTTTCATGGGTACTTGTAGCAAACCTATAAAATCTCAAATGCTCTTTAAGGGGGTGTGAGTTCTCGAGGTTTGATGAGGGATAGGGGGCCAATATAAAGGCCAAGTACCGGCACCCATCGCACATCATGTGCGCACACCCCCCCCGGTCCCCCCAATCGCCGGAAACCCCAATGCCGCCGGTTAGGCTCTCCTGTTATGCTCTGTCGATGCTCCGACGATGCTTCGGCAATGGTGCCCCAAGCGAAAAGAATGCAGTACCAGCACATGCTTGAGCCCAGCATGTGTACGATGGCTCAAAATCTTAGACTGGGAATGAACTCCGTATGCTTAGACATGGAATGAACTCTGTATGCCTAAGCCAACCCACGAAACGAGTGTACGGGCGCTCAGCTAGTCGGAGAGGTAGAATGCGCAAGCCGACGATCGGCCTGGTCTCCCCCTACGTGCTATCGATCCTACTGCCGCAAACCTTGGTCCGGTCCATCTTAGACTGGGAATGAACTTCGTATGCATAAGTCAACCCACGAAACGAAAGTGCAGGCGCTGAGCCGGTCGAAGAGGCATAATGTGTAAGCCGGGGATTGGCCCGGTCCCCCTCTACGTGCTGCCAATCCCACTACCACAACCTTTGGTCCACTGGGGCTTAGACATGGAATGAACTCCCAATGCCTAAGCCAACCCATGAAACAGGCTTACGGGTGCTTAGCCGACTGGAGAGGCAAAATGCGTAAGTCGAGGATCGACCTGATCCCCCCTGCATGCTGTCGATCCTACTGCCGCAACCCTCGATCTGATCCGATCTTAGATTGGGAATGAACTCCAATGCTTAGACTGGGGATGAACTCCATATGCCTAAGTCAACCCACGAAATGAGCGTGCGGGCGCTCAGCTGACCGAGAGGTAGGATGCGCAAGCCGGGGATCGAACATGTGGTCGGTGGGTTCAAGTACATCTTCATATTTTTGCCATGCCAATGTCATTTTTATGGCTTGTAAATTCATGCAATGGTCCCCTAAGCCTTCATGTGAAGTTTCGTGGCAAGACGATCCGTTTTCTATTTTTCACAATTTTTGAAACTTTTTGCGGTTCGAGATTTTTTAAAATTTTTTTAGAAAGATTTTTGTCCCTAAATTTGGTAGAGGTGATCCTTGTATTTTTGGTGGTATGCACAAAAAAATTTAGCTAAAAACTCGAAGTGCAGAAGATTTTGTGACCGTTTGAAAAAAGTGTCCCCATTTCAGACACTTTCATGGCTACTGGCAGCAAACCTATAAAATCTCAAACGCTCTTTAAGGGGGTGTGAGTTCTCGAGGTTTGATGAGGGATAGGGGGCCAATATAAGGGCCAAGTACCAGCACCCATCGCACATCATGTGCGCACACACCCCCGGCCCCCAATCGCCAGAACCCCCAATGCCGTCGGTTAGGCTCTCCAGTGATGCTCCGATGATGCTCCGACGATGGTGCCCTGTGTGAAAAAAATGCGGCACCAGCACATGCCCCTGCCCGGCATGTGCACCGTGGCTCAAAATCTTAGACTGGGAATGAACTTCGTATGCTTAGACATGGAATGAACTCCGTATGCCTAAGCCAACCCACGAAACGAGCGTACGGGCACTCAGCCGACCGGAGAGGCAGAATGTGCAAGACGGGGATCAACCCAGTCCCCCCTGTGTGTTGTTGATTCTGCTGCTGCAACCCTCGGTCTGATCCGATCTTAGACTAGGAATGAACTCCATATGCATAAGTTAACCCACGAAATGAGCGTGCGGGTGCTGAGCTGATCGAAGAGGCATAATGCGCAAGCCGAGGATCGGCCCGGTCCCCCTCTACATGCTGCCGATCTAGCTGCCACAACTCTCGGTCTGGTTGGGGCTTAGACATGGAATGAACTCCCTATGCCTAAGCCAACCCATGAAACGGGCGTGCGGGCGCTCAGCCGGCCGGAGAGGCAGAATGCCTAAGTGGGGGATCGGCCCGATCCCCCATACGTGTTGTCAATCCTACTACCGCAACCCTCGATCCGATCCGATCTTAGACTGGGAATGAACTCTATATGCTTAGACTGGGGATGAACTTCGTATGCCTAAGTCAACCCACAAAACGAGCGTGCGGGCACTCAGCCGACTAAAGAGGCAGAATGAGCAAGCCGGGGATCAAACGGGTGGTAGGTGGGTTCAAGCACATCTTCATATTTCTGCCATGCCAATGTCATTTTTATGGCTTGTAAATTCATACAATGGTCCCCTAAGCCTTCATGTGAAGTTTCGTGGCAAGACGACCCGTTTTCTATTTTTCACAATTTTTGAAACTTTTTATGGTTCAGAATTTTTTAAAATTTTTTTAGAAAGATTTTTCTCCCCAAATTTGGTAAAGGTGATCCTTGTATTGCTGTTGGCATGAAAAAAAAAATTCAGCCAAAAATTCGAAGTGGAGAAGATTTTGTGACAGTTTGAAAAAAGTGTCCCCATTACAGACACTTTCATGGCTACTGGCAACAAACCTATAAAATCTCAAATGCTCTTTAAGGGGGTGTGAGTTCTTGAGGTTTGATGAGGGATAGGGGGCCAATATAAGGGCCAAGTACCAGCACCCATTGCACATCATGTGCACACACCCCTCCGGCCCCCCCAATCGCCGGAACCCCCTATGCCGCCGATTAGGCTCTCTGGCGATGCTCCGACGATGGTGTCTCGGGCAAAAAAAATGCGGCACCAGCACATGCCCGAGCCCAGCATGTGCACTGTGGCTCAAACTCTTAGACTGGGAATGAACTCCATATGTGCAGACATGGAATGAACACCGTATGCCTAAGCCAACCCATGAAATGAGCGTGCGGGCGCTTAGCCGGCAGGAGAGGTAGAATGCATAAACCGGGGATCAACCCGGTCCCCCCTACGTGCTATCATCCTGCTATCACAACTCTCAATTCGATCTGATCTTAGACTGAGAATGAACTCCGTATGCAAAAGTAAACCCACGAAATGAGCGTGCGGGCGTTGAGCAGACCGAAGAGGCATAATGCGCAAGCCGGGGATCAGCCCGGTCCCCTTCTGCGTGCTGCCGGTCTCGCTGCCACAACCCTCAGTCTGGCTGGGGCATAGACATGGAATGAACTCCCTATGCCTAAGCCAACCCACAAAATGGGCGTGTGGGCACTCAACCGGCCGAAGAGGCAGAATGCACAAGTCTGGGATCGGCCGGGTCCCCCCTGCGTGCTGCCGATCCTGTTGCCGCAACCCTCGGTCTGGTCCAATCTTAGACTGGGAATGAACTTCGTATGCTTAGACTGGGGATGAACTTGGTATGCCTAAGTCAACCCACGAAATGAGAGTGCGGGTGCTCAGCCGGCCAGAGAGGCTGGTCGAAGAGGCATAATGCGCAAGTCGAGGATCAGCCCGATCCCCCTCTGCGTGCTGTCAATCCTGCTGCCGGTCCTGCTACCACAACCCTCAGTCCAGCTGGGGCTTAGACATGGAATGAACTCCGTATGCCTAAGCCAACCCACTAAACGAGCGTGCGGGCGCTCAGCTGGTCTGAGAGGTAGAATGCGCAAGCTGGGGATCGGCACGGTCCCCCCTGCGTGCTGTCGATCCTATTGTCGTAACCCTTGGTTCGATCCAATCTTAGACTGGCAATGAACTCTGTATGCCTAAGTCAACCCACGAAATGAGCGTGCGGGCGCTGAGCCAACCGGAGAGGCATAATGCGCAAGTCGGGTGTCATGAGCCAACCTTGTATAGGGCCATGACTGGGACTTAGGTTGCCATAAGCCACCCATGTATAGGGCCATGGCCGGGTAGATCCCTTGTGCTAGGAAAAGTGTCCCCATTTCAAACATTGTAATGGTTACTGGTAGCATAGCTCTAAAATCTTTAAGGCTCTTTAGGGGGGTGAGCCGATAGCGTAGTGTTGGGCTGTCTCACCGGTTGCTATGCGAGCCTAGGCCACCCACCAAGGGCTGCCCCCTGGCCATGGTGATGGTGGGAGGTCCCGATGTATGATTCTCGACTATAATAAAACTCACCCCGATTGAATGTCCCGATTGTTGCCTCGATGTGTTTTTCTTTTTCTCGATGCGAATATGCCTTCTTGTGTGTGTGCTTGAGATCGATCTCGATATATTATGTCTTATTGTGAATGCTTGGGACTAACCATGGCTTGGTTGGGAGCGCCCATTTAAGTGCCGCATGGTTTATTGCTTGCCGAGAGAAAGCTTAGTCCGTGACACGTGGTATCAGAGCACGGTTGAGAAGTGCTAGAAAAATGGATGAGATGGCCACAAGTGGTGCACCCAATCATCAACAGAGAATTGAGGAACTTGAGGCCACGGTGGCCATAATGAAAACTCATATGGCAACTAAAGACTGAGTGAGGGAGATCGAGACAACCCAGCGGGAGTTGTCCGATACTCTCCACAATGTGAGCGAAGAGGCTAGAGATGCCTTGAACATTCTGCAAAAGGAGTTTGAGGAGCTCAGAGCACAGGTGAGCATCCTACAAATGGCTGTGGCCAGATCGGGTTCGAGCTCGATGGAAAGAGGAAAAAGGCCTAAGGTGCCGGAGCCTCGATGCTATGAGGGGGTAAGGGATGCTAAGGAACTTGAAAATTTCTTGTTTGACATGAAACAGTACTTTTGAGCTGTACACACGGATTTAGAGGAAGACAAGGTAGCAATGGTGTCGATGTACCTCGCAAGGGATGCCAAGCTGTGGTGGCGCTCCAAGTTTGTCGATGATGAGTGCCCGATTAAGACTTAGAAGGATCTGAAGCGAGAATTGAAAAACCAATTTTTCCTTGAGAATATGGAGTATATGGCTCGAAAGAGACTTCGAGAATTGGTGCAAACAGGAACAGTGCGAGAGTTTGTAAGGAGCTTTTCTACCCTGATGTTGGATATTCGAGCATGTCCGAAAAGGACAAGATGTTCTATTTTCTTGAGGGCCTCAAGCCTTGTGTGAGGATAGAACTACAAAGGCAGAAAGTGCAAGATGTGGCCACGACCATGGCTGTAGCTGAACGTCTCCACGATTACAATGATGGCTTTTCAAAATGGAAAAATCCTTCATCAGCTGGCAGTAGCTTCAACTTTGGAGTGGGGGAAAGATGACCAGGTTGGACCGGCCCTTCAGTGGGGGATCAGACAGGAGGTCCTTTGGTTGAGATAGCACCCAACCCAAGACAAGCAACGTAGGGATTTTCAAGCCTAGGCAACCGCCAGCTTGCTTTCTTTGCAAGGGGCCGCATCGGGTGGCTGAATGCCCATATAGGGGAGCCCTTAATGCCTTAAGGACCTCGTCTCAAGAGTCCACAAAAGTGCCAGAGAGCATTGAAGAAGCTGAAGAGGAGCCAGCCATGATGGGTTCAATAAGGTTCCTCGATGCCCTCCGCACCCAATTGAACTCTATAAAGAAAGACCAGAGTAGAGGCTTGATGTATGTGAACTTGACGATCAATGAGAAAGCCACTAAGGCTATGGTTGATACGGGTGCAACTGACACTTTCATCACACCAGAAGAAGCAAAAAGGTGTGGTCTTCATATTAGTAAAGACTGTGGATGAATGAAGGCGATCAACTCGCCAGCCTTTACGATCAGTGGAAGCTCCAAGAGTGTGACAACCCGATTAGGGCCATGGGAAGGAAAGGTAGACTTTACAGTTTCCCCAATGGATGACTTTGATGTTGTTCTCAGATTGGACTTCATGATGTTAGCTCAGGTCATCCCTATCCCCGCTGCTAGCTGCTTATTATTCTTAGGGGAAAACCCATGTGTGGTGCCAACCAACATTTTACCAAATAGTGGGAAGAAAATGATTTCAGCTTTGCAGTTCAAGAAAGGGGTAAAGAGAGGGGAACCCTCCCTTGTGGTTGTGCCGATCTACAAAGAAGGGTCGAAAGTAGAACCAATACCTTATTGTGTGGGAAAAGTGTTGGAAGAATTCGAAGAGGTGATGCCAGAGATGTTGTCTAAGGTTCTACCCCCTTGACGAACAGTGGACCATGAAATTGAGCTCCTCCCAGGAGCGAAACCCCCTGCTAGAGCTCCTTACCACATGGCCCCGCTAGAGTTGGCTGAACTAAGAAAATAGTTAGATGAGCTGCTACAAACCGGTTCATCAGACCATCAAAGGCTCTTTTCGAAGTGCCAGTGCTATTTCAGAAGTAGCATGATGGAAGTTTGTGATTATGTGTTGACTACCGGGCCCTGAACAAAGTCACCGTAAGAAACAAATATCCTATCCCCCTTATAATAGACTTGTTTGATCAATTGAGCTGGGCCAAGTACTTCTCCAAATTGGACCTGAGATCTGGCTACCATCAGGTCAGAATTGTTGAGGGAGATGAGCCAAAGACCACTTGTGTGACACGGTATGGTGCATTTGAATTTCTTGTTATGCCTTTTGGACTGACCAATGCTCCTGCCACATTTTGTACATTGATGAATCAGGTATTCCATGACTACCTAGACAAATTTGTAGTCATTTATTTAGACGATATAGTGGTATATAGCTCCACCTTGGAAGAACATCAAGAACACCTGTGCAAGGTACTTTAAAGATTATAGGACCACCAGTTATACGTAAAAAGGGAGAAGTGTGCATTTGCTCAGATCCAAATCCATTTTCTTGATCATATTGTCAAACGTGGCCACATTCGAATGGACATGGAAAAGGTTAGGGCCATCAAGGAGTGGACAACACCGAAGAACGTTAGTGAGCTTCGCTCATTTTTGGGACTAGCCAACTATTATAGAAGGTTTGTGGAAGGGTACTCTCGCAAGACCATGGCCCTCACGGAGCTATTGAAGAAAGAGCATAATGGTGTTGGACGAGTGAGTGCCAAGAGGCCTTTGAGGGATTGAAAGATGCTATTATGAAGGATCCCATCTTAGCTCTCCCTGATATTGAAAAGCCTTTTGAAGTTCAGACGGATGCATCTGATTTTGCTATTAGAGGAGTGCTTTTGCAACAACATCGACCGGTAGCATTTGAAAGTAGGAAGCTAAGTGAAGCTGAAAGGAAATATACGGCCCAAGAAAAAGAACTCCTGGCGATGGTTCACTGCTTGAGGGCTTGGTGACATTACTTGTTGGGTTCACACTTTGTCGTGAAGACAGACAATGCGGCCATTAGCAATTTTCTCACCCAACCAAGGCTTACAGCAAAACAAGCTAGGTGGCAAGAATTTTTAGTGGAGTTCGACTTTTGTTTTGAGCACACTGCTGGAAAGACCAATCAAGTGGCCGATGTATTGAGCAAGCGAGCAGATTTAGTGACCCTTAGAAGAATTGCCCCAATGGCAGCTAGCAGAGCCACTACAGACATTCACAAGTTGATTGGAGATCACTTAGGGAAGGACCCACAAGCTTGTGCCATCCTGAAGCTAGTGGAAGAAGGGAAGTCCAAATACTTATGGCAAGAAAATGGGATCTTATGGACCAAGGGGCCTGAGTGTTTGTGCCAAGAGCAGAGGGTCTGAAATAGATACTGATGAGGGAATGTCATGACACACCATGGGTGGGACACCCGGGCTAGCAACGCACTTTGGCGTTATTGAAACAGGGATACTATTGGCCTCACATGCGACAAGATGTGATGGACTATACGAAGACTTGCCTCATTTGCCAACAAGACAAGGTTGAAAGGAGGAAACCTGCAAGCATGCTTGAACCACTACCAGTACCCGTCAAACCGTGGGAAAGCATCTCCCTCGATTTAATTTTGAGCCTACCCAAGGTTGGTGACCTTGGAGCTATTTTGGTGGTGATTGACTGGTTCTCTAAGTACACCATTCATTCCCACTCAAAGTATTATACAGCAAAAGACACAGCTCAATTATTGTTCAAACATGTGGTCAAATACTGGGGCCTCCCTCAAAACATTGTCAGCGATCGAGATCCGAGATTCACGGGGTCCTTATGGAGAGAACTTTTCAAGATATTGGGGTCCCAACTCAACATCTCATCAAGCTATCACCTCAAACCGATGGTCATACAGAATGGTTCAATGGATTATTAGAAGAATACTTGAGGCACTTTGTTTAAGCCAATCAGAAAGACTGGCCTTCATTATTGGACATGGCTCAACTCTGCTTTAATTCCAACAAAAGCTTTTCCACTAATAAGAGCCCATTTGAGGTGGTCACCAGACAATTACCAAGGCTACCCCACACTTCCTTAGAACAATATGGAGGAAAAAATCTGAGAGCCTTCAATCTCAGCAAGGAGTGGAAACAAGACACAGAGATTGCACAAGCCTACCTGGAGAAAACATCAAAGCGGATGAAGATATGGGCAGACAAGGGTCGTCGGGCTCAACAATTTCAAGTTGGTGATTTGGTTCTTATCCGACTAGCTTCTGAACAAACCAGGTTCTTAAGAAAGAGAGATCATAGACTGGTGCGTAAATATGAAGGTCCAGTAAGGGTCCTTTCCAAGGTGGGGAATGCTTCTTACAAAATTGACCCACCAAAGTGGATAAAGGTGCACCCAGTATTTCATGTGAGCAACCTGAAACCTTTCCATGTAGATCCTACAGATGCTAGCCAAAGGGAGCCAACCAGAGTCACCATTACCATGAAGCCACCCTCAGAGCATCGAGTCAAAGAGATCTTAGCTAATAGGGAAACCAAGATATCTCAAAGACTAGTTTGGGAGTACTTAGTGAAGTGGGAGGGATTAGGACTAGAAGAAACCAGCTGGGAGAGAGAACACGACCTCCAGAGATTTCAAAGGAAGATCAAAGAATTTCAACCCAACAAGTCGACGAGGACATCGATAGAATAGGTGGGGGAGGTTGTCATGAGCCAACCTTGTATAGGGCCATGACCGGGACTTAGGTTGCCATAAGCCACCCATGTATAGAGCCATGGCCAGGTAGATCCCTTGTGTTAGGAAAAGTGTCCCCATTTCAAACATTGTAATGGTTACTGGTAGCATAGCTCTAAAATCTCTAAGGCTCTTTAGGGGGGTGAGCCGATAGCGTAGTGTTGGGCTGTCTCACCAGTTGCTATGCGCGCCTAGGCCACCCACTAAGGACTGCCCCCTGGCCCTGGTGATGGTGGGCAGTCTCGATGTATGATTCCTGACTATAATAAAACTCACCTCGATTGAATGTCTCGATTGTTGCCTCGATGTGTTTTTCTTTTTCTCGATGCGAATATGCCTTTTTGTGTGTGTGCTTGAGATCGATCTCGATATATTGTGTCTTATTGTGAATGCTTGGGACTAACCATGGCTTATGATTATTTATTCAGATATTGATCTATTAAAGGCTAACTTGGTTGGGAGTGCCCATTCAAGTGCCACACAGTCTATTGCTTGCTGAGAGAAAGCTTAGTCCATGACACCGGGGACCGGCTCGATCCCCCTCTACGTGCTGTCGGTCCCACTACCACAACTCTAATTCCGGTTGGGGCTTAGACATGGAATGAACTCCCTATGCCTAAGCCAACCCACGAAACGGGCGTGCGGGCGCTCAGCCAGCCGGAGAGATAGAATGCACAAGCTGGGGATTGGATCGGTCCCCCCTGCGTGTTGCCGATCCTGCTGTCGCAACCCTCGGTCCAGTCCGATCTTAGACTGAGAATGAACTCCATATGCTTAGATTGGGGATGAACTTCGTATGCCTAAGTCAACCCATGAAACGAGCGTAAGGGCACTCAACTGATCGAAGAAATCGATCGGAGAGGCATAATGTGCAAGCTAGAGATCAGCTCGGTCCCCCTCTGCGTGCTGGTGATCCCGCTGTCGGTCCTGCTGCCATAACCCTCGGTTTAGCTAGGGCTTAGACATGGAACGAACTCCGTATGCCTAAGCCAACCCATGAAACGAGCGTACGGGTGCTCAGCCGACCGGAGAGGCAGAATGCGTAAGCCGAGGATCGGCCCGATCCCCCATGCGTGCTACCCCGGGTGAAAAAAATGTGGCACCAGCACATGCCCGAGCCCAGCATGTGCAACGTGGCTCAAAATCTTAGACTGGGAATGAACTCCGTATGCTTAGACATGGAATGAACTCTGTATGCCTAAGCCAACCCACAAAACGAGTGTGCAGGCGCTCAGCCGGTCGGAGAGGTAGAGTGCATAAGCTGAGGATTAGCCCAGTCCCCCTATCGTGCTGTCGATCTTGCTACCGCAACACTCGGTCTGGTCTGATCTTAGACTGGGAATGAACTCTGTATGCATAAGTCAACCCACGTAACGAGCGTGCAGGCGTTGAGTCGGTCGAAGAGGCATAATGCACAAGTCGAGGATCGACCCGATCCCCCTCTGCGTGATGCTAATCCCGCTGCCACAACCCTCAGTCTGGCTGGGGCTTAGACATGGAATGAACTCCCTATGCCTAAGCCAACACATGGAATGGGCGTGGGCGCTCAGCCGATTGAAAAGGCAGAATACGCAAGCCGAAGATCAGAACGGTCCCCCCTGCGTGCTACCGATCTTGCTGCCGCAACCCTCGGTCTGATCTGATCTTAGTTTGGGAATGAACTTCGTATGCTTAGACTGGGGATGAACTCCGTATGCCTAAGTCAACCCACGAAATGAGTGTGCGGGTGCTCAACCGGCCGGAGAGGCATAATGCACAAGCCAAGGATCAGCCTGGTCCCCCTTCACGTGCTGCCAATCCCGCTGTCGGTCCTGCTGCCACAACCTTCTGTCCGGTTGGGACTTAGACATGGAACGAACTCCGTATGCCTAAGCCAACCCATGAAATGAGCGTACGGGTGCTCAACCGATCAGAGAGGGAAAATGCACAAGCCGAGGATCAGCCCGATCCCTCCCTGCGTGCTTTTGATCCTGCTGCTGGACCTGTTGTCGCAACCTTCGGTTTGGTCCGATCTTAAATTAGGAATGAACTCCGTACGCCTAAGCCAACACACGAAACGAGCGTGCGGGTGCTCAATCGACCGGAGGTGCAGAATGCGTAAGTCGGGGATCGGCCCGGTACCCCCTGCGTGCTGTCGATCTTGCTATCACAACCCTCAGTTCGGTCTGATCTTAGATTGGGAATGAACTCTGTATGCCTAAGTCAACCCACGAAACGAGTGTACGGGTGCTGAGACAGCCGGATAGGCATAATGCGCAAGTCGAGGATCGACCCGGTCCCCCTCTGCGTGCTGTCGGTCCCGCTACCACAACTCTCGGTCCGACTGGGGCTTAGACATGGAATGAACCCCCTATGCCTAAGCCAACCCATGAAACGGGCATGCTAGTGCTCAGCCGACCGGAGAGGCAGGATGCCTAAGCCAGGGATCGAACGGGTGGTCGGTTGGTTCAAGCACATCTTGATATTTCTACCATGCCAATGCCATTTTTATGGCTTGTAAATTCATACAACGGTCCCCTAAGCCTTCATATGAAGTTTCGGGGCAAGACGACCCGTTTTCTATTTTTCATGATTTTTAAAACTTTTTACGGTTCGGGATTTTTCAAACTTTTTTTAGAAAGGGTTTTGTCCCCAAATTTGGTAGAGGTGATGCTCGTATTTTTTTTGGCATGCAAAAAAAAATTCAGCTAAAAACTCGAAGTGGTGAAGATTTTGTGACCCTTTGAAAAAAGTGTCCCCATTTCAGACACTTTAATAGCTACTGGCAGCAAACCTATAAAATCTCAAATGCTCTTTAAGGGGGTGTGAGTTCTCGAGGTTTGATGAGGGATAGGGGGCCAATATAAGGAACAAGTACCAGCACCCATCGTACATCATGTGCGTGCACCCCTCGGCCCCCCCAATCGTTGGAACCCCCAATGCCGCCGGTTAGGCTCTCCGACGATGCTCTGACGATGGTGCCACGGGCGAAAAAAATGTGGTACCAGCACATGCCCTAGCCCAGCATGTGCACCGTGGCTCAAAATCATAGACTGGGAATGAACTCCGTATGCTTAGACATGGAATGAACTCCGTATGCCTAAGCCAAACCCACGAAACGAGAGTGTGGGCACTCAGTCGGCCAGAGAGGAAGAATGCACAAGCTGGGGATCGGCCCAATCCCCCCTTGCGTGCTGTCGATCCTGCTGTTGTAACCCTCGGTCCGGTCCGATCTTAGACTGGGAATGAACTCTGTGTGCATAAGTCAACCCATGAAACGAGCGTGCGGGCGTTGAGCCGATCGAAAAGGCATAATGTGCAAGTCGGGGATCAGACCGATCCCCCTCTACGTGCTGTCGATCCCGTTGCCACAACTCTTAATTCGGCTGGGGCTTAGACATGAAATGAACTCCCTATGCCTAAGCCAACCCGTGAAACGGGCGTGCGGGCATTCAGCCGGTCGGACAGGTAGAATACGCAAGCTGGGGATCGGCTTGTTCCCCCCTATGTGCTGCTGATCCTACTACCGTAACCCTCGATCCAATCTAATCTTAGACTGGAAATGAACTCCATATGCATAAACTGGGGATGAACTCCGTATGCCTAAGTCAACCCACGAAACGAGCGTACGGGTGTTCAGCCGGCTGAAGAGGTATATTGCGCAAGTCGGGGATCAGCTCGATCTCCCTCTGCATGTTGTCGATCCCGCTACCGGTCCTGCTACCACAACCCTCGATCCGGCTGGGGCTTAGACATAGAATGAACTCCGTATGCCTAAGCCAACCCACGAAATGAGCGTGCGGGCGCTCAGCTGGCCGGAGAGGCAGAATGCGCAAGCCAGGTATCGAACGGGCGGTAGGTGAGTTCAAGCACATCTTAATATTTCTGTCGTGCCAATGCCATTTTTATTTCTTGTAAATTCATACAATGGTCCCCTAAGCCTTCATGTGAAGTTTCATGGCAAGATGGCCCATTTTCTATTTATCACGATTTTTAAAGCTTTCTACGGTTTGGGATTTTTTTAAATTTTTTTAGAAAGAGTTTTGTCCCCAAATTTAGTAGAGGTGATCCTTGTTTTTTTGTTGGCATGCACAAAAAAATTCAGCTAAAAACTCGAAGCGGAGAAGATTTTGTGACACTTTGAAAAAAGTGTCCCCATTTCAGACAATTTAATGGCTACTGGCAGCAAACCTATAAAATCTCAAATGCTCTTTAAGGGGGTATGAGTTCTTGAGGTCTGATAAGCGATAGGGGACCAATATAAGGGCCAAGTACCAGCACCCATCGCACATCATTTGTGCACACCCCCCGGCCCCCCAATCACCGAAACCCCCAATGTCGTCGGTCAGGCTCTCCAACGATGCGCCGACGATGCTCTGGTGATGGTGCCCTGGGGGAAAAAAATGTGGCACCAGCTCATGCCTGAGCCCAACATGTGCACCGTGGCTCAAAATCTTAGGCTGGGAATGAACGTCGTATGCTTAGACATGGAATGAACTCTGTATGCCTAGGCCAACCCACGAAATGAGTGTGCGAGCGCTCAGCCAACTGGAGAGGCAGAATGCGCAAGCTGGGGATCGGCCCGATGCCCCCTACGTCCTGTCGATCTTGCTGCCACAACCCTTGGTCTGGTCTGATCTTAAACTGGGAATGAAATTCGTATGCATAAGTCAACCCACGAAATGAGCGTGCGGGCACTGAGCCGATTGAAGAGGCATAATACGCAAGTTGAGGATCGGCCCGGTCCCCCTCATCGTGCTGCCAGTCCCGTTGCCACAACCCTTGGTCCGACTGGGGCTTAGACATGGAATGAACTCCCTATGCCTAAGCCAACACGCGAAATAGGCGTGCGGGCACTTAGTCGACCGGAGAGACAGAATGCGCAAGCCAGGGATCGACCCAGTCCCACCTGCGTGCTGCCGATCCTACTATCGCAACCCTCGATCCAGTCTGATCTTAGACTGGGAATGAAATCCGTATGCATAAGTCAACCCATGAAACGAGCATCCAGGCACTGAGCCAGCCGAAGAGGCATAGTGCGTAAGTCGAGGATCGACCCGGTCCCCCTCTGTATGTGTCTAGTCCCGCTGCCACAACCCTCGATCCGGCTGGGGTTTAGACATGGAATGAACTCCCTATGCCTAAGCCAACCCATGAAACGGACGTGCGGGTGCTCAGCCGGCCGGAGAGGCAGAATGCGCAAGTCGGGGATCGACCCGATCCCCCCTGTGTGCTACCGATCCTACTGTCGCAACCCTCAATTCGATCTGATCTTAGACTGGGAATGAACTCTGCATGCTTACAATGGGGATGAGCTCCGTATGCTTAGACTGGGGATGAACTCCGTATGCCTAAGTCAATCCGCGAAATGAGCGTGCAGGCGCTCAGCCGACCAGAGAGGCAAGATGCGCAAGCCGGGGATCGAACGGGTGGTAGGCTGTGGCTTAGACATGGAATGAACTCCCTATGCCTAAGCCAACCCATGAAACGGGCGTGCGGGCGCTCAGTCGATCGAAAAGGTAGAATGCATAAGCCGGGGATCGGCCCGATCCCCCCTACGTGCTGTTGATCCTACTACCGCAACTCTCGGTCTGGTTCAATCTTAGACTAGGAATGAACTCTATATGCTTAGACTGGGGATGAACTTCGTATGCCTAAGTCAACCCACAAAACGAGCGTGCGGGCGTTCAGCCGACCAGAGAGGCAGGATGCGCAAGCCGGGGATCGAACGGGTGGTAGGTGGGTTCAAGCACATCTTCATATTTCTGCCATGCCAATGCCATTTTTATGGCTTGTAAATTCATACAATGGTCCCCTAAGCCTTCATGTGAAGTTTCGTGGCGAGATGACCCGTTTTCTATTTTTCATGATTTTTGAAACTTTTTGCGGTTTGGGATTTTTTAAAATTTTTTTAGAAAGAGTTTTGTCCTCAAATTTGATAGAGGTTTGATGAGGGATAAGGGGCCAATATAAGGGCCAAGTACCAGCACCCATCGCACATCATGAGCACACACCCCCTGGGCCCCCAATCGTCGGAACCCCCTATGCCGTCGGATAGGCTCTCCGATGATGCTCCGACGATGGTGCCTCGAGCGAAAAAAATATGGCACCAGTACATGCCCGAGCCCAGCATGTGCACTGTGGCTCAAAATCTTAGACTGGGAATGGACTCTGTATGGTTAGACATGGAATGAACTCCATATGCCTAAGCCAACCCATGAAACGAGCGTGCGGGCGCTCAGCCGGGGATCAGCCTGGTCCCCCCTATATGCTGTCGATCCTGCTGCTGTAACCCTCGGTCTGGTCTGATCTTAGACTAGGAATGAACTCCGTATGCATAAGTCAACCCCCAAAATGAGCGTGCGGGCACCGAGTTGGCCGAAGAGGCATAATGCACAAGCCGAGGATCGACTCGGTCCCACTCTGCGAGCTGCCAGTCCAGGTGCCACAACCCTCAGTCCGGTTGGGGCTTAGACATGGAATGAACTCCCTATGCCTAAGCCAACCCATGAAACGGGCGTGCGGGCGCTCAGTCGACCGAAAAAGTAGAATGCGTAAGCTGGGGATCGGTTCGATCCCTCCTACGTGCTGCTGATCCTGCTACCGCAACGCTCGGTCTGGTTCAATCTTAGACTAGGAATGAACTCTATATGCTTAGATTGGGATGAACTTCGTATGCCTAAGTCAACCCACAAAACGAGCGTGCGGGCGTTCAGCCGACCAGAGAGGCAGGATGCGCAAGCCGGGGATCGAACGGGTGGTAGATGGGTTCAAGCACATCTTCATATTTCTGCCATGCCAATGCCATTTTTATGGCTTGTAAATTCATACAATGGTCCCCTAAGCCATCATGTGAAGTTTCGTGGCGAGATGACCCGTTTTCTATTTTTCATGATTTTTGAAACTTTTTACGGTTTGGGATTTTTTAAAATTTTTTTAGAAAGAGTTTTGGCCCCAAATTTGATAGAGGTTTGATGAGGGATAAGGGGCCAATATAAGGGCCAAGTACCAGCACCCATCGCACATCATGAGCACACACCCCCTGGGCCCCCAATCGTCGGAACCCCCTATGCCGTCGGATAGGCTCTCCAGTGATGCTCCGACGATGGTGCCCCGAGCGAAAAAAATATGGCACCAGTACATGCCTGAGCCCAGCATGTGAACTGTGGCTCAAAATCTTAGACTGGGAATGGACTCTGTATGCTTAGACATGGAATGAACTCCATATGCCTAAGCCAACCCATGAAACGAGCGTGCGGGCGCTCAGCCGGGGATCAACCTGGTCCCCCCTATATGCTGTCGATCTTACTGCTGTAACCCTCGGTCTGGTCTGATCTTAGACTGGGAATGAACTCCGTATGCATAAGTCAACCCCCAAAATGAGCGTGCGGGCACCGAGTCGGCCGAAGAGGCATAATGCGCAATCCGAGGATTGACCCGATCCCACTCTGCGAGCTGCCAGTCCAGCTGCCACAACCCTCAATCCGGTTGGGGCTTAGACATGGAATGAACTCCCTACGCCTAAGCCAACCCACGAAAGTGGAAAACAAAAGGGGACCGAGAGCCACTAGCATGCTACCTATGTGGAGGGAACCATAGAGCACGTAATTACCCGTAGAAGGGCAAGCTGACGGCTGTAGATAAGGAGTCTGACGAGGAGCCAGAGTCAGGGGTAGCAAAGCTTGGATCGTTGGTGCTCAATGCTGTCCAGAGTAAGGGGAACCGTAAGCCAAAAGGCTTGATGTTTGTGGATCTGATGGTTGTGGGTTAGAAGGTGAGCGCACTGGTGGACACAGGTGCCTCACATCTTTTTATTTCAGGTGATAGAGCCCGGAAGCTCAGACTAAAGGTGCAGAAAGGGACTGGTACCATCAAAACGGTGAACTCCAAGGAAGTTCCAGCCATTAGAGTAGTGCGGGGAGTGGAGTTGCAGCTTGGAGGCTGGAAAGGCAAGGAGACCATTGAGGTAATACACCTTGACAACTATGAGTTTGTGATTGGGTTGGATTTCCTTGTTCGGATTAATGCCCTCCTTGTGCCTTTTGTTGATTGTGTTTGCATCTTGGATGCACGGTGCCAATGCCTAGTGCCATTGAAGAGAGGGTCTGGAGTTGGGTCGTGGGTGGTGTCAGCCATCCAATTTGCCAAGGCGGTAAGTAGACAAGAAGACACCTTCTTGGCAGCCTTGAAATATGATGAGCCAAGGGAGAAGGAGACTGAGTCACCCTTAGAGGTGCTAAAGGAGCTAAAGACCTTTAGTGATGTGATGCCCGCAAAGCTACCTAGCAAGCTACCACCTAAGAGAGAGGTGGACCACAAGATCGAGCTGGTGTCCGAGGCCAAGCCACTAGCTAGAGCCCCTTACCGAATGTCTCGACCAGAGTTGGAGGAGTTGAGGAAGCAGCTCAAAGAGTTAGTTGATGCTGGCTTCATCAGGCCATCGAAGGTAGCCTACGGTGCACCGATTCTATTTTAGCACAAGCATGATGGGTCGTTACAGCTGTGCATAGACTACCGGGCTTTGAACAAGCTGACCATCAAGAACAAGTACCCCAACCCACTCATTACGGGCTTGTTCGATCAACTTGGGAGCGCAAGGTGGTTCACCAAGCTGGATTTGAGGTCAGGCTACTATCAAGTCAGGATCACGGAGGGAGATGAGTAAAAGACAGCATGTGTCACTCGATATGGTTCGTATGAGTTCTTGGTGATGCCTTTCAGACTCACGAATGCCCCAGCAACATTCTGTACCCTTATGAACAAGGTACTTCAGTCATTCCTTGATCAGTTTGTTGTGGTTTATTTGGATGACATTGTGATCTACAGCCAGACTTTGGGAGAGCATGTAGACCACTTGAGACAGGTGTTCGAGGTGTTACGGGTGCACAAGCTATTTGTCAAGAGGGAGAAGTGCTCATTTGCCCAGCAGGAGATCCCATTCCTTGGCCACATAATGGGAGGTGGCAGGATACACATGGATGAAGGCAAGATACACGCCATCCTGGAGTGGCAACTGCCAGCCAAGGTCACTGAGTTGAGATCGTTCCTTGGGCTGGTCAACTACTACAGGCACTTCATCAAAGGTCACTCAGCAATAGCCACGCCATTGACAGACTTGCTCAAGAAAGGGAAAGCATGGGAGTGGAGCGTAGGGTGCCAGGAAGCCTTTGACAGGTTGAAGCGGGCTATGACCGAAGTGCCAGTCTTGGTCTTGCCAGACCATGCCAAGCCGTATGAGGTGCATACAAATGCATCAGACTTTGCCATAGGGGGCGTGTTGATGCAGGAGGGACGTCTAGTCACATTCAAGAGCAGGAAGCTGAACGAGACTGAGCGCAAGTACACAGTCCAGGAGAAGGAGATGACTGCAGTGGTGCACTGCTTGTGCACTTGATGCCATTACCTGTTGGGGTTGAGGTTTGTGGTTAGGATAGACAATGTGGTGACCAGCTACTTCCAGACGCAGAAGAAGCTGTCCCCCAAGCAGGCAAGATGGCAAGATTTTCTTTCAAAATTTGATTTCCAGATAGAGTACAAGCCGGGGCAAGTGAACCTAGTGGCAGATGCCCTGAGCAGGAAGGCTAACCTTGCTGCCATTAGCCAACCAGAGGGGTCACTGGTGCCGCGCATCAAGGAGGGACTTACGCATGATCCTACAGCCAAGGCTTTGATGGAGTACGCCCAGCAAGGTAAGACTAGGCGGTTTTGGTTGTAGGATGGCTTGCTATACACCAGGGGAAGTAGACTGTTTGTGCCATAGCACGGGAAGCTCTGCAAGGAAGTTTTGCAAGAATGCCATGATTCAAGGTGGGCTGGACACCTCAGAGTGAGCCGTACCTTGGCATTGATCGAGGACTGGTACTACTGGCTGGACATGAGGGACGATGTGGAGGCCTATGTGAAGACTTGTCTTGTGTGCCAACAGGACAAGGTAGAGCTCAAGAAACTAGGCGGTCTCTTGGAGCCATTGCCACTGCCAGAGCGACCATGGGAGAGTGTTTCTCTGGACTTTATAGTCTATCTACCCAAAGCAGAAGGGTTTGGAAGCATCATGGTAGTGGTGGACAAGTTTTCCAAGTATGGAATCTTCATTCCAGCAACCAAGGAGTGCCCAACCGAGGAGGCAGCTCGATTGTTCCTGAAGAACATGGTTAAGTATTGGGGAGAGCCGAGGACCATTGTTAGTGATCGGGACGGGCATTTCACAGGCAGGTTCTGGATTGAGTTGTTCAAGCTGTTGGGGTCAGACTTGAACTTTTCCACCAGCATGCATCCGTAGATCGATGGGCAGACAGAATGAGTGAATGGACTATTGAAGGTCTACCTCAGGCACTATGTGAGTGCCACACAAAGGGATTGGCCAAAGCTGCTAGATATTGTGCAGTTTTCCTACAACTTGCAAAGGAATGAGGCAACGAACCAGAGCTCATTTGAGGTTGTGACAGGGCAACAACCACTAACACACGGCTCGATTGCTGCAAGTTATACAAGGCCGAATCCAGCAGCATGCAAGTTTGCCAAGGCATGGCAGGAGCAAACTGACTTCGCTAGAGTTTGTCTACACAAGGCGGCCAAGAGGTCGAAGAAGTGGGCAGACCAGAATAGGCGGAACGTGCAGTTCCATGTTAGAGACTTGGTGTTGGTGAAGCTGCATCCCATTGTGCGCCATAGGGGGCTGCACAAAGGCCTAGTCCGGAGGTATAAGGGACCTTTTCGAGTAGTCAAGAGGATAGGCAAGGTTGCCTACAAGCTGGATATGCCACCCAAGCCAAGGGTACACTCGGTGTTCCATATGAGCATGCTCAAGCCATTCCATGAGGTGAGGGAGATCCAGGACGGACAGAGTCAAAGCGTACACCATTGGGAGCAAGGGCCTCATATGAGAAGGAGGTCTTGATTGATTGTAATCTGTCTAATCCCATGATTTTAGCCTTTATTCTAGGGATATTGCCATTAAGTGTAAGCTGGAGCCTCAACTATAAATAGAGGGTTGCTCCTCCCTCATTTGTACACCATCAAACACTTCCGTTTCAGTGAATACAAGAGCATTTCTAGAGTTCTGCCTTCTTATCCTGTTTCTCTTTAACTTGCAAAATCAGCCCTTCCCGTTGTTCTAGTGCCCGTACGCTTGTGTTTTAGGCTGACTTAGGCATAAAGGAGGAGATTCCAAGCCTAAGGCCGCACGGTTTCTGAGTCTAAAGTCGAAGCCCGTGACACAAGTACCAGCACCCATCGCACATCATGTGCGCACACCCCCTCGCCCCCCCAATCGTCGAAACCCCCAATGCCATCGGTTAGGCTCTCCGGTGATACTCCGACGATGGTGCCCTGGGCAAAAAAAAAAAGCAACACCAGCACATGCCCGAGCCCAGCATGTGCACTGTGGCTCAAAATCTTAGACTAGGAATGAACTCCATATGCTTAAACATGGAATGAACTCCGTATGCCTAAGCCAACCCACAAAACGAGCGTGCGGGCGCTCAGCCGATCGAAGAGGCAGAATGCGCAAGTTAGGGATCGAGTCGATCCCCCTTGCATGCTGCCGATCCTGCTGCTGGTCTTACTACTGCAACCCTCAGTCCAGTCTGATCTTAGACTGGGAATGAACTCCGTATGCTTAAACTAGGGATGAACTTCGTATGCCTAAGTCAACCCATTAAATGAGAGTGCAGGCACTCAGCCGATCGGAGAGGCTGATCGAAGAGGTAGAATACGTAAGCCGGGGATCGACCCGATCCCCCCTACGTGCTATTGATCCTGCTACTAGTCCTACTATTATAACCCTCGATCCAGTCCGATCTTGGACTGGGAATGAACTCCGTATGCCTAAGTCAACCCATGAAACGAGCATTCGGACGTTAAGCCAGCCAGAGAGGCATAATGCGCAAGCCGGGGATCGGCCCGGTCCCTCTCTGCGTGCTACCGGTCTTGCTACCACAACACTTGGTCTGGCTGGGGCTTAGACATGGAATGAACTCCCTATGCCTAAACCAACCTATGAAATGGGCGTACGAGCGCTCAGTCGACCGGAGAGGCAGAATATGCAAGCCAGGGATAGGCCTAGTCCCCCTACATGCCATCGATTTTGCTACCGCAACCCTCGACCCGGTCTGATCTTAGACTGAGAATGAACTCCGTATGCTTAGACTGGGGATGACCTCTGTATGCCAAAGTCAACCCACGAAATGAGCGTACGGACGCTCAGCCGACTGGAGAGGCCGGTCAAAGAGGCATAATGTGCAAGCTGGGGATTAGCTCATTCCCACTCCGCGTCCTGCCAATCCCACTGTCGATCCTGCTACCACAACCCTCGATCCGACTGGGGCTTAGACATGGAATGAACTCTGTATGCCTAAGCCAACCCACGAAATGGGCGTGCGGGCGCTCAGTTGGCCAGAGAGGCAGAATGCGCAAGCTAGGGATTCGCCTGGTCCCCCCTGTGTGCTGTCGATCCTGCTACCCCAACCCTCGACCCAGTCCGATCTTAGACTGAGAATGAACTCCATATGCTTAGACTGGGATGAACTCCGTATGCCTAAGTCAACCCATGAAATGAGCGTGTGGGCGCTCAGCCGACTGGAGAGGCCGATCGAAGAGACATAATGTGCAAGCTGGGGATCAACTCGTTCCCCCTCTGCGTCCTGCCAATCTCACTACCGATCCTGCTATCACAACCCTCGATCTGACTGGGGCTTAGACATGGAATGAACTCTGTATGCCTAAGCCAACCCATGAAACGAGCGTGCGGGCACTCACCGGTCGAAGAGGTAGAATGCACAAGCTGGGGATCAGCCCGATCCCCCATTACGTGCTGCCAATCCTGCTGCTGCAATCCTCGGTCTAGTCTGATCTTAGACTTGGAATGAACTCCATATGCTTAGACATGGAATGAACTCCGTATGCCTAAGCCAACCCACGAAATGACCTTGCAGGCGTTCAATCGGCAGGAAAGGTAGAATATGCAAGCCGAGGATCGGCTCGATCCCTCCTGCGTGCTGTTGATCCTACTATCGTAACCCTCGGTCTGGTCTGATCTTAGACTAGGAATGAACTCTGTATGCCTAAGTTAACCCATGAAACGAGCATTCAGGCGTTGAGCCAGTCAGAGAGGCATAATGCGCAAGCCAGGGATCGGCCCGATCCTTCTCTACATGCTGCCGGTCCCGCTGTCATAACCCTCGGTTTGGCTGGGGCTTAGACATAGAATGAACTCCCTATGCCTAAGCCAACCCACGAAACAGGCGTTCTGGCGTTCAACCAATCAGAGAGGCAGAATGCATAAGCCGGGGACCAGCCCGATCCCCCTGCATGCTATCGATGCTACTGCAACAACCCTCGGTCCGATCTGATCTTAGACTGCGAATGAACACTCTATGCTTAGACTGGGGATGAACTCCGTATGCCTAAGTCAAACCATGAAATGAGCATGCAGGCGCTCAATCGGTCGGAAAGGCATAATGCGTAAGCCGAGGATCAGTCCGATCCCCCTCTATGTGCTATCGATCCCGCTGTCGGTCCTGCTGCCACAACCCTCGGTCTAGTTGGGGCTTAGACATGGAATGAACTCTGTATGCCTAAGCCAACCCATGAAATGAGCGTGCGGGTGCTCAGCCGACCGAGGAGACAGAATGCACAAGCTAAGGATCGACCTGGTCCCCTCTGCGTGCTATCGATCCTATTGTCGCAACCCTTGGTCTGGTCTGATCTTAGACTGGGAATGAACTCTGTATGCTTAGACTAGGGATGAACTCTGTATGCCTAAGTCAACCCATGAAACGAGCGTGCGGTCGCTTAGTCGGCCGGAGAGGCCGGTCGAAGAGGTAGAATGCACAAGTCAGAGATCGGCCCGGTCCCCCCTGTGTGCTGCTGATCCTACTACCGGTTTTGCTACTGCAACCCTCGGTCCAATGTGATCTTAGACTGGGAATGAACTTCGTATGCTTAGACATGGAATGAACTCCGTATGCCTAAGCCAACCCACGAAACGAGCATGCGGGAGCTCAGTCGATCGGAGAGGTAGAATGCGTAAGTCGGGAACCGACTCGATCCCCCCTGCGTACTGTCGATCCTGCTACTGTAACCCTCGGTTCAATCTAATCTTTGATTGGGAATGAACTTGTATGCCTAAGTCAACCCACGGAACGAGCATACAGGCGCTCAGTCGCTCGGAGAGGCAGAATGTGCAAGCCAGGGATCGGCCCGATCCCCCCTGCATGCTGCCGATCCTACTACCACAACCCTTGATCCAGTCCGATCTTAGACTGGGAATGAACTCTGTATGCTTAGACTGGGGATGAACTCCATATGTCTAAGTCCACCCACCAAATGAGCGTGCGGACGCTCAGTCGACCAGAGAGGCAAGATGCATAAGCCGGGGATCGAACGAGTGGTAGGTGGGTTCAAGCACATCTTCATATTTCTGCCATGCCAATGCCATTTTTATGGCTTGTAAATTCATACAATGGTCCCCTAAGCCTTCATGTGAAGTTTCCTGGCAAGACGACCCGTTTTCTATTTTTCATGATTTTTGAAACTTTTTGAGGTTTGGGATTTTTTAAAATTTTTTTAGAAAGAGTTCTATCCTCAAAATTGGTAGAGGTACTGCTTGTATTTTTTTTGGCATGCATAAAAAAATTTAGCTAAAAACTTGAAGTGGAGAAGATTTTGTGACCGTTTGAAAGAAGTGTCCCCATTTCAGACACTTTAATGGCTACTAGCAGCAAACCTATAAAATCTCAAATGCTCTTTAAGGGGGTGTGAGTTCTTGAGGTTTGATGAGGGATAGGGGGCCAATATAAGGGCCAAGTACCAGCACCTATCGCACATCATGTGTGCACCCCCCGGACCCCCAATCGTCGGAACCCCCAATGCTTTCGGTTAGGCTCTCCGACGATGCTCCGGTGTATGCATAGACATAGAATGAACTTCGTATGCCTAAGCCAACCCACGAAATGAATGTGTGGGTGCTCAGTTGACCGAAGAGGTAGAATGCGCAAGCCCGAGATTGGCCCGATCCCCCTCTGCGTGCTGTCGGTCCCGCTGCCACAACCCTCGATCCGGCTGGGGCTTAAACATGGAATGAACTCCCTATGCCTAATCCAACCCATGAAACGGGCATGCGGGTGCTCAGCCAGCCAGAGAGGTAGAATGCACAAACCGGGGATCGGCCCGGCCCCCCCTGCGTGCTATCGATCCTGCTGTCACAACCCTCGATCCGATTCGATCTTAGACTGGGAATGAACTCCATATCGTTAGACTGGGGATGAACTCCGTATGCCTAAGTCAACCCACAAAACGAGCGTGCGGTCGCTTAGCCAGTCGAAGAGGCTGGTCGGAGAGGTAGAATGTGCAAGTGGAGGATCAGACCGATCCCCCTCTGCATGCTGTCGGTCCCGCTGCCACAACCCTCAGTCTAGTTGGGGCTTAGACATGGAATGAACTCCCTATGCCTAAGCCAACCCACAAAATGGGCGTGAGGGTGCTCAGCCATCCGGAGAGGCAGAATGTGCAAGATGGGGATTGGCTTGATCTAGTTTGATCTGAGATAGGAAATGAACTCCATATGCCTAAGTCAACCCACGAAACGAGCATGCGGGTACTGAGCCAGCCAGAGAGGCATAATGTGCAAGCCGGGGATCGACCAGATCCCCCATTGCATGCCGCCGGTCCTGCTGCCACAACCCTCGGTCTGGCTGGGGCTTAGACATGGAATGAACTCCCTATGCCTAAACCAATCCACGAAATTGGAGTGCGGGCGCTCAGTCGACCGGAGAGGCAGAATGCGTAAGACGGGGATGGCTCGATCCCCCCTACGTGCTGCCGATCCTGCTGCCACAACCCTCGGTCCGGTTGGATCTTAGACTGGGAATGAACTTCGTTTGCTTAGACTAGAGATGAACTCCATATGCCTAAGTCAACCCACGAAATGAGCGTGCGGGCGCTCAGCCGATCGGAGAGGTCAGTCAGAAAGGCATAATGCATAAGCCGAGGATTAGCTCAGTTTCCCTCTGTGTGCTGTCGATCTTACTCTCGGTCCTGCTACCACAACCCTCGGTTTGACTGGGGCTTAGACACGGAATAAACTCTGTATGCCTAACCCAACCCATGAAACGAGCATGCGGGCACTCAGTCAGCTGGAAAGGCAGAGTGTGTAAGTCAGGGATCGGCTTGATCCCCCCTACGTGCTGTCGATCCTACTGCTGCAACCCTTGGTGCAGTCTGATCTTAGACTGGGAATAAACTCCGTATGCTTAGACATGGAATGAACTCCGTATGCCTAAGCCAACCCATAAAACGAGCGTATGGGTGCTCAATCGGTCGAAGGGCAGAATGCATAAGTCGGGGATTGGCCCAATCCCCCCTACGTGCTGTCGATCTTGCTGCCGTAACCCTCGATCCGATCTGATCTTAGACTGGGAATGAACTTCGTATGTCGAAGTCAACCCACAAAATGAGCATACGGACATTGAACCGATCGGAGAGGCATAATGAGCAAGCCGAGGATCGGCCCAATCCCCCTCTTCGTGCTGCCGATCCCATTGCCATAACCCTCAATCCTGCTAGGGCTTAGACATGGAATGAACTCCCTATGCCTAAGCCAACCCATGAAATGGGCGTACGGGTGCTCAGCAGATCGGAGAGGCAGAATGTGCAAGCCGAGGATGCACCTGATCCCCCCTGCGTGCTGCCGATCTGGCTGCTGCAACCCTCGATCCGGTCTGATCTTAGACTGGGAATGAACTCCGTATGCTTAGACCAGGGATGAACTCCTTATGCCTAAGTCAACCCACAAAATGAGCGTGCGGACGCTCAGCCGACCAAAGAGGCAGGATGTGCACGCCGAGGATCGAACGGGTGGTCGGTGGGTTCAAGAACATCTTCATATTTCTACCCTGCCAATGCCATTTTTATGGCTTGTAAATTCATACAATGGTCCCCTACGCCTTCATGTGAAGTTTCGTGCCAAGACGACCCATTTTCTATTTTTCATGATTTTCAAAACTTTTTGCGGTTTGGGTTAGAAAGAATTTTGTCCACAAATTTGGTAGAGATGATCCTCATATTTTTTTTGGCATGCACAAAAAAGTTCAACTAAAAAATCGAAGTCAGAAGATTTTGTGTCCATTTGAAAAAAGTGTCCCCATTTCAGACACTTTAATGGCTACTAGCAGCAAACCTATAAAATCTCAAATGCTCTTTAAGGGGGTTTGAGTTCTCAAGGTTTGATTAGGGATAGGGGGCCAATATAAGGCCCAAGTACCAGCACCCATCGCACATCATGTGCGCACACCCCCCAACCCCGCAATCGTCGAAACCCCAAATGCCACCGGTTATGCTCTCCGACGATGCTCTGGCGATGCTCCGACGATGGTGGCCTGAGCGAAAAAAATGCGGCACCAGCACATGCCTAAGCCCAGCATGTGCACCGTGGCTCAAACTCTTCGACTGGGAATGAACTCCATATGCTTAGATAAGGAATGAACTCTGTATGCCTAAGCTAACCCTCGAAACGAGCGTGCGGGCGCTCAGTCGGTCGGAGACGCAAAATGCGCAAGTCAGGGATCGGCCCAGTCCCCCTCTGTGTGCTGCCAGTCCCGTTGCCACAACCCTCGGTCTGGTTGGGGCTTAGACATGGAATGAACTCCCTATGCCTAAGCCAACCCACGAAACGGGCTTGCGACGCTCAGTCGACCAGAGAAGCACAATGCGCAAGCCGGGAATCGGCCTGATTCCCCCTGCGTGTTGTCGATCCTGCTGTCGCAACCCTCGGTCCGGTCCGATCTTAGACTGGGATTGAACTCTGTATGCTCTGACTGGGGATTAACTCTGTATGCCTAAGTCAACCCACGAAATGAGCGTGCGGGCACTCAGTCGACCAGAGAGGTAGGATGCGCAAGTCGGGGATCGAACGGGTGGTAGGTGGGTTCAAGCACATCTTCATATTTCTGCCATGCCAATGCCATTTTTATGGCTTGTAAATTCATACAATGGTCCCCTAAGCCTTCATGTGAAGTTTCGTGGCAAGACGACCCATTTTCTATTTTTCACGATCTTTGAAACCTTTTACGGTGCGAGATTTTTTAAAATTCTTTTAGAAAGAGTTTTGTCCCCAAATTTGTTAAAGGTGATCCTTGAATTTTTTTTGGCATGCACAAAAAAATTCAGCTAAAAAATCGAAGTGGAGAAGATTTTGTGACCGTTTGAAAAAAGTGTCACCATTTTAGACACTTTAATAACTACAGGCAGCAAACCTATAAAATCTCAAAAGCTCTTTAAGGGGGTGTGAGTTCTCGAGGTTTGATGAGGGATAGGAGGCCAATATAAGGGCCAAGTACCAGCACCCATCGCAGATCATGTGCGCACACCACACGGCCCCCCCAATCACCGGAACCCCTAATGCCATCGGTTAGGCTCTCCGATGATGGTGTCCCGGGCGAAAAAAATGTGGCACCAGCACATGCCCTAGCCCAGCATGTGCACCGTGGCTCAAAATCTTAGACTGGGAATGAACTCTGTATGCTTAGACTTGGAATGAACTCCGTGTGCCTAAGCCAACCCACGAAACGAGCGTGCGGGTGCTCAGCTGGTAGGAGAGGCAGAATGCGCAAGCCGGGGATTGACCTGGTCCCCCCTGCGTGCTGTCGATCTTGCTACTGCAACCCTCAGTTCAGTTTGATCTTAGACTGGGAATGAACTTCGTATGCATAAGTCAACCCATGAAACGACCATACGGGCGCTGAGCCGAGCGAAAAGGCATAATGCGCAAGTCGGGAATCGACCCAGTCCCCCTCTATGTGCTACCAGTCCCGCTGCCACAACCCTCGGTCTGGCTAGGGCTTAGACATGGAATGAACTCCCTATGCCTAAGTCAACCCATGAAACGGGCGTGCGGGTGCTCAACCAACCGGGGAGGCAGAATGCGCAAGTCAGGGATCGACCCAGTCCCCCCTTCGTCTGCTCATCCTGCTCCTGCAACCCTCGGTCTGGTCCGATCTTAGACTGGGAATGGACTTCATATGCTTAGACTGGGGATAAACTCCATATACCTAAGTCAACCTATGAAACGAGCATGCAGGTGCTCAGCTGGCCGAAGAGGCCGGTCGGAGAGGCATAATGAGCAAGTCGGGGATCAGCCCGGTCCCCTTCTGCATGCTGCCGATCCCCCTGCCAGCCCCACTACCACAACCTCGGTCCGGCTGGGGCTTAGACATGGAATGAACTCCGTATGCCTAAACCAACCCATGGAACGAGCGTGCAGGCGCTCAGCAGGCCGAAGAGGCAGAATGCGTGAGTCGGGGATCGACCCGATCCCCCCCTGCGTGCTGTCGATCCTGCTACCGCAACCCTCGGTCTGATCTGATCTTAGACTGGGAAAGAACTCTGTATGCTTAGACATGGAATGAACTCCGTACACCTAAGCCAACCCACGAAACGAGCGTACAGGTGCTCAGTCAGCCGGAGAGCCAGAATGCGTAAGCTGGGGACCATATGCCGCAACCCTCGGTCTAGTTCGATCTTAGACTGGGAATGAACTCCATATGCCTATGTCAACCCACAAATGAGCATGCAAGCGCTGATCCGGCATGAGAGGCATAATGCATAAGTCGGTGTTCAGCTCGGTCCTCCTCTGCGTGCTGCCGATCCCGCCGCCACAACCCTCAACCCGGCTGGGGCTCAGACATGGAATGAACTCCCTATGCCTAAGCCAACCCATGAAACGGGTATGCGGGTGTTCAACCGGCTAGAGAAGCAGATGAGCAAGCCGGGGATCGACCCGGTCCCCCCTATGTGCTGTCGATCCTATTGCCGCAACCCTCGGTCCGGTCTGATCTTAGACTGGGAATGAACTTTGTATTCTTAGACTGGGGATGAACTTCGTATACCTAAGTCAACCCACAAAACGAGGGTGCGGGCGCTCAGCTGACTAGAGAGGCAGGATGGGCAAGCCAGGGATCGAACAGGTGGTAGGTGGGTTCAAGCACATCTTCATATTTCTGCTGTGCCAATGCCATTTTTATGGCTTGTAAATTCATACAATGGTCCCCTAAGCCTTCATGTGAATTTTCGTGGCAAGACGACCCGTTTTCTATTTTTCATGATTTTTGAAACTTTTTACAGTTGGGGATTTTTCAAAATTTTTTTAGAAAGAGTTTTGTCCCTAAATTTGGTAGAGGTGATCCTTGTATTTTTGTTGGCATGCACAAAAATATTCAGCTGAAAAATCGTAGTGGAGAAGATTTTGTGACCGTTTGAAAAATGTGTCCCCATTTCAAACACTTTAATGGCTACTGGCAGCAAACCTATAAAATCTCAAATGCTCTTTAAGGGGGTGTGAGTTCTCGAGGTTTGATGAGGGATAGGGGGCCATTATAAGGGCCAAGTACCAGTACCCATCGCACATCATGTGCGCACACCCCCTGGCCCCCCCAATCGCTAGAACCCCCAATGCCATCGGTTAGGCTCTCCGACGATGCTCCGGCGATGGTGCCCTAGGTGAAAACAATGCGGCACCAGCACATGCCCGAGCCCAGCATGTGCACCGTGGCTCAAAATCTTAGACTGGGAATGAACTCCGTATGCTTAGACATGGAATGAACTCCATATGCCTAAGCCAACCCACGAAACGAGCGTGTGGGCGCTCAGTCGGCCGGAGAGGTAGAATGCGCAAGCCGGGGATCGGCTCGATCCCCCCTGCGTGCTGTAGATCCTGCTACCACAACCCTCGATCTGGTCTGATCTTAGACTAGGAATGAACGTCGTATGCATAAGTCAACACACGAAACGAGTGTACAGGCACTGAGCCGACCGAAGAGGCATATGCGCAAGCCGGGGATCGACCCAGTCTGCCTTTGTGTGCTGTCGGTTCTGCTGCCACAACCATCGATCCGGCTAGGGCTTAGACATGGAATGAACTCCCTATGCCTAAGCCAACCCATGAAACGGGCGTGCGGACGTTCAGCCGGTTAGAGAGGCAGAATGCGTAAGCCGAGGATCGACCCGGTGCCCCCTGCGTGCTGTCGATCCTGTTGTCGCAACCCTCAGTCTGGTTTGATCTTAGACTGGGAATAAACTCCGTATGCCTAAGCAACCCACGAAACGAGCGTGCAGGCGCTGAGCTGACCGAAGAGGCATAATGCGCTAGTCGGAGTGGCCCGGTCCCCCTCTGCGTGCTACTGATCCCACTGCCACAACCCTCGATCCGACTGGGGCTTAGACATGGAATGAACTCCCTATGCCTAAGCCAACCCACGAAATGGGCGTGTAGACACTCAGCCAGCCAGAGAGGCAGAATGCGCAAGTTCGGGATCGACCTAATCCCCCATACGTGCTATCGATCCTGCTGCCGCAACCCTCAGTCCGATCTGATCTTAGACTAGAAATGAACTCCGTATGCATAAGTCAACCCACGAAACGAGTGTACGGGTGCTGAGCTGGCAGAAGAGGCATAATGCGCAAGCTGGGGATCGGCCCGGTCCCCCTCTGCATGCTATCGGTCCCGTTGCCACAACCCTCGATCCGGCTGGGGCTTAGACATGGAATGAACTCCCTATGCCTAAGCCAACCCATAAAACGGGCATACGGGCACTCAGCCGATCGAAGAGGCAGAATGCGCAAGCCGAAGATCGGGTCGGTCCCCCCTGCGTGCTGCCGATCTTGCTGTCGCAACCCTCGGTCTAGTCTGATCTTAGACTGGGAATGAACTCCGTATGCTTAGACTGGGGATGAACTCCGTATTCCTATGTCAACCCATGAAATGAACGTGCGGGCGTTCAGCCGACCAGAGAGGCAGGATGCGTAAGCCGGGGATCGAACGAGTGGTAGGTGGGTTCAAGCACATCTTTCTATTTCTGTCGTGCAATTGCCATTTTTATGGCTTGTAAATTCCTAGTCCGATCTTAGACTGGGAATGAACTCCATATGCTTAGACATGGAATGAACCCCGTATGCCTAAGCCAACCCACGAAAGGAGTGTGCGGGCATTCAGCCGGTCGGAGAGGTAGAAAGCGCAAGCCAGGGATCGGCCCGGTCCCCCACCTGCGTGCTATCGATCTTGCTACCGCAACCCTCGATCCGGTCCGATCTTAGACTGGGAATGAACTCCGTATGCCTAAGCAACCCACGAAACGAGCGTACAGGTGCTGAGCCGACCGAAGAGGCATAATGCGCTAGCCGGGGATTGGCCCGGTCCCCCTCTGCATGCTATCGATCCCCTGCCACAACCCTCAATCTGGCTGGGGCTTAGACATGGAATGAACTCCCTATGCCTAAGCCAACCCACGAAATGGGCATGCAGACGCTCAGCCAACCGGAGAGGCAGAATGCGCAAGCCAGGGATCGGCCCAATCCCCCTTACGTGCTATCGATCCCGCTACCGCAACCCTCAGTCCAGTCTGATCTTAGACTAGAAATGAACTCCGTATGCATAAGTCAACCCACGAAACGAGCGTGCGAGTGCTGAGCTGGCCGAAGAGGCATAATGCACAAGCCGGGGATCGACCCGGTCCCCCTCTGCATGCTGTTGGTCCCGCTACCACAACCCTCGATCCGACTGGGGCTTAGACATGGAATGAACTCCCTATGCCTAAGCCAACCCATGAAACGGGCGTGCAGGCGCTCAGTCGGTTAGAGAGGCAGAATGCGTAAGCTAGGGATCGACCCGATCCCCCTTACGTGCTGTCGATCCTACTGTCGTAACCCTCGGTCCGATCCGATCTTAGACTGAGAATGAACTCCGTATGCATAAGTCAACCCATTCAACGAGCGTGCAGGTGCTGAGCCGGTCGGAGAGGCATAATACGCAAGCCGGGGATCGACCTGGTCCCCCTCTGCGTGCTACCGGTCCTAGTGCCACAACCCTCGGTCCGACGGGGCTTAGACATGGAATGAATTCCCTATGCCTAAGCCAACCCACAAAACGGGCATACGGGCACTCAGCCGGTCGAAGAGGCAGAATGCGCAAGCCAGAGATCGACTCGGTCCCCCCTGCGTGTTGTCGATCTTGCTATCGCAACCCTCGGTCCAATCTGATCTTAGACTGGGAATGAACCCCATATGCTTAGACTGGGAATGAACTCAGTATGCTTAGACTGGGGATGAACTCCATATTCCTATGTCAACCCATGAAATGAACTTGCGGGTGTTCAGCCGACCAGAGAGGCAGGATGCGCAAGCCGGGGATCGAACGAGTGGTAGGTGGGTTCAAGCACATCTTCCTATTTCTGCCGTGCAATTGCCATTTTTATGGCTTGTAAATTCCTGGTTCGATCTTAGACTGGGAATGAAATCCATATGCTTAGACATGGAATGAACCCCGTATGCCTAAGCCAACCCATGAAAGGAGCGTGCGGGCGTCCAGCCGATCGAAAAGGTAGAAAGCGCAAGCCGGGGATCGACCCGATCCCCCACCTACGTGCTGTCGATCATGCTACCGTAACCCTCGATCCGGTCTGATCTTAGACTGGGAATGAACTTCGTATGCCTAAGTCAACTCACAAAACGAGCGTGCGGGCGCTGAGCCAGCCGAAAGGCATAATGAGCAAGCCGAGGATCAGCCCGATCCCCCTCTGCGTACTGTCGGTCCCACTGCCACAACCCTCGGTCCAGCTGAGGCTTAGAAATGGAATGCACTCCCTATGCCTAAGCCAACCCACAAAACGGGTGTGCGGGCGCTCGGCCAGTCGGAGAGGCAAAATGCGTAAGCCGAGGATTAGCCCGATCCCCCCTGCGTGCTGCTGATCCTGCTGCCACAACCCTCAGTCCGATTCGATCTTAGATTGGGAATGAACTCCGTATGCATAAGTCAACCCATGAAACGAGCGTGCGGGTGCTGAGCCGATCGAAAAGGTATAATGCACAAGCCAGGGATTGGCCCGGTCCCCCTACGTGCTACCGGTCCCACTGCCACAACCCTCGATCCGGATGGGGCTTAGACATGGAATGAACTCCCTAAGCCTAAGCCAACCCACGAAACGGGTGTGCGGGTGCCCAGCCGATCGGAGAGGCAGAATGTGCAAGCCGGGGATCGGCTCGGTCCCCCCTACGTGCTACCGATCTTGCTACCGCAACCCTCAGTCTGGTCCGATCTTAGACTGGGAATGAACTCCGTATACTTAGACTGGGGATGAACTCTGTATGCCTAAGTCAACCCACGAAATGAGCGTGCGGGTGCTCAGTCAGCCGGAGAGGCCTACCAGAGAGGCATAATGCGCAAGCCGAGGATCGGCTCGATCCCCCTCTGCGTGTTACCGATCCCGCTGCCGGTCCTGCTACCATAACCCTCGGTCCGACTGGGGGTTAGACATGGAATGAACTCCGTATGCTGAAGCCAACCAATGAAACGAGCGTGCATGTGCTCAGCCGACCGAAGAGGCAGAATGCGTAAGCCAGGGATCAGCCCGGTCTGCCCCTGCGTGCTGCCGATCCTGCTGCTGGTCCTACTACTGTAACCCTCCGTCCGGTCTGATCTTAGGTTGGGAATGAACTCCATATGCTTAGACATGGAATGAACTCTGTATGCCTAAGCCAACCCATGAAACGATCGTACGGGTGCTCAGCTGGTCGAAGAGGCAGAATGCGTAAGCCGAGGACCAGTCCGGTCTCCCCTACGTGCTGTTGATTCTGCTACCGCAACCCTCGGTCTAGTTCAATCTAAGACAGGGAATGAACTCTGTATGCCTAAGTCAACCTACAAAATGAGCGTGCGGGCGCTAAGCTGGCCGGAGAGGCATAATGCGCAAGCCAGGGATCAACCTGGTCCCCCTCTGCGTGCTGCCGGTCCCGCTGCCACAACCCTCCGTCGGGCTGTGACTTAGACATGGAATGAACTCCCTATGCCTAAGCCAACCCATGAAATAGGCGTGCGGGCACTCAACCGGCCGGAGAGGCAGAATACGCAAGCCAGGGATCGGCCCGATCCCCCTGCATGCTGCCAATCCTGCTGTCGCAACCCTAGGTCTAGTCTGATCTTAGACTATGAATGAACTCCGTATGCTTGGACTGGGGATGAACTCCATATGCCTAAGTCAACCCATGAAACGAGCGTGCGGGCGCTTAGTCGACCAGAGAGGCGGGATGCACAAGTCGAGGATCGAACGCATGGTAGGTGGGTTCAAGCACATCTTCATATTTCTGCCATGCCAATGCCATTTTTATGGCTTGTAAATTCATACAATGGTCCCCTAATCCTTCATGTGAAGTTTTGTGGCAAGACGACCCGTTTTCTATTTTTCATGATTTTTGAAACATTTGGTAGTTCAGGATTTTTTAAAACTTTTTTAGAAAGAGTTTTGTCCCCAAATTAGGTAGAAGTGATCCTTGTATTTTTTTTGGTATGCACAAAAAAATTCAGCTAAAAACTCGAAGTGGAGAAGATTTTGTGACCGTTTGAAAAAAGTATCCCCATTTCAGACACTTTAATGGCTACTGGCAGTAAACCTATAAAATCTCAAATGCTCTTTAAGGGGGTGTGAGTTCTTGAGTTTTGATGAGGGATAGGGGGCCAATATAAGGGCCAAGTTTCATGCCCTGGAGGGGTGCACCAGGCGCATCAGGCGCACCAACAGGCAAGCCAGAGGTTGAGGCCCGTAGACTAAGTGTGCTGGCGGGTATCTGCGCGCAAAGCCTAGCAAATGAATTTAGAATGCCCGCCCAACTTGCAGGCCAGCCCGTGAGACCAAGGCCTGGCATACAAGCTCCCCACCACATCCAGAAGGGACCAAGGTGCTGGACACGCAAGGGAAGCTTCTAGAAGGAGGCAGGATCAGTAGCAGCATCTTGGCAGATTTGGTTGACCCTAAAAATCAGGAGTTAGCATCCTGATGGATTGTAATCTGTATAATCCCATGATTTTAGCCTTTATTCTAGGGATATTGCCATTAAGTGTAAGCTGGAGCCTCAACTATAAATAGAAGGCTGCTCCTCCCTCATTTGTACACCATCAAACACTTCTATTTCAGTGAATACAAGAGCATTTCCAGAATTTTGCCTTCTTATCCTGTTTCTCTTTAACTTGCATAATCAGCCCTTCCGATTGTTCTAGTGCCCGTATGCTTTTGTTTTAGGCTGACTTAGGCATAAAGGAGGAGATTCCAAGCCTAAGGCCGCCCAATTTCTGAGTCTAAGGTTGAAGCCCGTGACAGTTGGTATCAGAGCAAGTTCGATTTTGTGTGTTTGTATTTCGTAGGTTAGAGGAGATGGCATCCCAAAGTGACGCTGCTAACCAACAACCAGAGGCCCAGGAGCATGGGCGTGGAAGAGGGAGGAAAGCCAGTTCTAGAGATATCTGGTCTAACATGGACGGTAGGCTGGCCAAGGTGGAGGTGACCATGGGCGACATGGGGGAGAAGCTTGAGGGGGTAGAGACTCACATTGCATCGCTAGACTCCATGGGGGAAGAGATCCAAAGTGAGCTACAAGCTGCTCTTAACAAAGGCTTGGACGTGTTCACCCAAAAGAATCAGACCTTGGAGGCTGAAGTGCTGACCTTGCGCGATGGCATGGAGGCCATGCGCCAACGGATGGAGGAACGTACCAGTGAGCTCGTTGCTTGCAAGACTGCCATTGGGAATGGCATGTTTGCTGGAGTGTCCAAGTCCAGATTGGATGTCCCCAAGCCTAAGGAGTTCAAGGGGACTAGGGCGGCCAAGGAAGTAGATAACTACCTTTGAGGTATGGAGCAGTACTTCCAGGCCATGGGCATGCAAGATGAGGCGATAAGGTAAGCACCACTGTTATGTATCTCACTGATGTAGCCTTATTGTGGTGGAGGCGCAGGTGTGATGATGTCAGGCGTGGGAGCACCAAGATTGGAACCTGGGCAAAGTTCCAAAAAGAGTTCAGAGAATAATTTTACCCAAAGTATGTCGATGATGAGGCACAGCCAAAGTTACGCAGGCTGAGCCAGCAAGGGGACATAAGGGAGTATGTCTAGAAATTCTCTGAACTGATGCTATTGATCTCGAATCTAGGTGAAAAAGATGCCTTATTTGCTTTCATGGATGGGCTGAAGCCGTGGGTGAAGCATGAGCTACAAAGGAGAGGAGTTCATGACTTGGCTAAAGCCATGACTACTGCCAAGGCCTTGATAGAGTTCAAGCCTCTGAACAAGTTCGAGTCTACCAAGTCCAAGGGTAAGGGTAGGGACGATAGGGATCAAAAAAAGCAGTCCAAGAGAAAGGACTATGACCCGGAGTCCAAGGATGGAGATCGAGACCGTTCAACCAAGGATGGCGAGAGGAAGCCACCAACAGGCAAGTGGAAAGCAAAGGGGGATCGAGAACCAGTAGCATGCTACCTATGTGGAGGGAGCCACATAACGTGTAATTGCCCGTAGAAGGGCAAGCTGGCTGCTGTAGATAAAGAGTCTGACGAGGAGCTAGAGTTAGGGGCAGTAAAGCTTGGGTCTTTGGTGCTCAATGCTGTCCAGAATAAGGGGAACCGCAAGCCAAAAGCCTTGATGTTTACGGATCTGATGGTTGTGGGTCAGAAGGTGAGCGCACTGGTGGACACAGGTGCCTCACATCTTTTTATTTCAGGTGATGGAGCCCGAAAGCTCGGACTAAAGGTGCAAAAAGGGACTGGTACCATCAAAATGGTGAATTCCAAGGAAGTTCCAGCCATTAGAGGCATGGGGAGTGGAGTTGAAGCTTGGAGACTGGAAAGGCAAAGAGACCATTGAGGTAATACCCCTTGACGACTATGAGTTTGTGATTGGGTTGGATTTCCTTGTTTGGATTAATGCCCTCCTTGTGCCTTTTACTGATTGTGTTTGCATCTTGGATGCATGGTGCCAATGCCTAGTGCCATTGAAGAGAGGGTCTGAAGTTGGGTCATGGGTGGTGTTAGCCATCCAATTTGCCAAGGTGGTAAGCAGATAAGAAGACACCTTCTTGGCAGCCCTGAAATATGATGAGCCAAGGGAGAAGGAGACTGAGTCACCCTTGGAGGTGCTAAAGGTGCTGAAGACCTTTAGTGATGTGATGCCCGCAAAGCTACCTAGCAAGCTACCACCTAAGAGGGAGGTGGACCACAAGATCGAGCTGGTGTCTGAGGCCAAGCCACCAGCTAGAGCCCCTTTCCGAATGTCTCCACCAGAGTTGAAGGAGTTGAGGAAGCAACTCAAAGAGTTAGTTGATGCTAGCTTCATCAGGCCATCGAAGGCACCCTATGGTGCACCGGTTCTATTTCAGCGTAAGCATGATGGGTCGTTATGGCTGTGCATAGACTACCGGGCTTTGAACAAGCTGACCATCAAGAACAAGTACACCATCCCACTCATTGCAGACTTGTTTGATCAACTTGTGAACGCAAGGTGGTTCACCAAGCTGGATTTGAAGTCAAGCTACTATCAAGTCAGGATCACGGAGGGAGATGAGCCAAAGACAGCATGTGTCACTCGGTATGGTTTGTATGAGTTCTTGGTGATGCCTTTTGGACTCACGAACGCCCCAGCAACATTCTGCACCCTTATGAACAAGGTACTTCAATCATTCCTTGATCGATTTGTTGTGGTTTATTTGGATGACATTGTGATCTACAGCCAGACTTTGGGAGAGCATGTAGACCACTTGAGACAAGTGTTCGAGGTGTTGTGGGTGCACAAGCTGTTTGTCAAGAGGGAGAAGTGCTCATTCACCCAGCAGGAGATCCCGTTCCTTGGCCACATAGTGGGAGGTGGTAGGATACGCATGGATGAAGGCAAGATATACACCATCCTGGAGTGGCAACCGCCAGCCAAGGTCACTGAGTTGAGATCATTCCTTGGGCTAGTGAACTACTACAGGTGCTTCATCAAAGGTCACTTAGCAATAGCCATGCCATTGATTGACTTGCTCAAGAAAGGGAAAGCATCGGAGTGGAGCGTAGGGTGCCAGGAAGCCTTTGACAGGTTGAAGTGGGCTGTGACTGATGAGCCAGTCTTGGCCTTGCCAGACCATGCCAAGCTGTATGAGGTGCATACGGATGCATCAGACTTTGCCATAGGGGGCGTGTTGATGTAGGAGGAACGTCCAATCACGTTCGAGAGCAGAAAGCTGAACGAGACTGAGTGCAAGTACAAGGTCCAAGAGAAGGAGATGACTGTAGTGGTGCACTACTTGCGCACTTGGCGCCATTACCTGTTGGGGTCAAGGTTCATGGTTAGGACGGACAATGTGGTGACCAACTACTTCCAGACGCAAAAGAAGCTATCCCCTAAGTAGGCGAGATGGCAAGATTTTTTTATGAAATTTGATTTCCAGATGGTGTACAAGTCGGGGCAAGCGAACCTAGTGGCAGACGCCCTGAGTAGGAAGCCTAACCTTGCTACCATTAGCCAACCAGAGGGGTCACTGGTGCTGTGCATCAAGGAGGGACTTGCGCATGATCCTACAGCCAAGGCTTTGATGGAGTACGCCCAACAAGGTAAGACTAGGCGGTTTTGGTTGTAGGATGGCTTGCTGTACACCAGGGGCAGTAGATTGTTTATGCCATAGCACGGGAAGCTCTGCAAGGAAGTTTTGCAAGAATGCCATGATTCAAGGTGTGCTAGACACCCCGAAGTGAGCTGTACCTTGGCGCTGATCGAGGACCAGTACTACTAGCCGCACATGAGGGACGATGTGGAGGCCTATGTGAAGACTTCTCTTGTGTGCCAACAGGACAAGGTGGAGCTCAAGAAACTAGGCGGTCTCTTGGAGCCATTGCTAGTGCCAGAGCGACCATGGGAGAGTGTTTCTCTGGGCTTTATAGTCGGTCTACCCAAGGCAGAAGGGTTTGAAAGCATCATGGTAGTGGTGGACAGGTTTTCCAAGTATGGAATCTTCATTCCAGCAACCAATAAGTGCCCAGCCGAGGAGGCAGCTCGATTGTTCCTGAAGAACATGGTTAAGTACTGGGGAGTGTCGAGGACCATTGTTAGTGATCGGGATGGGCGTTTCACGAGCAGGTTCTGGACTGAGTTGTTCAAGCTGTTAGGGTCAGACTTGAACTTTTCCACTAGCATGCATCCGTAGATCGATGGGCAGATAGAATGAGTGAATGGACTATTAGAGGTCTACCTCAGGCACTATGTGAGTGCCACACAAAGGGACTGGCCAAAGCTGCTAGATATTATGCAGTTTTCCTACAACTTGCAAAGGAATGAGGCAACGAACTAGAGCCCATTTAAGGTTGTGACAGGGCAACAACCACTAACACCTGGTTTGATTGCTGCAAGTTATACAGGGTCGAATCCAATAGCATACAAGTTTGCCAAGGCATGGCAGGAGCAAACTGACTTGGCCAGAGTTTGTCTACACAAGGCGGCCAAGAGGTCAAAGAAGTGGGCAGACCAGAATAGGCGGGACGTGTAGTTTCAGGTTGGAGACTTGGTGTTGGTGAAGCTGCATCCCATTGTACGCCATAGGGGGCTGCACAAAGGCTTAGTCCGGAGGTATGGTGGACCTTTTCGAGTAGTCAAGAGGGTAGGCAAGGTTGCCTACAAGTTGGATATGCCACCCAAGCCGAGGGTACACCCGGTGTTCCATGTGAGCATGCTCAGGCCGTTCCATGAGGATGAAGGAGATCTAGGACAGGCAGAGTCAAAGCGTGCACCATTGGGAGCAAGGGTCTCATATGAGAAGGAGGTACACAGCATCATAGCTAACTGAGAGGTGAGACGGAAGAACTATTGGCTAAGATAAGAGTACTTGGTGCACTGGAAGGGACTTCTAGACAGTGAGGCGAGCTGGGAACTAGCAGATGACTTATGGTAGTTCAGGGACCAGATCAGGCAGTACCATGCAAAAGATGCAACGAGGGCGTTACGCAATCAGGTGGGGGAGAATGTCACACCCTGGGCGGGCACGTCAGGCACATCAAGTGCACCAACAGGTGAACCAAAGGTTGAGGCCCGCAGACCAGGCGTGTTGGCGGGTATCTACGCGTAAAGCCTAGCAAACGAATTCAGAATGCCCACCTAACTTGCAGGCCAGCCCGTGAGACCAAGGCCTGGCATACAAGCTGCCCGCACCACATCCAAAAGGGCCCAAGGTGCTAGACATGCAAGGAAAGCTTTTGAAAGCAGGCAGGATCAGCAGCAGCATCCTGACAGATTTGGTTGACCCTGGAAATCAGGAGTTAGCATCCTGATTGATTGTAATCTGTATAATCCCATGATTTTAGCCTTTATTCTAGGGATATTGCCATTAAGTGTAAGCTGGAGCCTCAACTATAAATAGAGGGCTGCTCCTCCCTTATTTGTACACCATCAAACACTTCTGTTTCAGTGAATAGAAGAGCATTTCCAGAATTCTGCCTTCTTATCCTGTTTCTCTTTAACTTGCATAATCAGCCCTTCCCGTTGTTCTTGTGCCCGTACGTTTGTGTTTTAGGCTGACTTAGGCATAAAAGAGGAGATTCCAAGCCTAAGGCCACACGGTTTCTGAGTCTAAGGTCGGAGCTCGTGACACAAGTACCAGCACCCATCGTACATCATGTGCGCACACCCCCCGACCCCCCCAATCACCGGAACCCCCAATGCTGCCGGTTAGGCTCTCCGGTGATGCTACGACGATGGTGCCCCGGGTAAAAAAAATGCGGCACCAGTACATGCCCGAGCCCAGCATGTGCACCGTGGCTCAAAATCTTAGGCTGGGAATGAACTCCTTATGCTTAGACATGGAATGAACTCCGTATGCCTAAGCCAACCCACGAAATAAGCATGCGGGCGCCCAACCGGTCAGAGAGGCAGAATGCGCAAGCCGAGGATCAACCCGATCCCCCCTACGAGTTGTCAATCCTGCTACCGTAACCCTCAGTTCGGTCTGATCTTAGACTGCGAATGAACTCTATATGCATAAGTCAACCCATGAAACGAGCGTGCGGGCACTGAGCCAGCCGAAGAGACATAATGTGCAAGTCGAGGATCGGCTCGATCCCCCTCTGCATGCTACTGGTCCTGCTGCCACAACCCTCGATTTGGTTGGGGCTTATACATGGAATGAACTCCCTATGCCTAAGCCAACCCATGAAACGGGCGTGCGAGCGCTCAGCCAGCCGAAGAGGCAGAATACGTAAGCTGAGGATCGGTGCGGTCCCCCCTACGTGCTGCCGATCCTGCCACCGCAACCCTCGGTCCGGTCCGATCTTAGACTGGGAATGAACTCTGCATGCTTAGACTGGGGATTCACTCTGTATGCCTAAGTCAACCCATGAAACGAGCATGTGGGCACTCAACCGGTCCGAAAGGTTGGCCGGAGAGGCATAATGCATAATTCGAGGATCAGCTCGATCCCTCACTGCCTGCTGTTGATCCCACTGCCGGTCCTACTACCACAACCCTCGGTTCGGTTGGGGCTTAGACATGGAATGAACTCCGTATGCCTAAGCCAACCCACGAAACGAGCGTGCGGGCGCTCAGCCGATCGGAGAGGCAGAATGCGCAAGCCGGGGATCGGTCCGGTCCCCCCCTACGTGCTGTCGATCCTACTGCTGGTCCTACTGCCACAACCCTCGATCTGATCTGATCTTAGACTGGGAATGAACTTCCTATGCTTAGACATGGAATGAACTCCGTATGCCTAAGCCAACCCACGAAACGAGCGTGTGGGTGCTCAGCCAGCCAGAGAGGCAGAATACGTAAGCTGGGGATCGACCCGGTCCCCCCTGCATGCTATCGATCCTGCTGCCGCAACCCTTGGTTCGATTTGATTTTAGACTGGGAATGAACTCCGTATGCCTAAGTCAACCCATGAAACGTATGTGCGGGCGTTGAGCCGGTAGAAGAGGCATAATGCGCAAGCCGGGAAGCGACCCAGTCCCTCGCTGCGTGCTGCCGGTCTCGCTACCATAACGCTCGGTCCAACTGGGGCTTAGACATGGAATGAACTCCCTATGCCTAAGCCATCCCATGAAACGGGCGTGCGGGTACTCAGCCGGCCAGAGAGGCAGAATGCGCAAGTCAGGGATCGGCCCGGTCCCTCCTATGTGCTGCCGATCCTGTTACCACAACCCTCAGTGCAGTCTGATCTTAGACTGGGAATGAACTCCATATGCTTAGACTGGGGATTCACTCTGTATGCCTAAGTCAACCCACGAAATGAAAGTGCAAGCCCTTAGCCGACCAAAAAGGCAGGATGCGCAAGCCGGGGATCGAACGGGTGGTAGGTGGGTTCAAGCACATCTTCATATTTCCGCCATGCCAATACCATTTGTATGGCTTGTAAATTCATACAATGGTCCCCTAAGCCTTCATGTGAAGTTTCGTGGCAAGACGACCCGTTTTCTATTTTTCATGAGTTTTGAAACTTTTTACGGTTTGGGATTTTTTAAAATTTTTTTAGAAAGATTTTTGTCCCCAAATTTGGTAGAGATGATCTTTGTAATTTTGTTAGCATGCACAAAAAAATTCAGCTAAAAACTCGAAATGGAGAAGATTTTGTGATCGTTTGGAAAAAGTGTCCCCATTTCAGACACTTTAATGGCTACTGGCAGCAAACCTATAAAATCTCAAATGCTCTTTAAGGGGGTGTGAGTTCTCAAGGTTTGATGAGGGATAGGGGGCCAATATAAGGGTCAAGTACCAGCACCCATCGCACATCATGTGCGCACACTCCCCCGGCTCCCCCAATCGTCGAACCCCCAAAGCCGTCGGTTAGGCTCTCCGGCGATGCTTCGGTGATGGTGCCCCAGGCAAAAACAACGCGGCACCAGCACATGCCCGAGCCCAGCATGTGCATCGTGGCTCAAAATATTAGACTGGAAATGAACTCCGTATGCTTAGACATGGAATGAACTCCGTATGCTTAGACATGGAATGAACTCCGTATGCCTAAGCCAACCCACGAAACAAGCGTGCGGGCGCTCAGCCGACCGGAGAGGTAGAATGTGCAAGCTGGGGATCGACCCGATCCCCCCTGCTTATTGTCGATCCTACTGCTGCAACCCTCAGTTCGATCTGATCTTAGATTGGGAATGAACTTCGTATGCATAAGTCAACCCACGAAACGAGTGTACGGGCGCTGAGTCGACCGAAAAGGCATAATGCGCAATCCAGGGTTTGAGCCGATCCCCCGTTGCGTGCTGCCGATCCCGCTGCCACAACCCTCAGTTCGGCTGGGGCTTAGACATGGAATGAACTCCCTATGCCTAAGCCAACCCACGAAACGGGCGTACGGGCACTCAATCGGCTCGAGAGGTAGAATGCGCAAGCCAGAGATTGGCCCGATCCCCCCTGTGTACAACCGATCCTACTGTCACAACCCTCGAACCGGTCCGATCTTAGACTAGGAATGAACTCCGTATGCTTAGACTGGGGATGAACTCCATGTGCCTAAGTCAACCCACGAAACGAGCGTGCGGGCACTCAGTCAATCGGAGAGGTCGATCAGAAAGGCATAATGTGCAAGCTGGGGATCAGCCCGGTCCCCCTCTGCGTGCAGCCAGTCCTGCTGCCACAACCCTCGGTCTGGCTAGGGCTTAGACATGGAATGAACTTCGTATGCCTAAGCCAACCCACGAAACGAGCGTGCGGGCGCTCAACCGACCTGAGAGGCAGAATGCGCAAGTCGGGGATCGACTCAGTCCCCCCTACGTCCTACCGATCTACTGCAGGTCCTGCTACCATAACCCTCGGTCCGGTTAGATCTTAGGCTGGGAATGAACTCCGTATGCTTAGACATGGAATGAACTCCGTATGCCTAAGCCAACCCATGAAACGAGCTTATGGGGGCTCAGCCGACTGGAGAGACAGCATGCGTAAGCTGGGGATCGGCCCGGTCCCTCTTGCATGCTATCGATCCTATCACCACAACCCTCGGTCTGGTCCGATCTTAGACTGGGAATGAACTCCGCATGCCTAAGTCAACCCACGAAATGAGCATGCGAGTGCTGAGCTGGCCGAAGAGGCATATGTACAAGTCGGGGATCGGCCCAGTCCCTTCTACGTGCTGCCGGTCCCGCTGTCACAACCCTTGGTCCGACTGGGGCTTAGACATGGAATGAACTCCGTATGCCTAAGCGAACCAATGAAATGAACGTGCGGGCAGTCAAATGCATAAGCCAGGGATCGGCCCGGTCCCCCTTGCGTGCTGTCAATCCTGTTGCTGCAACCCTCAGTCCGGCCTGATCTTAGACTGGGAATGAACTTCATATACCTAAGTCAACCCACGAAATGAGCGTGCCTAATCGAAGAGGCATAATGTGTAAGTCGAGCATCGGCCCGATCCCCCTTTGCGTGCTGCCAGTCCCGCTGCCACAACTCTCGGTCCGAGTGGGGCTTAGACATGGAATAAAATCCCATGCCTATGCCAACCCATAAAATGAGCGTGCGGGTGCTCAGCCAGCCAGAGAGGCAGAATGCATAAGCCGGTGATAGGCTCGGTCCCCCATGCGTGCCGTCGATCCTACTACCGTAACCCTCAGTCTGATCCGATCTTAGACTGGGAATGAACTCCATATGCTTAGACTGGGGATGAACTCCGTATGCCTAAGCCAACCCATGAAATGAGCGTGCAGGCGTTGAGCCGAGCAGAGAGGTAGGATGTGCAAGCCGGGGATCGAACGGGTGGTAGGTGGGTTCAAGCACATCTTCATATTTTTGCCATGCCAATGCCATTTTTATGGCTTTTAAATTCATACAATGGTCCCCTAAGACTTCATGTGAAGTTTCGTGGTGAGACGGCCTGTTTTTTATTTTTCATGAGTTTTGAAACTTTTTCGGTTCGAGATTTTTTAAAATTTTTTTAGAAAGTGTTTTGTCCCCAAATTTGGTAGAGGTGATCCTTGTATTTTTGTTGGCATGCACAAAAAAATTGAGCTGAAACCTCAAAGTGGAGAAGATTTTGTGACCGTTTGAAAAAAGTGTCCCTATTTTAGACACTTTAATGGCTACTGGCAGCAAACCTACAAAATCTGAAATGCTCTTTAAGGGGGTGTGACTTCTCGAGGTTTGATGAGGGATAGGGGGCCAATATAAGGGCCAAGTACCAGCACCCATCGCACATCATGTGCGCACACCCACCGGCCCCCCAATCGTCAGAACCCCCAATGCCGTCAGTTAGGCTCTCCGGCGATGCTCTGACGATGGTGCCCCGAGCGAAAAAAATGCGGCACCAGCACATGCTCGAGCCCAGCATGTGCATCGTGGCTCAAAATCTTAGACTGGGAATGAACTCTGCATGCTTAGACATGGAATGAACTCGTATGCCTAAGCCAACCCATGAAACAAGCATGTAGGAGCTCAACCGGTCGGAGAGGTAGAATATGCAAGCCGGGGATCAGCCCGATCCCCCCTGCATGCTACCGATCTTGCTGCCGCAACCCTCAGTTCAGTCTGATCTTAGACTGGGAATGAACTCCATATGCATAATTCAACCCACGAAATGAGCGTGCAGGCGCAACCCGACCGAAGAGGCATAATGCGCAACCCTTAGTCTGGTCCGATCTTAGACTGGGAATGAACTCGTATGCTTAGACTGGGGATGAACTCCGTATGCCTAAGTCAACCCACGAAACGAGCACAGGGACAGTCAGCCGATCGGAGAGGCCGAGTAGAAAGGCATAATGCACAAACTGGGGATCAGCCCGGTCCCCTTCTGCGTGCTGCCGGTCCTACTGCCACAACCCTCGATCCGACTGGGACTTAGACATGGAATGAACTCCATATGCCTAAGCCAACCCACGAAACAAGCGTGTGGGCCCTCAGTCGGCCGGAGAGGCAGAAAGCGCAAGCCGAGGATCGGCCCGATCCCCCCTACGTGATGCTGATCCTGCTGCTGGTCCAGCTGTTGCAACCCTCGGTCTGATCCAATCTTAGACTGGGAATGAACTCCGTATGCCTAAGCCAACCCACAAAATGAGCGTGTGGGCACTCAGTCGGCTAGAGAGGTAGAATGCGTAAGTCAGGGATCGACTCGGTCCCCCTCTGCGTGCTATCAATCCTGCTATCATAACTCTCGGTCCAGTTCGATCTTAGACTGGGAATGAACTACGTATGCCTAAGTTAACCCACGAAATGAGCGTGTGGGCGCTGAGCCAACTGGAAAGGCATAATGCGCAAGTCAAGAATCGACCCGATCCCCTTCTGCGTGCTGCCAGTCCCGCTACCACAACCCTCGGTCCGGCTAGGGCTTAGACATGGAATGAACCCCCTATGCCTAAGCCAACCCACAAAATGGACGTGTGGGCGCTCAGCCGGCCGGAGAGGCAAAATGTGCAAGCCGGGGATTGGCCCGATCCCCCTTGCATGCTGTCGATCTTACTGTCGTAACCCTCAGTTCGGTTCAATCTTAGACTGGGAATGAACTCCGTATGTTTAGACTGGGATGAACTTCGTATGCCTAAGTCAACCTACGAAACAAGCGTGCGGACACTCAGCCGACCAGAGAGGCAGGATGCGCAAGCTGGGGATCGGATGGGTGGTAGGTGGGTTTAAGCACATCTTCATATTTCTGCCCTGCTAATGCCATTTTTATGGCTTGTAAATTCATATAATGGTCCCCTAAGCCTTCATGTGAAGTTTCATGACAGGACGACCCATTTTCTATTTTTCACGATTTTTGAAACTTTTTACGGTTTGGGATTTTTTAAAATTTTTTAGAAAGATTTTTGTCCCCAAATTTGGTAGAGGTGATCCTTGTATTTTTGTTGGCATGCAAAAAACAATTTAGCTAAAAACTCGAAGTGGAGAAGATTTTGGGACCATTTGAAAAAAGTGTCCCCATTCCAGACACTTTAATGGCTACTTGCAGCAAACCTATGAAATCTCAAATACTCTTTAAGGGGGTGTGAGTTCTCGAGGATTGATGAGGGATAATGGGCCAAAATAAGGGCCAAGTACCAACACCCATGTCACATCATGTGCGCACACCCCCCGGCCCACCCAATCGCAGGAACCCCCAATGTCGCCGGTTAGGCTCTCCGGCGATGCTCCAGGGATGGTGCCCCAGGCAAAAAAAATGTGGCACCAGCACATGCCCTAGCCCAGCATGTGCACCGTGCCTCAAAATCTTAGACTGGGAATGAACTCTGTATGCTTAAACTGGGATTGGCCTGATCCCCTCCTGCATGCTGTCTATCCTGCTACCGCAACCCTTGGTCCCGTTCGATCTTAGACTGGGAATGAACTCCGTATGCCTAATTCAACCCATGAAATGAGTGTAAGGGCACTGAACCGGCCAGAGAGGCATAATGCACAAATCGAGGATCGACCCGATTCCCCTCTGCGTGCTACCGATCCTGCTGCTACAACCCTCGGTCCGACTGGGGCTTAGACATGGAATGAACTCCCTATGCCTAAGCCAACCCATGAAACGGGCGTACGGGCGCTCAGCCGGTCGGAGAGGCAAAATGCGCAAGCCGGGGATTGTCCTGTCCCCCCTACGTGCTGCTGATCCTGCTGTCGTAACCTTGATCTAGGCCGATCTTAGACTAGGAATGAACTACATATGCTCAGATTGGGGATGAACTCCGTATGCCTAAGTCATCCCACGAAACGAGCGTACAGGCGCTCAACCGACCAGATAGGCAGGATGCGCAAGTCGGGGATCGAACGAGTGGTAGGTGGGTTCAAGCACATCTTCATATTTCTGCCATGCCAATGCGATTTTTATGGCTTGTAAATTCATACAATGGTCCCTTAAGCCTTCATGTGAAGTTTAGTGGCAAGAGGACCTATTTTCTATTTTTCATGATTTTCAAAACTTTTTGCGGTTTGGGATTTTTTAAAATTTTTTTAGAAAGAGTTTTGTCCCCAAATTTGGTAGAGGTGATCCTTGCATTTTTGTTGGCATGCACAAAAAAATTCAGCTAAAAACCCAAAGTGGAGAAGATTTTGTGAATGTTTGAAAAAAGTGTCCCCATTTCAGACACGTTAATGGCTACTGGCAGCAAATTTATAAAATCTCAAATGCTCTTTAAGGGGGTGTGAGTTCTCGAGGTTTGATGAGGGATAGGGGGCCAATATAAGGGCCAAGTACCAGCACCTATCGCACATCATGTGCGCACACCCCCGGCCCCCCTAATCGTCGGAACCCCCAATGCCGCCGGTCAGGCTCTCCGGTGATGCTCCGACAATGCTGCCGTCGGCAAAAAAAATGCGGCACCAGCACATGCTCGAGCCTAGCATGTGCACCATGGCTCAAAATCTTAGACTGGGAGTGAACTCTGTATGCTTAGACATGGAATGAACTCCGTATGCCTAAGCCGATGGACGAAATGAACGTGCGAGCGCTCAGTCGACCGGAGAGGCAGAATGTGCAAGTCGGGGATCGGCCCAGTCCCTCCCTACATGCTGTCGATCCTGCTACCGTAACCATTGGTTCGGTCCGATCTTAGACTGGGAATGAACTTTGTATGCCTAAGTCAACCCATGAAACGAGCGTGCGGGTGCTGAACCGGTCGAAGAGGCATAATGCACAAGCCGAGGATCGGCCCAGCCCCCCTCCACGTCCTGTCAGTACGATCTTAGATTGGGAATCAACACTGTATGCTTAGACTAGGGATGAACTCTATATGCCTAAGTCAAACCATAAAACAAGCATGCGGGTGCTCAGGGGGCCGTAGAGGTCGGCCGAAGAGGCATAATGCATAAGCCGGGGATCAGCCCGATCCCCTTCTGCGTGATGTCAATCCTGCTGCCAGTCCTGCTGCCACAACCCTCGGTCCGGTTGGGGTTTAGACATGGAATGAACTCTGTATGCCTAAGCCAACCCACGTAACGAGCATGAGGGCGCTCAGTCGGCCGGAGAGGGAGAATGCGCAAGCCAGGGATCGACCCGGTAGCGTATGCTGTCAATCCTACTGCTGGTCCTGCTGTCGCAACCCTTGGTCCGGTCTGATCTTAGACTGGGAATGAACTCCATATGCTTAGACATGGAATGAACTCTGTATGCCTAAGCCAACCCACGAAACGAGCGTGCGGGCACTCAACCAGCCGGAGAGGCAGAATGCGCAAGTCGGGGATCAGCCCGGTCCCCCCTGCGTGCTGTTGATATTGCTACCGCAACCCTCGGTCCAATCTGATCTTAGACTGGGAATGAACTCCATATGCCTAAGTCAACCCATGAAACGAGCGTGCGGGCGCTGACTGGCCGGAGAGGCATAATGTGCAAGCCGGGGATCGGCCTGGTCCCCCTCTGCGTGCTGCCGGTCCCGCTGCCACAACCCTCGGTCTGACTGGGGCTTAGACATGTAATGAACTCCCTATGCCTAAGCCAACCCACGAAAAAGGCGTGCGGGCGCTCAACCGACCGGAGAGGCAGAATGCGTAAGTTGGGGATCGACCCGATCCTCCCTGTGTGCTACCGATCCTGCTGTCGCAACCCTCGGTTTGATCCGATCTTAGACTGGGAATGAACTCCGCATGCTTAGACTAGGGATGAACTCCGTATGCCTAAGTCAATCCATGAAACGAGCGTTCGGGTGCTCAGCCGACTAGAGAGGCAGCATGTGCAAGTCAGGGATCGAATGGGTGGTAGGTGGGTTCAAGCACATCTTTATATTTCTGCCATGCCAATGCCAATTTTATTGGGGTGTGAACTCCGTATACGTAAGCCAACCCACCAAACGAGCGTACGGGCGCTCAACCGGCCCGAGAGGTAGAATGCGTAAGTCAGGGACCGGCCCGGTCCCCCCTACGTGCTGTCGATCCTACTGCCGCAACCCTCGGTCTGGTCCGATCTTATACTGCGAATGAACTCCGTATGCCTAAGTCAACCCACGAAACGAGCGTGCGGGTGCTGAGCCAACCGGAGAGGCATAATGCGCAAGCCAAGGATCGGTCCGGTCCCCCTCTACGTGCTGTTGTTCCCGCTGCTACAACCCTCGGTCCGGCTGGGGCTTAGACATGGAATGAACTCTGTATGCCTAAGCTAACCCACGAAATGGGTGTGCGGGAGCTCAACCAGCCGAAGAGTCAGAATGCGTAAGCTGGGATCGACCCGGTCCCCCCTTCGTGCTATCGATCCTGCTACCGCAACCCTCGGTCCAGTCTGATCTTAGAGTGGGAATGAACTCTATATGCTTAGACTGGGGATGAACTCTGTATGCCTAAGTCAACTAACAAAACAAGCATTCAGGCATTCAGCCGACCATAGAGCCGATCGGAGAGGCATAACATGCAAGCCAGGGATCAGCCCGATCCCCCTCTGTGTGCTACAGATCCCGCTGTCGGTCCTGCTGCCACAACCCTCAATCCGTATGTGGCTTAGACATGGAATGAACTCCATATGCCTAAGCCAACCCACGAAACGAGCGTGCGGGTGCTCAGTCGACCGGAGAGGCAGAATGCGCAAGTCGGGGATCGACCCGATCCCCCCTGCGTCTTGTCGATCTTGCTGCTGTTCCTGCTGCTGCAACCCTATGTCCGGTCCGATCTTAGACTGGGAATGAACTCCGTATGCTTATAAATGGAATGAACTCCATACACCTAAGCCAACCCACGAAACAAGCGTGCGGGCGCCAAGCTGGTCGAAAAGGTAGAATGCGCAAGCCAGGGACTGGCCTGATCCCCCCTGTGTGCTGTCGATCCTGTGTGCTATCGGTCCGGTCCAATCTTAGACTGGGAATGAACTCTGTATGCCTAAGTCAACCCACAAAACGAGCGGTCAGGTGCTGAGCTGACTTGAGAGGCATAATGCGCAAGCCGGGGATCGACCCGGTCCCCTTTTGCATGCTGTCGGTCCCGCTGCCACAACCCTAGGTCCAGCTGGGGCTTAGACATGGAATGCACTCCCTATGCCTAAGTCAACCCACGAAACAGGCGTGCGGGCGCTCAGTCGACCGAAGAGGCAGAATGCACAAGCCGGGGATCGGTCCGGTCACTTCAGCATGCTATCGATCCTGCTGCCACAACCCTCGATCTGGTCTGATCTTAGACTGGGAATGAACTCCGTAAGCTTAGACTGGGGACGAACTCCGTATGCCTAAGTCAACCCATGAAATGAGCGTGCGGGCACTCAGCCGGTCGGAGAGGTAGGATGCGCACGCCAGGGACCGACCTGATCCCCTCTACTTGTTGTCGATCCTACTACCGTAACCTTCAGTCCAGTTCAAACTTACACTGGGAATGAACTTCGTATGCATAAGTCAACCCATGAAACAAGCGTGCGGTCGCTGAGCCTACCGAAGAGGCATAACGCACAAGTCAAGGATCAGCCCGGTCCCCCTCTGCGTGCTGCCGGTCCCGCTGCCACAACCCTCGATCCGGCTGGGGCTTAGACATGGAATGAACTCCCTATGCCTAAGCTAACCCACGAAATGGGTGTGCGGGCGCTCAACCGTCCGGAGTGCCAGAATGCACAAGCCGGGATCGGCCCGATCCCCCCTGTGTGCTACCAATCCTGCTATCGTAACCCTCGATCCGGTCCGATCTTAGACTAGGAATGAACTCCGTATGCTTAGACTGGGGATGAACTCCGTATGCCTAAGTCAACCCATGAAACGAGTGTGCGGGAGCTCAGCTAGCCGGAGAGGTCGGTCGGAGAGGCATAATGCATAAGCCAAGCATCAGCCCAGTCACCCTTTGCGTGCTACCGATCCCGCTGCCAGTCCTGCTGCCACAACCCTTGATCCGACTGGGGCTTAGACATGGAATAAACTCTGTATGCCTACGCCAACCCACGAAACGAGCGTGCGGGCTCTCAACCGATCGAAGAGGCATAATGCACAAGCCGGGGATCGGCCTGGTCCCCATTTGCATGCTACCAGTCCCGCTACCATAATCCTCGATCCGGCTGGGGCTTAGGCAGGGAATGAACTCCCTATGCCTAAGCCAACCCACGAAATGGGTGTGCGGGCACTCAGCAGGTCGGAGAGGTAGAATGTGCAAGATGGGGATCGACTCGATCCCTCTTGCGTGCTGCCGATCCTACTACCGCAACACTCAGTTCGGTCTGATCTTAGACTGGGAAAGAACTCCATATGCTTAGACTGGGGATGAACTCCATATGCCTAAGTCAACCTATGAAATGAGAGTGCAGGTGCTTAACCGGCCGGAGAGGCCGTCCGGAGAGGCAGAATGCGCAAGCTGAGGATCGGCTCGTTCCCCCCTGTATGCTACCGCTCCTGCTGCTAATCCTACTGCTGCAACCCTCGATCCAGTCTGATCTTAGACTGGTAATGAACTCCGTATGGTTAGACATGGAATGAAGTCCGTATGCCTAAGCCAACACACGAAACAAGCGTACAGGCGCTTAGCCGACCGAAGAGGTAGAATGTGCAAGTCGGGGATTGGCCCGATCCCCTCTGCGTGCTGTCGATCCTGCTACCACAACCCTCGGTGCGGTCCGATCTTAGATTGGGAATGAACTTTGTATGCATAAGTCAACCCACGAAACGAGTCGAAGAGGCATAATGCGTAAGCCGAGGATCAGTCTGGTCCCTCTCTGCGTGCTACTGGTCCCGCTGCCACAACCTTTTGTCTGAGAGGCATAATTCGTAAATCGAAGATCAGCCCAGTCCCCTTAAACGTGCTATCGATCCCGTTGTCGGTCCTGCTGCCACAACCCTCAATCCGACTGGGGCTTACACATGGAATGAACTCCGTATGCCTAAGCCAACCCACAAAACGAGCATGTAGGCCCCCAGTCGGACGGAGAGGTAGAATGCGTAAGTCAGGGATCAGCCCGGTCCCCCCTACATGCTATCGATCCTGCTACCGCAACCCTTGGTCCGATCTGATCTTAGACTAGGAATAAACTCCGTATGCCAAAGTCAACCCACGAAACGAGCGTGCGGGTGCTTAGCTGGCCGAAGAGGCATAATGCGCAAGCCGAAGATCGACTCGGTCCCCTTCTGCATGCTACCGGTCCCAGTGTCGCAACCCTCAGTCTGACTGGGGCTTAGACATGGAATGAACTCCCTATACCTAAGCCAACCAATGAAATGGGCGTGCGGGTGCTCAGCCGGTCAGAGAGGCAGAATGCACAAGTCGGGGATTGGCCCGGTCCCCTTACGTACTGTCGATCCTACTGTCGTAACCCTCGATCCGGTCTAATCTTAGACTGGGAAAGAAGTTCGTATGCTTAGACTGGGGATGAACTCCGTATGCTTAAGTCAACCCACGAAACGAGCGTTCAGGCATTCAGTCAGCTGGAGAGGTTGAGAGGCATATTACGCAAGTCAGAGATCAGCCCGATCCTCATATGCATGCTGCTGATCCCGCTATCGGTCCTACTACCACAACCCTTGATCCGGCTGGGGCTTAGACATGGAATGAACTCTGTATGCCTAAGCCAATCCACGAAATGAACGTACGGCCGCTCAACCGGCTAGAGAGGTAGAATGTGCAAGCCGGGGATCGCTCGGTCCCCCCTGCGTGCTGTCGATCTTACAGCCGCAACCCCCGATCCAGTCAGATCTTAGACTGGGAATGAACTCCATATGCTTAGACTGGGGATGAACTCTATATGCCTAAGTCAACCCATGAAACAAGAGTACGAGCGCTCAGTCGACTGGAGAGGCAAGATGCGCAAGCCAGGGATCAACCCGGTCCCCCTCTACATGCTGTCAATCCCACTACCTGTCCTGTCGTCACAGCCCCTGATCCGGTTGGGGCTTAGACATGGAATGAACTGCGTATGCCTAAGTCAACCCATGAAATTAGCGTGCGGGCACTCAGCCGGCCAGAGAGGAAGAATGCGTAAGTCGAGGATAGGCCCGATCCCCTCTGCATGCTACAGATCCTGCTGCTAGTCCTACTGCCGCAACGCTCGATCCGATCCGATCTTAGACTGGGAATGAACCCCGTATGCTTAGTCATGGAATGAACTCCGTATGCCTAAGCCAAGCCATGAAACGAGTGTGCGGGCGCTCAGCCAGCCGAAGGGATAGAATGCGCAAGCCGGGGATCGACCCAGTCCCCCCTGTGTGCTATCGATCTTGCTGCCGTAACCCTCGGTTTGGTCTGATCTTAGACTGGGAATGAACTCTGAATGTATAAGTCAACCCACGAAATGAACGTGCGGGTGCTGAGTCGACCGAAGAGGCATAATGCGTAAGTTGAGAACGACCTGGTCCCCTTCTGCATGCTGTCGATCCTGCTGCCACAACCCTCAGTCTGACTGGAGCTTAGACATGGAATGAACTCCCTATGCCTAAGCCAACCCATGAAACGGGCGTGTGGGCACTCAGTCGGTCGGAGAGCCAGAATGCGTAAGCCAGGGATCAGCCTGATCCCCTATACGTGCTACCGATTCTACTGCTGGCACCTTCGGTCTGGTCTGATCTTAAATTGGGAATGAACTTTGTATGCTTAGACCGGGGACGAACTCCGTATGCCTAAGTCAACCCACGAAACGAGCATGCGAGCGTTCAGCCGACCGGAGAGGCCGATCGAAGAGGCATAACGCACAAGCTTGGGATCAGCCCGATCCCCTCTGCGTACTGCTGATCCCGCTGTCTGTCCTCCTACCGATCCGACTGGGGCTTAGACATGCAATGAACTCCATATGCCTAAGCCAACCCACGAAACGAGCGTACGGGCACTCAACCGGCTGAAGAAGCAGAATGTGCAAGCCGGGGATCAGCTCCGTCCCTCCCTACATGCTGTCGATCCTGCTGTTGGTCCCATTACCGTAATCCTCGGTCTGGTACAATCTTATACTGGGAATGAACTCCATATGCTTAGACATGGAATGAACTCCGTATGCCTAAGCCAACCCACGAAAAGAGCATGCGGGTGCTCAGTCGATCGAAGAGGCAGAATACGTAAGCCGAGAATTGACCCTGTCCCCCCTATGTGCTATCGATCTTGCTGCCACAACCCTCGGTCCGATCCGATCTTAGACTGGGAATGAACTTCGTATGCCTAAGTCAACCCACGAAATGAGCGTCCGGGAGTTGAGCCGGTCGAAGAGTTATAATGCGCAAGCCGAGGATCGACCCGGTCCCCTCTACGTACTGTCTGTCCCACTGCCACAACCCTCGGTCTGACTGGGGCTTAGACATGGAATGAACTCCCTATGCCTAAGCCAACCCATAAAATGGGTGTGCGGGTGCTCATCCGATCGAAAAGGTAGAATGCATAAGCTGGGGATCGGCCCGATCCCCCCTGCGTACTGCCGATCCTGTTGCCGTAACCCTCAGTTCGGTCTGATCTTAGACTGGGAATGAACTCCGTATGCTTAGACTGGGGATGAACTCCGTATGCCTAAGTCAACTCACGAAATGAGCGTACGGGCGCTCAGTTGGTCGGAGAGGCCGATCGGAGAGGCATAATGCGCAAGCTGAGGATCAGCCCGATCCCCCTCTACGTGCTACCGATCCCGCTGCCGGTTTTACTGCCACAACCCTCGGTCTGGCTGGGGCTTAGACATGGAATGAACTCCGTATGCCTAAGCCAACCCACGAAACAAGCGTACGGGCGCTCAGTCGACCGGAGAGGTAGAATGCGTAAGCCAAGGATCGACCCGATCCCTCCCTGCATGCTACCGATCCTACTGCTGGTCCTACAGTCGTAACCCTCGGTTCGGTCCAATCTTAGATTGGGAATGAACTCCGTATGCTTAGACATGGAATGAACTCTGTATGCCTAAGCCAACCCACGAAATGACCGTGCGGGTGCTCAACTGGCCGGAGAGGCAGAATGCGCAAGTTGGGGATTGGCCAAGTCCCCCCTGCGTGCTGTCGATCCTATTGCCGCAACCCTCAATCTGGTCTGATCTTAGATTGGGAATGAACTTCGTATGCCTAAGTCAACCCATGAAACAAGCGTGCAGCCGCTGAGCCGATCGAAGAGGCATAATGCGAAAGTCGGGGATCGGCCCAGTCCCCCTATGCGTGCTGCCGGTCCCGCTGCCACAACCCTTGGTCCGACTGGGGCTTAGACATGGAATGAACGCCCTATGCCTAAGCCAACCCACGAAACGGGTGTGCGGGTGCCGAGATGGCCGGAGAGGCAAAATGCGAAAGACGGGGGTCGGCCCGGTACCCCCTGCGTGCTGTCGATCCTGCTGCCGCCACCCTCGATCCAGTCCGATCTTAGACTGGGAAAGAACTTCGTATCCTTAGACTGGGGATGAATTTCGTATGCCTAAGTCAACCCATGAAATGAGCGTGCGGGCACTGAGCCCGTCGGAGGGGCATAATACGCAAGTCGGGGATCGGCCCGGTCCCTCTCTTCGTGCTGCTGGTCTCGCTACACAACCCTCAGTCTGACTAGGGCTTAGACATCGAATGAACTCCCTATGCCTAAGCCAACCCATGAAACAGACGTGCGGGCGCTCAATCGGTCGAAGAGGTAGAATGCGAAAGTCAGGGATTGACCCGGTCCCCCCTGCGTGTTGTCGATCCTGCTGCCAAAACCCTCGGTCCGGTCCGATCTTAGACTGGGAATTAACTCCTTATGCTTAGACTGGGGATGAACTCCGTATGCCTAAGTCAACCCATAAAACGAGCGTGCGAGCGCTCAGCTGGTTGAAGAGGCATAATGTGCAATTTGGGGATCAGCCTGGTCCCCCTCTGCGTGCTGCCGATCCTGCTGCCACAACCCTCGATCCAACTGGGGCTTAGACAAGGAATGAACTTCGTTTGCCTAAGCCAACCCATGAAACAAGCGTGCAGGCGCTCAGCCGGCCTGAGAGGAAGAATACGCAAGCCGGGGGTCGGCCCGATTCCCTCCTGCGTGCTATCGATCCTGCTGTCGCAACCCTTGGTCCGGTCTGATCTTAGACTGGGAATTAACTCCTTATGCTTAGATTGGGGATGAACTCCGTATGCCTAAATCAACCCATGAAACGAGCGTGCGAGCACTCAGCCGACTGGAGAGGCATAATGCGTAAGCTGGGGATCAATCCGGTCCCCCTCTGCGTGCTGCCGATCCTGCTACCACAACCCTCGGTTCGACTGGGGCTTAGATGTGGAATGAACTCCCTATGCCTAAGCCAACCCATGAAACGGACTTGCGGGCGCTCAGCCAGTCGAAAAGGCAGAATGTGCAAGCTGGGGATCGATTCGATCCCCCCTGCGTGCAGCGACAACCCTCGATGCGGTCTGATCTTATACTAGGAATGAACTCCATATGTTTAGACTGGGGATGAACTTCGTATGCCTAAGTCAACTCACGAAATGAGCGTTCGGTCGCTTAACCGACCAGAGAGGCAGGATGCGCAAGCTGGGGATCGAATGGGTGGTAGGTGGGTTCAAGCACATCTTCATATTTCTACCGTGCGAATGCCATTTTTATGGCTTGTAAATTCATATAATGGTCCCCTAAGCCTTCATGTGAAGTTTTGTGGCAAGATGACCCGTTTTCTATTTTTCACGATTTTTGAAACTTTTTACGGTTCGAGATTTTTTAAAATTTTTTTAGAAAGATTTTTGTCCCCAAATTTGGTAGAGGTGATCCTTGTATTTTTGTTGGCATGCACAAAACAATTCAGCTAAGAACTCAAAGTGGAGAAGATTTTGTGACCGTTTGAAAAAAGTGTCCCCATTTCAGACACTTTAATTGCTACTGGTAGCAAACCTATAAAATCTCAAATGCTCTTTAAGGGGGTGTGAGTTCTCGACATTTGACGAGGGATAGGGGGCCAATATAAGGGCCAAGTACCAGCACCCATCACACATCATGTGCGCACACCCCCCGACCCCCCCACCCATCGGAACCCTTAATGCCGCTGGTTAGGCTCTCCAGTGATGCTCCGATGATGGTGCCCTGGGTAAAAAAAATGTGGCACCAGCACATGCCCGAGTCTAGCATGTGTGCCGTGGCTTAAAATCTTAGAGTGGGAATGAACTCTGTATGCCTAGACATGGAATGAACTTCGTATGCCTAAGCCAACCCAAGAAATGAGCATGTGGGCCCTCAACCGATCGGAGAGGCAAAATGCACAAACCGGAGATCGACCTGGTCCCCCCCTTCATGCTGTCGATCCTACTACTGGTCCTGCTACCGTAACCCTCGATCCAGTCTAATCTTAGACTGGGAATGAACTTCGTGTACTTAGACATGGAATGAACTCCGTACGCCTAAGCCAACCAGGAAACAAGCGTGCGGGTGCTCAGCCAACCGAAGAGGCAGAATGCGCAAGCCAGAGATCGGCCTGGTCCCCCCTACGTGCTGTCGATCCTACTGTCATAACCCTCAGTTTGATTCGATCTTAGATTGGGAATGAACTCCATGTGCCTAAGTCAACCCACGAAACGAGCGTGCAGGCACTGAGCCGATCGAAGAGGCATAATGCGCAAGTCGGGGATTGGCTCGGTCCCCCTCTGCGTGCTGTCGATCCCGCTACCACAACCTTTGGTCAGACTGGGGCTTAGACATGGAATGAACTCCCTATGCCTTAGCCAACCCATGAAACGGGCGTGCGGGCACTCAGCCAACTGGAGAGGTAGAATGCACAAACTGAGGATCAGCACGGTCCCCCCTACGTGCAGCCGATCCTGCTGTCGCAACCCTCGTTTCAGTCCGATCTTAGACTGGGAATGAACTCCTTATGCTTAGACATGGAATGAACTTCGTATGCCTAAGCCAACCCACGAAAAGAGCATGCAGGCGCTCAGTCGACCGGAGAGGCAGAATGCACAAGCCCAGGATAGGCCCAGTCCCTATCTGTATACTATCGATCCTACTATCGCAACCCTCAGTCCGGTCCGATCTTAGGCTAGGAATGAACTCCGTAAGCCTAAGTCAACCCACGAAAAGAGCGTGCGGGCGCTGAATCGACCGGAGAGGCATAATACGCAAGTCGAGGATTGACCCGGTCCCCCTCTGTGTGTTTCTAGTCCCGCAGCCACAACCCTCGGTTCGATTGGGTCTTAGACATGGAATGAACTCCCTATGCCTAAGCTGACCCACGAAACGGGCGTGCGAGAACTCAACCAATCAGAGAGGCAGAATGCGTGCTGTCGATGCTGCTATCGTAACCTTCGATCCAATTTGATCTTAGACTGGGGATGAACTTCGTATGCCTAAGTCAACCCACGGAACGAGCGTGCGGGCGCTCAGTCGATCAGAGAGGCAGGTTGTGCCAGCCAGGGATCGAATGGGTGGTAGGTGGGTTCAAGCACATCTTCATATTTCTGCCATGCCAATGCCATTTTTATGGCTTGTAAATTCATACAATGGTCCCCTAAGCCTTCACGTGAAGTTTCATGGTAAGATGACCCATTTTCTATTTTTCCAGATTTTCAAAACTTTTTACGGTTCGAGATTTTTTAAAATTTTTTTAGAAAGAGTTTTGTCCCCAAATTTAGTAGAGGTGATCCTTGTATTTTTGTTGGCATGCACAAAAAAAATGCAGCTAAAAACTCGAAGGGGAGAAGATTTTGTGATCGTTTGAAAAAAGTGTCCCCATTTCAGACACTTTAATGGCTACTGGCAGCAAACCTATAAAATCTCAAATGCTCTTTAAGGGGGTGTGTGTTCTTGAGGTTTGATGAGGGATAGGGGGCCAATATAAGGGCCAAGTACCAGCATTGATCGCACATCATGTGCACACACCCCCCGGCCCCCCCAATCATCGGAACCCCCAATGCCACCGGTTAGGATCTTCGGTGATGCTCCGACGATAGTGCCTCGGGAGAAAAAAATGTGGTACCAGCACATGCCCAAGCCCAGCATGTGCACCGTGGCTCAAAATCTTAAACTGGGAATGAAGTCTGTATGCTTACACATGGAATGAACTTCGTATGCCTAAGCCAACCTACGGAACGAGCGTGCAGCCGCTTAGTCGGTCGGAGAGGCATAATGCACAAGACGGGGATCAACCCGATCCGCCTCTACATGCTGCCAGTCCCGCTGCCATAACCCTCGGTCTGACTGGGGCTTAGACATGGAATGAACTCTCTATACCGAAGCCAACCCATGAAACGAGCGTACGGGCGCTCAGCCGATCAGAGAGGTAGAGTGCGTAAGCTGAGGATCGGCCCGGTCCTCCTTGTGTGCTGTCGATCCTACTACCACAACACTCAGTCCGGTTTGATCTTAGACTGGGAATGAACTCCGTATGCTTAGATTGGGGATGAACTTCGTATGCCTAAGTCAACCCATGAAACGACCGTGCGGGTGCTCAGCAGGCCAGAGAAGCCGACCTGAGAGGCATAATGCGCAAGCCAAGGATCAGCCCGGTCCCCCTCTACATGCTGTTAATCCTCCTGTCGGTCCTACTGCCACAACCCTCGGTCTGGTTGGGGCTTAGACATGGAATTACCGAAGAGGTAGAATGCACAAGCCAGGGATCGTCCCAGTCCCCCCCTATGTGCTGTCAATCCTGCTACCGTAACCCTTGATCCAATCCGATCTTAGACTGGGAATGAACTCCGTATGCCTAAGTCAACCCATGAAACGAGCGTATGGGTGCTGAGCCGATCGGAGAGGCATAATGCGTAAACCAAGGATCGACCCGATCCCCCTCTACGTGCTGCTGGTCCCGCTACCACAACCCTTGATCCGACTGGGGCATAGACATGGACTGAACTCCCTATGCCTCAGCCAACCCATGAAATGGGCATACAGGCGCTCAGCCGGTTGGAAGGACAGAGTTCGCAAGCTGGGGATCGGCCCGGTCCCCACTGCTTGCTGCCGCAACACTCGGTCTGTCCGATCTTAGACTGGGAATGAACTTCATATGCTTAGATTGGGGATGAACTTCGTATGCCTAAGTCAACCCACGAAGCGAGCATGTAGGTGCTCAGTCGGCCAGAGAGGCCGGCCTGAGAGGCATAATGCGCAAGCTGAGGATTAGCTCCATCCCCCTCTACGTGCTGTTGATCCCGCTGCCGGTCCTACTGCCACAACCCTTGGTCTGGCTGGGGCTTAGACGTGGAATGAACTCTGTATGCCTAAGCCAACCCACGAAATGAGCATGCGGGCGCTCGATCGCCCGAAGAGGCAGAATTCGCAAGCTGGGGATCGGCTCAGCCCCCCCCGCAAGCTACCGATCCTGCTGCTGGTCCTGCTACCCCAACCCTCGATCCGATCCTATCTTAGACTGGGAATGAACTCCGTATGCTTAGACATGGAATGAACTCTGTATGCCTAAGCCAACCCACAAAACGAGCGTGCGGGATCTCAGTCGGCCGAAGAGGCAGAATGTGCAAGCTGGGGATCGGCCCAGTCCCCCCTGTGTGCTGTCGATCCTGCTGCTGCAACCCTCGGTCCGTTTCGATCTTAGACTAGGAATGAACTCCGTATGCCTAAGTCAACCCATGAAACGAGCGTGCAGGCGCTGAGCCGACCAAGAGGCATAATGCGCAAATCAAGCATCGGCCCAGTCCCCCTCTACGTGCTGTCGATCCCACTACCACAACCCTCGGTTCGGCTGGGGCTTAGACATGGATTGAACTCCCTATGCCTAAGCCAACCCATGAAACGGGCGTGCGGGCACTCAGCCGACCGGAGAGGTAGAATGCATAAGCCGAGGATTGGCCCGGTCCCCCCTGCATGCTATCGATCCTACTGCCGCAACCCTCGATCTGATCCAATCTTAGACTGGGAGTGAACTCCATATGCTTAGAATGGGGATGAACTTTGTATGCCTAAGTCAACCCATGAAATGAGCGTGCATGCTGCTGGTCCCACTGCCACAACCCTCAGTCCAGCTGGGGCTTAAACATGGAATGAACTCCCTATGCCTAAGCCAACCCACGAAACGGGTGTGCGGGCACTCAGCCGGTCGGAGAGGTAGAATGCGCAAGCCGAGGATTGGCCCAATCCTCCATGCGTGCTACCGATCCCGCTACCACAACCCTCGGTCCAGTCTAATCTTAGACTGAGAATGAACTCTGTATTCTTAGATGGGTGATGAACTCCGTATGCCTAAGTCAACCTACGAAACGAGCGTGCAGGCGCTCAGCTAGCTAGAGAGGTTGGCCGGAGAGGCATAATGAGTAAGCTGGGGATCAGCCCGGTCCTCCTCTGCATGCTGCCACAATCCTCGATCCAGCTGGGGCTTAGACATGGAATGAACTCTGTATGCCTAAGCCAACCCACGAAATGAACGTGCAGACGTTCAGCCGACCAGAGAGGCAGAATGCGCAAGCAAGGGATCGGCCCGGTCCCCCCTGCATGCTACCTATCCTGATGCTGGTCTTACTGCCACAACCCTCAGTCCGGCCCGATCTTAGACTGGGAATGAACTCCGTATGCTTTGACATGAACCCACAAAATGAGCGTGCGTACGGGCGCTCAGTCGGTCGGAGAGGTAGAATGCGCAAGCCAGGGATCGGCCCGATCCCCCCCTGTGTGCTGTCGATCCTGCTACCGCAACCCTCGGTCTAGTCTGATCTTAGACTGGGAATGAAATCCATATACCTAAGTCAACCCATGAAATGTGCGTGCGAGCGCTCAGCCGGCTAGAGAGGCATAATGCGCAAGTTAGGGATCAACCTGGTCCCCCTCGGCATCCTGCCACAACCCTCGATTTGGCTAGGACTTAGCATGGAATGACCTTCGTATGCCTAAGCCAACCCACGAAATGAGCGTGCCGGCGCTCAGCCAGGAGAGGTAGAATGCGCAAGCCAGGGATCAGCCCGGTCCCCCCTGCGTGCTATCGATCCTGCTATCGCAACCCTTGGTCCGGTCCGATCTTAGACTGGGAATGAACTCCGTATGGTTAGATTGGGGATGAACTCCGTATGCCTAAGTCAACCCACGAAACGAGCGTGCGGGTGCTCAGTCAACCAGAGAGGTAGGATGCGTAAGTCGAGGATCAAACGGGTGGTAGGTGGGTTCAAGCACATCTTCATATTTCTGCAATGCCAATGCCATTTTTATGGCGTGTAAATTCATACAATGGTCCCCTAAGCCTTCATGTGAAGTTTCGTGGCAAGACAACCCTCGATCTGGTTGGGGCATAGACATGGAATGAACTCCGTATGCCTAAGGCAACCCACGAAACGAGCGTGCGGGTGAGAGGCCGGTCGAAGAGGCAGAATGTGCAAGTCGGGGATTGGCTCGGTCCCTCCCTACGTACTGTTAATCATGTTGCTTGTCTTGCTCCCGCAACCCTCGATGCAGTCTGATCTTAGACTGGGAATGAACTCTGTATGCATAGACTGTGAATGAACTTCGTATGCCTAACCAACCCACGAAACGAGCGTGCGGGCGCTCAGCCGGTCGGAGGGGTAGAAAGCACAAGCCGAGGACCAGCCCGATCCCACCCTGCGTACTGTCGATCCTGTTGACGCAACCCTCAGTCCGATCTGATCTTAGACTGGGAATGAACTTCGTATGCCTAAGTCAACCCACGAAATGAGCGTTCGAGCGTTGAGCCGATCGGAGAGGCAGAATGCGCAAGCCGGGGATCGACTCGGTCCCCCCTATGTGCTGTCGATCCTGCTACCGTAACCCTCGATCCGGTCTGATCTTTAGACTAGGAATGAACTTCGTATGCATAAGTCAACCCATAAAATGAGCGTACGGGCGCTGAGCCGATCGAAGAGGCATAATGCACAAGCCGAGGATCGACCCGGTCCCCCTTTGCGTGCTACCGGTCCCACTGCCACAACCTTCAGTCTGGCTGGGGCTTAGACATGGAATGAACTCCCTATGCCTAAGCCAACCCATGAAACGGGCGTACGGGCACTGATCCGACCGAAGAGGCATAATGTGTAAGCTGAGGATCGGCTCGATCCCCTTATGCATGCTGCCGGTCCCACTGCCACAACCTTCGATCCGACTGGGGCTTAGACATGGAATAAACTCTGTATGCCTAAGCTGACCCATGAAACGGGTGTACGGGCAAGAGGTCGGCTGAAGAGGCAGAATGCACAAGCCAGGGATCAGTCCGGTCCCCCTCTGCATGCTATCGATCCTAATGCTGGTCCTACTGTCGCAACCCTCGGTTCGGTCTGATCTTAGACTGGGAATGAACTCCGTATTTAGACATGGAATGAACTCCATATGCCTAAGCCAAACCATGAAACGAACGTGCGGGCGCTCAGTCGACCGGAGAGACAGAATGCACAAGTCGGGCACTGGCCCGATCCCTCCTGTATGTTATCGATCCTACTGTCGTAACCCTCGATCCGGTCTGATCTTAGCTTGGGAATGAACTCCGTATGCCTAAGTCAACCCACAAAATGAGCGTTCGGACGTTGATTCGGCCGAAGAGGGATAATGCGCAAGCCAGGGATCGGCCCGGTCCCCCTCTGTGTGCTGCCAGTCTCGCTGCCACAACCCTCGATCCGACTGGGGCTTAGACATGGAATGAACTCCCTATGCCTAAGCCAACCCATGAAATGGGCGTGCGGGAGCTCAGTCAATCGAAGAGGCAGAATGCACAAGCTAAGGATCGGCTTGGTCCCTCTGCGTGCTACCGATCATGCTACCGTAACCCTCAGTCCAGTCCAATCTTAGACTGGAAATGAACTCCGTATGCTTAGACTGGGGATGAACTCCGTATGCCCAAGTCAACCCATGAAACGAGCATGTGGGCACTCAGCCGACAGGAGAGGCCGGCCAGAGAGGCATAATGTGAAAGTCGGGGATCAGCCCGATCCCCCTCTGCATACTGTCGATCCCGTTACCAGTCTTGCTACCACAACCCTCGGTCCGATTAGGGTTTGGACCTGGAATGAACTCCGTACGCCTAGATCAACCCACGAAATGAGTGTGCGGGCACTCAGCTAGTCGGAGAGGCAGAATGCACAAGCTAAGGATCAGCCTGATCCCCCATGCGTGCTACTGATCCTGCTACTGGTCCTGCTACCGCAACTCTCGGTCCTGTCCGATCTTAGACTGGGAATGAACTCCGTATGCTTAGTTTGGGGATGAACTCTGTATGCCTATGTCAACCCACGAAACGAGCGTGAGGGCGCTCAGTCGATAGGAGAGGCATAATGCATAAGCCAGGGATCAGCTCGATCCCCTTCTGCGTGCTACTAATCCCGTTACCGGTCCTGCTACCATAACCCTCGATCCGACTAGGGCTCAGATATGGAATGAACTCCGTATGCCTAAGCTAACCCACGAAATGAACGTGCGGGTGCTCAGCCGGTCGGAGAGGCAGAATGCGCAAGCCGGGGACCAACCCAGTCCCCCCCTGCTTGTTGTCGATCCTGCTACCGTACCCTTCGGTTCAATCTAATTTTAGACTGGGAATGAACTCCGTATGCCTAAGTCAACCCATAAAATAAGCATGCAGGTGCTGAGCCAGCCGAAGAGGCCAAATGGGCATGCCGGGGACTGGCCCGGTCCCCCCTGCATGCTGTCGACCTTGCTGCCGCAACCCTCGGTCCAGTTCGATCTTAGGCTGGGATTGAACTCCGTATGCTTAGACTGGGGATGAACTCCGTATGCCTAATTCAACCCACGAAATGAGCGTACGGGTGCTCAGCCGATCCAAAAGGCAGAATGTGCAAGTCAAGGATCGGTTTGGTCCCCCCTGCGTGTTGCCGATCCTGTTACTAGACCTACAGCCGCAACCCTTGTTCCGGTCCGATCTTAGACTGGAAATGAACTCCGTATGCTTAGACATGAAATGAACTCCGTATGCCTAAGCCAACCCATGAAATGAGCGTGCGGGCGCTCAGCCGACCGGAGACGCAAAATGCGCAAGTCGGGGATCGACTCGGTGCCCCCTGTGTGCTGTCGATCCTGCTGCCATAACCCTCTATCCGGTCCAATCTTAGACTGGGAATGAACTCCGTAAGCCTAAGTCAACTCACAAAATGAGCGTTCAGACGCTGAGCCGACAGAAGAGGGATAATGCGCAAGCCGGGGATCGGTCCGGTCCCCTTCTGCATGCTGTCGGTCTCGCTGCCACAACTCTCGATCTGGCTAGGGCTTAGACATGGAATGAACTCCCTATGCCTAAGCCAACCCATGAAATGGGCGTACGGGTGCTCAGCCAGTCGAAGAGGCAGAATGCGTAAGCCGATGATCGGCCCAGTCCCCTTTGTGTGCTACCGATCTTACTGTCGCAACCCTCGGTCTGGTCCAATCTTAGACTGGGAATGAACTCCGTGCGCTTAGACTGGGGATGAACTCTATATGCCCAAGTCAACCTACGAAACGAGCGTGTGGGCACTCAGCCGGTAAGAGAGGCCAGCTGGAGAGGCATAATGTGTAATTCGGGTATCAGCCTGATCCTTCTCTGTGTGCTGTCGATCCCGCTACCACAACCCTCGATCCGACTGGGGCTTGGACATGGAATGAACTCTGTACGCCTAGGTCAACCCACGAAATGAGCGTACGGGCACTCAGCCAGCTGAAGAGGTAGAATGCGCAAGCCGGGGATCGGCCCGATCTTCCCCTGCATGCTGTCGATCCTACTGTCGGTCCTGCTGCCGCAACCCTCGGTCTGGTCCAATCTTAGATTAGGAATGAACTTCGTATGCTTAGATTGGGGATGAACTCCATATGCCTATGTCAACCTACGAAACGAGTGTGCGGGTGCTCAGCCGGCCGGAGAGGCATAATGTGCAAGCCAAGGATCAGTTCGATCCCCTTCTGCATGCTGTTGATCCCGTTGTCAGCCCTACTGCCACAACCCTCAGTCCAGCTGGGGCTTAGACACGAAATGAACTCCGTATGCCAAAGCCAACCCACTAAACGAGTGTACGGGCGCTCAGCCGGCCGGAGAGGTAAAATGCGTAAGCCGAGGACCAGCCCAGTCCCCCTTCTTGTTGTCAATCCTGCTGTCGCAACCATCGGTCCGATTCGATCTTAGACTGGGAATGAACTCCGTATGCCTAAGTCAATGCACAAAATGAGCGTGCGGGCGCTGAGCCAGTCGGAGGGCAAAATGAGCAACCTGGGACCGGCTCAGTCCCCCCTGCGTGCTGTCGATCTTGCTGCCGCAACCCTCGGTTCAATTCGATCTTAGGCAAGGAATGAACTCTGTATGCTTAGACTGGGGATGAACTCCGTATGCCTAAGTCAACCCACGAAACGAGCGTGTGGGCGCTCAGCCGGCTGGAGAGGCAGAATGCGCAAGTCGAGGATCGACCTAGTCCATTCTGCGTGCTGCCAATCCTGCTACTGGACCTACTACCGCAACCATCAATTCGGTACGATCTTAGACTGAGAATGAACTTCGTATGCTTAGACATGGAATGAACTCCGTATGCCTAAGCCAATCCATGAAACAAGCGTGCAGGTGCTCAACCGACCGGAGAGGCAAAATGCGTAAGCCGGGGACCGGTCCGGTTCCCCCTACGTACTGTCGATCTTGCTGCCGCAACCCTCGATCCGGTCTGATCTTAGACTGGCAATGAACTCCGTATGCCTAAGTCAACCCATGAAATGAGCGTGCGGGTGCTGAGTGGGTCGAAGAGGCATAATGCACAAGTCGGGGATCGACCCAGTCCCCTTCTACGTGCTGTCGGTCCCGCTGCCACAACCCTTGGTCCGAATGGGGTTTGGACATGGAATGAACTCGCTATGCCTAAGCCAACCCACTAAACAGGCGTACGGGCACTCAACTGACTGGAGAGGCATAGTGCATAAATCGAGGATCAGCCTGGTCCCCCTCTGCATGCTGTCGATCCCGTTACCGGTCCTGCTACAATAACCCTCGGTCTAGCTGAGGCTTAGACATGGAATGAACTCCGTATGCCAAATCCAACCCATGAAACGAGCGTACGGGCGCTCAGCTGGCCGAAAAGGCAGAATGCGTAAGCCAGGGACCGATCCGATCCCCCTTACGTACTGGTCCTACTGTCGCAGCCCTCGGTCCAATCTGATCTTAGATTGGGAATGAACTCCCTATGCTTAGAAACGGAATGAACTTCATACGCCTAAGCCAACCCATAAAACGAGCGTGTGGGCACTCAGCCAGTCGGAGAGGTAGAATGCACAAGTCGGGGACCGATCTGGTCCCCCCTGCATGCTATCGATCCTACTGCCCAACCCTCGGTCTGGTCCGATCTTAGACTGGGAATGAACTTCGTATGCCCAAGTCAACCCACGAATGAGCGTACGGGCGCTGAGCCAGTCGGAGAAGCATAATGTGCATTTTGGTGATCAGCCCAATCCCCCCTGCATGCTGTCGATCCTGCGATCGCAACTCTCAGTCCAGTCTGATCTTAGACTAGGAATGAACTCTGTATACGTAGACTGGGGATGAACTCCGTATGCCTAAATCAACCCACGAAACGAGCATGCAGGCGCTCAGCCGACCAGAGAGGCAGGATGCGCAAGCCAGGGATCGAATGGGTGGTAGGTGGGTTCAAGCACATCTTCATATTTCTGCCATGCCAATGCCATTTTTATGGCTTGTAAATTCATACAATGGTCCCCTAAGCCTTCATGTGAAGTTTTGTGGCAAGACGACCTATTTTCTATTTTTCATGATTTTTAAAATTTTTTTAGAAAGAGTTTTATCCCCAAATTTGGTATAGTAGATCCTTGTATTTTTTTTGGCATGCACAAAAAAATTCAGGTAAAAATTTGAAGTGGAAAAGATTTTGCGACCGTTTGAAAAAAGTGTCCCCATTTCAGACACTTTAATGGCTACTGGCAGCAAACCTATAAAATCTCAAATGCACTTTAAGAGGTGTGAGTTCTCGAGGTTTGATGAGGGTAGGGGGCCAATATAAGGCCAAGTACCAGCACCCATTGCACATCATCTGCACACACACCCCCCGGCTTCCCAATCGTCAAAACCCAAAATGCCGTCGGTTAGGCTCTCCATTGATGCTTCGACGATGCTCCAGCAATGGTGCCACGGGAAGAAAAAATGCGGCACCAGCACATGCCCAAGCCCAACATGTGCAGCGTGGCTTAAAATCTTAGACTGTGAATGAACTCCGTATGCTTAGGCATGGAATGAACTTTGTATGCCTAAGCCAACCCGCGAAACGAGCCTGCAGGCGTTCAGCAGGCCGTAGAGGCAGAATAAGAAAGTCGAGGATTGGCCCGGTCACCCTTGTGTGCTGTCGATCCTACTACTGCAACCCTCGGTCCGGTCCAATCTTAGACTGGGAATGAACTCTGTATGCATAAGTCGACCCACGAAACGAGTATACAGGCACTGAGCCAGTCGAAGAGGCATAATGCGAAAGCCGAGGATCGACCCGATCCCCTTCTACGTGCTGCCGGTCCTGCTGCCACAACCCTCAGACCGGTTGGGGCTTAGACATGGAATGAACTCCCTACGCCTAAGCCAACCCATGAAACGGGTGTGAGGGCGCTCAGCCTGCCGGAGAGGTAGAATGCGTAAGCTGGGGATCGGCTTGGTCCCCCCTGTATGCTGCCGATCCTGCTACCGCAACCCTCGGTCCAGTCCGGTCTTAGATTGGGAATGAACTTCATATGCTTAGACTGGGGATGAACTCTGTATGCCTAAGTCAACCCATGAAACTAGCGTACGAGCGCTCGGCCGACCAGAGAAGCAGGATGCGCAAGCTGAGGATCAAATGGGTGGTAGGTGGGTTCAAGCACATCTTCATATATTCTGCCATTCCAATGCCATTTTTATGGCTTTTAAATTCATACAATGGTCCCCTAAGCCTTCATGCGAAGTTTCATGGCAAGACGACCAGTTTTCTATTTTTCATGATTTTAAAAACTTTTTACGGTTCGGGATTTTTTTAAAATTTTTTTAGAAAGATTTTTGTCCCCAAATTTGGAAGAGGTGATCCTTGTATTTTTGTTGGCATGTACAAAAAAATTCAGCTAAAAACTCGAAGTGGAGAAAATTTTGTGACCGTTTGAAAAAAGTGTCCCCATTTTAGACACTTTAATGGCTACTGGTAGCAAACCTATAAAGTCTCAAATGCTCTTTAAGGGGGTGTGAGTTCTCGAGGTTTGATGAAGGATAGGGAGCCAATATAAGGAACAAGTACCGGCACCCATTGCACATCATGTGTGCACACGCCCTCCGGCCCCCCAATCGTCAGAACCCCCAATGTCGCCGGTTAGGCTCTCCGACGATGCTCCGACGATGGTGCCTTGGGTGAAAAAGATACGGCACCAGCACATGCCTAAGCCCATCATGTGCACCGTGGCTCAAAATATTAGACTGGGAATGAACCCCGTATGCTTAGACATGGAATGAACTTCGTATGCCTAGGCTAACCCATGAAACGAGCATACGGGCACTCAGCCGGCTGGAGAGGCAAAACGCGTAAGCCAGGGACCGACCCAATCCCGCACTACGTGCTGTCGATCCTGCTGCCACAAGCCTTAGGCCGATCTGATCTTAGACTTGGAATGAACTCCGTACGCATAAGTTAACCCACGAAACGAGCGTCCGGGCGTTGAGCTGGCCGAAGAGGCATAACGTGCAAGTCGGGGATCGACCCGGTCCCCCTCTGCGTGCTGCCGGTCCTGCTGCCACAACCCTCAGTCTGACTGGGGCTTAGACATGGACTGAACTCCCTATGCCTAAGCCAGCCCACGAAACGGGCGTGCGGGTGCTCAACCAGCCGGAGAGGCAGAATGCGCAAGCCGGGGATCAACTTGATCCCCCCTGCGTGCTATCGATCCTGCTGTCGCAACCCTCGATCCGGTCTGATCTTAGACTAGGAATGAACTTTGTATGCTTAGACTGGGGATGAACTTTGTATGCCAAAGTCAACCCATAAAACGAGCGTACGGGCGCTCAGCCGACCAGAGAGGCAGGATGCGCAAGCCGGGGATCGAATGGGTGGTAGGTGGGTTCAAGCACATCTTCATATTTCTTCCATGCCAATGCCATTTTTATGGCTTGTAAATTCATACAATGGTCCCCTAAGCCTTCATGTGAAGTTTCGTGGCAAGACGACCCATTTTCTATTTTTCTCAATTTTTGAAAGTTTTCACGGTTCGGGATTTTTTAAAAATTTTTTTAGAAATAGTTTTGCCCCCAAATTTGGTAGATGTGATCCTTGTATTTTTGTTGGCATGCCCAAAAAAATTCAGCTGAAAACTCGAAGTGGAGAAGATTTTGTGACCGTTAGAAAAAATTGTCCCCATTTTAGACACTTTAATAGCTACTGACAGCAAACCTAAAAAATCTCAAATGCTCTGTAAGGGGGTGTGAGTTCTCAAGGTTTGTTGAGGGATAGGGGGCCAATATAAGGGCCAAGTACTAGCACCCATCGCAGATAATGTGCACACACCCCTCGGCCCCCCCAATCGCCGAAACCCCCAATGCCACCGGTTAGGCTCTCTTGTAATGGTTCGACGATGCTCCGGTGATGGTGCCTCGGGTGAAAAAAATTTGGCACCAGCACATGCCCGAGCCCAGCATGTGCACCATGGCTCAAAATCTTAGACTGGGAATGAACTCCATATGCCTAGGCAGGGAATGGACTCCGTATGAATAAGCCAACCCACGAAACGAGCGCGCGGGCGCTCAGTCGGCCGGAGAGGCAGAATGCACAAGCCGGGGATCGGTTGGTCCCCCCCCGCATGCCATCGATCCTGCTGCCACAACCCTCAGTCCGGTCTGATCTTAGACTGGGAATGAACTCCGTATGCATAAGTCAACCCACGAAACGAGCGTGCGGGCGCTAAGCTGATCGAAGAGGCATAATGCTCAAGCCAGAGATCAGCCCGATCCCCTTCTACGTGCTGTCGGTCCCGCTGCCACAACCCTCGGTCCAACTAGGCCTTAGACATGGAATGAACTTCCTATGCCTAAGCCAACCCATGAAACGGGCGTGCGGGCGCTCAGCCGACCGGAGAGGCAGAATGAGCAAGCCAGGGATCGACCCGATCCCCCCTGCGTGCTGCCGATCCTGTTGCTGCAACCCTCGATCCGGTCCGATCTTAGATTGGGAATGAACTACGTATGCTTAGACTGGGGATGAACTCCGTATGCCTAAGTCAACCCACGAAATGAGCATACGGGCGCTCAGCCAATCGGAGAGGCCGGTCGGAGAGGCATAACGTGCAAGCTGGGGATCAGCCCGATCCCCCTCTGCGTGCAACCGATCCCGCTGCCGGTCCTGCTACCACAACCCTCAGTCCGACTGGGGCTTAGACATGGAATGAACTCCTATGCCTAAGCCAACCCACGAAACAAGCGTGTGGGTGCTAAGCCGATCAGAGAGGCAGAATGCACAAGCCGAGGATCGGCCCGATCCCCCCTACGTGCTGTCGATCCTACTACTGGTCCAGCTGCCACAACCCTCGATCCAGTCCAATTTTACACTGGGAATGAACTCCATATGCTTAGACATTGAATGAACTCCGTATGACTAATCCAACCCATGAAACTACCGTGCAGGTGCTCAACCGGCCAGAGAGGTAGAATCTGTAAGCCGGGGACCGACCCGATCCCCTCTAAGTGCTGTCGATCCTGTTGCCGCAATCGTCGATCTGGCCCGATCTTAGACTGGGAACAAACTCTGTATGCTTAGACATGGATTGAACTCCGTATGCCTAAGCCAACCCATGAAACGAGCGTGCGGGCGCTCAGCCAGCCAGAGAGGCAGAATTGCCAAGCTAGGGATCGGCCTGGTCCCCCCTACGTGCTGTCGATCATGCTGCCACAACCCTCGATTTGGTCTGATCTTAGACTATGAATGAACTCCATATGCCTAACTCAACCCACGAAACGAACGTGCGAGCGCTGAACCGGTCGGAGAGGCATAATGCATAAGTCGGGGATCAACCCGGTTCCCCTCTGCGTACTGTCGGTCCAGCTACCACAACTCTCGGTCCGACTGGGGCTTAGACATGGAATGAACTCCCTATGCCTAAGCCAACCCATGAAATGGGCATGCGGGCGCTCAACCAGCCGAAGAGGCAGAATGCGAAAGTAGGGGATCGGCCCGGTCCCCCTTCTGTGCTGTCGATCTTACTGTCGCAACCCTCGGTCCGATCAGATCTTAGACTGGGAATAAACTCCATATGCTTAGACTGGGGATGAACTCCGTATGCCTAAGTCAACTCACGAAAAGAGCGTGTGGGCGCTCAGCCGACCAGAGAGGCAGGATGCGCAAGCCGGGGATCAAACGGGTGGTAGGTGAGTTCAAGCACATCTTCATATTTTTGTCATGCCAATGCCATTTTTATGGCTTGTAAATTCATACAATGGTCCCCTAAGCCTTCATGTGAAGTTTCGTGCCAAGACGACCCGTTTTCTATTTTTCATGATTTTTGAAACTTTTTGCTGTTCCATATTTTTTAAAACTTTTTTAGAAAGAGTTTTGTCCCTAAATTTGGTAGAGGTGATCCTTGTATTTTTGTTGGCATGCATAAAAAAATTCAGCTAAAAACTCGTAGCGGAGAAGATTTTGTGACCGTTTGAAAAAAGTGTCCCATTTCAAACACTTAATGGCTACTGGCAGGAAACCTATAAAATCTCAAATGCTCTTTAAGGGGGTGTGAGTTCTCAAGGTTTGATGAGGAATAGGGGGCCAATATAAGGGCCAAGTACTAGCACCCATCGCACATCATGTGTGCACACCCCCCGGCCCCCCAATCGTCGGAACCCCCAATGCCGTCGGTTAGGCTCTACGGTGATGCTCCGATGATGGTGCCCCAAGCGAAAAAAATGCGGCACAAGCACATGCCTAAGCCTAGCATGTGCACCGTGGCTCAAAATCATAGACTGGGAATGAACTCTGTATGCTTAGACATGGAATGAACTCCGTATGCCGAAGCCAACCCATGAAACTAGCGTGCGGGCGCTTTGCTGACCGGAGAGGCAAAATGTGCAAACTGGGGATCATCTCGATCCCCCTCTACGTTCTATCGATCCTGCTACCACAACCCTTGGTTCGGTCTGATCTGGGACTGTGAATGAACTCCGTGTGCATAAGTCAACCCAAGAAACGAGCGTGCAGGCGCTGTGCCGGTCGAAGAGGCATAATGCACAAATCGAGGATCGACCCAGTCTCCCTTTACGTGCTACCAGTGCCGCTGCCACAACCCTCGGTCTTGCTGGCGCTTAGACATGGAATGAGCTCCCTATGCCTAAGCCAACCCATGAAACGGGCGTGCGGGCGCTTAGTCGGCCGGAGAGGCAGAATGCATAAACCGGGGATCGGCCTGGTCCTTTTACGTGCTGCTGATCCTGCTGCCGTAACCCTCGGTCTAGTCCAATTTTAGACTGGGTATGAACTCCGTATGCTTAGGCTGGGGATGAACTCCATATGCCTAAGTCAACCCACAAAATGAGCGTACGGGCGCTCAGCCGACTGGAGAGGCTGACCGGAGAGGCTTAATCGCAAGCCGAGGATTAGCCCGGTCCCCCTTTGTGTGCTACCGATCCTGCTGCCAGTCCTGCTGCCACAACCCTCGGTTCAGCTAGGGCTTAGACATGGAATGAACTACGTATGCCTAAGCCAACCCATGAAATGAACGTGTGGGAGCTCAGCCGGCCGGAGAGGTAGAATGCACAAGTCGGGGATCGTACCGGTCCCCCCCTGTATGCTACCGATCCTACTGTTAGTCTTGCTACCGTAACCCTCTGTCTGGTCTAATCTTAGACTGGGAATGAACTCCGTATGCTAACTCAATAAGCGAAACGAGCGTGCGGGCGCTGAGCCGGCCGGAGAGGCATAATGCGCAAGTTGGGGATTGGCCCGGTCCCCCTCTGCGTGCTGCTAGTCCTGCTGCCACAACCCATGGTCCGGCTGGGGCTTAGACATGGAATGAACTCCCTAGGACTAAGCCAACCCACGAAACAGGCGTGTGGGCACTCAGCCAGTCAGAGAGGCAGAATACGCAAGTCGGGGATCGGCCCGGTCCCCTCTGTGTGCTGTCGATCCTGCTGCCGTAACCCTTCATCCAGTTTAATCTTAGACTGGGAATGAACTCCGTATGCCAAATTCAACCCACGAAACGAGCGTGCGGGCGGGCGGTCAGCTGACCAGAGAGGCAGGATGCGCAAGTCGGGGATCGAAATGGTGGTAGGTGGGTTCAAGCACATCTTCATATTTCTGCCATGCCAATGCCATTTTTATGGCATGTAAATTCATACAATGGTCCCCAAAGCCTTCATGTGAAGTTTCGTGGCAAGACGGCCCGTTTTCTATTTTTCATGATTTTCAAAACTTTTTGCGGTTCGAGATTTTTTAAAATATTTTTAGAAAGTGTTTTGTCCCAAAATTTGGAAGACATGATCCATTTATTTTTGTTGGCATGCACAAAAAAATTCAGCTAAAAACTCCAAGTGGAGAAGATTTTTTGACCATTTGAAAAAAGTGTCCCCATTTCAGACACTTTAATGGCTATTGGCAGCAAACCTATAAAATCTCAAATGCTCTTTAAGGGGGTGTGAGTTATCGAGGTTTGATGAGGGATAGGGGGCCAATATAAGAGCCAAGTGCCAGCACCCATCGCACATCATGTGCGCACACCCCCTGGCCCCCTAATCACCGGAACCCCTAATGCCGTCGATTAGGCTCTCCGACGAAGCTCCGGTGATTGTGCCTTGGGTGAAAAAAATGCGCCACCAGCACATGCTCGAGCCCAACATGTGCATCGTGGCTTAAAATCTTAGACTGGGAATGAACTTCGTATGCTTAGACATGGAATGAACTCCATATGCCTATGCCAACCCACAAAACGAGCGTGCAAGCGCTCAGTCGGTCGGAGAGGCATAATGTGCAAGTCAGGGATCGGCCTGGTCCCCCTCTGCATGCTGCCGATCCCGCTGCCAGTCCTGCTACCACAACCCTCGATCCAGCTAGGGCTTAGACATGGAATGAACTCCGTATGCCTAAGCCAACCCACGAAATGAGCGTGCGGGTGCTCGATCGGTCGAAGAGGCAGAATGCGCAAGTTGGGGATCGACCTGGCCTGATCAACCCCCGGTCCGGTCCGATCTTAAACTGGGAATGAAATCCGTATGCTTAGACTGGGGATGAACTCCGCATGCCTAAGTCAACCCACAAAATGAGCGTGCGGGTGCTCAGCCGGCCGAAGAGGCATAATGCGTAAGCCGAGGATCAGCCCGGTCCCCCTCTGCATGCTACCGATCTCACTGCCAGTCCTGCTGCCACACCCCTCGGTCCAGCTAGGGCTTAGACATGGAATGAACTCTGTATGCCTAAGCCAACCCATGAAATGAGCGTGTGGGTGCTCGATCGGTCGGAGAGGCAGAATGTGCAAGCCAGGGATCAGCCCGATCCCCCCCTTACATGCTGCCGATCCTGCTACTGGTCCTGCTGTCGCAACCCTCAGTTCAGTCCGATCTTAGATTGGGAATGAACTCCATATGCTTAGACATGGAATGAACTCCGTATGCCTAAGCCAACCCATGAAACGAGCGTGCGGGCGCTTAGTCGATCGGAGAGGTAGAATGCGCAATCCGGGGATCGGCCTGGTCCCCCCCTTTGTGCTGTCGATCCTGCTATCACAACCCTCAGTTTGATCTGATCTTAGACTGGGAATGAACTCCGTATGCCTAAGTCAACCCACGAAATGAGCATGTGGGCACTGAGCCAACCGGAGAGGCATAATGCATAAGCCGAGGATCGACCCGGTCCCCCTCTGTGTGCTGCCGATCTCGCTACCACAACACTCGATCTGACGGGGGCTTAGACATGGAATGAACTCCCTATGCCTAAGCCATCCCACGAAATGGGCGTGTGGGTGCTCAGCCGATCGGAGAGCCAGAATGCACAAGCCAGGGATTGGCCCAATCCCCCCTGCGTGCTGTCGATCCTGCTACCGCAACTATCGGTCTGATCTGATCTTAGACTGGGAATGAACTCCGTATGCCTATGTCAACCCACGAAATAACCCTACGAGCACTCAGCCGACCAGAGAGGCAGGATGCGTAAGTCGGGGATCGAACGGATGGTAGGTGGGTTCAAGCACATCTTCATATTTCTGTTGTGCCAATGCCATTTTTATGGCTTGTAAATTCATACAATGGTCCCCTAAGCCTTCATGTGAAGTTTCGTGGCAAGATGACTCGTTTTCTATTTTTGAAACATTTTACGATTCGAGATTTTTTTAAATTGTTTTAGAAAGAGTTTTGTCCCCAAATTTGGTAGAGGTGATCCTTGTATTTTTTTGGCATGCGCAAAAGAATTCAGCTAAAAAATCGAAGTGGAGAAGATTTTGTTACCATTTGAAAAAAGTGTCCCCATTTCAGACACTTTAATGGCTATTGGCAGCAAACCTATAAAATCTCAAATGCTCTTTGAGGGGGCATGAGTTTTCAAGGTTTGATGAGGGATAGGGGGCCAATATAAAGGCCAAGTACTAGCACCCATCACAAATCATGTGCGCACACCCCCCGGCTCCCCCAATCGCCTGAACCCCCAATGCCATCGGTTAGGCTCTCCGACAATACTTCGGCGGTGGTGCCCTGGGTGAAAAAAAAAGCAGCATCAGCACATGCCCGAGCCCGGCATGTGCATCGTGGCTTAAAATCTTAGACTGGGAATGAACTCCGTATGCTTAGACATGGAATGAACTCCGTATGCCTAAGCCAACCTACGAAACGAGCATGCAGGTGCTCAACCGGTCGGAGAGGCAAAATGCGGAAGCTGGGGATCGGCCTAGTCCCCCCAATGTGCTGTCGATCCTGCTGCCACAATCCTTGGTCTGATCCGATCTTAGACTGGGAATGAACTCCGTATGCATAAGTCAACCCATGAAACAAGTGAGCCGGCACTGAGCCAACCGAAGAGGCATAATGCGTAAGCCGGGGATCGACTCGATCCCCTTCTGCGTGCTGCCGGTCCCGCTGTGACAACCCTTGGTCTAGCTGGGGTTAGACATGGAATGAACTCCCTATGCCTAAGCCAACCCATGAAACGGGCGTGCGGGCACTCAGCCGACTGGAGAGGCAGAATGCTCAAGCCGGGGATCGACCCGATCCCCCCTGCGTCCAGTCGATCCTACTGTCGCAACCCTCGATCCAGTTTGACCTTAGACTGGCAATGAACTTCGTATGCTTAGACTCGGGATGAACTCCGTATGCCTAAGTCAACCCATGAAATGAGCGTGCGGGCGCTCAGTCGACAAGAGAGGCAGGATGCACAAGCCGGGGATCGAACGGGTGGAAGGTGGGTTCAAGCACATCTTCATATGTCTGCCATGCCAAAGCCATTTTTATGGCTTGTAAATTCATGCAATGGTCCCCTAAGCCTTCATGTCAAGTTTCGTGGCAAGACGACCCGTTTTCTATTTTTCATGATTTTTAAAACTTTTTACGGTTTGGGATTTTTTTAAATTTTTTTAGAAAGAGTTTTGTCCCCGAATTTGGTAGAGGTGATCCTCGTATTTTTTTTGGCATGCACCAAAATATTCAGCTAAAAAGTCGAAGTGGAGAAGATTTGTGACCGTTTGAAAAAAGTGTCCCATTTCAGACACTTTAATGGCTACTAGCAGCAAACCTATAAAATCTCAAATGCTCTTTAAGGGGGTGTGAGTTCTCAAGGTTTGATGAGGAATAGGGGGCCAATATAAGGGCCAAGTACTAGCACCCATCGCACATCATGTGTGCACACCCCCCGGCCCCCCAATCGTCGGAACCCCCAATGCCGTCGGTTAGGCTCTACGGTGATGCTCCGACAATGGTGCCCCAAGCGAAAAAAATGCGGCACCAGCACATGCCTAAGCCTAGCATGTGCACCGTGGCTCAAAATCATAGACTGGGAATGAACTCTGTATGCTTAGACATTGAATGAACTCCGTATGCCGAAGCCAACCCACGAAACTAGCGTGCGGGCGCTTTGCTGACCGGAGAGGCAAAATGTGCAAACCGGGGATCATCTCGATCCCCCTCTATGTTCTATCGATCCTGCTACTGCAACCCTCGGTCCGGTCTGATCTGAGACTGTGAATGAACTCCGTGTGCATAAGTCAACCTAAGAAACGAGCATGCAGGCGCTGTGCCGGTCGAAGAGGCATCATGCACAAATCGGGGATCGACCCAGTCTCCCTTTGCGTGCTACCAGTGCCGCTGCCACAACCCTCGGTCTTGCTGGCGCTTAGACATGGAATGAACTCCCTATGCCTAAGCCAACCTATGAAACGAGCGTGCGGGCGCTTAGTCGGTCGGAGAGGCAGAATGCATAAACCGGGGATCGGCCTGGTCCTTTTACGTGCTGCTGATCCTGCTGCCGTAACCCTCGGTCTAGTCCAATTTTAGACTGGGTATGAACTCCGTATGCTTAGGCTGGGGATGAACTCCGTATGCCTAAGTCAACCCACAAAATGAGCGTACGGGCGCTCAACCGACTGGAGAGGCTGACCGGAGAGGCTTAATCGCAAGTCGGGGATTAGCCCCGTCCCCCTTTGTGTGCTGCCGATCCTGCTGCCAGTCCTGCTGCCACAACCCTCGGTTCGGCTAGGGCTTAGACATGGAATGAACTACGTATGCCTAAGCCAACCCATGAAATGAGCGTGTGGGAGCTCAGCCGGCCGGAGAGGTAGAATGCACAAGTCGGGGATCGTACCGGTCCCCCCCTGTATGCTACCGATCCTACTGTTAGTCTTGCTACCGTAACCCTCTGTCTGGTCTAATCTTAGACTGGGAATGAACTCCGTATGCTAACTCAACAAGCGAAACGAGCGTGCGGGCGCTGAGCTGGCCGGAGAGGCATAATGCGCAAGTTGGGGATTGGCCCGATCCCCCTCTGCGTGCTGCTAGTCCTGCTGCCACAACCCATGGTCCGGCTGGGGCTTAGACATGGAATGAACTCCCTATGCCTAAGCCAACCCACGAAACAGGCGTGTGGGCACTCAGCCAGCCGGAGAGGCAGAATACGCAAGTCGGGGATCGGCCCGGTCCCACCTGTGTGCTGTCGATCCTGCTGCCGTAACCCTTGATCCATTTTAATCTTAGACTGGGAATGAACTCCGTATGCCAAAGTCAACCCACGAAACGAGCGTGCGGGCGGGTGGTCAGCTGACCAGAGAGACAGGATGCGCAAGCCAGGGATCAAAAGGGTGGTAGGTGGGTTCAAGCACATCTTCATATTTCTGCCATGCCAATGCCATTTTTATGGCGTGTAAATTCAAACAATGGTCCCCAAAGCCTTCATGTGAAGTTTCGTGGCAAGACGGCCCGTTTTCTATTTTTCATGATTTTCAAAACTTTTTGCGGTTCGAGATTTTTTAAAATTTTTTTAGAAAGTGTTTTGTCCCAAAATTTGGAAGACATGATCCATTTATTTTTGTTGGCATGCACAAAAAAATTCAGCTAAAAACTCCAAGTGGAGAAGATTTTTTGACCATTTGAAAAAAGTGTCCCCATTTCAGACACTTTAATGCTACTGGCTGCAAACCTATAAAATCTCAAATGCTCTTTAAGGGGGTGTGAGTTATCGAGGTTTGATGAGGGATAGGGGGCCAATATAAGAGCCAAGTGCCAGCACCCATCGCACATCATGTGCGCACACCCCCCGGCCCCCCTAATCGCCGGAATCCCTAATGCCGTCGATTAGGCTCTCCGACGAAGCTCCGGTGATTGTGCCCTGGGTGAAAAAAATGTGCCACCAGCACATGCTCGAGCCCAACATGTGCATCGTGGCTTAAAATCTTAGACTGGGAATGAACTTTGTATGCTTAGACATGGAATGAACTCCATATGCCTATGCCAACCCACAAAACGAGCGTGCGAGCGCTCAGCCGGTCGGAAAGGCATAATGTGCAAGTCAGGGATCGGCCTGGTCCCCCTCTGCATGCTACCGATCCCGCTGCCAGTCCTGCTACCACAACCCTCGATCCAACTAGGGCTTAGACATGGAATGAACTCCGTATGCCTAAGCCAACCCACGAAATGAGCGTGCGGGTGCTCGATCGGTCGAAGAGGCAGAATGCGCAAGTTAGGGATCGACCCGGCCTGATCAACCCCCGGTCCGGTCCGATCTTAAACTGGGAATGAAATCCGTATGCTTAGACTGGGGATGAACTCCGCATGCCTAAGTCAACCCACAAAATGAGCGTGCGGGTGCTCAGCCGGCCGGAGAGGCATAATGCGTAAGCCGAGGATCAGCCCGGTCCCCCTCTGTATGCTATCGATCTCACTGCCAGTCCTGCTGCCACACCACTCGGTCCAGCTAGGACTTAGACATGGAATGAACTCTGTATGCCTAAGCCAACCCATGAAATGAGCGTGCGGGTGCTCAATCGGTCGGAGAGGCAGAATGTGCAAGACAGGGATCAGCCCGATCCCCCCCTTACATGCTGCCGATCCTGCTACTGGTCCTGCTGTCGGAACCCTCAGTTCGGTCCGATCTTAGATTGGGAATGAACTCCATATGCTTAGACATGGAATGAACTCCGTATGCCTAAGCCAACCCATGAAACGAGCGTGCGGGCGCTTAGTCGATCGGAGAGGTAGAATGCGCAATCCGGGGATCGGCCTGGTCCCCCCCTTTGTGCTGTCGATCCTGCTATCACAACCCTCAGTTCGATTTGATCTTAGACTGGGAATGAACTTCGTATGCCTAAGTCAACCCACGAAATGAGCATGTGGGCACTGAGCCAACCGGAGAGGCATAATGCATAAGCCGAGGATCGACCCGGTCCCCCTCTGTATGCTGCCGATCTCGCTACCACAACACTCGATCTGACTGGGGCTTAGACATGGAATGAACTCCCTATGCCTAAGCCAACCCACGAAATGGGTGTGTGGGTGCTCAGCCGATCGGAGAGCCAGAATGCACAAGCCAGGGATTGGCCCAATCCCCCTTGCATGCTGTCGATCCTGCTACCGCAACTATCGGTCCGATCTGATCTTAGACTGGGAATGAACTCCGTATGCCTATGTCAACCCACGAAATAACCCTACGAGCACTCAGCCGACCAGAGAGGCAGGATGCGTAAGTCGGGGATCGAACGGGTGGTAGGTGGGTTCAAGCACATCTTCATATTTCTGTTGTGCCAATGCCATTTTTATGGCTTGTAAATTCATACAATGGTCCCCTAAGCCTTCATGTGAAGTTTCATGGCAAGATGACTCGTTTTCTATTTTTGAAACATTTTACGGTTCGGGATTTTTTAAAATTGTTTTAGAAAGAGTTTTGTCCCCAAATTTGGTAGAGGTGATCCTTGTATTTTTTTTGGCATGCGCAAAAGAATTCAGCTAAAAACTCGAAGTGGAGAAGATTTTGTTACCATTTGAAAAAAGTGTCCCCATTTCAGACACTTTAATGGCTACTGGCAGCAAACCTATAAAATCTCAAATGCTCTTTGAGGGGGCATGAGTTTTCAAGGTTTGATGAGGGATAGGGGGCCAATATAGAGGCCAAGTACTAGCACCCATCACAAATCATGTGCGCACACCCCTCGGCTCCCCCAATCGCCTGAACCCCCAATGCCACCGGTTAGGCTCTCCGACAATACTTCGGCGGTGATGCCCTGGGCGAAAAAAAAAGCGGCATCAGCACATGCCCGAGCCCAGCATGTGCATCGTGGCTTAAAATCTTAGACTGGGAATGAACTCCATATGCTTAGACGTGGAATGAACTCCGTAAGCCTAAGCCAACCCACGAAACGAGCATGCAGGTGCTCAGTCGGCCGGAGAGGTAGAATGCAGAAGCCGGGGATCGGCCTAGTCCCCCCAATGTGCTGTCGATCCTGCTGCCACAATCCTTGGTCCGATCCGATCTTAGACTGGGAATAAACTCCGTATGCATAAGTCAACCCACGAAACAAGTGAGCGGGCACTGAGTCGACCGAAGAGGCATAATGCGTAAGCCGGGGATCGACTCGGTCCCCTTCTGCGTGCTGTCGGTCCCGCTGTGACAACCCTTGGTCCAGCTGGGGTTAGACATGGAATGAACTCCCTATGCCTAAGCCAACCCATGAAACGGGCGTGCGGGCACTCAGCCGATCGGAGAGGCAGAATGCTCAAGCCGGGGATCGACCCGATCCCCCTGCGTCCAGTCGATCCTACTGTCGCAACCCTCGATCCAGTTTGACCTTAGACTGGGAATGAACTTCGTATGCTTAGACTCGGGATGAACTCCGTATGCCTAAGTCAACCCATGAAACGAGCGTGAGGGCGCTCAGCCGACAAGAGAGGCAGGATGCACAAGCCGGGGATCGAACGGGTGGAAGGTGGGTTCAAGCACATCTTCATATGTCTGCCATGCCAAAGCCATTTTTATGGCTTGTAAATTCTTACAATGGTCCCCTAAGCCTTCATGTGAAGTTTCGTGGCAAGATGACCCATTTTTTATTTTTCATGATTTTCGAAACTTTTTACTGTTTGGGATTTTTTTTAATTTTTTTAGAAAGAGTTTTGTCCCCAAATTTGGCAGAGGTGATACTTGTATTTTTTTTGGCAAACACAAAAAAATTCAGCTAAAAACTCAAAGTGGATAAGATTTTGTGACCATTTGAAAAAAGTGTCCTCATTTCAGGCTCTTTAATGGCTACTGGCAGCAAACCTATAAAATCTCAAATGCTCTCTAAGGGGGTATGAGTTCCCGAGGTCTGATCAGGGATAGGGGGCCAATATAAGGGCCAAGTACCAGCACCCATTGCACATCATGTGCGCACACCCCCTGGGCCCCCCAATCACCGAAACCCCCTAATGCCGTCGGTTAGGCTCTCCGATGATGCTCCGACGATTGTGCCACCAGCATATGCTCAAGCCCAGCATGTGCACCGTGGCCCAAAATCTTACACTGGGAATGAACTTCGTATGCTTAGACATGGAATGAACTTCATATGCCTAAGCCAACCCACGAAACGAGCATACAGGCGCTCAGTCAGTCGGAGAGGCATAGTGTGCAAGCCGAGGATCGACCCGATCCCCTCTGCATGCTATCGATCCTACTGTCACAACCCTCGGTCTGGTTTGATCTAAGACTGGGAATGAACTCCGTATGCCTAAGTAAACCCACGAAATGAGTGTGCGGGTGCTGAGCCGGCCAGAGAGGCATAATGCGTAAGTCGAGGATCGGCCCGATCCCCCTCTATATGCTGCCAGTCCAGCTGCTACAACCCTTGGTCCGGCTGGGGCTTAGACATGGAATGAACTCCCTATGCCTAAGCCAACCCACGAAATAGGCCGATCGGAGACGTAGAATGCGTAAGCCAGGGATCGACCCGATCCCTCCTACGTGATGCCGATCCTACTGTCGCAACCCTTGGTCCGGTCTGATCTTAGACTGGGAATGAACTCTATATGCCTAAGTCAACCCACAAAACGAGCATACAGACGCTCAGCCGACCAGAGAGGCAGAATGTGCAAGTCGGGGATCGAACGGGTTGTATGTGGGTTCAAGCACATCTTCATATTTCTGCCATGCCAATGCCATTTTTATGGCTTGTAAATTCATACAATGGTCCCCTAAACCTTCATGTCAAGTTTCATGGCAAGACTACCCGTTTTCTATTTTTCACAATTTTCAAAACTTTTTGAGGTTTGGGATTTTTTAAAATTTTTTTAGAAAGAGGTGATCCTTGTATTTTTGTTGGCATGCACAAAAAAATTCAGCCAAAAACTCGAAGTGGAGAAGATTTTGTGACCGTTTGAAAAAATTATCCCCATTTCAGACACTTTAATGGCTACTGGCAGCAAACCTATAAAATCTCAAATGCTCTTTAAGGGGGTGTGAGTTCTCAAGGTTTGATGAGGGATAGGGGGCCAATATAAGGGCCAAGTACCAGCACCCATCACACATCATTTGCGCACACCCCTCGGCCCCCCCAATCATCGCAACCCCCAATGCCACTAGTTAGGCCCTTCGACAATGCTCCGGTGATGGTGCCTTCAGCGAAAAAATGCGGCACCAGCACATGCCCAAGCCCAGCATGTGCATCGTGGCTCAAACTCTTAGACTAGAAATGAACTCCGTGTGCTTAGACATGGAATGAACTCCGTATGCCTAAGCCAACCCACGAAATGAGCGTGCGGGCGCTCAGCTGATCGAAGAGGCAGAATGCACAAACCGGGGATCATCCAGGTCCCCCCTGCATGCTGTCGATCTTGCTACTGGTCTTGCTACTGCAACCCTTGGTCCGATTCGATGTTAGACTGGGAATGAACTCCGTATGCTTAGACATGGAATGAACTCCGTATGCCTAAGCCAACCCATGAAACGAGCATACAGGTGCTCAGCCGGTCGGAGAGGCAAAATGCACAAGCTGGGGATCGACCCGATCCCCCTCTATGTCCTGTCGATCCCACTACCACAACCCTCGGTCCAGCTGGGGCTTAGACATGGAATGAACTCCCTATGCCTTAGGCAACCCACGAAACGGGCGTGTGGGCGCTCAGTCGGCCGGAGAGGCAAAATGCACAAACCGGAGATCGGCTCGGACCCCCTTGCGTGGTACCGATCCTACTGCCGTAACCCTCGATCCAGTTTGATCATAGACTGGGAATGAACTCCGCATGCTTAGACTGTGGATGAACTCCGTATGCCTAAGTCAACCCACAAAATGAACGTGCGGACGCTCAGCCGACCAGAGAGGCAGGGCGCACAAGCCAGGGATCGAACGGGTGGTAGGTTGGTTCAAGCACATCTTCATATTTCTGCCATGCCAATGCCATTTTTATGGCTTGTAAACTCATACAATGGTCCCCTAAGCGTTCATGTCAAGTTTCATGGCAAGACGACCTGTTTTTTATTTTTCACGATTTTCAAAACTTTTTGAGGTTTCGGATTTTTTAAACTTTTTTTAGAAAGAGTTTTGTCCCCAAATTTGGTAGAGGTGATCCTTCTATTTTTTTTGGCATGCACAAAAAAATTCAGCCAAAAACTCGAAGTGGAGAAGATTTTGTGACCATTTGAAAAAATTGTCCCCATTTTAGACACTTTAATGGCTACTGGCAGCAAACCTATAAAATCTCAAATGCTCTTTAAGGGGGTGTGAGTTCTTGAGGTTTGATGATGGATAGGGGGCCAATATAAGGGCCAAGTACCAGCACCCATCGTACATCATGTGCGCACACCCCCCGGCCCCCCAATCGTCGGAACCCCTAATGCCATCGGTTAGGCTCTTCGGCGATGCTCCGGTGATGGTGCCCCGAGCAAAAAAATGTGGCACCAGCACATGCCTGAGCCCAGCATGTGCACCGTGGCTCAAACTCTTAGACTGGGAATAAACTCCGTATGCTTAGACATGGAATGAACTCTGCATGCCTAAGCCAACCCACGAAACGAGGGTGCGGGCGCTCAGCCAGTCGGAAAGGCATAATGCGCAAGCCAGGGATCAGCCCAATCCCCCTCTGTGTGGTGCCGATCTCGCTGTTGGTCCTATTACCACAACCCTCGATCCAGCTGGGGCTTAGACATGGAATGAACTCCGTATGCCAAAGCCAACCCATGAAATGAGCGTGCGGGCACTTAGCCGATCAGAGAATACGTAAGCCGGGGATCGACCAGGTCCCCCCTGCATGCTGTTGATCCTACTACTGGTCCTGCTACCGCAACCTCGGTCTGATCTGATCTTAGATTGGGAATGAACTCCATATGCTTAGACATGGAATGAACTCCGTATGCCTAAGCTAACCCATGAAACAAACGTGCGGGCGCTCAGTCGGCCGGAGAGGCAAAATGCGCAAGCTGGGGATCGACCCGGTCCCCCTCTGCATCCTACCGATCCCGCTGCCACAACCCTTGGTCCGACTAGGGCTTAGACATAGAATGAACTCCCTATGCCTTAGCCAACCCACGAAACGGGCGTGCGGGCGCTCAGTCGACCCGAGACGTAGAATGCACAAATCGAGGATCAGCCCTGTCCCCCTGCGTGCTGTCGATCCTACTGTCGTAACCCTCGGTCTGGTCTGATCTTAGACTGGGAATGAACTCCGCATGCTTAGACTGGGGATGAACTCCGTATGCCTAAGTCAACACACGAAATGAGCGTGCGGACGCTCAGCTGACCAGAGAGGCAGGGTGCGCAAGCTAGGGATCGAACGGGTGGTAGCTGGGTTCAAGCATATCTTCATATTTCCGCCATGCCAATGCCATTTTTATGGCTTGTAAATTCATACAATGGTCCCCTAAGCGTTCATGTCAATTTTCGTGGCAAGACGACCCGTTTTCTATTTTTCACGATTTTTGAAACTTTTTACGGTTTGGGATTTTTTAAAATTTTTTTAGAAAGAGTTTTGTCCCCAAATTTCGTAGAGGTGATCCTTTTACTTTTTTTTGCATGCATCAAAACATTCAGCTAAAAACTCAAAGTGGAGAAGATTTTGTGACCGTTTGAAAAAAGTGTCCCCATTTCAGACACTTTAATGGCTACTGGCAGCAAACCTATAAAATCACAAATGCTCTTTAAGCGGGTGTGAGTTCTCGAGGTTTGCTGAGGGATAGGGGGCCAATATAAGGGCCAAGTACCAGCACCCATCGCACATCATGTGTGCACACCCCTCGGCCACCCAATCGTCGGAACCCCCAATGCCGTCGGTTAGGCTCTCCGACGATGCTCCAGCGATGGTGCCCCGGGCAAAAGAAATGCGACACCAGCACATGCCCGAGCCCAGCATGTGCATCATGGCTCAAACTCTTAGACTGGGAATGAACTCCGTATGCCTAAGCCAAACCATGAAACGAGCATGTGGGTGCTCAGCCGGCCAGAGAGGCAGAATGCGCAGGTCGAGGATCGACCCAGTCCCCCTCTGTGTGCTGTCGGTCCCGCTACCAGAACCCTTTGTCCGACTGGGGATTAGACATGGAATGAACTCCCTATGCCTAAGGCAACCCAAGAAACGGGCATGCGGGCGCTTAGTCGGTTGGAGGGGAAGAATGCACAAGTCGGGGATCGGCCTTCTCCCTTGCGTGCTGCCGATCCTGCTACTGCAACTCTCGGTCCAATCTGATCTTAAACTGGGAATGAACTCCATATGCTTAGAATGGGGATGAATTTCCAATGCCACCGGTTAGGCTCTCCGGTGACGCTCCGGTGATGGTGCCCCGAGGAAAAAAAATGCGGCACCAGCACATGCCTGAGCCCAGCATGTGCACCGTGGCTCAAACTGGGAATGAACTCCGTATGCTTAGACATGAAATGAACTCCGTATGCCTAAGCCAACCCATGAAACGAGCATGTGGGCACTCAGCCAGCCGGAGAGGCAGAATGCGCAAGCCGGGGATCTGCCCAGTCCCCCCATCTGTGCTGCCAATCTTGCTGCTGCTCCTGCTGCCGCAGCCCTCGGTACGGTCCAGTCTTAGATTGGGAATGAACTCCGTATGCTTAGACATAGAATGAACTCTGTATGCCTAAGCCAACCCACGAAATGAGCGTGAGGGTGCTCAGCCAGCCGAAGAGGCGGAATGCGCAAGTCGAGGACCGGCCCGATCCCCCTACGTGCTGTCATTCCTGCTACCATGACCTTCAGTTCGGTCCGTTCTTAGACTGGGAATGAACTCCGTATGCCTAAGTCGACCCACGAAACGAGCGTTCGGGCGCTGAGTCGGCCGGAGAGGCATAATGCGCAAGTCGAGGATCGGCCCGGTCCCCCTCTACGTGTTACCGGTCCCACTGCCACAACCCTCGGTCTGGCTTGGGCTTAGACATGGAATGAACTCCTTATGCCTAAGCTAACCCACGAAACGGGCGTGCAAGAGCTTAGCCGGTCGGAGAGGCAGAATGCGCAAGTCGAGGATTGGCCTGGTCCCCCCTGCGTGATGTCGATCCTACTGCTGTAACCCTCAGTCTGGTCCGATCTTAGATTGGGAATGAACTTCGCATGCTTAGACTGGGGATGAACTCTGTATGCCTAAGTCCACCCACGAAATGAGTGTGCGGATGCTCAGTCGACCAGAGAAGCAGGGTGCGCAAGGCAGGGATCAAACAGGTGGTAGGTGGGTTCAAGCACATCTTCATATTTCTGCCATGCCAATGCCATTTTTATGGCTTGTAAATTCATACAATGGTCCCCTAAGCCTTCATGTCAAGTTTCGTGGCAAGACGACCTGTTTTCTATTTTTCACAATTTTTAAAACTTTTTACGGTTTGGGATTTTTTAAAATTTTTTTAGAAAGAGTTTTGTCCGAAAATTTGGTAGAGGTGATCCTTGTATTTTTTTTGGCATGCACCAAAAAATTCAGCTAAAAACTCGAAGTGGAGAAGATTTTGTGATCGTTTGAAAAAAGTATCCTCATTTCAGACACTTTAATGGCTACTGGCAACAAACGTATAAAATCTCAAATGCTTTTTAAGGGGGTGTGAGTTCTTGAGGTTTGATGAGGGATAGGGGGCCAATATAAGGGCCAAGTACCAGCCCATCACATATCATTTGTGCACACCCCCAGCCCCCCTAATGCCGTCGGTTAGGCTCTCCGACGATGCTACGGCGATGCTCCAGTGATGGTGCCCCGGGCGAAAAAAATACGGCACCAGCACATGCCCAAGCCCAACTTATGCATCATGGCTCAAACTCATAGACTGGGAATGAACTCTATATGCTTAGACATGGAATGAACTTCATATGCCTAAGCCAACCCATGAAACAAGCGTGCGGGTGCTCAACCGGCCAGAGAGACAGAATGCGTAAGCCGAGGATCGACCCAGTCCCCCTCTGCGTGTTGTCGGTCCTGCTACCACACCTCGGTCTGACTGGGGATTAGACATGGAATGAACTCCCTATGCCTAAGCCAACCCATGAAACGGGTGTGTGGGCGCTCAGCCAGTCAGAGAGAAAGAATGCACAAGTCGGGGATCGGGCCGGTCCCCCTTGCGTGCTGCCGATCTTGCTACCACAACCCTCAGTCCGATCTGATCTTAGACTGGGAATGAACTCCGTATGGTTAGACTGGGGATGAATTTCCAATGCCACCGATTAGGCTCTTCGATGCTGCTCCAGCGATGGTGCCCTGGGAAAAAAAAATGCGGCACCAGCACATGCCCGAGCCCAGCATGTGCATCGTGGCTCAAACTCTTAGACTGGGAATGAACTCCGTATGCTTAGACATGGAATGAACTCCGTATGCCTAAGCCAACCCATAAAATGAGCGTGCGGGTGCTCAGTCGGCCAGAAAGATAGAATGCGCAAGTCGGGGATCGGCCCGATCCCACCCTGCATGCTACCGATCCTGCTGCTGGTCCTACTATCACAACCCTCGGTCCAGTCCAATCTTAGATTGGGAATGAACTCTGTATGCTTAGACATGGAATGAACTCTCTATGCCTAAGCCAACCCATGAAATGAGCGTGAGGGTGCTCAGTCGGTAGGAGAGGTGGAATGCGCAAGCCAGGGACCGACCCAATCCCCCCTGCTTGCTGTCGATCCTGCTGCCGCAACCCTCGGTCCAGTTCGATCTTAGACTGGGAATGAACTCCATATGCCTAAGTCGACCATGAAACGAGTGTTCGGGCGCTGAGCCAACCGGAGAGGCATAATGCGTAAGCCGGGGATCGACCCTGTCCCCCTCTGCGTGCTGTCGGTCCCACTACCGCAACCCTCGGTCTGACTGGGGCTTAGACATGGAATGAACTCTCTATGCCTAAGCCAACCCATGAAATGGGCATACGGGAGCTTAGCCTATCGGAGAGGCAAAATGTGCAAGCCGGGGATCAGCTTGGTCCCCCCTGCGTGATGTCGATCCTACAGCCGTAACCCTCGGTCCGATGTGATCTTAGACTGGGAATGAACCTTGTATGCTTAAATTGGGGATGAACTACCTATGCCTAAGTCAACCCACGAAAAGAGCGTACGGGCACTCAACCGATTGGAGAGGCATAACGCGCAAGTCAGGGATCAACCTGGTCCCCCTCTACGTGCTGTCAATCCCGCTGTCGGTCTTGCAACCACAACCCTCGATCCGGCTGGGGCTTAGACATGGAATGAACTCCGTCTGCCTAAGCCAACCAACGAAATGAGCGTGCGGGCACTCAACCGATCGGAGATGCAGAATGCGTAAACCGGGAATCATTCGGTCTCCCCTTGCATGCTGCCGATCCTGCTGCTGGTCCTACTGTCGTAACCCTCGATCCGATTAGATCTTAGACTGGGAATGAACTCCGTATCCCTATACATGGAATGAACTCTGTATGGCTAAGCCAACCCATCAAACGAGCGTATGAGCGTTCAGCTGGCTGAAGAGGTAGAATGCGCAAGCCGGGGACCGGCCCGATCCACCCATGCGTGTTGTCGATCCTGCTACCAAAACTCTTGGTCCGGTCCGATCTTAGACTGGGAATGAACTCTGTATGCCTAAGTCAACCCATGAAATGAGCGTGCAGGCACTGAGTCGACCGGAGAGGCATAATGCGCAAGCTGGGGATCGACCCCGTCCCCCTCTACGTCCTGTCGATCCTGCTACCACAACCCTCGGTCTGACTGGGGCTTAGACAAGGAATGAACTCCCTATGCCTTAGCCAACCCACGAAACGGGCGTGCGGGCGCTCAGCCTGCTGAGAGGCAGAATGCGCAAATCGGGGATCGGCCTAATCCCCCCTGCTTGCTGCCGATCCTGTTGCCGCAACACTCAGTCTGGTCTGATCTTAGACTGGGAATGAACTCTGCATGCTTAGATTGGGGATGAACTCTATATGCCTAAGTCAACCCATGAAACGAGCGTGCGGACGCTCAACCGACCAGAGAGGTAGGGTGCGCAAGCCAGGGATCGAACGGGTGGTAGGTGGGTTCAAGCACATCTTCATATTTCTGCCATGCCAATGCCATTTTTATGGCTTGTAAATTCATGCAATGGTCCCCTAAGCCTTCATGTCAAGTTTCGTGGCAAGACGACCCGTTTTCTATTTTTCACGATTTTTAAAACTTTTTACGGTTTGGGATTTTTTAAAATTTTTTTAGAAAGAGTTTTGTCCCCGAATTTGGTAGAGGTGATCCTTGTATTTTTTTTGGCATGCACCAAAATATTTAGCTAAAAAGTCGAAGTGGAGAAGATTTTGTGACCGTTTGAAAAAACTGTCCCCATTTCAGACACTTTAATGGCTACTGGCAGCAAACCTATAAAATCTCAAATGCTCTTTAAGGGGGTGTGAGTTCTCAAGGTTTGATGAGGGATAGGGGGCCAATATAAGGGCCAGGTACCAGCACCCATCACACATCATGTGCGCACACCCCCCGGGCCCCCAATCGTCGAAACCCCCAATGCCATCGGTTAGGCTCTCTGGCGATGCTCCGACGATGGTGCCCCGGGCGAAAAAAATGTGGCACCAGCACATGCCTGAGCCCAGCATATGCAACATGGCTCAAAATCTTAGACTGGGAATGAACTCCGTATGCTTAGACATGGAATGAACTCCATATGCCTAAGCCAACCCACGAAACAAGCGTGCGGGCGCTCAGCTAGCCAAAAAGGCAGAATGCGCAAGCTGGGGATTGACCCAATCCCCCTCTGCGTGCTATCGGTCCTGCTGCCACAACCCTCGGTCCGGCTGGGGATTAGACATGGAATGAACTCCCTATGCCTAAGCCAACCCACAAAACTAGCGTGCGGGCGCTCGTTGATCGAAGAGGAAGAATGCGTAAGTCGGGGATCGGCCCAGTCCCCCTTTCGTTCTGCCGATCCTGCTACCGCAACGCTCGGTCTGATCTGATCTTAGACTGGGAATGAACTCTGTATGCTTAGATTGGGGATGAATTTCCAATGCCACCGGTTAGGCTCTCCGACGATGCTCCAGTGATGGTGTCCCGGGCAAAAAAAATGCAGCACCAGCAAATGCCCGAGCCCAGCATGTGCACCGTGGCTCAAACTCTTAGACTAGGAATGAACTCCGTATGCTTAGACATGGAATGAACTTCGTATGCCTAAGCCAACCCATGAAACGAGCGTGCGGGTGCTCAATCGGCCGGAGAGGCAGAATGCGCAAGTCGGGGATCGGCCCAGTCCCCCCTTGCGTACTATCGATCCTGTTGCTGGTCTTGCTATCGCAACCCTTGGTCTGATCTGATCCTAGACTGGGAATGAACTCCGTATGCTTAGACATGGAATGAACTCCGTATGCCTAAGCAAACCCACAAAATGAGCATGCGGGTGCTCAGTCGGTCGGAGAGGCAGAATGCGCAAGTCGAGGATCAACCTGGTCCCCCCTATGTGCTGTCAATCCTGCTGCCGTAACCCACAGTTTGATCTGATCTTAGACTGGGAATGAACTCCATATGCCTAAGTCAACCCACGAAATGAGCGCATGGGTGCTGAACTAGCTGGAGAGGCATAATGCGTAAGTCGAGGATCAGCCCGATCCCCCCTACGTGTTACCGATCTTGCTGCTGGTTTTACTACCGCAACCATCAGTCCAGTCCAATCTTAAACTGGGAATGAACTCCGAATGCTTAGACATGGAATGAACTCCGTATGCTTAAGCCAACCAACGAAACGAGTGTGTGGGCGCTCAGCTGGCCGGAAAGGTAGAATGCAAAAGCTGGGGACCGTCTCGGTCCCCCACTGGATGCTATTGATCCTACTGCCACAACCCTCATTTCAGTCTGATCTTAGACTGGGAATGAACTCCGTATGCCTAAGTTAAACCACAAAATGAGTGTTCGGGCGCTGAGCCGACCGGAGAGGCATAATGCGTAAGTCAGGGATCTTCCTGATCCCCTTCTACATGCTGCCGGTCTCGCTACCACAACCCTCGGTCCAGCTGGGGCTTAGACATGGAATGAACTCCCTATGCCTAAGCCAACCCATGAAACGGGCGTATGGGCGCTCAGCCAGTCAGAGACGCAGAATGCACAAGTCAGGGATCGGCTCGATCCCCCCTACGTGCTGTCAACCCTGCTGTCGCAACCCTTGGTCCGGTTGGATCTTAGACTGGGAATGAACTCCATATGCTTAGACTGGGGATGAACTCCATATGCCTAAGTCAACCCATAAAATGAAAGTGCGATCGCTCAGCCGACCAGAGAGGTCGGTCAGAGAGACATAATATGCAAGCTGGGAGTCAGCCCCGTCCCCCTCTGCATGCTACCGATCTCATTACCGATCCTGCTGCCATAACCTTTGGTCCGGCTGGGGCTTAGACATGGAATGAACTCTGTATGCCTAAGCCAACCCATGAAATGAGCGTGCGAGCGCTCAGCTGGCTAGAGAGGTAGAATGCGTAAGCCGAGGATAGGCCCAGTCCCCCCCCGCGTACTGCCAATCCTGCTGCTGGTCCTACTACTGTAACCCTCAGTCCGATCCGATCTTCGACTGGGAATGAACTCCATATGCTTAGACAAGGAATGAACTCCGTATGCCTAAGCCAACCCATGAAATGAGCGTGCGGGCACTCAGTCAGCCGGAGAGGCAGAATGCGTAAGCCGAGGATCGACCCGGTCCCCCCTGCGTGCTACTGATACTACTGCTGGTCCTACTATCGTAACCTTCAATCCGATCTGATCTTAGACTGGGAATGAACTCCTTATGCTTAGACATGGAATGAACTTCGTATGCCTAAGCTAACCCACGAATCGAGCGTACGGGTGCTCAACCAGCTGGAGAGGCAGAATGCGTAAGCCGAGGATCGACCTGGTCCTCCCTGTGTGCTGTCAAACCTGCTACTGTGACCCTTGGTCTGGTCTGATCATAGATTGGGAATGAACTCCATATGCCTAAGTCAACCCACAAAATGAACGTACGGGCGCTGAGCCAGCCGGAGAGGCATAATGCATAAGTCAAGGATCAACCCAATCCCCCTCTGCGTGCTACAGGTCCTGCTGCCACAACCCTCAATCTGGCTGGCGCTTAGACATGGAATGAACTCTGTATGCCTAAGCCAACCCATGAAACAAGCATGCAGGTGCTCGACCGGTCGAAGTGGTAGAATGCGCAAGCCAGGGATCGACCCGATCCCCCTATGTGTTGTCGATCTTGCTGTCGCAACCCTCGATCTGATCCGATCTTAGACTGGGAATGAACTTCGTATGCTTAGACTGGGGATGAACTCTGTATGCCTAAGTCAACCCATGAAACGAGCGTGCGAACGCTCAGCCGACCAGAGAGGTAGGATGCGCAAGCCAGGGTTCGAACGGATGGTAGGTGGGTTCAAGCACATCTCATATTTCTACCATGCCAATGCTCTTTTTATGGCTTGTAAATTCATACAATGGTCCCCTAAGCCTTCATGTGAAGTTTCGTGGCAAGACGACCCATTTTCTACTTTTCACCATTTTTCAAATTTTTTATGGTTCGGGATTTTTTAAGATTTTTTTAGAAAGAGTTTTGTGTCCAAATTTGGTAGAGGTGATCCTTGTATTTTTTTTGGCATGCACAAAAACATTCAGCTAAAAACTCGAAGTGGAGAAGATTTTGTGACCGTTTGAAAAAAGTGTCCCCATTTCAGACCCTTTAATGGCTACTAGCAGCAAACCTATAAAATCTCAAATGCTCTTTAAGGGGGTGTGAGTTCTTGAGGTTTGATGAGGGATAGGGGGCCAATATAAGGGCCAAGTACCAGCACCCATCGCACATTTTGTGCGCACACCCCCGACCCCCCAATCACCGGAACCCCCAATGCCGTCGGTTAGGTTCTCCGATGATGCTCGGATGATGGTGCCCCGGGCAAAAAAAATGTGACACCAGTAGATGCCCGAGCCTAGCATGTGCATCGTGGCTCAAACTCTTACACTGAGAATGAACTCCGTATGCTTAGACATGGAATGAACACCGTATGCCTAAGCCAACCCATGAAACGAGCGTGCGGGCGCTCAGCCAGCCGGAGAGGCAGAATGCGCAAGCCTGGGACCGACTCGATCCCCCCTACGTGCTGCTGATCCTATTATCATAACGCTCGGTTTGATCTAATCTTAGACTGGGAATGAACTCTGTATGCTTAGATTGGGGATGAACTCTATATGCCTAAGTCAACCCACGAAACGAGCGTGCGGGCGCTCAGCTGGCCAGACAGGTAGAATGCGCAAGTCGGGGATTGACTCGGTCCCCCTCTGCGTGCTGCCGATCCCACTGGTACAACCCCCGGTCTGGCTGGGGCTTATACATGGAATGAACTCCCTATGCCTAAGCCAACCCACGAAACAGGCGGCGGGCACTCAGTCGGTCGGAGAGGCAAAATGCGTAAGCTGGGGACCGATCTGGTCCCCCCTACGTGCTACCAATCCTGCTGTCGTAACCCTCGATCCGATCTGATCTTAGACTGGGAATGAACTCTATATGCTTAGATTGGGGATGAACTCTGTATGCCTAAGTCAACCCACGAAATGAGCGTGCGGGCGCTCAGCTGGCCGGACAGGTAGAATGCGCAAGTCTGGGATCGACCCGATCCCACCCTGTGTGTTGTCGATCCTGCTGCTGGTCCTACTACTGCAACCCTCAGTCTGGTCTGATCTTAGGTTGGGAATGAACTCCGTATGTCTAAGCCAACCCACGAAACAAGCTTACGGGTGCTTAGCCTGCCGAAGAGGCAGAATGCGCAAGCTGGGACTGGCCCGGTCACCCCTTGCATGCTGTCGATCCTGCTGCCGTAACCCTCGGTCCGATCCGATCTTACACTGGGAATTAACTTCGTATGCCTAAGTCAGCCCACAAAACGAGCGTACGGGCACTGAGCCAGTCAAAGAGGCATAATGCGTAAGCCGAGGATCGGCTCGATCCCCCTCTGCAAGCTGCCGATCCCGCTGCCATAACCCTCGGTCCGGCTCAGCCGACCAGAGAGGCAGGATGCGTAAGCTGGGGATCGAATGGGTGGTAGGTTGGTTCAAGCACATCTTCATATTTCTGCCTTGCCAATGCCATTTTTATGGCTTGTAAATTCATGCAATGGTCCCCTAAGCCTTCATGTGAACTTTCATGGCAAGACGACTCGTTTTCTATTTTTCATGACTTTCAAAACTTTTTACGGTTCGAGATTTTCTAAAATTTTTTTAGAAAGAGTTTTGTTGCCAAATTTCGTAGAGGTGATCCTTGTATTTTTTTTGGCATGCACAAAAAAATTAAGCTAAAAACTCAAAGTGGAGAAGATTTTATGATCGTTTGAAAAAAGTGTCCCCATTTCAGACACTTTAATGGCTACTGGCAGCAAACCTATAAAATCTCAAATGCTCTTTAAGGGGGTATGAGTTCTGAAGGTTTCATGAGGGATAGGGGGCCAATATAAGGGCCAGGTACCAGCACCCATCACACATCATGTGTGCACACCCCCCCGACCCCCAATCATCGGAACCCCCAATACCGTCGGTTAGGCTCTCTGGCGATGCTTCGGTGATGGTGCCTTAGGCGAAAAAAATGTGGCATCAGCACATGCCTGAGCCCAGCATATGCACCGTGGCTTAAACTCTTAGACTGGGAATGAAGTCCATATGCTTAGACATGGAATGAACTCCGTATCCCTAAGTCAACCTAGGAAACGAGCGTGTGGGCGCTCAGCCGACCAGAGAGGTAGAATGCCGCAACCCTCGATCCAGTCCGATCTTAGATTGGGAATGAACTTCGTATGCTTAGACTGGGGATGAACTTCATATACTTAGGCAAAATGCTGCAACCCACAAAACGAGTGTGCGGGCGCTCAGCCGACCGGAGAGGCCAGTCGAAGGGGCAGAATGCGCAAGCTGAGGATCGACCCGATCCCCCCTACGTGCTGTCGATCCTACTGCTGCAACCCTTGGTCCAATCCCATCTTAGACTGGGAATGAACTCCGTATGCTTAGACATGGAATGAACTCCGTATGCCTAAGCCAACCCACAAAACGAGTGTATGGGAGCTCAGCCGATCGGAGAGGCAGAATGAGCAGGCCGAGGTTCGGCCTGATCCCTCCTGCGTGCTGTCGATCCTACTATTGCAACCCTTGGTCTAGTCCGATCTTAGATTAGGAATGAACTCCGTACGCCTAAGTCAACCCACGAAACGAGCATTCGGGCGCTGAGCCGACCGGAGAGGCATACTGCCGAGCCTGGTCCCTCTCTGCGTGCTGTTTAGACTGGGAATGAACTTTGTATGCTTAGACTGGGGATGAACTCCGTATACCTAAGTCAACGCATGAAACGAGCATGCAGGCGCTCAACCGGCTGGAGAGGCATAATGTGCAAGTCAGGGATAAGCCCGATCCCCCTCTGTATGCTGTCGATCCCGCTACCGATCTTGCTGCTATAACCCTCGGTTCGACTGGGGCTTAAACATGGAATGAACTTCGTATGCCTAAACCAACCCATGAAACGAGCATGCGGGCGCTCAGCCGGTCGAAGAGGCAGAATGCGTAAGCCGAGGATCGGCCCGGTCCCCCTTGCCATGCTATCGATCCTACTACTGGTCCTGCTGCCGCAACCCTCGGTCTAATCTAATCTTAGATTGGGAATGAACTCTGCATGCTTAGACATGGAATGAACTCCGTATACCTAAGCCAACCCACAAAATGAGCGTGCAGGCACTCAGTCGACCAGAGAGGCAAAATGCGCAAGTCGGGGACCGACCCAGTCCCCCCTGTATGCTGTCGATCCTGCTATCGGAACCCTCGGTCTGGTCTGATCTTAGATTGGAAATGAACTCCGTATGCCTAAGTCAACCCATGAAATGAGTGTGCGAGCACTGAGCTGGCCGGAGAGGCATAATGCGCCAGTCGGGGATCGGCCCGATCCCCCTCTGCGTGCTGCCGATCCTGCTACCACAACCCTCGATCCGACTGCGGCTTGGACATGGAATGAACTCCCTATGCCTAAGCCAACCCATGAAATGAGTGTGCGGGTGCTCAGACTGTTAAAGAGGCAGAATGCGCAAGCAAGGGATCGGCCCGACCCCCCCTGCGTGTGCCGATCCTGTTATCGCAACCCTCGATCCAGTCTGATCTTAGACTGGGAATGAACTTCGTATGCTTAGACTGGGGATGAACTCCGTATGCCTAAGTCAACCCACGAAACGAGCGTGCGGATGCTCAACCGACCAGAGAGGCAGGATGCGCAAGCCGGGGATCGAACGGGTGGTAAGTGGGTTCAAGCACATCTTCATATTTATGCCATGCCAATGCCATTTTTATGGCTTGTAAATTCATACAATGGTTCCCTAGGCCTTCATTTGAAGTTTCATCGCAAGACGACCCATTTTCTATTTCTCACGATTTTCAAAACTTTTTACGATTCGAGATTTTTCAAAAATTTTTTAGAAAGAGTTTTGTCCCCAAATTTGGTAGAGGTGATTTTTGTATTTTTGTTGGTGTGCAAAAAATCTTAGACTGGGAATGAACTCTGTATGCTTAGACATGGAATGAACTTCGTATGCCTAAGCCAAACCACAAAACGAGCGTACGAGCGCTCAGCCAGTTGAAGAGGTAAAATACGCAAGCCAGGGATCGGCCCGATCCTGCTGCTACAACCCTCGGTCTGGTCTGATCTTAGATTAGGAATGAACTCTGTATGCCTAAGTCAACCCACGAAACGAGCGCTCGGGCGCTGAGCTGACCGGAGAGGCATAATGCATAAGTCGAGGATCAGCCCAGTCCCCCTCTGCATGCTGCTTAGACTGGGAATGAACTTTGTATGCTTAGACTGGAGATAAACTCCGTATGCCTAGGTCAACCCATGAAACGAGCGTGTGAGTGCTCAACCGATCGGACAGGTCGACTGGAGAGGCATAATGCACAAGCCGGGGATCAACTCGGTCCCCCTGCATGCTACCGATCCTGCTGCTAGTCCTACTGCCGCAACCCTCGGTCTGATCTGATCTTAGACTGGGAATGAACTCCATATGCTTAGACATGGAATGAACCCCATATGCCTAAGCCAACCCACGAAACGAGCATGCGGGCGCTCAGCTGGTCGAAGAGGCAGAATGCGTAAGCCACGGACCGACCAGGTCCCCCCTGCATCTTATCGATCCTACTGCCGCAACCTTCGGTCTAGTCCGATCTTAGACTGGGAATGAACTCTGTATGCCTAAGTCAACCCACGAAATGAGTGTTCGGGCACTAAGCCGACTGGAGAGGTATAATGCGTAAGCCGGGGATCGACCTGGTCCCCCTCTACGTGCTGTCGATCCCGTTGCTACAACCCTCGGTCCAGTTGGGGCATAGACATGGAATGAACTCCCTACACCTAAGCCAACCCACAAAACGGGGGTGCGGGTGCTTAACCGACCCGAGAGGCAAAATGCACAAGCTAGGGATCGGAACGATCCCCACTGCATGCTGCCGATCTTGCTACCGTAACCCTCGGTCTGGTCTAATGTTAGACTGGGAATGAACTTTGTATGCTTAGACTGGGGATGAACTCCGTATGCCTAAGTCAACCCACGAAACAAGCGTGCGGGTGCTCAGTCGGCCGGAGAGGCAGAATGTGTAAGCCAGGGATCGGCTCAGTCCCCCCTGCGTGCTGCCAATCCTGCTACCGCAACCCTTGATTCGATCTGATCTTCGACTGGGAATGAACTCTGTATGCTTATATATCGAATGAACTCCGTATGCCTAAGCCAACCCATGAAATGAGCGTGCGAGCGCTCAATCGACCGGAGAGGCAGAATGCGCAAGCCAAGGATCGGCCCGGTCCCCCCTATGTGCTGTCGATCCTACTGTTGCAACCCTCAATCCAGTCCGATCTTAGACTGGGAATGAACTCCGTATGCCTAAGTCAACCCACAAAACGAGCGTGCAGGTGCTGAGCCAACTGAAGAGGCATAATGCACAAGTCGGGGATCGGTTCGGTCCTCTTCTGCGTGCTATCGATCCCGCTGCCATAACCCTCAGTTCGGTTGGGGCTTAGACATGGAATGAACTCCCTATGCCTAAGCCAACCCACGAAACGGGCGTGCAGGCACTTAGTCGGCCAGAGAGGCAGAATACGCAAGCCTGGGATCGGCCCGATCCCCCCTACGTGCTGCCAATCCTGCTATCGCAACCCTTGGTCCAATCTGATCTTAGACTGGGAATGAACTCTGTATGCCTAAGTCAACCCATGAAACGAGCGTGCGAACGCTCAGCCGACCAGAGAGGCAGGATGCGTAAGTCGGGGATTGAACGGGTGGTAGGTGGGTTCAAGCATATCTTCATATTTCTGCCATGCCAATGCCATTTTTATGTCTTGTAAAATCATACAATGGTCCCCTAAGCCTTGATATGAAGTTTCGTGGCAAGACGACCCATTTTCTATTTTTCAGGATTTTCAAAACTTTTTACGGTTCGAGATTTTTTAAAATTTTTTTGGAAAGAGTTTTGCCCCCAAATTTAGTAGAGCTGATCCTTGTATTTTTATCGGCATGCACAAAAAATTTCAGCTAAAAACTCAAAGTAGAGAAGATTTTGTGACCATTTGAAAAAAGTATCCCTATTTCATACACTTTAATGGGTACTGGTAGCAAACGTATAAAATCTCAAACGCTCTTTAAGGGGGTGTGAGTTCTTTAGGTTTAATGAGGGATAGGGGGCCAATATAAGGGCCAAGTACCAACACCCATTGCAAATCATGTGCACACACCCCCCAGCCCCCCCAATCGTCGGAACCCCCAATGCTGTCGGTTAGACTCTCCGGTGATGCTCCGACGATGGTGCCTCGAGTGAAAAAAATGCGGCACCAGCACATGCCCGAGCCTAGCATGTGCACTGTAGCTCAAAATCTTACACTGGGAATGAACTCCTAATGCTTAGACATGGAATGAACTCCGTATGCCTAAGCCAACCCATGAAATGAACGTGAGGGTGCTCAGCCTGTCGGAGAGGCAGAATGCACAAGCCGGGGATCGGCCCGATCCCCCCTACGTGCTGTCAATCTTGCTGCTGCAACCCTCGGTCCGATCTGATCTTAGACTGGGAATGAACTTTGTACGCATAAGTCAACCCATTAAATGAGCATGCGGGCGTTGAGCCGGCCGGAGAGGCACAATGCGCAAGTCGGGGATTGGCCCGGTCCCCCTCTGCGTGCTGCAAGTCCCGCTGCCACAACCTTCAATCCAGCTGGGGTTTAGACATGGAATGAACTCCCTATGCCTAAGCCAACCCAAGAAATGGGTGTGTGGGCACTCAGCCGATCGGAGAGGCAGAATGTAAAAAACAGGGATCGGTCCGATCCCCCCTTCGTGCTGCCGATCCTACTGCCGCAACCCTCGGTCCGGTCTCATCTTAGACTGGGAGTGAACTTCATATGCTTAGACTAGGGATGAACTCCGTATGCCTAAGTCAACCCATGAAACGAGCGTGCGGGCGCTCAGCCGGCCGGAGAGGCAGAATGCGCAAGCCGGGGATCGACCCGGTCCCTCTTGCGTGTTGTCGATCCTGCTTTTGGTCCTGCTACCGCAACCCTTGGTCCACTCCGATCTTAGACTGGGAATGAACTCCTTATGCTCAGACATGGAATGAACTCTGTATGCCTAAGCCAACCCATTAAACGAGCATGTGGGCACTCAGCCGGTCGGAGAGGCAGAATGCGCAAGCTGGGGAATGACCCGGTCCCCCCCTGTGTGCTATCGATCCTGCTACCGTAACCCTCGATCTGATCCGATCTTAGACTAGGAATGAACTCGGTATGACTAAGTCAACCCGTGAAACGAGCCTGCAGACGCTGAGCCAGTCGGAGAGGCATAATGCGCAAGCCGAGGATCAGCCCGATCCCCCTCTGTATGCTGTCGATCCCGCTATCGGTCCTGCTACCACAACCCTCGGTCCGGTTGGGGCTTAGACATGGAATAAACTTCGTATGCCTAAGCCAACCTATGAAACGAGTGTGCGGGCGCTCAGTCGGTCAGAGAGGCTTGATGAGGGATAGGGGGCCAATATAAGGGCCAAGTACCAGCATCCATCACACATCATGTGCGCATAACCCCTACCCCCCCAATCATCGGAACCCCCAATGCCACCGGTTAGGCTCTTTAGCGATTCTCCAACCATGGTGCCCCGGGGGAAAAAAATGCAGCACCAGCACATGCCCGAGCCCAGCATGTACACCGTGGCTCAAAATCTTAGACTGGGAATGAACTCCGTATGCTTAGACATGGAATGAACTCTGTATGCCTAAAGTAACCCATGAAACGAGCGTGCGGGCGCTCAGCAGGCTAGAGAGGCAGATTGTGCAAGTCGGGGATCGACTCGGTCCCCCCTACGTGTTGTCGATCCTGCAGCACAACCCTTGATCTGGTCCGATCTTAGATTGGGAATGAACTCCGTATACATAAGTCAACCCATGAAATGAGCGTGCGAGCACCAAGACGACTGAAGAGGCATAATGCACAAGCTGGGGATCGGCTCGATCCCACTCTACCTGCTGTCGGTCCCGCTGCCACAACCCTCGGTGCAGCAGGGGCTTAGACATGGAATGAACTCCCTATGCCTAAGCCAACCCATGAAACGGACGTGCGGGCGCCCAGTCAATCGGAGAGGCAGAATGCACAAGCCAGGGATCGGCCTGGTCCCCTTGCGTGCTGTCGATCCTGCAGCCACAACCCTTGGTCCGATCCGATCTTAGACTGGGAATGAACTCCGTATGCTTAGACTGGGGATGAACTCTGTATGCCTAAGTCTACCCACGAAACGAGCGTACGAGCGTTCAGCCGACCGGAAAGGCCGATCGAAGAGGAATAATGTGCAAGCTGAGGATCAGCCTGGTCCCCCTCTGCGTGCTGTCGATCCTGTTATTGGTCCTGCTGCCACAACCCTCAGTTTGGCTGGGGCTTAGACATGGAATGAATTTCGTATGCCTAAGCCAACCCACGAAATGAACATGCGGGCACTCAGCCAGCCGGAGAGGCAAAATGCGCCAGTCGAGGATCAGCCCGGTCCCTCCTGCATGATGCTGATCCTACTGCTGGTCCTGCTGTGGCAACCCTCGGTCCGATCCTATCTTACACTGGGAATGAACGTATGCTTAAGCATGGAATGAACTCTGTATGCCTAAGCCAACCCATGAAACGAACGTGCAGGTGTTCAGCCGACCGAAGAGGCAGAATGTGCAAGCCGGGGATCAGCCCGGTTCCCCCTACGTGCATCGATTTTGTTGCTGCAACCTTCGATCCAATCCAATCCTAGACTGGGAATGAACTATGTATGGCACAGTCAACCCATGAAACGAGCATGCAGGCACTGAGCCGGCTGGAGAAGCATAATGTGCAAGCCGAGGATCGGCCCGGTCCCCCTCTGCATACTGTCGATCCCGTTGCCACAACCCTCAGTTTGGCTGGGGCATAGACATGGAATGAACTCCCTATGCCTAAGCCAACCCATGAAACGGGTGTGCGGGCGCTCAGCCGGCCGGAGAGGTAAAATGCGAAATTCGAGGGTCGACTCGGACCCCCTACATGTGTTGATTCTGCTGTCGCAACCCTCAGTCCGGTCTGATCTTAGACTAGCAATGAACTCTGTATGCTTAGACTGGGGATGAACTCCGTATGCCTAAGTCAACCCATGAAACAAGCGTGTGGGCGCTCAACCGACCATAGAGTCAGGATGCGTAAGCCGGGGATCGAATGGGTGGTAGGTGGGTTCAAGCACATCTTCATATTTCTGCCATGCCAATGCCATTTTTATGGCTTGTAAATTCATACAAGGGTCCCCTAAGCCTTCATGTGAAGTTTTGTGGCAAGACGACCCGTTTTCTATTTTTTCTGATTTTTAAAACTTTTTTAGGTTCTGGATTTTTTAAAATTTTTTTAGCAAGAGTTTTGTCCCCAAATTTGGTAGAGGTGATCCTTGTACTTTTGTTGGCATGCACAAAAACATTCAGCTAAAAAATCGAAGTGGAGAAGATTTTGTGACCGCTTGAAAAAAGTGTCCCCATTTCAGACACTTTAATGGCTACTGGCAGCAAACCTATAAAATCTCAAATACTCTTTAAAGGGGTGTGATTTCTTGAGCTTTGATGAGGGATAGGGGGCCAATATAAGGGCCAAGTACCAGCACCCATCGAACATCATGTGCACACACCCGCCGGCCCCCCCAACCATCGAAACCCCCAATGTCGCCGGTTAGGCTCTCCGGCGATGCTCCGGCGATGCTCCGGCGATGGTGCCCCCAACGAAAAAAATGCGGCACCAGCACATGCCCAAGCCCAGCATGTGCATAGTGGCTCAAAATCTTAGACTGGGAATGAACTTCGTATGCTTAGACATGGAATGAACTCCGTATGCCTTAGCCAACCCACGAAATGAGTGTACGGGCACTCAGCCGACCGGAGAGGCAGAATGCACAAGCTGGGGATCGGCCTGGTCCCCCCTACGTTCTGTCGATCCTGCTGTCATAACTCTGGGTCTGATTCGATCTTAGACTGGGAATGAACTCTGTATGCATAAGTCAACCCACGAAACGAGCGTGCGGGCGTTGAGCCGGTCGAAGAGGCATAATGAGCAAGCCGGGGATTGCCCCGGTCCCCCTCTGTGTGCTGCCGATCCCATTGCCACAACCCTCACTCCGGCTAGGGCTTAGACATGGAATGAACTCCCTATGCCTAAGCCAACCCACAAAACGGGAGTGCGGACGCTCAGCCGGCTGGAGAGGCAGAATGCGTAAGCTTGGGATCGACCCGGTCCCCCCTACGTGCTGTCGATCCTGCTACCGTAACCCTCGGTTCCTTTTGATCATAGAATGGGAATGAACTCCGTATGCTTAGACTGGTGATGAACTCCGTATGCCTAAGTCAACCCACGAAACAAGCGTGCGGGCGCTCAACCGGCCAGAGAGGCCAGCCAGAGAGGCATAACGCGCAAGCTAGGGATCAGCCTGGTCCCCCTCTGCGTGCTGTCGATCCTGCTGCCGGTCCCATAGCCACAACGCTCGGTCTGGCTGGGGCTTAGACATGGAATGAACTCCCTATGCCTAAGCCAACCCAAGAAACAGGCGTGCGGGCGCTCAGTCGGCCGGAAAGGCAGAATGCGCAAGCCGGTGATCGGCCCGGTCACCCTGTGTGCTATCGATCTTGCTGTCGCAACCCTCAATCTGATCCGATCTTAGATTGGGAATGAACTCCGTATGCCTAAGTCAACCCACGAGACGAGCATGTGGGCATTGAGCCGGCCGAAGAGGCATAATGCGCAAGCCGGGGATCGACCCGATCCCCCTCTGCGTGCTGCCAGTCCCGCAGCCATAACCCTCAGTCCGACTGGGGCTTAGACATGGAATGAACTCCCTATGCATAAGCCAACCCATGAAATGGGCGTACGGGCGCTCAACCGGTCAGAAAGGCAGAATGCGCAAGCCGGGGATCGACGTAATCCCCCTGCGTGCTGTCGATCCTACTGTCACAACCTTCAGTCCGATCTGATCTTAGACTGGGAATGAACTCCGTATGCTTAGACTGGGGATGAACTCCGTATGCCTGAGTCAACCCACGAAATGAACATGCGGTCGTTCAGACGGCCGGAGACTCATAATGCGTAATTTGAGGATCAACCCGATCCCTCTCTGCGTGTTGTCGATCCCACTGCTGGTCCTGCTACCACAACCCTCGGTCCGACGGGGGCTTGGACATGGAATGAACTCCGTATGCCTAAGCCAACCCATGAAATGAGCGTGCAGATGCTCAACCGACCAGAAAGGCAAAATGTGCATGCTGGGGATCGGTCTGGTCCCCCCTGCGTGCTACCGATCTTACTGCTGGTCCTGCTACCGCAACCCTCAATCCGATCTGATCTTAGACTGGGAATGAACTCTGTATGCCTAAGCCAACCCACGGAATGAGCGTACGGGTGTTCAACCGATCGAAGAGGCAGAATGCGCGAGTCGGGGATCGGCCCGGTCCCCCCTACATGATGTCGATCCTGCTATCGCAACCCTTGGTCCGATCCGATCTTAGATAGGGAATGAACTTCGTATTCCTAAGTCAACCCACCAGACGAGCGTGCAGGCGTTGAGCTGGTCGGAGAGGCATAATGCACAAGTCGGGGATGCCCTGGTTCCCTTCTGCGTGCTGCCAACCCCGCTGCCACAACCCTCGGTCCGACTGGGGCTTAGACATGGAATGAACTCCCTATGCCTAAGCCATCCCACGAAACGACCATGTGAGTGCTCAGCTGGCCGGAGTAGTAGAATGCGTAAGCCGAGGATCGGCTTGGTCCCCCCTGCGTGCTATCGATCTTGCTGCTGCAACCCTCGGTCTGATCCGATCTTAGACTGGGAATGAACTCCATATGCTTAGACTAGGGATGAACTCTATATGCCTAAGTTAACCCATAAAATGAGCGTGCGAGTGCTCAGTCGACTGGAGAGGCAGAATACGTAAGCTGAGGATCGGTTCGGTCCCCCACTACGTGCTGTCGATCCTGCTACCACAACCCTCGGTCCGGTCTGATCTTAGACTGGGAATGAACTCCGTCTGCATAAGTCAACCCATGAAATGAGCATGCGGGCGCTGAGCTGGCCGAAGAGGCATAATGCACAAGTCGAGGATCGGTTCGGTCCCCCTCTGCGTGCTGTCAGTCCCACAGCCACAACCCTCGGTCTGGCTGGGGCTTAAGCATGGAATGAACTCCCTATGCTTAAGCTAACCCACGAAACGAGCGTGCGGGCACTCAGCCGATTGGAGAGGTAGAATGCACAAGCCGGGGATCGGCCCAGTCCCCCCTGTGGGCTGCCGATCCTACTATCGCAACCCTCGGTCCGGTCTGATCTTACACTGGGAATGAACTCCGTATGCCTAAGTCAACCCATGAAACGATCGTGCGAGCATTGAGCTGGCCGGAGAGGCATAATACGCAAGCCGGGGATCGGCCCGGTCCCCCTTCTACAAGCTGTCGGTCCCGCTGCCACAACCCTCAGTCCCGCTGGAGCTTACACATGGAATGAACTCCCTACACCTAAGCCAACCCATGAAACGGGTGTGTGGGCACTCATCCGACCGAAGAGGCAGAATGCGCAAGTCGAGGATTGGCTCGGTCCCCCCTGCGTGCTGCCAATCCCACTGCCACAACCCTCGGTCCAGCTGGGGCTTAGACATGGAATGAACTCCCTACGCCTAAGCCAACACACGAAACGGGCGTGCGGGCGCTCAGTCGACCGGAGAGGCAGAATGCGCAAGTCAGGAATCAGCCCGATCCCCACTGCGTGCTGCCGATCCTGCTTTTGTAACCCTCGATTCGATCCGATCTTAGACTGGGAATGAACTCCGTATGCCTAGATTGGGGATGAACTTCGTATGCCTAAGTCAACCCATGAAACGAGCATGCGAGTGCTCAACCGATCGGAGAGGTCAATCGGAAAGGCATAATGCGTTAGTAGGGGATCAGCCCGGTCTCCCTCTGCGTGCTGTCGATCATGCTACCGGTCCTGCTACCACAACCCTCGGTCCGACTGGGGTTTAGACATGGAATGAACTCCGTATGCCTAAGCCAACCAACGAAATGAGCGTGCAGGTGCTCAGCCAGTCGAAGAGGAAGAATGCGCAAGCCGGGGACCGACCCAGTCCCCCTTGAGTGTTGCCGATCCTGCTGCTGGTCCTGCTGCCACAACCCTTGCTCCGATCCGATCTTAGACTAGGAATGAACTCTGTATGCTTAGACATGGAATGAACTCTGTATGCCTAAGCCAATCCACTAAATGAGCGTGCGGGTGCTCAGTCGATCGAAGAGATAGAATGCGTAAGCCGGGGATCGACCCGGCCCCCCTGCGTGCTGTCGATCCTGCTGACACAACCCTTAGTCTGGTCCGATCTTAGACTGAGAATGAACTCTGCATGCTTAAGTCAACCCATGAAATGAGCGTACGGGCGCTGAACCGGCCGAAGAGGCATAGTGCGCAAGCCGAAGATCGGCCCGATCCCCCTCTACGTGCTGCCGATCCCGCTGCCACAACCCTCGGTCCGGCTGGGGCTTAGACAAGGAATGAACTCTCTATGCCTAAGCCAACCCATGAAACAGATGTGCGGGCGCTCAGCCGACCGGAGAGGTAGAATGTGCAAGCTAGGGATTGGCCCGGTCCCCCTGCGTGCTGTCGATCCTGTTGCCGCAACCCTCGGTCCGGTCTGATCTTAGATTGGGAATGAACTCTGTATGCTTAGATTGGGGATGAACTTCGTATGGCTAAGTCAACACACGAGACGAGCGTGCGGACGCTTAGTCGACCAGAGAGGTAGGATGCACAAGCCGGGGATCGAATGGGTGGTAGGTGGGTTCAACCACATCTTCATATTTCTGCCATGCCAATGCCATTTTTATGGCTTGTAAATTCATACAATGGTCCCCTAAGCCTTCATGTGAAGTTTCATGGCAAGACGACCCGTTTTCTTTTTTTCACAATTTTTGAAACATTTTGTGGTTTGGGATTTTTTAAAATTTTTTTAGAAAGATTTTTGTCCACAAATTTGGTAGAGCTGATCCTTGTACTTTTTTTGGCATGCACAAAAAAATTTAGTTAAAAACTCGAAGTGGAGAAGATTTTGTGACCGTTTGAAAAAAGTGTCCCCATTTTAGACACTTTAATGGCTACTGGTAGCAAACCTATAAAATCTCAAATGCTCTTTAAGGGGGTGTGAGTTCTCGAGGTTTGATGAGGGATAGGGGGCCAATATAAGGGCCAAGTGTCACACCTTGGGCGGGCACGCCAGGCACATCAGACGCAACAACAGGCGAGCCAGATGTTGAGGCCCGCAGACCAGACGTGCTGGTGGGTATCTGCATGCAAAACCTAGCAAATGAGTTTGGAACGCCCGTCCAAGTTGCAGGCCAGCCCGTGAGACCAAGGCCTAGCATACAAGCTGCCTGCACCACATCCAGAAGGGCCCAAGGTGCTGGACATGCAAGGGAAGCTTCTGGAAGCAGGCAGGATCAGCAGTAATATCCTGGCAGATTTGATTGCCATTAAGTGTAAGTTGGAGCCTCAACTATAAATAGAGGGCTGCTCGTCCCTCATTTGTACACCATCAAACACTTCTATTTCAGTGAATACAAGAGCATTTCTAGAATTCTGCCTTCTTATCATGTTTCCCTTTAACTTATGTAATCAACCCTTTCTGTTGTTCTAGTGCCTGTATGCTTGTGTTTTAGGCTGACTTAGGCATAAAGGAGGAGATTCCAAGCCTAAGGCCGCACGGTTTCTGAGTCTGAGGTTGGAGTCCGTGACAGTTGGTATCAGAGCAAGTTCGCTTCTGCGTGTTTGTGTTGTGTAGGTTAGAGGAGATGGCATCCCAAAGTGACGCTGCTAACCAACAACCAGAGGCCCGGGAGCATGGGCATGGAAGAGGGAGGAAAGCCAGTTCTAGAGATATGTGGTCTACCATGGACAATAGGCTGGCCAAGGTGGAGGTGACCATGGGTGACATGGGGGAGAAGCTTGAGGGGGTAGAGACTCACATTGCATCGCTAGACTCCATAGGGAAGGAGATCCAAAGTGAGCTGCAAGCTGCTTTCAACAAAGGCTTGGACGGTTCACCTAAAAGAATCAGACCTTGGAGGCTGAAGTGCTGACCTTGTGCGATGGCATGCAGGCCATGCGCCAGCGGATAGAGGAGCTTACCAGTGAGCTCATTGCTTGTAAGACTGCCATTGGGAATGGCATGTTTGCTAGACTGTCCAAGTCCAGATTGGATGTCCTCAACCTAAGGAGTTCAAGGGGACTAGGGTGGCCAAGGAAGTAGATAACTACCTTTGGGGTATGGAGCAGTACTTCCAGGCCATGGGCATGCAAGACGAGGCGATAAAGGTAAGCACCGTTGCTATGTATCTCACTGATGTAGCTTTATTATGGTAGAGGCACAGGTGTGATGATGTCAGGTGTGGGAGCACCAAGATTAGAACTTGGGTAGAGTTCCAAAAGGAGTTCAAAGAAGAATTTTACCTGGAGTATGCCGATGATGAGGCACGGGCAAAGTTACACAGGTTGAGCCAGCAGGGGGACATAAGGGAGTATGTCCAAAAATTCTCTGAACTGATGCTACAGATCTCGAATCTAGGCGAGAAGGATGTCTTATTTGCTTTCATGGATAGGTTGAAGCCGTGGGTGAAGCATAAGCTACAAAAGAGAGGAGTTCATGACTTGGCTAAAGCCATGACTACTATCGAGGCCTTGATAGAGTTTAAGCCTCTGAACAAGTTCGAGTCTACCAAGCCCAAGGGTAAGGGCAGGGACGATAGGGATCGGAAGAAGCAATCCAAGGGGAAAGACCATGATCGAGAATCCAAGGATGGAGATCGAGACCATTCAACCAAGGATGGCGAGAGGAAGCCACCAGCAGGCAAGTGGAAAGCAAAGGGGGACAGAGAGCCACTAGCATGCTACCTATGTGGAGGGAGCCACATAGCACACAATTACCTGCAGAAGGGCAAGCTAGCTGCTATAGACAAGGAGTCTAACAAGGAGCCAGAGTCAGAGGTAGCAAAGCTTGGGTCGTTAGTGCTCATTGCTGTCCAGAGTAAGGGGAGCCACAAGCCAAAGGGCTTGATGTTTACGGATCTGATGGTTGTGGGTCAGAAGGTGAGCGCACTGGTGGACACAGGTGCCTCACATCTTTTTATTTCAGGTGATAGAGCCTGGAAGCTCAGACTAAAGGTGTAGAAAGGGATTGGTAGCATCAAAATAGTAAACTCCAAGAAAGTTCCAGCCATTGGAGTAGTGCGGGGAGTGGAGTTACAGCTTGGAGATTGGAAAGGCAAGGAGACCATTGAGGTAATACCCCTTGACAACTATGAGTTTGTGATTGGGTTAGATTTCCTTGTTCAGATTAACACCCTCTTTGTGCCTTTTGTCGATTGTGTTTGCATCTTGGATGCACGGTGCCAATGCCTAGTGCCATTGAGGAGAGGGTCTGGAGTTGGGTCACGGGTGGTGTCAGCCATCCAATTTGCCAAGGTGGTAGGCAAACAAGAAGACACCTTCTTGGCAGCCCTGAAATATGATGAGCCAAGGGAGTAGGAGATCGAGTCACCCTTGAAGGTGCTAAAGGTGCTGAAGGCCTTTAGTGATGTGATGCCTGAAAAGCTACCTAGCAAGCTACCACCTAAAAGGGAGGTGGACCACAAGATCGAGATGGTGTCTAAGGCCAAGCCACCAGCTAGAGCCCCTTACCGAATGTCTCCACCAGAGTTGGAAGAGTTGAGGAAGCAGCTCAAAGAGTTAGTTGATGCTGGCTTCATCCGGCCATCGAAGGCACCCTATGGTGCATCGATTCTATTTCAACGCAAGCATGATGGGTCGTTACGGCTGTGCATAGACTACCGGGCTTTGAACAAGCTGACCATCAAGAACAAGTACCCCATCCCACTCATTACGGACTTGTTCGATCAACTTGGGAGCGCAAGGTGGTTCACTAAGCTGGATTTGAGGTCAGGCTACTATCAAGTCAGGATCATGGAGGAAGATGAGCCAAAGACAGCATGTGTCACTCGGTATGGTTCGAATGAGTCCTTGGTGATGCTTTTCGGACTCATGAATGCCCCAGTAACATTCTGTACCCTTATGAACAAGGTACTTCAGTCATTCTTTAATCGGTTTGTTGTGGTTTATTTGGATGACATTGTGATCTATAGCCAGACTTTGGGAGAGCATGTAGACCACTTGAGACAGGTGTTCGAGGTGTTACGGGCGCACAAGCTGTTTATCAAGAGGGAGAAGTGCTCATTCACCTAACAGTAGATCCTGTTCCTTGGCCACATAGTGGGAGGTGGCAGGATACGCATGGATGAAGGCAAGATACATGCCATCCTGAAGTGGCAACCACCAGCCAAGGTCACTGAGTTGAGATCATTCCTTGGGCTGGTCAACTACTACAGGCGCTTCATCAAAGGTCACTCAGCAATAGCCACGCCATTGACTGACTTGCTCAAAAAAGGGAAAGCAAGGGAGTGGAGCGCAGGGTGTCAGGAAGCCTTTGACAGGTTGAAATGGGCTGTGATCAAGGAGCCAGTCTTGGCCTTGCCAGACCATGCCAAGTCGTATGAGGTGCATACGGATGCATCAAACTTTGCCATAGGGGGCGTGTTGATGCAGAAAGGACATCTAGTCACGTTCGAGAGCAGGAAGTTAAACGAGATTGAGCGTAAGTACACGATCCAAGAGAAGGAGATGACTGTAGTGGTGCACTGCTTGTGCACTTGGCGCCATTACCTGTTGGGGTCGAGGTTCATGGTTAGGACAGACAATGTGGTGACCAGCTACTTCCAGATGCAGAAGAAGCTATCCCCCAAGCAGGCGAGATGGTAAGATTTTCTTTCGAAATTTGATTTCCAGATGGAGTACAAGCCGGGGCGGGCGAACCTAGTGGCAGACACCCTGAGTAGAAAGGCTAACCTTGCCGCCATTAGCCAACCAGAGGGGTCACTGGTGCTGCGCATCGAGGAGGGACATGCGCATGATCCTATAGCCAAGGCTTTGATGGAGTACGCCCAGTAAGGTAAGACTAGGCGATTTTGGTTGCAGGATGGCTTGCTGTCCACTAAGGGTAGTAGACTATTTGTGTCACAGCATGGGAAGCTCCGCAAAGAAGTTTTGCAAGAATGCCATGATTCAAGGTGGGTTGGACACCCCGGAGTGAGCCGTACCTTGGTGCTGATCGAGGATCGGTATTACTAGCCGCACATGAGTGGCGATGTGGAGGCCTATGTAAAGACTTGTCTTGTGTGCCAACAGGACAAGGTGGAGCTCAAGAAACTAGGCAGTCTCTTGGAGCAATTGCCAGTGCCAGAGCGACCATGGGAGAGTGTTTCTCTGGACTTTATAGTCGGTCTACCCAAAGCAGAAGGGTTTGGAAGCATCATGGTAGTGGTGGACAGGTTTTCCAAGTATGGAATCTTCATTCTAGCAACCAAGGAGTGCCCAGTCGATGAGGTAGCTTGATTGTTCCTGAAGAACATGGTTAAGTACTGGGGAGTGCCGAGGACCATTGTTAGTGATCGGGATGAGCGTTTCACGGCCAGGTTCTGGACTGAGTTGGTCAAGCTGTTGGGGTCATACTTGAACTTTTCCACCAGCATGCATCTGTGATTGATGGGCAAACAGAACGAGTGAATGGACTATTGGAGGTCTACCTCAGGCACTATGTGAGTGCCACATAAAGGGACTGGCCAAAGCTGCTAGATATTGCACAGTTTTCCTACAACTTGCAAAGGAGCGAGGCAACGAACCAGAGCCCATTTGAGGTTATGACAGGGCAACAACCACTAACACCCGGTTCGATTGCTGCAGGTTATACAGGGCCAAATCCAGTAGCATACAAGTTTGCCAAGGCAAGGCAAGAGCAAACTGACTTGGCCAGAGTTTGTCTACACAAGGCGACCAAGAGGTTGAAAAAGTGGGCAAACTAGAATAGGTGGGACGTGCAGTTCCAGGTTGGAGACTTGGTGTTGGTGAAGCTGCATCCCATTGTGCGTCATAGGGGGTTGCACAAAGGCCTAGTCCATACAAAGGACCTTTTCGAGTAGTCAAGAGGGTAGGCAAGGTTGCCTACTATCTGGATATGCCACCCAAGCTGAGGGTACACCCGGTGTTCCATGTGAGCATGCTCAAGCCATTCCATGAGGATGAGGGAGATTCAGGACGGGCAGAGTCAAAGCGTGCACCATTGGGAGCAAGGGCCTCATATGAGAAAGAGGTCCACAGCATCATAGCTGACCGGGAGGTGAGATGGAAGAACTATCAGCCAAGATAAGAGTACTTGGTGCGCTAGAAGGGACTTCCAGATAGTGAGGTGAGCTGGGGACCAGCAGATGACTTATGGCAATTCAGGGACCAGATCAGGCAGTACCATGCAGAAGACACAACAAGGGCATTGCACAATCAGGTGGGGGAGAATGTCATGCCCTGGGCGGGCACGTCAGGCATATCAGGCGCACCAGCAGGCAAGCCAGAGGTTGAGGCCCGTAGACCAGGCGTGCTGGCGGGTATCTACGTACAAAGCCTAGCAAACGAGTTCAAAACACCCGTCCAACTTGCAGGCAACCCGTGAGACCAAGGCCTGGCATACAAGCTGCCCGCACCACATCCAGAAGGGCTCAAGGTGCTGGACACGCAAGGGAAGCTTCTGGAAGCAGGCAGGATCAGCAGTAGCTTCCTGGCAGATTTGGTTGACCCTGAAAATCAGGAGTTAGCATCTTAATTGATTGTAATCTGTATAATCCCATGATTTTAGCCTTTATTCTAGGGATATTTCCATTAAGTGTAAGCTGGAGCCCCGACTATAAATAGAGGGCTGCTCCTCCCTCATTTGTACACCATCAAACACTTCTGTTTCAGTGAATACAAGAGCATTTCCAGAGTTCTACCTTCATATCCTGTTTCTCTTTAACTTGCGTAATTAACCCTTTCCGTTGTTCTAGTGCCTGTACGCTTGTGTTTTAGGCTGACTTTGGCATAAATGAGGAGATTTCAAGCCCAAGGCTGCACAGTTTCTGAGTCTAAGGTCAGACCCTGTGACACAAGTACCAGTACCCACTGCACATCATGTGCGCACACCCTCCGGCCCCCCCAATCCCCGGAACCCCCAATACCATAGGTTAGGCTCTTCGACGATGCTCCGATGACGCTCCGATGATGGCACCTCAGGCAAAAAAATGCGGCACCAGCACATGCCCGAGCCTAGCATGTACACCGTGGCTCAAAATCTTAGACTAGGAATGAACTCCGTATGCTTAGACATGGAATGAACTCCGTATGCCTAAGCCAACCTACGAATGCGCAAGCCAGGGATCGGCTTGATCCCCCCCTACATGCTATAAATCCTGATGCCGCAACCCTCGGTCTGATCCGATCTTACACTGGAAATGAACTCCATATGCATAAGTCAACCCACGAAACGAACGTGCGGACGCTGAGCCGGTTGAAGAAGCATAATGCGCAAGTGGGGATCGGCTCGGTCCCCCTCTGCATGCTATCGGTCCCATTGCCACAACCTTCAGTCTGGCTGGGGCTTAGACATGGAATGAACTCCCTATGCCTAAGCCAACCCATGAAACGGGCGTACGGGAGCTCAACCGGCCGGAGAGGCAGAATGCATAAGCCGAAGATCGACCCGGTCCCCCCTGCGTGCTGTCGATCCTACTGTCCCAACCCTTGGTCTGATCCGATCCTAGAATGGGAATGAACTCCATATGCTTAGACTGGGGATAAACTTTGTATGCGTAAGTCAACCCACAAAACGAGCGTGCCGACGCTCAGTCGGCCTGAGAGGCATAATGCACAAGCTGAGGATCAGCCTGGTCCCCCACTGCGTGCTGTCGGTCCTGCTGCCACAACCCTCGATCCAGCTGGGGCTTCGACATGTAATGAACTCCCTATGCCTAAGCCAACCCATGAAACGAGCGTGCGGGCACTGAGTCGACCGAAAATGCATAATGCGCAAGCCAGGGATCAGCCCGATCCCCGTCTGCGTGCTGTCGGTCCCGCTACCACAACCCTCGATCCGGCTAGGGCTTAAACATGGAATGAACTCCCTATGCCTAAGCCAACCCATGAAACAAGCATCTGGAGAGGCAGAATGCATAAGCCGAGGATCGACAAGGTCCCCATCTGCGTGCTGTCGATCCTGCTATCGCAACCCTCGGTCCGGTCTGATCTTAGACTGGGAATGAACTTCGTATGCCTAAGTCAACCCATGAAACGAGTGTGCGAGCATTGAGCCTACCAGAGAGGTATAACGCACAAGCCGGGGATCCGCCCGGTCCCCCTCTACCTGCAGCCGGTCCCGCTGCCACAACCCTCTGTCCGGCTAGGGCTTAGACAAGGAATGAACTCCCTATGCCTAAGCCAACCCATGAAACGGGCGTGCGGGCACTCAGTCGGCCAGACAGGCAGAATGCGCAAGCTGAGGATCGACTCGATCCCCCCTGTGTGCTGCTGATCCTACTGCCACAGCCCTCGGTCCGGTCGAATCTTAGACTGGGAATGAAATCCGTATGCTTAGACGGGGGATGAACTCTGTATGCCTAAGTCAACCCACGAAATGAGCGTGCGGGCGCTCAGCCGGTCGGAGAGGCATAATGCGCAAGTCGGGAATCAGCCCGTTACCCCTCTGCGTGCTGCCGATCCCACTACCGATCTTGCTACCATAACCCTTAGTCCAGCTGGGGCTTAGACATGGAATGAACTCTATATGCCTAAGCCAACCCATGAAACGAGTGTGTGGGCACTCAGTCGGTCAGAGAGGTAGAATGCGCAAGCTGGGGATTGGCTCGGTCCCCCCTGCTGTTGGTCTGCTGTCGCAACCCTCAGTCTGGTCCGATCTTAGACTGCGAATGAACTCCGTATGCTTAGACATGGAATGAAATCCATATGCCTAAGCCAACCCATGAAACGAGCGTGCATGCGGGCGCTCAACCAGACAGAAAGGTAGAATGCACAAGACGGTGATCGACTCGGTTCCCCCTACGTGCTGTCGATCCTGCTGTCGCAACCCTCAGTTTGGTCTGATCTTAGACTGGGAATGAACTCCGTATGCCTAAGTCAACCCATGAAACGAGCGTGCGGGCGTTGAACCGACCGAAGAGGCATAATGTGCAAGTCGGGGATCGACCTGGTCCCCCTCTGTGTGTGTCGGCCCTGCTGCCACAACCCTCGGTCCGGCTGGGGCTTAGACATTGAATGAACTCCCTATGCCTAAGCCAACTCACGAAACAGGTGTGCGAGCGCTCAGTCGCTCGGAAAGGCAGAATGCGCAAGCCGGGGATCGACTCGGTCCCCCCTGCATGCTACCGATCCTGCTGTCGCAACCCTCGATTCGGTCTGATCTTAGACTGGGAATGAACTCCGTATGCTTAGACTAGGGATGAACTCCGTATGCCTAAGTCAACCCATGAAATGAGCATGCGGGCGCTCAGCCGACCAGAGAGGCAGGATGCGCAAGCCGAGGATCGAACGGATGGTAGGTGGGTTCAAGCACATCTTCATATTTCTGCCATGCCAATGCCATTTTTATGTCTTGTAAATTCGTACAATGGTCCCCTAATCCTTAATGCGAAGTTTCATGGCAAGACGACCATTTTCTATTTTTCATGATTTTCAAAACTTTTTATGGTTCGGGATTTTTGAAAATGTTTTTAGAAAGAGTTTTGTCACCAAATTTGGTAGAACTGATCCTTGTATTTTTGTTGGCATGCACAAAAAAATTCAGCTAAAAACTCAAAGTGGAGAAGATTTTGTGACCGTTTGAAAAAAGTGTCTCCATTTCAGACACTTTAATGGCTACTGGCAACAAACCTATAAAATCCCAAATGCTCTTTAAGGGGGTGTGAGTTCTCGAGGTTTGATGAGGGATAGGGGGCCAATATAAGGGCCAAGTACCAGCACCCATCGCACATCATATGCGAACAGCCCCCAGACCCCCCAATCGTCGGAACCCCCAATGCCGCTGATTATGCTTTCCGACGATGCTCCGACGATGGTGCCCCGGGCAAAAAAAATGCGGCAGCAGCACATGCCCGAGCCCAACAAGTGCATCATGGCTCAAAATCTTAGACTGCGAATGAACTTGTATGCTTAGTCATGGAATGAACTCCGTATGCCTAAGCCAACCCACGAAAAGAACGTGCGGGCGGTCAGCCGGCCAGAGAGGCAGAATGCGCAAGCTGGGGATCGACCCGATCGCCCCCTATGTACTGTTGATCCTGCTACCGCAACCATCGGTCTGGTCCAATCTTAGATTGTGAATGAACTCTGTATGCATAAGTCAACCCATGAAACGAACGTACGAGCGCTGAGCCGGCCGAAGAGGCATAATGCGCAAGCCGAGGATCAGCCCCGTCCCCTTCTGCATGCTATCGGTCCCGTTGCCATAACCCTCAGTTCTACTAGGGCATAGACATGGAATGAACTCCCTATGCCTAAGCCAACCCACGAAACAGGCGTGTGGGTGCTCAGCCGACCAAAGAGGCAGAATGTGCCAGCCGGGGATCGACCCGGTCCCCCATGCGTGTTGTCGATCCTGCTGTCACAACCCTCGGTCCGGTCTGATCTCAGACTGGGAATGAACGGCGTATGCTTAGACTAGGGATTAACTTCGTATGCCTACGTCAACCCACAAAACGAGCATGCGGCCGCTCAGTTAGCCGAAAAGGCGTAATCCGCAAGTTGGGGATCAGCTCGGTCCCCCTTTGCGTGTTGTCGATCCCGCTGCCAGTCCTGCTGCCACAACCCTTAGTCCAGCTGGGGCTTAGACATGGAATGAACTCCGTATACCAAAGCCAACCCACGAAATGAGGGTACGGTCGCTCAGTCGATCGGAGAGGCAGAATGCGCAAGTTGGGGATCGACCCGATCCCCTTCTGTGTGCTGTCGATCCTGCTACTGGTCCTACTGTCGCAACCCTCAATCCGATCCGATCTTAGACTGGGAATGAACTCCGTATGCTTAGACATGGAATGAACTCCGTATGCCTAAGCCAACCCACGAAATGAGCGTGCGTGCGAGCATTCAGCCGGTCAGAAAGGCAGAATGCACAAGCCGAGGATCGGCTCGAACCCCCCTACGTGCTGTTGATCCTACTGTCGCAACCCTCAGTCCGGTCTGATCTTAGACTGGGAATGAACTCCGTATGCCTAAGTCAACCCATGAAACGAGCGTGTGGGCGCTGAGCCGAATAGAGAGGCATAATGTGCAAGCCAGGGATCAGCCCGATCCCCCTCTGTGTGCTACCGATCCCCCTGCCACAACCCTCGGTCTAGTTGGGGCTTAGACATGGAATGAACTCCCTATGCCTAAGCCAACCCATGAAACGGGCGTGTGGGCGCTCAGCCTACCGGAGAGGTAGAATGCGCAAGCCAGGGACCGGCTCGGTCCCCCCTGCATGCTGTTGATCCTCCTACCGTAACCCTCGATTCGATCTGATCTTAGACTGGGAATGAACTCTATATACTTAGACAGGGGATAAACTCCGTATGCCTATGTCAACCCACGAAATGAGCATGCGGGCGCTCAGCCGACCAGAGAGGCAGGATGCGCAAGCCGAGGATCAAACGGGTGGTAGGTGGGTTCAAGCACATCTTCATATTTCTGCCATGCCAATGCCATTTTTATGGCTTGTAAATTCATACAATGGTCCCCTAAGCCTTCATGTGAAGTTTCATGGCAAGACGACCCGTTTTCTATTTTTCATGATTTTTGAAACTTTTTACGGTTCAAAATTTTTTAAAATTTTTTTAGAAATAGTTTTGTCCCTAAATTTGGTAGAGGTGATCCTTGTATTTTTGTTGGCATCCAAAAAAAAAATTCAACTAAAAACTCGAAGTGGAGATGATTTTGTGACCGTTTGAAAAAAGTGTCCCCATTTTAGACACTTTAATGGCTACTAGCAGCAAAACTATAAAATATCAAATGCTCTTTAAGGGGGTGTGAGTTCTTGAGGTTTGATGAGGGATAGGGGGCCAATATAAGGGCCAAGTACCAACACCCATGCACATCATGTGCGTACACCCCCCCGGCCCCCCCAATCACCGAAACCCCAAATGTCGCCGGTTAGGCTCTCCGACGATGCTCCGGTGATGGTGCCCCAGGCAAAAAAAATACGACAGCAGCACATGCCCGAGGCCAGCATGTGCCCCGTGGCTCAAAATCTTACCCTGAGAATGAACTCCGTATGCTTAGACAAGGAATGAACTCCGTATGCTTAGACATGGAATGAACTCCATATGCCTAAGCCAACCCAAGAAACGAGCCTACGGCCGCTCAATCGGCCAGAGAGGCAGAATGTTTAAATCGGGGATCAACTCGGTCCCCCTTGCATGCTGTCGATCATACTGTTGGTTCTGCTACCGTAACCCTTGATTCGATCCGAGCTTAGACTGGGAATGAACTCCGTATGCTTAGACATGGAATAAACTCCGTATGCCTAAGCTAACCCATGAAATGAGTGTGCGGGCACTCAGCCGACCAGAGAGGCAGAATGCACAAGCCAGGGACTGGTCCGAGCCCCCCTGTATATTGTTGATCACGCTTTCGCAACCCTCGGTCTGGTCTGATCTTAGACTAGGGATGAACTTCGTATGCCTAAGTCAACCCATGAAACGAGGGTGTGGGCGCTCAGTCGGTCGGAAAGGCATAATACGTAAGCCAGGGATCAACCCGATCCCCCTCTGTATGCTCTTTAAGGGGGTGTGAGTTCTTGAGGTTTGATGAGGGATAGGGGGCCAATATAAGGGCCAAGTACTAGCACCCATCGCACATCATGTGCGCACACCCCCCGGCCCCCCAATCATCGGAACGCCAAATGCCGCCAGTTAGGCTCTCTGGTGATGCTCCGGTTATGGTGCCCCGGGTGAAAAAAATACGGTAGTAGCACATGCCCGAGCCCAGCATGTGCCCCGTGGCTCAAAATCTTACATTGGGAATGAACTCCATAAGCTTAGACAAGGAATGAACTCCATATGCTTAGACATGGAATGAACTCCGTATGCCTAAGCCAACCCACGAAATGAGCGTGCGGCCACTCAACCGGCCAGAGAGGTAGAATATGCAAGTCAGGGATCGACTCGCTCCCCCCTATATGCTATCGATCATACTGTTGGTCCTGCTATCGTAACCTTCGATTCGATCCGATCTTAGGCTGCAAATGAACTCCGTATGCTTAGACATGGAATGAACTCTGTATGCCTAAGCCAACCCACGAAACAAGCGTGCGGGTACTCAGCTGGCCGGACAGGCAGAATGCGCAAGCCAGGGATTGGCCCAGTCCCCCCTGTGTGCTGTCTATCCTGCTCTTACAACCTTCAGTCCGGTCCGATCTTAGACTAGGATAAACTTCGTATGCCTAAGTCAACCCATGAAACGAGCGTGCGGTTGCTGAGCCAGTCGGAGAGGCATAATGCGCAAGCCAGGGATCAACTCAGTCCACCTCTACGTGCTATCGGTCCCGCTGCCACAACCCTTGGTCCGGCTAGGGCTTATGCATAAGTCAACCCACGAAATGAGCGTGTGGGCGCAAAGCCAGCCGAAGAGGCATAATGCGCAAGACGGGGATTGGCCCAGTCCCCCTCTGTGTGCTGTCGGTCCCGCTGCCACAACCCTCGATCCGACTGGGGCTTAGACATGGAATGAACTACCTACACCTAAACCAACCCACGAAACGGGGGTACGGGCGCTCAGTCGGCCGAAGAGGTAGAATGCGCAAGTCAAGGATCGGCTCAATCCCCCCTGTGTCCTGTCGATCTTGCAGCCACAACCCTCGATCCGATTTGATCTTAGAATGGGGATGAACTCCATTTGCCTAAGCCAACCCACGAAATGAGCATGCGGGTGCTCAGTCGATCGGAGAGGCATAATGCGCAAGTCGGAGACCAGCCCAGTCCTCTTATGCGTGCTCCTGATCCCGTTACCAATCCTATTGCCACAACCCTCAGTCCGGTTGGGGCTTAGACATGGAAGGAACTCCGTATGCCTAAGTCAACCCACGAAATGAGCGTGCGGGTGCTAAGCCGACCGGAGAGGCAGAATGCGCAAGCCAGGGATCGACTCTGTCCCCCCTGCGTGCTACCGATCCTGCTGCTGGTCTTGCTATCGCAACCCTCGGTCCGGTCTGATCTTAGACTGGGAATGAACTTCGTATGCTTAGACATTGAATGAACTCCGTATGCCTCAGCCAACCCATGAAACGAGCGTGCGGGCGCTCAGTCAGTCAGAGAGGCAGAATGCGCAAGCCAGGGACCGGTTCGGTCCCCCCTGCCTGTTATCGATCCTATTGCCGTAACCCTCGATCCTGTCCGATCTTAGACTGGGAATTAACTCCGTATGCCTAAGTCAACCCACGAAATGGGCGTTCGGGCGTTGAGCCGACCGGAGAGGCATAATGCGCAAGCTGGGGATCAGTCCGATCCCCCTCGATGTGCTGCCGGTCCTGCTGCCACAACACTCGATCCAACTGGGGTTTAGACATGGAATGAACTCCCTATTCCTAAGCCAACCCACAAAAAGGGCATGCGGGCGCTCAGCCAGCCAGAGAGGCAGAATTCGCAAGCCGGGGATCAGCCTGGCCCCCCCTATGTGCTACCGATCCTGTTGTCGCAACCCTCGGTCTGGTCTGATCTTAGACTGGGGATGAACTCCGTATTCTTAGACTGGGGATGAACTACGTATGCTTAAGTCAACCCACAAAATGAGCGTGCGGGAGCTCAGCCAGCTGGAGATGCATAATCCGCAAGCCGAGGATCAGTCTGGTCCCCCTCTGCATGCTGTCAATCCCGCTGCCATTCCTGCTACCACAACCCTCAGTCCAGCTGGGGCTTAGACATTGAATGAACTATGTATGCCGAAACTAACCCATGAAATGAGCGTACGGGCGCTCAGCCGATCGGAGAGGCAGAATGCGTAAGCCAGGGATCGGCCCGGTCCCTCTGCTTGCTATCGATCCTGCTGCTGGTCCTGCTACCGCAACCCTCGGTCCGGTCTGATCTTAGACTGGGAATGAACTCCGTATGCTTAGACATGGAATGAACTCCGTATGCCTAAGCCAACCCACGAAACGAGTGTGCGGGCGCTCAACCGGTCGAAGAGGTAGAATGCGCAAGTCGAGGACCTGCGCAAGTTAGGGACCAGCACGATCCACCCTGCATGCTGTCGATCCTGCTACCGCAACCCTCGTTCCGGTCTGATCTTAGACTGGGAATGAACTCCGTATGCCTAAGTCAACCCACGAAATGAGTGTGCGGGCACTAAACCGATCGAAGAGGCATAATGCGCAAGTCGAGGATCGATCTGGTCCCACGCTGCGTGCTGCCAGTCCCGCTGCCACAACCCTCAGTTCGACTGGGGCTTAGACATGGAATGAACTCCCTGTGCCTAAGCCAACCCGCGAAACGGGTGTGCGGGTGCTCAGTCGATCGGAGAGGCAGAATGCGCAAGTCAAGGATCGGCTCGGTCCCTCCTGCGTGCTACCGATCCTGCTACCCCAACCCTCGGTCTAGTCTGATCTTAGACTGGGAATGAACTCCATATTCTTAGACTGGGGATAAACTTCGTATGCCTAAGTCAACCCATGAAATGAGCGTGCGAGTGCTCAGCTGGCCGAAGAGGCCGGTCGGAGAGGCATAATGTGCAAGCCAGGAATCAACCCAGTCCCTCTCTGTGTGCTACCAATCCCGCTACCAGTCCTGCTACCACAACCCTCAGTTCGGGGGCTTAGACATGGAGTGAACTCTGTATACCAGTACCCATCACACATGATGTGCGCACACCCCCCGGCCCCCCCAATGTCGAAACTCCCAATGCCGCCAGTTAGGCTCTCCGACGATGCTCCGGCGATAGTGCCCTGGGTGAAAAAAATGCGGCACAAGCACATGCCTGAGCCCAGCATGTGCACCGTGGCTCAAAATCTTAGACTGGGAATGAAGTCCGTATGCTTAGACATGGAATGAACTTCGTATGCCTAAGCCAACCCAGGAAACGAGCGTGCGGGCACTCAGTCGGTCGGAGAGGCAGAATGCGTAAGTCAGGGATCGACCCGACCCCCCTGCGTGCTGTCGGTTATGCTGCCGCAACCCTCGGTCTGGTTCGATCTTAGACTGGGAATGAACTCTGCATGCATAAGTCAACCCACGAAACGAGCATGCGGGTGCTGAGCCAACCGAAGAGGCATATTGCGCAAGCCGGGGATCAGCCCGGTCCCCCTCTACGTGCTGTCGGTCCTACTGCCACAACCCTCAGTCTGGCTAGGGCTTAGACATGGAATGAACTCCCTATGCCTAAGCCAACCCATGAAATGGGCATGCGGGTGCTCAGCCGGCCAGAGAGGCAGAATGCGTAAGTCGGGGATCGACCCAGTACCCCCTGCGTGCTGCCGATCCTGCTGCCGTAACCCTCGGTCCGGTCTGATCTTAGGCTGGCAATGAATTCCATATGCTTAGATTGGGGATGAACTCCGTATGCCTAAGTCAACCCACGAAATGAGCGTACGGGCGTAAAGCCGACCGGAGAGGCCGGCCAGAGAGGCATAATGCGCAAGCCGAGGATCAGTCCGGTCCCCCTCTGCATGCTGTCCATCCTGCTACCGATCCTGCTGCCATAACCCTCGGTTCGATTGGAGCTTAGACATGGAATGAACTCCGTATGCCTAAGCCAACCCACGTAATGAATGTGCGGGTGCTCAACCGACTAGAGAGGCAGAATGCATAAGCCAGGTATCGGTTCGATCTCCCCTGGTGTGCTGTCGATCCTGATGCTGGTCCCGTTGCTGTAACCCTCGATCCGGTCCGATCTTAGACTGGGAATGAACTCCGTATGCTTAAACATGGAATGAACTCTGTATGCCTAAGCCAACTCACGAAATGAGCGTGTGGGTGCTCAGCCGATTGGAGAGGCAGAATGCGCAAGTCGGGGATCACCCTAGTCCCCCCCAACGTGCTGTCGATCCTGCTCCCGCAACCCTTGGTCTGATTCGATCTTAGACTGGGAATGAACTCCATATGCCTAAGTCAACCCAAAAAATGAACGTGCGAGCATTGAGCCTGCCGGAGAGGCATAATGCGCAAGCCAGGGATCGGCCCGATCCCCCTCTGCGTGCTACCGATCCCGCTGCCACAACCCTCGGTCTGGCTGGGGCTTAGACATGGAATGAACTCCCTATGCCTAAGCCAAACCATGAAACGGGTGTGCGGGCGCTCAGCAGACCGAAGAGGTAGAATGCACGAGCCGGGGATCGACCCGGTCCCTCCTACGTGCTATCGATCCTACTGCTACAACCCTTGGTTCGGTCTGATCTTAGACTCAGAATGAACTTCGTATGCTTAGACTGGGGATGAACTCCGTATGCCTAAGTCAACCCATAAAACGAGTGTGCGGGCGCTCAGCCGACCAGAGAGGCAGGATACGCAAGCCGGTGATCGAATGGGTGGTAGGTGGGTTCAAGCACATCTTCATATTTCTGCCGTGCCAATGCCATTTTTATGGCTTGTAAATTCATACAATGTACCCCTAAGCCTTCATGTAAAGTTTCATGGCAAGACGACCATTTTCTATTTTTCATGATTTTCAAAACTTTTTATGGTTCGGGATTTTTGAAAATGTTTTTAGAAAGAGTTTTGTCCCCAAATTTGGTAGAGGTGATGCTTGTATTTTTGTTGGCATGCATAAAGAAATTCAGCTAAAAACTCAAAATGGAGAAGATTTTGTGACCATGTGAAAAAAGTGTCCCCATTTCTGACACTTTAATGGCTACTGGCAGCAAACCTATAAAATTTCAAATGCCCTTTAAGGGGGTGTGAGTTCTCAAGGTTTGATGAGGGATAGGGGGCCAATATGGGGGCCAAGTACCAGCACCCATCACACATCATGTGCGCACCCCCCCGGCCCCCCCAATCGTCAGAACCCCCAATGTCGCCGGTTAGGCTCTTTAGCGATGCTTCGACGATGGAGCCCCGAGCGAAAAAAAATACGGCACCAGCACATGCTCGAGCCCAGCATGTGCACCGTCGCTCAAAATCTTAGACTGGGAATGAACTTCGTATGCTTAGACATGGAATGAACTCCATATGCCTAAGCCAACTCATGAAATGAGCGTGCGGGTACTCAGCCAGTCGGAGAGGCAGAATGCACAAGCTGGGGATTGGCCCAGTCCCCCCTGCGTGCTATCGATCCTACTGCCACAACCATCGGTTCGGTCTGATCTTAGACTAGGAATGAACTCCGTATGCATAAGTCAACCCACGAAATGAGTGTGCGGGCATTGAGCTGGCCGAAGAGGCATAATATGCAAGCCGGGGATCAGCCCAATCCCCCTCTGCAAGCTGCCAGTCCCGCTACCACAACCCTCAATCTGGTTGGGGCCTAGACATGGAATGAACTCCCTATGCCTAAGCCAACCTACGAAACTAGCGTGCAAGTGCTCGGCTGATCGGAGAGGCAGAATGCGCAAGCCAGGGATTGGCCCGGTCCCCCCTACATGCTGTCGATCCAGCTATCACAACCCTCGATCCAGTCTGATCTTAGACTGGGAATGAACTCTGTATGCTTAAACTGGGGATGAACTCTGTATGCCTAAGTCAATCCATGAAACGAGCGTATAGGTGCTCAGCCGATCGGAGAGGCATAATGCGTAAGCCGGGGATCAGCTCGGTCCCCCTCTACATGCTGTCGATCCCACTACCGATCCTGCTACCACAACCCTCGGTCCGACTGGGGCTTAGACATGGAATGAACTCCGTATGCCTAAGCCAGCCCACGAAATGAGTGCACTGGCACTCAATCGGTCGGAGAGGTAGAATGCGCAAGCCGGGGATCGGCTTGGTCCCCCCTGCGTGCTGTCGATCCTACTATTGGTCCTGCTGTCGCAACCGTCGGTCCGATCAGATCTTAGACTGGGAATGAACTCTGTATGCTTCGATATGGAATGAACTCCGTATGCCTAAGCCAACCCACGAAATCAGCGTGCGTCCAGGCGGTCAGCCGGCTGGAAAGGCAGAATGTGCAAGTCAGGGACCGACTCGATCCCCCCATACGTGCTGTCGATCCTGCTGCCATAACCCTCGGTCCGGTCTGATCTTAGACTGGGAATGAACTCTGTATGCCTAAGTCAACCCATGAAATGAGCGTGCAGGCACTGAGCCGGTCAGAGAGGCAGAATGTACAAGCCGAGGATCGGCCCGATCCCCCTCTACGTGCTGTCAGTCCCACTGGCACAACCCTCAGTCTGGCTGGGGCTTAGACATGGAATGAACTCCCTATGCCTAAGCCAACCCATGAAAAGGGCGTGCGGGCGCTCAGTCGACCAGAGAGGCAGAATGCGCAAGTCAGGGATCGGTCTGATCCCCTCTGCGTGCTGCCGATCTTGCTACCGCAACCCTCGGTCTGGTCTGATCTTAGACTAGGAATGAACTTCATATGCTTGGAATGGGGATGAACTCCGTATGCCTAAGTCAACCCACAAAACGAGCGTGCGAGCTCTCAGCCGACCAGAGAGGTAGGATGCGTAAGCTGGAGATCGAACGGGTGGTAGGTGTGTTTAAGCACATCTTCAAATTTCTACCATGCAATGCCATTTTTATGGCTTGCAAATTCTTACAATGGTCCCCTAAGCCTTCATGTGAAGTTTCATGGCAAGAGAACCCGTTTTCTATTTTTCATGATTTTCAAAACTTTTTTGGGTTTGGGATTTTTTAAAATTTTTCTAGAAAGAGTTTTCTCCCCAATTTTGGTATAGGTGATCCTTGTATTTTTGTTGGCATGCACAAAAAAATTCAGCAAAAAACTCGAAGTGGAGAAGATTTTGTGACCATTTGAAAAAAGTGTCCCCATTTCAGACACTTTAATGGCTACTGGCAGCAAACCTATAAAATCTCAAATGTTCTTTAAGGGGATGTGAGTTCTTGAGGTTTGATGAGGGATAGGAGGCCAATATAATGGCCAAGTACCAGCACCCATTGCACATCATGTCTGCACACCCCCCGGCCCCCCCAATCGCCAGAACCCCCAATGCTGCCGGTTAGGCTCTCTGGCAATGCTTCGACGATGGTGCCTTGGGTGAAAAAAATGTGACACCAGCACATGTCGAAGCCCAGCATGTGCACCGTGGCTCAAAATATTAGACTAGAAATGAACTCCGTTTGCTTAGACATGGAATGAACTCCGTATGCCTAAGCCAACCCACGAAACGAACGTGCGGGCGCTCAGCTGGCTGGAGAGGCAGAATGCACAAGCCGACGATCGGCCCGATCCCCCCTGTGTGTTGTTGATCCTGCTACCACAACCCTCGACCCGATCCAATCTTAGGCTGGGAATGAACTCCGTATGCCTAAGTCAACCCACCAAACGAGCGTGTGGGCGCTGAGCCAGCCGAAGAGGCATAACGCACAAGCCGGGGATCAGCCCAGTCCCCCTCTACGTACTGTCAGTCCCACTGTCACAACCCTCGGTTCAGCTGGGGCTTAGACATGGAATGAACTCCCTATGCCTAAGCCAACCCATGAAATGGGTACGCGGGCGCTCAGCTAGCCAGAGAGGTAAAATGCGCAAGCCGGCGATCAGCCCGATCCCCTCTATGTTTTGTCGATCCCGCTGCCACAACCCTGGGTTCGACTGGGGCTTAGACATGGAATGAACTCCCTATGCCTAAGCCAACCCATGAAATGGGCGTACAGGGCGCTCAGCCGACCAGAGAGGCAGAATGCGCAAGCCAAGGATCGGCCCGGTCCTCCCTACGTACTGTCGATCCTGCTATCGCAACCCTCGGTCTGACCTGATCTTAGACTGGGAATGAACTCCATATGTTTAGATTGAGGATGAACTTCGTATGCCTAAGTCAGCCCATGAAACGAGCGTGCGGGTGCTCAGTTGACCGGAGAGGCCAGCCAGAGAGGCATATTGTGCAAATCGAGTATCAACCCGATCCCCTTCTGCGTGCTACCGATCTCGTTGTCGGTCCTGCTGCCACAACCCTCGGTTCGATTGGGGCTTAGACATGGAATGAACTCTGTATGCCTAAGCCAACCCATGAAACAAGTGTGCAGGCGCTCAGTCGATCAGAGAGGCAGAATGCGCAAGCTAGGGATCAGCTCGGTCCCCCCTGGCGTGCTGCCGATCCTACTGCTTGTCCTGTTGCTGCAACCCTCGATTCGGTCTGATCTTAGACTGGGAATGAACTCCGTATGCTTAGACATGGAATGAACTCTGTGTGACTAAGCCAACCCATGAAATGAGCGTGTGGGCCTTTAATCGGTCGAAGAGGCAGAATGCGGAAGTCGGGGATCAGCCTGATCCCCCCTGCATGCTATCGATCCTGCTACCGCAACCCTCGGTCCTATCTAATCTTAGACTGGGAATGAACTCTGTATGCCTAAGTCAACCCATGAAATGAGCGTGCAGGCACTGAGCTGACGGGAGAGGCATAATACGCGAGCCGGGGATCGATCTGGTCCCTCTTTGTGTGCTACCGATCTCGCTGCCATAGCTCTCAGTCCAGCTGGGGCTTAGGCATGGAATGAACTCCCTATGCCTAAGCGAACCCATGAAACGGGCGTGCGGGTGCTCAGCCGATCGGAGAGGTAGAATGCACAAGACAGGGATTGGCCCGGTCCCCCTCTGCAAACTGCTGATCCTGTTGTCGCAACCCTCGATCCGATCCGATCTTAGACTGGGAATGAACTTTGTATGCTTAGATTGGGGATGAACTTCGTATGCCTAAGTCAACCCACGAAATGAGCGTGCGGGCACTCAGCCAACCAGAAAGGTAGGATACGCAAGCAGGGGATCGAACGGGTAGTAGGTGGGTTCAAGCACATCTTCATATTTCTGCCATGCCAATACCATTTTTATGGCTTGTAAATTCATACAATTTTCCCCTAAGCCTTCATTTGAAGTTTCGTGGCATGACGACCCATTTTCTATTTTTCATGATTTTTAAAACTTTTTACGGTTTGGGATTTTTTTAAATTTTTTTAGAAAGATTTTTGACCCCAAAATTGTTAGAGCTGATCCTTGTATTTTTTTTGGCATCCACAAAAAAATTCAGCTAAAAACTCGAAGTGGAGAAGATTTTGTGACCGTTTGAAAAAAGTATCCCCATTTCAGACACTTTAATTGCTACTGGCAGCAAACCTATAAAATCTCAAATGCTCTTTAAGGGGGGTGTGAGTTCTTGAGGTTTGATGAGGGATAGGGGGCCAATATAAGGGCCAAGTGTCACACCCTGGGCGGGTGCACCAGGCACATCAGGCACACCAGCAGGCGAGGTTGAGGCCCACAGACCAGGCGTACTGGCAGGTATCTGCGCGCAAAGCCTAGTAAACGAGTTCAGAATGCCCGCCCAACTTGCAGACCAGCCCGTGAGACCAAGGCCTGGCATACAAGCTGCCCACACCACATCCAGAAGGGCCCAAGGTGCTGGACATGCAAGGGAAACTTCTGGAAGCAGGCAAGATCAGCAGCAGCATCTTGACAGATTTGGTTGACCCTGAAAATCAGGAGTTAGCATCCTGATTGATTGTAATCTGTATAATCCCATGATTTAGCCTTTATTCTAAGGATATTGCCATTAAGTGTCAGCTGGAACCTCAACTATAAATAGAGGGCTTCTCTTCCCTCATTTGTACACCATCAAACACTTCTGTTTCAGTGAATACAAGAGCATTTCCAGAATTCTGCCTTCTTATCATGTTTCTCTTTAACTTGCGTAATCACCCCTTCCCATTGTTCTAGTGCCTGTATGCTTGTGTTTTAGGCTGACTTAGGCATAAAGGAGGAGATTCCAAGCCTAAGGCCGCACAGTTTTTGAGTCTAAGGTCGAAGCCCATGATAGTTGGTATCAGAGCAAGTTCGATTCTATGTGTTTGTGTTGTGTAGGTTAGAGGAGATGGCATCCCAAAGTGACGCTGCTAACCAACAACCAGACGCCTAGGAGCATGGGCATGGAAGAAGGAGGAAAGCCAGTTCTAGAGATATCTGGTCTACCATGGATGGTAGGCTGGCCAAGGTGGAGGTGACCATGGGCACATGGGGGAGAAGCTTGAGGGGGTAGAGACTCACATTGCATCGCTAGACTCCATAGGGGAGGAGATCCAAAGTGAGCTATAAGGTGCTCTCAACAAAGGCTTGGACGTGTTCACCCAAAAGAATCAGACCTTGGAGGCTGAAGTGCTGACCTTGCACGATGGCATGGAGGCATGCGCCAGTGGATGGAGGAGCTTACCAGGGAGCTCGTTGCTTGCAAGACTGCCATTGGGAATGGCATGTTTGCTGGAGTGTCCAAGACCAGATTGGATGTCCCCAAGCCTAAGGAGTTCAAGGGGACTAGGGCAGCCAAGGAAGTAGATAACTACCTTTGGGGTATGGAGTAGTACTTCCAGGCTATGGGCATGCAAGACAAGGCGATAAAAGTAAGCACCGCTGCTATGTATCTCACTGATGTAGCCTTATTGTGGTAGAGGTGCAGGTGTGATGATGTCAGGTGTGGGAGCGCCAAGATTAGAACCTGGGCAGAGTTCCAATAGGAGTTCAAAGAACAATTTTACTCGAAGTATGCCGATGATGAGGCGCGGGCAAAGTTGTGCAGGTTGAGCCAGCAAGGGGACATAAGGGAGTATGTCCAAAAATTCTCTGAACTGATGCTACAGATCTCAGATCTAGGTGAGAAGGATGCCTTATTTGCTTTCATGGATGGGCTGAAGCCGTGGATGAAGCATGAGCTACAAAGGAGAGGAGTTCATGACTTGGCTAAAGCCATGACTACTGTCGAAGCCTTCATAGAGTTCAAGCCTCTGAACAAGTTCGAGTCTACCAAGCCCAAGGGTAAGGGCAAGGATGATAGGGACTGGATGAAGCAGTCCAAGGGGAAGGATCGTGACCAGGAGTCCAAGGATGGAGATCGAGATAGTTCAACGAAGGATGGCGAGAGGGAGCCACCAGCAGGCAAGTGGAAAGCAAAGGGGGACCGAGAGCCACTAGCATGCTACCTATGTGGAGGGAGCCACATAGCGTGCAATTACCCGCAGAAGGGCAAGCTGGCTACTATAGACAAGGAGTCTGACGAGGAGCCAGAGTCAGGGGCAGCAAAGCTTGGGTCGTTGGTGCTCAATGTTGTCAAGAGTAAGGGGAGCCACAAGCCAAAAAGCTTGATGTTTGCGGGTTTGATGGTTACGGGTCAGAAGGTGAGCACACTAGTGGACACAGGTGCCTCACATCTTTTTATTTCAGGTGATAGAGCCCGAAAGCTCAGACTAAAGGTGAAAAAAGCGACTGGTACCATCAAAACGGTAAACTCCAAGGAAGTTCCAGCCATTGGAGTAGCGCGAGGAGTGGAGTTGTAGCTTGGAGACCGAAAAGGCAAGGAACGAGTGTGCAGGGATCAGCCCGGTCCCCCTCTGTATATGCCTAAGCCAACCCACGAAATGAGTGTGCGGGTGCTCAGCCAGCCGGACAAGCAGAATGCAAAAGCCAGGGATCGGCCCGATCCCTCTCTGCGTGCTGCCAATCCTGCTGCCACAACCTTTGGTCCGGCTAGGGCTTAGACATGGAATGAACTCCCTATACCTAAGCCAACCCACGAAACCGACATGCGGGCACTCAGTCAGTCGGGAAGGCAGAATGTGCAAGCCGGGGATCGACTTGGTCCCCCCTATGTGCTACCGATCCTGCTATCGTAACCCTCGATCTGGTCTGATCTTAGACTGATAATGAACTCCGTATGCTTAGGCTAAGAATGAACTCCGTATGCCTAAGTCAACCCATGAAATGAGCGTACAGGCACTCAACCGACTGGAGAGGCCGACCGAAGAGGCAAAATACGCAAGCTGTGGATCGACCTGGTCCCCCCTGTGTGCTACCGATCCAGCTACTGGTCTTGCTGTCGCAACCATTGGTCCGGTCCGATCTTAGACTAGGAATTAACTCCATATGCTTAGACATGGAATGAACTCCCTATGCCTAAGCCAACCCACAAAACGTCGTGCGGGCGCTCAGCCAGTCGGAGAGGTGGAATGTGCAAGCCGGGTACTGACCTGGTCCCCCTGCGTGCTGTCGATCCCACTGCCACAACCCTCGATCTTACTGCCACAACCCTCGATCTTATTGCCACAACCCTACGTATGCCTAAGTTAACCCACGAAATGAGCGTGCGGGCGCTCAACCGACCAGAGAGGCAGGATGTGCAAGCCGGGGATCGAACGGGTGGTAGGTGGGTTCAAGCACATCTTTATATTTCTGCCATGCCAATGCCATTTTTATGGCTTGTAAATTCATACAATGGTCCCCTAAGCCTTCATGTGAAGTTTCATGGCAAGACGACCCATTTTCTATTTTTCACGATTTTTGAAACTTTTTACGGTTCGAGATTTTTTAAAATTTTTTTAGAAAGAGTTTTGTCCGCAACTCTTAGTCCGGTCCGATCTTAGACTAGGAATGAACTCCGTTTGCTTAGACATGGAATGAACTCCGTATGCCTAAGCCATCCCACGAAACGAGCGTGCAGGCAGTCAGCCGGCCAGAGAGGCAGAATGCACAAGTCGGGGACCGACCCGATCCCCCCATGCGTAATGTCGATCCTGCTGTCGCAACCCTAAGTCTGGTCTGATCTTAGACTGGGAATGAACTTCGTATGCCTACGTGAATCCTCAAAACGAGCGTTCGAGCGTTGAGTCGATCGGAGAGGCATAATGCACATGCCAGGGATCGGCTCGGTCCCCTTCTGCATTCTGTCGGTCCTGCTACCACAACCTTCAGTTCTGCTGGGGCTTAGACATGGAATGAACTCCCTATGCCTAAGCCAACCCACGAAACGGGCGTACGGGGGCTCAGTCGGTCGGAGAGGCAGAATACGTAAGTCGAGGATCGATCTGGTCCCCCCTACATGTTATCGATCCTGCTGTCGTGACCCTCGATCTGGTCCGATCTTAGACTGGGAATGAACTCTGTATGCTTAGACTGGGGATGAACTCCATATGCCTAAGTCAACCCATGAAACGAGCGTGCGGGCGCTCAACCGGTCGGAGAGACATAATGCACAACTCGGGGATCAACCCGATCCCCCTTTGCATGCTACCGATCCCGCTGTCGGTCCTGCTGCCACAACCCTCAATCCGATTGGGGCTTAGACATGGAATGAACTCAGTATGCCTAAGCCAACCCATGAAACGAGTGTGCGGGCGCCCAACCAGTCGGAGAGGGAGAATGCGCAAGCCGGGGATCGGCCTGATTCCTCCTGCGTGCTGCCGATCCTACTGTTGGTCCTGCTGTCGAAACCGTCAATCCAGTTTGATCTTAGACTGTGAATGAACTCTGTATGGTTAGACATGGAATGAACTCCATATACCTAAGCCAACCCACGAAACGAGCGTTTAGACACTCAGCCGGCCGGAGAGGCAAAATGTACAAGCCGGGGATCGACCCGATCCCCCCTGTGTGCTGTCAATCCTGCTACCGCAACCCTCATTCTGATCCAATCTTAGAATGGGAATGAACATCGTATGCCTAAGTCAACCCACGAAACGAGCGTTCAGGCACTGAGCCGGTCGGAGAGGCATGATGCGCAAGCCGGGGATCGGCCTGATCCTCCTCTGCGTGCTGTCAGTCCCGTTGCCACAACCCTCGATCTGGCTTTGGCTTGGACATGGAATGAACTCCTATGCCTAAGCTAACCCATGAAATGGGCGTGCGGGCGCTCAACCTACCGGAGAGGTAGAATGCGTAAGCCGAGGATCGGCCCGATCCCCCCTGCGTGTTATCAATCCTACTATCACAACCCTCAGTCCAGTCTGATCTTAGACTGGGAATGAACTCCGTACGCTTAGACTGGAGATGAACTCCGTATGCCTAAGTCAACCCATGAAACGAGCGTACGGACGCTCAGCCGACCAGAGAGGCAGGATGCACAAGCCGGGGATTAAATGGGTGGTAGTTGGGTTCAAGCACATCTTCATATTTCTGACATGCCAATGCCATTTTTATGGCTTGTAAATTCATACAATGGTCCCCTAGGCCTTCATGTGAAGTTTCGTGGCAAGACGACCCGTTTTCTATTTTTCACGGTTTTTGAAACATTTTGTGGTTTGGGATTTTTTAAAATTTTTTTAGAAAGAGTTTTGTCCCCAAATTTGGTAGAGGTGATCCTTGTATTTTTGTTGGCATGCACAAAACAATTCAGCTAAAAACTCAAAGTGGAGAAGATTTTGAGACCGTTTGAAAAAAATGTCTCCATTTCAGACACTTTAATGGCTACAGGCAGCAAACTTATAAAATCTCAAATGCTCTTTAAGGGGGTGTGAGTTCTTGAGTTTTGATGAGGGATAGGGGGCCAATATAAAGGCCAAGTAGCAGCACCCATCGCACATCATGTGCGCACACCCCCCAACCCCCTCAATCGTCGAAACCCCTAATGCCGCTGGTTAGGCTCTCCGGCGATGGTGCCCCGAGCGAAAAAAATTACGGCACCAGCACAAGTCTGAGCCCAGCATGTGTACCGTGGCTTAAACTCTTAGACTGGGAATGAAATCTATATGCTTAGACATGGAATGAACTCCGTATGCCTAAGCCAACCCACGAAATGAGTGTGCGGGCGCTCAGTCGGTCGGAGAGGCAGAATGCGCAAGCCGAGGATCAGCTCGGTCCCCCTTTGCGTGCTGCCGGTCCTGTTGCCACAACCCTCGATCCAGCTGGGGCTTAGACATGGAATGAACTCCCTATGCCTAAGCCAACCTACGAATGGGCGTACGGTCACTCAGCGGACCGGAGAGGTAGAATGCGCAAGCTGGGGATCGGCCCGGTCCCCCCTGCGTGCTACCGGTCCTACTGCCGGAACCCTCGGCCTGGTTCGATCTTAGGTTGGGAATGAACTCCATATGCTTAGACTGGGGATGAACTCCGTATGCCTAAGTCAACCCACGAAACGAGCGTGCGGACGCTCAGTCGGTCGGAGAGGCAGAATACATAAGCTGGGGATCGACTCGATCCCCCCTGCGTGCTGTCGATCCTGCTGCTGGTCTTGCTACCATAAGCCTTGGTCCGATTCAATCTTAGACTGGGAATGAACTCCGTATGCTTAGACATGGAATGAACTCCGTATGCCTAAGCCAACCCATGAAATGAGCGTATGGGCGCTTAGCCGGTCGGAGAGGCAGAATGGGCAAGCCGAGGACTGGCTCGGTCCCCCCCTGCCTGCTGCCAATCCTGTTGTTGGTCCTACTGCCACAACCTTCGGTCCGGTTTGATCTTATACTGGGAATGAACTCCATATGCTTAAACATGGAATGAACTCCATATGCCTAAGCCAACCCACGAAACTCCCTAAGTCTAAGCCAAACCATGAAATGGCTGTACGGGCGCTCAGTCGGCCAGAGTGGCAGAATGCGCAAGCCGGGGATCAGCTCGGTCCCCCCTTCGTGCTACCGATCCCACTGCCGTAACCCTCGATTCGATTCGATCTTAGACTGGGAATGAACTCCGTAAGCTTAGACTGGGGATGAACTCCGTATGCCTAAGTCAACCCACGAAACGAGCGTGTGGGTGCTCAGCCTACCGGAGAGGTCGGTCAGAGAGGCAGAATGTGCAAACCAGGGATCGACTTGGTCCCCCTCTGCGTTCTGCCGATCCTGCTACTGGTCCTACTGTCGTAACCCTCGATCCGCTCTGATCTTAGACTAGGAATGAACTCTGTATTCTTAGACAAGGAATGAACTTCGTATTCCTAAGCCAACCCACGAAACTAGCGTACGGGCACAAGCCAGGGACCGGCCCGGTCCCCCCTACGTGCTGTCAATCCTGCTGCCACAACCCTCGGTCCGATCTGATCTTAGAGTGAGATTGCCTAAGTCAACCCACGAAATAAGCGTTCGGGCACTGAGCCGATCAGAGACGGATAATGCATAAGCCGGGGATCGACCCTCCTCTGCGTGCTGCCAATCCTGCTATCGATCCCGCTGTCGGTCTTGCTGCCACAATCCTTGATCCGGTTGTGGCTTAGACATGGAATGAACTTCATATTCCTAAGCCAACCGACGAAACGAGCGTGCGGGCTCTGAGCTGGCCGGAGAGGGAGAATGCCACAACCCTCGGTCCGGTTGGGGCTTAGACATGGAATGAACTCCCTATGCCTTAGCCAATCCACGAAACGGGTGTGCGGGTGCTCAACCAGCCGGAGACGCAGAATGTGTAAGCCAGGGATCGGCTCGGTCCCCCCTGCGTGCTATCGATCCTGTTGTCGCAACCCTCGATCCAGTTCGATCTTAGACTGGGAATGAACTCCGTATGCTTAGACTGGGAATGAACTCTGTATGCCTAAGTCAACCCATGAAACGAGCATGCGGGCGCTCAACCGATTGGAGAGGCATAATACGCAAGTTGAGGATCAGCTCGGTCCCCTTCTGCATGCTGTCGATCCCGTTGTCGGTCCTGCTGCCACAACCTTCGGTCCGATTGGGGCTTACACATGGAATGAACTCCATATGCCTAAGCCAACCCACGAAACGAGCGTACGGGCGCTCAGTCGGTTAGAGAGGCAGAATGCGCAAGTCGGGGACCGTCCCGGTCCCTCCTGCATGCGATCGATCCTACTATCACAATCCTTGGTCTGATCCGATCTTAGTCTGGGAATGAACTTCGTATGCCTAAATCAACCCATGAAACGAGCATGTGGGCGTTGAGCTGGTCGGAGAGGCATAATGTGCAAGCCGGGGATCGACCCGATCCCCCTCTGCGTGCTACCGGTCCTGCTGCCACAACCCTCGATTCGGCTGGGGCTTAGACATGGAATGAACTCCCTATGGCTAAGCCAACGCATGAAATGGATGTACGGGAGCTCAGCCGGCTGGAGAGGCAGAATGCACAAGCCGAGGATAGGCTCGATCCCCCCTGCGTGGTACCGATCCTGCTACCGCAACCCTCGATCCGGTCCGATGTTAGACTAGGAATGAACTCCGTATGCTTAGACTGGGGATGAACTCTGTATGCTTAAGTCAACTAATGAAACGAGCGTGCGGACGCTCAGCCGACCAGTGAGGCAGGATGCGCAAGCCAGGGATCGAATGGGTGGTAGGTGGGTTCAAGCACATCTTCATATTTCTGCCATGCCAATGCCATTTTCATGGCTTGTAAATTCATACAATGGTCCCCTAAACCTTCATGTGAAGTTTCGTGACAAGACGACCCGTTTTCTATTTTTGAATTTTTTTGAAACTTTTTGTGGTTCGGGATTTTTTCAAAATTCTTTTAGAAACTGTTTTGTCCCCAAATTTGGTAGAGGTGATCCTTGTATTTTTGTTGGCAAGAATAAAAAAATTCAGCTAAAAACTCAAAGTGGAGAAGATTTTGTGACCGTTTCAAAAAAGTGTCCCCATTTCAGACACTTTAATGGTTATTAACAGGAAACCTAAAAAATCGCAAATGCTCTTTAAGGGGGTATGAGTTCTCGAGGTTTGATGAGGGATAGGGGGCCAATATAAGGGCCAAGTACTAGCACCCATCGCACATCATGCGCGCACACCCCCCGGCCCCCCCAATCGTCGGAACCCCCAATACCGCCGGTTAGGCTCTCCGGTGATGCTCTGACAATGCTCCGACGATGGTGCCCTGGGTGAAAAAAATGCGGCACCAGCACATGCCCGAGCCCAGCATGTGCACCGTGGCTCAAAATCTTAGACTGGGAATGAACTCTGTATGCTTAGATATGGAATGAACTCCGTATGCCTAAGCCAACCCACGAAATGAGCATGCGGGTGCTCAGCCGGTCGGAGAGGTAGAATGCACAAGCTGACGATCGCCCCGGTCCCCCCATCGTGCTATCAATCCTTTTGCCGCAACCCTTGCTCTAGTCTGACCATAGACTGGGAATGAACTTCGTATGCATAAGTCAACCCATGAAACGAGCCTGCGGGGGTTGAACCGGTCGAAGAAGCATAATGCACAAGTCGAGGATTGGCCTGGTCCCCCTCTGCGTGCTGTCGGTCCCCCTCTGCGTGCTGCCGGTCTCACTGCCACAACCCTCAGTCTGGCTGGGGCTTAGACATGGAATGAACTCCCTATGCCTAAGCCAACCCACGAAACGGGCGTGCGGGCGCTCAGTCGGCCGGAGAGGCAGAATGTGCAAGCCAGGGATCGTCCCGGTCCCCCTACGTGTTGCTGATCCTGCTACCCCAACCCTCGGTCCGATCCGATCTTAGACTGGGAATGAACTTCGTATGCTTAGATTGGGGATGAACTTCGTATGCCTAAGTCAACCCACGAAACGAGCGTACGGGTGCTCAACCGATCGAAGAGGCATAATGCGTAAGCCGGGGATCAACCCGGTCCCCTTCTTCATGCTGCCAATCCTGCTGTCGATCCTACTACCACAACCCTCAGTTCGGCCAGGGCTTAGACATGGAATGAACTCCGTATGCCTAACCCAACCCACGAAACAAGCGTGTGGGCGCTCAGCCGACTGGAGAGGCAGAATGTGCAAGCCGGGGATCAGTCTGATCCCCTCTGCGTGCTGTAGATCCTGCTACCGTAACCTTTGATCCCATCTGATCTTAGACTGGCAATGAACTCCGTATGCATAAGTCAACCAACGAAACGAGCGTTCGAGCACTGAGCCGGTCGAAGAGGCATAATGCGCAAGCCGGGGATCGGCCTGGTCTCCCTCTGCGTACTGTCGATCCCGCTACCACAACCTTTGGTCCGGCTGGGGCTTAGACATGGAATGAACTCCCTATGCCTAAGCCAACGCACGAAACGGGTGTGCGGGTGCTCAGCAGGCTAGAGGGACAAATACGCAAGCCGGGGATCGGCCCGGTCCCCCCTGCGTGCTGTCGATCCTATTGACGCAACCCTCGATCTAGTCCGATCTTAGACTAGAATGAACTCCACATGCTTAGACTAGGGATGAACTTCGTATGCCTAAGTCAACCCACAAAATGAGCGTGCGAGCGCTCAGTCGGTTGGAGAGGCCGGTTGGAGAGGCATAATGCACAAGTCGGGGATCAGCCCGGTCCCCTTCTGCGTGTTGTCGATCCCGCTATCGGTCCTGCTGCCACAACCCTCGGTCCGGCTGGGGCTTAGACATGGAATGAACTCTGTATGCCTAAGCCAACCCAGGAATCGAGTGCGCGAGCACCCAGCTGGCCGGGGAGGCAGAATGTACAAGCCGGGGATCGACCCAGTCCCTCACTGCGTGCTGTCGATCCTACTGCCCCAACCCTCGGTCCGGTCTGATCTTAGACTGGGAATGAACTCTGTATGCATAAGTCAACCCACGAAATGAGCGTACGGGTGCTGAGCTGATCGAAGAGGCATAATGCGCAAGCCGGGGATCGACCAGGTCCCTCTCTACGTGCTGTAGGTCCCGCTGCCACAACCCTCGTTCCGATTGGGGCTTAGACATGGAATGAACTCCTTATGCCTAAGCCAACCCACCAAAACGGGCGTGCGGGCGCTCAGTCGGTGGGAGAGGCAGAATGCGCAAGCCAAGGATCGGCCCGATCCCCCCTGCGTGCTACCAATCTTGCTGCCGTAACCCTCGGTCTGGTCCGATCTTAGACTAAGAATGAACTTCGTTTGCTTAGACTAGGGATGAACTCCGTATGTCAAAGTCAACCCATGAAACGAGCGTGCGGGCGCTCAGCTGGCCGGAGAGGCATAATGAGCAAGCCGAGGATTAGGACGGTCCCCCTCTGCGTGCTGTCGATCCCCCTGCCAGTCCTGCTGCCATAACCCTCGGTCCGGCTGGGGCTTAGACATGGAATGAACTCCGTATGCCTAAGCCAACCCACGAATCGAGCGCGCGAGCGCTCAGCTGGCCGGAGAGGCAGAATGTGCAAGCCGGGGATCAGCCCTGTCCCCCACTACGTGCTGTCGATCCTACTGCCACAACCCTCGGTCCGGTTTGATCTTAGATTGGGAATGAACTCTGTATGCATAAGTCAACCCACGAAATGAGCGTACGGGCGCTGAGCCGATCGAAGAGGCATAATGCACAAGCCGGGATCGACCCGATCCCCCTCTGCGTGCTGCAGGTCCCGCTGCCACAACCCTCGGTCCTACTGGGGCATAGACATGGAATGAACTCCCTATGCCTAAGCCAACCCACCAAAATGGGCGTGCGGGCGCTCAGTTGGTGGGAGAGGCAGAATGCGCAAGCTAGGGATCGGCTCGGTCCCCCCTGCGTACTGTCGATCTTGCTATCGTAACCCTCGGTCCGGTCCAATCTTAGACTGAGAATGAACTTCGTATGCTTAGACTAGGGACGAACTCTGTATGGCTAAGCCAAACAATGAAACGAGCGTGCGGGCGCTCAGCTGGCCAGAGAGGCAGAATGCGCAAGCCGAGGATCGACCTGGTCCCCCCTTGTGTGCTGCCGATCCTGCTGCCGCAACCCTTGGTCCGGTCCGATCTTAGACTGAGAACGAACTTCGTATGCTTAGACTAGGGACGAACTCTGTATACCTAAGCCAATCCACGAAATGAGCGTGTGGGCGCTCAGCTGGCTGGAGAGGCAGAATGCGCAAGTCGAGGATCGGCTCGGTCCCCCCTGCGTGCTGCCGATCCTGCTGCCGCAACCCTCGGTCCAGTCCCATCTTAGACTGGGAATTAACTTTGTATGCATAAGTCAACCCATGAAACAAGCGTGCGGTCACTGAGCCGGCCGAAGAGGCATAATACGTAAGTCGAAATCGGCCCAATCCCCCTTTGCGTGTTGCCGGTCCCGCTGCCACAACCCTCGGTCCAGCTGGGGCTTAGACATGGAATGAACTCCCTATGCCTAAGCCAACCCACGAAACGAGTGTGCGGGCGCTCAGTCGACCGGAGAGGCAGAAAATGCAAGTCGGGGACCTGCCCGGTCCCCCTGCGTGCTGCCGATCCTGCTGCCGCAACCCTCGGTCTGATCTGATCCTAGATTGGGAATGAACTCTGTATGCTTAGACTGGGGATGAACTCCATATGCCTAAGTCAACCCACGAAACGAGCGTGCGGGCGCTCAGCCGGCCAGAGAGGCATAATGCGTAAGTCGGGGATCAGCACGATCCCCCTCTACATGCTACCGATCCTGCTGCCGGTCCTGCTGCCATAACCCTCAGTCCGGCTGAGGCTTAGACATAGAATGAACTCCGTATGCACAAAAAAATTCAGCTAAAAAGTCGAAGTGGAGAAGATTTTGTGACTATTTGAAAAAAGTGTTCCCATTTCAGACACTTTAATGGCTACTGGCAGCAAACCTATAAAATGTCAAATGCTCTTTAAGGGGGTGTGAGTTCTCGAGGTTTGATGAGGGATAGGGGGCCAATATAAGGGCCAAGTGTCACGCACTAGGCGGGTACACCAGGCACGTCAGGCGCACCAGCAGGCAAGCCAGAGGTTGAGGCCTGCAGACCAGGTGTGCTGGCAGGTATCTGCGTGCAAAGCGTAGCAAACGAGTTCAGAACGCCCGCCTAACTTGCAAGCCAGCCCATGAGACCAAGGCCTGGCATACAAGCTACCCGCACCACATCCAGAAGGGCCCAAGGTGCTGGACACGCAAGGGAAGCTTCTAGAAGCAGGCAGGATCAGCAGTAGCATCCTAGCAGATTTGGTTGACCCTGAAAATCAGGAGTTAGCATCCTGATTGATTGTAATCTGTATAATCCCATGATTTTAGCCTTTATTCTAAGGATATTGCCATTAAGTGTAAGCTGGAGCCTCAACTATAAATAGAGGGCTACTCCTCCATCATTTGTACACCATCAAACACTTCTGTTTCAGTGAATACAAGAGCATTTCTAGAATTCTACCTTCTTATCCTGTTTCTCTTTAACTTGCGTAATCAGCCCTTCCTGTTGTTCTAGTGCCCGTACGCTTGTGTTTTAGGCTGACTTAGGCATAAAGGAGGAGATTCCAAGCCTAAGGTCGCACGATTTCTGAGTCTAAGGTTGGAGCCCATGACAGTTGGTATCAGAGCAAGTTCGATTCTGTATGTTTGTGTTGTGCAGGTTAGAAGAGATGGCATCCCAAAGTGACGCTACTAACTAACAACTAGAGGCCCAAGAGCATGGGCTTGGAAGAGGGAGGAAAGCCAGTTCTAGAGATATCTTGTCTACCATGGACGGTAGGCTGGCCAAGGTGGAGGTGACCATGGGCGACATGGGGGAAAAGCTTGAGGGGGTAGAGACTCACATTGCATTGCTAGACTCCATGGGGGAGGAGATCCAAAGTGAGCTACAAGCTGCTCTCAACAAAGGCTTGGACGTGTTCACCCAAAAGAATCAGACCTTGGAGGTTGAAATACTGACCTTATACGATGGCATGGAGGCCATGCGCCAGCGGATGGAGGAGCTTACTAGTGAGCTCGTTGCTTGCAAGACTGCCATTGGGAATGGCATGTTTGCTGGAGTGTCCAAGTGTAGATTGGATGTCCCCAAGCCTAAGGAGTTCAAGGGGACTAGGGCGGCCAAGGAAGTAGATAACTACCTTTGGGGTATGGAGCAGTACTTCTAGGCCATGGGCATGCAAGATGAGGCGATAAAGGTAAGCACCGTTGCTATGTATCTCACTGATGTAGCCTTATTGTGGTAGAGGCACAGGTGTGATGATGTCAGGCGTGGAAGTGCCAAGATTGGAACCTGGGCAAAGTTTCAAAAGGAGTTCAGAGAAAAGTTTTACCCGGAGTATGCTAATGATGAGGCACGGGCAAAGTTACGCAGGCTTAGCTAGCAAAGGGACATAAGGGAGTATGTCCAGAAATTCTCTAAACTGATGCTACAGATCTTGGATCTAGGTGAGAAGGACACCTTATTTGCTTTCATGGATAGGCTGAAGTCGTGGGTGAAGCATGAGCTACAAAGGAGAGGAGTTCATGACTTGGCTAAAGCCATGACTACTGTCGAGGCCTTGATAGAGTTCAAACCTCTGAACAAGTTTGAGTCTACCAAGCCCAAGGGTAAGGGCAGGGATGATAGGGATCGAAAGAAGTAGTCCAAAGGGAAAGACCGTGACTGGGAGTCCAAGGATAGAGATTGAGACTGTTCAACCAAGGATGGTGAGAGGAGGCCACCAGCAGGCAAGTGGAAAGCAAAAGGGGACTGAGAGCCACTAGCATGCTACCTATGTGGAAGGAGCCATATAGCATGCAATTACCCGTAGAAGGGCAAGCTGGCTACTGTAGACAAGGAGTCTGATGAGGAGCCAGAGTCAGGGGCAGCAAAGCTTGGGTCATTGGTGCTCAATGCTATCCAGAGTAAGGGAAGCCGTAAGCCAAAGGGCTTGATGTTTACAGATCTGATGGTTGCGGGTCAGAAGGTAAGCGCACTGGTGGACACAGGTGCCTCACATCTTTTTATTTCAGGTGATAGAGCCTGAAAGCTCAGACTAAAGGTGCAGAAAAGGACTGGTACCATCAAAACGATAAACTCCAAGGAAGTTTCAGCCATTGGAGTAGTGCGGGGAGTGGAGTTACAGCTTGGAGACTAGAAAGGCAAGGAGACCATTGAGGTAATACCCCTTAACGACTATGAGTTTATGATTGGGTTGGATTTCGTTGTTCAGATTAACGCCCTCCTTATGCCTTTTACCGATTGTGTTTGCATCTTGGATGCACGGTGCCAATGCTTAGTGCCATTGAAGAGAGGGTCTGGAGTTGGGTCGCGGGTGGTGTCAGCCATCCAATTTGCCAAGGCGGTAAGCAGATAAGAAGACACCATCTTGGGAGCCCTGAAATATGATGAGCCAAGGGAAAAAGAGATCGAGTCACCCTTAGAGGTGCTAAAGGTGCTAAAGACCTTTAGTGATGTGATGCCCACAAAGCTACCTAGCAAGCTACCACCTAAGAGAGAGGAGGACCACAAGATCGAGCTGGTGTCTGAGGCCAAACCACCAGCTAAAGCCCCTTACCGAATGTCTTCACCAGAGTTGAAGGAGTTGAGAAAGTAGCTCAAAGAGTTAGTTGATGTTGGCTTCATCAGGCCATCGAAGGCACCCTATGGTGCACCGATTCTATTTCAGCGCAAGCATGATGGGTTGTTATGGCTGTGCATAGACTACTGGGCTTTGAACAAGTTGACCATCAAGAACAAGTACCCTATCCCACTCATTGCGGACTTGTTCGATCAACTTGGGAGCGCAAGGTGGTTTACTAAGCTGGATTTGAGGTCAGGCTACTATCAAGTCAGGATCACAGAGAGAGATGAGCCAAAGACAGCATGTGTCACTCGATATGGTTTGTATGAGTTCTTGGTGATGCCTTTCGGACTCACGAAAACCCCAGCAACATTCTGCACCCTTATGAATAAGGTACTTCAGTCATTCCTTGATCGATTTGTTATGGTTTATTTGGATGACATTGTAATCTACAACCAGACTTTGGGAGAGCATGTAGACCACTTTAGATAGGTGTTCGAGGTGTTGCGGGTGCACAAGCTGTTTGTCAAGAGGGAGAAGTGCTCATTCGCCCAGCAGGAGATCCCATTCCTTAGCCACATAGTGGGAGGTGGCAGTATACGCATGGATGAAGGCAAGATACACGCAATCCTGGAGTGGCAACTGCCAGCCAAGGTCACTGAGTTGAGATCATTCCTTGGGCTGGTCAACTACTACAGGTGCTTCATCAAAGGTCACTCAACAATAGCCATGCCATTGACTGACTTGCTCAACAAAAGGGAAAGCATGGGAGTGGAGCGTAGGGTGCCAGGAAGCCTTTGACAGGTTGAAGCAGGCTGTGAATAAGGAGCCAGTCTTGGCCTTGCCAGACCATGCCAAGCTGTATGAGGTGCATACGGATGCATCAGACTTTGCCATATGGGGCGTGTTGATGTAGGAGGGACGTCCAGTCACGTTCGAGAGGAAGCTGAACGAGACTGAGCATAAGTACACAGTCCAAGAGAAGGAGATTACTGCAGTGGTGTACTACTTACGCACTTGGTACCATTACCTGTTGGGGTCGAGGTTGGTGGTTAGGGCGGACAATGTGGCAACCAGCTACTTTCAGACGTAGAAGAAGCTATCCCTCAAGCAGGCAAGATGGTAAGATTTTCTTACAGAATTTGATTTCTAGATGGAGTACAAGCCAGGGTGGGTGAACCTAGTGGCAGACGCCCTGAGTAGGAAGGCTAACCTTGCTGCCATTAGCCAACCAAAGGGGTCACTGGTGCCATGCATCAAGGAGGGACTTGTGCATGATCCTATAGCCAAGGCTTTGATGGAGTACGCCTAGCAATGTATGACTAGGCGATTTTGGTTGTAGGATGGCTTGCTGTACACCAGGGGAAGTAGACTATTTGTGCCACAGCACGGGAAGCTTGACAAGGAAGTTTTGTAAGAATGCCATTATTCAAGGTGGGTTAGACACCCAGGAGTGAGCCGTACCTTGGCGTTGATCGAGGATCGGTACTACTAGCTGCACATGAGGGACGATGTGGAGGCCTATGTGAAGACTTGTCTTGTGTGCCAACAGGACAAGGTGGAGCTCAAGAAACCAGGCGGTCTCTTAGAGCCATTGCCAGTGCCAGAGCGACCATGGAAGAGTGTTTCTCTGGACTTTATAATCGGCCTACCCAAAGCAAAAGGGTTTGGAAGCATCATGGTAGTGGTGGACAGGTTTTCCAAGTATGGAATCTTCATTCCAGCAACCAAGGAGTGCCCAACCGAAGAAGCAGCTCGATTGTTCCTGAAGAACATGGTTAAGTACTGGAGAATGCTGAGGACCATTGTTAGTGATCGGGACAGGCATTTCATGGGCAGGTTCTGGACTAAGTTGTTCAAGCTGTTAGGGTCAGACTTGAACTTTTCCACCAGCATGCATCCGTAGACCGATTGGCAGACAGAACCAATGAATGGACTATTGGAGGTCTACCTCAGGCACTATGTGAGTGCCACACAAAGGGACTGGCCAAAGCTGCTAGATATTGCGTAGTTTTCCTACAACTTGCGAAGGAGCGAGGCAACGAACCAAAGCCCATTTGAGGTTGTGATAGGGCAACAACCACTAACACTCGAATCGATTGCTACAGGTTATACAGGGCTGAATCCAGCAGCATACAAGTTTGCCAAGGCATGGCAGGAGCAAACTGACTTGGCCAGAGTTTGTCTACACAAGGCAGCCAAGAGGTCAAAGAAGTGGGCAGACCAGAATAGGCGAGACGTGCAGTTCCAAGTTGGAGACTTGGTGTTGGTGAAGCTGTATCCCATTGTGCACCATAGGGGGCTGCACAAAGGCCTAGTTTGGAGGTATGAAGGACCTTTCTGAGTAGTCAAGAGGGTAGGGAAGGTTGCCTACAAGCTGGATATGCCACCTAAGCTGAGGGTACACCCAGTGTTCCATGTGAGCATGCTCAAGCCATTCCATAAGGATGAGGGAGATCTAGGACGGGCAGAGTCAAAGCGTGTGCCATTGAGGGAAAGGGCCTCATATGAGAAGGAGGTCCACAGCATCATAGCTGGTCGGGAGGTGAGATGAAAGAACTATCAGCCAAGACAAGAGTACTTGGTGCACTAAAAGGGACTTTCAAACAGTGAGGTGAGTTGGGAACCAGCAGATGACTTATGGTAGTTCGGGGACCAGATCATGTAGTACCATGCAGAAGATGCAATGAAGGCATTATGCAATCTGGTGGGGGAGAATTTCATGCCCTAGGCGGGCACGCCAGGTGAGCTAGAGGTTGAGGCCCGCAGACTAGGCGTGCTGGAGGGTATCTACTTGCAAAGCCTAGCAAACGAGTTCAGAACGCTCGCCCAACTTGCAGGCCAGCCTGTCAGACCAAGGCCTAGCATACAAGCTGCCCGCACCATATCCAGAGGGGCCCAAAGTGTTGGACACGCAAGGGAAGCTTCTGGAAGTAGGCAAGATCCGCAGTAGCATCCTGGCAGATTTGGTTGACCCTGAAAATCAGGAGTTAGCATCCTGATTGATTGTAATCTGTATAATCCCATGATTTTAGCCTTTATTCTAGGGATATTGCCATTAAGTGTAAACTGGAGCCTCAACTATAAATAGAGGGCTGCTCTTCCCTCATTTGTACACCATCAAACACTTCTGTTTCAGTGAATACAAGAGCATTTCCAGAATTTTGCCTTCTTATCCCATTTCTCCTTAACTTGCGTAATCAACCCCTCCTATTGATCTAGTGCTCGTACGATTGTGTTTTAGGCTGACTTAGGCATAAAGGAGGAGATTCCAAGCCTAAGGCCGCACGGTTTCTGAGTCTAAGGTCGGAGCCTGTGACACAAGTACCAGCACCCATCGCACATCATGTACGCATAGCCCCCGACCCCCCCAGTCACCGGAACCCCCAATGCCATCGATTTGGCTCTTCAGTGATGCTCTAACGATGCTCCGACGATGGTGCCTCGGGCGAAAAAAGTGACACCAGTACATGCTCGAGCCTAGCATGTGCACCGTGGCATAAAATCTTAGACTGGGAATGAACTCCATATGCTTAGACATGGAATGAACTCCATATGCCTAAGCCAACCCATGAAACAAGCATGTGGGCGCTCAGCTGCCCGGAGAGGTAGAATACGCAAGTCGGGGATTGGCCCAGTCCCCCTTGCGTACTATCGGTCCTACTACTAGTCTCGCTATCGTAACCCTCAATCCGATCTGATCTTAGACCGAGAATGTACTCCGTATGCTTAGACTGGGGATGAACTCCGTATGCCTAAGTCAACCCATGAAACGAGCATGCGGGTGCTCAGTCGATCGGAAAGGCTGGCCGAAGAGGCATAATGCGCAAGTCGGGATCAGCTCTGTCGCCCTCTGCATGCTACTGATCCCGCTGCCGGTCCTACTACCACAACCTTCGATCCGGTTGGGGCTTAGACATGGAATAAACTCTGTATGCCTATGCTAACCCATGAAATACGCGTGCAGGTGCCCAACCGATCTGAGAGGTATAATGTGCAAGCCGTCGATCGGCCCGGTCCTCCCTGCATGCTGTCGATCCTGTATTGGTCTTGCTGCTGCAACCCTCAGTCCGGTCTGATCTTAGACTGGGAATGAAATCTGTATGCTTAGACATGGAATGAACTCCATATGCTTAGACATGGAATGAACTCCGTATGCCTAAGCCAACCCACGAAACGAGTGTGCTGGTGCTTAGCCGACCGGAGAGGCAGAATGCGCAAGCTGGGGACCGACCCAGTCCCCTCCTGCGTGCTGTCAATCCTGCTACCGTAACCCTCAGTCCAGTCTAATCTTAGACTGGGAATGAACTTCGTATGCCTAAGTGAACCCATGAAATGAGCGTACGGGCGTTGAGCCGACCGAAGAGGCATAATGCATAAGTCGGGGATCGGCTCGGTCCCCTTCTGTGTGCTACTGGTCCTGTTGCCACAACCTTTGGCCCAGCTGGGGCTTAGACAAGGAATGAACTCCCTATGCCTAAGCCAACCCATGAAATGCGCATGCGGGTGCTCAGCCTACCGGACAGGCAGAATACGCAAGCCGGGGATCGGTCCGGTCCCCCCTGGGTGCTATCGATCCTGCTGTCGCAACCCTTGATTCGGTTCGATCTTAGACTGGGAATGAACTCTGTATGCTTAGACTGGGGATGAACTCCGTATGCCTAAGTCAACCCACGAAATGAGCATACGAGCGCTCAGCCGACAAGAGAGGCAGAATGTGTAAGCCGAGGATTGAACAGGTGGTAGGTGGGTTCAAGCACATCTTCATATTTTAGCTATGCCAATGCCAATTTTATGGCTTGTAAATTCATACAATGGTCCCCTAAGCCTTCATGTGAAGTTTCGTGGCAAGACGACCCGTTTTTTATTTTTCATGATTTTTAAAACATTTTACGGTTTAGGATTTTTTAAAATTTTTTTAGAAAGAGTTTTGTCCCAAAATTTGGCAGAGGTGATCCATGTATGTTTTTTGGCATGCACAAAAAAGGTTAGCTAAAAACTCGAAGTGGAGAAGATTTTGTGACCGTTTGAAAAAAGTGTCCCCATTTTAAGACACTTTAATGGCTACTGGCAGCAAACCTATAAAATCTCAAATGCTCTTTTAGGGGGTGTGAGTTCTTGAGGTTTGATGAGGGATAGGGGGCCAATATAAGGGCCAAGTACCACCACCCATCGCACATCATGTGCGCACACCCCCCAGCCCCCTAATCATCGGAAACCCCAATGCCGCCGATTAGGCTCTCCGACGATGCTCCGACGATGGTGCCTCGGGCAAAAAAAAATGTGGCACCAGTACATGCCCTAGCCCAGCATGTGCACCGTGGCTCAAAATCTTAGACTGGGAATGAACTCTGTATGCTTAGACATGGAATGAACTCCGTATGCCTAAGCCAACCCACGAAACGATCGTGCGGGTGCTCAACCGACCGGAGAGGCAAAATGTGCAAGCCAGGGATCGGCCTAGTCCCCCCCTGTGTGCTATCGATCCTGCTGCCACAACCCTTCATCTGGTCTAATCTTAGATGGGGAATGAACCCTGTATGCATAAGTCAACCCACGAAATGAGCGTGCGGGCGCTGAGCCAGTTGAAGAGGCATAATGCGCAAGCCGGGGATCAGCCCAGTCCCTCTCTGCGTGCTACTGGTCCCGCTACCATAGCCCTCGGTTCGGCTGGGGCTTAGACATGGAATGAACTCCTTATGCCTAAGCCAACCCACAAAATGGACGTGCGGGCACTCAACCGACCGGAGCGGCAGAATGCACAAGCCGAGGATCGACTTGGTCCCACTTGCATGCTGTCAATCCTACTGTCACAACCCTCGGTCCGGTCTGATCTTAGACTGGGAATGAACTCCGTATGGTTAGACTGGGGATGAACTCCGTATGCCTAAGCCAACCCATGAAACGAGCATGCGGGCGTTCAGCCGACTGGAAAGGCATAACGCACAAGCTGGGGATCAGCCCGATCCCCCTCTACGTGCTATCGATCCCACTGTCGGTCCTACTACCATGACCCTCAATCCGGTTGGGGCTTAGACATGGAATGAACTCCGTATGCCTAAGCCAAACCATGAAATGAGAGTGTGGGTGCTCAGCCGACCGAAGAGGCAGAATGCGCAAGTCGGGGATCGGTTGGGTCCCCTCTACGTGCTGTCGATCCTGCTGCTGGTCCTACTACAGCAACCCTCGGTCTAGTCTGATCTTAGACTGGGAATGAACTTTGTACACTTAGACATGGAATGAACTTTGTATGCCTAAGCCAACCCACGAAACGAGCGTGCGGGTGTTCAGTCAGTCGGAGAGGCAGAATTCGCCAGTTAGGGACCGGCCCGATCCCTCCCTGCGTCCTGGGGATCTTGCTGCAGCAACCCTCGGTCCAGTTCGATCTTAGACTGGGAATGAAGTCTGTATGCTTAGACTGGGGATGAACTTCGTATGCCTAAGTCAACCCACGAATCAAACGTACGGGCGCTCAGCCGGCTGGAGAGGCCGACCGAAGAGGTAAAATGCATAAGCCGGGGATCGACCCGATCCCCCCTGCGTGCTATCGATCCTACTGCTTGTCCTGCTGCCACAACCCTCAGTTCAATCCAATCTTAGACTGGGAATGAACTTCGTATGCTTAGACATGGAATGAACTCCGTATGCCTAAGCCAATCAATGAAACGAGGGTGCGGGCACTTAGTCGATCGAAAAGGCAGAATGTCCAAGTCGGGGATCGGCTCAATCCCCCCTGCGTGCTGTCGATCCTGCTGCCGCAACCCTCAGTCCAGTCCGATCTTAGACTAAGAATGAACTCCATCTACCTAAGTCAACCCACGAAACGAGCGTACGGGCATTGACCCAGCTAGGGAGTTATAATGTGCAAGCCGGGGATCGACCCGATCCCCTTCTGCGTACTGTCGGTCCCGCTGCCACAACCCTTAGTTTGGCTGGGGCTTAGACATGGAATGAACTCCCTATACCTAAGCCAACCCACGAAATGGGCATACGGGTGCTCAGCCGATCGGAGAGGCAGAATGAACAAGCTAGGGATCGGCCCGGTCCCCCCTGTGTGCTGCCGATCTTGCTACCATAACCCTTGGTCCAGTCCGATCTTAGATTGGGAATGAACTCCATATGCTTAGACTGGGGATGAACTTTGTATGCCTAAGTGAACCCATGAAACAAGCGTACGGGTGCTCAGTTGATCGGGGAGACCGATCAGAGAGGCAAAATGTACAAGCCGAGGATCGATTCGATCCCCCCTTACGTGCTACCGATCTTACTGCTGGTCCTGTTGCCGCAACCCTCAGTCCAGTCTGATCTTAGACTGGGAATGAACTTTGTATGCTTACACATGGAATGTACTCCGTATGCCTAAGCTAACCCATGAACCAAGCGTGCGAGCACTCAGCCAGCAAAAAAGGCAGAATGCGCAAGTCGAGGACCAGCCCGATCCCCCCTACGTGCGATCGATCCTGCTATCGTAACCCTCGGTTCGATCTGATCTTAGACTAGGAATGAACTCTGTATGCCTAAGTCAACCCACGAAACGAGCATTCGGGCCCTGAACCAGCCGAAGAGGCATAATGCACAAGTCAAGGATCGGCCCAGTCCCACTTTGCATGCTGCCAGTCCTGCTGCCATAACCATCGATCTGGCTGGGGCTTAGACATGGAATGAACTCCCTATACCTAAGCCAACCCATGAAACGGGCGTGCGGGCACTCAACCGGCCGGAGAGGCAGAATGCATAAGTTGGGGATCATTCAGGTCCCTCTTACGTGCTGTCGATCCTACTACCGCAACCCTCGGTACGGTCAGATCTTAGACTGGGAATGAACTCCATATGCTTAGACTGGGGATGAACTCCGTATGCCTAAGTCAACCCATGAAACGAGCGTACGGGGGCTCAGCTAGCCGGAGAGGCCGATCGGAGAGGCATAATGTGCAAGTCAGGGATCAGCCTAGTCTTCTTCTATGTGCTGCTGATCCCGCTACCAGTCCTGTTGCCACCACCCTCGATCCGACTGGGGCTTAGACATGGAATGAACTCCGTATGCCTAAGCCAACCCATGAAACGAGCGTGCGGGCGCTCAGCCGGTTAGAGAGGTAGAATGCGAAAGCCAGGGATCGGCTCGATCCTCTCTTACGCGCTACCGATCCTACTGTTGGTCCTACTTCCGTATCCCTCGGTCTGGTTTGATCTTAGACTGGGAATGAACTCTGCATGCTTAGACATGGAATGAACTTCGTATGCCTAAGCCAACCCATGAAACGAGCGTGCGAGCGCTCAGTCGGTCGAAAAGATAGAATGCGTAAGCCGAGAACCTTTCTGATCACCCCCTGCATGCTGTCAATCCTGCTGCCATGACCCTCGATCCAGTCCAATCTTAGACTGGGAATGAACCCCGTATGCCTAAGTCAACCCACGAAACGAGCGTGCGGGCACTGAGCTGATCGCGAAGGCATAATGCGCAAGCCGGGGATCGACCCAGTCCCCCTCTGCGTGCTATCGGTACCGCTGCCACAACCCTCGGTCTAGCTGGGGCTTAGACATGGAATGAACTCCCTATGCCTAAGCCAACCCATGAAACAGGCATGCGGGCGCTTAGTCGACCGGAGAGGTAGAATGCGCAAGTCGGGGATCGGCCCGATCCCCCCTGCGTGCTGTCGATCCTACTACCGTAACCCTTAGTCCGGTCCGATCTTAGACTGGGAATGAACTTTGTATGCTTAGACTGGGGATGAACTTCGTATGCCTAAGTCAACCCACGAAACGAGCGTGCGAGCGCTCAGCTGACCAGAGAGGCAAGATGCGTAAGTTGGGGATTGAACAGGTGGTAGGTGGGTTCAAGCACATCTTCATATTTCTGCTGTGCCAATGCCTTTTTTATAGCTTGTAAAATAATACAATGGTCCCCTAAGCCTTCATGTGAAGTTTCGTGGCAAGATGACCCGTTTTTTATTTTTCACGATTTTTGACACATTTTACGGTTCAGGATTTTTTAAAATTTTTTTAGAAAGAGTTTTGTCCCCAAATTTAGTAGAGGTGATCCTTGTATTTTTTTTGGCATGCACAAAAAAATTTAGCTAAAAACTCGAAGTGGAGAAGATTTTGTGACCGTTTGAAAAAAGTGTCCCCATTTCAGACACTTTAATGGCTACTAGCAGCAAACCTATAAAATCTCAAATGCTCTTTATGGGGGTGTGAGTTCTTGAGGTTTGATGAGGGATAGGGGACCAATATAAAGGCCAAGTACCAGCACCCATCGCACATCATGTGCGCACCCCCTCGGCCCCCCCAATCACCGGAACCTCTAATGTAGTCGGTTAGGCTCTCCGGTGATACTCCGGCAATGCTCCGACAATGGTGCCCTGGGCAAAAAAAATGTGGCACCAGCACATGCCTGAGCCCAACATGTGCACTGTGGCTCAAACTCTTAGACTGGGATGAACTCCTTATGCTTAGACATGGAATGAACTCCATATGCCTAAGCCAACCCATAAAATGAGCGTGCAGTCGCTCAGCCGGCAGGAGAGGTAGAATGCGCAAGCCAGGGATCGGCCCGATCCCCCTCTGCATGCTGTCGGTCCCACTGCCATAACCCTCGGTCCGGCTGGGGCTTAGACATGGAATGAACTCCCTATGCTTAAGCCAACCAACGACGTGTGGGTGCTCAGCCAGCCAGAGAGGCAGAATGCGCAAGTAGGGGATCAGCCATGTCCCCCCTGCGTGCTACCAATCCTGCTACCGCAACCCTCAGTCTGGTTCGATCTTAGATTGGGAATGAACTTCGTATGCTTAGACTAGGGATGAACTCCATATGCCTAAGTCAACACACGAAACGAGAGTGCGGGCGTTCAGCTAGCTGAAGAGGTCGACCGGAGAGGAGAATACGCAAGTCGAGGATCGGCCCAGTCCCCCCTATGTGTTACCGATCCTGTTATTAGTCTTGCTCCTGTAACCCTCGATCCAGTTTGATCTTAGATTGGGAATGAACTTCGTATGCTTAGACATGGAATGAAGTTCGTATGCCTAGCCAACCCACGAAATGAACGTGTGGGCACTCAGTCGGCCAGAGAGGCAAAATGCGTAAGTCGGGGACCGGCCTGGTCCCCCCTACGTGCTATCAATCCTGCTACCGCAACCCTAGGTTCGGTCCTATTTAGACTGGGATCGAACTCTGTATGCCTAAGTCAACCCACGAAATGAGCGTTCGGGTGTTGAGCTAGCCGGATAGGCATAATGCGCAAGCCGGGGACCGTCCCGGTCCCCCTCTGCGTGCTATCGGTCGCGCTACCACAACCCTTGGTCTGGTTGGGGCTTAGGCATGGAATGAACTCCCTATGCCTAAGCCAACCCACGAAGTGGGCGTGCGTGCACTCAACCGGCTAGAGAGGCAGAATGCGCAAGCCAGGGACCAGCCCGATCCCCCCTACATGCTATCGATCCTACTGTCGTAACCCTCGATCTAGTTCGATCTTACACTGGGAATGAACTCCGTATGTTTAGATTGGGGATGAACTCCGTATGCCTAAGTCAACCCATGAAATGAGCGTGCGGGCACTCAGTTCGGTCCCCCTCTACGTGCTGTCGGGGCTACTGCCAGTCCTTCTGCCACAACCCTTGGTCCGGCTGGGGCTTAGACATGGAATGAACTTTGTATAGACTGGGAATGAACTCCGTATGCTTAGACATGGAATGAACTCCGTATGCCCAAGCCAACCAATGAAACGAACGTGCAGGCACTTAGCCAGTCAGAGAGGCAGAATGTGAAAGTCGAGGATCGAACCGGCCCCTTCCTACGTGCTGTCGATCTGGCTGCCATAACCCTCGATCTGGTCTAATCTTAGACTGGGAATGAACTACTATGCCTAAGTCAACCCACGAAACGAGCTTTCACACGATGAGCCAGTCGAAGAGGCATAATGCGCAAGCCATGGATTGGCCCGATCCCCCTCTGCGTGCTATCGGTGCCGCTGCCAGAACCCTCAGTCCGACTGGGGTTTAGACATGGAATGAACTCCCTATGCCTAAGCCAACCCATGAAACTGGCTTGCAGGGGCTCAGCCAGCCGGAGAGGCAGAATGCGCAAGTTGGGGGTTGGCCTAATCCCTCATGTGTGCTACCGATCCTACTGTCGCAACCCTCGGTCCAGTCCGATCTTAGACTGGGAATGAACTCCATATGCTTAGACTTGGGATGAACTCCATATGCCTAAGTCAACCCACAAAACGAACGTGTGGGTGCTCAGCTGGCCAGAGAGGCCAGCCGGAGAGGCATAATGTGCGAGCCGGGGATCAACCCGGTACCCCTCTGCATGCTGCCAATTTCACTGTCGGTCCTGCTGCCACAACCCTCGGTCCGGCTGGGGCTTAGACATGGAATGAACTCCGTATGCCTAAGCCAACCCACGAAACGAGCGTGCAGGCACTCAGCCGACTAAAGAGGCAGAATGCATAAGTTGGGGATCGACCCGATCCCCCCTACGTGCTACCGATCCTGCTACTGCTACTATTGTAACCCTCGATCCGATCTGATCTTAGACTGGGAATGAACTTCGTATGCTTAGATATGGAATGAACTCCGTATGCCTAATCCAACCCACAAAACGAGCGTGCGAGCGCTCAACCAGCCGGATAGGTAGAATGCGCAAGCCGAGGATAGGCCCGATCCCTCCTGCGTGCTATCGATCCTACTGCCAAACCCTCGGTTCGATCCCATCTTAGACTAGGAATAAACTCCTCTTGCCTAAGTCAAGCCACAAAACGAACGTGCGGGCGCTGAACCGGCCGGAGTGGCATAATGCGCAAGCCGGGGATCAGCCCGAACCCCCTCTACGTGCTACCGGTCCCGCTGCCACAACCCTCAGTCCGGTTAGGGCTTAGACATGGAATGAACTCCCTATGCCTAAGCCAACCCATGAAACGGGCGTGCGGGCACTCAGTCGGCTGGAGAGGTAAAATGCGTAAGCCGAGGATCGACCCGGTCGCCCCTGCGTGCTGTCGATCCTACTGCCGCAACCCTCAATCTGGTCTGATCTTAGACTGGGAATGAACTTCGTATGCTTAGACTAGGGATTAACTCTGTATGCCTAAGTCAACCCACAAAACGAGCGTGCGGACACTCAACCGACAAGAGAGGCAGGATGCGCAAGCCGGAGATCGAATGGGTGGTTGGTGGGTTCAAGCACATCTTCATATTTCTGCCATGCCAATGCCATCTTTATTGCTTGTAAATTCATACAATGGTCCCCTACACCTTCATGTGAAGTTTCGTGGCAAGACGACCCGTTTTCTATTTTTCATGATTTTCAAAACTTTTTAAGGTTCGGGATTTTTTAAAATTTTTTTAGAAAGATTTTGCCCCAAAATTTGGCAGAGGTGATCCTTTTATTTTTTTTGGTGTACACAAAAAATTCAGCTAAAAAACTCGAAGTGGAGAAGATTTTGTGACCGTTCGAAAAAAGTGTCCCTATTTCAGAAACTTTAATGGCTACTGGCAGCAAACCTATAAAATCTTAAATGCTCTTCAAAGGGGTGTGAGTTCTCAAGGTTTGATGAGGGATAGGGGGCCAATAAAAGGGCCAACTACCAGCACCCATCGCATATCATGTGTGCACACCCCCACGGCCCCCCAATCACTGAAACCCCCAATGCCGCTGGTTAGGCTCTCCGGCGATGCTCTGATGATGCTACGGCGATGGTGCCACAGGCAAAGAAAATGCAGCACCAGCACATGCCCAAGCCCAGCATGTGCACCATGGCTCAAACTCTTAGACTGGGAATGAACTATGTATGCTTAGACATGGAATGAACTCCATATGCCTAAGCCAACCCACGAAGCGAGCGTGCGGGTGCTTAGCCGACCGGAGAGGTAGAATACGCAAGCCAGGGATTGGCCCGATCCCGCTCTGGGTGCTACCGGTTCTGCTGCCACAACCCTCAGTTCGGTTGGGGCTTAAACATGGAATGAACTCCTTATGTCAAAGCCAACCCACAAAACGGGCGTGCGGGCCCTCAGCCGATCGGAGAGGCAGAATGCGCAAGTCGGGGATCGACCCGGTCCCCCCTACGTGCTGTCGATCCTGCTGCAGCAACCTTTGACCCAGTTCGATCTTAGACTAGGAATGAACTCTCTTTGCTTAGACTGGGGATGAACTCTGTATGCTTAAGTCAACCCACGAAACGAGCGTACGTGTGCTCAGCCGATCGGAGAGGCCAACCAGAGAGGCAAAACGCACAAGACAGCGATCAGCTCGGTCCCCGCTGCGTGCTACCGATCCTGCTACTGGTCCTGCTGCCACAACCCTCAGTCTAGTCCAATCTTAGACTAGGAATGAACTCCGTATGCTTAGACATGGAATGAACACTATATGCCTAAGCCAACCCACGAAACGAACGTACGGGTGCTCAGTCGGCTGGAAAGGCAGAATGCACAAGCCGGAGATCAACCCGGTCCCCCCTACGTGCTGTCGTAACCTTCGGTCCGGTTCGATCTTAGGCGAGGAATGAAATCCGTATGCCTAAGTCAACCCACGAAACCAGTGTTCGGGCACTAAGCCGGACGGAGAGGGAAAATGTGCAAGTCGGGGATCGACCCGGTCCCCCTCTGCGTGCTGTCTATCCTGATGCCACAACCCTTGATCTGACTGGGGCTTAGACATGGAATAAACTCCCTATGCCTAAGCCAACCCATGAAATGGGCGTGTGGGCGCTCAGCCGACCGAAGAGGCAGAATGCGCAAGCCAGGGATCGACCCGATCCCTCCTGCATGCTATCGATCCTGCTACCGTAACCCTCGATCCGATCTGATCTTAGACTGGGAATGAACTCCGTATGCTTAGACTGGGGATGAACTCCGTATGCCTAAGTCAACCCACAAAACGAGCGTGCGGGCGCTCAGCCGGTCGGAGAGGCTGACCGAAGAGGCATAATGCACAAGCTGAGGATCAACCCGGTCCCCCTCTTCGTGCTGCCGATTCCACTGCCGGTCCTGCTACCACAACCCTAGGTCCGACTGGGGCTTAGACATGGAATGAACTCCGTATGCCTAAACCAACCCATGAAATGAATGTACGGACGCTCAGTCGATCGGAGAGGCAGAATGCGTAAGTTGGGGATCGGCTCGGTCCCTCCCTACATGCTGCCGATCCTACTACTGGTCCTACTACCATAACTCTCGGTCTGGTCTGATCTTAGATTGGCAATGAACTCTGTATGCCTAAGCCAACCCACAAAATGAGCGTGGGGGCGTTCAACCGATCGGAGAGGCAAAATGTGCAAGCTGGGGACCGACCCGACCCCCCCTGCGTGCTGTCGATCCTGCTGCTGCAACCCTCGATCCGATCTGATCTTAGATTGGGAATGAACTCTGTATGCCTAAGTTAACCCACAAAATGAGCGTACGGGTGTTGAACTGGTCAGAGAGGCATAATGCGCAAGCAGGGGATCGGCCCGATCCCCCTCTGCGTACTGTCAGTCCTACTACCATAACCCTAGGTCCGGCTAGGGCTTAGACATGGAATGAACTCCCTATGCCTAAGCCAACCCACAAAATAGGCGTGCAGGCGCTCAGCTGGCCGAAGAGGTAGAATGCGCAAGCCGGGGATCAGCCTGGTCCCCGTTACGTGCTACCGATCCTACTACCGTAACCCTCAGTCCGGTCTGATCTTAGACTGGGAATGAACTCCGTGTGCTTAGACTGGGGATGAACTACATATGCCTAATTCAACCCACGAAACGAGAGTGCGGACGCTCAGCCGACCAGAGAGGCAAGATACGTTAACCGGGGATCGAACGGGTGGTAGGTGGGTTCAAGCATATCTTCATATTTCTGCCGTGACAATGCCATTTTTATGGCTTGTAAATTTATACAATGGTCCCCTATGCCTTCATGTGAAGTTTCGTGGCAAGACGACCCGTTTTCTATTTTTCACGATTTTTAAAACTTTTTACGGTTCGGGATTTTTTTAAATTTTTTTAGAAAGAGTTTTGCCCCAAAATTTGGTAGAGGTGATCCTTGTATTTTTTTTGGGATGCATAAAAAATTCAACTAAAAACTCGAATTGGAGAAAATTTCAGACACTTTAATGGCTACTGGCAGAAAACCTATAAAATCTCAAATGCTCTGTAAGGGGTGTGAGTTCTTGAGGTTTGATGAGGGATAGGGGGCCAATATAGGGGCCAATATAAGGGCCAAGTACCAGCACCCATCGCACGTCATGTACGCACACCCCTCGACCCCCCCAATCATCGGAACCCCCAATGCCGTCGGTTAGGCTCTCCAGCGATGCTCTGACGATGCTCCGGTGATAGTGCCTCGGGCGAAGAAAATACAGCACCAGCACATGCCCGAGCCCAGCATGTTCACCGTGGCTCAAACTCTTAGACTGGGAATGAACTCCGTATGCTTAGACATGGAATGAACTCCGTATGCCTAAGCCAACCCACGAAATGAACGTACGGGGGCTCAACCGAATGGAGAGGCAGAATGCGTAAGATGGGGATCAACCCAGTCCCCCTCTATGTGCTACCAGTCTCACTGCGCCAACCCTCGGTCCGACTGGGGCTTAGACATGGAATGAACTCCCTATTCCTAAGCCAACCCACGAAACGGGCGTGCAAGTGCTCAACCGATCGGAGAGGCAGAATGTGAAAGTCAGGTATTGGCCCGGTGACATCTGCATGCTGCCGATCCTACTCTCACAACCCTCGGTCCAGTTCGATCTTAGACTGGAAATGAACTCTGTATGTTTAGACTGGGAATGAACTCCATAAGCCTAAGTCAACCCATGGAACGAGCGTGCGGGTGCTTAACCGACTGGAGAGGTAGAATGCGCAAGCCGAAGATCGACCCGATCCCCCTTGCATGCTACCGATCCTACGGAGGTCCTGCTACCGCAACCCTCGGTCTGGTCCGATCTTAGACTGGGAATGAACTCCGTGTGCTTAGACATGGAATGAACTCCGTATGCCCAAGCCAACCAATGAAACGAACGTGCAGGCACTTAGCCGGTCGAAGAGGCAGAATGTGAAAGTCGAGGATCGAACGGCCCCTTCCTACGTGCTGTCGATCTCGCTGCTGTAACCCTCGGTCTGGTCTGATCTTAGACTGGGAATGAACTACTATGCCTAAGTCAACCCACGAAACGAGCTTTCGGACGCTGAGCCAGTCGAAGAGGCATAATGCGCAAGCCAGCGATTGGCTCGGTCCCCCTCTACGTGCTGTCGGTGCCGCTGCCAGAACCCTCAGTCCGGTTGGGGCTTAGACATGGAATGAACTCCCTATGCCTAAGCCAACCCATGAAACTGGCTTGCGGGTGCTCAGCCAGTCGGAGAGGCAGAATGCGCAAGCTGGGGGTTGGCCCAATCCCTCATGTGTGCTACCGATCCTGCTGTCGCAACCCTTGGTCCAGTCCGATCTTAGACTGGGAATGAACTCCATATGCTTAGACTTGGGATGAAGTCCATATGCCTAAGTCAACCCACGAAACGAACGTGCGGGTGCTCAGCTGGCCAGAGAGGCCGGCCGGAGAGGCATAATGTGTGAGCTGAGGATCAACCCGGTCCCCCTCTGTGTGCTACCGATTTCACTGCCGGTCCTGCTGCCACAACCCTCGGTCCGGCTGGGGCTTAGACATGGAATGAACTCCGTATGCCTAAGCCAACCCACGAAACGAGCGTGCAGGCACTCAGCCTACTAAAGTGGCAGAATGCGTAAGCTGGGGATCGACCAGGTCCCCCTTACGTGCTACTGATCCTGCTGCTGCTGCTACTATCGTAACCCTCGATCCGATGATGCTACGATGATGGTGCCCCAGGCAAAGAAAATGCAGCACCAGCACATGCCCAAGCCCAGCATGTGCACCGTGGCTCAAACTCTTAGACTGGGAATGAACTCTGTATGCTTAGACATGGAATGAACTCCATATGCCTAAGCCAACCCACAAAGCGAGCGTGCGGGTGCTCAGTCGACCGGAGAGGCAGAATACGCAAGTTGGGGATTGGCCCGATCCCACTCTGGGTGCTACCGGTTCCGCTGCCACAACCTTCAGTTTGGTTGGGGCTTAAACATGGAATGAACTCCTTATGTCAAAGCCAACCCATGAAATGGGCATACGGGCCCTCAGCAGACCGGAGAGGCAGAATGCGTAAGTCAGGGATCGGCTCGGTCCCTTCTGCGTGCTGTCGATCCTGCTACCGCAACCTTTGACCCAGTCCGATCTTAGATTAGGAATGAACTCTCTTTGCTTAGACTGGGGATGAACTTCGTATGCCTAAGTCAACCCACGAAACGAGCGTACGTGCGCTCAGCCGGTCGGAGAGGCCAGCCAGAGAGGTGAAATGCACAAGCCAGGGATCAACCCGATCCTCGCTGCATGCTACCGATTCTGCTACTGGTCCTGCTACCACAACCCTCAGTCTGGTCCGATCTTAGACTAGGAATGAACTCCGTATGCTTAGACATGGAATGAACTCCATATGCCAAAGCCAACCCATAAAACGAGTGAGCGGATGCTCAACCGGGTAGAGAGGTAGAATGCACAAGTCAGGGACCAACCCGGTCCCTCCATGCGTACTGTCGATCCTGTTACCGCAACCCTCAGTCTGGTCCAATTTTAGACTGGGAATGAACTCCGTATGCGTAAGTCAACCCATGAAACAAGCGTTCGGGCGTTGAGCTGATCGGAGAGGCATAATGAGCAAGCTGAGGATCGATCCGATCCCTCTCTGCGAGCTACTGGTCCCGCTGCCACAACCCTCGGACCGGCTAGGGCTTAGACATAGAATGAACTATGTATGCCTAAGCCAACCCACGAAATGAGCGTGCGGGCGCTCAACTGACCGGAGAGGCAGAATGCACAAGTCGAGGATCGGCTCGATCCCCCTCTTCATGCTTTCGGTCCCACTTCCACAACCGTCGGTCTGACTGGGGCTTAGACATGGAATGAACTCCTTATGCCTAAGCCTAAGCCAACCCATGAAACGGGGGTGCGGGCGCTCAGCCGATCAGAGAGGTAGAATGCACAAGCCGGGGATCGGCCCGATCCCCTCTGCGTGCTGCCGATCTTGCTATAGCAACCCTCAGTTCGGTTCGATCTTAGACTGGGAATGAACTCCGTATGCTTAGACTGGGGATGAACTCCGTATGCCTAAGTCAACCGACGAAATGAGCGTGTGGGCACCCAGCAGGCTGGAGAGTCCAATCGGAGAGACAGAATGCGCAAGCTGGGGATCAGCTCGATCCCCTCCAACATGCTGTCGATCCTACTACTGGTCCTACTATCGCAACCCTTGATCCAGTCTGATCATAGACTGGGAATGAACTCTGTATGCGTAGACATGGAATGGACTCCATATGTCTAAGCCAACCCATTAAACGAGCGTACGGGCGCTCAGTCGATCGGAGAGGTAGAATGCGTAAGTCGGGGACCAGCTCGGTCCCACCCATCGTGCTGTCGATCCTACTATCACAACCCTCAGTTTGGTCTGATCTTAGACTGGGAATGAACTCCATATGCCTAAGCCAACCCACGAAGTGAGCGTGCGGGTACTCAACCGGCCGAAGAGGCAGAATGCGTAAGCCAGGGATCGACCTGATCCCCTTCTGTGTGCTGTCAGTCCCGCTGCCACAACTCTCAGTTGGACTGGGGCTTAGACATGGAATGAACTCCCTATGCCTAAGCCAACCCACAAAATGAGCGTGCGGGCGCTCCGTCGGCCGGAGAGACAGAATACGTATGCCAGGGATCGGTTCGATCCCTCCTGCGTGCAACCGATCCTGCTATCGCAACCCTCAATCCGGTCTGATCTTAGACTGGGAATGAACTCCGTATGCTTAGACAAGGGATGAACTTCGTATGCCTAGTCAACCCATGAAACGAGCGTACAGGCGCTCAACCGGCTGGAGAGGCTGGTCGAAGAGGCATAATGCACAAGCCAGGGATCAGCCTGGTCCTCCTCTGTATGTTGCCGGTCTTACTACCACAACCCTCGGTTCGACTGGGGCTTAGACATGGAATGAACTTCGTATGCCTAAGCCAACCCACGAAATGAGCGTATGGGCACTCAGCCAGTCATAGAGGTAGAATGCACAAGTCGAAGCTCAGCCCGATCCCAACCTGCGTGCTACCGATCCTGCTGCTGGTCCTACTATTGCAACCCTCGATCCAATCCGATCTTAGACTGGGAATGAACTCCATATGCTTAGACATGGAATGAACTCTGTATGCCTAAGCCAACCCATGAAACAAACGTGTGGGTGCTCAGCCAGCCAGAGAGGTAAAATGCGAAAGCTGGGGACCAACCCGATCCCCCCTGTATACTACCGATCCTACCACCAGAACCTTCAGTTTGGTCCGGTCTTAGACTGGGAATGAACTCCGTATGCCAAAGTCAACCCATGAAACGAGCGTTCATGCGCTGAGTCGACCACAGATGCATAATGCGCAAGTCAGGGAACGGCCCGATCCTCTTCTACGTGCTGCCAGTCTCACTACCACCACCTCGGTCCGGCTAGGGCTTAGACATGGAATGAACTCCTTATGCCTAAGCCAACCTAAGAAATGGGCGTGCGGGTGCTCAGTCGATCAGAGAGGTAGAATGCGTAAGCCGGGGATCCGCCTGGTCCCCCCTACATGCTGTCGATCCTTTTGTCGCAACCCTTGGTCAGGTCTGATATTAGACTAGGAATGAACTCTGTATGGTTAGACTAGAGATGAACTCCGTATGCCTAAGTCAAGCCACGAAACGAGCATGCGGACACTCAGTCGACCAGAGAGGCATGATGCACATGTCGAGGATCGAACGAGTGGTAGGTGGGTTCAAGCACATCTTCATATTTCTACTGTGCCAATGCCATTTTTATGGCTTGTGAATTCATACAATGGTCCCCTACGCCTTCATGTGAAGTTTCGTGGCAAGACAACCCGTTTTCTATTTTTCACGATTTTTGAAACTTTTTGCGGTTCGGGATTTTTTAAAATTTTTTTAGAAAGATTTTTATCCCGAAATTTGGTGGAGGAGATCCTTGTATTTTTGTTCACATGCACAAAAAATTTCAGCTAAAAACTCGAAGTGGAGAAGATTTTGTGACCATTTGAAAAAAGTGTCCCCATTTTAGACACTTTAATGGCTACTGGCAGCAAACCTATAAAATCTCACATCCGCTTTAAGGGGGTGTGAGTTCTTGAGGTTTGATGAGGGATAGGGGGCCAATATAAGGGCCAAGTACCAGTACCCATCACACATCATGTGCGCACACCCCCCCGGCCCCCCAATCACCGAAACCTGTAATGTCGCTGGTTAGGCTCTCCGACGATGCTCCGACGATGCTCCGACGATGGTGCCCCAGGTGAAAAAAATGTGGCACCAGCACATGCCCGAGCCCAACATGTGCACCGTGGCTCAAACTCTTAGACTGGGAATGAACTTCGTATGCTTCGACATGGAATGAACTCCGTAGGCCTAAGCCAACCCACGAAACGAGCATGCGGGCGCTCAGCAGATCGGAGAGTTGGAATGCGCAAGCTGAGGATCGGCCTGGTCCCCCTCAGCATGCTACCGATCCCACTGCCACAACCCTCGATCCGGCTGGGGTTTAGAAATGGAATGAACTCCCTATGCCTAAGCCAACCCATGAAACGGGCGTACGGGCGCTTAGCTGGCCGGAGAGGCAGAATGCGCAAGCCAAGGATTAGCCCAGTCCCCCCTGCATCCTGTCGATCCTGCTGCCCCAACCCTCGATCCAGTTCAATCTTAGACTGGGAATGAACTCTGTATGCTTAGACTAGGGATGAGCTCTGTATGCCTAAGTCAACCCACAAAACAAGCGTACAGGCGCTCAGTCGGTTGGAGAGGCAGAATGTACAAGCTGGGGATCGGCCTGATCAACCCCTGCGTGCTACCGATCCTACTACCACAACCTTCAATCTGGTCTGATCTTAGATTCGGAATGATCTCCATATGCTTATACATGGAATGAACTCCGTATGCCTAAGCCAACCCTCGAAACAAGCGTGCGGGTGCTCAGTCGGTCGGTGAGGCAGAATGCACAAGTCGGGGACCGGCCTGATCCCTCCTCACGTGCTGTCAATCCTGCTGTCGCAACCCTTGGTCTGATCTGATCTTAGACTGGGAACAAACTCCGTATGCCTAAGTAAACCCACAAAACGCACGATCAGGCACTGAGCCGGTCGGAGAGGCATAATGCGCAAGTCGGGGATCGACCCAGTCCGCCTCTACATGCTGTCGGTCCTGCTACCACAACCCTCAGTTTGGTTGGGGCTTAGACATGGAATGAACTCCCTATGCCTAAGCCAACCCATGAAACGGGTGTGCGAGCGCTCAGCCGGTCAGAGAAGCAGAATGTGCAAGCCGAGGATTAGCCCGATCCCCCCTGTGTGCTTAAGATTGCTGCCGTAACTCTTGGCCTAGTCTGATCTTAGACTAGGAATGAACTCCGTATGCTTAGACTGGGGATGAACTCCATATGCCTAAGTCAACCCATGAAACGAGCGTGCAGACGCTCAGCCGACTAGAGAGGCAGGATGCGTAAGCTGGGGATCGAACGGGTGGTAGGTGGGTTCAAATACATCTTCATATTTCTGCCATGGCAGTGCCATTTTTATGGCTTGTAAATTCATACAATGGTCCCCTATGCCTTCATGTGAAATTTCATGGCAAGATGACCCGTTTTCCATTTTTCATGATTTTTGAAACTTTTTAAGGTTTGAGATTTTTAAAATTTTTTTAGAAAGAGTTTTGTCCCCAAATTTGGTAGAGGTGATCCTTGTATTTTTGTTGGCATGCACAAAAAAATTCAGCTAAAAACTCGAAGTGGAGAAGATTTTGTGACCGTTTGAAAAAAGTGTCCCCATTTCAGACACTTTAATGGCTACTGGCAGTAAACCTATAAAATCTCAAATGCTCTTTAAGGGGGTGTGAGTTCTCGAGGTTTGATGAGGGATAGGGGGCCAATATAAGGGCCAAGTACCTGTACCCATCGCACATCATGTGCGCACACCCTCGGGCCCCTCTAATCGCTGGAACCCCCAATGCCGTCGGTTAGGCTCTTCGGTGAAGCTCCGACGATGGTGCCCCGAGCAAAGAAAATGCGACACCAGCACACGCCCGAGCCCAGCATGTGCACTGTGGCTCAAACTCTTAGACTGGAATGAACTCTGAATGCTTAGACTAGGGATGAACTCTGTATGCCTAAGTCAACCCACGAAATGAGCGTGCGGGCGCTCAGTCGGCTAGAGAGGCCAATCGGAGAGGCAGAATGCGCAAGTCGAGGATCGGCTCGATCTCCCCCTGCATGCTACCAATCCTGCTACCGGTCCTACTATCGTTACCCTCGATCCGATCCAATCTTAGACTGGGAATGAACTCCGTATGCTTAGACATGGAATGAACTCCGTATGCCTAAGCCAACCCACGAAACGAGCGTGCGGGTGCTTAACCGGTTGGAGAGGCAGAATGCGCAAGCTGGGGATCGGCCCGATCCCCCCTGCATGCTGTCGATCCTGCTACCACAACCCGCCGTCCGATCTGATCTTGGACTAGGAATGAACTCTGTATGCCTAAGTCAACCAATGAAACGAGCATTCGGGCGCTGAACTGACCGGAGAGGCATAATGCGCAAGTCGGGGATCGACTCGGTCCCCCTCTACATGCTTCTAGTTCCGCTGCCACAACCCTCTGTCTGGCTGGGGCTTAGACATGGAATGAACTCCCTATGCCTAAGCCAACCCATGAAACGGGAGTGCGGGCGCTCAGCCAGTCGTAGAGGTAGAATGCGCAAGCCGGGGATCGACCCAGTCTCCCCTGCATGCTACCGATCTTGCTGCCGCAACCCTCGATCTGGTCTGATCTTAGACTGGGAATAAACTCCGTATGCTTAGATTGGAGATGAACTCCGTATGCCTAAGTCAACCCATGAAACGAGCGTGCGGGCGTTCAGCCAGTTGGGGAGGCCGACCAGAGAGGCATAATGTGTAAGTCAGGGATTAGTCCGGTCCCCCTCTACGTGCTGCCACAACCCCAATCCCGCTGTCGATCCTGCTGCCACAACCTTCAATCCGGTTGGGGCTTAGACATGGAATGAAGTTCGATGTCTAAGCCAACCCATGAAACGAGCGTGCGGGTGCTCAGCCGATCGGAGAGGTAAAATGTGCAAGCTGGGGATCGGCACGGTCCCCCCCTACGTGCTGCCGATCCTGCTGCTGGTCCTGCTACTGTAACCCTCAGTTTGGTCCGATCTTAGGCTGGGAATGAACTCCGTATGCTTAGACATGGAATGAACTCTGTATGCCTAAGCCAACCCACGAAATGAGCGTGTGGGTGCTCTATCGATCCCCCTAATCACCCTGACCCCCCCATCATCGAAACCCCTAATGCCGCCGGTTAGGCTCTCCGACGATCCTACGACAATGGTGCCCTGGGCAAAAAAAATGCAGCACCAACACATGTCCGAGCCCAGCATGTGCACCGTGGCTCAAAATCTTAGACTGGGAAAGAACTTCGCATGCTTAGACATGGAATGAACTCCGTATCCCCAAGCCAACCCATGAAACGAGCGTACGAGTGCTCAGCCGGTCGAAGAGGCAGAATGCACAGGCCAGGGATGGCTCTGATCCCTCCTGTGTGCTGTCGATCCTACTACTGCAACCCTTGGTCCGATTCGATCTTAGACTAGGAATGAACTCCGTTTGCCTAAGTCAACCCATGAAACTAGCATGCGAGCACTGAGCCGACCGGAGTGGTATAATGTGCAAGCTAGGGATCAACCTGATCTTTCACTGCGTGCTATCGATCCCGCTGCCACAACCCTCGGCCCAGTTGGGGCTTAGACATGGAATGAACTCCCTATGCCTACCACAAAATGGGCATGCGGGCATTCAACTAGCTGGAGAGGCAGAATGCGCAAGCTGGGGATCGACCCGATCCCCTTCTGTATGCTACCGATCTCGCTACCACAGCCCTCGGTTCAGCTAGGGCTTAGACATGGAATGAACTCCCTATGCCTAAGCCAAGCCAAGAAATGAGCGTGCGGGTGCTCAGCCGGTCAGAGAGGCAGAATGCGCAAGCCGGGGATCAGCCCGATCCCCCCTATGTGCTACCGATCCTGCTACCGCAACCCTCGGTCTGGTTCGATCTTAGACTGGGAATGAACTCCGTATGCTTAGACTGGGATGAACTCTGTATTCCTAAGTCAACCCATGAAACAAACATATGGGCGTTCAACCGACCAGAGAGACAGGATGCACAAGCCGGGGATCGAACTAGTGGTAGGTGGGTCCAAGCACATCTTCATATTTCTGCCATACCAATACCATTTTTATGGCTTGTAAATTCATACAATGGTCCCCTAAGCCTTCATGTGACGTTTCATGGCAAGATGACCTGTTTTCTATTTTTCACGATTTTCAAAACTTATTGCGGTTCAAGATTTTTTAAAATTTTTTTAGAGAGAGTTTTGTCCCCAAATTTGGTAGAGGTGATCCTTGTATATTTTTTTGTCATGCATAAAAAATTCAGTTAAAAACTCGAAGTGGAGAAGATTTTGTGAACGTTTGAAAAAAGTGTCCCCATTTCAGACACTTTAATGGCTACTGGCAGCAAATCTATAAAATCTCAAATGCTCCTTAAGGAGGTGTTAGTTCTCGAGGTTTGATGAGGGATAGGGGGCCAATATAAGGGCCTAGTACCACCACCCATAGCACATCATGTGCGCACACCCCCCGACCCCCCAATCATCGGAACCCCTAATGCCGCCGGTTAGGCTCTCCGACGATGCTCTGAGATGGTGCCCCGGGTGAAAAAATGCGGCACCAGCACATGCTCGAGCCTAGCATGTCCATCATGGCTCAAAATCTTAGACTGGAAATGAACTCTGTATGCTTATACATGGAATGAACTCTGTATGCCTAAGCCAACCCACGAAACAAGCGTGCGGGCGCTCAGCCGATCGAAGAGGCAGAATGCGCAAGCCGAGGATCGGCCTGGTCCCCCCTGCGTGCTATCGATCCTGCTTCTACAACCCTTGGTCCAGTCCAATCTTAGACTGGGAATGAACTCCATATGCCTAAGTCAACCCACGAAACGAGCGTGCAAGTGCTAAGCCGGTCGAAGAGGCATAATGCGCAAGCCAGGATCGGCTCGATCCCCCTCTGCGTGCTGCCGGTCCCGCTACCACAACCCTCGGTCCGACTGGGTCTTAGACATGGAATGAACTCCCTATGCCTAAGCCAACCCATGAAATGGGCGTGCGGGCGTTCAGCCAGCCATAGAGGCAGAATACGCAAGCCGGGGATCGGTCCGGTCCCCCCTGCGTGCAGTCGATCCTGCTGTCGCAACCCTCGGTTCAGTCTGATCTTAGATTGGGAATGAACTCCGTATGCTTAGACTAGGGATGAACTCCATATGCCTAAGTCAACCCACGAAACAAGCGTGCGGGCGCTCAACTAACCAGAGAGGCAAGATGCACAAGCCAGGGATCGAACGGGTGGTAGGTGGGTTCAAGCGCATCTTCATATTTCTGCCATGCCAATGCCATTTCTATGGCTTTTAAATTCCTACAATTGGACCCCTAAGCCTTCATGAGAAGTTTCGTGGCAAGACAACCCATTTTCTATTTTTCACAATTTTTAAAACTTTTTGCGGTTTGGGATTTTTTAAAATTTTTTTAGAAAGAGTTTTGTCCCCAAATTTGGTAGAGGTGATCCTTGTATTTTTGTTGGCGTGCACAAAAAATTCAGCCAAAAATTCCAAGTGGAGAAGATTTTGTGACCGTTTGAAAAAGGTGTCCCCATTTCAAACACTTTCATGGCTACTAGCAGCAAACCTATAAAATCTCAAATGCTCTTTAAGGGGTGTGAGTTCTCGAGGTTCGATGAGGGATAGGGGGCCAATATAAGGGCCAAGTACCAGCACCCATCGAACATCATGTGCGCACACCCCCGGCCCCCCCAATCGTCGGAACCCCCAATGTCGTCGGTTAAGCTCTCCGACGATGCTCCGACGATGGTCCCCCGGGTGAAAAAAATGTGGCACCAGCACATGCCCGAGCCTAGCATGTGCACCATGGCTCAAAATCTTAGACTAGGAATGAACTCCGTATGCTTAGACACGGAATGAAATCCGTATGCCTAAGCTAACCCACAAAACTAGTGTGCGGGCGCTCAACCGATCGGAGAGGCAGAATGCACAAGTCGGGGATCGACCCGGTCCCCTCCTACGTGCTGTTGATCCTGCTATCACAACCCTCGATCCGATCAGATCTTATACTGGGAATGAACTCCATATGCATAAGTCAACCCACGAAACGAGCGTGCAGGCGCTGAGCCGGTTGAAGAGGCATAATGCGCAAGTCGGGGATCGGCCCGATCCCCCTCTGTGTGCTACCGGTCCCGCTACCACAACCCTCGGTCTGGCTGGGGCTTAGACATGGAATGAACTCCCTATGCCTAATTCAACCCACAAAATGGGCGTACGGGTGCTTAGTCGAACGGAGAGGCAGAAGGCGCAAGTCGAGGATTGGCCCGATCCCCCCTGCGTGCTGTCGATCCTACTGCCCAACCCTCAGTCCGGTTCGATCTTAGATTGGGAATTAACTCTGTATGCCTAAGCCAACATACAAAACAAGCGTGTGGGTGCTCAGCCGATCGGAGAGGCAGAATGTGCAAGTCAGGGATTGGCCCTGTCCCCCCTTGCGTGCTGTCGATCCTGCTGCTGGTTCAGTTGCCGCAACCCTCGGACCGGTCTGATCTTAGACTGGGAATGAACTCTGTATGCTTAGACATGGAATGAACTGCCTATGCCTAAGCCAACCCACGAAATGAGCGTGCAGGCGCTCAGTCGACCGGAGAGGCAGAATGCACAAGCCGGGGATCGACCCGATCCCCCTGCGTGCTACTGATCCTGCTGCCGTAACCCTCGGTTCGGTTCAGTCCGATCTTAGCCTGGGAATGAACTCCTTATGCTTAGACTGGGGATTAACTTCGTATGCCTAAGTCAACCCATGGAACGAGCGTGCGGGCGCTCTACGACCAGAGAGGCAGGATGCGCAAGCCGGGGATCGAACGGGTGGTAGGTGGGTTCAAGCACATCTTCATATTTCTACCATGCCAATGCCATTTTTATGGCTTGTAAATTCATACAACGGTCCCCTAAGCCTTCATTTGAAGTTTCGTGGCAAGACGACCCGTTTTCTATTTTTCATGATTTTTGAAACTTTTTGCTGTTCGAGATTTTTTAAAATTTTTTTAGAAATAGTTTTGTCCCCAAATTTGGTAGAGGTGATCCCTATATTTTTTTTGGCATGCACAAAAAAATTCATCTAAAAAATCGAAATGGAGAAGATTTTGTGACCATTTGAAAAAAGTGTCCCTATTTCAGACACTTTAATGGCTACTGGCAGCAAACCTATAAAATCTCAAATGCTCTTTAAGGGGGTGTGAGTTCTCAAGGTTTGATGAGGGATAGGGGACCAATATAAGGGCCAAGTACAAGCACCCATCACACATCATGTGCGCACACCCCTCCGGCCCCCCCAATCGCCGTAACCCCTAATGTCGCCGGTTAGGCTCTCCGGCGATGCTCCGATGAAGGTGCCCCGAGCAAAAAAAATGGGACACCAACACATGCTTGAGCCCAGCATGTGCACCATGGCTCAAAATCTTAGATTGGGAATGAACTCCACTTGCTTAGACATGGAATGAACTCCGTATGCCTAAGCCAACCCACGAAACGAGCATGCGGGCGCTCAGTCGATTGGAGAGGCAGAATGCACAAGCCGGGGATCGACCCGGTCCCCTTCTATGTGCTATCGATCCTGCTGCCGCAACCCTCGGTCTGATCTAATCTTAGACTGGGAATGAACTTTGTATCCATAAGTCAACCCACGAAACGAGCGTGCGGGTGCTGAGCTGGCCAAACAGGCATAATGCGCAAGCCGGGGATCGGCTCGGTCCACCTCTGCATGCTGTCGGTCCCACTACCACAACCCTCGGTTTGGCTGGGGCTTAGACATGGAATGAACTCCCTATGCCTAAGCCAACCCACGAAACGGCCGTACGGACGTTCAGCCGATCGGAGAGGCAGAATGCGCAAGCCGGTGATCGACCCAGTCCCCCCTGCGTGCTGTCGATCCTATTGCCGTAACCCTCGATCCAGTTCGATCTTAGACTATGAATGAACTCCATATGCTTAGACTAGGGATGAACTCCGTATGCCTAAGTCAACCCATGAAACGATCGTGCGGTTGCTCAGCCGGTCAGAGAGGCTTAATCCGTAAGCCGGGGATCAGCTCGGTCTCTCTCTACGTGCTGTCGATCCCTCTGCTAGTCCTGCTACCACAACCATCAGTCCGACTGGGGCTTAGACATGGAATGAACTCCGTATGCCTAAGCCAACCCATGAAACAAGCGAGCGGGCGCTCAGCCGACCAGAAAGGCAGAATGCGTAAGTCAGGGATCAGCCCGATCCCCCCTGCGTGCAGTCGATCCTGCTACCGCAACCCTCGATCTGGTCTGATCTTAGACTGGGAATGAACTCCGTATGCTTAGACATGGAATGAACTCCGTATGCTTAAGCCAACCCATGAAACGAGCATGCGGGCACTCAGCTGGTCGGAGAGGCAGAATACGCAAGCCGAGGACCGATCCGGTCCCCCCTGCGTGCTGTTGATCCTACTATCGCAACCCTGAGTCCGGTTCGATCTTAGACTAGGAATGAACTATGTATGCCTAAGTCAGCCCACGAAACGAGCATGCAGGCGCTGAGCCGGCCGGAGAGGCATAATGTAAAAGTTGAGGATCGACCCGGTCCCCTTTTGTGTGCTCCCGGTCCCGTTGCCACAACCCTCAGTCCGATTGGGGATTAAACATGGAATGAACTCCCTATCCCTAAGCCAACCCATGAAACAGGCGTGCGGGCGCTCAGCCGACCAGAGAGGTAGAATGTGCAAGTTGGGGATTGACTCGATCCTCCCTGCGTGCTATCGATCCTGCTACCGCAACCCTCTGTCTGGTCCGATCTTAGACTGGGAATGAACTTTGTATGCTTAGATTGGAGATGAACTTCGTATGCCTAAGTCAACCCACGCAACGAGCGTGCGGGCGCTCAGTCGACCAGAGAGGCAAGATGCGCAAGCCGGGGATCGAACGGGTGGTAGGTGGGTTCAAGCACATCTTCATATTTCTGCCATGCCAATGCCATTTTTATGGCTTGTAAATTCATACAATGGTCCCCTACGCCTTCATGTGAAGTTTCGTGGCAAGACGACCCGTTTTCTATTTTTCATGATTTTTAAAACTTTTTGCGGTTCGGCATTTTTTAAAATTTTTTTAGAAAGTGTTTTGCCCCCAAATTTCGTAGAGGTAATCCTTGTATTTTTGTTGGCTTGCACAAAAAAATTGAGCAGAAAACTCAAAGTGGAGAAGATTTTGTGACCATTTTAAAAAAGTGTCTCCATTTCAGGCACTTTAATGGCTACCGGCAGCAAATCGATAAAATCTCAAATGCCCTTTAAGGGGGTGTGAGTTCTCGAGGTTTGATGAGGGATAGGGGGCCAATATAAGGGCCAAGTATCGGTACCCATCGCACATCATGTGCGCACACCCCCCGACCCCCCCAATCGTCGGAACCCCCAATGTCGTCGGTTAGCCTCTCCGACGATGGTGGCCCGGGCAAAAAAAATGCACCACCAGCACATGTCCGAGCCAAACATGTGCACCGTGGCTTACACATGGGCTAATGCACAAGCCGGGGATCAGCCTGATCCCCCTCTACGTGCTGCCGATCCCGCTGCCACAACCCTCGGTCCTGTTGGGGCTGAGAGATGGAATGAGCTCCCTATGCCTAAGCCAACCCACGAAATGGGCGTACGGGGGCTCAGCCGGTCGGAGAGGCAGAATGCACACGCCAGGGGTCGGCCCAATCCACCCTACGTGCTATCGATCCTACTACCGTAACCTTTGGTCTAGTCTGATCTTATACTGGGAATGAACTCCGTATGCCTAAGTCAACCCATGAAACGAGCATACGGGCACTCAGCCGACCGGAGAGGCATAATGCACAAGTCGGGGATCAGCCCGATCCCCCTCTGTGTGTTGCCAATCTCGCTATCGATCCTGCTGCCACAGCCCTCGGTCCGACTGGGGCTTAGACATGGTATGAACTCCGTATGCCTAAGCTAACCCATAAAATGAGCGTGCGGGTGCTCAGCCAGTCGGAGAGGCAGAATGCGTAAGCCAGGGATCGACCCAATCCCCCCTTGCGTGCTACCGATCCTGTTACTGGTCTGGCTGCTGCAACCCTCGGTCTGGTCTGATCTTAGACTGGGAATGAACTCCGTCTGCTTAGACATGGAATGAAGTCTGTATGCCAAAGCCAACCCACGAAATGAGCGTACGGGCGCTCAGCCGGCCAGAGAGGTAGAATGCGCAAGTCGAGAACCGACCCGGTCCCCCCTGCGTGTTGTCAATCCTGCTACTGCAACCTTCAATCCGGTCCGATCTTATACTGGGAATGAACTCTGTATGCCTAAGTCAACACACGAAACGAGCATACAGGCGCTGAGCCGGTCGGAGAGGCATAATTCGCAGGCCAGGTATCGACCCGATCCCCCTCTGCATGCTACCAGTCCCGTTGCCACAACCCTCGATCCGGTTGGGGCTTAGACATGGAATGGACTCCCTATGCCTAAGCCAACCCATGAAACGGGCGTGCGGGCGCTCAGCCGGCTGGAGAGGCAGAATGCGCAAGCCGGGGATCGGTCCAGTCCCCCATGCGTGGTATCGATCCTATTGCTGCAACCCTCGATCTGGTCTAATCTTAGACTAGGAATGAACTCCGTATGCTTAGACTGGGGATAAACTCCGTATGCCTAAGTCAACCCATAAAATGAGCGTGTGGACGCTCAACCGACCAGAGAGGCAGGATGCGCAAGCTAGGGATCGAACATGTGGTAGGTGGGTTCAAGCACATTGTCATGTTTCTGCAATGCCAATGCCATTTTTATGGCTTGTAAATTCATACAATGGTCCCCTAAGCCTTCATGTGAAGTTCCATGGCAAGACGACCCGTTTTCTATTTTTCACGATTTTTAAAACTTTTTACGGTTCGAGATTTTTTAAAATTTTTTTAGAAAGAGTTTTGTCCCCAAATTTGGTATAGGTGATCCTTGTATTTTTGTTGGCATGCAAAAAAAAATTCAGCTAAAAACTTATAGTGGAGAAGATTTTGTGACCATTTGTGTCCCCATTTCAGACACTTTAATGGCTACTGGCAGCAAACCTATAAAATCTGAAATGTTTTTTAAGGGGGTGTGAGTTCTCGAGGTTTGATGAGGGATAGGGGAACAACCTGAAGGCCAAGTACCAGCACCCATCGGACATCATGTGCCCACACCCCCTGCCCCCCCAATCGCTAGAACCCCAATGCCGCCGGTTAGGCTCTCCGGTGATTCTCTGGCGATGGTGCCCTAGAAGAAAAAAATGTGGCACCAGCACATGCCCGAGCCCAGCATGTGCATCGTTGCTCAAAATCCTAGACTAGGAATGAACTCCGTATGCTTAGACATGGAATGAACTTCATATGCATAAGCCAACCCACGAAACGAGTGTACGGGCGCTCAGCCGGCCAGAGAGGCAGAATATGCAAGTCGGGCATCGGCCTGGTCCCCCCTACATGCTGTCAATCCTGCTGTCACAACCCTCGGTCTGGTCTAATCTTAGACTAGTAATGAACTCCGTATGCATAAGTCAACCCACGAAATGGGCGTGGTGCCGATCCTATTGCTGGTCCTAGTGTCGTAACCCTCGGTCAGGTCTGATCTTAGACTGGGAATGAACTCCATATGCTTAGACATGGAATGAACTCTGTATGCCCAAGCCAACCCATGAAATGAGCGTACGGGCGTTAAGCTGGCCGAAGAGGCAGAATGCACAAGCTACGGATCGACCCGATCCCCTGCTGCGTGTTGTCAATCCTGGTGCCGTAACCCTCGGTCTGGTCCGATCTTACACTGGGAATGAACTCCGTATGCATAAGTCAACCCATGAAACGAGCGTGCGAGCACTGAGCTGGCCGAAGAGCCATAATGCACAAGCCGGGGATCAGCCTGGTCCCCCTCTGCGTGCTGCCGGTCTCATTGCCACAACCCTCGGTCCGACTGGGGCTTAGACACGGAATGAACTCCCTATGGCTAAGCCACCCCACGAAACGGGCATACGAGCGCTCGGTCAGCCGGAGAGGTAGAATGCGCAAGCCAGGGATCGGCCCGATCCCCCCTACGTGTTGTCGATCCTGCTGCCGTAACCCTTGATCCGGTCCGATCTTAGACTGGGAATGAACTCTGTATGCTTGGACTGGGGATGAACTTTGTATGCCTAAGTCAACCCACGAAATGAGCGTACGAACGCTCAGCCAATCGGAGAGGCAGAATGCGTAAGCCAGGGATCAACCCGGTTTGCCTCTACGTGCTGTCGATCCCGCTGTCGGTCCTGTTGCCACAACCCTCGGTCCAGCTGGGGCTTAGACATGGAATAAACTCTGTATGCCTAAGCCAACCCATGAAATGAGCGTGCGGGTGCTTAGCCGATCGGAGAGGTAGAATGAGGAAACCGGGGATCAGCTCGGTCCCCTTCTACGTGCTGTCGGTCTCGCTGCCATAACCCTCAGTCCGACTGGGGCTTAGACATGGAATGAACTCCCTATGCCTAAGCCAACCCACAAAATAGGTGTGTGGGTGCTCAGCCAGTCGGAGAGGCAGAATGCGTAAGCCGGGGATCGATCCGATCCCTCCTGCATGCTGTCGATCCTGCTGTCGCGACCCTCGATTCAATCCAATCTTAGACTGGGAATGAACTCCCTATGCTTAGAATGGGGATGAACTTCGTATGCCTAAGTCAACCCACGAAACGAGCGTGCGGGCGCTCAGCCGACCAGAGAGGCATGATGCGCAAGCCGAGGATCGAACGGGTGGTAGGTGGGTTCAAGCACATCTTCATATTTCTACCATGACAATGCCATTTTTATGGTTTGTAAATTCATACAATGGTCCCCTAAGCCTTCATGTGAAGTTTCGTGGCAAGACGACCCGTTTTCTATTTTTTACGATTTTTGAAACTTTTTGCAGTTTGAGATTTTTTAAAATTTTTTTAAAAAGAGTTTTGTCCCCAAATTTGGTAGAGGTGATCCTTGTATTTTTTTTGGCAAGCACAAAAAGTTTCAACTAAAAAATCGAAGTGAAGAATTGTGACCGTTTGAAAAAATTGTCCCCATTTCAGACACTTTAATGGCTACTGGTAGCAAACCTATAAAATCTCAAATGCTCTTTAAGGGGGTGTGAGTTCTTGAAGTTTGATGAGGGATAGGGGGCCAATATAAGGGCCAAGTACTAACACGCATCACACATCATGTGCCCACAACCCCCCGGCCCCCCCAATCATCGGAACCGCGAATGCCACTGGTTAGGCTTTCCGACGATGCTCCGGCGATGGTGCCCTGGGCGAAAAAAATGCAGCACCAGCACATGCCTAAGCCCAGCATGTGCCCCATGGCTCAAAATATTAGACTGGGATTGAACTCCGTTTGCTTCGACTAGGAATGAACTTCGTATGCCTAAGTCAACCCACGAAATGAGCATGAGGGCACTGAGCTGACCGAAGAGGCATAATGCGCAAGTCGGGGATCGGCCCGGTCCCCCTCTACGTGCTGCCAGTCTCGCTGCCACAACCCTCGGTCTGGCTGGGGCTTGGACATGGAATGAACTCCCTATGCCTAAGCTAACCCACAAAACAGGTGTGCGGGCGCTCAGCCGACCGGAGAGGCAGAATGCGCAAGCCAGGGATCGGCCCGATCCCCCCTGTGTGCTGTCGATCTTGCTGCTACAACCCCTGGTCCAATTTGATCTTAGACTGGGAATGAACTCTGTATGCCTAAGTCAACCCATGTAACGAGCGTGCGGGCACTCAGCCAACCAGAGGGGCAGGATGCACAAGCCGGAGATTGAACGGGTGGTAGGTGGGTTCAAGCACATCTTCATATTTCTGCCATGCCAATGCCATTTTCATGGTGTGTAAATTCATACAATGGTCCCCTAAGCCTTCATGTGAAGTTTTGTGGCAAGACCCGTTTTCTATTTTTCACTATTTTTGAAACTTTTTACGGTTTGGGATTTTTTAAAATTTTTTTAGAAAGAGTTTTGTTCCCAAATTTGGTGGAGGTGATCCTTGTATATTTTTTGGCATGCACAAAAAAATTCAGCTAAAAACTCGAAGTGGAGAAGATTTTGTGACCGTTTGAAAAAAGTGTCCCCATTTCAGACACTTTAATGGCTACTGGCAGCAAACCTATAAAATCTCAAATGCTCTTTAAGGGGGTGTGAGTTCTCGAGGTTTGATGAGGGATAGGGGGCCAATATAAGGGCCAAGTACCAGCACCCATCGCACATCATGTGTGCACACCCCCCGACCCCCCCAATCACTGGAACCCCCAATACCGTCGGTTAGGCTCTCCGACGATGCTTCGATGATGCTCTGGCGATGGTGCCCGAGCAAAAAAAATGCGGCACCAGCACATGCCCGAGCCCAGCATGTGCACTGTGGCTCAAAATCTTTGACTGGGAATAAACTCCGTATGCTTAGACTTGGAATGAACTCCGTATGCCTAAGCCAACCTACGAAACGAACGTGCGGGCGCTCAGCCGGTCGGAGAGGCATAATGCACAAGACAGGGATCGACCCGGTCCCCCTCTGTGTACTGCCGGTCCCGCTGCCACAACCCTCAGTCCGACTGGGGCTTAGACATGGAATGAACTCCCTATGCCTAAGCCAACCCACGAAATGGGCCTGTGGGCGCTCAGTCGGCCGGAGAGGCAGAATGCGCAAACCGGTGATCATTTCGATCCCCCCTACATGCTGTCGATCCAACTGCCGCAACCTTCGATCCGATTTGATCTTAGACTCGGAATAAACTTTGTATGCTTAGATTCGGGATGAACTTCGTATGCCTAAGTTAACCCACTAAACGAGCGTGCGGGCACTCAGCCTGCCGGAGAGGTCGGCCTGAGAGGCATAATGCACAAGTCGAGGATTAGCTCAGTCCCCCTCTAGGGGCCGCTGATCCCGCTGCCAGTCCTACTGCCACAACCCTCAATCCGACTAGGGCTTAGACATGGAATGAACTCTGTATGCCTAAGCCAACCCACGAAACGGGCGTGCGAGCGCTCGACCGGCCGGAGAGGCAAAATGCGTAAGCCGGGGATTGGCCTGATCCCCCCTTGTGTGCTGCCAATCCTGCTACTGCAACCCTCGGTCCGGTCCAATCTTAGACTGGGAATGAACTCTGTATGCTTAGACATGGAATGAACTCCATATGCCTAAGCCAACCCATGAAATGAGCGTGCGGGTGCTCAGTCGGCCGGAGGGGCAGAATGCGTAAGCCAGGGATGAGCTCGATCCCTCCTGCGTGCTGTCGATCCTGCTACTACAACCCTCAGACTGGTCCAATCTTAGACTGGGAATAAACTCCGTATGCCTAAGTCAACCCACGAAACGAGCGTGTGGGCGCTGAACCGACCGAAGAGGCATAATGCGCAAGCCAGGGATCACCCCGATCCCCCTCTACGTGCTGCCAGTCCTGCTGCCACAACCCTCGGTCTGGTTGGGGCTTAGACATGGAATGAACTCCCTATGCCTAAGCCAACCCACAAAACGGGCGTGCGGGCGCTCAGCCAGGCAGAGAGGCAGAATGCGCAAGCCGGGGATTGGCTCGGTCCCCCCTGCGTACTGTCGATCCTACTGTCGTAACCCTCGGTCTGGTTTGCTCTTAGACTGGGAATGAACTCCATATCCTTAGACTAGGGATGAACTCCGTATGCCTAAGTCAACCCACGAAACGAGCGTGCAGGCGCTCAACCGACTAGAGAGGCAGGATGCGCAAGCCGAGAATCGAATGGGTGGTAGGTGGGTTCAAGCACATCTTCATATTTCTGCCATGCCAATGTCATTTTTATGGCTTGTAAATTCATACAATGGTCCCCTAAGCCTTCATGTGAAGTTTCATGGCAAGACAACCCGTCTTCTATTTTTCACGATTTTCAAAACATTTTACGGTTTGGGATTTTTAAAAATTTTTTTAGAAAGAGTTTTGTCCCCAAATTTAGTAGAGGTGATCCTTGTATTTTTTTTGGCATGCACAAAAAAATTCAGCTGAAAACTCGAAGTGGAGAAGATTTTGTGATCGTTTGAAAAAAGTGTCCCCATTTCAGACACTTTAATGGCTACTGGCAGCAAACCTATAAAATCTCAAATGCTCTTTAAGGGGGTGTGAGTTCTCAAGGTTTGATGAGGGATAGGGGGCCAATATAAGGGCCAAGTACTTGTAGCCATCGCACATCATGTGCGCACACCCCCCCGACCCCCCAATCGTAGGAACCCCCAATGCCGCCGGTTAGGCTCTCCGACGATGCTCCGGTAAGGGCATCGTTCGAGTCTACCAAGCCCAAGGGTAAGGGCAGGGATAATAGGGACCGAAAGAAGCAGTCCAAAGGGAAGGATCATGATCGGGAGTCCAAGGATGGAGACTGAGACCGTTCAACCAAGGATGGCGAGAGGAAGCCACCAGCAGGCAAGTGGAAGAAAAAGGGGGACCGAGAGCTACTAGCATGCTACCTATGTGGAGGGAGCCACATAGCGTGCAATTACCCGCAGAAGGGAAAGTTGGCTGCTGTAGACAAGGAGTCTGACGAGGAGCTAGAGTCAGGGGCAGCAAAGTTTGGGTCGTTAATGCTTAATGCTGTCCAGAGTAAGGGGAGCCGTAAGCCAAAGGGCTTGATGTTTATGGATCTGATGGTTACGGGTCAGAAGGTGAGCGCACTGGTAGACACAGGTGCCTCACATCTTTTTATTTTAGGTGATAGAGCCCAAAAGCTCAGACTAAAGGTGCAGAAAGGGATTGGTACCATCAAAACGGTGAACTCCAATGAAGTTCCAGCCATTGGAGTAGCGCGGGGAGTGGAGTTGCAGCTTGGAGACTGGAAAGGCAAGGTGACAATTGAGGTAATACCCCTTGACGACTATGAGTTTGTGATTGGGTTGGATTTCCTTGTTCGGATTAACACCCTCCTTGTGCCTTTTGTCGATTGTGTTTGCATCTTGGATGCACGGTGCCAATGCCTAGTGCCATTGAGGAAAGGGTTTGGAGTTGGGTCACGGGTGGTGTCAGCCATCCAATTTGCCAAGGTGGTAAGCAGATAAGAAGACACCTTCTTGGCAGCCCTGAAATATGATGAGCCAAGGGAGAAGGAGACCAAGTCACTCTTGGAGGTGCTAAAGGTGCTGAAGACCTTTAGTGATGTGATGCCCGTAAAACTACCTAGCAAGCTACCACCTAAGAGGGAGGTGGACCACAAGATCGAGCTGGTGTCCGAGGCCAAGCCACCAGCTAGAGCCCCTTACCGAATGTCTCCACCAGAGTTGGAGGAGTTGAGGAAGCAGCTCAAAGAGTTAGTTGATGCTGGCTTCATCAGGCCATCGAAGGCACCCTATGGTGCACTGTTCTATTTCAGTGCAAGCATGATGGGTCGTTGCAACTGTACATAGACTATCGGGCTTTGAACAAGCTGACCATCAAGAACAAGTACCCCATCCCACTCATTGTGGACTTGTTCGATGAACTTGGGAGCGCAAGGTGGTTCACCAAGCTAGATTTGAGGTCAGGCTACTATCAAGTCAAGATCACGGAGGGAGATGAGCCAAAGATAGCATGTGTCACTCAGTATGGTTCGTATGAGTTCTTGGTGATGCCTTTCAAACTCACGAATGCCCCAGCAACATTCTGCACCCTTATGAACAAGGTACTTTAGTCATTCCTTGATCGATTTGTTATGGTTTATTTGGATGACATTGTGATCTACAGCCAGACTTTGGGAGAGCATGTAAACCACTTGAGATAGCTGTTCGAGGTGTTATGGGTGCACAAGCTATTTGTCAAGAGGGAGAAGTGCTCATTCACCCAGCAAGAGATCCCGTTCCTTGGCCACATAGTGGGACGTGGTAGGATACGCATGGATGAAGGCAAGATACATGACATCCTGGAGTGGCAACCGCCAGCCAAGGTCACTGAGTTGAGATCGTTCCTTGGGCTGGTCAACTACTATAGGCGCTTCATCAAAGGTCACTCAGCAATTGCCACGCCATTGACTGACTTGCTCAAGAAAGGGAAAGCATGGGAGTGGAGCACAGGGTGCCAAGAAGCTTTTGATAGGTTGAAGCGAGCTGTGATTGAGGAGCCAGTCTTGGCCTTGCAAGACCATGCCAAGCCGTATGAGGTGCATACGGATGCATCAGACTTTGCCATAAGGGGCGTGTTGATGTAAGAGGGATGTCCAGTCGCATTCAAGAGCAGGAAGCTGAACGAGACTGAGCACAAGTACACAGTCCAAGAGAAAGAGATGACTGCAGTGGTGCACTGCTTGCGCACTTGGCGCCATTACCTGTTGGGGTCGAGGTTCATGGTTAGGACGAACAATGTGGCAACCAGCTACTTCCAGACGTAGAAGAAGCTATCCCTCAAGCAAGCGAGATGGCAAGATTTTCTTACAGAATTTGATTTCCAGATGGAGTACAAGCCGGGGCGGATGAACCTAGTGGCAGACACCCTGAGTAGGAAGACTAACCTCGCTGCCATTAGCCAACCAGAGGGGTCACTGGTGCCGCACATCAAGGAGGGACTTACGCATGATCCTATAACCAAGGCTTTGATGGAGTATGCCCAGTAAGGTAAGACTAGGCAGTTTTGGTTGCAGGATGGCTTGCTGTACACCAAGGGCAGTAGACTATTTGTGTCACAGCACGAGAAGCTCCGCAAGGAAGTTTTGCAAGAATGCCATGATTCAAGCTGGGCTAGACACCCCGGAGTGAGCCATACCTTGGCGCTGATCGAGGATTGGTACTACTGGCCGCACATGAGGGACGATGTGGAGGCCTATGTGAAGACTTGTCTTGTGTGCCAATAGGACAAGGTGGAGCTCAAGAAACCAGGCGGTCTCTTGGAGCCATTGCCAGTGCTAGAGCCAGAGCGACCATGGGAGAGTGTTTCTCTAGACTTTATAGTCGGTCTACCCAAAGCAGAAGGGTTTGGAAGCATCATGGTAGTGGTGGATAGGTTTTCCAAGTATGGAATCTTCATTCCAGCAACCAAGGAGTGCCCAGCCGAGAAGGCAGCTCAATTGTTCCTGAAAAACATGGTTAAGTATTGGGGAATGCCGAGGACCATTGTTAGTGATCGGGACGGGTGTTTCACGGGCAAGTTTTGGACTGAATTGTTCAAGCTGTTGGGGTCAGACTTAAACTTTTCCACCAGCATGCATCCGCAGACCGATGGGCAGACAGAATGAGTGAATGGACTATTGGAGGTCTACCTCAGGCACTATGTGAGTGCCACACAAGGGGACTGGCCAAAGCTGCTAGATATTGCGCAGTTTTCCTACAACTTGCAAAGGAACGAGGCAACGAACCAGAGCCCGTTTAAGGTTGTGACAGGGCAACAACCACTAACACTCGGTTCGATTGCTGCAGGTTATATAGGGCCGAATCCAACAGCATACAAGTTTGCCAAGGTATGGCAGGAGCAAACTGACTTTGCCAGAGTTTGTCTACACAAGGCGGCCAAGATAGGTGGGCAGACCAAAATACGTGGGACGTGCAGTTCCAGGTTGGAGACTTGGTGTTGGTGAAGCTGCATCCCATTGTGCGCCATAGGGGGCTGCACAAAGGCCTAGTCCGGAGGTATGAGGGACCTTTTCGAGTAGTGAAGAGGGTAGGCAAGGTTGCCTACAAGCTGGATATGCCACCCAAGTCGAGGGTACACCCGGTGTTCCATGTGAGCATACTAAAGCCGTTCCATGAGGATGAGGGAGATCCAGGATGGGTAGAGTCAAACCGTGCACCATTAGGAGCAAGGGCCTCATATGAGAAGGAGGTCTACAGCATCATAGCTGATCGAGAGGTGAGACGGAAGAACTATCAGCCAAGACAAGAGTACTTGGTGCGCTGGAAGGGACTTCCAGAAAGTGAGGCGAGCTGGGAACCAGCAGATGACTTATGGCAGTTCGGGGACCAGAATATGCAGTACCATGCAGAAGATGCAACAAGGGCATTGCACAATCAGGTGGGGGAGAATGTCATGCCCTGGGCGGGCACGCCAGGCACATCAGGCACACCAGCAAGCGAGCCAGAGGTTAAGGCCCGCAGACTAGGCGTGCTGGCGGGTATCTGTGCGCAAAGCCTAGCAAACGAGTTCAGAACGCCTGCCCAACTTGCAGGCTAGCCCGTGAAACCAAGGCCTGGCATACAAGCTGCCCGCACCACATTCAAAAGGGACCAAGGTGCTGGACACGCAAGGGAAGCTTCTGGAAGCAGGCAGGATCCGCAGCAGCATCCTGGTAGATTTAGTTGACCCTGAAAATTAGGAGTTAGCATCCTGATTGATTGTAATTTGTATTATCCCAAGATTTTAGCCTTTATTCTAAGGATATTGCCATTAAGTGTAAGCTAGAGCCTCAACTATAAATACAGGGCTACTCCTCCCTCATTTGTACACCATCAAACACTTCCGTTTCAGTGAATACAAGAGCATTTCTAGAATTCTACCTTCTTATCCTGTTTCTCTTTAACTTGTGTAATCAGCCCTTCCCATTGTTCTAGTGCCCGCACGCTTGTGTTTTAGGCTGACTTAGGCATAAAGGAGGAGATTCCAAGCCTAAGGCCACACGATTTCTGAGTCTAAGGTTAGAGCCTGTGACACAAGTACCGCACACATCGCACATCATGTGCGCACACCCCCCTACCCCTCAAATCGTCGGAACCCCCAATGCCACTGGTTAGGCTCTCCGGTGATGCTCCGACAATGGTGCCCCGAGTGAAAAGAATGTGGCACCAGCACATGCACCGTGGCTCAAAATCATAGACTGGGAATGAACTCCGTATGCTTAGATTGGGGATGAACTTCGTATGCCTATGTCAACCCACGAAACGAGCATGCGGGTGCTGGAGAGGTCGGTCGGAGAGGCATAATGCGTAAGCTGGGGATCAGCCCGATCCCCCTCTGCGTGATGTTGATCTCACTGTCGGTCTTGCTGACACAACCCTCGTTCCAGCTGGGGCATAGACATGCAATGAACTCCATATGCCTAAGCAACCCACGAAACGAGCGTGAGGGCGGTCAACTGGTCGGAGAGACAGAATGCACAAGCCGGGGATCGTCCTGATCCCCCCCTACATGCTGTCGATCCTACTGCTGGTCCTGCTACCGTAACCCTCGATCTAGTCCGATCTTAGACTGGGAATGAACTCCATATGCTTAGACATGGAATGAACTCCGTATGCCTAAGCCAACCCGTGAAACGAGCGTGCAGGCGCTCAGTCGGCCGTAGAGGCAGAATGAGCTAGTCGGGGATCAACCCGATCACCCATGCGTGCTGTCGATCCTACGGTTGCAACCCTCGGTCCGGTTCGATCTTAGTCTGGGAATGAACTCCGTATGCTTAAGTCAACCCACAAAATTAGCGTGCGGGTGCTGAGCCGACCAAAGAGGCATAATGTGCAAGCCGGGGATCGACCCGGTCCCCTTCTGCATGCTGCCGATCCCGCTGCCACAACCCTCAGTTCGGCTAGGGCTTAGACATAGAATGAACTCCCTATGCCTAAGCCAACCCACGAAATGGGCGTGCGGGCGCTCAGTCAGTCGGAGAGGCAGAATGCACAAGTCGGGGATTGGCCTAGTCCCCCCTACGTACTGTCGATCTTGTTGCTATAAACCTCAGTCCGATCTGATCTTAGATTGGGAGTGAACCCCATATGCTTAGACTGGGGATGAACTTCGCATGACTAATTCAACCCACGAAATGAGCGTGTGGGGCGCTCAGCCGATCGGAGAGGTAGGATGCGCAAGCCGAATATCGAACGGGTGGTAGGTGGGTTCAAGCACATCTTCATATTTCTGCCATGCCAATGCCATTTTTATGGTTTGTAAATTCATACAATGGTCCCCTAAGCCTTCATGTGAAGTTTCATGGCAAGACAACCAGTTTTCTATTTTTCATGATTTTTGAAACATTTTACTGTTCGGGATTGTTTAAAATTTTTTTAGATAGTGTTTTGTCCCCAAATTTGGTAGAGGTGATCCTTGTATTTTTTTTGGCATGCACAAAAAAATTCAGCTAAAAACTCGAAGTGGGGAAGATTTTGCGACCGTTTGAAAAAAGTGTCCCTATTTCAGACACTTTAATGGTTACTGGCTACAAACCTATAAAATCTCAAATGCTCATTAAGGGGGTGTGAGTTCTCGAGGTTTGATGAGGGATAGGAGGCCAATATAAGGGCCAAGTGTCACACCCTGGGTGGGCGCGCCAGGCACATCAGACGCACCAACAGGCGAGCCAGAGGTTGAGGCCCACAAACCAGGCGTGCTAGCGGGTATCTGCACACAAAACCTAGCAAACAAGTTCAGAACGCCCGCCCAACTTGCTGGCCAGCTCATGAGACCAAGGCCTGGCATACAAGCTGCCTGCACCACATCCAGAAGGGCCCAAGGTGCTGGACACGCAAGGGAAGCTTCTGGAAAAAGGCAGGATTAGCAATAGCATCCTGGCAGATTTGGTTGACCCTGAAAATCAAGAGTTAGCATCCTGATTGATTGTAATCTGTATAATCCCATGATTTTAGCCTTTATTCTAGGGATATTGCCATTAAGTGTAAGCTGAAGCCTCAACTATAAATAGAGGGCTGCTCCTCCCTCATTTGTACACCATCAAACACTTCTGTTTCAGTGAATACAAGAGCTTTTCCAGAATTCTGCCTTCTTATCTTGTTTCTCTTTAACTTGCATAATCAGCCCTTTCTGTTGTTCTAGTGCCCGTATGCTTATGTTTTAGGTTGACTTAGGCATAAAGGAGGAGATTCCAAGCCTAAGCCGCACGGTTTCTGAGTCTAAGGTCGGAGCCCATGACAGTTGGTATTAGAGGAAGTTCGATTCTATGTGTTTGTGTTGTACAGGTTAGAGGAGATGGCATCCCAAAGTGACACTGCTAACCAACAACCAGAGGCCCAGGAGCATGGGCATGGAAGAGGGAAGAAAGCCAGTTCTAGAGATATCTGGTCTACCATGGACGGTAGGCTGGCCAAGGTGGAGGTGACCATGGGCGACATAGGGGAGAAGCTTGAAGGGGTAGAGACTCACATTGCATCGCTAGACTCCATGGGGGAGGAGATCCAAAGTGAGCTGCAAGCTGCTCTCAACAAAGGCTTGGACGTGTTCACCTAAAAGAATCAGACCTTGGAGGCTGAAGTGCTGACCTTGGGTGATGGCATGGAGGCCATGCGCCAGCGGATGGAGGAGCTTACTAGTGAGCTCGTTGCTTGCAAGACTGCCATTAGGAATGGCATGTTTGCTGGAGTGTCCAAGTCCAGATTGGATGTCCCCAAGCCTAAGGAGTTCAAGGGGACTAGGGTAGCCAAGAAAGTAAATAACTACCTTTAGGGTATGGAGCAGTACTTCCAGGCCATGGGCATGCAAGACGAGGTGATAAAGGTAAGCACTGCTGCTATATATCTCACTAATGTAGCCTTATTGTGGTAAAGGTGCAAGTGTGATGATGTCAGGCATGGGAGTGCCAAGATTGGAACCTGGGCAGAGTTCCAAAAGGAGTTCAAAGAACAATTTTACCCGGAGTATGTCGATGATGAGGCACGGGCAAAGTTGCACAGGTTGAGCCAGCAAGGGGACATAAGGGAGTATGTCCAGAAATTCTCTGAACTGATGCTACAGATCTCGGATCTAGGTGAGAAGGATGCCTTATTTGCTTTCTTGGATGGGCTAAAGCCATGGTTGAAGCATGAGCTACAAAGGAGAGGAGTTCATGACTTGGCTAAAGCCATGACTACTGTCGAGGCCTTGATAGAGTTCAAGCCTCTGAACAAGTTCGAGTCTACCAAGCCCAAGGGTAAGGGCAGGGACAATAGGGTCTGAAAGAAGCAGTCCAAGGGGAAGGACCATGACTGGGAGTCCAAGGATGGGGACCGAGACCGTTCAACCAATGATGGCGAGAGGAAGCCACCAGCAGGCAAGTGGAAAGCAATAGGAGACTGAGGGCCACTAGCATGCTACCTATGTGGAGGGAGCCACATAACGAGCAATTACCCATAGAAAGGCAAGCTGGCTGCTGTAGACAAGGAGTCTGACGAGGAGCCAGAGTCAGGGGCAACAAAGTTTGGGTCATTGGTGCTCAATGATGTCTAGAGTAAGAGGAGCCGTAAGCCAAATGGCTTGATGTTTATGGATCTGATGGTTGCGGGTCAGAAGGTGAGCGCACTGGTGGACACAGGTGCCTCACATCTTTTTATTTCAAGTGATAAGGCCCGAAAGCTCGAACTAAAGATGCAAAAAGGGATTGGTACCATTAAAACGGTGAACTCCAAGGAAGTTCCAGCCATTGGAGTAACGCGCGGAGTGGAGTTACAGCTTGGAGACTGGAAAGGCAAGGAGACCATTGAGGTAATACCCTTTGATGACTATGAGTTTGTGATTGGGTTGGATTTCCTTATTCGGATTAACGCCCTCCTTGTGCCTTTTGCCGATTGTGTTTGCATCTTGGATGCACGGTGCCAATGCCTAGTGCCATTGAGGAGAGGGTCTGGAGTTGGGTCGTGGGTGATGTCAGCCATCTAATTTGCCAAGGCGGTAAGCAGACAAGAAGACACTTTCTTGGTAGCCCTAAAATATGATGAGCCAAGGGAGAAGGAGACTGAGTCACCCTTGGAAGTGCTAAAAGTGCTAAAGACCTTTAGTGATGTGATACCCGTAAAGCTACCTAGCAAGCTACCACCTAAGAGGGAGGTGGACCACAAGATCGAGTTGGTGTCTGAGGCCAAGCCACCAGCTAGAGCCCCTTACCGAATGTCTCCACCAGAGTTGGAGGAGTTGAGGAAGTAGCTCAAAAAGTTAGTTGATACCGACTTCATCAGGTCATCGAAGGCACCCGATGGTGCACCGATTCTATTTTAGCACAAGCATGATGGGTAGTCACAGCTGTGCATAGACTATCGGGCTTTGAACAAGCTAACCATCAAGAACAAGTACCCCATCCCACTTATTGTAGACTTGTTCGATCAACTTGGGAGCACAAGGTGGTTCACCAAGCTGGATTTGAGGTTAGGCTACTATCAAGTCAAGATCGAGGAGGGAGATGAGGCAAAGACAGCATGTGTCACTCGATATGGTTCGTATGAGTTCTTGGTGATGCCTTTCAAACTCACGAACGCCCTAGCAACATTCTGCACCCTTATGAACAAGGTACTTCAGTCATTCCTTGAATGGTTTATTGTGGTTTATTTGGATGACATTGTGATCTACAGCCAGACTTTGGGAGAGCATGTAGACCACTTGAGATAGGTGTTCGAGGTGTTGCGGGTGCACAAGCTATTTGTCAAGAGGGAGAAGTGCTCATTCGCCCAATAGGAGATCTCGTTCCTTGGCCACATAGTGGGAAGTGGTAGGATACGCATGGATGAAGGTAAGATACACGTCATCCTGGAGTGGCAACCGCCAGCCAAGGTCACTAATTTGGGATCGTTGCTTGGGCTGGTCAACTACTATAGGCGCTTCATCAAAGGTCACTCAGCAATAGCCACGCCATTGACTGACTTGCTTAAGAAAGGGAAAGCATGGGAGTGGAGCGTAGGGTGCCAGGAAGCCTTTGACAGGTTGAAATAGGCTGTGACCAAGGAGCCAGTCTTGGCCTTGCCAGACCATGCCAAGTCGTATGAGGTGCATATGGATGCATTAGACTTTGCCATAGGGGCGTGTTGATGCAGGAGGGACGTCCAGTCATGTTCAAAAGTAGGAAGCTGAACGAGACTGAGCGTAAGTACACGGTCCAAGAGAAGGAGATGATTGTAGTGGTGCACTGCTTGTGCACTTGGCACCATTACCTATTGGGGTCGAGGTTCGTGGTGAAGACGAACAATGTGGTGACCAGCTACTTCCAGACGCAGAAGAAGCTGTCCCTCAAGCGGGCAAGATGGTAAGATTTTCTTGCAGAATTTGATTTTTAGATGGAGTACAAGCCAGGACGGGTGAACCTAGTGGCAGATGCCCTAAGCAAAAAGGCTAACCTTGCTGCCATTAGTCAACCAGAGGGGTTACTGGTACTACGTATCAAGAAAGGACTTGCGTATGATCCTACAGCAAAGGCTTTGATGGAGTACGCCCAGCAAGGTAAGACTAGGCAGTTTTGGTTGTAGGATGGCTTACTGTACACCAGAGGCAGTAGACTGTTTGTGCCGTGAGCCGTACCTTGGCTCTGATCGAGGACCGGTACTACTGGCCGTACATGAGGGATGATGTGGAGGCCTATGTGAAGACTTGTCTTGTGTGCCAATAGGACAAGGTAGAGTTCAAGAAACCAGGCGGTCTCTTTGAGCAATTGGCAATGCCAGAGCAACCATGGAAGAGTGTTTCTCTGGACTTTATAGTCGGTTTGCCCAAAGCAGAAGGGTTTGGAAGCATCATGGTAGTGGTGGATAGGTTTTCCAAGTATGGAATCTTCATTCTAGCAACCAAGGAGTGCCCAACCGAGGAGGTAGCTCGATTGTTCCTGAAAAACATGGTTAAGTACTGGAGAGTGCCAAGGACCATTATTAGCGATCGGGATGGGTGTTTCACGGGTAGGTTCTGGATTGAGTTGTTCAAGCTGTTGGGGTCAGACTTGAACTTTTCCACCAGCATGCATCCGTAAACCGATGGGCAGATAGAACGAGTGAATGGACTATTAGAGGTCTACCTCAGGTACTATGTGAATGCCATACAAAAGGATTGGCCAAAGCTGCTTGATATTGCATAGTTTTCCTACAACTTGCAAAGGAGCGAGGCAACGAACCAGAGCCCATTTGAGGTTATGACAGGGCAACAACCACTAACACCCGGTTCGATTGCTGTAGGTTATACAAGACTGAATCCAGCAGCATACAAGTTTGCCAAGGCATGGCAGGAGCAAATTGACTTGGCCAGAGTTTGTCTACACAAGGCGGCCAAGAGGTTAAAAAAGTGGGCAACCAGAATAGGCGGGACGTGCAGTTCCAGGTTGGAGACTTGGTGTTGGTGAAGCTGCATCCCATTGTGTGCCATAGGGGGCTACACAAAGGCTTAGTCTGGAGGTATGAGGGACCTTTCTGAGTAGTCAAGAGGGTAGGCAAGGTTGCCTACAAGCTGGATATGCCACCCAAGCTGAGGGTACACCCGGTGTTCCATGTGAGCATGCTCAAGCCATTCCATAAGGATGAGGGAGATCCAGGACGGGCAAAGTCAAAGCGTGCGCCATTAAGAGCAAGGGCCTCATATGAGAAGGAGGTCTACAACATCATAGCTGACCAGAAGGTGAGACGGAAGAACTATCAGCCAAGATAAGAGTACTTGGTGCACTGGAAGGGACTTCCAGACAGCGAGGTGAGCTGCGACTCAGTAGATGACTTATGGTAGTTCAGGGACCAGATCAAGCAGTACCATGTAGAAGACACAACGAGGGCATTGCACAATCAGGTGAGGGAGAATGTCACACCCTGGGTGGGTGCGTCAGGCACATCAGGTGCACCAGCAGGTGAGCTAGAGGTTGAGGCCCGCAGACCAGGCGTGCTGGCGGGTATCTGTGCACAAAGCATAGCAAACGAGTTCAGAACGCCCGTCCAACTTGTAGGCTAACCCGTGAGACCAAGGCCTGGCATACAAGCTGCCCACACCACATCCAGAAGGGCCCAAGGTGCTGAACAAGCAAGGGAAGCTTTTGGAAGCAGGCAGGATCAGCAGCAGCATCCTGGCAGATTTAGTTGACCCTGAAAATCAGGAGTTAGCATCCTGATTGATTGCAATCTGTATAATCCCAAGATTTTAGCCTTTATTCTAGGGATATTGCCATTAAGTGTGAGCTAAAGCCTCAACTATAAATAGAGGGCTGCTCTTCCCTCATTTGTACACCATCAAACACTTCTGTTTCAGTGAATACAATAGCATTTCCAAAATTCTGCCTTCTTATCCTGTTTCTCTCTAACTTGCGTAATCAGCCCTTCCCATTGTTGTAGTGCCCGTACGCTTGTGTTTTAGGCTGACCTAGGCATAAAAGAGGAGATTCCAAGACTAAGGCTGCACGATTTCTGAGTCTAAGATCGGAGCCCGTGACACAAGTACCAGCACCCATCGCACATCATGTGTGCACACCCCCCGGCCCCCCCAATTGTCGAAACCCCCAATGCCGTCGGTTAGGCTCTCCGACGATGCTCCGATGATGGTGCCCCAGGCAAAAAAAATGCGACACCAGCACATGCTCGAGCCCAGATGTGCATCGTGGCTCAAAATCTTAGACTGGGAGTGAACTCCGTATGCTTAGACATGGAATGAACTCCGTATGCCTAAGCCAACCCACGAAACGAGAGTGCGGGCGCTCATTCGGTCAGAGAGACAGAATGCGCAAGTTGGGGATCAGCCCAGTCACGCCCTGTATGCTGTTGATCCTGCTGCCGCAACCCTTGGTCTGGTCCGATCTTAGACTATGAATGAACTCCGTATGCATAAGTCAACCAATGAAACGACCGTGCGGGCGCTGAGCCAGTCGAAGAGGCATAATGCGCAAGCCAGGGATCGGCCCGGTCCCCCTCTGCGTGCTGCCGGTCCTGCTGCCACAACCCTCAGTTTGGCTGGGGCTTAGACATGGAATGAACTCCCTATGAAGCGAACCCATGAAAAGGGCGTGCGGGCGTTCAGTCGATCGGAGAGGCAAAATGCACAAGCCGGGGATCGACTCGATCCCCCCTGCGTCTTGTCAATCCTGCTACCATAACCTTCGGTCTGATTCGATCTTAGATTGGGAATGAACTCCGTATGCTTAGACTAGGGATGAACTCCGTATGCCTAAGTCAACCCATGAAACGAGCATACGGGCGCTCAGCCAATCAGAGAGGCCGATCGAAGAGGCATAATGCGCAAGCCGGGGATCAGCTCAATCCCCCTCTGCATACCGTCTATCCCGCTGTTGGTCTTGCTGCCACAACCCTCGGTCCGGCTGGGGCTGAGACATGGAATAACTCTGTATGCCTAAGCCAACCCATGAAACGAGTGTACGGGCGATTAGCCGGTCGAAGAGGCAAAATTCACAAGCCGAGGATCGGCCTGGTACCCCCTGCGTGCTACCGATCCTGTTGTCGGTCCTCCTGCCACTACCTTTGGTTCGGTTTGATCTTAGACTGGGAGTGAACTCCGTATGCTTAGACATGGAATGAACTCCGTATGCCTAAGCCAACCCACGAAATGAGCGTGCGGGCGCTCAGTCGGTCGGAGAGGTAGAATGCGCAAGCCAAGGATCGGCTCGATCCCCCTTACGTGCTGTCGATCCTGCTGCTGTAACCCTCGGTCTGGTCTGATCTTAGACTGGGAATGAACTCCGTATGCCTAAGTCAACCCAGGAAACGAGCGTGTGGGTGCTGAGTCGATCAGAGAGGCATAATGCGTAAGCCAGGGATCGGCCCAATCTCCCTCTGCATGCTGCCAGTCCCACTGCCACAACGCTTGGTCTGGTTGGGGCTTACACATGGAATGAACTACCTATGCCTAAGCCAACCCACAAAACAGGCATGCAGGCGCTCAGCCGGCTGGAGAGGCAGAATGTGTAAGCCGATGATCGACCTGATCCACCCTGCGTGCTACTGATCCTGTTTCTGCAGCCCTCGGTCCTGTCGGATCTTAGATTGGGAATAAACTCCATATGCTTAGACTAGGGATGAACTTTGTATGCCTAAGTAAACCCACGAATGAGCGTTCGAGCGCTCAGCCGGCCAGAGAGGTAGGATGCGCAAGTCGGGGATCGAATGGGTGGTAGGTGGGTTCAAGCACATCTTCATATTTCTGCCATGCCAATGCCATTTTTATGGCTTGTAAATTCATACAATGGTCCCCTAAGCCTTCATGTGAAGTTTCGTGGCAAGACGACTCGTTTTCTACTTTTCACGATTTTTGAAACTTTTTACGGTTCGGGATTTTTTAAAATTTTTTTAGAAAGAGTTTTGTCCCCAAATTTTTAGAGGTGATCCTTGTACTTTTTTTGGCATGCATTAAAAAATTCAGCTAAAAACTCGAAGTGGAGAAGATTTTGTGATCGTTTGAAAAAAGTGTCCCCATTTCAGACATTTTAATGGCTACTGGAGCAAACCTATAAAATCTCAAATGCTCTTTAAGGGGGTGTGAGTTCTCGACGTTTGATGAGGGATAGGGGCCCAACATAAGGGCCAAGTACCAGTACCCATCGCACATCATGTGCGCACACCCTCCGGCCCCCCAATGCCGTCGGTTAGGCTCTCCGACTAGGCTCCGACGATGGTGCCTCGGGCGAAAAAAATGTGGCACCAGCACATGCCCGAGCCCAGCATGTGCACTGTGGCTCAAAATCTTAGACTGGGAATGAACTCTGTATCCTTAGACATGGAATGAACTCTGTATGCCTAAGCCAACCTACGAAACGAGCGTGCGGGCGTTCAGTCGACCGAAGAGGCAAAATGTGCAAGCCGGGGATCGGTCCGGTCCCTCCGTGTGTGCTGTCCATCCTGCTGCTGCAACCCTCAGTTCGGTCCAATCTTAAACTGAGAATGAACTCCGTATGCATAAGTCAATGCATGAAACGAGCGTGCGGGTGCTGAGTCGACCGAAGAGGCATAATGCGCAGGCCGAGGATCGACCCGGTCCCGCTCTGCATGCTACCGGTCTTACTGCCACAACCCTCAGTCTGGCTAGGGCTTAGACATGGAATAAACTCCCTAGGCCTAAGCCAACCCATGAAACGGGTGCGCGGGTGCTCAACCGGCCAGAGAGGCAGAATGGGCAAGTCGGGGATTGGCCAGGTCCCCCCTGCGTGCTGTCGATCTTGCTGCCGCAACCCTCGGTCTGATCCGATCTTAGACTGGGAATGAACTCCATATGCTTAAACTGGGGATGAACTTCGTATGCCTAAGTCAACCCACGAAACGAGCATGCGGGCGCTTAGTCGACCGGAGAGGCAGAATGCGCAAGTCGGGGATCAGCCTGGTCCCCTTCTGCGTGCTGTCGATCCCACTACCACAACCCTCGGTTCGACTGGGGCTTAGACATGGAATGAACTCCCTATGCCTAAGCCAACCCATAAAATGGGCATGCGGGCTCTCAGCCGGTCGGAGAGGCAGAATGCGCAAGCTGGGGACCGGCCTGATCCCCCCTGCGTGCTATCGGTCTTGCTGTCGTAACCCTCGGTCCGATCCGATCTTAGACTGGGAATGAACTCTGTATGCAAAAGTCAACCCATAAATGAGCGTACGGGTGCTGAACCGACCGAAGAGGCATAATGTGCAAGTCGGGGCTCAGCCCGGTCCCCCTCTGTGTGCTGCTGGTCCAGTTACCACAACCCTCGATCTAGCTAGGGCTTAGACATGGAATGAACTCCCTATGCCTAAGCCAACCCATGAAACAGGCATGCGGGTGCTCAGCCAGCAGGAAAGGTAGAATGTGCAAGCCGATCCTATTGCCACAACCCTCGGTCCGATCCGTTTCGATCCGATCCTACACTAGGAATGAACTCCGTATGCTTAGACTGGGGATGAACTCCGTATGCCTAAGTCAACCCACGAAACGAGCGCGCGGGCACTCAGTCGGTCGAAGAGGCTGGTCGAAAAAGCATAATGCGCAAGTCGGGGATTAGCCCGGTCCCCCTCTGCGTGCTGTCGATCCTGCTACCGGTCCTACTGCCACAACCCCCGATCCGGCTAGGGCTTAGACATGGAATGAACTCTGTATGCCTAAGCCAAACCATGAAATGAGCGTGCAGGCACTCAGCCGGTCGGAGGGGCAGAATGCGCAAGCCGGGGATCGGCCCTATCCCACCTATGTGCTACCGATTCTACTGCTAGACCTACTGTCGTAACCCTCGGTCCGGTCTGATCTTAGATTGGGAACGAACTCCGTATGCTTAGACATGGAATGAACTCCATATGCCTGAGCCAACCCATGAAATGAGCGTGCGTGTGGGTGCTCAGTTGGTCGAAGAGGTAGAATGCACAAGCTAGGGATCGACGCGGTCCCCACCTACATGCTGTCGATCTTGCTGCCGTAACCCTCAGTTTGGTTTGATCTTAGACTGGGAATGAACTCCGTATGCCTAAGTCAACCCATGAAACGAGTGTGCGGGCACTGAGTTGGCCGGAGAGCCATAATGCGCAAGCCAAGGATTGACCCAGTCCACCTCTGCGTGCTGCCGGTCCCGCTGCCACAACCATCGGTCTGGCTAGGGCTTAGACAAGGAATGAACTCCCTATGCCTAAGCCAACCCACAAAATGGGCGTGTGGGCGCTCAACCGGCCAGAGAGGCAAAATGTGCAAGCCGGGGATCGGCCCGATCCCCCCTGCGTGCTGTCGATCCTGCTGCCGCCACCCTCAGTCCAGTCCGATCTTAGACAGGGAATGAACTTTGTATGCTTTGACTGGGGATGAACTTCATATGCCTAAGTCAACCCACAAAACGAGCGTGCGGGCGATCAGCTGACCAAAAAGGCAGGATACGCAAGCTGGGGATCGAAGGAGAGGTAGGTGGATTCAAGCACATCTTCATATTTCTGCCATGACAATGCCATTTTTATGGCTTGTAAATACATACAATGGTCCCCTCAGCCTTCATGTGAAGTTTCGTGGCAAGACGACCCGTTTTCTATTTTTCACGATTTTTGAAACTTTTTGCCTTTCGAGATTTTTTAAACTTTTTTTAGAAAGAGTTTTGTCCCCAAATTTGGTAGAGGTGATCCTTGTATTTTTGTTGGCATGCATAAAAAAATTCAGCTAAAAAATCGAAGTGGAGAAGATTTTCTGACCATTTGAAAAAAGTGTCCCCATTTCAGACACTTTAATGGCTACTGGCAGCAAACCTATAAAATCTCGAATGCTCTTTAAGGGGGTGTGAGTTCTTGAGGTTTGATGACGGATAGGGGGCGAATATAAGGGCCAAGTACCAGCACCCATCGCACATCATGTGCGCACACCCCCCGGCCCCCCAATCGTCGAAAATCATAATGCCGTCGGTTAGGCTCTCCGGCAATGCTCCGACGATGGTGCCCCGGGCAAAACAAATACGGTACCAGCACATGCCCGAGCCTAGCATGTGCACTGTTGCTCGAAATCTTAGATTGGGAATGAACTTCGTATGCTTAGACATGGAATGAACTCCGTATGCCTAAGCCAACCCACGAAACGAACGTGTGGGCGCTCAACCGGTCGTAGAGGCAGAATGTGCAAGCCAGGGATCGGCCCGGTCCCCCCTACATGCTGTCAATCCTACTAGCGTAAGCGTCAGTTTGGTCTGATCTTAGACTGGGAATGAACTCCGTATGCTTAAGTCCACCGATGAAACGAGTGTATGGGTGCTGAACCGGTCGAAGAGGCATAATACACAAGCTGGGGATCGACCCAATCCCCATTTGCATGCTGTCAGTCCCACTACCACAACCCTCGGTCCGACTGGGTCTTAAACATGGAATGAACTCTCTACACCTAAGCTAACCCACGAAATGGGTGTGCGGCTGCTCAACCGGTCGAAGAGGCAGAATGCGCAAGCTGGGGATCGACCTGGTCCACCCTGCGTGCTGTCGATCCTGCTGCCTCAACCCTCGGTCCGGTCTGTTCTTAGACAGGGAAAGAACTCCATATGCTTAGATTGGGGATGAACTTCGTATGCCTGAGTCAACCCATGAAGCGAGCATGCGGGTGCTCAGCCGGCCGGAGAGGCGTAATGTGCAAGTCGGGGATCAGCCCGATCCCCCTCTGCGTGTTGCCAATCCCGTTGCCGGTCTTGCTGCCACAACCCTCGATCCGACTGGGCTTAGACATTGAATGAACTCTGTATGCCTAAGCCAACCCACGAAACCAGTGTGAGGGCGTTCAACCGACCGGAGAGGTAGAATGCGCAAGCCAGGGATTGGCCCCGTCCCCCCTGCGTGCTATCGATTCTACAGCTGGTCCTACTGCCGCAACCTTCGATATGGTCTGATCTTAGACTGGGAATGAACTCTATATGCTTAGACATGGAATGAACTCCGTATGTCTAAGCCAACCCACGAAACGAGCGTTCGGGCGCTTAGCCGGTCGAAGAGGGAAAATGCGCAAGTCGGGGACCGGCTCGATCCCCCTTACGTGCTGCCAATCCTGCTACTGCAACCCTCAGTCTGGTTTGATCTTAGACTGGTAATGAACTCCGTATGCCTAAGTCAACCCACGAAACGAGCGTGCGGGCGCTCAGCCGACCAGAGAGGCAGGATGCGCAAGCCGGGGATCAAACGGGTGGTAGGTGGGTTCAAGCACATCTTCATATTTCTGCCATGCCAATGCCATTTTTATGGCTTGTAAATTCATACAACGGCCTCCTAAGCCTTCATGTGAAGTTTCGTGGCAAGATGACCCGTTTTCTATTTTTCAAGATTTTCAAAACTTTTTGGGGTTCGGGATTTTTTAAAATTTTTTTAGAAAGATTTTTGTCCCAAAAATTGGCAGAACTGATCCTTGTATTTTTATTGGCATGCATAAAAAAATTCAGCTAAAAATTCGAAGTGGAGAAGATTTTGTGACTGTTTGAAAAAAGTGTCCCCATTTCAGACACTTTAATTGCTACTGGCAGCAAACCTATAAAATCTCAAATGCTCTTTAAGGGGGTGTGAGTTCTCGAGGTTTGATGGGGGATAGGGGGCCAATATAAGGGCCAAGTACCAGCACCCATCGCACATCATGTGCACGCACCCCCCCAGCCCCCCCATCGTCGAAACCTCCAATGCCGTCGATTAGGCTCTCCGACGATGCTCAGGCGATGGTGCCCCGGGTGAAAAAAATACGGCACCAGCACATGCCCGAGCCCAGCATGTGCATCACGGCTCAAACTCTTACACTGGAATGAATTCCGTATGCTTAGACAAGGAATGAACTCCGTATGCCTAAGCCAACCCATGAAACGAGCGTGCAGGTGCTCAGCCGGTCGGAGTGGTAGAATGCGCAAGCCAGGAATCGACCCGGTCCCCTTCTGTGTGCTATCGGTCCCACTGCCACAACCCTCGGTCTGACTGGGGCTTAGACATGGAATGAACTTCCTATGCCTAAGCCAACCCACGAAACGGGTGTGCGGGCGCTCAACCGACCGAAGAGACAAAATGCGCCACCCGGGGATCGACCCGATCCCCCCTACGTGGTGCCGATCTTGCTGTCGCAACCCTCGGTCCAGTCCGATCTTAGGCTGGGAATGAACTCCGTATGCTTAAACTGGGGATGAACTCCGTATGCCTAAGTCAACCCACGAAACGAGCGTGCGGGCGCTCAGCCGACCAGAGAGGCAGGATGCACAAGCCGGGGATCGAACGGGTGATAGGTGGGTTCAAGCACATCTTCATATTTCTTCCATGCCAATGCCATTTTTGTGGCTTGCAAATTCATACAATGGTCCCCTAAGCCTTCATGTGAAGTTTCGTGGCAAGACGACCCGTTTTTTATTTTCCATGATTTTTGAAACTTTTTACGGTTCGGGATTTTTTAAAATTTTTTAGAAAGATTTTTGTCCGTAAATTTGGTAGAGGTGACCCTTGTTAATTTTTTGGCATGCATAAAAAAATTCAGCTAAAAACTCGAAGTGGAGAATATTTTGTGATCGTTTGAAAAAAGTGTCTCCATTTCAGACACTTTAATGGCTACAGGCAGCAAACCTATTAAATCTCAAATGCTCTTTAAGGGGGTGTGAGTTCTCGAGGTTTGATGAGGGATAGGGGGCCAATATAAGGTCCAAGTACCAGCACCCATTGCACATCTTGTGCGCACACCCCCCGGCCCCCCAATCTTTAGAACCCCCAATGTCGTCGGTTAGGCTCTCCGGTAAAGCAGCCTCAGGCAAAAAGAATGCGGCACCAGCACATGCCCAAGCCCAGTATGTGTACCGTGGCTCAAAATCATAGACTGGAATGAACTCCGTATGCTTAGACATGGAATGAACTTCGTATGCCTAAGCCAAATAATGAAACGAGCGTGCAAGCGCTCAGTCAGTCGGAGAGGCAGAATGTGCAAGCCGGGGATTGGCCCGGTGCCCCCCTGCGTGCTGTCGATCCTGCTACGTAACCCTTGGTCTGGTCTGATCTTAGATTGGGAATGAACTCTGTATGCATAAGTCAACCCAAGAAACGAGCGTGCAGGTGCAGAGCCGGTCGAAGAGGCATAATGCGCAAGTCGGGGATCGGCCCGGTCCCTCTCTGCGTGCTGTCAGTCCCGCTACCACAACCCTCGGTCTGGCTGGGGCTTAGACATGGAATGAACTTCCTACGCCTAAGCCAATCCACGAAATGGGCGTGCGGGCGCTCAGTTGGCTGAAGAGGCAGAATGCGCAAGCCGGGGATCCGCCCGATCCCCCCTGCGTGCGCCAATCTTGCTGCCGCAACCCTCAGTTCAGTTTGATCTTAGACTGGGAATGAACTCCGTATGCTTAGACATGGAATGAACTCCGTATGCCTAAGCCAACCCATGAAACGAGCATGCGGGTGCTCAGTCGATCGGAGAGGCAGAATGCACAAGTTGGGGAACGTCTCGGTCCCTCCCTGCGTCCTGTTGATCTTGCTACTGCAACCCTCGGTCCGGTCCAATCTTAGACTGGGAATGAACTCCGTATGCCTAAGTCAACCAACGAAACAAGCGTACGAGCGTTGAGCCGATCGGAGAGGCATAATGAGCAAGTCGGGGATCAGCTCGGTCCCCCTCTGCGTGCTGCCGATCCCGCTGCCACAACCCTCAGTCCGACTGGAGCTTAAACATGGAATGAACTCCCTATGCCTAAGCCAACCCATGAAATGGGTGTGCGGGCGCTCAGTCGACCGGAGAGGCAGAATGCGTAAGTCAGGATTAGTTCGGTCCCCCCTACGTGCTACTGATCCTGCTGTCGCAACCCCTGATCTGATTCGATCTTAGACTGGGAATGAACTCCGTATGCTTAGAATGGGGATGAACTCCATATGCCTAAGTCAACCCACGAAACGAGCGTGCGGGCACTCAGCCGACCAGAGAGGCAGGATGCGTAAGCTGGGCATCGAACCAGTGGTAGGTGGGTTCAAGCACATCTTCATATTTCAGCCATGCCAATGCCATTTTTATGGCTTGTAAATTCATACACTTGTCCCCTAAGCCTTCATGTGAAGTTTCGTGGCAAGACGACCCATTTTCTATTTTTTACGATTTCTAAAACTTATTGCGGTTCAGGATTTTTTTAAATTTTTTTAGAAAGAGTTCCGGCCCCAAATTTGGTAGCGGTGATCCCTTTATTTTTGTTGGCATGCACAAACAAATTCAGCTAAAAACTCAATGTGGAGAAGATTTTGTGACCGTTTGAAAAAGTGTCCCCATTTTAAACACTTTAATGGCTACTGACAGCAAACCTATAAAATCTCAAATGCTCTTTAAGGGGTTGTGAGTTCTGGAGGTTTGATGAGGGATAGGGGGCCAATATAAGGGCCAAGTACCAGCACCCATTGCACATCATGTGCGCACACCCCATTGGCCCCCCCAATCGTCGGAACCCCCAATGCCGTCGGTTAGGCTCTCCGACGATGGTGCGTCGAGCGAAAAAAATACGGCACCAGCACATGCCCGAGCCCAGCATGTGCACCACGGCTCAAAATCTTAGACTGGGAATGAACTCCGTATGCTTAGACATGGAATGAAGTCCGTATGCCTAAGCCAACCCACGAAACGAACGTGCGGGTGCTCAGTCGACCGGAGAGGCAGAATGTGCAAGTCGGGGATCGGCTGGGTCCCCCCCTACGTGATGTCGATCCTGCTACTGCAACCCTTGGTCCGGTCTGATCTTAGACTGGGAATAAACTCTGTATGCATAAGTCAACTCCACGAAATGAGCGTGCGGGCCGAAGAGGCATAATGCGTAAATCGGGGATCAACCTAGTCCCCCTCTGCATGCTACCGGTCTCGCTGCCACAACCCTTGGTCCGATTGGGGCTTAGACATGGAATGAACTTACTATGCCTAAGCCAACCCATGAAACGGGCGTACGGGCGCTCAGCCGATCGGAGAGGCAGAATGCACAAGTCGAGGATCGGCCCGATCCCCCCTGCGTGCTACCGATCCTGCTGCCACAACGCTCGGTCCGGTCCAATCTTAGACTGGGAATGAACTCCGTATGCTTAGACTGGGGATGAACTCCATATGCCTAGGTCAACCCATGAAATGAGCATGTGGGCACTCAGCAGGCCAGAGAGGTATAATGCGTAAGCCGGGGATCAGCTCGATCCCCCAGTGTGTGCTACCGATCTCGCTACCGGTCTTGCTACCACAACCCTCGATCTGACTGGGGCTTAGATATGGAATGAACTCCGTATGCCTAAGCCAACACATGAAATGAGCATGCGGGCGCTCAGCCTGCCTAATAGGCAAAATGTGCAAGCCGGGGATTGGCCTAGTCCACCCCTACATGCTGCCAATCCTGCTGCTGGTCCTATTGCCGCAACCCTCGGTTTGGTCCGATCTTAGACTGGGAATGAACTCTGTATGCTTACACATGCAATGAACTCTGCATGCCTAAGCCAACCCATAAAACGAGCGTGCGGGTGCTCAGTCGACTGGAGAGGCAGAATGCGCAAGTTGGGGACCGACTCGGTCCCCCATTGCATGCTATCTATCCTGCTACCGCAACCCTCAGTCCGGTCCGATCTTAGACTGGAAATGAACTCCGTATGCCTAACTCAACCCACAAAATGGGTGTGCGGGCGTTGAATTGACCGGAGAGGCAAACGCGCAAGCCAGGGATCGACCCGATCCCCTTCTGTGTGCTACCGGTCCCGCTGCCACAACCCTCGGTTCGGCTAGGGCTTAGACATGGAATGAACTCCCTATGCCTAAGCCAACCCACGAAACGGGCGTGTGGGCGCTTAGCCAGTTGGAGAGGTAGAATGCGCAAGCTGAGAATCGACCTAGTCCCCCCTGCGTGCTACCAATCCTGCTACCGTAACCCTCGATCCGATCTGATTTTAGACTGGGAATGAACTCCTTATGCTTAGAATGGGGATGAACTCCGTTTGCCTAAGTCAACCAATGAAACGAGCGTGCGGGCGCTCAGTCGACCAGAGAGGCAAGATGCGTAAGCTGGGGATTGGCCCGGTCCCCCTTGCGTGCTGTCGATCCTGCCACCGCAACCTCAGTCCAGTCCGATCTTAGACTGGGAATGAACTCTGTATGCATAAGTCAACCCACGAAATGAGTGTGCAAGCACTGAGTCGATCGAAGAGGCATAATCCATAAGCCGGGGATCGACCCGATCCCCCTCTGCATGCTACCAGCCCCGCTACCACAACCCTCGGTCTGGCTTGGGCGTAGACATCGATTGAACTCCCTATGCCTAAGCCAACCCATGAAACAGGCGTGCGATCGCTCAGCCGGCCAGAGAGGCAAAATGTGCAAGCCAGAGATCGGCCCGATCCCCCTTGCGTGCTGCCAATCCAGCTGCTGGAACCCTCGGTCTGGTCCGATCTTAGACTGGGAATGAACTCCGTATGCTTAGACTGGGGATAAATTTCGTATGCCTCAGTCAACTCATAAAACGAGCGTGCGGGCGCTCAGCCGACCAGAGAGGCAGGATGCGCAAGTCGGGGATGAACGAATGGTAGGTGGGTTCAAGCACATCTTCATATTTCTACCATGCTAATGCCATTTTTATGGCTTGTAAATTCATACAATGGTCCCCTAAGCCTTCATGTGAAGTTTCGTGGCAAGACGACCCTTTTTTTATTTTTCATGATTTTCAAAACCTTTTGCGGTTTGGGATTTTTTAAAATTTTTTTAGAAAGATTTTTGTCCCCAAATTTGGTAGAGGTGACCCTTGTATTGTTTTTGGCATGTACAAAAAAATTCAGCTAAAAACACAAAGTGGAGAGGATTTTGTGACTGTTTGAAAAAAGTGTCCTAAATTTAGACACTTTAATGGCTACTAGAAGCAAACCTATAAAATCTCCAATGCTCTTTAAGGGGTGGGAGTTCTCGAGGTTTGATGAGGGATAGAGGACCAATATAAGGGCCAAGTACCAGCACCCATTGCACATCATGTGCACACACCCCCCGGCCCCCCCAATCGTTAGAACCCCTAATGCCGTCGGTTAAGCTCTCCTGTGATGCTGCCTCCAACGAAAAAAATACGGCACCAGCACATGCCCAAGTCTAGCATGTGTACCGTGGCTCAAAATCTTAGACTGGAATGAACTCCGTATGCTTAGACATGGAATGAACTCCGTATGCCTAAGTTAAACCATGAAACGAGCGTGCGGGCGCTCAGTCGGTCGGAGAGGCAGAATACGCAAGCCAGGGATTAGCCCGATCCCCCTGCGTGTTGTCGATCCTACTGCCGCAACCCTCAGTCCGATCTGATCTTAGACTGGGAATGAACTTTGTATGCTTAGACTAGGGATGAACTCCGTATGCTTAAGTTAACCCACGAAGCAAGCGTGCGGGTGATCAGCCGGCCAGAGAGGCATAATGTGCAAGCCCGGGATCAGCCCGATCCCTTCTACTTGCTATCGATCCCACTGCCGGTCCTGCTACCACAACCCTCGGTTTGGCTGGGGCTTAGACATGGAATGAAGTCTGTATGCCTTAGCCAACCCATGAAACAAGCGTGCGGGTGCTCAGTTAGTCAGAGAGGCAGAATGCGCAAGCCGGGGATCAACCCAGTCCCCCCTACATGCTGCCAATCCTGCTGCTGGTCTTGCAAATGCAACCTTCAGTCCGATCTGATCTTAGACTGGGAATGAACTCTATATGCCTTAGCCAGCCCATGAAACAAGCATACGGGTGCTCAGCCGGCCAGAGAGGCATAATCCGCAAGTCGGGGATTGACCCGATCTCCCTTGCGTGCTGCTGATCTTGCTGCCGGTCCTGCTATCACAACCTTCAGTTCGATCCGATCTTAGACTGGGAATGAACTCCGCATGCCTCAGCCAACCCATGAAACGAGCATGCGGGTGCTTAGCCGACCGGAGAGGCAGAATACGCAAGTCGGGGATCGACCTGATCCCCCCTACGTGTTGTCGATCCTACTACCGCAACCCTCGGTCCGGTCCAATCTTAGACTGGGAATGAACTTCGTATGCCTAAGTCAACCCACGAAACGAGCATGCGGGCGTTGAGCCACCTGGAATGGCATAATGCGCAAGCCGAACATCGACTCGATCCACCTTTGCGTGCTACCGATCCCGCTGCCACAACCCTAGGTCCGGTTGGGGCTTAGACATGGAATAAACTCCCTATGCCTAAGCCAACCCACGAAATGGGTGTGTGGGTGCTCAGCCGGTCGGAGAGGCAGAATGCACAAGTCGGGGATCGGCCTGATCCCTCATTCGTGCTGTCGATCCTGCGACTGTAACCCTCGATCTAGTTTGATCTTAGACTAGGAATGAACTTCGTATGCTTAGACTGGGCTGAACTCTGTATGCCAAAGTCAACCCATGAAATGAACGTGCGAGCGCTCAGCCGATCGGAGAGGCAGTATGCGCAAGCCCGGGAATGGCCCGGTCACCTCCTGCGTGCTGTCGATCCTACTGTGCAACCCTCGGTCTGGTCTGGTCTTAGACTCGGAATGAACTTCGTATGCCTAAGTCAACCCATGAAATGAGCGTGCGGGCGCTGAGTCGATCGAAGAGGCATAATGTGCAAGTCGGGGATCAGCCCGGTCCCCGTCTGCGTGCTGCCGGTCTTGCTGCCACAACCCTCGGTCCAGCTGGGGCTTAGACATGGAATGAACAACCTATGCCTAAGCCAACCCACGAAATGGACGTGCAGGAGCTCAGTCGGTCGAAGAGGCAGAATGCGTAAGCCGTGGATCGGCTCGGTCCCTTCTGCGTGCTGTCGATCCTGCTACCGCAATCCTCGATCCAGTCTGATCTTAGACTGGGAATGAACTCTGTATGCTTAGACATAGAATGAACTCCGTATGTCTAAGCCAACCCACAAAACGAGCGTGCGGGTGCTCAGCTCACCGGAGAGGCAGAATACGCAAGTCGGGGACCAGTTCGGTCCCCCCTGCATGTTGTCGCAACCCTCGGTCCGGTCTGATCTTAGACTGAGAATGAACTCCGTATGCCTAAGTCAACCCATGAAATGAGCCTACAGGCGTTGAGCCGACCGAAGAGGCATAATGCATAAACCGAGGATCGGCTCGGTTCGCCTCTGCATGCTATCGATCCTGCTGCCACAACCCTCGGTCCGGCTGGGGCTTAGACATGGAATGAACTCCCTATGCCTAAGCCAACCCATAAAACAGGCGTACGGGCGCTCAGCCGGTCGGAGAGGTAGAATACATAAGCCGGGGATCGGCCTGATCCCCCCTACGTGCTACCAATCCTGCTACCGTAACCCTCGGTCCGGTCTGATCTTAGACTGGGAATGAACCCCGTATGCTTAAACTAGGGATGAACTCCGTATGCCTAAGTCAACCCACGAAACGAGCGTGCGGGCGCTCAGCCGACCAGAGAGGCAGGATGCGTAAGCCGGGGATCAAACGGGTGGTAGGTGGGTTCAAGCACATCTTCATATTTCTACCATGCCAATGCCATTTTTATGCTTTGTAAATTCATACAATGGTCCCCTAAGCCTTCATGTGAAGTTTCGTGGCAACACGACCTGTTTTCTATTTTTCATGATTTTCAAAACTTTTTGTAGTTTGAGATTTTTTAAAATTCTTTGAGAAAGAGTTTCGTCCCCAAATTTGGTAGAGGTGATCCTTGTATTTTTGTTGGCACGCACAAAAAAATTCAGCTAAAAACTCAAAATGGAGAAGATTTTGTGACCGTTTGAAAAAAGTGTCCCCATTTTAGACACTTTAATGGCTACTGGCAGCAAACTTATAAAATCTCAAATGCTCTTTAAGGGGGTGTGAGTTCTCAAGGTTTGATGAGGGATAGGGGCCAATATAAGAGCCAAGTACCAGCACCCATCGCACATCATGTGCACACACCCCCCGGCCCCCCTAATCGTCGGAACCCCCAATACCACCGGTTAGGCTCTCCAATGATGCTCTGGCGATGGTGCCCCAGGCAAACTCCATATACTTAGACTGGGGATGAACTCCGTATGCCTAAGTCAATCCACGAAATGAGTGTGCGGGTGCTCAGCCGATCGGAGAGGCATAATGTGCAAGCCAGGAACCAGCCCGATCCCTCCCTGCGTGTTGTTGATCCTGCTACCGTAACCCTCAGTCTGGTCCGATCTTAGACTGGGAATGAACTCCGTATGCCTAAGCGAACCCACGAAACGGGCATGTGGGCGCTCAGTCGGCCGAAGAGGTAGAATGGACAAGCTGAGGATCGGCCTGGTCCCCCCTGTGTGCTGCTAATCCTGCTGCCACAACCCTTGGTCTGGTCCAATCTTAGACTGGGAATGAACTCCGTGTACCTAAGTCAACCCACGAGACGAGCGTGCGGGTGCTCAGCCAGCCGAAGAGGCATAATGTGCAAGCCAGGGACTGACCCGATCCCCCTTGTGTGCTGTCGATCCTGCCACCGTAACCCTCGGTCCGGACCAATCTTAGACTGGGAATGAACTCCATATGCCTAAGTCAACACACGAAACGAGTGTGCGAGTACTGAGCCGGTCAGAGAGGCATAATGTGCAAGCTGAGGATTAGCCTGGTCCCCTTCTGCATGCTATCGATCCCGTTGCGGGTCCTGCTACCACAACCCTCGGTCCGACTGGGGCTTAGACATGGAATGAACTCCGTATGCCTAAGCCAACCTATGAAACGAGCATACGGGCTCTCAGTCGGGCAGAGAGGCAGAATGCGCAAGCTAGGGATCGGCCCGATCCCCCCTGCGTGCTGTCGATCCTACTACCGCAACCCTCGATTCGGTCTGATCTTAGACTAGGAATGAGCTCCGTATGCATAAGTCAACCCATGAAACGAGCGTGCGGGTGCTGAGCCGGTCAAAGAGGCATAATGTGCAAGCCGGGGATCAGCTCAATCCCCCTCTGTGTGCTGATGGTCTGGCTGTCACAACCCTCGATCCGGTCCGGTCTTAGATTGGGAATGAACTCTATATGCTTAGACTGGGGATGAACTTCGCATGCCTAAGTCAACCCACGAAACGAATGTGCGGGCGCTCAGGCGGTCGGAGAGGCCGGCCAGAGAGGCATAATGCGCAAGCCAAGGATTAGCCCGATCCCCCTCTGCGTACTGCCGATCCTGCTACCACAACCCTCGGTCTGGCTGGGGCTTAGACATGGAATGAACTCTGTATGCCTAAGCCAACCCACAAAATGAGCGTGCGGGTGCTCAGCCAGTCGGAGAGGTAGAATCCGTAAGCCAGGGATCGACTCGGTCCCCCTACGTGCTATCGATCCTACTACCGTAACCCTTGGTCCGATCCGATCTTAGACTGGGAATGCGACACTAGCACATGCCCGAGCCCAGCATGTGCACTGTGGCTCAAAATCTTAGACTAGGAATGAACTCCGTATGCTTAGATATGGAATGAACTCTGTATGCCTAAGCCAACCAATGAAATGAGCGTACGGGCGCTCAGTCGACTGGAGAGGCAGAATGTGCAAGTCAGGGATCGACCCGATCCCCCATGCGTGCTGTTGATCCTGCTGTCACAACCCTCGGTCCGGTCCGATCTTAGACTGGGAATGAACTCCGTATGCTTAGACATGGAATAAACTCTGTATGCCTAAGCCAACCCATGAAATGAGCGTGCGGGCGCTAAGCCGGTCGAAGAGGCAGAATGCGCAAGTCAGGATCGGCCTGGTCCCCCCTACGTGCTGTCGATCCTACTGCTGGTCCTGCTACCATAACCCTCAGCCCGGTCCCCCCTACGTGCTTTTGATCCTGCTGGTGGTCCTGCTGCCGCAACCCTCTGTCTGATTTTAGACTCGGAATGAACTTCGTATGCTTAGACATGGAATGAACTCCGTATGCCTAAGCCAACACACGAAACGAGTGTGCGGGCGCTCAGCCGGCCGGAGAGGCAGAATGCACAAGCTGGGGAATGGCCCGGTCACCCACTGCCTGCTGTCGATCCTGCTATGGCAACCCTCAGTCCAGTGCAATCTTAGACTGGGAATGAACTTCATATGCCTAAGTCAACCCATGAAATGAGTGTGTGGGCGCTGAACCGGCCAGAGAGGCATAATGTGCAAACCGAAGATCAGCCCGATCCCCGTCTGTGTGCTATCGGTCCTGCAGCCACAACCTTCGGTCTGACTGGGGCTTAGACATGGAATGAACTCCCTATGCCTAAGCCAACCCACGAAATGGACGTGCAGGCGCTCAGCCAGCCGAAGAGGTAGAATGCACAAGCCGAGGATCGGCCCGGTCCCCCTGCGTGCTGCTGATCCTGCTACCGCAATCCTCGATCCAGTCCAATCTTAGATTGGGAATTAAATTCATATGCTTAGACTAAGGATGAACTCCATATGCCTAAGTCAACCCACGAAGCGAGCGTGCGGGCACTCAGCCGACCAGAGAGGTAGGATGCGCAAGCCGGGGATCGAACGGGAGGTAGGTGGGTTCAAGCACATCTTCATATTTCTGCCATGCCAATTCCATTTTTATGGCGTGTAAATTCATACAATGGTCCCCTAAGCCTTCATGTGAAGTTTCGTGGCAAGACAACCCGTTTTCTATTTTTCATGATTTTTGAAACTTTTTACGGTTCAGGATTTTTTAAAATTTTTTTAGAAAACCTTTTGTCCCCAAATTTGGTAGAGGTGATCCTATTATTTTTGCCAGCATGCACAAAACAATTCAGCTAAAAACTCGAACTAGAGAAGATTTTGTGACCGTTTGAAAAAACTGTCCTCATTTCAGACACTTTAATGGCTACTAGCAGCAAACCTATAAAATCTCAAATGCTCTTTAAGGGGGTGTGAGTTCTCGAGGTTTGATGAGGGATAGGGGGCCAATATAAGGGCCAAGTACCAGCACCCATCACACATCATGTGCACACACCCCCTGGCCCCCCCAATCATCGGAACCCCCAATACCGTTGGTTAGGCTCTTCGGCGATGCTCCGGTGATGGTGCCCCGGGCAAAAAAAATGCGGTACCAGTACATGCCCGAGCCCAACATGTGCACCATGGCTCAAAATCTTAGACTGGGAATAAACTCCGTATGCTTAAAGGTGGAATGAACTTTGTATGCCTAAGCCAACCTACGAAACGAGCGTGCGGGCGCTCAGCCGGTCGGAGAGGCAGAATGCGCAAGTCAGAGATCGGCCCTGCCCTCCTACGTGTTACCAATCCTGCTACCACAACCCTCGGTCTAGTTCGATCTTAGACTGTCACAACCCTCGGTCCGGTCCGACCAGAGTAAGGGGAACATCAAGCCAAAGGGCTTGATGTTTACGGATCTGATGGTTGCGGGTCAGAAGGTGAGTGCACTGATGGACACAGGTGCCTCACATCTTTTTATTTTAGGTGATAGAGCCCGAAAGCTCGAACTAAAGTTGTAGAAAGGGATTGGTACCATCAAAACGGTGAACTCCAAGGAAGTTCCAGCCATTGGAGTAGCGCGGGGAGTGGAGTTACAGCTTAGAGTTTGGAAAGGCAAGGAGACCATTGAGGTAATACCCCTTGATGACTATGAGTTTGTGATTGAGTTGGATTTCCTTGTTCAGATTAATGCCCTTCTTGTGCCTTTTGTCGATTGTGTTTGCATCTTGGATGCACGGTGCCAATGCCTAGTGCCATTGAGGAGAGGGTCTGGAGTTGGGTCGTGGGTGGTGCCAGCCGTCCAATTTGCCAAGGCGATAAGCAGACAAGAAGACACCTTCTTGGTAGCCCTGAAATATGATGAGCCAAGGGAGAAGGAGATCGAGTCACCCTTGGAGGTGCTAAAGGTGCTGAAGACCTTTAGTGATGTGATGCCCGCAAAGCTACCTAGCAAGCTACCACCTAAGAGGGAGGTGGACCACAAGATCGAGCTGGTGTCCAAGACCAAGCCACCAGCTAGAGCCCCTTATCGAATGTCTCCACCAGAGTTGGAGGAGTTGAGGAAGCAGCTCAAAGAGTTAGTTGATGCTGGCTTTATCAAGCCATCGACGGCACCCTATGGTGTATCGATTTTATTTCAGCGCAAGCATGATGGGTTGTTGCGGCTGTGCATAGACTATCAGGCTTTGAACAAGCTGACCATCAAGAACAAGTACCCCATCCCACTCATTTTAGACTTGTTCGATCAACTTGGGAGCGCAAGGTGGTTCACCAAGCTGGATTTAAGGTCAGGCTACTATCAAGTCAGGATCACGGAGGGAGTTGAGCCAAAGCTAGCATGTGTCACTCGGTATGGTTTGTATGAGTTCTTGTGATGCCTTTCAAACTCATGAATGCCCCAGCAACATTCTGCACCCTTATGAACAAGGTACTTCAATCATTCCTTGATCGGTTTGTTGTGGTTTATTTGGATGACATTGTTATCTAAAGCTAGACTTTGAGAGAGCATGTAGACCACTTGAGACAAGTGTTCGAGATGCTATAGGTGCACAAGCTGTTTGTCAAGAGGGAGAAGTGCTCATTCGCCCAGCAAGAGATCCCATTCCTTGGCCACATAGTGGGAGGTGGCAGGATACGCATGGATGAAGGCAAGATACACGCCATCCTGGAGTGGCAACCACCAGCCAAGGTCACTGAGTTGAGATCATTCCTTGGGCTGGTCAACTACTATAGACGCTTCATCAAAGGTCACTCAGCAATAGCCACGCCATTGATTGACTTGCTCAAGAAAAGGAAAGCATGGGAGTGGAGCGCAGGGTGCCAGGAAGCCTTTGACAGGCTGAAGCGTGCTGTGATCGAGGAGCCAGTCTTAGCCTTGCTAGACAATGCCAAGCCGTATAAGGTGCATACGGATGCATCAGACTTTGCCATAGGGGGCGTGTTGATGCAGGAGGGACGTCTAGTCACGTTCTTGAGTAGGAAGCTGAACGAGACTGAGCGTAAGTACACGGTCCAAGAGAAAGAGATGACTGCAATGGTGCACTGCTTGAGCACTTGGTGCCATTACCAGTATGTGGCAACTAGCTACTTCCAGATGCAAAAGAAGCTATCCCTCAAGCAGGTAAGCTAGCAAGATTTTCTTGTAGAATTTGATTTCCAGATGGAGTACAAGCCGAGGCGGGTGAACCTAGTGGTAGGCACCCCTGAGCAGGAAGGCTAACCTTGCTACCATTAGCCAACCAAAGGGGTCACTAGTGTCGCACATCAAGAAGGGACTTGTGCATGATCCTACAGCCAAGGCTTTGATGGAGTACACCCAGCAAGGTAAGACTAGGCGATTTTGGTTGTAGGATGGCTTACTGTACACCAGGGGAAGTAGACTATTTGTGCCACAGCATGAAAAGCTCCACAAGGAAGTTTTGCAAGAATGCCATGATTCAAGGTGGGCTAGACACCCCGGAGTGAGTTGTACCTTGGCATTGATCGAGGATCAGTACTACTGGCCGCACATAAGGGATGATGTGGAGGCCTATGTGAAGACTTGTCTTGTGTGCCAACAGGACAAGGTGGAGCTCAAGAAACTGGGTGGTCTCTTGGAGCCATTGCCAGTGCCAAAACGACCATAGAAGAGTGTTTCTCTGGACTTTATAGTCAGTCTACCCAAAGCAGAAGGGTTTGAAAGCATCATGGTAGTGGTGGACAGGTTTTCCAAGTATGGAATCTTCATTCCAGCAACCAAGGAGTACCCAGCCGAGGAGGCAGCTCGATTGTTCCTGAAGAACATGGTTAAGTACTGGGGAGTGCCGAGGACCATTGTTAGTGATCGGGACGGGCATTTCACGGGTAGGTTTTGGACTAAGTTGTTCAAGCTATTGGGGTCAGACTTGAACTTTTCCACCAGCATGCATCTATAGATCGATGGGCAGACAGAACGAGTGAATGGACTATTGGAGGTCTACCTCAGGCACTATGTGAGTGCCACACAAAGGGACTAGCCAAAGCTACTAGATATTGCATAGTTTTCCTAAAACTTGCAAAGGAGCGAGGCAATGAACCGGAGCCCATTTGAGGTTATGATAGGGCAACAACCACTAACACCTGGTTCGATTGCTGCAGGTTATACAGGGTCAAATCCAGCAGCATACATGTTTGCCAAGGCATGGTAGGAGCAAACTGACTTGGCCAGAGTTTGTCTACACAAGGCGGGCATGAGGTCAAAGAAGTGGGCAGACCAGAATAGGTGGGATGTGCAGTTCCAGGTTAGAGACTTGGTATTGGTGAAGCTGCATCCCATTGTGTGCCATAGAGGGCTGCACAAAGGCCTAGTCTGGAGGTTTGAGGGACCTTTCCGAGTAGTCAAGAGGGTAGGCAAGGTTGCCTACAAGCTGGATATGCCACCCATGCTGAGGGTACACTCGGTGTTCCATGTAAGCATGCTCAAGTCGTTCCATGAGGATGAGGGAGATCCAAGATGGGCAGAGTCAAAGCGGGCACCATTGGGAGCAAGGGCCTCATATGAGAAGGAGGTCCATAGCATCATAGCTGACTGAGAGGTGAGACGAAAGAACTATCAGCCAAGACAAGAGTACTTGGTGTGCTGGAAGGGACTTCCAGATAGTGAGGTGAGTTGGGAACCAGCAGATGACTTATGGCAGTTTGGGGACCAGATCAGGTAGTACCATGCAGAAGATGCAATGAGGGCATTGCACAATCAGGTAGGGGAGAATGTCACACCCTAGGCAGGCACGCTAGGCACATCAGGCGCACCAGCAGGTGAGCCAGAGGTTGAGGCTCGCAGACCAGGCGTGCTGGCAGGTATCTACATGCAAAGCCTAGCAAACGAGTTCAAAACACCCGCCCAACTTGTAGGCCAGCCCGTGAGACCAAGGCCTGGCATACAAGCTGCCCGCACCACATCCAGAAGGGCCCAAGGTGCTGGACACACAAGGGAAGCTTCTAGAAGCAGGCAGGATCAGCAGCAGCATCTTGGCAGATTTGGTTGACCCTAAAAATCAGGAGTTAGCATCCTGATTGATTGTAATCTGTATAATCCCATGATTTTAGCCTTTATTCTAGGGATATTGCCATTAAGTGTAAGCTAGAGCCTTAACTATAAATAGAGGGCTGCACCTCCCGTATTTGTACACCATCAAACACTTTCATTTCCGTGAATACAAGAGCATTTCCAAAATTCTGCCTTCTTATCATGTTTCTCTTTAACTTGCGTAATCAGCCCTTCCCGTTGTTCTAGCACCCGTACGCTTGTGTTTTAGGCTGACTTAGGCATAAAAGAGGAGATTCCAAGCCTAAGATTGCACGATTTCTGAGTCTATGATCGAAGCCCGTGACACAAGTACCAGCACCAATCACACATCATGTGCACACACCCCCTGGCCCCCCAATCACTGAAACCCCCAATGCCACCGGTTAGGCTCTCCAGTGATGCTCTGATGATGCTCCGGTGATGGTGCCCCGAGCAAAAAACATGATGCACCAGCACATGCCCGAGCCTAGTATGTGCACCGTGGCTCAAAATCTTAGGCTGAGAATGAACTCCATATGCTTAGACATGGAATGAACACCGTATGCCTAAGCCAACCCATGAAATGAGCATGCGGGTGCTCATCCGGCCGAAGAGGTAGAATGCACAAGTCAGGGATCGTCCCGATCCCTCCATGCGTGCTGTCGATCTTGCTGCTATAACCCTCGGTTTGGTCCGATCTTAGACTAGGAATGAACTCCGTATGCATAAGTCAACCCATGAAACGAGCATGCGGGTGCTGAGCCAGCCGAAGAGGCATAATGCGCAAGCCGGGGATCGGCTCGGTAACCCTCTGCGTGCTACCGGTCCCGTTGCCACAACCTCGGTCCGACTGGCGCTTAGACATTGAATGAACTCCCTATGCCTAAGCCAACCCACGAAACAGGCGTGCGGGTGCTCAGCCAACCGGAGAGGCAGAATGCGCAAGCCGGGGATCGACCTGGACCCTCATCCATGCTGTCGATCCTACTGCGGCAACCCTCGGTCCAGTTCGATCTTAGACTAGGAATGAACTCCGTATGCTTAGACTGGGGATGAACTTCGTATGCCTATGTCAACCCATGAAACAAGCGTGCGGGCGCTCAGTTGGTCGAGAGGCAGAATGCGCAAGCTAGGGATCGGATCGGTCCCCCCCGACGTGCTGTCGATCCAGCTGCCGTAACCCTCGGTTCGGTTCGATCTTAGACTGAGAATGAACTCCATATGCTTAAGCATAAAATGAACTCCGTATGCCTAAGCCAACCCACAAAACGAGCATGCAGGCGCTCAGCCGGTCGGAGAGGTAGAATGCACAAGTCGGGGATGGCCCGATCCCCCCATGCGTGCTATCGATCCTGCTGTCGCAACCCTCGGTCCGGTCCGGTCCGATCTTAGACTAGGAATGAACTCTGTATGCCTAAGTCAACCCATGAAATGAGCATACGGGTGCTGAGCCGGCCAGAGAGGCATAATGTGCAAGCTAGGGATCGATCCCGTCCCCCTCTGCGTGCTGTCGGTCCTGCTACCACAACTCTCGGTTCGACTGGGGCTTAGACATGGAATGAACTCCCTATGCCTAAGCCAAACCATGAAACGGGTGTGCAGGTGCTCAACCGATCGAAAAGGTAGATTGTGTAAGCCGGGGATCGGCCCGATCGCCCTTGCGTGCTATTGATCCTGTTGCCGCAACCTTCGGTCCGGTCCGGTCCGGTCCGATCTGATCTTAGACTAGGAATGAACTTCATATGCTTAGACTGGGGATGAACTCTGTATGCCTATGTTAACCCACAAAATGAGCGTGCGGGCGCTCAGCCGACCAGAGAGGCAGGATGTGCAAGCTGGGGATCGAACGGGTGGTAGGTGAGTTCACGCACATCTTCAAATTTCTACCATGCCAATGCCATTTTTATGGCTTGTAAATTCATACAATGGTCCCCTAAGCCTTCATGTGAAGTTTCGTGGCAAGACGACCCGTTTTATGTTTTTTACGATTTTCGAAATGTTTTTCGGTTCGGGATTTTTTAAAATTTTTTTAGATATAGTTTTATCCCCAAATTTGGTAGAGGTGATCCTTGCATTTTTGTTGGCATGCAAAAAAAAAATTCAGCTAAAAACTTGAAGTGGAGAAGATTTTGTGACCATTTGAAAAAAGTGTCCCAATTTCAGACACCTATGGCTACTGGCAGCAAACCTATAAAATCTTAAATGCTCTTTAAAGGGGTGTGAGTTCTCAAGGTTTGATGAGGGATGCTATCGATCCTGCTATCGTAACCCTCGGTCTGATCTGATCTTTGACTGGGAATGAACTTTGTATGCCTAAGTCAACCCATGAAACGAGCGTGCGGGTGCTGAGCTAGCCGGAGAGGCATAATACGCAAGCCGGGGATCGACCGAGTCCCCCTTTGTGTGCTGTCGATCCCGCTGCCACAACCCTTGGTCCGGCTGGGGCTTAGACATGGAACGAACTCCCTATGCCTAAGCCAACCCATGAAACGGGTGTGTTGGCGCTCAACCGGCCGGAGAGGTAGAATACACAAGCCGGGGATCGATCGGTCCCCCTACGTGCTACCGATCCTACTGTCGCAACCCTCGGTCCAGTTCGATCTTATACTGGGAATGAACTCCATATGCTTAGACTGGGGATGAACTCCGTATGCCTAAGTCAACCCACAAAATGAGCGTGCGAGCGCTCAGTTGACCGTAAAGACCGACCGAAGAGATAGAATGCGCAAGCTGGGGATCGGCCCGATCCCCCCTACGTGCTGCCTATCCAGCTGCTGGTCTTGCTGCCTCAACCCTCAGTCTGATATGATCTTAGATTGGGAATGAACTCCGTATGCTTAGACATGGAATGAACTTCGTATGCCTAAGCTAACCCACGAAACGAGCATGCTGGCACTCAGCCAGCCGGAGAGGCAGAATGCACAAGCCGGGGACTGACCCAGTCCCCCCTGCGTGCTATTGATCTTCTTGCCGCAACTCTCGGTCCGGTCCTATCTTAGACTGGGAATGAACTCTGTATGCCTAAGTCAACCCACGAAATGAGTGTTCGGGCGCTGAGCCGGTTGGAGAGGCATAATGTGTAAGCCGAGGATCGGCCCAGTCCCCCACTGCGTGCTACCAGTCCCACTGCCACAACCCTCAGTTCAGCTGGGGCATAGACACGGAATGAACTCCCTATGCCTAAGCCAACCCACGAAATGGGCGTGCGGGGGCTCAGCAGACCGTAGAGGCAAAATGCACAAGTCGAGGACCGACCCGATCCCTCTCACTTGCTGTCGATCCTGCTACCGCAACCCTCAATTCGATCTGATCTTACACTGGGAATGAACTTCGTATGCCTAAGTTAACCCACGAAAGGAGCGTGCAGACGCTTAGCTGACCAGAAAGGCAGGATGCGCAAGCCGCGGATCGAACGGGTGGTAGGTAGGTTCAAGCACATCTTCATATTTCTACCGTGCCAATGCCATTTTTATGGCCTGTAAATTCATACAATGGTCCCCTACACCTTCATGTGAAGTTTCGTCGCAAGACGACCCGTTTTCTATTTTTCATGATTTTTGAAACTTTTTACTGTTTGAGATTTTTTAAAATTTTTTAAGAAAGAATTTTGTCCCAAAATTTGGTAGTGGTGATCCTTATATTTTTGTTGGCATGCACAAAAATATTCTGCTAAAAACTAGAAGTGGAGAAGATTTTGTGACCATTTGAAAAAAGTGTCCTCATTTCAGACACTTTAATGGCTACTGGCAGCAAACCTATAAAATCTCAAATGCTCTTTAAGAGGGTGTGAGTTCTCAAGGTTTGATGAGGGATAGGGGGCCAATATAAGGGCCAAGTACCAACACCCATCGCACATCATGTGCGCACACACCCCGGCCCCCCAATCACCGGAACCCCCAATGCCACCGGTTAGGCTCTCCAGCGATGCTTCGGTGATGGTGCCCCGAGCAAAAAAAATGTCGCACCAGCACACGCCCTAGCCCACCATGTGCACCATTGCTCAAACTCTTAGATTTGGAATGAACTCCGTATGCTTAGACATGGAATGAACTCTTTATGGCTAAGCCAACCCACGAAACAAGCGTATGGACGCTCAGCCAGTCAGAGAGGAAGAATGCGCAAGCCGGGGATTGGCCTGGTCCACCTCTACGTGCTGTCAGTCCTGCTTCCACAACCCTCAATCCGACTGGGGCTTAGACATGGAATGAACTCCCTATGCCTAAGCAAACCCATGAAACGGGCGTGCAGGCACCCAATCGATTGGAGAGGCAGAATGCGCAAGCTGAGGATCAGCCCGATCCCCCCTGCGTGCTATTGATCTTGCTACCGTAAACCTTGATCCGATTAGATCTTAGATTGGGAATGAACTCCATACGCTTAGACTGGGGATGAACTCCGTATGCCTAAGTCAACCCACGAAATGAGTGTGCGGGCACTCAATCGACCGGAGAGGCAGAATGCGTAAGCCAGGGATCGACCCGGTCCCCCTCTGCATGCTGTCGATCCTACTGCTGCAACTCTCGGTCCGATCCGATCTTAGACTGGGAATGAACTCCATATGCTTAGACATGGAATTAACTCGGTATGCCTAAGTCAACCCAAGAAACGAGCGTGCGGGCGCTTAACCGGTCGAAGAGGTAGATTGCACAAGTCAGGGACCGACTCGATCCCCCCTGCGTGTTGTCGATCCTACTGCCACAACCTTGGGTCTGGTCTGATCTTAGACTGGGAATGAACTCCGTATGCCTAAATCAACCCACGAAACGAGCATTCAGGGGCTGAGCTGGCCGAAGAGGCATAATATGCAAGCTGAGGATCGGCCCGGTCCCCATCTACGTGCTGTCGGTCCCGCTACCACAACCCTCGGTCCGACTGGGGCTTAGACATGGAATGAACTCCCTTTGCCTAAGCCAACCCATGAAATGGGCTTATGAGAACTCAATCGATCGGAGAGGCAGAATGAACAAGCCAGGGATCGACCCGATCCCCTCTGCGTGCTGTCGATCCAACTGTCGAAACCCTCGGTCTGGTCTGATCTTAGACTGGGAATGAACTTCGTATGCTTAGAATAGGGATGAACTCCGTATGCATAAGTCAACCCACGAAACGAGCGTACGGGTGCTTAGTCGGTCGGAGAGGCATAATGCACAAGCCGAGGATCAGCTTGGTCCCCCTCTACGTGCTGCCAATCCTGCTACCGATCTTGCTACCACAACACTCGGTTCGGCTGGGGCTCCATATGCTGGGAATGAACTCCATATGCTTAGACATGGAATTAACTCCGTATGCCTAAGCCAACCCACAAAACAAGCGTGTGAGCATTCAGTCGATCGAAAAGGCAGAATGTGCAAGCTGAGGATCGACCCGGTCCCCCCTGGGTGCTGTCAATCCTGCTGCCACAACCCTCAGTCCAGTTTGATCTTAGACTAGGAATGAACTTCGTATGCTTAAGTCAACCCACGAAACAAGCGTACAGGCGCTGAGCTAGTTGGAGAGGCATAATGCGTAAGTCGGGATCAGCCCGGTCCCCCTCTACGTGCTGCCAGTCCCGCTGCCATAACCCTCGATCTGACTGGGGCTTAGACATGGAATGAACTCCCTATGCCTAAGCCAACCCACGAAACGGGCGTGCAAGCGCTCAGCCAGTTGGAGAGGCAGAATGAGTAAGCCAGGGATCGGCCCGATCCCCCCTGCGTGTTGCTGATCCTGCTGTCGTAACCCTCGGTCTGGTCTGATCTTAGACTGAGAATGAAGACTGACGATGAACTCCATATGCCTAAGTCAACCCACGAAACGAGCGTGCAGGTGCTCAACCGATTGGAGAGGCCGGTCAAAGAGGCATAATGCGCAAGCCGGGGGATCAGCCCGATCCCCTTCTGCATGTTATCGATCCCGCTACTGGTCCTGCTACCACAACCCTCGGTTCGGCTGGGGCTTAGACATGGAATGAACTTCGTATGCCTAAGCCAACCCACGAAACGAGCATGCGGGTGCTCAGTTGGCCGGAAAGGTAGAATGTGCAAGCCAGGGATCGACCCGATCCCCCCTTGCGTGCTACCGATCCTGCTGCTGGTCTTGTTGTCGTAAACCTCGATCTGGTCTGATCATAGAGTGGGAATGAACTCCGTATGCTTAGACATGGAATGAACTTCGTATGCCTAAGCCAACCCACGAAACAAGCGTACAGGCGCTCAGCCGGTCGTAAAGCCAGAATGTGTAAGCTGGGGACTGGCCCGGTGCCCCCCAACGTGCTGTTAATCTTGCTACCGCAACCCTCGGTCCGATCCGATCTTAGATTGGGAATGAACTCCGTATGCCTAAGTCAACCCACGAAACGAGTGTGCGGGCACTGAGCCGACCGAAGAGGCATAATGCGTAAGTCGAGGATCGGCCTAGTCCCCCTTTACGTGCTGCCGATCCCACTGCCACAACCCTTGGTCCGGCTGGGGCTTAGACATGGAATGACCTCCCTATGCCTAAGCTAACCCATGAAATAGGCATGCGGGTGCTCGGTCGGTCAGAGAGGTAGAATGCGCAAGCCAGGGATCGGCCTAGTCCCCCCTACGTACTGTCGATCCTGCTGTCGCAACCCTCGATCCGATTCGATCTTAGACTGGGAATAAACTCCATATGCTTAGACTAGGGATGAACTCCGTATGCCTAAGTCAACCCACGAAACGAGCGTGCGGACGCTCAGTCGACCAGAGAGGTAGGATGCGCAAGCCAAGGATCGAACGGGTGGTAGGTGGGTTCAAGCACATCTTCATATTTCTACCATGCCAATGCCACTTTTATGGCTTGTAAATTCATACAATGGTCCCCTAAGCCTTCATGTGAAGTTTCGTGGCAAGACGACCCGTTTTCTATTTTTCAAGATTTTTGAAACTTTTTACGGTTTGAGATTTTTTAAAAATTTTTTAGAAGACTTTTGTCCCCAAATTTGGTAGAGGTGATCCTTGTATTTTTGTTGGCATGCACAAAAAAATTTAGCTAAAAACTCGAAGTGGAGAACATTTTGTGAGCGTTTGAAAAAAGTGTCCCCATTTTAGACACATTAATGGCTACTGGCAGCAAACCTATAAAATCTCAAATGCTCTTTAAGGGGGTGTGAGTTCTTGAGGTTTGATGAGGGATAGGGGGCCAATATAAGGGCCAAGTACTAGCACCCATCGTACATCATGTGCGCACACCCCCCCGACTGCACCAATCGTCGGAACCCCCCAATGCCGTTGGTTAGGCTCTCTGGCGATGCTCCGGCAATGGTGCCCTGGGCGAAAAAAATATGGCACCAGCACATGCCCAAGCCCAGCATGTGCACCTTGGCTCCAACTCTTAGACTGGGAATAAACTCTGTATGCTTAGACATGGAATCAACTCCGTATGCCTAAGCCAACCCATGAAACGAGTGTGCGAGCGTTTAGCCGGCCAAAGAGGCAGAATGTGCAAGCTGGGGATCAGCCCGGTCCCCCTCTGCATGCTGTTGGTCCCACTGCCACAACCCTCGGTCCGGCTAGGGCTTAGACATGGACTGAACTCCCTATGCCTAAGCCAACCCACGAAACGGGCGTGCGGGCGCTCAGCCAATCGAAAAGGCAGAATACGCAAGTCGGATCGGCCCGACCCCCTGCATGCTATTGATCTTGCTGCCGTAACCCTTGGTCCAGTCCAATCTTAGACTGGGAATGAACTCTGTATGCTTAGACTGAGGATGAACTCTGTATGCCTAAGTCAACCCACGAAACAAGCGTGCGGGTACTCAATCAGTCGGAGAGGTCGACCGAAGAGGCAGAATGCATAAGCCGAGGATTGACCCGATCCCCCCTGCATGCTGTCGATCCTGCTCCTGGTCTTGCTGCCACAACCCTCAGTCCGGTCCAATCTTAGACTAGTAATGAACTCCGTATGCTTAGACATGGAATGAACTTTGTATGCCGAAGCCAACCCATGAAACGAGCGTACGAGCCATGTACCAGCACCCATCACACATCATGTGCACACACCCCCTAGCCCCCATAATCGTTGGAACCCCCAATGCCATTGGTTAGGCTCTTCAGTGATGCTCCAACGATGCTCCGGTGATGGTACCCCGGGCAAAAAAAATGTGGCACCAGCACATGCCCGAGCCCAGCATGTGCATCGTGGCTTAAACTCTTAGACTGGGAATGAACTTCGTATGCTTAGACAAGGAATGAACTCTGTATGCCTAAGCTAACCCACGGAACGAGCGTGCGGGTGCTCAGTCGACCGGAGAGGTAGAATGCGCAAGTCGGGGATCGACCCGGTCCCCCTCTGCGTACTGTCGGTCCCGCAGCCACTATCCTCGGTCTGGCAGGGGCTTAGACATGGAATGAACTCCCTATGCCTAAGCCAACCCATGAAACGGGTTGTTGCTAGTCTTACTGCTGCTCTATGTGCTGCTGATCCTATTGCTGGTCCTACTGTCGCAACCCTCGGTTCGGTCCAATCTTAGACTGGGAATGAACTCTGTATGCCTAAGTTAACTCACGGAACGAGCGTGTGGGCGCTGAGCCGACCAAAGAGTCATAATGAGCAAGCCGGGGATCGACCCAGTCCCCTTCTGTGTTCTGCTGGTCCCGCTGCCACAACCTTCGGTCTGACTGGGGCTTAGACATGGAATGAACTCCCTATGCCTAAGCCAACCAATGAAACGAGTGTGCGGGCGCTCAGTCGACCGAAGAGGCAGAATGTGAAAGTCGAGGATCGGCCTGGTCCCCCCTGCATGCTACCGATCTTGCTGCTGTAACCCTCGGTCCGATTAGATCTTAGACTGGGAATGAACTCCGTATGCTCAGACTGGGGATGAACTCTGTATGCCTAAGTCAACCCATGAAACGAGCGTACGGGCGCACAGCCAGTCGGAGAGGTAGAATGCACAAGCCGAGGATCGACCCAGTGCCCCTTACGTGCTGTCGATCCTGCTGCTGGTCCTACTATTGCAACCCTCGATCCGATCCCATCTTAGACTGGGAATGAACTCTGTATGCTTAGACATGGAATGAACTCCATATGCCTAAGCCAACCCATGAAACGAGCGTGCAGGCGTTCAACCGACCGAAGAGGTAAAATGCGCAAGCCGTGGATCGACCCGATCCCCCCTGCATGTTGTCGATCCTGCTGTCACAACCCTCGGTCCGACCCGATCTTAGACTGGGAATGAACTTCGTATGCCTAAGTCAACCCACGAAACGAGCGTTCGAGTGCTGAGCCAACCGGAGAGGCATAATGCGCAAGTCGGGGATTGGCTCGGTCCCCCTTTGCATGCTGTCGGTCCCGCTGCCACAATCATCGGTCTGGCAGGGGCTTAGACTTTGAATGAACTTCCTATGCCTAAGCTAACCCATGAAATGGGTGTGCAAGTGCTTAGTCAGCTGGAAAGGTAGAATACGCAAGCTGGGGATCGGTTTTATCCCCCTGCATGCTACAGATTCTACTGTCGTAACCCTCGATCCAGTCCAATCTTAGACTGGGAATGAACTTTGTATGCTTAGATTGGGGATGAAGTCCGTATGCCTAAGTCAACCCACGAAATGAGCGTGCGGCGCTCAGCCGGTCGGGGAGGCATAATGTGCAAGCTGGGGATCAGCCCGGTCCCTCTCTGCGTGCTGCCGATCTCGCTGTCGGTAATGCTGTGACAACCTCGGTCCAGCTGGGGCTTAGACTTAGAATGAACTCCGTATGCCTAAGCCAACCCACGAAACGAGCGTGCGGGCTCTCAACTGAATGGAGAGATAGAATGAGCAAGTCAGGGACCGACCGATCCCCCCTACGTGCTGTTGATCCTGCTGCCACAACCCTCGGTCTGATCTGATATTAGACTGGGAATGAACTCCGTAAGCCTAAGTCAACCCACGAAACGAGCGAGTGGGCGCTGAACTGGTCGGAGATGCATAATGCGTAAGTCGAGGATCGGCCCGATCCCCCTCTACGTGTTGCCAGTCCTGCTACCATAACCTTCGGTCTGGTTGGGGCTTAGACATGGAATGAACTCCCTATGCCTAAGCCAACCCACGAAACGGGCGTGTAGGCGCTCAACCGACTAGAGAGGCAGAATGTGCAAGTCGGGGATCGGCCTAGTCCCCCCTGCGTGCTATCAATCCTGCTGCCACAACCCTCGATCCGGTCCAATCTTAGACCGAGAATGAACTCTGTATGCTTAGGCTGGGGATGAACTTTGTGTGCCTAAGTCAACCCATGAAACGAGTGTGCGGATGCTCAACCGACCAGAGAGACAGGATGCGCGAGCCGGGGATCGAACAGGTGGTAGGTGTGTTCAAGGACATCTTCATATTTCTGCCATGCCAATGCCATTTTTATGGCTTGTAAATTCAAACAATGGTCCGCTATGCCTTCATGTGAAGTTTCATGGCAAGACAACCTGTTTTCTATTTTTCACGATTTTTGAAACTTTTTAAGGTTTGGGATTTTTTAAAATTTTTTTAGAAAGAGTTTTGTCCCTAAAATTGGTAGAGGTGATCCTTTTATTTTTTATGGCATGCACAAAAAAATTTCGCTAAAAACTCGATGTGGAGAAGATTTTCTGACTGTTTGAAAAAAGTGTCCCCATTTCAGACACTTTAATGGCTACTGGAAGCAAACCTATAAAATCTCAAATGCTCTTTAAGGGGGTGTGAGTTTTCGAGGTTTGATGAAGGATAGGGGGCCAATATAAGGGCCAAGTACCAGCACCCATTACATATCATGTGTGCACATCCCCCCAGCCCCCTCAATCGTTGGAACACCCAATGCTGCGGGCGTGCGGGCGATCCGTATGCCTAAGCCAACCCATGAAACGAGTGTGCGGGTGATCCGTCGGTCGGAGAGGTAGAAACTGCAAGCTGGGGACCGGCCCAATCCCTCCCTCCGTGCTGTCGATCCTACTATCGTAACCCTCAGTCCGGTCCGATCTTAGACTGGGAATGAACTCCGTATCCCTAAGTCAACCCATGAAACGAGCGTGCGGGTGCTGAGCCGGCCGAAGAGGCATAATGCCCAAGTTGGGGATCAACCCAGTCCCCCTTTGCGTGCTACCGGTCTTACTGCCACAACCCTCAGTCCAACTAGGGCTTAGACAAGGAATGAACTACCTATGCCTAAGCCAACCCATGAAATGGGTGTGCGGGCGCTTAGCCGACCGGAGAGGCAGAATGCGCAAGCTGGGGATCGGCCTGGTCCCCCCTGCGTGCTGTCGATCCTGCTGTCGCAGCCTTCGGTCCGGTCCGATCTTAGACTGGGAATGAGCTCCTTATGCTTAGACTGGGGATGAACTTCGTATGCCTAAGTCAACCCATGAAACGAGCGTGTGGGCGCTCAACCGGTCGGATAGGCATAATGCGTAAGTCAAAGATCAGCCCGATCCCCCTCTTCGTGCTGTCGATCTCGCTGCCAGTCCCGCTATCACAACCCTTGATTCGGCTGAGGCTTAGACATGGAATGAACTCCGTATGCCTAAGCCAACCCATGAAACGAGCGTGCAGTCGCTCAGTCGGCCGGAGAGGCAGAATGCGCAAGCCAGGGATCGACTCGATCCCTCTCTGCGCGTTGTCGATCCTGCTGCTGGTCCTACTACCGCAACCCTCGGTCCGGTCTAATCTTAGACATGGAATGAACTCCTTATGCTTAGACATGGAATGAACTTCGTATGCCTAAGCCAACCCACGAAATGAACGTGCGGGTGATCAACCAGCCGGAGAGGCAGAAAGCACAAGTCGGGGATCGGGCCGGTCCCCCCCTACGTGCTACCGATCTTGCTGTCGTAACCCTTGGTCCGGTCCAATCTTAGACTAGGAATGAACTCCGTATGCCTAAGCCAACCCACAAAATGGGTGTGCGGGCGCTTAGCTGGCTGGAGAGGCAGAATGCGTAAGCTAGGGATCGGCCCGGTCCCCCTTACGTGCTGTCGATCCTGCTGCCTAACCCTCGGTCCAGTCTGATCTTAGACAGGGAATGAACTTTGTATGCTTAGACATGGATTGAACTTTGTATGCCTAAGCCAACCCACGAAACGAGCGTGCGGGCTCTCAACCGACCGGAGAGGCAGAATGCACAAGCTGAGGACCGGCTCAATCCCCCCTGCATCCTGTCAATCCTACTGCCGTAACCCTCGATCCGATCTGATCTTAGACTGGGAATGAACTCTGTATGCCTAAGTCAGCTCACGAAACGAGCGTGCAGGCACTGAGCATAATGCACAAGTCGGGGATCAGCTCGATCCCCTTCTGCGTGCTACTGGTCCCACTGCCACAACCCTCGGTCCGTCTGGGGCTTAGACATGGAATGAACTCCCTATGCCTAAGCCAACCCACAAAACAGGTGTGCGGGCGCTCAGTCAGCCAAAGAGGCATAATGCGCAAGCCGGGGATCGGCCCAGTCGCCCCTGCGTGCTATCGATCCTGTTGCCGTAACCCTTGGTCTGGTCTGATCTTAGACTGGGAATGAACTCCGTATGCTTAGATTGGGGATGAACTCTGTATGCCTAAGTAACCCACAAAATGAGCATACGGGCACTCAGTCGACCGGAGAGGCCGGCCGAAGAGGTAGAATGCGCAAGCTGGGGATTGGCCCGTTCCCCCCTACGTGCTATCGATCCTACTGCTAGTCCTGCTACTGCAACCCTCAGTCCAGTCCGATCTTAGACTGGGAATGAACTCCGTATGCTTAGACATGGAATGAACTCTGTATGCCTAAGCCAACCCATGAGACGAGCGTGCAAGCGCTATGTTGGTCAGAGAGGCAGAATGCATAAGCCGGGGACCAGCCTGGTCCCTCTGGGTGCTATCGATACTATTGCCGCAACACTGGGTCCGGTCAGATCTTAGACTGGGAAGGAACTCTGTATGCCTAAGTCAACCCACGAAACGAGCGTTCGGGCACAGAGCCGACCGGAAAGGCATAATGCACAAGACGGGGATCAGCCCGATCCCCCTCTGCGTGCTACCGATCCCGCTGCCACAACCCTCGATCCAGCTGGGGCTTAGACATGGAATGAAATCCCTATGCCTAAGCCAACCCACAAAATGGGCGTGTGGGCACTCAGCCGATTGGAGAGGCAGAATACGCAAGCCGGAGATCGGTTCGGTCCCCCCTACGTGCTGCCGATCCTGCTGTTGCAACCCTCGATCCGATCCGATCTTAGACTGGGAATGAACTCCATATGCTTAGACTAGGGATGAACTCCGTATGCCTAAGTCAACACATGAAACGAGCGTGCAGGCACTCAGCCAGTCAGAGAGGCAAAATGCGTAAGTTGAGGATCAGCTCGGTCCCCCTCTGCATGCTGTCGATCCCACTGTCAGTCCTGCTACCATAACCCTCAGTCCGGCTAGGGCTTAGACATGGAATGATCTTCGTATGCCTAAGCCAACCCACCAAATGAGCGTGCGAGCGCTCAGCTGGCCAGAAAGGCAGAATGCGCAAGCCGGGGATCAACTTGGTCCCCCCTGCGTGCTGTCAATCTTGTGATCGCAACACTCGATCCGGTCCGATCTTAGACTGGGAATGAACTCTGTATGCCTAAGTCAACCCACAAAACGAGCGTTCGGGCATTGAACCGATCGAAGAGGCATAATGCACAAGCCAGGGATCGACCCGATCCCCTTCTGCGTGCTACCGATCCTACTGCCACAACCCTCGATACAGTTGGGGCTTAGACATGGAATGAACTCCCTATGCCTAAGCCAACCCATGAAACAGGCGTGCGGGCGCTCAGCCAGCCGGAGAGGCAGAATGCGCAAGCTAAGGATCGGTTCGGTCCCCCTTACGTGCTGCTGATCCTGCTGCCGCAACCCTCGGTCCGGTCCAATCTTAGACTAGGAATGAACTCCATATGCTTAGATTGGGGATGAACTCCGTTTGCCTAAGTCAACCCATGAAACGAGCGTGCGAACGCTCAGCCGACTAGAGAGGCAGGATGTGCAAGCCGGGGATCGAACGGGTGGTAGGTGGGTTCAAGCACATCTTCATATTTTTGCCATGCCAATGCCATTTTTATGGCTTGTAAATTCATACAATGGTCCCCTAAGCCTTCATGTGAAGTTTTGTGGCAAGACGACTCGTTTTCTCTTTTTCACGATTTTTAAAACTTTTTATAGTTCAGGATTTTTTGAAAACTTTTTTAGTAAGAGTTTTGTCCCTAAATTTGGTAGAGGTGATCCTTGTATTTTTATTGGCTAGCACAAAAAAATTCAGCTAAAAACTCGAAGTGGAGAAGATTTTGTGACCATTTCAAAAAAGTGTCCCCATTTCAGACACTTTAATGGCTACTGGCAGCAAACCTATAAAATCTCAAATGCTCTTTAAGGGGGTGTGAGTTCTCGAGGTTTGATGAGGGATAGGGGGCCAATATAAGGGCCAAGTTCCAGCACCCATCGCACATCATGTGCGCACACCCCCCGGCCCCCACAATCGTCGAAACCCCCAATGCCGCTAGTTAGGCTCTCCTGCGATGCTTCGACGATGCTCCGTCGATGGTGCCCCGAGCGAAAAAAAATACGGCACCAGCACATGCTCAAGCCCAGCATGTGCATCGTGGCTCAAAATCTTAGACATGGAATGAACTCCGCATGCCTAAGCCAACCCACGAAACGAGCGTGTGGGCGCTCAGCCGGTCGGAGAGGCAGAATGCGCAAGCCGGGGATCGGCCCAGTCCCCCCTGCGTGATGTCGATCCTGCTATCACAACGGTCAATCCCGTCCGATCTTAGACTCAGAATGAACTCCGTATGCTTAGACTGGGTATGAACTCCGTATGGCTATGTCAACCCATAAAATGAGCATGCGGGTTCTTAGCCGGCCGGAGAGGCATAATGCGCAAGCCGAGGATTAGCCCGATCCCCCTTTGTGTGCTACCTATCCTGCTGTCGGTCCTGCTACCACAACCCTCAGTTCAAACGGGGCTTAGACATGGAATGAACTCCGTATGCCTAAGCCAACCCATGAAACGAGAGTGCGGGTGCTCAACCGGTCGGAGAGGCAGAATGCGCAAGTCGAGGATCGACCCGATCCCCCCTGCGTGCTGTCCATCCTGTTACCGTAACCCTTGGTCTGGTCTGATCTTAGACTGGGAATGAACTCCGTATGCATAAGTCAACCCATGAAACAAGCGTACGGGCACTGAGCCGATCGAAGAGGCATAATGCGCAAGCCGGGAATCGACTTGGTCCCCCTTTGCGTACTGTCGGTCTTGCTACCACAACCCGCGATCCGACTGGGGCTTAGACATGGAATGAACGCCCTATGCCTAAGCCAACCCACGAAACGGATGTGCGGGCGCTCAGCCGGCCAGAGAGGCAAAATGTGTAAGCCGGGGATTGGCCCGGTCCCCCCTGCGTGCTGCTGATCTTGCTGCCGCAATCCTCGGTCTGGTCTGATCTTGGATTGGGAATTGACTCTGTATACTTAGACTAGGGATGAACTCCGTATGCCTAAGTCAACCCATGCAACGAGTGTATGGGTGCTCAACCAGTTGGAGAGGTCGATCGAAGAGGCATAATACGCAAGTCGGGGATCAGCTCGATCCCCCTCTACATGCTACCGATCCTGCTGCCACAACCCTCGGTCCGGCTGGGTCTTAGACATGGAATGAACTCCGTATACCTAAGCCAACCCACGAAACGAGCGTGCGGGTGTCACAGGCTCTGACCTTAGACTCAAAAACCGTGTGGCCTTAGGCTTGGAATCTCTTCCTTTATGCCTAAGTCAGTCTAAAACACAAGCATGCGGGCACTAGAACAATGGGAAGGGCTAATTACGCAAGTTAAAGTGAAACAGGATAAGAAGACAGAATTCTGGAAATGCTCTTGTATTCACTGAAACAGAAGTGTTTGATGGTGTACAAATGAGGGTGGAGCAGCCCTCTATTTATAGTTGAGGCTCCAGCTACAACTTAATGGCATATCTCTAGAATAAAGGCTAAAATCATGGGATTGTACAGATTACAATCAGGATGCTAACTCCTGATTTTCAGGGTCAACCAAATATGCCAGGATGCTCCAACTGATCCTGCCTAGTTCCAGAAGCTTCCCTTGTGTGTCCAGCACCTTGGGCCCTTCTGGATGTGGTGCGGGCAGCTTTTATGCCAGGCCTTGGTCTCACAGGCTAGCCTGCAAGTTGGGCGGGTGTTCTGAACTCATTCGCTAGGCTTTGTGCACAAATATCCACCAGCACACCTGGTCTGCAGGCCTTAACCTTTGGCTCGCCTGTTGGTGCACCGGATGTGCATGGTGCACCCTCCTAGGGCATGACATTCTCCCCCACCTGATTGCACAATACCCTCATTGCGTCTTCTATATGGTACTGCCTGATTTGGTCCCTGAACTGCCATAAGTCATCGTTGGTTCCCAGCTCACCTCACTGTCTGGAAGTCCCTTCCAGCACACCAAGTACTCTTATCTTGGCTGATAATTCTATTGTCTCACCTCTCGATCAGCTATGATGCTGTGGACCTCCTTCTCATATGAGGCCCTTGCTCCCAATGGTGCACACTTTGACTCTACCTGTCCTGGATCTCCCTCATCAGCTTGAGCATGCTCACATGGAACACCGGGTGTACCCTCGGCTTAGGTGGCATATCCAGCTTGTAGGCAACTTTGCCTACCCTCTTGACTACTCAAAAAGGTCCCTCATACCTCTGGACTAGGCCTTTGTGTAGCCCCCTATGGTGCACAATGGGATGTAGCTTCACCAACACCAAGTCTTCAACTTGGAACTGCACGTCCCGCCTATTCTGGTCTGCCCACTTCTTTAACCTCTTGGCTGCCTTATGTAGACAAACTCTAGCCAAGTCAGTTTGCTCCTGCCATGCCTTGGCAAACTTGTACGCTGCTAGATTCGGCCCTGTATAACCTGCAGCAATCGAACCAAGTGTTAGTGGTTGTTGCCCTGTCATAACCTCAAATGGGCTCTAGTTCGTTGCCTCGCTCCTTTGCAAGTTGTAGGAAAACTACGTAATATCTAGCAGCTTTGGCAAGTCCCTTTGTGTGGCACTCACATAGTGCCTGAGGTAGATCTCCAATAGTCTATTTACTCACTTTGTCTGCCCATCGGTCTGCGGATGCATGCTGGTGGAAAAGTTCAAGTCTGACTCCAACAGCTTAAACAACTCAGTCCAGAACCTGCCTGTGAAATACCTGTCCCGATCACTAACAATGGTCCTCGGCACTCCCCAGTACTTAACCATGTTCTTTAGGAACAATCGAGCTGCCTCCTCGATTGGGCACTCCTTGGTTGCTGGAATGAAGATTCCATACTTGGAAAACCTGTCCACCACTACCATGATGCTTCTAAACCCTTCTGCTTTAGGTAGACGGACTATAAAGTCCAGAGAAATACTCTCCCATAGTTGCTCTGGCAATGGCTCTAAGATACCTCCTAGTTTCTTGAGCTCTACCTTGTCCTGTTGGCACACAAGACAAGTCTTCACATAAGCCTCCACATCGTCCCTCATGTGCGGCCAGTAGTACCGATCCTTGATCAGCGCCAGGATGTGGCTCACTCCGGGGTGTCCAGCCTACCTTGAATCATGGCATTCTTGCAAAACTTCCTTACGGAGCTTCCCGTGCTATGGCACAAACAGTCTACTGCCCCTGGTGTATAGCAACCCATCCTGCAACCAAAACTACCTAGTCTTACCTTGCTAGGCGTACTCCATCAAAGCTTTGGCTGTAGGATCATGTGCAAGTCCCTTCTTGATGCGCGACACTAGTGACCCCTCTGGTTGGCTAATGGCAGTAAGGTTAGCCTTTCTGCTCAGGGCGTCTGCCACTAGGTTTGCTTGTCCTAGCTTGTACTACATCTGAAAATCAAATTCTATAAGAAAATCTTGCCATCTCGCCTGCTTGGGGGACAGCTTCTTCTACGTCTGGAAGTAGCTGGTCGCCACATTATTCATCCTTACCATGAACCTCAACCCTAACAGGTAATGGTGCCAAGTGCGCAAGCAATGTACCACTGCAGTCATCTCCTTCTCTTGGACCGTGTACTTGTGTTCAGTCTCGTTCAGCTTCCTCTTCTTGAACGTGACTGGACGTCCCTCCTGCATCAACATGCCCCCTATGGCAAAGTCTGATGCATTCGTATGTACCTCATACGGCTTGGCACGGTCTAGTAAGGCCAAGATTGGCTCTTCGACCAAAGGCTTCCTGGCACCCTGCGCTCCACTCCCATGCTTTCCTTTTCTTGAGCAAGTCAGTCAATGGTGTGGCTATTGCTGAGTGACCTTTGATGAAGTGCCTGTAGTAGTTAACCAGCCCAAGGAACGATCTCAACTCAGTGACCTTGGCTGGCAGTTGCCACTCCAGAATGGCATGTATCTTGCCTTCATCCATGCGTATCTTGCCACCCTCCACTATGTGGCTTAGGAATGAGATCTCTTGCTGGGTGAAGGAGCACTTCTCCCTCTTGACAAATAGCTTGTGCGCCCGTAACACCTCGAACACCTGTCTCAAGTGGTCTACATGCTCTCCTAAAGTCTGGCTGTAGATCATAATGTCATCCAAATAAACCATAACAAATCGATCAAGGAACGACTGAAGTACCTTGTTTATAAGGGTGCAAAATGTTGCTGGAGTGTTCATGAGTCCGAAAGGCATCACCAAGAACTCATACGAACCATACCGAGTGACACATGCTATCTTTGGCTCATCTCCCTCCGTGATCCTAACTTGATAGTAGCCCGACCTCAAATCCAGCTTGGTGAACCACCTTGCGCTCCCAAGTTGATCGAACAAGTCTGCAATGAGTGGGATGGGGTACTTGTTCTTGATGGTTAGCTTGTTCAAAGCTCGATAGTCTATGCACAGCCGCAATGACCCATCATGCTTACGCTGGAATAGAATCGATGCACCATAGGGCACCTTTTTTTTGGGCTGATGAAGCCAGCATCAACTAACTCTTTGAGCTATTTCTTCAACTCCTCCAACTCTGGGGGAGACATTCGGTAAGGGGCTCTAGCTGGTGGCTTAGCCTCGGACACCAGCTTGATCTTGTGGTCCACCTCCCTCTTAGGTGGTAGCTTGCTAGGCAGCTTTGCTAGCATCACATCACTAAAGGTCTTCAGCACCTTTAGCACCTCAAAGGGTGACTCGATCTCTTTCTCCCTTGGCTCGTCATATTTCAGGGCTACCAAGAAGGTGTCTTCTTGTCTGCTTATCGCCTTGGCAAATTGGATGGCTGACACCACCCGTGACCCAACTTCGGACCTTCTCCTCAATAGCACTAGGCATTGGCACCATGCATCCAAGATGCAAACACAATCGGCAAAAGGCACAAGGAGGGCATTAATCCAAACAAGGAAATCCAACCCAATCACAAACTCATAGTCGTCAAGGGGTATTACCTCTATGGTCTCCTTGCCTTTCCAGTCTCCAAGCTGCAACTCCACTCCCAATGCTACTCCAATGGCTGGAACCTCCTTGGAGTTCATCGTTTTGATGGTACCAATCCCTTTTTGCACCTTCAGTCTGAGCTTCCGGGCTTCATCACCTGAAATAAAAAGATGTGAGGCACCTGTGTCCACCAGTGCACTCACTTTCTGACCCACAACCATTAGATCCGCAAACATCAAGCCCTTTGGCTTGTGGCTCCCCTTACTCTAGATAGCATTGAGCACCAATGACCCAAGCTTTGCTGCCCTTGACTCTGGCTCCTCGTCAGACTCCTTGTCTACAGTAGCCAGTTTGCCTTTCTCCGGGCAATTGCGTGCTATGTGGCTCCCTCCATATAGGTAGCATGCTAGTGGCTCTTGGTCCCCTTTTGCTTTCCACTTGCCTACTGGTGGCTTCTTCTCACCATCCTTGGTTGAACGGTCTCGATCTCCATCCTTAGACTCCTGATCATGATCCTTCCCCTTGGACTGCTTCTTTCGGTCCCTATCGTCCCTGCCCTTACCCTTGGGCTTGGTAGACTCGAACTTGTTCAGAGGCTTGAACTCTATCAAGGCCTCGGCAGTAGTCATGGCTTTAGCCAAGTCATGAACTCCTCTCCTTTGTAGTTCATGCTTCACCTACAACTTCAGCCCATCCATGAAAGCAAATAAAGCATCCTTCTCACCTAGATCTGAGATCTGTAGCATCAGTTCAGAGAATTTCTGGACATACTCCCTTATGTCCCATTGTTGGCTCAGCCTGTGCAACTTTACCTGTGCCTCATCATCGGTATACTCCGGGTAAAATTGTTCTCTGAACTCCTTTTGGAACTCTGCCCAAGTTCCAATCTTGGCACTCCCACGCCTGACATCATCACACCTGTGCCTCCACCACAATAAGGCTACATCAGTGAGATACATAGTAGCGGTGCTTACCTTTATCACCTCGTCTTGCATGCCCATAGCCTGGAAGTACTGCTCCATACCCCATAGGTAGTTGTCTACTTCCTTAGCTTTCGTAATCCCCTTGAACTCATTAGGCTTGGGGACATCCAATCTGGACTTGGACACTCCAACAAACATGCCATTCCCAATGGTAGTCTTGCAAGCAACGAGCTCACTGGCAAGCTCCTCCATCCGCTCGCGCAAGGTCAGCACTTCAGCCTCGAAGGTTTGATTCTTTCGGGTGAACACGTCCATGCCTTTGTTGAGAGGAGCTTCTAGCTCACTTTGGATCTCCTCCCCCATGGAGTCTAGCGATGCAATGTGAGTCTCTACCTCCTCAAGCTTCTCCCCCATGTTGCCTACGATCATCTCTACCTTGGCCAGCCTATCGTCCATGGTAGACCAGATATCTCTAGAACTGGCTTTCTCACCTCTTCCACGCCCATGCTCCTGGGCCTCTGGTTGTTGGCTAGCAACATCGCTTTGGGATGCCATCTCCTCAATCACGATCTAACCTGCACAACACAAACACGCAGAATCGAACCCGCTTTGATACCAACTGTCATGGGCTCCGACCTTAGACTTAGAAACCATACGGTCTTAGGCTTGGAATCTCCTCCTTTATGCCTAAGTCAGCCTAAAACACAAGCGTGCAGGCACTAGAACAATGGGAAGGGCTGATTATGCAAGTTAAAGAGAAACAGGATAAGAAGATAGAATTCTGGAAATACTCTTGTATTCACTGAAACAGAAGTGTTTGATGGTATACAAATGAGGGTGGAGTAGCCCTTTATTTATAGTTAAGACTCCAGCTACAACTTAATGGCATATCCCTAGAATAAAGGCTAAAATCATGAGATTATACAAATTACAATCAATCAGGATACTAACTCCTGATTTTCAGGGCAACCAAATATGCCAGGATGCTCCAGCTGATCCTGCTTATTTCCAGAAGCTTCCCTTGTATGTGGGCGTACGGGCGCTTAGCCGATCGTAGAGGCAAAATGCACAAGCCGGGGATCGGCTCGGTCCCCCTGTGTGCTGTCGATCCTGCTATCGTAACCCTCGATCCTGTCCGATCTTAGACTGGGATTGAACTCTGTATGCTTAGGCTGGGGATGAACTCTGTATGCCTAAGTCAACCCACGAAATGAGCGTGTGGGCGCTCAGCCGACCGGAGAGGCAGGATGCGCAAGCCGTGGATCGAACGGGTGGTAGGTGGGTTCAAGCACATCTTCATATTTCTGCCATGCCAATACCATTTTTATGACTTGTAAATTCATACAATGGTCCCCTAAGCCTTCATGTGAGGTTTCATGGCAAGACGACCCGTTTTCTATTTTTCAAGATTTTTGAAACTTTTTGCGGTTCGGGATTTTTTAAAATTTTTTTAGAAAGATTTTTGTCCCCAAATTTGTTAGAGGTGATCCTTGTATTTTTCTTGGCATGCATAAAAAAATTCAGCTAAACATTTGAAATGGAGAAGATTTTGTGCCCGTTTGAAAAAAGTATCCCCATTTCAGACACTTTAATGGCTACTGGCAGCAAACCTATAAAATCTCAAATGCTCTTGAAGGGGGTGTGAGTTCTCGAGGTTTGATGAGGGATAGGAGGCCAATATAAGGGCCAAGTACTAGCACCCATCGCACATCATGTGTGCACACCCCCCGACCCCCCAATCACCGGAACCCCCAATGCCGCAGGTTAGGCTCTCCGGTGATGCTCCGGCGATGGTGTCCCGGGTGAAAAAAATACGGCACCATCACATGCTCAAGCCCAGCATGTGAACCATGGCTCAAAATCTTAGACTGGGAATGAACTCCGTATGCTTAGACGTGGAATGAACTCCATATGCCTAAGCTAACCCATGAAACGAGCGTGCAGGCGCCCAACCGATCGGAAAGGCAGAATGCATAAGCCGGGGATCAGCCTGGTCCCCACTACGTGCTATCAATCTTACTGTTGCAACCCTCAGTCTGGTCTAATCTTAGATTGGGAATGAACTCCGTATGCATAAGTCAACCCACAAAACGACCGTACGGGTGCTAAGCCGACCGAAGAGTCATAATGCACAAGTTGGGGATCAGCCCGGTCCCCCTCTGCATGCTGTCGGTCCCGCTGCCACAACCCTCAATTCAACTGGGGCTTAGACATGGAATGAACTCCTTATGCCTAAGCCAACCCAAGAAACGGGGTGTGCTGGCACTCAGCCGGCCGGAGAGGCAAAATTCGCAAGCCAGGGATCGGCCCGATCCCCCCTGCGTGCTGCAGATGCTACTGCCGCAACCTTCGGTCCGGTTTCATCTTAGACTAGGAATGAACTCTGTATGCTTAGACTGGGGATGAAGTCTGTATGCCTAAGTCAACCCACGAAACGAGCGTGCAGGCACTCAGCCGGCCGGAGAGGCATAATGCGCAAGCCTGGGATCAGCCCGATCCCATTCTGTGTGCTGCCTATCCCGCTGCCGGTCCTGCTGCCACAACCCTCAGTCCGACTAGGGCTTAGACATGGAATGAACTCCGTATGCCTAAGCCAACCCACGAAATGAGCGTGCAGGCGCTCAGCAAGCCGGAGAGGCAGAATGTGGAAGCCAGGTATCGACCCGATCCCCCCCTGCGTGCTACCGATCCTACTGCTGCAACCCTTCATCCGATCCGATCTTAGACTGGAATGAACTTCGTATGCTTAGACATGGAATGAACTTCGTATGCCTAGGCCAACCCATGAAACGAGTGAACGGGTGCTTAGCCGGCCAGAGAGGCAGAATGCGCAAACCGGGGATCGACCCAATCCCCCCTGCGTGCTATCGATCCTGCTGCTGCAACCCTCGGTCCGGTCCGATCTTAGACTGGGAATGAACTCCGTATGACTAAGTCAACCCATGAAATGAGCGTGCGGGCGCTGAGTCGACCGAAGAGGCATAATGTGCAAGCTGAGGATCGGTCCGATCCCCCTCTACTTGCTACCGGTCCTGCTGTCACAACCCTCGGTCCGACTGGGGATTAGACATGGAATGAACTCCCTATGCCTAAGCCAACCCATGAAACGGGCGTGCGGGCGCTCAGCCGGTGGGAGAGGCAGAATGCGCAAGCTGGGGATTGGCTCAGTCCCCCCCTACGTGCTGTCGATCCTGCTGCCGCAACCCTCGGTCCGGTATGATCTTAGACTAGGTATGAACTCCATATGGTTATACTGGGGATGAACTCCGTATGGCTAAGTCAACCCATGAAACGAGCGTGCGAGCGCTCAGCCGACCAGAGTGGCAAGATGCGTAAGCCGAGGATCGAACGGGTGGTAGGTGGGTTGAAGCACATCTTCAAATTTCTGCCGTGCCGATGCCATTTTTATGGCTTGTAAATTTATACAATGGTCTCCTAAGCCTTCATGTGATGTTTCGTGGCAAGACGACCCGTTTTCTATTTTTCACGATTTTCAAAAATTTTTGTGGTTTGGGATTTTTTAAAATTTTTTTAGAAAGAGTTTTGTCCCCAAATTCGGTAGAGGTGATCCTTGTATTTTTGTTGGCATGCATAAAAAAATTCAGCTAAAAACTCGAAGTGGAGAAGATTTTGTGATCGTTTGAAAAAGGTGTCCCCATTTTAGACACTTTAATGGCTACTGGCAGCAAACCTATAGGGGTGTGAGTTCTCGAGATTTGATGATGGATAGGGGGCCAATATAAGGGCCAGGTACCAGCACCCATCGCACATCATGTGTGCACACCCCCTGGCCCCCTCAATTGTCGGAACCCCCAATACCGCCGGTTAGGCTCTCCAACGATGCTCGGGCGATGCTCCAGCGATGGTGCCCCGGGTGAAAAAAATGTGGCACCAGCACACGCTCGAGCCCAGCATGTGCACCGGGGCTCAAAATCTTAGAATGGGAATGAACTCCACATGCTTAGACATGGAATGAACTCCGTATGCCTAGGCCAACCCACGAAACGAGTGTGTGGGTGCTCAGCCAGTCAGAGAGGCAAAATGCGCAAGCCGGGGATCGACCCGGTCCCCCCCTGCTTGCTTCGATCCTACTGTCGCAACCCTCGGTCCAGTCTAATCTTAGACTGGGAGTGAACTCCATATCCATAAGTCAACCCACGAAACGAGCGTGCGGGCGCTGAGCCAGCCGAATAGGCATAATGCGCAAGCCGAGGATCTGCCCGGTCCCCCTGTGTGTGCTGTCGGTCCTGCTGGCATAACCCTCGGTCTGACTTGGGCTTAGACATGAAATGAACTCCCTATACCTAAGCCAACCCACGAAACGAGCGTGCGGGCGCTCAATCGGTCGGAGAGGCAGAATGCGCAAGCCGGGGATCGGCCCGATCCCCCCTGCGTGCTGTCGATCCCGCTACCACAACCCTTGGTCTGGTTCGATCTTAGACTGGGAATGAACTCGTATGCTCAGACTGGGGATGAACTCCGTATGCGTAAGTTAACCCACGAAATGAGCTACGGGTGCTCAGCCAACCGGAGAGGCATAATGCGCAAGTCAGGGATCAGCTCGGTCCCTCTCTGCATGCAACTGATCCCGCTACCGGTCCTGCTGCCACAACCCTCGGTCTGGCTAGGGCTTAGACATGGAATGAACTCTGTATGCCTAAGCCAACCCGTGAAATGAGCATGCGGGCGATCAGCTGGCCGGAGACACAGAATGCGCAACCCGGGGATCGGCCTGGTCGCCCCCTGCGTGCTGTCGATCCTGCTATCGAAACCTTGGTCCGATCTGATCTTAGATTGGGAATGAACTCTGTATGCATAAGTCAACCCACGAAATGAGCGTACTGGCGCTAAGCCGACTGGAGAGGCATAATGCGCATGCGGGGATCCGTCCGGTCCCCCTTTGCATGCTGCCGGTCCCGCTGCCACAACCCTCAGTCCGACTTGGGCTTAGACATGGAATGAACTCCCTATGCCTCAGCCAACCCACGAAACGGGCGTGCGGGCGCTCAGCTAGCCAGAGAGGCAGAATACGCAAGCTGGGGATCGGTCCGATCGCCCCTGCGTGCTATCGATCCTGCTGCTGCAACCCTCGGTTCGGTCCGATCTTAGATTGAGAATGAACTCCATATGCTTAGATTGGGGATGAACTCCGTACGCCTAAGTGAACCCACGAACCGAGCATGCGGGCGCTCAGCCGACCAAAGAGACAGCATGCGCAAGTCGGGGATCGAACGAGTGGTAGGTGGGTTCAAGCACATCTTTATATTTTTGCCTTGCCAATGCCATTTTTATGGCTTGTAAATTCATACATTGGTCCCCTAAGCCTTCATGTTAAGTTTCGTGGCAAGATGACCCGTTTTCTATTTCTCACGATTTTCAAAACTTTTTACGGTTCCAGATTTTTTAAAATTTTTTTAGAAAAAGTTTTATCCCCAAAATTGGCAGAGGTGATTCTTGTACTTTTTTTGGCATGCACAAAAAAATTCAGCTAAAAACTCGAAGTGGAGAAGATTTTGTGACCTCTTGAAAAAAGTGTCCCCATTTCAGACACTTTAATGGCTACTGGCAGCAAACCTATAAAATCTCAAATGCTCTTTAAGAGGGTGTGAGTTCTCGAGGTTTGATAAGGGATAGGGGGCCAATATAAAGGCCAAGTACCAGCCCCCATTGCACATCATGTGTGCACACCCCCCGGGCACCCCAATCTCTGGAACTCCCAATGCCGTCGGTTAGGCTCTCCGACGATGCTCCGGCGATGGTGCCTCGGGAAAAAAATATGCGGCAACACCACATGCCCGAGCCCAGCATGTTCATCGTGGCTCAAAATGTTAGACTGGGAATGAACTCTATATGCTTAGACATGGAATGAACTCCGTATGCCTAAGCCAACCCATGAAACGGGCATGCAGGCGCTCAACCGATCGGAAAGGCAAAATGCACAAGCCGGGGATCCGTCCGGTCCCCCCCTGGGCGCTACCGATCCTGCTACTGGTCCTGCTACCAAAACCCTCGGTCTGGTCCGATCTTAGACTAGGAATGAACTCCATATGCTTAGACATGGAATGAACTCCGTATGCCTAAGCCAACGCACGAAACGAGCGTACGGGCGCTCAGCCGGTCGGAGAGGTACAATGTGCACCGTGGCTCAAAATCTTAGACTAGGAATGAACTCCACATGCTTAGACATGGAATGAACTCCATATGCCTAGGCCAACCCATGAAACGAGTGTGCGGGCGCTCAGCCAATTGGAGAGGTAGAATGCACAAGCCAGGGATCGACCCGGTCCCCCCTGCTTGCTGTTGATCCTGCTGCCGCAACCCTCGGTCCAGTCTAATCTTAGACTGGGAATGAACTCCATATGCATAAGTCAACCCACGAAACGAGCGTGTGGGCACTGAGCCGGTCGAATAGGCATAATGCGCAAGCCAAGGATCTGCCCGATCCCTTTCTGCGTGCTACCGGTCCTACTGGCACAACCCTCAATCCGGCTGGGGCTTAGACATGGAATGAACTCCTTATGCCTAAGCCAACCCACGAAAAGGGCGTGTGGGTGCTCAGTCGATCGAAGAGGTAGAACGCTCAAGCCGAGGATGGGCCCGGTCGCCCCTGCGTGCTGCTGATCCTGCTGTCGCAACCCTCGGTCTGGTCCAATCTTAGACTGGGAATGAACTCCATATGCTTAGACTAGGGATGAACTCCGTATGCCTAAGTCAACCCACGAAACGAGCGTGCAGGTGCTCAGCTAGCCAGAGAGGCATAATGCACAAGCTGGGGATCAATCGGGTCCCCCTCTACGTGCTGTCGATCCCGCTGCTGGTCCTGCTGCCACAACCTTCGGTCCTGTTGGGGCTTAGACATGGAATGAACTCCGTATGCCTAAGCCAACCCACGAAACGAACGTGCGAGCCCTCAGCCGACTGGAGAGGCAGAATGCACAAGCCAGGGATCGACCTGGTCCCCCTGCGTGCTGTCGATCCTTCTGCTGGTCCTGCTACCATAACCCTCAGTCTGGTCCAATGTTAGACTAGGAATGAACTCCGTATGCCTAATCCAACCCACGAAATGAGCGTGCGGGTGCTCGGCCGATCGGAGAGGCAGAATACGCAAGTTGGGGATCGACTCGGTCCCCCCTGCGTGCTGTCGATCCTGCTACAGCGACCCTTGGTCCGGTCTGATCTTACACTGTGAATGAACTCTGTATGACTAAGTCAACCCACGAAACGCACGTGCGGACGCTGAGCCGACCGAAAAAGCATAATGTGCCAGTCGAGGATAGGCCCGGTCCCCCTCTGCGAGCTGTCGGTCCCGCTGCCACAATCCTCGATCCAACTGGGGTTTAGACATGGAATGAACTCCCTATGCCTAAGCCAACCCATGAAACAGGCGTGTGGGCGCTCAGCCAACCGGAGAGGCAGAATGTGCAAGCGGGGATCGGCCCGGTCCCCCCTGCGTGCTGTCGATCCTACTGCCGCAACCCTCAGTCCAATCCAATCTTAGACTGGGAATGAACTCCATATGGTTAGACTGGGAATCAACTCTGTATGCCTAAGTCAACCCACGAAACATGCGTGCGGACCTCAGCCAACCAAAGAGGCAGGATGCGCAAGCCAGGGATCGAACTGGTGGTAGGTGGGTTCAAGCACATCTTCATATTTCTGCCATGCCAATGCCATTTTCATGGCTTGTAAATTTATACAATGGTCCCCTAAGCCTTCATGTGATGTTTCGTGGCAAGACAACCCGTTTTCTATTTTTCACGATTTTCAAAACTTTTTGCCGTTTGGGATTTTTTAAAATTTTTTTAGAAAGATTTTTGACCCCAAATTTGGTAGAGGTGATCCTTGTATTTTTTTTGGCATGCCCAAAAAAATTCAGCTAAAAACTCGAACTGGAGAAGATTTTGTGGCCGTTTCAAAAAAGTGTCCCCATTTTAGACACTTTAATGGCTACTGGCAGCAAACCTATAAAATCTCAAATGCTCTTTAAGGGGGTGTGAGTTCTAGAGGTTTGATGAGGGATAGGGGGCCAATACAAGGGCCAAGTACCAGCACCCATTGCACATCATGTGCACACACCCACCCGGCCCCCCCAATCACTGGAACCCCCAATGCCGTCGGTTAGGCTATGTGGTGATGCTCCGATGATGCTCCGGTGATGGTGCCCCAGGAAAAAAAAATGTGGCACCAGCACATGCCCGAGCCCAGTATGTGCACCGTGGCTCAAACTCTTAGACTGGGAATGAACTCTGTATGCTTAGACATGGAATGAACTCCGTATGCCTAAGCCAACCCACCAAACGAGTGTGCAGGCGCTCAGCCGGCCTATGAGGCAGAATGCACAAGCCAAGGATCGACCCGATCCCCCTCTGCATGCTACCGGTCCCACTGCCACAGCCCTTGGTCTGGCTAGGGCTTAGACATGGAATGAACTACCTACACCTAAGCCAACCCATGAAACAGGTGTGCGGGCGCTCAGCCGGCCGGAGAGGCAAAATACGCAAGCCGGGGATCAGCTCGGTCCCCCCTACGTGCTGTCGATCCTGCTGCCGCAACCCTCGATCTGATCCCATCTTAGACTGGGGATGAACTCCGTATGCCTAGACTGGGGATGAACTTCGTATGCCTAAGTCAACCCATGAAACGAGCGTGCGGACGCTCAGCCGACCAGAGAGGCAGGATGCGAAAGTCGAAGATCGAGTGGGTGGTAGGTGGGTTCAAGCACATCTTCATATTTCTACCATTCCAATGCCATTTTTATGTCTTGTAAATTCATACAATGGTCCCCTACACCTTCATGTGAAGTTTCGTGATAAGACGACCCATTTTCTATTTTTCACGATTTTCAAAACTTTTTACGGTTCTGGATTTTTTAAAATTTTTTTAGAAAGAGTTTTGTCCCCAAATTTGGTAGAGGTGATCCTTGTATTTTTTTTGGCATGCACAAAAACATTTAGCTAAAAACTCAAAGTGGAGAAGATTTTGTGACCATTTGAAAAAAGTGTCCCCATTTCAGACACTTTAATGGCTACTGGCAGCAAACCTATAAAATCTCAAATGCTCTTTAAGGGGGTGTGAGTTCTAGAGGTTTGATGAGGGATAGGGGGCCAATATAAGGGCCAAGTACCAGCACCCATCGCACATCATGTGCGCACACCCCTCGGCCCCCCCAATCGCTGAAACCCCCAATGCCGTCGGTTAGGCTCTCCAGTGATGCTCCGATGATGGGGCCTCGGGCGAAAAAATACGGCACCAGCACATTCCCGAGCCCAGCATGTGTACCATGGCTCAAACTCTTAGACTGGGAATGAACTCCGTATGCTTAGAGATGGAATGAACTCCGTATGCCTAAGCCAACCCTTGTAACGAGCGTGCGGGTGCTCAGCCGGCCGGAGAGGCAGAATGCTCAAGCCAGGGATCAGCTCGATCCCCCTCTGCGTGCTACCGGTCCCGCTACCACAACCCTCGACCCGGCTGGGGCTTTCACATGGAATGAACTGCCTATGCGTAAGCGAACCCATGAAACAGGCGTGCGGGGGCTCAGTCGATCGGAGAGGCAAAATGAGCAAGCCAGGGATTGGCCCGATCCCCACTGCGTGCTACCGATCCTACTGTCGTAACCCTCAGTCCAGTTCGATCTTAGACTGGGAATGAACTTCGTATGCTTAGACTGGGTATGAACTCCGTAAGCCTAAGTCAACCCACGAAACGAGCGTGCGGGCGCTCAACCGACCGGAGAGGTAAAATGCGCAAGTCAGGGATCAGCCCAGTCCCCCCTACGTGCAGATGATCCTACTGTTGGTCCTGCTACCGCAAGCCTCGGTCCGATCCGATCTTAGATTGGGAATGAACTCTGTATGCTTAGACATGGAATGAACTCCGTATGCCTAAGCCAACCCATGAAACGAGCGTGCGGGTGCTCAGCCGACCAAAGAGGCAGAATGCGCAAGCTGAGGACCGATCCGGTCCCCCCTTGCGTGCTATCGATCCTGCTGCCACAACCCTCGGTCCGATCCGATCTTAGACTGGAATGAACTCCGTATGCCTAAGTCAACCCACGAAACGAGCTTTCGGGCACTGAGCCGACCAGAGAGGCATAATGCGTAAGCCGAGGACAGGCTCGATCCCCCTCTGCGTGCTGTCGGTCCTGCTACCACAACCCTTAGTTCCACTGGGGCTTAGACATGGAATGAACTCCCTATGCCTAAGCCAACCCACGAACCAGGTGAACGGGCGCTCAGCCGGCTGGATAGGCAGAATGTGCAAGCTGAGGATCGGTCTGGTCCCCCCTACATGCTGTCGATCCTACTGCCACAACCTTCGATCTAGTCTGATCTTAGATTGGGAATGAACTTCGTATGCTTAGACTGGGGATGAACTCCGTATGCCTAAGTCAACCGACGAAACGAGCGTGCCAGCGCTCAACTGGCCGGAGAGGCCAGTTAGAGATACATAATGCACAAGCTAGGGATCAGCTCGATCCCCCTCTGTGTGCTGTCAATCCCACAGCTGGTCCTGCTGCCACAACCCTCGGTCCGACTGGGGCTTAGACATGGAATGAACTCCGTATGCCTAAGCCAACCTAAGGAACGAGCGTGCGAGCGCTCAGTCGATCGGAAAGGCAGAATGGGTAAGCTGAAGATAGGCCTGGTCCCCCCTACGTGCTGTCCATCCTGCTGCCACAACCCTCGATCCGGTTCGATCTTAGACTGGGAATGAACTCCGTATGCTTAGACTAGGGGTGAACTCCATATGCCTAAGTCAACCCACAAAACGAGCGTGCGGGCGCTCAATCGGTCGGAGAGGTCGACCGAAAAATGCGCAAGCTGAGGATCGACCCGGTCCCCCCTGCGTGCTGTTGATCCATCACTGGTCCTGCTACGACAACCCTCGATCTGGTTCAATCTTTGACTGGGAATGAACTCCGTATGCTTAGACATGGAATGAACTCTGTATGCCTAAGCCAACCCACGAAACGAACGTGCGGGTGCTTAACCGGTCGGAGAGGCAGAATGCGTAAGCCGGGGACCGACTCAATCCCCTCTGCGTGCTGTCGATCCTGCTACTGTAACCCTTAGTCCGATCCGATCTTAGACTGGGAATGAATTCCGTACACCTAAGTCAGCCCATGAAATGAGCGTTCAGGCACTGAGCTGACCAGAAAGGCATAATGCCCAAGCCGGGGATCAGCCCGGTCCCCCTCTGCGTGCTGTCGATCCCACTGTCGGTCCTGCTGCCACAACCCTCGGTTCAACTGAGGCTTAGGCATGGAATTAACTCCGTATGCCTGAGCCAACCCATAAAACGAGGATGCGAGCGCTCAACCGGTCGAAGAGGTAGAATGCACAAGTCAAGGATCGACCCGGTCCCCCCTGCGTGCTGTCGATCCTGCTGCTGGTCCTGCTATTACAAACCTTCGATTCGGTCCGATCTTAGATTGGGAATGAACTCCATATGCTTAGACATGGAATGAACTCCGTATGCCTAAGCCAACCCATGAAACGAGCGTGCAGGAGCTCAACCGGTCGGAAAGGCAGAATGCGCAAGTCGGGAACCGGCCCGATCTTCCCTACGTGCTATCGATCCTGCTATCGCAACCCTCGGTCTGGTCCGATCTTAGACTAGGAATGAACTTTGTATGCCTAAGTCAACCCACGAAATGAGTGTGTAGGTGCTGAGTCGGCCGAAGAGGCATAATGCGTAAGTCGGGGATTGGCTCAATCCCTCTCTGCGTGCTATCGGTCCCGCTGCCACAACCCTTGATCTGGATGGGGCTTAGACATGGAATGAACTCCCTATGCCTAAGCCGACCCAAGAAACGGATGTGCGGGTGCTCAAATGGTCGAAGAGGCAGAATGCGCAAGCCGGGGATCAGCTCGATCCCTCTTACGTGCTACGGATGCTACTACGCAACCCTCGGTCTGGTTTGATCTTAGATTGGGAATGAACTCTATATGCTTAGACTAGGGATGAACTCCGTATGCCTAAGTCAACCCACAAAATGAGCATCCGAATACTCAACCAACCAGAGAGGCAAGATGCGCAAGCCGGGGATCGAACGGGTGGTGGGTGGGTTCAAGCACATCTTCATATTTCTGCCATGCCAATGCCTTTTTTATGGCTTGTAAATTCATACAATGGTCCCCTACACCTTCATGTGAAGTTTCGTGGCAAGACGACCCGTTTTCTATTTTTCATTATTTTCAAAACTTTTTACGGTTCAGGATTTTTTAAAATTTTTTTAGAAAGAGTTTTGTCCTAAATTTGGCAGAGGTGATCCTTGTATTTTTTTTGGCATGCACAAAAAATTTCAACTAAAAACTCGAAGTGGAGAAGATTTTCTGACCGTTTGAAAAAGGTATCTCCATTTTAGATACTTTAATGGCTACTGGCAGCAAACCTATAAAATCTCAAATGCTCTTTAAGGGGGTGTGAGTTCTTGAGGTTTGATGAGGGATAGGGGGCCAATATAAGGTCCAAGTACCAGCACCCATCGCACATCATGTGCGCACACCCCTGGCCCCCCAATCACCGAAACCCCTAATGCCGCCGGTTAGGCTCTCCAAGCCCAGCATGTGCGCCGTGGCTCAAACTCTTAGACTGGGAATGAACTCCGTATGCTTAGACATGGAATCAACTCTGTATGCCTAAGCTAACCCACCAAATGAGCGTACGAGCGCTCAACCGACCGGAGAGGTAGAATGCGTAAGTCGGGGATCGGCCCGATCCCCCTCTGCGTGCTGCCAGTCCCGCTGCCACAGCCCTCGGTCCAGCTGGGGCTTAGAGATGGAATGAACTCCCTATGCCTAAGCCAACCCATGAAACGAGCGTGCGGGTGCTCAGCCGACCAGAGAGGCAGAATACGCAAGCCAGGGATCGGCACGGTCCCCTCCTGCGTGCTGCCGATCCTGCTCCTAGTCCTACTGCCACAACCCTCGGTCCGATCCGATCTTAGACTAGGAATGAACTCTGTATGCTTGGACATGGAATGAACTTCGTATGCCTAAGGCAACCCATGAAACGAGCGTGCGAGCACTCAGTCGGTCGAAGAGGCAGAATGCACAAGCCGAGGACTAGCCCATTCCCCCTACGTGCTGTCAATCTTGCTGCCGCAACCCTCGGTCTGATCCGATCTTAGATTGGGAATGAACTCCGTATGCCTAAGTCAACCCATAAAACGAGTGTGCGGGCACTGAGCCGACCGGAGAGGCATAATGCGTAAGCCAGGGATCGGCCCGATCCCCCTTTACGTGCTACCGGTCCCGCTGCAACAACCCTCGATCCGATTGGGGCTTAGACATGGAATGAACTCCCTATGCCTAAGCCAACCCACGAAATGGGCGTGTGGTCACTCAGCCGATCGGAGAGGCAGAATGCACAAACGGGGGATCAGCCTTGTTCCCCCTACGTGCTGCCGATCCCGCTGTCGCAACCCTCGGTTCGATCTGATCTTAGACTAGGAATGAACTCCGTATGCTTAGACTGGTGATGAACTCCATATGCCTAAGTCAACCCACGAAACGATCGTGCGGTGCCCAGCTAGCTGGAGAGGTTGGTCGGAGAGGCAGAATGCGAAAGTCAGGGATCGACCCAGTCCCCCCCTGCGTGCTGTCGATCCTGTTTCTGGTCCTGCTACCGTAACCCTCAGTCCGATCCGATCTTAGACTAGGAATTAACTCCGTATGCTTAGACATGGAATGAACTCCGTATGCCTAAGCCAACCCATGAAACGAGCGTACGGGCGCTCAACAGGCCGAAGAGGCATAATGTGCAAGCCGGGGACTGGCTCGGTCTGCCCTGCGTGCTGTCGATCTTGCTGGCGCAACACTTGGTCCGATCTGATCTTAGACTGGGAATGAACTTCGTATGCCTAAGTCAACCCACGAAATGAGCGTTCGGGCACTGAGCCGGTCGGAGAGGCATAATGCGCAAGCCAAGGATCAACCCAGTCCCGCTCTGCGTGCTGCCGGTCCGACTGCCACAACCCTCAGTCTGACTGGGGCTTAGACATTGGAATGGACTCCCTATGCCTAAGCCGATCGATAAAATGGGCGTGCGGGCGCTCAGCCAACCGGAGAGGCAGAATGCGTAAGTCAGGGATTAGCCCAGTCCCCCCTGCGTGCTGTCGATCCTGCTATCGTAACCCTCGATCCGGTCTGATCGTGGACTGGGAAAAAACTCCGTATGCCTAAGTCAACCCATTAAACGAGCGTGCGAGTGCTCAGTTGGCTGGAGAGGTCGACCGAAGAGGCATAATGTGCAAGCCGGGGATCAGTTTGGTCTACCTCTGTGTGTTGCCGATCCTGTAATTGGTCCTGCTACCACAACCCTTGGTTCAACTGGGGCTTAGACAAGGAATGAACTTCGTATGCCTAAGCCAACCCACGAAACGAGCGTACGGGTGCTCAGCTGGTCGGAGAGGTAGAATGCGCAAGTCGGGGATCGGCTCGATCCCCCCTGCGTGCTACCAATCCTGCTGCTGGTCCTGCTACTATAACCCTCGGTCCGATCGGATCTTAGACTGGGAATGAACTCCGTACACTTAGACATGGAATGAACTCCGTATGCCTAAGCCAACCCACGAAACGAGCATGTAGGTGCTCAACCAGCCAGAGAGGCAAAATGTGTAAGCCAGGGATCGGCCTGATCCCCCTCTATGTGCTATCGATCCTGTTACCGCAACCCTTGGTCCGGTCTGATCTTAGGCTAGGAATGAACTCCGTGGCCTAAGTCAACCCACGAAACGAGCGTACGGGTGCTGAGTCGATTGAAGAGGCATAATGCGCAAGTCGGGGATCGGCCCGATCACCCTCAGCATGCTGTCGGTGCCGCTGCCACAACCCTCAGTCTAGCTGGGGCTTAGACAAGGAATTAACTCCCTATGCCTAAGCCAACCCATTAAACGGGCATGCAGGCGCTCAGCCGGCCAGAGAGGCAGGATGCGCAAGTCGGGGATCGAACGGGTGGTAGGTGGGTTCAAGCACATCGTCATATTTCTGCGATGCCAATGCCATTTTATGGCTTGTAAATTCATTCAATGGTCCCCTACGCCTTCATGTGAAGTTTCGTGGCAAGACGACCTATTTTCTATTTTTCAAGATTTTTGAAACTTTTTATGGTTCAGGATTTTTTAAAATTTTTTTAGAAAGAGTTTTGTCCCCAAATTTGGTAGAGGTGATCCGTGTATTTCTGTTGGCATGCACAAAAAATTCAGCTAAAAACTCGAAGTGGAGAAGATTTTGTGACCGTTTGAAAAAAGTGTCCCAATTTCAGACACTTTAATGGCTACTGGCAACAAACCTGTAAAATCTCAAATGCTTTTTAAGGGGGTGTGAGTTCTCGAGGCTTTATAAGGGATAGGAGCCCAATATAAGGGCCAAGTACCAGCACCCATCGCACATCATGTGTGCACACCCCCTCGCCCCCTATCGTCGGCTGTCGGTTAGGCTCTCCGACGATGCTCCGACGATGGTGCCCCGGGCAAAAAAAATGCGGCACCAGCACATGCCCGAGCCCAGCATATGCACCATGGCTCAAACTCTTAGACTGGGAATGAACTCCGTATGCTTAGACATGCAATGAGCTTCGTATGCGTAAGCCAACCCACGAAACGAGCGTGCGGGTGCTCAGCCAGTTGGAGAGGCAGAATGCGCAAGCCGGGGATTGGCCCAGTCCTCCTTTGCGTGCTACCGGTCCCGTTGCCACATCTCTTGGTCTAGCTTGGGCTTAGACATAGAATGAACTCCCTATGCCTAAGCCAACCCACGAAACGGGTGTGCGGGTGCTCAGCCGGTCGGAAAGGTAAAATGCCCAAGCCGGGGATCGGCCTGGTCCCCCTCTGCGTGCTGCTGATCCTACTGTAGCAACCCTCAGTCCAGTTCGATCTTAGACTAGGAATGAACTCCGTATGCTTAGACTGGGGATGAACTCCATATGCCTAAGTCAACCCATGAAACGAGCGTGCGGGCACTCAATCGATCGGAGAGGCAGAATGAGTAAGCTGGGGACCGACCCGATCCCCTCTGCATGCTGCCGATCCAACTGTTGGTCTTGCTACCGTAAGCCTCGACTTGGTTCAATCTTAGACTACGAATGAACTTCATATGCTTAGACATGGAATGAACTCCGTATGCCTAAGCCAACCCACGAAACGAGCGTGCGGACGCTCTGCCAACCAGAGAGGTAGGATCGTAATCCAAGGATCGAACGGATGGTAGGTGGGTTCATGCACATCTTCATATTTCTGCCATGCCAATGCCATTTTTATGCCTAGTAAATTCATACAATGGTCCCGTTCACCTTAATGTGAAGTTTCGGGGCAAGATGACCCATTTTCTATTTTTCATGATTTTTGAAACTTTTTGCGGTTCGGGATTTTTTAAAAGTTTTTTGGAAAGATTTTTGTCCCCAAATTTGGTAGAGGTGATGCTTGTATTTTTGTTGGCATGCACAAAAAAATTCAACCAAAAACTCGAAGTGAACAAGATTTTGTGACCGTTTGAAAAAAGTGTCCCCATTTCAGACACTTTAATGGCTACTGGTAGCAAACCTATAAAATCTCAAATGCTCTTTAAGGGGGTGTGAGTTCTCGAGGTTTGATGAGGGATAGGGGGCCAATATAAGGGCCAAGTACCAGCACCCATCACACATCATGTGCGCACACCCCCGACCCCCCCAATCGCCGAAACCCCCAATGCTACCGGATAGGCTCTCCGACGATGCTCCGGCGATGGTGCCCCGGTGAAAAAAATGCAGTACCAGCACATGCCCGAGCCCAGCATGTGCACCGTGGCTCAAACTCTTAGACTAGGAATGAACTTTGTATGCCTAAGCCAACCCACGAAACGAGCGTACGAGCAGTCAGTCGATCGGAGAGGTAAAATGCACAAGCAGGGGATCGACCTGGTCCCCCTTTACGTACTACCGGTCCCGTTACCACAACCCCCGATCCGGCTGGGGCTTAGACATGGAATGAACTCCCTATGCCTAAGCCAACACACGAAATGGGCATGCGGGCACTCAGCCGGTCGAAGAGGCAGAATGCGTAAGCCAGGGATCGACTTGGTCCCCCCTGCGTGCTACCGATCTTGCTGTCGCAACCCTCGATCCGGTTCGATCTTAGACTGGGAATGAACTCCGTATGCTTAGACTGGGGATGAACTCTGTATGCCTAAGCCAACCCATGAAATGAGCATGCGGGCACTCAACCGGTCGAAGAGGCAGAATACACAAGCTGGGGATCGACCAGGTCCCCCTCTACGTGCTGTCGGTCCCGCTGCCACAACCCTCGATCCAGCTGGGGCTTAGACATGGAATGAACTCCCTATGCCTAAGCTAACACACGAAACAGGCGTGCGGGCACTCAACCAACTCGAGAGGTAGAATGCGCAAGTAGGGGATCGGCTTGGTCCCCCTGCGTGCTATTGATCTTGCTGTCGCAACCCTCGGTCCGGTTCAATTTTAGACTGGAATGAACTCCGTATGCTTTGACTGGGGATGAACTCCGTATGCCTAAGTCAACCCATGAAACGTGCGTGCGATCGCTCTGCCGGTCGGAGAGGTCAGCTAGAGAGGTAGAACATGCAAGCCGGGGATCGACCCGGTCCCCCCTGCGTGCTGTCGATCCTGCTGCTGGTCCTGCTACCGTAACCCTCGGTTCGATCCGATCTTAGACTGGGAATGAACTCCGTATGCTTAGACATGGAATGAACTCCGTATGTCGCAACCTTCGGTCCCCCTCTATGTGCTGCCAGTCTCGCTGCCACCACCCTCGGTCCGGCTGGGGCTTAGACATGGAATGAACTCCTCATGCCTAAGCTAACCCACAAAACGGGTATGCGAGCGCTCAGCCAGTCGGGGAGGTAGAATGCGCAAGCCGGGGATCGGCCCGGTCCCCCCTGCTTGCCGTCGATCCTACTGCTCAAAACCCTCAGTCCGATCTGATCTTAGACTGGGAATGAGCTCCGTATGCTTAGACAGGAGATGAACTCTGTATGCCTAAGTCAACCCATTAAACGAGCGTATGGGCGCTCAGCTGGCCGGAGAGGTCAGCCGAAGAGGCATAATACGCAAGCCGAGGATCAGCCTGGTCCCCCTCTGCATGCTATCGATCCCGATGCCGGTCCTGCTGCCGTAGCCCTCGGTCTGACTAGAGCTTAGACTTGGAATGAACTTTGTATGCCTAAGCCAACCCACGAAATGAACGTGCGGGCGCTCAACCGGCCAGAGAGGCAGAATGTGCAAGCCAGGGACCGACCTGATCCCCCCCTGCGTGCTATCGATTCTGCTGCCACAACCCTCGGTCCGGTCCGATCTTAGACTGAGAATGAACTTCGTATGCCTAAGTCAATCCATGAAATGAGCATGCAGGTGCTGAGCCGACCGAAGAGGCATAATATGCAAGCTGGGGATCAGCCCGATCCCCCTCTACATGCTATCGGTCTCGTAGCCACAACCCTCGGTCCGACTGGGGCTTAGACATGGAACGAACTCCCTATGCCTAACCCAACCCACGAACGGATGGTAGGTGGGTTCAAGCACATCTTCATATTTCTGCCATGCCAATGCCATTTTTATGGCTTGTAAATTCATACAATGGTCCCCTACGCCTTCATGTGAAGTTTCATGACAAGATGACCCGTTTTCTATTTTTCACAAATTTTGAAACTTTTTACAGTTCAGGATTTTTTAAAATTTTTTCAGAAAGAGTTTTGTCCCCAAATTTGGTAGAGGTGATCCTTTTATTTTTGTTGGCATGCACAAAAACATTCAGCTAAAAACTCAAAGTGGAGAAGATTTTGTGACCGTTTGAAAAAAATGTCCCCATGTCAGACACTTTAATGGCTACTGGCAGTAAACCTATAAAATCTCAAATGTCTACTGGGGCTTAGACATGGAATGAACTCCCTATGCCTAAGCCAACCCATGAAATGGGCATGTGGGTTCTCAGCTAGTCAGAGAGGTAGAAAGCGCAAGTCGGGGATCGATCCGGTCCCCCCTGCGTGCTGTCGATCCTGCTGTCGCAACCCTTGCTCCAGTCCGATCTTAGACTGGAATAAACTCTGTATGCTTAGACTGGGAATGAACTCCATATGCCTAAGTCAACCCGTAAAATGACTGCATAGAAGCTCAGCTGATCGGAGAGGCCAGCTGGTGAGGCAGAATCTGCAAGTCGAGGATCGGCCCGATCCCTCCTATGTGCTACCGATCCTGGTGCTGGTCCTGCAGCCATAATCCTTGGTCCGGTCCGATCTTAGACTGGGAATGAACTCCATATGCTTAGACATGGAATCAACTCGGTATGCCCAAGCCAACCTCTGAAACGAGCATACGAGTGCTCAACCGGTCGAAAAGGTAGAATATGCACGCCGGGGATCGACCCGATCCCCCCCTGCGTGCTGTCGATGCTGCTGCTGTAACCCTCGGTCCGATCCGATCTTAGACTGGGAATGAACTCCATATGCATAAGTCAAGCCATGAAACGAGCGTGCAGGCACTGAGCCGATCGAAGATGCATAATGCGCAAGCTAAGGATTGGCCCGGTCCTCTTCTGCGTGCTGTCGGTCCCGCTACCACAACTCTCAGTCCGACTGGGACTTAGACATGGAATGAACTCCCTATGCCTAAGCCAACCCACGAAATGGGCATACGGATGCTCAGCTAACCGAAGAGGCAGAATACGCAAGTTGGGGATCGGTCCGGTCCCCCCTACGTGCTACAAATCCTGCTACCGCAACCCTCGGTCCGATCCAGTCTTAGACTGGGAATGAACTCTGTATGCTTAGACTGGGGATGAACTCCGTATGAGTATGTCAACACATGAAACGGGTTTACGGGCACTCAGCCGGTCGGAGAGGTAGAATGCACAAGCTGGGGATTGGCCCGGTCCCTCCTGCGTGCTATCGATCCTGCTGCCACATCCCTTGGTCCCGTCCAATCTTAGACTAGGAATGAACTTCGTATGCTTAGACTGGGGATGAACTCCATATACCTAAGTCAACCCATGAAACGAGTGTGCGGGCGCCCAGCCAGCCGGAAAGGCAGAATGCGCAAGCCGGGGATCAACCCAGTCCCTCCCTTCATGCTGCCGATCCTACTGCCGATCCTGCTACCGCAACCCTCGGTTTGGTCTGATCTTAGACTAGGAATGAACTCCGTATGCTTAGACATGGAATGAACTCCGTATGCCTAAGCCAACCCACGAAATGAGCGTGAAAGTCGGGGATTGGCTCGATCCCCCTACCTGCTATCGATCCTGCTACTATAACCCTCGGTCCAATCCAATCTTAGACAGGGAATGAACTTCGTATGCCTAAGTCAACCCACGAAACGAGCGTGCAGGCACTGACTCGGACGGAGAGGCATAATTCGCAAGTCGGGGATTGGCCCGGTCCCCCTCTGTGTGCTGCTGGTCCCGCTGTCACAACCCTGGGTCCGGTTGGGCTTAGACATGGAATGAACTCCCTATGCCTAAGCCAACCCACAAAACGGGCGTGTGGGTGTTCAGCCAGCCAGAGAGGCAGAATGCGCAAGCCGGGGATCAGCTCGGTCCCCCCTGCATGCTGTCAATCCTGCTGCTAGAACCCTCGGTCCTGTTCGATCTTAGACTGGGAATGAACTCCGTATGCCTAAGTCAACCCACGAAACGAGCGTGCAGGCGCTGAGCCGATCGGAGAGGCATAATGCACAAGTCGGAGATTGACACGGTCCCCCTCTGCGTGCTGCTGGTCTCGCTACCACAACCCTCGGTCCGGCTGGGCTTAGACATGGAATGAACTCCCTATGCCTAAGCCAACCCATGGAACAGGTGTGCGGATGCTCAGTCGATCGGAGAGGCAGAATGTGCAAGCCGGGGATCGGCTCGGTCCCCCCTGCATGCTACCGATCCTACTGTCGCAACCCTCGATCCGGTCCGATCTTGGACTGGCAATGAACTTCGTATGCTTAGACTGGGGATGAACTCCGTATGCCTAAGTCGACCCACGAAACGAGCGTGTGGGTGCTCAGCCGACCAGAGAGGCAGGATGCGCAAGCCGGGGATCGAACGGGTGGTAGGTGGGTTCAAGCGCATCTTCATATTTTTGCCATGCCAATGCCATTTTTATGGCTTGCAAATTCATACAATGGTCCCCTAAACCTTCATGTGAAGTTTCGTGGCAAGACGACCCATTTTCTATTTTTCATGATTTTTAAAACTTTCTACGGTTCGGGATTTTTTAAAATTTTTTTAGAAAGAGTTTTGTCCCTAAATTTTCAGAGGTGATCCTTGTATTTTTGTTGGCATGCACAAAAAAATTCAGCTAAAAACTCGAAGTGGAGAAGATTTTGGCCCGGTCCCCCTCTGTGTGCTGCTGGTCCCGCTGTCACAACCGTGGGTCCGGTTATGCTTAGACATGGAATGAACTCCGTATGCCTAAGCCAACCCACGAAATGAGCATACGGGCACTCAGCCGACTAGAGAGGCAGAATGCGCAAGCCGGGGATCGGCACGGTCCCCCCCTCCGTGCTGTCGATCTTGCTACCGCAACCCTTGGTCCGGTCTGATCTTAGACTAGGAATGGACTCCGTATGCCTAAGTCCACCCACGAAATGAGCGTGTGGGCACTGAGCCGACCGAAGAGGCATAATGCACAAGTCAGGGATCGACCTGATCCCTCTCTACATGCTGTCGGTCCCGCTGCCACAACCCTCGGTCCGACTGGGGCTTAGACAAGGAATGAACTCCCTATGCCTAAGCCAACCCATGAAATGGGCGTGCGGGCGCTCAGCCGGCCGGAGAGGCAGAATGCGCAAGCCAGGGATTGGCCCGGTGCCCCCTGCGTGCTGTCGATCCTGCTGCTGCAACCCTCGATCCAGTCCGATCTTAGACTGGAAATGAACTCTTTATGCTTAGACTGAGGATGAACTCCATATGCCTAAGTAAACCCATGAAACCAACGTGCGGGCACTTAGCCAACCAGGGAGGCAGGATGCGCAAGCCGGTGATCGAACGGGTGGTAGGTGGGTTCAAGCACATCTTCATATTTCTACCATGCCAATGCCATTTTTATGGCTTGTAAATTCAAAAAATGGTCACCTAAGCCTTCATGTGAAGTTTCGTGGCAAGACGACCCGTTTTCTATTTTTCACGATTTTTGAAACTTTTTACTGCTCGAGATTTTTAAAAATTTTTTTAGAAAGAATTTTATCCCCAAATTTGGTAGAATTAATCCATGTATTTTTGTTGGCATGGAAAAAAAATTCAACTAAAAACTCGAAGTGGAGAAGATTTTGTGACCGTTTGAAAAAAGTGTCCCCATTTCAGACACTTCAATGGCTACTGGCAGCAAACCTATAAAATCTCAAATGCACTTTAAGGGGGTGTGAGTTCTCAAGGTTTGATGAGGGATAGGGGGCCAATATAAGGGCCAAGTTTCATGCCCTGGGTGGGTGCACCAGGCACATCAGGCACACCAGTAGGCGAGCCAGAGGTTGAGGCCTACAGACCAAGCTTACTGGTGGGTATCTATGCGTAAAGCCTAGCAAACGAGTTCAGAATGCCCGTCCAACTTGCAGGCCAACCCGTAAGACCAAGGCCTGGCATACAAGCTGCTCGTACCACATCCAGAAGGGCCCAAGGTGTTGGACACGCAAGGGAAGCTTCTGGAAGCAGTCAGGATCAGCAGAGCTTCCTGGCAGATTTGGTTGACCTTGAAAATTAGGAGTTAGCATCCTGATTGATTGTAATCTGTATAATCCCATGATTTTAGCCTTTATTCTAGGGATATTGCCATTAAGTGTAAGCTGGAGCCTCAACTATAAATAGAGGGCTTCTCTTTCCTCATTTGTACACCATCAAACACTTCTATTTTAGTGAATACAAGAGCATTTCCAGAATTCTGCCTTCTTATCCTGTTTCTCTTTAACTTGCGTAATCAGCCCTTTCTGTTGTTCTAGTGCCCATGACAGTTGGTATCAGAGCAAGTTTGATTCTGCGTGTTTGTGTTGTGCAGCTTAGAGGAGATGGCATCCCAAAGTGACGCTGCTAACCAACAACCAGAGGCCCAGGAGCATGGGCGTGGAAGAGGGAAGAAAGCCAGTTCTAGAGATATTTGGTCTACCATGGACGGTAGGCTGGCCAAGGTGGAGGTGACCATGGGCGACATAGGGGAAAAGCTTGAGGGGGTAAAAACTCACATTCCATTGCTAGACTCCGTGGGGGAGGAGATCAAAAGTGAGCTGCAAGCTGCTCTCAACAAACGCTTGGATGTGTTCACCCAAAAGAATCAGACCTTGGAGGCTGAAGTGCTGACCTTGCACGATGGCATGGAGGCCATGTGCCAGTGGATGGAGGAGCTTACCAGTGAGCTCGTTGCTTAAAAGACTGCCATTGGGAATGGCATGTTTGCTAGAGTGTCCAAGTCCAGATTGGATGTCCCCAAGCCTAAGGAGTTCAAGGGGACTAGGGTGGCCAAAGAAGTAGATAACTACCTTTGGGGTATAGAGCAGTACTTCCAGGCCATGGGCATGCAAGATGAGGCGATAAAGGTAAGCACCGCTACTATGTATCTCACTGATATAGCCTTATTGTGGTAGAGGCACAGGTGTGATGATGTCAGGCATGGGAGCACCAAGATTGGAACCTAGGCAGAGTTCTAAAAGGAGTTCAGAGAACAATTTTACCCGGAGTATGCTGATGATGAGGCGCAGGCAAAGTTGCGCAGGCTGAGCTAGCAAGGGGACATAGGGGAGTATGTCCAAAAATTCTCTGAACTGATGCTACAGATCTCAGATCTAGGTGAGAAGGATGCCTTATCTGCTTTCATGGATGGGCTGAAGCCATGGGTGAAGCATAAGCTACAAAGGAGAGGAGTTCATGACTTGGCTAACACTATGACTACTGCCGAGGCCTTGATAGAGTTCAAGCCTCTGAACAAGTTCGAGTCTACCAAGCCCAAGGGTAAGGGTAGGGACGATAGGGACTGAAAGAAGCAGTCCAAGGGGAGGGACCGTGATCGGGAGTCCAAGGATGGAGATCGAGACAGTTCAACCAAGGATGGCGAGAGGAAGCCACCAGCAGACAAGTGGAAAGCAAAAGGGGATCGAGAGCCACTAGCTTGCTACCTATGTGGAGGGAGCCACATAGCGCGCAATTACCCGTGGAAGGGCAAGCTGGCTGTTGTAGACAAGGAGTCTGACGAGGAGCCAGAGTCAGGGGCAGCAAAGCTTAGGTCGTTGGTGCTCAATGCTGTCCAGAGTAAGGGGAGTCGTAAGCCAAAGGGCTTGATGTTTGCGGATCTGATGGTTACGGGTCAGAAGGTGAGCGCACTGGTGGACACAGGTGCCTCACATTTTTTTATTTCAGGTGATAGAGCCTGAAAGCTCAGACTAAAGGTGCAGAAAGGGACTGGTACCATCAAAACGATGAACTCCAAGGAAGTTCCAGCCATTGGAGTAGTGCAAGGAGTGGAGTTGTAGCTTGGAGACTTGAAAGGCAAGGAGACCATTGAGGTAATATCCCTTGACGACTATGAGTTTATGATTGGGTTGGATTTCCTTGTTCGGATTAATGCCCTCCTTGTGCCTTTTGCTGATTGTGTTTGCATCTTGGATGGACGGTGCCAATGCCTAATGCCATTGAAGAGAGGGTCTGGAGTTGGGTCACGAGTGGTGTCAGCCATCCAATTTGCCAAGTTGCTAAGCAGACAAGAAGACACCTTCTTGGCAGCCCTAAAATATGATGAGCCAAGGGAAAAGGAAACCGAGTCACCCTTGGATGTGCTAAAGGTGCTGAAGACCTTTAGTGATGTGATGCCCACAAAGCTACCTAGCAAGCTACCACCTAAGAGAGAGGTGGAGCACAAGATCGAGTTGGTGTCTGAGGCTAAACCACCAGCTAGAGCCCTTACCGAATGTCTCCACCAGAGTTGGAGGAGTTGAGGAAGTAGCTTAAAGAGTTAGTTGATGCTGGCTTCATCAGGCCATCGAAGGCACCCTATGGTGCACCAGTTTTATTTTAGCGCAAGCATGATGGGTCGTTGCGGCTGTGCATAGACTACCAGGCTTTGAACAAGCTGACCATTAAGAACAAGTACCCTATCCCACTCATTGCAGACTTGTTCGATCAACTTGGGAGTGCAAGGTGGTTCACCAAGCTGGATTTGAGGTCAGGCTACTATCAAGTCAGGATCATAGAGGGAGATGAGCCAAAGACAGCATGTGTCACTCGGTATGGTTCGTATGAGTTGTTAATGATGCCTTTCGGACTCACGAATGCCCCAGCAACATTCTACACCCCTATGAACAAGCTTGATCGGTTTGTTGTGGTTTATTTGGATGACATTGTGATCTACAGCTAGACTTTGGGAGAGCATGTAGACCACTTGAGACAGGTGTTCAAGGTGTTGTGGGTGTACAAACTATTTGTCAAGAGGGAGAAGTGCTCATTCGCCCAGCAGGAGATCCCGTTCCTTAGCCACATAGTGGGGGGTGGCAGGATACGCATGGATGAAAGCAAGATACATGCCATCCTGGAATGGCAACCGCCAGCCAAGGTCACTGAGTTGAGATCGTTCCTTGGGCTGGTTAACTACTACAGGCACTTCATCAAAGGCCACTCAGCAATAGCCACGCCATTGACTAACTTGCTTAAGAAAGGGAAAGCATGGGAGTGGAGCACAGGGTGCTAGGAAGCCTTTGACAGGTTGAAGCAGGCTATGATCGAGGAGCCAGTCTTGGCCTTGCCAGACCATGCCAAGCCATATGAGGTGCATACAGATGCATCAGACTTTGCCATAGGGGGCATGTTGATGCAGGAGGGATGTCCAGTTGCGTTCGAGAACAAAAAGCTGAACGAGACTGAGCGCAAGTACACGATCAAGAGAAAAATATGACTACAGTGGTGTACTACTTGCGCACATGATGCCATTACCTGTTGGGGCTGAGGTTTGTGGTTAGGATGGATAATGTCGTGACCAACTACTTCCAAATGCAGAAGAAGCTATCCCCCAAGCAGGCGAGATGGCAAGATTTTTTGATTTCCAAATGGAGTACAAGCCGAGGCGAGAGAACCTAGTGGTAGACGCCCTGAGCAGGAAGGCTAACCTTGCTACCATTAGCCAACCAGATGGGTCACTGGTGCCGCGCATCAAGAAGGGACTTGTGCATGATCCTACAGCCAAGGCTTTGATGGAGTACACCCAGCAAGGTAAGACTAGGCGATTTTGGTTGCAGGATGGCTTGCTGTACACCAGGGGAAATAGACTATTTATGCCATAGCATGGGAAACTCCGCAAGGAAGTTTTGCAAGAATGCCATGATTCAAGGTGGGCTGGACACCTCAGAGTGAGCCATACCTTAACGTTCATCGAGGATCGATACTACTGGCCACACATGAGGGACGATGTGGAGGCCTATGTGAAGACTTGTCTTGTGTGCCAACAAGACAAGGTGGAGCTTAAGAAACCAGGCGGTCTCTTGGAGCCATTGCCAGTGCCAGAGTGACCATGGGAGAGTGTTTCTTTGGACTTTATAGGCGGTCTACCAAAAGCAGAAGGGTTTGGAAGCATCATGTTTGTGGTGGACAGGTTTTCCAAGTATGGAATCTTCATTCCAGCAACCAAGGAGTGCCCGACAGAGGAGGCAGCTCGATTGTTCCTAAAGAACATGGTTAAGTACTGGGGAGTGTCGAGGACCATTGTTAGTGATCAGGACGAGCATTTCACGGGCAGGTTCTGGACTTTGTTGTTCAAGCTGTTGGGGTCAGACTTGAACTTTTCCACCAGCATGCATCCGTAGACCGATGGGCAAATAGAACGAGTGAATGGACTATTGGAGGTCTACCTCAGGCACTACGTGAGTGCCATACAAAGGGACTGGCCAAAGCTACTAGATATTACGTAGTTTTCCTACAACTTGCAAAAGAGTGAGGCAACGAACCAGAGCCCATTTGAGGTTGTGACAGGGCAACAACCACTAACACCTGGTTCGATTGCTGCAGGTTATACAGGGCTGAATCCAGCAGCATACAAGTTTGCCAAGGCATGGCAGGAGCAAACTGACTTGGCTAGAGTTTGTCTACACAAGGCAGCCAAGAGGTCAAAGAAGTGGGCAGACCAGAATAGGCGGGACGTGCAGTTCTAGGTTGGAGACTTGGTGTTGGTGAAGCTGCATCCCATTGTGCACCATAAGGCCTAGTCCGGAGGTATGAGGGACCTTTTCGAGTAGTCAAGAGGGTAAGCAAAGTTCCCTACAAGCTAGATATGCCACCCAAGCTGAGGGTACACCCGGTGTTCCATGTGAGCATGCTCAAGCCGTTCCATGAGGATGAGAGAGATCCAAGATGGGCAGAGTCAAAGCGTGTGCCATTGGGACTAAGGGCCTCATATGAGAAGGAGGTCCACAGCATCATAGCTGACTGAAAGGTGAGACAGAAGAACTATTAGCCAAGACAAGAGCACTTGGTGCGCTAAAAGGGACTTCCAGACAGTGAGGCGAGTTGGGAACCAGCAGATGACTTATGGCAGTTCGAGGACCAGATCAGGTAGTACCATGCAAAAGACACAACGAGGGCATTGTGCAATCAGGTGGGGGAGAATGTCACACCTTGAGTGGGCACACCAGGCACATCAGGTGCACCAGTAAGTGAGCTAAAGGTTGAGGCCCGTAGACCAGGTGTGCTGGTGGGTATCTACGCGCAAAGCCTAGCAAACGAGTTCAGAACGCCTGACCAACTTGCATGCCAGCCCGTGAGACCAAGGCCTAGCATACAAGCTACCCGCACCACATCCAGAAGGGCCCAAGGTGCTGGACAAGCAAGGGAAGCTTTTAGAAGCAGGCAGGATCAGCAACAGCATCCTGGTAGATTTGGTTGACCCTGAAAATCAAGAGTTAGCATCCTGATCTAACTCCTGATTGATTGTAATATGTATAATCCCATGATTTTAGCCTTTATTCTAGGGATATTGCCATTTGTACACCATCAAACACCCGCATGCCATTTGTACACCATGCAGCCCTCTAATCATGGGAATATCCCTAACCAACCCACGAAACAGGCATGCGGGCGCTCAGCTGATCGGAGAGGCAGAATGCGTAAGTCGGGGATCGACCCGATCCACCCTGCGTGCTGCTGATCCTGCTACCGCAACCCTTGATTCGGTTCGATCTTAGATTGGGAATGAACTCCATATGGTTAGATTGGGGATGAACCCCATATGCTTAAGTCAACCCACGAAACGAGCGTGCGGGCGCTCAGCCGACCGGAGAGGCAAAATGCGTAAGTCGAGGATCGGCTCGATCCCCCCATGCGTGCTGCCAATCCTACTACTGGTCCTACTGTCGCAACCCTCGATCTGATCCGATCTTAGAGTATGAATGAACTTCGTATGCTTAGACATGGAATGAACTCTGTATGCTTAAGCCTACCCACGAAATGAGCGTGCGGGCGCTCAGCCGACTGGAGAGGCAAAATGTGCAAGCCGGGGATCGACTCGGTCCCCCCTGCGTGTTGTCGATCTTGCTACCGCAACCCTCGGTCAGATCCGATCTTAGACTGGGAATGAACTCCGTATGCCTAAGTCAACCCACAAAACGAGCGTACGGGCACTGAGCCAGTCGAAGAGGCATAATGCATAAGTCGAGGATCGGGCCGGTCTCGCTGCGTGCTGTTGGTCCCACTGCCACAACCCTCAGCCCGGCTGAGGCTTAGACATGGAATAAACTCCCTGTGCCTAAGCCAACCCACGAAACGGGTGTGCCAATGCCATTTTTATTTCTTGTAAATTCATACAATGGTCCCCTAAGCCTTCACATGAAGTTTCGTGGCAAGACGACGCGTTTTCTATTTTCCTAGATTTTTGAAACCTTTTTTGGTTCGGGATTTTTAAAATTTTTTTTGGAAAGAGTTTTGTCCCCAAATTTGGTAGAGGTGATCCTTGTATTTTTGTTGGCATGCACAAAATAATTCATCTAAAAACTCAAAGTGGAGAAGATTTGGTGACTATTTGAAAAAAGTGTCCCCATTTCAGACACTTTAATGTCTACTGGCAGCAAGCCTATAAAATCTCAAATGCTCTTGAAGGGGATGTGAGTTCTTGAGGTTTGATGAAGGATAGGTGGCCAATAGAAGGGCCAAGTACCAGCACCCATCACACATCATGTGCGCACACCCCCCGGCCCCCCCAATCGTCGGAACCCCCAATGCCACCGGTTAAGCTCTCCGGCGATGCTCTGACGATGGTGCCCTGGTCGAAAAAAATGTGGCACCAGCACATGCCCGAGCCCAGCATGTGCACCGTGGCTCAAAATCTTAGACTGGGAATGAACTTCGTATGCTTAGACATGGATTGAACTCCGTATGTCTAAGCTAACCCATGAAGCGACCGTTCGGGTGCTCAGCCTACCGAAGAGGCAGAATGCGCAAGCCGGGGATCAGCCCGATCCCCCCCTACGTGCTATCAATCTTGCTGCCGTAACCCTCGGTCCGATCTGATCTTAGACTAGGAATGAACTTCGTATGCATAAGTCAACCCACAAAATGAGCGTACGGGTGCTGAGCTGACCGAAAAGGCATAATGCACAAGCCAGGGATCGGCTCGGTCCCCCTCTACGTGCTGGTGGTCCTGCTGCCCCAACCCTCGGTCCAGCTGGGGCTTAGACATGGAATGAACTCCCTATGCATAAGCCAATCCACAAAATGGGCGTACGGTCGCTCAGCCGGTCGGAGAGGCAAAATGTGTAAGCCGGGGATCGGCCCGGTCCCCCCTGCGTGATGCTGATCCTGCTGCCGCAACCCTCGATCCGGTCCGATCTTAGACTGGGAATGAACTCCGTATGCTTAGACTAGGGATGAACTCCGTATGCCTAAGTCAACCCACGAAATGAGCGTGCGGGCACTCAACCGGTCGGAGAGGCATAATGCGTAACCCGGGGATCGACTCGGTCCCCCTCAGTGTGCTGTCGGTCCCGCTGCCACAACCCTCGATCCGGCTGGGGCTTAGACATGGAATGAACTCCCTATGCCTAAGCCAACCCATGAAACGGGTGTACGGGCGCTTAACCGGTCGGAGAGGCAAAATGCGTAAGCCGGGGATCAGTTCGGTTCCCCTGTGTGCTGTCGATCTTGCTGCCACAACCCTTGATCTAGTCCGATCTTAGACTGGGAGTGAACTTCGTATGCTTAGACTACGGATGAACTTCGTATGCCTAAGTCAACCCACGAAACGAGCGTGTGGGTGCTCATTCGACCGAAGAGGTAGAATGCGTAAGCCGAGGATCGGCCCGGTCCCCCCTGTGTGCTACCGATCCTGCTGCTGCAACCCTCAGTCCAGTCTGATCTTAGACTGGGAATCAACTCCGTATGCTTAGACAAGGAATGAACTCAGTATGCCTAAGCCAAGGCATGAAACGAGCGCGCAAGCACTCAGCCGACCGGAGAGGCAGAATGCACAAGCTGGAGATCGGTGCGGTCCCCCCTGCGTGCTGTCGATCCTACTACCGCAACCCTCCATTCGATCCGATCTTAGACTGGGAATGAACTCCGTATGCTTAGACATGGAATGAACTCCGTATGCCTAAGCCAACCCATGAAACAAGCGTGCGGGCACTCAGCCGGCCGGAGAGGCAGAATGCATAAACCAGAGATCAGCGTGGTCCCCACTATTTGCTGTCGATCCTGCTACCGCAACCCTCGGTCCGATCTGATCTTAGACTGGGAATGAACTCCGTATGCCTAAGTCAACCCATTAAATGGGCGTGCGGGCACTGAGTCAACCGGAGGGGCATAATGCACAAGCCGGGGATCGGCCCGATCCCTCTCTACTTGCTGACGGTCTCACTACCACAACCCTCGGTCCGGCTGGGGATTAGACATGGAATGAACTCCCTATGCCTAAGCCAACCCACGAAACGGGCGTACGGGTGCTCAGCTGGTCGGAGAGGCAGAACGCACAAACCAGGGATCGGTCCGGTCTGATCTTAGACTAGGAATGAACTCCATATGCTTAGACTGGGGATGAACTCCGTATGCCTAAGTCAACCCACGAAACAAGCGTGCGGGCGCTCAGCTGACAAGAGAGGCAGGATGAGCAAGCCGAAGATCGGACGGGTGGTAGGTGGGTTCAAGCACATGTTCATATTTCTGCCATGCCAATGCCATTTTTATGGCTTGTAAATTCATACAATGGTCCCCTAAGCCTTCATGTGAAGTTTCGTGGCAAGACGATCCGTTTTCTATTTTTCATGATTTTCAAAATCTTTTACGGTTTGGGATTTTTTTAAATTTTTTTAGAAAGCTTTTTGTCCCTAATTTGGTAGAGGTGATCCTTGTATTTTTTTTGGCTTGCACAATAAAATTCAGCTAAAAACTCGAAGTGGAGAAGATTTTGTGACCGTTTGAAAAAAGTGTCCCCATTTTAGACACTTTAATGGCTACTGGCAGCAAACTTATAAAATCTCAAATGCTCCTTAAAGGGGTGTGAGTTCTCAAGGTTTGATGGTGGATAGGGGGCCAATATAAGGGCCAGGTACCAGTACCCATCACACATCATGTGTGTACACCCCCCGGAAGCCCAATCGTCGGAACCCCTAATGCCGCTGGTTAGGCTTTCCAACGATGCTTCAATGATGCTCCAGCGATGGTGCCCCGGGTGAAAAAAATGCGGCACCAGCACATGCTAGAGCCCAGCATGTGCATCATGGCTCAAAATCTTATACTGGGAATGAACTCCTATGCTTAGACATGGAATGAACTCCGTATGCCTAGGCCAACTCATGAAACGAGCGTGCGGGCGCTCAGCCGGTCGGAGAGGCAGAATGTGCAAGTTGAGGATCGACCCGGTCCCCCTGCATGCTATCGATCCTGCTGCTATAACCCTCAGTCCGGTCTAATCTTAGACTGGGAATGAACTCTGTATGCATAAGTCAACCCACGAAATGAGCGTGTGGGCACTGAACCAACCGAAGAGGCATAATGCGCAAGTCGGGGATCGGCCTGGTCCCCCTCTATGTGCTACCATCCCCGCTACCACAACCCTCGGTCTGACTGGCGCTTAGACACGGAATAAACTCCCTATGCCTAAGCCAACCCATGAAATGGGCGTACAGGCGCTCAGCTGGTCAGAGAGGCAGAATGTGCAAGTCGGGGATCGACCTGGTCCCTCCTGCGTGCCACCGATCCCGCTACCGCAACCCTCGGTCTGGTCTGATCTTAGACTGGGAATGAACTCGTATGCTTAGACTGGGGATGAACTCCGTATGCCTAAGTCAACTCACAAAATGAGCGTACGGGCACTCTGCCAGTCGGAGAGGCATAATGCGCAAGCCGAGGATCAGCCCGATCCCCTTCTGCGTGCAGTCGATCCCGCTGCCGGTCTTGCTACCACAACCCTCAGTCCGACTGGGGCTTAGACATGGAATGAACTCCGTATGCCTAAGCCAACCCATGAAACAAGCGTGCGGGTACTCAGCCAGCTGGAGAGGTAGAATGCGCAAGTTCGGGATCGGCCCGGTCCCCCCCTGCATGCTGCCGATCCTACTGCTGGTCCTGCTATAGCAACCCTTGATTCGGTCTAATCTTTAACTGGGAATGAACTCCGTATTCTTAGACATGGAATGAACTCCGCATGCTTAAGCCAACCTATGAAACGAGCGTGCGGGCACTTAGCCGGTCAGAGAGGCAGAACGTAAAAGCCGAGGACTGACTCGATCCCCCCTACATGCTATCGATCCTACTGCCGCAACCCTCAGTCTGGTCCAATCTTAGACAGGGAATGAACTTCGTATGCCTAAGTCAACCCACGAAATGAGCGGGCGAGCACTGAGCCAACCGGAGAGGCATAATGCGTAAGCCAGGGATCGGATCGGTCCCCCTCTGCATGCTGTCGGTCCTGCTACCACAACCCTCAGTCTGGCTGGGGCTTAGACTCATAATGAACTCCCTATGCCTAAGCCAACCCACGAATCAGGCGTGCGGGTGCTCAACCGACCGGAGAAGCAGAATGCGTAAGTCAAGATCAACCTGATCCCCCCTGCGTGCTATCGATCCTGCTGCCGAAACCCTTGGTCCGGTCTACTCCGTATGCTTAGACTGGGGATGAACTCCGTATGCCTAAGTCAACCCATGAAACAAAAGCGCGGACGTTTAGCCGACCAGAGAGGCAGGATGCGCAAGCCGGGGATCGAACGGGTGGTAGGTAGGTTCAAGCACATCTTTATATTTCTGCCATGTCAATGCCATTTTTATGGCTTGTAAATTCATACAACGGTCCCCTAAGCCTTCATGTGAAGTTTCGTGGCAAGACGACCCATTTTCTATTTTTCACTATTTTCAAAACCTTTTTCGGTTCGGGTTTTTTTCAAATTTTTTTAGAAAGAGTTTTGTCCCCAAATTTGGTAGAGGTGATCCTTGTATTTTTTTTGGCATGCAAAAAAAAAATCAGCTAAAAACTTAAGGTGGAGAATATTTTGTGACCGTTTGAAAAAAGTGTCCCCATTTCAGACACTTTGATGGCTTCTGGCAGCAAACCTATAAAATCTCAAATGCTCTTTAAGGGGGTGTGAGTTCTAGAGGTTTGATGAGGGATAAGGGGCCAATATAAGGGCCAAGTACCAGCACCCATCGCACATCATGTGCGCACACCCCCAGTCCCCCTATCGCCGGAACCCCAATGACGCTGGTTAGGCTCTCCGGCGATGCTCTGACGATGGTGCCCCGGGCAAAAAAAATGTGGCACCAGCACATGCCCGAGCCCAGCATGTGCATCGTGGCTCAAAATCTTAGACTAGGAATGAACTTCGTATGCTTAGACATGGAATGAACTCCATATGCCTAAACCAACCGACGAATCGGGCGTGCGGGCGCTCAGCCGATCGGAGAGGCAGAATGCGCAAGTCGAGATCAACCCGATCCCCCCTGCGTGCTATCGGTCCTGCTCCCGTAACCCTCGGTCTGATATGATCTTAGGCTGGAAATGAACTCCGTATGCTTAGACTGGGGATGAACTCCGTATGCCTAAGTCAACCCATAAAATGAAAATGCGGGCGCTCAACCGACCAGAGAGGCAGGATGCGCAAGCCCGGGATCGAACGGATGGTAGGTGGGTTCAAGCACATCTTCATATTTCTGCCATGCCAATGCCATTTTTATGGCTTGTAAATTCATACAATGGTCCCCTAAGCCTTCATGTGAAGTTTCGTGGCAAGACGACCCGTTTTCTATTTTTCACTATTTTCAAAACCTTTTGCGGTTCGCATTTTTTAAAATTTTTTTAGAAAGAATTTTGTCCCCAAATTTGGTAGAGGTGATCCTTGTATTTTTGTTGGCGTGCACAAAAACATTCAGCTAAAAACTCAAAGTGGAGAAGATTTTGTGACCGCTTGAAAAAAGTGTCCCCATTTCAGACGCTTTAATGGCTACTGGCAGCAAACCTATAAAATCTCAAATGCTCTTTAAGGGGGTGTGAGTTCTCAAGGTTTGATGAGGGATAGGGGCCAATATAAGGGCCAAGTACCAGCACCCATCGCACATCATGTGTGCACACCCCCACGACCCCCCCAATCGTCGAAACCCCCAATGCCGTCAATTAGGCTCTCCAGCGGTGCTCCGACGATGGTGCCCCGGGCGAAAAAAATGCGGCACCAGCACAAGCCCGAGCCCAGCTTGTGCACCGTGGCTCATGCTTAGACATGGAATGAACTCCATATGCCTAAGCCAACACATGAAACGAGCGTGCGGGCGCTCAGCCGGCTGGAGAGGCAGAATGCGCAAGCTGAGGATCGACCCAGTTCCCCCCTGCGTGCTGTCTATCCTGCTATCGCAACCCTCAGTCTGGTCTGATCTTAGATTGGGAATGAACTCCGTAAGCATAAGTCGACCCACAAAATGAGCGTACGGGCACTGACCCAGCCGAAGAGGCATAATGTGCAAGTAGGGGATCGACCCGGTCCCCATCTACGTGCTGCCAGTACCGCTACCACAACCCTCGATCCGACTGGGGCTTAGACATGGAATGAACTCCTTATGCCTAAGCCATCCCATGAAACGGGTGTGCCGATGCTCAGTCGGTCGAAGAGGCAGAATGCGTAAGCCAAGGATCGCCTCAGTCCCCCCTACGTGCTACCGATCCTGCTATCACAACCCTCAGTCCGGTCTGATCTTAGATTGGGAATGAACTCTGTATACTTAGACTGGGGATGAACTCCGTATGCCTAAGTCAACTCACGAAATGAGCGTACAGGCGTTCAGCCGATCGGAGAGGCATAATGCACAAGATAGGGATCAGCCCGGCCCTCCCTACGTACTGTCGATCCTGCTGCCGCAACCCTCGGTTCGATCTGATCTTAGACTGGGAATGAACTTCGTATGCATAAGTCAACCCACGAAATGAGCTTACAGTCCTTGAACCGGTCGAAGAGGCATAATGCATAAGTTGGGGATCAGCCTGATCCCTTTCTGCATGTTGTCGGTCCCGCTGCCATAGCCCTCGGTCCGACTGGGGCTTAGACATGGAATGAACTCCCTACGCCTAAGCCAACCCACGAAATAGGTGTGCGGTCGCTTAGTCGACCAGATAGGCAGAATGCATAAGCTAGGGATTGTCCCGATCCCCACTACGTGCTACCGATCCTGCTGCTGCAACCCTCGATCCGATCTAATCTTAGACTGGGAATGAACTCCGTATGCTTAGACTGGGGATGAACTCCGTATGCCTAAGTCAACCCATGGAACTAGCGTACGGGCGTTCAGTCGGCCGGAGAGGTCGATCGGAGAGGCATAATGTGCAAGTTGGGGATTAGCCCGGTCCCCCTCTACGTGCTACCGATACCACAGTCGGTCCTGCTGCCACAACCCTCAGTTTGACTGGGCCTTAGACATGGAATGAACTCCGTATGCCTAAGCCAACCTATGGAACGAGCAGGCGGGTGCTCAACCAACCGGAGAGGTAGAATGTGTAAGTCAGGGATTGGCCCGATCCCCCCTGCGTGCTACCGATCCTTCTACTGGTCTCGCTACCGCAACCCACAGTCCGGTTCGATCTTAGGTTGGGAATGAACTCCGTATGCTTAGACATGGAATGAACTCCGTATGGCTAAGCTGGGGATCGGCCCAGTCCCCCTCTATGTGTTATCGGTCCCACTGCCACAACCATCAGTCCGGTTGGGGCTTAGACATGGAATAAACTCCCTATGCCTAAGCCAACTGACGAAATAGGTGTACGGTGGCTCAGTCAGTCGGAGAGGTAGAATGCACAAGCTGGGGACCCGTTCGATCCCCTCCTGCGTGCTGTCGATCCTGCTGCCACAACCCTCGGTCTGATCTGATCTTAAATTGGGAAATGAGCATGCAGGCACTAAGCCGGCTCGAGAGACATAATGCACAAGTCGAGGATTGGCCCAGTCCACCTCTGCATGCTATCGGTCCCGCTGCCACAACCCTTGATCCGACTAGGGCTTAGACATGGAATGAACTCCGTATGGCTAAGCCAACCCATGAAATGAGCATGCGAGTGCTCAGCCGATCGGAGAGATACAATGCACAGGTCAGGGATCGGCCCGGTCCCCCCTGCGTGCTGTCGATCCTACTATCGCATCCCTCGGTCTGGTCTGATCTTAGACTAGGAATGAACTTCGTATGCATAAGTCAACCCACGAAACGAGCGTACGGGTGCTGACCCGGCTGAAGAGGCATAATGCGCAAGCTGAAGATCAGCTCGATCCCCCTCTACGTGCTGCTAGTCCCGCTGCCACAATCTTCGGTTCGGCTGGGGCTTAGACATGGAATGAACTCCCTATGCCTTAGCCAACCCACGAATCGGGCTTGCGGGTGCTCAACCAGCCGAAGAGGCAGAATGCGTAAGCTGGGGATCAGCCCGATCCCCTCTGCGTGCTGTTGATCCTACTGATGAAACGAGCGTGTGGGCGCTCAGTCGACCAGAGAGGCAGGATGCGCAAGCCGGGGATCGAATGGGTGGTAGGTGGGTTCAAGCACATCTTCATATTTTTGTCATGCCAATGCCATTTTTATGGCTTGTAAATTCATACAATGGTCCCCTAAGCCTTCATGTGAAGTTTCGTGGCAAGACGACCCATTTTCTATTTTTCACGATTTTTGAAACTTTTTACGGTTCGAGATTTTTTTAAATTTTTTTACAAAGAGTTTTGTCCCCAAATTTGGTAGAGGTGATCCTTGTATTTTTGTTGGCATGCCTACAACAATTCAGCTAAAAACTCGAAGTGGAGAAGATTTTGTGATCATTTGAAAAAAGTGTCCCCTTTTTAGACACTTCAATGGCAACTGGTAGCAAACCTATAAAATCTCAAATGTTCTTTAAGAGGGTGTGAGTTCTCGAGGTTTGATGAGGGATAGGGGGCCAATATAGGGCCAAGTACCAGCACCCATTGCACATCATGTGCGCACACCCCTTCGGGCCCCCTAATTGCTAGAACCCCCAATACCGTCGGTTAGGCTCTCCGACGATGCTTCGGTGATGGTGCCCCGAGCGAAAAAAAATGCAGCATCAGCACATGCCCAAGCCCAGCATGTGCACTGTGGCTCAAAATCTTAGACTGGGAATGAACTCTGTATGCCTAAGCTAACCCATGAAACGAGCGTGCGGGCACTCAACCAATCGGAGAGGCAGAATGCGCAAGCCAGGGATCAGCCCGGTCCCCCCTGTGTGTTGTCGATCCTTCTACCGTAACCCTCGATCCGATCTGATCTTAGACTAGGAATGAACTCTGTATGCATAAGTCAACCCATGAAATGAGTGTGTGGGTGCCGAGCCTGCCAAAGAGGCATAATGCACAAGTTGGGGACCAGCCCAGTCCCCCTCTGCGTGCTGCCGATCCCGCTGCCACAACCCTCAGTCCGGCTGGGGCTTAGACATGGAATGAACTCCTTATGCCTAAGCCAACCCATGAAACGAGCGTGCGGGCACTCAGCCAAGTCCCCCTCAACGTGCTACCGATCCCGCTGCCGGTCCTGCTGCCACAAACCTCGGTCCGACTTCGGCTTAGACATGGAATGAACTCCGTATGCCTAAGCCAACCCATGAAATGAGCGTGCAGGTGCTCAATCGGTTGGAGAGGGAGACTGCGCAAGCCGGGGATCAGCTCGGTTATCGCCTGTGTGCTGTCGATCCTGCTACTGGTCCTACTATCGCAACCTTTGGTCCGGTCTGATCTTACACTGGGAATGAACTCGTATGCTTAGACATGGAATGAATTTCGTATGCCTAAGCCAACCCATGAAAAGAGCATGCGAGTGCTCTGCTGATCGGAGAGGCAGAATGCGTAAGCCGAGGATCGACCTGGTCCCCCCCAGTGAGCTCTTGATCCTACTGTTGCAACCCTCAATCCGATCAAATCTTAGACTGGGAATGAACTCTGCATGCCCAAGTCAACCCACGAAACGAGCGTGCGGGTGCTAAGCCGGCCGGAAAGGCATAATACGTAAGCCAGGGATCGACCCGGTCCCCCTCTGCGTGCTGCCGGTCCAGCTACCACAACCCCCGGTCTGGCTGGGTCTTACACATGGAATGAACTCCCTATGCCTAAGCCAACCCACGGAACGGGCATGCGGGCGCTCAGCCGGCCAGAGAGGCAAAATGCGCAAGCTAGGGATCGGCCCGGTCCCCCCTACGTGCTATCGATCTTACTGTCGCAACCCTTGGTCCGATCCAATCTTAGACTGGGAATGAACTCCGTATGCTTAGACTAGGGATGAACTCCGTATGCCTAAGTCCCCCCGCGAAACGAGCGTGTAGTCGCTCAACCGAAGAGAGACGCAGGATGCGCAAGCCGGGGATCGAACGGGTGGTAGGTGGGTTCAAGCACATCTTCATATTTCTGCCATGCCAATGCCATTTTTATGGCTTTTAAATTCATATAATGGTCCCCTAAGCCTTCATGTGAAGTTTCGTGGCAAGACGACCCGTTTTCTATTTTTCATGATTTTTGAAACTTTTTGGGTTTGAGATTTTTAAAAATTTTTTTAGAAAGAGTTTTGTCCCCAACTTTGGTAGAGGTGATTCTTGTATTTTTTTTGGCATGCACAAAAAATTTCAGCTAAAAACTCGAAGTGGAGAAGATTTTGTGACCGTTTGAAAAAAGTGTCCCCATTTTAGACACTTTAATGGCTACTGGCAGCAAACCTATAAAATCTCAAATGCTCTTCAAGGGGGTGTGAGTTCTGAAGGTTTGATGAGGGATAGGGGGCCAATATAAGGGCCAAGTACCAGCACCCATCGCACATCATGCGCACACACCCCCCGGGCCCCCCAATCGTCGAAACCCCCAATGCCACCGGTTAGGCTCTTCGACGATGCTTTGACGATGCTCCGATGATGGTGCCCCGGGCAAAAAAAATGTGGTAGCAGCACATTCTCGAACCTAGCATGTGCATCGTGGCTCAAAATCTTAGACTAGGAATGAACTCCGTATGCTTAGACGTGAAATGAACTCCGTATGCTTAGACGTGAAATGAACTCCGTATGCCTAAGTCAACCCACGAAACAAGCGTACGTGCGCTCAGCTGACCAAAGAGGCAGGATGCGCAAGCCGGGGATCGAACAGGTGATAGGTGGGTTCAAGCACAACTTCATATTTCTGCCATGCCAATGCCATTTTTATGGTGTGTAAATTCATACAATGGTCCCCTAAGCCTTCATGTGAAGTTTCGTGGCAAGACGACCCATTTTCTATTTTTCACGATTTTCAAAACTTTTTGCTGTTCGGGATTTTTTAAAATTTTTTTAGAAAGAGTTTTGTCCCCAAATTTGGTAGAGGTGATTCTTGTATTTTTTTTGGCATGCACAAAAAATTTCAGCTAAAAACTCGAAGTGGAGAAGATTTTGTGACCGTTTGAAAAAAGTGTCCCCATTTTAGACACTTTAATGGCTACTGGCAGCAAACCTATAAAATCTCAAATGCTCTTCAAGGGGGTGTGAGTTCTGAAGGTTTGATGAGGGATAGGGGGCCAATATAAGGGCCAAGTACCAGCACCCATCGCACATCATGCGCACACACCCCCCGGGCCCCCCAATCGTCGAAACCCCCAATGCCACCGGTTAGGCTCTTCGACGATGCTTTGACGATGCTCCGATGATGGTGCCCCGGGCAAAAAAAATGTGGTAGCAGCACATTCTCGAACCTAGCATGTGCATCGTGGCTCAAAATCTTAGACTAGGAATGAACTCCGTATGCTTAGACGTGAAATGAACTCCGTATGCTTAGACGTGAAATGAACTCCGTATGCCTAAGTCAACCCACGAAACAAGCGTACGTGCGCTCAGCTGACCAAAGAGGCAGGATGCGCAAGCCGGGGATCGAACAGGTGATAGGTGGGTTCAAGCACAACTTCATATTTCTGCCATGCCAATGCCATTTTTATGGTGTGTAAATTCATACAATGGTCCCCTAAGCCTTCATGTGAAGTTTCGTGGCAAGACGACCCATTTTCTATTTTTCACGATTTTCAAAACTTTTTGCTGTTCGGGATTTTTTAAAATTTTTTTAGAAAGAGTTTTGTCCCCAAATTTGGTAGAGGTGATTCTTGAATTTTTTTTGGCATGCACAAAAAAATTCAGCTAAAAATTCGAAGTGGAGAATATTTTGTGACCGTTTGAAAAAAGTGTCCCCATTTCAGACACTTTAATGGCTACTGGCAGCAAACCTATAAAATCTCAAATGCTCTTTAAGGGAGTGTGAGTTCTCGAGGTTTGATGAGGGATAGGGGCCAATATAAGGGCCAAGTACCAGCACCCATCACACATCATGCGCGCACACCCCCCGGCCTCCCCAATCGTCGGAACCCCCAATGCCATCGGTTAGGCCCTTCGGCGATGCTCCGACGATGCTCCGACGATGCTCCGATGATGGTGCCCCGGGCGGAAAAATATGTGGCACCAGCGCATACCCGGCCTAGCATGTGCATCGTGGCTCAAAATCTTAGACTGGGAATGAACTCCGTATGCTTAGACGTGGAATGAACTTCGTATGCCTAAGCCAACTTACGAAACGAGCGTGCGGGCGCTCAGCCGGCCGAAAAGGCAGAATGCACAAGTTGGTGATCGACCCGGACCCTCCTGCGTGCTGTCAATCCTACTGCTGCAACCCTCGATCTGATCCAATCATAGACTGGGAATGAACTCCATACGCATAAGTCAACGCACGAAACGAGCGTGCGGGTGCTGAGCCGATCGAAGAGGCATAATGCACAAGCCGGGGATAGGCCCGATCCCCCTCTGCGTGCTGCCGGTCCTGCTACCACAACCCTCGATCTGGCTGGGGCTTAGACATGGAATGAACTCCCTATGCCTAAGCCAACCCATGAAATGGACGTTCGGGCGCTCAGCCAGTCGGAGAGGCAGAATGCGAAAGCCGGGGATCGGCCCAATCCCCCTTGCGTGCTGCTAATCCCGCTGCCACAACCCTCGGTCTGACTGGAGCTTAGACATGGAATAAACTCCCTATGACTAAGCCAACCCATGAAACGGGCTTGCAGGGCGTTCAGCAGGCTGGAGAGGCAGAATACGCAAGCTGGGGATCGGCCCGGTCCCCCCTGCGTGCTGCCGATCCTGCTGCCGCAACCCTCGACTTGGTCCGATCTTAGACTAGGAATGAACTCCGTATGCTTAGATTGGGGATGAACTTCGTATGCCTAAGTCAACCCATGAAATGAGCGTGCGGGGGCTCAGCCTACCGGAGAGGCCGGTCGGAGAGGCATAATACACAAACCGAGGATCAGCCCGATCCCCCTCTGCGTGCTGTCGATCCCGCTGTCTGTCCTGCTGTCACAACCCTCGGTCCAGCTAGGGCTTAGACATGGAATGAACTCCGTATGCCTAAGCCAACCCACGAAAGGAGCGTGTAGGCGCTCAACCGATCAGAGAGGCAGAATGCGCAAGCCAGGGATCGGCCCGGTCCCCCCTGCGTGCTATCGATCTTGTTGCTGGTCCTGCTACCGCAACCCTCGGTCCGGTCCAATCTTAGACTGGGAATGAACTCCGTATGCTTAGACATGGAATGAACTCCGTATGCCTAAGCCAACCCACGAAATGAAAGTGCAGGCGCTCAGCCGACCGGAGAGGTAGAATGCGTAAGTCAGGGATTGGCTCGATCCCTCTCTGCGTGTTGTCGATCCTGCTGCCACAACCCTCAGTCTGGTCTGATCATAGATTGGGAATGAACTCCGTATGCCTAAGTTAACCCATGAAATGAGCGTGCGGGCGTTGAGCCGGTCGGAGAGACGTAATGCGTAAGTCGAGGATCAGCCCGGTCCCTCTCTGTGTGCTGCCGGTCCCGCTACGACAACCCTCAGTCCGGCTGGGGCTTAGACATGGAATGAACTCCCTATGCCTAAGTCAAGCCACGAAATGGGCATGCGGGTGCTCAACCGATCGGAAAGGCAGAATGCACAAGTCGGGGATTGGCCCGGGCCCCCCTGCATGCTGTCGATCTTGCTGCTGCAACCCTCGATCTGGTCCAATCTTAGACTGGGGATGAACTCCGTATGCTTAGACTGGGGATGAACTCTGTATGCTTAAGTCAACCCACGAAATAAGCATGCGGGCGCTCAGCCAACCAAAGAGGCAGGATGCGCAAGTCGGGGGATCGAACGGGTGGTAGGTGGGTTCAAGCACATCTTTATATTTCTACCATGCCAATGCCATTTTTATGGCTTGTAAATTCTTACAAGTTTCCCCTAATTCTTCCTGTGAAGTTTCGTGGTAAGACGACCCGTTTTCTATTTTTCACGATTTTCAAAACTTTTTGTGGTTTGGGATTTTTTAAAATTTTTTTAGAAAGATTTTTGTCCCTAAATTTGGTAGAGGTGATCCTTGTATTTTTGTTGGCATGCACAAAAAAATTCAGCTAAAAACTAGAAGTGGAGAAGATTTTATGACCGTTTGAAAAAAGTGTCCCCATTTCAGACACTTTAATGGCTACTGGCAGCAAACCTATAAAATCTCAAATGCTCTTTAAGGGGGTGTGAGTTCTCGAGGTTTGATGAGGGATAGAGGGCCAATATAAGGGCCAAGTGTCACACCCTGGGTGGGCACTCTAGGAACATCAGGCGCACCAGCAGGTGAGCCAGAGGTTGAGGCCCACAGACCAGGCGTGCTGGCGGGTATCTGTGTGCAAAGCCTAGCAAACAAGTTCAAAACGCCCGCCCAACTTGCAGGCCAGCCCGTGAGATCAAGGCCTGGTATACAAGTTGTCCACACCACATCTAGAAGGGCCTAAGGTGCTGGACACTCAAGGGAAGCTTCTGGAAGCAGGCAGGATCAGCAGTAGCATCCTGGCAGATTTGGTTGACCCTGAAAATCAAGAGTTAGCATCTTGATTGATTGTAATCTGTATAATCCCATGATTTTAGCCTTTATTCTAGGGATATTGCCATTAAGAGTAAGCTGAAGCCTCAACTATAAATAGAGGGTTGTTCCTCCCTCATTTTACACCATCAAACACTTCTGTTTCAATGAATACAAGAGCATTTCCAGAATTCTGCCTTCTTATCCTGTTTCTTTTTAACTTGCGTAATCAGCCCTTCCTGTTGTTCTAGTGCCCGTACGCTTGTTTTTTAGGCTGACTTAGGCATAAAGGAGGAGATTCCAAGCCTAAGGCCGCATGGTTTTTGAGTCTAAGGTCGAAGCCCGTGACAGTTGGTATCAGAGCAAGTTTGATTCTGCGTGTTTGTGTTGTGCAGGCTAAAGGAGATGGCATCCCAAAGTGACGCTGCTAACCAACAACCAGAGGCCTAGGAGCATGGGTGTGGAAGAGAAAGGAAAGCCAGTTCTAGAGATATCTGGTCTACCATGGACGGTAGGTTGGCCAAGGTAGAGGTGACATGAGCAACATGGGGGAGAAGCTTGAGGGGGTAGAGACTCACATTGCATCACTAGACTCCATGGGGGGGAGATCCAAAGTGAGCTGCAAGCTAGTCTCAACAAAGGCTTGGATGTGTTCACCCAAAAGAATCAAACCTTGGAGGCTGAAGTGCTGACCTTGCACGATGGCATGGAGGTGATGCACCAGTAGATGGAGGAGCTTACCAGTGAGCTCGTTGCTTGCAAGACTGCCATTGAGAATGGCATGTTTGCTAAAGTGTCCAAGTCCAGATGGATGTCCCCAAGCCTAAGGAGTTCAAGGGGACTAGGGCGACCATGGAAGTAGATAACTACCTTTGGGGTATGGAGTAGTACTACCAGGCCATGGGCATGCAAGACGAGGCGATAAAGGTAAGCACCGCTGCTATGTATCTCACTGATGTAGCCTTATTGTGGTTGAGGCGCAGGTGTGATGATGTCAGGTGTAGGAGCGCCAAGATTGGAACCTGGGCAGAGTTCTAAAAGGAGTTCAGAGAATAATTTTACCCGGAGTATGCCGATGATGAGGCACGGGCAAAGTTGCGCAAGCTGAGCCAGTAAGGGGACATAAGGGAGTATGTCCAGAAATTCTTTGAACTGATGCTACAGATCTCGAATCTAGGTGAGAAGGACACCTTATTTGCTTTCATCGATGGGCTGAAGCTGTGGGTGAAGCATGAGCTACAAAGGAGAGGAGTTCATGACTTGGCTAAAGCCATGACTACTACCGAGGCCTTGATAAAGTTCAAGCCTTTGAACAAGTTCGAATCTACCAAGCCCAAGGGTAAGGGCAGGGATGATAGAGACCGAAAGAAGTAGTCCAAGGGGAAGGACTGTGATCGGGAGTCCAAAGATGGAGACCGAGACCGTTCAACCAATGATGGTGAGAGGAAGCCACTAGCAGGCAAGTGGAAAGCAAAAGGGGACTGAGAGCCACTAACAACAGCTTGGAGACTGGAAAGGCAAGGAGACCATTGAGGTAATACCCCTTGACGACTATGAGTTTATGATTAGGTTGGATTTCCTTGTTCGGATTAACGCCATCCTTATGCCTTTTGTCGATTGTGTTTGCATCTTGGATGCATGGTGCCAATGCCTAGTGCCATTAAGGAGAGGGTCTGGAGTTGGGTCACGGGTGGTGTCAGCCATCCAATTTGCCAAGACGGTAAGCAAACAAGAAGACACCTTCTTGGTAGCCCTGAAATATGATGAGCCAAGGGAGAAGGAGATCGAGTCACCCTTGGAGGTGCTAAAGGTACTGAAGACCTTTAGTGATGTGATGCCTGCAAAGCTACCTAGCAAGCTACCACCTAAGAGGGAGGTGGACCACAAGATCGAGCTGGTGTCCGAGGCCAAGCCACCAGCTAGAGCCCCTTACTGAATGTCTCTACTAGAGTTGGAGGAGTTAAGGAAGCAGCTCAAACAGTTAGTTGATGCTGGCTTCATCAGGCCATCAAAGGCACTCTATGGTGCACCGATTCTATTTTAGCACAAGCATCATGGGTTGTTGCAACTGTGCATAGACTACCAGGCTTTGAACAAGCTAACCATCAAGAACAAGTACCCCATCCCACTCATTGCGGACTTGTTCGATCAACTTGGGAGCGCAAGGTGGTTCACCAAGCTGGATTTGAGGTCAGGCTACTATCAAGTCAGGATCATAGAGGGAGATGAGCCAAAGACAGCATGTGTCACTCGGTATGGTTTGTATGAGTTCTTGGTGATGCCTTTCAGACTTACGAACGCCCCAGCAACATTCTGCACCCTTATGAACAAGGCACTTCAGTCATTCCTTGATCGGTTTGTTATGGTTTATTTGGATGACATTATGATCTACAGCCAAACTTTGAGAGAGCATGTAGACCACTTGAGATAGGTGTTCGAGGTGTTGCGGGTGCACAAGCTATTTGTCAAGAGCGAGAAGTGCTCATTCACCCAGTAGGAGATCTCGTTCCTTGGCCACATAGTGGGCAGTGGTAGGATACGCATGGATGAAGGCAAGATACACGCCATCCTAGAGTGGCAACCGCTAGCCAAGGTCACTGAGTTGAGATTGTTCCTTGGGCTGGTCAACTACTACAGGCGCTTCATCAAAGGTCACTCAGCAATAGCCACACCATTGACTGACTTGCTCAAGAAAGGGAAAGCATGGGAGTGAAGCGCAGGGTGCCAGGAAGCCTTTGATAGGTTGAAGTGGGCTGTGATCGAAGAGCTAGTCTTGGCCTTGCCAGACCATGCCAAGCCGTATGAGGTGCATACGGTTGCATCAGACTTTGCCATAAGGGGCATGTTGATGCAGGAGGGACGTCCAGTCACGTTTGAGAACAGGAAGCTGAACGAGACTGAGTGCAAGTACACGATCCAAGAGAAGAAGATGACTGCAGTGGTGCACTGCTTGCACACTTGGCGCCATTACCTGTTAGGGTCGAGGTTCATGGTTAGGACGGACAATGTGGCGACCAGCTACTTCCAGACGTAGAAGAAGCTATCCCCTAAGCAGGCGAGATGGCAAGATTTCTTACGAAATTTGATTTCCAGATAGAGTACAAGCCGGGGCGGGTGAACCTAGTGGCAGATGCCCTGAGCAGGAAGGCTAACCTTGCTGCCATTAGCCAACCAGAGGCGTCACTGGTGCCGCACATCAAGGAGGGACTTGTACATGATCTTATAGCCAAGGCTTTGATGGAGTACGCCCAGCCAGGTAAGACTAGGCGATTTTGGTTGCAGGATGGCTTGTTGTACACCAGGGGAAGTAGACTGTTTGTGCCATAGCACGGGAAGCTCCGCAAGGAAGTTTTGCAAGAATGCCATGATTCAAGGTGGGTTGGACACCCCGGAGTGAGCCATACCTTGGCATTGATCAAGGACCGGTACTACTGGCCACACATGAAGGACGATGTGGAGGCCTATGTGAAGACTTGTCTTGTGTGCCAACAGGACAAGGTGGAGCTCAAGAAACCAGGTGGTCTCTTGAAGCCATTGCCAGTGCCAGAGTGACCATGGGAGAGTGTTTCTTTGGACTTTATAGTCGGTCTACCCAAAGCAGAAGGGTTTGGAAGCATCATGGTAGTGGTGGATAGGTTTTCCAAGTATGGAATCTTCATTCCAGCAACCAAGGAGTGCCCAGTCGAGGAGGTAGCTTGATTGTTCCTAAAGAACATGGTTAAGTACTGGGAAGTGCCGAGGACCATTGTTAGTGATCAGGACGGGCGTTTCACAGGCAGGTTCTGGACTGAGTTGTTCAAGCTGTTGGGGTCAGACTTGAACTTTTCCACTAGCAAGCATCCGTAGACCAGTGGGCAGACAGAACGAGTGAATGGACTATTGACGGTCTACCTCAGGCACTATGTGAGTGCCATATAAAGGGACTGGCCAAAGCTGCTAGATATTGCACAGTTTTCCTACAACTTGCAAAGGAGCGAGGCAACGAACCAGAGCCCATTTGAGGTTGTGATAGGGCAACAACCACTAACACCCGGTTCGATTGTTGCAGGTTATACAGGGCCGAATCCAGTAGCATACAAGTTTGCCAAGGCATGGTAAGAGCAAACTGACTTGGCCAGAGTTTGTCTACACAAGGTGACCAAGAGGTCAAAGAAGTGGGCAGACCAGAATAGGCGGGATGTGCAGTTCCAGGTTGGAGACTTGGTATTGGTGAAGCTGCATCCCAATGTGCACCATAGGGGGCTGCACAAAGGCCTAGTCCAGAGGTATGAGGGACCTTTTCGAGTAGTCAAGAGGGTAGGCAAGGTTGCCTACAAGCTGGATATGCCACCCAAGCCGAGGGTACACCCAGTGTTCCATGTAAGCATGCTCAAGCCGTTCCATGAGGATGAGGGAGATCCAGGATGGGCAGAGTCAAAGCGTGCACCATTGGGAGCAAGGGCCTCATATGAGAAGGAGGTCCACAGCATCATAGCTGATCGAGAGGTGAGACGGAAGAACTATCAGCCAAGACAAGAGTATTTCGTGCGCTGGAAGGGACTTCCAGACAATGAGGTGAGCTGGGAACTAGCAGATGACTTATGGTAGTTCGAGGACCAGATCAGGTAGTACCATGCAGAAGACACAATGAGGGCATTGCAAAATCAGGTGAGGGAGAATGTCACACCCTGGGTGGGCACGCCAGGTACATCGGGTGCACCAGCAGGTGAGCCAGAGGTTGAGGCCCGCAGACCAGGCGTGCTGGCGGGTATCTGCGCGTAAAGCCTAGCAAACGAGTTCAGAACGCCCGCCCAACTTGTAGGCCAGCCCATGAGACCAAGGCCTGGCATACAAGCTGCCCGCACCACATCTAAAAGGGCCCAAGATGCTGGACACGCAAGGGAAGCTTTTGTAAGCAAGCAGGATTAGTAGCAGCATCCTGACAGATTTGGTTGACCCTAAAAATTAGGAGTTAGCATTCTAATTGATTGTAATCTGTATAATACCATGATTTTAGCCTTTATTCTAAGGATATTGCCATTAAGTGTAAGTTGGAGCCTCAACTATAAATAGAGAGCTGCTCCTCCCTTATTTGTACACCATCAAACACTTCCGTTTCAGTGAATACAAGAGCATTTCCAGAATTCTGCCCTCTTATCCTGTTTCTCTTTAACTCACGTAATCAACCCTTCCCATTGTTCTAGTGCTCGTACACTTGTGTTTTAGGCTGACTTAGGCATAAAAGAGGAGATTCTAAGCCTAAGGCTGCATGGTTTCTGAGTCTAAGGTCGAAGCCCATGACACAAGTACCAGCACCCATTGCACATCATGTGCGCACACCCCCCCGGCCCCCCAATCGCCGGAACCCCCAATGCCACCGGTTAGGCTCTTCGGCGATGCTTCGGTGTTGCTCTGACGATGGTGCCCCGAACAAAAAAAATGTGGCACCAGCACATGCTCAAGCCCAGCATGTGCACCGTGGCTCAAAATCTTACGCTGGGAATGAACTCCGTATGCTTAGACATGGAATGAACTCCGTATGCCTAATCCAACCCACGAAACGAGCGTGCGAGCGCTCAGTCAGTCGGAGAGGTAGAATGCATAAGTTGGGGATCGGCCGGATCCCCCCTGCGTGCTGTCGATCCTGCTGCCGCAACCATCGGTCTGATCCGATCTTAGACTGGGAATGTACTCCGTATGCTTAACTCAACCCACGAAATGAGTGTGCGGGTGCTGAGCCGGCCGAAGAGGCATAATGCACAAGTCGGGGATCAGCCCGGTCACCCTCTACATGCTGTCGGTCCCGCTGCCACAACCCTCGGTCCCGCTGGGGCTTACACATGGAATGAACTCCCTATGCCTAAGCCAACCCATAAAATGGGCGTGTAGGCACTCAGTCGGTCGGAGAGGCAGAATGCGCAAGCCGGGGATCGGCCTAATCCCCCCTACGTGCTGCGGATCTTGCTGTCGCAACCCTTGGTCCCGTTCGATCTTAGACTGGGAATGAACTCTGTATGCCTAAGTCAACCCATGAAACGAGCTTACGGGTGCTCAATCGGTCGTAGAGGTCGATCGGAGAGGCATAATGTGCAAGCCGGGGATCAGCCCGATCCCCCTCTACATGCTGTCGATCCCGATGCCTATCCTACTACCACAACCCTCGGTCCGGTTGGGGCTTAGACATGGAATGGACTCCGTATGCCTAAGCCAACCCATGAAACAAGCGTGCGGGTGCTCAGTCAGTCAGAGAGGCAGAATGCGCAAGGCGGGGATCGGCCCGCCCCCTGCGTGCTGTCGATCCTGCTATTACAACCCTCGGTCTGGTCTGATCTTAGACTGGGGATGAACTCTGTATGCCTAAGTCAACCCATGAAATGAGCGAACGGGCGCTTAGCCGGCCAGAGAGGGAGGATGCGTAAGCCGGGGATTGAACGGGTGGTAGGTGGGTTCAGGCATATCTTCATATTTCTGCCATGCCAATGCCATTTTTATGGCTTGTAAATTCATACAATGGTCCCCGAAGCCTTCATGTGAAGTTTCGTGGCAAGATGACCCGTTTTCTATTTGTCATGATTTTTGAAACTTTTTGGGGTTTGGGATTTTTTAAAATTTTTTTAGAAAGATTTTTGTTCCCAAATTCGGTAGAGGTGATCCTTGTATTTTTTTTGGCATGCACAAAAAAATTCAGCTAAAAACTCAAAGTGGAGAAGATTTTGTGATCGTTTGAAAAAAGTGTCCCCATTTTAGACACTTTAATAGCTACCAGCAGCAAACCTATAAAATCTCAAATGCTCTTTAAGGGAGTGTGAGTTTTCGAGGTTTGATGAGGGATAGGAGGTCAATATAAGGGCCAAGTACCAGCACCCATCGGACATCATGTGTGCACATCCCTCAGCCCCCCCAATCGTCGGAACCCCCAATGCCGTCGATTGGGCTCTTCGGCCATGCTCCGACGATTGTGCCCTGGGCGAAAAAAATGTGGCACCAGCACATGCCCGAGCCCAGCATGTGCACCGTGGGTCAAAATCTTAGACTAGGAATGAACTCTGTATGCTTAGACATGGAATGAACTCCGTATGCCTAAGCCAACCCACGAAACGAGCGTGCAGGCACTCAGCCAACCGGAGAGGCAAATTGCGCAAGCCGGAGATAGGCTCGGTCCCCCCCTATGTGCTATCGATCTTACTGCCACAACCCTCGGTCCGGTCTGATCTTACACTGGGAATGAACTCCGTATGCATAAGTCAACCCACGAAACGAGTGTGTGGGTGCTGAGCCAGCCGAAGAGGCATAATGCATAAGGCGAGGATCAGCTTGGTCCCCCTCTACGTACTGTCAGTCCCGTTGCCACAACTCTCGGTCTGGCTGGGGCTTAGACATGGAATGAACTCCCTATGCCTAAGCCAACCCACGAAACGAGCGTGCGGGCACTCGGCCGACAGGAGAGGCAAAATGCGCAAGCTGGGGATCGGCCCGGTCCCCCTTGCGTGCTATCGATCCTACTATCGCAACCCTCGGTCCGGTCCGATCTTAGACTGGGAATGAACTCTGTATGCTTAGACTGGGGATGAACTCCGTATGCCTAAGTCAACCAATGAAATGAGCGTGCGGGCGCTCAATCGGCCGGAGAAGCGTAATGCGTAAGTCAGGGATCAGCCAGGTCCCCCTCTACATTCTATTGATCCCGCTGCCGGTCTTGCTGCCACAACCCTCGGTCCGGCTGGGGCTTAGACATGGAATGAACTCCATATGCCTAAGCCAACCAACGAAACGAGCGTGTGGACCCTCATCCGATCGGAGAGGAAAAATGCGCAAGCCGGGGATCGAACCGGTCCCCCTCTGCGTACTGCCAATCCTGCTTTGGTCTTGCTGTCGCAACCCTTGATCTGGTCCAATCTTAGACTACGAATGAACTCCGTATGCTTAGACATGGAATGAACTCTGTATGCCTTAGCCAACCCACGAAATGAGCGTGCGGGCGCTCAGCCGGTCGGAGAGGCAGAATGCGCAAGCTGAGGATCGGCCCGATCCCGCCCTACATGCTGTCTATCCTGCTGCCACAACCCTTGGTCCGGTCCAATCTTGGACTGGGAATGAACTCCGTATGCCTAATTCAACCCACGAAACGAGTGTGCGGATGCTAAGTCGGCCGGAGAGGCATAATGCGCAAGTCGGGGATCGGTCTGGTCCCCCTCTGCGTTCTGTCAGTCCCGCTGCCACAACCCTCAGTCCGACTGGGGCTTAGACATGGAATGAACTCCCTATGCCTATGCCAACCCACGAAATGCGCGTGCGGGTGCTCAACCGATCGGAGAGGCAGAATGCACAAGCCGGGGATCGGCCCGATCCCACCTGCGTGCTGCTGATCCTATTATCGCAACCCTCGGTCCAATCCGATCTTAGACTGGGAATGAACTCCATATGCTTAGACAGGGTATGAACTCCGTATGCCTAAGTCAACCCATAAAACGAGCGTGCGGGCGCTCAGCCGACAAGAGAGGCAAGATGCGCAAGCCGGGGATCGAACGGGTGGTAGGTGAGTTCAAGCACATCTTCATATTTCTGCAGTGAAAATGCCATTTTTATGGCTTGTAAATTCATACAATGGTCCCCTACGCCTTCATGTGAAGTTTCATGGCAAGACGACCCGTTTTCTATTTTTCATGATTTTCAAAACTTTTTGCGGTTCGAGATTTTTTAAATTTTTTTTAGAAAGTGTTTTGTCCCCAAATTTGGTAGAGGTGATCCTTTTATTTTTTTTGGCATGCACAAAAACATTCAGCTAAAAAATCGAAGTGGAGAAGATTTTGTGACCGTTTGAAAAAAGTGTCCCCATTTCAAACACTTTAATGGCTACTGGTAGCAACCCTATAAAATCTCAAATGCTCTTTAAGGGGTTGTGAGTTCTCGAGGTTTGATGAGGGATACGGGGCCAATAGAAGGGCCAAGAACCAGCACCCATCGCACATCATGTGCGCACACCACCCGGCCCCCCCAATCGTCGGAACCCCTAATGCCGTCGGTTAGGCTCTCTGACGATGCTCCGGCGATGGTGCCTCGGGCGAAAAAAATGTGGCACCAGCACATGCCTGAGCCCAGCATGTGCACCGTGGCTCAAACTCTTAGACTGGGAATGAACTCCGTATGCTTAGACATTGAATGAACTCCGTATCCATGAGCCAACCCACGAAACGAGCGTACAGGCGCTCAGCCGGTCGGAGAGGCAGAATGCACAAACCGGGGATCGACCCGGTGCCCCTCTGCGTGCTGCCGATCTTGCTACCACAACCCTGGGTCTGGCTAGGGCTTAGACATGGAATGAACTCCCTATGCCTAAGCCAACTCATGAAACGGGCGTGCGGGCGCTCAGTCAGTCGGAGAGGCAGAATGCGCAAGCCAGGGATCGGCCCGGTCCCCCCTACGTGCTGCCGATCCTGCTGTCGTAACCCTCGGTCCGATCCGATCTTAGACTAGGAATGAACTCCGTATACTTAGACTGGGGATGAACTCCGTATGCCTAAGTCAATCCACGAAACGAGCGTGCGGGCATTCAGCAGGCTGGAGAGGCCAGTCGGAGAGGCAGAATGTGCAAGCCAGTGATCGACTTGGTCTCCCCTGCGTGCTACCGATCTTGCTACCAGTCCTACTATGATAACCCTCAGTCTGGTCTGATCTTAGACTAGGAATGAACTCCGTATGCTTAGACATTGAATGAACTCCGTATGCCGAAGCCAACCCACGAAACAAGCATGCAGGCGTTCAACCGACCAGAGAGGCAGAATGCGCAAGCTGGGGACCGGCCCGATCCCCCCTGCGTGCTGTCGATCCTACTGCTGCAACCCTCGATTTGATCTGATCTTAGACTGGGAATGAACTTCGTATGCCTAAGTCAAACCATGAAATGAGCGTTCGAGCGCTAAGCCGATTGGAGAGGCCTAATGCACAAGCCGGGGATCGGGCCGATCCCCTTCTGCATGCTACCGATTCCACTGCCACAACCATCGATCCGACTGGGGCTTAGACATGGACTGAACTCCCTATGCCTAAATCAACCCATGAAACGGGCGTGCGGTGCTCAGCTGGCCGAAGAGGCAGAATGCGCAAGCCGGAGATCGGCCCTATCCCCCATTCGTGCTGTCGATCCTGCTGTTGCAACCTTCGGTCCAGTTCGATCTTAGACTGGGAATGAACTCCGTATGCTTAGACTGGGGATGAACTCCGTATGCTCAACTGACCGGAAAGGCCGACCAAAGAAGGATAATGCGCAAGCCAGGGATCAGCCCGATCCCCCTCTACGTGCTGCCGATCCTGCTACCAGTCCTGCTACCACAACCCTCAGTCCGGCTAGGGCTTGGACATGGAATGAACTCCGTATGCCTAAGCCAACCCACAAAACGAGCGTTCGGGCACTCAGCAGGTCAGAGAGGTAGAATGCAGAAGTCAGGAATCGGCCCGATCCACCCCTGCGTGCTACCGATCCTATTGCTAGTCCTGCTGCCGTAACCCTTGGTCCAGTCCGATCTTAGATTGGGAATGAACTCTGTATGCTTAGACATGGAATGAACTCCGTAAACCTAAGCCAACCCACGAAATGAGCGTGCAGGCGCTTAGCCGATCGGAGAGGCAGAATGAGCAAGCCGAGGACCGACCCAGTCCCCCCTGCATGCTATCAATCCTACTACCGCAACCCTCAGTCCGATCTGATCTTAGATTGGGAATGAACTTCGTATGCCTAAGTCAACCCACAAAACGAGCGTGCGGGCGCTGAGCCAGTCGGAGAGGCATAATACACAAGCCGGGGATCAGCCCGATCCCTCTTTGCGTGCTATCGATCCCACTGCCAGAACCCTCGGTCCAATTGGGGCTTAGACATGGAATGAACTCCCTATGCCTAAGCCAACCCACGAAACAGGGGTGCGGGCGCTCAGCCGACCAGAGAGGCAGAATGCGCAAGCCGAGGATTGGCTCGATCCCCCCTGCGTGCTACCGATCCTGCTGTCGCAACCCTTGGTTCAGTCTGATCTTGGACTGGGAATGAACTCCGTATGTTTAGACTGGGGATGAACTCCGTATGCCTAAGTCAACCCATGAAACGAGCGTGCGGACGCTCAGCCGACCAGAGAGGCAGGATGCGCAAGCCGGGGATCGAACGGGTGGTAGGTGGGTTCAAGCACATCTGTATAATTCTGCCATGCCAATGCCATTTTTATGGCTTGTAAATTCATACAATGGTCCCCTACACCTTCATGTGAAGTTTCATGGCAAGATGACCCATTTTCTATTTTTCACGAGTTTTAAAACTTTTTGCAGCTCGAGATTTTTTAAAATTTTTTTAGAAAGAGTATTGTCCCCAAATTTGGTAGTGGTGATCCTTGTATTTTTGTTGGCATGCACAAAAAAATTAAGCTAAAAAATCAATGTGGAGAAGATTTTGTGACCATTTGAAAAAAGTGTCCCCATTTCAGACACTTTAATGGCTACTGACAACAAACCTATAAAATCTCAAATGCTCTTTAAAGGGGTGTGAGTTCTCGAGGTTTGATGAGGGATAGGGGGCCAATATGAGGGCCAAGTACTAGCACCCATCGTACATCATGTGTGCACAGCCCCCCGGCCCCCCAATCATCGAAACCCCCAATGGCGCCGGTTGGGCTCTCCGACGATGCTCCGACGATGGTGCCCCGGGCAAAAAAAATGTGATACCAGCACATGCCTGAGCCCAGTAAGTGGACCATGGCTCAAACTCTTAGACTGGGAATGAACTCCGTATGCTTAGACATGGAATGAACACCGTATGCCTAAGCCAACCCACGAAACGAACGTGCGGGCGCTCAGCCGGTCGGAGATGCAGAATACGCAAGTCGGGGATTAGCCTAGTCCCCCTTGCGTGTTGTCGGTCTCGCTGCCACAACCCTCGGTCCGGCTGGGGCTTAGACATGGAATGAACTCCCTATGCCTATGCCAACCCATGAAACGGATGTGCGGGCGCTCAGCCAACCGGAGAGGCAGAATGCGCAAGCCGGGGATCGGCCCGGTCCCCCCTGCGTGCTGTCGATCCTACTGCCGCAACCCTTGGATCGGTTTGATCTTAGATTGGGAATAAACATCATATGGTTAGACTGGGGATAAACTCCGTATGCCTAAGTCAACCCACAAAACGACCGTGCAGGCGTTTAGTCGATCAGAGAGGTCGACCGGAGAGGTATAATGCTCAAGCCAGGGATCGACCCGATCGGAGAGGCAGAATGCGCAAGCCGGGGACCGGCCCTATCCCCCCTGCATGCTGTCGATCCTGCTACCACAACCCTCAGTCTGATCCAATCTTAGACTGGAAATGAACTCCGTATGCCTAAGTCAACCCACGAAATGAGCGTGCGGGCACTGAGCCAGCCGGAGAGGCACAATGCGCAAGCTGGGGATCGGCCCGATCCCCCTCTGTGTGCTGCCGATCCTGCTGCCACAACCCTCGGTCCAGCTGGGGCTTAGACATGGAATGAACTCCCTATGCCTAAGCCAACCCATGAAACAGGTGTGCGGGCGCTCAGCCGATCAGAGAGGTAGAATGCGCAATACGGGGATCTGCTCGGTCCCCCTTACGTGCTGCCGATCCTACTGTCGCAACCCTCGATCCAATCCGATCTTAGACTGTGAATGAACTCCATATGATTAGACTGGGGATGAACTCTGCATGCCTAAGTCAACCCACGAAACAAGCGTGCGGGCGCTCAACCGACCAGAGAGGCAAGCTGCGTAAGCCGGGGATCGAACGGGTGGTATGTGGGTTCAAGCACATCTTCATATTTCTGCCACACCAATGCCATTTTTATGGCTTGTAAATTCATACAATGGTCCCTTACGCCTTCATGTGATGTTTCATGGAAAGATGACCCGTTTTCTATTTTTCATGATTTTTAAAACTTTTTACGCTTCGGGATTTTTTAAAATTTTTTTAGAAAGAGTTTTGTTCCCAAATTTGGTAGAGGAGATCCTTGTATTTTTTTTGGCATGCACAAAATAATTCAGCTTAAAAATCGAAGAGGAGAAGATTTTGTGACCGTTTGAAGAAAGTGCCCCCATTTTAGACACTTTAATGGCTACTGGCAGCAAACGTATAAAATCTCAAATGCTCTTTAAGGGGGTGTAAGTTCTCAAAGTTTGATGAGGGATAGGGGGCCAATATAAGGGCCATGTACCAGCACCCATCGCACATCATGTGTGCACACCCCCCGACCCCCCCAATCATCGGAACCCCAATGCCGTCGGTTAGGGTCTCCGACGATGTTCCGGTGATGGTGCCTCGGGCGAAAAAAATATGGCACCAGCACATGCCCGAGCCCAGCATGTGCACCATGGCTCAAACTCTTAGACTGGGAATGAACTCCGTACGCTTAGACATGGAATGAACTCCGTATGCCTAAGGCAACTCACGAAACGAGCGTGCGGGCGCTCAGCCGGTCGGAGAGGCAGAATGCGCAAGCCGGGGATTGGCTTCGTCCCCCTCTGTGTGTTGGCCGTCCCATTGCCACAACCCTCGGTCTGGCTGGGGCTTAGACATGGAATGAACTCCCTATGCCTAAGCCAACCCACGAAACGGGTATGCGGGCACTTAGCCGGCCGAAGAGGCAGAATGCACAAGTCGGGGATCGGCTCGATCCCCCCTGTGTGCTGTCGATCCTGCTGCCGCAACCCTCGATCTGGTTCGATCTTAGACTGGGAATGAACTCCGTATGCTTAGACTGGGGATGAACTCTGTATGCCTAAGTCAACCCACGAAACAAGTGTGTGGGCGCTTAGCCGGCCAAAGAGGTCGACCAGAGAGGCAGAATGCATAAGCCGAGGATCAGCCCGATCCCCCCTGCGTGCTGCCAATCCTGCTGCTAGTCCTGCTGTCGCACCCCTCGATCTAGTTCAATCTTAGACTGGGAATGAACCCTGTTTGCTTAGACATGGAATGAACTCCGTATGCCTAAGCCAACCCACGAAATGAGCGTACGGGTGCTCAGCTGGCCAGAGAGGTAGAATGCACAAGTCGGGGATCGGCCTGGTCCCCTCCAGCATGCTGTCGATCATGCTATCACAACCCTCGGTCCGGTATGATCTTAAACTTGGAATGAACTCTGTATGCCTAAGTCAACCCATAAAACGAGCGTGCGGGCGCTGAGCTAGTCGGAGAGGCATAATGCGCAAGCCGAGGATCGACCCAGTCCCCCTCTATGTGCTGCCAGTCCCGTTGCCACAACCATCGATCCGGCTGGGGCTTAGACATGGAATGAACTCCCTATGCCTAAGCCAACCTACGAAACGGGCGTGCAGGTGCTCAGATGGTCGAAGATGCAAAATGCATAAGCCAGGGATCGATGCGGTCCCCTTTACGTATTGTCAATCCTACTGCCTTAACCCTTGGTCCAGTCTGATCTTAGACTGGGAATGAACTCCGTATGCCTAAGTCAAACCACGAAACGAGCGTTCGGGCACTGAGCCGACCGGAGAGGAATAATGCACAAGCTGGGGATCAACCCGGTCCCCTTCTGCATGCTGCTGGTCCCACTGGCACAACCCCCGGTCCGGCTGGGGCTCAGACAATGAATGAACTCCCTATGCCTAAGCCAACCCACAAAACGGGCGTGCGAGTGCTCAACTGACCGGAGAGACAGAATGCGCAAGCCGGGGATCGACCTGGTCCCCCCTGCGTGCTGTCGATCCTACTGCTGCAACCCTCCATCCAGTCCGATCTTAGACTACGAATGAACTCCGTATGCTTAGACTGGGGATGAACTTCGTATGCCTAAGTCAACCCATGACACAAGTGTGCGGGCACTTAGCCGGTCGGAGAGGCATAATGCGTAAGCCGGGGATCAGCCCGATCTCCCTCTGCATGCTGTCGATCCTGTTGTTGGTCTTGCTGCCACAACCTTCGGTCCGACTGGGGCTTAGACATGGAATAAACTTTGTATGCCTAAGCCAACCCACGAAATGAGCTTGGGGGTGCTCAGTCAGTCCCCCCTGCATGCTGCCAATCCTGCTGCTGCAACCCTCGATCTGGTCTGATCTTAGACTGGAAATGAACTCTGTATGGTTAGACATGGAATGAACTCCATATGCCTAAGCCAACCTACGAAACGAGCGTGTGGGCGCTTAGTCGATCGGAGAGCCAGAATGCGCAAGCCGGGGATCGGCTCGATCCCCCCTGCGTGCTGTTGATCCTGCTGTCGCAACCCTCGATTCGGTCTGATCTTAGATTGGGAATGAACTTTGTATGCTTAAGTAAACCCACGAAATGAGCATGCGGGCGTTGAGCGGGCCGAAGAGGCATAATTCGCAAGCCTAGGATTGGCCCGATCCCCCTCTGCGTGCTATCAGTCCAGCTGCCATAACACTCAGTCTGGCTGGGGCTTAGACATGGAATGAACTCCCTATGCCCAAGCCAACCCATGAAATGGGCGTGCGGGTGCTCAGTCGATCAGAGAGGCAGAATACGTAAGTCGGGGATCGACTCGATCCCCCCTGCGTGCTGTTGCTCCGGCTGCTAGTCCTGCTACACAACCCTCGGTCCGGTCCCATCTTAGACTGGGAATGAACTCTGTATGCTTAGACATGGAATGAACTCTGTATGCCTAAGCCAACCCACGAAACGAGCATACAGGCGCTCAGCGTGCCGGAGAGGTAGAATGCATAAGCCGGGGATCGACCCGATCCCCCCCTTCGTGCTGTCGATCCTGCTATCGCAACCCTCAGTTTGGTTCGATCTTAGACTGGAAATGAACTTCGTAGGCCTAAGTCAACCCATAAAATGAGCGTGCGGGCACTGAGCCGGCCGAAGAGGCATAATGCGCAAGCCGAGGATCGGCCCAATCCCACTCTACGTGCTGTCGGTCCCGCTGCCACAACCCTCGATCCGGCTGGGGCTTAGACATGGAATTAACTCCCTATGCCTAAGCCAACCCATGAAACAAGCGTACGGGTGGTCAGCCAGTCGGAGAGGCAGAATGTGCAAGTCGGGGATCGGCCCGGTCCCTCCTATGTGCTGTCGATCCTGCTGTCGCAACCCTCGGCCCGGTCTGATCTTAGACTGGGAACGAACTCCGTATGCTTACACTGGGGATGAACTCCGTATGCTTAAGTCAACCCACGAAATGAGTGTGCAGGCGCTCAACCAATCGGAGAGGCAGAATGCGCAAGTCGGGGATCGACCCGATCCCCCCTGCATGCTGTCGGTCCTGCTACTGCAACCCTCAGTCCGGTTCGATCTTAGATTGGGAATGAACTCTGTATGCTTAGACTGGGGATGAACTCCGTATGCTTAAGTCAACCCATGAAACGAGCGTGCGGGCGCTCAGCCAGTTGGTGAGGCAGAATGTGCAAGTCGGGGATCGGCCCGGTCCCCCCTACGTGCTATCGATCCTGCTACAGCAACCCTTGATTTGGTCCGATCTTAGTTTAGGAATGAACTCTGTTGCCTAAGTGAACCCACGAAACGAGCGTTCGGGCGATGAGCCGGCCGGAGAGGCATAATGCGCAAGTCGGGGATCGGCCTGGTCCCCCTCTGCATGCTGTTGATCCCACTGCCACAACCCTCAGTCTGACTGGGGCTTAGACATGGAATGAAATCCCTATGCATAAGCCAACCCACGAAACGGGCGTGCGGGCGCTCAGCCGATCGAAGAGGCAGAATACGCAAGCTGAGGATCGGCCTGGTCCCCCCTGCGTGCTATCGATCCTACCACCGCAACCCTCGATCCAATTCGATCTTAGACTGGGATTGAACTCCGTATGCTTAGACTGGGGATGAACTCCATATGCCTAAGTCAACCCATGAAACGAGCATGCGGGTGCTCAACCGACCAGAGAGGCCAACCGAAGAGGCATTATGCACAAGCTTGGGATCAGGCCGGTACCCCTCTGCGTGCTGTCGATCCCTCTACCGTCCTACAGCCACAACCCTCGATCCGACTGGGGCTTAGACATGGAATGAACTCCGTATGCCTAAGCCAACCCACGAAAGGAGTGTGCAGGCGCTCAGCCAGTCGGAGAGGGAGAATACATAAGCCGGGGATCAGCTCGGTCCCCCCTGCGTGCAGTCGATCCTGCTGCTGGTCCTGCTACCGCAACCCTTGGTCCAATCCGATCCTAGACTGGGAATGAACTCCGTATGCTTAGACATGGAATGAACTCCGTATGCCAAAGCCAACCAATGAAACGAGCATGCGGGCACTCAGCCATCCAAAGAGGCAGAATGCGTAAGCTGGGGACCGACCCGATCCCCCCTGTATGCTGTCGATCCTGCAGCAACAATTGTCAGTCTGGTCAGTTCTTAGACTGGGAATGTACTCCGTCTGCCTAAGTCAACCCACGAAACAAGCGTTCGGGAGCTGAGCCGATCGGAGAGGCTTAATGCACACACCCCTCGACCACCCCAACCGCCAGAACCCCCAATGCAGCTGGTTAGGCTCTCCGACGATGGTGCCCCGAGCGAAAAAAATACGACACCAGCACATGCCCAAGCCCAGCATGTGCACCGTGGCTCAAACTCTTAGACTGGGAATGAACTCCGTATGCTTAGACATGGAATGAACTCCGTATGCCTAAGCCAACCCACGAAATGAGCGTGCGGGTGCTCAACCGATCGAAGAGGTAGAATGCGCAAGCCAGGGATCGACCCGATCCCCCTCTGCATGCTGCAGGTCCCGTTGTGACAACCCTCGATCTGACTGGGGCTTATACATGGAATGAACTCCCTATGCCTATGCCAACCCATGAAAGGGGTTTGTGGGCGCTTAGCTAGTCGGAGAGGCAGAATGCGCAAGCCAGGGATCGGCCCGGTCCCCCCTGCATGCTGTCGATCCTACTTCCACAACCCTCGGTCTGGTCTGATCTTAGATTGAGAATGAACTTCGTATACTTAGACTGGGGATGAACTTTGTATGCCTAAGTGAACCGATGAAACGAGCGTAAGGGCGCTCAGTCGGTCAGAGAGTCATAATGCGTAACCCGAGGATTAGCCTGATCCCCCTTTACGGGCTGTCGATCCCACTATCGGTCTTGCTGCTACAACCCTCGGTCTGACTGGGGCTTAGACATGGAATGAACTCTGTATGTGTAAGCCAACCCATGAAACGAGCGTACGGGCACTCAACCGATCGGAGAGGCAGAACGTGCAAGCCAGGGATCGGCTCGATCCCTCTCTGCATACTGTCGATCCTGCTGCTGGTCCTACTGTCGCAACCCTCGATCCGGTCTGATCTTAGACTGGGAATGAACTCTTTATGCTTAGACATGGAATGAACTCCATATGCCTAAGCCAACCCACGAAACTGGCGTGCGGGCGCTCAGTCGACTAAAGAGGCAGAATACGCAAGCTGGGTACCGACCCGGTCCCCCCTGTGTGCTATCGATCCTACTGCTGCAACCCTCGATCCGGTTCGATCTTAGACTGGGAATGAACTTCGTATGCCTAAATCAACCCACAAAATGAGTGTACGGGCGCTGAGCCGATCGGAGAAGCTTAATGAGCAAGTCAGGGATCGGTCCGATCCCCCTCTGTGTGCTGCCGGTTCTACTGCCACAAACCCCAGTTCAGTTGGGGCTTAGACATGGAATGAACTCCCTATGCCTAAGCCAACCCACGAAACGGGTGTATGGGCGCTCAGCCGACCGGAGAGGTAGAATGCGCAAGCCGAGGATCGGCCCGATCCCTCCTGCATGCTGTCGATTTTGCTGTCGCAACCCTCGATCCAGTCTGATCTTAGACTGGAAATGAACTTTGTATGCTTAGACTGGGGATGAACTTCGTATGCCTAAGTCAACTCATGAAACGAGTGTGCGGACGCTCAGCAGACCAGAGAGGCAGGATGCATAAGCCCGGGATCGAACGGGTGGTAGGTGGGTTCAAGCACATCTTCATACTTCTGCCATGCCAATGCCATTTTTATGGCTTGTAAATTCATACAATGGTCTCCTACGCCTTCATGTGAAGTTTCGTGGCAAGGTGACCCATTTTCTATTTTTCATGATTTTGGAAACTTTTTGTGGTTCAGGATTTTTTAAAATTTTTTTAGAAAGATTTTTGTCCCCAAATTTGTTAGAGGTGATCCTTGTATTTTTTTTGGAATGCACAAAAAATTTCAACTAAAAACTCAAAGTGGAGAAGATTTTGTGACCGTTTGAAAAGTGTCCCCATTTCAGACACTTTAATGGCTACTGGCAACAAACCTATAAAATCTCAAATGCTCTTTAAGGGGTGTGAGTTCTCGAGGTTTGATGAGGGACAGGGGCCCAATATAAGGGCCAAGTACTATCTCCCATCACACATCATGTGCGCACACCCCCCGGCCCCCCCAATCATCGGAACCCTCAAAGCCGCCGGTTAGGCTCTCCAACGATGCTCCGAAGATGCTCCCGCGATGGTGCCCCGAGCGAAAAAAATGCTACACCAGCACATGCTCGTGCCCAGTATGTGCACCATGGCTTAAACTCCTAGACTGGGAATGAACTCGATATGCTTAGACATGGAATGAACTCATACGCCTAAGCCAACCCATGAAATGAGCGTGCGGGCGCTCAGCCGGCCGGAGAGGCAGAATGCGCAAGCCGGGGATCGGCCCAATCCCTCTCCACGTGCTGTCGGTCCTACTACCACAACCCTCAGTCCAGCTGGGGCTTAGACATGGAATCAACTCCCTATGCCTAAGCCTACCCACGAAACAGGCATGTGGACGCTCAGCCGGTCGGAGAGACAGAATGCGTAAGCTGGGGATCGGCCCGATCCCCCTGTGTGCTGCTGATCCTGCTATCGCAACCCTTGGTTTGGTTTAATCTTAGACTGGGAATGAACTCCGTATGCTTAGATTGGGGATTAACTCCGTATGCCTAAGTCAACTCACGAAACGAGTGTGCAGGCGCTCAATGGGCCGGAGAGGCGGGTCGAAAAGGCAGAATGCGCAAGTCGGGGATCAGACTGATCCCCCACTGCGTACTACCGATCCTATTACTGCAACCCTCGATCTGGTTCTATCTTAGATTATGAATGAACTCTGTATGCTTAGACATGGAATGAACTCCGTATGCCCAAGCCAACCCACGAAACGAGCGTACAGGCGCTCAACCGATCGGAGAAGCAGAATGTGTCAGCCGGGGATATGCTCAGTCCCTCTTGTGTGCTGTCAATCCTGTTGTCGCAACCCTCGATCCGGTCTAATCTTAGACTAGGAATGAACTCCGTATGCCTAAGTTAACCCACGAAATGACCTTTCGGGTGCTGAGTCGATCAAAGAGGCATATTGTGCAAGCCGAGGATCAGCTCGATCACCCTCTGCGTGCTGTCAGTCCCGCTGCCACAATTGTCGGTCCGACTGGCGCTTAGACATGGAATGAACTCCCTATACCTAAGCTAACCCACGAAACTGGTGTGTGGGCATTCAGCCTGCCGGAGAGGCAGAATGTGCAAGCTGAGGATCGGCCTGATCCCCCCTGCGTGCTGTCGATCCTACTATTGCAACCCTTTGTCCGGTCTGATCTTAGACTGGGAATGAACTTCATATGCTTTGACTGGGGATGAACTCCATATGCCTAAGTCAACCCATGAAGCAAGCATACCGGTGCTCAACCGGCCGAAAAGGCATAATGCGCAAGCCGGGGATCAGCCCGAGCCCTCTCTGTGTGCTATCGATCTCGTTGCCGATCCTACTACCACTACCCTCAGTCCGGCTGGGGCTTAGACATGAAATGAACTCCGTATGCCTAAGCCAACCCATGAAATGAGCGTGCGGGCGCTCAACCGGTCGAAGAGGCAGAATGCACAAGTTGGGGATCGGTCCGGTCCCCTCCTATGTGCTGTCGATCCTGCTGCTGCTCCTGCTATCGAGACCCACAGTCTGGTCTAATCTTAGACTGGGAATGAACTCCGTTTGCCTAAGTCAACCCATGAAATGAGTGTGCGGGCACTGAGCCAACCGGAGAGGCATAATGCGTAAGCCCGATCCCCCTCTACATGCTGTCAGTCCCGCTACCACAACCTTCGGTCTGGCTGGGGCTTAGACATGGAATGAACTCCCTATGCCTAAGCAAACGCACAAAGTGGACGTGTAGGCACTCAGCCGGCCAGAGAGGCAGAATGCGCATGTCAGGGATCGGCCCAATCCCCCCTACGTGCTACTGATTTTGCTGCTGCAACCCTCAGTCCAGTTCCATCTTAGACTAGGGATGAACTCCGTATGCTTCGACTAGGGATCAACTCCGTATGCCTAAGTCAATCAACGAAACAAGCGTGTGGACGCTCAGCCGACCAGAGAGGCAGGATGCACAAGTCGGGGATCGAATTGGTGGTAGGTGGGTTCAACCACATCTTCATATTTGTGCCATGCCAATGCCATTTTTATGGCTTGTAAATTCATAAAATGGTCCCTACACCTTCATGTGAAGTTTCGTTGCAAGACGACCTGTTTTCTATTTTTCGTAATTTTTGAAAATTTTTAAGGTTCAGGATTTTTTAACATTTTTTTAGAAAGAGTTTTGTCCCCAAATTTATTAGAGGTGATCCTTGTATTTTTGTTGGCTTGCATAAAAAAATTCAGCCAAAAACTCAAAGTGGAGAAGATTTTGTGACCATTTGAAAAAAGTGTCCCCATTTCAGACATTTTAATGGCTACTGGCAGCAAACCTATATAATCTCAAATACTCTTTAAGGGGGTGTGAGTTCTCGAGGTTCGATGAGGGATAAGGGGCCAATATAAGGGCCAAGTACCAGCCCCCATCGCACATCATGTGCGCACACCCCCCGGCCCCCCAATCACCGGAACCCCTAATTCTGCCAGTTAGGCTCTCTGGCGATGCTCTGACGATGCTTCGACGATGGTGCTCGGGCAAAAAAAATGCAGCACCAGCACATGCCCAAGCCTAGTATGTGCACCGTGGCTGAAACTCTTAGACTGGGAATGAACTCCGCATGCTTAGACATGGAATGAACTCTGTATGCCTAAGCCAACCCACGAAACGAGCGTACGGACGCTCAGCCGGCAAGAGACGTGGAATGCGCAAGCCAAGGATCGGCCCGGTCCCCCTCTATGTGCTGTCGGTCCTGCTGCCATAACCCTTGGTCCGGCTGGAGCTTAGACATGGAATGAACTCCCTATGCCTAAGCCAACCCACGAAACGGGCATGCGGGCGCCAAGCCGGTTGGAGAGGCAGAATGCGCAAGTCGGGGATCGGCCCGATCCCTCCTATGTGCTGTCGATCCTACTATCGCAACCCTCGATCTGGTTCAATCTTAGACTGGGAAAGAACTTTGTTTGCTTAGACTGGGGATGAACTCCGTATGGCTAAGTCAACCCATGAAACGAGCGTGTGGGCGCTCAGCCGGTTGAAGAGGCCAATCGAAGAGGCAGAATGCTTAAGTTGGGGATCGGCCTAGTCCTCCCCTGCGTGCTACCGATCCTGCTACTGGTCCTGCTACCGCAACCCTCGATTCGATCTGATCTTAGACTTGGAATGAACTCTGTATGCTTAGGCATGGAATGAACTCCGTATGCTTAGGCCAACCCACGAAATGAGCGCACGGGCTCTCAGTCGGTCAGAGAGGCACAATGCGCAAGCCAGGGACCGAATCGGTCCCTCCTACGTGCTATCGATCTTGCTGCTGCAACCCTCGGTCTGGTCTGATCTTAGACAGGGAATGAACTTCGTATGCCTAAGTCAACCCATGAAACAAGCGTTTGGGTGCTGAGCTGGTTGGAGAGGCATAATGCGCAAGCCGGGGATCGACCCGGTCCCCCTCTGCGTGCTGTCGATCCCGCTGCCACAACCCTCGATCTGACTGGGGCTTAGAAATGGAATGAACTCCCTATGCCTAAGCCAACCCATGAAACAAGCGTACGGGCAATCAGCCGACCGAAAAGGTAGAATGCGCAAGTCAAGAATCAGCTCGGTCCCCCCTGCGTGCTGTTGATCCTACTACCGTAACCCTCGATTCGATTCGATCTTAGACTGGGAATGAACTCTATATGCTTAGATTGGGGATGAACTTCATATGCCTAAGTCAACCCACGAAACGAGCGTGCGGGCACTCAACCGGCTGGAGAGGCTAGTCGAATAAGCATATTTCGCAAGCCGAGGATCAGCCCGGTCCCCCTTTACTTGCTGCCATGACCCTCGGTCCGACTGGGGCTTAGACATGGAATGAACTCTGTATGCCTAAGCCAGCCCATGAAATGAGCGTGCGGGCGTTTAACCGATCGGAGAGGTAGAATGGGCAAGCCAGGGATCGGCCCTATGTGATGACCGAGGGGCAGAATGCGTAAGCTAGAGAGGCAAAATACGCAACCTGGTCCTCCCTATGTGCTGCCGATCCTGCTCCTGTAACCTTCAGTCTGGTTCAATCATAGACCGAGAATGAACTTCGTATGCTTAGACTGGGGATGAACTCTATATGCCTTAGTCAACCCATGAAACGAGCATGCAGACGCTCAACTGACCAAAGAGACAGGATGAGCAAGTCAGGGATCGAACGGGTGGTAGGTGGGTTCAAGCACATCTTCATATTTCTGTCATGCCAATGCCATGTTTAATGCTTGTAAATTCATTCAATGGTCCCCTATGCCTTCATATGAAGTTTCGTGGCAAGACGACCCGTTTTCTATTTTTCACGATTTTAGAAACTTTTTACGGTTCGGGATTTTTTTCAAATTTTTTTAGAAAGATTTTTGTCCCCAAAATTGGTAGAGGTGATCCCTGTATTTTTTTTGGCATGCATAAAAAAATTCAGCTAAAAACTCATGGTGGAGAAGATTTTGTGACCGTTTGAAAAAAGCGTTCGTATTTCAGACACTTTAATGGCTACTGGCAGCAAACCTATAAAATCTCAAATGCTCTTTAAGAGGGTGTGAGTTCTCAAGGTTTGATGAGGGATAGGGGGCCAATATAAGGGTGAAGTACTAGCACCCATCGTACATCATGTGCGCACAGTCCCCCGGCCCCCCAATCATAGGAACCCACAATGTCGTCGGTTAGGCTCTCCGACGATGCTCCGATGATGGTGCCCCAGGCAAAAAAAATGCTACACCTGCAGCCCAGCATGTGCATCGTGGCTCAAACTCTTAGACTGGGAATGAACTCCGTATGCTTAGAAATGGCATGAACTCTGTATGCCTGAGCCAACCCACAAAATGAGCGTGCGGGCGCTCAGTCGGTCAGAGAGGCAGAATGCGCAAGTCGAGGATCGGCCCAATCCCCCCTGCATGCTACCGATCCTGCTGTCGTAACCCTCAATCCGGTTTGATCTTACACTAGGAATGAACTTCGTATGCTTAGACTGGGGATGAACTCTATATGCCTAAGTCAACCCACGAAACGAGCGTGCGGGCGCTCAGCCGGTCGGAGAGGCAGTATGCGTAAGCTGGGGATCAACCCAGTCCCCCCCTATGTGCTGCCAATCCTGCTGCCGCAAGCCTCGGTCCGGACTGATCTTAGACTGGGAATGAACTCCGTATGCTTAGACATGGAATGAACTCTATATGCCTAAACCAACCCACGAAACGAGCGTGCGGGTGCTCAGCCGATTGGAGAGGCAGAATGAGCAAGTTGGGGGCCGACCTAGTCCCCCCTACGTGCTGTCGATCTTGCTATCGTAACCCTCGGTCTGGTCCGATCTTAGACTGGGAATGAACTTCGTATGCCTAAGTCAATCCACGAAATGAGCGTTCGGGTGCTAACCCGATCGGAGAGGCATAATGCACAAGCCGAGGATCGGCTCGGTCCTCCTCTGCATGCTGTCGGTCTTGCTGCCACAACCCTCAGTTCCGCTGGGGCTTAGTCATGGAATGAACTCCCTATGCCTAAGCCAACCCATGAAACGGGCGTACGGGTGCTCAACCGACCGAAGAGGTAGAATGCACAAGCCGGGGATCGATCCGATCCCCCTTGTATGCTGTCGATCCTGCTGCCATAACCCACGATCCGATCCGATCTTAGACTGGGAATGAACTCCATATGCTTAGACAAGGGATGAACTTTGTATGACTAAGTCAACCTACAAAATGAGCGTGCGGCCGCTCAACCGATCGAACAGGCTGATCGAAGAGACATAATGCACAATTCGGGGATCAGCCCGGTCCCCCTCTGCGTGCTGTCGATCCCACTGTCGGTCCTACTGCCACAACCCTTGGTTTGGCTGGGGCTTAGACATGGAATGAACTTCGTATGCCTAAGCCAACCCATGAAACGAGCATGCAAGTGCTCAACCGACCAGAGAGGCAGAATGAGCAAGTCGGGGATCAGCCCGGTCCCCCTCTGCGTGCTGCCGATCCTGCTGTCGCAACCCTTGGTCCAGTTCGATCTTAGACTAGGAATGAACTCTATATGCTTAGACTGGGGATGAACTCCGTATGCCTAAGTCAACCCCAATCGCCGGAACCCCCAATGCCACCGGATAGGCTCTCTAGTAATGCTCCGGCGATGCTCCGGCGATGCTCCGACAATGGTGCCCCATGCAAAAAAAATGCGACACCAACACATGCCCGAGCCCAGCATGTGCACCGTGGCTCAAACTCTTAGACTGGGAATGAACTCCGTATGCTTAGACATGGAATGAACTCCGTATGCCTAAGCCAACCCACGAAACGAGCATGCGGGCGCTCAGCCGATCGGAGAGGCAGAACGCATAAGTCGGGGATCGACTCGATCCCCTTCTGCATGCTACCGATCCTACTGCCACAACCCTTGGTCCAGCTAGGGCTTAGACATGGAACAAACTCCCTATGCCTAAGCCAACCCACAAAACGGGCGTGCGACTACTCAGCCTGCCAAAGAGGCAGAATGCACAAATCAGGGATTGGCCCAGTCCGCACTGCGTGCTGCCAATCCTGCTATTGCAACCCTTAGTCCGGTTTGATCTTAGACTGGGAATGAACTCCGTTTGCTTAGAATGGGGATGAACTCCATATGCCTAAGTCAACCCACGAAATGAGCATGTGGGCGCTCAACAGATCGGAGAGGCAGAATGCGTAAGTCTGGGATAAACCCGGTCCCCTCCTACGTGCTGTTGATCCTGTTGCTGGTCCTGCTACTGTAACCCTCAGTCTGATCCGATCTTAGACTGGGAATGAACTCTGTATGCCTAAGCCAACCCACGAAACGAGCGTGTGGGCACCCAGCCGGCCGAAGAGGCAGAATGCACAATCGGTCCCCCTACATGCTGTCGATCTTGCTATCGAAACCCTCGATCCGATCCCATCTTAGACTGGGAATGAACTCCATATGCCTAAGTCAACCCACGAAACGAGCGTTCGGGCGCTGAGCCAGTCGGAGAGGCATAATGCGCAAGCCGGGGATCGGCCCGATCCCCCTCTGAGTGTTGTCACTCCCGCTGCCACAACCTTCGATCTGGCTGGGGCGTAGTTATGGAATGAACTCCCTATGCCTAAGCCAACCCACGAAATGGACGTGCAGACGTTCAGCCAGTCAGAGAGGCAGAATACGCAAGTCGGGGATCGGCTCGGTCCCCCCCGCGTGCTACCGATCCTGCTATCGCAAACCTCGATCTGGCCTGATCTTAAACTGGGAATAAACTCCATATTCTTAGACTGGGGATGAACTCCATATAACTAAGTCAACCCACGAAATGAGCATTCGGGTGCTCAGCCAACTGAAGAGGCATAATGCGTAAGCCGGGGATCATCCTAGCCCTATGTGCATGCGGTCGATCCCTCTGCCGGTCCTGCTACCACAACCCTCAGTATGGTTGTTGCTTAGACATGGAATGAACTCCGTATGCCTAAGCCAACCCATGAAAGGAGCGTACAGGTGCTCTGTCGATCGAAGAGGCAGAATGTGCAAGCCGAGGATCAGTCCGGTCCCCCCTTGCGTGCTGTCGATCCTGCTGCTGGTGCTGCTACCGCAACCCTCGGTCCGATCCAATCTTAGACTGGGAATGAACTCTGTATGCTTAGACATGGAATGAATTCCGTATGCCTAAGCCAACCCATGAAACGAGTGTGCGGGTGCTCAACCGACCGGAGAGGTAGAATGCACAAGCCAAGGATCGGCCCGGTCCCCCTTACGTGCTATCGATCCTACTGCCACAACCCTTAGTCTACCCTGATCTTAGATTGGGAATGAACTCCGTATGCCTGAGTCAACCCACGAAACGAGCGTGCGGGCGTTGAGCCTGCCGGAGAGGCGTAATGCGCAAGCCGGGGATCGACCCGATCCCTCTCTGCGTGCTATCGATCCCGCTGCCACAACCTTCAGTCCAGCTTGGGCTTAGACATGGAATGAACTCCCTATGCCTAAGCCAACCCATGAAATGGGCGTACGGGCGCTCAGCCGACTAGAGAGGCAGAACGCCCAAGCCGAGGATCAGGCCGGTCCCCCTTGTGTGCTATCGATCCAACTGTTACAACCCTCGGTCTGGTCTGACCTTAGACTGGGAATGAACTCCATATGCTTAGACTGTGGATGAACTTCGTATGCCTAAGTCAACCCATGAAACGAGCATGCGGACGCTCAGCCGACCAGAGAGGCAGGATGCATAAGCTAGGGATCGAACGGGTGGTAGGTGGGTTCAAGCACATCTTCATATTTCTGCCATGCCAATGCCATTTTTATGGCTTGTAAATTCATACAATGGTCCCCTACGCCTTCATGTGAAGTTTCGTGGCAAGACGACCCGTTTTCCATTTTTTCACGATTTTCAAAACTTTTTGTGGTTCGAGATTTTTTAAAAAATTTTTAGAAAGAGTTTTGTCCCCAAATTTGGTAGAGGTGATCGTTGTATTTTTTTTGGCATGCATAAAACAATTCAGCTAAAAACTTGAAGTGGAGAAGATTTTGTGATTGTTTGAAAAAAGTGTCCCCATTTCAGACACTTTAATGGCTACTGGCAGCAAACCTATAAAATCTCAAATGCTCTTTAAGAGGGTGTGGGTGCTTGAGGTTTGATGAGGGATAGGGGGCCAATATAAGGGCCAAGTACCAGCACCCATCAGACATCATGTACGCACACCCCCATGGCCCCTCCAATCGCCAGAACCCCCAAGGTCGCCGGTTAGGCTCTCCGGTGATGCTCTGGTGATGCTCCGACGATGGTGCCTCGGGCAAAAAAAATGTGGCACCAGCACAGGCCTAGGCCCAGCATGTGCACCGTGGGTCAAACTCTTAGGCTGGGAATGAACTCCGTATGCTTAAACATGGAATGAACTCCGTATGCCTAAGCCAACCCATGAAACGAACGTGCGGGCGCTCAGTCGGCCGGAGAGGCAGAATGCGCAAGTTAGGGATCGACCCGATCCCCTTCTGCGTGCTGTCAGTCCCACTACCATAACCCTCGGTCTGGCTGGGGCTTAGACATAGAATGAACTCCCTATGCCTAAGACAATCCATGAAATAGGCGTGCAGGTGCTCAGCCGGCCGGAGAGGCAGAATGCGTAAGCCGAGGATCGGCCCGATCCCCCTTGCATGCTGCCGATCCTGTTGTCGCAACCCTTGGTTCAATTTGATCTTAGATTGGGAATGAACTATGTATGCTTAGACTTGAGATGAACTCCGTATGCCTAAGTCAACCCACGAAACGAACGTGCGAGCATTCAGCCTGTCAGGGAGGCCGACTGGAGAGGCATAATGCGTAAGCCGAGGATCGGCCCGATCCGTCCCTGCGTGCTGCTGATCCTGCTGTTGGTCCTACTACCGTAACCCTCAGTCTGATCCGATCTTAGACTGTGAATGAACTTTGTATGCTTAGACATGAAATGAACTCCGTATACGAAAGCCAACCCATAAAACGAGCATCTGGGCGTGAAGCCGGTTGGAGGGGTAGAATGCGCAAGCTGAGGACCGGCTCGATCCCCCCTGCATGCTGTTGATCTTGCTGCATCAACCCTCGGTCCGGTCTGATCTTAGACTGGGAATGAACTCTTTATGCATAAGTCAACCCACGAAATGAGCGTTCGGGCTCTAAGCCAATAGTAGAGGCATAATGCGCAAGCCGAGGATTGGCTCGGTCCCCCTCTGTGTGCTGCCGGTCCTGCTGCCACAACCCTGGGTCTAGCTGGGGCTTAGACATGGAATGAACTCCCTATGCCTAAGCCAACCCATGAAACGGGCGTGCGGGCACTCAGTCGGCCGGAGAGGTAGAATGTGCAAGCCGGGGATCGGCCCGGTCCCCTCTACGTGCTGTGGATCTTGCTGTCGCAACCCTTAGTCTGGTCCGCTCTTATACTAGGAATGAACTCCATAGGCTTAGACTGGGGATGAACTTTGTATGCCTAAGTCAACCCACGAAACGAGCATGCAGACGCTCAACCGGCCAGAGAGGCAGGATGTGCAAGCCGAGGATCGAACGGGTGGTAGGTGGGTTCAAGCACATCTTCATATTTCTGCCATGCCAATGCCATTTTTATGGCTTGTAAATTCATACCAAGGTCCCCTACACCTTCATGTGAAGTTTCGTGCCAAGATGACCCGTTTTCTATTTTTCACAATTTTTGAAACTTTTTACGATTCGAGATTTTTTAAAATTGTTTTAGAAAGATTTTTGTCCCCAAATTTGGTAGAGGTGATCCTTGTATTTTTGTTGGCATGCACAAAAAATTCAGCTAAAAACTCGAAGTGGAGAAGATTTTGTGACCGTTTGAAAAAAGTGTCCCCATTTCAGACACTTTAATGGCTACTAGCAGCAAACCTATAAAATCTCAAATGCTCTTTAAGGGGGTGTGAGTTCTTGAGGTTTGATGAGGGATAGGGGGCCAATATAAGGGCCAAGTACCAGCACCCATTGCACATCATGTGCGCACACCCCCCAACCCCGCAATCACCGTAACCCCCAATGCCACCGGTTAGGCTCTCCGACAATGCTCCGACGATGGTGCCCCGGGCGAAAAAAATGTGACACCAGCACATGCCTGAGCCCAGCATGTGCACCGTGGCTCAAACTCTTAGACTGGGAATGAACTCTGTATGCTTAGACATGGAATGAACTCCGTATGCCTAAGCCAACCCACAAAACAAGCGTACAAGTGTCACAGGCTCTGACCTTAGACTCAGAAACCATGCAGGCTTAGGCTTGGAATCTCCTCCTTTATGCCTAAGTTAGCCTAAAATAGAAGCGTGAGGGCACTAGAACAATGGGAAGGGCTGATTACGCAAGTTAAAGAGAAACAGGATAAGAAGACAGAATTCTGGAAATGCTCTTGTATTCACTGAAACAGAAGTGTTTGATGGTGTACAAATGAGGGTGGAGCAACCCTCTATTTATGGTTGAGGCTCCAGCTACAACTTAATGGCAATATCCCTAGAATAAAGGCTAAAATCATGGGATTATACAGATTACAATCAATCAGGATGCTAACTCCTGATTTTTAGGGTCAACCACATCTACCAGGATGCTCCTGCTGATCCTGCCTGCTTCCAGAAGCTTCCCTTGCATGTCCAGTACCTTGGGCCCTTCTGGATGTGGTGCGAGCATCTTGTATGCCAGGCCTTGGTCTCACAGGCTAGCCTGCAAGTTAGGTGGGTGTTCTGAACTCATTTCCTAGGCTTTGCACACAGATACCGGCCAGCACGCCTGGTCTATGGGCCTCAACCTCTGGCTCACCTGCTGGTCCGCCTGATGTGCCTGGCACACCTGCCCAAGGTATGACATTCTCCCCCACCTGATTATGCAATGCCCTCGTTGCGTCTTCTGCATGGTATTGCCTGATCTGGTCCCCGAACTACCATAAGTCATCTGTCGGTTCCCAGCTTGCCTCACTGTCTGAAAGTCCCTTCCAGTGCACCAAGTACTCATGTCTTGGTTGATAGTTCTTCTGTCTCACCTCTCGGTCAGCCATGATGCTGTGGACCTCCTTCTCATATGAGGCCCTTGCTCCCAATGGTGCACGCATTGACTCTACCCATCTTGGATCTCCCTCATCCTCATGGAACGGCTTGAGCATGCTCACATTGAACACCGGGTGTACCCTCGGCTTGGGTGGCATATCCAGCTTGTAGGCAACCTTGCCTACCCTCTTGACTACCCGAAAAGGTCTCTCATACATCCAGACTAGGCTTTTGTGCAGCCCCCTATGGTGCACAATGGGATGCAGCTTCACCAACACCAAGTCTCCAACCTGGAACTGCACATCTCGCCTCTTCTGGTCTGCCACTTCTTCAACCTTTTGGCCGCCTTGTGTAGACAAACTCTGGCCAAGTCAGTTTGCTCCTGCCATGCCTTGGTAAACTTGTATGTTGCTGGATTCGGCCCTGTATAACCTGTAGCAATCGAACCAGGTGTTAGTGGTTATTGCCCTATCACAACCTCAAATGGGCTCTGGTTCGTTGCCTCGCTCATTTGCAAGTTGTAGGAAAACTGCACAATGTCTAGCAGCTTTGGCCAGTCCCTTTGTATGGCACTCACATAGTGCCTGAGGTAGACCTCCAATAGTCCATTTACTCGCTCTATCTACCCATCGGTCTACGGATGCATGCTAGTGGAAAAGTTCAAGTTTAATCACAACAGCTTGAACAACTCAGTCTAGAACCTGCCCGTGAAATGCCCGTCCCAATCACTAACAATGGTCCTCAGCACTCCCCAGTACTTAACCATGTTCTTTAGGAATAATCGAGCTACCTCATCGGCTGGGCACTCCTTGGTTGCTGGAATGAAGATTCCATACTTGGAAAACCTGTCCACCACTACCATGATGCTTCCAAAACCTTCTACTTTGGGTAGACCGACTATAAAGTCTAGAGAAACACTCTCCCATGGTCGCTCTGGCACTGGTAATGGCTCTAAGAGACCACCTGGTTTCTTGAGCTCCACCTTGTCCTGTTGGCACACAAGACAAGTCTTCACATAGGCCTCCACATCGTCCCTCATGTGCAGTCAGTACTACTGGTCCTCGATCAGCGCCAAGGTATGGCTCACTCCGAGGTGTCCAACCCACCTTGAATCATGGCATTCTTACAAAACTTCCTTGCGGAGCTTCCCATGCTACGGCACAAATAGTCTACTGCCCCTGATGTGCAGCAAGCCATCCTGTAACCAAAATCACCTAGTCTTGCCTTGCTGGGTGTACTCCATGAAAGCTTTGGCTGTAGGATCATGCGCAAGTCCCTCCTTGATGCGTGGCACCAGTGACCCCTCTGGTTGGCTAATGGCAGCAAGGTTAGCCTTCTTGCTCAAGGCATCTGCAACTAGGTTCGCCCGTCCTGGCTTGTACTCCATCTAGAAATTAAATTCTGCAAGAAAATCTTGCCATCTAGCCTACTTGGGGGACAACTTCTTCTGCGTTTGGAAGTAGCTGGTTGCCACATTGTCCATCCTCACCACGAACCTCGACCCCAATAGGTAATGGCACCAAGTGCACAAGCAGTGCACCACTGCAGTCATCTCTTTCTCTTGGACTATGTACTTGCACTCAGTCTCATTCAACTTCCTACTCTCAAACACGACTGGACGTCCCTCCTGCATCAACATGCCCCTATGGCAAAGTTCGATGCATCTGTATGCACCTCATACGGCTTGGCATGGTTTGGCAAGGCCAAGACTGGCTCCTCGGTCATAGCCCGCTTCAACCTGTCAAAGGCTTCCTAGCACCCTACGCTCCACTCCCATGCTCTCCCTTTCTTGAGCAAGTCAGTCAATGGTATGGCTATTGCTAAGTGACCTTTGATGAAGTGCCTGTAGTAGTTAACCAGCCCAAGGAATGATCTCAACTCGGTGACCTTGGTTGGTGGTTGCCACTCTAGGATGGCGTGTATCTTGCCTTCATCCATGCGTATCCTACCACCTCCCACTATGTGGCCAAGGAAATGGGATATCCTACTGGGTGAATGAGCACTTCTCCCTCTTGACAAACAGCTTGTGCGCCTGTAATACCTATCTCAAGTGGTCTACATGCTCTCCCAAAGTCTGGCTGTAGATCACAATGTCATCCAAATAAACCATAACAAATCGATCAAGGAATGACTGAATTACCTTGTTCATAAGGGTGCAGAATGTTGCTGGGGCGTTCATGAGTCCGAAAGGCATCACCAAGAACTCATATGAACCATACCGAGTGACACATGCTGTCTTTGGCTCATCTCCTTCCGTGATCCTGACTTGATAGTAGCCCGACCTCAAATCCAGCTTGGTGAACCACCTTGCGCTCCCAAGTTGATCGAACAAGTCCGCAATGAGTGGGATGGGGTACTTTTTCTTGATGGTCAGCTTGTTCAAAGCCCGGTAGTCTATGCACAGCCGCAACGACCCATCATGCTTGCGCTGGAATAGAACCGATGCACCATAGGGTGCCTTCGATGGCCTGATGAAGCCAGCATCAACTAACTCTTTGAGCTGCTTCCTCAACTCCTACAACTCCGGTGGAGACATTCGATAAGGGGCTCTGGTTGGTGGCTTGGCCTCAGACACCAGCTCGATCTTGTGGTCCACCTCTCTCTTAGGTGGTAGCTTGCTAGGCAGCTTTGTGGGCATCACATCACTAAAGGCCTTTAGCACCTTTAGCACCTCCAAGGGTGACTCAGTCTCCTTCTCCTTTGGCTCATCATATTTCAGGGCTACCAAGAAGATGTCTTCTTGTCTGCTTATCGCCTTGGCAAATTGGATGGCTGACACCACCCGTGCCTTATCACACCTACGCCTCCACCACAATAAGGCTACATCAATGAGATACATAGCAGCGGTGCTTACCTTTATCGCCTCGTCTTGTATGCCCATGGCCTGGAAGTACTGCTCCATACCCCATAGGTAGTTGTCTACTTCCTTGGCCGCCCTAGTCCCCTTGAACTCCTTAGGCATGGGGACATCCAATCTGGATTTGGACACTCCAGCAAACATGCCATTCCCAATGGCAGTCTTGCAAGCAACAAGCTCACTGGCAAGCTCTTCCATCCACTGGCGCATGGCCTCTATGCCATCGTGCAAGGTCAGCACTTCAGCCTCCAAGGTCTGATTCTTTCGGGTGAACACGTTCAAGCCTTTGTTGAAAGCAGCTTCCAGCTCACTTTGGATCTCCTCCCCTATGGAATCTAGCAATGCAATGTGAGTCTCTACCTCCTCAAGCTTTTCCCTCATGTTGCCTACGGTCACCTCCACCTTGGCCAGCCTACCGTCCATGGTAGACCAGATATCTCTAGAACTGGCTTTCTTGCCTCTTCCATGCCCATGCTCCTGGGCCTCTGGTTGTTAGCTAGCAACATCACTTTGGGATGCCATCTCCTCAATCATGATCTAACCTATACAACACAAACACGCAGAATCGAACTTGCTCTGATACCAACTGTCACGGGCTCTGACCTTAGACTTAGAAACCGTGCAGCCTTAGGCTTAGAATCTCCTCTTTTATGCCTAAGTCAGCATAAAACACAAGCGTGCGGGCACTAGAACAATGGGAAGGGCTGATTACGCAAGTTAAAGAGAAACAGGATAAAAAGACAGAATTCTAGAAATGCTCTTGTATTCACTGAAACAAAAGTGTTTAATGGGGTACAAATGAGGGTGGAGTAGCCCTCTATTTATAGTTGAGGCTCTAGCTACAACTTAATGGCAATATCCCTAGAATAAAGGCTACAATCATGGGATTATACAGATTACAATCAATCAGGATGCTCCTGCTCATCCTGCCTGCTTCCAGAAGCTTCCCTTGCGTGTCCAACACCTTGGGCCCTTCCGGATGTGGTGCGGGCAACTTGTATGCTAGGCCTCGATCTCACGGGCTGGCTTGCAAGTTTGGCGGGCGTTCTGAACTCATTTACTAGGCTTTGTGCACAGATACCAGCTAGCACACCTAGTCTATGGGCCTCAACCTTTGGCTCACCCGCTGGTCTGCCTGATGTGCCTGGCGCACCCATCCAGGGTGTGACACAGGTGTTCAGCTGGTCAGAGAGGCAGAATATGCAAGCTGGGGATCGGCTCGATCCCCCTCTGCTTGCTGCCGATCCTGCTGCCACAACCCTCAATCTGATTGGGGCTTAGACATGGAATGAACTCCCTATGCCCAAGCCAACCCACAAAACAGACGCGCGGGCACTCAGCCGATCGAAGAGGCAGAATGCACAAGCTGGGGATCGGCCCGATCCACCTTGCGTGCTACCGATCCTATTGTCACAACCCTCGGTCCAGTTTCGATCTTAGACTGGGAATGAACTCCGTATGCTTAGACTAGGGATGAACTCTGTATGCCTAAGTCAACCCACGAAACGAGCGTGCGGGCGCTCAACCGACTGGAGAGGCAAAATGCACAAGCCGGGGAACGGCCTGATCCCCCCTGCATTCTGCCGATCCTATTGTTGGTCCTACTACCGCAACCCTTGGTCCGATTCGATCATAGACTAGGAATGAACTCCGTATGCTTAGACATGGAATGAACTCCGTATGCCTAAGCCAACCCACGAAACGAGCGTGCGGGCGCTCAGCCGGCCGGAGAGGCAGAATGCACAAGCTGGGGATAGGTCCGATCTCCCCCTGCGTGCTGTCGATCTAGCTATCGCAACCCTAGGTTCGGTCTGATCTTAGACTGGGAATGAACTCTGTATGCCTAAGTCAACCCACGAAATGAGCGTTCGGGCACTGAGCTAGCCGAAGAGGCATAATACGCAAGCCGGGGATCGGCCCGGTCCCCTTCTACGTGCTACCGGTCCCGTTGCCACAACCCTCGGTCCGGTTGGGGCTCAGACATGGAATGAACTCCCTATGCCTAAGCCAACCCACGAAACGGGCGTGCGGGCACTCAGTCAGTCGGATAGGCAGAATGCATAAGCCGGGGATTAGCCCGGTCCCTCATACGTGCTGTCGATCCTGCTGTCGTAACCTTCTATCCTGTCTGATCTTAGACTGGGGATGAACTACATATGCTTAGACTGGGGATGAACTCCGTATGCCTAAGTCAACCCATGAAACGAGCGTGCGAGTGCTCATTCGGTCGGAGAGGCATAATGTGCAAGCCGAGGATCAGCTCGGTTCCTCTCAGCATGTTGTCGATCCTGCTGCCAGTCCTGCTGCCACAACCCTCAGTCTGACTGGGGCTTAGACATGGAATGAACTCCATATGCCTAAGCCAAACCACGAAACGAGCGTGCGGGCACTCAGCCGGCCGGAGAGGCAGAATACGCAAGCTGGGGATCGACCCAATCCCCCCTACGTGCTGTCAATCCTGCTGCTGGTCCTACTACCGCAACCCTCGGTCCGATCCGATCTTAGACTGGGAATGAACTCTGTATGCTTAGACATGGAATGAACTCCGTATGCCTAAACAACCCATGAAACAAGCGTGCAGGCACTCAGCCGACTGGAGAGGCAGAATGCATAAGCCGGGGACCGGTCCGGTCCTCCTCTGTGTGCTGTCGATCCTGTTGCTGGTCCTACTGTCGCAACCCTTAGTCCAGTTCAATCTTAGACTGGGAATGAACTCCATATGCTTAGACATGGAATGAACTTCGTATGCCTAAGCCAACCCACGAAATGAATGTGCGGGCGCTCAGCCGATCCGAGAGGCAAAACGTGCAAGCCGAGGATCGACCCGATCCCCCCCTGCATGCTACCGATCCTACTGCTACAACCCTCAGTCCGGTCCGATCTTAGACTGGGAATGAACTCCGTATGCCTAAGCCAACCCACGAAATGAGCGTACGGGCGCTGAGTTGACCGGAGAGGCATAATGCGCAATCAGGGGATCGACCCGGTCCCCTTCTGTGTGCTGCCAGTCCCGCTGCCACAACCCTCAGTCTGACTGAGGCTTAGACATGGAATGAACACCCTATGCCTAAGCCAACCCACGAAACGGGCTTACGGGCGCTCAGCTGGCCGGAGAGGCAGAATGCATAAGCCGGGGATCGACCCACTCCCCCTTGCATGCTGTCGATCCTTCTATCGCAACCCTCGGTCCGGTCCGATCTTAGACTGGGAATGAACTCCATATCTTAGACTGGAGATGAACTTCGTATGCCTAAGTCAACCCACGAAATGAGCGTGCGGGCACTCTGCCGACCAGAGAGGCAGCATGCACAAGCCGAGGATCAAACGGGTGGTAGGTGGGTTCAAGAACATCTTCATATTTCTGCCATGCCAATGTCATTTTTACGGCTTGAAAATTCATACAATGGTCCCCTAAGCCTTCATGTGAAGTTTCGTGGCAAGACGACCCGTTTTTTATTTTTCACGATTTTTGAAACTTTTTGCAGTTCGAGATTTTTTAAAATTTTTTTAGAAAGAGTTTTGTCCCTAAATTTGGTAGAGGTGATCCTTGTATTTTTGTTGGCATGCACAAAACAATTTAGCTAAAAACTCGAAGTAGAGAAGATTTTGTGACCGTTTGAAAAAAGTGTCCCCATTTTCAAACACTTTAATGGCTATTGGCAGCAAACCTATAAAATCTCAAATGCTCTTTAAGGGGGTGTGAGTTATGGAGGTTTGATGAGGGATAGGGGGCCAATATAAGGGCCAAGTACCAGCACCCATCACACATCATGTGCGCACACCCCTCGGCCCCCCCAATCGTCAGAATCGTAAATGCCATCGGTTAGGCTCTCTAACGATGCTCTGACGATGCTCCGACGATGGTGCCCCAGGTGAAAAAAATGCGGTACCAGCACATGCCCGAGCCCAGCATGTGCACCGTGGCTCAAACTCTTAGATTGGGAATGAACTTCGTATGCTTAGACATGGAATGAACACCATATGCCTAAGCCAACCCATGAAACGAGCATGCGGGTGCTCAGCCGACCGGAGAGGCAGAATGCGTAAGTCGGGGATTAGTCCGATCCCCCTCTACGTGCTGTCGATCCCGCTGCCATAACCCTCGGTCCGGCTGGGGCTTAGACATGGAATGAACTCCCTATGCCTAAGCCAACCCACGAAACGGGCGTGCGAGCGCTCAGCTGGCCGAAGAGGTAGAATGCGTAAGTTGGGGATCGACCTGGTCCCCTCTGCGTGCTGCCGATCCTGCTATCGAAACCCTCAGCCCAGTCCAATCTTAGACTGAGAATGAACACCGTATGCTTAGACTAGGGATGAACTCCGTATGCCTAAGTCAACCCACGAAACGAGCTTACGGGCGCTCAGTCAACCAGAGAGGCAGGATGCGCAAGCTAAAGATAGAACGGGTGCTAGGTGGGTTCAAGCACATCTTCATATTTCTGCCGTGCCAATGCCATTTTTATGGCTTGTAAATTCACACAATGATCCCCTAAGCCTTCATGTGAAGTTTCGTGGCAACATGACCGGTTTTCTATTTTCATGATTTTTGAAACTTTTTGCGGTTCGTGATTTTTTAAAATTTTTTTAGAAAGACTTTTGTCCCCAAATTTGGTAGAGATGATCCTTGTATTTTTTTTGGCATGCATAAAAAAATTCATCTAAAAACTCGAAGTGGAGAGGATTTTGTGATCGTTTCAAAAAGGTGTCCCCATTTCAAACACTTTAATGGCTACTGGCAGCAAACCTATAAAATCTCAAGTGCTCTTTAAGGGGGTTTGAGTTCTCGAGGTTTGATGAGGGATAGGGGGCCAATATAAGGGCCACATACCAGCACCATTCGCACATCATGTGCGCACACCCCCCGGCCCCCCCAATCGTCGAAACCCCCAATACCGCCGGTTAGGCTCTTCGACGATGCTTTGGCGATGGTGCCCTGAGCGAAAAAAATGTGGCACTAGCGCATGCCCGAGCCCAGCATGTCCACCGTGGCTCAAACTCTTAGATTGGGAATGAACTCCATATGCTTAGACATGGAATGAACTCCGTATGCCTAAGCCAACCCACGAAACGAGCTTACAGGCGCTTAACCGATCGGAAAGGCAGAATGCACAAGCCGGGGATCGGCCCGATCCCCCTCTACGTGCTGTCGGTCTCGTTGCCACAACCCTCAGTTTGGCTGGGGCTTAGAAATGGAATGAACTCTTTATGCCTAAGCCAACCCATAAAACGGGTGTGCGGGTGCTCAGTCGACCTGAGAGGTAGAATGCGCAAGCCGGGGATCGGCCTGGTCCCCCCTGCGTGCTGCCAATCCTACTGCCGTAACCCTCAGTCTGGTCTAATCATAGACTAGGAATGAACTCCGTATGCTTACACTAGGGATGAACTCCATATGCCTAAGTCAACCCATGAAACGAGCGTGTGGGTGCTCAGTCGAGGATCGGCTCGATCCCCCCTGCGTGTTGCTGATCCTGCTACGGGTCCTACTGCCACAACCCTCAGTTCGGTCCGATCTTAGACTGGGAATGAATTTCATACGATTAGACATGGAATGAACTCCGTATGCTTAAGCCAACCCACGAAACGAGCGTGCGGGTGCTTAGCCGACTGGAGAGGCAGAATGCATAAGCCGAGGACCGGTTCGATCTACCCCTGTGTGTTATCGATCCTGCTACTGCAACCCTCGGTTCGATCTGATCTTAGACTGGGAATGAACTTCGTATGCCTAACTCAACCCACGAAACGAGCGTTCGCGCGTTGAGCTGGTTGGAGAGGTATAATGCGCAAGCCGAGGATCAGCCCGGTCCCCCTCTGCATTCTGCTAGTCCCGCTGCCACAACCCTCAATCCGGTTGGGGCTTAGACATGGAATGAACTCCCTATGCCTAAGCCAACCCACGAAACAGGCGTGCGGGTGCTCAGCCGACCGGAGAGGTAGAATGCGCAAGCCGGGGATCAGCCCGATCCCCCCTACGTGCTGTTGATCCTGCTGTCGTAACCCTCGATCCGGTCTGATCTTAGACTGGGAATGAACTTCGTATGCCTAGACTAGGGATGAACTCCGTTTGCCTAAGTCAACCCACGAAATGAGCGTGCGGGTGCTCAACCAGCCGGAGAGGCCGATCGGAAAGGCATAATGCGTAAGCTGGGGATCAGCCCGATCCCTCTCTGCATGCTATCGATCCCGCTATCGGTCTTGCTGCCACAACCCTCGGTCTGGTTGGGGCTTAGACATGGAATGAACTCCGTATGCCTAAGGCAACCCACGAAATGAGCGCACGGGTGCTCAATCGGCCGGAGAGGCGGAATGTGCAAGCCGAGGACCGGTCTGGTCCCCCCTGCGTGCTATCGATCCTACTGTGGCAACCCTCGGTCCGATCTGATCTTAGACTGGGAAAGAACTCCGTATGCCTAACTCACAAAACGAGCGTGCGGGCACTGAGCCGATCGGAGAGTCATAAAATGCAAGCCGAAGATCAGCTCGGTCCCCCTCTGCGTGCTGCCAGTCCCGCTGCCACAACCTTCAATCCGGCTGGGGCTTAGACATGGAATGAACTCCCTATGCCTAAGCCAACCCACAAAACGGGCGTGCGGGCGCTCAGCCGACCGGAGAGGTAGAATGCGCAAGCCGGGGATCAGCCCGATCCCCCCTGCGTGCTGTTGATCCTGCTGTCGTAACCTAGATCCGGTCTGATCTTAGACTGGGAATGAACTTCGTATGCTTAGACTACGGATGAACTCCGTTTGCCTAAGTCAACCCATGAAATGAGCGTGCGGGTGCTCAACCAGCCGGAGAGGCCGATCGGAGAGGCATAATGCGTAAGCTGGGGATCAGCCCGATCCCTCTCTGCATGCTGTCGATCCCGCTGTCGGTCTTGCTGCCACAACCCTCGGTCTGGTTGGGGCTTAGACATGGAATGAACTTCATACGCCTAAGGCAACCCACGAAATGAGCGCACGGGTGCTCAATCGGTCGGAGAGGCAGAATGTGCAAGCCGAGGACCGGTCTGGTCCCCCCTGCGTGCTATCGATCCTACTGTGGCAACCCTCGGTCCGATCTGATCTTAGACTGGGAAGAAACTCCGTATGCCTAACTCACGAAACAAGCGTGCGGGCACTGAGCCGATCGGAGAGTCATAAAATGCAAGCCGAGGATCAACCCGGTCCCTCTTTGTGTACTGTCGATCTCACTACCAGAACCCTCGATCCGACTGGGGCTTTAACATGGAATGAACTCCCTATGCCTAAGCCAACCCACGAAAGAAGCAGAATGCGCAAGTCGGAGATCAGCCTGGTCCCCCCTGCGTGCTGCCGTAACCCTCGGTCCAGTCTGATCTTAGACTGGGAATGAACTCCGTATGCTTAGACTAGGGATGAACTCCGTATGCTTAGACTGGGGATGAACTTCGTATGCCTAAGTCAACCCACGAAACGAGAGTGCGGACGCTCAGCCGACCAGAAAGGCAGGATGCGCAAGCCGAGGATCAAACGGGTGGTAGGTGGGTTCAAGCACATCTTCATATTTTTGCCCTGCCAATGCCATTTTTATGGCTTGTAAATTCATACAATGGTCCCCTAAGCCTTCATGTGAAGTTTCGTGGCAAGACGACCCATTTTCTATTTTTCACGATTTTGAAAACTTTTTATGGTTCGGGATTTTTTAAAATTTTTTTTAGAAAGACTTGTGTCTCCAAATTTGGTAGAGGTGATCCTTGTATTTTTGTTGGCATGCACAAAACATTTCAGCTAAAAACTCTAAGTGGAGAAGATTTTGTGACCGTTTGAAAAAAGTGTCCCCATTTAAGACACTTTAATGGCTACTGGCAGCAAACCTATAAAATTTCAAATGCTCTTTAAGGGGGTGTGAGTTCTCGGGGTTTGATGAGGGATAGGGGACCAATATAAGGGCCAAGTACCAGCACCCATCACACATCGTGTGCACACACACCCCCGGCCCCATGTGCGCACACCCCCCCGGCCCCCCCAATCACCGAAACCCTTAATGCCGTCGGTTAGGCTCTCTGACGATGCTCGAACGATGGTCCCCCGAGCAAAAAAAATGTGGCACCAGCACATGCCTGAGCCCAACATGTGCACCGTGGCTCAAACTCTTAGACTGGAAATGAACTCCGTATGCTTAGACATGGAATGAACTCCGTATGCCTAAGCCAACCCATGAAACGAGCGTACGGGCACTCAGCTGGCCGGAGAGGTAGACTGTGCAAGTCGGGGGTCAGCCCGATCCACCTTTGCGTGCTGCTGGTCCCGCTGCCACAACCTCTGGTCTAGCTGGGGCTTAGACATGGAAGGAACTCCCTATGCCTAAGCCAACCCATGAAATGGGTGTGCAGGCACTCAACTGACCGGAGAGGCAGAATACGCAAGCCGAGAATCGGCCTGGTCTGATTTTAGACTGGGAATGAATTCTGTATGCCTAAGTCAACCCATGAAATGAGCGTGTGGGTGCTCAACCGACCGAAAAGGTCGGTCGGAGAGGCAGAATGTGCAAGCCGGGGATCGGCCCGATCCCTCCCTACGTGCTGTTGATCCCGCTGCTGGTCCTGCTGTCGCAACCCTCAGTCCTGTCCGATCTTAGACTAGGAATGAACTCCGTATGCTTAGACATGGAATGAACTCCGTATGCCTAAACCAACCCATGAAACGAGCGTGCGGGTGCTCAGTCAGCCGGAGAGGCAGAATGCGCAAGTCAGGGACCGATCCGGTCCCCCCATGCATGCTGTCGATACTACTGTCGCAACCCTCGGTCCGGTCTGATCTTAGACTGGGAACGAACTCCGTATGCCTAAGTCAACCCATTAAACGAGTGTTCGAACCTTGAGCTAGCTGGAGAGGCAAAATGCGCAAGCCGAGGATCGACCTGGTCCCCTCTGCGTACTGTCGATCCCACTGCCACAACCCTCGGTCCGGCTGGGGCTTAGACATGGAATGAACTCCTTATGCCTAAGCCAACCCATGAAACGGGCGTGTGGGCGCTCAGCCGGTCGAAGTGTCAGAATGCGCAAGTCGAGGATCAGCCCGGTCCCCTCTACGTGCTGTCGATCCTGCTACCGCAACCCTCATTTCGATATGCCTAAATCAACCCACGAAATAAGCGTACGAGCGCTCAGTCGGCCAGAGAGGCCAACCGGAGAGGCATAATGCACAAGTCGAGGATCAACCCGATCCTCCTCTATGAGCTACCGATCTCACTGCCGGTCCTACTGCCACAACCCTCGATCCCGTTGCCACAACCCTCGGTTCAGCTGGGGCTTAGACATAGAAGGAACTCCCTTTGCCGATGCCAACCAATGAAATAGACGTACAGGCACTCAGTCGACTGGAGAGGCAGAACGCATAAGTCGAGGATCGACATGATCCCTCCCCGTGTGCTATCGATCCTACTACCATAACTCTCGATCCGATTCGATCTTAGACTGGGAATGAACTCCGTACACCTAAGTCAACCCATGAAATGACCATGCGAGTGTTGAGCCGATCAGAAAGGCATACTGCGTAAACCGAGGATCAGCCCGGTCCCCCTCTGCATGCTGTCAGTCCCGCTGCCACAACCCTCAGTCCGGCTAGGGCTTAGACATGGAATGAACTCCTTATGCCTAAGCCAACCCATAAAATGGGCGTACGGGAGCTCAGCCAACCAGAGAGGTAGAATGCACAAGCCGGGGATCAGCCCGATCCCCCCTGCGTGCTATTAATCCTACTGTCGCAACCCTCGATCTGGTCCGATCTTAGACTGGGAATGAACTCCGTATGCTTAGACTGAGGATGAACTCCGTATGCCTAAGTCGACCCACGAAATGAGCGTGCGGATGCTCAACTGACCAGAGAGGCAGGATGCGCAAGCCGGGGATCGAACGGGTGGTAGGTGGGTTCAAGCACATCTGCATATTTCTGCCCTACCAATGCCATTTTTATGGCTTGTAAATTCATACAATGGTCACCTAAGCCTTCATGTGAAGTTTCGTGGCAAGATGACCCATTTTCTATTTTTCACGATTTTCAAAACTTTTTATTGTTGGCGTGCACAAAAGAATTCAGCTAAAAACTTGAAGCGGAGAAGATTTTGTGACCGTTTGAAAAAAGTGTCCCCATTTTAGGCACTTTAAATGCTACTGGTAGCAAACCTATAAAATCTCAAATGCTTTTTAAGGGGGTGTGACTTCTCGAGGTTTGATGAGGGATAGGGGGCCAATATAAGGGCCAAGTACCAGCACCCATCGCACATCATGTGCACACACCCACCCGGCCCCCTTAATCGCCGTAACCCCCAATGCCGTCGATTAGGCTCTTCGACAATGCTCTGATTATGCTCCGGTACATGCCCGAGCCCAGTATGTGCACCGTGGCTCAAACTCTTAGACTAGGAACGAACTCCGTATGCTTAGACATGGAATGAACTCCGTATGCCTAAGCCAACCCACGAAACAAACGTGCGGGCGCTCAGCCGATCGGAGAGGTAGAATGCGTAAATCGGGATCAGCTCGGTCCCCCTCTACGTGCTGCCGATCCTGCTGCGACAACCCTCGGTCCGGCTGGGGCTTAGACATGGAATGAACTCCCTATGCCTATGCCAACCCACGAAACGGGCATGCAGGAGCTCAACCGACCGGAGAGACAGAATGCGTAAGCTGGGGATCGGCCCGGTCCCCCCTGCATGCTGTCGATCCTACTGCCGCAACCCTCGATTCAATCTGATCTTAGGTTGGGAATGAACTCCTTACGCTTAAACTAGGGATGAACTCCATATGCCTAAGTCAACCCACAAAACGAGCGTGCGGGCACTAAGCCGACCGGAGAGGCCGGCCAGAGAGGTAAAATGCACAAGTCGAGGATCGGCTCGATCCCCCCTGCGTGCTGTCGATCTTGTTGCTGGTCCTGCTGTCGCAACCCTCAATCCGATTCGATCTTAGACATGGAATGAACTCCATATGCTTAGACATGGAATGAACTCCATATGCCTATGCCAACCCATGAAACGAGCATGCGGGCGCTCAGTCTGCCGAAGAGGTAAAATGCACAAACCGGGGACCGGCTAGGTCGCCCTCTGCATGCTGTCGATCCTACTGTTACAACCCTCAGTCCGATCCGATCTTAGACTAGGAATGAACTCCGTATGCCTATGTGAACCAACGAAATGAGTGTTCGGGCGCTGAGCCGATCGGAGAGGCATAATGCGCAAGCCAGGGATCGACCCGATCCCCCTCTACATGCTGTCGGTCCCACGGCCACAACCCTCGGTCCGACTTGGGCTTGGACATGGAATGAACTCCCTATGCCTAAGCCAAACCATGAAACGGGCCTACAGCCGCTCAGCCGGTCGGAGAGGCAGAATGCACAAGCCGGGGATCGGCTCGGTCCCCCCTACGTGCTGTCGATCCTACTACCGCAACCCTCAGTTCGGTCTGATCTTAGACTGGGAATGAACTCCATATTCTTAGACTGGGGATGAACTCCGTGTGCCTAAGTCAACCCACGAAACGAGCGTGCGAACGTTAAGCCGACCAGAGAGGCAGGATGCACAAGCCGGGGATCGAACGGGTGGTAGGTGGGTTCAAGCACATCTTCATATTTCTGCCATGCCAATGCCATTTTTATGGCATATAAATTCATACAATGATCCCCTAAGCCTTCATGTGAAGTTTCCTAGCAAGACGACCCATTTTTTATTTTTCACGATTTTTGAAACTTTTTACGGTTAGAGATTTTTTAAAATTTTTTAAGAAAGAGTTTTATCCCCAAATTTGGTAGAGGTGATCCTTGTATTTTCATTGGCATGCACAAAAAACTTCAGCTAAAAACTCGAAGTGGAGAAGATTTTGTGATCGTTTGAAAACAGTGTCCCCATTTTAGACACTTTAATGGCTACTGGCAGCAAACCTATAAAATCTCAAATGCTCTTTAAGGGGGTGTGAGTTCTTGAGGTTTGATGAGGGATAGGGGGCCAATATAAGGGCCAAGTACCAGCACCCATCGCACATCATGTACGCACACCCTCCGGCCCCCCCAATCGTCGAAACCCCCAATGCCGCCGGTTAGGCTCTCCGACGATGCTTAGACGATGGTGCCTCAGGCAAAAAAAATGCAACACCAGCACATGGTTGAGCCCAGCATGTGCACCGTGGCTTAAAATATTAGACTGGGAATGAACTTCGTATGCCTAAGCCAACCCACGAAATGAGCGTGCGGGCACTCAGTCAGTCGGAGAGGCAGAATGTGCAAGCTGAGGATCAACCTGGTCCCCCCTACGTGCTATCGATCTTGCTGCAGCAACCCTCGGTCCGGTCTGATCTTAGATTGGGAATGAACTTCGTATGCATAAGTCAACCCATGAAACGAGCGTGCGGGCGTTGAGTCAACCGAATAGGCATAATGCGCAAGTCGGGGATCAACCCGATCCCCCTCTACGTGCTGTCGATCCACCTACTGGTCCTGTTGCCACAACCCTCAGTCCGTCTGGGGCTCAGACATGGAATGAACTTCGTACGCCTACGCCAATCCATGAAATGAACGTGCGGGCGCTCAGCCGATCGGAGAGGTAGAATGCACAAGCCGGGGATCGGCCTAGTCCCCCCCTGCATGCTGTCGATCCTGCTGCTAGTCTTGCTGCCGTAACCCTCGATCCGGTCACATCTTAGATTGGGAATGAACTCCGTATGCTTAGACTAGGGATGAACTCCGTATGCCTAAGTCAACCCAACGGGCACTGCCTGCCATAGAAGCCTAATGTGCAAGCCTGGGATAGGCCCGGTCCCCCTCTGCGTGCTGTCAGTCCCGCTGCCACAACCCTCAGTCCGGCTAGGGCTTAGACGTGGAATGAACTCCCTATGCCTAAGCCAACCTACGAAACGGTAGTACGGGCGCTCAGCCGATCAGAGAGGCAGAATGCCTAAGCTGAGGATCGGCCCGGTCCCCCTACGTGCTATCGATCCTGCTGCCGCAACCCTCAGTCCGATCCGATCTTCATATTTCTGCCATGCCAATGCCATTTTTATGGCTTGTAAATTCATACAATGGTCCCCTAAGCCTTCATGTGAAGTTTCGTGGCAAGACGACCCATTTTCGTGGCAAGCCTTCGTATGCCTACGCCAATCCATGAAATGAGCGTGTGGGTGCTCAGCCGATCGGAAAGGCAGAATGCGCAAGTCGGGGATCAGCCTGGTCCCCCCTGCATGCTGCCGATCCTGCTGCTGGTCTAGCTACCGCAACCCTCGGTCCGGTCCCATCCTAGACTGAGAATGAACTCCGTATGCTTATATGGGGATGAACTCCGTATGCCTAAGTCAACCCAAGAAACGAGCTTGCGGGCGCTGCCTGTCGTAGAGGCATAATGCGCAAGCCTGGGATCAGCCCGGTCCCCCTCTGTGTGCTATCGATCCCGCTGCCACAACCCTCGGTCCGACTGGGGTTTAGACATGGAATGAATTTCGTATACCTTAGCCAACCCATGAAACGAGCGTGCAGGTGCTCAGCCGGCCGAAGAGGTATAATGCACAAGCTGGGTATTGGCTCAGTCCCCCTATGTGCTGTCGATCCTGCTATTGCGACCCTCAGTCCGGTCTGATCTTAGACTGGGAATGAACTCTGTATGCCTAAGTCAACCCACGAAACGAGCATTCGGGCACTGAGTTGACTGGAGAGGCATAATACACAAGCCGGGGATCGACCCGGTCCCCCTCTGTGTGCTGTCAGTCCAACGGCCACAACCCTCGGTCCGGCTGGGGCTTAGACATAGAATGAACTCCCTATGCCTAAGCAAACCCACGAAACGGGCGTGTGGGCACTCGGTCGGCTAGAGAGGTAGAATGCGCAAGCCGGGGATCGGCTCGGTCCCCCCTGCGTGCTGCTGAACCTGCTACCATAACCCTCAAATGCTCAGGTAGCAAACCTATAAAATCTCAAATTCTCTTTAAGGGGGTGTGAGTTCTTAAGGTTTGATGAGGGATAGGGGGACAATATAAGGGCCAAGTGCCAGCACCCATCGCACATCATGTGCGCACACCCCCCGATCCCCCCAATCGTCGAAACCCCAAATGCCGTCGATTAGGCTCTCCGGTGATGCTCCGACGATGCTCCGACGATGGTGCCCCGAGTGAAAAAAATACGGCACCAGCACATGCCTGAGGTCAGCATGTGCACCATGGCTCAAACTCTTAGACTGGTAATGAACTCTGTATGCTTAGACATAAAATGAACTCCGTATGCCTAAGCCAACACACGAAACGAGAGTGCGGGCGCTCAGCCGATCGGAGAGGCAGAATGCGCAAGCTGGGGATCGATCCGAGCCCACTCTGCGTGCTACCGGTCCAGCTGCCACAACCCTCGGTCTGACTGGGGTTTAGACATGGAATGAACTACGTATGCCTAAGCCAACCCACGAAATGAGCGTGCAGGTGGTGAGCCGACCAGAGAGGCAGCATGCGCAAGCCGGGGATCGACCCGATCCCCCTTGCGTGCTACCGATCCTGCTACTGGTCCTACTGCCGCAACCCTCGATCCAGTTCGATCTTAGACTGGGAATGAACTCCGTATGCTTAGACATGGAATGAACTCTGTATGCCAAAGCCAACCCACGAAATGAACGGGCGGGCGCTCAGCCAGCCGAAAAGGCAGAATGCGTAAGTCGAGGATCGGTCTGGTCCCTCCTGCGTACTGTCGATCCTACTGTCGCAACCCTCGGTCTGGTCTGATCATAGACTGGGAATGAACTCTGTATGCCTAAGTCACCCATGAAACGAGCGTGTGGGCGCTGAGTCGGTCGGAGAGGCATAATGCGCAAGTCGGGGATCGGCCCGATCCCCCTCTGTCTGCTATCGGTCTCGCTGCCACAACCCTCGGTCTGGCTGGGGCTTAGACATGGAATAAACTCCGTATGCCTAAGCCAACCCACAAAACGAGCATGCGGACGCTCAACCGATTGGAAAGGCAGAATGTGTAAGCCGAGGACCGACCCGATCCCCTCTATGTGTTGTCGATCCTGCTGCTGCAACCCTCGATCTGGTATGATCTTTGACTGGGAATGAACTCCGTATGCCTAAGTCAACTCATGAAATGAGCGTTCGGGCACTGAGCCAACCGTGGAGGCATAATGCACAAGTCGGGGATCGACCCGGTCCCCCTCTGAGTGCTTTCGATCCCGCTGCCACAACCCTCGATCCGACTGGGGCTTAGACATGGAATGAACTCCCTATGCCTAAGCCAACCCAAGAAACGAGCATGCGGGTGCTCAGCCAGCCTGAGAGGCAAAATGAGCAAGCTGAGGATCGACCCGGTCCCCCCTTGTGCGTTGTCTATCTTGCTGCTGGTCTTGCTACCTCAATCCTCGATCTGGTTCGATCTTAGACTGGGAATGAACTCCATATACTTAGACATGGAATGAACTCCGTATGCCTAAGCCAACCCATGAAACGAGCGTGCGGGTGCTCAGTTGGCGAGAGAGGCAGAATGCGTAAGCCGAAGACCGGTTCGATCCCCCCTGCGTGCTGTCGATCCTACTACTGCAACCCTCGGTCTGGTTCAATCTTAGACTAGGAATGAACTCCGTATGCATAAGTCAACCCACGAAATGAGCGTTCGGGCGCTGAGCCGGTCAGAGAGGCATAATGCGCAAGTCGAGGATCGACCCAGTCCCCCTCTGTGTGCTGTCAGTCCTGCTGCCACAACCTTCGGTCCGGTTGGGGCTTAGACATGGAATGAACTCCTTATGCCTAAGCTAACCCATGAAACGGGCGTGCGGGCACTCAGCCAGCCAGAGAGGCAGAACACGTAAGCTGGGGATCGGCCCAGTCCCCCTGCATGTTGTCGATCCTACTGCCCCAACCCTCGGTCCGGTCTGATCTTAGACTGGGAATGAACTCTGTATTCTTAGACTGCGGATGAACTTCGTATGCCTAGTCAACCCACGAAATGAGCGTACGGGTGCTCAGCTGGTCGGAGAGGCATAATGTGCAAGCTGGGGATCAACTCGGTCCCCCTCTTCGTGCTACCGATCCCGCTACCAGTCCTGCTACAACAACCCTCAGTTTGACTAGGGCTTAGACATGGAATAAACTCCGTATGCCTAAGCCAACCCACGAAACGAGCGTGCGGGTGCTCAATCGACCGAAAAGGCAGAATACATAAGTCGGGGATTGGCCCGGTCCCCCCTGTGTGCTGTCGATCCTGTTACTAGTCCTGCTGTCGTAACCCTCAGTCCAGTTCGATCTTAGACTAGAATGAATTCCGTATGCTTAAACATGGAATGAACTCTATATGCCTAAGCCAACCCACGAAACGAGCGCACCAGTGCTCAGTCGACCGGAGAGGTAGAATGCACAAGCCGGGGACCGACCCGATCCCTCCTACGGGCTGTCGACCCTGCTACCTCAACCCTCAGTCTGGTCTGATCTTAGACAGGGAATGAACTCCGTATGCCTAAGTCAACCAATGAAATGAGCGTGCGGGCATTGAGCCGATCGAAAAGGCATAATGCACAAGCCGGGGATCGACCCAGTCCGCCTCTACGTGCTACCGATCCTGTTGCCACAACCCTCAATCTGGCTGGGGCTTAGACATGGAATGAACTCCCTATGCCTAAGCCAACTCATGAAACGGGCGTGTGGGTGCTCAGTCGGCCGGAGAGGCAGAATGGGTAAGCCGGGGATCGGTACGATCCCCCCTGCGTGCTGTCGATCCTGCTGTCGCAACCCTCGATCCGGTCCAATCTTAGACTGGGAATGAACTTCGTATGCTTAGACTGGGGATGAACTCCGTATGCCTAAGTCAACCCACAAAACGAGCGTGCGGGCACTCAGCTGACCAGAGAGGTAGGATGCGTAAGCCGGGGATTGAACGGGTGGTAGGTGGGTTCAAGCACATCTTCATATTTCTGCCATGTCAATGCCATTTTTATGGCTTGTAAATTCATAAAATGGTCCCCTAAGCCTTCATGTGAAGTTTCGTGGCAAGACGACCCATTTTCTATTTTTCATGATTTTTGAAACTTTTTACGGTTCGAGATTTTTTTAAATTTTTTTAGAAAGAATTTTGTCCCCAAATTTGGTATAGGTGATTTTTGTATTTTTATTGGCATGCACAAAATAATTCAGCTAAAAACTCGAAATGGAGAAGATTTTGTGACCGTTTGAAAAACGTGTCCCCATTTCAGACACTTTAATGGCTACTGGCAGCAAACCTATAAAATCTCAAATGCTCTTTAAGGGGGTGTGAGTTCTTGAGGTTTGATGAAGGATAGGGGGCCAATATAAAGGCCAAGTGTCATGCCTTGAGCGGGCATGCCAGGCACATCAGGCGCACCAGCAGGGGAGCCAGAGGTTGAGGCCCGCAGACCAGGCGTGCTAGTGAGTATCTGCACGTAAAGCCTGGCAAACGAGTTTAGAACGCCCGCCCAACTTGCAGGCTTGCCCGTGAGACCAAGGCCTGGTATACAAGCTGCCCACACCACATCCAGAAGGGCCTAAGGTGCTGGACACGCAAGGGAAGCTTATGGAAGCAGGCAGGATCAGCAGCAGCATCTTGGCAGATTTGGTTGACCCTGAAAATCAGGAGTTAGCATCCTGATTGATTGTAATCTGTGTAATCCCATGATTTTAGCCTTTATTCTAGGGATATTGCCATTAAGTGTAAGCTGGAGCCTTAACTACAAATAGAAGGTTTGTTCCTCCCTTATTTGTACACCATCAAACACTTCTGTTTCAGTGAATACAAGAGCATTTCCAAAATTCTGCCTTCTTAGCCTGTTTCTCTTTAACTTGCGTAATCAGCCCTTCCTATTGTTCTAGCCCGTACGCTTGTGTTTTAGGCTGACTTAGGCATAGAGGAGGAGATTCCAAGCCTAAGGTCGCACGGTTTCTGAGTCTAAGGTCGGAGCCCGTGATAGTTGGTATCAGAGCAAGTTCAATTCTGCATGTTTGTGTTGTGCAGGTTAGAGGAGATGGCATCCCAAAGTGACGCCGCTAACCAACAACTAGAGGCCCAGGAGCGTGGGCATGGAAAAGAGAGGAAATCCAGTTCTAGAGATATCTGGTCTACCATGGACGGTAGGCTGGCCAAGGTGGAGGTGACCATGGGCGACATGGGGGAGAAGCTTGAAGGGGTAGAGACTCACATTGCATCACTAGACTCCATGAGGAAGGAGATCCAAAGTGAGCTACAAGCTACTCTCAACAAAGGCTTGGACGTGTTCACCCAAAAGAATTAGACCTTGGAGGCTGAAGTGCTGACCTTGTGCGATGGCATGGAGGCCATGTTTCAACGGATGGAGGAGCTTACCAGTGAGCTCGTTGCTTGCAAGACTGGCATTGGGAATGGCATGTTTGCTAGAGTGTCCAAGTTCAGATTGGATGTCCCCAAGCTTAAGGAGTTTAAGGGGACTAGGGCGGCCAAGGAAGTAGATAACTACCTTTGGGGTATGGAGCAGTACTTCCAGGCCATGGGCATGCAAGATGAGGCGATAAAAGTAAGCACCGCTACTATGTATCTCACTGATGTAGCCTTATTGTGGTAGAGGCACAAGTGTGATGATGTCAGGCATGGGAGTGCCAAGATTGGAACCTGGGCAGAGTTCCAAAAGGAGTTCAGAGAACAATTTTACCCAGAGTATGCCGATGATGAGGCACAGGCAAAGTTACACAGGCTGAGCCAGCAAGGGGACAAAAGGGAGTATGCTCAGAAATTCTCTGAACTGATGCTACAGATCTCAGATCTAGGTGAAAAGGACACCTTATTTGCTTTCATGGATGGGCTGAAGCCGTGGGTGAAGCATGAGCTACAAAGGAGAGGAGTTCATGACTTGGCTAAAGTCATGACTACCGCCAAGGCCTTGATAGAGTTCAAGCCTCTGAACAAGTTCGAGTCTACCAAGCCCAAGGGTAAGGGCAGGGACAATAGGGACTAAAAGAAGCAGTCCAAGGGGAAGGATCGTGACTAGGAGTCCAAGATGGAGATCGAGACCGTTCAACCAAGGATGGCGAGAGGAATCCACTAGCAGGCAAGTGGAAAGCAAAGGGGGACCGAGAGCCACTAGCATGCTACCTATGTGGAGGGAGCCACATAGCGCGCAATTGCTCACAGAAGGGCAAGCTGGCTGCTATAGACAAGGAGTCTGACGAAAAGCCAGAGTCAGGGGCAACAAAGCTTGGGTCGTTGGTGCTCAATGCTGTTCAGAGTAAGGGGAGCCGTAAGCCAAAGGGCTTGATGTTTACAGATCTGATGGTTATAGGTCAGAAGGTGAGTGCACTGGTGGACACAAGTGCCTCACATCTTTTTATTTCAGGTGATAGAGCCCAGAAGCTCAGACTAAAGGTGCAGAAAGGGATTGGTACCATCAAAACAGTGAACTCCAAGGAAGTTCCAGCCATTGGAGTAGCGCAGGGAGTGGAGTTGTAGCTTGGAGACTAGAAAGGCAAGGAGACCATTGAGGTAATACCCCTTGACGACTATGAGTTTGTGATTGGGTTGGATTTCCTTGTTCGGATTAATGCCCTCTCTATGCCTTTTGCCAATTGTGTTTGTATCTTGGATGCACGGTGCCAATGCCTAGTGCCATTGAGGAGAGGGTCTGGAGTTGGGTCGCGGGTGGTGTCAGCCATCCGATTTGCCAAGGCGATAAGCAGACAAAAAGACACCTTCTTGGTAGCCCTGAAATATGATGAGCCAAGGGAGAAGGAGATCGAGTCACCCTTAAAGGTGCTAAAGGTGCTGAATACCTTTAGTGATGTGATGCCCGTAAAGCTACCTAGCAAGCTACCACCTAAGAGGGAGGTGGACCACAAGATCGAGCTGGTGTCCGAGGCCAAGCCACCAGCTAGAGCCCCTTACCAAATGTCTCCACCAGAGTTGGAGGTGTTGAGGAAATAGCTCAAAGAGTTAGTTGATGCTGGCTTCATCAGGCCATCGAAGGGACCCTATGGTGCATCGATTCTATTTCAACGTAAGCATGATGGGTCCTTACGGCTGTGCATAGACTATTGGGCTTTGAACAAGCTAACCATCAAGAACAAGTACCCCATCCCACTCATTGCGGACTTGTTCGATCAACTTGGGAGTGCAAGGTGGTTCACCAAACTGGATTTGAGGTCAGGCTACTATCAAGTTAGGATCGCGGAGGGAGATGAGCCAAAGACAGCATGTGTCACTCGATATGGTTTGTATGAGTTTCTTGGTGATGCCTTTTGGACTCACAAACGCCCCAGCAACATTCTGCACCCTTATGAACAAGGTACTTCAATCATTCCTTGATCGATTTGTTATGGTTTATTTGGATGACATTGTGATCTACAGCCAGACTTTGGGAGAGCATGTAGACCACTTGAGACAGGTGTTCGAGGTGTTGCAGGTGCACAAGCTGTTTGTCAAGAGGGAGAAGTGCTCATTCGCCTAGTAGGAGATCCCATTCCTTGGCCACATAGTGGGAGGTGGCAGGATACGCATGGATGAAGGCAAGATACACGCCATCCTAGAGTGGCAATCGCCAGCCAAGGTCACTGAGTTGAGATCGTTCCTTGGGCTGGTCAACTACTACAGGCGCTTCATCAAAGGTCACTTAGCAATAGCCATGCCGTTGACTGACTTACTCAAGAAAGGGAAAGCATGGGAGTGGAGCGTAGGGTGGCAGGAATCCTTTGACAGGTTGAAGCAGCCTGTGATCGAGGAGCCAGTTTTGGCCTTGCCAGACCATGCCAAGCCGTATGAGGTGCATACGGATGTATCAGACTTTGCCATAGGGGGCGTGTTGATGCAAGAGGGATGTCCAGTCACGTTTGAGAGTAGAAAGCTGAACGAGACTGAGCACAAGTACATGGTCCAAGAGAAAGAGATTACTGCAGTGGTGCACTGCTTGTGCACTTGGCACCATTACCTGTTAGGGTCGAGGTTCATGGTTAGGATGGACAATGTGGCAACCAACTACTTTCAGATGTAGAAGAAGCTATCCCCCAAGCAGGCGAGATGGCAAGATTTTCTTACAGAATTTGATTTCCAGATAGAGTACAAGCCAGGGTGGGCAAACCTAGTTGTAGATGCCCTGAGCAGGAAGGCTAACCTTGCTGCCATTAGCCAATCAGAGGGGTCACTAGTGCCACGTATTAAGGAGGGACTTGCGCATGATCCTACAGCCAAGGCTTTGATGGAATACGCCCAGCAAGGTAAGACTAGGCAATTTTGGTTACAGGATGGCTTGCTATACACCAGGGGCAGTAGACTGTTTGTGCCGTAGCACGAAAAGCTCCGTAAGGAAGTTTTACAAGAATGCCATGATTCAAGGTGGGCTGGACACCCTAGAGTGAGCTGTACATTTTGCACTGATTGAGGACCGATACTACTGGCCACACATGAGGGACGATGTGGAGGCCTATGTGAAGACTTGTCCTGTGTGCCAACAGGATAAGGTGGAGCTCAAGAAACCAGACGATCTCTTGGAGCCATTGCCAGTGCCAGAGCGACCATGGGAGAGTGTTTCTCTAGAATTTATAGTTGGTCTACCCAAAGTAGAAGGGTTTGGAAGCATCAAGGTAGTGGTGGACAAGTTTTCCAAGTATGGAATCTTCATTGCAGCAACCAAAGAGTGCCCAGTCGAAGAGGTAGCTCGATTGTTCCTGAAGAACATGGTTAAGTACTGGGGAGTGCCGAGGACCATTATTAGTGATTGAGACGGGTGTTTCACGGGCAGGTTCTGGACTGAGTTGTTCAAGCTATTGGGGTCAGAATTGAACTTTTCCACCAGCATGCATCCGCAGACCGATGGGCAGACAGAACGAGTGAATGGACTATTGGAGGTCTACCTTAGGCACTATGTGAGTGCCACATAAAGGGACTGGCCAAAGCTACTAGATATTACACAGTTTTCCTATAAATTGCAAAAGAGTGAGGCAACGAACCAGAGCCCATTTGAGGTTGTGACAGGGCAACAACCACTAACACAAAACGGGCGCTCAGCCGGCCGAAGAGGTAAAATGTGCAAGCCGGGGATCGGCCCGGTCCCCCCTGCGTGCTATCGATCCTACTACCGCAACCCTTGATCCGGTCCAATCTTGGACTAGGAATGAACTCGATATGCTTAGACTAGGGATGAACTCCATTTGCCTAAGTCAACCCACGAAACGAGCGTGCGCGCGTTCAGCCAACCAGAGAGGCAGGATGCGTAAGCCAGGGATCGACCTGCTCCCCCCTGCGTGCTGACAATCCTGCTACCACAACCCTCGGTCCGGTCCGATCTTAGACTGGGAATGAACTATGTATGCTTAGACTGGGGATGAACTCCATATGCCTAAGCCAACCCACGAAACGAGCGTGCGAACGCTCAGCAGGCCGGGGAGGCTGATCGAAGAGGCATAATGCACAAGCCGAGGATCATCCTGGTTCCCCTCTACGTGCTGCCGATCCCGCTACCGATCCTGCTACCACAACCCTCGACCGGGCTGGGGGTTAGACATGGAATGAGCTTCGTATCCCTAAGCCAACCCACGAAATGAGTGTGCGGGTGCTCAACCGATCGGAGAGGTAGAATGCACAAGCCGGGGATCGACTCGGTCCCCCCTGCGTGCTGTTGATCTTGCTGTTGGTCCTGCTGCCACAACCATTGGTCTGGTCCGATCTTAGACTAGGAATGAACTCCGTATGCTTAGACATGGAATGAACTCCGTATGCCTAAGCCAACCCATGAAACGAGCATTCGGGTGTTCAGTAGGCCGGAGAGGTAGAATGCGCAAGCCGGGGATTGACCCGATCCCCCCCTGCGTGTTGTCAATCCTACTGCCGCAACCCTCGGTCTGGTCCGATCTTAGACTGGGAATGAACTCCGTATGCCTAAGTCAACCAATGAAACGAGCGTACGAGCGCTAAGCCGGTCGGAGAGGCATAATGCGTAAGCCAAGGATCGACCCGGTCCCCCTCTGCGTGCTGCTGGTCCCACTGTCACAACCCTCAGACTGGTTGGGAATTAGACATGGAATGAACTCCCTATGCCTAAGCCAACCCATGAAACGGGCGTGCAGGCGCTCAGCTGACCGAAGATGTAGAATGCGCAAGCCGGGGATCGACCCGATCCCTCCTGCGTGCTGCCGATCCTGCTGCCGCAACTCTCGGTCCGGTCCAATCTTAGACTGGGAATGAACTCTGTATGCTTAGACTGGGGATGAACTTTGTATGCCTAAGTCAACCCACGAAATGAGCATGCGGGCGTTCAACCGACCGGAGAGGCCGATCGGAGAGGCATAATGCCCAAGCTGGGGATCAGCTCGGTCCCTCTCTGCGTGCTGCCGATCCTACTGCCGGTCCTACTGTCACAACCCTCGGTCGGGCTGGGGCTTAGACATGGAATGAACTTCGTATCCCTAAGCCAACCCACGAAATGAACGTGCAGGTGCTCAGCTGGTCGGAGAGGCAGAATGCGCAAGTCGGGGACCAACCCGGTCCCCCCGTGCCTGCTATCGATCCTGCTGCCACAACCCTTGGTCCGGTTTGATCTTAGACTGGGAATTAACTCCGTATGCTTAGACATGGAATGAACTCCGTATGCCTAAGCCAACCCACGAAACGAGCGTGCGGGCGCTCAGTCGGTCGGAGAGGCAGAATGCGCAAGCTGGGGATCGACCCGATCCCCCCCTACGTGCTATCGATCCTACTAACGCAAACCTCAGTCCAGTTCGATCTTAGATAGGGAATGAACTCCGTATGCCTAAGTCAACCCATGAAACGAGCATGCGGGTGCTAAGCCAACCAGAAAGGCATAATGCGCAAGCCGAGGATCGGCCCGATCCCCCTCTGTGTGCTGCCAGTCCCGCTGCCACAACCCTCGGTCCAGCTGGGGCTTAGACATGGAATGAACTCCCTATGCCTAAACCAACCCACGAAACGGGCGTGCGGGCGCTCAGCCAGCCAGAGAGGCAGAATGCGCAAGTCGGGGATCACCCCGATCCCCCCTGCGTACTGCCGATCCTGCTGCTGCAACCCTCGGTTCGGTCTCGCTGCCACAACCCTCGAACTGGCTAGGAATTAGACATGGAATGAACTCCCTATGCCTAAGCCAACCCATGAAATGGACGTGCGGGCGCTCAGACGGCCGGAGAGGCAGAATGCGTAAGATGGGGATCGACCCGATCCCCCCTGCGTGCTGTCGATCTGCTGCGGCAACCCTCGGTCTGATCCGATCTTAGACTAGAAATAAACTCTGTATGCTTAGACTGGGGATGAACTTCGTATGCCTAGGTCAACCCACGAAACGACCGTGCGGGCGCTCAGTCGACCAGAGAGGCAGGATGCGCAAGCGGGGGATCGAACGGGTGGTAGGTGGGTTCAGGCACATCTTCATATTTTTGCCATGCCAATGCCATTTTTATGGCTTTTAAATTCATACAGTGGTCCCCTAAGTCTTCATGTGAAGTTTTGTGGCAAGATGACCCGTCTTCTATTTTTCATGATTTTCAAAACTTTTTACGGTTCGAGATATTTTAAAATTTTTTTAGAAAGATTTTTGTCCCCAAATTTGGTAGAGGTGATCCTTTTATTTTTGTTGGCATGGACAAAAAAATTCAGCTAAAAACTCAAAGTGGAGAAGATTTTGTGACCATTTGAAAAAAGTGTCCCCATTTCAGACACTTTAATGGCTACTGGCAGCAAACCTATAAAATCTCAAACGCTCTTTAAGGGGGTGTCAGTTCTCAAGGTTTGATGAGGGATAGGGGGCCAATATATGGGCCAAGTACCAGCACCCATCGCACATCATGTGTGCACACCCCCTCCGGCCCCCCCAATCCGTCGGTTAAGCTCTCCGACGGTGGTGCCTCGGGTAAAAAAAATGTGGCACCAGCAAATGCCCGAGCCCAGCATGTGCACCATGGCTCAAAATCTTAGACTAAGAATGAACTCCATATGCTTACACATGTAATGAACTCCATATGCCTAAGCTAACCCACGGAACAAGCGTGCGGGCGCTCAGTCGGCCAGAGAGGCAGAATGCGCAAGCCGGGATCCAACCCGTTCCCCCCTGCATGCTGTCGATCCTAGTGCTACAACCCTCAGTCCAGTTTGATCTTAGACTGGGAATGAACTCCATATGCATAAGTCAAGACATGAAATGAGCGTGCGGGCGCTGAGCCTACCGAAGAGGCATAATACGCAAGCCGAGAATCAGCTCGATCCCCCTCTACGTGCTGTCGGTCCCGCTATCGCAATCCTCAGTCTGGCTGGGGCTTAGACATGGAATGAACTCCCTATACCTAAGCCAACCCACGAAATGGGCATCCAGGCGCTCAGCCGATCGGAGGCAGAATGTGCAAGCTGAGGATCGGCCTGGTCCCCCCTCTGTCTTATCGATCTTGCTGTTGCAACCCTCGATCCGGTCTGATCTTAGACTGGGAATGAACTCCGTATGCTTAGATTGGGGATGAACTTTGTATGCCTAAGTCAACCCATGAAATGAGCGTGCGGCCGCTCAGCTGACCAGAGAGGCATAATGCGCAAGTCGAAGATCAGCATGGTCCCCCTCTGTGTGCTGTCGATCCCGCTACCGGTCCTGCTACCACAACCCTCGGTCCGACTGGGGCTTAGACATGGAATGAACTTCGTATGCCTAAGCCAACCCATGAAATGAGCGTGCGGGTGCTCAGTCGACCGAAGAGGCAGAATGCGTAAGCTGGGGACGGCACGGTCCCCCTTGTGTGCTGTCGATCCTGCTTCTGCAACCCTCGGTCCGGTCTAATCTTAGACTGGGAATTAACTCCGTGTGCTTAAGTCAACCCACGAAACGAGCGTGCGGGTACTGAGCCGGCCGGAGAGGCATAATGCGCAAACTGGGGATCAGCCCGGTCCCTTTCTGCATGCTGTCGGTCCTGCTGCCACAACCTTCGGTCCGACTGGGGCTTAGACATGGAATGAACTCCCTATGCCTAAGCCAACCCATGAAATGGGTGTGCGGGCACTCAGTCGGCTGGAGAGGCAAAATGCGCAAGTCGGGGATCACCCCGATCCCCCCTGCGTGCCGCCGATCCTGCTGCTGCAACCCTCGGTCCGGTCCGACCTTGGACTGGGAATGAACTCCGTATGCTTAGACATGGAATGAACTCCATATGCCTAAGCCAACCCACAAAATGAGCGTGCGGGCGCTCAGTCGACTGGAGAGGCAGAATGCACAAGCCAGGGATTGGCCCAGTCCCCCCTGCGTGCTATTGATCTTCCTACCACAACCCTCAGTCCGGTCCGATCTTAGACTGGGAATGAACTCCGTATGCCTCAGTCAACCCATGAAATGAGCATGCGGGCGCTAAGCCGACGGAGAAGCATAATTCGCAAGTCGGGGATCAGCCCGGTCCCCCTCTTCGTGCTGTCGATCCCGCTGCCACAACCCTCGGTCCGGTTAGGGCTTACACATAGAATGAACTCCCTATGCCTAAGCCAACCCACGAAACAGGCGTGCGGGCGCTCAACCGACTGGAGAGGCAGAATGCGCAAGCTGGGGATCGACCCGGTCCCCCCTGTGTGCTACCGATCCTGTTGCCACAACCCTCGGTCCAGTCCAATCTTAGACTGGGAATGAACTCTGTATGCTTAGACTGGGGATGAACTCCGTATGCCTAAGTCAACCCATAAAACGAGCATGCGGGCGCTCAGCCGACCAGAGAGGCAGGATGCGCAAGCCGGGGATCGAACGGGTGGTAGGTGGGTTCAAGCACATCTTCATATTTCTGCCGTGCCAATACTATTTTTATGGCGTGCAAATTCATACAATGGTCCCGTAAGCCTTCATGTGAAGTTTCGTGGCGAGACAACCCATTTTCTATTTTTTAGGATTTTTGAAACTTTTTACGGTTCAATATTTCTTAAAGTTTTTTAGAAAGAGTTTTGTACCAAAATTTGGTAGAGGTGATCCTTGTATTTATGTTGGCATGCACAAAAAAATTCAGCTAAAAACTCGAAGTGGAGAAGATTTTGTGATCGTTTGAAAAAATTGTCCCCATTTCAGACACTTTAATGGCTACTGGCAGCAAACCTATAAAATCTCAAATGCTCTTTAAGGAGGTGTGAGTTTTCAAAGTTTGATGAGGGATAGGAGGCCAATATAAGGGCCAAGTACCAGCACCCATCGCACATCATGTGTGCACACCCCCCGGCCCCCCCAATCGTCGGAACCCTCAATGCCGCCGGTTAGGCTCTCCGGCGATGCTATGGCGATTGTTCCCCGGGTGAAAAAAAAGCAACACCAGCACATGCCTGAACCCAGCATGTGCACCGTGGCTCAAAATCTTAGACTGGGAATGAACTCCGTATGCTTAGACATGGAATGAACTCTGTATGCCTAAGCCAACCCACGGAACGAGCGTGCGCTCGCTCAGTCGGTCGGAAAGGTAGAATGTGCAAGCCGGAGATCAGCTCGGTCCCCCCCTGTGTGCTGTCGATCCTACTGTGCAACCCTTAGTCTGGTCCGATCTTACATTGGGAATGAACTCCGTATGCATAAGTCAACCCACGAAATGAGTGTGCGGGCGCTTAGGCCAAAGAGGCATAATGCACAAGGCAGGGAACGGCCCGGTCCCCCGTTGCGTGCTGTTGGTCCCGCTGCCACAACCCTCGGTCTGACTGGGGTTGAGACATGGAATGAACTCCCTATGCCTAAGCCAACCCACGAAACGGGCATGCGGGCACTCAGCCGGTCGGAGCGGCAGAATGCGTATGCCGAGGATCGGCCCGATCCCTCCTGTGTGCTGCCGATCCTGCTATCGCAACCCTCGGTCCGGTCTGATCTTAGATTGGAATGAACTTTGTATGCTTAGACTGGGGATGAACTCTGTATGCCTAAGTCAACCCACAAAATGAGCGTGTGGGCGCTCAGCCAGCCGGAGAGGCAGAATGCGCAAGTTGGGGACCAGCCCAATCCCCCCACGCATGCTATTGATCCAGCTCCGCAACCCTCGGTCCGATCCCATCTTAGACTGGGAATGAACTTCGTATGCCTGAGTCAAGCCACGAAAGGAGCGTACAGGCGCTGAGTCAGCAGGAGAGGCATAATACGAAAGCCAGGGATCGGCCCGATCCCCCTCTACGTGCTACCGGTCCCGCTACCACAACCCTCAGTTCTGCTGGGGCTTAGACATGGAATGAACTCCCTATGCCTAAGCCAACCCACGAAATGAGCGTACGGGCACTCAGTCGATCGGAGAGGCAGATTGCGCAAGCCAAGGATCGGCCCGGTCCCTCCTGTGTGTTGCCAATCCTGCTGTCGCAACCCTCAATCTGGTCTGATCTTAGACTGGGAATGAACTCCATATGCTTAGATGAGGGATGAACTCCGCATGCCTAAGTTAACCCATGAAACGAGCGTGCGGGCGTTTAGTCGACTAGAGAGGCAGGTTGCGCAAGCCGGGGATCGAATGGGTGGTAGGTGGGTTCAAGCACATCTTCATATTTCTGCCATGCCAATGCCATTTTTATGGCTTGTAAATTCATACAATGGTCCCCTAAGCCTTCATGTGAAGTTTCGTGGCAAGACGACCCATTTTCTATTTTTCATGATTTTTGAAACGTTATGCGGTTCGAGATTTTTTAAATTTTTTTAGAAAGAGTTTTGTCCCCAAATTTGGTAGAGGTGATCCTTGTATTTTTTTTTGGCATGCACAAAAATATTCAGCTAAGAACTCGAAATGGAGAAGATTTTGTGACCGTTTGAAAAAAGTGTCCCCATTGCAGACACTTTAATAGCTATTGGTAGCAAACCTATAAAATCTCAAACGCTCTTTAAGGGGGTGTGAGTTCTCAAGGTTTGATGAGGGATAGGGGGCCAATATAAGGGCCAAGTACCAGCACCCATCGCACGTCTTGTGTGCACACCTCCTCGGCCCCCCCAATCGTCGGAACCCCCAATGCCATCGGTTAGGCTCTCTGGCGATGCTCCGACGATGGTGCCTCGGGCGAAAAAAATGCGGTACCAGCACATGCCCAAGCCCAGCATGTCCACCATGGCTCAAACTCTTAGACTAGAATGAACTCTGCATGCCTAGCCATGGAATGAACTCCGTATGCCTAAGCCAACCCACAAAACGAGTGTGTGGACGCTCAGCCTACCAGAGAGGCAGAATGCGCAAGCTGGGGATCGGCCCAATCCCCCTCTGCGTGCTGCCAATCCTGCTACCAAAACCCTCGGTCCGCTTGGGGCTTAGACATGGAATGAACTCCCTGTGCCTAAGCCAACCCACGAAGTGGGCATGCGGGCGCTCAGCTGGTCGGAGAGGCAGAATGCGCAAGCTGGGGATCAGTCCGGTCCCCCCTGCGTGTTGCCGATCCTACTACCGCAACCCTCGATCCGGTCCGATCTTAGACTGGGAATGAACTCCGTATGCTTAGACTGGGGATGAACTCCGTATGCCTAAGTTAACCCACGAAATGAGCATGCGAGCGCTCAGCCGACCAGAGAGGTAGGTTGCGCAAGCCGGGGATCAAACGGGTGGTAGGTGGGTTCAAGCACATCTTCATATTTCTTCCATTCCAATGCCATTTTTATGGCTTGTAAATTCATACAATGGTCCCCTAAGCCTTCATGTGAAGTTTCATGGCAAGACGACCCATTTTCTATTTTTCATGATTTTCAAAACTTTTTGCGGTTCGAGATTTTTTAAAAATTTTTTAGAAAGATTTTTGCCCCCAAATTTGGTAGAGGCGATCCTTTCATTTTTATTGGCATGCACAAAAAAATTCAGCTAAAAACTCGAAGTGGAGAAGATTTTGTGACCGTTTGAAAAAAGTGTCCCCATTTCAGACACTTTAATGGCTACTGGCAGCAAACCTATAAAATCTCAAATGCTTTTTAAGGGGGTGTGAGTTCTCTAGGTTTGATGAGGGATAGGGGGCCAATATAAGGGCCAAGTGCTAGCAGCCATCGCACATCATGTGTGCACACCCCCCCGGGCCCCCAATCGTCGGAACCCCCAATGCCGCTGGTTAGGCTCTCCGACGATGCTCCGACGATGGTGCCCCGGGTGAAAAAAATGTGGCACTAGCACATGCGCAAGCCCAGTATGTGCACCGTGGCTCAAACTCTTAGACTGGGAATGAACTCTGTATGCTTAGACATGGAATGCGCAAGCTGGGGATCGGCTCGGTCCCCCCTACGTGCTGTCGATCCTACTGTCACAACCCTCGATCCGGTCTGATATTAGACTATGAATGAACTCCATATGCTTAGACTAGGGATGAACTCCGTATGCCTAAGTCAACCCACCAAACGAGCGTGCGGGTGCTCAGTTGGTCGGAGAGGTAAATGCGCAAGCCAGGGATCGGCCCGGTCCCCCCTGTATGCTGTCGATCCTGCCGCTGGTCCTGCTGTCGCAACCCTCGATCCGGTCTGATCTTAGACTGGGAATGAACTCCGTATGCTAAGACATGGAATGAACTCCGTATGCCTAAGTCAACACATGAAACAAGCGTACGAGCACTCAGCCAGTTGGAGAGGTAGAACGTACAAGCTAGGGATCATCTCGATCCCCCCTACGTGCTGTCGATCCTACTGCCGCAACCTTCGGTCTGTTTCAATCTTAGACTAGGAAAGAACTCCGTATGCCTAAGTCAACACACGAAACGAGCGTTCGGGTGCTGAGTCGATCAGAGAGGTAGTCCCTCTCTGCGTGCTACCAGTCTTGCTACCACAACACTCGGTCTGGCTGGCACTTAGACGTGGAATGAACTCCCTATGCCTAAGCCAACCCACAAAACGGGTGTGCGGGCGCTCAGCCGGCCGGAGGGGCAGAAAGCGCAAGCCGGGGATCGGCCCGGTCCCCCCTACATGCTGTCGATTCTGCTACTGTAACCCTCAGTCTGGTTCGATCTTAGACTGGGAATGAACTCCGTATGCTTAGACTAAAGATGAACTTCGTATGCCTAAGTCAACCCATGAAACGAGCGTGCGGGTGCTCAGCCGGCCGGAGAGGTATAATGCGTAAGCCGAGGATCAGCTCAGTCCGCCTCTCCGTGCTATCGATCCCGCTGGTGATCCTGTTGCGACAACCCTTCGTCCGGCTGGGGCTTAGACATGGAATGAACTTCGTATGCCTAAGCCAACCCATGAAATGAGCGTGCGGGCACTCAGTCGACCGGAGAGGTAGAATACGCAAGCCAGGGATCGGCCCGGTCCCCCCTGTGTGCTGTCGATCTTCCTACTGGTCGTGTTGCCGCAACCCTCGGTTTGGTCCGATCTTAGACTGGGAATGAACTCCGTATGCTTAGACATGGAATGAACTTTATATGCCTAAGCCAACCGTCGAAACGAGCATACGGGCGCTCAGCCGGTCGGAAAGGTAGAATGCGCACGCCAGGGATCGACCCGATCCCCCACTGTGTGCTGTCAACCCTGCTATCGCAACCCTCGGTCCGGTCTGATCTTAGACTGGGAATGAGCTCTGTAAGCCTAAGTAAACCCATGAAACGAGCGTTCGGGGGCTGAGCCGACCGAAGAGGCATAATACGCAAGTCAGGGATCGGCCTGATCCCCCTCTTCGTGCTGCCAGTCTCGCTGCCACAACCCTCGGTCTGGTTGGGGGTTAGACATGGAATGAACTCCCTATGCCTAAGCCAACCCATGAAACGGGGGTGCAGGCGCTCAGCCGACCGGAGAGGCAGAATGCGCAAGCCGGGGATCGACTCAGTCCCTCCTTCGTGCCATCGATCTTGCTGCCATAACCCTCAGTCCGATCTGATCTTAGACTGGGAATGAACTCCGTATGCCTAGACTGGGGATGAACTCCGTATGCCTAAGTCAACCCACAAAATGAGTGTACGGGTGCTCAGACGACCGAAGAGGTCGGTCGGAGAGGCATAATGCGCAAGTCGGGGATCAGCCCGATCCCACTGCAGATCTTCCTACCACAACCCTTGGTCCGACTGGGGCTTTGACATGGAATGAACTCCGTATGCCTAAGCCAACCCACGAAATGAACGTACAGGCACTCAGCCGATCAGAGAGGCAGAATGCGCAAGCTGAGGATCAGTCCGGTCCCCCCTGCATGCTACCGATCCTACAGCTGCAACCCTCGATCCTGTCTGATCTTAGACTGGGAATGAACTCTGTATGCTTAGACTAGGGTTAAACTCTATATGCCTAAGTCAACCCATAAAACGAGCGTGCGGGTGCTCAGTCGGCTAGACAGGTCGGTCGGAGAGGCATAATGTGGAAGCCAGGGATCAGCCCGATCCCCCTCTACGTGCTACCGATCTCACAGCCGGTCCTGCTACCACAACCCTCGGTCCGGCTGGGGCTTAGACATGGAATGAACTCCGTATGCCTAAGCCAACCCACGAAACGAGCGTGCGGGCGCTCAGCCTGCCGAGAGGCAGAATGCGCAAGCCGGGGACCGACCCGGTCCCCCTTACGTGCTGTCGATCCTGCTGCTGCAACCCTCAGTTCTATCTGATCTTAGACTGGGAATAAGCTCCGTATGCCTAAGTCAACCCACGAAATGAGTGTACGGGCATTGAGCTGGCCGAAGAGGCATAATGCGCAAGCCGGGGATCGACCTAGTCCTTCTCTGTGCGCTACCGGTCCTGCTGCCACAACCCTCGGCCCGGCTGGGGCTTAGACATGGAATGAACTCCCTATGCCTAAGCCAACCCACGAAATAGGCATACGGGTGCTTAACCGACCGGAGAGGTAGAATGCGCAAGCCGGGGATCGGCCCTGTCTCCCTTGCGTGCTGCCGATCCTGCTACCGCAACTCCGGTCCAGTCGATCTTAGACTGAGAATGAACTTCGTATGCTTAGACTGGGGATGAACTCCGTATGCCTAAGTCAACCCATGAAACCAACGTACAAGCGCTCAGCCGATCGGAGAGGCAGAATTTCAAGTCGGGGATCGACCCAGTACCCCCCTACGTGCTACCGATCCTACTGCTGGTCCTGCTATCGTAAACCTCAGTCCAGTCCAATCTTAGATTGGGATTGAACTCCGTATGCTTAGACATGGAATGAACTCCGCATGCCTAAGCCAACCCATGAAATGAGCGTGCGTGCGCTCAACCGATCAGAGAGGTAGAATGCACAAGCCAGGGACCGATCTGATCCTACCCTGCATGTTGTCGATCTTGCTGCCGTAACCCTCGATCCGGTTTGATCTTAGACTAGGAATGAACTTCGTATGCCTAAGTCAACCAACAAAACGAGCGTTCGGGGGTTGAACCGATCAGAGAAGCATAATGCGCAAGCCAGGGATAGGTCCAGTCCCTCTCTGCATACTGCCAGTCTCGCTACTACAACCCTCGGTCCGGCTGGGTCTTAGACATGGAATGAACTCCCTATACCTAAGCCAACCCACGAAACGGGCGTGCAGGTGCTCCGCCGGTCAGAGAGGCAGAATATGCAAGCTAGGGATCGGCTCGGTCCCTCCTGCATGCTGTCGATCTTACTGCCGCAACCCTCGGTCCGATCTGATCTTGGACTGGGAAAGAACTCCGCATGCTTAGACTGGGGATGAACTCCGTATGAATGAGTCAACCCACAAAACGAGCATGCGGGTTATTAGCTGATCAAAAAAGCCGATCGGATAGGCATATTTTGTAAGCCGGGGATCAACTTGATCCCCCTCAGCGTGCTATCGATCCCGTTGCTGATCCTACTGCCACAGCCCTTGGTCCAGCTGGGGCTTAGAAATGGAATGAACTTCGTATGCCTAAGCCAATGCATGAAACGAGCTTGCGGGTGCTCAGTCGGTCGGAGAGGCAGAATGCATAAGCCAGGGATCGGCCTGATCCCTCCTACATGCTATCGATCCTGCTACTGGTCCTGCTGTTGCAACCCTCGTTCCGGTCTGATCTTAGATTGGGAATGAACTCCGTATGCTTAGACATGGAATGAACTTCGTATGCCTAAGCCAACCCACGAAACGACCATAAGGCGCTCAGTCGACTGGAGAGGCAGAATGTGCAAGTCAAAAATTAGCCCGGCCCCTCCTGCGTGCTGTCGATCTTGCTGCCGCAACCCTCGATCCGGTCTGATCTAAGACTGGGAATGAACTCTGTATGCCTAAGTCAACCCATGAAATGAGCATGCGGGCACTGAGCCGATCGGAGAGGCATAATATGCAAGTCAGGGATCGGCCCGGTCCCCCTCTGTGTGCTGTCGATCCCGCTACCACAACCCTCGGTTCGATTGGGGCTTAGACATGGAATGAACTCCCTATGCCTAAGCCAACCCATGAAACGGGCGTACGGGTGCTCAACAGACCAGAAAGGCAGAATGCGCAAGCCGGGGATCGACCCGATCACCCCTATGTGCTGTCGATCCTACTGCCGCAACCTTCAGTTCGATCCGATCTTAGACTGGGAATGAACTCCGTATGCCTATGTCAACCCACGAAACTAGTGTGCGGATGCTCAGTCGACCAGAGAGGCAGAATACGCAAGTCGGGGATCGAACGGGTGGTAGGTGAGTTCAAGCACATCATCATATTTTTGCTGTGCCAATGCCATTTTTATGGCTTGTAAATTCATACAATGGTCCCCTAAGCCTTCATGTGAAGTTTCGTGGTAACACGACCCGTTTTCTATTTTTCACGATTTTTAAAACTTTTTACGGTTCTTGATTTTTTAAAATTTTTTTACAAAGAGTTTTGTCCCAAAATTTGGTAGAGGTGATCCTTGTATTTTTGTTGGCATGCAAAAAATAATTCAGCTAAAAACGTGAGGTGGAGAAGATTTTGTGATCATTTGAAAAAAGTGTCCTCATTTCAGACACTTTAATGGCTACTGGCAGCAAACCTATAAAATCTCAAATGCTCTTTAAGGGTATAAGGGCCAAGTACCAGCACCCATCACACATCTTGTGCGCACACCCAATGCCGTCGGTTAGGCTCTTCGACGATGCTCCGGTGATGGTGCCTCAAGCGAAAAAAATGCCACACCAGCACATGCCCGAGCCCAGCATGTGCACCATGGCTCAAACTCTTACACTGGAAGGAACTCCGTATGCTTAGACATGGAATGAACTCCGTATGCCTAAGCCAACATACAAAACGAGTGTGCGGGCACTCAGCTGGCCGAAGAGGCAGAATGCGCAAGCCGGTCAACCCATAAAATGAGAGTGCGGGCGCTGAACTGGTCGGAGAGGCATAATGCGCAAGTCGGGGATCAACCCGATCCCCCTCTGCAAGCTATCGGTCTTGTTGCCGTAACCCTCAGTCCGACTGGGACTTAGACATGGAATGAGCTCCCTATGCCTAAGCCAACCCACGAAACGGGCGTGCGGGCGCTCATCTGGCTGGAGTGGCAGAATTGGCTCGGTCCCCCTACGTGCTGTCGACTCTGCTGTCGTAACCCTTAGTCCGGTCCGATCTTAGACTGGGAGTGAACTCTGTATGCTTAGACTGGGGATGAACTCCGTATGCCTAAGTCAACCCATGAAGCGAGCGTGCTGGCACTCAGTCGGCTAGAGAGGGCGATCGAAAAGACAGAATGCACAAGTTGGGGATCGGCCTGGTCCCCCCGTACATGTTGTCGATCTTGCTGCTGGTCCTACTACCGTAACCCTCGGTCTGATCCGATCTTAGACTGGGATTGAACTCCGTATGCTTAGCCATGGAATGAACTCCGTATGCCTAAGCCAACCCACAAAACGAGCGTGTGGGCACTCAGCCGGTCGGAGAGGCAGAATGCGTAAGCCGGGGATCGGCCCAATTTGCCATGTGTGCTGTCGATCCTGTTGCCTCAACCCTCGGTCCGGTCCGATCTTAGACTGGGAATTAACTCCGTATGCCTAAGGCAACCCACGAAACGAGCATTTGGGCACTGAGCCGGCCAGAGAGGCATAATGCGCAAGCCGGGGATCGACCCATTCCCCCTCTGCGTGCTACCAGTCCCATTGCCATAACCCTCGGTCTGATTGGGCCTTAGACATGGAATGAACTCCCTATGCCTAAGTCAACCCATGAAATGAGCGTACGACTGCTCAGCCGACCAGAGAGGCAGAATGTGCAAGTCGGGGATCGACTCGATCCTTCCTGCGTGCTGTCGATCCTGCTACCGTAACCCTTGGTCTGGTCTGATCTTAGACTGGGAATGAACTCTGTATGCTTAGATTGGGGATGAACTCCATATGCCTAAGTCAACCAATGAAACGATCGTACAGGCGTTGAGCCAGCCGGAGAGGCATAATGCGCAAGCCAGGGATCAGCTCAGTCCCCCTCTGCATGTTGGCGATTCTACTACCGGTCCTGCTGCCACAACCCTCGATCCGACTGGGGCTTAGACATGGAATGAACTTCGTATGCCTAAGCCAACCCACGAAATGAGCGTACGGGCACTCAGTCGGCCGGAGAGGTAGAATACTCAAGCAGGGCATTGGCCCGATCCCTCCTTGCGTGCTGCCGATCCTGCTGCTGGTCCTACTGCCACAACCCTCGATCCGATCCGATCTTAGACTGGGAATGAACTCCGTATGCTTAGACATGGAATGAACTCCATATGCCTAAGCCAACCCACGAAACGAGCGTGCGGGCACTTAGCCGATCGTAGACGCAGAATGCATAAGCCAGGGACCAGCCCGGTCCCCCCTGCGTGCTATCGATCCTGCTACCGCAACCCTTGGTTCGGTTCGATCTTAGACTAGGAACAAACTCTGTCTGCCTAAGTCAACCCATGAAACGAACGTGCAGGCATTGAGCCGATCGGAGAGGCGTAATGCGCAAGCCGGGGATCGGCCTGATCCCCCTCTATGTGCTGTCGATCTTGCTACCACAACCTTCGGTCCGACTGGGGCTTGGACACGGAATGAACTCCCTATGCCTAAGCCGACCCATGAAATGGGCGTGCGAGCACTCAACCGATGGAAAGGCAAAATGAGCAAGCTGGGGATCGATCGGATCCCCCCTGCGTGCTGCCGATCCTACTACCGCAATCCTCAATTTGATCCGATCTTAGACTGGGAATGAACTCCGTATGCTTAGACTGGGGATGAACTCCATATGCCTAATTCAACCCATGAAACGAGCGTGTGGACGCTCAGCCGACCAGAGAGGCAGGATGAGCAAGTCGGGGATCGAACGAGTGGTAGGTGGGTTCAAGCACATCTTCATATTTCTGCCCTGCCAATGCCATTTTTATGGCTTGTAAATTCATACAATGGTCCCCTACGCCTTCATGTGAAGTTTCATGGCAAGATGACCTGTTTTCTATTTGTCACGATTTTTGAAACTTTTTTCGATTCTGGATTTTTTAAAATTTTTTTAGAAAGAGCTTTGTCCCCAAATTTGGTAGAGGTGATCCTTTTTTTGGCATGCACAAAAAAATTCAGCTAAAAACTTAAAGTGGAGAAGATTTTGTGACCATTTGAAAAAGGTGTTCCCATTTTAGACACTTTAATGGCTACTGGCAGCAAACCTATCAAATCTCAAATGCTCTTTAAAGGGTGTGAGTTCTCAAGGTTTGATGAGGGATAGGGTGCCAGTATAAGGGCCAAGTACCAGCACCCATCGCACATCATGTGCGCACACCCCCCGGCCCTCCCAATCCCTGGAACCCCTAATACCGCCTGTTAGGCTCTTCGACGATGCTCCGACGATGGTGCCCCGTGCAAAAAAAATATGGCACCAACACATGCCCGAGCCCAATATGTTCACCGTGGCTCAAACTCTTAGACTAGGAATCAACTCCGTATGCTTAAACATGGAAAGAACTCCATATGCCTAAGCCAACCCATTAAATGAGCGTATGGGCGCTCAGCCGGTTGGAAAGGCAGAATGCTTAAGTCGGGGATCGGCCCAGTCCCCTCTACATGCTGCTGATCCTGCTGCAGCAACCCTTGGTCCGGTTCAATCTTAGACTGGGAATGAACTCTGTATGCTTAGACTGGGGATGAACTCCATATGCCTAAGTCAACCCACGAAATGAGCATGCGGGCGCTCAGTCGGTCGGAGAGGCAGAATGCGCAAGCTGGGGATCGACCCGATCCCCCCTGCGTGCTATCGATCCTACTACTGGTCCTACTACCACAACCCTCGGTCCGGTCCGATCTTAGACTGGGAATGAACTACATATGCTTAGACATGGAATGAACTCCGTATGCCTAAGCCAACCAACGAAATAAGCGTACGGGTACTCAGTCGGTCGTAGAGGCAGAATGCGTAAGCCGGGGACCGGCCCAATCCCCCCTGCATACTGTCGATCCTACTATCGCAACCCTCGGTCCTATCCGATCTTAGACTGGGAATGAACTCCGTACGCCTAAGTTAACCCACGAAACAAGCGTTCGGGCGCTGAGCCGATCGGGGAGGCATAATGGGCAAGCCTAGGATCGACCAGATCCCCCTTTACGTGCTGTCGGTCCTATTGCCACAACCCTCGGTCTGGCTGGGGCTCAGACATGGAATGAACTCTTTATGCCCAAGCCAACCCATGAAATGGGCGTGTGGGCCCTCAACCGGCCGAAGAGGCAGAATGTGCAAGCCGGGGATCAGCCTGATCCCTCTTGCGTGCTGTCGATCCTACTACCGCAACCCTCAGTTCAATCCGATCTTAGACTAAGAAAGAACTCTATATGCTTAGACTGGGAATGAACTCCGTATGCCTAAGTCAACCCATAAAACGAGCGTACAGGCGCTCAGCCGGTCAGAGAGGTCGATCAGAGAGGCATAATACGTAAGTCGAGGATCAGCCTGGTCCCTCTCTGCATGCTACTGATCCCATTCCTGATCATGCTGCCATAACCCTAGGTCCCACTGGTGCTTAGACATGGAATGAAGTCTGTAAGCCTAAGCCGACCCATGAAACAAGCGTACGGGTGATCAGTCGATCGGAAAGATAGAATGCGCAACTCGAGGATCACCCGATCCCCCTTGCATGCTGCCGATCCTGCTACTGGTCCTGCTGTCTCAACATTTGATCCAATCGGATCTTTGACTGGGAATGAACTCCGTATGCTTAGACTTGGAACGAACTCCGTATGCCTAAGCCAACCCATGAAACGAGCATGTGGGCCTCAGTCGGTAGAAGAGGCAGAATGTGCAAGTCAGGGTCTAGCCCAATCCCCCCCGCGTGAAGTCAATCTTGCTGCCATAACCCTCGGTCTGGTCTGATCTTAGACTGGGAATAAACTCCATATGCCGAAGCCAACCTACAAAACGAGCGTGCGGGCGCTGAGCCGATAGGAGAGGCATAATGCACAAGCCGAGGATCGGCCCGTTCCCCCTCTGCGTGCTATCCGTCCCGCTACCACAACCCTCGGTCTGGCTAGGGCTTAGATATGGAATGAACTCCCTATGCCTAAGCCAATGCATGAAATGGCCATGCGGGTGCTTAATCGGCCAGAGAGGCAGAATGTGTAAACCGGGGACTGGCCCGATCACCCCTGCGTGCTGTCAATCCTTCTGCCGCAACCCTCGATCCGATCCGATCTTAGACTGGGAATGAACTCCATATGCTTAGACTGGGGATGAACTCCGTATACCTAAGTCAACCCACGAAACGAGCGTGCGGATGCTCAGCCGACCAGAGAGGCAAGATGTGCAAGCCGTGGATCGAACGGGTGGTAGGTGGGTTCAAGCACATCTTCATATTTCTGCCATGCCAATGCCATTTTTATGGCTTGTAAATTCATGCAATGGTCCCTTATGCCTTCATGTGAAGTTTTGTGGCAAGACGACCCGTTTTCTATTTTTCAAGATTTTCAAAACTTTTTACGGTTCGGGATTTTTTAAAATTTTTTTAGAAAGATTTTTGTCCCCAAAATTGGTAGAGGTGATCCTTGTGTTTTTTTTGGCATGCAAAAAAAAATTTAGCTTAAAACTCAAAGTGGAGAAGATTTTGTGACCATTTGAAAAAAGTGTCCCCATTTCAGACACTTTAATGGCTACTGGCACCAAACCTATAAAATCTCAAATGCTCTTTAAGGGTGTGTGAGTTCTCGAGGTTTGATGAGGGATAGGGGGACAATATAAGGGCCAAGTACCAGCACCCATCACACATCAAGTGCGCACATCCCCCCGGCCCCCCAATCGCCGAAACCCCCAATACCGTCGGTTAGGCTCTCTGGTGATGCTCCGACGATGGTGCCCCATGCGAAAAAAATATGGCACCAGCACATGCCCGAGCACAGTATGTGCACCATGGCTCAAACTCTTAGAGTGGCAATGAACTCCGTATGCTTAGACATGGAATGAACTCCGTATGCCTAAGCCAACCCATGAAACAAGCGTGCGGGCGCTCAGCCGGTCGGAGAGGCAGAATGCACAAGCCGAGGATCGACCCAGTCCCCCTCCGTGTGTGCCTATCCCGTTGTCGCAAGCTTCAGTCCAGCTGGGGCTTAGTCATGGAATTAACTCCCTATGCCTAAGCCAACCCATGAAACGAGCGTGCGAGCGCTCAGCCGACCGGAGAGGCAGAATGCGCATGCGGGGATCGGCTCGATCCCCCTGCATGCTGCCGATCTTGCTATCGCAACCCTCGATCCGGTTCAATCTTAGACTGGGAATAAACTCTGTATGCTTAGACTGGGGATGAACTCCGTATGCCTAAGTCAACCCACGAAACGAGCATGCGGGTGCTCAGCCAGTCGGAGAGGCAGAATGCGCAAGCTGGGATCTGCTTGATCCCCCTCTGCGTGCTACCGATCCTGCTGCTAGTCTTGCTATTGCAACCCTCAGTCCGGTCCGATCTTAGACTGGGAATGAACTCCGTATGTTTAGACATGGAATGAACTCCGTATGCCTAAGCCAACCCACGAAACGAGCGTACGGGTGCTCAATCGACCGGAGATGCAGAATGCACAAGTTGGGGATCGACCCGGTCCCCCTCTGCGTGCTGTCAAACCTACTACCGCAACCCTCGGTCCAGTCTGATCTTAGACCAGGAATTAACTCCATATGCCTAAGTCAACCCATGAAACGAGCGTTCGGGCACTAAGCCGATCGGAGAGGCATAATGCACAAGTCGGGGATCAACTCAGTCCGTCTCTGCGTGCTGCCAGTCTTGGTGCCACTACCCTCAGTCCGACTGGGGCTTAGACATGGAATGAACTCCTATGCCTAAGCCAACCCATGAAATGGGCGTGCGGGCGATCAGCCAGCCAAGGAGACAAAATACGCAAGCCAGGGATCGACCCGGTCCGCTTGCATGCTATCGATCTTGCTACCGTAACCCTCGGTTCAGTCTAATCTTAAACTAGGAATGAACTCCGTATGCCTAAGTCAACCCACGAAACGAGCGTACGGGCGCTCAGCCAGCTGGAGAGGTCGGTTGGAGATGCATAATGCATAAGCTGAGGATCAGCTCGGTCCCCCTCGGTTCAATCCAATCTTAGACTGGGAATGAACTCCGTATGCCTAAGTCAACCCATGAAACAAGCATGCGGGCGCTTAGCCTATTAGAGAGGCCGATCGGAGAGGCATAATGCGTAAGTTAGGGATCAGCCCGATCCCCCTCTGCATGATGCCGATCTCGTTGCCGGTACTGTTGCCACAACCCTCAGTCCGGCTGGGGCTTAGACATGGAATGACCTCCGTATGCCTAAGCCAACCCATGAAATGAGCATGCAGGTGCTCAGTCGGCCGGAGAGGCAGAATGTACAAGCCGGGGATTGGCCCGATCCCCATTTGCGTGCTGTCGGTCCCACTACCACAACCTTCGATCCGACTGGGGCTTAGACATGGAATGAACTCCCTATGCCTAAGCCAACCCACAAAATGGGCGTGCTGAAGCTCAGCCGACCGGAGAGGCAAAATGCGCAAGGCGGGGATCGGCCAGGTCCCCTTGCGTGCTGTCGATCCTACTACCGCAACCTTCACTCCGACCTGATCTTAGACTAGGAATGAACTCCGTATGCTTAGACTGGGATGAACTCTGTATGTCTAAGTCAACCCATGAAAAAAGCGTGCAGGCATTTAATCGATCGGAGAGGCCGGCCAGAGAGGTAGAATACGTAAGCCGAGGATCGACCGATCCCCCATACGTGCTGTCGATCCTGCTACTGGTCCTACTGTTGCAACCCTTGGTCCGATCTGATCTTAGACTGAGAATGAACACCGTATGCTTAGACATGGAATGAACTCCTTATGCCTAAGCCAACCCATGAAACGGACGTGCGGGCGCTCAGGCGGCCGGAGAGGCAGAATGCGTAAGGTGAGGATTAGCCCGATCCCCCCTGCGTGCTGCCGATCCTGCTGCCGTAACCCTCGGTCTGGTTCGATCTTAGACTGGGAATGAACTCCGTATGCTTAGACTGGAGATAAACTTCGTATGCCTAAGTCAACCCATGAAATGAGATTACGGGCGCTCAATCAATCGGAGAGGCTGGTCAGAGAGGCAGAATGTGCAAGCCAGGGATCGACTCAGTCCCCCCTACGTGCTGTCGATCCCGCTACTGGTCCTGCTACCGTAACCTTCGATCTGGTTTGATCTTAGACTGGGAATGAACTCTGTATGCTTAGACATGGAATGAACTCTGTATGCCTAAGCCAACCCATGAAACGAGTGTACGGGTGCTCAGCCAGTCAGAGAGGTAGAATGCGTAAGCCGAGGATTGACCGATCCACCTTGCGTGCTGTCGATCCTACTATCACAACCCTCAATCTGGTCTAATCCTAGACTAGGAATGAACTCCGTACGCCTAACTCAACCCACAAAACGAGCGTACGGGCACTGAGCTGGTCAAAGAGGCATAATGCGCAAGCCGGGGATAGGCCCGATCCCCTTCTGTGTGCTGTTGGTCCCACTGCCACAACCCTCGGTCCGGCTGGAGCTTAGACTGGAATGAACTCCCTATGCCTAAGCCAACCCATGAAACGGGCGTGCGGGCATTCAACCGATCAGAGAGGCAGAATGCGTAAGATGGGGACCGACCCAGTCCCCACTGCATGCTGCCGATCCTACTACTGCAACCCTCGGTCTGGTTCGATCTTAGATTGGGAATGAACTCCATATGCTTAGACTAGGGATGAACTCCGTATGACTAAGTCAACGCATGAAATGAGGGTACGGCCGCTCAACCGGTCGGAGAGGCTGGCCAGAGAGGCAGAATGTGCAAGCCAGGGATCGACTCGATCCCCCCTACGTGCTGTCGATCCTGCTGCTGGTCTTGCTACCGTAACCCTCTGTCCGATCTGATCTTAGACAGGGAATGAACTCTGTATGCTTCAACATGGAATGAACTCCGTATGCCTAAGCCAACCCATGAAACGAGCGTACGGGTGCTCAGCCGGTCGGAGAGGCAGAATGCACAAACTGGGGATCGATCGGTCCACCTCGCGTGCTATCGATCCTACTGCTGCAACCCTTGGTCCGATTCAATCTTAGACTGGGAATGAACTCTGTATGCCTAACTCAACCCATGAAACGAGCGTACGGGCACTGAGCTGATCGGAAAGGCATAATGCGCAAGCTAGGGATCGGTCTGGTCCCCCTCTGAGTACTGTCGGTCCCGCTGCCATAACCCTCGGTCTGGCTAGAGCTTAGACATGGGATGAACTCCCTATGCCTAAGCCAACCCATGAAACAGGCGTGCGGGGGCTCAGCCGACCGGAGAGGCAGAATGCGCAAGCCAGGGATCGGCCCGGTCCCCCCCTGCATGCTACCGATCCTACTGCTGGTCCTACTGCCGCAACCCTCGTTTCGATCCAATCTTAGACTGGGAATGAACTTTGTATGCTTAGACATGAAATGAGCTCCGTATGCCTAAGTCAACCCATGAAACGAGCGTGCGGGTGATGAGTCGACCGGAGAGGCATAATGCATAAGCCGGGGATCGACTCGGTCCCCCTCTGTGTGCTGTCAGTCCCGCTGCCATAACCTTCGATCCGACTGCGGCTTAGACATGGAATGAACTCCTTATGCCTAAGCCAACCCATAAAATGGGTGTGCGGGTGCTCAGCCGGCTGGAGAGGCAGATACGTAAGCCGAGGATCAGCCCGATCCCCCCTGCGTGTTACTGATCCTGTTATCACAACCCTCAGTCTGGTCTGATCTTAGACTGGGAATGAACTCCGTATGCCTAAGTCAACCCACGAAACGAGCATGCGGGCGCTAAGCCAACTGGAGAGGCATAATGTGCAAGTCGAGGATTAGCCCGGTCCCTCTCTGCGTGTTGCCAGTCCCACTGCCACAACCCTCGGTCCCCATTTAAGACACTTTAATGGCTACTGGCAGCAAACCTATAAAATCTCAAATGCTCTTTAAGGGGGTGTGAGTTGTCGACATTTGATGAGGGATAGGGGGCCAATATAAGGGCCAAATACCAGCACCCATCCCACATCATGTGTGGACACCCCCCCGACCCCCCAATCACCAGAACCCCCAATGCCACCGGTTAGTCTCTCCAGCGATGCTCCGACGATGGTGCCCCGAAAGAAAAAAATGTGGCACCAGCACATGCCTGAGCCTAGCATGTGCACCGTGGCTCAAAATCTTAGACTAGGAATGAACTCCGTATGCTTTGACATGCAATGAACTCCGTATGCCTAAGCCAACCCATGAAACGAGAGGTGGGCGCTCAACTGGTCGGAGAGGCAGAATGCGTAAGTAGGGGATTTGCCTGGTCCCCACCTACGTGCTATCGATCCTACTGCCACAACCCTCGGTCTGATCTGATCTTAGACTGGGAATGAACTTGTATGCCTAAGTCAACCCACGAAATGTGTGTACGGGCACTGAGCCGATTGAAGAGGCATAATATACAAGTTAGGGATCTGCCCGGTCCCCTCTACGTGCTGCCAGTCTCGCTGCCACAACCCTCAGTCCGGCTAGGGCTTAGACATGGAATGAACTCCCTATGCCTAAGTCAACCCACGAAACGAGCGTGCGGGTACTCAGCTGGCCAGGAAGGCCAGCCGGAGAGGCATAATGCGCAAGCCGGGGATCAGCCAGGTCCCCCTCTGCGTGCTGCCAATCCCGCTACCGGTCATACTGCAGCAACCCTCGATCCGGAAGGGTCTTAGACATGGAATGAACTCACTATGCCTAAGCCAACCCATGAAATAGGCGTGCGGGCGATCAACCGATCGGAGAGGCAGAATGTGCAAGTCGAGGATCGACCCGATCCCCCCTACGTGCTGTCGATCCTGCTGTCGCAACCCTCGGTCTGATCTGATCTTAGACTGGGAATGAACTCCATATGCTTAGACTGGGGATGAACTCCGTATGCTTAAGTCAACCCACGAAACGAGCGTGCAGGTGCTCAGCCGACCAGAGAGGCAGGATGCGCAAGCTGGAGATCGAACGGGTAGTAGGTGGGTTCAAGCACATCTTCATATTTCTGCCATGCCAATGCCATTTTTATGGCTTGTAAATTCATATAATGGTCCCCTGAGCCTTCATGTGAAGTTTCGTGGCAAGACGAACCATTTTCTATTTTTCATGATTTTTGAAACTTTTTACGGTTCGGGATTTTTTAAAATTTTTTTAGAAAGATTTTTGTCCCGAAATTTGGTAAAGGTTATCCTTGTATTTTTTTTGGTATGCGTAAAAAAATTCAGCTAAAAACTCAAAGTGGAAAAGATTTTGTGACCATTTGAAAAAAGTATCCCCTTGTGTGCTGTCGATCCTGCTGTTGCAACCCTCGGTTCGGTTCGATCTTAGACGGGGAATGAACTCCGTATGCTGAATTCAATCCACGAAATGAGCGTTCGGGCATTGAGCCGATCGAAGAGGCATAATGCGTAAGTCGAGGATCGGCCCAGTCCCCCTTGCGTGCTGTCGATCCTGCTACTTGTCCTGCTGCCACAACCCTCGGTCCAATCTGATCTTAGGCTGGGAAAGAACTCCGTATGCTTAGATATGGAATGAACTCTGTATGCCTAAGCCAACCCACAAAATGAGCGTGTGGGTGCTCAACCGATCGAAGAGGCAAAATGCGCAAGTCGGGGATCGACCAGATCTCCCCTGCATGTTGTCGATCCTGCTATCGTAACCCTTGGTCCGGTCCGATCTTAAATTGGGAATGAACTCCGTATGCGTAAGTCAACCCATGAAACGAGCGTTCGGGCACTGAGTCAGCCAAAGAGATGTAATGCGCAAGCCGGAGATCAGCCCAGTCCCCCTTTACGTGCTGCCAGTCCCGCTGCCACAACCCTCAGTCCGACTAGGGCTTAGACATGGAATGAACTCCCTATGCCTAAGCCAACCCACGAAACGGGTGTGCGGGCGCTCAATCGGTTGGAGTGGCAGAATGCAAAACCAGAGGATCGACCTGATCCCCCCTGCGTGCTGTCGATCTTGCTGTCGCAACCTTCTATCCAGTCCGATCTTAGACTGGGAATGAACTCCGTATGCTTAGACTGGGGATGAACTTCATATGCCTAAGTCAACCCATGAAATGCGCGTACGGGTGCTCAACCGGCCGGAGAGGCATAATGCGTAAGCCGGGGTTCAACCGGGCCCCTTCTGCATGCTGCCGATCCCGCTGCCAGTCCTGCGGCCACAACCCTCGGTCCGACTGGGGCTTAGACATGGAATAAACTTCATATCCCTAAGCCAACCCACGAAACGAGCGTGTGGGTGCTCAGCCGACCGAAGAGGTAGAATGCACAAGACAGGGATCGGCTCGGTCCCCCCTTATGTGCTGCCGATCCTACTACTGGTCCTGCTATCGTAACACTCGGTCCGATCCGATCTTAGACTGAGAATGAACTCCGTATGCTTAGACATGGAATGAACTTCATATGCTTAAGCCAACCAACGAAACGAGCTTACGGGCGCTCAGCGTGCTACCGATCCTGCTGCTATAACCCTCAGTCTGACTGGGGCTTAGACATGCAATGAACTCCCTATGCCTAAGCCAACCCACGAAACGGGCGTGCGGGCGCTCAACTGGTCGGAGAGGCAGAATGCATAAGCCGGGGATCGGCCTGATCCCTCCTGCGTGCTGTCGATCCTGCTGTCGCAACCCTCGGTCCGATTCGATCTTAGACTAGGAATGAACTCCGTATGCTTAGACTGGGGATGAACTCCATATGCCTAAGTCAATCCATGAAACGAGTGTGCGGGTGCTCAGTTGGTCGGAGAGGCCAGTCGAAGAGGCAGAATGTGCAAGCCAGGCATCGACTTGGTCCCCCCTACGTGCTGTCGATCCTGCTGCCGTAACCCTCAGTCCGACCCAATCTTAGACTAGGAATGAACTCCGTATGCTTAGACATGGAATGAACTCTGTATGCCTAAGCCAACCCACGAAACAAGCATGTAGGCGTTCGGCCATCCAGAGAGGTAGAACGCGCAAGTCGGGGATCGACCCGATCTCTCCTGCATGCTATCGATCCTACTGCTGTAACCCTCGGTCCGATCTGATCTTAGACTGCGACTAAACTCCGTATGCTTAAGTCAACCCATTAAATGAGCGTTCGGGCGTTGAGCCAACTGGAGAGGCATAATGCGCAAGTTAAGGATCGACCCGATCCTCTTCTGTGTGCTGTCGGTCCCGTTGCCACAACCCTCGGTCCAACTGGGGCTTAGACATGGAATGAACTCCCTATGCCTAAGCCAAACCATGAAACGGGCGTGTGGGTGCTCAACCGATCAAAGAGATAGAATGCGCAAGTCAAGGATCAACCTGATCCCCCCTGCGTGCTACCGATCCTACTGTCGTAACCCTCGATCTGGTTTGCCTTAGACTGGGAATGAACTTCGTATGCTTAGACTAGGGATGAACTCCGTATGCCTAAGTCAACCTATGAAATGAGCATACGGGTGCTCAGTCGGTCGGGGAGGCCGGTCGGAGAGGCAGAATGCGTAAGCTGGGGATCGGCTCGATCCCCCTGCGTGCTACCGATCCTGCTGTGGCAGCCTTCGGTCTGATCTGATCTTAGACTAGGAATGAACTCTGTATGCTTAGACACGGGATGAACTCCGTATGCCTAAGCCAACGCACAAAATGAACGTGAGGGCGCTCAGTAGGTCGGAGAGGCAGAATGCGCAAGCTGGGGACCAGCCCGATCCTACAATACGTGCTGTCGATCCTGCTGCGACAACCCTCAGTCTGGCTGGGGCTTAGACATGGGATAAACTCCCTATGAAGCTAACCCACGAAACGGGCGTACGGGTGCTCAGTCGGTCGGAGAGGCAGAATGCGTAAGCTGGGGATCAACTCGATCTCCTTGCGTGCTATCGATCCTGCTGTGGTAACCCTCGGTCCGGTCTGATCTTAGATTGGGAATGAACTCCTTATGCTTAGACATGGGACGAACTCCGTATGCCTAAGCCAACGCACAAAATGAACATACGGGCATTCAATCGATCGGAGAGGCAGAATGCACAAGCGGGGGACCGGCCTGGTCCCCCCCTGCGTGCTATCGATCCTGCTGCGACAACCCTTGGTCTAGCTGGGGCTTAGACATGGAATGAACTCCCTATGAAGCCAACCCACGAAATAGGCATGCGGGTGCTCAGCCGGTCGGTGAGGCAGAATGCGTAAGCTAGGGATCGACCCGGTCCCCACTGGGTGCTGTTGATCCTGCTACCGCAACCCTCGATCCGGTCTGATCTGGGACTGGGAATGAACTCCATATGCTTAGACTGGGGATGAACTCCGTATGTCTAATTCAACCTACAAAACGAGCATGCGGGCGCTCAGCCGGTCGAAGAGGCATAATGAGCAAGCTGAGGATCAGCCCAGTCCCCCTCTACGTGTTGCCGATCTCGCTGTCGATCCTACTGCCACAACCCTTGGTTTGGTTGGGGCTTAGACATGGAATGAACTCCGTATGCCTAAGCCAACCCATGAAACGAGCGTGCGGGTGCTTAACCGACCGGAGAGGCAGAATGCGCAAGCCGAGGATCGGCCCGATCCCCCCTACGTGTTGCCGATCCTGCTACCATAACCCTCAGTCCGATCTAATCCTGGACTGGGAATGAACTCCGTAAATCTAAGTCAACCCATGAAACGACCATTCGGGTGCTGAGCCGATCGAAGAGGCAAAATGTGCAAGCCGGGGATCGACCCGATCCCCCTCTGCATGCTGTCGGTCTCGCTGCCACAACCTTCAGTCCAGCTGGGGCTTAGACATGGAACGAACTCCTAATGCCTAAGCCAACCCACAAAACAGGCGTGCGGGCACTCAGCCAGTCGGAAAGGTAGAATGCGTAAGCCGGGGATCTGCTCGATCCCCTTGCGTGCTGTCAATCCTGTTGTCGCAACCCTCGGTTCGTTCCGATCTTAGACTAGGAATGAACTCCGTATGCTCAGACTGGGGATGAACTCCGTATGCCTAAGTCAACCCACGAAACAAGCGTGCAGGCGTTCAACCGACCGGAGTGGTTGGTTGGAGAGGTAAAATGCGTAAGCTGGGGATCAGCCCGATCCCCCCCTGCGTGCTACCGATCCCACTGCTGGTCTTACTGCCACAACACTCGGTCTGACTGGGGCTTAGACATGGAATGAACTCCGTATGCCTAAGCCAACCAACGAAATGAGCGTGCGGACACTCAGCTGGCCGGATAGGCAAAATGCGTAAGTCGGGGATCGACTTAGTCACCCCTGCATGCTATTGATCCTGCTGCGGTAACCCTTAGTTCGGTCTGATCTTAGACTGGGAATGAACTCCGTATGCTTAGACATGGAATGAACTACGTATGCCTAAGCCAACCCACAAAACGAGCGTACGAGCGCTTAGCTGGCCAGAGAGGTAGAATGCGCAAGCCGGGGACCGATCCGGTTCCCCTGCATGCTGTCGATCTTGCTACCCCAACCCTCAGTCCGGTCTGATCTCAGATCGAGAATGAACTCTGTATGCCTAAGTCAACCCATAAAATGAGCGGGTGGGCGCTAAGCCGACCGGAGAGGCATAATGCGCAAGCCAGGGATGGGCTCGATCCCCCTCTGCGTGCTACCGATCCCGCTACCACAACCTTGGTCTGGCTAGGGCTTAGACATGGAATGAACTCCCTATGCCTAAGCCAACCCATGAAACGGGCATGCGGTCGCTCAACCGGCCGGAGAGGCAGAATGCACAAGCCGGGGATCAGCCCCGTCCCCCTTACGTGCTACCGATCCTACTGTCGCAACCCTCAGTCTGGTCTGATCTTAGACATGGAATGAACTCTGTATGCCTAAGCCAACCCACGAAACGAGCGTGCGGGTGCTCAGCCAATCGGAGAGGCAGAATGCACAAGTCGAGGATCGGCTCGATCTGCCCCTACGTGCTGTCGATCCTGCTGCTAGTCCTACTGTCGCAACCCTCGGTCCGGTCCGATCTTAGACTGGGAATGAACTCCGTATGCTTAGACATGGAATGAACTCTGTATGCCTAAGCCAACCCACGAAACGAGCATGAGGGCGCTCAGCCGACCGGAGAGACAGAATGCACAAGCTGAGGGTCGACCCGGTCCCCCCTGCATGCTATCGATCCTACTACCGCAACCCTCGATATAGTTCGATATTAGACTAGGAATGAACTCTGTATGCTTAGACTGGGGATGAACTCCGTATGCCTAAGTCGACCCATGAAACGAGCGTACAGGCGCTCAGCCGGAAAGAGTCGATCCCATTACCGGTCCTGCTACCATAACCCTTGGTCCGGCTAGGCCTTAGACATGGAATGAACTTTGTATGCCTAAGCCAACCCATGAAACGAGCGTGCGGGTGCTCAGCTGGCCGGAGAGGCAGAATGTGCAAGTCGAGGATTAGCCTGGTCCCCTCCTACGTGCTGTCGATCCTATTGCTAGTCCTGCTATCGTAACCCTCGATCCGATCTTAGACTGGGAATGAACTCCATATGCTTAGACATGGAATGAACTCCGTATGCGTAAGCCAACCCACAAAAATAGCGTTCGGGCGCTCAGCCGACTGGAGAGGCAGAATGCACAAGCCAAGGATCGACCCGGTCCTCCCCTACGTACTGTCGATCCTGCTGCCGTGACCATCGGTCCGGTCTAATATTAGACTGGGAATGAACTCCGTATGCCTAAGTCATCCCACGAAATGAGCGTATGGGTGCTGAGTCGGCCAGAGAGGCATAATGCGCAAACCGGGGATCGACCCGATCCTCGTCTACGTGTTGTCAGTCCCGCTGCCACAACCCTCATTCTGGCTGGGGCTTAGACATGGAATGAACTCCCTATGCCTAAGCCAACCCATGAAATGGGCGTGCGGGTGCTCAGTCGACCGAAGAGGTAGGATGCGCAAGTCGGGGATCGACCCGATCCCCTCTGGGTGTTGTCGATCCTGCTGTCGCAACCTTCGATCCGGTTTGATCTTAGACTAGGAATGAACTCTGTATGCTTAGACTGGGGATGAACTCCGTATGCCTAAGTCAACCCACAAAATGAGGGTGCTCAGTCGATCGAAGAGGCAGAATGCGCAAGTCGGGGATCAGCCCGATCCCTCCCTGCGTCTACCGATCTTGATGTTGGTTCTGCTGCCGTAACCCTTGGTCCAGTCTGATCTTAGATTGGGAATGAACTCCGTATGCTTAGACATGGAATGAACTCCGCATGCCTAAGCTAACCCAAGAAACGAGCATCCGGGCGTCCAGCCAGTCGAAGAGGTAGAATGCGCAATTCGGGGACCGGCTCGATCCCCATCTACATGCTACCGATCCCACTGCCACAACCCTCGGTCAGACTATGGCTTAGACATGGAATGAACTCCATATGCCTAAATCAAACCACGAAACAAGCGTGCGGGTGCTCAGCCGGCCGGAGAGGCAGAATGTGCAAGCCGGGGATTGGCCTGGTTCCCTACTGCATGCTACTGATCCTACTGCTAGTCCTGCTATTGCAACCTTTGATTTGGTCTGATCTTAGACTGGGAATGAACTCCATATGCTTAGACATGGAATGAACTCCGTATGCCTAAGCCAACCCATGAAATGAGCGTACGGGCGCTCAGCTGACCGAAGAGGCAAAATGTGTAAGTCGGGGATCGACCCGATCCCCCCTGCGTGCTGTCGATCTTGCTACTGCAACCCTCAGTCCGATCTAATCTTAGATTGGGAATGAACTCCGTATGCCTAAGTCAACCCACGAAACGAGCGTGCGAACGCTGAGCCAACCGGAGAGGCATAATACTCAAGCTGGGGATCGACCCGATCTCCTTCTGCTTGCTACCGATCCTGCCACCATAACCCTCGGTTCGGCTGGGGCTTAGACAGGGAATGAACTCCCTTTCCCTAAGCCAACCCATGAACGGGCGTGGGGGCGCTTAGCCGACCAGAGAGGCAGAATGCACAAGCCGAGGATCAGCCCGGTCCCCCCTACGTGCTATCGATCCTACTGTCGCAACCCCCGATCCAATCCAATCTTCAACTAGGAATGAACTTCTTATGCCTAAGTCAACCCATCAAATGAGCGTGCGGATGCTCAGCCGACCAGAGAGGCAGGATGTAAGCCGGGGATCGAACGGGTGGTAGGTGAGTTCAAGCACATCTTCTTATTTCTGGCATGCCAATGCCATTTTTATGGCTTGTAAATTCATACAATGGTCCCCTACACTTTCATGTGAGGTTTTATGGCAATACGACCCGTTTTCTATTTTTCACGATTTTCAAAACTTTTTGTAGTTCAGGATTTTTTAAAATTTTTTTAGAAAGATTTTTGCCCCCAAATTTGGTAGAGATGATCCTTCTATTTTTTTTGGCTTGTAAAAAAAAATTCAGCTAAAAAATCAAAGTGGAGAAGATTTTGTGAAAGTTTGAAAAAAGTGTCCCCATTTCAGACACTTTAATGGCTAGTGGCAGCAAACTTATAAAATCTCAAATGCTCCTTTTAGGGGGTGTGAGTTCTCGAGGTTTGATGAGGGATAGGGGGCCAATATAAGGGCTAACTATCAGCACCTATCGCACATCATGTGTGCACACCCCCCGGCCCCCCCAATCGTCGGAACCCCCAATGCTGCCGATTAGGCTCTCCGGTGATGCTCTGGCAATGTTTCAACGATGGTACCCTGGGCGAAAAAAATGCAACACCAGCACATGCCCGAGCCTAGCATGTGCACTGTGGCTCAAACTTTTAGACATGGAATGAACTCTGTATGCTTAGACATGGAATAAACTCCTATGCCTAAGCCAACCCACAAAACAAGCGTGCGGGCGCTCAGCCGGCCTTAGAGGCAGAATGCACAAGTCAGGGATAGGCCTGGTCCCCCCTGTATGCTGTCGATTCTACTATTGTAACCCTCGGTCCAGTCTGATCTTAGACTGGGAATGAACTTCGTATGCCAAAGTCAACCCACGAAACGAGCGTTGCGACGCTGAGCCAGCCGGAGAGGCATAATGCGCAAGCCGGGGATTGGCCTGGTCCCCCTCTGCATGCTACTGATCCCACTGTCGGTCCTGCTGCCACAAGCCTCGATCCGGTTGGGGCTTAGACATGGAATGAACTCCGTATGCCTAAGCCAACCCACGAAACGAGCATGCGGGCACCCAGTCGACAGAAGAGGTAGAATACGCAAGTCGGGGATCGGCCCGATCCTCCCTATGTGCTGCCAATCCTGCTGCTGGTCCTGCTATTGGGAATGAACTCCGTATGCCTAAGTCAACCCATGAAATGAGCGTGTGGGCGCTGAGCCAGCCGAAGAGGCATAATGCGTAAGCCGGGGATTGGCCCAATCCCCCTCTGCGTGCTACCGGTCCCGCTGCCACAACCCTCGGTTCAACTGGGGCTTAGACATTGAATGAACTCCCTATGCCTAAGCCAACCCATGAAACGGGCGTGAGAGCACTCAGCCGGTCGGAGAGGCAGAATGTGCAAGCCAAGGATCGGCCCGGTCCCCCTTGCGTGCTGCCTATCCTACTGCCACAACCCTCGGTCTGGTCCGATGTTAGACTGGGAATGAACTTCGTATGCTTAGACTGGGGATGAAATCCGTTTGCCTAAGTCAACCCATGAAATGAGCGTACGAATGCTCAGCCGACTAGAGAGGCAGGATGCGCAAGCCAGGGATCGAACGGGTGGTAGGTGGGTTCAAGAAAATCTAAATATTTATGCCATGCCAATGCCATTTTTATGGCTTGTAAATTCATACAATGGTCCCCTACACCTTCATGTGAAGTTTCGTGGCAAGACGACCCGTTTTCTATTTTTCACGATTTTCGAAACTTTTTATGGTTCAGGATTTTTTTAAATTTTTTTAGAAAGAGTTTTGTCCCCAAATTTGGTAGAGGTGATCGTTGTATTTTTGTTGGCAAGAACAAAAACATTCAGCTAAAAACTCGAACTGGAGAAGATTTTGTGACCATTTGAAAAAAGTGTCCCCATTTCAAACAATTTAATGGCTACTGGCAGCAAACCTATAAAATCTCAAATGCTCTTTAAGGGGGTGTGAGTTCTTGAGTTTTGATGAGGGATAGGGGGCCAATATAAGGGCCAAGTACCAGCACCCATCGCACATCATGTGTGCACACCCCTACGGGCCCCCTAATCGCTGGAACCCCCAATTCCGTCGGTTAGGCTCTTCAGCGATGCTCTAGCAAAAAAAATGCCTCAGGCAAAAAAAATGCAGCACCAGCAGATGCCCGAGCCTAGCATGTGCACCGTGGCTCAAACTCTTAGACTAGGAATGAACTCCGTATGCCTAAGCCAACCCACAAAACGAGCGTGCGGGCACCCAGCCGACCGGAGAGACAGCATGCGCAAGCCGGGGATCGACCCAATCCCCCTATGATTATGGTCGGTCCCGCTACCACAACCGTCGGTCCGACTGGGGCTTAGACATGGAATGAACTCTCTATGCCTAACCCAACCCATGAAAAGGGCGTACGGGCGCTCACCCAATCGGAGAGGCAGAATGTGCAAGTCGGGGATGGGCTCGAGCCCCCCTGCGTGCTACCGATCCTGCTGTCGCAACCCTCAGTTTAGTTAGATCTTAGACTGGGAATGAACTCCGTATGCTTAGACTGGGGATGAACTTCGTATGGCTAAGTCAACCCATGAAACGAGTGTGCGGGCGCTCAGCCGATCGAAAAGGTCGATCGAAGATGCAAAATGTGCAAGCCAGGGATCGACCCGATCCCCCCTAAGTACTACCGATCTGACTGCTGGTCCTGCTATCGCAACCCTCGATCTGGTCTGATCTTAGACTAGGAATGAACTTCGTATGCTTAGACATGGAATGAACTCTGTATGCCTAAGCCAACCCATGAAATGAGCGTGTGGGCGCTCAGCCGGCTTGAGAGGCAAAATGCAAAGCTGGGGATCGACCCAGTCCACCCTACATGCTGTCGATCCTACTACTGCAACCCTCGGTCCGATTTGATCTTAGACTGGGAATGAACTCCGTATGCCTAAGTCAACCCATGAAATGATCGTTCGGGCACTGAGTCGATCGAAGAGGCATAATGCATAAGCCGGGGATCGGCTTGGTCCCCCTCTGTGTGCTGTCGGTCCCGCTGCCACAACCCTCGGTCCGGTTGGGGCTTAGACATAGAATGAACTCCCTATGCCTAAGCCAACTCATGAAATGGGTGTACGGGAGCTCGGTGGGTCAGAGAGGCAGAATGCACAAGACGGGGATCGGCTCGATCCCCCCTATGTGCTGTCGATCCTGCTGCCGCAACCCTCGATCCAGTTCGATCTTGGATTGGGAATGAACTCCATATGCTTAGACTAGGGATGAACTCTGTATACCTAAGTCAACCCATGAAATGAGCGTACGGGCATTCAGCCGGCCGGAGAGGCGTAATGTGCAAGCCGGGGATCAACTCTATCCCTTTCTGCGTGCTGTCGATCCCGTTACCGGTCATGCTACCATAACCCTCAGTCCGACTGGGGCTTAGACATGGAATTAACTCCGTATGCCTAAGCCAACCCACGAAACGAGCGTGCGGGTGCTCAGCCAGCCGGAGAGGTAGAATGTGCAAGCCGGGGATCGATCCGATCCCCCCCTTCGTGTTATTGATCCTGCTATCGCAACCCTCCGTCTGATCTAATCTTAGACTGGGAATGAACTCCGTATGCTTAGACTGGGGATGAACTCCGTATGCCTAAGTCAACCCACGAAACGAGCGTACGGACACTCAGTGGACCAGAGAGGCAGGATGCGTAAGCCGGGGATCAAACGGGTGGTAGGTGGGTTCAAGCACATCTTCATATTTCTGCCATGCCAATGCCATTTTTATGGCTTGTACATTCATACAATGGTCCACTACGCCTTCATGTGAAGTTTCCTGGCAAGACGACCCATTTACTATTCTTCACGATTTTTGAAACTTTTTATGGTTTGGGATTTTTTAAAAATATTTTTAGAAAGAGTTTTGTCCCCAAATTTGGTAGAGGTGATCCTTGTATTTTTTTTGGCATGCACAAAAAAATTCAACGAAAAACTCGAAGTGGAGAAGATTTTGTGATCGTTTGAAAAAAGTGACCCCATTTCAGACGCTTTAATGGCTGCTGGCAACAAACCTATAAAATCTCAAATGCTCTTTAAGGGGGGGTGAGTTCTCGAGGTTTGATGAGGGATAGGGGGCCAATATAAGGGCCAAGTACCAGCACCCATCACACATCATGTGCGCACACCCCCTCGGCCCCCCCAATCGTCGGAACCCCCAATGCCATCGGTTAGGCTTTCCGGTGATGCTCTGGTGATGGTGCCCTGGGTGAAAAAAAATGCAACACCAGCACATGCATGAGCCCAGCATGTGCACCGAGGCTCAAACTCTTAGACTGGGAATGAACTCTGTATGCTTAGACATGGAATGAACTCCGTATGCTTAGACATGGAATGAACTCCGTATGCCTAAGTCAACCCACGAAATGAACTTACGGGCGCTCAGTCGACTGGAGAGGCAGAATGCGCAAGCCGGGGACCGGCCCGATCCCCCCTTATGTGCTGTTGATCCTGCTACCCTAACCCTCGGTCTGGTCTGATCTTAGACTGGGAATGAACTCCGTATGCTTAGACCGGGGATGAACTCCGTATGCCCAAGTCAACCCACGAAACGAGCGTACGGACGCTCAGCTGAACAGAGTAGCAGGATGCACAAGCCGAGGATCGAACGGGTGGTAGGTGGGTTCAAGCACATCTTCATATTTTTGCCATGCCAATGCCATTTTTATGGCTTGTAAATTCATACAATGGTCCACTACGCCTTCATGTGAAGTTTCGTGGCAAGACGACCCGTTTACTATTTTTCATGATTTTCAAAACTTTTTACGGTTTGGGATTTTTTAAAATGTTTTTAGAAAGAGTTTTGTCCCCAAATTTGGTGGAGGTGATCCTTGTATTTTTTTTGGCATGCACAAAAAAATTCAGCTAAAAACGCGAAGCGGAGAAGATTTTGTTACCGTTTGAAAAAAGTGTCCCCATTTCAGACACTTTAATGGCTACTGGCAGCAAACCTATAAAATCTCAAATGCTCTTTAAGGGGGTGTGAGTTCTCCTGGTTTTATGAGGGATAGGGGGCCAATATAAGGGCCAAGTACCAGCACCCATTGCACATCATGTACGCACACCCCCCTGACCCCCCTCGATCCAGTTCGATCTTAGACTTGGAATGAACTTCGTATGCTTAGACTAGAGATGAACTCCATATGCCTAAGTCAACCTACAAAACGAGCGTGCGGGAGCTCAACTGGATGGAGAGGTAGAATGCGCAAGCCGAGGATCAGCCTGGTCCCCCCATGCGTGCTACCGATCTTGCTATTGGTCCTACTACCGCAATCCTCAGTTCGGTCTGATCTTAGATTGGGAATGAACTCCCTATGAGTGCTGTCGGTCCCGCTGCGACAACCCTCGGTCCAGCTGGAGCTTAGACATGGAACGAACTCCCTATGCCTAAGCCAGCCCACGGGAGTGCGGGTGCTCAGCTGATCGGAGAGGCAGAATGCATAAACTGGGGATCGGCCCAGTCCCCCTGCGTGCTGCTGATCCTGCTACCGCAACCCTTGGTCCGATTAGATCTTAGACTGGGAATATACTCCGTATGCTTAGACTGGGGATGAACTCCGTATGCCTAAGTCAACCCACGAAATGAGCGTGCGGGTGCTCCACAGACCGGAGAGGCCAATCGGAGAGGCAGAATGCATAAGCCAGGGATTGACCCGGTCCCCCCTTACATGCTACTGATCCTGCCACTGGTCCTGCTACCGCAACCCTCAGTCCGATCCGATCTTAGATTGGGAATGAACTCCGTATGCATGGAATGAACTATGTATGCCTAAGCCAACCCATGAAACGAGCGTGAGGGAAGCTGAGCCGATCGGAGAGGCAGAATGCGCAAGTCAAGGACCGGCCCGGTCCCCCTGCGTGCTGTCGATCTTGCTACCGCAACCCTCGGTCCGATCCAATGTTTGACTAGGAATCAACTCCGTATGCCTAAGTCAACCCGCGAAATGAGCGTTCGGGTGCTGAGCCGATCGGAGAGGCATAATACGCAAGTCGGGGATCGGCCTGGTCCCCCTCTACGTGCTACCGGTCCCGCTGCCACAACCTCCGGTCCGACTGGGGCTTAGACATGGAATGAAATCCCTATCCCTAAGCCAACCCACGAAACGGGTGTATGGGCGCTCAGCCGGCCAGAGAGGCAGAATGCGAAAGTCGGGGATCGGCCCGTTCCCCGTTTCGTGTTATCGATCCTGTTGCCGTAACCCTTGGTCTGGTCTGATCTTAGACTAGGAATGAACTTCGTATGCTTAGACTAAGGGTGAACTCCGCATGCCTAAGTCAACCTACGAAATGAGAGTACGGGCACTCAGCCGATCGGAGAGGCCGACCAGAGAGGCATAATGCGCAAGTCGGGGATCAGCTCAGTCCCCCTCTACGTGCTACCAATCCCGCTGCTGGTCCTGCTACCATAACCCTCAGTCTGGCTGGGGCTTAGACATGGAATGAACTTCGTATGCCTAAGCCAACCCATGAAATGAACGTGCGGGCGCTCAGCCGATCGGAGAGGTAGAATGCGCAAGCCGGGGATCAGCCCGATCCTTCTTTGCATGCTGTCGATCCTGCGACTAGTCCTGCTACCGCACCCCTTGATCTGGTCTGATCTTAAATTGGGAATGAACTCTATATGCTTAGACATGGAATGAACTCGGTATGCCTAAGCCAACCCATGAAACGAGCATATGGGCACTCAACTGGTCAGAGAGGCAGAATGTGCAAGCTGAGGACCAGCCTGATCCCCCTTACGTGCTACCAATCCTATTACCGTAACCCTCAGTCCAATCCGATCTTAGACTGGGACTGAACTCCGTATGCATAAGTCAACCATAAAATGAGCATGTGGAAGCTGAGCCAACCGGAGAGGCATAATGCGCAAGCTGGGGATCAGCCCGATCCTCCTCTGCGTGCTGTCAGACCCGCTATCACAACTCTCGATCCGGCTGGGGTTTAGACATGGAAAGAACTCGCTATGCCTAAGCCAACCAACGAAATGGGCGTGCGGGCGCTCAGCTGACTGGGGAGGCAGAATGCACAAGTCAGGGATCGGTTCGATCCCCCTTGCGTGCTGCCGATCCTATGGCCGCAACCCTCGGTCTGGTTTGATCTCAGACTGGGAATGAACTCCATATGCTTAGACTGGAGATGAACTTCGTATGCCTAAGTCAACCCATGAAATAAGCGTGCAGGTGATCAACGGGCCGAAGAGGCCGACCGGAGAGGCAGAATGCACAAGTCGGGGATCAGCCCCGGACCCCCTGCGTGCTACTAATCCTACTGCCGGTCCTGCTATCGCAACCCTCAGTTCGGTCTGATCTTAGACTGGAATGAACTCTGTATGCTTAGACATGGAATGAACTCCGTATGCCTAAGCCAACACATGAAACGACTGTACGGGCGCTCAGCGGGTCGGAGAGGTAGAATGCGTAAGTCGGGGACCAGCCCGATCCTCCCTACGTTCTGTCGATCCTACTGCCACAACGCTCGGTCCGGTCCAATCTTAGACTGGGAATGAACTCCGTATGCCTAAGTCAACCCACAAAATGAGCATTCGGGCGCTGAGCAGGTCGGTGAGGCATAATGCACAAGCTGGGGATCAGCCTGGTCCCCCTCTGCCTGCTGCCGGTCTCGCTGCCACAACCCTTGGTCCGGCTAGGGCTTAGACATGGAATGAACTCCCTATGCCTAAGCCAACAACGAAATGGGCTTGCGGGCGCTCAACCCAAAAGAGAGGTAGAATGCATAAGCCGAGGATCGACTCGGTCCCCTTTACGTGCTGCCGATCTTGCTGCCACAACCCTCGGTCTGGTCTGATCTTAGACTGAGAATGAACTCTGTATGCTTAGATTGGGGATAAACTCTGTATGCCTAAGTCAACCCATGAAATGAGCGTGCGGACGCTCAGCCGACCAAAGAGGCAGGATGCACAAGTCAGGGATCGAACAGGTGGTAGGTGGGTTCCAGCACATCTTCATATTTCTTCCATGCCAATGCCATTTTTATGGCTTGTAAATTCATACAATGGTCCCCTATGCCTTCATGTGAAGTTTTGTGGCAAGATGACCCGTTTTCTATTTTTCATGATTTTTCAAACATTTTACGGTTTGGGATTTTTTAAACTTTTTTTAGAAAGCGTTTTGTCCCAAAAATTGGTAGAAGTGATCCTTGTATTTTTTTGGCATGCACAAAAATATTCAGCTAGAAACTCGAAGTGGAGAAGATTTTGTGACCGTTTGAAAAAAGTGTCCCCATTCCAAACACTTTAATGGCTACTGGCAGTAAACCTATAAAATCTCAAATGCTCTTAAAGGGGGTGTGAGTTCTCAAGGTTTGATGAGGGATAGGGGGCCAATATAAGGGCCAAATACCAGCACCCATCGCACATCATGTGCGCACACCCCCCGGCCCGCCCAATCGCCAGAACCCCCAATGCCATCGATTAGGCTCTCCGGTGATAGTGCCTCGGGCGAAAAAAATGCAACACCAGCACATGCCCGAGCACAGCATGTGCATCGTGGCTCAAACTCTTAGACTGGGAATGAACTGCGTATGCTTAGACATGGAATGAACTCCGTATGCCTAAGCCAACCCATGAAACGAGTGTGCGGGCGCTCAGCCGGTCGGAGAGGTAGAATGCACAAGTCAGGGATCGGCCCGGTCCCCCTCTACGTGCTGCCAGTCCTGCTGCCACAACCCTCAGTCCAGCTGGGGCTTAGACATGGAATGAACTCCCTATGCCTAAGCCAACCCACAAAACGGGCATACGGGGGCTAAGCCGACCGGAGAGGCAGAATGCATAAGCTGAGGATCGGCCTGATCCCCCCTACATGATGCCAATCTTGCTACCGTAACCCTCGATCTGGTTAGATCTTAGACTGGGAATAAACTCCATATGCTTAGACTGAGGATGAACTCCGTATGCCTAAGTCAACCCACGAAATGAGTGTACGGGCGCTCAGCCGATCGGAGAGGCAGAATGCGCAAGCTGGGGATCGGCCCAGTCCCCCCCTATGTGCTGTCGATCGTGCTGCTGGTCCTACTACTGAAACCCTTGGTCCAGTCTGATCTTAGACTTGGAATGAACTCTGTATGCTTAGACATGTAATGAACTCCGTACGCCTAATCTAACCCATGGAATGAGCGTGCTGGCGCTCAGTAGGCCTGAAAGGCAGAATGCGTAAGCTGGGGACCGACCCGGTCCCCCCTACATGCTATCGATCTCACTATCGCAACCCTCGGTCCGATCCAATCTTAGACTGGGAATGAACTCCATATGTCTAAGTCAACCCACGAAATGAGCGTTCGGGCGCTGAGCCGATCGAAGAGCCATAATGCGCAAGCCAGGGATCGGCCTGGTCCCCCTCTGCGTGCTGGCGGTCTTGCTACCACAAACCTCGATCCAGCTGGGGCTTAGACATGGAATGAACTCCCTATGCCTAAGCTAACCCGCAAAACGGGGGTGCGGGTGCTCAACGACCGAAGAGGCAGAATGCGCAAGTCGAGGATCAGCTCGGTCCCTCCTACGTGCTGTCGATCCTACTGCCGCAACCCTCTACCAGGTTCGATCTTAGACTGGGAATGAACTCCGTATGCTTAGACTGGGGAAGAACTCCGTATGCCTAAGTCAACCAACGAAATGAGCGTGCGGGCGCTCAGCCAACCGGAGAGGCAAAATGCGTAAGTCGAGGATCGACCCGGTCCCCGCTACGTGCTGTCGATCGTGCTATTGCTCCTGCTATCACAACCCTCGGTTCGGTCTGATCTTAGACAGGGACTGAACTCCGTATGCTTAGACATGGAATGAACTCCGTATGCCTAAGCCAACCCACAAAACGCGTGTGCGGGCAATCAACTTGCCGTAAAGGTAGAATGCACAAGCCGGGGACCAGCCCGGTCACCCCCGATGCTGTCGATCCTACTGCCTCAACCCTCGGTCTTGTCTGATCCTAGACTGGGAATGAACTCCGTATGCATAAGTCAACCCATGAAATGTGGGTGCGGGCGCTGAACTGATCGGAGAGGCATAATGCGCAAGTCGGGGATCGACCTGATCCCCCTCTGCGTGCTGCCGATCCCGCTGCCACAACCCTCGGTCCGACTGGGGCTTAGACATGGAATGAACTCCCTATGCCTAAGCCAACCCATGAAATGAGTGTGCGGGCACTCAGCCGGGCGGAGAGGCAGAATGAGCAAGCTGGGGATCGGCTCGGTCCCCCCTTCGTGATGCCAATCCTGCTGCCACAACCCTCGGTCCGGTCCAATCTTAGACTGGGAATGAACTCCGTATGCTTAGACTGGGGATGAACTCCATATGCCTAAGTCAACCCATGAAACGAGCGTGCGGACGCTCAGTCGACCAAAGAGGCAGGATATGCAAGTCGGGGATCGAACGGGTGGTAGGTGGGTTCAAGCACATCTTCATATTTCTACCATGCCAATGGCATTTTTATGGCTTGTAAATTCATATAATGGTCCCCTACGCCTTCATGTGAAGTTTCATGGCAAGACAACTCGTTTTCTATTTTTGCGGTTCGAGATTTTTTAAAATTTTTTTAGAAAGTGTTTTGTCCCCAAATTTGGTAGAGGTGATCCTTGTATTTTTGTTGGCATGGACAAAAAAATTCAGCTAAAAACTCGGAGTGGAGAAGATTTGGTGACCATTTGAAAAAAGTGTCCCCATTTCAGACACTTTAATAGATACTGGCAACAAACCTATAAAATCTCAAATGCTCTTTAAGGGGGTGTGAGTTCTCCAGGTTTTATGAGGGATAGGGGGCCAATATAAGGGCCAAGTACCAGCACCCATCGCACATCATGTGCACACACCCCCCGACCCCCCCAATCGTTAGAACCCCCAATGCCGTCGGTTAGGCTCTCCGGCGATGCTCTGACGATGCTCTGACGATGGTGCCCCGGCCGAAAAAAGTGCGGCACTAGCACATGCCTGAGCCCAGCATGTCCACCGTGGCTTAAACTCTTAGACTGAGAAAGAACTCCGTATGCTTAGACATGGAATGAACTCCGTATGCCTAAGCCAACCCACGAAACGAGCGTGCGGGCGCTCAGCCAGCCGGAGAGTCAAAATGCGCAAGTCGGGGACCGGCCCGGTCCCCCTCTACGTGCTACTGTCCCGCTGCCACAACCCTCGATCTGGTTGGGTCTTAGACTTGGAATGAACTCCCTATGCCTAAGCCAACCCACGAAACGGGCGTGCGGGCGCTTAGCCAGCCGAAGAGGTAGAATGCGCAAGCCGAGGATCGGCTCGGTCCCCCTGCGTTCTGTCGATCCTACTGCCGCAACCCTCGGTCTGATTCGATCTTAGACTAGGAATGAACTTCGTATGCTTAGACTGAGGATGAAGTCCGTATGCCGAAGTTAACCCATCAAACGAGCATTTGGGCACTCAGTCGACCGGAGAGGCCGGTTGGAGAGGCAAAATGTACAAGCCGGGGATCAGCCCGATCCCCCCTTGCATGCTGTCGATCCTGCTACTAGTCCTACTTCCGCAACCCTTGGTCCGGTCTGATCTTAGACATGGAATGAACTCTGTATGCTTAGACATGGAATGCACTCCGTATGCCTAAGCCAATCCATGAAACGAGCGTGCGGGCGTTCAACCGATCGAAGAGGTAGAATGCGTAAGCCAACGATCAGCCCAATCCCCCTCTACATGCTGTCGGTCCCGCTGCCACAACCCTTGGTCTGGTTGGGGCTTATACATGGAATGAACTCCCTATTCCTAAGCCAACCCACGAAATGGGTGTGTGGGTGCTCAATTGGTCGGAGAGGCAGAATGAGCAAGCTAGGGATCAGCCCGATCTGCGTGTTGTCGATCCTACTACCGTAACCCTCGATCCGATTTGATCTTAGACTGGGAATGAACTTCATATGCTTAGACTGGGGATGAACTCCGTATGCCTAAGTCAACCCACGAAATGAGCGTACGGTCGCTCAACCGACCGGAGAGGTCAGTCGAAGAGGCAGAATGTGCAAGCCGAGGATCGACCCGATCCCCCCTGTGTGATGCAGATCCTACTGTTGGTCCTGCTGTCGTAACCCTCGGTCCAGTCTGATCTTAGACTGGGAATGAACTCCGTATGCTTAGACATGGAATGAACTTCGTATGCTTAAGCCAACCCATGAAACGAGCTGTGGGCGCTTAGCCGATCGGAGAGGCAGAATGCGTAAGCCGAGGATCATCCTGGTCCCCCTTTATGTGTTGCTGGTCTCATTGCCACAACCCTCAGTCCGGCTGGGGCTTAGACATAGAATGAACTCCCTATGCCTAAGCCAACCCATGAAATGGGCGTGAGGGCGCTCAGCCGGTCGGAGAGGCATAATGCGCAAGCCGGGGATCGGCTCGGTCCCCTTCTGCGCACCATCGATCCTGTTGCCACAACCGTTGGTTCGGTTGGGGCTTAGAGATGGAATGAACTCCCTATGCCTAAGCGAACCCATGAAACGGGCGTATGGGTGCACAGTCACCCGGAGAGGCAGAATGCGCAAGTCGGGGATCGACTCGGTCCCCTCTACGTGCTGTCGATCCTGCTGTCGCAACCCTCAGTCCGGTCTGATCTTAGACTGGGAATGAACTCCTATGCTTAAATTGGGGATGAACTTTGTATGCCTAAGTCAACCCACGAAATGAGCGTACGGGCGCTCAACCGACCAGAGAGGCAGGATGCGCAAGCCGGGGATCAAACGGGTGGTCGGTGGGTTCAAGCACATCTTCATATTTCTGCCATGCCAATGCCATTTTTATGGCTTGTAAATTCATACAATGGTCCCCTAAGCCTTCATGTGAAGTTTCGTGGCAAGACGACCCATTTTCTATTTTTCATGATTTTTGAAACTTTTTACGGTTTGGGATTTTTTAAAATTTTTCTAGAAAACGTTTTGTCCCCAAATTGGGTAAAGGTGATCCTCGTATTTTGGTTGGCATGCACAAAACAATTCAGCTAAAAACTCAAAGTGGAGAAGATTTTGTGACCGTTTGAAAAAAGTGTCCCCATTTTAGACACTTTAATGGATACTGGTAGCAAACCTATAAAATCTCAAATGCTCTTTAAGGGGGTGTGAGTTCTCAAGGTTTGATGAGGGATAGGGGGCCAATATAAGGGCCAAGTACCAGCACCCATCGCACATCGTGTGCACACACCCCCCGGCCACCTGAATCATCGGAACCCCCAATGCCGTTGGTTAGACTGGGGATGCACTCCGTATGCTTAGACTGGGGATGAACTCCGTATGCTTATACATGGAATGAACTCCGTATGCCTAAGCCAACCCATGAAATGAGCGTGTGGGTGCTCAGCTGGTCGGAGAGGCTGAATGCGCAAGTCTGGGATCGGCCCGGTCCCCCCTACGTGCTGTCGATCTAGCTACCACAACCCTCGGTCCGGTCTGATCTTAGACTAGAATGAACTCCGTATGCCTAGGTCAACCCATGAAATGAGCGTACGGGCACTGAACCGACCGGAGAGGCATAATGCACAAGCTGAGGATCGGCCCGGTCCCCCTCTACGTGCTACTGGTGCCGCTGTCACAACCCTCGATCTGGTTGGGGCTTAGAGATGGAATGAACTCCCTATGCCTAAGCCAACCCATGAAACGGGCGTGCGGGGGCTCAGCCGACCAGAGAGGCAGAATGTGCAAGTCAGGGATAGGCCCGATCCCCCCTGCGTGCTGCCGATCCTGCTGCTGTAACCCTCGGTCCAGTCTGACCTTAGACTGGGAATGAACTTCGTATGCTTAGATGGGGATGAACTCCGTATGCCTAAGTCAACCCATGAAACGAGTGTGCAGGCGCTGAGCCGACCAAAGAGGCATAATGCGTAAGTCGGGGATCGACCCAGTCCCCCTCTGCGTGCTGTCGGTCCCACTGCCACAACTTATGGTCCGACTGGGGCTTAGACATGGAATGAACTCCCATGCCTAAGCCAACCCACACAACGGACGTGTGGGCGCTCAGCCGGTGGGAGAGACAGAATGCACAAGCCGAGGATCGGCTCGGTCCCCCCTGCATGCTGCCGATCCTACTACCGTAACCTTTGATATGGTCTGATCTTAGACTGAAAATAAACTCTATATGCTTAGACTAGGGATGAACTCTGTATGCCTAAGTTAACCCACGAAACGAGCGTACGAGCACTCAACCGAATGGAGGGGCAGTCGGAGAGGCATAACGTGCAAGTCGGGGATCAGCCCGATTCCGCACTGCGTGCTACCGATCCCGCTACCAGTCCTACTACCACAACCCTCGGTCCGGCTGGAGCTTAGACATGGAATGAACTCCACAGGCGTAAGCCATCCCACCAAACAAGCGTGTCGGCCAGGTCCCCCCTGCGTGCTGTCGATCCTACTGCTGCAACCCTCGGTCTGGTCCAATCTTAGACTCGAAATAAACTCTGTATGCTTAGACTGGGGATGAACTCCGTATGCCTAAGTCAACCCATGAAATGAGTGTACGAGCATTCAGTCGACCGGAGAGGCCGGTCAAAGAGGCATAATGTGCAAGCTGGGGCTCAGCCTAGTTCCCCTCTGGATGCTGTCGATCCCGCTGTCGATCCTGCTGCCACAACACTCGGTTTGACTAGCGTTTAGACATGGAATGAACTCCGTATGCCTAAGCCAACCCACGAAATGAGCGTGCAGGCGCTCAGCCGATCGGAGAGGTAGAATTTGCATGTCGGGGATCGGCTCGATCCCCTCTACGTGCTGCCGATCCTGTTGCCGCAACCCTCGGTCTGGTCTGATCTTAGACTGGGAATGAACTCCATATGCTTAGACTGGGGATGAACTCCATATGCCTAAGTCAACCCAGGAAACGTGCGTGCGAGAGCTCAGCCAGTCGAAGAGGCCGATCGGAGAGGCATAATGCGCAAGACGGAGATCATCTCGATCTTTCTCTACGTGCTGCCAATCTCGCTGTCGGTCCTGCTGCCACAACCCTCAGTCTGGCTGGGGCTTATACATGGAATGAACTTTGTATGCCTAAGCCAACCCATGAAACGAACGTGCGGCCGCTCAGCCAACCGTAGAGGTAGAATGCGTAAGCCGAGGATCGGCCCGGTGCCCCCTGCGTCTGTTGGTCCTGCTGTCGCAACCCTCGATTCGATCCGATCTTAGACTGGGAATGAACTTCGTACGCTTAGACATGGAATGAACTCTGTATGCCTAAGCCAACCCACGAAACGAGCGTGCGGGCGCTCAATCGACCGGCGAGGCAGAATGTGCAACCCGGGGACCGACCCATCCCCCCTTGCATGCTGTCGATCCTGCTACCGCAACCCTCAGTCTGATCTGATCTTAGACTGGGAATGAACTCTGTATGCCTAAGTCAACCCCATGAAATGAGCGTGCGGGCGCTGAGCCAGCCGGAGAGGGATAATGCACAAGTCGAGGATTGGCTCAATCCCTTTCTGCATGCTACCGATCCCGCTGCCACAACCCTCGGTCCGACTGGGGCTTAGACATGGAATGAACTCCCTATGCCTAACCCAACCCATGAAACGGGCATGCGGGCGTTCAACCAGCCGGAGAGGTAGAACGTGCTATCGATCCTACTGTCGCAACCCTCGGTCCAACCCGATCTTAGACTAGGAATGAACTCCTATGCTCAGACTGGGGATCAACTCCGTATGCCTAAGTCAACCCATGAAATGAGCGTGCGGGAGCTCAGCCGACCAGAGAGGCAGGATGCGCAAGCTAAAGATCAAACGGGTGGTAGATGGGTTCAAGCACATCTTCATATTTCTACCATGCCAACGCCATTTTTATGGCTTGTAAATTCATACAATGGTCCCCTAAGCCTTCATGTGAAGTTTCGGGGCAAGACGACCCGTTTTCTATTTTTCACAATTTTCGAAAGGTTTTATGGTTCGAGATTTTTTAAAATTTTTTTAGAAAGAGTTTTGTCCCCAAATTTGGTAGAGGTGATCCTTTTATTTTTGTTGGCATGCACAAAACAATTCAGTTAAAAACTCGAAGTGGAGAAGATTTTGTGGCCGTTTGAAAAAAGTGTCCCCATTTCAGACACTTTAATGGCTACTGGTAGCAAACCTATAAAATCTCAAACGCTCTTTAAGGGGGTGTGAGTTCTCAAGGTTTGATGAGGGATAGAGGGCCAATATAAGGGCCAAGTACCAGCACCCATCACACATCATGTGCGCACACCCCCCGACCCCCCCGACGATGGTGCCCCAAGCAAAAAAAATGCAGTGCCAGCACATGCCCGAGCTCGGCACGTGCATCATGGCTCAAACTCTTAGATTGGGAATGAACTCCATATGCTTAGACATGGAATGAACTCCGTATGCCTAAGTCAACCCATAAAACGAGCGTTTAAGCGCTGAGCCGATCGGATAGGCATAATCCACAAGCTGGGGATCGGCCCGATCCCCCTCTGCATGCTGTCGGTCCCACTACCACAACCCTCAATCCGGTTGGGACTTAGACATGGAATGAACTCCCTATGCCTAAGCCAACCCATGAAATGGGCGTGCGGGCATTCAGTCGACTGAAGACGCAGAATGCGCAAGCTGGGGATCAGCCCGGTCCACCCTATATACTGTCAATCCTGCGGCCACAACCCTCGGTCTGGTCTGATCTTAGACTGGGAATGAACTCTGTATGCTTAGACATGGAATAAACTCCGTATGCCTAAGCCAACCCACGAAACGAGCGTGCGGGCGCTCAATCAACCGGAGAGGCAAAATGCGTAAGCCAGGGACCGACCCAGTCCCCCCTACGTGCTGTCGATCCTACTGCCGCAACCCTCGATCCGATCTGATATTAGACTAGGAATGAACTCCGTATGCCTAAGTCAACCCACGAAATGAGCATGCAGGCGCTGAGTCGACCGAAGAGGCATAATGCGTAAGCCGAGGATCAACCCGATCCCCCTCTACGTGCTGTCGGTCTCACTGCCATAACCCTCGGTCTGGCTGGGGCTTAGACATGGAATGAACTCCCTATGCCCAAGCCAACCCACGAAATTGGCGCGCGGGCACTCAGTCGGCCGAAGAGGCAGAATGCGCAAGCTGGGGACCGACTGATCCCCCCTGCGTGCTACCGATCCTGCTACCGTAACCCTCAGTCCAGTCCGATCTTAGACTGGGAATGAACTCCATATGCTTAGACTGGGGATGAACTCCGTATGCCTAAGTCAACCTACGAAACAAGCGTGCAGACGCTCAGCCGACCAGAGAGGCAGGATGCGCAAGTTGGGGATCGAACGGGTGGTAGGTGGGTTCAAGGACATCTTCATATTTCTACCTATGCCATTTTTATGCCTTGTAAATTCATACAATGCTCCCCTAAGCCTTCATGTGAAGTTTCATGGCAAGACGACCCGTTTTCTATTTTTAACAATTTTTGAAACTTTTTACGGTTCAGGATTTTTTAAATTTTTTTAAAAAGAATTTTATCCCCAAATTTGGTAGAGGTGATCCTTGTATTTTTGTTGGCATGCAAAAAAAAATTCAGCTAAAAACTCAGAGTGGAGAAGATTTTGTGACCGTTTGAAAAAATTATCCTCATTTCAGACACTGTAATGGCTACTGGTAGCAAACCTATAAAATCTCAAATGCTCTTTAAGGGGGTGTGAGTTCTCAAGGTTTCATGAGGGATAGGGGCCCAATATAAGGGCCAAGTACAAGCACCCATCGCACATCATGTGCGCACACCCCCTGACCCCCCATTGTCAGAACGCTCAATGCTGCCGGTTAGGCTCTCTGACGATGCTCCGGCGATGGTGCTCGGGCAAAAAAAATGTAGCAACAGCACATGGCCGAGCCCAGCATGTGCACCGTGGCTCAAACTCTTATACTGGAATGAACTCTGTATGCTTAGACATGGAATGAACTCCGTATGCATAAGCCAACCCACGAAACGAGCGTGCGGACGCTCAGCCGGCCAGAGAGGCAGAATGCGCAAGCCGGGGATCGAACGGGTGGTAGGTGGGTTCAAGCACATCTTCATATTTCTGCCATGCCAATGCCATTTTTATTTCTTGTAAATTCATACAATGGTCCCCTAAGCCTAGATGTGAAGTTTCTTGGCAAGACGACCCGTTTTTTATTTTTCACGATTTTCGATACTTTTTACGATTCGAGATATTTTAAAATTTTTTTAGAAAGTGTTTTGTCCCCAAAATTTTGCTGGCATGCACAAAAAAATTCAGCTAAAAACTTGAAGTGAGGAAGATTTTGTGACCGTTTGAAAAAGGTGTCCCCATTTCAGACACTTTAATGGCTACTGGCAGCAAACCTATAAAATCTCAAATGCTCTTTAAGGGGGTGTGAGTTCTTGAGGTCTGATGAGGGATAGGCGGCCAATATAAGGGCCAAGTACCATCACCCATTGTACATCATGTGCGTACACCCCCCGGTCCCCCCAATCATCAGAACCCCCAATACCGTCGATTAGGCTCTCTGGCGATGCTTCGACGATGGTGCCCCAGGCAAAAAAAATGCGACACCAGCACATGCCCGAGCCCAGCATGTGCATCGTGGCTCAAAATCTTAGACTGGGAATGAACTCCGTATTCTTATACATGGAATGAACTCCGTATGCCAAAGCCAACCCATGAAACGAGAGTGTGGGCACTCAGTCGATCGGAATGCACTAGCCGGGGATCGACCCGGTCCCCCCCTATGTGCTGTCGATCCTGCTAACGCAACCCTCAGTCCGATCTGATCTTAGACTAGGAATGAACTCCGTATGCATAAGTCAACCCATGAAACGAGCGTGCGGGTACTGAGCCGACTGAAGAGGCATAATGCGCAAGACAGGGATCGGCCCAATCCCCCTCTGTGTGTTGCCAGTCGCGCTACCACAACCCTCGGTTTGGCTGGGGCTTAGACATGGAATGAACTCCCAATGCCTAAGCCAACCCACGAAACGAGAGTGTGGGCACTCAGTCGGTTGGAGAGGTAGAATACGCAAGCCGGGGATCGACCCGATCCCCCCTGCGTGATGTTGATCTTGCAACTGGTCCTGCTGTCGCAACCCTCGATCCGATCTGATCTTAGATTGGGAATTAACTCCGTATGCTTAGACATGGAATAAACTCCGTATGCCTAAGCCAACCCACGAAACGAGCGTGCGGACGCTCAACCGACCGGAGAGGCAGAATGCGTAAGCTGAGGGTCAGCCCGGTCCCCCTTACGTGTTGTCGATCCTGTTGCGCAACCCTTAGTCTGGTCCAATCTTAGACTGGGAATGAACTCCGTATGCCTAAGTCAACCCACGAAATGAGCGTATGAGCATCGAGCCGGCCAGAGAGACGTAATGCGCAAGCCGGGGATCGACCCAGTCCCCCTCTACGTGCTGCTAGTCCCGCTACCCCAACCCTCGGTCTGACCAAGGCTTTGACATGGAATGAACTCCCTATGCCTAGGCCAACCCACGAAATGGGCGTACGGGCGCTCAACCGGTCGGAGAGGCAGAGTGCACAAGCCAAGGATCGGCCCGATCCCCCATACGTGCTATCGATCCTACTGCTGCTGCAAACCTCGATCCGATCTGATCTTAGACTGAGAATGAACTCTGTATGCTTAGAATAGGGATGAACTCCGTATGCCTAAGTCAACCCACGAAACGAGCGTGCGGGCGCTCAGCCGACCAGAGAGGTAGGATGCGTAAGTTAGGGATCGAACGGGTGGTAGGTGGGTTCAAGCACATCTTCATATTTTTGCCATGCCAATGCCATTTTTATGGCTTGTAAATTCATACAATGGTCCCTTAAGCCTTCATGTTAAGTTTTGTGGCAAGACGACCCGTTTTCTATTTTTCACGATTCTCAAAACTTTTTACGGTTCAAGATTTTTTAAATTTTTTTTAGAAAGAGTTTTGTCCCCAAATATGGTAGAGGTGATCCTTGTATTTTTGTTAGCATGCACAAAAACTTTCAACTAAAAACTTGAAGTGGAGAAGATTTTGTGACCGTTTGAAAAAAGTGTCCCCATTTCGGACACTTTAATGGCTACTGGCAGCAAACCTATAAAATCTCAAATGTTGTTTAAGGGGGTGTGAGTTCTCAAGGTTTGATGAGGGATCGGGGGTCAATATAAGGGCCAAGTACTTGCAGCCATCGCACATCATGTGTGCACACCCCCCCGGCCCCCCCAATCGTCGGAACCCCTAATGCCGCCGGTTAGGCTCTCCGACGATGCTCCGGTGATGGTGCCCCGGGCAAAATAAATGCGACACCAGCACATGCTCGAGCCCAACATGTGCACCATGGCTCAAAATCTTAGCTAGGAATGAACACCGTATGCTTAGACATGGAATGAACTCCGCATGCCTAACCCAACCCACGAAACGAGCATGCGGGCACTCAGTCGACCGGAGAGGCAGAATGCGCAAGCTGGGGATCGGCCCGGTCCCCCCCTGCTTGCTATCGATCCTGGTGTCGCAACCCTCGGTCTGGTCTGATCTTAGACTGGGAATGAACTCCGTATGCATAAGTCAACCCATGAAATGAGCGTGTGGGAGCTGAGTCGGTCGAAGAGGCATAATTCACAAGTCGGGGATCAGCCCGGTCCCCCTGTATGTGCTGCCAGTATGCCTTGAACATTCTCCAAAAGGAGTTTGAGGAGCTTAGAGCACAGGTGAGCATCCTACAAATGGCTATGGGCAGATCGGGTTTGAGCTTGATGAAAAGAGGAAAAAGGCCCAAGGTGCCGGAGCCTCGATGCTATGAGGGGGCAAGGGATGCTAAGGAACTTGAAAATTTCTTGTTTGACATGGAGTAGTACTTTCGAGCTGTACACACGGATTCAAAGGAAGACAAGGTAGCAATGGCATCAATGTACCTCACAGGGGATGCCAAGCTGTGGTGGTGCTCCAAGTTTCTTGATGACGAGTGCCCGATTAAGACTTGGACGGATCTAAAGTGAGAATTGAAAAACCAGTTTTTCCCTAAGAATGTGGAGTATATAGCTCGAAAGAGACTTTGAGAATTGGTGCAAACAGGAATGGTGCGAGAGTTTGTAAGGTGCTTATCTACCCTGATGTTGGATATTCGAGACATGTCCGAAAAGGACAAGATGTTCTATTTTGTTGAGGGCCTCAAGCCTTGGGCGAGGATAGAACTACAAAGGTAGAAAGTGCAAGATGTGGCCACGGCCATGGTTGCAGCTAAACGTCTCCACGATTACAATGATGGCTCTTCAAAATGAAAAAATCCTCCATCAACTGGCAGTAGCTTCAACTTTGGGAGTGGGGGAAAGATGACCAGGTTGGACCGACCCTTCAGTGGGGGATCGGGCAAGAGGTCCTTTGGTCAAGATAGCACCCAACCCAAGACAAGCAACATAGGGATTTTCAAGCCTAGACAATCGCTAGCTTGCTTTCTTTGCAAGGGGCCACATCGGGTGGCTGAATGCCCGCACAAGGGAGCCCTTAATGCCTTAAGGACCTTATCTCAAGAGTCCATAAAAGCACTAGAGAACGTTGAAGAAGCTGAAGAGGAGCCAGCCAGGATGGGTTCAATAAGGTTCCTCAATGCCCTCTGCACCCAATTGAACACTATAAAGAAAGACCAGAGTAGAAGCTTGATGTATGTGAACTTGACGATCAATGAGAAAGCCACTAAGGCTATGGTGGATACGGGTGCAACTGACACTTTCATCACACCAGAAGAAGCAAAAAGGTGTGGTCTTCAGATTGGTAAAGACTGTGGATAAATGAAGGCAGTCAACTCGCCGACCTTTACGATCAGTGGGAGCTCAAAGAGTGTGACAACCCGATTGGGGCCATGGGAAGGGAAGGTAGACTTTATAGTTTCCCCCATGGATGACTTTGATGTTGTTCTCATATTGGACTTCATGATGTTGGCTCTGGTCATCCCTATCCCTGCCGCTAGCTACTTGTTGTTCTTAGGGGAAAACCCATGTGTGGTGCCAGCCAACATCTTACCAAAGAGTGGGAAGAAAATGATTTCAACTTTGCAGTTCAAGAAAGGGGTAAAGAGAGGGGAACCCTCCTTTGTGGCTATGCCGATCTACAAAGAAGGGTCGAAAGTAGAACCAATACCTGATGGTGTGGGAAAAGTGTTAGAAGAATTCGAAGAGGTGATGCCAGAGATGTTGCCTAAGGTTCTACCCCCTTGACGAGTAGTGGACCATGAAATTGAGCTCTTCCTAGGAGTGAAACCCCCTGCTAGAGCTCCTTACCGCATGGCCCTGCCAGAGTTGGTTGAACTAAGAAAACAGTTAGATGAGCTGCTACCGACACTTTCATCACACTAGAAGAAGCAAAAAAGTGTGGTCTTCAGATTAGTAAAGACTGTGGACGAATGAAGGTGGTCAACTCGCTAGCCTTTATGATCAGTGGAAGCTCCAAGAGTGTGACAACCTGATTGGGGCCATGGGAAGGGAAGGTAGACTTTACAGTTTCCCCCATGGATGACTTTGATGTTGTTCTCAGATTGGACTTCATGATGTTGGCTCAGGTCATCCCTATCCCTGTCGCTAGCTGCTTGTTGTTCTTAGGGGAAAACCCATGTGTGGTGCCAGCCAACATCTTACCAAAGAGTGGGAAGAAAATGATTTTAGCTTTGTAGTTCAAGAAAGGGGTAAAGAGAGGGGAACCTTTCTTTGTGGCTGTGCCGATCTATAAAGAAGGGTCGAAAGTAGAACCAATACCTGATGGTGTGGGAAAAGTGTTGGAAGAATTCAAAGAGGTGATGCCAGAAATGTTGCCTAAGGTTCTACCCCCTTGACGAGCAATGGACCATGAATTTGAGCTCCTCTCAGGAACGAAACCCCCTGCTAGAGCTCCTTACCACATGGCCCCACCAGAGTTGGCCGAACTAAGAAAACAGTTAGAAATGCTACTACAAGTCGGGTTCATCAGACCATCAAAGGCTCCTTTTAGAGTGCCAGTGCTATTTCAGAAGAAGCATGAAGGAAGTTTACGATTATGTGTTAACTACAGGGCCCTGAACAAAGTCACTGTAAGAAAAAAATATCCCATCCCCTTTTATAGTAGACTTGTTTGATCAATTGAGCCGGGCCAAGTACTTCTCCAAATTAGACCTGAGATCTGGCTACCATCAGGTCAGAATCGTTGAAGGAGATTAGCCAAAGACCACTTATGTGACACGGTATGATGCATTTGAATTTCTTGTTATGCCTTTTGGACTGACCAATGCTCCTGCCACATTTTGTACATTGATGAATTAGGTATTCCATGACTACCTAAACAAATTTATAGTCATCTATTTAGATGATATAGTGGTATATAGCTCCACCTTGGAAGAACATCAAGAACACTTGTGCCAGGTACTTTAAAGATTACAGGACCACCAGTTATACGTAAAAAGGGAGAAGTGTGCATTTGCTCAGACCCAAATCCATTTTCTCGGTCACATTGTTGAACGTGGCCACATTCGAATAGACATGAAAAAGGTTAGGGCCATCAAGGAGTGGACAACACCAAAGAACGTTAGTGAGATCCGCTCATTTTTGGGACTAGCCAACTATTATAGAAGGTTTGTGGAAGGGTACTCTCGTAAGACCACGATCCTTATGGAGCTATTGAAGAAGGAGCATAAATGGTGTTGGACGAGTGAGTGCCAAGAGGCCTTCGAGGGATTGAAAGATGCTATTATGAAGGATCCCATCTTAGCTCTCCTTGATATTGAAAAGCGTTTTGAAGTTCAGACGGATACATCTAATTTTGCTATTGGAGGAGTGCTTTTGCAACAACATCAATCGATAGCGTTTGAAAGTAAGAAGCTAAATGAAGCTAAAAGGAAATATACGGCCCAAGAAAAAGAACTCCTGGCGGTGGTTCACTACTTGAAGGCTTGGCGACATTACTTGTTGGGTTCACACTTTGTCGTGAAGACAGACAGTGCGACCGTTAGCCATTTTCTCTTCCCAACCAAGGCTTATGGCAAAACAAGGTAGGTGGCAGGAATTTTTAGCGGAGTTTGACTTTTGTTTTGAGCACACCACTGGAAAGACCAATCAAGTGGCCGATGCATTGAGCAGGTGAGCAAATTTAGCGACCTTTAGAAGAATTACCCTAATGACGGCTAGCAGAGCCACTACAGACATTCACAAGTTGATTGCAGATCATTTAGGGAAGGACCCGCAAGCTTGTGCCATCCTAAAGCTAGTGGAAGAAGGGAAGTCCAAGTACTTCTGGCAAGAAAATGGGATCTTATGGACCAAGGGGCCTCGAGTGTTTGTGCCGAGAGTAAAAGGTCTGAGACAGATGCTGATGAGGGAATGTCATGACACACTATGGGCGGGACACCCGGGCTAGCAACGCACTTTGGTGTTATTAAAACAGGGATACTATTGGCCTCACATGCGACAAGATATGATGGACTATATGAAGACTTGCCTCATTTGCCAACAAGACAAGGTTGAAAGGAGGAAACCTGTAGGCATGCTTGAACCACTACCAGTACCTGCCAAACCATGGGAAAGCATCTCCCTCGATTTAATTTCGAGCCTACCCAAGGTTAGTGACCTTAGAGCTATTTTGGTGGTGATTGATCGGTTCTCTAAGTACACCACATTCATTCTCACTCACAAGTATTGCACAGTGGAAGACACAGCTCGACTATTGTTCAAACATGTGGTCAAATACTGGGGCCTCCCTCAAACATTATTAGCGATCGAGATCTGAGATTCACGGGGTCCTTCTGGAGAGAACTTTTCAAGATATTGGGGTACCAACTCAACATCTCCTCAAGCTATCACCCTCAAACCGATGGTCAAATGAAACGGTTTAATGGATTATTAGAGGAATACTTGAGGCACTTTGTTCAAGCCAATCAGGAAGACTGGCCTTCATTATTGGACATGGCTCGACTCTGCTTTAATTCCAACAAAAGCTCTTCCACCAATAAGAGCCCATTTGAGGTGGTCACCAAACAATTACCAAGGCTACCCCACACTTTCTTGGAACAATATGAAGGAACAAATCTGAGAGCCTTCAATCTCAGCAAGGAGTGGAAACAAAACACAGAGATTACACAAGCCTACCTAGAGAAAGCATCAAAACGGATGAAGAAATGGGCAAACAAGGGTCGTAGGGCTCAACAATTTCAAGTTGGTGATTTGGTTCTTGTCCGACTAGTTCCTGAACAAATCAGGTTCTTAAGAAAGAGAGATCATAGACTGGTGTGTAAATATAAAGGTCCAGTAAGGGTCCTTTCCAAGATGGGGAATGCTTCTTACAAAATCGACCCACCAAAGTGGATGAAGGTGCACCCAGTATTTCATGTGAGCAACCTGAAACCTTTCCATACAGATCCTACAGATGCTAGCCAAAGGGAGCCAACCAGAGCCGCCATCACCATGAAGCCACCTTCAAAGTGTCGAGTCGAAGAGATCTTAGCTGATAGGGAAACTAAGATATCTCGAAGACTAGTTTGGGAGTACTTAATGAAGTGGAAGGGATTAGGACTAGAAGAAACCAGTTGGGAGAGAGAACACGACCTCCAAAGATTTCAAAGAAAGATCAAAGAATTTCAAGCCAGTAAGTCGATGAGGACGTCGATAGAATAGGTGGGGGAGGATGTCATGAGCCAACCTTGTATAGGGCCATGACTGGGACTTAGGTTGCCATAAGCCACCCATGTATAGGGCCATGGCCGGGTAGATCCCTTGTGCTAGGAAAAGTGTCCCCATTTCAAACATTGTAATGGTTACTAGTAGCATAGCTCTAAAATCTCTAAGGCTCTTTAAGGGGGTGAATCGGCAGCGTAGTGTTGGGCTATCTTATCAGTTGCTATGCGAGCCTAGGCCACCCACCAAGGGCTACCCCTGGCCCTGGTGATGGTGGGAGGTCTCGATGTATGATTCTTGACTATAATAAAACTCACCCCGATTGAATGTCTCGATTGTTGCCTCGATGTGTTTTTCTTTTTCTCGATGCGAATATGCCTTCTAGTGTGTGTGCTTGAGATCAATCTGATATATTGTGTCTTATTGTGAATGCTTGGGACTAACCATGGCTTATGGTTATTTGTTCAGATATCGATCTATTGAAGGCTGACTTGGTTGGGAGTGCCCATTCAAGTGCCATACGATCTATTACTTACTGAGAGAAAGCTTAGTCCGTGACACCGAGGACCGGCCCGGTCCCCCTCTGTGTGCTGTCGGTCCCGCTGCCACAGCCCTCGGTCCAACTGGGGCTTAGACATGGAATGAACTCCCTATGCCTAAGCCAACCCATGAAACGGGTGTGTGGACACTCAGTCCACCATGCCAAGGATCGGCCGGAGAGACAGAATGCGTATGCCGAGGATCGACTCGGTCCCCCCTACGTGTCGCTGATCTTACTGTCGTAACCCTCGGTCCGATCCGATCTTAGACTGGAAATGAACTCCGTATACTTAGACTGGGGATGAACTCCGTATACCTAAGTTAACTCACGAAATGAAAGTGCAGGCGCTCAGCTGACCGAAGAGGTAGGATGCGCAAGCTGGGGATCGAACAGGTGGTAGGTGAGTTCAAGCACATCTTCATATTTCTACCGTACCAATCCCATTTTTATGGCTTGTAAATTCATACAATGGTCCCTAAGCATTCATGTGAAGTTTCATGGCAAGACGACCCGTTTTCAATTTTTCACGATTTTTAAAACTTTTTACGGTTCGAGATTTTTTAAAATTTTTTTACAAAGAGTTTTGTCCCCAAATTTGGTAAAGGTGATCCTTGTATTTTTGTTGGCATCCAAAAAAAATTCAGCTAAAAACTCGAAGTGGAGAAGATTTTGTGACCGTTTGAAAAAAGTGTCCCCATTTTAGATACTTTAATTGCTACTGGTAGCAAACCTATAAAATCTCAAATGCTCTTTAAGGGGGAGTGAGTTCTTGAGGTTTGATGAAGGATAAGGTGCCAATATAAGGGCCAAGTACCAGCACCCATCGCAGATCATGTGCGCACGCCCCCCGACCCCCTAATCGTCGAAACCCCCAATGACTTCGATTAGGCTTTCCGACGATGCTCTGGCAATGGTGCCCCATGTGAAAAAAATACGACACCAGCACATGCTCGAGCCCAGCATGTGCACCGTGGCTCAAAATCTTAGACTGGGAATGAACTCCGTATGCTTAGACATGGAATGAACTCCGTATGCCTAAGCCCACCCACGAAATGAGCGTACGGGCGCTCAGCCAGCCGAAGAGGCAGAATGCGCAAGCCAGGGATCGACCCAGTCCCCCCCTGAGTGTTGTCAATCCTGCTACCGCAACCCTCAATTTGGTCTGATCTTAGACTAGGAATGAACTCCGTATGCATAAGTCAACCCATGAAACGAGCGTGCGGGCGCTGAGCAGGCCGAAAAGGCATAATATGCAACCCGAGGATCGACCCAGTCCCCCTCTGCGTGCTACAGGTCCCGCTGCCACAACATTCGGTCCGGTTAGGGCTTAGACATGGAATGAACTCCCTATGCCTAAGGCAACCCATGAAATGGGCATGCGGGTGCTCAGCCGGCTAGAGAGGCAGAATACACAAGTCGGGGATCGGCCCGGTCCCCCCTACGTGCTGCCGATCCTACTACTGGACCTACTGCTACAACCCTCAGTCCGATCCGATCTTAGACTGGGAATGAACTCCGTATACTTAGACATGGAATGAACTCCGTATACCTAAGCCAACCCACGAAATGAGCATGCAGGCACTCAGCCAGCTGGAGAGGCAAAATGCACAAGTCGGGGATCGACCCGGTCCCCCCTACGTGCTGTCGATCCTGTTGCCGCAACCTTTGATCTGGTCTGATCTTAGACTAGGAATGAACTCTGTATGCCTAAGTCAACTGATGGAACGAGCGTGCGGGCGTTGAGCCGACCGGAGAGGCATAATGCGCAAACCGGGGATCGGCTCGGTCCCCTCTGCGTGGTGTCGGTCCCACTGCCACAACCCTCGGTTCGGCTAGGGCTTAGACACAGAATGAACTCCCTATGCCTTAGCCAACCCACGAAATGGGTGTAGGGGCACTCAGTCAGACGGAGAGGCAGAATGCGCAAGCCGGGGATCGGCCTGGTCCCCCCTGTGTGCTTCCGATCCTGCTACTGCAACCCTCGATCCGATTCGATCTTAGACTGGGAATGAACTCCGTATGCTTAGACTAGGGATGAACTCTGTATGCCTAAGTCAACCCACGAAATGAGTGTACGGGCGCTCAGTCGACCAAAGAGGTAAGATGCGCAAGCCGAGGATCGAACGGGTGGTAGGTGGGTTCAAGCACATCTTCATATTTCTACCATGCCAATGCCATTTTTATGGCTTGTAAATTCATACAATGGTCCCATAGGCCTTCATGTGAAGTTTCATGGCAAGACGACCCGTTTTCTATTTTTCACGATTTTTGAAACTTTTTACGGCTCGAGATTTTTTAAAATTTTTTTAGAAAGAGTTTTGTCCCCAAATTTGGTAGAGGTGATCCTTGTATTTTTGTTGGTATGCACAAAAAAATTCAGCTAAAACCCGAAGTGGAGAAGATTTTGTGACCCTTTGAAAAAAGTGTCCCCATTTTAGACACTTTAATAGCTACTGGCAGCAAACCTATAAAATCTCAAATGCTCTTTAAGGGGGTGTGAGTTCTCGAGGTCTGGTGAGGGATAACGGGCCAATATAAGGGCCAAGTACCAGCACCCATCGCACATCATGTGTGCACACCCCCCGGCCCCCCAATCACCAGAACCCACAATGCCGTCGGTTAGGCTCTCCGGCGATGCTCTGACTATGCTCCGACGATTGTGCCCCGGGTGAAAAAAATGCGGCACCAGCACATGCCCGAGCCCAGCATGTGCACCGTGGCTCAAACTCTTAGACTGGGAATGAACTCCGTATGCTTAGGCATGGAATGAACTCCGTATGCCTAAGCCAACCCACGAAACGAGAGTACGGGCGCTTAGCCGGTCGGAGAGGCAGAATGCGCAAGTCGGGGATCGGCCCGGTCCCCCCTACGTGCTGTCGATCATGCTACCACAACCCTTGATTTGGTCCGATCTTAGACTGGGAATGAACTCCGTATGATTAGATGGGGATGAACTCTGTATGCCTAAGTCAACCCACGAAACGAGCGTACGGACGCTTAGCCGACCAGAGAGGCAGGATGCGCAAGTCAGGGATCGAACGGGTAGTAGGTAGGTTCAAGCACATCTTCATATTTATGCCATGCCAATGCCATTTTTATGGCTTGTAAATTCATACAATGGTCCCCTAAGCCTTCATGTGAAGTTTCGTGGCAAGATGACCCGTTTTCTATTTTTCACAATTTTTGAAACTTTTTTCGATTCCAGATTTTTTTAAATTTTTTTAGAAAGATTTTTGTCCCAAAATTTGGTAGAGGTGATCCTTGTATTTTTTTTGGCATGCTCAAAAAAATTCAGCTAAAAACTCGAAGTGGAGAAGATTTTGTGACTTTTTGAAAAAAGTGTCCCTATTTCAGACACTTTAATGGCTACTGGCAGCAAACCTATAAAATCTCAAATGCACTTTAAGGGGGTGTGAGTTCTCGAGGTTTGATGAGGGATAGGGGGCCAATATAAGGGCCAAGTACCAGCACCCATCGCACATCATGTGCGCACACCCCCCGGCCCCCCCAATCGCCAGAACCCACAATGCCGTCGGTTAGGCTCTCCGGTGATGCTCCGACGATGCTCCAGCGATGCTCCGACGATGCTCCAGTGATGGTGTCCTGGGAGAAAAAAATGTGGCACCAGCACATGCTCGAGCCCAGCATATGCACCGTGGCTCAAAATCTTACACTGGGAATGAACTCCGTATGCTTAGACATGGAATGAACTCCGTATGCCTAAGACAACCCACGAAACTAGCATGCGGGTGCTCAGTCGACCGAAGAGGTAGAATGCTCAAGCTGGGGATCGACCCGGTCCCCCCTGAGTGCTGTCGATCTTGCTGCAATCACATTTGGTCTGATCCGATCTTACATTGGGAATGAACTCCGTATGCATAAGTCAACCCAGGAAATGAGCGTACGGACGCTGAACCGGCCGAAGTGGCATAATGTGTAACCCGAGGATCAGGCTGATCCCCCTCTGCGTGCTGCCGATCCTGCTGCCACAACCCTCGGTTTGTCTGGGGCTTAGACATGGAATGAACTCCCTATGCCTAAGCCAACTCATGAAACGGGCATACGGGCGCTCAACCGGCCGAAGAGGAAAAATGCGTAAGCCGGGGATCGGCCCGGTCCCTCCTGCGTGCTGTTGATCCTGCTGTCGTAACCCTCAATCTGGTTCGATCTTAGACTGGGAATGAACTCCATATGCTTAGACTGGGGATGATCTTCATATGCCTAAGTCAATGCACAAAACGAGCTTGCGGGCGCTCATCCGATCGGAGAGGCATAATGCGCAAGCCGGGGATCAGCTCGGTCACCCTCTACGTGCTGTCGATCCCACTACCGATCCTACTACCACAACCCTCAGTCTGGCTGTGGCTTAGATATGGAATGAAGTCCATATGCCTATGCCAACCCATGAATTGAGTGTATGGCCGCTCAACCGGTCGGAGAGGCAGAATGCACAAGCCGGGGATCGGTCCGGTCCCCCCTACATGCTACTGATCCTCCTGCTGGTCCTGCTGCCGTAACCCTTGGTTCGATCTGATCTTAGACTAGGAATGAACTCTGTATGCTTAGACATGGAATGAACTCCGTATGCCTAAGCCAACCCACGAAATGAGCATACGGGCGCTCACTCGATCGGAGAGGCAGAATGCGCAAATCGGGGAACGATCGGGTCACCCCCTGCGTGCTGTAGATCCTGCTATCGTAACCCTCTGTCTGGTCTGATCTTAACTGGGAATGAACTCCATATGCCTAAGTCAACCCACGAAACAAGCGTGTGGGTGCTGAGCAAGCCGGAGAGGCATAATACGCAAGCAAGGGATCGACCCGATCCCTCTCTGTGTGCTGCTAGTCCTGCTGCCACAACCCTCGGTCCGGTTGGGGGTTAGACATGGAATGAACTCCCTATGCCTAAGCCAACCCATGAAACGGACGTGCAGGTACTCAGCTGGTCGGAGAGACAGAATGCGCAAGCCGGGGATCGATCCGATCCCCCCTACGTGCTACCGATCCTGTTGCTGCAACCCTCGGTCCGGTTCGATCTTAGACTGGGAATGAACTCCATATGCTTAGACTGAGGATGAACTTCATATGCCTAAGTCAACCCACGAAATGAGCGTGCGGGCGCTCAGCCGACCAGAGAGGCAGGATATGCAAGCCGGGGATCGAATGGGTGGTAGGTGGGTTCAAGCACATCTTCATATTTTTGACGTGCCAATGCCATTTTTATGGCTTGTAAATTCATACAATGGTCCCCTAAGCCTTCATGTAAAGCTTCATGGCAAGACGACCCGTTTTCTATTTTTCATGATTTCTGAAACTTTTTACGGTTCGGGATTGTTCAAAATTTTTTTAGAAAGAGTTTTGTCCCCAAATTTGGTAGAGGTGACCCTTGTATTTTTCTTGGCATGCATAAAAAAATTCAACTAAAAACTCGAAGTGGAGAAGATTTTGTGACCGTTTGAAAAAAGTGTCCCCATTTCAGACACTTTAATGGCTACTGGCAGCAAACCTATAAAATCTCAAATTCTCTTTAAGAAGGTGTGAGGTCTTGAGGTTTGATGAGAGATAGGGGGCCATTATAAGGGCCAAGTACCAGCACCCATCGCACATCATGTGCGCACATCCCCCCGGCCCCCCCAATCGTCGAAACCCCCAATGCCGCCGGTTGGGCTCTCTGGCGATGCTCCAACGATGGTGCCCCGGGCGAAAAAAATACGGCACTAGCACATGCCCGAGCCCAGCATGTGCACCGTGGCACAAAATCTTAGACTGGGAATGAACTCCGTATGCTTAGACATGGAATGAACACCGTATGCCTAAGCCAACGCACGAAACGAGCGTGCGGGCGCTCAGTCGGTCGGAAAGGTAGAATGCGTAAGCTGAGGATCGGCCCGGTCCCCCCTACACTCGGTCCAACTTGATCTTAGACTGGGAATGAACTCCGTATGCATAATTCAACCCACAAAACAATCGTGCGGGCACTAAGCCGGTTGAAGAGGCATAATACGCAAGCCGTGGATTAGCCCGGTCCCCCTCTGTGTGCTGCCAGTCCCGCTGCCACAACCCCCGGTCCGGTTGGGGCTTAGATATGGAATGAACTCCCTATGCCTAAGCCAACCCATGAAACGGGCATGCAGGCGCTCAGTCGACCGGAGAGGCAGAATGCGCAAGCCGGGGATCGACCCTGTCCCCCCTGCATGCTACCGATCCTGTTGCCGCAACCCTCGGTCCGGATCGATCTTAGACTGGGAATGAACTTCATATGCTTAGACTGGGGATGAACTCCGTATGCCTAAGTCAACCCACGAAACGAGCGTGCGGGCGCTTAGTCGAACGGAGAGGCAGAATATGCAAGCTGGGGATCGACCTGATCCCCCCTTGCGTGCTACCAATCCTGCTGCTGGTCCTGCTACTGCAACCCTCGGTCCGGTCAGATCTTAGACTAGGAATGAACTCCGTATGCTTAGACATGGAATGAACTCCGTATGCCTAAGCCAACCCATAAAAAGAGCGTGCGAGTGCTTAGTTGGTCGGAGAGGCAGAATGCGCAAGCCAGGGATCGGCTTGGTCCCCCCCAGCGTGCTGTCGATCCTGCTGCCGCAACCCTCGGTTTGGTTAGATCTTAGACTGGGAATGAACTCCGTATTCCTAAGTTAACCAACAAAACGAGCGTGCGACTGCTAAGCTGGCCGAAGAGGCATAATACACAAGCCGAGGATCGATCGGTCCCCCTTTGCTTGCTACCGGTCCCGCTGCCACAACCCTCGGTCTGGCTAGGGCTTAGACATGGAATGAACTCCCTATGCCTAAGCCAACCAACGAAACGGGTCTGCGGGCTCTTAGCCGACCGAAAAGGCAGAATGCACAAGCCAAGGATCGGCTCGGTCCCCCCTGCGTGCTATCGATCCTGCTGTCGCAACCCTCGGTTCGGTCTGATCTTAGACTTGGAATGAACTTCGTATGCTTAGGCTGAGGATGAACTCTGTATGCCTAAGTCAACCCATGAAATGAGCGTACGGGTGCTCAGTCGATCAGAGAGGCAAAATGCGTAAGTCGAGGATCGGCTCAGTCCCTCCCTGCGTGCTACCGATCCTACTGTTGGTCCCATTACCGCAACCTTCAATCCGGTTCGATCTTAGATTGGGAATGAACTCTGTATGCTTATACATGGAATGAACTCCGTGTGCCTAAGCCAACCCACAGAATGAGCGTACGGGCGCTCAGTCAGCCAGAGAGGTAGAATACGCAAGCTAGGGACCAGCCCGGTCCCCCCTGCTTGCTACCGATCCTACTGCCACAACCCTCGATCTAATCTGATCTTAGATTGGGAATGAACTTCGTATGCCTAAGCCAACCCACGAAATGATCGTGCGGGTGCTGAGCTGGCCGGAAAGGCATAATGCGCAAGTGGAGGATCGGCCCAGTCCCCTTCTGCGTGCTGTCGATCCCGCTGTCACAACCCTTGGTCCGACTGGGGCTTAGACATGGAATGAACTCCCTATGCCTATGCCAACCCACAAAATGGGAGTGGGGGCACTCAGCCGACCAGAGAGGCAGAATGCGCAAGCTAGGGATCGGCTCGGTCCCCCCTACGTGCTATCGATCCTGCTACTGCAAACCTCAATTCGGTCTGATCTTACACTGGGAATGAACTCCATATGCTTAGACTGGGATGAACTCTGTATGCCTAAGTCAACCCACAAAACGAGCATGCGGGCGTTCAGCCGACCAGAGAGGCAGGATGCGTAAGCCGGCAATCGAATGAGTGGTAAGTGGGTTCAAGCACATCTTCATATCTCTGCCATGCCAATGCCTTTTTTAGGGCTTGTAAATCCATCCAATGGTCCCCTAAGCCTTCTTGTGAAGTTTCGTGGCAAGACAACCCATTTTCTATTTTTCATGATTTTCAAAACTTTTTGCGGTTCAGGATTTTTTAAAATTTTTTTAGAAAGAGTTTTGTCCCCAAATTTGGTAGAGGTGATCCTTTTATTTTTTTTGGCATGCTCAAAAAAATTCAGCTAAAAACTCGAAGTGGAGAAGATTTTGTGACTCTTTGAAAAAAGTGTCCCCATTTGAGACACTTTAACGGCTACTGGCAGCAAACCTATAAAATCTCAAATTCTCTTTAAGGGGGTGTGAGTTCTCAAGGTTTGATGAGGGATAAGGGGCCAATATAAGGGCCAAGTACCAGCACCCATTGCACATCATGTGCGCACACCACCTGGCCCCCCCAATCGCCAGAACCCCCAATGCCGCCGGTTAGGCTCTCCGGCGATGCTCCGACGATGGTGCCCCAGGTGAAAAAAATGCGGCACCAGCACATGCCCGAGACCAGCATGTGCACCGTGCCTCAAAATCTTAGACTAGGAATGAGTTTCGTATGCTTAGACATGGAATGAACTCCGTATGCCTAAGCTAACCCACGAAATGAGCGTGCGGGCGCTCAGCTGACCGGAGAGGCAGAATGCACAAGCCGGGGATCGGCTCGATCCCCCCTATATGCTGTCGATCCTGCTGCCACAACCCTCGGTCTGGTCCAATCTTAGACTTGGAATGAACTCCGTATGCATAAGTCAACCCATGAAATGAGTGTGCGGGCGCTGACCTGGCCGAAGAGGCATAATACGCAAGCCGGGGATCGACCCGGTCCCCCTCTGTATGCTGTCGGTCCCGCTGCCACAACCCTCGATCCGACTGGGGCTTAGACATGGAATGAACTCCCTATGCCTAAGCCAACCCATGAAACGGGCGTACGGGCGCTCAGCCGACTGGAGAGGCAGAATGCACAATCCGGGGATCGACCCGATCCGTCCTGGGTGCTACCGATCTTGCTACCACAACCTTCGATCCGATTCGATCTTAGACTGGGAATGAACTCTGTATGCTTAGACTGGGGATGAACTCCGTATGCCTAAGCCAACCCATGAAACGAGTGTACGGGCACTCAGCCGGTCGAAAAGGCTGATCGAAGAGGCATATTGCGCAAGCTGGGGATCAGCCCGATCTCCCTCTGCGTGATGCCGATCCCATTACCGGTCCTACTACCACAACCCTTGGTCCGGTTGGGGCTTAGACATGGAATCAACTCCGTATGCCTAAGCTAACCCACAAAACGAGCATGCGGGTGCTCAGTCGGCCAAAGAGGCAGAACGTACAAGTCAGGGATCGACCCGATCCCCCCTTGCGTGCTGTCGATCCTGCTGTTGGTCCTGCTGCCATAACCCTCGATCCAGTCCAATCTTAGACTGGAATTAACTCCATATGCTTAGACATGGAATGAACTCCGTATGCCTAAGCCAACCCACGAAACGAGCGTACGGGCACTCAACCAGACGGTGAGGTAGAATGCGTAACTCCGTATGCCTAAGTTTGATCCGATCTTAGACTAGGAATTAACTCCGAATGCCTAAGTCAACCCACAAAACGAGTGTGCGGGCACTGAGCCGGTCGGAGAGGTATAATGCGCAAGCCGGGGATCGGCTAGGTCCCCCTCTGCGTGATGTCAGTCCCGCTGCCATAGCCCTCGGTCCGACTGGGGCTTAGACATGGAATGAACTCCCTACGCCTAAGCCAACCCATGACAGGAGCGTCCGGGCACTCAACCGGTCGGAGAGGCAGAATACGTGAGTCGGGGATCGGCCCGGTCCCCCCTGCGTGTTGCCGATCCTGCTATCGTAACCCTCGGTCCGGTTCGATCTTAGAATGGGAATGAACTCCATTTGCTTAGAGTGGGGATGAACTCCGTATGCCTAAGTCAACCCACGAAACGAGCGTGCGGACGCTCAGTCGACCAGAGAGGCAGGATGCGTAAGCCGGGGGTCGAACTGGTGATAGGTGGGTTCAAGCACATCTTCATATTTCTGCTATGCCAATGCCATTTTTATGGCATGTAAATTCATACAATGGTCCTCTAAGCCTTCATGTGAAGTTTCGTGGCAAGACGACCCGTTTTCTATTTTTCACGATTTTTGAAACTTTTTACGGTTCAAGATTTTTTAAACTTTTTTTAGAAAGAGTTTTGTCCCCAAAATTGGTAGAGGTGATCCTTGTATTTTTGTTGGCATGCACAAAACAATTCAGCAAGAAACTCGGAGTGGAGAAGATTTTGTGACCGTTTGAAAAAAGTGTCCCCATTTCAGACACTTTAATGGCTACTGGCAGCAAACCTATAGAATCTCAAATACTTTTTAAGGGGGTGTGAGTTTTCGAGGTTTGATGAGGGATAGGGGGCCAGGTACTAGCACCCATCACACATCATGTGCGCACACCCCCCGGGCCCCCCCATTCATCGAAACCCCAAATGCCGTCGGTTAGGCTCTCCAGTGATGCTCCGGTGATGCTCCAGTGATGGTGCCTCGGGCGAAAAAAATGTGCCACCAGCACATGCCTGAGCCCAGCATGTGGACCGTGGCTCAAACCTTAGACTGGGAATGAACTCTGTACGCTTAGACATGGAATGAACTCCATATGCCTAAGCCCACCCACGAAACGAGCGTGCGGGCGCTCAGCCGGTCGGAGAGGTAGAATACACAAGCCAGGGATTGGCTCGGTCCCCTTCTGCGTGCTGTCAGTCCCGCTGCCGCAACCCTCAGTCCGGCTAGGGCTTAGACATGGAATAAACTCCCTATGGCTAAGCCAACCCACGAAACGGGTGTGCGGGCGCTCAGCCGGCCAGAGAGGCAGAATGCGTAAGCCGAGGATCGACCCCATCCCTCCTGCGTGCTGCCGATCCAGCTGCCGCAACCCTCGGTCCGGTCTGATCTTAGACTGGGAATGAACTCCGTATGCCTAAGTCAACCCATGAAACGAGCGTGCGGGCGCTCAACCAACCGCAGAGGCCGACCGGAGAGGTAGAATACACATGCTGGGGATCGGCCTAGTCCCCCCTGCGTGCTGCCAATCCTGTTGTTGGTCCTACTACCGTAACCCTTGGTCTGGTCTGATCTTAGACTGGGAATGAACTCCGTATGCTTAGACATGGAATGAACTCCGTATGCCTAAGCTAACCCACAAAACGAGTGTACGGATGCTCAGCCTACTGGAGAGGTAGAATGCGCAAGTCGGGGACCAACCTGGTCCCCCCTTGCGTGTTGTCGATCCTGCTGCCGTAACCCTCGGTCCGGTCTAATCTTAGATTGGGAATGAACTCTGTATGCCTAAGTCAACCCATGAAACGAGCGTTCAGGCACTGAGCTGGCCAGAGAGGCATAATGCGCAAGCCGGGGATCGGTCCGGTCCCCCTCTGCGTGCTGTCGGTCCTGCTGCCACAACCCTCGGTCTGACTAGTGCTTAGACGTGGAATGAACTACCTATGCCTAAGCCAACCCATGAAACGGGCATACGGGCGCTTAGTCGGTCGAAGAGGCAGAATGTGCAAGTTGAGAAACGACCCGATCCCCCCTGCATGCTACTGATCCTGTTGCCATAACCCTCGGTCCGGTCTGATCTTAGACTGGGAATGAACTCCGTATGCTTAGACTGGGGATGAACTCCGTATTCCTATGTCAACCCACGAAACAAGTGTGCGGACGCTCAGCCGACCAGAGAGGCAGAATGCGCAAGCTGGGGATCAGCCCGATCCCCCTCTGCGTGCTGTCGATCCCGTTGTCATTCCTGCTACCACAACCTTTGGTCGAACTTAGGCTTTGACATGGAATGAACTCTGTATGCCTAAGCCAACCCACGAAACAAGCGTGCGGGTACTCAGCCGATAGGAGAGGCAGAATGCGAAAGCCAAGGATCGGCCTGGTCCCTCCTGCATGCTACTGATCCTGCTACTGCAACCCTCGATCCAGTCCGATCTTAGACTGGGAATGAACTCCATATGCTTAGAAATGGAATGAACTCCATATGCCTAAGCCAATCGACAAAACGAGCGTGTGGGTGCTCAGTCGATCGGAAAGGCAGAATGCATAAGCCGGGGATCGACTCGATCCCCATTTGTGTCCTATCGATCCTACTGCCACAACCCTCGATCCGATCCGATCTTAGACTGGGAATGAACTCCGTATGCCTAAGTTAACCCATGAAACGAGCATGCGGGCGCTCGGCCTACCGGAGAGGCCGATTGGAGAGGCATAATGCACAAGCCTGGCATCAACCCGGGCCCTCTCTACGTGCTACCGATCCTGTTATCGATCTAGCTGCCACAACCCTCAGTTTTATTAGGGTTTAGACATGGAATGAACTCTGTATACCTATGCCAACCCATCGCACATCATGTGCACACACCCTCCGGCCCCCCCAATCGCTGGAACCCCCAATGCCGTAGGTTAGGCTCTTTGGCGATGCTCCGACGATGGTACCTCGAGCGAAAAAAATGTGACATTAGCACCTGCCCGAGCCCAGCATGTGCACCGTGGCTCAAACTCTTAGACTGGGAATGAACTCCATAAGCTTAGACATGGAATGAACTCCATATGTCTAAGTCAACCCATGAAATGAGCGTACGGGCACTTAGCCGACCGGAGAGGGAGAATGCACAAGCCGGGGATCAGCCTGGTCCCCCTCTACGTGCTGTCAGTCCCGCTGCCATAACCCTCGGTTCGGCTAGGGCTTAGACATGGAATGAACTCCCTATGCCTAAGCCAACCAATAAAACAGGCGTGCGGGCGCTCAGCCGATCGGAGAGGTAGATGTGCAAGCCGAGGATCGGCTCGATCCCCCCTGCGAGATGTCGATCCTGCTATCGCAACTCTCAGTCCAGTTGGATCTTAGACTGGGAATGAACTCCGTATGCTTAGACTGGGGATGAACTTCATATGCCTAAGTCAACCCACGAAACGAGTGTGCGGACGCTCAGTTAGCTGGAAGGGCCGGTCAGAGAGGCAGAATGCACAAGTTGGGGATCGGCCCGGTCCCCCCTGCGTTCTATTGATCCTACTACTGGTCCTGCTATCGTAACCCTTGATCCGGTCCGATCTTAGACTAGGAATGAACTCCGTATGCTTAGACATGGAATGAACTCCTTATGCCTAAGCCAACCCACGAAACGAGCGTGTGGGCGCTCAACCGACCGGAGAGGTAGAATACGTAAGCTTGGGACCGGCCCAATCCCCCCTGCGTGCTGTCAATTGTACTGCCACAACCCTTGGTCCAGTCCGATCTTAGACTGGAAATGAACTCTGTATGCCCAAGTCAACCCACGAAACAAACGTTCGGGCACTGAGCCAGTCGGAGAGGCATAATGCGCAAGCCGGGGATCAACCCGATCCCCCTCTGCATGCTGTCGGTCCCGCTGCCACAACCCTCGGTCCGGCTGGGGCTTAGACATGGAATGAACTCCCTATGCCTAAGCCAACCCACGAAATGGGCATACGGGCGCTCAGTCGACTGGAGAGGTAGAATACGCAAGTCGGGGATCAGCTCGTCCCCCCTATGTGCTGTCGATCTTGCTGCCGCAACCCTCAATCCAGTCCGATCATAGACAGGGAATGAACTCCGTATGCTTAGACTGGGGATGAACTCCGTATGGCTAAGTCAACCCATGAAACGAGCGTGCGAGCATTCAGCCGGCCGGAGATGAATAATGTACAAGTCGAGGATCAACCCGATCCCTCTCTGCCTGCTATCGATCCCGCTACCGGTCCTGCTGCCACAACCCTTGATCCAGCTGGGACTTAGACAAGGAATGAACTCCGTATGCCTAAGCCAACCCATGAAATGAGCGTGTGGGCGCTCAACCGACTAGAGAGGTAGAATGCACAAGTCGGGGACCGGCTCGATCCCACCCTACGAGCTGTCGATCCTGCTATTGGTCTTGCTGCCACAACCCTCAGTTCGGTCCAATCTTAGATTGGGAATGAACTGCGTATGCTTAAACATGGAATGAACTCCGTATGCCTAAGCCAACCCACGAAATGAGCGTATGAAAACCCAGCCGGTCGGAGAGGCAGAATGTGCGAGCTGGGCATCGATCCTGTTGCTGCAACCCTCGGTCCGGTCCGATCCTAAACCAGGAATGAACTTCGTATGCCTAAGTCAACCCATGAAACGAGCATGCGGGCACTGAGCCAACCGGAGAGGCATAATGCACAAGTCGAGGATCGGCTCAGTCCCCCTCTATGTGCTGCCGGTCCCACCGCCATAACCCTCGGTTCGGTTGGGGCTTAGACATGGAATGAAGTCCCTATGCCTAAGCCAACCCACGAAACGGGTGTGCGGACGCTCAGCTGGCCGGAGAGGAAGAATGCGTAAGTCAGGGATCGATCGGGTCCCCCCTGCGTGTTGCCGATCCTACTGTCGCAACCCTCGGTCTGGTCTGATCTTAGACTGGGAATGAACTCTATATGCTTAGAGTGGGAATAAACTCCGTATGCCTAAGTCAAGCCACGAAACGAGCGTGCGGACGCTCAGCCGACCAAAGAGGCAGGATGTGCAAGGCGGGGATCTAACATGTGGTAGGTGGGTTCAAGCACGTCTTCATATTTCTATCATGCCAATGCCATTTTTATGGCTTGTAAATTCATACAATGGTCCCTTAAGCCTTCATGTGAAGTTTCATGGCAAGATGACCCATTTTCTATTTTTCATGATTTTTGAAACTTTTTACGGTTCAAGATTTTTTAAAATATTTTTAGAAAGATTTTGTTCCCAAATTTGGTAGAGATGATCCTTGTGTTTTTTTTGGCATGCACAAAAAAATTCAGCTAAAAACTTGAAGTGGAGAAGATTTTGTGACCGTTTGAAAAAAATGTCCCCATTTCAGACACTTTAATGGCTACTGGCAGCAAACCTATAAAATCTCAAATGCTCTTTAAGGGAGTGTGAGTTCTCGATGTTTGATGAGGGATAGGGGGCCAATATAAGGGCCAAGTACCAGCACCCATCACACATCATGTGCGCACACCCCCTCGGCCCCCCAATCACTGGAACCCCTAATGCCTCCTGTTAGGCTCTCCGGCGATGCTCCAGTAATGGTGCCCCGGGCAAAAATATTGTGGCACCAGCACATGCCTGAGTTGAGCATGTGCACCGTGGCTCAAACTCTTGGACTGGGAATGAACTTTGTGTGCTTATACATGGAATGAATTCTGTATCCCTAAGCCAACCCATGAAATAAGCGTACAGGCGCTCAGCCGACAGGAGAGGCAGAATGTGCAAGTCGGGGATCGGTTCGGTCCCCCTCTGCATGCTACCGGTCCCGTTGCCACAACCCTCATTTCGGTTGGGGCTTAGACATGAATGAACTCCCTATACCTAAGCCAACCCACGAAATGGGCTTGCGGGCACTCAGTCAACCGGAGAGGCAGAATGCGCAAGCTGGGGATCGGCCCAATCCCCCCTGCATGCTACCGATCCTGCTGTCGCAACCCTCGGTCCGATCCTATCTTATTCTCGGAATGAACTTCGTATGCTCAGACTGGGGATGAACTCCGTATGCCTAAGTCAACCCATGAAACGAGTGTACGGGCGCTCAACCGGCTGGAGAGGCCGGTCGAGGAGGTAGAATGCGTAAGCCAGGGATTGGGCCGGTCCCTCTATGTACTACTGGACCTTCTACCACAACCCTTGGTCTGACTTGGGCTTAGACATGGAATGAACTCCCTATGCCTAAGCAAACCCACGAAACGGGTGTGTGGATGCTTAACCGACCGGAAGGGCAGAATGCGTAAGTCGGGGATCGACTCGGTCCCCCTATGTGCTGTCGATTCTATTGTCGCCACCCTCTGCCTGGTCCGATCTAAGATGGGTATGAACTCCGTATGCTTAGACTGGGGATGAACTCCGTATGCCTATGTCAACGCACGAAATGACCGTGCGGGCTCTCAGCCGATCGAAAAGGCCAGTCGGAGATGCAGAATGCATAAGTCGGGGATCGACCCGATCCCCCCTACGTGCTACCGATCCTGCTGTTGGTCCTGCTATCGTAACCTTCGGTTCGATCTGATCTTAGACTGGGAATGAACTTCATATGCTTAGACATGGAATGAACACCGTATGCCTAAGCCAACCCATGAAACGAGCGTGTGGGCGCTTAGCCAGTCGGAGAGGTAGAATGCGTAAGTCGGGGACTAGCCCGATCCCCCCTGCATGCTGCCGATGCTGCTACCGGTCCTGCTACCATAACCCTCGGTCTGACAGGGGCTTAGACATGGAATGAACTCCGTATGCCTAAGGTAACCCACGAAATGAGCGTGCGGGCGCTCAGCCAATCGGAGAGACAGAATACGCAAGCTGAGGATCGGCCCAGTCCCTCCTGCGTGCTACCGATCCTACTACCGTAACCCTCGGTCCGATCCTATCTTAGACTAGGAATGAACTCCGTATGCTTAGACTAGGGATGAACTCCGTATGCCTAAGTCAACCCACAAAATGAGCGTACGGGTGCTCAGCCGGTTGGAGAGGCCGGTCAGGGAGGTAGAATGCGTAAGACGGGGATCGAGCTGATCCCTCATATGTACTACTGGTCCTGCTGGCACAACCCTCGGTCTGACTGGGGCTTAGACATGGAATGAACTCTCTATGCCTAAGCCAACCCACGAAACGGGCGTGCGGGCGCTCAGCTGGCCGGAGAGGCAGAATGTGTAAGTCGAGGATCGACTCGATCCCCTTGCGTGCTGTCGATCCTGCTGCCACAACCCTCTGCCTGGTCTGATCTGAGATGGGAATGAAGTCTGTATGCTTGGACTAGGGATGAACTCTATATGCCTATGTCAACGCATGAAATGAGCGTGCGGGTGCTCAGTCGGTCAAAAAGGCTGGTCGAAGATGAAGAATGCACAAGTCGTGGATCGGCCCGGTCCCCCCCTGTGTGATGCCGATCCTGCTACTAGTCCTGCTACTGTAACCCTCGATCCGATCCGATCTTAGACTGGGAATGAACTCCGTATGCTTAGACATGGAATGAACTCCATATGTCTAAGTCAACCCATGAAATGAGCGTACGGGCACTTAGCCGACCGGAGAGGGAGAATGCACAAGCCGGGGATCAGCCTGGTCCCCCTCTACGTGCTGTCAGTCCCGCTGCCATAACCCTCGGTTCGGCTAGGGCTTAGACATGGAATGAACTCCCTATGCCTAAGCCAACCAATAAAACAGGCGTGCGGGCGCTCAGCCGATCGGAGAGGTAGATGTGCAAGCCGAGGATCGGCTCGATCCCCCCTGCGAGATGTCGATCCTGCTATCGCAACTCTCAGTCCAGTTGGATCTTAGACTGGGAATGAACTCCGTATGCTTAGACTGGGGATGAACTTCATATGCCTAAGTCAACCCACGAAACGAGTGTGCGGACGCTCAGTTAGCTGGAAGGGCCGGTCAGAGAGGCAGAATGCACAAGTTGGGGATCGGCCCGGTCCCCCCTGCGTTCTATTGATCCTACTACTGGTCCTGCTATCGTAACCCTTGATCCGGTCCGATCTTAGACTAGGAATGAACTCCGTATGCTTAGACATGGAATGAACTCCTTATGCCTAAGCCAACCCACGAAACGAGCGTGTGGGCGCTCAACCGACCGGAGAGGTAGAATACGTAAGCTTGGGACCGGCCCAATCCCCCCTGCGTGCTGTCAATTGTACTGCCACAACCCTTGGTCCAGTCCGATCTTAGACTGGAAATGAACTCTGTATGCCCAAGTCAACCCACGAAACAAACGTTCGGGCACTGAGCCAGTCGGAGAGGCATAATGCGCAAGCCGGGGATCAACCCGATCCCCCTCTGCATGCTGTCGGTCCCGCTGCCACAACCCTCGGTCCGGCTGGGGCTTAGACATGGAATGAACTCCCTATGCCTAAGCCAACCCACGAAATGGGCATACGGGCGCTCAGTCGACTGGAGAGGTAGAATACGCAAGTCGGGGATCAGCTCGTCCCCCCTATGTGCTGTCGATCTTGCTGCCGCAACCCTCAATCCAGTCCGATCATAGACAGGGAATGAACTCCGTATGCTTAGACTGGGGATGAACTCCGTATGGCTAAGTCAACCCATGAAACGAGCGTGCGAGCATTCAGCCGGCCGGAGATGAATAATGTACAAGTCGAGGATCAACCCGATCCCTCTCTGCCTGCTATCGATCCCGCTACCGGTCCTGCTGCCACAACCCTTGATCCAGCTGGGACTTAGACAAGGAATGAACTCCGTATGCCTAAGCCAACCCATGAAATGAGCGTGTGGGCGCTCAACCGACTAGAGAGGTAGAATGCACAAGTCGGGGACCGGCTCGATCCCACCCTACGAGCTGTCGATCCTGCTATTGGTCTTGCTGCCACAACCCTCAGTTCGGTCCAATCTTAGATTGGGAATGAACTGCGTATGCTTAAACATGGAATGAACTCCGTATGCCTAAGCCAACCCACGAAATGAGCGTATGAAAACCCAGCCGGTCGGAGAGGCAGAATGTGCGAGCTGGGCATCGATCCTGTTGCTGCAACCCTCGGTCCGGTCCGATCCTAAACCAGGAATGAACTTCGTATGCCTAAGTCAACCCATGAAACGAGCATGCGGGCACTGAGCCAACCGGAGAGGCATAATGCACAAGTCGAGGATCGGCTCAGTCCCCCTCTATGTGCTGCCGGTCCCACCGCCATAACCCTCGGTTCGGTTGGGGCTTAGACATGGAATGAAGTCCCTATGCCTAAGCCAACCCACGAAACGGGTGTGCGGACGCTCAGCTGGCCGGAGAGGAAGAATGCGTAAGTCAGGGATCGATCGGGTCCCCCCTGCGTGTTGCCGATCCTACTGTCGCAACCCTCGGTCTGGTCTGATCTTAGACTGGGAATGAACTCTATATGCTTAGAGTGGGAATAAACTCCGTATGCCTAAGTCAAGCCACGAAACGAGCGTGCGGACGCTCAGCCGACCAAAGAGGCAGGATGTGCAAGGCGGGGATCTAACATGTGGTAGGTGGGTTCAAGCACATCTTCATATTTCTATCATGCCAATGCCATTTTTATGGCTTGTAAATTCATACAATGGTCCCTTAAGCCTTCATGTGAAGTTTCATGGCAAGATGACCCATTTTCTATTTTTCATGATTTTTGAAACTTTTTACGGTTCAAGATTTTTTAAAATATTTTTAGAAAGATTTTGTTCCCAAATTTGGTAGAGATGATCCTTGTGTTTTTTTTGGCATGCACAAAAAAATTCAGCTAAAAACTTGAAGTGGAGAAGATTTTGTGACCGTTTGAAAAAAATGTCCCCATTTCAGACACTTTAATGGCTACTGGCAGCAAACCTATAAAATCTCAAATGCTCTTTAAGGGAGTGTGAGTTCTCGATGTTTGATGAGGGATAGGGGGCCAATATAAGGGCCAAGTACCAGCACCCATCACACATCATGTGCGCACACCCCCTCGGCCCCCCAATCACTGGAACCCCTAATGCCTCCTGTTAGGCTCTCCGGCGATGCTCCAGTAATGGTGCCCCGGGCAAAAATATTGTGGCACCAGCACATGCCTGAGTTGAGCATGTGCACCGTGGCTCAAACTCTTGGACTGGGAATGAACTTTGTGTGCTTATACATGGAATGAATTCTGTATCCCTAAGCCAACCCATGAAATAAGCGTACAGGCGCTCAGCCGACAGGAGAGGCAGAATGTGCAAGTCGGGGATCGGTTCGGTCCCCCTCTGCATGCTACCGGTCCCGTTGCCACAACCCTCATTTCGGTTGGGGCTTAGACATGAATGAACTCCCTATACCTAAGCCAACCCACGAAATGGGCTTGCGGGCACTCAGTCAACCGGAGAGGCAGAATGCGCAAGCTGGGGATCGGCCCAATCCCCCCTGCATGCTACCGATCCTGCTGTCGCAACCCTCGGTCCGATCCTATCTTATTCTCGGAATGAACTTCGTATGCTCAGACTGGGGATGAACTCCGTATGCCTAAGTCAACCCATGAAACGAGTGTACGGGCGCTCAACCGGCTGGAGAGGCCGGTCGAGGAGGTAGAATGCGTAAGCCAGGGATTGGGCCGGTCCCTCTATGTACTACTGGACCTTCTACCACAACCCTTGGTCTGACTTGGGCTTAGACATGGAATGAACTCCCTATGCCTAAGCAAACCCACGAAACGGGTGTGTGGATGCTTAACCGACCGGAAGGGCAGAATGCGTAAGTCGGGGATCGACTCGGTCCCCCTATGTGCTGTCGATTCTATTGTCGCCACCCTCTGCCTGGTCCGATCTAAGATGGGTATGAACTCCGTATGCTTAGACTGGGGATGAACTCCGTATGCCTATGTCAACGCACGAAATGACCGTGCGGGCTCTCAGCCGATCGAAAAGGCCAGTCGGAGATGCAGAATGCATAAGTCGGGGATCGACCCGATCCCCCCTACGTGCTACCGATCCTGCTGTTGGTCCTGCTATCGTAACCTTCGGTTCGATCTGATCTTAGACTGGGAATGAACTTCATATGCTTAGACATGGAATGAACACCGTATGCCTAAGCCAACCCATGAAACGAGCGTGTGGGCGCTTAGCCAGTCGGAGAGGTAGAATGCGTAAGTCGGGGACTAGCCCGATCCCCCCTGCATGCTGCCGATGCTGCTACCGGTCCTGCTACCATAACCCTCGGTCTGACAGGGGCTTAGACATGGAATGAACTCCGTATGCCTAAGGTAACCCACGAAATGAGCGTGCGGGCGCTCAGCCAATCGGAGAGACAGAATACGCAAGCTGAGGATCGGCCCAGTCCCTCCTGCGTGCTACCGATCCTACTACCGTAACCCTCGGTCCGATCCTATCTTAGACTAGGAATGAACTCCGTATGCTTAGACTAGGGATGAACTCCGTATGCCTAAGTCAACCCACAAAATGAGCGTACGGGTGCTCAGCCGGTTGGAGAGGCCGGTCAGGGAGGTAGAATGCGTAAGACGGGGATCGAGCTGATCCCTCATATGTACTACTGGTCCTGCTGGCACAACCCTCGGTCTGACTGGGGCTTAGACATGGAATGAACTCTCTATGCCTAAGCCAACCCACGAAACGGGCGTGCGGGCGCTCAGCTGGCCGGAGAGGCAGAATGTGTAAGTCGAGGATCGACTCGATCCCCTTGCGTGCTGTCGATCCTGCTGCCACAACCCTCTGCCTGGTCTGATCTGAGATGGGAATGAAGTCTGTATGCTTGGACTAGGGATGAACTCTATATGCCTATGTCAACGCATGAAATGAGCGTGCGGGTGCTCAGTCGGTCAAAAAGGCTGGTCGAAGATGAAGAATGCACAAGTCGTGGATCGGCCCGGTCCCCCCCTGTGTGATGCCGATCCTGCTACTAGTCCTGCTACTGTAACCCTCGATCCGATCCGATCTTAGACTGGGAATGAACTCCGTATGCTTAGACATGGAATGAACACCGTATGCCTAAGCCAACCCACGAAACGAGCGTACGGGCGCTCAGTCGGTCGGAGAGGTAGAATGTGCAAGCCGAGGACTGGCCCAGTCCCCCTCTGCGTGCTATCGATCCCACTGTCGGTCCTGCTGCCATAACCCTCAGTCTGACAGGGGCTTAGACATGGAATGAACTCTGTATGTCTAAGGCAACCCATGAAACGAGTGTGCGGGCGCTCAGCGGGTCGGAGAGGTAGAATGCACAAGTCGGGGATCGACCCGGTCCCCCCTGCGTGCTGTCAATCTTACTATCGTAGCCCTCAATCAGGTCTGATCTTAGACTGGGAATGAACTCGTATGCCTAAGTCAACCCACGAAACGAGCGTGCGGGCGCTGAACAGGCTGAAGAGGCATAATGCGCAAGCCGGGGAACGGCCCGATCCCCCTCTACGTGCTGTCAATCCGCTGCCACAACCCTTGGTCCACCTGGGGCTTAGACATGGAATGAACTCCCTATGCCTAAGCCAACCCAAAAAATGGGGGTGCAGGCACTCAGCCGGTCGAGAGGCGAAATACGCAAGCCAAGGATTGGCTCGGTCCCCCTTGCGTGCTACCGCAACCCTCGGTCTGGTTTGATCTTAGACTAAGAATGAACTCGATATGCTTAGACTGGGGATGAACTCCGTATGCCTATGCCAACCCATGAAATGAGCGTGCGGACGCTCAGCCGACCAGAGAGACAGGATGCGCAAACTGGGGATCAAACGGGTGGTAGCTGGGTTGAACCACATCTTCATATTTCTACCATGCCAATGCCATTTTTATGGCTTGTAAATTCATACAATGGTCCCCTAAGCCTTCATGTGAAGTTTCGTGGCAAGACAACCCGTTTTCTATTTTTCACGATTTTTAAAACTTTTTGCGGTTCAGGATTTTTTAAAATTTTTTTAGAAAGAGTTTTGTCACCAAATTTGGTAGAGGTGATCCTTGTATTGTTTTTGGCATCCAAAACAAAATTCAGCTCAAAACTCGACGTGGAGAAGATTTTGTGACCGTTTGAAAAAAGTGTCCCCATTTCTGACACTTTAATGGCTACTGGCAGCAAACCTATAAAATCTCAAATGCTCTTTAAGGGGGTGTGAGTTCTCCAGGTTTGATGAGGGATAGGGGGCCAATATAAGTGCCAAGTACCAGCACCCATCGTACATCATGTCCGCACACCCCCCGGCCCCCCCAATCGTTGGAACCCCCAATGTCGTCGGTTAGGCTCTCCGACGATGCTCCGGCGATGGTGCCTTGAGCGAAAAAAATGCGGCACCAGCACATGCCCGAGCCCAGTATGTGCACTGTGGCTCAAAATCTTAGACTGGGAATGAACTCCGTATGCTTAGACATGGAATGAACTCTGTATGCCTAAGCCAACCTACAAAACGGGTGTGCGGGCGCTCAGCCGGTCGGAGAGGCAGAATGTGCAAGTCGGGGATCGGCCCGATCCCCCCTGCGTGCTGCAGATCCTACTACCGCAACCCTCGGTCTGATCCGATCTTAGACTGGGCATGAACTCCATATGCTTAGATTGGGGATGAACTCCGTATGCCTAAGTCAACCCACGAAACGAGCGTACGGACGCTCAGTCGACCAGAGAGGCAGGATGCGAAGCTGAGGATCGAACGGGTGGTAGGTGGGTTCAAGAACATCTTCAGATTTCTGCCATTCCAATGCCTTTTTTATGGCTTGTGAATTCATACAATGGTCCCCTACGCCTTCATGTGAAGTTTCATGGCAAGACGACCCGTTTTCTATTTTTCACGATTTTTGAAACTTTTTACGGTTTGGGATTTTTTAAAATTTTTTTAGAATGAGTTTTGTCCCCAAATTTGGTAGAGGTGATCCTTGGATTTTTGTTGGCATGCACAAAAAAATTTAGCTAAAACACAAAGTGGAGAAGATTTTGTGACCGTTTGAAAAAAGTGTCCCCATTTCAGACACTTTAATGGCTATTGGCAACAAACCTATAAAATCTCCGAAGATGTCGATCGGAGAGGCATAATGCACAAGCCAAGGATCAGCTTGGTTCCCCTCTACGTGCTGCCAATCTTGCTGCTGGTCCTGCTGCCACAACCCCCAGTCCTGCTGGGGCTTAGACATGGAATGAACTCCGTAAGCCTAAGCCAACCCACGAAACGAGTGTGCGGGCGCTCAACCGACCGGAGAGGCAGAATGCACAAGCTGGGGATCAACTCGGTCCCGACTGCATGCTGTCGATCCTACTACCAATCCTGCTGTCGTAACCCTTGGTCCAGCCTGATCTTAGATTGGGAATGAACTCCATATGCTTAGACATGGAATGAACTCCGTATGCCTAAGCCAACCCACAAAATGAGTGTGCGGGCGCTCAGCCGGCCGGAGAGGTAAAATGCGTAAGCTAGGGATCAGCACGGTCCCCCATGTTTGTTGGCGATCCTGCTACTGTAACCCTTGGTCCGATCTGATCTTAGACTGGGAATGAACTCTGTATGCCTAAGTCAACCTACGAAATGAGCGTTCGGGCGCTGAGCCAACCGGAGAGGCATAATGAGCAAGTCGAGGATCGATCCAGTCCCCCTTTGCGTGCTGCCGGTCTCGCTACCACAACCCTCGGTTCGATTGTGGCTTAGACATGGAATTAACTCCCTATGCCTAAGTCTACCCACGAAACAGGCGTACGGGTGCTCAGCCTACTGGAGAGGTAAAATGCGTAAGCCGAGGATCGGCCCAGTCCCCTTACGTGCTGCCACAACCTTCGATCCGATCCAATCTTAGATTGGGAATGAACACCGTATGCTTAGACTGGGGATGAACTTCGTATGCCTAAGTCAACCCAAGAAACGAGCCTGCGGGCGCTCAGTCGATCGGAGAGGCATAATGCACAAGCCAAGGATCAACCTGATCCCCTTCTGCGTGCTATCGATCCCGCTGTCAGTCCTGCTGCCACAACCCTAGGTCCGACTGGGGCTTAGACATGGAATGAACTCTGTATGCCTAAGGTAACCCACGAAACGAGCGTACGGGCACTAAGTCGACCGAAGAGGTAGAATGAACAAGTCGGGGATCGATCCGGTCCCCCCTTACGTGCTATCGATCCTGCTACCACAACCCTCGGTTTGGTCTGATCTTAGGTTGGGAATGAACTCTATATGCCTAAGTCAAGCCACGAAATGAGCATGCGGGCGCTGAGCCGGTTGAGAGGCATAATGCGCAAGCCTCAGGATTGGCCCGATCCCCCTCTGCGTGCTGTCGGTCCCGCTGCCACAACCTTCGGTCCGACTGGGGCTTAGATATGGAATGAACTCCCTATGCCTAAGCCAACCCATGAAACGGGCGTGCGGGCGCTCAGCCGACCAGAGAGGCAGAATGCACAAGCTGGGGATTGGCCCGATCCTCCTCTGCGTGCTGCCGGTCCCGTTGCCACAACCCTCGGTTCGACTGGGGCTTAGACATGGAATGAACTCCCTACGCCTAAGCTAACCCACGAAATGAGCGTAAGGGCGCTCAGTCGATCGGAGAGGCAAATGTGCAAGTCAGGGATTGGCCTGGTCCCCCCTGTGTGCTACCGATCTTGCTGCTGGTCCTACTACCGTAACCCTCGGTCCGATCCGATCTTAGACTAGGATTGACCTTCGTATGCCTAAGCCAACCCACGAAACGAGTGTGCGGGCACTCAGCCGACCGAAAAAGTAGAATGCGTAGGCCAGGGATCGGCTCGGTTCCCCTCTGCATGCTGCCGGTCCCGTTGCCACAACCCTCTATCCGACTGGGGCTTAGACATGGAATGAACTCCCTATGCCTAAGCCAAGCCACGAAATGGGCGTGCGGGTGCTCAACTGGTCGGAGAGGCAGAATGCACATGCTGAGGATCGGCTCGGTCCCTGCTGTGTACTATCAATCCTACTGTCGCAACCTCAGTCTGGTCTGATCTTAGACTGGGAATGAACTCTGTATGCTTAGACTGGGGATGAACTCCGTATGCCTAAGTCAACCCACGAAATGAGCATGCGGACGCTCAGCCGACCGGAGAGGCCCGTCGGAGAGGCATAAGGCGTAAGCCGAGGATCAGCCCGATCCCCCTCTATGTGCTACCGATCAGATTGTCAGTCTTGCTGCCACAACCCTTGATCCGACTGGGGCTTAGACATGGAATGACCTCCATATGCCTAAGCCAACCCATGAAACGAGCGTGCGGGCACTCAGCCGGTCGGAGAGGCAAAATGCACAAGTCGAGGACCGACCCGGTCCCCCCTGCGTGTTGTCGATCCTACTATCGTAACCCTCGGTTCAGTTTGATCTTAGACTGGGAATGAACTCCGTATGCCTAAGTCAACCCATGAAACAAGCATGCGGGCGTTGAGCCAGTCGAAGAGGCATAATGCGTATGTCGGGGATCGGCCCGATCCCCCTCTGCATGCTGTCAGACCCAATGCCACAACCCTCGGTCCAACTGGGGCATAGATGTAGAATGAACTCCCTATGCTTAAGCCAACCCACGAAACAGGCATGTGGGCGTTTAGTCGACCGGAAAGGTAGAATGCGTAAGCCGGGGATCAGCCTGGTCCCCCCTACGTGCTGTCGATCTTGCTGCCGCAACCCTCAGTCCGGTTAGATCTTAGACTGGGAATGAACTCCGTATGCTTAGACTGGGGATGAACTCCGTATGCCTAAGTCAACCCACAAAACGAGCGTACGGGTGCTCAGCCAGTCGAAGAGGTAGAATGCGTAAGCTGGGGATCGACTCAGTCCCCCCTGCATGCTACCGATCCTGTTGCTGGTCTTGCTACCGCAACCCTCAGTCCGATCCGATCTTAGACATGGAATGAACTCCGTATGCCTAAGCCAACCCATGAAACGAGCATGCAGGCACTCAGTCGGTCGAAGAGGCAGAATTCGTAAGTCGGGGACCGACCTGGTCCCCCCTGCATTTTGTCGATCCTGCTACCGTAACCTTCGGTCTGATCTAATCTTAGATTGGGAATGAACTCCGTATGCCTAAGTCAACCCACGAAATGAGGGTTCGATCGCTGAGCCAAGCTGGGGATCGACCCGATCCCCCTCTAAGTGCTGTCGGTCCCGCTGCCACAACCCTCGGTTCGGTTGGGGCTTAGACATGGAATGAACTCCCTATGCCTAAGCCAACCCATGAAACGGGCGTGCGGACGCTCAGTCGACTGGAGAGGCAGAATGTGCAAGTCAGGGATCGACCCGATCCCCCATGCATGCTACCGATCCGATTGCTGCAACCCTCGGTCCGATCCGATCTTAGACTAGGAATGAACTCCGTATGCTTAGACTGGGATGAACTTCGTATGCTTAAGTCAACCCACGAAATGAGTTGGCGGGCGCTCAGCCGACCGAAGAGGCCAACTGGAGAAGCGTAATGCGTAAGCCAATGATCAGTTCGATCCCTCTTTGTGTGCTGTCGATCCCGCTACTGATCCTGCTGCCAGAACCCTCGGTCCGACTGGGGCTTAGACATGGAATGAACTCCGTATGCCTAAGCCAACCAACGAAATGAGCGTGCAGGTGCTCAACCGACCAGAGAGGCAGAATGCGCAAGCCAGGGATCGGCTCGGTCCCCCCTATGTGCTGCTGATCCTGCTGCTGGTCCTGCTGCCGCAACCCTCTATCCGATCCGGTCTTAGACTGGGAATGAACTCTGTATGCTTAGACATGGAATGAACTCCGTATGCCTAAGCCAACCCATAAAACGAGCGTGTGGGCAGTCAGTCGGTCAGAAAGGCAGAATGCGTAAGCCGGGGATCGACCCGATCCCTCCTGCGTGCTGTTGATCTTGCTACCACAACCCTCGATCCGGTTCGATCTTAGACTGGGAATGAACTTCGTATGCCTAAATCAACCCACGAAACGAGTGTGGGCACTGAGCCGGTCCGAGAGGCATAATGCACAAGCCAGGGATCGGCTCGATGCCCCTTTACGTGCTGCCAGTCCTGCTGCCACAACCCTTGGTCTGGCTGGAGCTTAGACATGGAATGAACTCCCTATGCCTAAGCCAACCCATGAAATGGACGTACGGGCGCTCAGCCGGTCAGAGAGGTAGAATGCGCAAGCCGGGGATCGGCCCGGTCCTCCCTGCATGCTATCGATCCAGCTGCCGTAACCCTCGATCTGATCTAATCTTAGATTCAGAATGAACTTTGTATGCTTAGACTGGGGATGAACTCTGTATGCCTAAGTCAACCCACGAAATGAACGTACGGACGCTCAACCGGCCAGAGAGGTAGGATGCGTAAGCCGTGGATCGAATGGGTGGTAGGTGGGTTCAAGCACATCTTCATATTTCTGCCGTGCCAATGTTATTTCTATGGCTTGTAAATTCATACAATGGTCCCCTATGCCTTCATGTGAAGTTTCATGGCAAGACGACCCGTTTTCTATTTTTCACGATTTTCAAAACTTTTTGTGGTTCAGGATTTTTTAAAATTTTTTTGAAAGAGTTTTATCCCCAAATTTGGTAGAGGTGATCCTTGTATTTTTGTTGGCATGCACAAAAAAATTCAGCTAAAAACTCGAAGTGGAGAAGATTTTGTGTATGTTTGAAAAAAGTGTCCCCATTTCAGACACTTTAATGGCTACTAGCAGCAAACCTATAAAATCTCAAATGCTCTTTAAGGGGGTGTAAGTTCTTGAGGTTTGGTGAGGGATAGGGGGCCAATATAAGGGCCAAGTACCAGTACCCTTCGTACATCATGTGCGTACACCCCCCCAGCCCCCCCAATCGCCGGAACCCCTAATGCTGTCAGTTAGGCTCTCCGATGATGCTCCGGCAATGGTGACCTGGGCAAAAAAAATGTGGCACCAGCACATGCCCGAGCCCAACATGTGCACCGTGGCTCAAACTCTTAGATTGGGAATGAACTATGTATTCTTAGACATGGAATGAACTCCGTATGCCTAAGCCAACCCACAAAACGAGCGTAAGGGCTCTCAACCGATCGGAGAGGTAGAATGTGCAAGCCGGGGATCGGCACGGTCCCCCTCTGCGTGCTGTCGGTCCTGCTACCACAACCATCAGTCCTGTTGGGGCTTAGACATGGAATGAACTCCCTATGCCTAAGCCAACCCACAAAACGGGTGTGCGGGCGCTCAACCGGCCGGAAAGGTAGAATGCGCAAGCCGGGGATCGACCTGGTCCCCCCTGCGTGCTGCCAATCCTGCTATCGCAACCCTCGGTCTGGTTCGATCTTGACTAGGAATGAACTCCGTATCCTTAGACTAGGGATGAACTACATATGCCTAAGTCAACAAACGAAACGAGCATGCGGACGCTCAGCCAGCTAGAAAGGCCTGTTGGAGAGGCAGAATACGCAAGCTAGGGATCGGCCTGGTCCCCTTCTGCGTGTTGCCGATCCTGCTGCCGCAACCCTTGGTCTGGTCCGATCTTACACTGGGAATGAACTTCGTATGCCTAAGCCAACTCACGAAACAAGCGTACGGGTGCTCAGCCGGCCGGAGAGGCAGAATGCGCAAGCCAGGGACCGACCCAGTCCCCCCATGTGTGCTATCGATCCTGCTGCCACAACCCTGGGTCCGATCCGATCTTAAACTGGGACTGAACTCTGTATGCGTAAGTCAACCCAAAATGAGCGTACGGGCGCTGAGCCGACCAGAGAGGTATAATGCGCAAGCCGGGGATCGGCCCGAACCCCCTCTGCGTGCTGCCAGTCCCGTTGCCACAACCCTCGGTCCAGCTGGGGCTTAGACATGGAATGAACTCGCTATGCCTAAGCCAACCCATGAAAGGGGCGTGCGGGTGCTCAGCCGGCCAGAGAGGCAGAAGGCACAAATTTTGGCTTGTATTTTTTTTGGCATGCATAAAACAATTCAGCTAAAAACTCGAAGTGGAGAAGATTTTGTGACCGTTTGAAAAATGTGTCCCCATTTCAGACACTTTAATGGCTACTGGCAGCAAACCTATAAAATCTCAAATGCTCTTTAAGGGGGTGTTACTTCTCGAGGTTTGATGAGGAATAGGGGCCAACGTAAGGGCCAAGTACTAGCACCCATCACACATCATGTTCGCACACCCCCTGGCCCCCCCAATCATCGGAACCCTCAATGCCACCGGTTAGGCTCTCCGACGATGCTCCAACGGTGGTGCCCCGGGCAAAAAAAATATGGCACCAACACATGCCCAAGCCCAGGATGTGCACTATGGCTCAAACTCTTAGATTGGGAAAGAACTCCGTATGCTTAGCCATGGAATGAAATCCATATGCCTAAGCCAACCCATGCAATGAGTGTAAGGGCGCTCAACCGGCTGGAGAGGCAGAAAGCGTAAGTCGAGGATAGGCCTGGTCCCCCTCTACGTGTTGCCGATCTTGCTGCCACAACCCTCGGTTCGGCTGGAGCTTAGACATGGAATGAACTCCCTATGCCTAAGCCAACCCATGAAATGGACGTGCGGGCGCTCAGTTGGCTAGAGAGGTAGAATGTGCAAGCCAGGGATCGGCCTGGTCCCCTTGCATGCTGTCGATCCTACAGTCGCAACCCTTGATCTGGTTCGATCTTAGATTGGGAATGAACCTCGTATGCTTAGACCGGGGATGAACTCCGTTTGCCTAACTCAACCCATAAAACGAGCGTGCGGGCGCTCAGTCGACCGGAGAGGCCGACCGAAGAGGTGTAATGCGTAAGCTAAGGATCAGCTCGGTCACCCTCTGCGTGTTGCCGATCCCACTGCCGATCCTGCTGCCACAACCCTTGGTCCGACTGGGGCTTGACATGGAATGAACTCCGTACGGGCACTCAGCCGGTCGGAGTGGCAGAATGCGCAAGCCGGGGATCAGTTCGATCCCTCCTTGCGTGCTGCCGATCTTGCTGCTAGTCTTGTTGCCGTAACCCTCGATTTGGTACGATCTTAGACTGGGAATAAATTCCGTATGGTTAGACATGGAATGAACTCCATATGCCCAAGCCAACCCACGGAACGAGCGTACGGGCGCTCAGTCGGGCGGAGAGACAGACTGCGCAAGCCAGGGACCGGCCTGGTCCCCCCTGCGTGCTATCAATTCTACTACCGTAACGCTCGATCTAGTCTGATCTTAGACTGGGAATGAACTCCGCATGCTTTAGTAAACCCACGAAACGAGCATTCAGGCACAGAGCCGATCGGAGAGGCATAATGCACAAGCCAAGGATCGACCCGGTCCCCCTCTGCGTGCTGTCTGTCTCGTTGCCACAACCCTCGGTCCAGCTGGGGCTTAGACAAGGAATAAACTCCCTATGCCTAAGCCAACCCATGAAACGGGCATGCGGGCGCTTAGCCAACCGGAGAGGCAGGATGCGTAAGTCGGGGAACGGCATGGTCCCCCCTACGTACTATCGATCCTTCTATCGCAACCCTCGGTCCGATCTGATCTTAGACTGGGAATGAACTTCGTATGCTTAGACTGGGGATGAACTCCATATGCCTAAGTCAACCCATGAAAGGAACGTACGGGCACTCAGCCTATCGGAGAGGCCGGCCAGAGAGGCATAATGGCAAGCCGAGGATCAGCCCGATCCCCCTCTACGTGCTATCGATCCAGCTGCCACACCCCTCAATCTGGCTGGGGCTTAGACATGGAATAAACTCCGTATGCCTAAACCACCCCACGAAACGAGCGTGCGGGCACTCAACCGGTCTGAGAGGCAGGATGTGCAAGCCAGGGATCGACTCGGTCCCCCCTGCATGCTATCGATCTTATTATCGTAACCCTCAGTCTGGTTCAATCTTAGACTGGGAATGAACTCCGTATGCTGAGACATGGAATGAACTTCGTATGCCTAAGGCAACCCACGAAACAAATGTGCGGGCGCTCAGTCGATCGAAGAGGTAGAAAGCGCAAGCCGGGGACCGACCCGATCCCTTCCTACATGCTATCGATCCTACTACTGTAACCTTCGGTCTGGTCCAATTTAGACTGGGAATGAACTCCGTATGCCTAAGTAAACCCATGAAATGAGCATTCGGGTGCTAAGCCGGCTAGAGAGGCATAATGCGCAAGTCAGGGATCGACCCAGTCCCCTTTTGCGTGCTGTCGATCCCACTGCCACAACACTCGGTCCGACTGAGGCTTAGACATGGAATGAACTCCCTATGCCTAAGCCAACCCACGAAATAGGCGTGCGAGTGCTCAGCCGGCCGGAGAGGCAAAATGTGCAAGCCGGGGATCGACCTGATCCCCCCTGCGTGCTGTCGATCCTGCTATCGCAACCCTCGATCTAGTCTGATCTTAGACTGGGAATGAACTTTGTATGCTTAGACGGGGGATGAACTCCGTATGCCTAAGTCAACCCACGAAACGAGCGTCCGGGCGCTCAGCCAACCGGAGAGGCCAGCCGGAGAGGTCGGCCGGAGAGGCATAATGCACAAGCTGGGGATCAACCTAGCCCCCTTCTACATGCTGCCGGTTCCACTATCGGTCCTGCTGCCACAACCCCCGGTCCGACTGGGGTTTAGACATGGAATGAACTCTGTATGCCTAAGCCAACCCACGAATCGAGTGTATGGACGCTTAGCCAGTCGAAGAGGCAGAATGTGCAAGCTAGGGATCGACCCGATCCCCCCTGTATGTTGTCGATCCTGGTACTGGTCCTGCTGCCGTAACCCCCAGTCTGGTCTGATCTTAGACTAGGATTGAACTTCGTATGCTTAGACATGGAATGAACTCTGTATGCCTAAGCCAACCCATAAAACGAGTGTACGAGCGCTCAGCCGGTCAGAGAGGCAGAATGCAAAAGCTGAGGACCGGCTCGATCCCCTCCTATGTGCTGTCGATCCTGCTACTACAACCCTCAGTTTGGTCTGATCTTAGACTGGGAATGAACTCTGTATGCCTAAGTCAACCCATGAAATGAGCGTACGGGCACTGAGTCGATCGAAGAGGCATAATGCGCAAGCAGGGGATCAGCCTGGTCCCCCTCTGTAAGCTGTCGGTCCCGCTGCCATAACCCTAGCTCCGGCTAGGTCTTAGACATGGAATGAACTCCCCATGCCTAAGCCAACCCATGAAATAGGCGTGCAAGCACTTAGCCCACCGGAGAGGCAGAATTCCTAAACCGGGGATCGACCCGGTCCCCCCTACATGCTGTCGATCCTGCTGTCGCAACCCTCAGTCGGGTCTGATCTTAGATTGAGAATGAACTCCATTTGCTTAGATTGGGGATGAACTCCGTATGCCTAAGTCAACCCACAAAATGAGCGTGCGGACGTTCAGCCGATCGAGAGGCAGGATGTACAAGCCAGGGATCGAACGAATGGTAGGTGGGTTCAAGCACATCTTCATATTTCTATCTACCAATGCCATTTTTATGCCTTGTAAATTCATGCAATGGTCCCCTATGCCTTCATGTGAAGTTTTGTGGCAAGACGACCCGTTTTCTATTTTTCATGATTTTTGAAACTTTTTGCGGTTCAGGATTTTTTCAAATTCTTTTAGAAAGAGTTTGGTCCCTAAATTTGGTAGAGGTGATCCTTGTATTTTTGTTGGCAGGCACAAAAAAATTCAGCTAAAAGATCGAAGTGGAGAAGATTTTGTGACTGTTTGAAAAAAGTGTCCCCATTTCAGACACTTTAATAGCTACTGGAAGCAAACCTATAAAATCTTAAATGCTCTTTAAGGGGGTGTGAGTTCTTAAGGTTTGATGAGGGATAGGGGGCCAATATAAGGGTCAAGTACCAGCACCCATCACACATCATGTGCGCGCACCCCCTGGCCCCCCCAATCGTCGAAACCACCAATGTCGTCGGTTAGGCTCTCTGGCGATGCTCCGACGATGGTACCCCGGGCGAAAAAAATGCGGCTCCAGCACATGCCTGAGCCCAGCATGTGCACCGTGGCTCAAAATCTTAGATTGGGAATGAACTCTGTATGCCTAAGCCAACCCACGAAATGAGCATGCGGGCGCTCAGTCGGTCGGAGAGGCAGAATGCGCAAGCCGGGGACTGACCCGATCCCCTCCTTCATGCTGTCGATCCTGTTGCCGCAACCCTCGGTCCAGTCTGATCTTAGATTGGGAATGAACTCCATATGCCTAAGTCAACCCATGAAACGAGTGTGCAGGCACTGAGCCGGTTGGACAAGCATAATGGGCAAGCCGGGGATCTGTCTGATCCCCCTCTACGTGCTGCCGATCTCGCTACCACGACCCTTGGTCTGACTGGGGCTTAGACATGGAATGAACTCCCTATGCCTAAGCCAACCCACTAAATGGGAGTACGGGCACTCAGTCGGCCTGAGAGGCCTACCGGAGTGGCAGAATGCGCAAGTCGGGGATCAGCCCGATCCCTACCTGTGTGCTGTCGATCCTGTTGCTGGTCCTTCTGCCGCAACTCTCGGTCTGGTCCAATCTTAGACTGGGAATGAACTCCGTATGCTTAGACATGGAATGAACTCCATATGCCTAAGCCTACCCATGAAACGAGTGTACGGCCGCTCAGTCGACCGGAGAGGCAGAATGCACAAGCTGAGGACCGACACGGTCCCCCCCTTGCGTGCTGTCAATCCTACTATTGTAACCCTCGGTCCGGTCTGATCTTAGACTAGGAATGAACTCCGTATGCTTAGTCTGGGGATGAACTCCGTATGCCTAAGTAAACCCACGAAACAAGTGTGCAGGCGCTCAGCCGGTCAGAGAAGCATAATGCACAAGTTGGGGATCCGTCGGTCCCCCTCTGCGTGCTGCTGATCCCGTTGTCGGTCCTGTTACCACAACCCTCGGTTCGACTGGGGCTTAGACATGGAATGAACTCCGTATACCTAAGCCAACCCACGAAATGAGTGTACGGGAGCTCAACTGGTCGGAGAGGTAGAATGCACAAGCCGGGGATCAGCCCGATCTTCCCCTGTGTGCTACAGATCCTGTTGCTGGTCCTGCTACCACAACCCTCGGTCTGATCCGATCTTAGATTGGGAATGAACTAGTATGCCTAAGCCAACCCACAAAATGAGAGTGCGGGTGCTCAGCTGGCCAGAAAGGCAGAATGCACAAGCCGGGGCTGGCCCGATCCCCCGTGTGTGCTGTCGATCCTACTACCGTAACCTTCAGTCCAGTCCGATCTTAGACTGGGAATGAACTCTGTGTGCCTAAGTCAACCCATGAAATGAGCGTGCAGGCGCTGAGCTGGCTGGAGAGGCATAATGTGTAAGCTAGGGATCAGCCCGATCCCCCTCTGCATGCTGCCAGTCCCACTGCCACAACCCTCGATCCGGTTGGGGCTTAGACATGGAATGAACTCCCTATTCCTAAACCAACCCACGAAACGAGCGTGTGGGCGCTCAGTCGGCCGGAGAGGCTGGCGGAGAGGTAGAATGCGCAAGCCGGGGATCGGCCTAGTCTCCCCCTACGTCCTGCTGATCCTGCTGCCGCAACCCTTGATCTGATCCGATCTTACTTTAGGAATGAACTCTGTATGCCTAATTCAACCCACAAAATGAGCGTTCAGCCCGGTCCCCCTCTCGTGCTATCGGTCTCGCTGCCACAATCCTCGGTCTGGCTAGGCTTAGACATGGAATGAACTCCCTATGCCTAAGCCAACCCATGAAACGAGAGTGTGGGCGTTCAACCGGTCAGAGAGGCAGAATGTGCAAGTCGGGGATTAGCCCGATCCCCCCTGCTTGTTGATGATCCTGCTGCCGCAACCCTCAGTCCCGTCTGATCTTAGACTGGGAATGAACTCTATATGCTTAGACTGGGGATGAACTCTGTATGCCTAAGTCAACCCACGAAACGAGCGTACGGATGCTCAGCCGACTGGAGAGGCTGATCAGAGAGGCATAATACATAAGTCGGGGATTAACCCGGTCCCCCTCTATGTGCTATCGATCTCGCTGCCGGTCCTGCTGCCACCACCCTCAGTTCGGCTGGGGCTTAGTCATGGAATGAACTCCGTATGCCTAAGCCAACCGACAAAATGAACGTGCGGGTGCTCAGCCAGTCGGAGAGGCAGAATGTGCAAGCCGGGGATCGACCCGATCTCCCCCTACATGCTGTCGGTCCTACTGCTGGTCTTGTTGCCACAAACCTTGGTCCGATCCAATCTTAGACTGGAAATGAACTCCGTATGCTTAGACATGGAATCAACTCGATATGCCTAAGCCAACCCACGAAACAAGCGTGCGGGCGCTCAGCCGGCCGAAGAGGCAAAATTCACAAGTCAGGGATGGGCCAGGTCCACCCCTGCGTGCTGTCGATCCTGCTACTGTGACTCTCGGTCCGGTCTGATCCTAGACTGGGAATGAACTCTGCATGCTTAGACATGGAATGAACTTCGTATGCTTAAGCCAACCCACGAAACAAGCATGCGGGCGCTCAGCCGACCGGAGAGGTAGAATGCGTAAGTTAGGGATCAACCCGGTCCTCCCTGCATGTTGTCGATCTTACTACCGTAACCCTTGGTCCGATCCAATCTTAGACCGGGAATGAACTCCGTATGCCTAAGTCAAGCCATGAAACGAGCGTGCGGGTGTTGAGTCGATTGGAGAGGCATAATGCATAAGCCGAGGATCGGCCCGATCCCCCTTTGCATGCTGCCAGTCCCGCTTGCACAATGCTCGATCTGGCTAGGGCTTAGACATGTAATGAACACCCTATGCCTAAGCCAACCCACGAAACGGGCGTGCGGGGGCTCAACCGGCCGAAAAGGTAGAATGCGTAAGTTGGGGATCAGCCCGATCACCCCTGCATGCTGCTGATCCTACTACCATAACCCTCGGTTCTGTCTGATCTTAGACTGGGAATGAACTCCATATGCTTAGACTGGGGATGAACTTCGTATGCCTAAGTCAACCCATGAAACAAGCGTGCGGGCACTCAGTCGACCGGAGAGGCATAATGCGCAAGCCAAGGATTAGCCCAGTCCCCCTCTACATGCTGCCAATCCCGCTGTCAGTCCTGCTGCCACAACCCTCGATCCGACTAGGGCTTAGACATGGAATGAACTCCGTTTGCCTAAGCCAACCCATGAAACGAGCGTACGTGTGCTCAGCCGACCGGAGAGGCAGAATGCGTAAGTCGGGGATTGGATCGATCCCCCCCTGCGTGCTACCGATCCTGCTGCTGGTCCTGCTACCGTAACCCTCAGTCCGGTTCGATCTTAGATTGGGAATGAACTCCGTATCGTTAGACATGGAATGAACTCCCTATGCCTAAGCCAACCCACTAAACGAGCGTGCGGGTGCTCAACTGGCCAGAGAGGTAGAATGCGCAAGCTGGGGACCAACCCGATCCCCCTGTGTGTTGTCGATCCTACTGTTGCAACCCTCACTCCGTTCCAATCTTAGACTAGGAATGAACTCTGTTTGCCTAAGTCAACCAACGAAATGAGCGTACATGCGCTGAGCCGACTGAAGAGGCATAATGCGCAAGCCGGGGATTAGCCCGATCCCGCTCTGCATGTTGTCGGTCTTGCTACCACAACCCTCGGTCCGGGTGGGGCTTTGACATGGAATGAACTCCTTATGCCTAAGCCAACCCACAAAACAGACGTGTGGGCGCTCAACCGGTCGGAAAGGTAGAATGCGTAGGCCAGGGATCGACTCGATCCCTTCAGCGTGCTGTCGATCCTGCTGTCACCACCCTCGATCCGGTCCGATCTTAGACTGGGAATGAACTTCGTATGCCTAACTCAACCCATGAAATGAGCGTGCGGACGCTCAACCGACCACAGAGGTAGGATGTGCAAGCCGGGGATCGAATGGGTGGTTGGTGGGTTCAGGCACATCTTCATATTTTTGTCATGTCAATGCCATTTTTATGGCTTGTAAATTCATACAGAGGTCCCCTACGCCTTCATGTGAAGTACCAGCACCCATCGCACATCACGTGCGCACACCCCCAGCCCCCCCAATCGTCGGAGCCCCTAATGCCATCGGTTAGGCTCTCCAGTGATGCTCCGACGATGCTCCGGTGATGGTGCCCCAGGTGAAAAAATTACGGCACCAGCACATGTTCGAGCCCAGCATGTGCACTGTGGCTCAAACTCTTAAACTGGGAATGAACTCTGTATGCCTAGACATCGAATGAACTCCGTATGCCTATGCCAACCCACGAAACAAGCGCGCGGGCGCTCAGCCGACCAGAGAGGCAGAACCCTTAGTCTGGCTGGGGCTTAGACATGGAATGAACTCTCTATGCCGAAGCCAACCCATGAAACGGGTGTGCGGGCACTCAGTCGATCGGAAAGGCAGAATGCGCAAGCCGGGGATCAGCCCAATCCCCCCTGCGTGCTACCAATCCTGCTGCCGTAACCCTCGGTCCGGTTCAATCTTAGACTAAGAATGAACTCCGTATGCTTAGACTGGGGATGAACTCAGTATGCCTAAGTCAACCCATGAAACGAGCGTACGGGCACTCAGCTAGCCGGAGAGGCTGACGAAGAGGTAGAATGCGCAAGTCGAGGATCGGCCTGGTCCTCTCTTGTGTCCTGTCGATCCTGCTGCTAGTCTTGCTGTCGTAACCCTCGGCTCGATCCGATCTTAGACTGGGAATGAACTCCGTATGCCTAATTCAACCCACGAAACAAGCGTTCAGGTGCTGAGCCTGCCGGAAAGGCAGAATGCGTAAGCCGAGGATCTGTTCGGTCCCCCCTACATGTTGCCAATCTTGCTATCGTAACCCTCGGTCCGGTCCAATGTTAGACTGGGAATGAACTCTGTATGCTTAGATTGGGGATGAACTCCGTATGCCTAAGTCAACCCACGAAACGAGCATACGGGCGATCAGTGAGCCGGAGAGGCCGGTCGAAGAGGTAGAATGCATAAGCCAGGGATTGACCCGATCCTCCTCTACGTGCTGTCAGTCCCGCAGCCACAACCCTCGATCCGACTGGGGCTTAGACGTGGAATGAACTCCCTATGCCTAAGCCAACCCACGAAACGGGCATGCGGGTGCTTAGCCGGCCAGAGAGACAGAATGGCAAGCTGGGGATCGACCCGGTCCCCCCTGCGTGCTATCGTAACCCTCGATCCAGTCCAATCTCATACTGAGAATGAACTCCGTATACTTAGACTGGGGATGAACTCTGTATGCCTAAGTCAACCCACGAAACGAGCGTGCGGGTGCTCCACCCGCCGAAGAGGCAGAATCCGTAAGCCGAGGATCAGCCCGATCCCTCTTACGTGCTATCGATCCTGTTGCTAGTCCTGCTGCAGCAACCCTCGGTCCGGTCTGATCTGAGACTGGGAATGAACTCCGCATGCTTAGACATGGAATGAACTCTATATGCCTAAACCTACCCACAAAACAAACGAGCGGGTGCTCAGCCGATCAAAGAGGCAGAATGCGCAAGCCGAGATCGACCCGGTCCCTTTTTGCGTGCTGCCAATCCTGCTGCTACAACCCTCGATCCAGTCCAATCTTAGACTGGGAATGAACTCCCTATGCTTAGACATGGAATGGACTCCGTATGCCTAAGCCAACCTATGAAATGAGCGTGTGGGTGCTCAGCCAATCGGAGAGGCAGAATGCGCAAGTCGAGGATCGACCCGGTCCCCACCTACATGCTGTCGATCCTACTACCGCAACCCTCGATTCGATCTGATCATAGACTGGAATGAAATTTGTATGCCTAAGTCAACCCACATAACGAGCGTGCGGGCACTGAGCCGACCGGAGAGCATAATGCGCAAGCCGAGGATCGATCCGGTCCCCCTCTGAGTGCTGTCGGTCTCGCTACCACAACCCTTGATCCTACAGGGCCTTAGACATGGAATGAAATCCCTATGCCTAAGCCAACCCATGAAACGGGCGTGTAGGTACTCAGTCGGTCGGAGAGGTAGAATGCGTAAGCCGGGGATCGGCTCGGTCCCCCCTGCGTGCTGCTGATCTTACTGCCGCAACCCTCTGTCCGGTCTGATCTTAGACTGGGGATGAACTCTGTATGCCTATGTCAACCCACGAAACGAGCATGTGGATGCTCAGTCGACCAGAGAGGCAGGATGCGCAAGCCGGGGATCGAACGGGTGGTAGGTGGCTTCAAGCACATCTTCATATTTCTGCCATGCCAATGCCATTTTTATGGCTTTGTAAATTCATACAATGGTCCCCTAAGCCTTCATGTGAAGTTTCAGGGCAAGACGACCCGTTTTCTATTTTTTATGATTTTCAAACTTTTTACGGTTCGAGATTTTTTAAAATTTTTTTAGAAAGAGTTTGTCCCCAAATTTGGTAGAGGTGATCCTTGTATTTTTGTTGGCATGCACAAAAAAATCAGTTCAAAACTCGAAGTGGAGAAGATTTTGTGACCGTTTGAATAAAAATGTCCCCATTTCAGACAATTTAATGGCTACTGGCAGCAAACCTATAAAATCTCAAATACTCTTTAAGGGGGTGTGAGTTCTCGAGGTTTGATGAGGGATAGGGGCCAATATAAGGGCCAAGTACCAGCACCCATTGCACATATGTCCGCACACCCCCCGGCCACCCCAATCGTCGGAACCCCCAATGTCGTCGGTTAGGCTCTCCGGTGATGGTGCCCCAGGCGAAAAAAATGCGGCACCAACACATGCCCGAGCCCAGTATGTGAACCGTGGCTCAAGCTCTTACACTGGGAATGAACTCCGTATGCTTAGACATGGAATAAACTCCGTATGCCTAAGCCAACCCACGAAACGAACGTCTGGGCACTCAACCAGCCGGAGAGGCAGAATGCGCAAGCCAAGGATCGGCTCGATCCCCCTCTGCGTGCTGTCGGTCCCATTGCCACAAACCTCGGTCCGGCTGGGGCTTAGACATCGAATGAACTCCCTATGCCTAAGCCAACCCACTAATCAGGCGTGCAGGCACTCAACCGGCCGGAGAAGCAGAATGCGAAAGTCATGGATTGGTTCGGTCCCCCCTGCGCGCTACCGATCCTGCTGCCACAACCTTCGGTCTGGTCCGATCTTAGACTGGGAATGAACTCCATATTCTTAGACTGGGGATGAACTCCGTATGCCTAAGTCAACCCACAAAACAAGCATGCGGGTGCTCAACCGACCAGAGAGGCCGATCGGAGAGGTAGAAAGCACAAGCTGGGGATCGACTCGGTCCGCCCCTATTTGCTGTCGGTCCTACTGTTAGTCCTACTATCGTAACCCTCGGTCCAGTCCGATCTTAGACTAGGAATGAACTCCGTATGCTTAGACATGGAATGAACTCCGTATGCTTAGACATGGAATGAACTCCGTATGCCTAAGCCAACCCAAGAAACGAGCGTGCGAGAGCCTAACCAACCAGAGAAGTAGAATGTGCAAGCCACAGATCGGCTCGGTCCCCCCTTACGTGCTGTCGATCCTGCTACCACAACCCTCGGTCCGGTCTGATCTTAGATTGAGAATGAACTCTGTATGCCTAAGTCAACCCATGAATCGAGTGTTCAGGCGTTGAGCCGACCGAAGAGGCATAATGCGCAAGCCAGGGTTCGGCCCGGTACCCCTCTGCGTGCTATCGATCTCACTGCCACAACCCTTGGTCCGGCTGGGGCTTAAACATGGAATGAACTCCCTATGCCTAAGCCAACCCATGAAACGGACGTGCGGGCACTCAGTCAGCCCGAGAGGCAGAATGGGCAAGCCGGGGATTGGCCCGGTCCCCTCTGCGTGCTATCGATCTTACTGTCGCAACCCTTGGTCCAGTTCGATCTTAGACTGGGAATGAACTCCGTATGCTTAGACTGGGGATGAACTCCGTATGCCTAAGTCAACCCAAGAAACGAGCGTGCGGACGCTCAGTCGACCGAAAAGGCCGATCGGAGAGGCATAATGCGCAAGCCGGGGATCAGCTCGATCCCCCTTTACGTGCTGTCGATCCCACTGTCGGTCCTGCTACCATAACCCTCGGTCCGACTGAGGCTTAGACATGGAATGAACTCGGCATGCCTAAGCCAACCCACGAAACGAGCATGCGAGGGCTCAATCGATCGGAGAGGTAGAATGAACTCTGGATGCTTAGACTGGGAAAGAACTCCGAATGCTTAGACATGGAATGAACTCCGTATGCCTAAGCCAACCCACGAAACGAGCATTCGATCATTCAATCGGTCGGGGAGGCAGAATGCGTAAGTCGGGGACCGACCCAGTCCCCCGTATGTACTGTCGATCCTACTATCACAACCCTCAGTCCGGTCTGATCTTAGACTGGGAATGAACTCTATATGCCTAAGTCAACCCACGAAACGAGCGTGCGGGTGCTGAGCCGACCGAAGAGGCATAATGCACAAGTCGGAGATCGACCCAATCCCTCTCTGCATGCTACCGGTCCCGCTACCACAACCCTCGATCCGACTGTGGCTTAGACATGGAATGAACTCTCTATGCCTAAGCCAACCCATGACATGGGCGTGTGGGTGCTCAACCGGCCTGAAAGGCAGAATAAACAAGTTGGGGATCGACCCGGTCCCCCCTGTATGCTATCGATCCTGCTGTCGCAACCCTCGGTCTGACCTGATCTTAGACTGGGAATGAACTCCATATGCTTAGACTGGGATGAACTCCGTATGCCTAAGTCAACCCACGAAATGAGCGTGCGACGCTCAACCGACCGGAGAGGCCGGCCGAAGAGGCATAATACGCAAGCCAGGGATCAGCTCGGTCCCCCACTGCGTGTTGTCGATCTCGTTGCAGGTCCTGCTGCCACAACCCTCGGTCCGACTGGGGCTTAGACATGGAATGAACTCCGTATGCCTAAGCCAACCCATGAAATGAGCGTACGAGCGCTCAACCGACCGGAGAGGTAGAATGCACAAGCCAAGGATCAGCCTGGTCCCTCCTGCGTGCTGCCGATCCTACTACTGGTCCTGCTACTACAACCCTCAGTCCAGTCTGATCTTAGACTGGGAATGAACTCCGTATGCTTAGACATGGAATGAACCCCGTATGCCTAAGCCAACCCATGAAACGAGCGTGCGGGCGCTCAGTCGATCGAAGAGGTAGAATACGCAAGCCGGGGACCGACCCGATGCCCCTTACGTGCTGTCGATCCTACTGTCGCAACCCTCGGTCTAGTCTGACCTTCGACTGGGAATGAACTCTGTATGCCTAAGTCAACCCATGAAATGAGCGTGCGGGCGTTGAGCCAGCCACAACCCTCGGTCCTGCTGGGGCTTAGACATGAAATGAACTTCCTATGCCTAATCCAACCCATGAAACGGGCGTACGGGCACTCAGCAGGCCGGAAAGGCAGAATGCGCAAGCCGGGGATTGACCCGGTCTGCCCTGCGTGCTACCGATCCTGCTGACGCAACCCTCAATCCGATTCGATCTTAGACTAGGAATGAACTCCGTATGCTTAGACTGGGGATGAACTCCGTATGCCTAAGTTAACCCATGAAACGAGCGTGCGGACGCTCAGTCGACTAGAGAGGCAGGATGTGCAAGTCGAAGATCGACCCGGTCCCCCCCTGCATGCTGTCAATCTTGCTATCACAACCCTTGGTCTGATTCAATCTGAGACTACGAATAAACTCCATATGTATAAGTCAACCCATGAAAGGAGCGTGCAAGTGCTGAGCCAGCTAAAGAGGCATAATGCGTAAGCCAGGGATAAGCCCGGTCCCCCTCTGTGTGCTACCGGTCCCGCTGCCACAACTTTCATTTTGGCTGGGGCTTAGACATGGAATGAACTCCCTATACTGAAGCCAACACATGAAATGGGCATGCGGGCGCTCAGCTTGCCAGAGAGGCAGAATGCTCAAGCCGAGGATCAGCTCGACACCCCTACGTGCTGTCGATCTTGCTATCGTAACCCTCGGTCTGGTCTGATCTTAGATTGGGAATGAACTCCGTATGCTTAGACTGGGGATGAACTCCGAATGCCTAAGTCAACACATGAAATGAGCGTGCAGGCGTTCAACTGACCGGAGAGGCATAATGCGTAAACCGGGGATCAGCCCGATCCCCCTCTTCATGCTGTCGATCCTACTGCCACAACCCTCAGTCCCGCTGGGGCTTAGACATGGAATGAACTCTGTATGCCTAAGCCAACCCACGAAACGAGCGTGCAGGTGCTCAACTGGTCGGAGATGCAGAATGTGCAAGCCGGGGATCGGCCCAATCCCTTCCTATGTGCTACCGATCCTGTTGCTGGTCCTGCTGCTGCAACCCTTGGTCCGATCCAATCTTAGACTGGGAATGAACTCCGTATGCCTAAGCCAACCCACAAAATGAGCGTGCGTGCGGGCACTCAGCTGATCGGAGAGGCAGAATGCCCAAGTCGGGGATTGGCTTGGTCCCCTTTACGTGCTGTCGATCCTGTTGCCGTAAACCTCCATCCGGTCTGATCTTAGACTGGGAATGAACTCCGTATACCTAGGTCAACCCACGAAACAAACGTACGGGCGTTGAGCAGACCGGAGAGGCATAATGTGCAAGCCGGGGATTGGCCTGGTCCCCCTCTGCGTGTTGTCGGTCCCACTGCCACAACCCTTGGTCTGGCTGGGGCTTAGACATGGAATGAACTTCGTATGCCTAAGCCAACCCATAAAACGGACATGCGGGGCCTCAGTCGGCCAAAGAGGCAGAATGTGCAAGCCGTGGATCGACTCGATCCCCCCTGCATGCTGTCGATCCTGCTGTCGTAACCCTCGGTCCGGTCTGATCTTAGACTAAGAATGAACTCTATATGCTTAGACTGTGGATGAACTCCGTATGCCTAAGTCAACCCATGACACGAGTGTGCGGACGCTCAGCCGACCAAAGAGGCAGGATGCGAAAGTCGGGGATCGAATGAGTGGTAGGTGGGTTCAAGCACATCTTCATATTTCTGCCATGCCAATGCCATTTTTATGGCTTGTAAATTCATACAATGGTCCCCTAAGCCTTCATGTGAAGTTTCATGGCAAGACGACCCGTTTTCTATTTTCCACGATTTTCAAAACTTTTTGTAGTTCAAGATTTTTTAAAATTTTTTTAGAAAGATTTTTGTCCCCAAATTTGGTAGAGGTGATCCTCGTATTTTTGTTGCAATGCACAAAACAATTCAGCAAAAAACTCGAAGTGGAGAAGATTTTGTGACCGTTTGAAAAAAGTGTCCCCATATCAGACACTTTAATGGCTACTACCAGCAAACCTATAAAATCTCAAATGCTCTTCAAGGGGGTGTAAGTTTTCGAGCTTTGATGAATGATAGGGGGCCAATATAAGGGCCAAGTACCAGCACCCATTGCACATCATGTACGCACACCCCCCCGACCCCCCAATCGTCGAAACCCCAAATGCTGCCGGTTAGGCTCTCCGATGATGCTCCGACGATGCTCCGGCGATGCTCCGGCGATGGTGCTCCGGGCAAAAAAAATGTGGCACCAGCACATGCCCGAGCTCAGCATGCGCACTGTGGCTCAAAATCTTAGACTGGGAATGAACTCCGTATGCTTAGACATGGAATGAACTCTGTATGCCTAAGCCAACCCACGAAATGAGCGTGCAGGCGCTCAGCCGACCAGAGAGGTAGAATGCGCAAGTCGGGGATCGACTTAGTCCCGCCCTACGTGCTGTCGATCCTACTACCGTAACCCTCGGTCCAGTCCGATCTTAGACTAGGAATGAACTCCGTATGCATGAGTCAACCCATGAAATGAGCGTGCGGGTGTCCAGTCCCGCTGCCACAACCCTTGGTCCGGCTGGGCCTTAGACATGGAATGAACTCCCTATGCCTAAGCCAACCCACGAAATGGGTGTGCGGGCGCTCAGTCGGTCGAAGAGGCAGAATGCACAAGTCGGGGATCGGCCCGATACCCCTGCGTGCTGCCGATCCTACTGCCACAACCCTCGGTCCGGTCCAATCTTAGCCTGGGAATGAACTCCGTATGTTTAAACTGGGGATGAACTCTGTATTCCTAGGTCAACCCATGAAACGAGCATGCGGGCACTCAGCCGACCAGAGAGGCCGATCGGAGAGACATAATGCGTAAGTCGAGGATCACCCCGGTCCCCCTCTGCGTGCTACCGATCCTGCTACCGGTCCTACTGCCACAACCCTCGGTCCGACTAGGGCTTAGACATGGAATGAACTCCGTATGCCTACGCCAACCCACGAAACGAGCATGCGGGTGCTCAGCTAGCCAGAGAGGTAGAATGCACAAGCTGGGGATCGACCCGATCCCCCTTACGTGCTGTCGATCCTGCTGTTGCAACCATCGGTCCGATCGGATCTAAGAGTGGGAATGAACTCCGTATGCCTCAGTCAACCCACTAAACAGGCGTACAGGCGCTGAGCCGGTCAGAGAGGCATAATGCACAAGCCAGGGATCGACCCGGTCCCCATTTGCATGCTGTCGGTCCCACAGCCACGACCCTCTGTCTCGCTGGGGCTTAGACATGGAATAAACTCCCTATGCCTAAGCCAACCCATGAAACGGGTGTGTGGGCGCCCAGCCGATCGAAGAGGCACAATGCCCAAGCCAGGGATCTGCCCGATCCCTCCTGCGTACTGTTGATCCTACTATCGCAACCCTCGGTCGAATCTGATCTTAGATTAGGAATGAACTCTATATGCTTAGACTAGGGATGAACTTCATATGCCTAAGTCAACCCACGAAACGAGTGTTCGGGCACTGAGCCGGTCGAAAAGGCATAATGCGCAAGTCGGGGACCGGCCCAGTGCCCCTCTACGTGCTGTCAGTCCTGCTGCCACAATCCTCGGTCCGACTGGGGCTTAGACATGGAATGAACTCACTATGCCTAAGCCAACCCATGAAACGGGCGTGCGGGTGCTCAGTCGGTCGGATAGGTAGAATGCGCAAGCCAGGGATCGACCTGGTCCCCCTGCGTGCTATCGATCCTACTGTCGTAACCCTCAGTCTGGTCTGACCTTAGACCAAGAATGAACTTTGTATGCTTAGACTGGGGATGAACTCCGCATGCCTGAGTCAACCCACGAAACGAGCGTACGAACGCTTAGTCGACCAGAGAGGCAAGATGCATAAGTCAGAGATTGAACGAGTGGTAGGTGGGTTCATGCACATCTTCATATTTCTGTCATGCCAATGCCATTTTTATGGCTTGTAAATTCATACAATGGTCCCCTAAGCCTTCCTGTGAAGTTTCGTGGCAAGACGACCCGTTTTCTATTTTTCATGATTTTTGAAACTTTTTGCGGTTCGGGATTTTTTAAAATTTTTTTAGAAAGAGTTTTATCCCCAAATTTGTTAGAGGTGATCCTCGTATTTTTGTTGCCATGCACAAAACAATTCACCAAAAAACTCGAAGTGGAGAAGATTTTGTGACCATTTGAAAAAAGTGTCCCCATATCAGACACTTTAATGGCTACTGCCAGCAAACCTATAAAATCTCAAATGCTCTTCAAGGGGGTATAAGTTCTCGAGGTTTGATGAATGATAGGGGGCCAATATAAGGGCCAAGTACCAGCACCCATCGCACATCATGTGCGTACACCCCCCCAACCCCCCAATCGTCGGAACCCCAAATGCTACCGGTTAGGCTCTCCGATGATGCTACGACGATGGTGCCTCGAGCGAAAAAAGTGTAGCACCAGCACATGCCCGAGTCCAGCATGTGCACCATGGCTCAAACTCTTACACTGGGAATGAACTCCGTATGCTTAGACATGGAATGAACTCCGTATGCCTAAGCCAACCCACGAAACAAGCGTGCGGGCGCTCAACCGCCCAGAGAGGTAGAATACGCAAGTCAGGGATCAGCCTGGTCCCCCTCTACGTGCTGCCTGTCTGGCTGGGTCTTAGACATGGAATGAACTCCCTATGCCTAAGCCAACCCATGAAATGGGCGTGCGGGCGCTTAGTCGGTCGAAGAGGCAGAATGCGTAAGTCAGGAATCAGCCCGGTCCCCCTTGCACGCTGTCGATCCTGCTGTCGTAACCCTCGATCTGGTCTGATCTTAGACTAGGAATGAACTCCATATGCTTAGACTGGGGATGAACTCTGCATGCCTAAGTCAACCCATGAAACGAGCGTGCAGGCGCTCAACTGGTCAAAGAGGCCGATTGGAGAGACAGAATGCGCAAGCCAGGGATCGACCTGGTCCCCCCATGCGTGATGTCGATCTTGCTACTGGTCCTACTACCGTAACCCTCGGTCCGGTCTGATCTTAGACTGGGAATGAACTTCGTATCCTTGGACATGGAATGAACTCCGTATGCCTAAGCCAACCCATGAAATGAGCGTGCGGGCACTCACCCGATCTGCCCTGTGGGCTGTTGATCCTGCTGTCGTAACCCTTGGTCTGATCTGATCTTAGATTGGGAATGAACTTCGTATGCCTAAGTCAACCCACGAAATGAGCTTTTGGGTGTTAAGCCAGCCGGAGAGGCATAATACGCAAGTCGGGGATCAGCCTGGTCCCCTTTGCATGCTACCGATCTCGCTGCCACAACCCTTGGTCGGACTGGGGCTTAGAAATGGAATGAACTCCCTATGCCAAAGCCAACCCATGAAACGGGCATGCAGGCGCTCAGCCGACCGGAGAGGCAGAATGCGCAAGCTAGGGATCGGCTCGATCCCTCTTACGTGTTGCCGATCTTACTGCTGCAACCCTCAGTCCGGTCTAATCTTAGACTGGGAATGAACTCCGTATGCTTAGAATGGGAATGAACTCTGTATGCCTAAGTCAACCCACGAAATGAGCTTGCGGGTGCTGAACCGACTGGAGAGGCATAATGCGCAAGTCGAGGATCAGCTCAATCCCCCGCCGCGTGCTGTTGATCCCATTACCGGTCCTGCTGCCACAACCCTCGATTCGACTGGGGCTTAGGCATGGAATGAACACTTAATGCCAAAGCCAACCTACAAAATGAGCGTGTGGACGCTCAGCCGATCGGAGAGGCGGAATGCGTAAGCTGGGGATCGACTCGATCCCCTTATATGCTGTCGATCCTACTACAGGTCCTATTGCCGTAACCCTCGTTTCGGTCCGATCTTAGACTGGGAATGAACTCCATATGCTTAGACATGGAATGAACTCCGTATGCCTAAGCCAACCCACAAAACGAGCGTGCGGGCGCTCAGCCAGTCGAAAAGGCAAAATGTGCAAGCTGGGGACCGGTCTGGTCCCCCCTGCGTGCTATCAATCCTGCTATCATAACCCTCAGTCCAATCCGATCTTAGACTGGGAATGAACTCCGTATGCCTAAGTCAACCCACAAAACGAGCGTGCGGGCACTGAGCAAGCCGGAGAGGCATAATGCACAAGTTGAGGATCAACCCGATCCCCCTCTGCATGCTATCGGTCCCGCTGCCAGAACCCTCGGTCCGACTGGCGCTAAGACATGGAATGAACTCCCTATGCCTAAGCTAACTCATGAAACGGGCGTGTGGGCGCTCAGCCAACCGGAGAGGCAGAATGCATAAGCCATGGATCAGCTCGATCCCCTCTGCATGCTGTCGATCCTGCTGCTGCAACCTTCAGTCCAGTCTGATCTTAGACTGGGAATGAACTCCGTATGCTTAGAATAGGGATGAACACCGTATGCCTAAGCCAACCCACGAAACGAGCGTACGGGCGCTCAGTCGATCGGAGAGGCAGAATGCATAAACTGAGGATCAGCCCGAGCCCTCTTGCGTGTTGCTGATCCTGCTATTGGTCCTGCTATCGTAACCCTCTGTCCGATCCGATCTTAGCCTAGGAATGAACTCCGTATGCTTAGACATGGAAAGAACTCTATATGCCTAAGCTAACCCATGAAACGAGCATGTGGGCGCTTAGTCGGCCGGAGAGGCAGAATCTGCAAGCCGGGGATCGACCAGGACCCCCCTGCGTGCTGTCGATCCTGCTATCGCAACCCTCAATCCGGTCTGATCTTAGGCTGGGAATGAACTCTGTATGTCAAAGTCAACCCACGAAACGAGCGTACGGGAGTTGAGCCAGCCGGAGAGGCATAATGCGCAAGCCGGGGATCGACCCGATCCCCCTCTATTTGTTGTCAGTCCTACTGCCACAATCATCGGTCTGGCTAGGGCTTAGACATGGAATGAACTCCCTATGCCTAACCCAACCCACGAAATGGGCGTATGGGCACTCAACCGGCCGGAGAGGCAGAATGCACCAGTCGGGGATCAGCTCGGTCCCTCCTACGCGTTGTCGATCCTGCTACCACAACCCTCGGTCTGGTCTGATCTTAGAATGGGAATGAACTCTATATACTTAGACTGGGGATGAACTTCGTATGCCTAAGTCAATAGACTAAACGAGCATGCGGATGCTCAGCTGGCCAGAGAGGCATAATGCACAAGCCAAGGATCAGCCCGGTCCCCCTCTGCGTGTTGTCAATCTCGATGTCGGTCCTACTGCCACAACCCTCAATCAGGTTGGGGCTTAGACATGGAATGAACTCTGTATGCCTAGGCCAACCCACGAAACGAGCATGCGAGCGCTTAGCCGGTCGAAGAGGTAGAATGCGCAAGCCACGGATCGACCCGATCCCTCCCTGCGTGCTGTCAATCCTACTGCCATAACCCTCGGTCCGGTATGCCTAAGCCAACACATGGTCGAGCCCAGCATGTGCACCGTGGCTTAAAATCTTACATTGGGAATGAACTCCATATGCTTAGACACGAAATGAACTCCGTATGCTTAAGCCAACCCACGAAACAAGCGTGCGGGTGCTCAACCGGTCGAAGAGGCTTAATACGTAAGCCAGGGATCAGCTCGGTCCCCCTCTGCGTGCTACTGATCCTGCTGTCGTAACCCTTGGTCTAGTTTGATCTTAGACTGGGAATGGACTCCGTATGCTTAGACATGGAATGAATTCCGTATGCTTAAGCCAACCCATGAAACGAGCGTACGGGTGCTCAGCCGGTCAGAATGGTAGAATGCGCAAGCTAGGGACTGGCTTGATCCCCTCTGCGTGCTGTCGATCTTGCTGTCGTAGCCCTCAATGTGGTCCGATCTTAGATTGGGAATGAAATCCGTATGCCTAAGTCAACCCACGAAACGAGCGTTCAGGCACTGAGCCGGCCAGAGAGGCATAATGCGCAAGCCCAGGATCTACCCGATCCCCCTCTGCGTGTTGCTAGTCCCACTGCCACAACCCTCAGTCCGGCTGGGGCTTAGACATGGAACGAACTCCCTATGCCTAAGCCAACCCACGAAACGGGCATGCGGGTGCTCAGCCGACCGGAGAGGCAGAATGGGCATGCCTGAGATTGGCTCGATCCCCTCTGCGTTTTGCCGATCCTGTTACCGCAACCCTCGGTCTGGTCCGATCTTAGATTGGGAATGAACTCTGTATGCTTAGATTAGGGATGAACTCCGTATGCCTAAGTCAACCCATGAAATGAGTGTGCAGGCGCTCAGTCGGCCGGAAAGGCCAGCCAGAAAGGCATAATGCGTAAGCCGGGGATCAGCCCAGTCCCCCTCTACGTGCTGTCGACCCTCGGTTCGACTGGGGCTTAGACATGGAATGAACTCCGTATGCCTAAGCCAACCCACAAAATGAGCGTGCGGGCACTCAACCGATGGAGAGGCAGAACATGCAAGTCAGGGATCGGCCCGGTCCCCCCTGCGTGCTACCGATCCTGCTACTGGTCCTGCTGCCGCAACCTTCGGTCCAGTCCGATCATAGATTGGGAAGGAACTCCGTATGCTTAGACATGGAATGAACTCCGTATGCCTAAGCGAACCCATGAAATGATCGTGCGGGCGCTCAGTCGGCCAGAGAGGTAGAATGCACAAGCCGGGGACCAACCCGATCCCCCCTGCGTGCTGTCGATCTTGCTACTGGTCTTGCTACTGCAACCCTCGGTCCGGTCTGATCTTAGACTGGGAATGAACTTCGTATGCTTAGACATGGAATGAACTCTGTATGCCTAAGCCAACCCATGAAACGAGCGTACGGGCGCTTAGTCGACCAAAAAGGCAGAATGCGCAAGCCGAGGATTGACCCGGTCCCTCCTACGGTCTATCGATCCTGCTGCCAAAACCCTTGGTCCGGCCTTATCTTAGACTGGGAATGGACCCTGTACACCTAAGTCAACCCACAAAACGAGCGTGTGGGCGTGGAGCTGGCCGGAGAGGCATAATACGCAAGCCGGGGATCTACCCGATCCCCCTCTACGTGCTACCGGTCCGACTGCCACAACCCTCGGTCCGACTGGGGCTTAGACATGGAATGAACTCCCTATGCCTAAGCCAAACCACGAAACGGGCGTGCGGGCGCTCAGTCGGCCGGAGAGGTAGAATAGGCAAGCCGAGGATTGGCCCGATCCCTCTTGCGTTCTATCGATCCTGTTGCCACAACGTTCGGTCCGGTTTGATCTTAAACTGGGAATGAACTCTGTATGCTTAGACTGGGGATGAACTCCGTATGCCTAAGTCAACCCATGAAACGAGTGTGTGGGCATTCAACCGGCCGTAGAGGCCGGCCAGAGAGGCATAATACGCAAGCTGAGGATCAGCCTAGTCCCCCTCCACGTGCTGTCGACCCTCGGTCCGACTGGGGCTTAGACATGGAATGAACTCTGTATGCCTAAGCCAACCCATGAAACGAGCGTGCGGGCGCTCAACCGGCGGAAAGGTAGAATGCGCAAGTCAGGGATCAGCCCGGTCCCCCTTACGTGCTATCGATCCTGGAACTGGTCCTGCTGCCGCAACCCTCGATCCGATCGGATCTTAGACTGGGAATGAACTCCGTATGCTTAGACATGGAATGAACTCCGTATACCTAAGCCAACCCACGAAACGAGCATGCGAGCACTCAGTCAGCCAGAGAGGTAGAATGCGTAAGCCGAGGATAAGCCCGATCCCCCCTTGCATGCTGTCGATCTTGCTACTGGTCCTGCTATCGCAACCCTCGGTCTAGTATGATCTTAGACTGGGAATGAACTCTGTATGCTTAGACACGGAATGAACTCTGTATGCCTAAGCCAACTCATGAAATGAGCGTGCGGGCGCTTAGCCGGCCGCAAAGGTAGAATGCGTAAGCCGAGGATCGGCCCGGTCCCCCCTACGTGCTGTCGATCCTACTGCCAAAACCCTCGGTCCGATCTAATCTTAGACTGGGAATGAACTCTGTACACCTAAGTCAACCCACGAAACGAGCGTGCGGGCGGGCGCTGAGCAGGCCGGAGAGGCATAATACGTAAGCCAGGATCGACCCGATCCCCCTCTACGTGCTGCCGGTCCCGCTGCCACAACCCTCGGTCTGACTGGGGCTTAGACATGGAATAAACTCCCTATGCCTAAGCTAACCCACGTAACGGGCGTGCGGGCGCTCAACCGGTCGGAGAGGCAGAATGTGCAAGCTGGGGATCAGCCCGATCCCCCTTATGTGCTACCGATCCTGCTGCCACAATCTTCAGTCTGGTCTGATCTTTGACTTGGAGTGAACTCCGTATGCCTAATTCTACCCACGAAACGAGCATGCGGATGCTCAACCGACCAGAGAGGCAGGATGCGAAAGCTCGGGATCGAACGGGTGGTAGGTGGGTTCAAGCGCATCTTCATATTTCTGCCATGCCAATGCCATTTTTATGGCTTGTAAATTCATACAATGGTCCCCTAAGCCTTCATGTGAAGTTTCGTGGCAATACGACCCGTTTTCTATTTTTCACGATTTTTAAAACTTTTTACGGTTCAGGATTTTTTAAAATTTTTTTAGAAAGATTTTTGTCCCCAAATTTGGTAGAGGTGATCCTTGTATTTCTGTTGGCATGCAAAAAAACATTCAGCTAAAAACTCGAAGTGGAGAAGATTTTGTGACCATTTATGAAAAGTGTCCCCATTTTAGACACTTTAATGGCTACTCGCAGCAAACCTATAAAATCTCAAATGCTCTTTAAGCAAGGTGTGAGTTCTGGAGGTTTGATGAGGGATAAGGGGCCTATATAAGGGCCAAGTACCAGCACCCATCGCACATCACGTGCGCACACCCCCTAGCTTAGACTGGGAATGAACTTCGTATGCTTAGACTGGGGATTCAACCCACGAAACAAGTGTGTGGGCGCTGGCCAGCCGGAGAGGCATAATGTGCAAGTCGGGGATCATCCCGGTCCCCCTACATGCTCTCATTCTTGCTGCTACAACCCTCGGTCTGGTCCAATCTTAGACTGGGAATGAACTCCACATGCCTAAGTCAACCCATGAAATGAGCGTGCGGGCGTTGAGCCGATCGGAGAGGCATAATGTGCAAGCCAGGGATCGACCCGGTCCCCCTCTGTGTGCTGCCAATCCCGCTACCACAACCTTCGATTCAACTGGGGCTTAGATGTGGAATGAACTCCCTATGCCAAGCCAACCCATGAAACGGGCGTGAGGGCGCTCAGTCGGCCGGAGAGGCAGAATGCGCAAGCTGGGGATCGGCCCGATCCCCCCTGCGTGCTATCGATCCCGCTGCCGCAACCTTTGGTCCGATTAGATCTTAGACTGGGAATGAACTCCATATGCTTAGACTGGGGATGAACTCTGTATGCCTAAGTCAACCCATGAAACTAGCGTGCGGATGCTCAGTCGGTCGGAAAGGCCGATCGGAGAGGTAGAATGTCCAAGCCGGGGATCGACTTGGTCCCCTCCTGCGTGCTACCGATCCTGTTACAGGTCCTGCTACCACAACCCTCGGTCTGATCCGATCTTAGACGGAGAATGAACTCCATATGCTTAGACATGGAATGAACTCCATATACCTTAACCAACCCACGAAACAAGCGTGCGGGTGCTCAGTCGGTCGGAGAGACAGAGTGCGCAAGTCGAGGACCGACCTGATCCCCTCTGTGTGCTATCGATCCTGCTGCCACAACCCTCGGTCTGGTTCGATCTTAGATTGGGAATGAACCCATATGCCTAAGTCAACCCAAAAAATGAGCGTGCGGGCGCTGAGCCGGTCGGAGAGGCATAATGTGCAATCCGGGGATGGGCCGGATCCCCCTCTGCGTGCTGTCGATCCCGCTACCACAACCCTCAGTCTGGCTGGGGCTTAGACATCGAATGAACTCCCTATGCCTAAGCCAACCCATGAAACGGGCGTGTGGGAGCTCAGCCGGCCGGAGAGGTAGAATGCGCAAGTCGGGGATCGACCTGGTCCCCCCTACGTACTGTCGATCATACTACCACAACCCTCGATCCGATCCAATCTTAGACTGGGAATGAACTCTGTATGCTTAGACTAGGGATGAACTCCGTATGCCTAAGTCAGCCCACGAAACTAGCATGCCGAGGCTCAACCGACCAGAGAGGCAGGATGTGCAAGCCGGGGATCGAACGGGTGGTAGGTGGGTTCAAGCACATCTTCTTATTTATACCATGCCAATGCCATTTTTATGGCTTGTAAATTCATACAATGGTCCCCTATGCCTTCATGTGAAGTTTCGTGGCAAGACGACCCGTTTTCTATTTTTCACGATTTTCAAAACCTTTTCTGATTCAAGATTTTTTTAAAATTTTTTAGAAAGAGTTTTGTCCCCAAATTTAGTAGAGGTGATCCTTCTATTTTTTTTGGCATGCACAAAAAAATTTAGCCAAAAACTCGAAGTGGAGAAGATTTTGTGACCGTTTGAAAAAAGTGTCCCCATTTTAGACACTTTAATAGCGACTGGCAGCAAACCTATAAAATCTCAAATGCTCTTTAAGGGGGTGTGAGTTCTCAAGGTTTGATGAGGGATAGGGGGCCAATATAAGGGCCAAGTACCAGCACCCATCGCACATCATGTGCGCACACCCCCGGCCCCCCCAATCATCAGAATCCCCAATGTCGCCAGTTAGGCTCTCCGGTGATGTTCAGATGATGGTGCCCCGAGCGAAAAAAATGAGGCAACAGTACATGCTCGAGCCCAGCTTGTGCACCGTGGCTCAAACTCTTAGACTGGGAATGAACTCTGTATGCTTAGACATGGAATGAACTCCGCATGCCTAAGCCAACCCAAGAAACGGGCACTCATCAACCGGAGAGGCAGAATGCGCAAGTCGAGGATCGACCCGGTCCCCCTCTGCGTCCTATCGGTCCTGTTACCACAACCCTCGGTCTGGCTGGGGCTTAGACATGGAATGAACTCCTTATGCCTAAGCCAACCCATGAAAAGGGCGTGCAGGGGCTCAGCCGGCCAGAGAGGTAGAGTGCGTAAGCCGGGGATCGGCCCAGTCCCCCCTACGTGCTGTCGATCCTGCTACCGCAACCCTTGGTTTGGTTCAATCTTAGATTGGGAATGAACTCCATATGCTTAGACATGGAATGAACTCTGTATGCCTAAGCCAACCCATGAAATGAGCGTGCGGGCGCTTAGCCGACCAAAAAGGTAGAATGCGCAAGTCGAGGATCGGCCCGGTCCCCCCCTACGGTCTATCGATCCTGCTACCAAAACCCTTGGTCCGGTCTTATCTTAGATTGGGAATGGACTTTGTACACCTAAGTCAACCCATGAAACGAGTGTGTGGGCATGGAGCTGGCCGGAGAGGCATAATACGCAAGTCGGGGATCGACCCGATCCCCCTCTACGTGCTGCCGGTCCGGCTGCCACAACCCTCGGTCCGACTGGGGCTTAGACATGGAATGAACTCCCTATGCCTAAGCCAAACCACGAAATGGGCGTACGGGCGCTCAGTCGGTCGGAGAAGCAGAATGGGCAAGCCGAGGATTGGCCCGATCTCTCCTGCGTTCTATTGATCCTATTGCCGTAATGCTCGGTCTGGTTTGATCTTAAACTGGGAATGAACTCTGTATGCTTAGACTGGGGATGAACTCCATATGCCTAAGTCAACCCATGAAACGAGTGTGCGGGCGTTCAACTGACCGTAGAGGCCGGCCAGAGAGGCATAATACGCAAGCTGAGGATCAGCCTAGTCCCCCTTCACGTGCTGTTGACCCTCGGTTCGACTGGGGCTTAGACATGTAATGAACTCTGTATGCCTAAGCCAACCCATGAAACGAGCGTGCGGGTGCTCAACCGGTGGAGAGGCAGAATGCACAAGTCGGGGATCGACCCGATCCCCCCTACGTGCTGTCGATCCTGCTACTGGTCCTGCTGCCGCAACCCTCAGTCCGGTCCGATCTTAGACTGGGAATGAACTCCGTATGCTTAGACATGGAATGAACTCCGTATGCCTAAGCCAACCCACGAAACGAGCATGCGGGCACTCAGTCGACCAAAGAGGCAGAATGCGTAAGCTGAGGACAAGCTCGATCCCCCCTTACGTGTTGTCGATCTTGCTACTGGTCCTGCTGTCGCAACCTTTGGTCCAGTACGATCTTAGACTGGGAATGAACTCCGTATGCTTAGACACAGAATGAACTTTGTATGCTTAAGCCAACCCATGAAATGAGCGTGCAGGTGCTTAACCGGCCACAAAGGTAGAATGCGCAAGCCGAGGATCGGCCCGGTCCCCCCTACGTGCTGTCGATCCTACTGCCAAAACCTTCAGTTCGATCTGATCTTAGACTGGGAATGAACTCTGTACACCTAAGTCAACCCATGAAACGAACGTACGGGCGGGCGCTGAGCTGGCCGGAGAGGCATAATACGTAAGCCGGGGATCGACCCGATCCCCCTCTACGTGCTGCCAGTCCCGCTGCCACAACCCTCGGTCCTAATGGGGCTTAGACATGGAATGAACTCCCTATGCCTAAGCCAACCCACATAACGGACGTGCGGGCGCTCAACCGGCCGGAGAGGCAGAATGTGCAAGCTGGGGATCAGCCCGATCTCTCTTATGTGCTACCGATCCTACTGCCACAATCTTTAGTCTAGTCTGATCTTTGACTTGGAATGAACTCCGTATGCCCAAGTCAACCCACGAAACAAGCATGCGGATGCTCAGTCGACCAGAGAGGCAGGATGCGGAAGCCCGTGATCGAACGGGTGGTAGGTGGGTTCAAGCGCATCTTCATATTTCTGCCATGCCAATGCCATTTTTATGGCTTGTAAATTCATACAATGGTTCCCTAAGCCTTCATGTGAAGTTTCGTGGCAAGACGACCCATTTTCTATTTTTCACGATTTTCAAAACTTTTTACGGTTCAGGATTTTTTAAAATTTTTTTAGAAAGATTTTTGTCCCCAAATTTGGTAGAGGTGATCCTTGTTTTTCTGTTGGCATGCACAAAAACATTCAGCTAAAAAGTTGAAGTGGAGAAGATTTTGTGACCGTTTGAGAAAAGTGTCCCCATTTTAGACACTTTAATGGCTACTCGCAGCAAACCTATAAAATCTCAAATGCTCTTTAAGCAAGGTGTGAGTTCTGGAGGTTTGATGAGGGATAAAGGGCCTATATAAGGGCCAAGTACCAGCACCCATCGCACATCACGTGCGCACACCCCCTAGCTTAGACTGGGAATGAACTTCGTATGCTTAGACTGGGGATTCAACCCATAAAACAAGCGTGTGGGCGCTGGCCGGCCGGAGAGGCATAATGCGCAAGTTGGGGATTGACCCGATCCCCCCTACATGCTCTCAATCTTGCTGCCACAACCCTCGGTCTGGTCCAATCTTAGACTGGGAATGAACTCCACATGCCTAAGTCAACCCATGAAACGAGCGTACAGGCACTGAGCCGGTCAGAGAGGCATAATGTGCAAGCTAGGGATCGGTCCGGTCCCCCTCTGTGTGCTGCCAGTCCCGCTACCACAACCCTCGGTTCAACTGGGGCTTAGATGTGGAATGAACTCCCTATGCCAAGCCAACCCATGAAATGGGCGTGAGGGCGCTCAGTCGGTCGGAGAGGCAGAATGCGCAAGCCGAGGATCGGCTCGATCCCCCTTGCGTGCTATCGATCCTGCTGTCGCAACCCTTGGTTCGATTAGATCTTAGACTGGGAATGAACTCCATATGCTTAGACTGGGGATGAACTCCGTATGCCTAAGTCAACCCACGAAACTAGCGTGCGGATGCTCAATCGGCCGAAAAGGCCGATCGGAGAGGCCGACCGGAGAGGTAGAATGTGCAAGCCAGGGATCGACTTGGTCCCCTCCTGCGTGCTACCGATCCTATTGCAGGTCCTGCTACCACAACCCTCGGTCTGATCTGATCTTAGACGGGGAATGAACTCCATATGCTTAGACATGGAATGAACCCCATATACCTTAGCCAACCCACGAAACAAGCGTACGGGTGCTCAGCCGGTCAGAGAGACAGAATGCGCAAGCTGAGGATCGGCTTGATCCCCTCTACGTGCTGTCGATCCTGGTGCCACAACCCTCAGTCTGGTTCGATCTTAGACTGGGAATGAACTCCATATGCCTAAGTCAACCCAAAAAATGAGCGTGCGGGCACTGAGCCGGTCGGAGAGGCATAATGTGCAAGCCGAGGATGGGCCAAATCCCTCTCTGCGTGCTGCCGATCCCGCTACCACAACCCTCGGTCCGACTGGGGCTTAGACATCGAATGAACTCCCTATGCCTAAGCCAACCCATGAAACGAGCGTGTGGGTGCTCAGCCGGCCAGAGAGGTAGAATGCGCAAGCCGAAGATCGACCTGGTGCCCCCTGCGTACTGTCGATCGTACTGCCAGAACCCTCGGTTTGATCCAATCTTAGACTGGGAATGAACTCCATATGCTTAGTCTAGGGATGAACTCCGTATGCCTAAGTCAGCCCATAAAACTAGCATGCCGAGGCTCAACCGACCAGAGAGCCAAGATGCGCAAGTCGGGGATCGAACGGATGGTAGGTGGGTTCAAGCATATCTTCATATTTATATCATGCCAATGCCATTTTTATGGCTTGTAAATTCATACAATGGTCCCCTATGCCTTCATGTGAAGTTTCGTGGCAAGATGACTCATTTTCTATTTTTCATGATTTTCAAAATCTTTTTCGGTTCAAGATTTTTTTAAAATTTTTTTAGAAAAAGTTTTGTCCCCAAAATTAGTAGAGGTGATCCTTGCATTTTTTTTGGCATGCACAAAAAAATTCAGCCAAAAACTCAAAGTGGAGAAGATTTTGTGACCGTTTGAAAAAAGTGTCCCTATTTCAGACACTTTAATGGCTACTGGCAGCAAACCTATAAAATCTCAAATGCTCTTTAAGGGATTGTGAGTTCTCAAGGATTGATGAGGGATAGGAGGCCAATATAAGGGCCAAGTACCAGCACCCATCGCACATCATGTGTGCACACCCCCCGGCCCCCTCAATCGCCGAAAATCTCAATGTCGTCGGTTAGGCTCTCCGGTGATGCTCCGATGATGGTGCCCCGGGCGAAAAAAATGCGGCACCAGTACATGCCTGAGCCCAGCATGTGCATCGTGGCTCAAAATCTTAGACTGGGAAAGAACTCTGTAGGCCTAGACATGGAATGAACTTCGTATGCCTAAGCCAACCCACGAAACGAGTGTACGGGTGCTCAACCGGCCGAAGAGGAAGAATGTGCAAGCTGGGGATTGACCTGGTCCCCCCTGCGTGCTGTCGATCCTATTGTCGCAACCCTCGGTCTGGTCCGATCTTAGATTGGGAATGACCTCCGTATGCATAAGTCAACCCACGAAACGAGCGTGTGACACTGAGTCGATTGAAGACGCATAATGCGAAAGTCGAAGATCGGCTCGATCCCCCTCTGTGTGCTACCACTCTCACTGCCACAACCCTTGGTTCGGCTGGGGCTTAGACATGGAATAAACTCCCTATGCCTAAGCCAACCCATGAAACGGGCGTGCGGGCGCTCAGCCGATCGAAAAGGCAAAATGCACAAGCCAGGGATCGACCCGATCCCCCCTGCGTGTTGCCGATCCTACTGACGCAACCTTCAGTCCAGTCCGATCTTAGATTGGGAATGAACTCCGTATTCCTAAGTCAGCCCACAAAATGAACGTGCAGGTGCTTAGCCGACCAGAGAGGCAGGATGCGCAAGCCGGGGATCGAACGGGTGGTAGGTGGGTTTAAGCACATCTTCATATTTCTACCGTGCCAATGCCATTTTTATGGCTTGTAAATTCATACAATGGTACCCTAAGCCTTCATGTGAAGTTTCGTGGCAAGACGACCCGTTTTCTATTTTTCACGATTTTGGAAACTTTTTACGGTTCAGGATTTTTTAAAAGTTTTTTACGAAGAGTTCTGTCCCCAAATTTGCAGAGGTGATCCTTGTATTTTTGTTGGCATGCAAAAAAAAAATTCAGCTAAAAACGCGAAGTGGAGAAGATTTTGTTATCGTTTGAAAAAAGTGTCCCCATTTTAGACACTTTAATGCCTACTGGCAGCAAACCTATAAAATCTCAAATGCTCTTTAAGGGGGTGTGAGTTCTTGAGGTTTGATGAGGGATAGGGGGCCAATATAAGGCCAAGTACCAGCACCCATCGCACATCATGTGCGCACACCCCCCGGACCCCCAATCGCCGGAACACCCAATGTCGCCGGTTAAGCTCACCGACGATGCTCCGACGATGGTGCCCCGAGCAAAAAAAATGAGGCACCAGCACATCCCCCAGCCCAGCATGTGCACCATGGCTCAAAATCTTATGCTGGGAATGAACTCTGTATGCTTAGACATGGAATGAACTCCGTATGCCTATGCCAACCCATGAAACGAGCGTGCGGGCACTCAGCCGATCGGAGAGGTAGAATGCACAAGCCGGGGATTGACCCAATCCTCCCTGCGTGTTGTCGATCCTGCTGCCACAACCCTCGGTCCGATCTGATCTTAGACTAGGAATGAACTCCGTATGCATAAATCAACCCACGAAACGAGCGTGCAGAAGCTGAGCCTGCCGAAGAGGCATAATGCGCAAGCTGGGGATCGGCCCAATCCCCCTCTGCGTGCTGTCAGTCCCGCTGCCACAACCTTCAGTTCGACTAGGGCTTAGACATGGAATGAACTCCCTATGCCTAAGCCAACCCACGAAAAGGGCGTGCGGGGGCTCAACCGGTCGGAGAGGCAGAATATGCAAGTCAGGGATCGGCTCGGTCCCCCCTGCGTGCTGTCGATCTTGCTGTCGCAACCCTCGGTCCAATCCAATCTTAGATTGGGAATGAACTCTGTAAGCTTAGACTGGGGATAAACTCCGTATGCCTAAGTCAACCCACAAAACGAGCGTGCGGGCGCTCAGCCGGCCGAAGAGGCATAATGCGTAAGTCGGGGACTAGCCCGATCCCACTCTGCATGCTGCCGATCTCGCTACCGGTCCTACTACCACAACCCTCAGTCCGGCTGGGGCTTAGACATGGAATGAACTCTGTATGCCTAAGCCAACCCATGAAATGAGCATGTGGGCACTCAACCAGCCGGAAAGGCAAAATGCACAAGTCGGGAATCAGCCCGGTCCCCCTTTGAGTGCTGTTGATCCTGCTGCTGGTCCTGCTACCGCAACCTTCAGTCCGGTCCAATCTTAGACTGGGAATGAACTCCATATGCTTAGACATGGAATGAACTCTGTATGCCTAAGCCAACCCACGAAATGAGCGTGCAAGCACTCAGCCGACCGGAAAGGCAGAATGCGCAAGCTGGGGATCGGCTCGATCCCCCCCTGCGTGCTGTCGATCTTGTTGCAGCAACCCTCGATCCGATCTGATCTTAAAATATGAATGAACTCGTGTGCCTAAGTCAACCCATGAAACGAGCGTGTGGGTGCTGAGCCGGTCAGAGAGGCATAATGTGCAAGCTGGGGATCAGCTCGGTCCCCCTCTGCGTGCTGTCGGTCCCATGCCACAACCCTTTGTTCGACTGGGGCTTAGAAATGGAATGAACTCCCTATACCTAAGTCGACCCACGAAACGTGCGTGCGAGCGCTCAGCCGATCGGAGAGGCAGAATGTGTAAGCCGGGGATCGACCTGATCCCCCCTGTGTGCTACCGATCTTGCTACCGCAAACCTCGATCTGGTTTGATCTTAGACTGGGAATGAACTCTGTATGCTTAGACTGGGGATGAACTCCGTATCCCTGAGTCAACCCGTGAAATGAGCGCGCGGGCATTCAGCTAACTAGAGAGGCAGGATGCACAAGCCGAGGATCGAATGGGTGATAGGTGGGTTCAAGCACATCTTCATATTTCTGCCATGCCAATGCCATTTTTATGGCTTGTAAATTCATACAATGGTCCCCTAAGCCTTCATGTGAAGTTTCGTGGCAAGACAAGCCGTTTTCTATTTTTCATGATTTTCGAAACCTTTTGCGCTTCAAGATTTTTTAAAATTTTTTTAGAAAGAGTTTTGTCCCCAAATTTGGTAGAGATGATCCTTGTAGTTTTGTTGGCATGCACAAAAAAATTCAGTTAATGGCTACTTTAATGGCTCATTTTAGACATTTTAATGGCTACTGGCAGCAAACCTATAAAATCTAAAATGCTCTTTCAGGGGTTGTGAGTTCTCAAGGTTTGATGAGGGATAGGGGGCCAATATAAGGGCCATGTACCAGCACCCATCGCACATCATGTGCACACACCCCCCGGCCCCCCAATCGCTGGAACCCCCAATGCCGCCAGTTAGGCTTTCCGGTGATGCTCAGACGATGCTCCGAGGATGGTGCCCCGAGGGAAAAAAATGCGGCAATAGCACATGCCCGAGCCCAGCATGTGCACCGTGGCTCAAAATCTTAGACTGGGAATGAACTCCATATGCTTAGACCTGGAATGAACTCCGTATGCCTAAGCCAACCCATGGAACGAGCGTGTGGGCACTCAGTCGGTCAAAGAGGCAGAATGCGCAAGCCGGGGATCAGCCTGGTCCCCCCTGCATGCTATCGATCCTACTGTAGCAACCCTCGATTGGTTCGATCTTAGACTGGGAATGAACTCCGTATGCATAAGTCAACCCACGAAATGAGCGTGCGGGCACTGAGCCGATCGAAGAGGCATAATGCGCAAGCCGGGGATCGGCCCAGTCCCCCTTTGCGTGCTGTCGGTCCCGCTACCATAACCCTCGGTCCGGCTGGGGCTTAGACATGGAATGAACTCCTTATACCTAAGCCAACCCACAAAACGGGTGTTCGGGTGCTTAGCCAACTAGAGAGGCAGAATGCGTAAGCCGAGGATCGGCCCGGTCCCCCCTGCATGCTACCAATCTTGCTACTGGTACTACTGTCGCAACCCTCGATCTGGTCCGATCTTAGACTTGGAATGAACTCCATATGCTTAGACTAGGGATGAACTCCGTATGCCTAAGTCAACCCACGAAACAAGCATACGAGCGCTCAGTCGGCCGGAGAGGCATAATGTGCAAGCCGGAGATTAGCCCGATCCCCTTATGCGTGCTGTCGATCCCGCTGCCGATCCTGCTACCATAACTTTTAGTTCGGATGGGGCTTAGATATGGAATGAACTTCGTATGCCTAAGCCAACCCACGAAATGAGCGTGCGGGTGCTCAGCCAGCCGAAGAGGCAGAATACGTAAGCCAAGGATCGACCTGGTCCCCTCTATGTGCTACCGATCCTACTACTGGTACTACTGTCGTAATCCTTGGTCCAATCTGATCTTAGACTGGGAATGAATTCTGTATGCTTAAACATGGAATGAACTCTGTATGCCTAAGCCAACCCATGAAACGAGCGTGCGGGAGCTCAGCCGGCCAGAGAGGCAGAATGTGCAAGTCGAGGATTGGCCTGGTCCCCCCTGCGTGCTGTTGATCCAGCTACCACAACCCTCGATCTAGTCTGATCTTAGACTAGGAATGAACTCTATATGCATAAGTCAAACCACAAAAATGAGCGTGTGGGTGTTGAGCTGGCTGAAGAGGCATAATGCGCAACCCGGGGATCGGCCCAATCCCCCTCTGCATGCTGTTGGTCCGACTGCCACAACCCTTGGTTCGGTTGGGGCTTAGACATGGAATGAACTCCCTAGGCCTAAGCCAACCCAGGAAATGGGCGTGCTGGCCCTCAGTCGGCCAGAGAGGCAGAATGCAGAAGCTGTCGATCCGATCCCCCTACGTGCTGTCAATCCTGCTGTCGCAACCATCGGTTCGGTTTGATCCTAGACTAGGAATGAACTTCGTATGCTTAGACTGGGGATGAACTCCATATGGCTAAGTCAACCCATGAAACGAGCATGCGGGCGTTCAGTCGGTCGGAGAGGTCAGCCGAAGAGGCATAATGCGTAAGTCGGGGATCAGCTCGATCCCCCTTTGCATGCTGTCGATCCCGCTATCAGTTCTGCTGCCATAACCCTCGATCTGGCTGGGGCTTAGACATGGAATGAACTCTATATGCCTAAGTCAACCCACGAACTTGTATGCCTAAGTCAACCCGAGAAACGAACGTGCGGACGCTCAGTCGACCAGAGAGGTAGGATGCGCAAGTCGGGGATCGAATGGGTGGTAAGTGGGTTCAACCACATCTTCATATTTCTGCCATGCCAATGCCATTTTTATGGCATGTAAATTCATACAATGATCCCCTACGCCTTCATGTGAAGTTTCGTGGCGAGACGACCCATTTTCTATTTTTCATGATTTTCGAAATGTTTTACGATTTGGGATTTTTTAAAGTGTTTATAGAAAGAGTTTTGTCCCCAAATTTGGTAGAGGTGATCCTTGTATTTTTGTTGGCATGCACAAAAAAATTCAGCTAAAAACTCGAAGTGGAGAAGATTTTGTGACCATTTGAAAAAAGTGTCCCCATTTCAGACACTTTAATGGCTATTGGCAGCAAACCTATAAAATCTCAAATGCTCTTTAAGGAGGTGTGAGTTCTAGAGGTTTAATGAGGGATAAGGGGCCAATATAAGGGCCAAGAAACAGCACCCATCACATATCATGTGCGCACACCCCTAATGTTGCCGATTAGGCTCTCCGGCGATGCTCTGGCAATGGTGCCCCAGGCGAAAAAAATGCAGCACTAGCACATGCCCGAGCCCAGCATGTGTACTGTGGCTCAAACTCTTAGACTGGGTATGAACTCTGTATGCTTAGATATGGAATGAACTCCGTAGGCCAAAGGCAACCCACGAAACGAGCGTGCAGGCGCTCAGTCGATCGAAGAGGCAGAATGCGTAAGTCGAGGATCGACCCGATCCCCCTCTATGTACTGTTGGTCCTGCTGCCACAACCCTTGATCCTACTGGGGCTTAGACATGGAATGAACTCCGTATGCCTAAGCCAACCCACAAAACGGGCGTGCGGGTGCTCAGCCGGCCGGAGAGGCAAAATGCGCATGCAGGGATCGGCCCGGTCCCCACTGCGTGCTGCCGATCCTACTACCGCAACCCTTGATCCGGTCTGATCTTAGATTGGGAATGAACTCCATATGCTTAGACTGGGGATGAACTCCGTATGCCTAAGTCAACCCACGAAACGAGCGTGCGGATGCTCAGTCGACCAGAGAGGTAAGATGCACAAGCCGGGATCGAATGGGTGGTAGGTGGGTTCAAGCACATCTTCAAATTTCTACCATGCCAATGACATTTTTATGGCTTGTAAATTTATACAATGATCCCCTACGCCTTCATATGAAGTTTCGTGGCAAGACGACCCGTTTTCTATTTTGCACGATTTTTGAAACTTTTTACAGTTCGGGATTTTTTAAAATTTTTTTAGAAAGAGTTTCATCCCCAAATTTGGCAGAGGTGATCCTTGTATTTTTACTGGCATGCACAAAAACATTCAGCTAAAAACTCGAAGTGGAGAAGATTTTGTGACCGTTTGAAAAAAGTGTCCCCATTTCAGACACCTTAATGGCTACTGGCAGCAAACCTATAAAATCTCAAATGCCCTTTAAGGGGGTGTGAGTTCTCGAGGTTTGGTGAGGGATAGGGGGCCAATATAAGGGCCAAGAACCAGCACCCATCGCACATCATCTGCGCACACCCCCCGGCCCCCCAATCGTCGGAACCCCCAATGCCGTCGGTTAGGCTCTCCGGCGATGTTTCGGTGATGCTCCTGTGATGGTGCCCCAGGCAAAAAAAATGTGACACCAGCACATTCCCAAGCCCAGCATGTGTACCGTGGCTCAAGCTCTTAGACTGGGAATGAACTTCGTATGCTTAGACATGGAATGAACTCTGTATGCCTAAGCCAACCCACAAAATGAGCAAGTCGGGGATCGGCTCGATCCCCCTCTATGTGCTGCCGGTCCCGCTACCACAACCCTTGGTCCAGCTGGGGCTTAGACATGGAATGAGCTCCCTATGCCTAAGCCAACCCATGAAACAGGCATGCGAGCGCTCAGCCGATCGAAGAGGCAGAATGCGTAAGCCGGGGATCGGCCTTGTCCCCCTTGCATGCTGTCGATCCTACTGTCGCAACCGTCGATCAGGTCTGATCTTAGATTGAGAATGAACTCCATATGCTTAGACATGGAATGAACTCCTTATGCGGGTGCTCAGCCAGCCGAAGAGGCAGAATGCGCAAGTCGGGGACCGACCCGATCCCCCCTTGCATTTTGTCGATCCTGCTGCCGCAACCCTCGGTCCGATCTGATCTTATACTGGGAATGAACTCCATATGCCTAAGTCAACCCATGAAATGAGTGTTCGGGCACTGAGCCGGTCGGAGAGCTATAATGCGCAAGCCGAGGATCGGCCCGGTCCCCCTCTGCGTGCGGCCGATCCCACTGCCACAACCCTCGGTCAGACTGGGGCTTAGACATGGAATTACCTCCCTATGCCTAAGCCAAGCCACGAAACGGGTGTGCGGGCACTCACTCGGCCAGAGAGGCAGAATGCGTAAGCTGGGGATCGACCCGATCCCCTCTACATGTTGCCGATCCTGCTGCCCCAATCCTCGGTCCAGTTCGATCTTAGACTAGGAATGAACTCCGTATGCTTAGACTGGGGATGAACTCCATATGCCTAAGTCAACCCACGAAACGAGCATGCGGGCGCTCAGGAGGTCGGAGAGGTCGGTTGGAGAGGCATAATTCACAAGCCAGGGATTAGCCCGATCCTCTTTTACGTGCTGTCGATCCCGCTGTCGATCCTGCTGCCACAACCTTCGGTCCGGCTAAGTTATCCCATGAAACGAGCGTACGGCTGCTCAATCGGCCGGAGAGGCAGAATGCACAAGCCAGGGATCGGCCCGATCCCCCCTGCATGATGTAGATACTACTGCTGGTCCTGCTGCAGCAACCCTCGATCTGATCAGATCTTAGACTAGGAATGAACTCCGTATTCTTAGACATGGAATGAACTCTGTATGCCTAAACCAACCCACGAAATGACCGTACGGGCACTCAGTCGATCGGAAAGGCAGAATACACAAGCCAGGGATCGACCCGATCCCTCCTGCGTGCTGTCGATCCTGCTACCGTAACCCTCCATCCGATCGGATCTTAGACTGGGAATGAACTCCGTATGCCTAGGTCAACCTACAAAACGAGCGTCGGGTACTTGGCCGACCAGAAAGGCAGGATGCGCAAGCCGGGGATCGAAAGGGTGGTTGGTGGGTTCAAGCACATCTTCATATTTCTGCCATGCCAATGCCACTTTTATGGCTTGCAAATTCATATAATTTTCCCCTAAGCCTTCATTTGAAGTTTCGTGGCAAGACGACCCATTTTCTATTTTTCGTGATTTTTGAAACTTTTTACGGTTCAAGATTTTTTAAAATTTTTTTAGGAAGATTTTTGTCCCCAAATTTGGTAGAGGTGATCCCGATATTTTTGCTCGCATGCACAAAACAATTCAGCTAAAAACTCGAAGTGGAGAAGATTTTGTGACAGTTTGAAAAAAGTGTCCCCATTTCAGACACTTTAATGGCTACTGGCAGCAAACCTATAAAATCTCAAATGCTCTTTAAAGGGGTGTGAGTTCCGGAGGTTTGATGAGCGATAGGGGGCCAATATAAGGGCCAAGTACCCCCACCCATCGCTCATCATGTGCGCACACCCCCCTGGCCACCACAATCATCGAAACCCCCAATGCCGTCGGTTAGGCTCTTCGACGATGCTCCGGAGATGGTGCCCCGGGCAAAAAAAATGCGGCACCAGCACATGCCTGAGCCCAGCATGTGCACCGCGGCTCAAAATCTTAGACTGGGAATGAACTTCGTATGCTTAGACATGGAATGAACTCCGTATGCCTAAGCCAACCCATGAAACGAGCGTACGGGCACTCAGCCGATCGGAGATGCAGAATACGCAAGCCGGGGATTGACCTGATCCCCCACTGCATGCTGTCAGTCTCGCTGCCACAACTCTCTATCCGATTGGGGCTTAGACATAGAATGAACTCCCTATGCCTAAGCCAACCCATGAAACGGGCGTGGGGGCGCTCAGCCGACCGGAGATGAATAATGCAGAAGCCGGGGATCAGCCCGGTCCCCCTCTACATGCTGCCGGTCCCACTGCCACAACCCTCGGTCCGAATGGGGCTTAGATATGGAATGAACTCCCTATGCCTAAACGAACCCATGAAACGGGCGGGCGGGCGCTCAGTCGGCCGGTGAGGCAGAATGCACAAGCCGGGGATCGGCTCGGTCCCCCCTGCGTGCTACCGAACCTACTGCCGCAACCCTCAGTCCAGTCTGACCTTAGACTGGGAATGAACTCCATATGCTTAGACTAGGGATGAACTCCGTATGCCTAAGTCAACCCATAAAACGAGCGTACGGGCACTCAGCCGACCAGAGAGGCAGGATGGGCAAGCCGGAGATCGAACTGGTGGTAGGTGGGTTCAAGCACATCTTCATATTTCTGCCATGCCAATGCCATTTTTGTGGCTTGTAAATTCATACAATGGTCCCCTAAGCCTTCATGTGAAGTTTCGTGCCAAGACGACCCGTTTTCTATTTTTCATGATTTTGGAAACTTTTTACGGTTCAAGATTTTTTAATTTGGTAGAGGTGATCCTTGTATTTTTATTGGCATGCACAAAAAACTTCAGCTAAAAACTCGAAGTGGAGAAGATTTTGTGACCATTTGAAAAAAGTGTCCCCATTTCAGACACTTTAATGGCTACAGGCAGCAAACCTATAAAATCTCAAATGCTCTTTAAGAGGGTGTGAGTTCTCGAGGTTTGATGAGGGATAGGGGGCCAATATGAGGGCCAAGTACCAGAACCCATCGCACATCATGTGCGCACACCACCCCGGCCACCCCAATGGCCGGAACCACCAATGCCACCGGTTAGGCTCTCCGAGGATGCTCCGACGATAGTGCCTCGGGCAAAAAAAAATTCGGCACCAGCACATGCCCGAGCCCAGCATGTGCACTGTGGCTCAAAATCTTAGACTGGGAATGAACTCCATATGCTTAGACATGGATTGAACTCCGTATGCCTAAGCCAACCCATGAAACGAGCGTACGGGTTCTCAGCCAGCTGGAGAGGCAGAATGTACAAGCTGGGGATCGGCCCAGTCGCCCCTATGTGCTGTCGATCCTGCTATCGCAACCCTCAGTCTGGTCCGATCTTAGACTAGGAATGAACTCCATATGCATAAGTCAACCCGTGAAACGAGCGTGTGGGCGCTGAGCTAGTCGAAAAGGCATAATAAGCAAGTAGGGGATCGGCTCGATCCCCCTCTGTGTGCTACTGGTCTTGCTACCACAACCCTCAGTCCAGCTGGGGCTTAGACATGGACTGAACTTCCTATGCCTAAGCCAACCCATGAAACGGGCGTACGGGCGCTCAGCCGTCTGAAGAGGCAGAATGTGTAAGTCGAGGATCGGCCCGATCCCCCTACGTGATGCAGATCCTACTGCTGGTCCAACTGCCGCAACCCTCGGTTAGATCCGATCTTAGATTGGGAATGAACTTCGTATGCTTAGACATGGAATGAACTCTGTATGCCTAGGCCAACCCACGAAACGAGCATGTGGGCGCTCTACCAATCGGAGAGGCAGAATGCACAAGCCAGGGATAGGCCTGGTCCCCCCTGCGTGCTGTCGATCCTGCTACCGTAACCCTTGGTCTGGCTCGATCTTAGACTGGGAATGAACTCCGTATTCTTAGACTGGGGATGAACTCCGTATGCCTAAGTCAACCCACAAAACGAGCGTGCGGGCGCTTAACCGACCAGAGAGGCAGGATGAGCAAGTCAGGGATCGAACAAGTGGTAGGTGGGTTCAAGCACATCTTGATATTTCTGCCATGCCAATGCCATTTTTATGGCTTGTAAATTCATACAATGTTCCCTTAAGCCTTCATGTGAAGTTTCATGGCAAGGTGACCCGTTTTCTATTTTTCACGATTTTTGAAACTTTTTACGGTTTGGGATATTTTAAAATTTTCTTAGAAAGAGGTTTGTCCCCAAATTTGGTAGAGGTGATCCCTGTATTTTCGTTGGCATGCCCAAAACAATTCAATTAAAAACTCGAAGTGGAGAAGATTTTGTGACCGTTTGAAAAAAGTGTCCCCATTTTAGACACTTTTATGGCTACTGGCAGCAAACCTATAAAATCTCAACTGCTCTTTAAGGGGGTGTGAGTTCCGAAGGTTTAATGAGCGATAGGGGGCCAATATAAGGGCCAAGTACCCACACCCATTGCTCATCATGTGCGCACACCCCCTGGCCGCTACAATCGTCAGAACCCCCAATGCCGCCGGTTAGGCTCTTCGACGATGCTCTGACGATGGTGCCCTGGGCGAAAAAAATACGGCACAGCACATGCCCGAGTGCAACATGTGCACCGTGGCTCAAAATCTTAGGCTGAGAATGAACTCCGTATGCTTAGACATGGAATGAACTCCGTATGCCTAAGCTAACCCATGAAATGAGCGTGCGAGCGCTCAGTCGGCCAGGGAGGCAGAATGTGCAAGCCGGGGATCGGCCCAGTCCCCCTCTACGTGCTGTCGGTCTCGCTGCCACAACCCTTGGTTTGGCTGGGGCTTACACATAGAATGAACTCCCTATGCCTAAGCCAACGCACGAAACGGGCAAGGGGGCACTCAACCAGTCGGAGAGGCATAATGCGCAAGTCGGGGATCGACCCGATCCCCCTCGACGTGCTGCTGGTCCCGCTGCCACAACTTTCGGTCCGGCTGGGGCTTAGACATGCAATGAACTCCCTATGCTTAAGCAAACCCATGAAACGGGCGTGCGGGTGCTCAGTCGATCGGAGAGGCAAAATGCGTAAGTCGGGGATCGGCCCGGTCCCCCTGCGTGCTGCCGATCCTGTTGCCGCAACCCTCGGTCCGGTCTGATCTTAGACTGGGAATGAACTCCGTATGCTTAGACTAGGGATTAACTCCGTATGCCTAAGCCAACCCATGAAACAAGCATGCGGGCGTTTAGCCGATAGGAGAGGCAGAATGCGCAAGTCGGGGATCGGCCCGATCCCATAGCATGCTGTCGATCCTGTTGTCGCAACCCTCGATCCAGTCTTATCTTAGATGGAGAATGAACTTCGTATGCTTAGACTGGGGATGAACTCCGTATGCCTAAGTCAACCATGAAACGAGCGTACGGGCGCTCAGCCGACCAGAAAGGCAGGATGCGTAAGCTAGGGATCGAACGGGTGGTAGGTGGGTTCAAGCACATCTTCATATTTCTACCATGCTAATACCATTTTTGTGGCTTGTAAATTCATACAATGGTCCCCTCAGCCTTCATGTGAAGTTTCATGGCAAGACGACCCGTTTTCTATTTTTCATGATTTTGGAAACTTTTTACGGTTCGGGATTTTTTAAAATTTTTTTAGAAAGAGTTTTGTCCCCAAATTTGGTAGAGATTGATCCTTGTATTTTTGTTGGCATGCACAAAAAACTTCAGCTAAAAACTCGAAGTGGAGAAGATTTTGTGATCATTTGTAAAAAGTATCTCCATTTCAGACACTTTAGTGGCTACTACCAGCAAACCTATAAAATCTCAAATGCTCTTTAAGGGGGTGTGAGTTCTCGAGGTTTGATGAGGGATAGGGGGCCAATATAAGGGCCAAGTACCAGCACCCATCGCACATCATGTGGGCACACCCCCCGGCCACCCCAATGGTCGGAACCCCCGATACTGTCGATTAGGCTCTCCGACGATGCTCCGACGATGGTGCCCCGGGTGAAAAAAATACGACACCAGCACATGTCCGAGCCCAGCATGTGCACCATGGCTCAAAATCTTAGACTAGGAATGAACTCCATATGCTTAGACATGGATTAAACTCCGTATGCCTAAGCCAACCCATGAAACGAGCGTGCGGGTGCTCAGCCAGTTGGAGAGGTAGAATGCACAAGCCGGGGATCGGCTCAATCTTAGACTAGGAATGAACTTCGCATGCATAAGTCAACCGATGAAACAAGTGTGCGGGCACTGAGCCAGTCGAAGAGGCATAATGTGCAAGCCGAGGATCGACCCGATCCCCCTCTATGTGCTACTAGTCCCGCTGCCACAACCCTCAGTCCGACTGGGGCTTAGACATGGAATGAACTACCTATGCCTAAACCAACCTATGAAATGGGCGTGCAGGTGCTCAGCCGACTGGAGAGGCAAAATGCGCAAGCCAGGGATTGGCCTGGTCCCCCTGCGTGCTGCCGATCCTGCTGTCGCAACCCTCGGTCCGGTCTGATCTTAGACTAGGAATGAACTCCGTATGCTTAAACTAGGGATGAACTCTGTATGCCTAAGTCAACCCATGAAACAAGCGTGCGGGTGTTCAACCAGCCGGAGAGGCCGATCGGAGAGGCATAATGAGCAAGCCGGGGATCAGCCCGATCCCCCTCTGCGTGCTACTGGTCCCGCTGCTGGTCTTGCTGCTGCACCCCTTGATCCGGTTGGCGCTTAGACATGGAATGAACTTCGTATGCGTGCGGGCGCTCAGTCAGCCGAAGAGGCAGAATGTGCAAGCTGGGGATCGACCCGATCCCCCCTGTATGCTGTCGATCCTGCAGCTGGTCCTAGTATTGTAACCCTTAGTCCGATCCGATCTTAGACTGGGAATGAACTCCGTATGCTTAGAAATGGAATGAACTCCGTATGGCTAAGCCAACTCACGAAACGAGCGTGCATGCGGGCGTTTAGTTGTCCGGAGAGGTAGAATGCGCAAGTCAGGGACTGGCCCATTCCTCCCCTGCGTGATTTGGATCCTACTGCTGCAACCCTCGGTCCGGTTTGATCTTAGACTAGGAATGAACTCCGTATACCTAAGTCAACCCACGAAATGAGCGTGCGGGCGCTGAGCCGGTCGGAGAGGCAAAATGCGCAAGCCGAGGATCGGCCCGATCCCCCTCTATGTGCTGTCGGTCCCGCTACCACAACCCTCGGTCTGGCTGGGGCTTAGACAAGGAATGAACTCCCTATGCCTAAGCCAACCCACAAAACGGGTGTGCGGGTGCTCAACTGACCGGAGAGGCAGAATGTGCAAGCTGGGGATCGGTCCGATCCCCCCTGCATGCTACCGATCCTGCTACCGCAACCCTCAGTCCAGTTTGATCTTAGACTGGGAATGAACTCCATATGCTTAGACTGGGGATGAACACCGTATGCCTATCTCAACCCACAAAACGAGCATGTGGGTGCTCAGCCGACGAAAGAGGCAGGATGCGCAAGTCGAGGATTGAACGGGTGGTAGGTGGGTTCAAGCACATCTTCATATTTCTGCCATGCCAATGCCATTTTTATGGCTTGTAAATTCACACAATAGTCCCCTAAGCCTTCATGTGAAGTTTCATGGCAAGACGACCTGTTTTCTATTTTTCACGATTTTTGAAATTTTTTATGATTTGAAACGAGCACTCAGTCGGCCAGAGAGGCTGACCAGAGAGGCATAATGTGCAAGCCATGGATTAGCCCAGTCCCCTACTACGTGCTGCCGATCTCGCTATCGGTCCTGCTGCCACAACCCTCAGTCTGGCTGGGGCTTAGACATGGAATGAACTTTATATGCCTAAGCCAACCCATGAAATGAGCGTGCGAGCGCTCAGTCGGTTGGAGAGGCAAAATGCGCAAGCCAGGGACCGACCTGGTCCCCCTTACGTGCTGTCGATCCTGCTGCCTCAACCCTCGGTCCGGTTTGATCTTAGACTGGGAATGAACTCCGTATGCCTAAGTCAACCCATGAAACGAGCGGACGGGTGCTGAGCCGGTCGGAGAGGCATAATACGCAAGGCAGGGATCGACCCGATCCTCCTCTGCGTGCTGTCGGTCCCGCTGCCACAACCCTTGGTCCGACTGTGGCTTAGACATAGAATGAACTCCCTATGCCTAAGCCAACCCATGAAACGGGCTTACGGGTGCTCAGTCGATCAGAGAGGCAGAATGCGCAAGCTAGGGACCGGCCCGGTACCCCCTGCGTGCTACTGATCTTACTGCCGCAACCCTCCCTCCGATCTGATCTTAGATTGAGAATGAACTCCATATGCTTAGACTGGGGATGAACTCTGTATGCCTAATTCAACCCATAAAATGAGAGTGTGGGCACTTAGTCGACCGGAGAGGTCTGCTGGAGAGGCAGAATGCGTAAGCCAAGGATCGACCTGGTCCCCCCTGCGTTCTGTCAATCCTATTGCTGGTCCTGCTGTCGCAACCCTCGATCCAGTCTGATCTTAGATTGGGAATGATCTCCGTATGCTTAGTAATGGAATGAACTCCATATGCCTAAGCCAACCCATGAAACAAGCGTGCGGGTGCTCAGTCGGTCGGAGAGGTAGAATGCGCAGGCCGGGGATCGGCCCGATCCCCCCTGCATGCTACCGATCTTGCTGCCATAACCCTCAGTCCAGTCCGATCTTAGACTGGGAATGAACTCCGTATGCGTAGACTAGGGATGAACTATGTACGCCTAAGTCAACCCATGAAACAATCGCGTGGGCGCTCAGCCAGTCGGAGAGGCATAATGCGTAAGTCGAGGATCAAGCCGGTCCCCCTTTGCGTGGTGCCAGTCCCACTGCCACAACCCTCGGTCCAGCTGGGGCTTAGACGTGGAATGAACTCTCTATGCCTAAGCCAACCCACGAAACGGGCATACGGGCCCTTAGTCGGCCGGAGAGGCAAAATGCACAAGCCGGGGATCTGCCCGGTCCCCCCTGCGTGCTGTCGATCCTGCTGTCACAACCCTCGGCCTGGTCCGATCTTAGATTGGGAATGAACTTTGTATACTTAGACTGGGGATGAACTCCGTATGCCTAAGTCAACCCACAAAACGAGCATGCGGATGCTCAACCGACCAGAGAGGCAGGATGCGCAAGCCGGGGATCGAACGGATGGTAGGTGGGTTCAAGCACATCTTCATATTTCTGCCATGCCAATGCCATTTTTATGGCTTGTAAATTCATACAATGGTCCCCTAAGCCTTCATGTGAAGTTTCGTGGCAACACGACCCCTTTTCTATTTTTCATGATTTTTAAAACTTTTTACGGTTTTGGATTTTTTAAAATTTTTTTAGAAAGAGTTTTGTCCCCAAATTTGGTAGAGGTGATCCTTGTATTTTTTTTGGCATGCGTAAAAACATTCAGCTAAAAACCCGAAGTGGAGAGGATTTTGTGACCATTTGGAAAAAGTGTCCCCATTTTAGACACTTTAATGGCTACTGGCAGCAAACCTATAAAATCTCAAGTGCTCTTCAAAGGGGTGTGAGTTCTCGAGGTTTGATGAGGGATAGGGGGCAATATAAGGGCCAAGTACCAGCACCTATCACACATCATGCGCGCACACCCCCTGGCCCCCCCAATCGCCAGAACCCCCAATGCCGCCGGTTAGGCTCTCCGGCGATGCTTCGACGATGGTGCCCTGGGCGAAAAAAATGCAGCACCAGCACATGCCCCAGCCCAACATGTGCACCGTGGCTCAAACTCTTACATCAGGAATGAACTCCGTATGCTTAGACATGGAATGAACTCCGTATGCCTAAGCCAATCCAAGAAACGAACGAACGGGCGCCCAGCCGGTCGAAGAGGCAGAAGGAGCAATTCGAGGATCGACTCGGTCCCCTTCTGTTTGCTGCCATAATCTTTGGTCCGGTACGATCTTAGACTAGGAATGAACTCCATATGCTTAGACTGGGGATGAACTCCGTATGCCTAAGTCAACTCACAAAACGAGCGTGCGGGCGCTCAGCTGGCTGGAGAGGTCGGTCAGACAGGCATAATGCACAAGCCAAGGATCAGCCCGATCCCCCTTTGTGTGCTGTCGATCCCGCTGCCAGTCCTGCTACCACAACCCTCGGTTCGGCTGCGGTTTAGACATGGAATGAACTTCGTACGCCTAAGCCAACCCACGAAACGAGCATGCAGGCGCTCAACCGACTGGAGAGGCAGAATGCGCAAGTCAGAGACCGACCCGGTCCCCCCCTGTGTAATTTCGATATGACTGCCACAACACTCGGTCCAGTCTGATGTTAGACTGGGAATGAACTCCGTATGTCTAAGTCAACCCATGAAACGAGCATTCGGGCACTGAGCCAGCCGGAGAGGCATAATGCAAAAGTCAGGGATCGGCTTGATCCCCCTCTACGTAACGTCAATCCCGCTACCATAACCCTCGGTCCGACTGGGGCTTAGACATGGAATGAACTCCCTATGCCTAAGCCAACCCACAAAATAGGCGTGTGGGCCCGCAGTCGACCGGAGAGGCAGAATGCGTAAGTCGGGGATCGACCTGGTCCCCCCCTGCGTGCTGTCGATCATGCTGTCGTAACCCTCGGTCCGGTCCAATCTTAGACTGGGAATGAACTCCGTATGCTTACGCTGGGGATGAACTCCGTATGCCTAAGTCAACCCACAAAATGAGCGTGCGGGCACTCAGTCGGTCGGAGAGGCATAATACGTAAGCCGGGGATCAGCCCGATCCCTCTCTGCGTGCTGTCGATCCCGCTGTCGGTCCTGCTACCATAACCCTCGGTCCCGCTAGGGCTTAGACATGGAATGAACTTCGTATGCCCAAGCCAACCAACGAAACGAGCGTGCGGGTGCTCAGCCGGTCGGAGAGGCAGAATGCACAAGCCGGGGACTGACCCGATCCCCCCTGCGTGCTGTCAATCCTGCTACCGCAACACTCGATCTGGTTCGATCTTAGACTAGGAATTAACTTCGTATGCTTAGACTGGGGATGAACTCCGTATGCCTAAGTCAACCCATGAAACGAGCATGCGGATGCTCAGCCGACTAGAGAGGCAGGATGCGCAAGCCGGGGATCGAACGGGCGGTAGGTGGGTTCAAGCACATCTTCATATTTCTACCATGCCAATGCCATTTTTATGGCTTGTAACTTCATGCAATGGTCCCCTAAGCCTTCATGTGAAGTTTTGCGGCAAGACGACTCGTTTTCTATTTTTCATAATTTTTGAAACTTTTTACAGTTCGGGATTTTTTGAAAACTTTTTTAGAAAGAATTTTGTCCCCAAATTTGGTAGAGGTGATCCTTGTATTTTTGTTGGCAACCATAAAAAAAATTCAGCTAAAAACTCAAAGTGCAGAAGATTTTGTGACCGTTTGAAAAAAGTGTCCCCATTTCAGACACATTAATGGCTACTCGCAGCAAACCTATAAAATCTCAAATGCTCTTTAAGGGGGTGTGCGTTCTCAAGGTTTGATGAGGGATAGGGGGCTAATATAAAGGCCAAGTACCAGCACCCATCACACATCATGTGCGCACACCCCCCGGCCCCCCCAATGCCACCGGTTAGGCTCTCCGGCGATGCTCTGACGATGCTCCAACGATGGTGTCCCGGGCAAAAAAAATGCGGCACCAACACATGCCCGAGCCCAGTATGTGCACTGTGGCTCAAAATCTTAGACTGGGAATGAACGCCGTATGCTTAGACATGGAATGAACTTTGGATGCCTAAGCCAACCCACGAAACGGGCGTGCGGGCGCTCAGCCGATTGAAAAGGCAGAATGCGCAAGCTGGGGATCGGCCCGGTCCCCCCCTGTGTGCTGTTGATCCTGCTACCGCAATGCATAGTCCGGTCTGATCTTAGACTGGGAATGAACTCCATATGCTTAGACTGGGGATGAACTCCGTATGCCTAAGTCAACCCATGAAATGAGCGTGCGGCTGCTCAGCCGGCCAAAGAGGCCAGCCAGAGAGGCATAATGCGCAAGCCGGGGATCAGCTCGATCCCTTCCTGTGTGCTGTCGATCCCACTGCCGGTCCTGCTGCCACAACCCTCGGTTCGACTGGGGCTTAGACATGGAATGAACTCCGTATGCCTAAGCCAACCCAAGAAACGAGAGTACGGGTGCTCAGTTGACCGGAGAGGCAGAATGCGCAAGCCGAGGATCGACCTGGTCCCCTCCTGCGTGCTATCGATCCTGCTGCCATAACCCTCGATTCGGTCTGATCTTAGACTGGGAATGAACTCCGTATGCATAAGTCAACCCATGAAATGAACGTACGGGTGCTGAGTTGACCGAGGAGGCATAATGTGCAAGTCGAGGATCGGCTCGATCCCTCTCTACGTGCTGTCGGTCCCGCTGTAACAACCCTCGATCCGACTGGGGCTTAGACATGGAATGAACTCCCTATGCCTAAGCCAACCCACGAAATGGACGTGCGGGTGCTCAGCCGACCGAAAAGGTAGAATGCGTAAGCTGGGGATCGGCCCGGTCCCTCTTGCGTGCTGCTGATCCTGCTACCATAACCCTCGGTCTGGTTTGATCTTAGACTGGGAATGAACTCCGTATGCTTAGACTGGGGATGAACTCCGTATGGCTAAGTCAACCCATGAAACGAGGGTACGGGCACTCAGTCGGTAGGAGAGGCATAATGCGTAAGCTGGGGATCAGCCTGATCCCCCTCTACGTGCTGTCGATCCCACTGCCGGTCCTGTTGCCACAACCCTCGATTCGACTGGGACTTAGACATGGAATGAACTCCGTATGCCTAAGCCAACCCACAAAATGAGCGTGCGGGTGTCATGGGCTCCGACCTTAGACTCAGAAACTGTGTGGCCTTAGGCTTGGAATCTCCTCCTTTATGCCTAAGTCAGCCTAAAACACAAGCGTGCGGGCACTAGAACAATGGGAAGGGCTGATTACTCAAGTTAAAGAGAAACAGGATAAGAAGACAGAATTATGGAAATGCTCTTGTATTCACTAAAACATAAATGTTTGATGGTGCACAAATAAGGGTGGAGTAGCCCTCTATTTATAATTGAGGTTCCAGCTACAACTTAATGGCATATCCCTAGAATAAAGGCTAAAATCATGGGATTATACAGATTACAATCAATTAGGATGCTAACTCTTGATTTTTAGGGTCAACCAAATCTGCCAGGATGCTCTAGCTGATCTTGCCTGCTTCCAGAAGCTTCCCTTGCGTGTCCAGCACCTTGGGCCCTTCTGGATGTGGTGCGGGCATCTTGTATGCTAGGCCTTGGTCTCACGGGCTGGCCTGTAAGTTGGGCGGGCATTCTGAACTCGTTTGCTAGGCTTTGCGCATAGATACCCGACAACACGCCTGGTTTGCGGGCCTTAACCTCTGGCTCGCCTGCTGGTGCACCTAATGTGCTTGGCGTGCCCGCCCAGGGTGTGACATTCTCCCCCACCTGATTCTGCAATGCCCTTGTTGCATCTTCTGCATGGTACTGCCTGATCTGGTCCCCGAACTACCATAACTCATCTGCTAGTTCCCAGCTCACCTCACTGTCTAAAAGTCCCTTCCAGCACACTAAGTACTCTTGTCTTGGCTGATAATTCTTTCGTCTCACCTCTCGGTCAGCTATGATGCTATGGACCTTCTTCTCATATGAGGCCTTTGCTCCCAATGGTGAACGCTTTCACTCTACCCATCCTGGATCTCCCTCATCGGCTTGAGCATGCTCACATGGTACATCGAGTGTACCCTCAGCTTGGGTGGCATATCCAGCTTGTAGGCAACCTTGCCTACCCTCTTGACTACTCAGAAAGGTCCCTTATACCTCCAGACTAGTCCTTTGTGCAGCCCCCTATGGTGCACAATGGGATGCAGCTTCACCAACACCAAGTCTCCAACCTGGAACTACACGTCCCACCTATTCTGGTCTGCCCACTTCTTCGACCTCTTGGCCGCTTTGTGTAGATAAACTCTGGCCAAGTTAGTTTGCTCCTGCCATGCCTTGGCAAACTTTTATGCTGCTAGATTCAGCCCTGTATAACCTGCAGCAATCGAACCGGGTGTTAGTGGTTGTTGCCCTGTCACAACCTCAAATGGGCTCTGGTTCGTTACCTTGCTCCTTTGCAAGTTGTAGGAAAACTGTGCAATATCTAGCAGCTTTGGCCAGTCCCTTTGTGTGGCACTCACATAGTGCTTGAGGTAGATCTCCAATAGTCCATTCACTCACTCTGTCTGCCCATCGGTCTGTAGATGCATGCTGGTGGAAAAGTTCAAGTCTGACCCCAATAGTTTGAACAACTCAGTCCAGAACTTGTCGTGAAACGCCCGTCTCGATCACTAACAATGGTCCTCGACACTCCCCAGTACTTAACCATGTTCTTCAAGAAAAATCGAGCTGTCTCCTCGGCTGGGCACTCCTTGGTTGCTGGAATGAAGATTCCATACTTGGAAAACCTGTCCACCACTACCATGATGCTTCCAAACCCTTCTGCTTTGGGTAGACTGAATATAATGGCCAGAGAAACACTCTCCCATGGTCGCTCTGGCACTGGCAATGGCTCTAAGAGACCCCCTGGTTTCTTGAGCTCCACCTTGTCCTATTAGCACACAAGACAAGTCTTCACATAAGCCTCCACATCATCCCTCATGTGCGGCCAGTAGTACCGATCCTCGATCAGTGTCAGGGTGCAACTCACTCTGGGGTGTCCAGCCCACCTTGAATCATGGCATTCTTGCAAAACTTCCTTGTGGAGCTTCCCGTGTTGTCGCACAAATAGTCTACTACCCCTAGTGTATAGCAACCCATCCTGCAACTAAAATCGCCTAGTCTTACCTTGTTGGGTGTACTCCACCAAAGCCTTGGCTGTAGGATCATGCGTAAGTCCCTCCTTGATGCGCAGCACCAATGACCCCTCTGGTTGGCTAATGGCAGCAAGGTTAGCATTTTTGCTCAAGGTGTCTGCCACTAGGTTCGCCCGTCCTGGCTTGTACTCCATCTGAAAATCAAATTTTGCAAGAAAATCTTGCCATCTCGCTTGCTTGGGGGACAGCTTCTTCTGCGTCGGGAAGTAGCTGGTTGCCACATTGTCCATCCTCACCATGAACCTCAACCCCAACAGGTAATGGCACCAAGTGCACAAGCAGTGTACCACTACAATCATCTTCTTCTCTTGGACCGTGTACTTACGTTTAGTCTCGTTTAGCTTCATGCTCTCGAACGCGACTGGACGTCCCTCCTGCATCAACACGCCCCCTATGGCAAAGTCTGATGCATCCGTATGTACCTCATACAGCTTGGCATGGTCTGGCAAGGCCAAGACTGGCTCCTTGGTCACAGCCCGCTTTAACCTATGAAAGGCTTCCTGGCACCCTGCACTCCACTCCCATGCTCTCCCTTTCTTGAGCAAGTCAGTCAATGGTGTGGCTATTACTGAGTGACTTTTGATGAAGCACTTGTAGTACTCAGTGACCTTGGCTGGCGGTTGCCACTCCAGGGTGGCGTGTATCTTGCCTTCATCCATGCTTATCCTGCCACCTCCCACTATGTGGCCTAGGAACAAGATCTCCTGCTGGGCAAATGAGCACTTCTCCCTCTTGACAAACAGCTTGTGCACCCGTAACACCTAGAACACCTGTCTCAAGTGGTCTACATGCTCTCCCAAAGTCTGGTTGTAGATCATAATGTCATCCAAATAAACCATAACAAATCGATCAAAGAACAACTGAAGTACCTTGTTCATAAGGGTGCAGAATGTTGCTGGAGCGTTCATGAGTCTGAAAGGCATCACCAAGAACTCATACGAGCCATACCAAGTGACACATGCTGTCTTTGGCTCATCTCCCTCCGTGATCCTGACTTGATAGTAGCCCGACCTCAAATCTAGCTTGGTGAACCACCTTGCACTCCCAAGTTGATCGAACAAGTCCGCAATGAGTGGGATGGGGTACTTGCTCTTGACAGTCAGCTTGTTCAAAGCCCGATAGTCTATGCACAGCCATAACAACCCATCATGCTTGTGCTGGAATAGAACTGGTGCACCATAGGGCACCTTTGATGGCCTGATGAAGCCAGCATCAACTAACTCTTTGAGCTATTTCCTTAACTCCTCCAACTCTGGTGGAGACATTCGGTAAGGGGCTCTAGCTGATGGCTTGGCCTCGGACACCAGCTCGATCTTGTGGTCCACCTCCCTCTTAGGTGGTAGCTTGCTAGGCAGCTTTGTGGGCATCACATCACTAAAGGTCTTCAGCACCTTTAGCACCTTCAAGGGTGACTCGGTCTTCTTCTCCCTTGGCTCATCATATTTCAAGGCTACCAAGAAGGTGTCTTCTTATCTGTTTATCGCCTTGGCAAATTGTATGGCTGACACCACCCGTGACCCAACTCCAGACCCTCTCCTCAATGGCACTAGGCATCGGCACCGTGCATCCAAGATGCAAACAAAATCGGTAAAAGGCACAAAGAGGGCATTAATCCGAACAAGGAAATCCAACCCAATAACAAACTCATAGTCATCAAGGGGTATTACCTCTATGGTCTCCTTGCCTTTCCAGTCTCCAAGCTGCAACTCCACTCCCCGTGCTACTCCAATGGCTGAAACCTCATTGGAGTTCACCATTTTGATGGTACTAGTCCCTTTCTGCACCTTTAGTCCGAGCTTCTGGGCTCCATCACCTGAAATAAAAAGATGTGAGGCACCTGTGTCCACCAGTGCGCTCACCTTCTGACCCACAACCATTAGATCCAAAAAACATCAAGCGCTTTGGCTTACGGCTCCCCTTACTCTGGATAGCATTGAGCACCAACGACCCAAGATTTGCTGCCCCTGACTCTGGTTCCTTATCAAACTCCTTGTCTACAGGAGCCAGTTTGCCTTTCTACGGGTAATTGGGTGCTATGGGTCCACATAGGTAGCATGCTAGTGGCTCTCGGTCCCCTTTTGCTTTCCACTTACCTGCTGGTGGCTTCCTCTCGCCATCCTTGGTTGAACGGTCTCGGTCTCCATCCTTAGACTCCCGATCACGATCCTTCCCCTTGGATTGCTTCTTTCGGTCCCTATCATCCCTGCCTTTACCCTTGGGCTTGGTAGACTCGAACTTGTTCAGAGGGTTGAACTCTATCAAGGCCTCGCCAGTAGTCATGGCTTTAGCCAAGTCATGAACTCCTCTCTTTTGTAGCTCATGCTTCACCCACGGCTTCAGCCCATCCATGAAAGCAAATAAGGCATCTTTCTCGCCTAGATCCGAGATCTGTAGCATCAGTTCAAAGAATTTCTGGACATATTCCCTTATGTCCCTTTGCTGGCTCAGCCTGCACAACTTTGCCTGCGCCTCATCATCGGCATACTCTGGGTAAAATTGTTCTCTAAACTCCTTTTGGAACTCTGCCCAGGTTCCAATCTTGGCACTCCCACGCCTGACACCATCACACCTGTGCCTCCACCACAATAAGGCTACATCAGTGAGATATATAGCAGCGGTGCTTACCTTTATCACCTCGTCTTGCATGCCCATGGCCTGGAAGTACTACTCCATACCCCATAGGTAGTTGTCTACTTCCTTGGCTACCCTCGACCCCTTAAACTCCTTAGGCTTGAGGACATCCAATCTGGACTTGGACACTCCAGCAAACATGCCATTCCCAATGGCAGTCTTGCAAGCAACGAGCTCACTGGCAAGCTCCTCCATTCGCTGGTGCATGGCTTCCATGCCATCGCGCAAGGTCAACACTTCAGCCTCTAAGGTCTGATTCTTTCAGGTGAACATGTCCATGCCTTTGTTGAAAGCAGCTTCCAGCTCACTTTGGATCTCTTCCCCCATGGAGTGGAGTCTAGCGATGCAATGTGAGTCTCTACCTCCTCAAGCTTCTCCCCCATGTTGCCTATGGTCACCTCCACCTTGGCTAGCCTACCGTCCATGGTAGACCAGATATCTCTAGAACTGGCTTTGTCGCCCCTTCCCCGCCCATGCTCCTGGGCCTCTGGTTGTTGGCTAGCAACGTCGCTTTGGGATGCCATCTCCTCAATCACAATCTAACCTGCACAACACAAACACGCAGAATCAAACTCGCTCTGATACCAACTGTCACGGGCTTCGACCTTAAACTCAGAAACCGTGCAGCCTTAGGCTTGGAATCTCCTCTTTTATGCCTAAGTCAGCCTAAAACACAAGCATGCGGGCACTAGAACAATGGGAAGGGCTGATTACGCAAGTTAAAGAGAAACAAGATAAGAAGACAGAATTCTAGAAATGCTCTTGTATTCACTGAAACAGAAGTGTTTGATGGTGTACAAATGAGGGTGGAGCAGCCCTCTATTTATAGTTGAGGCTCTAGCTACAACTTAATGGCATATCCCTAGAATAAAGGCTAAAATCATGGGATTATACAGATTACAATCAATCAGGATGCTAACTCCTGATTTTCAAGGTCAACCAAATCTGCTAGGATGCTCCAGCTGATCCTGCTTGCATCCAGAAGCTTCCCTTGCATGTCCAGCACCTTGGGCCCTTCTGGATGTGGTGCGGGCAGCTTGTATGCCAGGCCTTGGTCTCACGGGCTGGCCTACAAGTTGGGCGGGCGTTCTGAACTCGTTTGCTAGGCTTTGCGCATAGATACCCGCTAGCACGCCTGGTCTGAGGGCCTTAACATCTAGCTCGCCTACTGGTGCACCTGATGTGCCTGGCGCGCCCGCCTAGGGCATGACACGGGTGCTCAGCCGATCGAAGAGGTAGAATGCGCAAGCCGAGGACCGACCCGATCCCTCCTACGTGCTGTTGATCTTGCTGCTGGTTCTACTGTCGTAACCCTCAGTCTGATCTAATCTTAGACTGGGAATGAACTCCGTATGCTTAGACTGGGGATGAAATCTGTATGCCTAAGTCAACCCATGAAACAAGCATGAGGGCGCTGAGCCGATCGGAGAGGCATAATGCACAAGCCGAGGATCGGCCCAATCCCCCTTTACGTGCTGCTGGTCCCGCTATCACAACCCTCGTTCTGACTGGGGCTTAGACATGGAATGAACTCCATATGCCTAAGCCAACCTACGAAACGAGCGTACGAGTGCTCAACCGACCGGAGAGGTAGAATGCGCAAAACGAGGATTGGCCCGGTCCCTCCTACGTGCTGTCGATCTGACTACCATAACCCTTGGTCTGATATGATCTTAGACTGGGAATGAACTCCGTATGCATGAGTCAACCCACAAAACGAGCATGCGGGCTCTGAGTCGGCCGAAGAGGCATAATGCGCAAGCCAGGGCTCGGCCCCATCCCCCTCTGGGTGCTGCCGATCCTGCTGCCACAACCCTCGATCCGGCTGGGGGTTAGACATGGAATGAACTCCCTACGCCTAAGCCAACCCACAAAACAGGCATGCGAACGTTCAGCCGGCCGGAGAGGCAGAATGCGCAAGCCAGAGATCGACTCAGTCCCCCCTGCGTGTTGCCGATCCCGCTGCCACAACCCTTGGTCTGGCTGGGGATTGACATGGAATGAACTCCCTATGCCTAAGCCAACCCACAAAACAAGCGTGTAAGGCACTCAGTCAGTCGGAGAGGCAGAATGCGCCAGTCGAGGATCGACCCGGTCCCCCCTGCATGCTGCCGATCCTACTGTCGCAACTCTCGGTCTGGTTCGATATTAGACTGGGAAGGAACTCCATATGCTTAGATTGGAGATGAACTTCGTATACCTAAGTCAACCCATGAAACGAGCGTGCGAGCGCTCAACCGGCCGGAATGGCCAGTCAGAGAGGCATAATGCACAAACGAGGATCAACTTGATCCCCCTCTGCATGCTGTCGATCCCACTGCTGGTCCTGCTGCCACAACCCTCGGTCCGACTGGGGCTTAGACATGGAATGAACTTCATATACCTAAGCCAACCCACGAAACAAGCGTGCGGGCGCTCAGCCAACCGGAGAGGTAGAATGCGTAAGCCAGGGATAGGCCCGATCCCCCCTGCGTGTTGCCAATCATGCTGTCGCAACCCTCGGTCCGATCCGATCTTGAATTGGGAATGAACTCCGTATGCTTAGACATGGAATGAACTCCGTATGCCTAAGCCAACCCATGAAACGACCATGCAGGCGCTCAGTCGGCTGGAGAGGTAGAATGTGCAAGCCGGGGATTGTCCCGATCCCCCCTGCGTGCTATCGATCCAGCTGCCGCAACCCTCAGTCTGATCTGATCTTAGATTGGGAATGAACTCCGTATGCCTAAGTCAACCCATGAAACGAGCGTGCAGGTGCTGAGCTGGTCATAGAGGCATAATGCGCAAGCTGGGGATCGGCTCGGTCCCCCTCAGCATGGTGCCGATCCCACTGCCATAACCCTTGATCCAGCTAGGGCTTAAACATGGAATGAACTCACTATGCCTAAGCGAATGCACAAAACGAGCGTGCGGGCGCTCGGCAGGTCGGAGAGGCAGAATGCGCAAGCCGAGGATTGGCCTTGTCCCCCCTGCGTGCTACCGATCCTGCTACCGCAACCCTCGGTCCGGTTTGATCTTAGACTGGGAATGAACTCCGTATGCTTAGACTGGGGATGAACTCGGTATGCCTAAGTCAACCCACGAAACGAGCGTGCGGGTGCTCAACCGACCAGAGAGACAGGATGCACAAGCTGGGGATCGAATGGGTGGTAGGTGGGTTCAAGCACATCTTCATATTTCTACCATGCCAATGCCATTTTTATGGCTTGTAAATTCATACAATGGTCCCCTAAGCCTTCATGTGAAGTTTCGTGGCAAGACGACCCGTCTTCTATTTTTCACAATTTTTGAAACTTTTTGTGGTTCAGGATTTTTTGAAAAATTTTTTAGAAAGAGTTTTGTCCCCAAATTTGGTAGAGGTGATCCTTGTATTTTTTTTTGGCTAGTACAAAAAAATTCAGCTAAAAACTCAAAGTGGAGAAGATTTTGTGACCGTTTGAAAAAAGTGTCCCCATTTTAGACACTTTAATGGCTACTGGCAGCAAACCTATAAAATCTCAAATGCTCTTTAAGGGGGTGTGAGTTCTCGAGGTTTGATGAGGGATAGGGGGCCAATATAAGGGCCAAGTGTCACACCCTGGGCGGGCGTGCCAGGCACATCCGATGCACCAGCAGGCAAGCCAGAGGTTGAGGGCCGCAAACCAGGCGTGCTGGCGGGTATCTGCACGCAAAACGTAGCAAACGAGTTCAGAACGCCCGCCCAACTTGCAGGCCAGCCTATGAGACTGAGGCCTGGCATACAAGCTGCTTCCACCACATCCAGAAGGGCCCAAGGTGCTGGACACGCAAGGGAAGCTTCTGGAAGCAGGCAGGATCAGCAGCAGTATCCTAGTAGATTTGGTTGACCCTTAAAATCAAGAGTTAGCATCCTGATTGATTGTAATCTGTATAATCCCATGATTTTAGCCTTTATTCTAGGGATATTGCCATTAAGTGTAAGCTGGAGCCTCAACTATAAATAAAGGGCTGCTCCTCCCTCATTTGTACACCATCAAACACTTCTGTTTCAGTGAATACAAGGGCATTTCTAGAATTTTGCCTTCTTATCTTGTTTCTCTTTAACTTGCATAATCAGCCCTTCCTAGTGTTCTAGTGCCGGTACGCTTGTGTTTTATGCTGACTTAGGCATAAAGGAGGAGATTCCAAGCCTAGGGCCACACGATTTCTGAGTCTAAGGTTAGAGCCCGTGACAGTTGGTATCAGAGCAAGTTTAATTATGCGTGTTTGTGTTATGCAGGTTAGAAGAGATGGCATCCCAAAGTGATGCTGCTAACCAACAACTAGAGGCCCAGAAGCATGGGCGTGGAAGAGGGAGGAAAGCCAATTCTAGAGATATATGGTCTACCATGGACGGTAGGCTGGCCAAGGTGGAGGTGACCATGGGCGACATGGGGGAGAAGCTTGAGGGGGTAGAGACTCACATTGCATCGCTAGACTCCAGGAGGGAGGAGATCCAAAGTGAGCTGCAAGCTTCTCTCAACAAAGGCTTGGACGTGTTCACCCAAAAGAATCAGACCTTGGAGGCTAAAGTGCTGACCTTGTACGATGGCATGGAGGCCATGCACCAGCGGATGGAGGAGCTTACCAGTGAGCTCGTTGATTGCAAGACAACCATTGGGAATGGCATGTTTGCTGGAATGTCCAAGTCCAGATTGGATGTCCCCAAGCCTAAGGAGTTCAAGGGGACTAGGGCAGCCAAGGAAGTAGATAAGTACCTTTGGGGTATAGAGCAGTACTTCCAGGCCATGGGCATGCAAGACGAGGTAATAAAGGTAAGCACTACTGTTATGTATCTCACTGATGTAGCCTTATTGTGGTAGAGATGTAGGTATGATGATGTCAGGCATGGGAACGCCAAGATTGGAACCTTGGCAGAGTTCCAAAAGGAGTTCAGAGAACAATTTTACCTGAAGTATGCCGATGATGAGGCACGGGCAAAGTTACGCAGGCTGAGCCAGTAAGGGGACATAAGGGAGTATATCCAAAAATTCTCTGAACTGATGCTACAGATCTTAGATCTAGGTGAGAAGGATGCCTTGTTTGCTTTCATGGATGGGCTGAAGCCGTGGGTGAAGCATGAGCTACAAAGGAGAGGAGTTCATGACTTGGCTAAAGCCATGATTACTACCGAGGCCTTGATAGAGTTCAAGCCTCTGAACAAGTTTGAGTCTACCAAGCCCAAGGGTAAGGGCAGGGATGATAGGGATCGAAAGAAGCAATCCAAGGGGAAGGATTGTGATTGAGAGTCCAAGGATGGAGATCGAGACCATTCAACCAAGGATGGCAAAAGGAAGCCACCAGCATGCAAGTGAAAAGCAAAGGGGGACCGAGAGCCACTAGCATGCTTCCTATATGGAGGGAGCCACATAGTGCACAATTACCCATAGAAGGGCAAGCTGGCTGCTGTAGACAAGGAGTCTGACAAGGAGCCAGAGTCAGGGGCAGCAAAGCTTGGGTTGTTGGTGCTCAATGCTATCCAGAGTAAGGGGAGCCGCAACCCAAAGGGCTTGATGTTTGCGGATCTGATGGTTACGGGTCAGAAGGTAAGCGCACTGGTGGACACATATGCCTCACATCTTTTTATTTCAGGTGATAGAGCCTGAAAGCTCAAACGAAAAGTGCAGAAAGGGAATGGTACCATCAAAACGGTGAACTCCAAGGAAGTTCCAGCCATTGGAGTAGTGCGAGGAGTGGAGTTGTAGCTTGGAGACTGGAAAGGCAAGGAGACCATTGAGGTAATACCCCTTGACGACTATGAGTTTGTGATTGGGTTGGATTTCCTTGTTCGGATTAACATCCTCTTTATGCCTTTTACCGATTGTGTTTGCATCTTGGATGCACGGTGCCAATGTCTAGTGCCATTGAGGAGAGGGTCTGGAGTTGGGTCGCGGGTGGTGTCAACCATCCAATTTGCCAAGGTGGTAAGCAGACAAGAAGACACCTTCTTGGCAGCCCTGAAATATGATAAGCCAAGGGAGAAGGAGACTGAGTCACCCTTGGAGGTGCTAAAGGTGCTGAAGACCTTTAGTGATGTGATTCCCATAAAGCTACCTAGCAAGCTACCACCTAAGAGGGAGGTGGACCAGAAGATCGAGCTGGTGTTCGAGGCCAAGCCATCAGCTAGAGCCCCTTACCGAATGTCTCCACCAGAATTGAAAGAGTTGAGGAAGCAGCTCAAAGAGTTAGTTGATGCTGGCTTCATCAAGCCATCGAAGGCACCCTATGGTGCACCGGTTCTATTTCAACGCAAGCATGATGGGTTGTTACGGCTGTGCATAGACTATCAAGCTTTGAACAAGTTAACCATCAAGAACAAGTACCCCATCCCACTCATTGCGAACTTGTTCGATCAACTTGGGAGCGCAAGGTGGTTCACCAAGCTGGATTTGAGGTCAGTCTACTATCAAGTCAGGATCGCGGAGGGAGATGAGCCAAAGATAGCATGTGTCACTCGGTATGGTTCGTATGAGTTCTTGGTGATGCCTTTCAGACTCTCGAATGCCCCAGTAACATTCTGCACCCTTATGAACAAGGTACTTCAGTCATTCCTTGATCGATTTGTTCTGGTTTATTTGGATGACATTGTGATCTACAGCCAAACTTTGGGAAAGCATGTAGACCACTTGAGACAGTTGTTCGAGGTGTTGCGGGCGCACAAGCTGTTTGTTAAGAGGGAGAAGTGCTCATTTGCCTAGCAGGAGATCCCGTTCCTTGGCCACATAGTGGGAGGTGGCAGGATATGCATGGATGAAGGCAAGATACACACCATCCTGGAGTGGCAATCGCCAGCCAAGGTCACTGAGTTGAGTTCATTCCTTGGGCTGGTCAACTACTACAGACGCTTCATCAAAGGTCATTCAGCAATAGCCACGCCATTGACTAACTTGCTCAAGAAAGAGAAAGTATGGGAGTGGAGCACAGGGTGCCAGGAAGCCTTTGACAGGTTGAAGTGGGCTATGACCGAGGAGCCAGTCTTGGCCTTACCAGACCATGCCAAGTCGTATGAGGTGCATACGGATGCATCAGACTTTGCCATAGGGGGTGTGCTGATGCAGGAGGGACGTCCAGTCGCATTTGAGAGCAGAAAGCTGAACAAGACTGAGTGTAAGTACATGGTCCAAGAGAAGGAGATGACTGCAGTGATGCACTGCTTGCGCACTTGGTGCCATTACCTGTTGGGGTCAAGGTTCGTGGTTAGGACAGACAATGTGGTGACCAGCTACTTCCAGACGCAGAAAAAGCTATCCCCCAAGTAAGTGAGATGGCAAGATTTTCTAATGGAATTTGATTCCAGATGGAGTACAAGCCGGGGCGGGTGAACCTAGTGGTAGACACCCTGAGCAGAAAGGCTAACCTTGCTGCCATTAGCCAACCAGAGGGGTCACTGGTGCCGCACATCAAGGAGGGACTTGTGCATGATCCTTTAGCCAAGGCTTTGATGGAGTACGCCCAGCAAGGTAAGACTAGGCGATTTTGGTTGTAGGATGGCTTGTTGTACACCAGGGGAAGTAGACTATTTATGCCACAGCACGAGAAGCTCCGGAAGGAAGTTTTGCAAGAATGCCATGATTCAAGGTGGGTTGGACACCCCGGAGTGAGCCGTCCCTTGGCGTTGATCGAGGACCGGTACTACTGGCCGCACATGAGGGACAATGTAAAGGCCTATGTGAAGACTTGTCTTGTGTGCCAACAGGACAAGGTGGAGCTCAAGAAACCAGACAATCTCTTGGAGCCATTGCCAGTGCCAGAACGACCATGGGAGAGTGTTTCTCTGGACTTTATAGTCGGTCTACCCAAAGCAGAAGGGTTTGGAAGCATCATGGTAGTGGTGGATAGGTTTTCCAAGTATGGAATCTTAATTCCAGCAACCAAGGAGTGCCCAGCCAAGGAGGCAGCTCGATTGTTGTTGAAGAACATGGTTAAGTACTGTGAAGTGTCGAGGACCATTGTTAGTGATCGGGACGGGCATTTCACGGGCAGGTTCTAGACTGAGTTGTTCTGTTAGGGTCAGACTTAAACTTTTCCACCAGCATGCATCAGCAGACCGATGGGCAGACAGAATGAGTGAATGGACTATTGGAGGTCTACCTCAGGCACTATGTGAGTGCCACACAAAGGGACTGGCCAAAGCTGCTAGATATTATGCAATTTTCCTACAACTTGCAAAGGAACGAGGCAACAAACCAAAGCCCATTTGAGATTGTGACAGGGCAACAACCACTAACACCCAGTTCGATTGCTGCAGGTTATACAGGGTCAAATCCAGCAGCATACAAGTTTTCCAAGGCATAGTAGAAGCAAACTGACTTGGCCAGAGTTTGTCTACACAAGGCAGCCAAGAGGTCGAAGAAGTGGGCAGACCAGCATAGGCGGGACGTGCAGTTCCAGGTTGGAGACTTGGTATTGGTGAAGCTGCATCCTATTGTGTGCCATAGGGGACTACACAAAGGCCTAGTCCAGAGGTATGAGGGACCTTTCTGAGTAGTCAAGAGGGTAGGCAAGGTTGCCTACAAGCTGGATTTGCCACCCAAGCCGAGGGTACACTCGGTGTTCCATGTGGGCATGCTTAAGCCGTTCCATGAGGATGAGGGAGATCCAGGATGGGCAGAGTCAAAGCGTGCACCATTGGCAGTAAGGGCCTCGTATGAGAAGGAGGTCCACAGCATCATAGCTGACTGGGAGGTGAGATGAAAGAACTATCAGCCAAGACAAGAGTACTTGCTACGCTAGAAGGGACTTCTAGACAGTGAGGCGAGAAAGGAACCAACTGATGAGTTATGGCAGTTTAGGGACCAGATCAGGCAGTACCATGTAGAAGATACAATGAGGGCATTGCGCAATCAGGTGAGGGAGAATGTCACACCCTGGACGGGCATGCCAGGCAAGTGAGCCAGAGGTTGAGGCTCGCAGACCAAGCGTGCTGGCGGGTATCTACGCATAAAGCCTAGCAAATGAGTTCAGAACGCCCGCCTAACTTGCAGGCCAGCTTGTGAGACCAAGGCTTGGCATACAAGCTACCCGCACCATATCCAAAAGGGCCCAAGGTGCTGGACACGCAAGGGAAGCTTCTGGAAGTAGCAGGATCAGCAGCAGCATCCTGGCAGATTTGGTTGACCCTGAAAATCAGGAGTTAGCATCCTGATTGATTGTAATTTGTATAATCCCATGATTTTAGCCTTTACTCTAGGGATATTGCCATTAAGTGTAAGCTGGAGCCTCAACTATAAATAAAGGGCTGCTTCTCCTTCAATTGTACACCATCAAACACTTCTGTTTCAGTGAATACAAGAACATTTATAGAATTCTACCTTCTTATCTGTTTCTCTTTAACTTGCGTAATCGGCCCTTCCAGTTGTTCTAGTGCACGTACGCTTGTGTTTTAGGCTGACTTAGGCATAAAGAAGGAGATTCCAAGCCTAAGGTGGCCCGGTTTTTGAGTCTAAGGTCAAAGCCCGTGACACAAGGACCAACACCCATCGCACATCATGTGCGCACATCCCCCGACCCCCCAATCGTCAGAACCCCCAATGTCGTCGGTTAGGCTCTCCGACGATGCTCCGATGATGCTCTAGCGATGGTGCCCCGGGAGAAAAAAAAGGCGGCACTAGCACATGCCCTAGCCTAGCATGTGCACCGTGGCTTAAAATCTTAGGCTGGGAATGAACTCCATTTCCTTAGACATGGAATGAACTCCGTATGCCTAAGTCAACCCACGAAACGAGTGTGCAGGTGCCCAGCCGACCGAAGACGCATAATGTGTAAGTCGAGGATCAGCCAGGTCCCCCTCTACGCAGTCGATCCCGCTGTCGGTCCTACTGCCACAACCCTCGGTCCGACTGGGGCTTAGACAAGGAATGAACTCCGTATGCCTAAGCCAACCCATGAAACGATTGTGCGGGCGCTCAGTCAGTCGAAGAGGCAAAATGCGCAAGCCGGGGATCAGCCCAGTCCCCCCTACGTGCTACCGATCCTGTTACGAGTCCTACTACCGTAATCTTTGGTCTGGTCCAATCTTAGACTGGGAATGAACTCCGTATGCTTAGACATGGAATGAACTTCGTATGCCTAGGCCAACCCACGAAATGAGCGTGCGGGTGCTCAGCCAGCCGAAGAGGTAGAATGCGCAAGTTGGGGATCGGCCTGATTCCCCCCTGCGTACTATCGATCCTGCTGTCGCAACCCTCAGTCCAGTCGATCTTAGACTGGGAATGAACTCCGTACACCTCAGTCAACCCAAAAAATAAGCGTGCGAGCACTGAGCCGACTAGATAGGCATAATGCGTAAGCCGAGGATCAGCTCGGTCCCCCTTGTGTACTATCGATCCTGCTACCACAACCCTCGGTTCTGTCTGATCTTAGACTAGGAATGAACTTCGTATGCTTAGAATGGGGATGAACTCCGTATGCCTAAGTCAACCCACGAAACGAGCGTGTGGGCGCTCAGCCGACTAGAGAGGCAGGATGCGCAAGCCGGAGATCAAACGGTTGGTTGGTGGGTTCAAGCATATCTTCATATTTTTGCCATGCCAATGCCATTTTTATGGCTTGTAAATTCATTTAATGGTCCCCTAAGCCTTCATGTGAAGTTTTGTGGCAAGACGACCTGCTTTCTATTTTTCACCATTTTTGAAACTTTTTACGGTTCGAGATTTTTTAAACTTTTTTTAGAATGAGTTTTGTCCCCAATTTTGGTAGAGGGGATCATTGTATTTTTGTTAGCATGCACAAAAAAATTCAGCTAAAAACTCGAAGTGGAGAAGATTTTGTGATCGTTTGAAAAAAGTGTCCCCATTTCAGACACTTTAATGGCTACTGGCAGCAAACCTATAAAATCTCAAATGCTCTTTAAGGGGGTGTGAGTTCTCGAGGTTTGATGAGGGATAGGGGGCCAACATAAAGGCCAAGTACCAGCACCTATCGCACATCATGTGCGCACACCCCCCGACCCCCCAATCGTCGGAACCCCCAATGCCACCGATTAGGCTCTCCGGCGATGCTTCGACGATGGTGCCCTGGGCAAAAAAAATGCGGCACCAGCACATCCCCAAGCCCAGCATGTGCATTGTGGCTCAAAATCTTAGATTGGGAATGAACTCTGTATGCGTAGACATGAAATGAACTCCGTATGCCTAAGCCAACCCACAAAATGAGCGTGCGGGTGCCCAGCCGACCGGAGAGGCAGAACGCGCAAGCCAGGGATTGACCTGGTCCCCCCTGTGTGTTGTTGATCCTACTGCCACAACCCTCAATCCGCTCTGATCTTAGACTGGGAATGAACTCCGTATGCCTAAGTTAACCCACAAAATGAGCGTGCGGGTGCTGAGCCGACCGGAGAGGCATAATGCACAAGTCGGGGATCGGCCTGGTCCCCCTCTTCATGCTGCCGGTCCCGCTGCCACAACCCTCTATCCAGCTGGGGCTTAGACATGGAATGAACTCCCTATGCCTAAGCCAAGCCACGAAACGGGCGTGCGGGCGCTCAGCAGACCGGAGAGGCAGAATTCACAAGCCGGGGATCAACCCGGTCCCCCCAGCGTGCTGTCGATCCTGCTACCATAACTCTCAGTCTAGTTCAATCTTAGACTAGGAATGAACTCTGTATGCTTAGACTGGGAATGAACTCCGTATGCCTAAGTCAACCCACGAAACGAGCATGCCGGCACTCAACCGACCAGAGAGGCAGGATGCGCAAGCTGGGGATCGAACGGGTGGTAGGTGGGTTCAAGCACATCTTCATATTTCTGCCATGCCAATGCCATTTTTATGGTGTGCAAATTCATACAATGGTCCCCTAAGCCTTCATGTGAAGTTTCGTGGCGAGACGACCCGCTTTCTATTTTTCATGATTTTCAAAACTTTTTGCAGTTTGGGATTTTTTAAAATTTTTTTAGAAAGAGTTTTGTCCCCAAATTTGGTAGAGAGGATCTTTGTATTTTTTTTGGCATGCACAAAACAATTCAGCTAAAAACTCGAAGTGGAGAAGATTTTGTGATAGTTTGAAAAAAGTGCCCCCATTTCAGACACTTTAATTGCTACTGGCAGCAAACGTATAAAATCTCAAATGCTCTTTAAGGGGGTGTGAGTTTTCGAGGTTTGATGAGGGATAGGGTACCAATATAAGGGCCAAATACCAGCACCCATCGCACATCATGTGTGCTCACCCCCCGACCCCCCCAATCGTCGAAACCCCCAATGCCGCAGGTTAGGCTCTCCGGCGATGCTCCGATGATGCTCTGGCGATTGTGCCCTGGTGTGCCCTGGGCGAAATAAATGCGGCACCAGCACATGCCCGAGCCCAGCATGTGCACCGTGGCTCAAAATCTTAGACTAGGAATGAACTCCGTATGCTTAGACATGGAATGAACTCTGTATGCCTAAGCTAACCCGCGGAACGAGGGTGTGGGCGCTCAGCCGGTCGAAGAGGTAGAATGCGCAAGCCAAAGATTGGCCCGATCCCCCCTGCGTACTGTCGATCTTGCTACTGCAACCCTCAGCCCGGTTTGATCTTACACTGGAAATGAACTCAATATGCATAAATCAACCCACGAAACAAGAGTGCGGGCGCTGAGCCAACCGAAGAGGCATAATACGCAAGGCGGGGATCAGCCCGGTCCCCCTTTGCGTGCTGTCGGTCCTGCTGCCACAACCCTCAATCTGACTGGGGCTTAGACATGGAATGAACTCCCTATGCCTAAGCCAACCCATGAAATGGGCGTGTGGGCGCTCAGCCGACCGGAGAGGCAGAATGCGTAAGCTGGGGATCGGCCCAGTCCCCCCTGCATGCTACCGATCTTGCTATCGCAACCCTTGATCTGGTCCGATCTTAGACTGGGAATGAACTTCGTATACTTAGACTGGGGATGAACTCCGTATGCCTAAGTCAACCCACGAAACAAGCGTGCAGGTGCTCAACCGGTCGGAGAGGCATAATGTGCAAGTAGGGGATCAACTAGGTCCCCCTCTACGTGCTGCCAATCCCGCTATCGGTCCTGCTACCACAACCCTCAGTCTGGCTGAGGCTTAGACATGGAATGAACTCCGTATGCCTAAGCCAACCCACGAAACGAGGGTGCGGGCACTCAGTCGGCCGAAGAGGCAAAATGCACAAGCCGGGGATTGGCCCGGTCCCCCCTTCGTGCTGTCGATAACCCTCAATACAGTTCGATCTTAGACTGGGAATGAACACCGTATGCATAGGTCAACCCATGAAACGAGCGTACGGGCATTGAGCTGACCGAAGAGGCATAATGCGCAAGCTGAGGATCGGCCCGGTCCCCCTCTGCGTGCTGCTGGTCCTGCTGCCACAACCCTCGGTCCGGCTGGGGCTTAGACATGGAATTAACTCCCTATGCCTAAGCCAACCCACGAAACGGGCGTCCAGGCGCTCAGCCGGCTGGAGAGGCAGAACGCGCAAGCCAGGGATCGACCCGATCCCCTCTGCATGCTGTCGATCCTACTACCACAACCCTCGATCCGACCCGATCTCAGACTGGAAATGAACTCCGTATGCTTAGATTGGGGATGAACTCCGTATGCCTAAGTCAACCCACGAAACGAGCGTGCGGGCGCTCAGCCGACCAGAGAGGCAGGATGCGCAAGCCGAAGATCGAACGGGTGGTAGGTGGGTTGAAGCACATCTTCAGATTTTTGCCATGCCAATGCCATTTTTATGGCTTGTAAATTCATACAATGGTCCCCTAAGCCTTCAAGTCAAGTTTCGTGACAACACGACCCGTTTTCTATTTTTCATGATTTTTGAAACTTTTTTCGGTTCAAGATATTTTAAAATTTTTTTAGAAAAAGTTTTGTCCCTAAATTTGGTAGAGGTGATCCTTTTATTTTTTTTTGGCATGCACAAAAAAATTCAGGTAAAAACTGGAAGTGGAGAAGATTTTGTGATAGTTTGAAAAAAGTGTCCCCATTTCAGACACTTTAATGGCTACTGGCAGTAAACCTATAAAATCTCAAATGCTCTTTAAGGGGGTGTGAGTTCTCAAGGTTTGATGAGGGATAGGGGCCAATATAAGGGCCAAGTACCAGCACCCATCGCACATCATGTGTGCACACCCCGCAAGCCCCCCAATCATCGGAACCCCCATTGCCGTCGGTTAGGCTCTCCGACGATGCTCCGGCGGTGGTACCCCGGGTGAAAAAAAATGGCACTAGCACATGCCAGAGCCCAGCATGTGCACCATTGCTCAAAATTTTAGACTGGGAATGAAACAAGCGTGCGGGCGCTCAGCCTACCGGAGAGGCAGAATGCGCAAGCCGGGGATCGACCTGGTCCCCCCCAGTTTGCTATCAATCCTGTTGTCACAACCCTTGGTCCAATCTGATCTTAGACTAGGACTGAACTCCGTATGCATAAGTCAACCCACGAAACGAGCGTGCGGGTGCTGAGCCGGTCGAAGAGGCATAATGCGCAAGTCGAGGATCGGCTCGGTCCCCCTCTGCGTGCTGTCGATCCCGCTGCCACAACCCTTGGTCTGACTGGGGCTTAGACATGGATTGAACTCCCTATGCCTAAGCTAACCCACGAAATGGGCGTTCGGCCGCTTAGCCGACCAGAAAGGCAAAATGCGCAAGCCGGGGATAGGCTCGGTCCCCCCTACTTGCTGTCGATCCTGCTACCGCAACCCTCAATCCGGTCCGATTTAGACTGGGAATGAACTCCGTATGCTTAGACTGGGGATGAACTCCGTATGCTTAGACTGGGGATGAACTCCGTATGCCTAAGTTAACCCACGAAACGAGCGTTCTGGCGCTCAACCAGCCCGATAGGCATAATGCGTAAGCCGGGGATCAGCCTAGTCCCTCTCAGCATGTTGTCAATCCCGCTGTCGGTCTTGTTGCCACAACCCTTGGTCTAGCTGGGGCTTAGACATGGAATGAACTTCGTATGCCTAAGCCAACCCATGATACCAGCGTGTGGGTGCTCAACCGGTCGGAGAGGCAGAATGTGCAAGCCGGGGATCAGCCCGATACCCCCCTACGTGCTTCAATCCTACTGCTGTAACCCTCAGTTCGGTTTGATCTTAGACTAGGAATGAACTCCATGTGCTTAGACATGGAATGAACTCCGTATGCCTAAGCCAACCCACGAAATGAACATGCGGGTGCTCAGCCGATCGATCCCGCCATGCATGCTATCGATCCTGCTGCTGTAACCCTCGGTCTGGTCTGATCTTAGATTGGGAATGAACTCCGTATGCCTAAGTCAACCCACGAAACGAGTGGGCGGGCACTGAGCCAGTCGAAGAGGCATAATGCGCAAGTCAGGGATCAGCCTAGTCCCCCTCTACGTGCTGCCTGTCCCGCTGCCACAACCCTCGATCCGACTGGGGCTTAGACATGGAATGAACTCCGTATGCCTAATCCATCCCACGAAATGGGCGTGCGGGCGCTCAGCCGACCAGAAGGTAGATTGCACAAGCCGAAGATCGACCCGATCCCCCCTACATGCTGTTGATCCCACTGTCACAACCCTCGATCTGATCTGATCTTAGATTGGGAATGAACTTCATATGCCTAATTCAACCCATAAAATGAGCGTGCGATCGCTCAGTTGACCAAAAAGGCAGGATGCGTAAGTCGGGGATCGAACAGGTGGTAGGTGGGTTCAAGCACATCTTCATATTTCTACAATGCCAATGCCATTTTTATGGCTTGTAAATTCATACAATGGTCCCCTAAGCCTTCATGTGAAGTTTCAGAGCAAGACGACCCATTTTCTATTTTTCACTATTTTTAAAACATTTTGCGATTTGGGATTTTTTAAAAAATTTTTAGAAAGATTTTTGTCCCCAAATTTGGTAGAGGTGATCCTTTTATTTTTGTTGGCATGCACAAAAAAATTCAGCTAAAAACTCGAAGCGGAGAAGATTTTCTGGCTGTTTGAAAAAAGTGTCCCCATTTCAGACACTTTAATTGCTACTGGCAGCAAACCTATAAAATCTCAAATGCTCTTTAAGGGGGTGTGAGTTCTCGAGGTTTGATGAGGGATAGGGGGCCAATATAAGGGCCAAGTACCAGCACCTATCACACATCATGTGCGCACACCCCCCGGCTCCCCAATCGTCGAAAACCCCAATGCCGTCGGTTAGGCTCTCTAGCGATGCTTCGGTGATAGTGCCCCGGGCGAAAAAAATACCGTGCCAGCAAATGCGCGAGCCCAGCATGTCAATCCCACTATCACAACCCTCGGTCCGACTGGGGCTTAGACATGGAATGAACTCCCTATGCCTAAGCCAACCCACGAAACGGGCGTGCGGGTGCTCAGCCGGCCGGAGAGGCAGAATGCATAAGCCAGGGATCAACCTGGTCCCCCCTGCGTGCTGTCGATCCTGCTGCCGCAACCCTTGATTCGATCCAATCTTAGACTGGGAATGTACTCCATATACTTAGACTGGGGATGAACTCCGTATGCCTAAGTCAACCCACAAAATGTGTGCTGACGCTCAACCGGCCAGAGAGGTAGGATGCGCAAGCCAGGGATCGAACGGATGGTAGGTGGGTTCAAGCACATCTTCATATTTCTACCTTGTCAATACCATTTTTATGGCTTGTAAATTCATGCAATGGTCCACTTCACCTTCATGTGAAGTTTCATGGCAAGATGACCCGTTTTCTATTTTTCACGATTTTTTAAATTTTTGCGGTTCAGGATTTTTTAAAATTTTTTTACAAAGAGTTTTGTCCCCAAAGTTGGCAGAGGTGATCCTTGTATTTTTTTTGGAATGCACAACAAAATTCAGCCAAAAAATCGAAGTGGAGAAGATTTTGTGACCGTTTGAAAAAAGTGTCCCCATTTCAAATACTTTAATGGCTACTGGCAGCAAACCTATAAAATCTCAAATGCTCTTTAAGGCGGTGTGAGTTCTTGAGGTTTGATGAGGGATACGGGGCCAATATAAGGGCCAAGTACCAGCACCCATCGCACATCATGTGCGCACACCCCTGGCCTCCCAATCATCGGAACCCCCAATGCCGTCGGATAGGCTCTCTGACGATGCTCCGACGATGGTGCCTCGGGCAAAAAAAATGCACCACCAGCACATGCCTGAGCCCAGCATGTGCACCGTGGCTCAAAATCTTAGACTGAGAATGAACTTCGTATGCTTGGACATGGAATGAACTTCGTATGCTTGGACATGGAATGAACTCCGTATGCCTAAGCCAACCCACGAAACGAGCGTGCGGGCGCTCAGCCGATCGGAGAGGCAGAATGCACAACCCGGGGATCGGCCCGATCCACCTCTGCGTGCTGTCGGTCCCACTACCACAACCCTCAATTTGGCTGGGGCTTAGACATGGAATGAACTCCCTATGCCTAAGCCAACCCACAAAACGGGCGTACGGGCACTCAGCCGGTCGGAGAGGTAAAATGCACAAGCCGGTGATCGGCTTGGTCCCCCTTGCGTGCTGTGATCTTGCTGCCGCAACCCTCGATCTGATTGGATCTTAGACTGGGACTGAACTCTGTATGCTTAGACTGGGGATGAACTCTGTATGCCTAAGTCAACCCACGAAACAAGCGTGCGGGCACTGAGCTGGTTAGAGAGGCATAATGCGCAAGCTAGGGATCGACCCGATCCCTCTCTGTATGCTGTCGATCCCGCTGCCACAACCCTCAGCCTGACTGGGGCTTAGACATGGAATGAACTCCCTATGCCTAAACTAACCCACAAAACGGGGGTGCGGGTGTTCAACCGGCCAGACAGGCAAAATACGCAAGCTGGGGATCGGCCCTATCCCCCCTGCATGCTGTCGATCCTATTGCCGCAACACTCGGTCTGGTTCGATCTTAGACTGGGAATGAACTCTGTATGCTTAGACTGGGGATGAACTCTGTATGCCTAAGTCAACCCACGAAACGTGCGTGCGGACGCTCAGCCGACCAAAGAGGCAGGATGCGCAAGCCAGGGATCAAACGGGTGGTAGGTGGGTTCAAGCACATCCTCATATTTCTACCATGCCAATGCCATTTTTATGGCTTGTAAATTCATACAATGGTCCCTTACGCCTTCATGTGAAGTTTCGTGGCAAGATGACCCGTTTTCTATTTTTCACGATTTTCAAAACTTTTTGGGGTTTGGGATTTTTTAAAATTTGTTTAGAAAGACTTTTGTCCCCAAATTTGGTAGAACTGATCCTTGTATTTTTGTTGGCATGCACAAAAAAATTTAGGTAAAAACTCGAAGTGGAGAAGATTTTGTGACCGATTGAAAAAAGTGTCCCCATTTCAGACACTTTAATGGCTACTGGCAGCAAACCTATAAAATCTCAAATGCTCTTTAAGGGGGTGTGAGTTCTCAAGGTTTGATGAGGGATAGGGGGCCAATATAAGGGCCAAGTACCAACACCCATCGCACATCATGTACGCATACCCCCTGGCCCCCCAATCGCTGGAACCCCCAATGCCGTCGGTTAGGCGCTCCGACGATGCTCCGGCAATGGTGCCCCAGGCAAAAAAAATGTGGCACCAGCACATGCCCGAGCCCAGCATGTGCACTATGGCTCAAACTCTTAAACTGGGAATGAACTCCATATGCTTAGACATGGAATGAACTCCGTATGCCTAAGCCAACCCACGAAACGAGCGTGCAGGCGCTCAGCCGACCAGAGAGGTAGAATGCGTAAGCCGGGGATCGGCCCGGTGCCCTCTTATGTCCTATCGATCCTGATGCCAGAACCCTCAGTCGGGTCCAATCTTAGGCTGGGAATGAACTTCGTATGCCTAAGTCAACCCACGAAACGAGCGTGTGGGCGCTGAGCCGATCGGAGAGGCATAATGCGCAAGCCGGGGATCGACCCTCGGTCTGGCTGGGGTTTAGCCATTGAATGAACTCCCTATGCCTAAGCCAACCCACAAAACAAGCGCGCTAGTGCTCAGCCGGCCGAAGAGGCAGAATGCGCAAGCCGGGGATCGACCCGGTCCCCCTGCGTGCTACCGATCCTATTGCCGCAACCCTCGGTCTGATCCTTTCTTAGACTGGGAATGAACTCCATATGCCTAAGTCAAGCCATGAAACGAGCGTGCGGACGCTCAGCCGACCAGAGAGGCAGGATACACAAGCCGGGGATCGAACGGGTGGTAAGTGGGTTCAAGCACATCTTCATATTTTTTCCGGGCCAATGCCATTTTTATGGCTTGTAAATTCATACAATGGTCCCCTACACCTTTTTGTGAAGTTTCGTGGCAAGACGACCCATTTTCTATTTTTCACAATTTTTGAAACTTTTTACGGTTCGGGAATTTTGAAAATTTTTTTAGAAAGAGTTTTGTCCCCAAATTTGGTAGAGGTTATCCTTGTAATTTTTTTGGCATGCACAAAAACATTCAGCTAAAAACTCGAAGTGGAGAAGTTTTTGTGACCGTTTGAAAAAAGTGTCCACATGTCAGACACTTTAATGGCTACTGGCAACAAACCTATAAAATCTCAAATGCTCTTTAAGGGGGTGTGAGTTCTTGAGGTTCGATGAGGGATAGGGTGCCAATATAAGGGCCAAGTACCAGCACCCATCGTACATCATGTGCGTACACCCCCCAGCCCCCCAATCGTGGGAAACCCCAATGCCGTCGGTTCGGCTCTCCGACGATGCTCTGGTGATGGTGCCTCGGGTGAAAAAAATGCGGTACCAGCACATGCTCGAGCCCAGCATGTGCATCGTGGCTCAAAATCTTAGACTTGGAATGAACTCCATATTCTTAGACATGGAATGAACTCCGTATGCCTAAGCCAACCCACGAGATGAGCGTACGGGTGCTCAGTCGACCGGAGAGGTCGGTCGGAGAGGCATAATGTGCAAGCCGGGGATCGACCCGGTCCCCCTTTGCGTGCTGTCAATCCCGTTGCCACAACCCTCATTCCGACTGGGGCTTAGACATGGAATAAACTCCGTATGCCTAAGCCAACCCACGAAATGAGCATGCGGGCGCTCAACCGATCAGAGACCCAGAATGCGCAAGCCGGGGATCGGCCTGGTCCCCCCCTGCATGCTGCCGATCCTGCTGCCACAACCCACGGTCCGGTTGATCTTAGACTAGGAATGAACTCTGTATGCCTAAGCCAACCCATGAAACGAGTGTGCAGGCATTCAGTCGACCGGAGAGGTAGAATGCGCAAGCCGAGGATCGATCCGATCCCCCCTGCGTGCTGTCGATCTGGCTGCCACAACCCTCGGTCCAGTCTGATCCTAGACTGGGTATGAACTCCGTATGCCTAAGTCAACCCACAAAATGAGCATGCGGGCATTGAGCTGGCCGGAGAGGCATAACGCGCAAGCCAGGGATCGGCCCGGTCCCCTTCTTCGTGCTGTCGATCCCACTACCACAACCTTCGATCCGGCTGGGGCTTAGCCATAGAATGAACTCCCTATGCCTAAGCCAACCCACGAAACGGGTGTGCGGGCGCTCAGCCGGCCGAAGAGGTAGAATGTGCAAGCTGAGGATCCATCCAGTCCCCCCTACGTGCTGCCGATCCTACTGTCGCAACCCTCGGTCCGGTTCAATCTTAGACTAGGATTGAACTCTGTATGCTTAGACTAGGGATAAATTCTGTATGCTTAAGTCAACCCATGAAACAAGCGTGCGGGTGCTCAGCCGACCAGAGAGGCAGGATGCGCAAGTCGGGGATCGAACGGGTGGTCGGTGGGTTTAAGCACATCCTCATATTTCTGCTGTGCCAATGCCATTTTCATGGCTTGTAAATTCATACAATGGTCCCCTAAGCCTTCATGTGAAGTTTTGTGGCAAGACGACCCGTTTTCTATTTTTCACGATTTTTGAAACTTTTTGCGGTTCAAGATTTTTTCAAATTCTTTTAGAAAGAGTTTTATCCCCAAATTTGGTAGAGGTGATCCTTGTATTTCTGTTGGCATGCACAAAAAATTCAGCTAAAAATTCAAAGTGGAGAAGATTTTGTGACCAATTGAACATAGTGTCCCCATTTCAGGCACTTTAATGGCTACTGGCAGTAAACCTATAAAATCTCAAATGCCTTTTAAGGGGGTGTGAGTTCTCGAGGTTTGATGAGGGATAGGGGGCCAATATAAGGGCCAAGTACGAGCACCCACCGCACATCATCTGCGCACACCCCCCGGCCCCCCCAATCGTTGGAAACCCCAATATCGCCGGTTAGGCTCTCTGACGATGCTCTGGCGATGGCGCCCCGGGCAAAAAAAATGTGGCACCAGCACATGCTCGAGCCCAGCATGTGCACCGTGGCTCAAAATCTTAGACTGGGAATGAACTCCGTATGCATAGACACGGAATGAACTCCGTATGCCTAAGCCAACCCATGAAACGAGCATACGGGCGTTCAGCCGACTGGAGAGGCAGAATGCACAAGCCGGGGATTGGGCTGATCCCCCCTGCGTGCTGTCGATCCTGCTATCGCAACCCTCGGTCCAGTCCGATCTGAGAGTGGGAATGAACTCCATATGCATAAGTCGACCCACGAAACGAGTGTGTGGGTGCTGAGTCGGTCGAAGATGCGTAATGCGCAAGCCAGGGATCGACCCGGTCCCCCTCTACGTGCTGTCAGTCCCGCTGCCACAACCCTCTATCCGGCTGGGGCTTAGACATGGAATGAACTCCCTATGCCTAAGCCAACCCATGAAACGGGCGTGCGGGTGCTCAACAGGCCAGAGAGGCAGAATGCACAAGCCGGGGATCGGGCTGATCCCCCATGCGTACTGCCGATCTTGCTACCGCAACCCTCGGTCCGGTCTGATCTTAGACAAGGAATGAACCCTGTATGCTTAGACTGGGGATGAACTCCGTATGCCTAAGTCAACCCATGAAACAAGCGTGCGGGCGCTCAACCGGTTGGAAAGGCATAATGCGCAAGCCGAGGATCAGCCCGGTCCCCCTCTGCGTGCTATCAATCCCGCTGTCGATCCTGCTACCACAACCCTCGATCTGGCTAGGGATTAGACATGGAATGAACTCAGTATGCCTAAGCCAACCATGAAACGAGCGTGCGGGTGCTGAACCGATCAGAGAGGCAGAATGCGCAAGCCGGGGATCGGCCTGATCCCCCATCCGTGCTGTCGATCCTGCTGCTGGTCCTACTGCCGCAACCCTCGGTCCGGTCTGATCTTAGACTGGGAAAGAACTCTATATGCTTAGACATGGAATGAACTCCGTATGCCTAAGCCAACCCACGAAACAAGCGCGCGGGCGCTCAACTGATCGGAGAGGCAGAATGCGTAAGTCGGGGATCGGCCCGGTCCCCCCTGTGTGCTACCGATCCTACTGCCGTAACCCTTGGTCCGGTTCGATCTTAGACTAGGAATAAATTCCTTATGCTTAGACTAGGGATGAACTTCGTATGCCTAAGTCAACCCATGAAACGAGCATGTAGGCACTCAGCCGACCAGAGAGGTAGGATGCGCAAGTCGAGGATCGAACGGGTGGTAGGTGGGTTCAAGCACATCGTCATATTTCTGCCATGCCAATGCCATTTTCATGGCTTTTAAATTCATAAAATGGTCCCCTAAGCCTTCATCTGAAGTTTCGTGGCAAGACGACCCGTTTTCTATTTTTCACGATTTTTGAAACTTTTTGAGGTTTGGGATTTTTTTAAATTTTTTTAGAAAGATTTTTGCCCCAAATTTGGTAGAGGTGATCCCTGTATTTTTTTTGGCATGCACAAAAACATTTACCTAAAAACTCAAAGTGGAGAAGATTTTGTGACCGTTTGAAAAAAGTGTCCCCATTTCAGACACTTTAATGGCTACTGGCAGCAAACCTATAAAATCTCAAATGCTCTTTCAGGGGGTGTGAGTTCTCAAGGTTTGATGAGAGATAGGGGGCCAATTAAGGGCCAAGTACCAGCACCCATCGCACATCATGTGCGCACACCCCCTCGGCCCCCCAATCATGGGAACCCCCAATGCCGCCGGTTAGGCTCTCCGACGACGCTCCGACGATGGTGCCCCGAGCGAAAAAAATGTGGCACCAGCACATGCCCGAGCCCAGCATGTGCACCATGGCTCAAAATCTTAGACTGGGAATGAACTCTGTATGCTTAGACATGCAATGAACTCTGTATGCCTAAGCCAACCAACAAAACGAGCGCGCGAGCGCTCAACCGACTGGAGAGGTAGAATGCGCAAGCTGGGGATCGGCCCGGTCCTCCCTGCGTGCTGTCGATCATGCTGCCACAACTCTTGGTCTGATTCGATCTTAGACTGGGAATGAACTCCGTATGCATAAGTCAACCCACGAAACGAGCGTACGGGTGCTCAACCGGCCAAAGAGGCATAATGCGCAAGCCAAGGATCAGCCCGGTCCCCCTCTGCGTGCTACCGATCCTGCTGCTACAACCCTCAGTTTGACTGGGGCTTAGACATGGAATGAACTCCCTATGCCTAAGCCAACCCATGAAACGGGCGTATGGGCGCTTAGCCGGTCAGAAAGGCAGAGTGCATAAGCCGAGGATCGGCTCGATCCCCCTGCGTGCTGTCGATCCTGCTACCGCAACCCTCGGTCTGGTCCGATCTTAGACTAGGAATGAACTCTGTATGCTTAGACTGGGGATGAACTCCGTATGCCTAAGTCAGCCCACGAAATGAGCGTGCGAGCGCTCAACCGATTGGAGAGGCTGGTCGAAAAGGCATAATGCGTAAGCTGGGGATCAACCCAATCCCTTTCTGCGTACTGTCGATCTCGCTGCTAGTCCTGCTGCCATAACCCTCGGTCCGGCTGGGGCTTAGACATGAATGAACTTTGTATGCCTAAGCCAACCCACGAAAAAAGCGTGCAGGCACTCAACCGGCTAGAGAGGCAGAATGCGCAAGCCGGGGATCGGCCCGATCCTCCCCTGCTTGCTGTCAATCCTACTGCTGTAACCCTCGGTCCGGTCTGATCTTAGACTGGGAATGAACTCCGTATGCTTAGACATGGAATGAACTCCGTATGCCTAAGCCAACCCATAAAACGAGCGTGCGAGCACTCAACCGATCGGAGAGGTAGAATGCGTAAGTCGAGGATCGACCCGGTCCCTCCTACATGCTGTCCATCCTGCTACCACAACCGTTAGTCCAGTCTGATCTTAGACTAGGAATGAACTTCGTATTCCTAAGTCAACCCACGAAATGAGCGTGCGAGCGCTGAGCCGATCGGAGAGGCATAATACGCAAGCCGAGTGTTATGAGCCAACCTTGTATAGGGCCATGACCAGGACTTAGGTTGTCGTAAGCCACCCATGTATAGGGCCATAGCCGGGTAGATCCCTTGTGATAGGAAAAGTGTCCCTATTTTAAACATTGTAATGGTTACTGGTAGCATAGCTCTAAAATTCTAAGGCTCTTTAGGGGGGTGAGCCGACAGCGTAGTGTTGGGCTGTCTCACCGGTTGCTATGCGAGCCTAGGCCACCCACCAAGGGCTACCCCCTGGCCCTAGTGATGATGGGAGGTCCTGATGTATAATTCTTGACTATAATAAAACTCACCCCGATTGAATGTCCCGATTATTGCCTCGATGTGTTTTTCTTTTTCTCGATGCGAATATGCCTTCTTGTGTATGTGCTTGAGATCGATCTCGATATATTGTGTCTTATTGTGAATGCTTGGGACTAACCATGGCTTATGGTTTTTTGTTCAGATATTGATCTATTCAAGGCTAACTTGGTTGGAAGCACCCATTTAAGTGCCGCATGGTCTATTGCTTGCTGAGAGAAAGCTTAGTCTGTGACACGTGGTATTAGAGCACGGTTGAGAAGTGCTAGAAAAATAGATGAGATGGCCACAAGTGGTGGACCCAATCATCAATAGAGAATTGAGGAACTTGAAGTCGCGGTGGCCGCAATGAAAACTCATATGGCGACTAAAGACCAAGTGAAGGAGATCGAGACAACCTAGCAGGAGTTGTCCGATACTCTCCACAACGTGAGCGAAGAGGCTAGAGATGCCTTGAACATTCTCCAAAAGGAGTTTGAGGAGCTCAGAGCACAGGTGAGCATCCTATAAATGGCTATGGCCAGATTGGGTTCAGGCTCCATGGAAAGGGGAAAAAGGCCTAAGGTGCCGGAGCCTCGATGCTATGAGAGGGCAAGGGATGCTAAGGAACTTAAAAATTTCTTGTTTGACATGGAGCAGTACTTCCGAGTTGTTCAGAGGAAGACAAGGTAGCAATGGTGTTGATGTACCTCGCAGGGGATGCCAAGCTGTGGTGGCGCTCCAAGTTTGTCGATGATGAGTGCCCGATTAAGACTTGGACGGATCTGAAGCGAGAATTGAAAAACCAGTTTTTCCCTGAAAATGTGGAGTATATGGCTCAAAGGAGACTTTAAGAATTGGTGCAAATAGGAACGGTGTGAGAGTTTGTAAGGAGCTTTTCTACCCTGATGTTGGATATTCGGGACATGTTCGAAAAGGACAAGATGTTCTATTTTCTTAAAGGCCTCAAGCCTTGGGCGAGGACAGAACTACAAAGGTAGAAAGTGCAAGATGTGGCCACGGCCATGGCTGCAGCTGAACGTCTCCATGATTACAATGATGGCTCTTCAAAATGGAAAAATCCTCCATCAGCTGGTAATAGCTTCAACTTTGGGAGTAGGGGAAGGATGACCAGGTTGGACTGACCCTTCAGTAGGGGATCAGACAGGAGGTCCTTTGGTCGAGATAGTACCTAACCCAAGACAAGCAACGCAGGGATTTTCAAGCCTAGGCAACCGCTAGCTTGTTTTTTTTGAAAGGGGCCGTATCGAGTGGCTGAATGCCCACACAGGGGAGCCCTTAATGCCTTAAAGACCTCGTCTCAAGAGTCCACAAAAGTGTCAGAAAGCGTTGAAGAAGCTAAAGAGGAGCCAGCTAGGATGGGTTCAATAAGGTTCTTCAATGCCCTCTGCACCCAACTGAACACTATAAAGAAAGAGCATAATAGAGGCTTGATGTATGTGAACTTGATGATCAATGAGAAAGCCAATAAGGCTATGGTGGATACGAGTGCAATCGACACTTTCATCACACCAGAAGAAGCAAAAGGGTGTGGTCTTCAGATTAGTAAAGACTGTGGATGAATGAAGGTGGTCAACTCGCTAGCCTTTACGATCAGTGGAAGCTCCAAGAGTGTGATAACCTGATTGGGGCCATGGAAAGGGAAGGTAGACTTTACAGTTTCCCCCATGGATGACTTTGATGTTGTTCTCGGATTGGACTTCATGATGTTGGCTCAGGTCATCCCTATCCTCACCGCTAGTTGCTTGTTGTTCTTAGGGGAAAACCCATGTGTGGTTCCAGCCAACATCTTACCGAAGAGTGGGAAGAAAATGATTTCAGCTTTATAGTTCAAGAAAGGGGTAAAGAGAGGGGAACCCTCTTTTGTGGCTGTGTCGATCTACAAAGAAGGGTCAAAAATAGAACCAATACCTGATGGTGTTGGAAAAGTGTTAGAAGAATTCGAAGAGGTGATGCCAGAGATGTTACCTAAGGTTCTACCCCTTCGATGAGCAGTGGACCATGAAATTGAGCTCCTCTCAAGAGCAAAACCCCCTGCTAGAGCTCCTTACTGTATGGCCCCACCAGAGTTGGTCAAACTAAGAAAACAGTTAGATGAGCTATTACAAGTCAGGTTCATCAGACTATTAAAGGCTCCTTTCAGAGCGCCAGTGCTATTTCAGAAGAAGCATGATAGAAGTTTGTGATTATGTGTTAACTACAAGGCCCTGAACAAAGTCACCGTAAGAAACAAATATCCCATCCCCCTTATAGCAGACTTGTTTGATAATTGAGCTGGGCCAAGTACTTCTCCAAATTGGACCTGAGATCTGACTACCATCAGGTCAGAATCGTTGAGGGAGATGAGCCAAAGACCACTTGTGTGACACGGTATGGTGCATTTGAATTTCTTGTTATGCCTTTTGGACTGACCAATGCTCCTGCCACATTTTGTACATTGATGAATCAGGTATTCCATGACTACCTAGACAAATTTGTAGTCATCTATTTAGACGATATAGTGGTATATAGCTCCACCTTGGAAGAACATTAAGAACACTTGTGCCAGGTACTTCAAAGATTACAGGACCACCAATTATACATAAAAAGGGAGAAGTGTGCATTTGCTCAGACCCAAATCCATTTTCTCGGTCACAATGTCGAATGTGGCCACATTCGAATGGACATGGAAAAGGTTAGGGCCATCAAGGAGTGGACAACACCGAAGAACGTTAGTGAGCTCTGCTCATTTTTGGGACTAGCCAACTATTATAGAAGGTTTGTGGAAGGGTACTCTCGCAAGACCATGGCCCTCATGGAGTTATTGAAGAAGGAGCATAAATGGTGTTGGACGAGTGAGTGCCAAGAGGCCTTCGAGGGATTGAAAGATGCTATTATGAAGGATCCCATCTTAGCTCTCCCTTATATTGAAAAGCCTTTCAAAGTTCAGACGGATGCATCTGATTTTGTTATTGGAAGAGTGCTTTTGCAACAACATCAACCAGTAGTGTTTGAAAGTAAGAAGCCAAGTGAAGCTGAAAGAAAATATATGGCCCAAGAAAAAGAACTCCAAGCGGTGGTTCACTACTTGAGGGCTTGGCGACATTACTTGTTAGGTTCACACTTTGTCGTGAAGACAGACAATGTGGTCGTTAGCCATTTTCTCACCCAACCAAGGCTTACAGCAAAACAAGCTAGGTGGCAGGAATTTTTAGCAGAGTTTAACTTTTGTTTTGAGAACACCACTGGAAAGACCAATCAAGTGGCCGATGCATTGAGCAGGCAAGCAGATTTAGTAGCCCTTAGAAGGATTACCCCAATGGCGGCTAGCAGAGCCACTATAGACATTCACAAGTTGATTGTAGATAACTTAGGGAAGGACCCGCAAGCTTGTGCCATCCTGAAGCTAGTAGAAGAAGGGAAGTCCAAGTACTTCTGGCAAGAAAATGGGATCTTATGGACCAAAAGGCCTCGAGTGTTTGTGCCAAGAGCTGAAGGTCTGAGACAGATGCTGATGAGGGAATGTCATGACACACCATGGGTGGGACACCCAGGCTAGCAACGTATTTGACGTTATTGAAATAGGGATACTATTGGCCTCACATGCGACACGATGTGATGGACTATACGAAGACTTGCCTCATTTGCCAATAAGACAAGGTTGAAAGGAAGAAACGTGCAGGCATGCTTGAACCCCTACCAGTACCCGCCAAACCATGGGAAAGCATCTCCCTCGATTTAATTTTGAGCCTACCTAAGGTTGGTGACCTTAGAGCTATTTTGGTGGTGATTGATCGGTTCTTTAAGTACAACACATTCATTCCCGCTCACAAGTATTGCACAGCGAAAAACACAGCTCAACTATTGTTCAAATAAGTGTTCAAATACTGGGGTCTCCCTGAAAACATTGTTAGTGATCGAGATCCGAGATTCACAGGGTCCTTCTAGAGAGAACTTTTCAAGATATTGGGGTCCCAACTCAACATCTACTCAAGCTATCACCCTCAAACTGATGGTCAAACGGAATGGTTCAACGGATTATTAGAGGAATACCTGAGGCACTTTGTTCAAGCCAATCAGAAAGACTAGCCTTTATTATTGGACATGGCTCAACTCTGCTTTAATTCCAACAAAAGCTCTTCCACCAATAAGAGCCCATTTGAGGTGGTCACCAGACATTTACCAAGGCTACCCCACACTTTTCTTGGAAAATATAGAGGAAAGAATCTGAGAGCCTTCAATCTCAGCAAGGAGTGGAAACAAAACACAGAGATTGCATAAGCCTACCTAGAGAAAGCATCAAAGTGGATGAAAAAATGGGTAGACAAGGGTCGTAGGGCTCAATAATTTCAAGTTGGTGATTTGGTTCTTGTCTAACTAGTTCCTAAACAAACCAGGTTCTTGAGAAAGAGAGATCGTAGACTGGTGCACAAATATGAAGGTCTAGTAAGGGTCCTTTCCAAGGTGGGGAATGCTTCTTACAAAATCGACCCACCAAAGTGGATGAAGGTGCACCCAGTATTTCATGTGAGCAACCTGAAACCTTTCCGTGTAGATCCTACAGATGCTAGCCAAAGGGAGCCAACCAGAGCTGCAATCACCATGAAGCCACCCTCAGAGCATCGAGTCGAAGAGATCTTAGCTGATAGGGAAACCAAGATATCTCGAAGACTTGTTCGGGAGTACTTAGTGAAGTGGGAGGGATTAGGACTAGAAGAAACCAGCTGGGAGAGAGAACACGACCTCTAAAGATTTTAAAGGAAGATCAAAGAATTTCAAGCCAGTAAGTCGACGAGGACGTCGATGAATAAGTGGGGGATGATGTCATGAGCCAACCTTGTATAGGGCCATGACTGAGACTTAGGTTGCCATAAGCCACCCATGTATAGGGCCATGGCCGGGTAGATCCCTTGTGCTAGGAAAAGTGTCCCCATTTCAAACATTGTAATGGTTACTGGTAGCATAGCTCTAAAATCTCTAAGGCTCTTTAGGGGGGTGAGCTGGCAGCGTAGTGTTGGGCTGTCTCACCGATTGCTATGCGAGCCTAGGCCACCCACCAAGGGCTGCCCATGGCCCTGGTGATGTTGGGAGGTCCCGATGTATGATTCCCGACTATAATAAAACTCACCCCGATTGAATGTCCCGATTGTTGCCTCGATGTGTTTTTTTTTTTCGATGTGAATATGCCTTCTTGTGTATGTGCTTGAGATCGATCTTGATATATTGTGTCTTATTGTGAATGCTTGGGACTAACCATGGGTTATGGTTATTTGTTCAGATATCAATCTATTGAAGGCTGACTTGGTTGGGAGTGCCCATTCAAGTGTTCATGGTCTATTGCTTGCTGCGAGAAAGCTTAGTCCGTGACACCGGGGACAAGCCCCGTCCTCCTCTACGTGCTGTTGGTCCCACTGCCATAACCCTCGGTCTGACTGGGGCTTAGACATGGAATGAACTCCCTATACCTAAGCCAACCCATGAAACGAGCATGTGGGCGCTCATCCGGCCAGAGAGATAGAATGCACAAGCCGGGGATCGGCCCGGTCCCCCCTACGTGCTGTCGATCCTGCTGTCGCAACCCTCTGTCCAATCCGATCTTAGACTGGGAATGAACTCCGTATGGTTAGACTGGAGATGAACTCCGTATGCCTAAGTCAACCCGTGAAACGAGCGTGCAAGCGCTCAGCCGATCGGAGAGGCAGGATGCGCAAGCCGGGGCTCGAACAAGTGGTAGGTGGGTTCAAGCACATCTTCATATTTCTGCCATGCCAATGCCATTTTTATGGCTTGTAAATTCATGCAATGGTCCCTAAGCCTTCATGTGAAGTTTCGTGGCAAGACGACCCATTTTCTATTTTTCACGATTTTTGAAACTTTTTACGGTTCGGGATTTTTTAAAATTTTTTTAGAAAGAGTTTTGTCCCCAAATTTAGTAGAGGTGATCCTTGTATTTTTGTTGGCATCCATAAAAACATTCAGCTAAAAACTCAAAGTGGAGAAGATTTTGTGACCGGTTGAAAAAAGTGTCCCCATTTCAGACACTTTAATGGCTACTGGCAGCAAACCTATAAAATCTCAAATGTTCTTTAATGGGGTGTGAGTTCTTGAGGTTTTGATGAAGGATAAGGGGTCAATATAAGGGCCAAGTACCAGCACCCATCGCACATCATGTGCGTACACCCCCACCCCCCCAATCGCTGGAACCCTCAATGCCGTCGATTAGGCTCTTCAGCGATGCTCCGGTGATGGTGCCCCGGGTCAAAAAAATGCGGCACCAGCACATGCCTGAGCCCAGCATGTGCACTGTGGCTCAAAATCTTAGACTGGGAATGAACTCTGTATGCTTAGACATGGAATGAACTCCGTATTCCTAAGCCAACCCACGAAACGAGCGTGTGGCTGCTTAATCGGTCGGAGAGGTAGAATGTGTAAGCCAGGGATTGGCCCGGTCCCCCCTACGTGCTGTCGATCCTGCTGACGCAACCCTCGATCCAGTCTGATCTTAGACTGGCAATGAACTTCGTATGCCTAAGTCAACCCACAAAATGAGCGTACGGGCGCTGAGCCGGCCGAAGAGGCATAGTGTGCAAGCCGGGGATCGACCTGGTCCCCGCGGCGTGCTACCGATCCTGCTGTCACAACCCTCAGTCCGGCTGGGGTGTAGACATGGAATGAACTCCCTATGCCTAAGCCAACCCACGAAATGGGCGTATGGGCGCTCAGCTGACCGGAGAGGCAGAATGCGCAAGCCGGGGATCGGCCCGGTCCCCCCTGTGTGCTATCGATCCTACTGCCGCAACCCTCGGTCTGGTCCGATCTTAGACTGGGAATGAACTCGGTATGCTTAGACTGGGGATGAACTCCATATGCCTAAGTCAACGCACGAAACGAGCGTACGGGCGCTTAGTCGACCGGAGAGGCAGGATGCGCAAGCCGGGGATCGAATGGGTGGTAGGTGGGTTCAAGCACATCTTCATATTTTTACCATGCCAATTCCATTTTTAAGGCTTGTAAATTCATACAATGGTCCCATAAGCCTTCATGTGAAGTTTCGTGGCAAGACGACCCGTTTTCTATTTTTCAGGATTTTTAAAACTTTTTACGGTTCAGTATTTTTTAAAATTTTTTTAGCAAGAGTTTTGTCCCCAAATTTGGTAGAGGCGATCCTTGTTTTTTTTTTGGCATGCACAAAAAAATTCAGCTAAAAAGTCGAAGTGGAGAAGATTTTGTGACCCTTTGAAAAAAGTGTCCCCATTTCAGACACTTTAATAGCTATTGGGAACAAACCTATAAAATCTCAAATGCTCTTTAAGGGGGTGTGAGTTCTTGAGGTTTGATGAGGGATAGGGGGCCAATATAAGAGCCAAGACCAGCACCCATCGCACATCATGTGCGCACACCCCCCCAACCCCCCCAATCACCGAAACCCCCAATGCCGTCGGTTAGGCTCTCCGGCAACGCTCTGGCGATGGTGCCCCGAGCGAAAAAAATGCGGCACGAGCACATGCCCGAGCCCAGCATGTGCACCGTAGCTCGAAACCTTAGACTGGGAATGAACTCCGTATGCTTAGACAAGGAATGAACTCCGTATGCCTAAGCCAACCCACGAAACGAGAGTGCAGGCGATCAGCCGGTCAGAGAGGCAGAATGCGCAAGCCGGGGATCGGCTTGGTCCCCCCTGCGTGCTATCGATCCTACTGCCGCAACCTTCGGTCTGGTCTGATCTTAGATTGGGTATGAACTCAGTATGCATAAGTCAACCCACGAAATGAGCTGCGGGCGCTGAGCCAGCTGAAGAGACATAATGCGCAAGCCGGGGATCGGCCCGGTCCCCCTCTGCATGCAGTCGGTCCCGCTGCCACAACCCTCAGTCCGGCTAGGGCGTAGACATGGAATGAACTCCCTATGCCAAAGCCAACCCACGAAATGGGCGTGCGAGCGCTCAGCAAGCCGGAGAGGTAGAATGTACAAACCGGGGATCGGCACGGTCCCCCCTACGTGCTGTCGATCCTATTGCCGCAATCCTCGGTCTGATCCGATCTTAGATTGGGAATGAACTTCGTATGCTTAGACTGGGGATGAACTCCGTATGCCTAACCCAACCCACGAAACGAGCGTGCGGGCGCTCATCCGGCCGGAGGGGCATAATGCGTAAGCCGGGGATCGAACGGGTGGTAGGTGGGTTCAAGCACATCTTCATATTTCTACCATGCCAATGCCATTTTTATGGCTTTTAAATTCATACAATGGTCCCCTAAGCCTTCATGTGAAGTTTCGTGGCAAGATGACCCGTTTTCTATTTTTCACGATTTTTGAAACTTTTTACGGTTCGAGATTTTTTAAAAATTTTTTAGAAAGAGTTTTCTCCCCAAATTTGGTAGAGGTGATCCATGTATTTTTGTTGGCATGCACAAAAACATTCAGCTAAAAACTCGAAGTGGAGAAGATTTTGTGACCCTTTCAAAAAAGTGTCCCCATTTCAGACACTTTAATGGCTATTGGCAGCAAACCTATAAAATCTCAAATGCTCTTTAAGGGGGTGTGAGTTCTCAAGGTTTGATGAGGGATAGGGGGCCATTATAAGGGCTAAGTACCAGCACCCATCGTACATCATGTGCGCACACCCCCCCGGCCCCCCCAATCGTCGGCCTCCGACGATGCTCCGACGATGGGGCCTTAGGTGAAAAAAATGCAGCACCAGCACATGCCCGAGCTCAGCATGTGCACCGTGGCTCAAAATCTTAGACTGGGAATGAACTCCGTATGCTTAGACAAGGAATGAACTCCGTATACCTAAGCCAACCCATGAAACGAGCATGCGGGCGCTCAGCTGGCCGAAGAGGCAGAATGCACAAGCCGGGGATCGACCCAGTCTCCCCTTGCGTGCTGTCGATCCTGCTGCCGCAACCCTTGGTCTGGTCCAATCTTAGACTGGGAATGAACTCTGTATGCATAAGTCAACCCACGAAATGAGCATGCGGGCGCTGAGCCAATTGAAGAGGCATAATGCACAAGCCGAGGATCGGCCCGGTCCCCCTCTGCATGCTGCCGGTCTTGCTGCGACAACCCTCGGTCCGACTAAGGCTTGACATGGAATGAACTTCATATGCCTAACCCAACCCACAAAATGGGCATGCGGGGGCTCAGCCGACCGGAGAGGCAAAATGCGCAAGTCGGGGATCGACCCAGTCCCCCCTACGTGCTGCCGATCCTGCTGCTGGTCCTGCTATCGCAAACCTCGGTTCGATCCAATCTGAGAGTAGGAATGAACTCCGTATGCTTAGACATGGAATGAACTTCGTATGCCTAAGCCAACCCACGAAATGAGTGTACGGGCGCTAAACCAGCCGAAGAGGTAGAATGCACAAGCCAGAGACCAACGCAGTCCCCCCTGCGTGCTGTCGATCCTCCTGCCGCAACCCTCGATCTGGTCCGATCTTAGACTGGGGATGAACTCCGTATGCCTAAGTCAACCCACGAAACGAGCGTGCGAGCGCTCAGTCGGCCCCTGCCATAACCGTTCCCTCTCTGCGTGCTACCAGTCCCACTGCCACAACCCTTGGTCCGACTGGGGCTTCAACATGGAATGAACTCCCTATGCCTAAGCCAACCAATAAAACGGGTGTGCGGGCACTCAGCCGACCGGAGACGCAGAATGCACAAGCCGAGGATTGACCCGGTCCCCCCTGCGTGCTGTCGATCCTATTATCGCAACCCTCGGTCTGGTCCGATCATAGACTGGGAATGAACTCCGTATGCTTAGACTTGGGATGAACTCCGTATGCCTAAGTCAACCCACGAAACGAGTGTGCGGGCACTCCGTCGGCCAGAGAGGTCGATCGAAGAGGCATAATGCACAAGCCGAGGATCAGCCCGGTCCCCCTCTGTGTGCTATCGATCCCACTGCTGGTCCGGTTGGGGCTTAGACATGGAATGAACTCCGTTTGCCTAAGCAACCCTTGGTCCGGTCTGATCTTAGACTGGGAACAAACTCCGTATGCCTAAGTCAACCCATGCAATGAGCATGCGGGCGCTGAGCTAGTCGGAGAGGCATAATGCGCAAGTCAGAGATCGACCCGGTCCCCCTCTACGTGCTGTCGGTCCAACTGCCACAACCCTCGGTCTGGCTGGGGCTTAGACATAGAATGAACTCCCTATGCCAAAGCCAACCCACAAAACGGGCGTACGGGTGCTCAGCCAGCCGAAGATGCAAAATGCGCAAGTCGGTGATCGACCTGGTCACTCCTGCGTGCTGCTGATCCTTCTGCCGCAACTTTCAATCCGATCTGATCTTAGACTGGGAATGAACTTCGTATGCTTAGACTGGGGATGAACTCCGTATGCCTAAGTCGACCCATAAAACGAGCATACGGGCGCTCAGCCAGCCAGAAAGGCTGGCCGAAAAGGCATAATGTGCAAGTTCGGGTTCAGCCCGATCCCCCTCTGCGTGTTACCGATCCCGATGTCGGTCTTGCTACCACAACCCTCAGTCCGACAGGTGCTTAGACATGGAATGAACTTCGTATGCCTAAGCCAACCCACGAAGGAGCGTGCAGGCGCTTAGCCGGCCGGTGAGGCAAATACGCAAGTCGAGGTTCGACCTGGTCCCCCCTGCGTGCTATCGATCCTGCTACTGGTCCTGCTGCCGCCACCCTCAGTCTGGTCCAATCTTAGATTGGGAATGAACTTGTATGCTTAGACATGGAATGAACTTCGTATGCCTAAGCCAACCCATGAAACGAGCGTACGGGCATTCAACCGACCGAAGAGGCAGAATGCGCAAGCCGGGGACTGACGTGGTCCCCCCTGCGTGCTGTCGATCCTCCTGCCGCAACCCTCGGTCTGGTCCGATCTTAGACTGGGGATGAACTTCGTATGCCTAAGTCAACCCACAAAACGAGCATGCGAGCGCTCAGTTAGCCCCCTGCCACAACCGTTCCCCCTCTCCGTGCTGTCTGTCCCACTGCCATAACCCTTGGTCCGGCTGGGGCTTAAAGATGGAATGAACTCCCTATGCCTAAGCCAACCCATAAAACGGGCGTGCGGGCACTCAGCCGACTAGAGACGTAAAATGCGCAAGCCGAGGATCGACTCGGTCCCCCCTACGTGCTGCTGATCCTATTATCGTAACCCTTGGTCTGGTCTGATCTTAGACTGGGAATGAACTCTGTATGCCTAAGTCAACCTATGAAATGAGCATGCGGGCACTCAGTCGGCCAGAGAGGCCAACCGAAGAGGCATAATGCACAAGCTGGGGATCAGCCCGATCCCCCTCTATGTGCTGTCGATCCCACTGCCGGTCTGACTGGGGCTTAGACATGGAATGAACTCTGTATGCCTAAACCAACCCAGGAAATGAGCGTGCGGGCGCTCAGCCGGCCAGAGAGGTAGAATACGCAAGCTGGGGATCAGTTTGGTCCCCCTCTGCATGTTGTCGGTCCCACTGCCACAACCCTCGGTCTGACTGGGGCTTAGACATGGAATGAATTCCCTATGCCTAAGCCAACCGATGAAACGGGCGTGCGGGCACTCAGTCGGTCGAAGAGGCAGAATGCGTAAGCCGGGGATCAGCACGGTCCCCCCTGCGTGCTACCGATCCTCCTGCCGTAACCCTCGGTCTGGTTAGATCTTAGACTGGGAATGAACTTCGTATGCTTAGACTGGGGATGAACTCCGTATGCCTAAGTCAACCCATGAAACGAGCGTGCGGACACTCAGCCGACCAGAGAGGCAGGATGCGCAAGCCGGAGATCGAACAGGTGGTAGGTGGGTTCAAGCACATCTTCATATTTCTACCATGCCAATGCCATTTTTATGGCTTGTAAATTCATACAATGGTCCCCTATGCCTTCATGTGAAGTTTCGTGGCAAGATGACCCGTTTTTTATTTTTCAAGATTTTTGAAACTTTTTACGGTTCGAGATTTTTTAAAATTTTTTTAGAAAGAGTTTTGTCCCCAAATTTGGTAGAGGTGATCCTTGTATTTTTGTTGGCATGCACAAAACAATTCAGCTAAAAACTCAAAGTGGAGAAGATTTTGTGATCGGTTGAAAAAAGTGTCCCCATTTCAGACACCTTAATGGCTGCTAGCAGACCTATAAAATCTCAAATGCTCTTTAAGGGGGTGTGAGTTCTTGAGGTTTGATGAGGGATAAGGGGCCACTATAAGGGCCAAGTACCAGCACCCATCGCACATCATGTGCGCACACCCCCCCGCCCCCCCAATCACCGGAACCCTCGATGCCGCCGGTTAGGCTCTTCGGCAATGCTCTGGCGATGGTGCCCCAAGCGAAAAAAATGCAACACCAGCACATGTCTAAGCCCAGCATGTGCACCATGGCTCAAACTCTTAGACTGGGAATGAACTCCGTAGGTTTAGACATGGAATGAACTCCGTATGTCTAAGCCAACCCACGAAACGAGCGTGCGGGAGCTCAACCGACTGGAGAGGCAGAATGCGCAAGTCGGGGATCAACCCAGTCCCCCTCTGCATGCTGCTGGTCTCGCTGCCACAACCCTCAGTCTTGCTAGGGCTTAGACAAGGAATGAACTCCCTATGCCTAAGCCAACCCATGAAACGGGTGTGCGGGCACTCAGTCGGCTGGAGAGGCAGAATGCGCAAGACGGGGATCGGCCCGGTCCCCCCTGTGTGCTACCGATCCTACTGTCGCAACCTTTGGTCTGGTTAGATCTTAGACTAGGAATGAACTCCATATGCTTAGACTGGGGATGAACTCCATATGCCTAAGTCAACCCATGAAACGAGCGTGCGGGCCCTCAGTCGACCAGAGAGGCAGAATGCGTAAGCCGAGGATCGACACAATCCCCGCTGTGTGCTGTCGATCCTGCTGTTGGTCCTACTGTCGTAACCCTCATTTCGGTCCGATCTTATACTGGGAATGAATTCTGCATGCTTAGACATGGAATAAACTCCCTATGCCTAAGCCAACTCACGAAACGAGTGTGCGGGCGCTCAGTCAGCTTGAGAGGCAGAATGCGCAAGCTGGGGATCGGCCCGGTCCCCCATGCATGCTATCAATCCTGCTACCGCAACCCTCGGTTCGATCCAATCTTAGACTGGGAATGAACTCCGTATGCCTAAGTTAACCCACGAAACGAGCGTTCGGGCGCTGAGCCGACCGGAGAGGCACAATTCGTAAGCCAGGGATCGGCCCGGTCCCCCTCTGCATGCTGCCGGTCCTGCTTCCACAACCCTTGGTCCAGCTAGGGCTTAGACATGGAATGAACTCCTTATGGCTAAGCCAACCCACGAAACGGGGGTGCGGGCACTCAGTTTGCCGGAGAGGCAGAATGTGCAACCCGAGGAACGACTCGGTCCCCCCTGCATGCTGTCGATCTTGCTGCTGTAACCCTCAGTCTGGTCTGATCTTAGACTGGGAATGAACTCTGTATGCTTAGACTAGGGATGAACTCCGTATGCCTAAGTCAACCCACAAAACAAGCATGTGGACGCTCAGCCGACCAGAAAGGCAGGATGCGCAAGCCGGGGATCGAACGGGTGGTAGGTGGGTTCAAGCACATCTTCAAATTTCAGCTATGCCACTGCCATTTTTAGGGCTTGTAAATTCATACAATGGTCCCCTATGCCTTCATGTGAAGTTTCGTGGCAAGATGACCCGTTCTCTAATTTTCACGATTTTTGAAACTTTTTGCGGTTCAGGATTTTTTCAAATTTTTTTAGAAAGAGTTTTGTCCCAAAATTTGGTAGTGGTAATCCTTTTATTTTTTTTGGCATGTACAAAAAAAGTCAGCTAAAAACTCAAAGTGGAGAAGATTTTGTGGCCGTTTGAAAAATGTGTCCCCATTTCAGACACTTTAATTGCTACTGGCAGCAAACCTATAAAATCTCAAATGCTCTTTAAGCGGGTTTGAGTTCTTGAGGTTTGATGAGGGATAGGGGGCCAATATAAGGGCCAAGTACCAGCACCCATCGCACATCATGTGCGCAGACCCCCCGGACCCCCCAATCGTCGGAACCACGAATGCCTTCGGTTAGTCTCTCCGGTGATGGTCCGACGATGGTGCCCCGGGTGAAAAAAAATACGACACCAACACATGCCCGAGCCCAGCTAGTGCACCGTGGCTCAAACTCTTAGATTGGGAATGAACTCCATATGCTTAGACATGGAATGAACTCCGTATGCCTAAGCCAACCCACGAAACGAGCGTATGGGCGCTCAACCGACTGGAGAGGCAGAATACGCAAGCCGGGGATTGGTCCAACCCCCCTCTATGTGCTGTCGGTCCCGCTACCACAACCCTCAATCCGGCTAGGGCTTAGACATGGAATGAACTCCCTATGCTTAAGCCAACCCACGAAACGGATATGTGGGCGCTCAGCCGATCGGTGAGGCAGAATGCGCAAGCCGATGATCACCCCGGTCCCCCCTGCGTGCTGCTAATCCTGGTATCGCAACCCTCGGTTCGGTTCAATCTTAGACTGGGATTGAATTTCATATGCTTAGACTAGGGATGAACTCCGTATGCCAAAGACAGCCCACGAAACGAACGTGTAGGTGCTCAGCCGGCCGGAGAGGTAGAATGTGCAAGCCGGGGACCGACTCGATCCCCCATGCGTGCTGTCGATCCTGTTGCCGCAACCCTCGGTCTGGTCTGATCTGAGACTGGGAATGAACTTCGTATGCCTAAGTCAACCCACAAAATGAGCGTTCGGGCGTTGAGGTGACCGGAGAGGCATAATGCGCAAGTCGGGGATCGGCCCGGTCCCCCTCTGAGTGCTGCCGGTCCCGCTGCCACAACCCTTGGTCCGGCTGGGACTTAAACATGGAATGAACTCACTATGCCTAAGCCAACCCATGAAACGGGCATGCGGGCGCTTAGCCGGCCGAAGAGGCAGAATGTACAAGCCGGGGATTGGCTCGGTCCCCTCTACGTGCTGCCGATCCTGCTGTCGCAACCCTTGATCTGGTCCGATCTTAGACTGGGAATGAACTCCGTATGCTTAGACTGGGGGTGAACTCCGTATGCCTAAGTCAACCCACGAAACAAGCCTGTGGGTGCTTAGCCATCCGGAGAGGCATAATGCACAAGCCAGTGATCCAACCAATCACCCTCTGTGTGCTGCCGTTCCCGCTGGCGGTCTTGCTGCCACAACCCTCGGTCTGGCTGGGGCTTAGACATGGAATGAACTTTCTATGCCTAAGCCAACCCATGAAACGAGCGTGCGGGCACTCAGCCGATCGGAGAGGCAGAATGTGCATGCTGGGGATCCTGCATGCTGTCGATCCTGCTGCGGGTCTTGCTACCGTAACCCTCAGTCCGACTGGGGCTTAGACATGGAATGAACTCTGTATGCCTAAGCCAACCCACAAAATGAGCATGTGGGTGCTCAACCGACCGGAGAGGCAGAATGCACAAGCTGAGGATCAGCTTGGTCCCCCCTGCGTGTTATCGATCTGGCTGTTGGTCCTGCTGCCACAACCCTCGGTCCGGTCCGATCTTAGACTGAGAGTGAACTCCGTATGCTTAGGCATGGAATGAACTCCTATGCCTAAGCCAACCAACGAAACGAGCGTGCGGGCACTCAATCGGCCGGAGAGGCAGAATGCGCAAGCCAGGGACCGGCCTGGTCCCCCCTTGCGTGCTGTCGATCCTACTGGCACAACCCTCGATCCGGTCTGATCTTAGACTGGGAATGAACTCCGTATGCCTAAGTCAACCCACGAAACAAGCGTGCGGGCACTGAGCTAACCGGAGAGGCATAATACGCAAGTCAGGGATCGGTCCGATCACCCTCAGCGTGCTACCAGTCCCGCTGCCACAACCCTCAGTCCGGTTGGGGCTTAGACATGGAATGAACTCCCTATGCCTAAGCCAACCCACGAAACGGGCATGCGGGCACTCAGCCAGTCGGAGAGGCAGAATGCGTAAGTCAGGGATCGGCTCGATCCCTCCTGCGGGCTGTCGATCCTGCTGCCGCAACCCTCGATTCGATTCGATCTTCGACTGGGAATAAACTCCGTATGCTTAGACTGGGGATGAACTCCGGATGCCTAAGTCAACCCACGAAACAAGCGTGCAAGTACTCAGTCGACCAGAGATGCCGGTCAGAGAGGTAGAATGCGTAAGCTGAGGATCAACCCGATCCCCCCTGCGTGCTGTCGATCCTGCTACTGGTTGTCCTGTCGCAACCCTCGATCTGGTCCGATCTTAGACTGGGAATGAACTCCGTATGCTTAGACATGAAATGAACTCCGTATGCCTAAGCCAACCCGTGAAACGAGCGTGTGGGCGCTCAGCCGGTCGGAGAGGCAGAATGCACAAGCCGAGGATCAACCCAATCCCCCTCTACGTGCTATCGATCCTGCTACTGTAACCCTCGGTCCAGTCCGATCTTAGATTGGGAATGAACTCCGTATGCTTAGATTGGGGATGAACTCCATATGCCTAAGTGAACCCATGAAACAAGCCTACGGGTGCTCAGTTGGCCGAAGAGGCTGGCTGAAGAGGCATAATGTGCAAGCCGGGATCAACCCAGCCCCTCTCGATGTCCTGTCGATCCCGCTGGCGGTCCTGCTGCCACAACCCTCGATCCAACTAGAGCTTAAAAATGGATTGAACTCTGTATGCCTGAGGCAACCCATAAAACGAGCGTGCGGGCGCTCAACCGACCAGAAAGGCAGAATGCGCAAGCCGAGGATCAGCCTGGTCCCCCCCATACATGCTGTCGATCCTGCTGCTGGTCCTACTGTCGTAACCCTCGGTTCGATCCGATCTTAGACTCGAAATGAACTCTGTACGTTTAGACGTGGAATGAACTCTGTATGCCTAATCCAACCCACGAAATGAGTGTACGGGTGCTCAGCCGGCTAGAGGGGCAGAATGTGCAAGCCGGAGACTAGCTCGATCCCACCCTATGTGCTGCCAATCTTGCTGCTGCAACCCTCGGTCCAGTCTAATCTTAGACTGGGAATGAATTCTGTATGCCTAAGTCAATCGACGAAACGAGCGTGCGGGCGCTGAGCCAGCCAGAGAGGTATAATGCGCAAGCTGGGGATCGACCCGATCCCCCTCTGTGTGCTATCAGCCCCGCTGCCACAACCTTCGGTCCGGTTAGGGCTTAGAAATGGAATGAACTCCCTATGCCTAAGCCAACGCATGAAACGGGCGTGCGGGCGCTCAACCGGCCGGAGAGGCAGAATGCGCAAGTCTGGGATCGGCCCGATCCCCCTTTGTGTACTGCCAGTCCCATTGCCTCAACCCTCAGTTCAACTGGGGCTTAGACATGGAATGAGCTCCCTAAGCCTAAGCCAACCCATCAAATGAGCATGCGGGCACTCAGCAGGTCGAAGAGGCAGAATGCGCAAGCCGAAGATCGGCCCGATCCCTCCTGTGTGTTGTCGATCATGCTACTGGTCCTGCTGCCGCAACCTTTGGTCCGGTCCAATCTTAGACTGGGAATGAACTCCGTATGCTTAGACATGGAATGAACTATGTATGCCTAAGCCAACCCATGAAAAGAGCGTGTGGGTGCCCAATCGGTCGGAGAGGCAGAATGCGCTGGCCGGGGATCGGCTCGATCCCCCTCTACGTGTTGTCCGTCCTATTGCCACAACCATCGGTATGGCTGGGGCTTAGACATGGAATGAACTCCCTATGCCTAAGCCAACCCATGAAACGGGCGTGCAGGTGCTCAGTCGGCCGGAGAGGCAAAACGTGCAAGCTGGGGATCGGTTCGGTCCCTCTGCGTGCTGTCGATCCTGCTGTCACAACCCTTGATCCCGTCTAATCTTAGACTGGGAATGAACTCTGTATGCTTGGACTAGGGATGAACTCTGTATGCCTAAGTCAACCCATGAAATGAGCATGCGGGCGTTCAGCCGACCGAAGAGGCTGGCCAGAGAGGCATAATGCACAAGTCGGGGATTAACCCGGTCCCCCTTTGTGTGCTATTGATCACGCTTTTGGTCCTACTGCCACAACCCATGGTCTGGTTGGGGCTTAGACATGGAATGAACTCTGTATGCCTAAGCCAACCCACGAAATGAGCGTGCGGGCACTTAGCCGGTCGGAGAGCCAGAATGCACAAGCTGGGAATCGACCCGATCCCCTTTTGCATGCTGCCAGTCCCGTTGCCACAAACCTCGATCCGACTGGGGCTTAGACATGGAATGAACTCCCTATGCCTAAGCCAACCCATGAAACAGGCATGCGGGCACTCATTCGATCGAAAAGGCAAAATTTGTAAGTCGGGGATCGACTCGGTCCCCTCTACGTGCTGCCAATCTTGCTACCATAACCCTCGGTCCGGTCCGATCTTAGACTGGAATAAACTCCTTATGCTTGGACAAGGGATGAACTTTGTATGCCTAAGTCAACCCACGAAATGACCTTGCGGGTGTTCAGCCGGCCAGAGAGGCCAGCCGGAGAGGCATAATGCATAAGTCGAGGATCAGCCTGATCACCCTCTGCATGCTGCCGTTACCGCTACCGGTCCTGTTGCCCCAACCCTCGGTCTGGCTGGGGCTTAGACATGGAATGAACTCCGTATGCCTAAGCCAACACACGAAATGAGCATACGGTGCTCAGCCGGCCGGAGAGGCAGAATGCACAAGCCAAGGATCGGCTCGGTCCGCCCCTGCTTGCTATCGATCCTGCTGCTGGTCCTACTGTCGCAACCCTTAGTCCGATCCAATCTTGGACTAGGAATGAACTCCGTATGCTTAGACATGGAATGAACTCCGTATGCCTAAGCCAACCCACGAAATGAGTGTGCGGGCACTCAGCCGGGCAAAGAGGCAGAATGCGCGAGCCGAGGATTGGCCCGGTCCCCCCCTGCGTGCTATCGATCCTGCAACCGCAACCCTCGGTCCGATCCAATCTTAGACTGGGAATGAACTCTGTATGCCTAAGTCAACCCATGAAACGAGCGTGTAGGCGCTGAGCCGACCAGAGAGGCATAATACGCAAGCCGGGGATCGACCCGGTCCCCCCCTACGTGCTATCGATCCTTCTACTGTAACCCTCGGTCTGGTCCAATCTTAGACTGGGAATGAACTCTGTATGCCTAAGTCAACCCATGAAATGAGCGTGCAAACGTTGAGCCGGCCGGAGAGGCATAATGCGCAAGCCGGGGATTGGCCCGATCCCCTCCTACGTACTGTCGGTCCCATTGCCATAACCCTCGATCTGGCTAGGGCTTAGAATGGAATGAACTCCCTATGCCTAAGCCAACCCATGAAATGGGCGTGCGGGTGCTTAGCCGACCGGAGAGGCAGAATGCGCAAGCCGAGGATCGACCTGGTCCTCCCTGCGTGCTGCCGATCTTACTGTCGTAACCCTCGGTCTAGTTTGATCTTAGATTGGGAATGAACTCCATATTCTTAGACTGGGGATGAACTCCGTATGCCTAAGTCAACCCACAAAACGAGCATGCGGATGCTCAGCCGACCAGAGAGGCAGGATGCGCAAGCCGGGGATCGAACGGGTGGTAGATGGGTTCTAGCACATCTTCATATTTCTGCCATGCCAATGCCATTTTTATGGCTTGTAAATTCATACAATGGTCGCCTATGCCTTCATGTGAAGTTTCATGGCAAGATGACCAGTTTTCTATTTTTCACGATTTTCAAAACTTTTTACGGTTCGGAATTTTTTAAAATTCTTTCAGAATGAGTTTTGTCCCCAAATTTGGTAGAGGTGATTCTTGTATTTTTGGTGGCATACACAAAAAAATTCAGCTAAAAACACAAAGTGGAGAAGATTTTGTGACCGTTTCAAAAAAGTGTCCCTATTTCAGACATTTTAATGGCTACTGGCAGCAAACCTATAAAATCTCAAATGCTCTTTAAAGGGGTGTGAGTTCTCGAGGTTTGATGAGGGATAGGGGGCCAATATAAGGGCCAAGTACCAGCACCCTTCGCACATCATGTGTGCACACCCCCGGCCCCCCCAATTGCTGGAACCCCCAATGCCACTGGTTAGGCTCTTCGACGATGCTCCAGCGATGGTGCACCGGGCGAAAAAAATGCGGCACCAGCACATGCCCGAGTCCAGCATGTGCATCGTGGCTCAAACTCTTAGACTGGGAATGAATTTCGTATGCTTAGATTTGGAATGAACTCCGTATGCCTAATGCAACCCGTGAAACGAGCGTGTGGCCGCTCAGCCGGCCGGAGAGGTAGAATGCGCAAGCCGAGGATCCGCCCAGTCCCCCTCTTCGTGGTGTCAATCTCGCTGCCACAACCCTCAGTCCGATTGGGGCTTAGGCATGGAATGAACTCCTTATGCCTAATTCAACCCATGAAACGGACGTACGGGCACTGAACCGACCGAAAAGGCAGAATGCGTAAGCCGGGGATCGGCTCGGTCCCCGCTGTGTGCTGTCGATCCTACTGTCACAACCCTCGATCCGATTCGATCTTAGACTGGGAATGAACTTCGTATGCTTAGACTGGGGATGAACTCCGTATGCCTAAGTCAACCCATGAAACGAGCGTGCGGACGCTCTGTCGGCCAGAGAAGCCTGTCGGGGATCGACTTGGTCCCCCCTGCATTCTGTCGATCCTGCTGCTGGTCCTACTACCGTAACCCTTGGTCTGGTTTGATCTTAGACTAGAAATGAACTCCGTATGCTTAGACATGGAATGAACTCTATATGCCTAAGCCAACCCACAAAACAAGCGTGCGGGCACTCAGCCGGTCGGAGAGACAGAATTCACAAGCTGAGGACCGGCCCGATCCCCCCTGCGTGCTGTCGATCCCGCTACCGCAACCCTCTGTCTGGTCCATTCTGAGATTAGGAATGAACTTTGTATGCCTAAGTCATCCCACAAAACGAGTGTTCGGGCACTGAGCCGGTCGGAGAGGCATAATGTGCAAGCTGGGGATCGGCCCGGTTCCCCTCTACGTGCTGCCGATCTCGCTGCCACAACCCTCGGTCCGACTGGGACTTAGACATGGAATGAACTCCCCATGCCTAAGCCAACCCATGAAACAGACGTGCGGGCGCTCAACCGACCAAAAAGGCAGAATGCACAAGTCGGGGATCGGCCCGGTCCCCCCTACGTGCTGTCTATCCTGCTGTCACAACCCTCGATCTGGTCTGACCTTAGACTGAGAATGAACTCTGTATGCTTAGACTAGGGTTGAACTCTGTATGCTTAGAGTTGGAATGAACTCCGTATGCCTAAGTCAACCCACGAAATGAGCGTTCGGGCGCGAAGCCGATCGGAGAGGCATAATGAGCAAGCCTAGGATCAACCCGGTCCCCCTCTGCGTGTTATTGGTCCTACTGCCACAACCCTCGGTCTGACTGGGGCTTAGACATGGAATGAACTCCCTATGCCTAAGCGAACCCACGAAACGGGGGTATGGGCACTCAGTTGGCTGGAGAAGCAGAATGCGCAAGTCGAGGATCAGCTCGGTCCCTCTTGTGGGCTACCGATCCTACTACCGCAACCCTCGGTCCGATCTGATCTTAGACTAGGAATGAACTCCGTATGCTTAGACTGGGGATGAACACCGTATGGCTAAGTCAACCCACGAAATGAGCATGCGAGCGCTCAATTGGCTGGAGAGGTTGATTGGAGAGGCATAATGCGCAAGTTGGGGATCAGCTTGGTCCCCCTCTACGTGCTGTTGATTTCGTTGCCGGTCCTATTGCCGTAACCCTTGGTCCGGCTGGGGCTTAGACATGGAGTGAACTCCGTATGTCTAAGCCAAGCCACGAAAAGAGCGTGCGAGTGCTCAGTCGACCGAAGAGCCATAATGCATGAGCCAGGGATCGGCCCGGTCCCCCCTGCATACTATCAATCCTGCTGCTAGTCCTGGTGCCACAACGCTCAATCCGGTCTGATCTTAGACTGGGAATGAACTACGTATGCCTAAGCCAACCCACGAAATGAGCGTGCGGGTGCTCAGCCGATCAGAGAGGCAGAATGTGCAAGCCAGGGACCGACCCGATCCCTCCTGTGTGCTGTCGATCCTGCTGTCGCAACCCTCAGTTTGATCTGATCTTAGACTGGGAATGAACTCCGTATGCCTAAGTTAACCCAGAAAACGTGCATGCGGGTGCTGAGCCGATCGGAGAGGCATAATGCGCAAGCCGAGGATCGGCCCAATCCCCCTCTGCGTGCTACCGGTCTCGCTACCACAACCCTCGGTCTGGCTAGGGCTTAGACAAGGAATGAACTTGCTATGCCTAAGCCAACCCACGAAATGGGGTTCGGGCGCTCAGCCAGCCGGAGAGGCAGAATGCACAAGCCGAAGATCAGCTCGGTCCCCTTACGTGCTGTCGATCGTACTGTCGCAACCCTCGGTCCGATCCGATCTTTAACTAGGAATGAACTCCGTATGCTTAGACTGGGGATGAACTCCGTCTGCCTAAGTCAACCCACGAAATAAGCGTGCAGACGCTCAGCTGACCACAGAGGTAGGATGCGCAAGCCGGGGATCGAACTGGTGGTTGGTGGGTTCAAGCACATCTTCATATTTTTGTGATGCCAATGCCATTTTTGTAGCTTGTAAATTCATACAATGGTCCCCTACACCTTCATGTGAAGTTTCGTGGCAAGACGACCCGTTTTCTATTTTTCATGATTTTCAAAACTTTTTACGGTTTGAGATTTTTTTAAATTTTTTTGGAAAGAATTTTGTCCCCAAATTTGGTAGAGGTGATGCCTGTATTTTTTTTGGCATGCACAAAAAAATTCAACTAAAAACATGAAGTGGAGAAGATTTTGTGACCGTTTGAAAAGAGTGTCCCCATTTCAGACATTTTAATGGCTACTGACAGCAGACCTATAAAATCTAAAATGCTCTTTAAAGGGGTGTGAGTTCTCAAGGTTTGATGAGGGATAGGGGGCCAAATAAGGGCCAAGTACCAGCACCCATCTTACATCATATGCGCACACCCCCCGACGCCCCCAATCGCTGGAACCCCCAATGTCGCCGATTAGGCTCTCCGGCGATGCTCCGACGATGGTGCCCCGAGTGAAAAAAATGTGGCACCAGCACATGCCCGAGCCCAGCATGTGCACCGTGGCTCAAACTCTTAGACTGGGAAAGAACTCCGTATGCTTAGACACGGAATGAACTCTGTATGCCTAAGCCAACACACGAAACGAGCGTGCGGGTGCTCAATCGGCCAGAGAGCCAGAATGCGCAAGCCGGGGATCGGCCTGGTCCCCCTCTGCGTGCTGCCAGTCTCACTGCCACAACCCTCGGTCCGGCTGGGGCTTAGACACGGAATGAACTCCCTATGTCGAAGCCAACCCACGAAACGGCCGTGCATGCGCTCAGCCGATCGGAAAGGCAGAATGCACAAGTCGGAGATCGGCGCTATCCCCCCTGCGTGCTATCGATGCTGCTGTCGCAATCCTCGATCAGATTCAATCTTATGCTTAGATTGGGAATAACTTTGTTTGCCTAAGTCAACCCACGAAATGAGCTTGCGGGCACTCAGCTGACTGGAAAGGTCGGCCAGAGAGGTAGAATGCGCAAGCCGGGGATCGGCCCGGTCCCCCCCAGGGTGCTATCGATCTTACTGTTGGTCCTGCTGTCGTAACCCTGGGTCCAGTCCGATCTTAGACTGGGAATGATCTCTGTATGCTTAGACATGGAATGAAATCAGTATGCCTAAGCCAACCCACAAAATGAGCGTACGGGCGCTCAGCCGTCCGGAATGGTAGAATGCACAAGCCGGGGACCGACCCAATCCCCCCTGCGTGTTGTCGATCCTGCTTCTGCACCCCTCGATCCGATCTGATCTTAGACTGGGAATGAACTCTGTATGCCTAAGTCATTCCACGAAACGAGCGTTCAGATGCTGAGCCGATCAGAGAGGGATAATGCTTAAGCTGGGGATCGACTCGGTCCCCCTCTGCGTGCTGCTGATCACGCTGTCACAACCCTCGGTCTGGCTGGGGCTTAGAAATGGAATGAACTCCCTATGCCTAAGCCAACCCACGAAACGGATGGGCGGGCGCTCAACTGGTCGGAAAGGTAGAATGCGTAAGCTGGGGATCGGCCCGGTCCCTCCTGCTTGCTGTTGATCCTACTACCATAACCCTCGGTCCGGTCTGATCTTAGACTGGGAATGTGCTTAGATTGGGGATGAACTCTGTATGCCTAAGTCAACCCATGAAATGAGCGTGCGGGTGCTCAGTCGGTCGGAGAGGCCAGCCGGAGAGGCATAATGTGCAAGCCGGGGATCAGCCCGATACCCCTCTGCGTACTACTGATCCTGCTGCAGGTCTTGCTGCCACAACCCTCGGTCCGGCTGGGGCTTAGACTTGGAATGAACTCCATATGCCTAAGCCAACCTACGAAATGAACGTGCGGGCGCTCAGTCGGTCGGAGAGGCAGAATGCGCAAGCCAGGGATCGGCCCGGCCCCTCCTGTATGCTGCCTATCCTACTGCCGCTGTAGACACCCAATTTGGTCCAGGCCCGGATCAATTGGGCCTGGTCCAAATGGGTAAGTCCAATTTTATTTTTGTCATTTTTTATTTTTTTTATTATTTTATTCTATATTTTATGTATATATTTTCCTTTATATCCTATGTATTTATTATTTATTTATTATTACTATTTATTAATATATATTTTTTTTATTTTTTTTATTTTTGTATTTTTATTTATCTAATTGTATATCTGTTATTATTATTATTTTTTTATTTATCCTATAATATTTTTTTGATTTATCTTTTCTAATTATCTATTATTTTTTTTATTTGATTTTTATTTTGGAAGGTTGAGATTGAAGGCTGAAGAATCCTACTGGAAATGGGGATTCAATCAGAAGAGTCCAGATTGGATTCAAAGATTGAATCCCCATCCAAAGAGGAATTGGGATTGATCAGAAACTCCTGATCAATCCCTATAAAAGGGACCTCCTGGAACAGAAACACATAGAGAGAAAAAACAAGACCAAAGCTACTGATTTGAGAGATAGAAGAGTATAGAAGGCTAAGAAGTATTCTGGGAGTTAGTAGGAATTTTTTTGAAGATTTTGGGCGATTTTTTTTGGGAATTTCTGGAAAATTCCAGATTCCGATTGAATTTTCTGATGAAATTTGAATTTTTTGACGGAAATTCTGACCAACTTTGAAGTTTTCGATGAGCTGCCCAGTTTTCGATGACCTTCCCCAGAAACTGACCACCTTCCGGCAAACTTTCGGTTAACTTCCAACCAAAAATCCAGATTTCGACAAAATTTTCCAGAATCTGACGTATATTCAACCGGAGTTCTTTAGCAGTTTAGAAAGAAAGGGAAGAAGAGAGAGAGAGGGAAAGAGCTTTCTGTCGAAAAATAGAGGGAAGAGCCTTATATACCCTCCCAAAACGATGTCGTTTTTACCTTAAGTGACCTAGAAGATCCGCGTATTTTGTCGAGATCCGACCCTACCCGAGCGTCGACCCGTTTCCTGACCCGCCCGTGTCTGCCCCATCCGAGCCGAGCCGAGCCAAGCTCCAAAGCCGCTTCTCCGAGCCATTTTTTTTTCTTTGAGCTAAGCCGAGCCGAGCCGTACTCCGAGCCGCTCCAGGTTTTTTTTTTATTATTTGTTTTTTTATTTATTTATATTTTATTTATTAGATTAGGTTTATTTAGTATCCTTTTTACCCTTATTTTATTTTTTATCTTGGTTTTACTTTTCTTTATTTTATTTTTTTTATTTTCACTTTTATTTTGTTTTATTATTTTATTTTCTTTAAATAAAAATAAAAAAGAATATTTTTGGGGAAAAGTTGAAAGTATCAATTTCCTTCGAAATTAAAGTTTCAAAAAAAATATTTTTAGGGAAAAGTTGAAAGTATCAATTTTCCTTGCATAAAAACAATCATTCTTTCCTTCCTTTTTATTTTGATTTTGATTTTGATTTTTTCTTTAAATAATCCAATGATGGAGCCTCTGCAAGTGAAACAGTAGTCTTTCTTGCATACTCTTAAGGTGAGGGGATTTTTTCAATTTTTCGCTAAAAGTATTAGAGTCAATTGAGAATAATTTCTAATAATTAATTACTTGGTAAAATTTTAAGGCTCATTGGATAACATAAATTTCAGCTGGTACCATCTTTTGATGGGCATTGTGAGGGTGCTATAACCTTTCTCACACGTAACCGAACTCTCGAACCATGTTCTGGTTAGTAGACCTGAACCTATTATTTTAGGGACCCTTAAACTTAGGTGTTCCCTAAAAGGACAGATTCCATAGGTGGCCAATCGCACTTAGATAAAAAAAGATTGATGGCGACTCCTAAAAGTCAATGTCTGGTGATAGATCCCCAGATCTAGACGTTCTGATACAGCTTGGTGACTCCACTGGGGACTTTGAGAGTCAGGCCAGCAAATAATTTGTGTTATCCAAAAGCCTAATAAAATTGAACCTTTTTGTATATATGTATTATTATTCATTCATGTTTATTTACTTTACTAATTATGTCATTCATGTGCATGTGCATAACATGAGCTCTATACCCAAGCTCCGTCCCTCTAGGAGGGATTAAAGTACCTATTGCTTTCGTGAGGTCTAATGCCTCCGCGGTGGCTAGCGAAATACTCCCACTCAAATTGAACCTTTTTCGCTTGTAGCCTGTAATGGGTGAGGATTAGGGTGCCTTACTAGTCTGTGATGGACAAGGATGTAAGGAACAATTTGAGGACCTTTAGACTTTGACCCTAAAATCGCATATAGTGAACCTTAAGAGTGCCTAACCTATAGATAGAGCCATCACTCTTCCCTTTTAGAATTGACCAAAAGCATAGGATTCATTCCTTTTACTTTGTGTGATGTTTAAATTTACTTAGTTATTTGTTCTTTTTTTTGGGTATACTAACCTTTTTCTTATTCTTTTGCATTGGTTCATACACATATCATAAAGTTGCATAAAGAACATTTGCTTGAAAAACGGTCTTCAACAAATTTTTTTTCATGGACGCCAATGAACGCTTAGTTTGTTTTCCATCAGTATTAGCACCCTGTGGGACACCTAATGAAGTAAGGGCCCAGTCAGAAAAGATTCAACTGAAGATGGGAGATTACTTGCCAATTAGGTATGACTCTACTCTATCTCAAGAAACATCTATCCTCCTCAAACAGAATAAGTTAGAGGATTTGGTTGATATCTAAAAGAAGATGAGTCCGTCAAGACAAGAGCAGTTTTGTCAAAAACATGGGCATATAGCACACCTTCTAGCAGTGGTTGTTGATGATCAACTAATCAGAGCTGCAACACAATTCTGGGATCCTACATATAAGTGCTTCATCTTTAATGAAGATGATATGACTCTCACCATCGAAGAATACTCGATTTTGTTAGGTCTACACCTCAAGACTCCTGACAAGATATATGTCAAAAAACATAAGTCAGGATTTCGTAAAAGTCTAGCTCAACTCATAGGGATAGACAAGGAAGTTATGGATTCTCATACAAAGAAGAAACAAGAACAGGTTTGCCTACCTTGGAAGTTCTTTCATGAGTTTTTGATATAGCATGCCAATGAAGAACGAGGGTTAGACATATTTGCCTTGGCTATATACGGACTAGTAATCTTTCCAAAGGTTTTGGGGTATGTCGAAATAACGGTGGTTGATTTCTTCGAGAGTGTGATCAATGGTTGTAATCCTTCAACGGTAATATTAGTAGAGACTATCAGATTTTTGAGTTATTGTCGTCGGAATGGAGGGCACTTCATAGGATGCATACAGTTATTGTACTTATGGATGAAAAGCCATTTTGAACAAGGAAATGGTGCTTTCTCGAAGCTTTATATCCGTAATCATTTTTTGATCAAAGAATTCTGTGAAAATGGGTGGTCAAAGCAGAAGTCTAAACAAGAATGGATAACTTTCTTACAAAAGTTGGAAAGTGCCAGGGTGAGATGGTTGGCCCCATGGATGAATCGCGAGCTTATGTTGTATCAATGTGGGGATAGTACAGTGGTTCCACTTCTGGGTTTATGGGGAGTAACAAATTATGCACCACTCTTAGTGAGAAGGCAATTGGGGGGAGAACAGTTTATTCCTATGACTTATGGGCTTTATCAGTTAGACTTCTCTTACAGTGAGCCTAAAGCATTTCAAAGGATGAATGAGATGATTAAAGCATGGAAAAATCCCCAAAGAGTGAGTCCTGGACCGTTCACTGAAAAGGTCACCCCAGGGTACTTGGTTTGGAGAACAAAGAAAAGACAAGAAATGGTATTCACTTATGAAATCTCTCAACCACCAACAGAAGAAAAACTTGAAGAGACACCATCAGAGTTAGAGCTGGTAACAAAAAAATTTGAGTTTGAAAAGATCAAGTTAAAGAAAGAAATTTAGGAATTTCAAGAAGAAAAAGCCCAGTGGAAAGGTAGAGTCGAAAGTTATGAAGTTAAAGTTCACAAGATTGCTAGAGAACGTGATACAGCTACTGAAGATCTAGCAAAGTTACACCAAGAGCATAAGAGGCTATGTGTGAGAGAAAGGGCCAAAGAAATAACCATTGTCGAGCTGACTGAGGAAAATACAAGATTAAAATAAGAGTATGCCGAATTGGAAGAAGAAAGTACCAAAGCACAGGCAGAAATTAACATGCTAAACAGTTATTTGAGCAGGTTAAGTCAAAAGTTGGATGAACAAGGAGACCATATCACTACATTGGTTAGAGAACATAGAGAATTATCATACCAAGTCTAGTGTGGTAAAAGAGAGAACCTAAGAAGGTAGAAATACATTGAGCACTTAACAACCCAAATTCATAAAGGGGTGTGTAAGGTAAGAGAGATGGTGGAAGAGGCAGAGGCATTAAGACAAGTGGTGGCCCCAGTAGGAGAACATGGACAGCGTCTCTTGAACTTCATAGAAGAAGCCAAGGCCTAGTATGAACAGATCAAACAATTTTATGGTTATAATTCTAGGATGATAAACTTAATGTAGATCAAATTTTTTTTGGAATAAATGAAATTTTTTAGTTGAATACCATTTTAAGGCAAATGTTCTTTGTATACATGCATTTTTCATTCATTGCATTCTCATTCATTACACTTAACAAAGCAACCATGTGATGATCATGCAAATTTACTAATTCTGAGATATGGTACTCAAGGTCCTAGGATAGCTCCATCTAGTGAAAATCTTGCCTATCGATACAACACAAGATCCAGAGCAAGGCAAATAGAGGAAGAAAGTTCCCGTAGATTTGAAAAGATAGAAAAAGCACAAGAGAAGATTAAAAGTGAGCTAAGTAAGATTCTGGAGGCCCTTAATAATATGAATAAAGGAAAATGAGTTGTAGAAAATACAAGCCAGCAAGTTCCCCTATTACAAGAAGTGGCTGACCCTTTGTACCCTCCAAGTTTTGGCCCACCTCAGGCCCAGTCTACCCAAGAGGTCCCGCCACAACACTTCGCATATCCAACATATCCTGGAATGCCATCAACTTTCAACCCAGGGCAGTATAACAGTTATATAAATCCTATCTTCACTGAAAAGGTAGCAGAACCAATTTCTGATCTAGATGATTTAAAAGAGAAGGAAAAGGAAAAAATGAGAGTGGAAGTTCAGGAAAGTTCCAAGATTAGCATGCTAGAGCAAAGGCTAAGGGCTATGGAAGGATTTAGCTTTTATGGGTTGGTTGATGCTGCTGGGCTCTGCTTAGTTCCTGATGTGGTTATCCCCCATAAGTTCAAAGCACTGAAATTTGAAAAATATGATGGTACAAAGTGCCCTAAAACCCACATCACCATGTATTATAGGAAGATGGTAGCTCATGCGCATGATGAAAAACTATTGATGCATGTTTTCCAGGACAGTCTTACTGGCTCTGCGGCCAGATGGTATGTTCAGTTGGATAGGACTCACATTCACTCTTGGAGTGATATGGCACATGACTTTATCAGTCAATATCGACATATCATCGATTTGGCCCTTGATCATTTGTCTTTACAGAATCTGGAGAAAAAGGCAAACGAGTCTTTTAAAGAGTATGCCCAAAGATGGAGGGATGTTGCTTCTCAGGTACAACCTCCTCTGACTGAGAAAGAAACTACAGTGCTTTTGTTAGCACTTTAAAACCTCCCTATTATGAAAAGATGATAAGGAATGTAGTGAAAAATTTTGCTGATATGGTAATCTCAGGAGAAATCATTGAGAGTGCCATAAAAAATAGCAAGCTAGAAGGAAATAAAGCATCTAGCAAAAGAGTCCCGAAGAAAAAAGAAACTAAAGCTCAGGCTGTGAGCTTTGATAGACAGCAACTTAGAGGTTATTCACCTTACCCACCACCAGAATATTTGCCATATCACCCCGCTGTAAATAACACTTCCTTTCACCCATACCAACCATTTACACAACCACCATACCCCTAAACATATCAAGCCCCTCATAGACCCCAAAATACCATGTATAGTCCTAACATTCAAAGACCCCAAAATCACCCAACTAACCCTATTGATGGCTCGCGGGAGCAACGAACTACTCGTGAGAAACTTATTTTTGACCCAATTCCAATGACCTATTCGAAATTATATAAGGAGCTCTACAACAATCATTTAATTGCTCCAAGTAAATTAGAACCCCTCAAGCCACCTTACCCCAAGTGGTATGATCCCACCGCCCACTGTGACTACCATTATGGGATTGCTGGTCACTTTACCGAAAATTACACTACCCTGAAACACAAAGTGCAATGGTTGATCAAGGATGGGATGATTTGCTTTGATACTAGAAGGATGACTGCACCGAATGTTAATGGCAATCCTTTGCCAAATCATAATGTGAATGCTATAGGTGAAGAACAAGAGCGCCATGTGAAAAAGGAAGTGGCAGATATTAAGACAACTCTCGACCAACTGTTCGATATTTTACGAAGAGCAGACATGATACAACTAGTAAGTCCACACAGCTATCATGGAGCATATATAGCTGGCACCAGTTATAAGTATCATAGTAGGGCAATGGGCCATTCCATTAAGACCTGTGAGCAGTTTCACCAAGAGGTGCAAAAACTCTTGGATTCACATCAAATGGAGATTTATGAAGAAAGAAAAGACTTGAAGAATGCTGAAGTGTACATGACTGATAGGCCTGTAAAGTTATTTCCAAAACCAGTGACAATTCAGTGTGGGAACAAACCAAAGTCAGTCATAGATAAACTCCTCCCCAGGCTGGTAACTTTTAAAGTCCCGACTCTTTTTCCATACAAAGATGATAAAGCTATACCTTGGAGATATGGTTGTGACACTGTAGTTCAAGGGCAGAAAGAAGAGGTCTCCAAAGCCGATGCTTCCAATATAACTGGTGTAAGAGGCATTACCCGAAGTGGGAGATGTTACACTCTAGAAATGTTAGAGAAAGATAGAAGGGAGAAAGCTAAAGAAAGAGAAAGATGAAATAATCCTGAGATAGAACCTGAAGAAGATTAGCCAAAGCTAGTATCAGAAAGTGAGGTTTGTGAATTTTTGAAGCTGGTAAAACATAGTGAGTATTTTGTTATGGAACAGTTGAATAAAATGCCAGCTCGAATCTCATTATTATCACTGTTGCTGAACTCAGAGCCACACCGAAATGCCCTACTAAAAGTGTTGAATTAGGCATACGTGGCACATAATGTATCTATTGAATATGTGAACCACCTAGCTGGAAATTTAGTCATGCCAAATCACATTTCATTCAGTGATGATGAGATTCCTTTGGAGGGAAAAAGAAATGCCAAGGCTCTACATATCACAGTCAAGTGCAAGAGCCATATTATAGCTAAGGTCCTTATCGATAATGGCTCTGCTATCAACGTCTTGCCTATGTCAACTTTGGCAAGGCTACCCATTGATTATTCCCATATGAAGGATAGTCAGATGATTGTGAGAGCCTTTGATGGGACCAGAAAAGAAGTCCTGGGGGATATTAAAATGCCTTTACAAATTAGGCCTTGCATCTTCAATATAAAATTTCAAGTGATGGATATCTTTCCATCCTATAGCTTTCTGTTAGGAAGACCATGGATTCACATGGCAGGAGCTGTGCCTTCTACTTTGCACCAGAAGATCAAGTTCAATGTAGAAGGTCAATTGGTAGTGGTAGTTAGGGAGGAAGACATGCTAGTGACCTAACCATTGAACACTCCATACGTAGAGGCTGCCGAAGAAGCATTGGAATGCTCCTATCGATCTTTTGAATTGGTCAATTCTATAGGGGAAGGATTTCAAAGTCAACTTTTTTCAAAGATAGTGGTGAGCCAAGTCATCAACAAAGGCTGGTATCCAGGACTTGGGCTAGGCAAAAACTTACAGGGAATTAAAAAACCTCCAACAATAATAGACAATAGCGACAGGGTGGGCCTAGGCTATGAGATGGTAGAGTGGGAAGTCAAAATAAGGCCATCAAGAAAGATAGGAAGACTGATGTTTATCCCATACTTGTATGAAACCTTCAGACCTAGAGGATTCATGTACCCAGATGCAAGCAAAAGTGTGGAAGATGATTTTGCCCAGTTAGCCATTAATGCTGTTGAAGATGAAGTGAGGGTTAATCAAGAAGAGTGGGTTCGCCTTTGTCCACCAGATTTTGAGCTCAATAATTGGAGTGCCATCGAGATGCCTTTGACTTTTGATTTTGATACAATGTAATTGTAACATCCCAACAGCTATTGCCCAAGGCATTGGGGTGATTTTTTTTGTTCGGGCCATTCATCATTTATTATTTTTAATAAAAATTAGGAAGTATGCATTTTCATTCATTTTTTCTTGTGTCTTCATTATTTTCATCTCTCCAAGCACATCTTGCCAACATATCCGATTTCATTCAATTACAGGTCTTTAAATGAACATGAAGATAATCATGATAACAATCAAGAGGTTAGCTTTGAGAATTCAATTAACACTGATGAACTTGACAATGAAGAAAATTCTAAAGAATATGTTATGCCTCCGGACCTAATGAGGATGATTGAACAAGAGAATAAGCCAATTGAGCCTCATCAAGAGGTAGTGGATTTAGTGAATCTGAGAGATGAAAAAAATAAGAGGTTAGAATGTGCACTTCACTTTCATCTGGAGATAGGCAACGATTGGCAGACCTACTTCAAGAATTTATAGATATATTTGCTTGGTCTTACCAGGATATGCCAGGGCTGAGCACAGAAATAGTGGAGCACAGGTTACCTTTAAAGCCAGAATGTAAGCCAGTTCAACAGAAATTGAGATGGATGAAGCCCGAAATGCTACAAAAGATTAAAGAGGAGGTGAAGAAACAATTTGATGCAGGTTTTCTACAAGTGGCTAAGTATCCAGAATGGGTAGCCAATATAGTCCCAGCTCCTAAGAAAGATGGAAAAGTATGAATGTGTGTAGACTATTAGGACTTGAATAAGGCTAGTCCAAAGGATAACTTTCCTTTGCCTCATATTGACACACTGGTAGATAACATGGCTAAGCATTCAATTTTCTCCTTTATGGATGGTTTTTCAAGGTATAATCAGATAAAAATTGTTACGAAAGATATGGAAAAGACTACTTTTGTGACCATGTGGGGAACCTTCTGCTATAAAGTCATGCCTTTCGGGCTAAAGAATGCTGGGGCAACATATCAAAGAGCCATGGTAACACTCTTCCATGACATGATGCACAAAGAGATTAAGGTGTATGTAGACGTTATGATTGCAAAGTCTTGTGAGGATGAAGATCATGTTACTAGCCTCAAAAAGTTATTTGAAAGATTGAAAAAATTTCAGCTCAAATTAAACCCAACCAAGTGCACCTTTAGGGTAAAGTCAGGGAAGTTGCTAGGCTTTGTGATTAATGAAAGAGGAATTGAAGTTGATCCCGATAAGATATGAGCCATCCAAAATTTGTCACCTCCCAGCACACCAAAAGAAGTTCAAGGTTTTCTGGGGAGATTGAACTACATTTCTCGATTCATCTCTCAGCTTACTTACAAATATGATCCCATATTTAAGCTTCTCCGTAAGAATAATCCTGGGAAATGGAATGAAGAACATCAAGAGATGTTTGATAAAATTAAGCAATATTTATCGAACCCTCCAGTATTGGTGCCACCTGTTCCAGGGAAACCTTTAATCTTATACTTAACCGTATGTGAAAATTCAATGGGATGTGTGCTGGGACAGCAAGACGAGGCCAATCGAAAGGAGAGAGCTATTTACTATCTGAGTAAAAAGTTCACTGAATATGAATCCAAGTATTCTTCATTGGAGAAAATGTGTTGTGCATTAGCGTGGACTAGCAAAAGACTCAGACAGTATGTGCTCTATCATACTACATGGCTCATAGCGAAACTGGATCCAATTAAGTATATCTTTGAGAAATCTTCTTTATCTGGAAGAATCGCTAGATGGCAAGTAATGCTCTCAGAATACGATATTATATACATGAGCCAAAAAGTAATAAAAGGAGGCGCTATAGCAAAATTTCTTACAGATCATGCTACTAAAGATTATGAGACGATGAAGCTGAAATTCCCTGACAAAGACTTAATGCCTATTTCCCAACGAGAGGAAGGGGAACATGTAGAAAAATGTTGGAGAATGTACTTTGATGAGCTACTAATGCCTTGGGGCATGGAATTGGGGCAATTTTGATTTCTCCAGAAGAACAATACTATCCTGTAACAGCGAGGTTAAATTTTAATTGCACAAATAATATCACTGAATATGAGGCATGTGTCATGGGCTTGCAAGCTGCTATAGATAGAAGAGTGAAAGTACTGAAAGTGTTTGAAGACTCAGCTCTAGTCATATATCAGTTGAAAGGAGAATGGGAGACGAGAGATTCAAAACTCGTTTCGTATCATAAGTATATTCTAGAGTTGATGAAATAATTTGAAGATATCCAGTTTGATCACTTACCTCGAGAAGAGAATTTGATTACTGATGCATTGGCTGCTCTGGCTGCAATGATTCGAGTTAATGATAATACCAACATTCAGCCCATCAAGTTAGATGTTAAGGATATACCAACTTATTGTTCTAATGTAGAGGGAGAAGAAAATGGAAAGCCGTGGTATTATGACATCTTACAGTATGTCAAGGATCAGCAGTATCCAGTTCAAGCAACAAAAAATGATAAAAGGGTCATTCGAAGATTGGCTATGAGCTTTTTCTTGGATGAGGATGTCCTGTACAAAATAAGCAAGGATCAAGTATTATTGAGGTGCTTAAATGAGACTGAAGTGAAGAAAATCATTAAAGAGGTGCATGATGGAATATGTGGGGCACATACTAGTGGACATGTGATGGCAAGACAGATCATGAGAGTAGGATATTACTGGTTGACGATGAAGAATGATTACATTGACTATGCTCATAAATGCCATAAATGCCAGATATATGCTAATAAGATCCATGCTCCACTATCTGTTTTACATGTTATGGCACCACTATGGCCATTTTCAATGTGGGGCATGGATGTCATTGGCCCAATCACCCCAAAGGCCTCTAACCAGCACAGATTTATTTTTGTGATGATAGATTATTTCACAAAATGGGTAGAAGCAGCATCATATGCAAATGTGACACGTTTCGTGGTTTGCAAGTTCATAAAAAAGGAGATCATATGTAGATATGGACTTCCAGAGAGAATTATTTTAGACAATGCTAAGAATCTAAATAGTAAGATGATGCAAGAAATATGTGCTCAATACAAGATCAAGCATCATAACTCGATACCATACCATCCGAAAATGAATGGGGCAGTTGAGATAGCCAATAAGAACATAAAAAGGATTTTAGAGAAGATGATCGAGACTTACAAAGATTGGCATGAGAAGTTGCCATTTGCATTGCATGCATATCGAACGTCAGTTCGCCCTTCTACTGGGGCAACCCCATTTTCTTTGGTTTATGGGATGGAAGCTGTACTACCAGTGGAAGTAGAGATCCCCTCTTTGAGAGTTTTAAAAGAAGTTGAGTTGGAAGAAGCTGAATGGATCCAAGAACGTTATGAGCAGTTAAATTTCATAAAAGAAAATAGATTGACTGCATTGTGCCATGGTCAGCTATATCAAAGGAGAATGATGAGGGCTCATGATAAGAAGATTCGGCCCCATTGCTTTTGAGAAGGAGAGTTGGTTTTGAAAAGAATTCTCCCAATCCAGCATGATAGTAGAGGAAAATGGACTCCAAATTGGGAAGGGCCGTATATGGTGAAACATGTTTTTTCGAGTGGAGCGCTGATACTGACTGAGATGGATGGAAATGATTTACCCCATCTTATAAATTCTGATGCTGTGAAGAAATACTATGCTTGAAAAAAATGAAAAAAAATGATGAAATAAAAAAAAGAGAAAAAATGAAAAAATAAAAAAAATAAAAAAATGAAAAAAGAAAAAGTGAAAAAGGAGGACTCAAGGCGAAAACCGTAAAAGGGCGATTTGAGTCATAGGGGGTTTGTCTAAGTTGAAAACCTGAAAAGGCAGCTTAGATAAGGAGAATACAACATTGAATTTAAAAGTCCGCTGATATGGAGGCTAGCAAATTCGGAAGAGTTCCAAGTTGTTAAATACATTAGAGGATTGAGTTTTCAGAAAGAACTTTGAGATGTGTTATCATGATTATCTGATTGTTCATTTTGGGCTTTGTCCCCATACCTATCCTTGTAATTCTTTCTTGGCCAAAGTTTGCCAACATTTTGCTAATAAAAAAACATTTTATTTCATTCTTTATGCCTTTTTCTGATGACTGTTTCCCAACCATTCATATTCCTTTCTTCTTAGTACCCCACCATGGAAGAAATGTGCAAATGCATTATTACTTTTTGAGTTTGAAATAATGATTGATGAATGAATAACAACATAAAAAGATTTTTTACATTACATTGAATAAATCAAGAGTGATAAAGGCAGAATCGAGATGTTCAGTTCCTGATTAGGACATTGAATCTAGGAAGAGATTTTTTTACAGGAAGATTACGAGTGGAAGAAACAATTAAGAGCTACACTGGTTCAATCTTAGAAGAGCAGTGTAATTGGATCTTTGAAGAATCAAAAGGCTTGATGCCCAAGAGAAAGCTTGAGAAACTTGAGTACCATACATTGAACAGGAATTAATTGGCCAACATTTGCATAGCATGCATTGAAATTCATATGCATTTGCATAGCATACACTACTTTCAGGAAAGTATAGTGTATAGATTCAAGAAGCAGGGGTGTTCCAACATCCCACATAGAGAAGATAGATATCAAGATATTTTGCAAAATTGAAAAAGGAAAAGCTTGTCAGGTAAGTTCCTAATCCTTGAAATAGGATGTCTTTTGGTATCAGGGTTGATTTATAAGACCTTTGGGCGTAATCTCCTGAAATTCCTTCAAACACAACTTTCAACTGCTTTGGACATGATTGTCAAGGAGCAATTTATTTTTTCAAAAGTCGTGGTGCCTCTGTTTAGAGGAGCACTTTACTTTTCAAAGTCATGGTGCCTCTGTTTAGAAGAGCAGTTTACTTTTCAAAAGTCGTGGTGCCTCTGTTTAGAGGAGCAATTTATTTTTCAAAAGTCATGGTGGCTCGATTTAGAGGAGCAATTTATTTTTTCAAAGTCGTTGAGCCTCTGTTTAGAGGAGCTTTGGTTAAAAAAAAAAAAAACCAAAAACAAAAGCAAACAAAAAAAAAACAAAAAATATAAAAAATATCAAAAATGAAAATGTTGAGTTGAATTTTGATTGGGTGTCTACGTCTTTGCGCAATTTCTGTTTTATAGAAAATGTGCAAAGAGGGGCAGCTGTAGACACCCAATTTGGTCCAAGCCCGGATCAATTGGGCCTGGTCCAAATGGGTAAGTCCAATTTTATTTTTGTTATTTTTTCTTTTTTTATTATTTTATTCTATATTTTATGTATATATTTTCCTTTATATCCTATGTATTTATTATTTATTTATTACTACTATTTATTAATATATATTTTTTTATTTTATATTTTATTTATTTTTGTATTTTTACTTATCTAATTATATATCTGTTATTATTATTATTTTTTTATTTATCCTATAATATTTTTTTGATTTATCTTTTCCAATTATCTTTTTTTTATTTGATTTTTATTTTGGAAGGTTGAGATTGAAGGCTGAAGAATCCTACTGGGAATGGCGATTCAATCAGAAGAGTCCAGATTGGATTCAAAGATTGAATCCACGTCCAAAGAGGAATTGGGATTGATCAGAAACTCCTGATCAATCCCTATAAAAGGGACCTCCTAGAACAGAAACACACAGAGAGAAAAAACGTGAGCAAAGCTACTGATTTGAGAGATAGAAGAGTATAGAAGGCTAAGAAGTATTTTGGGAGTTAGTAGGAATTTTTTTGAAGATTTTGGGTGATTTTTTTCTGGGAATTTCTGGAAAATTCCAGATTTCGGTTGAATTTTCTAGCGAAAGTTGAATTTTTTGACTGAAATTTTGGCCAACTTTGAAGTTTCTGGTGAGCTGTCCAGTTTTCGGCAACCTTTCCCAGAAATCGACCACCTTTCGGCCAACTTCCGACCAACTTCCGACCAAAAATCTAGATTCCAGTGAAATTTTCCAGAATCTGGTGTACATTCAACCGGAGTTCTTCAGCAGTTTAAAGAGAAACGGGAGAGAAGGGGAAGAAGAGAGAGAGAGGGAAGGAGCTTTCTGCAGAAAAATAGAGGGAAAAGCCTTATATACTCTCCCAAAAAGATGTCCTTTTTGCCTTAAGTGACCCAGAGGATCCACGTGTTTTGCCGAGATCCGACCTGACCCGAGCGTCGACCCGCTTCCTGACCCACGTGTGTCTGCCCCCTCCGAGCCTAGCCGAGTCGAGCCGAGCTCTAAAGTCGCTTCTCCGAGCCATTTTTTCTTCCTTGAGCCGAGCCGTACTCCGAGTCGCTCCAGGTTTTTTTTTTATTATGTTTTATTTATTTATTTATTTATTTTTTATTTATTAGATTAGGTTTATTTAGTATCCTTTTTACCTTTAATTTATTTTTTATCTTGGTTTTACTTTTCTTTATTTTACTTTTTTTATTTTCACTTTTATTTTGTTTTATTATTTTATTTTCTTTAAATAAAAATAAAAAAAGAATATGTTTGGGGAAAAGTTGAAAGTATCAATTTTCCTTAAAAATAAAATTTCAAAAAAGGGTTTTTTTTTAGGAAAAGTTGAAAGTATCAATTTTCCTTGAAGATCAAAATTTTCCAAAAAAAATATTTTGGGGAAAAGTTAGAAGTATCAATTTTCCTTAAAAATAAATTTTCAAAAAAAGGTTTTTGAGGAAAAGTTGAAAGTATCAATTTTCCTTGAAAATAAAAGTTTCCAAAAAATATTTTTGGGGAAAAGTTGAAAGTATCAATTTTCCTTAAAAATAAATTTTCAAAAAAATCAATTTTTGAGGAAAAGTTGAAAGTATCAATTTTCCTCGAAATTAAAGTTTCAAAAAAAATATTTTTAGGGAAAAGTTGAAAGTATCAATTTTCCCTGCACAAAAACAATCATTCTTTCCTTCCTTTTTATTTTGATTTTGATTTCGATTTTTTTTTAAATAATCCGACGATGGAGCCTCTGCAAGTGAAACAGTAGTCTTTCTTGCATACTCTTGAGGTGAGGGGATTTTCTCAATTTTTTGCTAAAAGTATTAGAGTCAATTGAGAATAATTTCCAATAATTAATACTTGGTAAAATTTTAAGGCTCATTGGATAACATAAATTTCAGCTGGTACCATCTTTTGATGGGCGTTGTGATGGTGCTATAACCTTCCTCACACGTAACTGAACTCCTGAACCTTGTTCTAGTTAGTAGACCTGAACCTATTCTTTTAGGGACCCTTAAACTTAGGTGTTCCCTAAAAGGACAGATTCCATAGGTGGCCAATCGCACCTAGATAAAAAAAGATTGGTGGCGACTCCTAAAAGTCAATGTCTAGCGATAGATCCCCAGATCTAGACGTTTTGATAAAGTCGTAACCCATGGTCTGATCCGATCTTAGACTGAGAATGAACTTCGTATGCTTAGACTCAACCCATGAAATGAGCCTACGGACACTCAACCGACCAGAGAGGCAGGATGCACAAGCCAGGGATCGAACGGGTGGTTGGTGGGTTCAAGAACATCTTCATATTTGTGCCATGCCAATGCCATTTTTATGGCTTGTAAATTCATAAAATGGTCCCCTATGCCTTCATGTGAAGTTTTGTGGCAAGACGACCCATTTTCTATTTTTCACGATTTCCGAAACTTTTTACGGTTCAAGATTTTTTTAAATTGTTTTAGAAAGAGTTTTGTCCCAAAATTTGGTAGAGGTGATCCCTGTATTTTTTTTGGCATGCACCAAAAAATTCAGCTAAAAACTCGAAGTGGAGAAGATTTTGTGATCGTTTGAAAAAAGTGTCCAATTTCAGACACTTTAACGTCTACTGACAGCAAACCTATAAAATCTGAAATGCTCTTTAAGGGGGTGTGAGTTCTCGAGGTTCGATGAGGGATAGGGGGCTAATATAAGTGCCAAGTACCAGCACCCATCGCACATCATCTGCGCACACCCCCTGGCCCCCCAATCATTGGAACCCCCAATGCCATCGGTTAGGCTCTCCAGTGATGCTCTGGTAATGGTGCCCTGGGCAAAAAAAATACAGCACCAGCACATACCCGAGCCCAGCATGTGCACCGTGGCTCAAACTCTTAGACTGGGAATGAACTCTGTACGCTTAGACTGGGGATGAACTCCGTATGCCTAAGTCAACCCACGAAACGAGCGTGTAGGCGCTCAGCAGGCTAGAGAGGTTGGCCAGAGAGGCAGAATGCGCAAGCCAAGGATCGGCCCGGTCCCCACCTGCATGCTATCGATCCTGCTGCTGGTCTTGCTACCGTAACTCTCGATCCGATCCGATCTTAGACTGGGAATGAACTCCGTATGCTTAGACAAGGAATGAACTCCATATGCCTAAGCCAACCCATGAAACGAGCATGCGGGCACTCAGTCGACCGGAGAGCTAGAATGCGCAAGCCAGGGATCGACTCGGTCCCCCCTGTCTGCTGTCAATCCTGCTGCCGCAACCCTTAGTCTGATCCGATGCTAGACTGGGAATTAACTCATTATGCCTAAGATAACCCATAAAACGAGTGTTCGGGCGTTGAGCAGGCTGGAGAGGCATAATGCGCAGGTCAGGGATCGACCCGACCCCTCTCTACGTGCTGCCAGTCCCGCTGCCACAACCCTCAGTCCGGTTGGGGCTTAGACATGGAATGAACTCCCTATACCTAAGCCAAACGGGCGTGCGAACGCTCAGCCGGCTAGACAGGCAGAATGCGTAAGTCGAGGATCGACCCGGTCCCCCCTGCATGCTACCGATCTTACTATCGTAACCCTCAATCTGGTTTGATCTGAGACTGGGAATGAACTCCGTATGCTTAGACTGGGGATGAACTCTGTATTCCTAAGTTAACCCATGAAACGAGCGTGTGGGCGCTCAGCCGGTCGGAGAGGCCGGCCGGAGAGGCATAATGTGCCAGTCGGGGATCAGCGCAGTCCCTCTCTGCATGCTGTCGATCTCACTGTCGGTCCTGCTACCACAACCCTCGATCTGGCTAGGGCTTAGACATGGAATGAACTCTATATGCCTAAGCCGGGGAAGTAGAATGCGTAAGCCGAAGATCGGCCTGGTCCTCCCCCTGCGTGCTGTCGATCTTGCTGCTGCTCTTGCTGCTGCAACCCTCAGTCCAGTCCAATCTTAGACTGGGAATGAACTCTGTATGCTAAGACATGGAATGAACTCCGTATGCCTAAGCCAACCCACGAAATGAACGTACGGGCGTTTAGCCGACCGAAGAGGCAGAATGTGCAAGTCGGGGATCGGCCCGATCCCCCCCTGCATGCTGTCGATGTTGCTCCTGCAACCCTCGGTCTGATCCAATCTTAGATTTAGAATGAACTCCGTATGCCTAAGTCAACCCACGAAACAAGCACGCAGGCGTTGAGCCAGTCGGAGAGGCATAATGTGCAAGTCGGGGATCAACCCGATCCCCCTCTGCGTGCTACCGATCCTACTACCGCAACCCTCGGTCCAGTCCAATCTTAGACTGGGAATGAACTCCATATGCTTAGACTGGGGATGAACTCCGTATGCCTAAGTCAACCCACGAAACGAGTGTGCGGACGCTCAGCCGACCAGAGAGGCAGGATGCGTAAGTCAGGGATCGAACGGGTGGTAGGTGGGTTCAAGCACATCTTCATATTTTTGCCTTGCCAATGCCATTTTTATGGCTTGTAAATTCATACAATGGTCCCCTATGCCTTCATGTGAAGTTTCGTGGCAAGATGACCCGTTTTTTATGTTTCGGGATTTTTTAAAATTTTTTTGCGTTTCGGATCAGACATGGAATGAACTCCCCTCTGCATGCTGTCGGTCCCGCTGCCACAACCCTCGATCCGGCTGGGGCTTAGACGTGGAATGAACTCTCTATGCCTAGGCCAACCATGAAACGGGCGAGCGGGCACTCAGCCGATCGGAGAGGCAGAATGCGCAAGCTGGGGATCGGCCCGACCCCCCCTGCGTGCTGTCGATCCTGCTACCACAACCCTTGGTCCGATCCGATCTTAGACTGGGAATGAACTCCGTGTGCTTAGATTGGGGATGAACTCTGTATGCCTAAGTCAACCCATGAAACGAGCGTGCGGGCGCTCAGCCAGCCAGAGAGCCCGGCTAGAGAGGCATAATGGCCAAGCCGGGGTTCGGCCCAGTCCCCCTCTACGTACTACCGATCCCTCTACCGGCTCTACTGCCATAACCCTCGGTCCGACTCGGGCTTAGACATGGAATGAACTCCATATGCCTAAGCCAACCTATGAAACGACCGTGCGGGCGCTCAGTCGATCGGAGAGGGAAAATACGCAAGCCGAGGATTGGCTCGATCCCCCCTGCATGCTACCGATCCTGTTGCTGGTTCTGCTATCGCAACCCTCAGTCCAGTCCAATGCTAGGCTTGGAATGAACTTCATATGCTTAGACATGGAATGAACTCCATATGCCTAAGCCAACCCACAAAAAGAGCTTGTGGGTGCTCAACTGATCGGAGAGGTAGAATGCGGAAGCCAGGGACCAGCCCGGTCCCCCCTGCGTGTTGTCGATCCTGCTATCGCAACCCTTGATCCGGTCTGATCTTAGACTGGGAATGAACTCCGTATTCCTAAGTCAACCCATGAAATGAGCGTACGGGCGCTGAACCGACCGGAGTGGCATAATACGTAAGCCATGGATCATCCTGATCCCTTTCTACGTGCTGTCGGTCCCGCTACCACAACCCTCGGTACAGTCGGGGCTTAGACATGAAATAAACTCCTTATGCCTAAGCCAACCCACGAAACGGGCGTGCGGGCGCTCAGCCGGTCGAAGAGGTAAAATGCGTAAGCCGGGGATCGGCCCGGTCCCCCTTGCGTGCTGCCGATCCTGCTGTCGCAACCCTCGATCCGGTCTGATCTTAGACTGGGAATGAACTTCGTATGATTAGACTGGGGATGGACTCCGTATGCCCAAGTCAACCCACAAAACAAGCGTGCGGGCGCTCAGCCGGTCGGAGAGGCAGATTGCGTAAGCTGGGGATCGGCCCGATTCCCTCTTGGCCGCTGTCAATCTTGCTACCGCAAACCTCGGTTCAGTCTGATCTTAGACTAGGAATGAACTCTGTATGCATAATTCAACCCCCGAAATGAGCGTGCGGGCCCTGAGCCAACCGAAAAGGCATAATGCGTAAGCCGAGGATCAGCCAAGTCCCCCTCTGCGTGCTGCTGGTCTCACTGCCTAACCCTCTGTCCGGCTGGGGCTTAGACATGGAATGAACTCCCTATGCCTAAGCCAACGCACGAAACAGGTATGCGGTCGTTCAGCCAGCCGGAGAGGCAGAATGTGCAAGCCGGGGATTGGCCTGGTCCCCCTTGTGTGCTGTCGATCCTGCTATCGCAACCCTCGATTCGGTCCAATCTTAGACTGGGAATGAACTCCGTATGCTTAGACTAGGGATGAACTCCATATGCCTAAGTCAACCCACGAAACGAGCGTACGGACGTTAAGTCAGCCTGAGAGGCCGATCGAAGAGGCATAATATGCAAGTCAGGGATCAGCCCGATCCCGCTCTGCATGCTACCGATCCTGCTATCGGTCCTGCTGCTACAACCTTCGATCCAATTGGGGCTTAGAAATGGAATGAACTCCGTATGCCAAAGCCAACCTATGAAACGAGCGTGCGGGTTCTCAGTCGATTGGAGAGGCAGAATGCGCAAGTCGGGGATCGACCCAGTCCCCCCCAGTGTGCTGTCGATCCTGCTGTTGGTCCTGCTGCCGTAACCCTCAATCTGGTCTGATCTTAGACTGGGAATGAGCTTTGTATGCTTAGAAATGGAATTAACTCGGTATGCCTAAGCCAACCCACGAAACGAGCGTGCGTTCGGGTGCTCAACCGGCTGGAGATGCAGAATGCACAAATCAGGGACCAGCCCGATCCCCCCTTGCATGCTGTCGATCCTGCTATCGCAACCCTCCGTCTGGTCTGATCTTAGACTAGGAATGAACTCCGTATGCATAAGTTAACCCACGAAACAAGCATGTGGGGGCTGAGTCGATCGAAGAGGCAGAATGCGTAAGTCGAGGATCGGCCCGGTCTCCCTCTGCGTGCTATCGATCCCGCTGCCACAACCCTCGGTCCGACTGGGGCTTAGACATGGAATGAACTTCCTATGCCTAAGCCAACCCACGAAATGGGCGTGCGGGCACTCAGCCAACCGGAGAAGCAGAATGCACAAGCCGAGGATCGGTCCGATCCCCTCTGCGTGCTATCGATCCTACTGTCGCAACCCTCGGTCTGGTCCAATATTAGACTGGGAATGAACTCCGTATGCTTAGATTAGGGATGAACTCTGTATGCCTAAGTCAACCCATGAAACGAGCGTGCAGGTGCTCAGCCGACCAGAGAGGCAGGATGCGCAAGCCGGGGATCGAATGGGTGGTAGGTGGGTTCAAGCACATCTTCATATTTCTGCCATGCCAATGCCATTTTTATGGCTTGTAAATTCATACAATGGTCCCCTAAGCCTTCATGTGAAGTTTCATGGCAAGACGACCCGTTTTTTATTTTTCATGATTTTTGAAACTTTTTGCGGTTCGAGATTTCTTAAAATTTTTTTAGAAAGAGTTTTGTCCCCAAATTTGGTAGAGGTGATCCTTGTATTTTTTTTGGCGTGGAAAAAAAATTCAGCTAAAAACTCAAAGTGGATAAGATTTTGTGACCGTTTGAATCAAGTGTCCTCATTTCGGACACTTTAATGGCTACTGGCAGCAAACCTATAAAATCTGAAATGCTCTTTAAGGGGGTGTGACTTCTCGAGGTTTGATGAGGGATAGAGGGCCAATATAATGGCCAAGTACCAGCACCCATCGCAAATCATGTGCGCACACCCCCCGGCCCCCCAATCGTTGGAACCCTCAATGCCGCCGGTTAGGCTTTCCGGCGATGCCCGATGATGGTGCCCCGGGTGAAAAAAATGTGGCACCAGCACATGCCTGAGCCCAGCATGTGCACCGTGGCTCAAAATTTTAGACTAGGAATGAACTCCGTATGCCTAAGCCAACCCACGAAACGAGCGTGCGGGAGCTCAACCGGCTGGAGAGGCAGAATGTGCAAACTGGGGATCAACAGGGTCCCCCACTGCGTGTTATCGATCCTGCTATCGTAATCTTGAGTTTGGTTTGATCTTAGACTGGGAATGAACTCCGTATGCATAAGTCAACCCACGAAATGAGCGTGCGGGCACTGAGCCGACCGAAGAGGCATCATGCGCAAGCCAGGGATCGGCCCGGTCCCCTTCTACGTGCTACCGGTCCCACTACCACAACCCTTGGTCCGGTTGGGGCTTAGACATGGAATGAACTCCCTATGCCTAAGCCAACCCATGAAATGGGCATGCGGGTGCTCAGCCGGTCGAAGAGACAGAACGCGCAAGCCCGGGATCGGCCCGGTCCCTCCGGTGTGCTGTCGATCCTGCTATCATAACCTTTGGTCCGGTCCGATCTTAGACTGGGAATGAACTTCATATGCCTAAGTCAACCCACGAAAGGAGCGTGCGGGCGCTGAGCCGACCGGAGGGGCATAATGCGTAATCCGGGGATCGACCCGGGCCCCCTCTGCGTGCTACCGGTCCCGCTACCAGAACCCTTGGTCCGACTGGGGCTTAGACATGGAATGAACTCCCTATGCCTAAGCCAACCCACGAAACGGGCGTACGAGTGCTCAGCCGGCCGGAGAGGCAGAATGCGCAAGCCGGGGATCGGCCCGATCCCCCTTGCGTTCTATCGATCCTACTGCCGTAACCCTCGATCCAGTCCGATCTTAGATTGGGAATGAACTCCATTTGCTTAGACTGGGGATGAACTCCGTATGCCTTAGTCAACCTACGAAACGAACGTGCGGGCACTCAGCTGACTAGAGGGACAAGATGCGCAAGTCGGGGATCAAATGGGTGGTAGGTGGGTTCAAACACATCTTGATTTTTCTGCCATACCAATGCCATTTTTATGGCGTGTAAATTCATACAATGGTCCCCTAAGCCTTCATGTGAAGTTTCGTGGTGAGATGACCCGTTTTCTATTTTTCACGATTTTCAAAACTTTTTACGGTTTGGGATTTTTTAAAACTTTTTTAGAAAGCGTTTCGTCCCCAAATTTGGTAGAGTTGATCCTTGTATTTTTGTTGGCATGCAAAAAAAAATTCAGCCAAAAACTCGAAGCGGAGAAGATTTTGTGACCGTTTGAAAAAAGTGTCCCCATTTTAGACACTTTAATGGCTAGTGGCAGCAAACCTATAAAATCTCAAATGCTTTTTAAGGGGGTGTGAGTTCTCAAGGTTTGATTAGGGATAGGGGGCCAATGTAAGGGCCAAGTACCAGCACCCATTGCACATCATGTGCGCACACCCCCCGGCCCCCCAATCGTCGGAACCCCCAATGCCGTCGGTTAGGCTCTTCGGTGATGCTCCGGTGATGGTGCCCTGGGTAAAAAAAATGCCGCACCAGCACATGCCCGAGCCCAACATGTGCACCGTGGCTCAAACTCTTAGACTGCGAATGCACTCCATGTGCTTAGACATGGAATGACCTCCGTATGCCTAAGCCAACCCACGAAACGAGTGTGTGGGCACTAAGCCGACCGGAGAGGCATAATTCGCAAGCCAGGGATCGACCTGGTCCCCCTCTGCATGCTATCGGTCCCGCTACCACAACCCTTAGTCCGACTGGGGCTTAGACATGGAATGAACTCCCTATGCCTAAGCCAACCCATGAAACGGGTGTGTGGGCGCTTAGACGGTCGGAGAGGCAGAATACGCAAGCCGAGGATCAGCCCGGTCCCCCCTACGTGCTACCGATCCTGCTATCGTAACCCTCAGTCCTGTCTGATCTTAGACTGGGAATGAACTCTGTATGCTTAGACTAGGGATGAACTTCGTATGCCTAAGTCAACCCATGAAACGAGCGTGCAGACGCTCAGTCGACCAGAGAGGCAGGATGCGCAAGCCGGAGATCGAACGGGTGGTAGGTGGGTTCAAGCACATCCTTAAATTTCTGCCATGCCAATGCCATTTTTATGGCTTGTAAATTCATACAATGGTCCCCTAAGCCTTCATGTGAAGTTTCATGGCAAGATGACCCATTTTCTATTTTTCATGATTTTTGAAACTTTTTACGGTTCAAGATTTTTTAAAATTTTTTTGAGAGAGTTTTGTTCCCAAATTTGGTAGAGGTGATCCTTGTATTTTTGTTGGCATGCAAAAAAAAATTCAGCTAAAAACTCAAAGTGGAGAATATTTTGTGACCGTTTGAAAAAAGTTTCCCCATTTCAGACACTTTAATGGCTACTGGCAGCAAACCTATAAAATCATAAATGCTCTTTAAGGGGGTGTGAGTTCTCAAGGTTTGATGAGGGATAGAGGGCCAATATAAGGGCCAAGTACTAGCACCCATCGCACATCATGTGCGCACACCCCCCGGCCCCCCCAATCGTCGGAACCCCCAATGTCGTCGATTAGGCTCTTCGGTGATGCTCCGGTGATGGTGCCCCAGGCGAAAAAAATGTGGCACCAGCACATGCCCGAGCCCAGCATGTGCACCGTGGCTCAAACTCTTAGACTGCGAATGAACTCCGTATGCTTAAACATGGAATGAACTCCGTATGCCTAAGCCAACCCATGAAATGAGCATGCGGGCGCTCAGCCGATCGAAAAGGCAGAATGCACAAGCCGGAGATCGACCCGGTCCCCTCTGCATGCTACGGGTCCCGTTGCCACAACCCTCAGTCTGGCTGGGGCTTAGACATGGAATGAACTCTCTATGCCTAGGCCAACCCACGAAACGGGCGTACGGGCGCTCAGTCGGTCGAAGAGGCAGAATGAGCAAGCCGGGGATCAACCCAGTCCCCACTGCGGGCTACCGATCCTACTACCGCAACCCTCGGTCTGGTCCAATCTTAGACTGGGAGTGAATTCCGTATGCTTAGACTGGGGATGAACTCCGTATGCCTAAGTCAACCCACGAAACGAGCATGTGGGCACTCAGCAGGCCGGAGAGGTCGCCCGGAGAGGCAGAATGAGCAAGCCGGGGATCGTCCCGATCCCCCCTGTGTGCTATCGACCCTGCTGCTAGTCCTACTGTCGTAACCCTCAGTCCAATCCGATCTTAGACTGGGAATGAACTCCATATGCTTAGACATAGAATGAACTCCGTATGCCTAAGCCAACCTACAAAACGAGCGGGTAGGCGCTCAGCAGGTCGGAGAGGCAGAATACGTAAGTTAAGGACTGGCCTGATCCCCCTTGCATGCTATCGATCCTGCTACCGCAACCCTCGGTCTGATCTGATCTTAGACTGGGAATGAACTCTGTATGCATAAGTCAAACCATGTTCTTCAGGAACAATCGAGCTGCCTCCTCGACTAGGCACTCTTTGGTTGCTGGAATGAAGATTCCATACTTGGAAAACCTGTCCACCACTACCAAGATGCTTCCAAACCCTTCTGCTTTAGGTAGATCGACTATAAAGTCTAGAGAAACACTCTCCCATGGTCGCTCTGGCACTGGCAATGGCTCTAAGAGACCCCCTGGTTTCTTGAGCTCCACCTTGTCCTGTTGGCACCCAAGACAAGTCTTCGCATAGGCTTCCACATCGTCTCTCATGTGCGGCCAGTAGTACTGGTCCTCGATCAGCGCTAGGGTGCGGCTCACTCCGGGGTGTCCAGCCCATCTTGAATCATGGCATTCTTGCAAAACTTCCTTGTGGAGCTTCCTGGCACCCTGCGCTCCACTCTCATGCTTTCCCTTTCTTAAGCAAGTCAGTCAATGGCGTGGCTATTGCTGAGTGACCTTTGATGAAGCACCTATAGTAGTTAACCAGCCCAAGGAATGATCTCAACTCAGTGACCTTGGCTGGCGGTTGCCACTCCAGGATGGCATGTATCTTGCCTTCATCTATGAGTATCCTGCCACCTCCCACTATGTGGCCTAGGAACAGGATCTCTTGCTTGGTGAATGAGCACTTCTCCCTCTTGACAAACAGCTTGTGCACCCGCAACACCTCGAACACCTGTCTCAAGTGGTCTACATGCTCTCCCAAAGTCTGGCTGTAGATCACAATGTCATCCAAATAAACCATAACAAATCGATCAAGGAACGACTGAAGTACCTTGTTCATAAGGGTACAGAATGTTACTGGGGCGTTCGTGAGTTCGAAAGGCATCACCAAGAACTCATACGAACCATACCGAGTGACACATGCTGTCTTTGGCTCATCTCCTCTGCGATCCTGACTTGATAGTAGCCCGACCTCAAATCCAGCTTGGTGAACCACCTTGTGCTCCCAAATTGATCGAACAAGTCCGCAATGAGTGGGATGGGGTACTTGTTCTTAATGGTTAGCTTGTTCAAAGCTCGATAGTCTATGCACAGCCACAATGACCCATCATGCTTGTGCTGGAATAGAACCGGTGCACCATAGGGCACCTTCGATGGCCTGATGAAGCTAGCATCAACTAACTCTTTGAGCTACTTCCTCAACTCCTCTAACTCTGGTGGAGACATTCGGTAAGGGGCTCTAGCTTGTGGCTTGGCCTCAAACACCAGCTCGATCTTGTGGTCCACCTCCCTCTTAGGTGGTAGCTTGCTAGGCAGCTTTGCGTGTATCACATCACTAAAGGTCTTCAGCACCTTTAGCACCTCCAAGGGTGACTCGATCTCCTTCTCCCTTGGCTCATCATATTTCAAGGCTGCCAAGAAGGTGTCTTCTTGTCTGCTTACCACCTTGGCAAATTGGATGGTTGACACCACCCGTAACCCAACTTCGGACCCTCTCCTCAATGGCACTAGGCATTGGCACCGTGCATCCAAGATGCAAACACAATCGACAAAAGGCACAAAGAGGGCATTAATACGAACAAGGAAATCCAACCCAATCACAAACTCATAGTCATCAAGGGGTATTAACTCTATGGTCTTCTTGCCTTTCCAGTCTCTAAGTTGCAACTTCACTCCCCGTGCTACTCCAATGGCTGGAACCTCCTTGGAGTTCACCATTTTGATGGTACCAATCCCTTTCTACACCTTTAGTCTGAGCTTCTGGGCTCTATCACCTAAAATAAAAAGATGTGAGGCACCTGTGTCCACCAGTGCGTTCACCTTCTGACCCACAACCATTAGATCCATAAACATCAAGCCCTTTGGCTTACGGTTCCCCTTACTCTAGATAGCATTGAGCACCAACGACCCAAGATTTACTACCCCTGACTTTGGCTCCTCATCAGACTCCTTGTCTACAGCAGCCAGTTTGCCCTTCTGCGGGCAATTGCATGCTATGTGGCTTCCTCCACATAGGTAGCATGCTAGTGGCTCTCGATCCCCTTTTGCTTTCCACTTGCCTGCTGGTGGCTTCCTCTCACCATCCTTGGTTGAATGGTCTCGGTCTCCATCCTTGGACTCCTGGTCACGATCCTTCCCCTTGGACTGCTTCTTCCAATCCCTATCGTCCGTGCCCTTACCCTTGGGCTTGGTAGACTCGAACTTGTTTAAAGGCTTAAACTCTATCAAGGCCTCAACAGTAGTCATGGCTTTAGCCAAGTCATGAACTCCTCTCCTTTGTAGCTCATGCTTCACGCACAGCTTCAGCCCATCCATGAAAGCAAGTAAGGCATCCTTCTCACCTAGATCTGAGATCTGTAGCATTAGTTCAGAAAATTTTTAGACATATTCCCTTATGTCCCCTTGCTGGTTTAGCCTGCACAACTTTGCCCGTGCCTCATCATCAGCATACTCCGGGTAAAATTGTTCTCTGAACTCCTTTTGGAACTCTGCCTAGGTTCCAATCTTGGCACTCCCATGCCTGACATCATCACACCTGCACCTCCACCATAATAAGGCTACATCAGTGAGATACATAGTAGCGGTGCTTACCTTTATTGCCTCGTCTTGCATGCCCATGGCCTGGAAGTACTGCTCCATACCTTATAGGTAGTTGTCTACTTCCTTGGCTACCCTAGTCCCCTTGAACTCCTTAGGCTTGGGGACATCCAATCTGGACTTGGACACTCCAACAAACATGCCATTCCCAATGGCAGTCTTGCAAGTAATGAGCTCACTGGCAAGCTCTTCCATCCGCTGGTGCATGGCCTTCATGCCATCGCGCAAGGTCAGCACTTCAGCCTCCAAGGTCTGATTCTTTTGGGTGAACACATCCATGCCTTTGTTGAGAGCAGCTTCCAGCTCACTTTGGATCTCCTCCCCTATGGAGTCCAGCGATGCAATGTGAGTCTCTACCTCCTCAAGCTTCTCCCCCATATTGCCTACGGTCACCTCCACCTTGGCCAGCCTATCGTCTATGGTAGACCAGATATCTTTAGAACTGGCTTTCTTGCCTCTTCCACACCCACGCTCCGGGGCCTCTGGTTGTTGGCTAGCAACGTCGCTTTGGGATGCCATCTCCTCAATCACGATCTAACCTGCACAACACAAACACATAAAATCGAACTCGCTTTGATACCAACTGTCACGGGCTCTAACCTTAGACTCAGAAACCGTGCGGCCTTAGGCTTGGAATCTCTTCCTTTATGCCTAAGTCAGCCTAAAACACAAGCGTGTGGGCACTAGAACAATGGGAAGGGCTGATTACGCAAGTTAAAGAGAAATAGGATAAGAAGACAAAATTTTGGGAATGCTCTTGTATTCACTGAAATAGAAGTGTTTGATGGTGTACAAATGAGGGTGGAGCAGCCCTTTATTTATAGTTGAGGCTCCAGCTACAACTTAATGGCATATCCCTAGAATAAAGGCTAAAATCATGGGATTATATAGATTACAATCAATCAGGATGCTAACTCCAGATTTTCAGGGTCAACCAAATCTGCCAGGATGCTCCAGCTGATCCTGCCTGCTTCCAGAAGCTTCCCTTGCGTGTCCAGCACCTTGGGCCGCTCTGGATATGGTTCGGGTAGCTTGTATGCCAGGCATTGGTCTCACGGGCTGGCCTGCAAGTTGGGCAGGTGTTCTGAACTTGTTTGCTAGGCTTTGCGCACAGATACCCGCCAGCACGCCTGGTCTATGGGCCTTAACCTTTGGCTCACCTGCTGGTGCACCTGATGTGCCTGGCGCACCACAACCCTTGATCCGACTGGGGCTTAGACATGGAATGAACTCCCTATGCCTAAGCCAACCCATGAAAAGGGCGTACGGGTGCTCAACCAGGCGTAGAGGCAGAATACGCAAGCCAAGGATCGGCCCGATCCCCCTGCGTGTTGTCGATCGTACTACTGTAACCCTCAGTCTGATTCGATCTTAGACTGGAAATGAACTCTGTATGCTTGGGCTGGGGATCAACTTCGTATGCCTAAGTCAACCCACGAAACAAGCGTGCGGGCGCTCAGCCGACCAGAGAGGCAGGATGCGTAAGCCGGGGATCGAACGGGTGGTTGGTGGGTTCAAGCACATCTTCATATTTCTGCCATGCCAATGCCATTTTTATGGCTTGTAAATTCATACAATGGTCCCCTAAGCCTTCATGTGAAGTTTCGTGGCAAGATGACCTGTTTTCTATTTTTCATAATTTTTGAAACTTTTTGCGGTTCAGGATTTTTTAAAATTTTTTTAGAAAAATTTTTTTCCCCAAATTTGTTAGAGGTGATCCTTGTATTTTTCTTGGCATGCATAAAAAAATTCAGCTAAAAACTCGAAGTGGAGAATATTTTGTGCCCGTTTGAAGAAAGTGTCCCCATTTCAAACACTTTAATGGCTACTGGCAGCAAACCTATAAAATCTTAAATGCTCTTTAAGGGGGTGTGAGTTCTCGAGGTTTGATGAGGGATAGGGGGCTAATATAAGGGCCAAGTACCAGCACCCATCGCACATCATGTGCGCACACCCCCCGCCCCCCCAATCGTCGGAACCCTCAATGCCGCCGGTTAGGCTCTCCGACGATGCTTCGACAATGGTGCCCCGGGCGAAAAAAATACCGCACCAGCACATGCCTGAGCCCAGCATGTGCACCATGGCTCAAAATCTTAGACTGGGAATGAACTCCATATGCTTAGACATGGAATGAACTCCGTATGCCTAAGCCAACCTACAAAACGAGCGTGCGGGCGCTCAGCAGGTCGAAGAGGCAGAATGCGCAAGCCGGAGATCAGCCTGATCCCTCCTGCGTGCTATCGATCCTGCTCACGCAACCCTCAATCCGATCCCATCTTGGACTGGGAATGAACTCCATATGTCTAAGCCAACCCACGAAACGAGCGTACGGGCGCTAAGCCGGTTGAAGAGGCATAATGCGCAAGCTGCGGATCAGGCTGGTCCCACTCTGCGTACTGCCGGTCCCACTGCCACAACCCTCGATCCGGCTAGGGCTTAGACATGGAATGAACTCCCTCTGCCTAAGCCAACCCATAAAACGGGCGTGTGGGCACTCAACTGGTCGGAGAGGCAGAATTCGTATGCTAGGGATCGACCCGATCCCCCCTGCGTGCTGTCGATCCTGCGACCGCAACCCTCAGTCCGGTCTGATCTTAGACTGGGAATGAACTCTGTATGCTTAGACTGGGGATAAACTCCATATGCCTAAGTCAACCCATGAAACGAGAGTGCGGGCGCTCAACCGGCCAGAGAGGCATAATGCGTAAGCCGGGGATTAGCCCGATCCCCCCTCTGTGTCCTGTCGATCCCACTGCCGATCCTACTGCCATAACCCTCGGTCCGACTGGGGCTTAGACATGGATTGAACTCTGTATGCCTAAGCCGACCCACGAAACGAGCGTGCGGGCGCTCAACCGGTTGAAGAGGCAAAATGTGCAAGCCTGGGATTGGCCCAGTCCCCCCCTGCGTGCTACCGATCCTACTACTGGTCCTGCTGTCGCAAACCTTGGTTCGATCCAATCTTAGACTGGGAATGAACTCCGTATGCTTCGACATGGATTGAACTTCGTATGCCTAAGCCAACCCACGAAATGAGCGAACGGGCGCTTAGCCGGCCAGACAAGCAAAATGCACAAGTCGGGGACCAACACGATCCCCCCGGCGTGCTATCGATCTTGCTATCACAACCTTCGGTTCGGTCTGATCTTAGACTGGGAATGAACTCCGTATACCAAAGTCAACCCATGAAATGAGCGTGCGGGCGCTGAGCCGACCGGAGAAGCATAATGCGCAAGTCGGGAATCGGCCCGGTCCCCCTCTGCATGCTGTTGTTCCCACTGCCACAACCCTCGGTCCAGCTGGAGATTAGGCATGCAATGAACTCCTTATGCCTAAGCGAAACCACGAAACGGGCGTGAGGGTGCTCAATCCACCGGAGAGGCAGAACGCGTAAGCCGGGGATCGGCCCGGTCCCCCCTGCGTGCTGTCGATCCTATTGCCGCAACCCTCGGTTCGATCCGATCTTAGACTAGGAATGAACTCTGTATGCTTAGACTGGGGATCAACTCCGTATGCCTAAGTCGACCCATGAAACGAGCGTGCGGGCGCTCAACCGACCAGAGAGGCAGGATACGCAAGCCGGGGATCGAACGGGTGGTAGGTGGGATCAAGCACATCTTCATATTTCTACCATGAAAATGCCCTTTTTATGGCTTGTAAATTCATACAATGGTCCCCTAAGCCTTCATGTGAAGTTTTGTGGCAAGACGACCCGTTTTCTATTTTTCATGATTTTTGAAACTTTTTGCGGTTCGGGATTTTTTAAAAATTTTTTAGAAATAGTTTTGTCCCCAAATTTGTTAGAGGTGATCCTTGTATTTTTCTTGGCATGCACAAAAAAATTCAGCTAAAAACTTGAAGTGGAAGATTTTGTGACCATTTGAAAAAAGTGTCCCCATTCCAAACACTTTAATGGCTACTGGCAGCAAACCTATAAAATCTCAAATGCTCTTTAAGGGGGCGTGAGTTCTCAAGGTTTGATGAGAGATAGGGGGCCAATACAAGGGCCAAGTACCAGCACCCATCGCACATCATGTGCGCACACCCCCCGGACCCCCAATCGTCGGAACCCCCAATGCCGCCTATTAGGCTCTCCGACGATGCTTCGACAATGCTCCTGCGATGGTGCCCCAGGTGAAAAAAATGCGGCACCAGCACATGCCCGAGCCCAGCATGTGCACCGTGGCTCAAAATCTTAGACTGGGAATGGACTCCGTATGCCTAGACATGGAATGAACTTTGTATGCCTAGGCCAACCCACGAAATGAGCATGCGGGCGTTCAGCCAGCCAGAGAGGCAGAATGCGCAAGCCGGGGATCGACCCAGTCCCCCCTGCGTGCTGTCGATCTTGCTACTGCAACCCTCGGTTTGGTCTGATCTTAGACTGGGAATGAACTCCGTATCCATAAGTCAACCCATGAAATGAGCATGTGGGCGCTGAGCCGACCGAAGAGGCATAATGCGCAAGCCGGGCCTGTCCCCCTTTGCGTGCTGTCGATCCCGCTGCCACATCCCTCGGTCTGACTGGGGTTTAGACGTGGAATGAACTCCCTACGCCTAAGCCAACCCATGAAACGGGCGTGCGGGTGCTCAGCCGACTGGAGAGGCAAAATGCGTAAGCCGAGGATCGGCTCGGTCACCCCTGTGTGCTGCCGATCCTGCTACTGCAACCCTCGATCCGGTCCAATCTTAGACTGAGAATGAACTTGTATGCTTAGATTGGGGATGAACTCCATATGCCTAAGTCAACCCACGAAACGAAAGTGCGGGCGCTCAGCCGGTCGGAGAGGCAGAATGCGCAAGTCGAGGATCGACTTGATCCCCCATGCATGCTACTGATCCTGCTACCGCAACCCTCGGTCTGGTCTGATCTTACGTTGGGAATGAACTCTGTATGCTTAGACTGGGGATGAACTCCGTATGCCTAAGTCAACCCACGAAACGAAAGTGCGGGCACTCAGCCGACCAAAGAGGCAGGATGCGCAAGCCGGGGATCGAACGGGTGGTAGGTGGGTTTAAGCACATCTTCATATTTCTGCATGCCAATGCCATTTTTACAGCTTGTAAATTCATACAATGGTCCCCTAAGACTTCATGTGAAGTTTCGTGGCAAGACGATCCATTTTCTATTTTTCATGATTTTTGAAACTTTTTACAGTTTGGGGTTTTTTAAAATTTTTTTAGAAAGAGTTTTGTCCCCAAATTTGGTAGAGGTGATCCTTGTATTTTTTTTGGTATGCACAATAATATTCAGCTAAAAAATCAAAGTGGAGAAGATTTTGTTACCGTTTGAAAAAAGTGTCCCCATTTCAGAAACTTTAATGGCTCCTGGCAGCAAACCTATAAAATCTCAAATGCTCTTTAAGGGGGTGTGAGTCCTCGAGGTTTGATGATGGATAGGGGGCCAGTATAAGGGCCAAGTACCAGCATCCATCGCACAACATGTGCGCACACCCCCAGCCCCCCCAATTGCTGGAACCCCCAATGCCGCTGGTTAGGCTCTTCGGCGATGCTCCGACGATGGTGCCCCGAGCAAAAAAAATACGGCACCAGCACATGCCCGAGCCCAGCATGTGCACCGTGGCTCAAAATCATAGACTGGGAATGAACTCTATATGCTTAGACATGGAATGAACTTCGTATCCCTAAGCCAACCCACGAAACGAGCGTGCGGGCGCTCAGCCGATCGAAGAGGCAGAATGCGCAAGTCGGGGATCGACCCGGTCCCCCCTACGTGCTGTCGATCTTGCTACCGCAATCCTCAGTCCAATCTGATCTTAGACTAGAAATGAACTCCGTATGCATAAGTAAATCCACGAAACAAGCGTGCGGCCGCTGAGCCGATCGAAGAGGCATAATGCGTAAACCGATGATCGGCCCAGTCCCCCTCTGTGTGCTGTCGATCCCGCTACAATAACCCTCGGTCTGGCTGGGGCTTAGACATGGAATGAACTCCCTATGCCTAGGCCAACCCACAAAACGGGCGTACGGGTGCTCAGCAGACCGAAAAGGCAGAATGCGCAAGCCGGGGATCGACTTGATCCCCCCTGCGTGCTGTCGATCCTGCTACCGCAACCCTCGATCCGATCCGATCTTACATTGGGAATGAACTCTGTATGCTTAGACTTGGGATGAACTCCGTATGCCTAAATCAACCCATGAAATGAAAGTGCTAGCGCTCAGCCGACCAGAGAGGCAGGATGCACAAGCCGGGGATTGAACGAGTGGTAGGTGGCTTCAAGCACATCTTCATATTTCTACCATGCCAATATGACCGTCTCAAAGTGGAGAAGATTTTGTGACCGTTTGAAAAAAGTGTCCCCATTTTAGATACTTTAATGGCTACTGGCAACAAACCTATAAAATCTCAAATGCTTTTTAAGGGGGTGTGAGTTCTCGAGGTTTGATGAGGTATAGGGGGCCAAATATGGGCCAAGTAATAGCACCCATCGCACATCATGTGCGCACACCCCCCGGCCCCCCAATCGCAGGAACCCCCAATGCCGTCAGTTAGGCTCTCTGACGATGCTCTGGCGATGGTGCCCCGGGCAAAAAAATATGGCACCAGCACATGCCCGAGCCCAGCATGTGCACCGTGGCTCAAAATCTTAGACTGGGAATGAACTCCGTATCCTTAGACATGGAATGAACTCCGTATCCCTAAGCCAACCCATGAAACGAGCGTACGGGTGCTTAGCCGGCCGAAGAGGCAGAAAGCGCAAGTTGGGGATCGGCCCGATCCCCCCTGCGTGCTGTCGATCATGCTACTGCAACCCTCAGTCCAATCCGATCTTAGATTGGGAATGAACTTTGTATGCATAAGTCAACCCACAAAACGAGCGTGCGAGCACTGAGCAGGCCGAAGAGGCAGAATGCGTAAGCCGGGGATTGGCCCGATCCCCCTCTACATGCTGCCGGTCCCGCTGCCATAACCCTCGGTCCGACTGGGGCTTAGACATAGAATGAACTCCCTATGCCTAAGCCAACCCATGAAACGGGCGTGCGGGTGCTCAGTCGATCGGAGAGGCAGAATGCGCAAGACGGGATCGATCAAATCCCCCCTGCGTGTTGTCGATCCTGCTACCGCAACCCTCAGTTCGATCCGATCTTAGACTGGGGATGAACTCCATATGCCTAAGTCAATCTCAAAATGAGCGTGCGGGTGCTCAACCGGCTGGAGAGGCATAATGCATAAGCCGGGGATCAGCCTGGTCCCCCTCTGCGTGCTGTCGATCCCGCTGCCGGTCCTACTGCCACAATCTTTGGTCCGACTAGGGCTTAGACATGGAATGAACTCCGTATGCCTAAGCCAACCCATGAAACGGGCGTGCGGGCGCTCAGCCGACCGAAGAGGTAGAATGCACAAGCCGGGGATCGACCTGGTCCCTCCTGCATGCTGTCGATCCAGCTGCTGGTCCTGCTACCGCAACCCTCAATTTGGTCCAATCTTAACTAAGAAATGAACTCCGGATGCTTAGACATGGAATGAACTCCATATGCCTAAGCCAACCCACGATACGAGCGTGTGGGCGCTCAGCCGACCGGAGAGGCAGAATGCGCAAGCTGGGCATCAGCCCGGTCCCCCCTACGTTCTGTCGATCTTGCTGTCGCAACCCTCGGTCCAGTAAGATCTTAGACTCGGGCTTAATCGGCTGGAGAGGCATAATACGTAAGCCGAGGATCAACTCGGTCCCCCTCTGCGTGCCGTCGAACCCGCTGCCAGTCCTGCTGCCACAACCTTCGGTCCGGCTCGGGCTTAGACATGGAATGAACTCCATATGCCTAAGCTAACCCATGAAACGAGTGTGCGGGCGCTCAGCCGACCGGAGAGGCAGAATGCGCAAGCCGGGGATCGGCCCAATCCCCCCTTGCGTGCTATCGATCCTACTGCTAGTCCTGCTGTCGATCCTGCTACTGGTCCTGCTGTCGCAACCCTTCGTCCAGTCTGATCTTAGACTGGGAATGAACTCCATATACTTAGACATGGAATGAACTTCGTATGCCTAAGCCAACCCACGAAACGAGCGTGCGGGCGCTTAGCCGGTTGGAGGGCAGAATGCGTAAGCCGAGGATTAGCCTAGTCCCCCCTACGTGTTATTGATCCTGCTGCTGCAACCCTCGATCCGGTCCAATCTTAGACTGGGAATAAACTCCGTATGCCTAAGTCAACCCACGAAATGAGCGTGCGGGCGCTGAGCCGGCCGAATAGGCATAAAGCACAAGTCGGGGTTTACCTCGATCCCCCTCTGCATGCTGTAGGTCTCGTTGCCACAACCCTCGGTTCGGCTGGGGCTTAGACATGGAATGAACTCCCTATGCCTAAGCCAACCCACGAAATGGGCGTACAGGCACTCAGTCGGCCGGAAAGGCAGAATGCACAAGCCAAGGATCGACCCGATCCCCTCTGCATGCTGTCGATTCTACTACCGCAACCCTCGATCCAGTCTGATCTTAGACTGGGAATGAACTTCATATGCTTGGACTAGGGATGAACTCTGTATGCCTAAGTCATCCCCCTCTGCATGCTACCGGTCCCGCTACCACAACTCTCGATCCGACTGGGGCTTAGACATGGAATGACCTCCCTATGCCTAAGCCAACCAACGAGACGGGCGTGCGGGCGCTCAGCCGATCGAAAAGGCAAAATACGTAAGTCGGGGATCGGCCCGGTCCCCCCTACGTGCTGCCGATCCTACTGCTGCAACCCTTGGTCTGGTTCGATCTTAGACTGGGAATGAACTCCATATGCTTAGACTGGGGATGAACTTCATATACCAAAGTCAACCCACAAAACGAGCGTACGGGTGCTCAGTCGATCAAAGAGGTCGACCGAAGAGGCATAATGTGCTTGTCAGGGATCAGCCAGGTCCTCCTCTGCGTGCTGCTAATCCCGCTGCCGGTCTTGCTACCACAACCCTCGGTCTGGCTGGGGCTTAGACATGGAATGAACTCTGTATGCCTAAGCCAACCCACGAAACGAGCGTGCGGGCGCTCAGTCGGCCAAAGAGGCAGAATGCGCAAGCTGGAGATCAGCCCGATCCCCCTCTGCGTGCTGTCGATCTCACTTCCAGTCCTGCTGCCACAACCCTTGGTCTGACTAGGGCTTAGACATGAAATGAACTCTGTATGCTTAAGCCAACCCACGAAGCGAGCGTGCGGGCGCTCAGTCGATCGGAGAGGCAAAATAAGCAAGCCGGGGATCAACTTGGTCCCCCCTGCAAGCTGTCGATCCTGCTGTCGCAACCCTCAGTTCGATCTAATCTTAGACTGGGAATGAACTCCGTATGCCTAAGTCAACCCATGAAACGAGTGTGTAGGCTCTGAGCCGACCGGAGAGGCATAATGTGCAAGTCAGGGATCATCTCGATCCCCTTCTACGTGTTGTCGGTCCCACTACCGCAACCCTTGGTCCGGTGGGGCTTAGACATGGAATGAACTCCCTATGCCTAAGCCAACCCATGAAACGGGCGTACGGGTTCTCAGACAGCCAGAGAGGCAGAATGCACAAGCCGGGGATCGGCTTGATCCCTTCTGTGTGCACCGATCCTGCTATCGCAACCCTCGATTCAGTCCAATCTTAGACTGGGAATGAACTCCGCATGCTTAGACTAGGGATGAACTCTGTATGCCTAAGTCAGCCCACGAAATAAGCGTATGGACGCTTAGCCGACTAGGGAGGCAGGATGCATAGGCCGGGGATCGAAAAACTGGTAGGTGGGCTCAAGTACATCTTCATATTTTTGCCATGCCAATGCCATTTTTATGGCTTGTAAATTCATAAAATGGTCCCCTACACCTTCAAGTGAAGTTTCGTGGCAAGATGACCCGTTTTCTATTTTTCATGATTTTTGAAACTTTTTACGGTTCGGGATTTTTTTAAATTTTTTTTGAAAGAGTTTTGTCCCTAAATTTATTAGAGGTTATCCTTGTATTTTTCTTGGCATGCACAAAAAAATTCATCCAAAAACTCAAAGTGCAGAAGATTTTGTGACCGTTTGAAAAAAGTGTCCCCATTTTAGACACTTTAATGGCTACTGGCAGCAAACGTATAAAATCTCAAATGCTCTTTAAGGGGGTGTGAGTTCTCAAGGATTGATGAGGGATTGGGGGCTAATATAAGGGCCAAGTACCAGCACCCATCGCACATCATGTGCGCACACCCCCCGACCCCCCCAATCACCGGAACCCCTAATGCCGTCGGTTAGCCTCTCCAATGATGCTCCGATGATGGTTCGACGATGGTGCCCCGGGCAAAAAAAATGCAGCACCAGCACATGCCCGAGCCCAGCATGTGCACCACGACTCAAACTTTTAGACTGGGAATGAACTCCGTATGCTTAGACACGGAATGAAATCCGTATGCCAAAGCCAACCTATGTAACGAGCGTGCAGGCGGTCAGCCGACCAGAAAGGCAGAATAAACAAGCCAGGGATCGACCCGGTCCCCCTCTATGTGCTGCCAATCCCACTGCCACAACCCTTGGTCCGGCTGGAGCTTAGACATGGAATGAACTCCCTATGCCTAAGCCAACCAACAAAACGGGCGTACGGGCGCTCAGCAGGCTGGAGAGGCAGAATATCAAGCCGGGGATCGGCCTGGTCCCCCCTATGTGCTATCGATCCTACTGCTGCAACACTTGGTCTGGTTCAATCTTGGACTGGGAATGAACTTCGTATGCTTAGACTGGGGAAGAACTCCGTATGCCTACGTCAACCCACGAAACGAGCGTGCAGGCACTCAGTCGGTCGGAGAGGTCGGTCGGAGAGGCAGAATACGCAAGTCGAGGATTGGACCGGTCCCCCCCGTGTTCTACCGATCCTGCTGCTGGTCCTGCTATCACAACCATCGGTCTGGTCTGATCTTAGACTGGGAATGAACTCCATATGCTTAGACATGGAATGAACTTCGTATGCCTAGGCCAACCCACAAAACGAGCATGCGGGCCTTCAACCGGTCGGAGAGGTAGAATGCGCAAGTCAGGGATCGACCTGATCCCTCTTGTGTGCTATCGATCCTGCTACCGCAACCCTCGGTCTGGTCTGATCTTAGACTAGGAATGAACTTCGTATGCCTAAGTCAACCCACGAAACAAGCGTTCGGGCGCTGAGCTGGTCGGAGAGGCATAATGCGCAAGCTTGGGATCGGCCTGGTCCCCCTCTACGTGCTGTCGGTTCTACTGCTACAACCCTCGATCTGACTTGGGCTTAGACATGGAATGAACTCCCTATGCCTAAGCCAACCCACGAAATGGGCGTGTGGGCGATCAGTCGGTCGGAGAGGCAGAATGTGCAAGTCGAGAATCGGCCCAGTCCCCCCTGCTTGCTGTCGATTCTGCTACCGCAACCCTCGGTCCGATCCGATCTTAAACTGGGAATAAACTTCATATGCTTAGACTAGGGATGAACTCCGTATGCCTAAGCCAACCCACGAAACGGGCGTGCGGGCGCTCAGTCGATCGGAGAGGTAGAATGCGTAAGTCGGGGATCAGTCCAATCCTCCTTGCATACTATCGATCCTGCTGCCGCAACCCTTGGTCCGGTTCGATCTTAGACTAGAAATGCACTCCGTATGCTTAGACTGGGGATAAACTCCATATGCCTAAGTCAACCCATGAAACGAGCATGCGGGCACTCAACCGGCCAGAGAGGCAGAATGCGCAAGCTGGGGATTGGCCTGGTCCCCCTCTGCGTGCTGTCGATCTTGCTGTTGGTCCTGCTGTCGTAACCCTCGGTCTGGTTTGATCTTAGACTAGGAATGAACTTCGTATGCTTAGACATGGAATGTACTCCGTATGCCTAAACCAACCCACGAAATGAGCGTACAGGCGCTCAGCCAGCCAAAGAGGCAGAATGTGCAAGTCAGGGATCGACCTGATCCCCCCTTTCGTGCTATCGATCTTGCTGCCGTAACCCTCAGTCCGGTCTGATGTTAGACTGGGAATGAACTTTGTATGCCTAATTCAACCCACGAAATGGGCGTTCGGGCCCTGAGCCAGTCGAAGAGGCATAATACGTAAGCCGAGAATCAGCTCGGTCCCCCTCTGTGTGCTACCAGTCCCGCTGCCACAACCCTCGGTCTGGCTGGGGCTTAGACATGGAATGAACTCCATATGCCTAAACCAACCAACGAAACGGGCGTGCGGGTGCTCAGCCAGCCGGATAGGCAGAATGCACAAGTCAGGGATTGATCCGATCCCCCCTTGCGTGCTGCCGATCTTGCTGCTGCAACACTCGATCCGGTCTGATCTTAGACTGGGAATTAACTCCATATGGTTAGACTGGGGATGAACTCCGTATGCCTAAGTCAACCCACGAAACGAGCGTACGTGCGCTTAGCCGACCGGAGAGGTATAATGTGAAAGCTGGTGATCAGCCCGATCCCCCTTTGCGCGTTGCCAATCCTGCTGCCGTAACCCTCGGTCCGACTAGGGCTTAGACATGGAATGAACTCCATATGCCTAAGCGAACCCATGAAACGAGCGTGTGGGTGCTCAGCCGACCGGAGAGGTAGAATGTGCAAGCCGGGGATCGGCCTGATCTGCCTCTATATACTGTCGATCGTGCTATCGTAACCCTCTGACCAACCCGATCTTAGAATGGGAATGAACTCCGTATGCTTAGACATGGAATGAACTCTGTATGCCTAAGCCAACCCACGAAATACGGGCGTTCAGCTGGTCATAGAGGTAGAATGCGCAAGCCAGGGATCAACCCAGTCCCCCCTATGTGCTATCGATCCTGCTACCATAACCCTCAGTCTGGCACGGTTCCCCCATCGCACATCATGTGCGCACACCCCATCGAACCCCCCAATCGTCGGAACCCCAATGCCTCCAGTTAGGCTCTCCATCCCGCAGTCGTAACCCTCGGTCCAATCCGATCTTAGACTACGAATGGACTCTGTATGCCTAATTCAACCCATGAAACGAGCGTATGGGCGTTGAGCCGATCGGAGAGGCATAATGCACAAGTCGAGGATCGGCCTGATCCCCCTCTGCGTGCTGCCACTCTCGCTGCCACAACCCTTGGTCCGGCTAGGTCTTAGACATAGAATGAACTCCCTATGCCTAAGCCAACCCATAAAATGGGCGTGCGGGCGCTCAGTCGGCCGAAGAGATAGAATGTGCAAGCCGGGGATCGGCCCGATACCCCCTACGTGCTACAGATCCTGCTACCGCAACCCTCGGTCCGGTCTGATCTTAGGCTGGGAATGAACTCCGTATGCTTGGACTGGGGATGAACTCCATATGCCTAAGTCAACCCACGAAACGAGTGTGCGAGTGCTCAGCTGACCAGAGAGGCAGGATGCGCAAGCTGGGGATCGAATGGGTAGTAGGTGGGTTCAAGCACATCTTCATATTTATGCCATGCCAATGCCATTTTCATGGCTTGTAAATTCATACAATGGTCCCCTAAGCCTTCATGTGAAGTTTTGTGGCAAGATGACCCATTTTCTATTTTTCATGATTTTTGAAACTTCTTACTGTTCATGATTTTTTAAAATTATTTTAGAAATAGTTTTGCCCCCAAATTTGGTAGAGGTGATCCTTGTATATTTTTTTGGTATGCACAAAAAAAATCAGCTAAAAACTCGAAGTGGAGAAGATTTTGTGATCATTTGGAAAAAGTGTCCCCATTTTAGACACTTTAATGGCTACTGGCAGCAAACCTATAAAATCTCAAATGCTCTTTAAGGGGGTGTGAGTTCTCAAGGTTTGATGAGGGATAGGGGGCCAATATAAGGGCCAAGTACCAGCACCCATGGCACATTATGTGCGCACACCCCCTAGCCCCCCCAATCGCCGGAACCCCCAATGCTGCCGGTTAGGCTCTCCTGTGATGCTCCGGCGATGCTACCCCAGGTGAAAAAAATTTGACACTTGCACTTGCCCAAGCCTAGCATGTGGACCATGGCTCAAAATCTTAGACTAGAATGAACTTTGTATGCTTAGACATGGAATGAACTTCGTATGCCTAAGCCAACTCACGAAACGAGCGTGCGGGCGCTCAGCCGGTCGGAACGACAAAATGTGCAAGCCAGGGATCGGCCCGATCCCTTTTTGCGTGCTGCTGGTCCCATTGCCACAACCTTAGTCTGGCTAGGGCTTAGACATGGAATGAACTCCTTATGCCCAAGCCAACCCATGAAATGGGCGTGTGGGCGCTCAACCGGCCGGAGAGGTAGAATGCGCAAGCTAGGGATTGGCCTGGTCCCCCCTGTGTGCTACCGATCCTACTGTCGCATCCCTCAATCCAATCTGATCTTAGACTGGGGATGAACTCTGTACGCCTAAGTTAACCCTCGAAATGAGCGTGCCCACATTCAGCTAACCGAAGAGGCCAGTCGGAGTGGCATAATGCATAAGCCGAGGATCAGCCCGATCCCCCTCTGCGTGCTGTCGATCCCATTGCCGGTCCTGCTGCCATAACCCTCGGTCTGGCTGGGGCTTAGACATGGAATGAACTCCGTATGACTAAGCCAACCCATGAAACGAGTGTATAGGCGCTCAGTCGGTCAGACAGGCAGAATGCACAAGCCAGGGATCGGCCCGATCCCCGCCTGTGTGCTACCGATCCTGCTGCTGGTCCTGCTACTGCAACCCTCGGTCCGGTCCGATCTTAGACTGTGAATGAAGTTTGTATGCTTAGACATGAAATAAACTCCGTATGCCTAAGCCAATCGACGAAACGAGCGTACGAGCGCTCAACCGATTGGAGAGGCAGAATGTGTAAGCCGGGGATCGACCCGATCCCACCCTATGTTCTATCGATCTTGCTACTATAACTCTTGGTCCAGTCCGATCTTAGACTAGGAATGAACTCCGTATGCCTAAGTCAACCCATGAAACGAGTGTGCGGGCGCTGAGCCGATGAGAGAGCCATCTGCATGCTGTCAGTCTCACTGCTGCCACAACCCTCAGTCCGACTGGGGCATAGACATGGAATGAACTCCGTATGCCTAAGCCCACCCATGAAATGGGCGTACGAGTGCTCAGCCCACTGGAGAGGTAAAATGCGCAAGCCAAGGATCAGTCTGGTCCCCCTGCGTGCTGCCGATCCTGCTACCGTAACCCTCGGTCTGGTCCGATCCTAGACTGGGAATGAACTCCATATGCCTAGACTACGGATGAACTCCGTATGCCTAAGTCAACCCACGAAACGAGTGTGCGGGTGCTCAGTCGACCAGAGAGGCTGGCCAGAGATGTGTAATGCGTAAGCTGGGGATCGGCCCGGTCCCCCTCTGCATGCTGTCGATGCTGGTCTTGCTGCCACAACCCTCGGTTCGGCTAGGGCTTAGACATGGAATGAACTCTGTATGCCTAAGCCAACCCACGAATCGAGCGTACGGGCGCTCAGTCGATCGGAGAGGTAAAATGCACAAGTCGGGGATCGGCCCAGTCCCCCCCTGTGTGCTGTCGATCCTGATGCTGGTCCTACTACCGCAACCCTCAGTTCGATTCGATCTTAGACTAGGAATGAACTCCGTATGCTTAGACATGGAATGAACTCCGTATGCCTAAGCCAACCCATGAAACGAGCGTACGAGCGCTCAGGCAGTCGGAGAGGCAGAATGCGCAAGCCGGGGATCGACCTAATCCTTCCCTACGTGCTGTCAATCCTGCTGCCACAACCCTCAGTCTGGTCCGATCTTAGACTGGGAATGAAATCCATATGCCTAAGTCAACCCACGAAACGAGCGTACGGGCACTGAGCCGACCGAAAAGGCATAATGCGCAAGCCAGGGATCGACTCGGTCCCCCTCTGGTGCTGTCGGTCCGGCTGCCACAACCCTCGGTCTGACTGGGGCTTAGACATGGAATGAGCTCCCTCTACCTAAGCCAACCCATGAAACGGGCGTACGGGTGCTCAGTCGACCGGAGAGGTAGAATGCGCAAGTCGGGGATCGGCCTTTGAATATCTTGTGACCGTTTGAAATAAGTGTCCCCATTTTAGACACTTTAATGGCTACTGGCAACAAACCTATAAAATCTCAAATGCTCTTTAAGGGGGTGTGAGTTCTCGAGGTTTGATGAGGGATAGGGGGCCAATATAAGGGCCAAGTACCAGCACCCTTCGCACATCATGTGCACACACCCCCCGACCCCCCTAATCGTCGGAACCCCCAACGCCGCCGGTTAGGCTCTCCAACGATGCTCCGACGATGGTGCCTTAGGCGAAAAAAATATGCCACCAGCACATGCCTGAGCCCAGCATGTTCACCGTGGCTCAAAATCTTAGACGGGGAGTGAACTCCGTATGCTTAGACATGGAATGAACTCTGTATGCCTAAGCCAACCCACGAAACGAGCGTACGGGCGCTCAGCCGGCTGGAGAGGCAGATGCGCAAGCAGGGGATCAGTTCAATCCCCCCCTGCGTGCTATCGATCCTGCTGCTGCAACCTTCCGTCCGGTCCGATCTTAGGCTGGGAATGAACTCCGTACGCATAAGTCAACCCACGAAATGAGTGTGCAGGCGCTGAGCCGGCAGAATAGGCATAATGCCCAAGCTGGGGATCCGCCCGATCCCCATCTACATGCTACTGATCCCACTGCCACAACCTCGGTTCAGCTGAGGCTTAGACATGGAATGAACTCCCTATGCCTAAGCTAACCCATGAAACGGGCGTGCAGGCGCTCAGCCGGCCGGAGAGGCAGAATGTGCAAGCCGAGGATCGGCCCGATCCTACCTGCGTGCTGTCAATCCTACTGTCGCAACCCTCGGTTTGGCCTGATCTTAGACTGGGAATGCACTCCGTATGCTTAGACTGGGGATGAACTCCGTATGCCTAAGTCAAACCATAAAACGAGCGTGCGGGCACTCAGTCGACCGGAGGGGCAGAATGCACAAGCTGGGGATCGACCCGATCCCTCCCTGCGTGCTGCCGTCCTGCTGCTAGTCCTGCTACTACAACCCTCGATCTGGTCTAATCTTAGACTGGGAATGAACTTCATATTCTTAGACATGGAATGAACTTCGTATGGATAAGCCGACCCACGAAACGAGCGTGCGGGCGCTCAGTCGGCCGAAAAGGCAGAATGCGCAAGCTGGGGATCGACCCGATCCCCCTCTGTGTGCTGTCGATCTTGCTACCGTAACCCTCCGTCCGGTCCGATCTTAGACTGGGAATGAACTTCGTATGCCTAAGTCAACCCACGAAATGAGCATGCGGGCGCTGAGCCAACCGGAGAGGCATAATGCGTAAGCCGAGGATCAGCCTGATCCCCTTCTATGTGCTACTGATCCCACTGTCACAACCCTCGGTCCGGCTAGGGCTTAGACATGGAATGAACTTCGTACGCCTAAGCCAACCCACGAAATGAATGTACGGGCACTCAACTAGCCAGAGAGGTAGAATGCGTAAGTCGGGGATTAGCTCGGTCCCCCCCTGCGTGTTGCCGATCCTGCTGCTGGTCCTACTACCGTAACCCTTAGTTCGGTCTGATCTTAGACTGGGAATGAACTCTGTATGCTTAGACATGGAATGAACTCCGTATGCCTAAGCCAACCCACAAAACAAGCGTGCAGGCGTTCAGCCAGCAGGAGAGGTAGAATGCACAAGCCGGGGACCGGCCTGGTCCCCCCTTGCGTGCTGTCAATCCTACTGCTGCAACCCTCAGTCCGGTCCGATCTTAGACTGGGAATGAACTCCGTATGCCTAAGTCAACCCATGAAACGAGCGTACGGGCACTGAGCCGGTCGGAGAGGCATAATGCGTAAGCCGGGGGTCGACTGGGTCCCCCTCTGCGTGCTACCGGTCCCGCTACCACAACCCTCGATCCGACTGGGCCTTAGACATGGAATGAGCTCCCTATGCCTAAGCCAAACCATGAAACGGGCGTGCAGCACTTAGTAGGTCGGAGAGGCAGAATGCGCAAGTCGGGGATTGACCGATCTTAGACTGGGAATGAACTTCGTATGGCTTAGCCAACCCATGAAATGAGCGTGCGGGTGCTTAGTCGGCCGGAGAGGCAGAATGTGCAAGCTGGGGATTGGCCCGATCCCCCCTGCGTGCTGTCGATCCTGCTGCTAGTCCTGCTGCTGCAACCCTTGGTCCGGTTCGATCTTAGACTGGGAATGAACTCTGTATGCTTAGACATGGAATGAGCTTCGAATGGCTAAGCCAACCCACGAAACGAGCGTGGGGGGGTCAGCCGACCGGAGAGGCAGAATGCATAAGCCGAGGATCAACTTGGTCCTTCCCTGCGTGCTGTCGATCCTGCTGCCGCAACCCTTGGTTCGGTCTGATCTTAGACTGGGAATGAACTTGGTATGCCTAAGTCAACCCACAAAATGAACATACGGGCGCTGAACTGATCGAAAAGGCATAATGCACAAGCCGGGGATCGACCTGATCCCCCTTTACGTGCTGCCGCTCCCACTGCCACAACCCTCGGCTCGGCTAGGGCTTAGACATGGAATGAAGTCCCTATGCCTAAGCCAACCCACGAAATGGGCGTGCGGGTGCTCAGCCAACCGGAGAGGTAGAATGCGTAAGCCAGAGATTGGCCCAGTCCCCTCTGTGTGCTACCGATCCTGCTGTCGTAACCTTCGGTCCAGTCTGATCTTAGACTGGGAATGAACTTTGTATGCTTAGACTGGGGATGAACTCCATATGCCTAAGTCAACCCACGAAACGAGCGTGCGGGCGCTCAGCCGACTAGAGAGGCAGGATGCGTAAGTCGGGGATCAAATAGGTGGTAGGTGGGTTGAAGCACATCTTCATATTTCTGCCATGCCAATACCTTTTTTATGGCTTGTAAATTCATACAATGGTCCCCTAAGCCTTCATGTGAAGTTTCGTGGCAAGACGACCCGTTTTCTATTTTTCATGATTTTCACAACTTTTTACGGTTCGAGATTTTTTAAAATTTTTTTAGAAAGAGTTTTGTCCCCAAATTTGGTTGAGGTGATCCTTGTATTTTTGTTGGCTTGCACAAAAATATTCAGCTAGAAACTCGAAGTGGAGAAGATTTTGTGACTGTTTGAAAAAAGTATCCCCATTTCAGACACTTTAATGGCTACTGGCAGCAAACCTATAAAATCTCAAATGCTCTTTAAGGGGGTCTGAGTTCTTGAGGTTTGATGAGGGATAGGGGGCCAATATAAGGGCCAAGTGTGACACCCTGGGCGGGCGCGCCAGGCACATCAGGCGCACCAGCAGGCGAGCCAAAGGTTGAGGCCTGCAGACCAGGCGTGCTGGCGGGTATCGCACGCAAAGCCTAGCAAACGAGTTCAGAACGCCCACCCAACTTGCAGGCCAGCCCGTGAGACCAAGGCCTAGCATACAAGCTGGCTGCACCACAACCAGAAGGGCCAAAGGTGCTGGACACACAAGGGAAGCTTATGGAAGCAGGCAGGATCAGCAGCAGCATCCTGACAGATTTGGTTGACCCTGAAAATCAGAAGTTAGCATCCTGATTGATTGTAATCTGTATAATCCCATGATTTTAGCCTTTATTCAAGGGATATTACCATTAAGTATAAGCTGGAGCCTTAACTATAAATAGAGGGCTGCTCCTCCCTCATTTGTACACCATCAAAGACTTCTGTTTCAGTGAATACAAGAGCATTTCTAGAATTCTACCTTCTTATCCTGTTTCTCTTTAACTTACGTAATCAGCCCTTCCTATTGTTCTAGTGCCCGTACGCTTGTGTTTTAGGCTGACTTAGGCTTAAAGGAGGAGATTCCAAGCCTAAGGCCGCATGGTTTCTGAGTCTAAGGTCAGAGCCCGTGACAGCTGGTATCAAAGCAAGTTCGATTCTACGTGTTTGTGTTGTGCAGGTTAGAGGAGATGGCATCCCAAAGTGACGCTGCTAACCAACAACCAGAGGCCCAGGAGCATAGGTGTGAAAGAGGGAGGAAAGCCAGTTCTAGAGATATCTGGTCTACCATGGACGGTAGGTTGGCCAAGGTGGAGGTGACCATGGGCGACATGGGGGGGAAAAGCTTGAGGGGGTAAAGACTCACATTGCATCGCTAGACTCCATAGGGAGGAGATCCAAAGTGAGCTGCAAGCTGCTCTCAACAAAGGCTTGGACGTGTTCACCCAAAAGAATCAGACCTTGGAGGCTGAAGTGCTGACCTTGCGCAATGGCATGGAGGCATGCACCAGCGGATGGAAAAGGTTAGCAGTGAGCTCGTTGCTTGCAAGACTGCCATTGGCAATGGCATGTTTACTGGAGTGTCCAAGTCCAGATTGGATGTCCCTAAGCCTAAGGAGTTCAAGGTAACTAGGGGTGCCAAGGAAGTAGATAACTACCTTTGGGGTATGGAGCAGTACTTTCAAGCCATGGGCATGCAAGACGAGGTGATAAAGGTAAGCGCCGCTGCTATGTATCTCACTGATGTAGCCTTATTGTGGTAGAGGCGCAGGTGTGATGATGTCAGGTGTGGGAGTGCCAAGATTGGAACTTGGGCAGAGTTCCAAAAGGTGTTCAGAGAACAATTTTACCTAGAGTATACCGACGATGAGGCGCGGGCAAAGTTGCGCAGGCTAAGCCAGCAAGGGGACATAAGGGAGTATGTCCAAAAATTCTCTGAACTAATGCTACAGATCTCGAATCTAGGTGAGAAGGACTCCTTATTTGCTTTCATGGATGGGCTGAAGCCGTGTGTGACGCATGAGCTACAAAAGAGAGGAGTTCATGACTTGGCTAAAGCCATGACTACTGTGAAGGCCTTGATAGAGTTCAAGCCTCTGAACAAGTTCGAGTCTACCAAGCCTAAGGGTAAGGGCAGGGACGATAGGGATCGAAAGAAGCAGTCCAAAGGGAAGGATCATGATTGAGAGTCCAAGGATGGAGACCGAGACCGTTCAACCAAGGATGGCGAGAGGAAGCCACCAGCAGGCAAGTGGAAAGCAAAAAGGGACCGAGAGCCACTAGCATGCTACCTATGTGGAGTGAGCCACATAGCATGCAATTACCCATAGAAGGGCAAGCTGGCTGCTGTAGACAAGGAGTCTGACGAGGAGCCAGAGTCAGGGGTAGCAAAGCTTGGGTCGTTAATGCTCAATGCTATCCAGAGTAAGGGGAGCTGCAAGCCAAAGGGCTTGATGTTTGCGGATCTGATGGTTGCAGGTCAGAAGGTGAGCGTACTAGTGGACATAGGTGCCTCACATTTTTTTTATTTCAGGTGATAGAGCCCGGAACTCAGACTAAAGATGCAGAAAGGGGTTGGTACCATCAAAACAGTGAACTCCAAGGAAGTTCCAGCCATTGGAGTAGCGTGGGGAGTGGAGTTACAGCTTGGAGACTGGAAAGGCAAGAAGACCATTGAGGTAATACCCCTTGACGACTATGAGTTTGTGATTAGGTTGGATTTCCTTATTCGGATTAATGCCCTCCTTGTGCCTTTTGTCGATTGTGTTTGCATCTTGGATGCACGGTGCCAATGCCTAGTGCCATTGAAGAGAGGGTCTGGAGTTGGGTCACGGGTGGTGTCAGCCATCCAATTTGCCAAGGCGGTAAGCAAACAAGAAGACACCTTTTTGGTAGCCCTGAAATACGATGAGCTAAGGGAGAAGGAGATCGAGTCACCCTTGGAGGTGTTAAAGGTGCTGAAGACCTTTAGTGATGTGATGCCCGCAAAGCTACCTAGCAAGCTACCACCTATGAGAAAGGTGGACCACAAGATCGAGCTGGTGTCCGAGGCCAAGCCACTAGCTAGAGCCCCTTACCAAATGTCTCTACCAGAGTTGGAGGAGTTCAGGAAGCAGCTCAAAGAGTTAGTTGATGCTGGCTTCATCAGGCCATTAAAGGCACCCTGTGGTGCACCGGTTCTATTTCAGTGCAAGCATGATGGGTTGTTACGATTGTGCATAGACTACCGGGCTTTGAACAAGCTGACCATTAAGAACAAGTACCCCATCCCACTCATTACAGACTGGTTCGATCAACTTGGGAGAGCAAGGTGGTTCACCAAGCTGGATTTGAGGTCAGGCTACTATCAAGTTAGGATCGCGGTGGGAGATGAGCCAAAGACAGCATGTGTCACTCGGTATGGTTCGTATGAGTTCTTGGTGATGCCTTTCGGACTCACGAACACCTCAGGAACATTCTGCACCCTTATTAACAAGGTACTTTAGTCATTCCTTGATCGGTTTGTTATGGTTTATTTGGATGACATTGTGATCAACAGTCAGACTTTGGGAGAGCATGTAGACCACTTGAGATAGGTGTTCGAGGTGTTGCGGGTGCACAAGCTGTTTGTCAAGAGGGAGAAGTGCTCATTCACCCAGTAGGAGATCCCGTTCCTTGGCCACATAGTGGGAGGTGGCAAGATATGCATGGATGAAGGCAAGATACAGGCCAACCTGGAGTGGCAACCACCAGCCAAGGTCACTGAGTTGAGATCGATCCTTGGGCTGGTCAACTACTATAGGTGCTTCATCAAAGGTCACTCAGCAATAGCCATGCCATTGAATGACTTACTCCGATGATGCTCTGGCGATGGTACCCTAGGTGAAAAAAATGCGGCACCAGCACATGCCCGAGCCCAGCATGTGCACCGTGGCTCAAAATCTTAAATTGGGAAAGAACTCCGTATGCTTAGACATGGAATAAACTCCGTATGCCTAAGCCAACACACGGAACGAGCGTACGGGCACTCAGCCGATCGGAGAGGCAGAATGCACAAGTCGGGGATCGGCCCATTCCCCCCTGTGTGCTGTCGATCCTGCTATCGCAACCCTCGGTCTGATCTGATCTTAGACTGGGAATGAACTCCCTATGCCTAAGTCAACCCACGAAATGAGCGTGCGGGCATTGAGTAGGCTGGAGAGGCATAATGCACAAGCCGAGGATTGGCCCGATCCCCCGATGCATGCTGTCGGTCCCACTGCGACAACCCAAGGTCCAACTGGGGCTTAGACATGGAATGAGCTCCCTATGCCTAAGCCAACCCACGAAATGGGTGTGTGGGTGCTCAGCCGGGCGGAGAGACAGAATACGTAAATCGAGGATCAGCTCGGTTCCCCCTGGGTGGTGTCAATCCTACTGTCGCAACCCTCAGTCCGGTCTGATCTTAGACAGGGAATGAACTTCATATGCTTAGATTGGGGATGAACTCCGTATGCCTAAGTCAACCCATGAAACGAACGTGCAGGCACTCAGCCGACTAGAGAGGCAGGATGCGCAAGTCGGGGATCGAACGGGTGGTAGGTGGGTTCAAGCACATCTTCATATTTCTGCCATGCCAATGCCATTTTTATGGCTTGTACATTCATACAATGGTCCCCTAAGCCTTCATGTGAAGTTTCATGGCAAGATGACCCGTTTTCTATTTTTCACGATATTCAAAACTTTTTACAGTTCGGGATTTTTTAAAAATTTTTTGGAAAGAGTTTTCTCCCCAAATTTGGTAGAGGTGATCCTTGTATTTTTGTTGTCATGCACAAAAAAATTCAGCTAAAAAATCGAAGTGGAGAAGATTTTGTGACCATTTGAAAAAAGTGTCCCCATTTAAGACACTTTAATGGCTACTGGTAGCAAACCTATAAAATCTCAAATGCTCTTTAAGGAGGTGTGAGTTCTCGAGGTTTGATAAGGGATAGGGGGCCAATATAAGGGCCAAGTGCCAGCACCCATCGCACATTATGTGCGCACACCCCCCGGCCCCCCAATCACCAGAACCCCCAATGCTGTCGGTTAGGCTCTCCGGCGATGCTTCGATGATGGTGCCTCGGGCGAAAAAAATGTGGCACTAGCACATGCCCGAGCCCAGCATGTGCACCGTGGCTCAAACTCTTAGACTGGAATGAACTCCGTATGCTTAGAGATGGAATGAACTCCGTATGCCTAAGCCAACACACGAAATGATCGTGCGGGCGCTCAGCCGACCGGAGAGGCAGAATGCGTAAGCCGAGGATCGGCTCGGTCCCCCTCTACGTGATGCCGATCCAGCTACCACAACCCTCAGTTGCCTAGGACGTAGACATGGAATGAACTCCCTGTGCCTAAGCCAACCCACGAAGGGCGTGCGGGCACTCAGCCTGCCGGAGAGGCAGAATGCGTAAGTCAGGGATCGACCCGGTCCCCCTTACGTGTTACCGATCCTGCTGCCGCAACCCTCGATCCAGTCCGATCTTAGACTGGAAATGAACTTCGTATGCTTAGACTGGGGATGAACTCCGTATGCCTAAGTCAACCCACGAAACGAGTGTGCGGACGCTCAGTCGACCCGAGAGGCAGGATGCACAAGCCGAGGATCGAACGGGTGGTATGTGGGTTCAAGCGCATCTTCATATTTCTTCCATGCCAATGCCATTGTTATGGCTTGTAAATTCATACAATGGTCCCCTAAGCCTTCATGTGAAGTTTCGTGGCAAGACGACCCGCTTTCTATTTTTCATGATTTTTGAAACTTTTTATGGTTCGGGATTTTTTAAACATTTTTTAGAAAGAGTTTTGTCCCCAAATTTGGTAGAGGTGATCCTTTTATATTTTGTTGGCATGCACAAAAACATTCAGTAAAAAACTCGAAGTGGAGAAGATTTTGTGACCGTTTGAAAAAAGTGTCCCCATTTCAGACACTTTAATGGCTACTGGCAGCAAACCTATAAAATCTCAAATACTCTTTAAGGGGGTGTGAGTTCTCGAGGTTCGATGAGGGATAGGGGGCCAATATAAGGGCCAAGTACTAGTACCCATCGCACATCATGTGCGCACACCCCCCCGGCCCCCCAATTGTCGGAACCCCCAATGCCGTCGGTTAGGCTCTCCGGCGATGCTCCAGCGATGGTGCCCCGGGTGAAAAAAATGTGGCACCAACACATGCCTGAGCCCAGTATGTGCACCATGGCTCAAACTCTTAAACTGGGAATGAACTCTATATGCTTTGACATGGAATGAACTTCGTATGCCTAAGCCAACCCACAAAATGAGCATACGGACGATCAGCCGGCAAGAAAGGTAGAATGCACAAACCGGGGATTGGCTCGATCCCCCTCTGCATGCTGCCGGTCCCGTTGCCATGACCTTCAGTCCGGTTGGGGCTTAGACATGGAATGAACTCCCTATGCCTAAGCCAACCCATGAAACGGGCGTACGGGCGCTCAACCGACCGGAGAGGCAGAATGCGCAAGCCAGGGATCAGCTCAGTCCCCCCTGCGTGCTACCGATCCTGCTGTCGCAACCCTCGGTCTAGTCTGATCTTAGACTGGGAATGAACTTCATGTGCTTAGATTGGGGATGAACTCCATAGGCCTAAGTCAACCCATAAAACGACCCTGCAAGTGCTCAACCGATCGTAGAGGCCGACCAAAGAGGCAGAATGCGCAAGCTGGGGATCAGCCCGATCCCCCCTTACGTGCTGCCGATCTTGCTGCTAGTCCTACTATCGTAACCTTCGGTCTGGTCAGATCTTAGACTGGGAATGAACTCCATATGCTTAGACATGGAATTAACTCCGTATGCCTAAGCCAACCCACGAAATGAGCATACGGGCGCTCAGCTGGCTAGAGAGGTAGAATGCGCAAGTCGAGGACTAACCTGGTCCCCCCTGCGTGCTGTCAATCCAGCTGTCGCAACCCTCAGTCTGGTCTGATCTTAGATTGGGAATGAACTCCGTATCCCTAAGTCAACCCACGAAACGAGCATTCGGGCGCTGAGCTGGCCAGAGAGGCATAATGCGCAAGCCGGTCCCCCTCCGCGTGTTACCGGTCCCACTGCCATAACCGTCGATCCAGCTGGGGCTTAGACATGGAATGAACTCCCTATGCCTAAGCCAACCCATGAAACGGGCATGCGGGTGATCAGCCGGTCGGAGAGGTAGAATACGTAATCCGAGAATCGACCCGATCCCCCCTACGTGCTACCGATCCTATTGCCACGAACCTCGATCCGGTCCGATCTTAAACTGAATGAATGAACTCTGCAGGCTTAGATTGGGGATGAACTCCGTATGCCTAAGTCGACCCACGAAACGAGCGTGCGGCCACTCAACCGGCCGGGGAGGTCGGCTGGAGAGGCATAATGCACAAGCCGGCGACCAGCCCGGTCCCCCTCTGTATGCTACCGATCCCGTTACCGGTCCTGCTACCACAACCCTCGGTCCGACTGGGGCTTAGACATGGAATGAACTCTGTATGCCTAAGCCAACCCATGAAACGAGCGTGTGGGTGTTCAGTCAACAGGAGAGGTAGAATGCGCAAGTCGGGGATCGGCCTGGTCCCCCACTGCGTGCTGTCGATCCTACTGTTGATCCTGCTGCCGCAACCTTCGATTCGGTTTGATCTTAGACTGGAAATGAACTCCGTATGCTTAGACATGGAATGAACTCCGTATGCCTAAGCCAACCCACAAAACAAGCTTGCGGGCACTCAGCCGGTCGAAGAGGCAGAATGTGCAAGTTGAGGACCCACCCGATCCCCCCTGCGTGTTGTCGATCCTGCTGCCACAACCCTTGGTCCAGTCCGATCTTAGACTAAGAATGAACTCCGTATGCCTAAGTCAACCCACGAAACGAGGGTGCAGGCGCTCGGTCGACCGGAGAGGCCGATCGAAGAGGCACAATGCACAAATCGGGGATCAGCCTGGTCCCCCTCTGCGTGCTGTCGATCCCTTTGTCGGTCTTGCTACCACAACCCTTGGTCCGGTTGGGGCTTAGACGTGGAATGAACTCCGTATGCCTAAGCCAACCCATCGCACATCATGTACGCACACCCCCCTGACCCCCCCAATCATCGAAACCCCCAATGCTGCCGGTTAGGCTCTCCGATGATGCTCCAATGATGCTCCGATGATGGTACCCCAGGTGAAAAAAATACGACACCAGCACATGCCCGAGCCCAACATGTGCACCGTGGCTCAAACTCTTAGACTGGGAATGAACTCCGTAAGCTTAGACATGGAATGAACTCTATATGCCTAAGCCAACTCATGAAATGAGCGTGCGGGCGCTCAGTCAAGCAGAGAGGCAGAATACGCAAGCCGGGGATCAGCCCGGTCCCCCTTTTCGTGCTGTCGATCCCAATACCACAACCGTTGGTCCAACTGGGGCTTAGACATGGAATGAACTCCCTATGCCTAAGCCAACCCATGAAACAGGCGTGCGGGTGCTCAGCCAATTGGAGAGGTAGAATGCACAAGCTGAGGATCAGCTCGGTCCCCCTACGTGCTGTCGATCCTGCTATCGCAACCCTCGGTCCGATCTGATCTTAGACTGGGATGAACTCCGTATGCTTAGACTGGGGATGAACTCCGTATGCCTAAGTCAACCCAGGAAACAAGCGTACGGGCGCTCAGCCGGCCGGAGAGGTAGAATGTACAAGCCGGGGATCAGCCCGGTCCCCCCTACTTGCTATCGATCTTACTGCTGGTCCTGCTACCACAACCCTTGGTCCGGTTTGATCTTAGACTCGGAATGAACTCCGTATGGTTAGACATGGAATGAACTCCTTATGCCTAAGCCAACCCATGAAACGAGTGTGCGGGTGCTCAACCAACCGGAGAGGCAGAATACATAAACCTGGGACCGGCCCGATGCCCCCTGCGTGCTGTCGATCCTACTAATGCAACCCTCGGTCTAGTCTGATCTTAGACTAGGAATGAACTCCGTATGCCTAAGTCAACCCATGAAATGAGCATTCGGGTGCTGAGCCAGCTGGAAAGGCATAATGCGCAAGTCGAGGATCGGCCCGGTCCCCCTCTGTATGCTATCGGTCCGACTGCCACAACACTCGGTCCGGCTGGGGCTTAGACATGGAATGAACTCCCTATGCCTAAGCCAACCCATTAAATGGGCGTGCGGGCAGCTGACCGGAGAGGCAGAATACGTAAGCCGGGGATCGATCTGGTCCCCCTTGCGTGCTGTCGATCCTGCTACCGTAACCATCGGTCCAGTCTGATCTTAGATAGGGAATGAACTCCGTATGCTTAGACTGGGGATGAACTCCGTATGCCTAAGTCAACCCATGAAACGAGCGTGCGAGCGCTCAGCCGACCGAAGATACATAATGCGCAAGCTGGGGAACAGTCCGATCCCCCTCTACGTGCTGTCGATCCCGCTGCCTGTCCGAATGCCATAACCCTAGGTCCGGCCGGGGCTTAGACAAGGAATGAACTCCGTATGCCTAAGCCAACCCACGGAACGAGCGTGTGGGTGCTCAACTAACCAAAGAGGTAGAATGCTCAAGCCGAGGATCGACCCGGTCCCCCCTACGTGCTGTCGATCCTGCTACTGGTCCTACTACCATAACCCTTGGTCCAATCCGATCCTAGATTGGGAATGAACTGCGTATGCCTAAGCCAACGCATGAAACAAGCGTGCGTAAGCCGAGGATCGGCTCGATCCCCCTTGCGTGTTGTCAATCCTGCTGCTACAACCCTCGGTTCGGTCTGATCTTAGACTAGGAATGAACTCTGTATGCCTAACCCAACGCACGAAATGAGTGTGCGGGTGCTACACCGATCGGAGAGGTATAATGTGCCAGTCGGGGATCAGCCCGATCCCACTCTACGTGCTACTAGTCTCGCTGCCACAACCCTCGGTCCGATGGGGCTTAGACATGGAATGAACTCCCTATGCATAAGCCAAAACATGAAACGGGCTTACGGGCACTCAGTCGGTAGGAGAGGCAGAATGCATAAGTCGAGAATCAGCTCGATCCCCCCTACGTGTTGCCTATCCTGTTGCCACAACCCTCGGTCTGATCTGATCTTAGACTGGGAATGACCTTCGTGTGCTCAGACTGGGGATGAACTCTGTATGCCTAAGTCAACCCACGAACGAGCGTGCAAGTGCTCAACCAGCTGGAGAGGCCGATCGGGGAGGCAAAATGCGTAAGCCGGGGATCGGGTCGGTCTCTCTTACGTGCTGTCGATCCTGCTGCTGGTCCTGCTATCGTAACCCTCGGTCCGATCTGATCTTAGACTGGGAACGAACTCCGTATTCTTAGACATGGAATGAACTCCGTATGCCTAAGCCAACCCATGAAACGAGCGTACGGGCGCTCAGCCAACCGGAGAGGCAGAATGCATAAGCTGGGGACTAACCCGATCCCCCTCTACGTGTTGTCGATCCTGCTGCCGCAACCCTCGGTCTGATCCGATCTTAGACTGGAAATGAACTCTGTATGCCTAAGTCAACCCACGAAATGAGCGTGTGGGCGTTGAGCTAGTCGGACATGCATAATGCACATGTCGGGGATCTGCCCGATCCCCTCTACGTGCTGTCAGTCCCGCTGCCACAACCCTCGGTCCGACTAGGGTTAGACATGTAATGAACTCCCTATGCCTAAGCCAACCCACTAAACGAGCGTGCGGGTGCTTAGCCAGCCGAAGAGGCAGGCCAGAGAGGTAGAATGCGCAAGTCGGGGATCAGTTGCGTCCCCCCTGCTTGTTACCAATCCTGCTGCTGGTCCTGTTGCCACAACTCTCGGTCCGATCAAATCTTAGACTGGGAATGAACTCTGTATGCTTACACATGGAATAAACTCTGTATGCCTAAGCCAACCCATGGAACGAGCGTGCGGGCGCTCAGTCGACCGGAGAGGCAGAATGTGTAAGTCGGGGACTGACTCGATCCCCCCCTACATGCTATCGATCTTGCTATCGCAACCCTCGGTCCGATCCGATCTTAGTTAGGGAATGAACTCCGTATGCCTTAGTTAACCCATAAAATGAGCGTTCGGGCACTGAGCCGGCTGGAGAGGCATAATGCGTAAGCCGAGGATTGGCCCAGACCCCCTCTGCGTACTATCGATCCCACTACCACAACCCTCGGTCCGGCTGGGGCTTAACATGGAATGAACTCCCTATGCCTAAGCCAACCCACGAAACGGGCGTGCGGGCGCTCAACCGGTTGGAGAGGCAAATTGCGTAAGCCGAGGATCGGCTCGGTCCCCCCTGCGAGCTGTGGATCCTACTACCGCAAACCTTGGTCCGGTTTGATCTTAGACTGGGAATGAACTCCGTATGCTTAGACTAGGGATGAACTCCGTATGCCTAAGTCAACCCACGAAATGAGCTTGTAGATGCTCAGCTGACCGGAGAGGCCTGCAAAAGAGGTGAAATGGACAAGCCAGTGATCGACCCGGTCCCCCCTACGTCCTGTCGATCCTACTTCTGGTCCTGTTGCCGTAATCTTCGATCCAGTCCGATCTTAGACTGGGAATGAACTCCGTATGCTTAGACATGGAATGAACTCTGTATGCCTAAGCCAACCCATGAAACTAGCATGCGGGTACTCAATCGGCCGAAAAGGCAGAATGCGTAAGTCGAGGATCGGCCCGATGCACCCTGCATGCTGTCGATGCTACTGCCGCAATCCTCAATCCGATCTTAGATTGGGAATGAACTCCGTATGCCTAAGTTAACCCACGAAACGAGCGTTCCCCTCTGCATGCTGCCGATCCTGCTACCACAACCCTTGGTCCGACTGGGGCTTAGACATGGAATGAACTCCTTATGCCTAAGCCAACCCGTGAAACGGGTGTGCGGGTGCTCAGCTAGCCGAAGTGGAAGAATGTGCAAGCCGGGGATCGACCAGGTCCCCCTTACGTGCTATCGATCCAGCTATCGCAATCCTCGATCTGGTCCGATCTTAGACTGGGAATAAACTCCATATGCTTAGACTGGGGATGAACTCCGTTTGCCTAAGTCAACCCATGAAATGAGCGTGCGAGCGCTCAGTCGACCGAAGAGGCTGGTCGGAGAGGCCTAATGCGTAACTCGGGGATCAGCACGATCCCCCACTGCGTGTTGCCGATCCCACTGCTAGTCCTGCTGCCACAACCCTTGGTCCGGCTGGGGCTTAGACATGGAATGAAGTCTGTATGCCTAAGCCAACCCACGAAATGAGCATGCGGATGGTCAGTCGGTCGGAGAGGCAAAATGCGTAAGCTGGGGATTGACCCGGTCCCCCTCTGCATGCTATCGGTCTGCTGCCACAACCATCGATCCAACTGGGGCTTAGACATGGAATGAACTCCCTATGCCTAAGCCAACCCACTAAACGGGCATGCGGGCGCTCAACCGACTGGAGAGGCAGAATGCACAAGTCAGGGATCGGCCCGGTCCCCATGCATGCTGTCGATCCTGCTGCTGCAAGCTTCGATCCTATCCAATCTTAGATTGGGAATGGACTCCATATGCTTAGACTGGGGATGAACTCCGTATGCCTAAGTCAACCAACAAAATGAGCGTACGAGCATTCAGCCGGCTGGAGAGGCCAACTGGAGAGACATAATGCACAAGCCGAGGATCAGCCCGATCCCACTCTGTAAGCTGTCGATCCCGCTGTCGGTCCTGCTGCCACAACCTTCGGTCCGACTGGGGCTTAGACATGGAATGAAGTCTAATGCCTAAGCCAACCCATGAAACGAGCATGCGGGCGCTCAGTCGGCCGGAAAGGTAGAATGCCCAAGTCGAGGATCGACTCAGTCCCCCCTGCGTGCTGCCGATCCTGCTGCTGATCCTACTACTGCAACCCTCAGTTCGATCTGATCTTAGACTGGGAATGAACTCCGTATGCTTAGATATGGAATGAACTTCGTATGGCTAAGCCAACCCGCGAAATGAACGTACGACTGGTCAACCAACCGAAGAGGCAGAATGTGCAAGCCGAGGATTGACCCGGTCCTACCCAACGTGCTGTCGATCCTGCTATCGTAACCCTCGGTCTGATCATATCTTAGACTAGGAATGAACTCCGTATGCTTAGACTGGGGATGAACTCCGTATGCTTAAACTGGGATGAACTCCGTATGCCTAAGTCAACCCACGAAACGAGCGTACGGGCACTCAGCCGGCCGGAGAGCCAGAATGCGCAAGCCGAGGATCAGCCCGATCCCCCTCTGCGTGCTGCCAGTCCTGCTGCCACAACCCTCAATCCGGCTAGACTCCCTATGCCTAAACCAACCCACGAAACGAGCGTCCGTGCTGCCACAACCCTTGGTTTGACTGGGGCTTAGACATGGAATGAACTCCCTATGCCTAAGCCAACCCACAAAATGGGCGTGGGGGCGCTCAGCAGGCTGGAGAGGCAGAATACGCAAGTTGGGGATCGACCCGATCCCCCTACGTGCTGTCGATCCTACTGTCACAACCCTCGGTCCGGTTCGATCTTCGACTAGGAATGAACTTTGTATGCTTAGACTGAGGATGAACTCCGTATGCCTAAGTCAACCCATGAAACGAGCGTACAGACGCTCAGTCGATCGAAAAGGCCGACCGAAGAGGCAGAATGCACAAGCCGGGGATTGGCCCGGTCCCCCCCAGCGTGCTACCGATCCTGCTATCGTAACCCTCGGTCCGATCCGATCTTAGACTGGGAATGAACTCTGTAGGCTTAGACATGGAATAAACTCCATATGCCTAAGCTAGCCCACGAAATGAGCATGCAGGCACTCAATCATCCGGAGAGGCAGAATGCGTAAGCCAGGGACCGGTCCGATCCCTCCGACGTGCTATCGATCCTACTACTGTAACCTCGGTCTGGTTCGATCTTAGACTGGGAATGAACTCCATATGCTTAACTCAACCCACGAAACGAGCGTTCGGGTGTTGAATCGGTCAGAGAGGCATAATGCGTAGGCCAGGGATCGACTTGGTCCCCCTCTGTGTGCTGCTGGTCCCGCTGCCACAACCCTCGGTCTGGTTGGGGCTTAGACATGGAATGAACTCCCTATGCCTAAGCCAACTCATGAAACAGGCATACGGGCGCTCAGCCGGTCGGAGAGGCAGAATGCGTAATCCAGGGATCGGCCCGATCCCCCCTACGTGCTGTCGATCCTGCTGCCGTAAACCTCGGTCTGGTCTGCTCTTAGAATGGGAATGAACTCCGTATGCTTAGACTGGGGATGAACTCCGTATACCTAATCAACCCACGAAACAAGCGTACGGGCGCTCAGCCAGTCAGAGAGGCATAATGCACAAGTCGGGGATCAACCCGTTCCCCGTCTACATGCTGCCGATCCCGTTACCAGTCCTGCTGCCACAACCCTCGGTTCGACTGGGGCTTAGACATGGAATGAACTCTGTATGCCTAAGCCAACCCATGAAACGAGCGTGCGGGCACTCAACCGGCCAGAGAGGTAGAATGCACAAGCAGGGGATCGACCTGATCCCCCCTACGTGCTGTCGATCCTGCTACTGGTCCTACTATCACAACCCTCGATCGAGTCTGATCTTAGACTGGGAATGAATTCCGTATGCTTAGACATGGAATGAACTCTGTATGCCTAAGCCAACTCATGAAACGAGCGTGCGGGTGCTCAGTTGACCGAAAAGGCAGAATGCGCAAGCAAGGGACTAACCAATCCCGTCTGCGTGCTGTCGATTCTGCTATCGCAACCCTCGGTCTGATCCAATCTTAGACTAGGAATGAACTCCGTATGCCTAAGTCAACTCAGGAAATGAGCATGCTGGCGCTGAGCCGATCGAAGAGGCATAATGCGCAAGCCGGGGGTCGGCCCGATCCCCTTTTGTGTGCTACCGGTCCTGCTACCATAACCCTCAGTCCGGCTGGGGTTTAGACATGGAATGAACTCTCTATGCCTAAGCCAACCCATAAAATGGGCGTGCAGACGCTCAACCGGCCAGAAAAGGTAGAATGCGTAAGCCGGGGATCGACCCAGTCCCCCCTCCGTGCTACTGATCCTGCTGCCACAACCCTCAGTCCAGTTCGATCTTAGATTGGGAATGAACTTCGTATGCTTAGACTGGGGATGAACTCTATCTAACTAAGTCAACCCATAAAACGAGCTTGCAGGCACTCAACCGGTCGGAGAGGCAGAATGCGTAAGCCACGGATCAGCCCTGTCCCCCCTGCGTGCTGCCTATCCTACTGCCGCAACCCTCAATCCGGTTCAATCTTAGACTGAAATGAACTTTGTATGCTTAGACTGGGGATGAACTCTGTATGCCTAAGTCAACCCATGAAATGAGCGTGCGAGCATTCAGTCGGTCAGAGAAGCCAGTTGGAGAGGTAAAATATGCAAGCCGAGGATCGTCTCGGTCCCCCCTACGTGCTGCCGATCCTGCTACTGTTTCTACTGTCGTAACCCTCGGTCTGGTCTGATCTTAGACTGGGAATGAACTCCCTATGCTTAGACATGGAATGAACTCCGTATGCCTAAGCCAACCCATGAAACGAGTGTACAGGCGCTCAGCTGGTCGGAGAGGTAGAATGCGCAAGCCGGGGATAGGTCTGGTCCTCCTTGCATGCTGTTGATCCTGCTGTCGCAACCTCGGTCTGATCCGTTCTTATACTGGGAATGAACTCCGTATGCTTAGACTGGGGATGAACTCCGTATGTCTAAGTCAACCCACGAAATGAGCATATGGGTGCTCAGCCGATCAGAGAGGCATAATGCGTAAGCCGAGGATCAGCAAGGTCCCCCTCTCCGTGCTGTCGTTCCCATTACCGGTCCTGCTACCACAACCCTCGATCCGACTGGGGATTAGACACGAAATGAACTTCGTATGCCTAGGCCAACCCATGAAACGAGCGTGAGGGTGCTCAGTCGACAAGAGAGGCAAAATGTGCAAGCCAGGAATCAGCTTGGTCCCCCCTGCATGCTGTCGATCCTGCTGCTAGTCCTGCTGCCACAACCATCAGTCTGATCTGATCTTAGACTAGGAATGAACTTCATATGCTTAGACATGGAATGAACTCCGTATGCCTAAGCCAACCCATGAAACGAACGTGCGGGCACTCAACCGGTCAGAGAGGCAGAATGCGTAAGCCGAGGATCGACCCGATCCCCCCTGCGTGCTATCGATCTTGCTACCGTAACCCTTGATCCGGTCCCATCTTAGACTAGGAATTAACTCCGTATGCCTAAGTTAACCCCCGAAATGAGCATGCAGGTGCTGAGCCGACCGAAAAGGCATAATGCGCAAGTTAGGGATCAGCCCGATCCCCCTCTACGTGCTGCCGGTCCTGCTGCCACAACCCTCGGTCTGGCTGGGGCTTAGACATGGAATGAACTCCGTATGCCTAAGCCAACCCATGAAACGAGGGTACAGGCGCTCAGTCGACCGGAGAGGTAGAATGCACAAACCGGGGATCGGCTCAGTCCCCCCTCCTTGCTGTCGATCCTGCTATCGTAACCCTCGATCCGATCCGATCTTAGATTGGGAATGAACTCCGTATGCTTACACTAGGGATGAACTCCCTATGCCTAAGCCAACCCACGAAATGGGCGTGCGGGCGCTCAGCCTATCGAAGAGGTAGAATGCGTAAGCCGGGGATTAGACCGATCCCTCCGACGTGCTACTGAACCCGCTGCCACAACCCTTGGCCCAACTGGGGCTTAAACATGGAATGAACTCCCTATGACTAAGCCAACCCATGAAACGGGCATGCAGGGTGCTCAACCAGCCGGAGAGGCAGAATGCGTAAGCCGAGGATCGACCCGATCCCCCCTGCCGATCCTGCTGTCGCAACCCTTGATCTGGTCTACTCTTAGACTAGGAATGAACTCCGTATGCTTAGATTGGGGATGAACTTCGTATGCCTAAGTCAACCCACATAATGAGCGTGCGAGCACTCAACCGGTCGGAGTGGTATAATGCACAAACTGGGGATCAGCCTGGTCCCCCTCTGCGTGCTGTCGATCTCACTGTCGGTCCTGCTGCCACAACCCTCGGTCCAGCTGGGGCTTAGACATGGAATGAACTCTATATGCCTAAGCCAACCCACGAAACGAGAGTGCAGGCGCTCAGTCGGTCAGAGAGGCAGAATGTGTAGGCCAGGGATCGGCCCGATCCCCTCCTACGTGCTGTCGATCCTGCTGCTGGTCCTACTGTCACAACCCTCGGTCTGATTCAATCTTAGACTAGGAATGAACTCCGTATGCTTAGACATGGAATGAACTCCGTATGCCTAAGCCAACCCATGAAACGAGCGTGCGGGCACTCAATCGGCCGGAGAGGCAGAATGCGCAAGCCAGGGATTGACCCAATCCCCCATGCGTGCTGTCGATCCTGCTGTCGCAACCCTCGGTCCGATCCAATCTTAGACTGGGAATGAACTTCGTATGCCTAAGTCAACCCACGAAATGAGCGTGCGGGTGCTGAGCCGGTCGAAGAGGCATAATGCGCAAGCCGGGGATCGGCCCGATCCCCCTCTGTGTGCTGCCAGTCCCGCTGCCACAACCCTCAATCCGACTGGGGCTTAGACATGGAATGAACTCCCTATGCCTAAGCCAACCCAGGAAACGGGTGTGCGGGTGCTCGGCTGGTCGGAAAGGTAGAATGCGTAAGCCGGGGATTGGCCTGGTCTCCCCTGCGTGCTGCCGATCCTGCTGTTGCAACCTTTGGTCCAATCCGATCTTAGACTGGGAATGAACTCTATATGCATAGACTGGGGATAAACTCCGTATGCCTAAGTCAACCCATGAAATGAGCATACGGGCGCTCAGCCGACCAGAGAGGCAAGATGCACAAGCTGGGGATCGAACGGGTGGTAGGTGGGTTCAAGCACATCTTCATATTTCAGCCCTGCCAATGCCATTTTTATGGCTTGTAAATTCATACAATTTTCCCCTAAGCCTTCATGTGAAGTTTCGTGGCAAGACGACCTATTTTTTATTTTTCATGATTTTCAAAACTTTTTACTATTCAGGATTTTTTTAAATTTTTTTAGAAAGAGTTTAATCCCCAAATTTGGTAGAGGTGATCCTTGTTTTTTTTTTGGTATGCACAAAAAAATTCAGCTAAAAACTCAAAGTGGAGAAGATTTTGTGATCGTTTGAAAAAAGTGTCCCCATTTCAGACACTTTAATGGCTACTGGCAGCAAACCTATAAAATCTCAAATGCTCTTTAAGGGGGTGTGATTTCTCGAGGTTTGATGAGCCATTATAAGGGCCAAGTGTCACACCCTGGGTGGGCACACCAGGCACATCAGGCACACCAACAGGTGAGCCAGAGGTTGAGGCCCGCAGACTAGGCATGCTGGAGGGTATCTGCGCGCAAAGCCTAGCAAACGAGTTCAGAACGCCCGACCAACTTGCAGGCCAGCCCGTGAGACCAAGGCCTTGCATACAAAATTCCTGCACCACATCCAGAAGGGCCCAAGGTGCTGGACATGCAAGGGAAGCTTCTGGAAGTAGGCAGGATCTGCAGCAGCATCCTGGCAGACTTGGTTGACCCTGAAAATCAGGAGTTAGCGTCCTGATTGATTGTAATCTGTATAATCCCATGATTTTAGCCTTTATTCTAGGGATATTGCCATTAGGTGTAAGCTAGAGCCTCAACTATAAATAGAGGGCTGCTCTTCCCTCATTTCTACACCATTAAACACTTCTGTTTCAGTGAATACAAGAGCATTTCCAGAATTCTGCCTTCTTATCCTGTATCTCTTTAACTTGCATAATCAGCCCTTCCTGTTGTTCTAGTGCTCGTACGCTTGTGTTTTAGGCTGACTTAGGCATAAAGGAGGAGATTCCAAGCCTAAAGCCGCACGGTTTTTGAGTCTAAGCCTGCATGTTTGTGTTGTGCAGGTTAGAGGAGATGGCATCCCAAAGTGACGCTGCTAACCAACAACCAAAGGCCCAAGAGCATGGGCGTGGAAGAGGGAGGAAAGCCAGTTCTAGAGATATCTGGTCTACCATGGACGGTAGGCTGGCCAAGGTGGAGGTGACCATGGGCGACATGGGGGAGAAGCTTGATGGGGTAGAGACTCACATTGCATCGCTAGACTCTATAGGGGAGAAGATCTAAAGTGAGCTGCAAGCTACTCTCAACAAAGGCTTTGACGTGTTCACCCAAAAGAATCAGACCTTGGAGGCTGAAGTGCTGACCTTGCGCGATGGCATGGAGGCCATGCGTCAGCAGATGGAGGAGCTTACCAGTGAGCTCGTTGCTTGCACGACTGCCATTGGGAATGGCATGTTTGCTGGAGTGTCCAAGTCCAGATTGGATGTCCCCAAGCCTAAGGAGTTCAAGGGGAGTAGGGCAGCCAAGGAAGTAGATAACTACCTTTGGGGTATGGAGCAGTACTTCGAAGCCATGGGCATGCAAGACGAGGTGATAAAGGTAAGCACCGCTACTATGTATCTCACTGATGTAGCCTTATTGTGGTTGAGGCATAAGTGTGATGATGTCAGGCAATGGAGTGCCAAGATTGGAACCTGGGCAGAGTTCTAAAAGGAGTTCAGAGAATAATTTTACCCAGAGTATGTTGATGATGAGGTGCGGGCAAAGTTGCGCAGGCTAAGCCAGTAAGGGGACATAAGGGAGTATGTCCAAAAATTCTCTGAACTGATGCTATAGATCTCGGATCCAGGCGAGAAGGATGCCTTATTTGCTTTCATGGATGGGCTGAAGCTGTGGGTGAAGCATGAGCTACAAAGGAGAGGAGTTCATGACTTGGCTAAAGCCATGACTACTGCCAAGGCCTTGATAGAGTTCAAGCCTCTGAACAAGTTTGAGTCTACCAAGCCTAAGGGTAAGGGCTAGGACGATAGAGATCGGAAGAAGTAGTCCAAGGGGAAGGACCGTGATCGGGAGTCTAAGGATGGAGATCGAGATCGTTTAACCAAGGATGGCAAGAGGAAGCCACCAGTAGGAAAGTGGAAAGCAAAGGGGGACCAAGAGCCACTAGCATGCTACCTATGTGGAGGGAGCCACATAGCGCGTAATTACCCACAGAAGGGTAAGCTGGCTGCTGTAAACAAGGAGTCTGACGAGGAGCCAGAGTCAGGGCCAGCAAAGCTGGGTTGTTGGTGCTCAATGCTGTCCAGAGTAAGGGGAACCGCAAGCCAAAGGGCTTGATGTTTACGGATCTGATGGTTACGGGTCAAAAGGTGAGCGCACTGGTGGACACAGGTGCCTCACATCTTTTTATTTCATGTGATAGAGCCCAGAAGCTCAGACTAAAGGTGCAGAAAGGGACTGGTACCATCAAAATGGTGAACTCTAAGGAAGTTCCAGCCATTGGAGTACACGGGGAGTGGAGTTGCAGCTTGGAGACTGGAAAGGCAAGGAGACCATTGAGGTAATACCCCTTGACGACTATGAGTTTGTGATTGGGTTGGATTTCCTTGTTCGGATTAACGCCCTCCTTGTGCCTTTTACCGATTGTGTTTGCATCTTGGATGCACAGTGCCAATGCCTACTGCCATTAAGGGAGGGTTTGGAGTTGGGTCGCAGGTGGTGTCAACCATCCAATTTGCCAAGGCGGTAAGCAGACAAGAAGACCCTTTTTGGCAACCCTAAAATATGATGAGCCAAAGGAGAAGGAGATCGAGTCACCCTTGGAGGTGCTAAAGGTGCTAAAGACCTTTAGTGATGTGATGCTCGCAAAGTTACCTAGCAAGCTACCACCTAAGAGGGAGGTGGACCACAAGATCGAGCTGGTGTCTGAGGCCAAGCCACCAGCTAGAGCCCCTTACCGAATGTCTTCACCAGAGTTAGAGGAGTTGAGGAAGCAGCTCAAAGAGTTAGTTGATGCTGGCTTCATCAGGCCATCGAAGGTACCCTATGGTACACCGGTTCTATTTCAGCGCAAGCATGATGGGTTGTTACGGCTGTGCATAGACTACCGGCCTTTGAACAAGCTGACCATCAAGAACAAGTACCCCATCCCACTCATTGCGAACTTGTTCGATCAACTTGGGAGCACAAGGTGGTTCACCAAGCTGGATTTGGGGTCAGGCTACTATCAAGTCAGGATTGCAGAGGGAGATGAGCCAAAGACAGCATGTGTCACTCGGTATGGTTCATATGAGTTCTTGGTGATGCCTTTCAGACTCATGAACACCCCAGCAACATTCTGCACCCTTATGAACAAGGTACTTCAGTCATTCCTTGACCGGCTTATTGTGGTTTATTTGGATGACATTGTGATCTACAGCCAGACTTTGGAAGAGCATGTAGACCACTTGAGATAGGTGTTTGAGGTGTTACGGGTGCACAAGCTGTTTGTCAAGAGGGAGAAGTGCTCATTCACCCAGCAGGAGATCCCGTTCCTTGGCCACATAGTGGGAGGTGGCAGGATATGCATGGATGAAGGTAAGATACATGCCATCCTGGAGTGGCAACCACCAGCCAAGCTCACTGAGTTGAGATCGTTCCTTGGGCTGATCAACTACTACAGGCGCTTCATCAAAGGTCACTCAACAATAGCCACGCCATTGACTGACTTGTTCAAGAAAGGGAAAGCATGGAAGTGGAGTGCAGGGTGCCAGGAAGCCTTTGATAGGTTGAAGCAGGCTGTGATCGAGAAGCCAGTCTTGGCCTTGCCAGACCATGCCAAGCCATATGAGATGCATACGGATGCATCAAACTTTGCCATAGGGGACGTGTTGATGCATGAGAGACGTTTAGTGGCATTCGAGAGTAGGAAGCTGAACGAGACTGAGCGCAAGTACACAGTCCAAGAGAAGGAGATGATTGCAGTGGTGCACTCCTTGCGCACTTGGCACCATTACCTATTGGGGTTAAGGTTCGTGGTTAGGATGGACAATGTGGCGACCAGCTACTTCCAGACGCAGAAGAAGCTATCCCTCAAGCAGACGAGATGGCAAGATTTTTTTATAGAATTTGATTTCCAGATGGAGTACAAGCTGGGGCGGGTAAACCTAGTGGCAAATGCCCTGAGCAGGAAGGCTAACCTTGTTGCCATTAGCCAACCAGAGGGGTCACTAGTGTTGCATGTCAAGGAAGGAATTGTCCATGATCCTACAGCCAAGGCTTTGATGGAGTACACCCAGCAAGGTAAGACTAGGCAGTTTTGGTTGCAAGATGGCTTGCTGTACACCAGGGGAAGTAGACTATTTGTGTCACAGCATGGGAAGCTCTGTAATGAAGTTTTGTAAGAATGCCATGATTCAAGGTGGGCTGGACACCTCGGAGTGAGCCGTACTTTAGCATTGATCGAGGACCGATACTACTGGCCGCACATGAGGGACGATGTGGAGGCCTATGTGAAGACTTATCTTATGTGCCAATAGGACAAAGTGGAGCTCAAGAAACCAGGTGGTCTCTTGGAGCCATTGCCAGTGCCAGACCAACCACGGGAGAGTGTTTCTCTGGACTTTATAGTCGGTCTACCCAAAGCAGAAGGGTTTGGAAGCATCATGGTAGTGGTGAACAGGTTTTTCAAGTATGGAATCTTCATTCCAGCAACCAAGGAGTGCCCAACCGAGGAGGCAGCTCGATTGTTCCTGAAGAACATGGTTAAGTACTGGGGAGTGCCAAGGACCATTGTTAGTGATCGGGATGAGCGTTTCACAGGCAGGTTCTGGACTGAGTTGTTCAAGCTGTTGGGATGTGTAGTTCTAGGTTGGAGACTTGGTATTGGTGAAGCTGCATCCTATTGTGCGTCATAAGGGGCTGCACAAAGGCCTAGTCTGAAGGTATAAGGGACCTTTTCGAGTAGTCAAGAGGGTAGGCAAGGTTGCCTACAAGCTGGATATGCCACCCAAGTCGAGGGTACACCCGGTGTTCCATGTGAGCATGCTCAAGCCATTCCATGAAGATGAGGGGGATCCAAGATGGGCAGAATCAAAGCATGCACCATTGGGAGCAAGGGCCTCATATGAGAAGGAGGTCCACAGCATCATAGCTGATCGAGAGGTGAGATGGAAGAACTATCAGCCAAGATAAGAGTACTTGGTGCACTGGAAGGGACTTCCAGACAGTGAGGTGAGCTGGGAACCAGTAGATGACTTATGGCAGTTCGGGGACTAGATCAAGCAGTACCATGCAAAAGACGTAATAAAGGCATTGTGTATTCAGGTGGGGGAGAATGTCACACCCTGGGTGGGCACGCCAGGCACATCAGGCACACCAGTAGGTGAGCCAGAGGTTGAGGCTCGTAGACCAGGCATGCTGGCGAGTATCTGCATGTAAAGGCTAGGAAACGAGTTCAAAACACCCGCCCAACTTGCAGGCCAGCCCGTGAGACCAAGGCCTGGCATACAAGCTGCCCACACCACATCCAGAAGGGCCCAAGGTGATAGACACGCAAGGGAAGCTTCTGGAAGCAGGCAGGATCAGTAGCAGCATCTTGGCAGATTTGGTTGACCCTGAAAATCAAGAGTTAGCATCCTGATTAATTGTAATCTGTATAATCCCATGATTTTAGCCTTTATTCTAAGGATATTGCCATTAAGTGTAAGCTGGAGCTTCAACTATAAATAAAGAGCTACTCCTCCCTCATTTGTACACCATCAAACACTTTCGTTTTAGTGAATACAAGGGCATTTCCAGAATTCTGCCTTCTTATCCTGTTTCTCTTTAACTTGCGTAATCAGCCCCTCCCGTTGTTCTAGTGCCCATACGCTTGTGTTTTAGGCTGACTTAGGCATAAAGGAGGAGATTCCAAGCCTAAGGTCGTATGGTCTCTGAGTCTAAGGTCGGAGCCCGTGACACAAGTACCAGCACCCATCAGACATCATGTGCGCACACCCCCTCGGGCCCCCCAATCGTCGGAACCCCCAATGCCACCGGTTAGGCTCTCCAATGATGCTCCAACGATGGTGCCTCGGGTAAAAAAAATGCGGCACCAGCACATGCCCGAGCCCAGCATGTGCATCGTGGCTCAAAATCTTAGGCTGGGAAAGAACTCCGTATGCTTAGACATGGAATGAACTCCGTATGCCTAAGCCAACCCACGAAACGAACGTGCGGGCGCTCAGTTGACTGGAGAGGTAGAAAGTGCAAGTTAGGGATCGATCTGATCCCCCCTGCGTGCTGTCGATCTTGCTACCGTAACCCTCGGTTCGGTCTGATCTTAGACTGGGAATAAACTCCATATGCATAAGTCAACCCACGAAATGAGCGTGCGGGTGCTGAGCCGGCCGAAGAGGCATAATGCGCAAGCCAGGGATCGACCCAATCCCCCTCTGCGTGCTGCCAGTCCCGCTGCCACAACCCTCGATCCGGCTGAGGCTTACACATGAAATGAACTCCTATGCCTAAGCCAACCCATGAAACGGACGTGCGGGCACTCAGCTGGCCAAAGAGGCAGAATGCGTAAGCCGGGGATCGGCTCGGTCCCCCCTACGTGTTGCGAATCCTGTTGTTGCAACCCTCGATCCCGTCTGATCTTAGATTAGGAATGAACTCCGTATGCTTAGACTGGGGATGAACTCATATGCCTAAGTCAACCCATGAAACGAGCGTGCGGGCGCTCAGTCGGTCATAGAGGCTGACCAGAGAGGCATAATGCGTAAGTCGGGGATCAGCTCGGTCCCCCTGTGCGTGCTGCCAATCCCGCTGCCGGTCCTACTACCACAACCCTCGATCCGACTGGGGCTTAGACATGGAATGAAATCTGTATGCCTAAGCCAACCTATGAAACGAGCGTGCGGGCGCTCAGTCGGTCAGAGAGGCAAAATGCGCAAGCCGGGGATCGACCCTGTCACCCCTATGTGCTATCGATCCCGCTGCTGGTCCTACTACCGTAACCCTCGATCCGGTTTGATCTTAGACTGGGAATGAACTCCGTATACTTAGACATGGAATGAACTCTGTATGCCTAAGCCAACCCACGGAATGAGCATACGGGCGCTCAGCTGACCGGAGAGGCAGAATGTTCAAGCCGGGGATCAGCCCATTCCCACCTGCGTACTGTCGATCCTACTACCGCAACCCTCGATCCGGTCTGATCTTAGACTGGGAATGAACTCCGTATGCCAAGGTCAACCCACGAAATGAGCGTGCGAGTGCTCAGCTAGCCGGAGAGGCATAATGCGCAAGCCGGGGATTAGCCCGGCCCCCCTCTACGTGCTGTCAATCCCGCTGCCGGTCCTACTGCCACAACCCTCGGTTTGGCTGTGGCTTAGACATGGAATGAACTCCGTATGCCTAAGTCAACCCATGAAATGAGCGTGCGGGCGCTAAGTCAGACATAGAGGCATAATGCGCGAGCCGGGGATCGACCCGATCCCCCTCTGCGAGCTATCGATCCTGCTGCCAAAACCCTTGATCCGGCTTGGAATTAGACATGGAATGAACTCCCTATGCCCAAGCCAACCCACGAAACATGCGTGCGGGCACTCAGCTGGCCGGAGAGGCAGAATGCACAAGTCAGGGATCGGCTTGGTACCCCCTGCGTGCTGTCGATCTTGCTGTCGCAACCCGTGGTCTGGTCCGATCTTAGACTGGGAATGAACTCCATATGCTTAGATTGGGGACGAACTTCGTATGTCTAAGTCAACCCACGAAACGAGCGTGCGGGCGCTCAGCCGACCAGAGAGGTAGGATGCGCAAGCCGGGGATCGAACAGGTGGTAGGTGGGTTCAATCACATCTTCATATTTCTGCCATGCCAATGCCATTTTTATGGCTTGTAAATTCATACAATGGTCCCCGAAGCCTTCATGTGAAGTTTCGTGGCAAGACAACCCGTTTTCTATTTTTCACGATTTTTGAAACTTTTTGCGGTTTGGGATTTTTTAAAATTTTTTTAGAAAGAATTTTGTCCCCAAATTTTGTAGAGGTGATTCTTGTATTTTTGTTGGCATGCACAAAAAACTTCAGCTAAAAACTCGAAGTGGAGAAGATTTTGTGACCGTTTGAAAAAAGTGTCCCTATTTTAGACACTTTAATGGCTACTGGCAGCAAACCTATAAAATCTCAAATGCTCTTTAAGGGAGTGTGAGTTCTCGAGGTTTGATGAGGGATAGGGGGCCAATATAAGGTCCCAGTACCAGCACCCATCGCACATCATGTGCGCACACCTCCCAGCCCCCCCAATCGTCGGAACCCCCAATGCCACCGGTTAAGCTCTCCGGTAATGCTCCGACGATGGTGCCCCGGGCGAAAAAAAAGCAGAAACCAGCACATGCCCGAGCCTAGCATGTGTATCATTGCTCAAATCTTAGACTGGGAATGAACTCCGTATGCTTAGACATGGAATGAATTTTGTATGCCTAAGCCAACCAACGAAACGAGCATGCGGGCGCTCAATCGACCGGAGAGGCAGAATGCGCAAGCCGGGGATCGACCCTGTCCCTCCTATGTGCTGTGTATCCTGGTACCGTAACCCTCAATCCGATCCAATCTTAGATAGGGAATGAACTCTGTATGCCTAAGTTTACCCATGAAACGAGCGTGCGAGCGCTGAGCCGGCCGGAGAGGCATAATGCTCAAGCCTAGTCCCCCTCTTTGTGCTACCGGTCCCACTACCACAACCCTCAATCCGGCTGGGGCTTAGACATGGAATGAACTCCCTATGCCTAAGCCAACCCATGAAACGAGCATGCGGGCGCTCAGTCGGTCGGAAAGGCAGAATGTGAAAGTCGGGGATCGGCTTGATCCCCCCTGCGTGCTGCCGATCCTGTTGTCGTAACCCTTGGTCTAGTTTGATCTTAGACTGGGGATGAACTCCATATGCCTAAGTCAACCCACAAAACGAGCATGCGGGCGCTCAGCCGACCAGAGAGGCAGGATGCGCAAGCTGGGGATCGAACGGGTGATAGGTGGGTTCAAGCACATCTTCATATTTCTACCATGCCAATGCCATTTTTATGGCATGCAAATTCATACAATGGTCCCCTAAGCCTTCTTGTGAAGTTTCATGGCAAGACGACCCGTTTTCTATTTTTCACGATTTTTGAAACTTTTTGCGGTTTGGGATTTTTTAAAATTTTTTTAGAAAGAGTTTTATCCCAAAATCTGGTAGAGGTGATCCTTGTATTTTTGTTGGCATGCACAAAAAAATTCAGCTAAAAACTGAAAGTGGAGAAGATTTTATGACCGTTTGAAAAAAGTGTCCCCATTTCAGACAGTTTAATGGCTACTGGCAGCAAACCTATAAAATCTCAAATACTCTTTAAGGGGATGTGAGTTTTTGAGGTTTGATGAGGCATAGGGGGCCAATATAAGGGCCAAGTACCAGCAACCAACGCACATCATGTGTGCACACCCCCGGCCCCCCCAATCGCCGGAACCCTAAATACCGCCGGTTAGGCTCTCCGATGATGCTCCGACGGTTGTGCCCCAGGCGAAAAAAATGCGGCACCAGCAGATGCCCGAGCCCAGCATGTGCACCATGGCTCAAAATCCTAGACTGGGAATGAACTCCGTATGCTTAGACATTGAATGAACTCCGTATGCCTAAGCCAACCCATGGAATGAGCGTGCGGGCGCTCAGCTGGCCAGAGAGGTAGAATGCGCAAGCTGGAGATCAGCCCGGTCCCCCCCTGCGTGCTGTCAATCCAGATGTAGCAACCCTCGGTCCGGTCTGATCTTACACTGGGAATGAACTCCGTATGCATAAGTCAACCCATGAAACGAGCGTGCGGGTGCTGAGCCAGCCCAAGAAGCATAATGTGCAAGGCGGGGATCGACCCGATCCCCCTCTACGTGCTGTCGGTCCTACTGCCACAACCCTCGATCTGGCTAGGGCTTAGACATGGAATGAACTCACTATGCCTAAGCCAACCCACGAAACGGGCATGCGGGCACTCAGTCGATCGAAGAGGTAGAATGCGCAAGCTAGAGATCGGCTCGGCCCCCCTACGTGCTGCCGATCCTACTATCGCAACCCTTGATTTGGTCTGATCTTGGACTGGAATGAACTCCGTATGCTTAGACTAGAGATGAACTCCGTATGCCTAAGTCAACCCATGAAACGAGCGTACGGGCACCTCGTCAGCCGAAGAGGCCAGACGGAGATGCATAATGCGTAAGTCAAGGATCAGCCAGGTCCCCTTTTGCATGCTACCGATCCCATTACTAGTCCTGCTATTGGAACCCTCGATTCGATCTGATCTTAGATTGGGAATGAACTCCGTATGCTTAGACATGGAATGAACTCCATATGCTTAAGCTAACCCACGAAACGAGCGTGCGGGTGCTCAGTCGGTCGGAGAGGCAGAATGCGCAAGCCGATGATCGACTCAATCCCCCTGCGTGCTGCCGACCCTCGATCCAATCCAATCTTAGACTGGGAATGAACTCTGTATGCTTAGATAGGGTATGAACTCTGTCTGCGTAAGTCAACCAACGAAACGAGCGTGCGGGCACTCAGCCGACCAAAAAGGCAAGATTCGGAAGTCGAGGATCAAATGGGTGGTAGGTGGGTTCAAGCACATCTTCATATTTCTGCCATGCCAATGCCATTTTTATGGCTTGTAAATTCATACAATGGTCCCCTAAGCCTTCATGTGAAGTTTCGTGGCAAGATGACCGCTTTCTATTTTTCATGATTTTTGAAACTTTTTACTGTTCGGGATTTTTTAAAATTTTTTTAGAAAGATTTTTTTCCCCAAATTTGGTAGAGGTGATCCTTGTATTTTTGTTGGCATGCACAAAAAAATTCAGCTAAAAACTCAAAGTGGACAATATTTTGTGACCGTTTGAAAAAAGTGTCCCCATTTCAGACACTTTAATGGCTATTGGCAGCAAACCTATAAAATCTCAAATGCTCCTTAAGGGGGTGTGAGTTCTCGACGTTTGATGAGGGATAGGGTGCCAATATAAGGCCCAAGTACCAGCACCCATCGCACATCATGTGCGCACACCCCCCGGCACCCCCAGTCACCGGAACCCCCAATGCCGCCGGTTAGGCTCTCCGGTGATGCTCTGACGATGCTCTGACAATGGTGCCCCGGGGGAAAAAAATGCAGCACCAGCACATGCCTGAGCCCAGGATGTGCACCGTGGCTCAAAATCTTAGACTGGGAATGAACTCTGTATACCTAAGCCAACCCACGAAACGAGTGTGCGGGCGCTCAACCGGTCGGAGAGGCATAATGCGCAAGCTGGGGTCAGCCTGGTCCCCCTCTGTGTGCTGCCGATCCCGCTGTCGGTCCTGTTGCCACAACCCTCGGTCCAGCTGGGGCTTAGACTTGGAATGAACTACGTATGCCTAAGCCAACCCACGAAATGAGCCTACAGGCGCTCAGCCGGCCAGAGAGGCAGAATCGTAAGCCGAGGATCGGCTCGATCCCCCCTGCGTGCTGTCGATCTTGCTGCTGGTCCTGCTACTGCAATCCTTGGTCCGATCTGATCTTAGACTAGGAATGAACTCCGTATGGTTAGACATTGAATGAACTTCGTATGTCGAAGCCAACCCACAAAACAAGCGTGCGGTCACTCAGCCAGCCGGAGAGGCAGAATGCGCGAGCTGGGGACCGACCCCATCCCCCCTGCGTGCTGTCGATTCTACTGCCAAAAACCTTGGTCCGATCTGATCTTAGACTAGGAATGAACTCCGTATGCCTAAGTCAACCCACAAAACGAACGTTCGGGCGCTGAGCCGGTCGGAGAGGCATAATGCGTAAGCCAGGGATCGGCCCGATCCCTCTCTGCATGCTGTCAATCTCGCTGCCAGAACCCTCGGTCCTGGTGGGGCTTACAAATGGAATGAACTCCCTCTGCCTAAGCCAACCCACAAAATGGGCATGCGGGTGCTCAGCTGGTCGGAGAGGCAGAATGCGCAAGTCGGGGATCAGCCGATCCCCCCTGCGTGCTGTTGATCCTACTGTCTCAACCCTCGGTCGGGTTCGATCTTAGACTAGGAATGAACTCCGTATGCTTAGACTAGGGATGAACTCTATATGCCTAAGTCAACCCATGAAACGAGCGTGCGGGTGCTCAACCAGCAGGAAAGGCCTATCGAAGTGGCAGAATGAGCAAGCCTGGGATCGGCCTAATCCCCCCTTGCGTGCTGTCGATCCTGCTCCTGGTCCTGCTATCGCATCCCTTGATCTGGTCTGATCTTAGACTGGGAATGAACTAGGTATGCCTAAGTCAACCCACGAAACGAGCATTCGGGCATCGAGCCGATCGGAGAGGCATAATGCACAAGCCGGAGATCGACCCGATCCCCCACGAAACGGACGTACGGGTGCTCAACCGATCGGAGAGGTAGAATTCGTAAGCCGGGGATCGGCCAGATCCCCCCTGCGTGCTGCCGATCCTGCTACAGCAACCCTCAGTTTGGTCAAATCTTAGACTGGGAATGAACTCCGTATGCTTAGGCTGGGAATGAACTATGTATGCCTAAGCCAACCCATGAAACGGGCGTCCAGGCGCTCAATCGACCGGAGAGGCAGAATGCGCAAGTCGGGGTCCGGCTCGATCCCCTCCTACGTGCTGTCGATCCTACTACCCTAACCCTCGGTCCGATCCGATATTAGACTAGGAATGAACTCCGTATGCCTAAGTCAACCCATGAAATGAGCATTCGGGCGTTGAGCCAGTCAGAGAGGCATAATGCGCAAGCCGAGGAAAAGCCCGGTCCCTCTCTACGTGCTGCCGATCCTGCTGCCACAACCCTTGGTCCGACTGGGGCTTAGACATGGAATAAACTCCCTATGGCTAAGCCAACCCACGAAACGGGCGTGTGGGCGCTCAACCGGCTAGAAAGGTAGAATGCGTAAGCTGGGGATTGGCCCGGTCCCTCCCTGCGTGCTGCCGACCCTGCTGCTGGTCCTGCTACCGTAACCCTCGATCCAGTCTGATCTTAGACTGGGAATGAACTCCGTATGCTTAGGCATGGAATGAACTCCGTATGCCTAAGCCAACCCACGAAACGAGCATGCGGGCGCTCAACCGACCTGAAAGGCAGAATGCGCAAGCCGGGGACCGACCCGGTCACCCCCTACGCACTGTCGATCCTGTTACCGCAACCCTCGATCTGGCTCGATCTTAGACTGGAAATGAACTCCATATGCCTAGGTCAACCCAATTAAATGAGTGTGCGGGCGCTGAACCAATCGGAGAGGCATAATGTGCAAGTCGAGGATCGGCCCAATCCCCCTCTGCTTGCTGCCGGTCCCGCTGCCACTACATTCGGTCTGACTGGGGCTTAGACATGGAATGAACTCCCTATGCCTAAGCCAACCCATGAAACGAGCGTGCGGGCGCTCAGCCGACCGGAGAGGCAGAATGCACAATCCAGGGGCCGACCCGGTCCCCCCTACGTGCTGCCGATCCTGCTGCAATAACCCTCGATCTGGTCCGATCTTGGACTGGGAATGAATTCCATATGCTTAGACTAGGGATGAACTCCGTATGCCTAAGTCAACCCATAGAACAAGCATGCGGACGCTCAGTCGACTAGAGAGGCAGGATGCGCAAGCTGGGGATCGAATGGGTGGTAGGTGGGTTCAAGCACATCTTCATATTTTTGTGATGCCAATGCCATTTTTATGGCTTGTAAATTCATACAATGGTCCCCTATAGCTTTATGTGAAGTTTCGTGGCAAGACGACCCATTTTTTATTTTTCATTATTTTTAAAACTTTTTACGGTTCAGGATTTTTTAAAATTCTTTTAGAAAGAGTTTTGTCCATAAATTTGGTAGAGGTGATCCTTGTATTTTTTTTGGCATGCACAAAAAAATTCAGCTAAAAACTCGAAGTGGAGAAGATTTTGTGACCGTTTGAAAAAAGTGTCCCCTTTTCAGACACTTTAATTGCTACTGGCAGCAAACCTATAAAATCTCAAATGCTCTTTAAGGGGGTGTGAGTTCTCGAGGTTTGATGAGGGATAGGGGGCCAATATAAGGGCCAAGTACCAGCACCCATCGCACATCATGTGCACACACCCCCCAGCCCCCCAATCGTCGGAACCCCCAATGCCGTCGGTTAAACTCTCCGACGATGCTCCGACGATGGTGCCTCAGGTGAAAAAAATGCGACACCAGCACATGCCCGAGCCCAGTATGTGCACCGCGGCTCAAACTCTTAGACTGGGAATGTACTCCGTATGCTTAGACATGGAATGAACTCTGTATGCCTAAGCCAACTCACGAAATGAGCGTGCGGGCGCTCAGCCAACCGAAGAGGCAGAATGCACAAGCCGAGGATTGGCCCAGACCCCCTCTGCGTGCTGCCGATCCCGCTGCCACAAACCTAGGTCTGGTTAGGGTATAGACATGGAATGAACTTCCTAAGCCTAAGCCAACCCACGAAATGAGCATGCGGGCGCTCCGCCTACCGAAAATGCAGAATACGAAAGTCGGGGATCGACCCGGTCCCCCCTGTGTGTGATCGATCCTACTACCGCAACTCTCAGTCTGGTTCAATCTTAGACTGGGAATGAACTCTGTATGCTTAGACTGGGGATGAACTCCGTATGCCTAAGTCAACCCATGAAACAAGCGTGCGGGCGGTCAGCCGACTGGAGAGGTCAGTCGGAGAGGCAGAATGTGCAAGTCGGGGATTGACCCAGTCCCTCACTGCGTGTTATCGATCCTGCTACAGGTCCTGCTACCGCAACCCACGATCCGGTCTGATCTTAGATTGGGAATGAACTCCGTATGCTTAGACATGGAATGAACTCCATATGTCTAAGCCAACCCATGAAACGAGCGTGCGGGCACTCAGTCGACCGAAAAGGCAGAATGCACAAGCCGGGGACCAGCCCGATCCCCCCCTGTGTGCTGTCGATCTTGCTACCACAACCCTCGATCCAGTCTGATCTTAGACTAGGAATGAACCCCATAAGACTAAGTTAACCCATGAAACAAGTGTTCCGGCACTGAGCCGGTCGGAGAGGTAAAATGCGTAAGCCAGGGATCGGCCTAGTCCCCCCCTGTGTGCTGCCAGTCCCACTGCCACAACCCTCGGTCCTACTAGGGCTTAGACATGGAATGAACTCCCTATGCCTAAGCCAACCCATGAAATGGGCGTGCGGGTACTCAGTCGGCTGGAGAGGCAGAATATGCAAGCCAGGGATCAATCCGGTCCCCCTACGTGCTACCAATCCTACTACCATAACACTCGGTCTGGTCTGATCTTAGACTGGGAATGAATTTCGTATGCCTAAGTCAACCCACGAAATGAGCGTGCGGGCGCTGAGCCGGTCGGAGAGGCTTAATGTGCAAGTCAGGGATCGACCCAATCCCCCTCTAGTGCTACCGATCCTGCTGCCACAACCCTCGATCCGACTGGGGCTTAGACATGGAATGAACTCCGTATGCCTAAGCCAACCCATGAAATAAGTGTACGGGTGCTCAATCGATCGGAGAGGCAGAATGTGCAAGCCAGGGATCAGCCCGATCCCCCCTGCATGCTATCGATCCTACTGCCGTAACCCTCGGTCTGATCCAATCTTAGACTGGGAATGAACTTCGTATGCCTAAGTCAACCCACGAAATGAGCGTTCGGGCACTGAGCCGGTCGGAGAGGCATAATGCGCAAGTCGGGGATCGACCCGATCCCTCTCTGCGTGCTGTCAGTCCCGCTACCACAACCGTCGGTCCGAATGGGGCTTGGAAAAGGAATGAACTCCCTATAACTAAGCCAACCCATGAAACGGGTGTGTAGGCGCTCAGCCGATCGGAGAGGCAGAATGCGTAAGCCAGGGATTGACCCGATCCCCCCTGCGTGCCGCCAATCCTGCTACCGCAACCCTCGATCTGGTCTGATCATAGACTGGGAATGAACTCCATATGCTTAGACTGGGGATGAACTCCGTATGCCTAAGTCAACGCACGAAACAAACGTTCGGACGTTCAGCCGACCAGAGAGGCAGCATGCGTAAGCCCGGGATCGAACGGGTGGTAGGTGGGTTCAAGCACATCTTCATATTTCTACCATGCCAATGCCATTTTTATGGCTTGTAAATTCATACAATGGTCCCCTATGGCTTCGTGTGAAGTTTCATCGCAAGATGACCTGTTTTCTATTTTTCACGATTTTTGAAACTTTTTGCAGTTCAGGATTTTTTAAAATTTTTTAGAAAGAGTTTTGTCCCCAAATTTGGTAGAGGTAATCCTTGTATTTTTGTTGGCATGCACAAAAAAATTCAGCTATAAACTCGAAGTGGAGAAGATTTTGTGACCGTTTGAAAAAAGTGTCCCCATTTCAGACATTTTAATGGCTACTGGCAGCAAACCTATAAAATCTCAAATGTTTTTTAAGGGGGTGTGAGTTCTCAAGGTTTGATGAGGGATAGGGGGCCAATATAAGGGCCAAGTACCAGCTCCCATCACACATCTGTGCGCACATCCCCCGACCCCCCAGTCGTCGGAACCCCGAATGCGTCGATTAGGCTCTTCGACGATGCTCCGACGATGGTGCCCCGGGCAAAAAAAATGCGGCACCAGCACATGCCTGAGCCCAACATGTGCATCGTGGCTCAAACTCCTAGACTAGGAATGAACTCAGTATGCTTAGACATGGAATGAACTCCGTATGCCTAAGCCAACCCATGAAAAGAGCGTACGGGTGCTCAACCGATCGGAGAGGTAGAATGCGTAAGCCGGGGATCGACCTGGTCCCCCTCTGCATGCTGTCGGTCCGCTGCCATAACCCTTGATCCGGCTGGGGCTTAGACATAGAATGAACTCCCTATGCCTAAGCCAACCCACGAAATAGGCGTACGGGCACTCAGCCAGTCGAAGAGGCAGAATGAGCAAGCTGGGTATCAGCCCGGTCCCCTTGTGTGCTACTGATCTTGCTACCGCAACCCTTGGTCCGGTTTGATGTTAGACTAGGAATGAACTCCGTACGCTTAGACTGGTGATGAACTTCGTATTTCTAAGTCAACTCATGAAACGAGCATGCGGACGCTTAGCCAACTAGAGAGCTCGATCGAAGAGGCAGAATGTGCAAGCCGGGGATCAGACCGATCCCCCCTACATGCTACCGATCTTGCTGCTGGTCCTTTTGCTGCAACCCTCAGTACGGTCTGATCTTAGACTGAGAATGAACTCTGTATGCCTACGCCAACCCACGAAATGAGTGTGCGGGCACTAAGCAGGCCGAAGACAGGCCCGATCCCCCCTGTATACTGTCAATCCTATTGCCACAACCCTCAGTCCGGTCTGATCTTAGATTGGGAATGAACTCCATATGCTTAGGCATGGAATGAACTCCATATGCCTAGGCCTACCCATGAAACGAGCGTACGGGCGCTCAGTCGACTGGAGAGGTAGAATGTGCAAGCCAGGGACCGACCCGATCCCCCTATGTGCTGTCGATCCTACTACCGCAACCCTCGGTTCGATCCGATCTTAGACTGAGAATGAACTCCGTATGCCTAAGTCAACCCACGAAACGAGCGTTTGGGCGTTGAGCCGACCGGAGAGTCAAAATGCGTAAGCCAGGGATTGACTCGATCCCCTTCTATGTGCTGTCGGTCCCGCTACCACAACCCTCAATCTGGCTGGGGCTTAGACAAGGAATGAACTCTCTATGCCTAAGCAAACCCACGCAACGGGCGTGCAAGCGCTTAGCCGATCGAAGAGGAAGAATGCGCAAGTTGAGGATCGTCCTGATCCCCCTTGAGTGCTGCCAATCCTGCTACCGCAACCCTCAGACTGGTCCGGTCATAGACTGGGAATGAACTCCGTATGCTTAGACTAGGGATGAACTCTGTATGCCTAAGTGAACCCGTGAAATGAGCGTGCGGGTGCTCAGCCGACTGGAGAGGCCGAATGGAGAGGCATAATACGTAAGCCAAGGATTAGCTCGATCCCCCTCTGCGTGCTGTCGATCTCGCTGCCAGTCCTGCTACCACAACCCTCGGTCCGGTTGGGGCTTAGACATGGAATGAACTCCGTATACCTAAGCCAACGCATGAAACGAGCGTGCGGGCACTCAACCGGCCAGAGAGGCAGAATACGCAAGCCAAGGATCGGCCTGATCCCCCCTACGTGCTACCGATCTTACTGCTGGTCTTGCTACCGTAACCTTCGATCTGGTCTGATCTTAGACTGGGAATGAACTCTGTATGCTTAGACATGGAATGAACTCCGTATGCCTAAGCCAACCCATGAAACGAGCGTGCGCGCCTACAGCCGATCGGAGAGGCAGAATGCGTAAGCCAAGGATCGACCCGATCCCCCCCTGTGTGCTATCGATCTTGCTGCCGTAACCCTCGGCCCAGTCTGATCTTAGACTGGGAATGAACTTCGTATGCCTATGTCAACCCACGAAACAAGTGTGCAGGCGCTGAGCCGATCAGAGAGGCAGAATGCGCAAGTCGGGGACCGGCCCGGTCCCCTCCTGCATGTAATCAATCCTGTCGTCAGAACCCTCGATCCGGTCTGATCTTAGACATGGAATGAACTCCGTATGCCTAAGCCAACCCATGAAACGAGCATACGGGCGCTCTGTCGATCTGAGAGGCAGAATGTGCAAGCTAGGGATCGGCCTGGTCTCCCCTGCGTGCTGTCGATTCTGCTACTGCAACCCTCGGTCCAGTCTGATCTTAGACTTGAATGAACTTCGTACGCATAAGTCAACCCACGAAACACGCGTGCGGGCACTGAGCCGATCGATGAGGCATAATGCGCAAGCCGGGGATTGGCACGGTCCCCCTCTACGTGTTGTCAGTCCCGCTGCCACAACCCTCGATCCGGCTAGGGCTTAGACATGGAATGAACTCCCTATACCTAAGCCAACCCACGAAACGGGTGTGCGGGCGCTCAGCCGGCCGGAGAGGCAGAATGCGCAAGTTAGGGATCAGCCCGGTCCCCCCTGCGTGCTATCGATCTGGCTACCGCAACCCTTGGTCCGATCTGATCTTAGACTGGGAATGAACTCCGTATGCTTAGACGGGGGGATGAACTCCGTATGCCTAATTCAACCCACAAAACAAGCATGCGGGCACTCAGCCGACCAGAGAGGCTGGATTGCAAGTCGGGGATCGAACAGGTGGTAGGTGGGTTCAAGCACATCTTCATATTTTTGCCATGCCAATGCCATTTTTATGGCTTTTAAATTCATACAATGGTCCCCTAAGCCTTCATGTGAAGTTTCGTGGCAAGACGTCCCGTTTTCTATTTTTCACGATTTTTGAAACTTTTTATGGTTCGAGATTTTCTAAAGTTTTTTTAGAAAGAGTTTTGTCCCCAAATTTGGTAGAGGTGATCCTTGTATTTTTTTTGGCATGCACAAAAAATTTCAGCTAAAAACTCGAAGTGGAGAAGATTTTGTGACCGTTTGAAAAAAGTGTCCCCATTTCAGACACTTTAATGGCTACAGGCAGCAAACCTATAAAATCTCAAATGCTGTGTAAGGGGGTGTGAGTTCTTGAGGTTTGATGAGGATAGGGGGCCAATATACGGGCCAAGTACCAGCACCCATTGCACATCATGTGCGCACACCCCCCGGCCCCCCTAATCATCGGAACCCTCAATGTCGCCGGTTAGGCTCTTCGGTTATGCTCCGACGATGGTGCCCTGGGCGAAAAAAAATGCAACACTAGCACATGCCCGAGCCCAGTATGTGCACCGTGGCTCAAAATCTTAGACTGGGAATGAACTCCGTATGCTTAGACATGGATTGAACTCCGTATGCCTAAGCCAACCCACGAAATGAGCGTGCTGGCGCTTAGCCGACCGAAGAGGCAGAATGCGCAAGTCGGGGATCGGCTCAGTCCCCCCCTGTGTGCTGTCGATCCTGCTACCACAACCCTCGGTCCGATCTGATCTTAGACTGAGAATGAACTCTGTATGCATAAGTCAACCCACGAAACGAGCGTGCGGGCGCTAAGCCGGTCGAAGAGGCATAATGCACAAGTCGGGGATCGGCTTGGTCCCCCTCTACGTGCTGTCAGTCTCGCTGCCACAACCCTCGGTTCAGCTGAGGCTTAGACTTGGAATGAACTCCCTATGCCTAAGCCAATCCACGAAACGGGCGTACGGGCGCTCAGCCAGCCGGAGAGGCAGAATGCACAAGCCGGGGATTAGCCCGGTCCCCCCTGCGTGCTATCTATCTTGCTGCTACAACCCTCAGTCCAGTCTGATCTTAGACTGGGAATGAACTTCGTATGGCTAAGTCAACCCACAAAATGAGCATGCGGGCACTCAGTCGACCAGAGAGGCAGAATGCGTAAGCCGGGGATCGAACGGGTGGTAGCTGGGTTCAAGCACATCTTCATATTTCTACCATGCCAATGCCATTTTTATCACTTGTAAATTGAAACAATGGTCCCCTAAGCCTTCATGTGAAGTTTCGTGGTAGGACGACCCGTTTTTTATTTTTCACGATTTTTCAAACTTTTTGTGGTTCAGGATTTTTTAAAATTTTTTTAGAAAGAGTTTTTTCCCCAAATTTGCTAGAGGTGATCCTTGTATTTTTGTTGGCATGCACAAAAAAATTCAGTTAAAAACTCAAAGTGGAGAAGATTTTGTGACCGTTTGAAAAAAGTGTCCCCATTTCAAACACTTTAATGGCTACTGGCAGCAAACCTATAAAATCTCAAAAGCTTTTAAAGGGGGTGTGAGTTCTCAAGGTTTGATGAGGTATAGGGGGCCAATATAAGGTCCAAGTACCAGCACCCATCGCACATCATGTGCGCACACCCCCCGGGCCCCCCATTCACTGGAACCCTCAATGCCGCCGATTAGGCTCTCCGACGATGCTCCAGTGATGGTGCCCTAGGCGAAAAAAATGCAGCACCAGCACATTCCCGAGCCCAGCATGGGCACCGTGGCTCAAAATCTTAGACTGGGAATGAACTCCATATGCTTAGACATGGAATGAACTCCGTATGCCTAAGCCAACCCACGAAACGAGCGTGCGGGCGCTCAACGGCCGGAGAGGCAGAATGCGCAAGCTGGGGATCAGCCCAATCCCCCCTTGCGTGCTATCGATCCTACTGCCGCATCCCTCGGTCCGGTCTGATCTTAGACTGGGAATGAACTCTGTATGCATAAGTCAACCCACTAAACGAGCATGCGGGCACTGAGCCAACCGAAGAGGAATAATGCGCAAGCCGGGGATCGGCCCAAGCCCCCTCTGTGTGCTGCCGATCCTACTGCCACAACCCTCGGTCTAACTGGGGCTTAGACATGGAATGAACTCCCTCTACCTAAGCCAACCCACGAAATGGGCGTGAGGGCGCTCAGCCAGCCGAAGAGACAGAATGCGTAACCCGGGGATTGGCCCTGTCCCCCCTACGTGCTGCCGATCCTACTACCGCAACCCTCAGTCCGATCTGATCTTAGACTAAGGATGAACTCCATATGCCTAAGTTAACCCTCAAAACGAGCGTGCGGGTGCTCAACCGAATGGAAAGGCCGGTCGAAGAGGCATAATGCATAAGTCGAGGATTAACCCGGTCCCCCTCTACGTGCTGTCGATCCTGCTGTCGGTCCTGCTACCACAACCCATGGTCCGAGTGGGGCTTAGACATGGAATGAACTCTATATGCCTAAGCCAACCCACAAAATGAGCGTGCGGGCGCTCAGCCGGTCGGATCCGTAGAATGCGCAAGCTGAGGATCGGCCTGATCCCTCCCTGCGTGCTACCAATCCTACTGCTGTTCCTGCTGCCGCAACCCTCGGTCCGATCCGATCTTAGACTGGGAATGAACTTTGTATGCTTAGACATGGAATGAAATCTGTATGCTTAAGCCAACCCACGAAACAAGCGTGCGGGTGCTCAACCGGTCGGAGAGGCAGAATGCGCAAGCTGGGGATCGACCCGGTCCCCCCTGTGTGCTGTCGATCCTGCTGTTGCAACCCTCGATCCGGTTTGATCTTAGACTGGGAATGAACTCCGTATGCCTAAGTTAACCCACGAAACGAGCGTATGGGCGCTGAGCAGGTCGGAGAGGCATAATGCGCAAGCCGAGAATCGGCCTGGTCCCCCTCTGCGTGCTACCAGTCCCACTGACACAACCCTCGATCCAACTGGGGCTTAGACATGGAATGAACTCCCTGTGCCTAAGCCAACCCACCAAACGGGCATGCGGTTGCTCAGCCGACCGGAGAGGCAGAATGCGTAAGCCGGGGATCGGCCCGATCCCCCCTGGGTGCTGTCGATCCTACTATCGTAACCCTCGATCCAGTCCGATCTTTGGCTGGGAATGAACTCCATATGCTTAGACTGGGGATGAACTCTGTATGCCTAAGTCAACCCACGAAACGAGCGTGCAGGCGCTCAACCGACCAGAGAGGCAGGATGCATAAGCCGGGGATCGAACGGGTGGTAGGTGGGTTCAAGCACATCTTCATATTTCTGTCGTGCCAATGCCATTTTCATGGCTTGTAAATTCATACAACGGTCCCCTAAGACTTCATGTGAAGTTTCATGGCAAGATGACCCGTTTTCTATTTTTCACGATTTTTGAAACCTTTTATGGTTTGTAATTTTTTAAAATTCTTTTAGAAATAGTTTTGCTCCCAAATTTGGTAGAGGTGATCCTTGTATATTTTTTTGGCATGCACAAAAAATTTTTGCTAAAAACTCGAAGTGGAGAAGATTTTGTGACTGTTTGAAAAAAGTGTCCCCATTTCAGACACTTTAATGGCTACTGGCAGCAAACCTATAAAATCTCAAATACTCTTTAAGGGGGTGTGAGTTCTTGAGGTTTGATGAGGGATAGGGGGCCAATATAAGGGCCAAGTACCAGCACCCATCGCACATCATGTGCGCACACCCCCCGGCCCCCCAATCGTCGGAACCCCTAATGCCACCGGTTAGGCTCTCCGGCGATGCTCCGACGATGCTGCCCCAGGTGAAAAAAATGTGGCACTTGCACCTGCCCGAGCCCAGCATGTGCACCGTGGCTCAAAATCTTAGACTGGAATAAACTCCGTATGCTTAGACTGGAATAAACTCCGTATGCTTAGACATGGAATGAACTTCGTATGCCTAAGCCAACACATGAAACGAGCGTGCGATCGCTCAGCTGGCCGGAGAGGCAAAATGCGCAAGCCGTCGGTTAGGCTCTTTGGTGAAGCTACGAAGATGCTTCGGTGATGGTACCCCGAGTGAAAAAAATGTGGCACCAGCACATGCCTAAGCCCAGCATGTGCACCGTGGCTCAAAATCTTAGACTGGGAATGAACTCCATATGCTTTGAAATGGAATGAACTGCCTATGCCTAAGCCAACCCATGAAACAGGCGTGCGAGCGCTTAGCCGACCGGAGAGGCAGAATGCACAAGATGGGGATCGGCCTGATCCCCCCTGCATGCTGCTGATCCTGCTACTGGTCCTGCTATCGCAACCCTTGGTCCAGTTCGATCTTGGACTGGAAATGAACTTTGTATGCTTAGACATGGAATGAACTCCGTATACCTAAGCCAACCCACGAAACGAGCATGCGAGCGCTCAGCCGACCGGAGAGGCAGAATGCGCAAGTCGAGGACTGACCTGGTCCCCCCTACATGCTGTCGATCTTGCTATCGCAACCCTCGGTCTAGTTCGATCTTAGACTTGGAATGAACTCCGTATGCATAAGTCAACCCATGAAACGAACGTGTGGGCACTGAACCGGTAGAAGAGGCATAATGCGCAAGCCGGGGATCAGCCTGATCCCCCTCTGCGTGCTATCGATCCCGCTGTCACAATCCTTGGTTCGGCTGGGGCTTAGACATGGAATGAACTCCCTATGCCTAAGCCAACCCATGAAACGGGTGTGTGGGCACTCAACCGGCCGGAAAGGCAAAATGCACAAGACGGGGATCAACCCGATACCTCCCTGCGTGCTACCGATCCTACTGCTGGTCCTGCTGTTGTAATCCTCAGTCCGGTCTGAACTTAGACTGGGAATGAACTCCATATGCTTAGACATGGAATGAACTTCGTATGCCTAAGCCAACCCACGAAACGAGCATGCGGGCGCTCAACCGGCCGGACAGGCACAATGCGCAATCGGGGATCGACCCGATCCCCCCTATGTGTTGTTGATCCTACTACCGCAACCCTCAGTCCGATCTGATCTTAGACTGGGAATGAACTTCGTATGCCTAAGTCAACCCACAAAATGAGCGTGCAGGCGCTGAGCCGGTCGGAGAGGCGTAATGCGCAAGCCGGGGATCGGACCGGTCCCCCTCTGTGTGCTGCCGGTCCCGCTACCACAACGCTCAGTTCGGCTGGGGCTTAGACATGGAATGAACTCCCTATGCCTAAGCCAACCCATGAAATAGGCGCGCGGGCGCTCAGCCGGCCGGAGAGGCAGAATGCATAAGCCGAGGATCGGCCCGGTCCCCCCTACGTGCTGTCGATCCTGCTGTTGCAACCCTCGGTCCGATCCGATCTTAGACTGGGAATGAACTCTGTATGCTTAGACTGGGGATGAACTCTGTATGCCTAAGTCAACCCCCAAAACGAGTGTGCGAACGCTCAGCCGACCAGAGAGGCTAGATGCGCAAGCTGGGGATCGAGCGGGTGGCAGGTGGGTTCAAGCACATCTTCATATTTCTGCCATGCCAATGGCATTTTTATGGCTTGTAAATTCATACAATGGTCCCCTAAGCCTTCATGTGACGTTTCGCGGCAAGACGACCCGTTTTGTATTTTTCACGATTTTTGAAACTTTTTGCTTTCAGGATTTTTTAAAACTTTTTTTAGGAAGAGTTTTGTCCCCAAATTTGGTATAGGTGATCCTGGTATTTTTCTTGGAAGGCACAAAAAAAAGCAGCTAAAAACTCGAAGTGGAGAAGAATTTGTGACCGTTTGAAAAAAGTGTCCCTATTTTAGACACTTTAATGGCTACTGGCAGCAAACCTATAAAATCTCAAATGCTCTTTAAGGGGGTGTGAGTTCTCGAGGTTTGATGAGGGATAGGGGGCAAAATAAGGGCCAAGTACCAGCACCCATCGCACATCATGTGCGCACACCCCCCGACCCGCCCAATCGCCAAAGCCCCCAATGCTGCCGGTTAGGCTCTCCGATGATGCTTCGACGACGCTTCAGTGATGGTGCCCCGGGCGAAAAAAAAATGGCACCAGCACATGCTTGAGCCCAGTATGTGCACCGTGGCTCAAAATCTTAGACTAGGAATGAACACCGTATGCCTAAGCCAAACCACGAAACGAGCGTGTGGGCACTCAGCTAACCGGAGAGGCAGAATGCGCAAGCTGGGGATCGAACGAGTGGTAGGTGGGTTCAAGCACATCTTCATATTTCTGCCATGCCAATGCTAGTTTTATGGCTTGTAAATTCATACAATGGTCCCCTAAGCCTTCATGCGAAGTTTCGTGGCAAGACGACCTGTTTTCTATTTTTCATGATTTTCAAAACTTTTTGCAGTTCGGGATTTTTTAAAATTTTTTTAGAAAGAGTTTTGTCCCCAAATTTGGTAGAGGTGATCCTTGTATTTTTGTTGGCATGCAAAAAAAATTCAGCTAAAAACTCAAAGTGGAGAAGATTTTGTGATCGTTTGAAAAAAGTATCCCCATTTCAGACACTTTAATGGCTACTGGCAGCAAACCTATAAAATCTCAAAAGCTCTTTAAGGGGGTGTGAGTTCTAAAGGTTTGATGAGGGACAGGGGGCCAATATAAGGGCCAAGCACCAGCACCCATCGCACATCATGTGCGCACACCCCCCGGCCCCCCCAATCGCCGGAACCCCCAATGTTGTCGGTTCGGCTCTCCGGTGATGCTCCGATGATGGTGCCCGGGGCAAAAAAAATGCGGCACCAGCACTTGCCCGAGCCCAGCATGTGCACCGTGGCTCAAAATCTTAGACTAGGAATGAACTCCGTATGCTTAGACATGGAATGAACCCGTACGCCTAAGCCAACCCATGAAAAGAGCGTACGGGTGCTCAGTCGACCGGAGAGGCAGAATGCACAAGCCAGGGATCAGCCCAGACCCCCCTGCGTGCTATCGATCCTGCTGCCACAACCCTCAGTCTGGTCAAATCTTAGACTGGGAATGAACTCCGTACGCATAAGTCAACCCACGAAACGAGCGTGGGGGCGCTGAGCCAGCTGAAGAGGCATAATGCGCAAGCCAGGGATCGGCCTGGTCCCCCTCTGTGTGTTGCTAGTCCTGCTACCACAACCCTCGGTCCAGCTGGGGCTTAGACATGGAATGAACTCCCTATGCCTAAGCCAACCCACGAAATGGGCGTGCGGGCGCTCAACCTACCGGAGAGGCAGAATGCGTAAGTCGGGGATCAGCTCGGTCCCCCTTGCGTGCTGCCGATCCTACTGCCGCAATCCTCGGTCCAGTCTGATCTTAGACTAGGAATGAACTCTGTATGCTTAGACTAGGGATGAACTCTGTATGCCTAAGTCAACCCATGAAACGAGCGTGCATGCGCTCAGTCAGGCAGAGAGACAGAATACGTAAGCCAGGGATTGGCCCGATCCTCCTTATATGCTGTCGATCCTACTGGCACATCCCTTAGTCCGATCTGATCTTAGATTGGGGATGAACTCCGTATGCCTAAGTTAACCCTCGAAATGAGCACGTGGGCACTCAGTCGGCTGGAGAGGCCAGTCGGAGAGGCATAATCCATAAGCCGAGGATCAGCTCGATCCCCCTCTACATGCTGCCGATCCCACTGTCGGTCTTGCTGCCACAACCCTCTGTCCGACTGGGGCTTAGACATGGAATGAACTTCGTATACCAAAGCCAACCCACGAAACGAGCATGCAGGTGCTCAGCTGGTCGGAGAGCCATAATGCACAAGCTGGGGATCGACCCGGTCCCCCCTACGTGCTACCGATCCTATTGCTGGTCCTGCTGTCGTAACCATCGGTTCGATCTGATCTTAGATTAGGAATGAACTCCGTATGGTTAGACGTAGAATGAACTCGGTATGCCTAAGCCAACCCACGAGACGAGTGTGCGGCCACTCAGTAGGCCAGAGAGGTAGATGCGCAAGCCGGGGATCGTCCCGGTCCCCCCTGCGTGCTGTCGATCCTGCTGCGTAACCCTCAGTTCGGTCCAATTTTAGACTAGGAATGAACTCTGTATGCCTAAGTCAACCCACGAAACGAGTGTGCGGGCGTTGAGCCAACCGGAGAGGCATAATGCGCAAGCCAGGGATTGGCCCGGTCCCCCTTTGCGTGCTGCCGGTCCTGCTGCCACAACCTTCGGTCCGGTTGGGGCTTAGAAATGGAATGAACTCCCTATGCCTAAGCCAACCCACGAAACGAGCGTACGGGTGATTAGCCAGCCAGAGAGGCAGAATGCGCAAGCCGGGGATCGGCCCGGTACCCCCTACGTGCTATCGATCCTACTGTTGCAAACCTTGATCCGGTCTAATCCTAGACTGGGAATGAACTCTGTATGCTTAGACTAGGGATGAACTTCGTACACTTAAGTCAACCCATGAAACGAGCGTGCGGGCGCTCAGCCGACTAGAGAGGCAGGATGCGCAAGCCGGGGATCGAACGGGTGGTTGGTGGGTTCAAGCACATCTTCATATTTCTACTGTGCCAATGCCATTTTTATGGCTTGTAAATTCATACAATGGTCCCCTAATCCTTCATGTGAAGTTTCATGGCAAGACAACTCATTTTCTATTTTTCACGATTTTCAAAACTTTTTACGGTTCGAGATTTTTTAAAATTTTTTTAGAAAGAGTTTTCTCCCCAAATTTGGTAGAGGTGATCCTGGTATTTTTCTTGGAAGGCACAAAAAAAGGCAGCTAAAAACTCGAAGTGGAGAAGAATTTGTGACCATTTGAAAAAAGTGTCCCTATTTTAGACACTTTAATGGCTACTGGCAGCAAACCTATAAAATCTCAAATGCTCTTTAAGGGGGTGTGAGTTCTCGAGGTTTGATGAGGGATAGGGGGCCAAGATAAGGGCCAAGTACCAGCACCCATCGCACATCATGTGCACATACCCCCTGACCCCCCAATCGTCGGAACCCTCAATGCCGCCGGTTAGGCTCTCCGGTTTTACTCCGACAATGGTGCCCCAAGCAAAAAAAATGTGGCACCAGCACGTGCCTGAGTGCAGCATGTGCACCGTTGCTCAAAATCTTAGATTGGGATTGAACTCCGTATGCTTAGACATGGAATGAACTCTGCATGCCTAAGCCAACCCACGAAACGAGCAAGCGAGCGCTCAGCAGGGCAGAGAGGCAGAATACGCAAGTCGGGGATCGACCCGATCCGCCCCTGCTTGCTGTCGATCCTGCGGCAGCAACCCTTGGTCTGGTCTGATCTTAGACTGGGAATGAACTCTGTATGCATAAGTCAACCCACAAAATGAGCGTACGTGCGTTGCGTCGGTCGAAGAGGCATAATGCGCAAGTCGGGGATCGGCCTGGTACCCTTTTGCGTGCTGTCGGTCCCGCTGCCACAACCCTCAGTCTGGCTGGGGTTTAGACATGGAATGAACTCCCTATGCCTAAGCCAACCCACAAAATGGGCGTGCGGGCGCTCAGCCAACTGGAGAGGCAGAATGCACAAGCCTGGGATCAGCCCGGTCCCCCCTACATGCTGTCGATCCTACTGCCACAACCCTCGGTCTGGTCCGATCTTAGACCGGGAATGAACTCCGTATGCTTAGACTGGGGATGAACTTTGTATGCCTAAGTCTACCCATGAAACGAGCGTGCGGGCACTCAGCCGATCGGAGAGGTAGTCGGAGAGGTAGAATACGCAAGCCGTGGATCGACCCGGTCCCCACCTGCGTGCTACCGATCCTGCTGCTGGTCTTGCTACCGCAACCCTAGGTCTGGTCCGATCTTAAACTACGAATGAACTCCATATGCTTAGACATGGAATGAACTCCGTATGCTTAAGCCAACCCACGAAATGAGCGTAAGGGCACTCAGCCAGCCAGAGAGGCAGAATGTGTAAGCCAGGGATCGACCCGATCCCACCGTACGTTCTGTCGATCTTGCTATCGTAACCCTTGGTCCAGTCTGATCTTAGACTGGGAATGAACTCCGTATGCGTAAGTTAACCCATGAAATGAGCGTGTGGGGGCTAAGCCAGCAGGAGAGGCATAATGTGCAAGGCGGGGATCAGCCCGGTCCCCCTCTGGATGCTGCCTGTTCCACTGCCATAACCCTCGGTCTGACTGGGGCATAGACATGGAATGAACTCCCTATGCCTAAGCCAACCCATGAAACGGGCGTACGGGCGCTCAGCCGGTCGGAGAGGTAGATTGCGTAAGCTGGGGATCGGCCTAGTGCCCCCTGCGTGCTACCGATCCTGCTACCTAACCCTCGGTCTGTTCCGATCCTAGACTGGGAATGAACTCCGTATGCCTAGATTTCGGATGAACTCCGTATGCCTATGTCAACCCACGAAACGAGTGTGCGGGCCCTCAGCCGACCGGAGACGCTTGCCGGAGATGCGTAATGCACAAGCCGGGGATTGACCCGGTCCCCTTCTATGTGCTGCCATTATCAGTCCTCCTACCATAACCCTCGGTTCGATTGGGGCTTAGACACGGAATGAACTCTGTATGCCGAAGCCAACCCACGAAACTAGCGTGTGGGCGCTCAGCCGACCAAAAAGGTAGAATGCGCAAGTCAGGGATCGGCCTGGTCCCCCCTGCGTGCTACCGATCTTGCTGCTGGTCCTACTATCGTAACCCTCGATTCGGTCTAATTTTAGACTAGGAATGAACTCTGTATGCTTAGACATGGAATGAACTCCATATGCCTAAGCCAACCCACGAAACGAGCGTGCGGGCGCTCAGCTAGCCGGAGAGGCAGAATCCGCAAGTCGGGGATCGACCCGATCCCCCTTGCGTGCTGTCGATCCCGCTACCGCAACCCTCGGTCCGGTCTGATCTTAGATTGGGAATGAACTTCGTATGCCTAAGTCAACCCACGAAACGAGCGTACGGGCACTGAGCCGACCGGAGAGGCATAATGCGCAAGCCGGAGATTGGCCCGATCCCCCTCTGCGTGCTGTCGGTCCCGCTACCACAACCCTCGGTCCGGCTAGGGCTTAGACATGGAATGAACTCCCTATGCCTAAGCCAACCCAAGAAATAGGCATGCGGGTGCTTAGCCGGCCGGAGAGGCAGAATGTGCAAGCCGAAGATCGGCCCGATCCCCCTGTGTGCTACCGATCCTGCTGTCGTAACCCTCAGTTCGGTCCAATCTTAGACTGGAGATGAACTTCGTATGCTTAGACTGGAGATGAACTCCGTATGCCTAAGTCAACCCACAAAACGAGGGTGCGGGCGCTTAGCCGAACAGAGAGGTAGGATGCGCAAGTTAGGGATCGAAGGGGTGGTAGGTGGGTTCAAGCACATCTTCATATTTCTACCATGCCAATACCTTTTTTATGGCTTGTAAATTCATACAATGGTCCCCTAAGCCTTCATGTGAAGTTTCGTGGCAAGACGACCCGTTTTCTCTTTTTCACGATTTTCAAAACTTTTTACGGTTCGAGATTTTTTAAAATTTTTTTAGAAAGAGTTTTGTCCCCAAATTTGGTTGAGGTGATCCTCGTATTTTTTTTGGCATGGACAAAAACATTCAGCTGAAAACTCAAAGTGGAGAAGATTTTGTGACCGTTTGAAAAAAGTATCCCCATTTCAGACACTTTAATGGCTACTGGCAGCAAACTTATAAAATCTCAAATGCTCTTTAAGGGGGTCTGGGTTCTCGAGGTTTGATGAGGGATAGGGGGCTAATATAATGGCCAAGTGTCATGCCCTGGGCGAGTGCACCAGGCACATCAGGCACATCAGCAGGCGAGCCAGAGGTTGAGGCCCGTAGACCAGGCGTGCTGGTGGGTATCTGCACGCAAAGCCTAGCAAACGAGTTCAGAACGCCCGCCCAACTTGTAGGCTAGCCTGTGAGACAAAGGCCTGGCATACAAGCTGCCCGCACCACAACTAGAAGGGCCCAAGGTGCTGGACACGCAAGGGAAGCTTATGGAAGCAGGCAGGATCAGCAGTAGCATCCTGGCAGATTTGGTTGACCCTGAAAATCAGGAGTTAGCATCCTGATTGATTGTAATCTGTATAATTCCATGATTTTAGCCTTTATTCTAGGGATATTGCAATTAAATGTAAGCTGGAGCCTTAACTATAAATAGAAGGCTGCTCCTCCCTCATTTGCACACCATCAAACACTTCTGTTTCAGTGAATACAAGAGCATTTCTAGAATTCTGCCTTCTTATCCTATTTCTCTTTAACTTGTGTAATCATCCCTTCCTGTTGTTCTAGTGCCCGTATGCTTGTGTTTTAGGCTGACTTAGGCTTAAAGGAGGAGATTCCAAGCCTAAGGTTGCATGGTTTCTGAGTCTAAGGTCGGAGCCCGTGACAGTTGGTATTAGAGCAAGTTTGATTCTACGTGTTTGTGTTGTGCAGGTTAGAGGAGATGGCATCCTAAAGTGACGCTGCTAACCAACAACCAGAGGCCCAGGAGCATGGGTGTAGAAGAGGGAGGAAAGCCAATTCTAGAGATATCTGGTCTACCATGGACGGTAGGTTGGCCAAGGTGAAAGTGAACATAGGCGACATAGGGGAGAAGCTTGAGGGGGTAGAGACTCACATTGCATCGCTAGACTCCATGGGGGAGGAGATCCAAAGTGAGCTACAAGCTGCTCTCAACAAAGGCTTGGATGTGTTCACCCAAAAGAATCAGACCTTAGAGGCTGAAGTGCTAACCTTGCGCAATGGCATGGAGGCCATGCGCCAGCTGATGGAGGAGCTTAGCAGTGAGCTCGTTGCTTGCAAGACTGCCATTGGGAATGGCATGTTTGCTGGAGTGTCCAAGTCCAGATTGGATGTCCCCAAGCCTAAGGAGTTTAAGGGGACTAGGGGTGCCAAGGAAGTAGATAACTACCTTTGGGGTATGGAGCAGTACTTTCAGGCCATGGGCATGCAAGACGAGGTGATAAAGGTAAGCATCGCTGCTATGTATCTCACTGTTGTAGCCTTATTATGATAGAGGCGTAGGTGTGATAATGTCAAGCGTGGGAGCGCCAAGATTGAAACTTAGGCAGAGTTCCAAAAGGAGTTCAGAGAACAATTTTACCTAGAGTATGCTGATGATGAGGCACGGGCAAAGTTACGTAGGCTGAGCCAACAAGGGGACATAAGGGAGTATGTCTAAAAATTCTTTGAATTGATGCTAGATCTTGGATCTAGGTGAGAAGGACTCCTTATTTACTTTCATGGAGGGCTGAAGCCGTGTGTGAAGCATGAGCTACAAAGGAGAGGAGTTCATGGCTTGGCTAAAGCCATGACTACTGTCGAGCCCTTGATAGAGTTCAAGCCTCTGAACAAGTTCGAGTCTACCAAGCCCAAGGGTAAGGACAGGGACGATAGCGACTGAAAGAAGCAGTTCAAGGGGAAGGAGCGTGACTGAGAATCCAAGGATGGAGATTGAGACCGTTCAACCAAAGATGGCGAGAGGAAGCCACCAGCAGGCAAGTGGAAAGCAAAGGGGGACCGAGAGCCACTAGCATTCTACCTATGTGGAGAGAGCCACATAGCGCGTAATTACCCACAGAAGGGCAAGTTGGCTACTGTAGACAAGGAGTCTAACAAGGAGGCAGAGTCAGGGGCAGCAAAGCTTGGGTCGTTGGTGCTCAATGCTGTCTAAAGTAAGGGGAGTCGCAAGCCAAAGGGCTTGATGTTTACGGATCTGATGGTTGCAGGTTAAAAGGTGAGTGCACTGGTGGACACAGGTGCCTCACATTTTTTTATTTCAGGTGATAAAGCCCAGAAGCTCAGACTAAAGGTGCAGAAAAGGACTGGTACCATCAAAACGGTGAACTCCAAGAAAGTTCCAGCCATTGGAGTAGCGTGGGGAGTGGAGTTACAGCTTGGAGACTGGAAAGGCAAGGAAACCATTGAGGTAATACCCTTTGATGACTATGAGTTTATGATTGGGTTGGATTTCCTTGTTCAGATTAATGCCCTCCTTGTGCCTTTTACTGATTGTGTTTGCATCTTAGATGCATGGTGCCAATGCCTAGTGCCATTGAGGAGAGGGTCTGGAGTTGGGTCACGGGTGGTGTCAGCCATCCAATTTGCCAAGGCGGTAAGCAAACAAGAAGACACCTTTTTGGCAGCCCTGAAATATGATGAGCCAAGAGAGAAGGAGATCGAGTCACCCTTAGAGGTGCTAAAGCTGCTGAAGACCTTTAGTGATGTGATGCCCGCAAAGCTACCTAACAAGCTACCACCTAAGAGGGAGGTGGACCACAAGATCGAGCTGGTGTCCGAGGCCAAGCCACCAGCTAGAGCCCCTTACCAAATGTCTCCACCAAAGTTCGAGGAGTTGAGGAAGCAGCTCAAAGAGTTAGTTGATGCTGGCTTCATCAGGCCATTGAAGGCACCCTATGGTGCACCGGTTCTATTTTAGCACAAGCATGATGGGTCGTTGCGGTTGTGCATAGACTACCGGGCTTTAAACAAGCTGACCATCAAGAACAAGTACCCCATCCCACTCATTACAGACTTGTTCGATCAACTTGGGAGCGCAAGGTGGTTCACCAAACTGGATTTGAGGTCAGGCTACTATCAAGTCAGGATCACGGAGGGAGATGAGCCAAAGATAGCATGTGTCACTCGGTATGGTTCGTATGAGTTCTTGGTGAAGCCTTTTGGACTCACGAATGCCCCAGCAACATTCTGCACCCTTATGAACAAGGTACTTCAGTCATTCCTTGATCGGTTTGTTGTGGTTTATTTGGATGACATTGTGATCTGCAGTCAGACTTTGGGAGAGCATGTAGACCACTTGAGACAGGTGTTTGAGGTGTTACGGGTGCACAAGCTGTTTGTCAAGAGGGAGAAGTGCTCATTCGCCCAGCAGGAGATCCCGTTCCTTGGCCACATAGTGGGAGGTGGCAGGATACGCATGGATGAAGGCAAGATACACGCCATCCTGGAGTGGCAACCGCCAGCCAAGGTCACTGAGTTGAGATCGTTCCTTGGGCTGGTCAACTACTATAGGCACTTCATCAAAGGTCACTCAGCAATAGCCACGCCATTGACTGACTTGCTTAAGAAAGGGAAAGCATGGGAGTGGAGCGCAGGGTGCTAGGAAGCCTTTGACAGGTTGAAGCGGACTGTGATCGAGGAGCCAGTCTTGGCCTTGCCAAACCATGCCAAGTCATATGAGGTGCATACGGATGCATCAGACTTTGCAGGAGGGATGTCAAGTCACGTGTTGATGCAGAAGGGATGTCAAGTCACGTTCGAGAGCAGAAAGCTGAATGAGAGTAAGCAAAAGTACAAGGTCCAAGAGAAAGAGATGACTGCTGTGGTGCACTGCTTGCACACTTGGCACCATTACCTGTTGGGGTCGAGGTTCGTGGTTAGGATGAATAATGTGGCGACCAGCTACTTCCAGACGTAGAAGAAGCTATCCCCTAAGCAGGCGAGATGGCAAGATTTTCTTGCGAAATTTGATTTCCAAATGGAGTACAAGTCGAGGCGGGCGAACCTAGTGGTAGATGCCCTGAGCAGGAAGGCTAACCTTGCTGCCATTAGCCAACCAGAGGGGTCACTGGTGCCGCGCATCAAGGAGGGACTTACGCATGATCCTACAGCCAAGGCTTTGATGGAGTACACCCAGCAAGGTAAGACTATGTGGTTTTGGTTACAGGATGGCTTGCTGTACACTAAGGGAAGTAGATTGTTTGTGCCATAGCACAGGAAGCTTCACAAGGAAGTTTTGCAAGAATGCCATGATTCAAGGTGGCCTGGACACCTCGAAGTGAGCCGTACCTTGGCATTGATCGAGGACCGGTACTACTGGCCGCACATGAGGGACGATGTGGAGGCCTATGTGAAGACTTGTCTTGTGTGCCAACAGGACAAGGTGGAGCTCAAGAAACCAACAAGGTGGAGCTCAAGAAACCAGGTGGTCTCTTGGAGCCATTGCCAATGCCAGAACGACTATGGGAGAGTGTTTCTCTAGACTTTATAGTTGGTCTACCCAAAGCAGAAGGGTTTGGAAGCATCATGGTAGTGGTGGATAGGTTTTCCAAGTATGGAATCTTCATTCCAGCAACCAAGGAGTGCCCAGTCGAGGAGGCAGCTCGATTGTTCCTGAAGAACATGGTTAAGTTCTAGGGAGTGTCGAGGACCATTGTTGGTGATCAGGACGGGCATTTCATGGGTAGGTTCTGGACTGAGTTGTTCAAGCTGTTGGGGTCAGACTTGAACTTTTCCACCAGCATGCATCTGCAGACCGATGGGCAGACAGAATGAGTGAATGGACTATTGGAGGTCTACCTCAGGCACTATGTGAGTGCCATACAAAGGGACTGGCTAAAGCTGCTAGATATTGTGTAGTTTTCCTACAACTTGCAAAGGAGCGAGGCAATGAACCAGAGCCCATTTGAGGTTGTGACAGGGTACCAACCACTAACACCCGGTTTGATTGCTACAGGTTATACAGGGCCAAATCCAGCAGCATACAAGTTTGCCAAGGCATGGCAGGAGCAAACTGACTTGGCCAGAGTTTGTCTACACAAGGTGCCCAAGAGGTCGAAGAAGTGGGCAGACCAGAATAAGTGGGACATGCAGTTCCAGGTTGGAAACTTGGTGTTGGTGAAGCTACATCCCATTGTGCGCCATAAGGGGCTACACAAAGGCCTAGTCTGAAGGTATGAGGGACCTTTTCGAGCAGTCAAGAGGGTAGGCAAGGTTGCCTACAAGCTGGATATGCCACCTAAGCCGAGGGTACACCCGGTGTTCCATGTGAGCATGCTCAAGCCGTTCCATGAGAATGAGGGAGATCCAGGATAGGCAGAGTCAAAGCGTATGCCATTGGGAAAGGGCCTCATATGAGAAAGAGGTCCACACCATCATAGCTGACTAGGAGGTGAGACCAAAGAACTATCAGCCAAGAAAAGAGTACTTGGTGCGCTGGAAGGGACTTCCAGATAGTGAAGTGAGTTGGGAACCGACAGATGACTTATGGTAGTTCGGGGACCAGATCAGGCAGTACCATGCAGAAGATGCAACAAGGGTGTTGTGCAATCAGGTGGGGGAGAATGTCACACCCTGGGTGGGCACGCCAGGCACATCAGGCGCACAAATAGGTGAGCTAGAGGTTGAGGCCCGCAGACCGGACGTGCTGGCAGGTATCTGTGCGCAAAGCTTAGCAAACGAGTTCAGAACGCCCGCCCAACTTGTAGGCTAGCCCGTGAGACCAAGGCCTGGCATACAACCTGCCCGCACCACATCCAGAAGGGCCCAAGGTGCTGGACCCGCAAGGGAAGCTTCTGGAAGCAGGCAAGATCAGCAGCAGCATCCTGGCAGATTTGGTTGACCCTGAAAATCAGGAGTTAGCATCCTGATTGATTGTAATCTGTATAATCCCATGATTTTAGCCTTTATTCTAGGGATATTGCCATTAAGTGTAAGCTGGAGCCTCAACTGTAAATAGAGGGCTGCTCCTCCCTCATTTGTACACCATCAAACACTTCCGTTTCAGTGAATACAAGAGCATTTCAAAAATTTTGCCTTCTTATCCTGTTTCTCTTTAACTTGCGTAATCATCCCTTCTCGTTGTTTTAGTGCCCCTACGCTTGTGTTTTAGGTTGACTTAGGCATAAAGAAGGAGATTCCAAGCCTAAGGCCGCACGGTTTCTAAGTCTATGGTGGGAGCCCGTGACATAAGTACCAGCACCCATCACACATCATGTGCGCACACCCCTCGGCCCCCCCAATCATCGAAACCCCCAATGCCTCCAGTTAGGCTCTCCGGTGATGCTCCAGCGATGCTCTGACGATGATGCCCTGACGAAAAAAAAATGGCACCAGCTCAAGCCTGAACCCAGCATGTGCACTGTGGCTCAAAATCTTAGACTGGGAATGAACTCCGTATGCCTAAGCCAACCCATGAAATGAGCGTGCGGGTGCTCAGTAGGCCGAAGAGGCAGAATGAACAAGTCGGGGATCGGCTTGATCCCCTCTGCGTGCTGTCGATCCTGCTGCTGGTCTTGTTGTCAGAACCCTCAGTCCGATCCGATCTTACACTGAAATGAACTCCGTATGCTTAGACTGGGGATGAACTCTGTATGCCTAAGTCAACCCACGAAACGAGCGTGTGGGCGCTTAGCCGATCGGAGAGGCCAGTCAGACGAAGAGGCATAATGCGTAAGCCGAGGATCAGCTCGGTCCCCCTCTTCGTGCTGTCGATCCCGCTGTCGATCCTGCTACCACAACCCTCCATCCGACTGGGGCTTAGACATAGAATGAACTCCATATGCCTAAGCCAACCCATGAAACGAGCGTACGGGTGCTCAACCAACTAGAGAGGTAGAATGTGCAAGCCGTGGATCAGCCCGGTCCCTCCCTGCGAGCTGTCGATCCTGTGCTGGTCCTGCTGTCGCAACCCTCGATCCGGTCCGATCGTAGACTGAGAATGAACTCTGTATGCTTAGACATGGAATGAACTCCGTATGCCTAAGCCAACCCACGAAATGAGTGTGCAGGCGCTTAGCCAGCCAGAGAGGCAGAATGTATAAGCCGGGGACTGGCCCGATCCCCTTTACGTGCTGTTGATCCTGCTACCACAACCCTCAGTCTGATCCAATCTTAGACTGGGAATGAACTCCGCATGCCTAAGTCAACGCACGGAATGAGTGTTCGGGCGTCGAGCCGATCGGAGTGGTATAACGCTCAAATCGGGGATCAGCCCGATCGTCCTCTGCGTGCTGTCGATCTCACTGCCACAACCCTCAGTCCGACTGGGGCTTAGACATGGAATGAGCTCCCTATGCTAAAGCCAACCCACGAAACGGGCGTCCGGGTGCTCAGTCAGCCGAAGAGGCAGAATGCACAAGCCGGGGATCGGCTCGATCCCCCTTGCGTGCTGTCGATCCTGCTACCGCAACCCTCGATCTGGTTTGATCTTAGACTGGGAATGAACTCTGTATGCTTAGACTGGGGATGAACTCCGTACGCCTAAGTCAACCCATGAAATGAGCGTGCGGGCGCTCAACCGGTCGGAGAGGCATAATGCGTAAGCCGGCGATTAGCCTGGTACCCCTCTACATTCTACCGATCCCGCTGTCGATCCTGCAGCCACAACCCTCGATCCGGCTGTTGCTTAGACATGGAATGAACTCCATATGCATAAGCCTACCCATGAAACGAGCGTACGGGTGCTCGGCCGGCTGGAGAGGCAGAATGCACAAGCCGGGGATCGGCCCGATCCCCCCTACGTGCTACCGGTCCTGCTATTGGTCCTGCTGTCGCAACCCATAGTCCAATCTGATCTTAGACCGGGAATAAACTCTGTATGCTTAGACATGGATGAACTCCGTATGCCTAAGCCAACCCATGAAACGAGTGGGTGGGCGCTCAGCTGGTCAGAGAGGCAGAATGCGTAAGCCAGGGACCAGCCCGATCCCCCCTACGTGCTATCGATCCTGTTGCCGCAACCCTCGGTTCGATCCGATCTTAGACTAGGAATGAACTTCGTATGCCTAAGTCAACGCATGAAACGAGTGTTCGAGCGCTGAGCTGATCGGAGTGGCATAATGCTCAAACCGGAGATCGACCCGATCGTCCTCTGCGTGCTGCCGATCTCACTACCACAACCCTCGGTCTGACTGGGGCTTAGACATGGAATGAGCTCCCTATGCCTAAGCCAACCCGCTAAACGAGCGTGTGGGTGCTCAGTCGGTCGGAGAGGCAGAATGCACAAGCCGGGGATCGGCTCGATCCCCCCTGCGTGCTGTCAATCCTACTGCCACAACCCTCGGTCTGGTTCGATCTTAGACTAGGAATGAACTCTGTATGCTTAGACTGGGGATGAACTCCGTATGCCTAAGTCAACCCATGAAACGAGCTTGTGGGTGCTCAACCGGTCGGAGAGGCATAATGCGCAAGCCAGGGATCAGCACGGTACCCCTCTGTGTTTTGTCAATCCTACTACCGATCCTGCTACCACAGCCCTCGATCTGGCTGTTGCTTAGACATGGAATGAACTCCGTATGCCTAAGCCCACCCATGAAACGAGCGTGCGGGTGCTCAGTCGGCCAGAGAGGTAGAATGCACAAGTCGAAGATCGGCCCGGTCCCCCCTACGTGCTACCGGTCCTACTGCTGGTCCTGCTGTCGCAACCTTTGGTCTGGTCTGATCTTAGACCAAGAATGAACTCCGTATGCTTAGACATGGAATGAACTCCGTATGCCTAAGCCAACCCATGAAACGAGCGTGCGGGCGCTCAGCCGGTCGGAGAGACAGAATGTGTAAGCCAGGGACCAGCCCGATCCCCCCTGCATGCTGTCGATCTTGTTGCCGCAACCCTCAGTTCGTTCTGATTTTAGACTAGGAATGAACTCCGTATGCCTAAGTCAACGCACGAAATGAGTGTTCGAGCACTGAGCCGGTCGGAGTGGCATAATGCTCAAGCCGGGGATCAGCCCGGTCATCCTCTGCATACTGCCGGTCTCGCTACCACAACCCTCGGTCCGACTAGGGCTTAGACATGGAATGAGCTCCCTATGCCTAAGCCAACCCACAAAACGAGCGTGCGGTTACTCAGTCGACTGGAGAGGCAGAATGCACAAGCCGGGGATCGGCTCGATCCCCCCTGTGTGTTATCGATCCTGCTGTCGTAACCCTCGGTCTGGTTCAATCTTAGACTAGGAATGAACTCTGTATGCTTAGACTGGGGATGAACTCTATATGCCTAAGTCAACCCACAAAACGAGCGTGCGGGTGCTCAACCGGTCAGAGAGGCATAATGCGTAAGCCGGGGATCAGCCCGGTACCCCTCTGTGTTCTATCGATCCCGCTACCAATCTACTACCACAACCCTCGATCCGGCTGTTGCTTAGACATGGAATGAACTCCGTATGCCTAAGCCCAACCATGAAACGAGCGTGCGGGTGCTTAGCCGGCCAGAGAGGCAGAATGCACAAGTCGGGGATCGGCCCGGTCCCCCCTACGTGCTACCGATCCTACTGTTGGTCCTGCTGTCGCAACCCTTGGTCTGATCTGATCTTAGACATGGAATGAACTCCGTATGCTTAGACATGGAATGAACTCCGTATGCCTAAGCCAACCCATGAAACGAGCGTGCAGGCGCTTAGCCGATCGAAGAGGCAGAATGCGTAAGCCAGGGATCGATCTGATCCCTCTTGCGTGCTGTCGATCCTGTTGCCGCAACCCTCGGTTCGGTCTGATCTTAGACTGGGAATGAACTTCGTATGCCTAAGTCAATGCATGAAACGAGTGTTCAAGCGTTGAGCCAGTCGGAGTGGCATAATGCCCAAGCCGAGGATCGGCCCAGTCATCATCTGCGTGCTGTCGGTCTCGCTGCCACAACCCTCGGTCCGACTGAGGCTTAGACATGGAATGAGCTCCCTATGCCTAAGCCAACCCACAAAACGAGCGTGCGGGTGCTCAGTCGGCCGGAGAGGCAGAATGCACAAGCTGGGGATCGGCTCGATCCCCCCTGCGTGCTGTCGATCCTGCTGTCGCAACCCTCGGTCTGGTTCGATCTTAGACTAGAAATGAACTCTGTATGCTTAGACTGGGGATGAACTCTGTATGCCTAAGTCAACCCATAAAACGAGCGTGCGGGCGCTCAACCGGTCAGAGAGGCATAATGCACAAACTAGGGATCAGTCTGGTACCCCTCTGTGTTCTGCTGATCCCGCTATCAGTCCTGCTGCCACAACCCTCGATCCGAATGTTGCTTAGACATAGAATGAACTCCGTATGCCTAAGCCCACCCATGAAACAAGCGTGTGGGTGCTCAGCCGACCAGAGAGGCAGAATGCACAAGCCGAGGATCGGCTCGGTCCCCCCTACGTGCTACCGATCCTACTACTGGTCCTACTGTCGCAACCCTTGGTCTGGTCTGATCTTAGACCAGGAATGAACTCCGTATGCTTAGACATGGAATGAACTCCGTATCCCTATGCCAACCCATGAAACGAGCATGCGGGCGCTCAGTCGGTCGGAGAGGCAGAATGCGTAAGCCAGGGACCGACCCGATCCCCCCTGCATGCTGTTGATCCTGTTGCCGCAACCCTCGATTCGTTTCGATCTTAGACTGGGAATGAACTCCATATGCCTAAGTTAATGCACGAAACGAGTGTTCGAGCACTGAGCCAGTCGGAGTGGCATAATGCACAAGTCGGGGATCGACCCGGTTGTTCTCTACTTGCTGCCAGTCTCACTACCATAACCCTCAGTCCGACTGGTGCCCGGTCCCCCCTGCGTGCTTCTTGTCCTGCTGTCATAACCCTCGGTCCGGTCTGATCTTAGACTAGGAATGAACTCCGTATGCTTAGATATGGAATGAACTCCGTATGCCTAAGCCAACCCACAAAATGAGCGTGCGGGCACTCAGCCAGTCGGAAAGATAGAATGCACAAGCTGGGGATCGACCTAATCCCCCCTGCGTGCTGTCGATCCTGCTGCCACCACCTTTGGTCTGACCCAATCTTAGACTGGGAATGAACTCCATATGCCTAAGTCAATGCACGAAATGAGTGTTTGGGCACTGAGCCGATCGGAGTGGCATAATAGTCAAGCCGGGGATCGGCCCGATCATCCTCTACATGCTGCCGGTCTCGTTGCCACAACCCTTGGTCCGACTAGGGCTTAGACATGGAATGAGCTCCCTATGCCTAAGCCAACCCACAAAACGGGCGTGCGGGCCCTCAGTCGATCGAAAAGGTAGAATGCACAAGCCGGGTATCGGCCCGATCCCCCCTGCGTGCTATCGATCCTGCTGCCATAACCCTTGGTCTGGTCCGATCTTAGATTGGGAATGAACTCCGTAGGCTTAGACTGGGGATGAACTCCGTATGCCTAAGTGAACCCATGAAACGATCGTGCGGGCACTCAGCCGGTCAGAGAGGCATAATGTGCAAGCCGAGGATCAGCCTGGTACCCCTCTGCATTTTGTCGATCCCACTGTCGGTCTTGCTACCACAACCCTCGGTCCGACTGTTGCTTAGACACGGAATGAACTCCGTATGCCTAAGCTAACCCATGAAACAAGCTTGCGGGTGCTCAGCCAGCCGGAGAGGCAAAATGCACAAGTTGGGGATCGGCCCGATCCCCCTACGTGCTACTGATCCTGCTGTTGGTCCTGCTGTCGCAACCCTCAGTCCGGTCTGATCTTAGATTGGGAATGAACTCCGTATGCTTAGACATGGAATGAACTCTGTATGCCTAAGCCAACCGACGAAACGAGCGTACAGGCGCTCAGCCGGTCGGAGAGGCAGAATGCGTAAGCCAAGGACCGGTCCGATCCCTTCTGCGTGCTATCGATCCTGTTGTCGCAACCTTCGGTTTGGTCTGATCTTAGACTGGGAATGAAGTCTGTATGCCTAAGTCAACCCACGAAACGAGCGTGCGGGCACTGAGCCGACCGGAGAGGAATAATGCACAAGTCGGGGATCAGCCTGGTCCCCCTCTGCGTGCTGCCGGTCCCACTGCCACAACCCTCGATCCTGCTGTGGCTTAGACATGGAATGAACTCCCTATGCCTAAGCTAACCCATGAAACGGGCGTACAGGCGCTCAACCGACCGGAGAGGCAGAATACGCAAGCCGAGGATCGGCCTGGTCCCCCTTGCGTGCTACTGATCCTGCTACCGCAACCCTCGGTCTAGTCCAATCTTAGACTGGGAATGAACTCCATATGCTTAGACTGGGGATGAACTCCGTATGCCTAAGTCAACCCATGAAACGAGCGTGCAGACGGTCAGTCGACCGAAGAGACAGGATACGCAAGCCGAGAATCGAACAGATGGTAGGTGGGTTCAAGCACATCTTCATATTTCTGCCATGCCAATGCCATTTTATGGCTTGTAAATTCATACAACGGTCCCCTAAGCTTTCATGTGAAATTTCGTGGCAAGACGACCCGTTTTCTATTTTCCATGATTTTTTAAACTTTTTACGGTTTAAGATTTTTTAAAATTTTTTTAGAAAGAGTTTTGTTCCCAAATCTGGTAGACGTGATCCTTGTATTTTTTTTGGCATGCACAAAACAATTCAGCTAAAAACTCGAAGTGGAGAAGATTTTGTGACTGTTTGAAAAAAGTGTCCCCATTTCAAACACTTTAATGGCTACTGGCAGCAAACTTATAAAATCTCAAATGCTCTTTAAGGCGGTGTGAGTTCTCAAGGTTTGATGAGGGATAGGGGGCCAATATAGGGGCCATGTACCAGCACCCATCGCACATCATGTGCACACACCCCCCGGCCCCCCCAATCGCCGGAACCCCCAATGCCATCGGTTAGCCTTTCCGGCGATGCTCCGACGATGGTGCCCCGTGCGAAAAAAATGCGGCACCAGTACATGCCTGAAACCAACATGTGCACCATGGCTCAAACTCTTAGACTGGAATGAACTTCGTATCCTTAGACATGGAATTAACTCCGTATGCCTAAGCCAACCCACGAAACGAGCATACGGGCGCTCAGCCGATCGGAGAGGCAGAATGCACAAGCCAGGGATCGACCTATCCCCCTCTACGTGCTGCCGATCCCACTGCCACAACCCTCGATCTGGCTGGGGCTTAGACATGGAATGACCTCCCTATACCTAAGCTAACCCACGAAATGGGCGTGCGGGCGCTCAACTGGCCGGAGAGGCAGAATGTGCAAGTCGGGGATCAGCCCGGTCCCCCATGCGTGCTACTGATCCTACTACCACAACCCTCGATCCAGTCTAATCCTAGACTAGGAATGAACTCCGTATGCTTAGACTGGGGATGAACTCCGTATGCCTAAGTCAACCCCCGAAATGAGCGTGTGGGTGCTCAGTCGGTCGGAGAGGCAGATGCGCAAGCCAGGGATCGTCTTGGTCCCCCCTGCGTGATGCCGATCTTGCTGCTGGTCCTGCTACCGCAACCCTCGGTCTGATCCAATCTTAGACTGGGAATGAACTCCGTATGCTTAGACATGGAATGAACTTCGTATGCCTAAGCCAACCCACGAAACGAGCGTGCGAGCGCTCAGCTGGTCGAAAAGGTAGGATGCGCAAGCCAAGGACCGACCTGGTCCCCACCTGCATGCTGTCAATCCTGCTGCTCATAACCCTCGGTCCGGTCTGATCTTAGACTGGGAATGAACTCCGTATGCCTAAGTCAACCCATAAAATGAGAATGCGGGCGCTGAGCCGACCGAAGAGGCATAATGTGCAAGTCGGGGATCAGCGCGGTCCCCCTTGCGTGCTGCTGATCCTGCTATCGTAACCCTCGATCCAGTCTGATCTTAGACTGGGAATGAACTCTGTTTGCTTAGACTAAGGATGAACTCCATATGCCTAAGTCAACCCATGAAACTAGCGTGCGGACACTCAGCCGACCAGAGAGGTAGGATGCACAAGTCGAGGATCGAACTGGTGGTAGGTGGGTTCAAGCACATCTTCATATTTTTGCTGTTCCAATGCCATTTTTATGGCTTGTAAATTCATACAATGGTCCCCTAAGCCTTAATGTGAAGTTTCGTGGCAGGATGACCCACTTTCTATTTTTCACGATTTTCAAAACTTTTTACGATTCAGGATTTTTTAAAATTTTTTTAGAAAGATTTTTGTCCCCAAATTTGGTAGAGGTGATCCTTGTATTTTTGTTGGCATGCACAAAACAATTCAGTAAAAAACTCGAAGTGGAGAAGATTTTGTGATCGTTTGAAAAAAGTGTCCCCATTTTAGACAATTTAATGGCTACTGGCAACAAACCTATAAAATCTCAAATGCTCTTTAAGGGGGTGTGAGTTCTCGAGGTTTGATGAGGGATAGGGGGCCAATATAAGGGCCAAGTACCAGCACCCCATCACACATCATGTACGCACACCCCCCCCGGCCCCCCCAATCGTCGGAACCCCTAATGTCGTCGGTTAGGCTCTCCGGCGATGCTCCAGCGATGGTGCCTCAGGTGAAAAAAATGCGGCACCAGCACATGCTCAGCCCAGCATGTGCACCGTGGCTCAAACTCTAAGACTGGGAATGAACTCCGTATGCTTAGACACGAAATAAACTTCGTATGCTTAAGCCAACACACGAAACGAGCATACGGGCAATCAGCCGGCTAGACAGGTAGAATGCACAAGCCGGGGATTGGCTCGGTCCCCCTCTGCGTGCTACCGGTCCCGCTGCCACAACCTTCGGTCCGGTTGGGGCTTAGACATGGAATGAACTCCCTATGCCTAAGCCAACCCATGAAACAGACGTGCGAGCGCTCAGCCGGCCGGAGAGGCAGAATGCGCAAGCCGAGGATCAACCTGGTCCCCCTTGCGTGCTGTCGATCCTACTGCCGCAACCCTCGGTCTAGTCCGATCTTAGACTGGGAATGAACTCCATGTGCTTAGATTGGGGATGAACTCCGTATGCCTAAGTCAACCCACAAAACGATCGTGCGGGCGCTCAGCCGGTCACAGAGGCCGACCGGAGAGGCAGAATGCGCACACCCCCCCACCCCCCCAATCGTCGAAACCCCCAATGCCGCCGGTTAGGCTCTCCGGTGATGCTCCAACGATGCTCCGACGATGGTACCCCAGGTGAAAAAAATACGGCATCAGCACATGCCCGAGCCCAGCATGTTCACCATGGCTCAAACTCTTAGACTGGGAATGAACTCCGTAAGCTTAGACATAGAATGAACTCCGTATGCCTAAGCCAACCCATGAAACGAGCGTGCGGGCACTCAACCGACTGGAGAGGTAGAATGCGCAAGCCGGGGATCGACCCGATCCCCCTTTGCGTGCTGTCGATCTCGCTGCCACAACCTTCGGTCTGACTGGGGCTTAGACATGGAATGAACTCTCTATGCCTAAGCCAACCCATGAAACAGGCGCGCGGGCGCTCAGTCGGTCGGAGAGGTAGAATGCGCAAGCCGAAGACCGACCCAGTCCCCCCTGCGTGCTACCGATCTTGCTACCATAACCCTCGGTCCGATCCAATCTTAGACTAGGAATGAACTCCGTATGCTTAGACTGGAGATGAACTCCGTATGCCTAAGTCAACCCATGAAACGAGCGTGCGGGCGCTCAGTAAGTTAGAGAGGCCGATCGGAGAGGTAGAATGCGCAAGCTGGGGATCGGCCCGATCCCTCCTGTGTGCTACCGATCCTGCTGCTGGTCCGACTGTCGGACCCTTGGTCTGGTCTAATTTTAGACTAGGAATGGACTCTGTATGCTTAGACATGGAATGAACTCCTTATGCCTAAGCGAACCCACGAAACGAGCGTGCGGGCGTTCAGTCGATCGAAGAGGCAGATTGCGTAAGCCTGGGACCGGCTCGATCCCCCCTGTGTGCTGTCGATCCTGCTGCCGCAACCCTCGGTCTGGTCGGATCTTAGACTGGGAATGAACTCTGTATGCCTAAGTCAACCCACGAAACGAGCATTCGGGTGCTGAGGCAACAGGAGAGGCATAATGCGCAAGCCAAGGATCGGCTCGGTCCCCCTCTGTGTGCTGCCGGTCCCACTGCCACAACACTCGGTTCGGCTGGGGTTTAGACATGGAATGAACTCCCTATGCCTAAGCCAACCCACGAAATAGGCATACGGGCAGACGACCGAAGAAGCAGAATATGCAAGCTGGGGATCGACCCGATCCCCCCTGCGTGCTGTCAATCCTGCTGTCGTAACTATTGGTCCAGTCCGATCTTAGACAGGGAATGAACTCCGTATGCTTAGACTAGGGATGAACTCAGTATACCTAAGCCAACCCATGAAACGAGCGTGCGAGCGCTCAGCCGGCTGGAGACTCATAATGCGTAAGCCGGGGATCAGTCCGATCCTCTTCTGCGTGCTGCCGATCCTGCTGTCGGTCCGATTGCCACAACCCTATGTTCGGCTGGGGCTTAGACAAGGAATGAACTCCGTATGCCTAAGCCAACCCACGGAACGAGCATACGGGCGCTCAACCGATCGGAGAGGTAGAATGCACAAGCCGAGGATCGACTCGGTCCCCCCTACTTGCTACCGATCCTGTTGCTGGTCCTACTGTCACAACCCTTGATGCAGTCTGATCTTAGATTGGGAATGAACTGCGTACGCTTAGACATGGAATGAACTCCGTATGCCTAAGCCAACCCACAAAACGAGCGTGCGGGTGCTCAGCCGGTCGGAGAGGCAGAATGCGTAAGCTGGGGACCGGCTTGGTCCCCCTTATATGTTGTCGATCCTGCTACTGCAACCCTTGATCCGGTCTGATCTTAGACTGGGAATGAACCCCGTATGCCTAAGTCAACCCACGAAATGAGCATTCGGGTGCTGAGGCAACCGGAGAGGCATAATGCGCAAGCCAGGGATCGGCTCGGTCCCCTTCTAAATGCTGCCGGTCCCACTGCCACAACACTCGGTCCGGCTGGGGCTTAGACATGGAATGAACTCCCTATGCCTAAGCCAACCCACAAAATAGGCGTACGGGCAGTCGATCGGAGAAGCAGAATACGCAAGCTGGGGATCGACCCGATCCCCCCTGCATGCTGTCGATCCTACTGCCATAACCATCGATCCAGTCTGATCTTAGACAGGGAATAAAGTCCGTATGCTTAGACTAGGGATGAACTCCGTATGCCTAAGCCAACCCATGAAACGAGCGTGTGAGCGGTCAGCCGGCTGGAGATGCATAATGTGCAAGCCGAGGATCAGTCCGATCCCTCTCTACGTGTTATCGATCTCGCTGTCGGTCCGATTGCCACAACCCTATGTCCGATTGGGGCTTAGACAAGGAATGAACTCCGTATGCCTAAGCCAACCCTCGAAACGAGCATACGGGCGCTCAACCGATCAAAGAGGTAGAATGCACAAGCCGAGGATCGACTTGGTCCCCTTTACTTACTATCGATCCTGCTGTTGGTCCTACTGTCACAACCCTTTATCCAGTATGATCTTAGATTAGGAATGAACTGCGTACGCTTAGACATGGAATGAACTCCGTATGCCTAAGCCAACCCACTAAACGAGCATGCGGGTGCTCAACCGGCCAGAGAGGCAGAATGCGTAAGCCGAGGATTGGCTCGGTCCCTCTTACATGTTGTCCATCCTGCTACTGCAACCCTTGATCCGATCTGATCTTAGACTGGGAATGAACTCCGTATGCCTAAGCCAACGCACGAAAAGAGTGTGCGGGTGCTGAGCTGGCCGGAGAGGTATAATGCGCCAGTTGGGGATCAACCTAGTCCCCTTCAGTGTGCTGTCGGTCCCGCTGCCACAACCCTCATTCCGACTGGGGCTTAGACATGGAATGAACTCCCTATGTGTAAGCCAAAATGTGAAATGAACGTGCGGCAGCTCAGTCGGTCGGAGAGGCAGAATGCGTAATCCGAGGATCGGCTCGGTCCCCCTTACGTGCTGCCTATCCTGCTACCCTAACCCTCGATCTGGTATGATCTTAGACTGGGAATGAACTCCGTATGCTCAAACTGAGGATGAACTCTATATGCCTAAGTCAACCCACGAAACGAGCGTACGGGCGCTCAACCGGCTGGAGAGACCGATCGGGGAGGCAAAATGTGCAAGTCGGGGATCGGGTCGGTCCCCCCTGCGTGCTACTGATCTTGCTGCTAGTCCTGCTACAATAACCCTCGGTCTGATCCGATCTTAGACTGGGAATGAGCTCCGTATGCTTAGACATGGAATGAACTCCGTATGCCTGAGCCAACCCATGAAACGAGCGTGCGGGCGCTCAGTCTACTGGAGAGGCAGAATGCACAAGTCAGAGATCGGCCCAGTCCCCCCTGTGTGCTATCGATCCTGCTACTGCAACCCTCGGTTTGGTCTGATCTTAGACTGGGAATGAACTCCGTATGCATAAGTCAACCCATGAAACGAGCGTTCGGGCGCTGAGTCTGTCGGAGAGGCATAATGCGCAAGCCAGGGATCGGTCCGGCCCCCCTCTGCATGCTGCCAGTCCTGCTGCCACAACCCTCAGTCCAGCTGGGGCTTAGACATGGAATGAACTCCCTATGCCTAAGCCAACCCATGAAACGGGTGTGAGGGCACTCAGCCGACTGGAAAGGCAGAATGCGCAAGTCGGGGATCGACTCGGTCCCCCCTGCGTGCTGTCGATCCTGCTCTCACAACCCTCGGTCCAGTTCGATCTTAGACATGGAATGAACTTCGTATGCTTAGACTGGGGATGAACTCCGTATGCCAAAGTCAACCCACGAAATGAACGTGCGGACGTTCAACCGGGGATCGAACGAGTGATAGGTGGGTTCAAGCACATCTTCATATTTCTGCCATGCCAATATCATTTTTATGGCTTGTAAATTCAGACAGTGGTCCCCTAAGCCTTCATGTGAAGTTTCGTGGCAAGACGACCTGTTTTCTATTTTTCATGATTTTCAAAACTTTTTACCGTTCAGGAATTTTGAAAATTTTTTTAGAAAGAGTTTTGTCCCCAAATTTGGTAGCAGTGATCCTTGTATTTTTGTTGGCATGCATAAAAAATTCAGCTAAAAACTTGAAGTGGAAAAGATTTTGTGATCGTTTGAAAAAAGTGTCCCCATTTCAGACACTTTAATGGCTACTGGCAGCAAACCTATAAAATCTCAAATGCTCTTTAAGGGGGTGTGAGTTCTCGAGGTTTGATGAGGGATAGGGGGCCAATATAAGGGCCAAGTGCCAGCACCCATCACACATCATGTGCGCACACCCCTCGGCCCCCCAATCACCGGAACCCCCAATGCCTCCTATTAGGCTCTCCAACGATGCTCTGACGATGGTGCCCTGGGCAAAAAAAATGTAACACCAGCACATGCCTGAGCCTAGCTTGTGCACCGTGGCTCAAACTCTTAGACTGGGAATGAACTTCGTATGCTTAGACATGGAATTAACTCCGTATGCCAAAGCCAACCCACGAAACGAGCGTACGGGCACTCAACCGGTAGGAGAGGTAAAATGCACAAGCCAAGGATCGACCCGGTCCACCTCTACGTGCTGCCGGTCCCGCTACCACAACCCTCGTTTCGGCTGGGGCTTAGACATGGAATGAACTCCGTATGCCTAAGCCAACCCATAAAATGGGAGTGCGGGCACTCAGTCGATCGGAGAGGCAGAATGCCCAAGCTGGGGATCGGCCCGATCCCCCATGCGTGCTATCGATCCTGCTATCGTAACCCTCGATCTGATCTGATCTTAGACTGGGAATGAACTCCATATGCTTAGACTAGGGATGAACTCCGTATGCATAAGTCAACCCATGAAACGAGTGTGCGGGTGCTCAACCGACTGGAGAGGTCGATCGGGGAGGCAGAATGCGCAAGCTGGGGATTGGCCCGATCCCACCTGCGTGCTGCCGATCCTACTACTGCAACCATCGGTCTGATCCTATCTTAGACTGGGAATGAAATCCGTATGCTTAGACTGGGGATGAACTCCGTATGCCTAAGCCAACCCACAAAACGAGCATGCGAGCGTTCAGCCAGCCGGAGAGGCCGAATGCACAAGTCGGGGATCGGCCCGGTCCCTCCCTGCGCGCTGTCGATCCTGCTGTTGCAACCCTCGGTCCGGTTTGATCATAGACTAGGAATTAACTCCGTATGCCTAAATCAACCCACGAAATGAGCGTTCGGGCGCTGAGTCGATCGTAGTGGCATAATGCGCAAGTCGGGGATCGGCTCGATACTTCTATACGTGTTGTCAGTCCTGTTGCCACAACCCTCAGTCCGACTGGGGCTTAGACATGGAATGAACTCCGTATGCCAAAGCCAACCCATGAAACGAGCGTGTGAGCGCTCAGCCAATCGGAGAGGTAGAATGCATAAGCCGGGGATCGGCTCGGTCCCCCCTACGAGATGCCGATCTTGTTGCTGGTCCTACAGCTGCAACCTTCTGTCCAGTGCAATCTTAGACTGGGAATGAACTCCATATGCTTAGACATGGAATGAACTTCGTATGCCGAAGCCAACCTATGAAATGAGCGTGCGGACGCTCAGCCGGTCGGAGAGGCAGAATGTGTAAGTCAGGGATCGGCCCGATCCCTCCTGTGTGCTATCGATCCTGCTACCGCAACGCTCGATCCGGTCCAATCTTAGACTGGGAATGAACTCCTCATGCCTAAGTTAACCCATGAAACGAGCGTTCGGCCCAGTCCCCCTCTGCGTGCTGCCAGTCCCGCTGCCACAACCCTCGGTCTGGCTGGGGCTTAGACATGGAATAAACTCCCTATGCCTAAGCCAACCCACGAAACGGGCGTGCGGGCGCTCAACCAACTGGAGAGGTAGAATACGCAAGCCGGGGAACGGCACGGTCCCCCTGCGTATTACCGATCCTGCTGCCGTAACCCTCGATCCGATTCGATCTTAGACTACGAATGAACTCTGTATGCTTAGACTAGGAATGAACTCTGTATGCCTAAGTCAACCAACGAAATGAGCGTACGGGCATTCAGCCGGCCGGAGAGGCCAGCCAAAGAGGCATAATGCGTAAGCCGGGGATCAGCCCGATCCCCCTCTACGTGCTATCGATCCCACTACCGGTCATGCTGCCACAACCCTCGATCTGGCTGGGGCTTAGACATGGAATGAACTCTGTATGCCTAAGCCAACCCACCAACCGAGCATGCAGGCACTCAGCCGATCGGAGAGGCAGAATGCGTAAGCCGGGGATCGGCTCGATCCCCCCTGCATGCTACCGATCCTGCTATCGCAACCCTCAGTTTGGTTTGATCTTAGACTGGGAATGAACTCTGTATGCTTAGACATGAAATGAACTCCGTATGCGTAAGCCAACCCGCGAAACGAGCGTGGCGGTGCTCAGTCGACCAAAGAGGTAGAATGTGTGGATCCTGCTCTCACAACCTTCAGTTCGATCCGATCTTAGATTGGGAATGAACTCTATATGCCTATGTCAACCCACGAAACGAGCTTTCAGGCGCTAAGCCGGCCAGAGAGGCATAATGCACAAGCCGGGGATCGGCTTGGTCCCTCTCTGCATGCTATCGATCCCGCTGCCACAACCCTCGGTCCGGCTGGGGCTTAAACATGGAATGAACTCTCTATGTTAAGCCAACCCACGAAATGGGCGTACGGGCGCTCAGCTGGCCAGAGAGGTAGAATGCGCAAGACGGGGATTGGCCTGGTCCCCCCAGTGCTACTGATCTTGCTATCGTAACCCTCGATCCGATCCGATCTTAGACTGGGAATGAACTCCATATGCTTAGACTGGGGATGAACTCCGTATGCCTAGGTCAACCCATGAAACGAGCGTTCGGGCGTTTAGCCGACCGAAGAGGCTGGCCGGAAAGGCATAATGCACAAGCTGGGGATCTGTCTGGTCCCCCTCTACGTACTGTCGATTTCACTGCTGGTCCTGCTGCCACAACCCTCGGTCTGGCTGAGGCTTAGAGATGGAATGAACTTCGTATGCCTCAGCCAACCCACGAAACGAGCGTGCGGACGCTCAGCCGGTCAGAGAGGCAGAATGTGCAAGCTGGGGATCGACCCGATTACCCCCTGCATGCTATCAATCCTGCTGCTGGTCCTGCTACCGCAACCCTCAGTCCGGTCTGATCTTAGACTGGGAATGAACTCCGTAAGCTTAGACATGGAATGAACTCCATATGCTTAGACTGGGGATGAACTCCATATGCTTAGACTGGGGATGAACACCATATGCCTAAGTCAACCCACGAAACAAACGGGCAAGCGTTCAACCAGCCGGAGAGGCCGATCAACCCGTTCCCCCTCTGCGTGCTACCGATCTCATTGCCGGTCCTACTGCCACAACCCTTGGTCCGACTGGGGCTTAGACATGGAATGAACTCCGTATGCCTAAGCCAACCCATGAAACGAGCGTACAGGCGCTCAGTCGGCCGGAAAGGCAGAATGCGTAAGCCGGGGATCGGCTCGGTCCCCCCTACATGCTGTTGATCCTGCTGCTGGTCTTGCTGCCGTAACCCTCGATCCAGTCCGATCTTAGACTGGGAATGAACTCTGTGTGCTCAGACATGGAATGAACTTTGTATGCCCCACGAAACGAGCGTGCGGGCGCTCAGCTGACCGAAGAGGTAGAATGCGCAAGCTGGGGATTGGCCCAGTCCCCCCCTGCGCGTTGTCGATCCTGCTACCGCAACCCTCAGTCCGATCTAATCTTAGACTGGGAATGAACTCCGTATGCCTAAGTCATCCCACGAAACGAGTGTGTGGGTGCTGAGCCGACCAGAGAGGTATAATACGCAAGCCAGGGATCGACCTGGTCCCTTTCTACGTGCTGCCAGTCCCGCTGCCATAACCCTCGGTCTGGCTAGGGTTTAGACATGGAATGAACTCCCTACGCCTAAGCCAACCCATGAAACGGGCGTGCAAGGCTCAGGCACTCGAAGAGGCAGAATGCGCAAGTCAAGGATCAGCCCGGTCCCCCCTGCATGATGCCGATCCTACTGCTGGTCCTGCCGTCGCAACCCTTGGTCTGGTCTGATCTTAGACTGGGAATGAACTCCGTACGCTTAGACTTGAAATGAACTCTACATGCCTAAGCCACCGACAAAACGAGCGTACGGGCGCTCAGCCAGCCGGAGAGGTAGAATGCGCAAGCCGGGGATCGACCCGGTCCCTCCTTACGTGCTGTCGATCCTGCTACCACAACCTTCAATCTGATCTGATCTTAGTTGGGAATGAACTCCGTATGCCTAAGACAACCCACGAAATGAGCGTGCGGGCGTTCAGCCGATCGGAGAGGTAGGATGCACAAGCCGCGAATCGAACGGGTGGTAGGTGGGTTCAAGCACATCTTCATATTTCTGCCATGCCAATGCCATTTTTATGACTTGTAAATTCATACAATGGTCCCTAAGCCTTCATGTGAAGTTTTGTGGCAAGACGACCCGTTTTCTATTTTTCATGATTTTTTAAACTTTTTGGGGTTCAGGATTTTATAAAATTTTTTTAGAAAGAGTTTTGTCCCCAAATTTGGTAGAGGTGATCCTTGTATTTTTGTTGGCATGCGCAAAAAAATTCACCTAAAAATTCAAACTGGAGAAGATTTTGTGATCGTTTGAAAAAGTGTCCCCATTTCAAACACTTTAATGGCTACTAGTAGCAAACCTATAAAATCTCAAATGCTCTTAAAAGGGCTGTGAGTTCTCGAAGTCTGATGAGGGATAGGGGGCCAATATAAGGGTCAAGTACGAGCACCCGTTGCACATCATGTGCGCACACCCGTCGACCCCCCCAATCTTTTGAGCCCCCAATGCCGTCGGTTAGATTCTCTGACGATGTTTCGATGATAGGGCCTCGGGCCAAAAAAATGTGGCACCAGTACATGCCCGCGCCCCACATGTGCACCGTGGCTCAAAATATTAGACTGGGAATGAACTCCGTATGCTTAGACATGGAATGAACTCCGTATGCCTAAGCCAACCCACGAAACGAGCGTGCGGGAGCTCAGCCAGTCAGAGAGGCAGAATGTGCAAGTCGAGGATCGACCCGATCCCTTCCTGTGTGCTGTCGCAACCCTCGATTTGGTCTGATCTTAGACTGGGAATGAACTCTGTATGCATAAGTCAACTAAGATACGAGCGTACGGGCACTGAGCCGGCCGAAGAGGCATAATGCGTAAGCCGAGGATCCACCCGATCCCCCTCTGCATGCTGTCGGTCCCGCTACCACAACCTTCGATCTGACTGGGGCTTAGACATGGAATGAACTCCCTATGCCTAAGCCAACCCATGAAACAGGTGTGCGGGCGCTCAGCCGGTCGGAGAGGCAGAATGTGCAACCTGGGGATCAGCCCGGTCCCCTCTTCCATGCTGTCGATCCTACTGCTGGTCCTACTGTCGCAACCCTCGGTCTGGTCCAGTCCGATCTTAAACTGGGAATGAACTCTGTGTGCTTAAATAGGGAATGAACTCCGTATGCCTAAGCCAACCCATGAAACGAGCGTACGGGCGCTCAACCGGTCGAAGAGGAAAAATGCACAAATCGAGGATCAGCCCGATCCCCTTCTGCGTGTTGCCAATCCTGCTGTCGGAACCCTCGGTCTGGTCCGATCTTAGACTAGGAATGAACTCCGTATGCTTAGACATGGAATGAACTTCGTATGCCTATGCCAACCCACGAAACAAGCATGAGGGCGTTCAGCCGACCGAAGAGGCAGAATATGCAAGCCAGGGATTTGCTCGGTCCTCCTCTACGTGCTGCCGATCTTCCTACCACAACCCTCGGTCTGGTTGGGGCTTAGACATGGAATGAACTCCATATGCATAAACCAACCCACGAAACGGGCGTACGGGCGCTCAACCGGCCGAAGAGGCAAAATGCACAAGCCGAGGATCGGTTCGGTCCCCCCTAGGTGCTTTCGATCCTGCTACCGCAACCCTCGATCCGGTTCAATCTTAGACTGGGAATGAACTCCGTATGCTTAGACTGGGGATGAACTCCGTTTGACTAAGTCAACCCACGAAACGAGCATGCAGGCGCTCAGTCGACCGGAGAGGCAGAATGCACAAGCCAGGGATCGGCCTGGTCCCTCTTGCATGCTGTAGATCCTTCTGCTGGTCCTGCTACCGTAACCATTGGTCTGGTCTGATCTTAGACTGGTAATGAACTCCGTATGCTTAGACATGGAATGAACTCATATGCCTAAGCCAGCCCATGAAACGAGTGCGCGGGCACTTAGCCGACCGGAGAGGCAGAATGCACAAGTTGGGGACCAGCCCAGTCCCCCCTACGTGCTGTCGATCCTACTATCGAAACCCTCAGTCTGATTCGATCTTAGACTGGGAATGAACTCCCTAAGCCTAAGTCAACCCACGAAACAAGTGTTCGATCGTTGACCTGACCGGAGAGGCATAAAGCGTAAGCTAGGGATTGGCCCGATCCCCCTCTTTGTGTTGCTGGTCCCACTGCCACAACCCTCGGTTCGGCTGGCGCTTAGACATGGAATGAACTCCCTATGCCTAAGCCAACTCATGAAACGGGCATACGGGCGCTCAGTCGATCGGAGAGGTAGAATGCCTAAGTCGGGGATCGGTTCGATCCCCCTTATATGCTGCCACAACCCTCGGTCTGATCCGATCTTAGACTGGGAATGAACTTCGTATGCTTAGACTGAGGATGAACTTCGTATGCCTGAGTCAACTCACGAAACGAGCGTATGGGTGCTCAGTCGATCGGAGAGGCCGACCAAACTAACATAATGCACAAGCCGGGGATCAGCCCGATCCCCCTCTGCGTACTATCGATCCTGCTGCTGATCCTGCTGCCACAACCCTCGATCCGGCTGGGGATTAGATATGGAATGAACCTTGTATGCCTAAGCCAACCCACGAAACGAGCGTGCGAGAGCTCAGTCGACCGAAGAGGCAGAATGCTTAAGCTGAAGATCGACCCGATCCCCTTACGTGCTGTCGATCTTATTGTTGGTCCTGCTACCATAACCCTCAATCCGGTCTGATCTTAGACTGGAAATGAACTCCATATGCTTAGACATGGAATGAACTCCATATGCCTAAGCCGAGGATCAGCCCAGTCCTCCTCTACGTGCTGTCGATCCTACTACTGGTCTTGCTGCCACAACCCTCGGTCTGACTAGGGCTTAGACATGGAATGAACTTCATATGCCTAAGCCAACCCACGAAACGAGCGTGCGGGCGCTCAGCCGGCTGAAGAGGCAGAATGTGCAAGTCGGGGATTGGCTCGATCCCTCCCTGCGTGCTATCGATCCTACTATCGCAGCCGTCGGTCCGGTTTGATCTTAGACTAGGAATGAACTCGGTATGCCTAAGTCAACCCATGAAATGAGCGTACGGGTGCTGAGCCGGCCGGAGAGGCATAATGCACAAGCCAAGGATCAGCCTAGTCCCCCTTTGCGTGCTGCTGGTCCCACCGCCACAACCCTCGATCTGGCTGGGGGTTAACATGGAATGAACTCCTTATGCCTAAGCCAACACACGAAACAGACGTACGGGTGCTCAACCGATCGGAGAGATAAAATGCGCAAGCCGAGGATCAGCCCGGTCCCCTCTGCGTGCTACCGATGCTGCTACCGTAACCCTCGATCTGATCTGATCTTAGATTGAGAATGAACTCTGTATGCTTAGACTGGGGATGAACTTTGAATGCCTAAGTCAACTCACGAAATGAGCGTGCAGCCGCTTAGCCGACCAAAGAGGCAGGATGCGTAGGTCGGGGATCGAACGGGTGGTAGGTGGGTTCAAGCAGATCTTCATATTTCTACCATGCCAATGCCATTTTTATGGATTGTAAATTCATACAATGGTCCCCTAAGCCTTCATGTGAAGTTTCGTGGCAAGACGATCTGTTTTCTATTTTTCACGATTTTCCAAACTTTTTGCGGTTCAAGATTTTTTAAAATTTTTTTAGAAAGAGTTTTGTGCCCAAATTTGGTAGAGGTGGTCCTTGTATTTTTTTTGGCACGGAAAAAAACATTCAGCTAAAAACTCATAGTGGAGAAGATTTTGTGACCATTTGAAAAAAGTGTCCCCATTTTAGACACTTTAATGGCTACTGGCAGCAAACCTATAAAATCTCGACTGCTCTTTAAGGGGGTGTAAGTTATCGAGGTTTGATGAGGGATAGGGGGCCAATATAAGGGCCAACTACCAGCACCCATCACACATCTTGCGCGCACACCCCCCGGCCCCCCAATCGTTGGAACCCCCAATACCGTCGGTTACGTTCTCAGGCGATGCTCTGGCAATGGTGCCCCGGGTGAAAAAAATGTGGCACCAGCACATGCCCAAGCCCAGCATGTGCACCATGGCTCAAAATCTTAGACTGGGAATGAACTCCATTTGCTTAGACATGGAATGAACTCCGTATGCCTAAGCTAACCAACGAAACGAGCGTACGGGCGCTCAGCCGATCGAAGAGGTAGAATGCGCAAGCCGGGGATCAACCCAGTCCCCCCCTGTGTGCTGTTGATCATGCTACCATAACCCTCGGTCCAGTTCAATCTTAGACTGGGAAAGAACTCCGTATGCATAAGTCAACCCACGAAACGAGCATGCAAGTGCTGAGCCGGTCGAAGAGGCTTAATGCGCAAGCTGAGGATCGGCCCGATCCCCCTTTGCGTGCTACCGGTCTCACTGCCACAACCCGCAGTTTGGTTGGGGCTTAGACATGGAATGAACTCCCTATGCCTAAGCCAACCCACGAAACGGGCGTGTGGGTGCTCAACCGGCTGGAGAGGCAGAATGCGTAAGTCGGGGATTGGCTCGGTCCCTCTGTGTGCTATCGATCCTGTTGCTGCAACCTTCAGTCCGATCCGATCTTAGATTGGGAATGAACTTCGTATGCCCAAGTCAACCCATAAAATGAGCGTGCGAGCACTGAGCCGGCTGGAGAGGCATAATACGTAAGTCGGGGATCGACCCGATCCCCCTTGCGTGCTGCCGATCCTGCAGCCATAACACTCGGTCTGATCTGATCATAGACTGGGAATGAACTCCGTATGCTTAGACTGGGGATCAACTCTGTATGCCGAAGTCAACCCATGAAATGAGTGTGTGGACGCTCAGTTGGTCGGAGAGGCTGGCCGAAGAGGCATAATGCGTAAGCCGGGGATCAGCCCGATCCCCCTTTGCATGCTGTCGATCTCGTTGTCGGTCTTACTGCCACAACCCTCGATCCGGCTGGGGCTTAGACATGGAATGAACTCTGTATGCCTAAGCCAACCCACAAAATGAGCGTGCGGGAGCTCAACAGGCCGGAGAGGCAGAATGTGCAAGTCGGGGATCGGCTTGGTCCCCCCCTTCGTGCTGCCGATCCTACTGCTGGTCCTGCTGCCGCAACCCTTGATCCGGTCTGATCTTAGACTGGGAATAAACTCTGTATGGTTAGACATGGAATGAACTCCATATGCCTAAGCCAACCCATGAAACGAGCGTGTGGGCGCTCAGCCGACCAGAGAGGTAGAATGCGCAAGCTAGGGATCGGCCCGATCCCCCCTATGTGCTGTCGATCTTACTACTGCACCCTCGGTCCAATCCTATCCTAGACTGAGAATGAACTCCGTATGCCTAAGTCAACCCATGAAATGAGCGTGCGGGCGCTGAGCCGGTCGGAGAGGCATAATGTGCAAGCCGGGTGTCATGAGCCAACCTTGTATAGGGTCATGACTGGGACTTAGGTTGCCATAAGCCACCCATGTATAGGCCCATGGCCGGGTAGATCCCTTGTTCTAGGAAAAGTGTCCCCATTTCAAATGTTGTAATGGTTGCTGGTAGCATAGCTCTAAAATCTCTAAGGCTCTTTGGGGGGTGAGTCGGTAGTGTAGTGTTAGGCTGTCTCATCGGTTGCTATGCGAGCCTAGGCCACCCACCAAGGGCTGCCCCTCTGGCCCTGGTGATGGTGGGAGGTCCCGATGTATGATTCCCTACTATAATAAAACTCACCCCGATTGAATGTTCAGATTGTTGCCTCGATGTGTTTTTCTTTTTCTCGATGTGAATATGCCTTCTTGTGTGTGTGCTTGAGATCGATCTCGATATATTGTGTCTTATTGTGAATGCTTAGGACTAACCATGGCTTATGGTTATTTGTTCAGATATTGATCTATTAAAGGCTAACTTGGTTGGAAGTGCCCATTCAAGTGTCGCATGATCTATTGCTTGCTGAAAGAAAGCTTAGTCTATGACACATGGTATCAGAGCACGATTGAGGAAGTGTTAGAAAAATGGATGAGATGGCCACAAGTGGTGGACCAAATCATCAATAGAGAATTGAGGAACTTGAGGCCGCGGTGGCCATAATGAAAACTCATATAGCGACTAAAGACCGAATAAGGGAGATCGAGACAACCTAGCGGGAGTTGTTCGATACTCTCCACAATGTGAGCGAAGAGGTTAGAGATGCCTTGAACATTCTCCAAAAGGAGTTTGAGGAGCTCAGAGCACAGGTGAGCATCTTACAAATGGCTATGGCCAGATCGGGTTTGAGCTCGATGAAAAAGGGAAAAAGGCCCAAGGTGTCGGAGCCTCAATGCTATGAGGGGGCAAGGGATGTTAAGGAACTTGAAAATTTCTTATTTGACATGAAGCAGTACTTTCGAGCTGTACACATGGATTCAGAGGAAGACAAGGTAGCAATGGCATTGATGTACCTCACAGGGGATGCCAAGCTGTGGTGGCACTCCAAGTTTGTCGATGACAAGTGCCTGATTAAGACTTGGACGGATCTGAAGTGAGAATTGAAAAACCAGTTTTTCCTTGGGAATGTGGAGTATATGGCTCGAAAGAGACTTCGAGAATTGGTGCAAACAGGAACGGTGCGAGAGTTTGTAAGGAGCTTTTCTACCCTGATGTTGGATATTCGAGATATGTCCGAAAAAGACAAGATGTTCTATTTTCTTGAGGGCCTCAAGCCTTGGGTGAGGACAGAACTACAAAGGTAGAAAGTACAAGACATGGCCACGGCCATGGCTGCAGCTAAATGTCTCCACGATTACAATGATGGCTCTTCAAAATAGAAAAATCCTCTATCAACTGATAGTAGCTTCAACTTTGGGAGTGGGGGAAAGATGACCAGGTTGGACCGACCCTTCAGTGGGGGATCAGACAGGACGTCCTTTGGTCGAGATAGCACCCAACCCAAGATAAGCAACATAGGGATTTTCAAGCCTAGGCAACCACTAGCTTGCTTTCTTTGCAAGGGGCCGCATCGGGTGGCTGAATACCTACACAGGGGAACCCTTAATGCTTTAAGGACCTCATCTCAAGAGTTCACAAAAGTGCCAGAGAGCGTTGAAGAAGCTGAAAAGGAGCCAGCCAGGATGGGTTTAATAAGGTTCCTCAATGCTTTTTGCACCTAATTGAACACTATAAAGAAAGAGCATAGTAGAGGCTTGATGTATGTGAACTTAACGATCAATGAGAAAGCCACTAAGGCTATGGTGGATACAGGTGCAATCGACACTTTCATCACACCAGAAGAAGCAAAAAGGTGTGGTCTTCAGATTAGTAAAAATTGTGGATGAATTAAGGCGGTCAACTCGCCAGCCTTACGATCAGTGGAAGCTTCAAGAGTGTGACAACCCGATTGGGGCCATGGGAAGGGAAGGTAGACTTTACTATTTTCCCCATGGATGACTTTGATGTTGTTCTCAGATTGGACTTTATGATGTTGGCTCAGGTCATCCCTATCCCCGCTGCTAGCTGCTTGTTGTTCTTAAGGGAAAACCCATGTGTGGTGCCAGCCAACATCTTAACAAAGAGTGGGAAGAAATTGATTTTAGCTTTGTAGTTCAAGGAAGGGGTAAAGAGAGGGGAACCCTCCTTTGTGGTTGTGCCGATCTACAAAGAAGGGTCGAAAGTAGAACCAATACCTGATGGTGTGGGAAAAGTGTTGGAAGAATTCGAAGAGGTGATGCCAAAGATGTTGCCTAAGGTTCTTACCCCTCGATGAGCAGTGGACCATGAAATTGAGCTCCTTCCAGGAGGAAAACCCCCTACTAAGAAAACAGTTAGATGAGCTGCTATAAGTCAAGTTCATCAGACCATCAAAGGCTCCTTTCGGAGCGCCAGTGCTATTTCAGAAGAAGCATGATGGAAGTTTACGATTATGTGTTGACTATAGGGCCCTGAACAAAGTCACCATAAGAAACAAATATCCCATCCCCCTTATAGCAGACTTGCTTGATCAATTGAGTCAGGCCAAGTACTTCTCTAAATTGGACCTGAGATCTAGCTACCATCAGGTCAAAATCGTTAAGGGAGATGAGCCAAAGACCACTTGTGTGACACGGTATGGTGCATTTGAATTTCTTGTTATGCCCTTTGGACTGACCAATGCTCCTGCCACATTTTGTACATTCATGAATCAGGTATTCCAGGACTACCTAGACAAATTTGTAGTCATCTATTTAGACGATATAATGGTATATAGCTCCATCTTGGAAGAACATAAAGAACACCTACGCCAGGTACTTCAAAGATTATAGGACCACCAGTTATACGTAAAAAGGGAAAAGTGTGCATTTGCTCAGACCCAAATCCATTTTCTCGGTCACATTGTTGAACGTGGCCACATTCGAATGGACATGGAAAAGGTTAGGGCCATCAAGGAGTGGACAACACCGAAGAACGTTGTGAGCTTTGCTCATTTTTGGGACTAGCCAACTATTATAGAAGGTTTGTGGAAGGGTACTCTCGCAAGACCACGGCCCTCACGGAGCTATTGAAGAAGAAGCATAAATGGTGTTGGATAAGTGAGTGCCAAGAGGCCTTCGAGGGATTGAAAGATGCTATTATGAAGGATCCCATCTTAGCTCTCCCTGATATTGAAAAGCCTTTCGAAGTTCAGATGGATGCATCTGATTTTGCTATTGGATGAGTGCTTTTGCAATAACATCAACCGGTAGCATTTGAAAGTAAGAAGCTAAGTGAAGTTGAAAGGAAATATACAGCCCAAGAAAAAGAACTCTTGGTGGTGGTTCACTACTTGAGGGCTTGGCGACATTACTTGTTGGGTTCACACTTTATCGTGAAGACAGACAATGCGGCCGTTAGCCATTTTCTCACCCAACCAAGGCTTACGGTAAAACAAGCTAGGTGGCAGGAATTTTTAATAGAGTTTGACTTTTATTTTGAGCACACCGCTGGAAAGACTAATGAAGTGGCCGATGCATTGAGCAGGCAAGCAGATTTAGCGGCCCTTAGAAGAATTACCCTAATTGCGGCTAGTAGAGCCACTACAGACATTCACAAGTTGATTGGAGATCACTTAGGGAAGGACCCGCAAGCTTGTGCCATCCTGAAGCTAGTGGAAAAAGGGAAGTCCAAGTACTTTTGGCAAGAAAATGGGATCTTATCGACCAGAGGGCCTCGAGTGTTTGTGCCAAGAGTAGAAGGTCTGAGACAGATGCTGATGAGGGACTGTCATGACACACCATGGGCAGGACACCCGAGCTGGCAACACACTTTGGTGTTATTGAAACAGGGATACTATTGGCCTCACATGCGACAAGATGTGATGGACTATACGAAGACTTGCTTCATTTGCCAACAAGACAAGGTTGAAAGGAGGAAACTTGCAGGCATGCTTGAACCACTACCAGTACTCGCCAAACCGTGGGAAAGCATCTCCCTCGATTTAATTTTGAGCCTACCCAAGGTTGGTGACCTTGGAGCTATTTTGATGGTGATTGACCGATTCTCTAAGTACACCACATTCATTCCCACTCACAAGTATTGCATAGCGAAAGACACAGCTCGACTATTGTTCAAATATGTGGTCAAATACTGGGGCCTCCCTCAAAACATTGTCAGCGATCGAGATTCAAGATTCACGGGGTCCTTCTGGAGAGAACTTTTCAAGATATTGAGGTCCCAACTCAACATCTCCTCCAGTTATCACCCTCAAATCGATGGTCAAACGAAATGGTTCAACGGATTATTAGAGGAATACTTGAGGCACTTTGTTCAAGCCAATCAAAAAGACTGGCCTTCATTATTGGACATGGCTCAACTCTGCTTTAATTCCAACAAAAGCTCTTCCACCAATAAGAGCCCATTTGAGGTGGTCACCAGACAATTACCAAGGCTACCCCACACTTCCTTGGAACAATATGGAGGAAAAAATCTGAGAGCCTTCAATCTCAGCAAGAAGTGGAAACAAAACATAGAGATTGCATAAGCCTACCTAGAGAAAGCATCAAAGCGGATGAAAAAATGGGCAAACAAAGGTCGTAGGGCTCAACAATTTCAAGTTGGTGATTTGGTTCTTGTCCGACTAGTTCCTAAATAAACCAAGTTCTTGAGAAAGAGAGATCGTAGACTGGTGCACAAATATGAAGGTCCAGTAAGGGTCCTTTCCAAGGTAAGGAATGCTTCTTACAAAATCGACCCACCAAAGTGGATAAAGGTGCACCCAATATTTCATGTGAGCAACCTGAAACCTTTCCATGCAGATCCTATAGATGCTAGCCAAAGGGAGCCAACCAGAGCTACCATCACCATGAAGCCACCCTCAGAGCATCAAGTCGAAGATATCTTAGCTGATAGGGAAACCAAGATATCTCGAAGACTAGTTTAGGAGTACTTAATGAAGTGGGAGGGATTAAGACTAGAAAAAACCAGCTGGGAGAGAGAACATGACCTCTAGAGATTTCAAAGGAAGATCAAAGAATTTCAAGCCAGCAAGTTGACGAGGACGTCGATAGAATAGGTGGGGGAGGATGTCATGAGCCAACCTTGTATAGGGCCATGACCGGGACTTAGGTTGCAATAAGCCACCCATGTATAGGGCCATGGTTGGGTAGATTCCTTATGCTAGGAAAAGTATCCCTATTTCAAACATTGTAATGGTTACTGGTAGCATAGCTCTAAAATCTCTAAGGCTATTTAGGGGGTAAGCCGACAGCATAGTGTTGGGCTATCTCATTGATTGCTAAGTAAGCCTAGGCCACCCACCAAGGGTTGCCCCCTGGCCCTGGTGATGGTGGGAGGTCCTGATGTAAGATTCTCAACTATAATAAAACTCACCCCGATTGAATGTCTCGATTGTCACCTCGATGTGTTTTTCTTTTTCTCGATGCGAATATGCCTTCTTGTGTACGTGCTTGAGATCGATCTAGATATATTGTGTCTTATTGTGAATGCTTAGGACTAACCATGGTTTATGGTTATTTGTTCAGATATCGATCTATTGAAGGTTGACTTGGTTGGGAGCACCCATTCAAGTGCCACACGGTCTATTACTTGCTGAGAGAAAGCTTAGTTCGTGACACCAAGGACTGGCCCGGTCCCCCTCTGCGTGCTACCGGTCTCGCTACCACAACCCTCGGTCGGACTGGGTTTTAGACATGGAATGAACTCCCTATGCCTAAGCCAACCAATGAAATGGACGTGCGGGTGCTCAACTAGTCAGAGAGATAGAATATGTAAGTCGGGGATCGGCTCGATCCCCCCTGTGTGCTATCGATCCTGCTATCGTAACCCTCGATCTGGTCCGATCTTAGATTGGGAATGAACTTCGTATGCTTAGATTGGGGATGAACTCCGTATGCCTAAGTCAACCCATGAAACGAGCTTGTAGGTGCTCAACCGGTCGAAGAGGCAAACCAGAGAGGTATAATGAGTAAGCCAGGGATCAACCTGGTCCCCCTCTACGTACTGTCGATCCCGCTGCCGGTCCTGCTACCACAACCCTCGATCCGATTGGGGCTTAGACATGGAACAAACTCCGTATGCCTAAGCCAACCCATGAAACAAGCGTACGGGTGCTCAGCCGATCGGAGAGGCAGAATACGCAAGCTGAGGATCGACCTGGTCCCCCCTGTGTGCTGCCCTGGGTAAAAAAAATACGGCACCAGCACATGCCTGAGCCCAGCATGTGCACCGTGGCTCAAAATCTTAGACTGAGAATGAACTACGTATGCTTAGACATGGAATGAACTCTGTATGCCTAAGCTAACCCACAAAACGAACGTGCGGACGCTCAGTCGATCGAAGAGGCAGAATGCGAAAGCTGGGGAGCGACCCAGTCCCCCCCTTCGTGCTGTTGCAACCCTCAATCTGATCTGATCTTAGACTGGGAATGAACTTCGTATGCATAAGTCAACCCACGAAACGAGCGTGTGGGCGCTGAGCCAACCGAAGAGGCATAATGCGCAAGCTGAGGATATACCCGATCCCCCTCTGCATGCTGTCGGTCCTGCTGCCACAACCCTCGATCTGGCTGGGGCTTAGACATGGAATGAACTCCCTATGCCCAAGCCAACCCACAAAATGGGTGTGCAGGTGCTCAGTCAGTCGGAGAGGCAGAATACGCAAGTCGGGAATCGACCCGATCCCTTCTGCATGCTACTGATCCTGCTGCTGCAACCCTTGGTTCGACTTAATCTTAGACTGGGAATGAACTCCGTATGCTTAGGCTGAGGATGAACTCCGTATACTTAGATTGGGGATGAACTCCGTATGCCTAAGTCAACCCACGAAATGAGCGTACGGGTGCTGAACCGATCAAAAAGGCTGATCAGAAAGGCATAATGCGTAAGTCGGGATCAGTTCGATCCCCATCTGCATGCTGTCGATCCCACTACCGATCTCGTTGCCAGTCTTGCTACCCCAACCCTCGGTCTGGCTGGGGCTTAGACATGGAACGGACACTGTATGCCTAAGCCAACCCACGAAACGAGCGTGTGGGTGCTCAGCCGATCGAAGAGGCAGAATGCGCAAGTCGAGGATCGGCTCAGTCCCCCCTGCGTGCTATCGATCCTGCTACTGGACCTACTACCGCAACCCTCGGTCTGGTCTGATCTTAGATTGGGAATGAACTCCATATGCTTAGACATGGAATGAACTCCGTATGCCTAAGCCAACCCACAAAACGAGCATGTGGGCACTCAGTTGGCCAGAGAGGCAGAATGTGCAAGTCGAGGATCGGCCCGGTACCCCCTACGTGCTGTCGATCCTATTGCCGGAACCCTTGATCCGATCTGATCTTAAATTGGGAATGAACTCCGTATGCCTAAGTCAACCCATGAAACGAGCGTACGGGCATAAGCTGGTCGGATAGGCATAATGCGCAAGCCAGGGATCGGCCCGGTCCCCCTCTACGTGTTATCAGTCCCGCTGCCACAACCCTCGGTCCGGTTGGGGCTTAGACACAGAATGAACTCCCTATGCCTAAGCTAACCCATGAAATGGGCGTGTGGGCGCTCAGCCTGCCGGAGAGGCAGAATGCGCAAGCCGGGGATCGGCCCGGTCCCTCCTACGTGCTATCGATCCTGTTACCGTAACCCTCAATCCGATCTGATCTTAGACTGGGAATGAACTCCATATGCTTAGACTAGGGATGAACTCCGTATACCTAAGTCAACCCACGAAACGAGCGTACGGGCGCTCAGTCGACCGGAGAGGCAGGATGCGCAAGCCAGGGATTGAACAGGTGGTAGGTGGGTTCAAGAACATCTTCATATTTCTGCCATGCCAATGCCATTTTTATGGCTTGTAAATTTATACAATGGTCCCCTAAGCGTTCATGTGAAGTTTCGTGGCAAGACGACCCGTTTTCTATTTTTCACGATTTTTGAAACTTTTTGCAGTTCAAGATTTTTTAAAATTTTTTTAGAAAGAGTTTTGTCCCCAAATTTGGTAGAGGTGATCCTTGTATTTTTGTTGGCATGCACAAAAATATTCATCTAAAAACTCAAAGTGGAGAAGATTTTGTGACCCTTGCAGACACCCAATTTGGTCTAAGCCCGGATCAATTGGGCTTGGTCCAAATGGGTAAGTCCAATTTTATTTTTGTTATTTTTTATTTTTTTATTATTTTATTCTATATTTTATGTATATATTTTCCTTTATATCCTATGTATTTATTATTTATTTATTATTACTATTTATTAATATATATATATATTATTTTATATTTTATTTATTTTTGTATTTTTATTTATCTAATTATATATCTGTTATTATTATTATTTTTTTTATTTATCTATAATATTTTTTTGATTTATCTTTTCTAATTATCTATTATTTTTTTTATTTGATTTTTATTTTGGAAGGTTGAGATTGAAGGCTGAAGAATCCTACTGGGAATGGGGATTCAATCAGAAGAGTCCAGATTGGATTCAAAGATTGAATCCCCGTCCAAAGAGGAATTGGGATTGATCAGAAAGTCCTTATCAATCCCTATAAAAGGGACCTTCTAGAACAAAAACACACCGAGAGAAAAAAGGTGAGCAAAGCTACTGATTTGAGAGATAGAAGAGTATAAAAGGCTAAGAAGTATTTTGGGAGTTAGTAGGAATTTTTTTGAAGATTTAGGGTGATTTTTTTCTGGGAATTTTTGGAAAATTCTAGATTTCGGTTGAATTTTTCGGTGAAAGTTAAATTTTTTGACGAAAATTTCAGCCAACTTTGAAGTTTCCGACAAGCTGCCCAGTTTTCGGTGACCTTTCCCAGAAATCGACCACCTTCCGACCAACTTTCGGCCAACTTTCGGCCAAAAATCTAGATTTCGATGAAATTTTCCAGAATCTGGCATACATTCAACTGGAGTTCTTCAGCATTTTAGAGAGAAGCGGGAGAGAAGGGGAAGAAGAGAGAGAGAAGAAAGCAGCTTTCTGTTGAAAAATAGAGGGAAGAGCCTTACATACCCTCCAAAAACGACGTCGTTTTTGCCTTAAGTGACCCAGAGGATCCGCGTGTTTTGTCGAGATCCGACCTGACCCGAGCATCGACCCACTTCCTGACTTGCGCATGTCTGCCCCCTCCGAGCATAGCTGAGCCAGACCGAGCTCCAAAGCTGCTTCTTCGAGCCATTTTTTCTTCCTTGAGCCAAGCCGAGCCGAGCCGTACTCCGAGCCGCTCCAAGTTTTTTTTTTAATTTTTTATATTTTATTTATTTTATTTATTTATTAGATTAGGTTTATTTAGTATCCTTTTTACCTTTATTTTATTTTTATCTTGGTTTTACTTTTCTTTTTTTTATTTTATTTTTTTATTTTCACTTTTATTTTGTTTTATTATTTTATTTTCTTTAAATAAAAATCAAAAAAGAATATTTTTGGGGAAAAATTGAAAGTATCAATTTTCTTTAAAAATAAATTTTCAAAAAAGGGTTTTTTTTTAGGAAAAGTTGAAAGTATCAATTTTCCTTAAAAATAAATTTTCAAAAAAAGGTTTTTGAGGAATTGAAAGTATCAATTTTCTTTGAAAATAAAAGTTTCCAAAAAATATTTTTGGGGAAAAGTTGAAAGTATCAATTTTCCTTAAAAATAAATTTTCAAAAAAATCAATTTTTGAGGAAAAGTTGAAAGTATCAATTTTCCCTGCACAAAAACAATCATTCTTTCCTTCCTTTTTATTTTGATTTTGATTTTGATTTTTTCTTTAAATAATCCGACGATAGAGCCTCTGCAAGTGAAATAGTAGTCTTTCTTGCATACTCTTGAGGTGAGGGGATTTTCTCAATTTTCTACTAAAAGTATTAGAGTCAATTGAGAATAATTTCCAATAATTAATTACTTGGTAAAATTTTAAGGCTCATTGGATAACACAAATTTCAGCTGGTACCATCTTTTGATAGGCGTTGTGAGGGTGTTATAACCTTCCTCACATGTAACCGAACTCTCGAACCCTGTTCTGGTTGGTAGACTTGAACCTATTCTTTTAGGGACCCTTAAACTTAGGTGTTCCCTAAAAGGACAGATTCCATAGGTGGCCAATCGCACCTAGATAAAAAAGGATTGGTGGCGACTCCTAAAAGTCAATGTCTAGTGATAGATCCCCGGATCTAGACGTTCTGATACAGCTTGGTGACTCCACTGGGGACTTTGAGAGTCAGGCCAGCAAATAATTTATGTTATCCAAAAGCCTAATAAAATTGAACCCTTTTGTATATATGTATTATTATTCATTCATGTTTATTTACTTTATTAATTATGTCATTCATGTGCATGTGCATAACATGAGCTCTATACCCGAGCTCTGTCCCTCTAGGAGGGAGTAAAGTACCTATTGCTTTCGTGAGGTCTAATGCCTCCGCAGTGGCTAACGAAATACTCCCACTCAAATTGAACCTTTTCTGCTTGTAATCTGTAATGGGTGAGGATTAGGGTACCTTACTAGTCTGTGATGGACAAGGATGTAAGGAACAATTTGAGGACCTTTAGACATTGACCCTAAAACCGCATATAGTGAACCTTAAGAGTGCCTAACCTATAGATAAAGCCATCACTCTTCCCTTTTAGAATTGACCAAAAGCATAGGATTCATTCCTTTTACTTTGTGTGATGTTTAAATTTACTTAGTTATTTGTTCTTTTTTTTTGGGTATACTAACCTTTTTCTTATTCTTTTGCATTGGTTCATACGCATATCATAAAGTTGCATAAAGAACATTTGCTTGAAAAACGATCTTCAACAAATTTTTTTTCATGGACGCCAATGAACGCTTAGTTTGTTCTTCATCAGTATTAGCACCCTGTGGGACACCTAATGAAGTAAGGGCCCAGTCAGAAAAGATTCAACTAAAGATGGGAGATTGCTTGCCAATTGGGTATGACTCTACTCTATCTCAAGAAACATCTATCCTCCTTAAATAGAATAAGTTAGAGGATTTGGTTGATATCTGGAAGAAGATGAGTTCGTCAAGACAAGAGCAGTTTTGTCAGAAACATGGGCATATAGCACACCTTCTAGCAGTGGTTGTTGATGATCAACTAATCAGAACTGTAGCACAATTCTAGGATCCTGCATACAAGTGCTTCATCTTTAATGAAGCTGATATGACTCCCACCATCGAAGAATACTCAATTTTGTTGGGTCTACACCTCAAGACTCCTGACAAGATATATGTCAAAAAACATAAGTCAGGATTTCGTAAAAGTCTGGCTCAACTCATGGGGATACACAAGGAAGTTATGGATTCTCATACAAAGAAGAAACAAGAACAGGTCTGCCTACCTTGGAAGTTCTTTCATGAGTTTCTGATACAGCATGCCAATGAAGAACGGGGGTTAGACATATTTGCCTTGGCTATATACGGACTAGTAATCTTTCCAAAGGTTTTAGGGTATGTTGAAATAGCGGTGGTTGATTTCTTCGAGAGTGTGATCAATGGTTGTAATCCTTCAACAGTAATATTAGTAGAGACTATCAGATCTTTGAGTTATTATCGTTGGAATGGAGGGCGCTTCATAGGATGCATACAGTTATTGTACTTGTGGATGAAAAGCCATTTTGAATAAGGAAATGGTGCTTTCTCGAAGCTTTATATCCGTAATCATTTTTCGATCAAAGAATTCTATGAAAGTGGGTGGTCAAAGTGAAAGTCTAAACAAGAATGGATAACTGTCTTACAAAAGTTGAAAAGTGCCAGGGTGAGATGTTGGCCCCATGGATGAATCATGAGCCTATGTTGTATCAATGTGGGGATAGTACAGTGGTTCCACTTCTGGGTTTATGACGAGTAACAAATTATGCACCACTCTTAGTGAGAAGGCAATTGGGGAGAGAACAGTTTATTCCTATGACTTATGGGCTTCATCAGTTAAACTTCTCTTACAGTGAGCCTAAAGCATTTCAAAAGATGAATGAGATTATTAAAGCATGGAAAAATCCCCAAAGAGTGAGTCCTGGACCGTTCACTGAAAAAGTCACCCCAGGGTACTTGGTTTGGAGAACAAAGAGAAGACAAGAAATGGTATTCACTTATGAAATCTCTCAACCACCAACAGAAGAAAAACTTGAAGAGACACCATCAGAGTTAGAGCTGGCAACAAAAGAATTTAAGTTTGAAAAGATCAAGTTAAAGAAAGAAATTCAGGAACTTCAAGAAGAAAAAGCCCAGTGGAAAGGTAGAGCCGAAAGTTATGAAGTTAAAGTTCACAAGATTGCTAGAGAACATGATACAGCTACTGAAGATCTAGCAAAGTTACACTAGGAGCATAAGAGGCTATGTGTGAGAGAAAGGGCCAAAGAAATAACCATTGTCGAGCTGACTGAGGAAAATACAAGATTAAAACAAGAGTATGCTGAATTGGAAGAAGAAAGTACCGAAGCACAGGCAAAAATTAACATGCTAAACAATTATTTGAGCAGGTTAAGTCAAAAGTTAGATGAACAAGGAGACCATATCACTGCATTGGTTAGAGAACATAGAGAATTATCATACCAAGTCTGGTGTGGTAAAAGAGAGAACCTAGGAAGGAAGAAATACATTGAGCACTTGACAACCCAAATTCATAAAGGGGTGTGTAAGGTAAGAGAGATGGTGGAAGAGGCAGAGGCATTAAGACAAGTGGCGGCCCCAGTAGGAGAACATGGACAACATCTCTTGAACTTCATAGAAGAAGCCAAGGCCCAGTATGAACAGATCAAACAATTTTATGGTTATAATTCTAGGGTGATAAACTCAATGTAGATCAAAGTTTTTTTGGCATAAATCAAATTTTTTAGTTGAATACCATTTTAAGGGAAATGTTCTTTGCATACATGTATTTTTCATTCATTGCATTCTCATTCATTACACTTAACAAAGCAACCATGTGATGATCATGTAAATTTACTAATTCTGAGATATGGTACTTAAGGTCCCAGGATAGCTCCATCTAGTGAAAATCTTGCCTATCGATACAACACAAGATCCAGAGCAAGGCAAATGGAGGAAGAAGGTTCCCATAAATTTGAAAACATAGAAAAAGCATAAGAGAAGATTGAAAGTGAGCTAAGCAAGATTCTAGAGGCTCTTAATAATATGAATAAAGGAAAAGGAGTTGTAGAAAATACAAGCCAGCAAGTTCCCCCATTACAAGAAGTGGCTGACCCTTTGTACCCTCCAAGTTTTGGCCCACCTCAGGCTCAGTCTGCCCAAGAGGTCCAGCCACAACACTTCGCATATCCAACATATCCTGGAATGCCATCAACTTTCAACCCAGGGTAGTATAATAGTTATATAAATCCTGTCTTCACTGAAAAGGTAGCAGAACCAATTCCTGATCTAGATGATTTAAAAGAAAAGGAGAAGGAAAAAATGAGAGTGGAAGTTCAGGAAAGTTCTAAGATTAGCATGCTAGAGCAAAGGCTAAGGGCTGTGGAAGGATTAAGCTTTTATGGGTCGGTTGATGCTGCTTGGCTCTACTTAGTTCCTGATGTGGTTATCCCCCATAAGTTCAAAGCATCGAAATTTGAAAAATATGACGGTACAAAGTGCCCCAAAACCCACATCACCATGTATTGTAGGAAGATGGCAGCTCATGCGTATGATGAAAAACTATTGATGCATGTTTTCCAAGACAGTCTTACTGGCTCTGCGGCCAGATGGTATGTTCAGTTGGACAAGACTCGCATTCACTCTTGGAGTGATATGGCACATGACTTTATCAGTCAATATCGACATGTCATCGATTTGGCCCCTGATCGTTTATCTTTACAGAATCTAGAGAAAAAGGCAAACGAGTCTTTTAAAGAGTATGCCTAGAGATGGAGGGATGTTGCTTCTCAGGTACAACCTCCTCTGACTGAGAAAGAAACTACAGTGCTGCTTGTTAGCACTTTAAAACCTCCTTATTATGAAAAAATGATAGGGAATGCAACAAAAAATTTTGTTGATATGGTAATCTCAAGAGAAATCATTGAGAGTGCCATCAAAAATGGCAAGCTAGAAGAAAATGAAGCATCTAGCAAAAGAGTCCTGAAGAAAAAAGAAACTGAAGCTCAAGCTGTGAGCTTTGATAGACAGCAACTTAGAGGTTATTCACCTTACCCACTACCAGAATATCTGCCATATCACCTTACTGTAAATAACACTTCCTTTCACCCATACCAACCTTTTACACAACCACCATACCCCCAAACATATCAAGCCCCTCATAGACCCCAAAATACCATGTACAGTCCTAACATTCAAAGACCCCAAAATCGCCCAACTAACCCTATTGGTGGCTCGCGGGAGCAACGAACTACTCGTGAGAAACCTATTTTTGACCCAATTCCAATGACCTATTTGGAATTATATAAGGAGCTCTACAACAATCATTTGATTGCTCCAAGTAAATTGGAACCCTTCAAGCCACCTTACCCCAAGTGGTATGATCCCACCGCCCAATGTGACTACCATTATGGGATTACTGGTCACTCTATCGAAAATTGCACTACCCTGAAACATAAAGTGCAACGGTTGATCAAGGATAGGATGATTTGCTTTGATACTGGAGGGATGACTGCATCGAATGTTAGTGGCAATCCTTTGCCAAATCATAATGTGAATGCTATAGGTGAAGAACAGGAGTGCCATGTGAAGAAGGAAGTGGCAGATATTAAGACACCTCTCAGCCAACTGTTCAATATTTTACAAAGAGTAGACATGATACAACTAGTAAGTCCACACAGCTATCATGGAGTATATATAGCTGACACCAATTGTAAGTATCATAGTGGGGTAATGGGCCATTCCATTGAGACCTGTGAGCAGTTTCACCAAGAGGTGCAAAAACTCTTAGATTCACATCAAATGGAGATTTATGAAGAAAGAAAAAACTTGAAGAATGTTGAAGTGTACATGACTGATAGGCCTGTAAAGTTGTTTCCAAAACCAGTGACAATTCAGTGTGGGAACAAACCAAAGTTAGTCATAGATAAACTCCTCCCTAGGCTGGTAACTTTTAAAGTCCCGACTCCTTTTCCATACAAAGATGATAAAGCTATACCATGGAGATATGGTTGACACTGTAGTTCAGGGGCAGAAAGAAGAGGTCTCCAAAGTCGATGCTTCTAATATAACTGGTATAGGAGGCATTACTCAAAGTGGGAGATGTTACATTTCAAAAATGTTAGAGAAAGCTAGAAGAGAGAAAGCTAAAGAAGGAGAAAGAAGAAATAATCCTGAGATAAAACCTGAAGAAAATCAACCGAAGCTAGTATCAGAAAGAGAGGTTTGTGAATTTCTGAAGCTGGTAAAACATAGTGAGTATTCTGTTGTGAAACAGTTGAATAAAATACCAGCTCGAATCTCATTATTATCACTGTTACTGAACTCAGAGCCACACCAAAACGCCTTACTGAAAGTGTTGAATTAGACATACGTGGCACATAATGTATCTGTTGAATATGTGAACCACCTAGCTGGAAATTTAGTCATGCCAAATCACATTTCATTCAGCTATGATGAGATTTCTTTGGAGGGAAAAAGAAATGCCAAGGCTCTACATATCACAGTCAAGTGCAAGAGCCATATTATAGCCAAGGTCCTTATCGATAATGGCTCTGCTATCAACGTCATGCCTATGTCAACTTTGGCAAGGCTACCCATTGATTATTCGCATATGAGGGATAGTCAGATGATTGTGAGAGCCTTTGATGGGACTAGAAAAGAAGTCTTGGGGGATATTGAAATGCCTTTACAAATTGGGCCTTGCACCTTTAATATAAAATTTCAAATGATGGATATCTTTCCATCCTACAACTGTCTGTTGGAAAGACCATGGATTCAAATGGTAGGAGCTGTGCCTTCTACTTTGCACCAGAAGATCAAGTTCAATGTAGAAGGTCAATTGGTAGTGGTAGTTAGGGAGGAAGACATGCTAGTGACCCAACCATTGAACACTCCATACGTAGAGGCTACCGAAGAAGCATTGGAATGCTCCTATCGATCTTTTGAATTGGTCAATTTTGTGAAGATTTTAAAGTTAGCTTTTTTCAAAGATAGTGGTGAGCCAAGTCATCAACAAGGGCTGGTATCCAGGACTTGGGCTAGGCAAAAACTTACAGGGAATTAAAGAACCTCAAACAATAATAAACAATAGCGACAGGGTGGGCCTAGGCTATGAGATGGCAGAGTGGGAAGTCAAAAGAAGGCCATCAAGAAAGACAACAAGATTGATGTTTATCCCACACTTGTATGAAACCTTCAGACCTAGAGGATTCATGTACCCAGATGCAAGTAAAAGTGTGGAAGATGATTTTGCCCAGTTAGCCATTAATGCTGTTGAAGATGAAGTGAGGGTTAATCAAGAGGAATGGATTCACCTTTGTCTACCAGATTTTGAGCTCAATAATTAGAGTGCCATCGAGATGCCTTTGACTTTTGATTTTGATACAATGTAATTGTAACATCCCAACAGCTATTGCCCAAGGCATTGGGGTGATCTTTTTTGTTCGGGCCATTCATCATTTATTATTTTTAATAAAAATTAGGAAGTATGCATTTTCATTCATTTCTTCTTGTGTCTTCATTATTTTCATCTCTCCAAGCACATCTTGCCAACATATCCTATTTCATTCAATTACAGGTCTTTAAATGAACATAAAGATAATCATGATAACAATTAAGAGGTTAGCTTTGAGAATTCAATTAACACTGATGAACTTGACAATGAAGAAAATTTTGAAGAATATGTTATGCCTCTGAACCTAATGAGGATGATTGAACAAGAGAATAAGCCAATTGAGCCTCATCAGGAGGTAGTGGACTTAGTGAATCTGGGAGATGAAAAAAATAAGAAAAAGGTTAGAATGGGCACATCACTTTCATCTGGAGATAGGCAACGATTGGCAGACCTACTTCGAGAATTTGTAGATATATTTGCTTGGTCTTACCAAGATATGTCAGGGCTGAGCACAGAAATAGTGGAGCACAGGTTACCTTTAAAGCCATAATGTAAGCCAGTTCAGTAGAAACTGAGATGGATTGAGCCTGAAATGCTACTAAAGATTAAAGAGGAGGTGAAGAAAAAATTTGATGCAGGTTTTCTACAAGTGGCTAAGTATCTAGAATGGGTAGCCAATATAGTCCCAGTTCTTAAGAAAGATGGAAAAGTACGAATGTGTGTAGACTATCGGGACTTGAATAAGGCTAGTCCAAAGGATAACTTTCTTTTGCCTCATATTGACACACTGGTAGATAACACGGCTAAGCATTTGATTTTCTCTTTTATGGATGGTTTTTCGGGGTATAATCAGATAAAAATGGCTGCGGAGGATATGGAAAAGACTACTTTTGTGACCATGTGGGGAACCTTCTGCTATAAAGTCATGCCTTTTGGGCTAAAGAATGCTGGGGCAACATATCAAAGAGCCATGGTAATACTATTCCATGACATGATGCACAAAGAGATTGAGGTGTATGTAGATGATATGATTGCAAAGTCTTGTGAAGATGAAGATCATGTTACTAGCCTCAGAAAGTTATTTGAAAGATTGAGAAAATTTCAGCTCAAATTAAACCCAACCAAGTGCACCTTTGGGGTAAAGTCAGGGAAGTTGCTAGGCTTTGTGGTTAGTGAAAGAGGAATTGAAGTCGATCCCGATAAGATACGGGCCATCCAGAATTTGTCACCTCCCAGCACACCAAAAGAAGTTCGAGGTTTTTTGGGGAGATTGAACTACATTTCTCGATTCATCTCTCAGCTTACTTACAAATGTGATCCCATATTTAAGCTTCTCCGTAAGAATAATCTTGGGAAATGGAATGAAGAATGTCAAGAGGTGTTTGATAAAATTAAGCAATATTTATCGAACCCTCCAGTATTGGTGCCACCTATTCCAGGGAAACCTTTAATCTTATACTTAATCGTATGTGAAAATTCAATGGGATGTGTGCTGGGACAGCAAGACGAGGCCAACCAAAAGGAGAGAGCTATTTACTATCTGAGTAAAAAGTTCACTGAATATGAATCCAAGTATTCTTCATTGGAGAAAATGTGTTGTGCATTAGCATGGACTGCCAAAAGACTTAGACAGTATATGCTCTATCATACTACATGGCTCATAGCGAAACTGGATCCAATTAAGTATATCTTCGAGAAACTTTCTTTATCTGGGAGAATCATTAGATGGCAAGTAATGCTCTCGAAATACGATATTATATACGTGAGCCAAAAAGCAATAAAAGGAGACACTATAGTAGAATTTCTTACAGATCGTGCTACTGAAGACTATGAGCCGATGAAGCTGGAATTCCCTGACGAAGACTTAATGACTATTTCCCAACCGGAGGAAGGGGAACATGTAGAAAAATGTTGGAGAATGTACTTTGATGGAGCTGCTAATGCCTTGGGGCATGAAATTGGGGCAATTTTGATTTCTCCAGAAGAACAATACTATCTTGTAACAGCGAGGTGAAATTTTAATTGCACAAATAACATCGCTGAATATGAGGCATGTGTCCTGGGCTTGCAAGCTGCTATAGATAGAAGAGTGAAAGTACTGAAAGTGTTTGGAGACTCAACTCTAGTCATATATCAGTTGAAAGAAGAATGGGAGATGAGAGATTCAAAACTCATTCTGTATCATAAGTATATTCTAGAGTTGATGAAACAATTTGAAGATATCTAGTTCGATCACTTACCTCGAGAAGAGAATTTGATTGTTGATACATTGGCTACTCTGGCTGTAATGATTCGAGTTAATGATAATACCGACATTCATCCCATCAAGTTAGATGTTAAGGATATACCAGCTTATTGTTCTAATGTAGAGGGAGAAGAAGATGGAAAGCCCTGGTATTATGACATCTTATAGTATGTCAAGGATTAGCAGTATCCAGTTCAAGCAACAGAAAATGAAAAAAGGGTCATTCAAAGATTGGCTATGCGCTTTTTCCTAGATGGGGATGTCTTGTACAAAAAAAGCAAGGATCAAGTATTATTGAGGTGCTTAAATGAGACTGAAGCGAAGAAAATCATTAAAAGGATGCATGATGGAATATGTGGGGCACATACTAGTGGACATGTGATGACAAGACAGATCATGAGAGTGGGATATTACTGGTTGACGATGAAGAATGATTGCATTGACTATGCTCATAAATGCCATAAATGCTGGATATATGCTGATAAGATCCATGCTCCACCATCTGCTTTACATGTTATGGCACCACCATGGCCATTTTCAATGTGGGGCATGGATGTCATTGGCCCAATCACCCCAAAGGCCTCTAACCCGCACAGATTCATTTTTGTGATGATAGATTATTTCTCAAAATGGGTAGAAGTAGCATCATATGTAAATGTGACACGCTTCGTGGTTTGTAAGTTCATAAAAAAAGAGATCATCTATAGATATGGACTTTCGGAGAGAATTATTTCAGACAATGCTAAGAATCTAAATAGTAAGATGATGCAAGATATATGTGCTCAATACAAGATCAAGCATCATAACTCGGTACCATACCGTCCGAAAATGAATGGGGTAGTTGAGGCAGCTAATAAGAACATAAAGAGAATTTTGGAGAAGATGACCGAGACTTACAAAGATTGGCATGAGAAGTTGCCATTTGCATTGCATGCATATCAAACATCAGTTCGCACCTCTACTAGGGCAACCCCATTTTCTTTGGTTTATGGGATGGAAGCTGTACTACCAGTGAAAGTAGAGATCCCCTCTTTGAGAGTTTTAAAAGAAGTTGAGTTGGAAGAAGCTGAATGGATCCGAGAATGTTATGAGCAGTTAAATTTCATAGAAGAAAAGAGATTGACTGCATTGTGCCATGGTCGACTATATCAAAGGAAAATGATAAGGGCTCATGATAAGAAGACTCAGCCCCGTTGCTTTCGAGAAGGAGAGTTGGTTTTGAAAAGAATTCTCCCAATCCAGCATGATAGTAGAAGAAAATGGACTCCAAATTGGGAAAGGCCGTATGTGGTGAAACGAGCTTTTTCAGGTGGAGCGCTGATACTGACTGAGATGGATGAAAATGATTTACCCCATCCTATAAATTTTGATGCTGTGAAGAAATACTATGCTTGAAAAAAATGAAAAAAAGAAAAAAAATGATGAAATAAAAAAAAAGAGAAAAAATAAAAAAATGAAAAAATAGAAAAAATAAAAAAATGAAAAAAGAAAAAGTGAAAAAGGAGGACTCAAGGCGAAAACCCTAAAAGGGCGATTTGAGTCATAGGGGGTTTGTCTAAGTTGAAAACCTAAAAAGGCAGCTTAGATAAGGAGAATACAGCATTGAATTTAAAAGTCCGTTGATATGGAGGCTAGCAAATTCGGAAGAGTTCCAGGTTGTTAAATACATCCGAGGATTGAGTTTTTAGAAAGAACTTTGAGATGTGTTATCATGATTATCTGATTGTTCATTTTGGGCTTTGTCCCCATACCTATCCTTGTAATTCTTTTTTGGCCAAAGTTTGCCAACATTTTGCTAATAAAAAAAACATTTTATTTCATTCTTTGTGCCTTTTTCTGATGACTGTTTCCCAACCATTCATATTCCTTTCTTCTTAGTACCCACCATAGAAGAAATGTGCAAATGCATTCTTACTTTTTGAGTTTGAAATAATGATTGATGAATGAATAACAACGTAAAAAGATTTTTTACATTACATTGAATAAATCAAGAGTGATAAAGGCAGAATCGAGATGTTCAGTTCCTGATTAGGACATTGAATCTGGGAAGAGATTTTTTTACAGGAAGATTATGAGTGGAAGAAACAATTAAGAGCTACACTGGTTCAATCTTAGAAGAGCAGTGTAATTGGATCTCTGAAGAATCAAAAGGCTTGATGCCCAAGAGAAAGCTTGAGAAACTTGAGTACCATACATTGAACAGGAATTAATTGGCCAACATTTGCATAGCATGCATTGAAATTCATATGCATTTGCATAGCATACACTACTTTCAGGAAAGCATAGTGTATAGATTCAAGAAGCAGGGGTGTTCCAACATCCCACATAGAGAAGACAGATATCAAGATATTTTGCAAAATTGAAAAAGGAAAAGCTTGTCAGGTAAGTTCCTAATCCTTGAAATAGGATGTCTTTTGGTATCAGGGTTGATTTATAAGACCTTTGGGCGTAATCTCCTAAAATTCCTTCAAACACAACTTTCAACTCCTTTGGACATGATTGTCAAGGAGCAATTTACTTTTCAAAGTCATGGTGCCTCTGTTTAGAGGACTTTTCAAAAGTCGTGGTGCCTCTGTTTAGAGGAGCAATTTACTTTCAAAGTCATGGTGCCTCTGTTCTGTTTAGAGGAGCAATTTACGTTTCAAAAGTCGTGGTGCCTCTGTTTAGAGGAGCAATTTATTTTTCCAAAGTCATTGAGCCTCTGTTTAGAGGAGCTTTGGTTAAAAAAAAAAAAAAACAAAAACAAAAACAAAAGCGAACAAAAAAAAAATATAAAAAAATCAAAAAATGAAAATGTTGAGTTGAATTTTGATTGGGTGTCTACGTCTTTGCGCAATTTCTGTTTTACAGAAAATGTGCAAAGAGGGGCAGCTGTAGACACCCAATTTGGTCCAGGCTCGGATCAATTGGGCCTGGTCCAAATGGGCAAGTCCAATTTTATTTTTGTTATTTTTTTTATTATTTTATTCTATATTTTATGTATATATTTTCTTTTATATCCTATGTATTTATTATTTATTTATTATTACTATTTATTAATATATATATTTTTTATTTTATATTTTATTTATTTTTGTATTTTTATTTATCTAATTATATATCTGTTATTATTATTATTTTTTTATTTATCCTATAATATTTTTTTGATTTATCTTTTCTAATTATCTATTTTTTTTATTTGATTTTTATTTTAGAAGGTTGAGATTGAAGGCTGAAGAATCCTACTGGGAATGTGGATTCAATCAGAAAAGTCTAGATTGGATTCAAAGATTGAATCCCCGTCCAAAGAGGAATTGGGATTGATCAGAAACTCCTGATCAATCCCTATAAAAGGGACTTCTTGGAACAGAAATGCAAAGAGAGAAAAAATGTGAGCAAAGCTACTGATTTGAAAGATAGAAGAGTATAAAAGGCTAAGAAGTATTTTGGGAGTTAGTAGGAATTTTTTTGAAGATTTTGGGCGATTTTTTTCTGGGAATTTCTGGAAAATTCCAAATTCCGAATGAATTTTTCGCTGAAAGTTAAATTTTTTGACAAAAATTTCGGCCAACTTTGAAGTTTTCGGTGAGCTGCCCAGTTTCCGACGACCTTTCCCAGAAACCGACCACCTTCTGGCCAACTTCCGGCCAAAAATCCAGATTTCGATGAAATTTTCCAAAATCTGACATACATTCAACCGGAGTTCTTCAGCAGTTTAGAGAGAAGTGGGAGAGAAGGGGAAGAAGAGAGAGAGAGGGAAGGAACTTTCTGCCGAAAAATAGAGGGAAGAGCCTTATATACCCTCCAAAAATGATTTCGTTTTTGCCTTAAGTGACCTAGAGGATCCGCGTGTTTTGCCGAGATACGACCCGACCCGAGCGTCGACCCGCTTCTTGACCCACGCATGTCTGCCCCCTCCGAGCCAAGCCGAGCTCCAAAGCCTTTTCTTCGAGCCATTTTTTCTTCCTTGAGCCAAGCCGAGCCGAGCCGTACTCCGAGCCGCTCCAAGTTTTTTTTTTTTTGAATTTATTTTATTTTATTTATTATTTGTTTTTTTATTTATTTATTATTTATTAGATTAGGTTTATTTAGTATCCTTTTTACCTTTATTTTATTTTTTATCTTGGTTTTACTTTTCTTTATTTTCACTTTTATTTTGTTTTATTATTTTATTTTCTTTAAATAAAAATAAAAAAAGAATATTTTTGGGGAAAAGTTGAAAGTATCAATTTTCCTTGAAGATCAAAATTTTCCAAAAAAAATATTTTTAGGGAAAGTTGAAAGTATCAATTTTCCTTAAAAGTAAAATTTCAAAAAAAGGTTTTTGAGGAAAAGTTGAAAGTATCAATTTTCCTTGAAAATAAAAGTTTCCAAAGAATATTTTTGGGGAAAAGTTGAAAGTATCAATTTTCCTTAAAAATAAATTTTCAAAAAAATTAATTTTTGAGGAAAAGTTGAAAGTATCAATTTTTCCTGCATAAAAACAATCATTCTTTCCTTCCTTTTTATTTTTATTTTGATTTTGATTTTTTCTTTAAATAATCCGACAATGGAGTCTCTGCAAGTAAAACAGTAGTCTTTCTTGCATACTCTTGAGGTGAGGGAATTTTCTCAATTTTTTGCTAAAAGTATTAGAGTCAATTGAGAATAATTTCTAATAATTAATTACTTGGTAAAATTTTAAAGCTCATTGGATAACACAAATTTCAGCTGGTACCATCTTTTGATGGGCGTTGTGAGGGTGCTATAACCTTCCTCACACGTAATCGAACTCCAAAACCCTGTTCTGGTTAGTAGCCTGAACCTATTTTTTTAGGGATCCTTAAACTTAGGTGTTCCCTAAAAGGACAGATTCCAGAGGTGGCCAATCGCACCTACATAAAAAAAGATTGGTGGTGACTCCTAAAAGTCAATGTGTACCGATAGATCCTCGGATCTAGATGTTCTGATACAACCCTTTGAAAAAAGTGTCCCCATTTCAGACACTTTAATAGCTACTGGCAGCAAACCTATAAAATATCAAATGCTCTTTAAGGGGGTGTGAGTTCTCGAGGTTTGATTAGGGATAGGAGGCCAATATAAGGGCCAAGTACCAGCACCCATCGCACATCATGTGTGCACACCCCCCGACCCCCCCAATCGCCGGAACCCCCAATGCGATCAGCTAGGCTCTCTGGTGATGCTCTGGTGATGGTGCCCCGGGTGAAAAAAATATGGCACCAGTACATGCCCTAGCCCAGCATGTGCACCGTGGCTCAAAATCTTAGACTGGGAATGAACTCCGTATGCTTAGACATGGAATGAACTCCGTATGCTGAAGCCAACCCACGAAACGAGAATGCGGATGCTCAGTCGGTCGGAGAGGCAAAATGTACAAGCCGGGGATCGGCCTGGTCCCCCCTACGTGCTGTCGATCCTGCTGCCTCAACTCTTGGTCTGATCCGAACTTAGACTGGGAATGAACTCTGTATGCATAAGTCAACCCACGAAACGAGCGTACGGGCATTGAGCCACCCGAAGAGGCATAATGCGCAAGCCGAGGATCGGCTCGGTCCCCCTCTGCTTGCTGCCGGTCCCGCAACCATAACCCTCGGTCCGGTTGGGGCTTAGACATGGAATGAACTCCCAATGCCTAAGCCAACCCACAAAACGGGTGTGCGGGCACTCAGCCGGTCGAAGAGGCAGAATACGCATGTCGGGGATCAGCCCGGTCCCCCCTGCGTGCTGCCGATCCTGCTGCCACAACCCTCGGTCTGATCCGATCTTAGACTGGGAATGAACTCCGTATGCTTAGACTGGGGATGAACTCCGTATGCCTAAGTCAACCCATGAAACGAGCGTGCGGGCGCTCAGCCGGTCGGTGAGGCATAATGTGCAAGCCGGGGATTAGCCCAATCCCCCTCTGTGTGCTGCCGGTCGTGCTGCCACAACCCTCTGTCTGACTGGGGCTTAAACATGGAATGAACTCCGTATGCCTAAGCCAACCCATGAAACGAGCATGCGGGCATTCAGCCGATTGAAGAGGTAGAATGTGCAAGCCGGGGATCAAACAGGTAGTAGATGGGTTCAAGTACATCTTCATATTTCTGCCATGGCAATGCCATTTTTATGGCTTGTAAATTCATACAATGGTCCCCTAAGCCTTCATGTGAAGTTTCGTGGTAAGAGGACCCGTTTTCTATTTTTCATGATTTTCGAAACTTTTTATGGTTCGAGATTTTTTAAAATTTTTTAAGAAAGATTTTTGTAACAAAATTTCATAGAGGTGATCCTTGTATTTTTTTTTTGTATGCACAAAAAAATTCAACTAAAAAATCGAAGTGGAGAAGATTTTGTGACTGTTTGAAAAAAGTGTCCCCATTTCAGACACTTTAATGGCTACTGGCAGCCAACCTATAAAATCTCAAATGCTCTTTAAGGGGGTGTGAGTTCTCGAGGTTTGATGAGGGATAGGGGGCCAATATAAGGGCCAAGTACCAGCACCCATCGCACATCATGTGCACACACCCCCCGGCCCCCCCAATCGTCGAAACCCCCAATGCCGCCGGTTAGGCTCTCCGACGATGCTCCGACGATGGTGCTCCGGGTGTAAAAAATGTGGCACCAGCACATGCCTGAGCCCAGCATGTGCACCGTGGCTCAAACTCTAAGATTGGGAATGAACTCCGTATGCATAGACAAGGAATGAACTCTGTATGCCTAAGATAACCCACGAAACGAGCGTGCGGGCGCTTAGCCGATCGGAGAGGCAGAATGCGCAAGCCAGGGATTGGCTCGGTCCCCTTTTATGTGCTACCAGTCCCGCTGCCACAACCCTCCATCTGGCTAGGGCTTAGACATCGAATGAACTCCTTATGCCTAAGCCAACCCACGAAACGGGCGTGCGGGCTCTCAGCCGATCGGAGAGGTAGAATGCGTAAGCTGGTGATCGGCTCGATCCCCCCTGCGTGCTGTCGATCCTGCTGCTGCAACCCTCGGTCTGATCCGATCTTAGGCTAGGAATGAACTCCGTATGCTTAGACTGGGGATGAACTCCGTATGCCTAAGTGAACCCATGAAACGAGCATGTTGGCGCTCAGCCGACTGAAGAGGTCGACCGGAGAGGCAGAATGCACAAGCCGAGAATCAGGTCGATCCCACCTGTGTGCTGTCGATCCTGCTATTGGTCCTACTTTCGCAACCCTCGGTCCGGTCTGATCTTAGACATGGAATGAACTCTGTATGCTTAGACATGGAATGAACTCTGTATGCCTAAGCCAACCCACGAAACAAGCGTACGGGTGCTCAGCCGGCCGGAGAGGTAGAATGCACAAGCCAGAGATCGACCCGATCCCCTCTGCGTGCTGTCAATCCTGCTACCGTAACCCTCGGTCCTGTCCAATCTTAGAACGGGAATGAATTTCGTATGCTTAAGTCAACCCATGAAACGAGCGATCAGGGGCTGAGCCGGCTGGAGAGGCTTAATGCGTAAGCCAGGGATCGACTCGATCCCGCTCTGTGTGCTGCCAGTCCTGCTACTACAACCCTTGGTCTGGCTGCGGGTTAGACATGGAATGAACTCCCTATGCCTAAGCCAACCCATGAAACGAGCGTGAGGGCACCCAATCGGCCAGAGAGGCAGAACGCGCAAGCCAGGGATCGGTTCGATCCCCCTGCGTGCTGCCGTAACCCTTGGTCCGGTCTGATCTTAGACTGGGAATGAACTCCATATGCTTAGACTGGGGATGAACTTCGTATGCCTAAGTCAACCCATGAAACGAGCATGCGGACGCTCAGCCGACCAGAGAGGCAAGATGCACAAGCCGGGGATCGAATGGGTGGTAGGTGGGTTCAAGCACATCTTCATATTTCTGCCATGCCAATGCCATTTTTATGGCTTGTAAATTCATACAATGGTCCCCTAAGCCTTCATGTGAAGTTTCGAGGCAAGACGACCCGTTTTCTATTTTTCATGATTTTTGAAACTTTTTACGGTTCAAGATTTATTAAAATTTTTTTAGAAAGTGTTTTGTGCCCAAATTTGGTGGAGGTGATCCTTTTATTTTTGTTGAAATGCATAAAAAATTTCAGCTAAAAACTCGAAGTAGAGAAGATTTTGTGATCATTTGAAAAAAGTGTCCCCATTTCAGACACTTTAATGGCTACTGGCAGCAAACCTATAAAATCTCTAATGCTCTTTAAGGGGGTGTGAGTTCTCAAGGTTTGATGAGGGATAGGGGGCCAATATAAGGGCCAAGTACCAGTACCCATCGCACATCATGTGCGCACACCCCTTGGCCCCTCCAATCATTGGAACCCCCAATCCCTCTTGTTAGGCTCTCTGGGGAAGCCCCGGCGATGGTGCCCTAAGCGAAAAAAATGTGGCACCAGCACATTCTCGAGCCCAGCATGTGCACTGTGGCTCAAACTCTTAGATCGGGAATGAACTCTGTATGCTTAGACATGGAATGAACGCCGTATGCCTAAGCCAACCCACGAAACAAGTGTGCGGGCGTTTAGCCGACCGAAGAGGCAGAATACGCAAGCCGGGAATCGGCCAGGTCCCCCTCTGCGTGCTTCTGGTCCCGCTGCCACAACCATCATTCCGGCTGGGGCTTAGACATGGAATGAACTCCCTATCCCTAAGCCAACCCACGAAACGGGTGTGCGGGCACTCAGCCGACCGAAAAGGCAGAATGCGCAAGCTGGGGATCGGCTCGGTCCCCCCTGCATGCTGTCGATCCTGCTACCGCAACCCTTGATCTGATCTGATCTTAGATTGAGGATGAACTCCGTATGCTTAGACTGGGGATGAACTCCGTATGCCTAAGTCAACCCACGAAACGAGCGTGCGGGTGCTCAGCCGGCTGGAAAGGCCGACCAGGGTGGCATAATGCGTAAGCCGGGGATCGGGCCAATCCCCCCCTTCATGCTTCTGGCCCCACTGCCACAATCCTCGGTCCGGCTGAGGCTTAGACTTGGAATGAACTCCTGATGCCTAAGCCAACCCACGAAACAGGTGTGCGGGCGCTCAGCCTACCGGAGAGGTAGAATGCGCAAGTCAGGGATCGACCCGTCCCCCCTATGTGCTGTCGATCCTGCTACCGCAACCCTCGGTTCAGTCTGATCATAGACTGGGAATGAACTCTGTATGCCTAAGTCAACCCACGAAACGAGCATTCGGGTGTTGAGCCAGCTGTAGAGGCATAATGCGCAAGACGGGGATCGGCCCGATCCACCTCTGCATGTTGTCGATCCTGCTGCCACAACCTTCGGTCCGATTGGGGCTTAGACATGGAATGAACTCCCTATGCCTAAGCCAAACCACAAAAAGGGAGTGCGGGCGCTCAGCCGACCAGAGAGGCAGAATGTGTAAGTCGAGGATCGACCCGGTCCCCCCTACGTGCCACCGATTCTGCTGTCGCAACCCTCGATCTGATCCGATCTTAGACTGGGAGTGAACTCCGTATGCTTAGACTGGGGATGAACTCCGTATGCCTAAGTCAACCCATGAAACAAGCGTGCAGACACTCAGTCGACCAGAGAGGCAGGATGCGCAAGCCAGGGATCGAACGGGTGGTAGGTGGGTTCAAGCACATCTTCATATTTCTGCCATGCCAATTCCATTTTTATGGCTTGTAAATTCATACAATGGTCCCCTAAGCCTTCATGTGAAGTTTCGTGGCAAGACAACCTGTTTTCTATTTTTCATGATTTTTGAAACTTTTTGTCGTTTGGGATTTTTAAAATTTTTTTTAGAAAGTGTTTTGTCCCCAAATTTGGTCGAGCTGATCCTTGTATTTTTTTTGGCATGCACAAAAAAATTCAGCTAAAAACACGAAGTGGAGAAGATTTTGTGACCGTTTGAAAAAAGTGTCCCCATTCCAGACACTTTAAAGGCTACTGGCAGCAAACCTATAAAATCTCAAATGCTCTTTAAGGGGGTGTGAGTTCTCGAATGTGCAATCCGAGGATCGATCTACTCTGATCTTAGACTGGGAATGAACTCCGTATGCTTAGACATGGAATGAACTCCGTATGCCTAAGCCAACCCATGAAACGAGCGTGCAGGTGCTCAGCCGACCGGAGAGCTAGAATGCACAAGCCGGGGACCGACCCGATCCCCCCTGTGTACTGTCGATCTTGCTGCCGTAACCCTCGATCTGGTCTGATCTTAGACTGGGAATGAACTCTGTATGCCTAAGTCAACCCACGAAACGTGCGTTCGGGCGCTGAGCCGACCGGAGAGGCATAATGCGCAAGCCGAAGATCGGACCGGTCCCCCTCTGCGTGCTGTCGATCCCGCTGCGACAACCCTCGGTCCAGTTGGGGCTTAGACATGGAATGAACTCCCTATGCCTAAGCCAACCCACAAAATGGGTGTGCGGGCACTCAGCCATCCGAAGAGGCAGAATGCGCAAGCTGGGGACCGCCTGGTCCCCCCTGCGTGCTGTTGATCTTGCTACCGCAACCCTCGATCCGGTCTGATCTTAGACTAGGAATGAACTCCATATGCTTAGACTAGGGATGAACTCCGTATGCCTAAGTCAACCCACGAAACGAGCGTCCAGGTGCTCAGCCAGCTAGATAGGCCGATCGAAGAGGCATAATGCACAAGTCGGGGTCAGTCCGATCCCTCTCTATGTGCTGTCGATCCTGCTATTGATCTTGCTACCACAACCCTCGGTCCGGCTGAGGATTAGACATGGAATGAACACCGTATGCCTAAGCCAACCCACGAAACAAGTGTACGGGTGCTCAACCGACCGGAGAGGCAGAATATGCAAGTTGGGGATCGGCTCGGTCCTTCCCTGCGTGCTATCGAACCTGCTACTGGTCCTGCTACCGCAACCCTCGATCTGATCGGATCTTAGACTAGAAATGAACTCCGTATGCTTAGACATGGAATGAACTCCGTATGCCTAAGCCAACCTACGAAATGAGCGTGCGAGCGCTCAACCGGTCGAGAGGCAAAATTCACAAGCCGGGGATCGACCTGGTCCCACCCTACGTGCTGTCGATCCTACTACCGCAACCCTCACTCCAATGCGATCTTAGACTAGAAATGAACTCCGTATGCCTAAGTCAACCCACGAAACAAGCGTGCGGGTGCTAAGCCGATCGTAGAGGCATAATGTGCAAGCCGAGGATCGGCCCGATCCCCCTCTGCGTGCCGTCGGTCCCGCTACCACAACCCTCAGTCCGGCTGGGGCTTAGACATGGAATGAACTCCTTATGCCTAAGTCAACCCACGAAACGGGCGCGCGGGAGCTCAATCGGTCAGAGAGGCAGAATGCGCAAGCTGGGGATCGACCCGATCCCCCCTGCATGCTGCCGATCCTGCTATCGCAACCCTCGGTCCGATTAGATCTTAGATTGGGAATGAACTCTATACGCTTAGACTGGAGATGAACTCTGTATGCCTAAGTCAACCCACGAAACGAGCGTGTGGGTGCTCAATCGATCGGAGAGGCAGAATGCGTAAGCTGGGGATCGGCCCAGTCCCCTTGCATGCCGTCGATCCTGCTGCTGGACCTGCTACCTCAACCCTTGATCCGACCTGATCTTAGACTGGGAATGAACTTCATATGCTTAGACATGGAATAAACTCCGTATGCCTAAGCCAACCCATGAAATGAGCGTGCGGGCGCTCAATCGATCGGAGAGGCAGAATGCGCAAGTCGGGGACCGGCCCGGTCCCCCCTACGTGCTGTCGATCCTGTTACCATAACCCTCAGTCCGGTCCGATCTTAGACTGGGAATGAACTCCGTATGCCTAAGTTAACCCACGAAACGAGCGTTTGGGTGCTGAGCCAGTCGGAGAGGCATAATCCGCAAGTCGGGGATTGACCCGATCCCCCTCTGCGTGCTGCTGGTCCTGCTACCACAACCCTCAGTCCGGTTGGGGCTTAGAAATGGAATGACCTCCTTATGCCTAAGCCAACCCATGAAACGGACGTGCGGCTGCTTAGTCGATCGAAGAGGCAGAATGCGCAAGCCGGGGATCGGCCCGGTCCCCGCTACGTGCTGTCGATCTTGCTGTCGTAACCTTCAGTCCGGTCTGATCTTAGACTTGGAATGAACTCCGTATGCTTAGACTGGGGATGAACTCCGTATGCCTAAGTCAACCCACAAAACGAGCGTACGGACGCTCAGCCGACCAGAGAGGCAAGATGCGCAAGCCGGGGATCGAACGGGTGGTAGGTGGGTTCAAGCACATCTTCATATTTTTGCCATACCAATGCCATTTTTATGGCTTGTAAATTCAAACAATGGTCCCCTACGCCTTCATGTGAAGTTTCATGGCAAGACGACCCGTTTTCTATTTTTCACGATTTTTGAAAGTTTTTGTGGTTTGGGATTTTTTAAAATTTTTTTAGAAAGCGTTTTGTCCCCAAATTTGGTAGAGCTGATCCTTGTATTTTGTTGGCCTGCACAAAAAAATTCAGCTAAAAACTCGAAGTGGAGAAGATTTTGTGATCGTTTGAAGAAAGTGTCCCCATTTCAGATGCTTTAATGGCTACTAGCAGCAAACCTATAAAATCTCAAACGCTCTCTAAGGGGGCGTGAGTTCTCGAGGTTTGATGAGGGATAGGGGGCGAATATAAGGGACAAGTACCAGCACCCATCGCACATCATGTGCGCACACCCCCCGGCCTTCCCAATCGCTGGAACCGCCAATGTCGTCGGTTAGGCTCTCCGACGATACTCAGTTGATGGTGCCCCAGGCAAAAAAAATGTGGCACCAGCACATGCCCGAGCCCAGCATGTGCACCGTGGCTCAAACTCTTAGACCGGGAATGAACTCTATATGCTTAGACATGGAATGAACTTCGTATGCCTAAGCCAACCCACGAAACGAGCGTGCAGGTGCTCAGCCGACCGGAGAGGCAGAATGCGCAAGTCAGGGACCGACTCGATCCCCCCTACGTGCTGTCAATCCTACTGCCGCAACCCTCAGTCTGGTCCGATCTTAGGCTGGGAATGAACTCTGTATGCCTAAGTCAACCCATGAAACGAGCGTACGGGCGCTGAGCTAGCCGGAGACGCATAATGCGCAAGCTGGGGATCTACCTGATCCCCCTCTACGTGCTGCCGGTCCAGCTGCCACAACCCTTGGTCTGGCTGGGGCTTAGACATGGAATGAACTCCCTATGCCTAAGCCAACCCACGAAACGGGCGTGCGGGCGCTCAGCCGATCGAAGAGGCAGAATGCGCAATCCGGGGATCGACCCGGTCCCCCCTACGTGCTGCCGCAACCCTCAAGCCAGTCTGATCTTAGACAGAGAATGAACTCCATATGCTTAGACTAAGGATGAACTCTGTATCGCTAAGTCAACCCAAGAAACGAGCGTGCGGACGCCTAGCCAACCAGAGAGGCAGGATGCGCAAGCCGGGGATCGAACGGGTGGTAGGTGGGTTCAAGCACATCTTTATATTTCTGCCATGCCAATGGTCCCCTATGCCTTCATGTGAAGTTTCGTGGCAAGACGACCCATTTTTTATTTTTCATGATTTTTGAAACTTTTTACAGTTCGGGATTTTTTAAAATTTTTCTAGAAATAGTTTTGTCCCAAAATTTTGTAAAGGTGATCCTTGTATTTTGTTTGGCGTGCAAAAAACAAATTCAGCTAAAAACTCCAAGCGGAGAAGATTTTGTGACCGTTTGAAAAAAGTGTTCCCATTTCAAACACTTTAATCGCTATTGGCAGCAAACCTATAAAATCTCAAATGCTCTTTAAGAGGGTGTGAGTTCTCGAGGATTGATGAGGGATAGAGCGCCAATATAAGGGCCAAGTACCAGCACCAATCGCACATCATGTGCGCAGACCCCCCGGCCCCCCTAATCGCTAGAACCTCCAATGCCGTTGGTTAGGCTCTCGACGATGCTTCGACGATGGTGCCCCGGGCGAAAAAAATGCGGCACCAGCACATGCTCGAGTCCAGCATGTGCACCGTGGCTCAAACTCTTAGACTGGGAATGAACTCCGTATGCTTAGACATGAATGAACTCCGTATGCCTAAGCCAACCCATGAATCGAGTGTGCGGGCACTCAGCCAGCCGGAGAGGCAGAATGCACAAGTCGGGGATCAACCCGGTCCCCCTCTTCGTGCTGCCGATCCCGCTACCACAACCCTTGCTCTGAGTGGGGCTTAGACATGGAATGAACTCCCTATGCCTAAGCCAACCCACGAAACGGGCATGCGGGCACTCAGTCGGCGGGAGAGGCAGAATGCGCAAGCTGGGGATCGACCCGATCCCCCTTACGTGCTACTGATCCTGCTGTCGCAACCCTCGGTCCGGTTCGATCTTAGATTGGGAATGAACTCTGTATGCTTAGACTGGGGATGAACTCCGTATGCCTAAGTCAATCCATGAAACGAGCATGCGGACGCTCAACCGATCGGAGAGGTCGACCGAAGAGGCAGAATGCACAAGCCGAGGATTGGCCTGGTCCCCCCTACGTGCTGTCGATCCTGCTGCTGGTCCTACTGTCGTAACCCTCGATCCGGTCCGATCTTAGACTGGGAATGAACTCCGTATGCTTAGACATGGAATGAACTCCGTATGCCTAAGCCAACCCACGAAGCGAGCGTGCGGGCGTTCAACCAGCCGAAGAGGCAGATTGTGCAAGCCAAGGACCGACCTGATCCCCCCTACGTGCTGTCGATCTTGCTACTGCAACCCTCGGTCCGAGCCAATCTTAGACTTGGAATGAACTCCATATGCCTAAGTCAACCCACAAAATGAGTGTTTGGGGGTTGAGCCGATCGGAGAGGCATAATACGTAAGCCGGGGTTTGGCCCGATCGCCCTCTGCGTGCTGTCGGTCCCGCTACCAGAACCCTCAGTCCGGCTGGGGTTGAGACATGCAATGAACTCCCTATGCCTAAGCCAACCCATGAAACGGGCGTGCGGGCGCTCAGCCGACCGAAGAGGCAGAATATGCAAGCCGGGGATCAGCTCGGTCCCCCGTGCATGTTGCCCATCCTGCTATTGCAACCCTCGATCCGATCCGATCTTAAACTGGGAATGAACTCCATATGCTTAGACTGGGAATGAACTCCGTATGCCTAAGTCAACCCATGAAACGAGTGTGCGGGCGCTCAGTCGGCTGGAGAAGCTGCCCAGAGAGACATAATGCACAAGTCAGGGATCAGCTTAGTCCCCCTCTACGTGCTGCCGATCCTGCTGCCGGTCCTGTTACCACAACCCTCAATACGACTGGGGCTTAGACATGGAATGAACTCCATATGCCAAAGCCAACCCAAGAAATGAGCGTGCGGGCACTCAACCGACCGAAGAGGTAGAATGCGCAAGTCGGGGATCAGCTCAGTCCCCCCCTGTATGCTGTCGATCCTGTTGCTGGTCCTGCTGCCGCAACCTTTGGTTCGATCTGATCTTAGACTGGGAATGAACTCCATATGCTTAGACATGAATGAACTCCCTATGCCTAAACCAACCCATAAAAGGGGCGTACGGGTGCTCAGCCGATCGAAGATGTAGAATGCACAAGCCGAGGATCGACTCGATCCCCCCTATGTGTTACTGATCCTACTGCAGCAACCCTTGGTCTGGTCTGATCTTAGATTGGGAATGAACTCCATATGCTTAGACTGAGGATGAACTCCGTATGCCTAAGTCAACCCACGAAACGAGCATGCGAACGCTCAGCAAACCAAAGCCCAGCATGTGCTTTTGTTGGCATGCTCGAGCCCAGCATGTGCACCGTGGCTCAAACTCTTAGACTGGGAATGAACTCCGTATGCCTATGCCAACCCATGAAACAAGCGTGCGGCTGCTCAGCCAGCCAGAGAGGCAGAATGTGCAAGCTGGGGATCGACCCGGTCCCCCTCTGCGTGTTGTCGGTCTCGCTACCACAACCCTCGGTCTGGCTGGGGCTTAGACATGGAATGAACTCCTTATGCCAAAGCCAACGCACGAAACGGGCGTGCGGGTGCTCAGCGGGCCGGAGAGGCAGAATGCGCAAGCCAGGGATCGGCCTAGTCCCCCTGTGTGTTGTTGATCCTGCTGCTGCAACCTTAAATCCGATTCGATCTTAGACTGGGAATGAACTCCGTATGCTTAGACTGGGGATGAGCTCCGTATGCCTAAGTCAACCCATGAAATGAACGAGCGAGCACTCGGCCAGTCGAAGAGGCAAAATGTGCAAGCCGGTGATCAGCCCGATCCCCCTGTGTGCTGTTGATCCTGCTACCGCAGCCCTCGGTCCGGTCTGATCTTAGACTGGGAATAAACTCCGTATGCTTAGACTGAGGATGAACTCCGTATGCCTAAGTCAACCCATGAAACGAGTGTGCGGGCGCTCAGTCGGCTGGAGAAGCTGCCCAGAGAGACATAATGCACAAGTCAGGGATCAGCTTAGTCCCCCTCTACGTGCTGCCGATCCTGCTGTCGGTCCTGTTACCACAACCCTCAATACGACTGGGGCTTAGACATGGAATGAACTCCATATGCCAAAGCCAACCCAAGAAATGAGCGTGCGGGCACTCAACCGACCGAAGAGGTAGAATGCGCAAGTCGGGGATCAGCTCAGTCCCCCCCTGTATGCTGTCGATCCTGTTGCTGGTCCTGCTGCCGCAACCTTTGGTTCGATCTGATCTTAGACTGGGAATGAACTCCATATGCTTAGACATGAATGAACTCCCTATGCCTAAACCAACCCATAAAAGGGGCGTACGGGTGCTCAGCCGATCGAAGATGTAGAATGCACAAGCCGAGGATCGACTCGATCCCCCCTATGTGTTACTGATCCTACTGCAGCAACCCTTGGTCTGGTCTGATCTTAGATTGGGAATGTACTCCATATGCTTAGACTGAAGATGAACTCCGTATGCCTAAGTCAACCCACGAAACGAGCATGCGAACGCTCAGCAAACCAAAGCCCAGCATGTGCTTTTGTTGGCATGCTCGAGCCCAGCATGTGCACCGTGGCTCAAACTCTTAGACTGGGAATGAACTCCGTATGCCTATGCCAACCCATGAAACAAGTGTGCGGGTGCTCAGCCAGCCAGAGAGGCAGAATGTGCAAGCTGGGGATCGACCCGGTCCCCCTCTACGTGTTGTCGGTCTCGCTACCACAACCCTCGGTCTGGCTGGGGCTTAGACATGGAATGAACTCCTTATGCCAAAGCCAACCCACGAAACGGGCGTGCGGGTGCTCAGCGGGCCGGAGAGGCAGAATGCGCAAGCCAGGGATCGGCCTAGTCCCCCTGTGTGTTGTTGATCCTGCTGCTGCAACCTTAAATCCGATTCGATCTTAGACTGGGAATGAACTCCGTATGCTTAGACTGGGGATGAGCTCCGTATGCCTAAGTCAACCCATGAAATGAACGAGCGAGCACTCGGCCAGTCGAAGAGGCAAAATGTGCAAGCCGGTGATCAGCCCGATCCCCCTGTGTGCTGTTGATCCTGCTACCGCAGCCCTCGGTCCGATCTGATCTTAGACTGGGAATAAACTCCGTATGCTTAGACTGAGGATGAACTCCGTATGCCTAAGTCAACCCATGAAACAAGCGTACGGGCGCTCAGCCGACCGAAAAGGCATAATGCGTAAGCCGAGGATCAACTTGGTCCCCCTCTGCGTGCTGCCGATCTCGCTGTCGGGCCATAACCCTTAGTCCGACTGGGGCTTAGACATGGAATAAACTCCGTATGCCTAAGCCAACCCATGAAACGAGCGTAAGGGCACTCAATCGATCAGAGAGGCAGAATGCACAAGTCGGGGATCGGCCCGATCCTCCCTACGTGCTGTCAATCCTGCTATTGGTCCTACTGTCACAACCCTCGGTCCGGTCTGATCTTAGACTGGGAATGAACTTCGTATGCTTAGACAAGAAATGAACTCCGTATGCCTAAGCCAACCCATGAAATGAGTGTGCGAGCGCTCAGTCAGTCGGAGAGGCAGAATGCACAAAACGAGGATCGACTTGGTGTCCCCTGCGTGCTGTCGATCTTGCTATCGTAACCCTCAGTCCGATCTGATCTTAGACTGTATGCCTAAGTCGACCCATGAAATGAGTGTACAGGCGTTGAGTCGGTTGGAGAGGCATAATGTGCAAGCCAGGGAACAGCTCGGTCCCCCTCTGCGTGCTGTCGGTCCCGCTGCCACAACCCTCAGTCCAGTTGGGGCTTAGACATGGAATGAACTCCCTATGCCTAAGCCAACCCATGAAACAGGCGTGCGGGTGCTCAGCCGGTCAGAGAGGCAGAATGCTCAAGTCGGGGATCAGCCCGGTCCCCTTCCGTGCTGCCGATCCTGCTGTCGTAACCCTCAGTCTGGTTCGATCTTAGACTGGGAATGAACTCCATATGCTTAGACTAGGGATGAACTCCGTATGCCTAAGTCAAACCACGAAACGAGCGTGTGGATGCTCAGCCGACCAGAGATGCAGAATGCGCAAGCCAGGGATCGAACGGGTGGTAGGTGGGTTCAAGCACATCTTCATATTTCTACCATGCCAATGCCATTTTTATGGCTTGTAAATTCATACAATGGTCCCCTACGCCTTCATGTGAAGTTTCGTGGCAAGACGACATGTGTTTCTATTTTTCATGATTTTTGAAACTTTTTGCAGTTCGGGATTTTCAAAAATTTTTTTAGAAAGAGTTTTTTCCCCAAATTTGGTAGAGGTGATTCTTTTTATTTTTTTTGGCATGCACAAAAAAATTCAGCTAAAAACTCGAAGTGGAGAAGATTTTGTGACCGTTTGAAAAAAGTGTCCCCATTTCAGACACTTTCATGGCTACTGGCAGCAAACCTATAAAATCTAAAATGCTCTTTAAGGGGGTGTGAGTTCTTGAGGTTTGATGAGAGATAGGGGGCCAATATAAGGGCCAAGTACCAGCACCCATCGCACATCATGTGTGCACACCCCCCGACCCCCCAATCACCGAACCCCCAATGCCATCGGTTAGGCTCTCCGGCGATGCTCCGACGATGGTGCCCCAGGTGAATAGAATCTGGCACCAGTACATGCCTGAGCCTAGCATGTGCACCGTGGCTCAAACTCCTAGACTGGAAATGAACTCTGTATGCTTAGACATGGAATGAACTCCGTATGCCTAAGCCAACCCATGAAACGAGCGTGCGGGCGCTCAGACGAGCGGAGAGGCAGAATGCGTAAGCTGAGGATCGGCCAGGTCCCTCTCTGCATGCTGTCGGTCCCGCTACCACTACCCTCGGTCCAGCTGGGGCTTATACATGGAATAAACTCCCTATGCCTAAGCTAACCCATGAAACGGGCGTGCGGGCGCTCAACCGATCGGAGAGTCCGAATGCGCAAGCCAGGGATCGACCCGGTCCCCTCTGTGTGTTGTTGATCCTATTATCGCAACCGTCGGTTTGGTTCGATCTTAGACTGGGAATGAACTCCGTATGCTTAGACTTGGGATATACTTCGTATGCCCCCCTGCGTGCTGTTGATCCTACTGCCACAACCCTCAGTCCGATCCAATCTTAGATTGGGAATGAACTCCATATGCCTAAGTCAACCCACGAAACGAGCGTTCGGGCACTGAGCCGATCGGAGAGGCATAATGCGCAAGCTGGGGATTGGCTCGGTCCCCCTCTGCATGCTATCGGTCCTGCTGCCACAACCCTCAGTCCAGTTGGGGCTTAGACATGGAATGAACTCCCTATGCCTAAGCCGACCCACGAAACGGATGTGCGGGCACTCAGCCTGCCAAAGAGGTAGAATGTGCAAGCCAGGGATCGGCTCGGTCCTGCCTGCATGCTACCGATCCTGCTATCGCAACCCTCAGTCCGATCTGATCTTAGATTGGGAATGAACTCAGTATGCTTAGACTGGGGATGAACTCTGTATGCCTAAGTTAACCCACGAAATGAGCGTGCGGGCGCTCAGCTGGTCGGAGAGGCAGAATGCGCAAGCCGGGGATTGGCCCGGTCCCCCCTTGTGTGCTGTCGATCCTACTATCGCAAGCCTCAGTCCAGTCTGATCTTAGACTGGGAATGAACTCTGTATGCTTAGACATGGAATGAACTCTGTATGCCTAAGCCAACCCACGAAACGAGCGTACGAGCACTCAGTCGGCCAAAGAGGTAGAATGCGCAAGTCGAGGTCCGACCCGGTCCCTCCTGTATGCTATTGATCCTGCTGCCACAACCGTCAATCTGGTCTGATTTTAGACTGGGAATGAACTCTGTATGCCTAAGTCAACCCACAAAACGAGCGTTCGGGCACTGAACTGGCCGAAGAGGCATAATCCGTAAGCCGGGGATCCGCCCGGTCCCCCTCTACATGCTGTCGATCCCCCTCTGTGTGCTGTCAGTCTCGTTGCCACAACCCTCGGTCCGGTTGGGGCTTAGAGATGGAATGAACTCCCTATGCCTAAGCCAATCCACGAAACAGGCGTGCGGGCGCTCAACCGGCCGGAGAGGCAGAATGTGCAAGCCGGGTATCAGCCCGGTCCCCCCTGCGTGCTATCGATCCTACTGCTGGTCCTGCTGCTGCAACCCTCGGTCTGATCTGATCTTAGACTGGAATGAACTCCATATGCTCAGACATGGAATGAACTCCGTATGCCTAAGCCAACCCACGAAACGAGCGTACGGGCGCTTAGCCAGTCGGAGACGCAAAATGCGCAAGCTGGGGACCAGCCCATCCCCCCCTGTGTGCTATCGATCCTGCTGTCACAACCCTCGATCTGGTCTGATGTTAGACAGGAAAGAACTCCATATGCCTAAGTCAACCACGAAACAAACGTACGGGCACGGAGCCAATCGGAGAGGCATAATGCGCAAGTCGGTGATCGGCCCGATCCCCCTCTGCGTGCTGTTGGTCCCGCTGCCACAACCCTCAGTCTGGCTAGGGCTCAGACATGGAATGAACTCATTATGCCTAAGCCAACCCATGAAACGGGAGTGCAGGCGCTCAGTCGACCGAAAAGGCAGAATCGGCTCGGTCTCCCCTGCGTGTTGTCGATCCTATTGTCGTAACCCTCGATTCGATCTGATCTTAGACTGGGAATGAACTCCATCTGCTTAGACTGGGGATGAACTCCGTATGCTTAAATCAACCCATGAAACGAGTGTGCGGATGCTCAGTCGACCAGAGAGACAGGATGAGCAAGCCAGGGATCGAGCGGGTGGTAGGTGGGTTCAAGCACATCTTCACATTTCTTCCATGCCAATGCCATTTTTATGGCTTGTAAATTCATACAATGGTCCCCTACTCCTTCATGTGAGGTTTCGTGGCAAGACGACCTGTTTTCTATTTTCCATGATTTTTCAAACTTTTTTTGGTTCAGGATTTTTTAAAATTTTTTTGAAAGATTTTTGTCCCCAATTTTGGTAGAGGTGATCCTTGTATTTTTGTTGGCATGCACAAAAAAATTCAGCCAAAAACTCGAAGTTGAGAAGATTTTCTGATCGTTTGAAAAAAGTGTCCCCATTTTAGACACTTTAATGGCTACTGGCAGCAAACCTATAAAATCTCAAATGCTCTTTAAGGGGGTGTAAGTTCTCGAGGGTTGATGAGGGATAGGGGGCCAATATAAGGGCCAAGTACCAGCACCCATCGCACATCATGTGCGCACACCCCCTGGCCCCCCCAATCGTCGGAACCCCCAATGCCACCGGTTAGGCTCTTCGACGATGCTTCGACGATGGTGCCCCGAGCGAAAAAAATGTGGCACCAGCACATGCCCAAGCCCAGCATGTGCACCATGGCTCAAACTCTTAGACTGGGAATGAAGTTCGTATGCTTAGACATGGAATGAACTCCGTATGCCTAAGCCAACCCATGAAATGAGCGTGCGGGTGCTCAACCGGTCGGAAAGGTAGAATGCACAAGCCGGGGATTGGCTCGGTCCCCTTCTGCGTGCTGCCAATCCCACTGCCACAACCCTCGGTCCAGCTGGGGCTTAGACATGGAATGAACTCCGTATGCCTAAGCCAACCCATGAAATGGGTGTGCGGGCGCTCAGCCCATCGGAGAGGCAGAATGAACAAGCCAGAGATCGGCCCGCTCCCCTCTGCGTGATGCCGATCCTGCTGCCACAACCTTCGGTCTAGTTTGATATTAGACTGGGAATGAACTCCGTATGCCTAAGTCAACCCATGAAACGAGCGTGCGGGCACTCAGCTAATTTGGTAGAGGTGATCCTTGTATTTTTGTTGGCATGCACAAAAAAATTCAGCTAAAAACTTGAAGTGGAGAAGATTTTATGATCGTTTGAAGAAAGTGTCCCCATTTCAGATGCTTTAATGGCTACTGGCAGCAAATGTATAAAATCTCAAATGCTCTTTTAGGGGGTGTGAGTTCTCGAGGTTTTATGAGGGATAGGAGGCCAATATAAGGGCCAGGTACTAGCACCCATTGCACATCATGTGCGCACACCCCCACCGGCCCCCCCAATCGTCGAAACCCCCAATGTCACCGTTTAGGCTCTCTGGCGATGCTCCAACGATGGTGCCCCGGGCAAAAAAAATACGGCACCAGCACATGTCCGAGCCCAGCATGTGCACCGTGGCTCAAAATCTTAGACTGGGAATGAACTCCGTAAGCTTAGACATGGAATGAACTCCGTATGGCTAAGCCAACCCATAAAACGAGCGAGCGGGTGCTCAGCTGGTCAAAGAGGCAGAATGTGCAAGCTGGGGACTGGCTCGGTCCCCCCTACGTGCTGTCGATCCTGCTGCGGCAACCCTCAGTTCGGTCCAATCTTAGACTAGGAATGAACTCTGTATGCCTAAGTCAACCCACCAAACGAGCGTATGGGCGCTGAACCGATCGGAGAGGCATAATGCGCAAGCCGAGGATCGACCTGATCCCCCTTTGTGTGCTGTCGGTCCCGCTGCCACTACCTTATGTCCAGCTGGGGCTCAGACATGGAATGAACTCCGTATGGCTAAGCCAACCCATGAAATGAGCGAACGGGTGGTAGTCGACTGGAGAGGTAGAATGTGCAAGCCGAGGATCGGCCCGGTCCCCCCTGCGTGCTACCGATCCTGCTGTAGGTCCTGCTCATGCAACACTCGATCCTGTTCGATGTTAGACAGGGAATGAACTCTGTATGCTTAGACATGGAATGAACTACGTATGCCTAAGCCAACCCACGAAACGAGCGTACGAGTGCTCAACCGATCGGAGAGGCAGAATGTGCAAGCCGAGGATCGGCTCGGTCCCCCTTTGCGTGCTGTCGAACTTGCTGTTGTAACCCTCGGTCCGATCTAATCTTAGATTGGGAATTAACTCTGTATGCCTAAGTCAACCCATGAAATGAGCGTGCGGGGGCTGAGCCGACCGAAGAGGCATAATGCGCAAGCCGGGGATCAGCCCGGTCCCCCTCTGCAGGCTACCGGTCTCGCTGCCACAACCCTCAGTCTGGCTGGGGCTTAGACATGGAATGAACTCCCTATGCCTAAGCCAACCCACAAAACAGGCGTGCGGGTGCTCAGCTTGCTGAAGAGGCAAAATGCGCAAGCCAGGGATCGACCCGATCCCCCCTGCGTGTTGTCGATCCTATTATCGTAACCCTCGGTCTGGTCCGATCTTAGACTGGGAATGAACTCTGTATGCTTAGACTGGGAATGAACTCCGTATGCCTAAGTCAACCCACGAAATGAGCGTTCATGCGCTTAATCGACCAGAGAGGCAGGATGCACAAGCCGGGGATCGAACGGGTGGTAGGTGTGTTCAAGCACATATTCATATTTCTGCCATGCCAATGCCATTTTTATGGCTTGTAAATTCTTACAATGGTCCCCTAAGCCTTCATGTGAAGTTTCGTGGCAAGACGACCCATTTTCTATTTTTCACGATTTTCAAAACTTTTTATGGTTCAGGATTTTTTTAAATTTTTTTAGAAAGAGTTTTGTCACCAAATTTGTTAGAGGTGATCCTTGTATTTTTGTTGGAATGCACAAAAACATTCAGCTAAAAACTCAAAGTGGAGAAGATTTTGTGACTGTTTGAAAAAAGTGTCCCCATTTCAGACACTTTAATGGCTACTGGCAGCAAACCTATAAAATCTCAAATGCTCTTCAAGGGGGTGTGAGTTCTTGAGGTTTGATGAGGGACAGGGGGCTAATATAAGGGCCCAGTGCAAGCACCCATCACACATCATGTGCGCATACCCCCCAACCCCCCCAATCGTCAGAACCCCTAATGCTGTTGGTTAGACTCTCCGGCAATGCTCCGACGACGGTGCCCTGAGTGGAAAAAATGTGACACCAGCACATGCCTGAGCCCAGCATGTGCACCGTGGCTCAAAATCTGAGATTGGTAGTGAACTCCATATGCTTAGACATGGAATGAACTCTGCATGCGTAAGCCAACCCACGAAACAAGTGTGCGGGCGCCTAGCAAGCCAGAGAGGTAGAATGCGCAAGCCAGGGATTGGCCCGGTCTATCCCTGTGTGCTGTCGATCCTGCTATCGCAACCCTCGGGCTGATCTGATCTTAGATTGGGAATGAACTCCGTATGCATAAGTCAACCCACGAAACAAGCGTGCGGGTGCTAAGCCGATCAAAAAGGCATAATGCGCAAGCTTGGGATCGACCCGATCCCCCTCTGCATGCTGCAGGTCCCACTACCACAACCCTCGGTCCGGCTGGGGTTTAGACATGGAATGAACTCCCTATGCCTAAGCAAACCCATGAAATGAGTGTGCGGGCGCTCAACCGGTCGGAGAGGTAGAATGTGCAAGCCAGAGATCGGCCCAGGCCCCCCTGCATGCTATCGATCTTGCTACCGCAACCCTCTATCCAGTTCGATCTTAGACTGGGAATGAACTCCGTATGCTTAGACTGGGGATGAACTCCGTATGCCTAAGTTAACCCATGAAACGAGCATACAGATGCTCAGTAGGCCGGAGAGGAATAATGCGCAAGCCGAGGATTAGCCTGGTCCCCGTCTGCGTGCTGTCGATCCTGTTGCTGATCCTGCTGTGATAACCCTCGATCCGGTTGGGGCTTAGACATGGAATGAACTCTGTATGCCTAAGCCAACCCATAAAACAAGCGTGCAAGTGCTCAGCCGGTCGGAGAGGTAGAATGTGCTAGCCGGGGATCAGTCCAGTCCCCCCTACGTGCTGTCGATCTTACTGCTGGTCCTACTGCCGTAGCCCTTGGTCCAATCTGATCTTCGACTGGGAATGAAGTTCGTATGCTTAGACATGGAATGAACTCCGTATGCCTAAGCCAACGCACAAAATGAGCGTACGGGCACTTAGTCGATCGGAGAGGCAAAATGTGTAAGTCGGGGATCAGCCCGGTCCCCCCTACGTGCTGTCGATCTTGCTGCCACAACTCTAGGTGCGGCCTGATCTTAGACTAGGAATGAACTTCGTATGCCTAAGTCAACAAACGAAACGAGCATCCGAGCGCTGAGCTAACCGAAGAGGCATAATGCGAAAGTCGGGGATCGGCCCGATCCCCTTCTACGTGTTGCCGATCCCGCTGCCACAACCCTCGATCTGGCTGGGGCTTAGACATGGAATGAACTCCCTATGCCTAAGCAACCCACGAAATGGGCGTACGGGCGCTCAGCCGACCGGAGAGGCAGAATGCGCAAGTTGGGGATCGACTCGGTCACCCCTCTGTCCTGTCGATCCTGCTGTCGCAACCCTCGATCCGATCTGATCTTAGACTGGGAACAAACTCCATATGCTTAGACTGGGGATGAACTCCGTATGCCTAAGTCAACCCATGAAACGAGACTGTGGGCGTTCAGCCGACCGGGGAGGCATAATGCGCAAGCTGGGGATCAGCCCGATCCACTTCTATGTGCTGTAGGTCCCACTTTTGGTCCTGCTGCCATAACCTCGGTACGGCTGGGGCTTAGACATGGAATGAACTCTGTATGCCTAAGCCAACCCACGAAACGAGCGCGCGGGCGCTCAGCCAGCCGGAGGGGCAGAATGCGCAAGTCGAGGATCGGTCTGGTCCCCCCTACGTACTGTCGATCCTGCTGCTGCAGCCCTCGATCTGATCCGAACTTAGACTGGGAATGAACTCCGTATGCTTAGAATGGGGATGAACTCCGTAAGCCTAAGTCAACCCATGAAACGAGCGTGTGGGCTCTCAGTCGACCGGAGAGGCCAGTCGGAGAGGCATAATGTGCAAGCCAGGGATCAGCCCGATCCCCCTTTGCATGCTGGCGATCTCGCTGCCGGTCCTGCTACCACAACCCTTGATCCGGCTTAGACGTGAAAAGAACTCTGTATGCCTAAGCCAACCCACGAAATGAGTGTACGAGCGCTCAACAGGTGGGAGGGGCAGAATGCGCAAGTCGGGGATTGGCCCGGTCACCCTTTACGTGCTGTCGATCCTGCTGCTGGTCCTGTTGCTGTAATCCTCGGTCTGGTTCGATCTTAGACTGGGAATGAACTCTGTATGCTTAGACATGGAATGAACTCCGTATGCCTAAGCCAACCCATAAAATGAGCGTACGGGCGCTCAGCCGGCCGGAAAGGTAGAATGCGCAAGCTGGGGATCGGCTCGGTCCCCCCTGCGTGCTGCCGATCCTACTGTCGTAACCCTCAGTTCGGTCCAATCTTACACTAGGAATGAACTCTGTATGCTTAGACTGGGGATGAACTCCGTATGCCTAAGTCAACCCACGAAATGAGCGTGCGGGCGCTCAGCCGACCAGAGAGGCAGGATGCGCAAGCCAGGGATTGAACGGGTGGTAGGTGGGTTCAAGCACATCTTCATATTTCTGCCGTGCCAATGCCATTTTTATGGCTTGTAAATTCTTACAATGGTCCCCTAAGCCTTCATGTGAAGTTTCGTGGCAAGACGACCCGTTTTTTATTTTTCACAATTTTCAAAACTTTTTAATATTCGGGATTTTTTAAAATCTTTTTAGAAAGAGTTTTGTCCCCAAATTTGTTAGAGGTGATCCTTGTATTTTTGTTGGAATGCACAAAAACATTCAGCTCAAAACTCGAAGTGGAGAAGATTTTGTGACCATTTGAAAAAAGTGTCCCCATTTCAGACACTTTAATGGCTACTGGCAGCAAACCCATAAAATCTTAAATGCTTTTTAAGAGGCTGTAAGTTCTCGAGGTTTGATGAGGGATAGGGGGCCAATATAAGGGCCAAGTACCAGCACCCATCGCACATCATGTGCGCACACCCCCTGGCCCCCCAATCGTCGGAACCCCTAATGCCATCGGTTAGGCTCTCCGACGATGCTCCGGCGATGGTGCCTCGGGCAAAAAAAAAGTGGCACCAGCACATGCCTGACCCCAACATGTGCACAATGGCTCAAAATCTTAGACTGGGAATGAACTCCGTATGCTCAGGCATGGAATGAACTCCGTATGCCTAAGCCAACCCACAAAACGAGTGTGCGGGCACTCAGCCGGTCGAAGAGGTAGAATGCATAAGCCCGAGATCAGCTCGATCCCCCCTACGTGCTGTTGATCTTGCTGCTACAACCCTCGATCCGGTCCAATCTTAGACTATGAATTAACTCCGTATGCATAAGTCAACCCACGAAACGAGCGTACGGGCGCTGAGACAGCCGGAGAGGCATAATGTGCAAGATGGCGATCAGCCCGGTCTCTCTCTACGTGCTGCTGGTCTTGTTGCCACAACCCTCGGTCCGGTTGGGGCTTAGACATGGAATGAACTCCATATGCCTAAGCCAACCCATGAAACGGGCGTGCGGGCACTTAATCGACTGGAGAGGCAGAATGCGAAAGCCGGGGATCGGCCCGGTCCCCCCTGCGTGCTGTCGATCCTGCTGCTGCAACCCTCAGTCCGATTCGATCTTAGACTGGGAATGAACTTCGTATGCTTAGATTGGGGATGAACTCCATAAGCCTAAGTCAACCCCACAAAACGAGCGTGCGGGCACTTAGCCGGTCGGAGAAGCATAATGCGAAAGCCGAGGATCAGCCCGATCCCTCTCTGCATGCTACCGATCCTGCTGCCAGCCCTACTGTCACAACCCGCAGTCTGACTAGGGCTTAGACATGGAATGAACTCCGTATGCCTAAGCCAACCCAGGAAACGAGCGTGCGGATGCTCAGTCGATCGAAAAGGTAGAATGCGTAAGTTGAGGATCGGCTCGATTCCCCCTGTGTGCTGTCGATCCTGCTGCTGGTCCTACGGTCACAACCCTCCATCCGGTCCAATCTTAGACTAGGAATGAACTCCGTATGCTTAGACATGGAATGAACTCCGTATGCCTTAGCCAACCCACGAAACGAGCATGCGGGCGCTCAGCCGGCCGGAGAGCCAGAATGCGTAAGCCAAGGAATGGCTCGGTCCCCCCTTGTGTGCTATCGATCCAACTGCCGCAACCCTCGGTCTGGTCTGATCTTAGACTGGGAATGAACTCCGTATGCCTAAGTCAACCCACGAAATGAGCGTGCGGGTGCTGAGCTAGCCGAAGCTGCATAATGCCCAAGCTGAGGATTGGCGCAGTCCCCCTCTGCGTGCTGTCGGTCCTGCTACCACAACCCTCAGTCCAGCTAGGGCTTAGACATGTAATGAACTCACTATGCCTAAGCCAAGACATGAAACGGGCGTGCGGGCGCTCAGCCGGTCGGAGAGGCAGAATGCACAAGCCGGGGATCGACCCGATCCCCCCTACGTCCTGCCGATCCTGCTGCTGCAACCCTCGGTCCGATTTGATCTTAGACTGGGAATGAACTCCGTATGCTTAGACTGGGGATGAACTCCGTATGCCTAAGTCAACCCATGAAACGAGCGTGTGGGCACTCAGTTAGCCAGAGAGGCAGAATGCACATGCCGAGTATAGGCCTGGTCCCCCCTGCGTGCTGCCAATCCTGCTGTTGGTCTTACTACCGCAAGCCTCGGTCCGGTCTGATCTTAGACTAGGAATGAACTCCGTATGCTTAGACATGAAATGAACTCCGTATGCCTAAGCCCTCCCATGAAACAAGCATACAGGCACTCAGTCGATCGAAGAGGCAGAGTGCGCAAGCCGGGATCGACCTGATCCCCCCTGCATGCTATCGATCCTGCTGCTATAACCCTCGGTCTGGTCTGATCTTACACTGGGAATGGACTTCGTATGCCTAAGTCAACCCACGAAATGAGTGTTCAGGCGCTGAGCTGACCGAAGAGGCATAATCCGCAAGTCAGGGATCGGTTCGATCCCCCTTTACGTGCTGCCGGTCCCGCTACCACAACCCTCGGTCCGACTGAGGCTTAGACATCGAATGAACTCCCTATGCCTAAGCCAACCTTGAAACGGGCGTGCGGGCGCTCAGTCGATCGGAGAGGCAGAATGCGCAAGGTGGGGATCGACGCGATCCCCCCTGCATGCTGTAGATCTTGCTGCCACAACCCTCGGTCCGGTCCGATCTTAGACTGGGAATGAACTCCGTATGCTTAGACTATGGATGAGCTCCGTATGCCTAAGTCAACCCTCGAAACGAGCGTACGGGTGCTCAACCGGCTGGAGAGACTGACCGAAGAGGCATAATGCACAAGTCGAGGATCAGCTCGGTCCCCCTCTGCATGCTGTCGATCCCGCTGCCAATCTTGCTGCCACAACCCTCGGTCTGGTTGGGGCTTAGACATGGAATGAACTTCGTATGCCTAAGCCAACCCATGAAATGAGCGTGCGGGTGCCCAACTAGCCGGAGAGGCAGAATGCGCAAGCCGAGGATCGACCTGGTCCCCTTGCGTGCTACTGATCCTGCTGCCGCAACCCTCGATTCAATCCGATCTTAGACTGGGAATGAAATCTGTATGCTTAGACTAGGGATGAACTCCGTATGCCTAAGTCAACCCACGAAATGAACGTGCGGGCGTTCAGCCGACCAGAGAAGCAAAATGCGCAAGTCGGGGATCGGCTCGGTCCCCCCTGTGTGCTGTCGATCTTGCTGCCACAACCCTCAGTCTGGTTCGATCTTAGACTAGGAATGAACTTCGTATGCATAAGTCAACCCACGAAACGAGCGTGTAAGCGCTGAACCGGCCGAAGAGGCATAATGCACAAGCTGGGGTTCGGCTCGATCCCCCTTTGCGTGCTACCGGTCCCGCTGCGACAGCCCTCGGTCTGGCTGGGGTTTAGACATGGAATGAACTCCCTATGCCTAAGCCAACCCATAAAACGGGCGTGCAGGCGCTCAGCCAGTCGGAGAGGCAGAATGCGCAAGCCAGGGATTGACCCGGTCCCCCCTGTGTGCTACCAATCCTGCTGCCGCAACCCTCCGTCCGGTCGGATCTTAGATTGAGAATGAACTTCGTATGCTTAGACTGGGGATGAACTCCATATACGTAAGTCAACCCACGAAACGAGTGTGCGGGCGCTCAGCTAACCGGAGTTACCGACCGGAGAGGCGTAATGCCCAAGCCGAGGATTAGCCTGATCCCCCTTTGCGTGCTGCCGATCTCGCTGTCGGTCTTGCTACCACAACCCTCGGTTTGGCCGGGGCTTAGACATGGAATGAACACTGTATGCCTAAGCCAACCCACGAATCGAGTGTGCGGGCACTCAGTCAGTCGGAGAGGCAGAATGTGCAAGTCGGGGATCGACCTGGTCCCCCCTGCGTGCTGTCGATCCTGCTGCTGGTCCTGTTACCGCAACCCTCAGTTTGGTCTGATCTTAGACTGGGAATGAACTCCGTATGCCTAAGTCAACCCACGAACGAGCGTGCGGACGTTGAACCGACCAGAGAGGCATAATGTGTAAGCTGGGGATCAGAACGATCCCCCTCTGCATGCTACCGATCCCGCTGCCACAACCCTCGGTCTGGCTGGGGCTTGGACATGGAATGAACTCCCTATGCCAAAGCCAACCCATGAAATAGGGTTACGGGTGCTTAGCCGGCCAGAGAGGTAGAATTCGTAAACCGGGGATCGACTCGATCCTCCCTGCGTGCTGTCGATCCTGCTACCGTAACTCTCGGTTCGATCTGATCTTAGACTGGGAATGAACTCCATATGCTTAGACTGGGGATAAACTCCGTATGCCTAAGTTAACCCATGAAACGAGCATGCGAGCGCTCAGCCGACCAGAGAGGCAGGATGCGCAAGTCGGGGATCGGCCGGGTTGTAGGTGGGTTCAAGCACATCTTCATATTTCTGCCATTCCAATGTCATTTTTATGGCTTGTGAATTGATACAATGGTCTCCTAAGCCTTCATGTGAAGTTTCGTGGCAAGACGACCCGTTTTCTATTTTTCACAATTTTTGAAACTTTTTACGGTTTGAGATTTTTTAAAAATTTTTCAAAAAGAGTTTTGTCCCCAAATTTGGTAAAGGTGATCCTTGTATTTTTGTTGGCATGCACAAAAAAATTCACCTAAAAACTCAAAGTGGAGAAGATTTTGTGATCGTTTGAAAAAAGTGTCCCCATTTCAGACACTTTCATGGCTACTGGCAGTAAACCTATAAAATCTCAAATGCTCTTTAAGGGGGTGTGAGTTCTCCAGGTTTGATGAGGAATAGGGGGCCAATATAAGGGCCAAGTACCAGCACCCATCGCACATCATGTGCGCACACCCCCTGGCCACCCTAATCGTCGAAAATGCCAATACCGTCGGTTAGGCTGTCTGGCGATGCTCCGACGATGGTACCCCAAGCGAAAAAAATGTGGCACCAGGACATGCCTGAGCCCAGCATGTGCACTGTGGCTCAAACTCTTAGACTGGGAATAAACTCTGTATGCTTAGACATGGAATGAACTCCGTATGCCTAAGCCAACCAACGAAACGAGTGTGCGGGTGCTCAGCCGGCCGGAGAGGTAGAATGCACAAGCCGGGGATCGGCCTGGTCCCCCCTGCGTGCTGTCAATCCTACTGTCACAACCCTCAGTTTGGTCTAACCTTAGACTGGGAATGAACTACATATGCAAAAGTCAACCCACAAAACAAGCGTGCGGGCACTGAGCCAGCTGAAGAGGCATAATGCACAAGTCGGGGATCGGCCCGGTCCCCCTCTGCATGCTGTCAGTCCCACTGCCACAACCTTCAGTCCGGCTAGGGCTTAGACATGGAATGAACTCCCTATGCCTAAGCCAACCCATGAAACGGGCGAGCGGGCGCTCAGTCGGCCGGAGAGGCAGAATGCACAAGCTGGGGATTGGCTCGATCCCCCTTGCGTGCTATCGATCCTGCTGTCGCAACCTTCGGTCTGGTCCGAACTTAGACTGGGAATGAATGCCATAGGCTTAGACTGGGGATGAACTCCGTATGCCTAAGTCAACCCACAAAACGAGATGCGGGCGCTCAGCCAGCCGGAGAGGTGTAGTGCACAAGTCGGGGATCACCCCGATCCCCCTCTGCGTGCTACTGATCCTGCTGCCGGTCTTGCTGCCACAACCCTTGGTCCAACTAGAGCTTAGACATGGAATGAACTCTGTATGCCTAAGCCAACTCATGAAACGAGCGTGCGGGCACTCGATCGGCCGGAGAGGCAGAATGCGCAAGCCAGGGATCGGTCCGATCCCACCCTGCGTGCTGCCATTCCTGCTGCTGGTCCTACTGTTGCAACCCTCAGTCTGGTTTGATCTTAGACTGGGAATGAACTCTGTATGCCTAAGTCAACCTACGAAACGAGCGTGCGGGTGCTCAACTGACCAAAGAGGCAGGATGCGCAAGTCGGGGATCAAACTGGTGGTAGGTGTGTTCAAGCACATCTTCATATTTCTACTATGCCAATGCCATTTTTATGGCTTGTAAATTCATACAATGGTCCCCTAACCCTTCATGTGAAGTTTTGTGGCAAGGCGACCCGTTTTCTATTTTTCATGATTTTTGAAACTTTTTACGGTTTGAGATTTTTTAAAATTTTTTTAGAAAGATTTTGTCCCCAAATTTGGTAGAGGTGATCCTTATATGTTTTTTGGCAGGGATAAAAAAATTCAGCTAAAAATTTCAAGTGGAGAAGATTTTATGACCATTTGAAAAAAGTGTCCCCATTTCAGACACTTTAATGGCTACTGGCAGCAAACCTATAAAATCTCAAATGCTCTTTAAGGGGTGTGAGTTCTCAAGGTTTGATGAGGGATAGGGGGCCAATATAAGGGCCAAGTACCAGCACCCATCGCACATCATGTGCGCACAGCCCCCGGCCCCCCATTCATCGGAACCCCCAATGCCGCCAATTAAGCTCTTCGGTGATGCTCCGGTGATGCTCTGGCGATGGTACCCCGGGTAAAAAAAATGTGGCACCAGCACATGCTCGAGCCCAGCATGTGCACCGTGGCTCAAAATCTTAGACTGGGAATTAACTCCGTATGGTTAGACTTGGAATGAACTCCGTCTGCCTAAGCCAACCCACGAAACGAGCGTACGGGTGCTCAGTCGACCGGAGAGGCAGAATGTGCACGTCGGGGATCGGCCTGGTCCCCCCTGCATGCTGTCGATCCTACTGCCGCAACCTCGGTCCAGTCTGATCTTAGGCTGGGAATGAACTCCATTTGCATAAGTAAACCCATGAAATGAGGGTACGGGCGCTAAGCCGACCAAAAAGGCATAATGAGCAAGCCGAGGATCGGCCCGGTCCCCCTCTACGTGCTACCGGTCCCACTGCCACAACCCTCAATCTGGCTGGGGCTTAGACATGGATTGAACTCTCTATGCCTAAGCCAACCCACGAAACGGGCGTGCGGGTGCTCAGTCGGTCGGAGAGGCAGAATGTGTAAGCCGAGGATCAGCCTGGTCCGTCGTGCATGATGTTGATCCTGCTGCCGCAACCCTCGATCCGGTCTGATCGTAGACTCAGAATGAACTCTGTATGCTTAGACTGGGGATGAACTCCGTATGCCTATGTCAACCCAAGAAACGAGCGCACGGGCATTCAACCGACTTGAGAGGCCCGCCAGAGAGGCATAATACGTAAGCCGAGGATCAGCCCGATCCCCCTCTACGTGCTGTCGATCCCGCTGCCGATCCTGCTGCCAGAACCCTCGGTCCGACTGGGGTTTAGACATGGAATGAACTCCGTATGCCTAAGACAACCCACAAAATGAGCGTGCGGGCGCTCAGCCAGTCGGAGAGATAGAATGTGCAAGCTAGGGATCGACCTAATCTCCCTTGCGTCCTGTCGATCCTGCTACTGGTCCTGCTATCGCAACCCTCAGTCTGGTCCAATCTTAGACTGGGAATGAACTCTGTATGCTTGGTCATGGAATGAACTCCCTATGCCTAAGCCAACCCACGAAACGGGCGTGCGGGCGCTCAGCCGACCGAAAAGGCAAAATACGCAAGCTGGGGATCGACCCGATCCCTCCTGCATGCTACTGATCCTACTGCCACAACACTCGGTCTGGTCTGATCTTAGACTAGGAATGAACTCCGTATGCTTAGACTGGGGATGAACTCTGTATGCCTAAGTCAACCCACAAAACGAGCGTGCGGGCATTCAGCTGACCATAGAGGCAGGATGCGTAAGCCGAGGATCAAACGGGTGGTAGGTGGGTTCAAGCACATCTTCATATTTCTACCATGCCAATGCCATTTTTATGGCTTGTAAATTCATACAATGGTCCCCTAAGCCTTGATGTGAAGTTTCGTGGCAAGACGACCCGTTTTCTATTTTTCACAATTTTTGAAACTTTTTGGGGTTCGAGATTTTTTAAAATTTTTTTAGAAAGAGTTTTGTCACCAAATTTGGTAGAGGTGATCCTTGTATTTTTTTGGCATGCACAAAAACATTTAGCTAAAAACTCGAAGTGGAGATGATTTTGTGACCGTTTGAAAATAGTGTCCCCATTTCAGACACTTTAATGGCTATTGGCAGCAAACCTATAAAATCTCAAATGCTCTTTAAGGGGGTGTGAGTTCTCGAGGTTTGATGAGGTATAGGGGCCCAATATAAGGGCCAAGTACCAGCGCCCATTGCACATCATGTGCACACACCCCCCCGCCCCCCAATCGTCGGAACCCCCAATGCCGCCGGTTAGGCTCTCTGGCAATGCTCTGACGATGCTCCGGCAATCGTGCCCCGGGTGAAAAAAATGTGGCACCAGCACATGCTCGAGCCCAGCATGTGCACCATGGCTCAAAATCTTAGAATGGGAATGAACTCCGTATGCCTAAGCCAACCAACGAAACGAGCGTGCGGGCGCTCAACCGGTCGAAAAGGTAGAATGTGCAAGCCGGGGATCGGCTCGGTCCCCCCTACATGCTGTCGATCCTGCTGCCACAACCCTCAGTCTGGTCCAATCTTAGACTAGGAATAAACTCCGTATGCATAAGTCAACCCACGAAACGAGCGTGCAGGCGCTAAGCCAGTCGAAGAGGCATAATGCGCAAGCCGGGGATAGGCCCGGTCCCCCTCTGCATGCTGTCGGCCCTGCTGCCACAACCCTCGGTCCAGCTGGGGCTTAGACATGGAATGAACTCCCTATGCCTAAGCCAACCCACGAAACGGGCTTACAAGCGCTCAGTCGATCGGAGAGGCAGAATGCACAAGCCGGGGATCGACTCGATCCCCCCTGCATGCTATCAATCCTGCTACCGCAACCCTCGGTCTGGTCCAATCTTAGACTGGGAATGAACTCCAATGCTTAGACTATGGATGAACTCCGTATGCCTAGGTCAACTCACGAAATGAGCATGCGGGCGCTCAGCTAACCAAGAGGCAGGATGCGCAAGCCAGGGATCGAACGGGTGGTAGGTGGGTTCAAGCACATCTTCATATTTCTGCCATTCCAATGTCATTTTTATGGCTTGTAAATTTATACAATGGTCCCCTAAGCCTTCATGTGAAGTTTCATGGCAAGACAACCCGTTTTTTATTTTTCACAATTTTTAAACCTTTTTGCGGTTCGAGATTTTTTTTAATTTTTTTAGAAAGAGTTTTGTCCCCAAATTTGGTAGAGGTGATCCTTGTATTTTTGTTAGCATGCACAAAACAATTCAGCTAAAAACTCAAAGTGGAGAAGATTTTGTGACCGTTTGAAAAAAGTGTCCCCATTTCAGACACTTTCATGGCTACTGGCAGCAAACCTATAAAATCTCAAATGCTCTTTAAGGGGGTGTGAGTTCTCAAGGTTTGATGAGGGATAGGGGGCCAATATAAAGGTCAAGTATCGACACCCATCGCACATCATGTGCGCACACCCCCCGGCCCCCCCAATCGTCGGAACCCCAATGCCACCGGTTAGGCTCTCCAACGATGCTCTATTGATGCTCCAACGATGCTTCGGTAATGGTGCCCCGGGCGAAAAGAATGTGGCACCAGCACATGCCTGAGCCCAGTATGTGCACTGTGGCTCAAAATCTTAGACTAGGAATGAACTTCGTATGCTTAGACATGGAATGAACTCCGTATGCCTATGCCAACCAACGAAATGAGCATACAGGTGCTCAACCGATTGGAGAGGTAGAATGCGCAAGTCGAGGATCGGCCCGGTCTCCCCCTACGTGCTGTTGCTGCAAACCATGGTCCGGTCTAATCTTAGACTGGGAATGAACTCCGTACGCATAAGTCAACCCATGAAACGAGCGTGCAGGCACTGAGCCGATCGTAGAGGCATAATGCGCAAGTCGGGGTCGACCCGATCCCCCTCTGCATGCTGCTGGTCCCGCTGCCACAACCCTCATTCTGATTGGGGCTTAGACATGGAATGAACTCCGTATGCCTAAGCCAACCCACGAAATGGGCTTACGGGCACTCAGCCGACCGGAGAGGCAGAATGCGTAAGCCGGGGATCGACCGGATCCCCCTGCGTGCTGTCGATCCTACTGCCGTAACCCTCGGTCCGGTCCGATCTTAGTCTGGGAATGAACTTCAATGCTTAGACTGGGGATGAACTCCGTATGCCTAAGTCAACCCATGAAATGAGCGTGCGGGCGCTCAGCTGACCTAGAGGCAGGATGCGCAAGCCAGGGATCGAACGGGTGGTAGGTGGGTTCAAGCATGTCTTCATATTTCTAACATGCCAATGTCATTTTTATGGCTTGTAAATTCATACAATGGTCCCCTAAGTCTTCATGTGAAGTTTCGTGGCAAGACGACCCATTTTCTATTTTTCATAATTTTTGAAACTTTTTACGGTTCGGGATTTTTTAAAATTTTTTTAGAAAGATTCTTTTCCCCAAATTTTGTAGAGGTGATCCCTGTATTTTTTTTCGCATGCACAAAAAAATTCAGCTAAAAAATCGAAGTGGAGAAGATTTCGTGACCGTTTGAAAAAAGTGTCCCCATTTCAGACACTTTCATGGCTACTGGCAGCAAACCTATAAAATCTCAAATGCTCTTTAAGGGGGTGTGAGTTCTCGAGGTTTGATGAGGGATAGGGGGCCAATATAAGGGCCAAGTACCATCACCCATCGCACATCATGTGCGCACACCCCCCGGCCCCCCCAATCGCCGGAACCCCCAATGCTGCCGGTGAGGCTCTCCAGCGATGCTCCGACGATGCTCCGAGGATGGTGCCCCAGGTGAAAAAAATACGGCACCAGCACATGCCCGAGCCTAGTATGTGCACCGTGGCATAAAATCTTAGACTAGAATGAACTCTGTATGCTTAGATATGGAATGAACTCGATATGCCTAAGCCAACGCACAAAACGAGCGTATGGGCGCTCAGCTGGTCGGAGAGGCAGAATGTGCAAGTCGAGGATCAGCCCAGTCCCTCCTACGTGTTGTCGATCCTACTACTGTAACCCTCGATCTGGTCCGATCTTAGACTGGGAATAAACTCCATATGCATAAGTCAACCGACGAAATGCGTGCGGATGCTGAGCCGATCGAAGAGGCATAATGCGCAAGCCAAGGATCGGCCCGGTCCCCCTCTACGTGCTGCCGGTCCCGCTGCCACAACCCTTGGTCCAGCTGGAGCTTAGACATGGAATGAACTTTCTATGCCTAAGCCAACCCACGAAACGGGCGTGCGGGCCCTCAGCCAGCCGGAGAGGCAGAATGCCTAAGTCGGGGATCAGCTCGGTCCCCCATGTGTGTTATCGATCTTGCTACCGCAAGCCTCGATCCGATCCAATCTTAGATTGGGAATGAACTCTATATGCTTAGACTGGGGATGAACTTCGTATGCCTAAGTCAATCCACAAAACGAACGTGCGGGCGCTCAGCCGACCAGAGAGGCAGGATGCACACGCTGGGGATCAAACAGGTGGTAGGTGGGTTCAAGCACATCTTCATATTTCTGCCATGCCAATGTCATTTTTATGGCTTGTAAATTCATACAATGGTCCCCTAAGCCTTCATGTCAAGTTTCGTGGCAAGATGACCCGTTTTCTATTTTTCACGGTTTTCGAAACTTTTTACGGTTCAAGATTTTTTAAAATTTTTTTAGAAAGTCTCCAAATTTGGTAGAGGTGATCCTTGTATTGTTGTTGGCATGCACAAAAAAATTCAGCTAAAAACTTGAAGTGGAGAAGATTTTGTGATCGTTTGAAAAAAGTGTCCCCATTTTAAACACTTTAATGGCTACTGGCAACAAACCTATAAAATCTCAAATGCTCTTTAAGGGGGTGTGAGTTCTAGAGGTTTGATGAGGGATAGGGGGCCAATATAAGGGCCAAGTACCAGCACCCATTGCACATCATGTGCGCACACCCCCCGGCCCCCCCAATCGCCGGAACCCCTAATGCTGCTGGTTAGGCTCTCTGGCGATGCTCCGACGATGGTGCCCCGAGCGAAAAAAATGTGGCAACAGCACATGCCCAAGCCCAGCAAGTGCACCGTGGCTCAAACACCTAGACTAGGAATGAACTCTGCATGCTTAAACATGGAATGAACTTCGTATGCCTAAGCCAACCTACGAAACAAGCGTAAGGGCGTTCAGCCGGCCAGAGAGGTAGAATGCCCAAGTTGGGGATCGGCCCGATCTGCCCTACGTGCTATCAATCCTGCTGTCGTAACTCTCAGTTTGATCTGATCTTACACTGGGAATGAACTCCGTATGCAAAAGTAAACCCACGAAATGAGCGTGCGGGCGCTGAGCTGACCGAAGAGGCATAATGCGTAAGCCAGGGATCGGCCCAGTCCCCCTCTGCGTGCTACCGGTCCCGCTGCCACAACCCTCAGTCTGGCTGGGCTTTGACATGGAATGAACTCCCTATGCCTAATCCAACCCACGAAACGGACGTGCGGGCACATAGCCGATCGGAGAGGCAGAATGTGCAAACCGAGGATCAGCCCGGTCCCTTCAACGTGCTATCGATCCTACTGCTGTAACCCTCAATCTGGTCTGATCTTAGACTGGGAATGAACTTCGTATGCTTAGACTGGGGATGAACTCCATATGCCTAAGTCAACCCACGAAACATGAGTGCGGGTGCTCAGCTGGCCAGAGAGGCTGGCCGAAGAGGCATAATGCGTAAACCGAGGATCAGCCCGATCCCCCTCTGCGTGCTATCGATCCCGCTGCCAGTCCTGCTACCACAACCCTCAGTCTGGCTGGGGCTTAGACATGGAATGAACTCCGTATGCCTAAGCCAACCCACGAAACGAGTGTGCAGGCGCTCAGTCAGCCGGAGAGGTAGAATGCACAAGTTAGGGACCGCCCAGGTCCCTTCTGCGTGCTGTCGATCTTGCTACCGCAACCCTCAGTCTAGTCCAATCTTATGGGAATGAACTTCATATGCCTAAGTCAACCCATGAAATGAACGTGCGGGCACTGAGCCAGCCGGAGAAGCATAATGCGCAAGTCGGGGATCAGCCCGATCCCCCCATGCGTGCTGTCGATCCTGCTACCACAACACTCGGTCTGGTCTGATCTTAGACTGGGAATGAACTCCGTATGCCTAAGTGAACCCATGAAACGAGCATGCGGACGCTCAGTCGACCAGAGAGGCAGAATGCGCAAGCCGGGGATCGAACGGGTGGTAGGTGGGTTCAAGCACATCTTCATATTTTTGCCATGCCAATGCCATTTTTATGGCTTGTAAATTCATACAATGGTCCCCTAAGCCCTCATGTGATGTTTCATGGCAAGATGACCTGTTTTCTATTTTTCACGATTTTGAAAACTTTTTACGGTTTGAGATTTTTTAAAATTTTTTTTAAAAGAGTTTTATCCCCAAATTTGGTAGAGGAGATCTTGTATTTTTTTTGGCATGCACAAAAAAATTCAGCTAAAAATTTGAAGTGGAGAAGATTTTGCGATCGTTTGAAAAAAGTGTCCCCATTTCAGACACTTTAATGGCTACTGGCAGCAAAACTATAAAATCTCAAATGCTCTTTAAGGGGGTGTGAGTTCTCAAGGTTTGATGAAGGATAGGGGACCAATATAAGGCAAAGTACCAGCACCCATTGCACATCACGTGTGCACACCCCCCGGCCCCCCCAATCGTCGGAACCCAAAATGCCATCGGTTAGGCTCTCCATCGATGCTCCGACGATGCTCTGGCAATGGTGCCACGGGAGGAAAAAATGCGGCACTAGCACATGCCCGAGCTCAAGATGTGCACCGTGGCTCAAAATCTTAGACTGGGAATGAACTCCGTATGCTTAGGCATGGAATGAACTCCGTATGCCTAAGCCAACCCACAAAAGGAGCGTGCTGGCACTCAGCAGGTCATAGAGGCAGAATGTGCAAGCCGAGGATTGGCCCGGTCCCCCCTGCATGCTGTCAATCCTGCTGCCACAACCCTCGGTCTGGTCCAATCTTAAACTGGGAATGAACTTTGTATGCATAAGTTAACCCACGAAACGAGCGTGCGGGCGCTGAGCCAGTCGAAGAGGCATAATACGCAAGTCGGGGATCGGCCCGATCCCCCTCTACGTGCTGCCGGTCCTGCTGCCACAACCCTCAGTCCAGCTAGGGCGTAGACATGGAATGAACTCCCTATGCCTAAGCCAACCCACGAAACAAGCGTGCGGGCGCTCAGCCAACCGGAGAGGCAGAATGCGAAAACCGGGGATCGGCTCGATCCCCCCTGCGTGCTGTCGATCCTGCTGCCGCAACCGTCGGTCCAGTTCGATCTTAGACTGGGAATGAACTTCGTATGCTTAGACTGGGGATGAACTCCGTATGCCTAAGTCAACCCACGAAACGAGCGTGCGAGTGCTCGGCCGACCAGAGAAACAGGATGCGCAAGCCGGGGATAGAATGGGTGGTAGGTGGGTTCAAGCACATCTTCAAATATTTTGCCATGCCAATGCCATTTTTATGGCTTGTAAATTCATACAATGGTCCCCTAAGCCTTCATGTGAAGTTTCGTGGCAAGACGACCCGTTTTCTATTTTTCACGATTTTCAAAACTTTTTGTGGTTCGAGATTTTTTTAAAATTCTTTTAGAAAGATTTTTGTCCCTAAATTTGGAAGAGGTGATCCTTGTATTTTTGTTGGCATGTACAAAAAAATTCAGCTGAAAACTCGAAGTGGAGAAAATGTTGTGACCGTTTGAAAAAAGTGTCCCCATTTTACACACTTTAATGGCTACTGGCAGCAAACCTATAAAATCTCAAATGCTCTTTAAGGGGGTGTGAGTTCTCGAGGTTTGATGAGGGATAGGGGCCCAATATAAGGAACAAGTACCAGCACCCACTACACATCATGTGCGCACACCCCCCCGGCCCCCCAATTGTCGGAACCCCCAATGTCGCCGGTTAGGCTCTCCGACGATGCTCCGACGATGCTCCGGCGATGATGCCCTGGGTGAAAAAAATGCGCACCAGCACATGCCCAAGCCCAGCATGTGCACCGTGGCTCAAAATCTTAGACTGGGAATGAACTCCATATGCTTAGACATGGAATGAACTTCGTATGCCTAGGCCAACCCATGAAACAAGCGTGCGGGCGCTCAACCGGCCGGAGAGGCAGAATGCGCAAGCCGGGGACCGACCCAATCCCGCACTACGTGCTGTTGATCCTATTGCCACAACCCTTAGTCTGATCTAATATTAGACTGGGAATGAACTCCGTATGCATAAGTTAACCCACGAAATGAGCGTCCGGGGGTTGAGCTGGCCAAAGAGGCATAATGTGCAAGTCGGGGATCGGCCCGATCCCCCTTTGCGTTGTGCCGGTCCCGCTGCCACAACCCTCTGTCCAGCTAGGGCTTAGACATGGAATGAACTCCCTATGCCTAAGCCAGCCCACGAAACGGGCGTGCGGGCGTTCAGCCAGCCAGAGAGGTAGAATACTCAAGCCGGGCATCAGCTCGGTCCCCCCTGCGTGCTGCCGATCCTGCTGTTGCAACCCTCGATCTGGTCGGATCTTAGACTGGGAATGAACTCTGTATGCTTAGACTAGGGATGAACTCCGTATGCCTAAGTCAAGCACTCAGCTGACCGGAGAGGCCGGTCGGAGAGGCGTAATGTGCAAGCCGAGGATCAATCCGATCCCCCTCTGCGTGCAGTCGATCCCGCTGCTGGTCCTGCTACCACAACCCTCGGTCCGATTGGGGCTTAGACATGGAATGAACTTCGTATGCCTAAGCCAACTCACGAAACGAGCGTGCGGGCGCTCAGCCGATCGGAGAGGCATAATGCACAAGCCAGGGATCGGCCTAGCCCCCTCTGCGTGCTGTCGATCCCACTGTCAGAACCATCGGTTTGGCTAGTGATTAGATGTGGAATGAACTCCCTATGCCTAAGCCAACCCACGAAACGGGCGTGCAACGTTCAGCGGGCCGGAGAGGCAGAATGTGCAAGCCGGGGATCGACCTGGTCCCCCCTACGTGCTACCGATCCTGCTGCCACAACCCTCGATCCGTCTGATCTTAGACTGGGAATGAACTCTGTATGCTTAGACTGGGTATGAACTCCGTATGCCTAAGTCGACTCACGAAATGAGCGTGCGGGCGCTCAACCGACTAGAGAGCCAGGATGCGTAAGTCGGGGATCGAACGGGTGGTAGGTGGGCTCAAGCACATCTTCATATTTCTACTGTGCCAATGCCATTTTTATGGCTTGTAAATTCATACAATGGTCCCCTAAGCCTTCATGTGAAGTTTCGTGGCAAGACGACCCGTTTTCTATTTTTCATGATTTTTGAAACTTTTTATGATTCGGGATTTTTTTAAAATTTTTTTAGAAAGAGTTTTGCCCCAAATTTGGTAGAGGTGATCCTTGTATTTTTGTTGGCATGCACAAAAAAATTCAGCTAAAAACTCGATGTGGAGAAGATTTTGTAATCGTTTGAAAAAAGTGTCTCCATTTCAGACACTTTAATTGCTACTGGTAGCAAACCTATAAAATCTCAAATGCTCTTTAAGGGGGTGTGAGTTCTTGAGGTTTCATGAGGGATAGGCAGCCAAGATAAGGGCCAAGTACCAGCACCCATCGCACATCATGTGCGCACACCCCCCGGCCCCTCCAATCACTAGAACCCCCAATGCTGTCGGTTAGGCTCTCCGACGATGCTCCGACGATGGTGCCCCGGGCAAAAAAAATGCTGCACCAGCACATGCTCGAGCCCAGCATGTGCACCGTGGCTCAAAATCTTAGACTGGGAATGAACTCCATATGCTTAGGCATGGAATTAACTCTGTATGCCTAAGCCAACTCACGAAACGAGCGTGCAGGCGTTCAGCCGACTGGAGAGGCAGAATGCACAAGCCGGGGATTGACCCAGTCCCCCATGCGTGCCGTCGATCCTACTACCACAACACTTGGTCCGGTCTGATCTTAGACTGGGAATAAACTCCATATGCATAAGTCTACGCACGAAATGAGCGTGTGGCTGTTGAGCCAACTGAAGAGGCATAATACGCAAGCCGGGGATCGGGTCGGTCCACCTCTGAGTGCTACCGGTCCCACTACCAAAACCCTCAGTTTGGCTGGGCATAGACATGGAATGAATTCCCTATGCCTAAGCCAACCCACGAAACGGGCGTGCAAGCACTCAGTCGGCCGGAGAGGCAGAATGCACAAGTCAGGGATCGGCTCGGTCCCCCCTACGTGCTGTCGATCCTGCTGCCGTAACCCTCGGTCTGGTCTGATCTTAGATTGGGAATGAACTCTATATGCTTAGACCAGGGATGAACTCCGTATGCCTAAGTCAACCAACGAAATGAGCGTGCGGGCACTCACTCGACCGAAGAGGCATAATGCGAAAGCCGGGGATTAGCCCGATCCCCCTCTGCGTGCTGTCGATCCCGCTACCGGTCCTGCTACCACAACCCTCGATCTGGCTGGGGCTTAAACAGGGAATGAACTCCGTATGCCTAAGTCAACCCATAAAACGAGCGTCCGGGTGCTCAGTCGGCCAAAGAGGCAGAATGGGCAAGCAGGGGATCAGCCCGGTCCCCCCTACGTGCTGTCGATCCTACTGTTGGTCCTGCTGCCGCAACCCTCGATTCGGTCTGATCTTAGATTGGGAATGAACTCTATATGCTTAGACATGTAACGAACTCCGTATGCCTAAGCCAACCCATGAAATGAGCGTGTGGGCGCTCAGCCGACCGGAGAGGCAGAATGCATAAGCCGAGGATCAGCCCAGTCCCCCCTGTGTGCTGTCGATCCTGTTGCCGCAACCGTCGATCTGATCCTATCTTAGACTGGGAATGAAGTCCGTATGCATAAGTCAACCCACGAAACGAGCGTGCGGGTGCTGAGCCGATCGGAGAGGCATAACGCGCAAGCCGAGGATCGGTCGGTCCCCCTCTACATGCTACCGGTCTCGCTGCCACAACCATCGGTCCAACTGGGGCTTAGATATGGAATGAACTCTCTATGCCTAAGCCAACCCATGAAATGGGGGTACAGACGCTCAGCCGGCCGGAGAGGCAGAATACGCAAGCTAGGGATCGACCCGGTTCCCACTGCGTGCTGTCGATCCTGCTACCGCAACCCTTGGTCCGGTCTGATCTTAGATTGGGAATGAACTTCGTATGCTTAGACTAGGGATGAACTCCGTATTCCTAAGTCAACCCATGAAATGAGCGTGCGGGCGCTCAACCGGTCGGAGAGGCAGAATGCGTAATCCGGGGATCAGCCCAGTCCCCCCTGCATGCTGCCGATCTTGCTACTGGTCCTACTGCCGTAACCCTCAGTCTGGTTTGATCTTAGACTGGGAATGAAATTCGTATGCTTAGACATGGAATGAACTCCGTATGCCTAAGCCCACCCATGAAACAAGCGTACGGGTGCTCAGCCGACCGGAGAGGCAGAATGCGCAAGGTGGGGACCGACCCAATCATCCCCTACGTGCTATCGGTCCTGCTGTCGCAACCCTCGGTCTGGTCTGATCTTAGACTGGGAATGAACTCCGTATGCCTAAGTCAACCCATGAATGGGTGTACGGGCGCTGAGTCGGCCGGAGAGGCATAATGCGTAAGCCAGGGATCGGCCTGATCCCCCGTTGCCACAACCCTCGGTCCAGCTAGGGTTTAGATATGGAATGAACACCCTATGCCTAAGCCAACCCACAAAACGGGCGTGCGGGTGCTCAGTCGCCCGGAAAGGCAATATGCGTAAGCTGGGGATCAGCCCGGTCCCCCCTGCATGCTGCCGAACCTACTGCTGCAACCCTCAGTCCGGTCCAATCTTAGACTGGGAATGAACTCCGCATGCTTAGATTGGGGATGAACTCCGTATGCCTAAGTCAACCCATGAAATGAGCGTGCGGGTGCTCGGCCGACCAGAGAGGCAGGATGCGTAAGCCGGGGATCGAACAGGTGGTAGGTGGGTTCAAGCACATCTTCATATTTCTGCCATGCCAATGCCATTTTTATGGCTTGTAAATTCATACAATGGTCCCCTAAGCCTTCTTGTGAAGTTTCGTGGCAAGTTGACCCATTTTCTATTTTTCACGATTTTCAAAACTTTTTGAGGTTTGGGATTTTTTTAAATTTTTTTAGAAAGAGTTTTGTGCACAAAAAAATTCAGCCAAAAACTCAAAGTGGAGAAGATTTTGTGACCGTTTGAAAAAATTATCCCCATTTCAGACACTTTAATGGCTACTGGCAGCAAACCTATAAAATCTCAAATGCTCTTTAAGGGGGTGTGAGTTCTCAAGGTTTGATGATGGATAGGGGGCCAATATAAGGGCCAAGTACCAGCACCCATCACACATCATGTGCGCACACCCCCCCGCCCCCCCAATCGTCGCAACCCCCAATGCCACCGGTTAGGCTCTTCGACGATGGTCCGACGATGGTGCCCCGAGTGAAAAAAATGCAGTTCCAGCACATGCCTGAGCCCAGCATGTGCACCGTGGCTCAAACTCTTAGACTGGAAATGAACTCCGTATGCTTAGACATGGAATGAACTCCGTATGCCTAAGCCAACCCATGAAACGAGCGTGCGGGTGCTCAGCATACCGGAGAGGCATAATGCGCAAGCCAGGGATCAGCCCGATCCCTCTCTGCGTGCTGTCGATCTTCCTGTCGGTCCTGCTACCACAACCCTCAGTCCGGTTGGGGCTTAGACATGGAATGAACTCCGTATGCCAAAGCCAACCCACGAAATGAGTGTGCGGGCGCTCAGCCGATCGGAGAGGCAGAATTCACAAGTCGAGGATCGTCCAGGTCCCCCCTACATGCTGTCGATCTTGCTACTGGTCTTGCTACTACAACCCTCGGTCCGGTCTGATCTTAGACTAGGAATGAACTTCGTATGCTTAGACATGAAATGAACTCCGTATGGCTAAGCCAACCCATGAAAGGAGCATGCGGGAGCTCAGCCGGTCAGAGAGGCAAAATGCGCAAGTTGGGGATCGACCCGATCCCCCTCTGCGTCCTGTCGATCCCGCTGCCACAACCCTCGGTCCGACTGGGGCTTACACATGGAATGAACTCCCTATGCCTTAGCCAACCCATGAAACGGACGTGCGGGCGCTCAGCCGATCAGAGAGGCAGAATGCACAAACCGAGGATCAGCCCGATCCCCCTACGTACTGTCGATCCTACTACCGTAACCCTCGGTCCAGTCTAATCTTAGACTGGGAATGAACTCCACATGCTTAGACTGGGGATGAACTCCGTATGCCTAAGTCAACCCATAAAACGAGCGTGCGGACGCTCAGCCGACCAGAGAGGCAGGGTGCGCAAGCCAGTGATCGAACGGGTGGTAGGTGGGTTCAAGCACATCTTCATATTTCTGCCATGCCAATGCCATTTTTATGGCTTGTAAATTCATACAATGGTCCCCTAAGCCTTCATGTCAAGTTTCATGGCAAGATGACCCGTTTTCTATTTTTCACGATTTTCAAAACTTTTTGAGGTTCGAGATTTTTTAAAATCTTTTAGAAAGAGTTTTGTCCCCAAATTTAGTAGAGGTGATCCTTGTATTTTTGTTGGCATGCACAAACAAATTCAGCCAAAAACTCGAAGTGGAGAAGATTTTGTGACTGTTTGAAAAAATTGTCCCCATTTTAGACACTTTAATGGCTACTGGCAGCAAACCTATAAAATCTCAAATGCTTTTTAAGGGGGTGTGAGTTCTTGAGGTTTGACGATGGATAGGGGGCCAATATAAGGGCCAAGTACCAGCACCCATCACACATCATGTGCGCACACCCCCCGGCCCCCCAATCGTCGGAACTCCTAATGCCACCGGTTAAGCTCTTCGGTGATGCTCCGGTCCGATCCCCTTCTGCGTGCTACCGATCTTCCTGCCGGTCCTGCTACCACAACCCTCAGTTTGGTTGGGGCTTAGACATGGAATGAACTCCGTATGCCAAAGCCAACCCATGAAATGAGCGTACGGGCGCTCAGCCGACTGAAGAGGCAAAATTCGTAAGCCGAGGATCGTTCAGGTCCCCCCTGCATGCTGTTGATCCTGCTACTGGTCTTGCTACTCCGTATGCTTAGACATGGAATGAACTCCCTATGCCTAAGGCATCCCACGAAACGGGCGTGCGGGAGCTTAGCCGGCCAGAGAGGCAGAATACGTAAGTCGGGGATCGGCCTGGTCCCCAATGCGTGGTGTCGATCCTGCTACCGCAACCCTCGATCCGGTCCCATCTTAGATTGGGAATTAACTCCGTATGCTTAGGCTGGGGATGAACTACGTATGCCTAAGTCAACCCACAAAAAGAGGGTACGAGCACTCAGTCGGTCGGAAAGGTCGGTCGGAGAGGCATAATGCGCAAGTCGGGGATCAACCTGGTCCCCCTCTATGTGCTACCAATTCTGCTGTCGATCCTGCTGCCACAACCCTTGGTCCAACTAGGGCTTAGACATGGAATGAACTCCGTATGCCTAAGCCAACCAATGAAACGAGCGTGCGGGTGCTCAGCCGGCCAGAGAGGCAGAATACGCAAGTCAGGGATCGGCCCGGTCTATCCCTGCGTGCTACCGATCCTGCTACTGGTCCTACTACCGCAACCTTCCGTCCGGTTCGATCTTAGACTGGGAATGAACTTCGTATCCTTAAACATGGAATGAACTCTGTATGGCTAAGCCAACCCACGAAACGAGCATGCGGGCACTAAGCTGACCGGAAAGGTAGAATGCGCAAGCCGGGGACCAGCCCAGTCCCCCCTACGTGCTATCGATCCTACTGCCACAACCCTCGGTCTGATCCGATCTTAGACTAGGAATGAACTCCGTATGCCTTAACCAACCCATGAAATGAGCGTATGGGCACTAAGCCGACCGGAGAGGCATAATGCGTAAGTCGAGGATCAGCTCGGTCCCCATCTGCGTGCTGCCAGTCTCGGTACCATAACCCTCAGTCTGAATGGGGCTTAGACATGGAATGAACTCCCTGTGCCTAAGCCAACCCAACCCACAAAATGGGCGTGCGGGCACTCAGCCGGTCGGAAAGGCAGAATGCAGAAGCCGGGGATTGACTCGATCCCTCTTACGTGTTGTTGAGATGGCATCCCAAAGTGACGGTTTTAAGCAACAACCAGAGGCCCAAGAGCATGGGCATGGAAGAGGGAGGAAAGCCAGTTCTAAAGATATCTGGTCTACCATGGACGGTAGGTTGGCCAAGGTAAAGGTGACCATGGGTGACATGGGGGAGAAGCTTGAAGGGGTAGAGACTCACATTGCATCACTAGACTCCATGAGGGAGGAGATCCAAAGTGAGCTACAAGCTGCTCTAAACAAAGGTGACATGTTCACCCAAAAGAATCAGACCTTGGAGGCTGAAGTGCTGACCTTGCGTGATGGCATGGAGGCCATGCGCCAGCGGATGGAGGAGCTTACCAGTGAGCTCGTTGCTTGCAAGACTGCCATTGGGAATGGCATGTTTGCTGGAGTGTCCAAGTCTAGATTGGATGTCCCCAAGCCTAAGGAGTTCAAGGGTACTAGGGCAGCCAAGGAAGTAGATAACTACCTTTAGGGTATAGAGTAGTACTTCCAGGCCATGGGCATGCAAGACGAGGCGATAAAGGTAAGCACCGCTACTATGTATCTCACTGATGTAACCTTATTGTGGTAGAGGCGCAGGTGTGATGATGTCAGGCATGGGAGCACCAAGATTGGAACGTGGGCAGAGTTTCAAAAAGAGTTCAAAGAACAATTTTACCCGGAGTATGCTGATGATGAGGCAAGGGCAAAGTTGCGCAGGCTGAGCTAGCAAGGGGACATAAGGGAGTATGTCCAGAAATTCTCTGAACTGATGCTACAGATCTCGGATCTAGGAGAGAAGGATGCCTTATTTACTTTCATGGGGGCCGAAGCCGTGGGTGAAGCATGAGCTACAAAGGAGAAGAGTTCATGACTTGGCCAAATCTATGACTACTGCCGAGGCCTTGAAAGAGTTTAAGCCTTTGAACAAGTTTGTGTCTACCAAGCCCAAGGGTAAGGGCAGGGATGATAGGGACTGAAAGAAGCAGTCCAAGGGGAAGGACTGTGATCAGGAGTCCAAGTATGGAGACCAAGACCGTTCAACCAAGGATGGTGAGAGGAAGCCACTAGCAGGCAAGTGGAAAGCAAAGGGGGACCGAGAGCCACTAGCATGCTACCTATGTGGAGGGAGCCACATAGCACGTAATTGCCCACAGAAGGGCAAGCTGGCTGCTGTAGACAAGGAGTCTGACTAGGAGCCAGAGTCAGGGGTAGCAAAGCTTGGGTCGTTGGTGCTCAATGTTGTCTAGAGTAAGGGGAGTCGTAAGCCAAAGGGCTTGATGTTTGCAGATTTGATGGTTGCAGGTCAGAAGGTGAGCACACTGGTGGACACAAGTGCCTCACATCTTTTTATTTCAGGTGATAGAGCCCAGAAGCTCGGACTAAAGGTGCAGAAAGGGACTGGCACCATCAAAATGATGAACTCCGATGAAGTTCTAGCCATTGGAGTATCGCGAGGAGTGGAGTTGCAGCTTGGAGACTGGAAAGGCAAGGAGACCATTGAGGTAATACCCCTTGATGACTATGAGTTTGTGATTGGGTTGGATTTCCTTGTTCGGATTAACGCCCTCCTTGTGCCTTTTTCCAATTATGTTTGCATCTTGGATGCACGGTGCCAATGCCTAGTGCCATTGAAAAGAGGGTCTGGAGTTGGGTCACGGGTGGTGTTAGCCATCCAATTTGCCAAGGTGATAAGCAGACAAGAAGACACCTTCTTGGCAGCCCTAAAATATGATGAGCCGAGGGAGAAGGAGACCAAGTCACCCTTGGAGGTGCTAAAGGTGCTGAAGACCTTTAGCACAAGCATGATGGGTGGTTGCGGCTGTACATAGACTACCGGGCTTTGAACAAGCTGACCATTAAGAACAAGTACCCCATCCCACTCATTGCCGACTTGTTCGATCAACTTGGGAGTGCAAGGTGGTTCACCAAGCTAGATTTGAGGTCAGGCTACTATCAAGTCAGGATCGCGGAGGGAGATGAGCCAAAGACAGCATGTGTCACTCGGTATGGTTTGTATGAGTTCTTGGTGATGCCTTTCGGACTCATGAATGCCCCAACAACATTCTTCACCCTTATGAACAAGGTACTTCAGTCATTCCTTGATCGGTTTGTTGTGGTTTATTTGGATGACATTGTGATCTACAGCCAGACTTTGGGAGAGCATGTAGACCACTTGAGACAGGTGTTCAAGGTGTTACGAGCGCACAAGCTGTTTGTCAAGAGGGAGAAGTGCTCATTCACCCAGCAGGAGATTGGGACGGGGAGTGTACTGGGGAGTGTCGAGGACCATTGTTAGTGATCGGGACGGGCATTTCACGGGCAGGTTCTAGACTGAGTTGTTCAAGCTGTTGAGGTCAGACTTAAACTTTTCCACCAGCATGCATCCACAGACCGATGGGCAGACAAAACAAGTGAATGGACTATTGGAGGTCTACCTCAGGCACTATGTCAGTGCCATACAAAGGGACTAGCCAAAGCTGCTAGATATTGCATAGTTTTCCTACAATTTACAAAGGAGCAAGGTAACGAACCAGAGCCCATTTGAGGTTGTGGCAGGGCAACAACCACTAACACCTGGTTCGATTGCTGCAGGTTATACAGGGCCAAATCCAGCAACATACAAGTTTGCCAAGGCATGGTAGGAGCAAACTGACTTGGCCAGAGTTTGTCTACACAAGGCGGCCAAGAGGTCGAAGAAGTGGGCAGACCAGAATAGGCAGGACATGCAGTTCCAGGTTAGAGACTTGGTGTTGGTGAAGCTGCATCCCATTGTGCGCCATAGGGGGCTACACAAAGGCCTAGTCTGAAGGTATGAGGGACCTTTCCGAGTAGTCAAGAGGGTAGGCAAGGTTGCTTACAAGCTGGATATGCAACCCAAGTTGAGGGTACACCTGGTGTTCCATGTGAGCATGCTCAAGCCGTTCCATGAGGATGAGGGAGATCGTGGATGGGCAGAGTCAAAGCGTGTGCCATTGGGAGCAAGGGCCTCATATGAGAAGGAGGTCCACAGCATCATAGCTGACTAGGAGGTGAGACGAAAGAACTATCAGCCAAGATAAGAGTACTTGGTGCGCTGGAAGGGACTTCCAGATAGTGAGGTGAGCTGGGAACCAGCAGATGACTTATGGCAGTTTGGAGACCAGATCAAGCAGTACCATGCAGAAGATGCAACGAGGGCATTACGCAATCAGGTGGGGGAGAATGTCACACCCTGGGCGGGCGCACCAGGCACATTAGGTGCACCAGCAGGCAAGCCAGAGGTTGAGGCCCGCAGACCAGGCGTGCTAGCAGGTATCTACGCGCAAAGCCTAGCAAACAAGTTTAGAACGCCCACCCAACTTGCAGGCCAGCTCGCGAGACCAAGGCCTGGCATACAAGCTGCCCGTACCACATCCAGAAGGGCCCAAGGTGCTGGACACGCAAGGGAAGCTTCTGAAAGTAGGCAGGATCAGTAGTAGCATCCTGGAAGATTTGGTTGACCCTAAAAATCAAGAGTTAGCATCCTGATTGATTGTAATCTGTATAATCCCATGATTTTACCCTTTATTCTAGGGATATTGCCATTAAGTGTAAGTTGGAGCCTCAACCATAAATAGAGGGCTGCTCCTCCTTCATTTGTACACCATCAAACACTTCCGTTTTAGTGAATACAAGAGCATTTCCAAAATTCTGCCTTCTTATCCTGTTTCTCTTTAACTTGCGTAATCAGCCCTTCCCATTGTTCTAGTGCCCTTACGCTTGTGTTTTAGGATGACTTTGGCACAAAGGAGGAGATTTCAAGCCCAAGGTCGCATGGTTTCTGAGTCTAAGGTCAGAGCTCGTGACACAAGTACCAGCACCCATCGCACATCATGTGTGCACACCCCTCGGCCCCCCCAATCGTCGAAACCCTCAATGCCGCCAGTTAGGCTCTCCGGTGATGCTCCGACGACGCTTCGATGATGGTACCTCAAGCAAAAAAAATGCGGCACCAGCACATGCCCGGGCCCAGCATGTGCACAGTGGCTCAAAATCTTAGACTGGGAATGAACTCCGTATGCTTAGACATGGAATGAACTCTATATGCCTAAGCCAACCTACGAAATGAGCGTGCGGGTGTTCAATCGATCGGATAGGCAGAATGCGCAAGCCAGGGATCGGCCTGATCCCCCCTGCGTGCTGTCGATCTTGAAGCCGCAACCCTCGGTCTTATCTGATCTTAGACTGGGAATGAACTCCGTACGCATAAGTGAACCCATGAAATGAGCGTGCGGGCGCTGAGCTGGTCGAAGAAGCATAATGCGCAAGCCGAGGATCGGCTCGATCTCCCTCTAAGTGCTGATGGTCTCGCTGCCACAACACTCAGTCTGGTCGGGGCTTAGACATGGAATGTACTCCCTATGCCTAAGCCAAACCATGGAACGGGCGTGCGAGCGCTCAGCCGATCGGAGAGGTAAAATGCGTAAGCCGAGGATCGACTTGATCCCCCTTGCGTGTTGTCGATCCTGCTACCGGAACCCTCGATCCAGTCTGATCTTAGACTAGGGATGAACTCCATACGCCTTAGTCAACCCACGAAACGAGCGTGCAGGCACTCAGCCGGCCGGAGAGGCTGGCCAGAGAGGCATAATGAACAAGCCAGGGATCAGCCCGATCCCCCTCTGCGTGCTGTCGATCTCACTGCCGGTCTTGCTGCCACAACCCTCGGTTCGGCTGGGGCTTAGACATGGAATGATCTTCGTATGCCTAAGCCAACCCACGAAACTGGCATGCGGGCACTCAGCCAGTCGGAGAGGCAGAATGCGTAAGCCGGGGACCGACCTGGTCCCCCCTGTGTGCTGTCGATCCTGCTGCTACAACCCTTGGTCTGATCTGATCTTAGACTGGGAATGAACTCCATATGCCTAAATCAACCCATGAAATGAGCGTACGGGCACTGAGCCGACCGGAGAGGCATAAAATACAAGCCGGGGATCGGCCCAGTCCCCCTTTGCGTCCTGCCGATCCTGCTACCACAACCCTCGGTCTGGCGGGGGCTTAGAGATGGAATGAACTCCCTATGCCTTAGCCAACCCATGAAACTGGCGTGCGGGCACTCAGCCGGCCGGAGAGGTAGAATGCGTAAATCAGGGATCGACCTGGTCCCCCCTGCGTGCTGCCGATCCTACTACCACAACCCTCGATCCAGTCCGATCCTAGACTGAGAATGAACTCCACATGCTTAGACTGGGGATGAACTCCGTATGCCTAAGTCCACCCACGAAACGAGCGTGCGGACGCTCAGCCGACCAGAGAGGCAGGGTGCGCAAGCCATGGGTCGAATGGGTGGTAGGTGGGTTCAAGCACATCTTCATATTTCTGCCATGCCAATGCCATTTTTATGGCTTGTAAATTCATACAATGGTCCCCTAAGCCTTCATGTCAAGTTTCGTGGCAGGACGACCCATTTTCTATTTTTCACGATTTTTGAGACTTTTTACGGTTTGGGATTTTTTAAAATTTTTTTAGAAAGAGTTTTCTCCCTAAATTTGGTAGAGGTGATCCTTGTATTTTTTTTGGCTTGCCCCAAAACATTCAGCGAAAAACTCGAAGTGGAGAAGATTTTGTGACCGTTTGAAAAAAGTGTCCCCAATTAAGACACTTTAATGGCTACTGGCAATAAACCTATAAAATTTCAAATGCTCTTTAAGGGGGTGTGAGTTCTAGAGGTTTGATGAGGGATAGGGGGCCAATATAAGGGCCAAGTACCAGCCCATCGCACATCATGTGCGCACACCCCCCGACCCCCCAATCGTCGGAACCCCCAATGCCATCGGTTAGGCCCTCCGGCGATGCTCCAGCGATAGTGCCCCGGGCGAAAAAAATGCGGCACCAACACATGCTCGAGCCCAACATGTGCATCATGGCTCAAACTCTTAGACTACGAATGAACTCTGTATGCTTAGACATGGAATGAACTCCGTATGCCTAACCCAACCCATGAAACGAGTGTACAGGTGCTCAGCTGGCCGGAGAGGCAGAATGCACAAGACGAGGATCGACCCAGTCCCCTTCTACATACTGTCGGTCCTGCTACCACAACCCTCGATCTGGCTGGGGATTAGACATGGAATAAACTCCCTATGCCTAAGCCAACCCACGAAACGGGCGTGCAGGTGCTCAGTCGGTCGAAGAAAAAGAATGCACAAATCGGGGATCAGCTCGGTCCCCCTTACGTGCTGCTGATCCTGCTACCACAACCCTTGGTCCGATCTGATCTTAGACTGGGAATGAACTCCATATGCTTAGACTGGGGATGAATTTCCAATGCCACCGGTTAGGCTCTCCGATGATGCTCCGGTGACGGTGCCCTGGGTAAAAAAAAGGCGGCACCAGCACATGCCCGAGCCCAGCATGTGCACCGTGGCTCAAACTCTTAGACTGGGAATGAACTCCGTCTGCTTAGACATGGAATGAATTCCGTATGGTTAGACATTGAATGAACTCCGTATGCCTAAGCCAACCCACAAAACGAGCATGCAAGTGCTCAGCCGGCTAGAGAGGCAAAATGCGCAAGCCGAAGATCAGCCCGATCCCCCCCTGCGTGCTGCCGATCCTGCTACTGCAACCCTTGGTCTGGTCCGATCTTAGACTGGGAATGAACTTCGTATGCCTAAGCCAACCCACGAAACGAGCGTGTGGGGCTCAGTCGATCGAAGAGGCAGAATGCGTAAGCCAGGGATCGACCCGGTCCTCCCCTGCGTGCTGTTGATTCTGTTGATGCAACCCTCAGTCTGATCTGATCTTAGACTGAGAATGAACTCCGTATGCCTAAGTCAACCCACGAAACGAGCGTGTGGGCATTGAGCCTGTTGAAGAGGCATAATGCGCAAGTTGGGGATCGGCCCGGTCCCCCTCTGTGTGCTATCGATCCTGCTGCCACAACCCTCGGTCTGGCTGGGGCTTAGACAAGGAATGAACTCCCTATGCCTAAGCCAACCCACGAAATGGGCGTGCAGGCGCTCAGCCGACTGGAGAGGCATAATGTGCAAGCCAGGGATTGGCCCGGTCCCCCTGCGTGCTGTCGATCCTGTTGTCGTAACCCTCGGTCTGGTCTGATCTTAGTTTGGGAATGAACTCTGTATGCTTAGACTGGGGATGAACTTCGTATGCCTAAGTCAACAAACGTAACAAGCGTGCGGGTGCTCAATCGACCAGAGAGGTAGGATGCGCAAATCGGGGATCGAACGGGTGGTAGGTGGGTTCAAGCACATCTTCATATTTCTGCCATGCCAATGCCATTTTTATGGCTTGTAAATTCATACAATGGTCCCCTAAGCCTTCATGTCAAGTTTCGTGGCAAGACGACCCATTTTCTATTTTTCATGATTTTTGAGACTTTTTGCGGTTTGGGATTTTTAAACTTTTTTAGAAAGACTTTTCTGCCCAAATTTGGTAGAGGTGATCCTTGTATTGTTTTTGGCATGCCTCAAAAAATTTAGCTAAAAACTCAAAGTGGAGAAGATTTTGTGATCGTTTGAAAAAAGTGTCCCCATTTCAGACACTTTAAAGGCTACTGGCAGCAAACCTATAAAATCTCAAATGCCCTTTAAGGGGGTGTGAGTTCGTAAGGTTTGATGAGGGATAGGGGGCCAATATAAGGGTCAAGTGTCACACCTTGGGTGAAAGCACAAGGCACATCAGATGCACCAGCAGGCGAGCCAGAGGTTGAGACCCGCAGACCAGACGTGCTGGCAAGTATCTACCTGCAAAGCCTAGCAAATGAGTTCAGAATGCCCGCCTAAGTTGCAGGCTAGCCCGTGAGACCAAAGCCTGGCATACAAGCTACCCACACCACATCCAGAAGGGCCCAAGGTGCTGGACATGCAAGGGAAGCTTCTGGAAGCAGGCAGGATCAGCAGCAACATCCTGGCAGATTTGGTTGACCCTAAAAATCAGGAGTTAGCATCCTGATTGATTGTAATCTGTATAATCCCATGATTTTAGCCTTTATTTTAGGGATATTGCCATTAAGTGTAAGCTGGAGCCTCAACTATAAATAGAGGGCTGCTCCTCCCTCATTTGTACACCATTAAACACTTCTGTTTTAGTGAATACAAGAGCATTTCCAGAATTCTGCCTTCTTATCCTGTTTCTTTTTAACTTGCGTAATCAGCCCTTCCTATTGTTCTAGTGCCCGTACACTTGTGTTTTAGGCTGACTTAGGCATAAAGGAGGAGATTCCAAGCCTAAGGTCACACGGTTTTTGAGTCTGAGGTTGGAGCCCGTGACAGTTGGTATCAGAGCAAGTTCGCTTCTGCGTGTTTGTGTTGTGCAGGTTAGAGGAGATGGCATCCTAAAGTGACGCTGCTAACCAACAACCAGAGGTCCAAGAGCATAGGCATGGAAGAGGGAGGAAAGCCAGTTCTAGAGATATCTGGTCTACCATGGACGGTAGGCTGGCCAAGGTGGAGCTGACCATGGGCGACATGGGGGAGAAGCTTGAGGGGGTAGAGACTCACATTGCATCACTAGACTCCATGGGGGAGAAGATCCAAAGTGAGCTGCAAGCTACTTTCAACAAAGGCTTGGATGTGTTCACCCAAAAGAATCAGACCTTGGAGGCTGAAGTACTGACCTTGCGCGATGCATGGAGGCCATGCACTAGCGGATGGAGGAGCTTACTAGTGAGCTCGTTGCTTGCAAGACTGCCATTGGGAATGGCATGTTTGCTAGAGTGTCCAAGTCCAGATTGGATGTCCCTAAGCCTAAGGAGTTCAAGGGGACTAGGGCGGCCAAGGAAGTAGATAACTACCTTTGGGGTATGGAGTAGTACTTCCAAGCCATGGGCATGCAAGACGAGGCGATAAAGGTAAGCATCGCTGCTATGTATCTCATTGATGTAGCCTTATTGTGGTAGAGGCGCAGGTGTGATGATGTCAGGTCTGGGAGTGCCAATATTAGAACCTGGGTAGAGTTCTAAAGGAGTTCAAAGAACAATTTTACCCGGAGTATGTCGATGATGAGGCACGGGCAAAGTTACGCAGGTTGAGCCAGCAAGGGGACATAAGGGAGTATGTCCAGAAATTCTCTGAACTGATGCTACAGATCTCAGATCTAGGTGAGAAGGATGCCTTATTTGCTTTCATGGATGGGCTGAAGCCATGGGTGAAGCATGAACTACAAAGGAGAGGAGTTCATGACTTGGCTAAAGCCATGACTACTACCTAGGCCTTGATAGAGTTCAAGCCTCTGAACAAGTTCAAGTCTACCAAGCCCAAGGGTAAGGGCAGGGACGATAGGGACCGAAAGAAATAATCCAAGGGGAAGGACCGTGACCGGGAGTCCAAGGATGGAGATCGAGACCATTCAACCAAGGATTGTGAGAGGAAGCCACTAGCAGGTAAGTGGAAAGCAAAGGGGGACTGAGAGCCACTAGCATGCTACCTATGTGGAGGGAGCCACATAGCACGTAATTACCCGTAGAAGGGCAAGTTGGCTACTGTAGATAAGGAATCTAACAAAGAGCCAGAGTCAGAGGTAGCAAAGCTTGGGTTGTTAGTGCTCAATGCTATCCAGAGTAAGGGGACCCGTAAGCCAAAAGGCTTAATGTTTACGGATCTGATGGTTACGGGTTAGAAGGTGAGCGCACTGGTGGACACAGGTGCCTCACATCTTTTTATTTCAGGTGATAGAGCCTGGAAGCTCGGACTAAAGGTGTCGAAAGGGATTGGTACAATCAAAACGGTGAACTCCAAGGAAGTTCCAGCCATTGGAGTAGTGCGGGGAGTGGTGTTGCAGCTTAGAGACTGGAAAGGTAAGGAGACCATTGAGGTAATACCCCTTGATGACTATGAGTTTGTGATTGGGTTGGATTTCCTTGTTCGGATTAACACCCTCGTGCCTTTTGTCGATTGTGTTTGCATCTTGGATGCATGGTGCCAATGCCTAGTGCCATTAAGGAGAGGGTCTGGAGTTGGGTCATGGGTGGTGTCAGCCATCCAATTTGCCAATGCAGTAGGCAGACAAGAAGACACCTTCTTGCCAGCCCTGAAATATGATGAGCCAAGGGAGAAAGAGATCGAGTCACCCTTGGAGGTGCTAAAGGTGCTGAAGACCTTTAGTGATGTGATGCCTGCAAAGCTACCTAGCAAGCTACCACCTAAGAGGGAGGTGGACCACAAGATCGAGCTAGTGTCTGAGGCCAAGCCACCAGCTAGAGCCCCTTACCGAATGTCTCCACCAGAGTTGGAAGAGTTGAGGAAGTAGCTCAAAGAGTTAGTTGATGTTGGCTTCATCCGACCATCGAAGGCACCCTATGGTGCATCGATTCTATTTCAGCACAAGCATGATGGGTCATTGCGACTGTGCATAGACTACCGGGCTTTGAACAAGCTGACCATCAAGAACAAGTACCCTATCCCACTCATTACGGACTTGTTCGATCAACTTGGGAGCGCAAGGTGGTTCACCAAGCTAGATTTGAGGTCATGCTACTATCAAGTCAGGATCGCGGAGGGAGATGAGCAAAAGACAGCATGTGTCACTCGGTATGGTTCATATGAGTTCTTGGTGATGCCTTTCAGACTCACAAATGCCCCAGCAACATTCTGCACCCTTATGAACAAGGTACTTCAGTCATTCCTTAATCGGTTTGTTGTGGTTTATTTGGATGACATTGTGATCTATAGCCAGACTTTGGGAGAGCATGTAGACCACTTGAGACAGGTGTTCGAGGTGTTGCGAGTGCACAAGCTGTTTGTCAAAAGGGAGAAGTGGTCATTCACCTTACAGTAGATCCCGTTCCTTGGCCACATAGTGGAAGGTGGCAGGATACGCATGGATGAAGGCAAGATACACGCCATCCTGAAGTGGCAACCACCAGCCAAGGTCACTGAGTTGAGATCATTCCTTGGGCTGGTTAACTACTACAGGTGGTTCATCAAAGGTCACTCAACAATAGCCACGCCATTGACTGACTTGCTCAAGAAAGGGAAAGCATGGGAGTGGAGCGCAGGGTGCCAGGAAACCTTTGACAGGTTGAAGCGGGCTATGACCGAGGAGCTTGTCTTGGCCTTGCCAAACCATGCCAAGCCGTATGAGGTGTATACGGATGCATCAAACTTTGCCATAGGGGGTGTGTTGATGCAGGAAGGATGTCTAGTCGCGTTTGAGAGTAGGAAGTTGAACAAGATTGAGCGTAAGTACACGATCCAAGAGAAGGAGATGACTGCAGTGGTGCACTGCTTGTGCACTTGGTGCCATTACCTATTGGGGTCAAGGTTCATGGTTAGGATGAACAATGTGGTGATCAACTACTTCCAGATACAGAAGAAGCTGTCCCCCAAGCAGGCGAGATGGCAAGATTTTCTTACGGAATTTGATTTCCCGATGGAGTACAAGCCGGGGCGGGTGAACCTAGTGGCAGACGCCTTGAGTAGAAAGGCTAACCTTGCTGCCATTAGCCAACCAGAGGGGTCACTGATGCCGCTCATCAAGGAGGGACTTGCGCATGATCCTACAGCCAAGGCTTTGATGAAGTACGCCCAGCAAGGTAAGACTAGGTGGTTTTGGTTGCAGGATGGCTTGCTGTACACTAGGGGTAGTAGACTGTTTGTGCCACAACACGGGAAGCTCTACAAGGAAGTTTTACAAGAATGCCATGATTCAAGGTGGGCTGGACACCTCGGAGTGAGCCGTACCTTGGTGCTGATCGAGGATCGGTACTACTAGCCGCACATGAGGGACGATGTGGAGGCCTATGTGAAGACTTGTCTTGTGTGCCAATAGGACAAGGTGGAGCTCAAGAAACTAGGCGGTCTCTTGGAGCAATTGCCAGTGCCAGAGCGACCATGGGAGAGTGTTTCTCTAGACTTTATAGTCGGTCTACCCAAAGCAGAAGGGTTTGGAAGCATCATGGTAGTGGTGGACAGGTTTTCCAAGTATGAAATCTTCATTCTAGCAACCAAGGAGTGCCCAGTCAAGGAGGTAGCTCGATTGTTCCTGAAGAACATGGTTAAGTACTGGGGAGTGCCGAGGACCATTGTTAGTGATCAGGACGGGTGTTTCACGGCCAGGTTCTGGACTGAGTTGTTCAAGCTGTTGGGGTCAGACTTGAACTTTTCCACCAGCATGCATCTATGATCGATGGGCAGACAGAATGAGTGAATGGACTATTAGAGGTCTACCTCAGGCACTATGTGAGTGCCACATAAAGGGACTGGCCAAAGCTGCTAGATATTACGCAATTTTCCTACAACTTGCAAAGGAACGAGGCAACAATCCAGAGCCCATTTAAGGTTATGACAAGGCAACAACCACTAACACCCGGTTCGATTACTGTAGGTTATACAGGGTTGAATCCAGCAGCATACAAGTTTGCCAAGGCAAGGCAGGAGCAAACTGACTTGGCCAGAGTTTGTCTACACAAGGCGGCCAAGAGGTTGAAAAAGTGGGCAAACCAGAATAGGTGGGACGTGCAGTTCCAGGTTGGAGACTTGGTGTTGGTGAAGCTGCATCCCATTGTGCGCCATAGGGGGTTGCACAAAGGCCTAGTTAAGAGGTACAAGGGACCTTTTCGAGTAGTCAAAAGGGTAGGCAAGGTTGCCTACAAGCTGGATATGCCACCTAAGCTGAGGGTACACCCAGAGTTCCACATCAGCATGCTCAAGCCATTCCATGAGGATGAAGGAGATCCAGGACGGGCAAAGTCAAAGCGTACACCATTAGGATCATGGGCCTCATATGAGAAGGAGGTCCACAGCATCATAGCTGACCGAGAGGTGAGACGGAAGAACTATCAGCCAAGATAAGAGTACTTGGTGCGCTGGAAGGGACTTCCAGATAGTGAGGTGAGCTAGGGACCAGCAGATGACTTATGGCAGTTCGGGGACCAGATCATGCAGTACCATGCAGACGACGCAACGAGGGCGTTACACAATCAGGTGAGGGAGAATGTCATGCCCTGGGCGGGCATGCCTGGCATATCAGGCACACCAGCAGGTGAGCCAGAGGTTGACACCTGTAGACCAGGTGTGCTGGCGGGTATCTACACACAAAGCCTAGCAAATGAGTTCAGAATGCCCGCCCAACTTGCAGGCAACCCATGAGACCAAGGCCTGGCATACAAGCTGCCCGCACCACATCCAGAAGGGCCCAAGGTGCTGGACATGCAAGGGAAGCTTCTGAAAGCAGGTAGGATCAGCAGCAGTATCCTGGCAGATTTGGTTGACCCTGAAAATCAGGAGTTAGCATCCTGATTGATTGTAATCTGTATAATCCCATGATTTTACCCTTTATTCTAGGGATATTGCCATTAAGTGTAAGCTGGACCCTCAACTATAAATAGAGGGCTACTCTTCCCTCATTTGTACACCATCAAACACTTTTCTTTTAGTGAATACAAGAGCATTTCCAAAATTCTACCTTCTTATCCTGTTTCTCTTTAACATGCGTAATCAGCCCTTCCTGTTGTTCTAGTGCCCTTACGCTTGTGTTTTAGGCTGACTTTGGCATAAAGGAGGAGATTTCAAGCCCAAGGCCACACGGTTTCTGAATCTAAGGTTGGAGCCCGTGACACAAGTACCAGCACCCATCGCACATCATGTGCGCACACCCCTCGGCCCCTCAATCGCCAGAACCCTCAATGCTACCGGTTAGGCTCTTCAGTGATGCTTCGGTGACACTCCGGTGATGGTACCTCAGGCAAAAAAAATGCGGCACCAACACATGCTCGGGCCCAGCATGTGCACCGTGGCTCACAATCTTAGACTGGGAATGAACTCCGTATGCTTAGACATGGAATGAACTCCGTATGCTTAAGCCAACCTACGAAACGAGCGTGCAGGCGCTCAGCCGGTCGGATAGGCAGAATGCGCAAGCCAAGGATCGTCCTGATCCCCTCTGTGTGCTGTCGATCTTGATGTCGCAACCCTCGGTCCGATCCGATCTTAGACTGGGAATGAACTCCGTACGCATAAGTCAACCCATAAAACGAGCATGCGGGTGCTGAGCCGATCGAAGAAGCACAATGCGCAAGTCGGGGATCGGCCCGATCCCCTTCTACGTGCTGATGGTCTCGCTACCACAACCCTCAGTCTGGTCGGGGCTTAGACATGGAATGTACTCCCTATGCCTAAGCCAAACCATGGAACGGGCATGCGGGCGCTCAGTCGATCGAAGAGGCAAAATGCGCAAGCCGGGGATCGGCCCAGTCCCCTCTGCATGCTGTCGATCCTACTATCGGAACGCTCGATCCGATCCGATCTTAGACTGGGAATCAACTCCGTATGCTTAGACTAGGGTTGAAATCCGTATGCCTAAGTTAACCCATGAAACGAGCGTGCGGGCGCTCAGCCGACCGGAGAGGCATAATGCGTAAGCCAGGGATTAGCCCGATCCCCCTCTGCGTACTGTCGGTCCCGCTGCTAGTCCTGCTGCCACAACCCTCGGTCTGGCTGGGGCTTAGACATGGAATGAACTTTGTATGCCTAAGCCAACCCACGAAATGAGCATGCTGGCACTCAGCCGACTGGAGAGGCAGAATGCGCAAGCCAGGGATCAGCCCGATCCCCCCTGCATGCTGTCGATCCTGCTACTGGTTCTACTGCCACAACCTTCAATCTAGTTCAATCTTAGACTGGGAATGAACTCCGTATGCTTAGACATGGAATGAACTCCGTATGCCTAAGCCAACCCACGAAATGAGCGTGCGGGCGTTCAGCCGGTCGGAGAGGTAGAATGCGTAAGTCAGGGATCGACTCGATCCCCCCTGTGTATTGTTGATCTTGCTGCGGTAACCCTCGGTCTAGTCTGGTCTTAGACTGGGAATGAACTCCGCATGCCAAAGTTAACCCATGGAATGAGCGTACGGGCACTGAGTCGACTAGAGAGTCATAATGCGCAAGCCGGGGATCGGCCCGGTCCCCCTCTGCATGCTGCTGGTCCCACTGCCACAACACTAGGTCTGGCTGGGGCTTAGACATGGAATGAACTCCTTATGCCTAAGCCAACCCATGAAACAGGTATGCGGGTGCTCAGTCGATCGAAGAGGCAGAAAGTGCAAGTCAGGGATCGGCCCGATCTCCCCTGCATGCTACCGATCCTGTAGCCGTAACCCTTGGTTCGGTTTGATCTTAGAATGGGAATGAACTCCGTATGCTTAGACTGGGGATGAACTCTGTATGCCTCAGTTAACCCATGAAACGAGCGTGCGGTCGCTCAGCTGGTCGGAGAGGCAGAATGTATAAGTCAGGGATCGGCCCGATCCCCCCTACGTGCTATCGATCTTCCTGTTGTAACCCTCGGTCCGGTCTGATCTTAGAGTAGGAATGAACTCCGTATGCATAAGTCAACCCATGATATGAGCGTGCGGGCGCTGAGCCGATCGAAGAGGCATAATGCGCAAGCCGAGGATCAGCCCGGTCCCTCTCTACGTGCTGTCGGTCCCGCTGGCACAACCCTCGGTCCAGCTGGGGCTTAGACATGGAATGAACTCCCTATGCCTAAGCCAACCCACGAAGCAGGCGTGCGGGTGCTCAGTCGGCCAGAGAGACAAAATGTGCAAGCCGGGGTTTGGTTCGATCCCCCCTGCGTGCTGCCGATTCTGCTGTCGTAACCTTCAGTCCAATCCGATCTTAGACTGGGATGTATGCTTAGACTGGGGATGAACTCCGTATGAATAGGTCAACCCATGAAATGAGCGTGCGGGCACTCAGTCGATCGAAGAGGCAAAATGCATAAGCCGGGGATCGCCCCGGTCCCCCCCTCCGTGCTATCGATCCTGCTACCCTAACCCTTGGTCCGGTCTGATCTTAGACTTGGAATGAACTATGTATGCATAAGTCAACCCATGAAACAAGCGTGCGGGCACTGAGCCAGATAAAGAGGTATAATGCGCAAGCCAGGGATCGGCCCAGTCCCCCTCTGCATGCTGGAGGTCCCGCTGCCACAACCCTCGATCCTGCTGGGGCTTAGACATGGAATGAACTCCTTATGCCTAAGCCAACCCACGAAAGGCGCGTGCGGACGCTCAACCGACCAGATAGGTAGAATGCGCAAGCTGAGGATCGGCCCGATCCTCCCTGCGTGCTGTCAATCCTGCTGTCGCAGCCCTCAGTCCGATCCGATCTTAGACTGGGAATGAACTCTCTATGCCTAAGTCAACCCATGAAACGAGTGTTCGGGTGCTAACCCGACCGTTGAGGCATAATGAGTAAGCCGGGGATCGGCCCAGTCCCCCTCTACGTGCTGTCGGTCCCGCTGCCACAACCCTCGGTCCAGTTGGGGCTTAGACATGGAATGAACTCCCTATGCCTAAGCCAACCCATGAAACGAGCATACGGGCGTTCAGCCGGCCGAAAAGGCAGAATGCGCAAGCCGAGGATCGGTCCGGTCCCCCCTATGTGCTGTCGATCCTGCTACAGTAACCCTCGGTTCGATCTGATCTTAGATTGGCAATGAACTCTGTATGCTTAGACTGGGGATGAACTCTGTATGCCTAAGTCAACCCATGAAACAAGTGTGCGAATGCTCAGTCGACCAAAGAGGTAGGGTGCGCAAGCCGGGGATCGAACGGGTGGTAGGTGGGTTGAAGCACATCTTCATATTTCTACCATGCCAATGCCATTTTTATGGCTTGTAAATTCATACAATGGTCCGCTAAGCCATCATGTAAAGTTTCGTGGCAAGACGACCCGCTTTCTATTTTTCACGATTTTCAAAACTTTTTGCAGTTCGAGATTTTTTAAAAGTTTTTTTCGAAAGATTTTTGTCCCCAAATTTGGTAAAGGTGATCCTTGTATTTTTGTTGGCATGCAAAAAAACATTCAGCTAAAAACTCGAAGTGGAGAAGATTTTGCGCCCGTTTGAAAAAAGTGTCCCCATTTCAGACACTTTAATGGCTACTGGCAGCAAACCTATAAAATCTCAAATGCTCTTTAACGGGGTGTGAGTTCTTGAGGTTTGATGAGGCATAGGTGGCCAATATAAGGGCCAAGTACCAGCACCCATCACACACCATGTGCGGACACCCCCCGTCCCCTAATCGTCAGAACCCCCAATGCCGTCGGTTAGGCTTTCCAGCGATGCTCCGACGATGGTGCCCCGGGCAAAAAAAATGTGGCACCAGCACATGCCCAAGCCCAGCATGTGCACCGTGGCTCAAACTCTTAGACTGGGAATGAACTCCATATGGTTAGACATGGAATGAACTCCGTATGCCTAAGTCAACCCATGAAATGAGCGTGTGGGTGCTGAGCCGGCCGGAGAGGCATAATGCACAAGCTGGGGATCGGCCCAGTCCTGCTCTGCATGCTGTCAGTCCTGCTATCCCAACCCTCGGTCCGACTAGGGCTTAGACATGGAATGAACTCCCTATGCCTAAGCTGACCCACAAAATTGGAGTGCGGGCACTCAATTGGCTGGAGAGGCAGAATGTGAAAGGCGGGGATCGGCCCGGTCCCCCCTGCATGCTGCCTATCCTACTACCGTAACCCTCGGTCCGATCTGATCTTAGACTGGGAATGAACTCCATATGCTTATACTGGGGATGAACTCCCTATGCCTTAGTCAACCCACGAAACGAGCGTGCAGACGCTCAGTCGACCAGAGACGCAGGATGCGTAAGCCAGGGATCAAACGGGTGGTAGGTGGGTTCAAGCACATCTTCATATTTCTGCCATGCCAATGCCATTTTTATGGCTTGTAAATTCATACAATGGTCCCCTAAGCCTTCATGTGAAGTTTTGTGGCAAGACGACCCGTTTTCTATTTTTCATGATTTTCAAAACTTTTTATGGTTCAGGATTTTTTAAAATTCTTTTAGAAAGATTTTTGTCCCCAAATTTGGTAAAGGTGATCCTTGTATTTTTGTTTGCATGCACAAAAACATTCAGCTAAAAACTTCAAGTGGAGAAGATTTTGTGACCGTTTGAAAAAAGTGTCCCCATTTCAGACACTTTAATGGCTACTCGCAGCAAACCTATAAAATCTCAAATGCTCTTGAAGAGGGTGTCAGTTCTCGAGGTTTGATGAGGGATAGGGGGCCAATATAAGGGCCAAGTACTAGCACCCATCACACATAATGTGCGCACACCCCCCCGGCCCCCCCAATCGCCATAACCCCCAATGCCGCCAGTTAGGCTCTCCGACGATGCTCTGGCGATGGTGCCCCGGGTGAAAAAAATGTAGCACCAGCACATGCCTGAGCCCAGCATGTGCACCATGGCTCAAACTCTTAGACTGGGAATGAACTCTGTATGCTTAGACATGAAATGAACTCCGTATGCCTAAGCCAACCCATGAAACAAGTGTGCGGGCGCTCAGTACGGGGACTGGCCCAGTCCCCCCCAACGTGCTGTCGATTCTGCTATCGCAACCCTCGGTCCAGTCTGATCTTAGACTGGGAATGCATCAGTCTGGAGAGGCATAATGCGCAAGCTGAGGATCGACCCGGTTCGCCTCTGTGTGCTGCCAGTCCCGTTGCCGTAGCCCTTGGTCCAACTGGGCCTTAGATATGGAATGAACTCCCTATGCCTAAGCCAACCCATGAAATGGGCATGCGAGCGCTCAACCGGTCGGAGAGGCAGAATGCGCAAGCCGGGGATCGACCCGATCCCCCCTGTGTGCTGCCGATCCTGCTGCTGCAACCCTCAGTCCGGTTTGATCTTAGACTGGGAATGAACTTCGTATGCTTAGACTGGGGATGAACTCTGTATGCCTAAGTCAACCCACGAAATGAGCGTGCAGGCCCTCAGCCGACCAGAGAGGCAGGATGCGCAAGCCGGGGATCGAACGGGTGGTAGGTGGGTTGAAGCACATCTTCATATTTCTGCCATGCCAATGCAATTTTTATGGCTTGTAAATTCATACAATGGTCCCCTGAGCCTTTATGTGAAGTTTCATGGCAAGACGACCCGTTTTCTATTTTTCACAATTTTCTAAACTTTTTACGGTTCGGGATTTTTTTAAATTTTTTGGAAAGATTTTTGTCCCCAAATTTGGTAGAGGTGATCCTTGCATAAAAAAATTTAGCTAAAAAATTCAAGTGGAGAAGATTTTGTGACAGTTTGAAAAAAGTGTCCCCATTTCAGACACTTTAATGGCTACTGGCAGCAAACCTATAAAATCTCAAATGTTCTTTAAGGGGGTGTGAGTTCTCAACGTTTGATGAGGGATAGAGGGCCAATATAAGGGCCAAGTACCAGCACCCATCGCACATCATGTGCGCCCACCCCCCCCGAGCCTCGAATCGTCGGAACCCCCAATGCCGTCGGTTAGGCTCTCCGGTGATGCTCCGACGATGCTGCGACGATGGTGCGCTGGGCAAAAAAAATGTGGCAGCAGCACATGCCCGAGCCCAGCATGTGTACCGTGGCTCGAAATCTTCGACTGGGAATGAACTCGGTATGCTTAGACATGGAATGAACTCCGTATGCCTAAGCCAACCTACAAAACGAGCGTGCTGGCGCTCAGCCAGCCGGAGAGGCAGAATGCGCAAGCCGGGGATCGACCCGGTCCCCCCATGCATGCTGTCAATCCTGCTGCCACAACCCTCGATTTGGTTTGATCTTAGACTGGGAATGAACTCCGTTTGCATAAGTCAACCCACGCAACAAGCGTGTGGGTGCTGAGCCAGTCGAAGAGGCATAATGTGCAAGCCGGGGATCGACCCGGTCCCCCTCTACAGGCTGCCAGTCCCGCTGCCACAACCCTCGATCTAGCTGGGGCTTAGACATGGAATGAACTCCCTATGCCTAAGCCAACCCATGAAACAGGCGTACGGGCACTCAGCCGGTCAGAGAGGCAGAATGCGCAAGTCGAGGATCAGCTCGGTCCCTCCTACGTGCTACCGATCCTACTGCCGCAACCCTCGGTCTGGTCTGATCTTAGACTGGGAATGAACTCTGTATGCTTAAACATGGAATGAACTCTGTGTGCCAAAGCCAACCCATGAAACGAGCCTGCAGGCACTCAGCCGGCCAAAAAGGCATAATGCACAAGCCGGGGATCAGCCCGGTACCCCTCTGCGTGCTGTCGATCTCGCTGCCACAACCCTCGATCCAGCTAGGGCTTAGACATGGAATGAACTCCCTATGCCTTAGCCAACCCACGAAATGGGCGTACGGGCACTCAGTCAGTTGGAGAGGCAGAATGCGCAAGTCAAAGATCGGCCCGGTCCCCCCTACGTGCTGTCGATCCTACTACCGTAACCCTCGGTCTGGTCCGATCTTAGACTGGGAATGAACTCTGTATGCTTAGACATGGAATGAACTCTGTATGCCTAAGCCATCCCACGAAATGAGCATGCGGGCACTCAACCGACCGAAGAGGCAGAATGCGCAAGTCGGGGACCGGCCCGATCCCCCCTGCATGCTTAGACATGGAATGAACTCTGTATGACTAAGCCAACCCACGAAACGAGCGTGCGGGTGCTCAGCCGGCTAGAGAGGCAGAATGCGTAAGCCAGGGATCAGGCCGGTCCCCCCTGCGTGCTGTCGATCCTGCTGCTGGTCCTATTGCCGTAACCCTCGGTCCAGTCTGATCTTAGACTGGGAATGAACTCCGTATGCTTACACATGGAATGAACTCCGTATGCCTAAGCCAACCCACGAAATGAGTGTGCGGGCGCACAGTCGGCCGGAGAGCCAGAATGCATAAGCCGGGGATCAGCCCGATCACCCCCTGCAAGCTATCGATCTTGCTGCCGCAACCCTCGGTACGATCCGATCTTAGACTGGGAATGAACTCTGTATGCCTAAGTCAACCCACGAAATGAGCGTACAGGCGCTGAGCTGGCTGGAGAGGCGTAATGCGCAGGCCGAGGATCGGCCTGGTCCCTTACTACGTGCTACCATTCTCACTGCCACAACCCTCGGTCTGGCTAGGGCATAGACATGGAATGAACTCCCTATGCCTAAGCCAACCCATGAAACGGGCGTGCGGGCACTCAGCCAGTCGGAGAGGCAGAATGCGCTTGCTGCCGATCCTGCTGTCGCAACCCTTAGTTCGATCCAATCTTAGACTAGGAATGAACTTTGTCTGCTTAGATTGGGGAGGAACTCTGTATGCCTAAGTCAACCCATGAAACGAGCGTACGAGTGCTCAACCGTCCGAAGAGGCATAATACGTAAGCCGGGGATTGGCCCGGTCCCCCTTGCATGCTGTCGATCCTGCTGCTGGTCCTACTGCTGCTCCTACTGCTGCAACCCTCGGTCCAGTCTAATCTTAGACTGGGAATGAACTCCGTATGCTTAGACATGGAATGAACTCCGTATGCCTAAACCAACCTACGAAACAAGCGTGCGGGCACTTAGCCGGTCGGAGAGGCAGAATGTGCAAGCCGAGGACCGACCCAGTCCCCCCTACGTGCTGTCAATCCTACTGTCATAACCCTCGATCCGATCCATTCTTAGACTGGGAATGAACTCTCTGGCTGGGGCTTGGACATGGAATGAACTCCCTATGCCTAAGCCAACCCATGAAAAGGGCATGCGGGCGCTCAGCCGACCAGAGAGGCAGAATGCATAAGCCGGGGATTGGCCCGATCCCCCCTGCGTACTGCCGATCCTGCTACCGCAACCCTTGGTTCGGTCTGATCTTAGACTGGGAATGAACTTCGTATGCTTAGACTGGGGATGAACTCCATATGCCTAAGTCATCCCACGAAACAAGCGTACGGATGCTCAGTCGACCAGAGAGGCAAGATGCGCAAGCCGGGGATCGAACGGGTGGTAGGTGGGTTCAAGCACATCTTCATGTTTCTGCCATGCCACTACCATTTTTATGGCTTGTAAATTCATACAATGGTGCCCTAAGCCTTCATGCGAAGTTTCGTGGCAAGACGACCCGTTTTCTATTTTTCACGATTTTTGAAACTTTTTACGGTTTGAGGTTTTTTAAAATTTTTTTAGAAAAGTTTTGTCCCCAAATTTGGTAGAAGTGATCCTTGTATTTTTGTTGGCATGCACAAAACAATTCAGCTAAAAACTTGAAGTGGAGAAGATTTTGTGACTGTTTGAAAAAAGTGTCCCCATTTCAGACACTTTAATGGCTACTGGCAGCAAACCTATAAAATCTCAAATGTTCTTTAAAGGGGTGTGAGTTCTCGAGGTTTGATGAGGGATAGGGGGCCAATATAAGGGCCAAGTACCAGCACCCATCGTACATCATGTGCACACACCCCCCGGCCCCCCAATCGCCGGAACCCCCAATGCCGCTGGTTAGGCTCTCCGACGATGCTCCGACGATGCTCCGATGATGGTGCCCTGGGTAAAAAAATGTGGCACCAGCACATGCCCGAGCCCAGTATGTGCACTGTGGCTCAAACTCTTAGATTGGGAATGAACTCTGTATGACTAAGCCAACCCATGAAACGAGCGTGCGGGCGCTCAACCCATCGAAGAGGTAGAATGCGCAAGTCGGGAATCAACCCGATCCCCCTCTGCGTGCTGTCGGTCCCACTGCAACAACCCTCGGTCTGACTGGGGCTTAGACATGGAATGAACTCCCTATGCCTAAGCCAACCCATGAAACAGGTGTGCAGGCACTCAGCCAGTCGAGGAGGCAGAATGCGCTAGCTGGGGATCAACCTGGTCCCCCCTGCGTGCTGTCGATCCTGCTGTCGTAACCCTCGATCCGGTTCGATCTTAAACTAGGAATGAACTCCGTATGCTTAGACTGGGGATAAACTCTGTATGCATAAGTCAACCCATGAAACGAGCGTGCAGATGCTCAGCTGACTTGAGAGGCAGGATGCGCAAGCCGGGGATCGAACGGATGGTAGGTGGGTTAAAGCACATCTTCATATTTCTGCCCTGCCAATGCAATTTTTATGGCTTGTAAATTCATAAAATGGTCCCCTAAGCCTTCATGTGAAGTTTCGTGGCAAGAAGACCCGTTTTATATTTTTCACGATTTTTGAAACTTTTTACGGTTTGGGATTTTTTAAAATTTTTTTAGAAAGAGTTCTGTCCCCAAATTTGGTAGAGGTGATCCTTTTATTTTGGTTGCCATGCACAAAACAATTCAGCCAAAAACTCGAGGTGGAGAAGATTTTGTGACCGTTTGAAAAAAGTGTCCCTATTACAGACACTTTAATGGCTACTGGCATCAAACCTATAAAATCTGAAATGCTCTTTAAGGGGCTATGAGTTCTCGAGGTTTGATGAGGGATAGGGGGCCAATATAAGGGCCAAGTACCAGCACCCATCGCACATCATGTGCACACACCCCCCCAGCCCCCCAATCGATAGAACCCCCAATGCCACCAGTTAGTCTCTCCAACGATGCTCCGGCGATGGTGCCCCAAGCGAAAAAAATGTGGAACCAGCACATGCCCAAGCCCAGTATGTTCACCGCAGCTCAAACTCTTAGACTGGGAATGAACTCCGTATCCTTAGACATGGAATGAACTTCGTATGCCTAAGCCAACCCACAAAACGAGCGTACGGGCGCTCAGCCAACCAGAGAGGCAGAATGCGCAAGTCGAGGATCAGCTCGGACCCCCTCTGTGTGCTGTCGGTCCCACTACCACAACCCTCAATCTGGCTGGGGCTTAGACATGGAATGAACTCCCTATGCCTAAGCCAACCCACGAAATGGACGTACGGGCGCTTAGCCGGTCGGAGAGGCAAAATGCGTAAGCCGGGGATCAACCCGGTCCCCCTGCGTGCTTCCGATCCTGCTGCTGTAACCCTTGGTCCGGTTTGATCCTAGACTAGGAATGAACTCCGTATGCTTAGACTGAGGATGAACTCCGTATGCCTAAGTCAACCCACAAAACGAGCGTGTGGGTGCTCAGTCTGTCGGAGAGGCAGAATGCGTAAGTTGGGGATCGGCCCGGTCCCCCCTGCATGCTGTCGATCCTGCTACAGGTCCTACTGCTGCAACTCTTGGTCCAGTCCAATCTTAGTCTGGGAATGAACTCCGTATGCCTAAGCCAACCCATGAAACGAGTGTGCGGGCGCTCAGCCAGCCGGAGAGCCAAAACGTTCAAGCCGGGGATCGGCCCGTTCCCTCCTGCGTGCTGCCGGTCTCGCTGCCACAACCCTCGGTCCGACTGGCACTTAGACATGGAATGAACTCCCTATGCCTAGGCCAACCCACAGAACGAGCGTGAGGGCACTCAACCGGTCGGAGAGGCAGAATGCGTAATCTGGGGATCGGCCCCATCCCCCCTACATGCTGTCGATCCTGCTGCCGCAACCCTCAATTCGATCCGATCTTAGACTGGGAATGAACTCCATATGCTTAGACTGGTGATGAACTCTGTATGCCTAAGTCAACCACTAAAATGAGCGTGCGGGCACTCAACCGGCCGGAGAGGCATAATGTACAAGCTGGGGATCAGCCTGGTCCCCCTTTGCATGCTGTCGATCCCGCTGCCGGTCCTGCTGCCACAACCCTTGATTCAACTGGGGCTCGGACATGGAATGAACTCCGTATGCCTAAGCCAACCCACAATATGAGTGTGCGGGCGCTCAGTCAGCCAGAGAGGTAGAATGCGTAAGCCGGGGATCGACCCGATCCCCCTTTGCGTGCTGTCGATCCTGCTGCTGGTCCTGCTATCGCAACCCTCGGTCCGATCTGATCTTAGACTATGAATGAACTCTGTATGCTTACACATGGAATGAACTTTGTATGCCTAAGCCAACCACGAAACGAGCATGCAGACGTTCAGCCAACCGGAGAGGCAGAATGCATAAGCCGGGGATCGACCCGATCACCCCCTGCATGCTACCGATCCTGCTACCGTAACCCTCGGTCCGATCCGATCTTAGACTGGGAATGGACATCGTATGCCTAAGTCAACCCACGAAATGAGCATGCAGGCACTGAGCTGGCCAGAGAGGCATAATGCGTAAGCCGGGGATCGACCCTGTCCCCCTCTACGTGCTGTCGGTCCCGCTGCCACAACCCTCGGTCCAGTTGGGGCTTAGACATGGAATGAACTCCCTATGCCTAAGCCAACCCACGAAACAGGCGTGCGGGCTCTCAACCGGCCGAAAAGGCAGAATGTGCAAGCCGAGGATCCGCCCGATCCCCTCTGAGTGTTGCCGATCCCGCTATCGCAACCCTCAGTTCGGTTCGATCTTAGACTGGGAATGAACTTTGTATGCTTACACTGGGGATGAACTCTGTATGCCTAAGTCAACGCATGAAACGAGCATGCGGATGCTCAACCGACCAGAGAGGCAGGATGCGCAAGCCGGGGATCGAACGGGTGGTAGGTGGGTTCATGCACATCTTCATATTTCTACCATGCCAATGCCATTTTTATGGCTTGTAAATTCATACAATGGTTCCCTAAGCCTTCATGTGAAGTTTCGTGGCAAGACGACCCGTTTTCTATTTTTCACGATTTTTGAAACTTTTTACAATTCGGGATTTTTTTAAATTTTTTTAGAAAGAGTTTTGTACCCAAATTTGGTAGAGGTGAGCCTTGTATTTTTTTTGGTATGCATAAAAAACTTCAGCTAAAAACTCAAAGTGGAGAAGATTTTGTGATCGTTTGAAAAAAGTGTCCCCATTCTAGACACTTTAATGGCTACTGGCAGCAAACCTATAAAATCTCAAATGCTCTTTAAGGGGGTTCGAGTTCTTGAGGTTTGATGAGGGATAGGGGGCCAATATAAGGGCCAAGTACCAGCATCCATCACTCATCATGTGCACACACCCCCCGCCCCCCCTAATCGACGGAACCCCCAATGTCGCCAGTTAGGCTCTCCGACGATGATCTGACGATGGTGGCCCGGGCGAAAAAAATGTGGAACCAGCACATTCTCGAGCCCAATATGTGCACCGTGGCTCAAACTCTTAGACTTGGTGTGAACTCCGTATGCTTAGACATGGAATGAACTTCGTATGCCTAAGCCAACCCACGAAACGAGTGTGCGGGTGCTCAGCCAGCCGAAAAGGCAAAATGCTCAAGCCGGGGATCGACCTGGTCCCCCCTGTGTGCTGTCAGTCCCACTGCCGCAACCCTCGATTTGGCTGGGGCTTAGACATGGAATGAACTCCCTATGCCTAAGCCAACCCACGAAACAGGCGTGTGGATGCTCAGCCGGCCGGAGAGGCAGAATGCGCTAGGTGAGGATCGGCCCGATCCCCCCTGCGTGCTGTCGATCCTGCTGTCGTAACCCTCGGTTCGGTCTGATCTTAGATTGGGAATGAACTCCTTATGCTTAGGCTGGGGATAAACTCCGTATGCCTAAGTCAACCTATAAAACGAGCGTACGGGCGCTTAGTCAAACGGAGAGGCCGGTCGGAGAGGCAGAATGCACAAGTCGGGGATCAGCCTGGTCCCCCCCTGCATGCTGTCGATCCTGCTACTGGTCCTATTGTCGGCATCCTCGGTCCTGTCAAATCTTAGACTGGGAATGAACTTCGTATGCTTAGAAATGGATTGAACTCCGTATGCCTAAGCCAACCCATAAAAAGAGCGTGCGAGTACTCAGTAGTCGGAAAGGCAGAATGCACAAGTCAGAGATCGACCCGATCCCCCCTGTGTGCTATTGATCCTACTGTCGCAACCTTCGGTCTAGTCCAATCTTAGACTGGGAATGAACTCTGTATACCTAAGTCAACGCATGAAGTGAGCGGTCAGCCGGAGAGGCATAATGCGCAAGCCGGGGATCAGCCCGGTCCCCCCTCAGCGTGCTGTCGGTCCCACTGCCACAACCCATCATGTGCGCACACCCCCCGGCCCCCCCAATCACTGAAACCCCCAATGCCGCCGGTTAGGCTCTCTGATGATGCTCTGACAATGCTCTGGCGATGGTGCCCCGGGCAGAGAAAATGCGGGTGCGCCAGGCACATCGGGCACACCAGCAGGCGAGCCAGAGGTTGAGGCCCGCAGACCAGGCGTGCTGACGGGTATCTGCGTGCAAAGCCTAGCAAATGAGTTTAGAATGCCCGCCCAACTTGCAGACCAGCCCGTGAGACCAAGGCCTGGCATACAAGCTGCCCGCACCACATCTAGAAGGCCCAAGGTGCTGGACACGCAAGACAAGCTTCTGGACGCAGGCAGGACCAGCAGCAGCATCCTGGCAGATTTGGTTGACCCTGAAAATTAGGAGTTAGCATCCTGATTGATTGTAATCTATATAATCCCATGATTTTAGCCTTTATTCTAGGGATATTGCCATTAAGTGTAAGCTGGAGCCTCAACTATAAATAGAGGGCTTCTCCTTCCTCATTTGTACACCATCAAACACTTCTGTTTCAGTGAATACAAGAGCATTTCTAGAATTCTGCCTTCTTATCTTGTTTCTCTTTAACTTGCGTAATCAGCCCTTCCCATTGTTCTAGTGCATGTACACTTGTGTTTTAGGCTAACTTAGGCATAAAAGAGGAGATTCCAAGCCTAAGGCCGCACGGTTTCTGAGTCTAAGGTCAGAGCCCGTGACAGTTGGTATCAGAGCAAGTTCAATTCTACGTGTTTGTGTTGTGTAGGTTAGAGGAGATGGCATCCCAAAGTGACGTTGCTAACCAACAACCAGAGGCCCAGGAGCATGGGCATGGAAGAGGGAGGAAAGCCAGTTCTAGAGATATCTGGTCTACCATGGATGGTAGGCTGGCCAAGGTGGAGGTGACCATGGGCGACATGGGGGAGAAGCTTGAAGGGGTAGAGACTCACATTGCATCGTTAGACTCTATGGGGGAGGAGATCCAAAGTGAGCTGCAAGCTGCTCTCAACAAAGGCTTGGACATGTTCACCCAAAAGAATCAGACCTTGGAGGTTGAAGTGCTGACCTTGTACGATGGCATGGAGGCCATGCGCAAGTGGATGGAGGAGCTTACCAGTGAGCTCGTTGCTTGCAAGACTGCAATTGAGAATGGCATGTTTGCTGGAGTGTCCAAGTCCAGATTGGATGTCCCCAAGCCTAAGGAGTTCAAGGGGACTAGGGCGGCCGAGGAAGTAGATAACTACCTTTGGGGTATGGAGTAGTACTTTCAGGCCATGGGCATGCAAGACTAGGCGATAAAGGTAAGCACCGCTGCTATGTATCTCACTGATGTAGCCTTATTGTGGTAGAGGCTCAGGTGTGATGATATCAGGTGTGGGAGTGCCAAGATTGGAACCTGGGCAGTGTTCCAAAAGGAATTCAGAGAACAATTTTACCCGAAGTATGCCGATGATAAGGCGCGGGCAAAGTTGTGCAGGTTGAGCCAGCAAGGGGACATAAGGGAGTATGTCCAAAAATTCTCTGAACTGATGCTACAGATCTTGGATCTAGGTGAAAAGGATGCCTTATTTGCTTTCATGGATGGGCTGAAGTCATGGGTGAAGCATGAGCTACAAAGGAGAGGAGTTCATGACTTGGCTAAAGCCATGACTACTGCCGAGGCCTTGATAGAGTTCAAGCCTCTGAACAAGTTCGAGTCTACCAAGCCCAAGGGTAAGGGCAAGGATGACAGGGATCGGATGAAGCAGTCCAAGGGGAAGGACCGTGATCGAGAGTCCAAGGATGGAGACCGAGACCGTTCAACCAAGGATGGTGAGAGGAAGCCACCAGCAGGCCAGTGGAAAGCAAAGGGGGACCGAGAGCCACTAGCATGCTACCTATATGGAGGGAGCCATATAGCGTACAATTACCTGTAGAAGGGCAAGCTGGCTACTATAGATGAGGAGTTTGATGAGGAGCCAGAGTTAGGGGCAACAAAGCTTGGGTTGTTGGTGCTCAATACTATCAAGAGTAAGGGGAGCCGTAAGCCAAAGGGCTTGATGTTTACGGATCTGATGGTTATGGGTCAAAAAGTGAGCACACTGGTGGACACAGGTGCCTCACATCTTTTTATTTCAGGTGATAGAGCCCGGAAGCTCAGACTAAAGGTGTAAAAAGGGACTGGTACCATCAATATGGTAAACTCCAAGGAAGTTCCAGCGATTGGAGTAGCGCGGGGAGTGGAGTTGCAGCTTGGAGACCGGACAGGCAAGGAGACCATTGAGGTAATACCCTTTGACGAATTTGAGTTTGTGATTGGGTTGGATTTCCTTGTTTGGATTAACGCCCTCATTGTGCCTTTTACCGATTGTGTTTGCATCTTGGATGCACGGTGCCAATGCCTAGTGCCATTGAGGAGAGGGTCTGGAGTTGGGTCGCGGGTGGTGTCAGCCATCCAATTTGCCAAGGCGGTAAGCAGACAAGAAGACACCTTCTTGGTAGCCCTGAAATATGATGAGCCAAGGGAGAAGAAGATCGAGTCACCCTTTGAGGTGCTAAAGGTGCTGAAGACCTTTAGTGATCTGATGCTCGCAAAGCTACCTAGCAAGCTACCACCTAAAAGGGAGGTGGACCACCAGCTAGAGCCCCTTACCGAATGTCTCTATCAGAGTTGGAGGAGTTGAAGAAGCAGCTCAAAGAGTTAGTTGATGCTGGCTTCATTAGGCCATCGAAGGCACCCTATGGTGCACCAGTTCTATTTTAGTGCAAGCATGATGGGTTGTTACAGCTGTGCATAGACTACCGGGCTTTGAACAAGCTGACCATCAAGAACAAGTACCCTATCCCACTCATTGCAGACTTGTTCGATCAACTTGGGAGCACAAGGTGGTTCACCAAGCTGGATTTGAGGTCAGGTTACTATCAAGTCAGGATCGCAGAGGGAGATGAACCAAAGACAGCATGTGTCACTCGGTATGGTTTGTATGAGTTCTTGGTGATGCCTTTCAGACTCACGAATGCCCCAGCAACATTCTGTACCCTTATGAACAAGGTACTTCAGTCATTCCTTAATCTATTTATTGTTGTGGTTTATTTGGATGACATTGTGATCTACAGCCAGAATTTGGGAGAGCATGTAGACCACTTGAGACAGGTGTTCGAGGTGTTGTGGGTGCACAAGCTATTTTTCAAGAGGGAGAAGTGCTCATTCACCCAGCAGGAGATCGCATTCCTTGGCCACATAGTGGGAGGTGGCAGGATATGCATGGATGAAGGCAAGATACACGCCATCCTGGAGTGGCAACCGCCAGCCAAGGTCACTGAGTTGGGATCATTCCTTGGGCTGGTCAATTACTATAGGCAATTCATCAAAGGTCACTCAACAATAGCCACGCCATTGACTGACTTGCTCAAGAAAGGGAAAGCATGGGAGTGGAGCATAGGGTGCCAGGAAGCCTTTGATAGGTTGAAGCAGGCTGTGACCGAAGAGCCAGTCTTGGCCTTGCCAGACCATGCCAAGCCGTATGAGGTGCATACGGATGCATCAAACTTTGCCATAGGGGGCGTGTTGATGCAGGAGGGACGTCCAGTCGCATTCGAGACCAAGAAGCTGAACGAGACTGAGTGCAAGTACACGGTCCAAAAGAAGGAGATGACTGCAGTGGTGCACTGCTTGCACACTTAGCGCCATTACCTGTTAGGGTCAAGGTTCATGGTTAGGATGGACAATGTGGCGACCAGCTACTTCCAAATACAAAAGAAGCTGTCCCCCAAGCAGGCGAGATGGTAAGATTTTCTTATGAAATTTGATTTCCAGATGGAGTACAAGTCGGGGCGGGTGAACCTAGTGGCAGATGCCTTAAGTAGGAAGGCTAACCTTGCTGCCATTAGCCAATCAGAGGGGTCACTGGTGCCGCACATCAAGGAGGGACTTGTGCATAATCCTACAGCCAAGGCTTTGATGGAGTACGCCCAGCAAGGTAAGACTAGGCAGTTATGGTTGCAGGATGACCTACTGTATACCAGGGAAGTAAACTGCTTGTTCCGCAGCATAGGAAGCTCCACAAGGAAGTTTTGCAAGAATGCCATGATTCAAGGTGGCCTGGACACCCCGGAGTGAGCCGTACCTTGGCATTGATCGAGGACCGGTACTACTGGCAGTATATGAGGGATGATGTGGAAGCCTATGTGAAGACTTATCTTGTGTGCCAACAGGACAAGGTGGAGCTCAAGAAACCAGGCGGTCTCTTGAAGCCATTGCCAGTGCCAGAGCGACCATGGGAGAGTGTTTCTTTAGACTTTATAGTCGGTCTACCCAAAGCAGAAGGGTTTGGAAGCATCATGGTAGTGGTGGACAAGTTTTCCAAGTATGGAATCTTCATTCCAGCAACCAAGGAGTGCCCAACTGAAGAGGCAGCTTGATTATTCCTGAAAAACATGGTTAAGTACTAGGGAGTGCCGAGGACCATTGTTAGTGATCAAGACGGGTGTTTCACGGGCAGGTTCTGGACTGAGTTGTTCAAGCTATTAGGGTCAGACTTGAACTTTTCCACTAGCATGCATCCACAAACAGATGGGCAGACAGAAAGAGTGAATGGACTATTGGAGGTCTACCTCAGGCACTATGTGAGTGCCACACAAAGGGACTGGCCAAAGCTACTAGATATTGCGTAATTTTCCTATAACTTGCAAAGGAGCGAGGCAACGAACCAGAGCCCATTTAAGGTTGTGACAGGGCAACAACCACTAACACCTGGTTCGATTGCTGTAGGTTATACAGGGTCGAATCCAGCAGCATAGAAGTTTGCCAAGGCATGGCAGAGCAAACTAAATTAGCCAGAGTTTGTCTACACAAGGTGGCCAAGAGGTCGAAGAAGTGGGTAGACCAGAATAGGTAGAACGTGCAGTTCCAGGTTGGAGACTTGGTATTGGTGACGCTGCATCCCATTGTGCACCATAGGGGGCTGCACAAAGGCCTAGTCCAGAGATATGAGGGACCTTTCCAAGTAGTCAAGAGGGTAGGCAAGGTTGCCTACAAGCTGGATATGCCACCCAAGCTGAAGGTACACCCGGTGTTCCATGTGAGCATGCTCAAGCCGTTCCATGAGGACGAGAGAGATCCAGGATGGGCAGAGTCAAAGTGTGCACCATTGAGAGCAAGGGCCTCATATGAGAAGGAGGTCCACAACATCATAGCCGATCGAGAGGTGAGGCGAAAGAACTATCAGGCAAGACAAGAGTACTTGGTGCGCTGGAAGGGACTTCCAAACAGTGAGGTGAGTTGGGAACCAGCAGATGACTTATGGTAGTTCGGGGACCAGATCAGGCAGTACCATGTAGAAGACGCAATGAGGGCGTTGTGCAATCAGGTGGGGGAGAATGTCATGCCCTGGGCGGGCACTCCAAGCACATCAGGCACACCAGCAGGTGAGCCAGAGGTTGAGGCTCGCAGACCAAGAGTTCTGGCAGGTATCTGCATGCAAAGCCTAGCAAACGAGTTCAGAACGCCCGCCCAACTTGCAGGCTAGCCCGTGAGACCAAGGCCTGGCATACAAGCTGCCCGTACTACATCCAAAAGGGCCCAAGGTGCTGGACACGCAAGGAAAGCTTCTGAAAGCAGGCAGGATCAGCAGTAGCATCCTGGCAGATTTGGTTGACCCTAAAAATCAGGAGTTAGCATCCTAATTGACTGTAATCTATATAATCCCATGATTTTAGCCTTTATTCTAGGGATATTGCCATTAAGTGTAAGCTGGAGCCTCAACTATAAATAGAGGGCTGCTCCTCCCTCATTTGTACACCATCAAACACTTCTGTTTTAGTGAATACAAGAGCATTTCCAGAATTCTGCCTTCTTATCCTGTTTCTCTTTAACATGCGTAATCAGCCCTTCTCGTTGTTCTAGTGCCCGAATGCTTGTGTTTTAGGCTAACTTAGGCATAAAGGAGGAGATTTCAAGCCTAAGGTCACACGGTTTCTGAGTCTAAGGTCGGAGCCCATGACACAAGTACCAGCACCCATCGCACATCATGTGCGCACACCCCCCGACCCCCCCAATCATCGGAACCCACAATGCTGCCAGTTAGGCTCTCCGACGATGCTCTGGCGATGCTTCGACGATGGTGCCCCGGGTGAAAAAAATGCCGCACCAGCACATACTAGAGCCCAGCAAGTGCACCGTGGCTTAAAATCTTAGGCTAGGAATGAACTCCATATGCTTAGACATGGAATGAACTCCGTATGCCTAAGCCAACCCACGAAACGAACGTGTGGGCACTCAGCCGGATGGAGAGGAAGAATGTACATGTCGAGGATCAACCCGATCCCCCTACGTGCTGTCGATCCTAATGGCACAACCCTCGGTCCGGCTAGGGTTGAGACATGGAATGAACTCCCTATGCTTAAGCCAACCCATGAAACGGGCGTGTGGGCGCTCAGTCGATCGGAGAGGTAGAATGCGCAAGTCGGGGATCGACCCAGTCCCCCCTACGTGCTGTTAATCCTACTATCACAACCCTCGGTCTGGTCTGATCATAGACTGGGAATGAACTTCATATGCTTAGATTGCGGATGAACTCCGTATACCTAAGTCAACCCATGAAACGACTGTGCGGGGGATCAGTCGATCGGAGAGGTCGATCGAAGAGGCATAATGTGCAAGTCGGGGATCAGCCCGGTCCCCCTCTGCATGCTATCGATCCCGCAACCAGTTCTGCTGCCACAACCCTCGATCGGGCTAGGGCTTAGACATGGAATGAACTCCGTATGCCTAAGCCAACCCATGAAACGAACGTGTGGGCGTTCAACTGACCGGAGAGGTAGAATGCACAACCCGAGGATCAGCTCGATCCCTCCTGTGTGCTATCGATCTTACTGTTGGTCCTGCTGCCATAACCTTCGGTCCGGTCTGATCTTAGATTGGGAATGAACTCCGTATGCTTAGACATGGAATGAACTCCGTATGCCTAAGCCAACCCATGAAACGAGCCTGCGGGCGCTCAGCTGGCCGGAGAGGCAGAATGAGCAAGCTGGGGATCGACTCGAACCCCCCTACGTGCTATCAATCCTGCTGTCGCAACCCTCAGTCTGGTCCGATCTTAGATGGGGAATGAACTCCGTATGCCTAAGTCAACCAACGAAATAAGCGTGCGAGCATTGAGTTGACCGGAGAGGCATAATCTGCAAGCCGGGGATCGACCTGATCCCCCTCTGCGTGCTACGATCCCACTGTCACAACCCTCAGACCGACTAGGAATTAGACCTGGATTGAACTGCTTATGCCTAACCCAACCCATGAAACGGGCAAGCAGGTGCTCAGTCGACCGGAGAGGCAGAATGCACAAGCCAGGGATCGGCCCGGTCCCCCCAATGTGCTATCGATCCTACTGCTGGTCCTGCTGCCACAACCCTCGATTCGATCCAATCTTAGACTGGGAATGAACTCCGTATGCTTAGACATGGAATGAACTCTGTATGCCTGAGCCAACCCATGAAATGAGCGTGCGAGCGCTCAGCCGATCGAAGAGGCATAATGCACAAGCTGAGGATCGACCCGATCCCCCTCTGTGTGCTGTCGGTCCCATTGCCACAACCCTCGATCTGGCTGGGGCTTAAACATGGAATGAACTCCCTATGCCTAAGCCAACCCACAAAACAGGCGTGCGAGCACTCAGCCGGCCGGAGAGGTAAAATGCGTAAGTCGGGGATCACCCCGATCCCCCCTGCGTGTTGCCAATCCTGCTGCTGCAACCCTCAGTCTGATCTGACCTTAGATTGGGAATGAACTTCGTATGCTTAGACTGGGGATGAACTCCGTATGCCTACCTCAACCCATGAAATGAGCGTGTGGGCGCTCAGCCGACCAAAGAGGTAGGACGCGTACACCCCCCCGGCCCCTCCAATCATCGGAACCCCCAATGCCGCTGGTTAGGCTCTCCGGTGATGCTCTGGTGATGCTTCAGCGATGGTGCCCTGGGCAAAAACAATGCCGCACCAACACATGTCGGAGCCCAGCAAGTGCACCGTGGCTTAAAATCTTAGGCTAGGAATGAACTCCGTATGCTTACACATGGAATGAACTCAGTATGCCTAAGCCAACCCACGAAACAAGCGTAGAGCGCTCAACCGGCTGGAGAGGTAGAATGTGCAAGTCGGGGATCGACCCAATCCCCACCTGCGTGCTGTCGATCTTGCTACCGTAACCCTCGGTTCGATCCGATCTTAGATTGGGAATGAACTCCGTTTGCATAAGTCAACCCATGAAATGAGCGTGCGGGCACTGAGCCGGTCGAAGAGGCAGAATGACAAGCCGGGGATCGACCCGATCCCCCTCTACGTGCTACCGGTCCCGCTGCCACAACCATCGGTCCGGCTAGGGCTGAGACATGGAATGACGTCCCTATGCCTAAGCCAACCCACGAAACAGACGTGCGGGTGCTCAGCTGGCCGGAGAGGCAAAATACGCAAGCCATGGATCGGGTCGATCCCCCCTGCGTGCTGTCGATCCTACTGTCGTAACCTTCGGTCCGGTCCGATCTTAGACTGGGAATGAACTCCGTATGCTTAGACTAGGGATGAATTCTGTATACCTAAGTCAAACCATGAAATGAGCGTGCGAGCGCTGAGCCGGTCGGAGAGGCATAATGCGCAAGCCGGGGATCGACCCGGTCCCTCTCTGCATGCTACCGGTCCTGCTACCACAACCCTCAAACCGACTAGGAATTAGACATGGAATTAACTCCCTATGCCTAAGCCAACCCATGAAATGGGCGTGCGGGTGCTCAGTCGACTGGAGAGGCAGAGTGCACAAGCCCGAGATCGGCCCGATCCCCCTCTGCGTGCTGTCGATCCTGCTGTTGGTCCTGCTGCCACAACCCTCGATTCGATCTTAGATTGGGAATGAACTTCTTATGCTTAGACATGGAATGAACTCCGTAGGCCTAAGCCAACCCACGAAATGAGCATGCAGGCGCTCAGCCGATCGGAGAGGCATAATGCGCAAGCTGGGGATCGACCCAATCCCCCCGGCATGCTGTTGATCTTGCTGACGCAGCCCTCGGTCCATTCTGATCTTAGACTGGGAATGAACTCCATATGCCTAAGTCAACCCATAAAACAAACGTGCAGACGCTGAGCCGACCAGAGAGGCATAATGCACGAGCCGAGGATCAGCCCGGTCCCCCTCTGCGTGTTGTCGGTCTCGCTGCCACAACCCTCGGTCCGGCTAGGGCTTAGAAATGGAATAAACTCCCTATGCCTAAGCCAACCCATGAAACGGGCGTGCGGGCACTCAGCCGACCGAAGAGGCAGAATGCGTAATTCGGGGATCACTTAGATCCCTCCTACGTGCTATCGATCCTGCTGCTGCAACCCTCGATCCGGTCTGACCTTAGATTGGGAATGAACTTTATATGCTTAGACTGGGGATGAACTCCGTATGCCTACGTCAACCCACGAAACGAGCGTGCGGGCGCTCAGCTGACCAGAGAGGTAGGATGCGCAAGCCAGGGATCGAATGGGTGGTAGGTGGGTTCAAGCACATTTTCATATTTTTGCCATGCCAATGCCTTTTTTATGGCTTGTAAATTCATACAATGGTCCCCGAAGCCTTCATGTGAAGTTTCGTGGCAAGATGACCCGTTTTCTATTTTTCACGATTTTTAAAACTTTTTTCGGTTCGAGATTTTTTTAAACTTTTTTTAGAAAGAGTTTTGTCCCAAAATTTGGTAGAGGTGATCCTTGTATTTTTATTGGCATTTGAAAAAAAATTCAGCTAAAAACTCAAAGTGGAGAAGATTTTGTGACCATTTGAAAAAAGTGTCCCCATTTCAGACACTTTAATGGCTACTGACAGCAAACCTATAAAATCTCAAATGCTCTTTAAGGGGGTGTGAGTTTTTGAGGTTTGATGAGGGATAGGGGGCCAATATAAGGGCCAAGTATCAGCACCCATCGCACATCATGTGTGCACAACCCCGGCCCCCCCAATCGTCGAAACCTCTAATGCTGCCAGTTAGGCTCTCCGACGATGCTCCGGTGATGCTCCGGCAATTGTGCCCTGGGTGAAAAAAATGCGGCACCAGCACATGCTCGAGCCCAGCATGTGCACCGTGGCTCGAAATCTTAGACTAGGAATGAACTCCGTATGCTTAGACATGGAATGAACTCCGTATGCCTAAGCCAACACATGGAATGAGCGTGCGGGCGCTCAGTTGGTCGGAGAGGCAGAATGCACAAGCCGGAGATCAGCTTGGTCCCCCCTTGCATGTTATTGATCTTGCTGCTGCAACCCTTGGTCCGGTCTGATCTTACACTGGGAATGAACTTCGTATGCCTAAGTGAACCCATGAAATGAGCGTACGGGCGTTGAGTAGGCCGAAGAGGCATAATGTGCAAGCCGGGGATCGACCCGGTCCCCCTCTGCATGCTACCGATCCTGCTGCCACAACCCTTGGTTTGACTGAGGCTTAGAAATGGAATGAACTCCCTATGCCTAAGCTAACCCATGAAATAGCGTATGGCCGCTCAGCCGTCCGGAGAGGCAAAATGCGCAAGCCAGGTATCGACCCAATCCCCCTACGTTCTGTCGATCCTGCTATCGCAACCCTCGGTCCAGTTCGATCTTAGACTGGGAATGAACTTCGTATGCTTAGACTGGGAATGAACTCTGTATGCCTAAGTCAACCCACGAAACGAGCATGCTGACGCTCAACCGACTAGAGAGGCAGAATGTGCAAGCCGGGGATCGAACGGGTGGTAAGTGGGTTCAAGCACATCATCATATTTCTGCCATGCCAATGCCATTTTTATGGCTTGTAAATTCATACAATGGTCCCCTAAGCCTTCATGTGACGTTTCGTGGCAAGACGACCCATTTTCTATTTTTCACGATTTTTGAAACATTTTGTGGTTCGGGATTTTTTAAAATTTTTTTAGAAAGCGTTTTGCCCCCAAATTTGGTAGAGGTGATACTTGTATTTCTTTTGGCTTGCAAAAAAACATTCAGCTAAAAACTCGAAGTGGAGAAGATTTTGTGACCGTTTGAAAAAAGTGTCCCTATTTCAGACACTTTAATGGCTACTGGCAGCAAACCTATAAAATCTCAAATGCTCTTTAAGGGGGTGTGAGTTCTAGGGGTTTGATGAGGGATAGGGGGCCAATATAAGGGCCAAGTACCAGTACCCATCGCACATCATGTGTGCACACCCCTCAGCCCCCCAATCGTCAAAACCCCTAATGCCGTTGATTAGGCTCTCTGGCGATGCTCCGACGATGCTGCCCCGGGTGAAAAAATGTGGCACCAGCACCTGCTCGAGCCCAGCATGTGCACCGTGGCTCAAACTCTTAGACTGGGAATGAACTCTGTATCCTTAGACATTGAATGAACTCCGTATGCCTAAGCCAACCCATGAAATGAGCGTGCGGGCGCTCAGCCAGCCGGACAGGTAGAATGTGCAAGCCGAGGATCCGCCCGATCCCCCTCTGCGTGCTGCCGATCCCGCTACCACAACCTTTGGTCCAACTAGGGCTTAGACAAGGAGTGAACTCCCTAGGCATAAGCCAACCCATGAAACGGGCGTGCAGGCGCTCAGTTGGCCGGGGAGGCAGAATGCGCAAGTCGGGGATCGACTTGGTCCCCCCTGTGTGCTACTGATCCTGCTACCGTAACCCTCGATCCGGTCGGATCTTAGACTGGGAATGAACTCCGTATGCTTAGACTGGGGATGAACTATGTATGCCTAAGTCAACCCATGAAATGAGCGTGCGGGCGCTCAGTCGACTGGAGAGGCCGATCGAAGAGGCAGAATGCTCAAGCTGTGGATCGACCCGGTCCCCCCTGCGTGCTACCGATCCAGCTACTGGTCCTACTACAGCAACCCTTGGTCCGGTCTGATCTTAGACTGTGAATTAACTCCGTATGCTTAGATATAGAATGAACTCCCTATGCCTAAGCCAACCCACGAAACACCGTGCGGGCGCTCAGTCGGTCGGAGAGGTAGAATGCGTAAGCCGGGTATCGACCTGGTCTCCTACGTGCTGTCGACCCTACTGCCACAACCCTCGGTCTGGTCTAATCTTAGACTGGGAATGAACTCTGTATGCTTAGACTAGAAATGAACTCTGTATGCCTAAGTCAACCCATGAAACGAGCGTGCGGACGCTCAGCCGACTAGAGAGGCAGGATGCGCAAGTCGGGGATCGAACGGGTGGTAGGTGGGTTCAAGCACATCTTCATATTTCTGCCATTCCAATGCCATTTTTATGGCTTGTAAATTCATACAATGGTCCCCTAAGCCTTTATGTGAAGTTTCGTGGCAAGACGACCCGTTTTTTGTTTTTCATGATTTTTGAAATTTTTTACGGTTCGGGATTTTTTTAAATTTTTTTAGAAAGAGTTTTGTCCCCAAATTTGGTAGAGGTGATCCTTTTATTTTGTTGGCATGCAAAAAAAAAAATTCAGCTAAAAACTCGAAGTGGAGAAGATTTTGTGACCGTTTGAAAAATGTGTCCCCATTTCAGACACTTTAATGGCTGCTGGGAGCAAACCTGTAAAATCTCAAATGCTCTTTAAGGCGGTGATCTTAGATTGGGAATGAACTTCGTATGCTTAGACATGGAATGAACTCCGTATGCCTAAGCTAACCCATGAAACGAGTGTGCGAGTGCTCAGTCGGTCGAAGAGGTAGAATACGCAAATCGGGGATCGACCCGGTCCCCCTCTGCGTGCTGTCGGTTCCGCTACCACAACTCTTGGTCCGGCTAGGGCTTAGACATGGAATGAACTCTTAATGCCTAAGCCAACCCATGAAACAGGCGTGCAGGCGCTCAGCCGGCCGGAGAGGCTAAATGCATAGCTTGGGGATCGGCTCGATCTCCCCTGCGTGTTGCCAATCCTGCTGCTGGTCTTACTGCCGCAACCCTCGATCCGATTCGATCATAGACTGGGAATGAACTCCGTATGCTTAGACAAGGAATGAACTCCGTATGCCTAAACCAACCCACGAAACGAGCGTACGGGTGCTCAGAGAGCCAGAGAGGCAGAATGCGCAAACCGGGGACCAACCCGATCCCCACCTACGTACTGTTGATCCTGCTGCCACAACCCTCGGTCTGGTCCAATCTTACACTGGGAATGAACTCTATATGCCTAAGTCAACCCACGAAAGGAACGTTCGGGCACTGAGCCATCGAAGAGGTATAATATGCAAGCCGGGGATCGGCCCGGTCCCCCTGTGCATGCTGTCGGTCCCGCTGCCACAACCCTCGGTTTGGCTGGAGCTTAGACATTTAATGAACTCCCTATGCCTAAGCCAACACACAAAACGGGCGTGCGGGCGTAAGCCAGGGATCGACCCGGTCCCCCCTGCGTGCTGCCGATCCTGCTGCTGCAACCCTCAGTCTGGTCCGATCTTAGACTGGGAATGAACTCCGTATGCTTAGACTGGGGATGACCTCCGTATGCCTAAGTCAACCCACGAAATGAGCGTGTGGGCGCTCAGTCGACTGAAGGGGCAGAATGCGTAAGCTGAGGACTGACCTGGTCCCCCTCTACATGCTGCTAGTCCCACTGCCACAACCCTCGGTTCGGCTAGGGCTTAAACATGGAATGAACTCCCTATGCCTAAGCCAACCCACGAAACGGGCGTGCGGGCGCTCAGTCGGCAGGAGAGGCAGAATGTGCAAGCCAGGGATAGGCTCGGTCCCCTTTGTGTGTTGTCGATCCTACTGCCGCAACCCTCGGTCTGGTCTGATCTTAGACTGGGAATGAACTCCGTATGCTTAGACTGGGGATGAACTCCGCATGCCTAAGTCAACCCATGAAATGAGCGTGCGGGTGCTCAGCCGACCGGAGAGGCAGAATGCACAAGTCGGGGATCAACTCGGTCCCCTCCTATGTGCTATCAATCCTGCTACTGGTCCTGCTATCGCAACCCTTAGTCTGGCCTGATCTTAGACTGGGAATGAACTCTGTATGCTTAGACATGGAATGAACTCCGTATGCTTAAGCCAACCCACGAAAGGAGTGTGCGGGTGCTCAGCCAGTCAGAGAGGCAGAATGCGTAAGCCGGGGACCGACCCGATCCCCTCCTGTGTGCTGTTGATCTTGCTGCCGTTACCTTTGATCTGGTCCATTCTTAGACTGGGAATGAACTTTGTATGCCTAAGTCAACCCATGACACGAGCGTTCGAGCGTTTAGTCGGTTGGAGAGGCATAACGTGCAAGCCAGAGATCGGCTCGGTCTGTCTCTGCGTGCTGTCGGTCCCACTACCACAACCCTCAATCCGACTGGGGCTTAGACATGGAATGAACTCCCTATGCCTAAGCCAACCTACGAAATGGGTGTGCGTGCACTCAGCCGGTCGGAGAGGCAGAATGCGCAAGCCGAGTATCGACCCGATCCCCTTACGTGCTGTCGATCCTGCTACCGTAACCCTCGATTTGATCCGATCTTAGAATGGGAATGAACTCCATATGCTTAGACTGGGGATGAACTCCGTATGCCTAAGTAAACCCATGAAATCAACGTGCGGGCACTCAGTCGACCGAAGAGGCCGACTGGTGAGGCATAATGCGTAAGCCGGGGATCAACCCGGTCCACCTCTGCGTGCTGTCGATCCCGCTATCGGTCCTGCTGCCGTAACCCTCGGTCTGACTGGGGTTTAGACATGGAATGAACTCCGTATGCCTAAGCCAACCCACGAAACGAACGTGCGGGCACTCAACCGATCCGAGAGGCATAATGCACAAGTCGGGGATCGACCCGATCCCCCCCTATGTGCTGCCAATCCTGCTACTGGTCCTGCTACCACAACCCTCAATCCGATCTGATCTTAGACTGGGAATGAACTCTCTATGCTTAGATTTGGAATGAACTCCGTATGCCTAAGCCAACCCATGAAACAAATGTGTAGGTGCTTAACCGGTCGGAGAGGCAGAATGCATAAGTCAAGGATCGACTCGATCCCCCTTACGTGCTGTCGATCCTGCTGTCGCAACCCTCGGTCTGATCCGATCTTAAACTGGGAATGAACTCCGTATGCCTAAGTCAACCCACAAAACGAGCGTGCGGGCGCTCAACCGATCGGAGAGGGATAATGCACAAGCCGGGGATCGGCCTGTTCCCTCTCTACGTGCTGCCAGTCCCGCTGCCTCAACCCTCGGTCTGGCTGGGGCTTAGACATGGAATGAACTCCCTATGCCTAAGTCGACCCATGAAATGGGCGTGCGGGCACTTAGCTGGTTGGAGAGGCAGAATGCGCAAGCTGGGGATTGGCCTGATCCTTCTTGCGTGCTACCGATCTAGCTGTCGCAACCCTCGGTCTAATTCGATCTTAGATTGGGAATGAACTTCGTATGCTTAGACTGGGGATGAACTCCATATGCCTAAGTCAACCCATGAAACGTGCGTACGGGTATTCAACCGGCCGGAGAGGCCGACCAAATAGGCATAATACACAAGCCGAGGATCTGCCCGGTCCCCCTCTGCATGCTGCCGATCTTGCTGCTAGCCTTGCTGCCACAACCCTCAGTGCGACTGGGGCTTAGACATGGAATGAACTCCATACGCCTAAGCCAACCCACAAAACGAGTGTGCGGGCGCTCAGCTGACCGGAGAGGCAGAATGTGCAAGTCGGGGATGGGCTCGGTCCCCCTTGTGTGTTACCAATCCTACTGCTAGTCTTGCTGCCGCAACCTTCGGTCTGGTCCAATCTTAGATTGGGAATGAACTCTGTATGCTTAGACATGGAATGAACTCCGTATGCCTAAGCCAACCTGGAAAACGAGCGTGCGGGCGCTCAGCCAATCAGAAAGGTAGAATACGCAAGCCGGGGATCAGACCGGTCCCCCTCTACGTGCTGCCAGTCCCGTTGCCACAACCCTCGATCTGACTGGGGCTTAGACATGGAATGAACTCCCTATGCCTAAGCCAACCCACGAAACGGGCGTGCAGGCACTCAGCTGGCCGATCCCCTCTGCATGCTGTCGATCCTGCGTGCTGTTGATCCTGTTGCCACAACCCTCAATCCGGTTCGATCTTAGATTAGGAATGAACTCTATATGCTTAGACTAGGGATGAACTCGGTATGCCTAAGCCAACCTATGAAATGAGCGTGCGGGTGCTCAGTTGACCAGAGAGGTCGGTCAGAGAGGTAGAATGCACAAGTTGGGGATCAGCTCGATCCCACCCTACGTGCTACCGATCCTGCTACTGGTCCTGCTGTCGTAACCCTCGGTCTGGTCCGATCTTAAGCTGGGAATGAACTCTGTATGCTTAGAAATAGAATGAACTCCAAATGCCTAAGCCATCCCATGAAACGAGCGTGCAGGCGCTCAGCCGGTCAGAGAGGCAAAATGCGTAAGTCGGGGACGGGCCTGGTCCCCCCTACGTACTGTCGATCCTGCTACCGCAACCCTCATTTCGATCTGATCTTAGACTGGGAATGAACTTCGTATGCCTAAGTCAACCCATGAAACGAGCGTTCGGGCGCTGAGCCGACCGGAGAGGCATAATGCGCAAGTTGGGGATCGGCCAGGTCCCCTTCTATGTTTAGACATGGAATGAACTCCCTATGCCTAAGCCAACCCATGAAACGGGTGTACGGGTGCTCAACCGATCAGAGAGGCAGAATGCGCAAGCCAGGGATCGGCCCGATCCCTCCTACGTGCTACCGATCCTGCTGCCGCAACCCTAAGTCTGGTTTGATCTTAGACTAGGAATGAACTGCGTATGCTTAGACTGGGGGTGAACTTCGTATGGCTAAGTCAACCCATGGAACTAGTGTGCGGGAGTTCAGTCGATCGGAGAGGCCGATCGGAGAGGTATAATGCACAAGCCGAGGATCAGCCCGGTCCCCCTTTGCATGCGACCGATCCCGCTACCGGTCCTGCTGCCACAACCCTCGGTCCGACTGGGGCTTAGACATAGAATGAACTCCGTATGCCTAAGCCAACCCACGAAATGAGGGTGCGGGCACTCAGCCAACCGGAGAGGCAGAATGCGCAAGTCGGGGATTGACCCGGTCCCCCCTGCGTGTTGTCGATCCCGCTGCTGGTCCTACTGCCTCAACCCTCGATCCGATCCGATCTTAGACTGGGAATAAACTCCGTATGCCTAAGTCAACCCATGAAACGAACGTTCGGGCACTGAACTAGCTGGAGAGGCATAATGCGCAAGCCAGGGACCGGCTCGGTCCCCTTCTGTGTGCTACTGGTCCCACTGCCACAACCGTCGATCCGATTGGGGCTTAGACATGGAATGAACTCCTTATGCCTAAGCCAACCCATGAAATAGGCGTGCGGGCACTCAGCTGGCCGGAGAGGTAGAATGCGCAAGCCGAGGATCGGCCTAATCCCCCCTGCGTGCTATCGATCCTGCTGTCACAACCCTCAGTCCGGTCCGATCTTAGACTGGGAATGAACTTCGTATGCTTAGACTGGGGTTGAACTCCGTATGCCTAAGTGAACCCATGAAACGAGCGTCCAGGTGCTCAGCCGACCGGAAAGGCATAATGCGTAACTCTCGGTCTGGTTCGATCTTAGACTGGGAATGAACTCCATATGCTTTGACATGGAATGAACTCCGTATGCCTAAGCCAACCCATGAAACGAGCGTGCGGGCACTCAACCGGCTAAAGAGGCAGAATGCACAAGTCAGGGACCGACCCGATCCCCCCTGCGTGCTGTTGATCCTGTTGTTGCAACCTCAGTCTGGTTCGATCTTAGACTGGGAATGAACTTCGTATGCCTAAGTGAATCCTCGAAACATGTGTAAGGGCGCTGAGCCGATCGGAGAGGCGTAATATGCATACCGGGGATCGACTCGATCCCCTTCTGCATGTTGTCGGTCCCACTGCCACAACCCTCAGTTTCGTTGGGGCTTAGACATGGAATGAACTCCCTATGCCTAAGCCAACCCACGAAACGATTGTACGGGCGCTCAGCCGATCGGAGAGGTAGAATGCACAAGTCGAGGATCGATCTGGTCCCCCCTGCATGCTGTCGATCCTGCTGCCGGAACCCTCGATCTGGTCTGATCTTAGACTGGGAATGAACTTCGTATGCTTAGACTGGGGATGAACTCCATATGCCTAAGTCACCCCATGAAATGAGCATGCGGGTGCTCAACCAGTCGGAGAGACATAATGCACAAGTCGGGGATCAGCCCGGTCCCTCTCTGCATGCTACCGATCTTACTGCCGGTCTTACTGCCACAACCCTCAATCCGGTTGGGGCTTAGACATGGAATGAACTCGGTATGCCTAAGCCAACCCACGAAACGAGTGTACAGGCGCCCAGCCAACCGGAAAGGCAAAATGCACAAGCCGGGGATCGACCCGGTCCCCCCTTGCGTGCTACCGATCCTGCTACTGGTCCAGCTATCAAAACCCTTGGTTCGGTCTGATCTTAGACTGGGAATGAACTCTGTATGCTTAGACATGGAATGAACTCCGTATGCCTAAGCCAGCCCACGAAACGAGCATTCAGGCGCTCAGCCGACCGGAGAGGCCAAATGTGCAAGCCAAGGATCGGCCCGATCCTCTCTGCGTGTTGTCAATCCTGCTGCCCCAACCCTCGTTCTGATCCAATCTTAGATTGGGAATGAACTCCGTATGCCTAAGTCAACCCACGAAATGAGCGTGCGGGCACTGAGCCGACCGGAGAGGCATAATGCGCAAGCCGGGGATCGATCCGATCCTCCTCTGCGTGCTATCGGTCCCGCTGCCACAACCCTCGGTCTGGCTGGGGTTTAGACATGGAATGAACTCCCTATGCCTAAGCCAACCCATGAAATGGGTGCGCGGGCGCTCAGCCGGTCGAAAAGGCAGAATACGTAAACCGGGGATCGGCCCGGTCCCCCCTGCGTACTGCAGATCCTACTGTCGTAACCCTCGGTCCGGTCTGATCTTAGACTGGGAATGAACTTCGTATGCTTAGACTGGGGATGAACTCCATATGCGTAAGTCTACCCATGAAACGAGCGTGCGGACGCTCAGCCGACCAGAGAGGTAGGATGCGCAAGCCGGGGATTGAATGGGTGGTAGTTGGGTTCAAGCACATCTTCATATTTCTGTCATGCCAATGCCATTTTTATGGCTTGTAAATTCATACAATGGTCCCCTACGCCTTCATGTGAAGTTTCGGGGCAAGACGACCCGTTTTCTATTTTTCACGATTTTTGAAACTTTTTACGGTTCGGGATTTTTTTAAGTTTTTTTAGATAACCTTTTGTCCCCAAGTTTGGTAGAGGTGATCCTCGTATTTTTGTTGGCATGCACAAAACAATTCAGCTAAAAACTCGAAGTGGAGAGGATTTTGTGACCGTTTGAAAAAAGTGTCTCCATTTCAGACACTTTAATGGCTACTGGCAACAAACTTATAAAATCTCAAATGCTCTTTAAGGGGTGTGAGTTCCTTAGGTTTGATGAGGGATTGGGGGCCAATATAAGGGCCAAGTACCAGCACCCATCGCACATCATGTGCGCACACCCCCCCGACCCCCTCAATCGTCGAAACCCCTAATGCCGTCGGTTAGGCTCTCCGACGATGCTCCGATGATGGTGCCCCGAGCGAAAAAAATGTCGCACTAGCACATGCCCGAGCCCAGCATGTGCAAGCCACGAACTCCGTATGCTTTGACTGGGGATTCCCCCTGTGTGCTGTCGATCCTGCTGTCGTAACCCTCGGTCTGGTCCAATCTTAGACTGGGAATGAACTCCGTATGCTTAGACTGGGGATAAACTCCGTATGCCTAAGTCAACCCATGAAACGAGCGTGTGGGTGCTCAGCTGGTCAGAGAGGCATAATACGTAAGTCGAGGATCTACTCAGTCCCCCTCTGCATGCTACCGATCTCGCTATCGGTCCTGCTACCACAACCCTCGGTCCAACTAGGGCTTAGACATGGAATGAACTCTGTACACCTAAGCCAACCCATGAAATGAGCGTGCGGGCGCTTAGCTAGCCGAAGTGGCAAAATGCCCAAGTCGAGGATCGATCTAGTCCCCCCTGCGTGCTGTCGATCTTGCTACCACAACACTCAGTCTGATCCAATCTTATACTGGGAATGAACTCCGTATGCCTAAGTCAACCCATGAAAAGAGTGTTCGGGCACCGAGCCAACCAGAGAGGCATAACGCGCAAGATAGGGATCGGCTCAGTCCCCCTCTACGTGCTACCGATCCTACTGCCACAACCTTCCGTCCGGCTGGGGCTTAGACATGGAATGAACTCCCTAAGCCTAAGCCAACCCATGAAATGGGTGTACGGGCACTCAACCGGCTAGAGAGGTAGAATGCACAAGCCGGGGATCGACTCGGTCCCTCCTTCGTGCTATCGATCCCGCTGTCGCAACCATCGGTCCGATTCGATCTTAGACTGGGAATGAACTCCGTATGCTTAGACTGGGGATGAACTCCATCTGCCTAAGTCAACCCATGAAATGAGCGTGCGGGCGCTCAACCGATCGAAGAGGCCGATCGGAAAGGCAGAATGTGCAAACCAGGGATCGGCCTGGTCCCTCCTGCGTACTATCGATCCTACTGCTGGTCCTACTATCGTAACCCTCGGTCAGATCTGATCTTAGACTAGGAATGAACTCCGCATGCTTAGAGATGGAATGAACTCCGTATGCCTAAGCCAACCCACGAAACTAGCGTGCGGGCGCAAATCGGGGACCGACCCGATCCCCCCCTGCGTGCTATCGATCCTACTACTGCAACCCTCAGTCCGATCCGATCTTAGAGTGGGAATGAACTCCGTATGCCTAAGTCAACCCATGAAACGAGCATTCGAACGCTGAGCTGGTCGGAGATGGATAATGTGCAAGCCATGGATCGGCCCCCCTCTGTGTGCTGCGGATCCCATTACCGATCTTGCTGCCATAACCCTCGGTCTAGTTGGGGCTTAGACAAGGAATGAACTCCGTATTCCTAAGCCAACCCACAAAACGAGTGTCTAGGCTCTGAGTCAACCGGAGAGGGAGAATGCGCAAGTCGGGGATCGGCCCGGTCCCCCTCTGCGTGCTACCGGTCCCACTGCCACAACCCTTGGTCCGGCTGGGGCTTAGACATGGAATGAACTCCCTATGCCTTAGCCAACCCACGAAATGGGCATGCGGGCGCTCAACCGGTCGGAGAGGCAGAATGCGTAAGCCGGGGATCGATCCGGTCCCCCCTACATGGTACCGATCCTACTATCGCAACCCTCGGTCTGGTTCGATCTTAGACTGGGAATGAACTCCGTATGCTTAGACTGGGGATGAACTTCGTATGCCTAAGTCAACCCATGAAACGAGCGTGCGGGCACTCAACCGGTCGGAGAGGCGTAATGCGCAAGCCGGGGATCAGCTCGGTCCCCCTCTACGTGCTACCGATCCCACTGTCAATCCTACTGCCACAACTCTCGATCCGGTTGGGGCTTAGACATGAAATGAACTCCATATTCCTAAGCCAACACAAGAAACGAGCGTGTGGGCTTTGAGCTAGCCGGAGAGGCAGAATGCACAAGCTGGGGATCGTTCGGTCCCCCTCTGCGTGTTGTCGGTCCCGCTGCCACAACCCTCTGTATGCTTAGACTGGGGATGAACTCTGTATGCTTAGACTGGGGATGAACTCCGTATGCCTAAGTCAACCAACGAAACGAGCGTCTGGACACTCAGTCGACCAGAGAGGTAGGATGCGCAAGCTGGGGATCGAACGGGTTGTAGGTGGGTTCAAGCACATCTTCATATTTCTGCCATGCCAATGCCATTTTTATGACTTGTAAATTCATACAATGGTCCCCTATGCCTTCATGTGAAGTTTTGTGGCAAGACGACCCGTTTTCTATTTTTCACAATTTTTAAAACTTTTTGTGGTTCAGGATTTTTTAAAATTTTTTTAGAAAGAGTTTTGTCCCCAAATTTAGTAGAGGTGATCCTTGTATTTTTCTTGGCATGCACAAAAACATTCAGCTAAAAACTCGAAGTGGAGAAGATTTGGTGACCGTTTCAAAAAAGTGTGCCCATTTCAGACACTTTAATGGCTACTGGCAGCAAACCTATAAAATCTCAAATGCTCTTTAAGGGGGTGTGAGTTCTTCAGGTTCGATGAGGGATAGGGGGCCAATATAAGGGCCAAGTACCAGCACCCATAGCACATCTTGTGCACACACCCCTTGGCCCCCCCAATCGCCGAAACCCCCAAAACCGTCGGTTAGGCTCTCCGGTGATGCTCCGGTGATAGTGCCTCGGGCGAAAAAAATGTCGCACCAGCACATGCCCGAGCCCAGCATGTGCACCGCGGCTCAAACTCTTAGATTAGGAATGAACTCCGTATGCTTAGACATGGAATGAACTCCATATGCCTAAGCCAACCCACGGAACGAGCGTGAGGGTGCTCAGCCGGTCGAAGAGGCAGAATGCGTAAGTCGGGGATCGTCCTGGTCCCCCCTGCATTCTACCGATCCTACTGCCGCAACCCTCGGTCCAGTCCAACCTTAGATTGGGAATGAACTCCGTATGCCTAAGTCAAACCACAAAACGAGCGTGCGGACGCTCAGCCGACCAGGAAGGCAGGATGCACAAGCCGGGGATTGAACGGGTGGTAGGTGGGTTTAAGCGCATCTTCATATTTCTATCATGCCAATGCCGTTTTTATGGCTTGTAAATTCATACAATGGTCCCCTACGATTTCATGTGAAGTTTCATGGCAAGACGACCCATTTTCTATTTTTCATGATTTTTGAAACTTTTTGCAGTTCAAGATTTTTTAAAATGTTTCTAGAAAGAGTTTTGTCCCCAAATTTGGTAGAGGTGATCCTTGTATTTTTTTTGGCATGCACAAAAAAATTCAGCTAAAAACTCAAAGTGGAGAAGATTTTGTGAACATTTGAAAAAAGTGTCGCCATTTCAGACACTTTAATGGCTACTTGCAGCAAACCTAAAAAATCTCAAATGCTCTTTAAGGGGGTGTGAGTTCTCGAGGTTCGATGAGGGATAGGGGCCAACATAAGGGCCAAGTACCAGCACCCATCATACATCATGTGCGCACACCCCCTGGCCCCCCAATCGTCGGAACCCCCAATGCTGTCGGTTAGGCTCTCCGACGATGCTCCGGTGATGGTGCCCCGAGCGAAAAAAAGTGGTACCAGCACATGTCTGAGCCCAGTATGTGCACCATGGCTTAAACTCTTAGACTGGGAATGAACTCCATATGCTTAGACATGGAATGAACTCCGTATGCCTAAGCCAACCCATGAAATAAGCATGCGGGCGCTTAGCCGGCCGGAGAGGCATAATGCGCAAGTCAGGGGTCAGCCTGATCCCCATCTGAGTGCTGCCAATCCCGCTACTAGTCCTGCTACCACAACCCTTGATCTGGCTGGGGCTTAGACATGGAATGAGCGTGCAGGTGCTCAGTTGGCCAGAAAGATAGAATGCGCAAGCAGGGGACTGACCCGATCCCTCCCTGTGTGCTATCGATCCTACTACCGCAACCCTCAGTTTGGTCTGATCTTAGACTGTGAATGAACTCCGTATGCCCAAGCCAACTCATGAAACGAGTGTGTGGGCTCTCAGCTGGTCAGAGAGGCAGAATGCGCAAGTCGATCGGAGAGGTAGAATGAGTAAGTCGAGGATCAGCTCGGTCCCCCTTGCGTGCTGCCGATCCTACTACCACAACCCTCGGTCCGGTTTGATCTTAGACTGGGAATGAACTCCATGATCTTAGACTGGGGATGAACTCTGTATGCCTAAGTCAACCCATGAAATGAGCGTGCAGGTGCTAATCTAGCCGAAGAGGCCGGCCAAAGAGGTAGAATGCGCAAGCCGGGGATTGACCCAGTCCCCCTTGCTGTTGTCGATCCTGCTGCTGGTCCTGCTACCGCAACCCTTGGTCCGATCCGATCTTAGACCAGGAATGAACTTCGTATGCCTAAGTCAATCCATGAAATGAGCGTCCGGGCACTGAGCCAGCTAGAGAGGCATAATGCGCAAGCCAGGGATCGGCCCTGTCCCCCTCTGTGTGCTACCGGTCCCGCTGCCACAACCTTCAGTCCGACTGGGGCTTAGACATGGAATGAACTCCCTATGCCTAAGCCAATCCATGAAACGGGCGTACGGGTGCTCAATCGGCTGGAGAGGCAGAATGCACAAGTCGAGGATCGGCCCGATCCCCCCTGCATGCTCTCGATCTTGCTATCGTAACCCTCGATCCGATCCGATCTTAGACTGGGGATGAACTCCGTATGCTTAGACTGGGGATGAACTCCGTATGCCTAAGTCAACCCATGAAACGAGCGTGCAGCGCTCAGTCGGCCGGAGAGGCCGATCGGAGAGGTATAATACACAAGTTGGCGATTAGCCCGATCTTTTTCTACGTGCTGTCGATCCTGTTGCTAGTCCTGCTACCACAACCCTCGGTTTGGCTGGGGCTTAGACATGGAATGAACTCCGTATGCCTAAGCCAACCCACGAAACGAGCGTAAGGGTGCTCAGCCGATAGGAGAGCCAGAATGTGTAAGCCGAGGACTGACCCGATCCCCCTTGCGTGCTGTCGATCCTGCTACCGCAACCCTCGATCCAGTCTGATCTTAGACTAGGAATGAACTCCGTATGCTTAGACATGGAATGAACTCCGTATGCCTAAGCCAACCCATGAAACGAGCGTGCGGGTGCTCAGCTGACCGAAGAGGCAGAATGCACAAGCCAGGGATCGACCTGATCCCCCTTGCGTGCTGTCGATCCAGCTACCGCAACCGTCGGTTCGGTCTGATCTTAGACTGGGAATGACCTCTGCATGCCTAAGTCAACCCACGAAACAAATGTGCGGGTGCTCAGTCGGTCGGAGAGGCAGAATGCGTAAGCCAAGGATCGGCCCGGTTCACCCCTGCATGCTGCCGATCCTACTATTGGCCTTGCTACCGTAAGCCTCGGTCTGGTCTGATCTTAGACTAGGAATGAACTCCGTATGCTTAGACATGGAATGAACTCTGTATGCCTAAGCCAACCCATAAAACGAGCGTACGGTGCTCAGTCGGTCAGAGAGGCAGAATGCGCAAGCCGAGGACCGGCCTGATCCCACCCTGCGTGCTGTCGATCCTACTGTCGTAACCCTCCGTTCGGTCTGATCTAATATTGGGAATGAACTTCGTATGCCTAAGTCAACCCATGAAACAAGCGTTCGAGTGCTGAGATGGCCGGAGAGGCATAATGTGCAAGCTAAGGATCGACCCAGTCCCCCTCTGCGTGCTACGATCCCACTGTCGATCCATGAAACGAGCGTACGGGCACTCAGTCGGTCGAAGAGGCCGATTGGAGAGGCATAATGAGCAAGTCGGGGATCAGTCCGATCCCTTTTTGCATGCTGTCGATCCCGCTGTCGGTCCTGCTACCACAACCATCGATCTGACTGCGGCTTAGACATGGAATGAACTCCGCATGCTTAAGCCAACCCATGAAATAAGCGTGCGGGCGCTCAGCCGGTCGGAGAGGTAGAATGCGTAAGCCGGGGACTGGCCCGATCCCCCCCTACTTGCTGTCGATACTGCTGCCACAACCCTCGGTCCGGTCTGATCTTAGACTGGGAATGAACTCCGTATGCCTAAGTCAACCCATGAAACGAGTGTTTGGGCGCTGAGTCGACCGCAGAGGCATAATGCGAAAGCCAAGGATCAACCCGATCCCCCTCTACGTGCTGTCGGTCCTGCTGCCACAACCCTCGGTCCAGCTGGGACTTAGACATGGAATGAACTCCCCATGCCTAAGCCAACCCACAAAACGGGCGTCTGGGCACTCAACCGGCCGGAGAAGCAGAATGCGCAAGCCGGGGATCGGCCCGATCCCCCCTGCGTGCTACCGATCTTACTGCCGCAACTCTCGGTCTGGTCTGATCTTAGACTGGGAATGAACTCCATATGCTTTGACTGGGATGAACTTCATACGCCTAAGTCAACGCACGAAACGGGCGTGCGGGTGCTCAGCCGACTGGATAGGTCAGCCGGAGAGGCATAATGCAGAAGCTGGGGATCAGCCCAATCCTCCTCTGTTGCTACTGATTCTGTTGCCGGTCCTGCTGCCACAACCTTCGGTCTGGCTAGGGCTTAGACATGGAATGAACTCCGTATGCCTAAGCCAACCTACGAAATGAGCATGCGGGTGCTCAACCAGTCGGAGAGGCAGAATGTGCAAGCCGGGGCCCAGTCCCCCTTACGTGCTGTCGATCTTGCTGCTGGTCCTGCTGTCGCAACCCTTAGTCTGATCTGATCTTAGACTGGGAATGAACTCTGTATGCCTAAGCCAACCCACGAAATGAGCGTACAGGCGCTCAGCCGACCAGAGAGGTAGAATACGTAAGTCAAGGACCGGCCCGATCCCCCCTGCGTGCTATTGATCCTGCTACCGCAACCCTCGGTCCGGTTCAATCTTAGATTGGGAATGAACTCTGTATGCCTAAGTCAACCCACGAAACGAGCGTACGGGCACTGAGCCGACCGGAGAGGTATAATGCACAAGTCGAGGATCGGCCCAATCCCCTTCTGCGTGCTTTCGGTCCAGCTGCCACAACCCTCGGTCCGTCTGGGGCTTAGACTTTGAATGAACTCCCTATGCCTAAGCCAATCCATGAAACGGGCGTGCGGGCACTTAGCCGGTCGGAGAGGTAGAATGTGTAAGCTGGGGATTGACCTGGTCCCCCTTACGTGCTATCGATCCTACTACCGTAACCCTCAGTCCGGTCCAATCTTAGACTAGGAATGAACTCTGTATTCTTAGACTGGGGATGAACTTTGTATGCCTAAGTCAACCCATGAAACGAGCGTACGGATGCTCAACCGAACAGAGAGGCAGGATGCTGCAGTCGGGGATCGAACGGGCAGCAAGCGACCTGATCCCCCCTACGTGCTACTGATCCTGCTACCGTAACCCTCGGTCTGGTTCGATCTTAGACTGGGAATGAACTCCGTATGCTTAGACATGGAATGAACTCCGTATGCATAAGCCAACCCACGAAACGAAGGTGCGGGTGCACAACCGGCCAGAGAGGCGGAATGCATAAGCCGGGGATTGGCCTAGTTCACCCATGTGTGCTGTCGATCCTGCTATCGCAACCCTCAATCCAGTTTGATCTTAGACTGGGAATGAACTCAATATGCCAAAGTCAACCCACGAAACGAGCATTCGGGCGTTGAGTCGGTCGGAGAGGCATAATGCGCAAGCCGGGGATAGGCCCGATCCCCTTCTGCAGGCTACCAATCCCGCTGCCACAACCCTCGATTCGACTGGAGCTTTAGACAAGGAATGAACTCCCTATGCCTAAGCCAACCCATGAAACGGACGTGCGGGAGCTCATTCGATCAGAGAGGTAGAATATGTAAGTCAGAGATCGGCCCGGTCCCCCCTGCGTGCTGTCGATCCTGCTGTCGCAACCCTCGGTCTGGTCTGATCTTAGACTGGGAATGAACTTCGTATGCTTAGACTGGGGATGAACTCCGTATGCCTAAGTCAACCCAGGAAATGAGCATACGAGCGCTCATCCAGCCAGAGAGGCAGGCTGAAGAGGTATAATGCACAAGCCGAGGATCAGTCCGATCCTCTCTGTATTATATCGATCCCGCTGCCACTCCTGTTGCCACAACCCTCGGTGCGGCTGGGGCTTAGACATGGAATGAACTCCGTATGCCTAAGCCAACCCACGAAACGAGTGTACGTGCGCTTAGTTGATCAGAGAGGCAGAATGCGCAAACCAGGATCGGCCCAGTCCCCCCTGCCTGCTGCCAATCCTGTTGCTGGTCCTACTACCACAACCTTCGGTCCAATCTGATCTTATACTGGGAATGAACTCTGTAAGCTTAGATATCGAATGAACTGTGTATGCCTAAGCCAACCCACGAAATGAGCGTGCGGACGCTCAGCCGACCGGAGAGGCAGAATGCGTAAGCCGGGGACCGTCCCAGTCCCCGCTGCGTGCGGTCGATCCTGCTATCGCAACCCTCGGTCCGATCCAATCTTAGACTGGGAATGAACTCTGCATGCCTAAGTCAACCCATGAAACGAGCGTGTGGGCGCTGAGCCGATCGGAGAGGCATAATGCACAAGCCGGGGACCGGCCCGATCCCCCTCTGCGTGCTACCGATCCCACTGCCACAACCCTCGGTTCAGCTGGGGCTTAGACATGGAATGAACTCCCTATGCCTAAGCCAACGCACAAAATGGGCGTGCGGGCGCTCAGCCAGCCGGAGAGGCAGAATGTGCAAGCCGAGGATAGGCTCGGTCCCCCCTGTGTGTTGTCGATCCTATTGCCGCAACCCTCGATCCGGTCTGATTTAGACTAGGAATAAACTTCGTATGCTTAGACTGGGGATGAACTCCGTATGCCTAAGTCAACCCATGAAACGAGTGTGTGGATGCTTAGCCGACCAGAGAGGCAGGATGCGCAAGCCGAGGATCGAACGGGTGGTAGGTGGGTTCAAGCACATCTTCATATTTCTGCCATGCCAATGCCATTTTTATGGCTTGTAAATTCATACAATGGTCCCCTACGCATTCATGTGAAGTTTCATGGCAAGACGACCCGTTTTCTATTTTTCATGATTTTTGAGACTTTTTACTGTTCAAGATTTTTTAAAATTTTTTTAGAAAGAGTTTTGTCCCCAAATTTGGTAGAGGTGATCCTTGTATTTTTTTTGGCATGCACAAAAACATTCAGCTAAAAACTCGAAGTGGAGAAGATTTTGTGACTATTTGAAAAAAGTGTCCCCATTTCAGACACTTTAATGGCTACTGGCAGCAAACCTATAAAATCTCAAATGCTCTTTAAGGGGGTGTGAGTTCTCAAGGTTTGATGAGGGATAGGGGGCCAATATAAGGGCCAAGTACCAGCACCCAACACACATTATGTGCGTACACCCCCCCGAGCCCCCCAATCGTCGGAACCCGCAATGCCGCCGGTTAGGCTATCCGACGATGATCCGGTGATGGTGCCCCAGGCGAAAAAAATGTAGCACCAGCAAATGCTCGAGCCTAGCATGTGGACCGTGGCTCAAACTCTTAGACTAGGAATGAACTCCGTATGCTTAGACAAGGAATGAACTCCTAATGCCTAAGCCAACCCACGAAACGAGCGTGCTGGCGCTCAGCCGGTCGGAAAGGCAGATTGTGCAAGCCTGAAAACGGCTCGATCCCCCTCTGCATGCTGCTGGTGCCTGATCCCCACTGCGTGCTATCGATCCTACTGCCACAACCCTCAGTTCGGTTTGATCTCAGACTGGGAATGAACTCCTTATGCTTAGACTGGGGATGAACTCCGTATGCCTAAGTCAACCCACAAAACGAGTGTGTGGGCGCTCAACCGACCGGAAAGGTAGAATGTGTAAGTCGAGGATCAGCTCGGTCCCCCCTGTGTTCTGCCGATCCTGCTGCTGGTCCTGCTACCACAACCCTCGGTCCGGTTGGGGCTTAGACATGGAATGAACTCCATATGCCTAAGCCAACCCATGGAACGAGCGTGCAGGCGCTCAGTCGATCGGAGAGGCAGAATGTGTAAGCCAAGGACCGGGCTGATACCCCCTACGTGCTATCGATCCTGCTGTCGTAACCCTCGGTCCGATTCGATCTTAGACTGGGAATGAACTCCGTATGCCTAAGTCAACCCACGAAATGAGCGTTCGGGCGCTGAGCCGGTCGGAGAGGCATAATGCGCAAGCCAAGGATCGACCCGGTCCCCCTCTGCGTGCTCTCAATCCCGCTACCATAGCCCTCAGTCCGGCTAGGGCTTAGACATGGAATGAACTCCCTATGCCTAAGCCAACCCACAAAACGGGCGAGTGGGCACTCAGTCGGCCAGAGAGGCAGAATGCGTAAGCCAGGGATCGGCCCGGTCCCCTCAACGTGTTGCCGATCCTACTGTCGCAACCCTTGATCCGGTCTGATCTTAGATTGGGAATGAACTCAGTATGCTTAGACTGGGGATGAACTTCGTATGCCTAAGTCAACCCATGAAATGAGCGTGCGGGCACTCGGCCGGCTAGAGAGGCATAATCCTTAAGCTGGGGATAAGCTCGGTGCCCCTTTACGTGCTGTCGATCCCGCTACCGGTCTTGCTGCCATAACCCTCGGTCCGGCTAGGGCTTAGACATGGAATAAACTCCGTATGCCTAAGCCAACCCACGAAACGAGCGTGCAGGCACTCAGCCGGTAGGAGAGGTAGAATGCGTAAGCTGAGGATCGACCCGGTCCCCCCTGTGTGCTGTCGATCTCGCTACTGGTCCTGCTACCGTAACCCTCAGTCCAGTCCAATCTTAGACTGGGAATGAACTCCGTATGCTTAGACATGGAATGAACTCCGTATGCCTAAGCCAGCCCATAAAACAAGCATGCGGGCACTCAGCCGATCGGAGAGGTAGAATGCACAAGCCGGGGACTAGCCCAATCCTCCCTGCGTGCTATCAATCCTACTGCCACAACCCTCGATCCGGTCCGATCTTAGACTGGGAATGAACTCTGTATGCCTAAGTCAACCCATAAAATGAGCGTGTGGGTGTTGAGCCGGTCGGAGAGGCATAATGTGCAAGCCGAGGATCGGCCTGGTCCCCCTCTGTGTGCTACCGATCTCACTACCACAACCCTCGATCTGACTGGGGCTTAGACATGGAATGAACTCCCTATTCCTAAGCCAACCCATGAAACAGGTGTGCGGGCGCTCAGCCGGCCGGAGAGGCAGAATGCGCAACCCAGGGATCAGCCCGGTCCCCCTGCGTGCTGTCGATCCTGCTGTCGCAACCCTCGATCCAGTCTGATCTTAGACTGGGAATGAACTTCATTTGCTTAGACTGACGATGAACTCCGTATGCCTAAGTCAACAAACGAAACGAGTGTGCGGGCACTCAGTCGACCAGAGAGCCATGATGCGCAAGCCGGGGATCGAACGGGTGGTAGGTGGGTTCAAGCACATCTTCATATTTCTACCATGCCAATGCCATTTTTATGGCTTGTAAATTTATACAATGGTCCCCTAAGCGTTCATGTGAAGTTTCGTGACAAGATGACCAGTTTTCTATTTTTCATGATTTTTAAAACTTTTTGCGGTTCGAGATTTCTTAAACTTCTTTTAGAAAGAGTTTTGTCCCCAAATTTGGTAGAGGTGATCCTTGTATTTTTTTGGGATGCACAAAAAAATTCAGCTAAAAACTCAAAGTGGAGAAGATTTTGTGACCATTTGAAAAAAGTGTCTCCATTTCAGACACTTTAATGGCTACTGGCGGCAAACCTATAAAATCTCAAATGCTCTTTAAGGGGGTGTGAGTTCTCAAGGTTTAATGAGGGATAGGGGGCCAATATAAGGGCCAAGTGTCACACCCTGGGTGGGTACGCAAGCAAATTAGGTGCACCAGCTGGCGAGCCAGAGGTTGAGGCCCGCAGACCAGGCGTGCTGGCGGGTATCTGCGAGTAAAGCCTAGCATATGAGTTCAAAACGCCAGCCCAACTTGCAGGCGAGCCTGTGAGACCAAGGCCTGGCATACAAGCTGCCCGTACCACATCCAGAAGGGCCCAAGGTGCTGGACAGGCAAGGGAAGCTTCTGGAAGCAGGCAAGATCAGCAGCAGCATCTTGACATATTTGGTTGACCCTGAAAATCAGGAGTTAGCATCCTGATTGATTGTAATCTGTATAATCCCATGATTTTAGCCTTTATTCTAGGGATATTGCCATTAAGTGTAAACTGGAGCCTCAACTACAAATAAAGGGCTGCTCCTCCCTCTTTTGTACACCATCAAACACTTCTGTTTCAGTGGATACAAGAGCATTTCTAGAATTCTACCTTCTTATCCAGTTTCTCTTTAACTTGTATAATCAGCCCTTCCTATTGTTCTAGTGCCCGTACGCTTGTGTTTTAGGCTGACTTAGACATAAAGGAAGAGATTCCAAGCCTAAGGCCACACGATTTTTGAGTCTAAGGTCGGAGCCCATGACAGTTGGTATCAGAGCAAGTTCGATTCTGCGTGTTTATGTTGTGCAGGTTAGAGGAGATGGCATCCCAAAGTGACGCTGCTAACCAACAACTAGAGGCCCAGGAGCATGGCTGTGGAAGAGGGAGGAAAGCTGGTTCTAGAGGTATCTAGTCTACCATGGACAGTAGGCTAACCAAGGTGGAGGTGACCATGGGCGACATGGGGGAGAAGCTTGAAAGGGTAGAGACTCACATTGCATCGCTAGACTCTATGGGGGAGGAGATCCAAAGTGAGCTGCAAGCTGCTCTCAACAAAGGCTTGGACGTGTTCACCCAAAAGAATCAGACCTTGGAGGCTGAAGTGTTGACCTTGCGCGATGGCATGCAGGCCATGCGCCAGTGGATGGAAGAGCTTACTAGTGAGCTCGTTGCTTGCAAGACTACCATTGGGAATGGCATGTTTGCTGGAGTGTCCAAGTCTAGATTGGATGTCCCCAAGCCTAAGGAGTTCAAGGGGACTAGGGTGGCCAAGGAAGTAGATAACTACCTTTGGGGTATGGAGCAGTACTTCCAGGCCATGGGCATGCAAGACGAGGCGATAAAGGTAAGTACCGCTATTATGTATCTCACTGATGTAGCCTTATTGTGGTAGAGGCACAAGTGTGATGATGTCAGGCATGGGAGCGCCAAGATTAGAACCTGGGCAGAGTTCCAAAAAGAGTTCAGAGAACAATTTTACCCAGAGTATGCCGATGATGAGGCGCGGGCAAAGTTGCGCAGGCTGAGCCAGCAAGGGGACATAAGGGAGTATGTCCAGAAATTCTCTGAACTGATGCTACAGATCTCGAATCTAGGTGAGAAGGACACCTTATTTGCTTTCATGGATGGGCTGAAGCCGTGGGTGAAGCATGAGCTACAAAGGAGAGGAGTTCATGACTTCGCTAAAGCCATAACTACTGCCAAGGCCTTCATAGAGTTCAAGCCTCTGAACAAGTTTGAGTCTACCAAGCCCAAGGGTAAGGGCAAGGACAATAGGGACTAGAAGAAGCAGTCTAAGGGGAAGGACCATGACCGAGAATCCAAGGATGGGGACTGAGACCGTTCAACCAAGGATGACGAGAGGAAGCCACCAGCAGGCAAGTGGAAAGCAAAGGGGGATCGAGAGCCACTAGCATGCTACCAATGTGGAGGGAGCCACATAGCACGTAATTGCCCGCAGAAGGGCAAGCTGGCTACTGTAGACAAGGAGTCTGACGAGGAGCTAGAGTCAGGGGTAGCAAAGCTTGGGTCATTGCTGCTCAATGCTGTCCAAAATAAGGGGAGTCGCAAGCCAAAGGGCTTGATGTTTACGTATTTGATGGTTACGGGTCAAAAGGTGAGCGCACTGGTGGACACAAGTGCCTAACATCTTTTTATTTCAGGTGATAAAGCTTGGAAGCTCGGACTAAAGGTGCAGAAAGGGACTGGTACCATCAAAACGGTGAACTCCAATGAAGTTCCAGCCATTAGAAAGGCAAGGAGACCGTTGAGGTAATACTCCTTGATGACTATGAGTTTGTGATTGGGTTGGATTTCCTTATTCAAATTAACGCCCTCCTTGTGCCTTTTGCCGATTGTGTTTGCATCTTGGATGCACGGTGCCAATGCCTAGTGCCATTGAGGAGAGGGTCTGGAGTTGGGTCGCGGGTGGTGTCAGCCATCCAATTTACCAAGGCGGTAAGCAGACAAGAAGACACCTTCTTGGTAGCCCTGAAATATGATGAGCCAAGGGAGAAGGAGACCGAGTTACCCTTGAAGAAGCTAAAGACCTTTAGTGATGTGATGCCCGCAAAGCTACCTAGCAAGCTACCACCTAAGAGAGAGGTGGACCATAAGATCGAGCTGGTGTCTGAGGCCAAGCCACCAGCTAGAGCCCCTTACCGAATGTCTCCACCAAAGTTGGAGGAGTTGAGGAAGCAGCTCAAAGAGTTAGTTGATGCTAGCTTCATCAGGCCATCGAAGGCACCTTATGGTGCATCGATTCTATTTCAGCGCAAGCATGATGGGTTGTTACGGCTGTGCATAGACTATCGGGCTTTGAACAAGCTGACCATCAAGAACAAGTACCCCATCCCACTCATTACGGACTTGTTTGATCAACTTGGGAGCGCAAGGTGGTTCACCAAGCTGGATTTAAGGTCAGGCTACTATCAAGTCAGGATCACGGAGCGAGATGAGCCAAAGACAGCATGTGTCACTCGGTATGGTTCGTATGAGTTCTTGGTGATGCCTTTTGGACTCACGAACGCCCCAGCAACATTCTGCACCCTTATGAACAAGGTACTTCAGTCATTCCTTGATCGGTTTATTGTGGTTTATTTGGATGACATTGTGATCTATAGCCAGACTTTGGGAGAGCATGTAGACCACTTGAGATAGGTGTTCGAGGTGTTGCGGGCACACAAGTTATTTGTCAAGAGGGAGAAGTGCTCATTCACCCAGTAGGAGATCCCGTTCCTTAGCCACATAGTGGGAAGTGGTAGGATACGCATGGATGAAGGCAAGATACACACCATCCTGGAGTGGCAACCGCCAGCCAAGGTCACTGAGTTGAGATCGTTCCTTGGGCTGGTCAACTACTATAGGCGCTTCATCAAAGGTCACTCAGCAATAGCCACGCCATTGACTGACTTGCTCAAGAAAGGGAAAGCATGGGAGTAGAGCGCAGGGTGCTAAGAAGCCTTTGACAGGTTGAAGCGGGCTGTGACCAAAGAGCCAGTCTTGACCTTGCCAGACCATGCCAAGCTGTATGAGGTGCATATGGATGCATTGAAGTTTGCCATTGGGGGCGTGTTGATGCAGGAGGGACGTCCAGTCGTGTTCGAGAGCAAGAAACTGAATGTGACTGATCGTAGTACACGGTCTAAGAGAAAGAGATGACTGTAGTGGTGCACTGCTTGCACACTTGGCTCCATTACTTATTGGGGTCGAGGTTCATGGTTAGGACGGACAATGTGGCGATCAGCTACTTCCAGACGTAGAAGAAGCTATCCCCCAAGTAGATGAGATGGCAAGATTTTCTTACGAAATTTGATTTCCAGATGGAGTACAAGCCGGGGCGGGTGAACCTAGTGGCAGATGCCTTGAGCAGGAAGGCTAACCTTGCTACCATTAGCCAATTAGAGGGGTCACTAGTACCGCGCATCAAGGAGGGACTTGCGCATGATCCTACAGCCAAGGCTTTGATGTAGTATGCCCAGCAAGGTAAGACTAGGCGGTTTTGGTTGTAGGATGGCTTGCTGTACACCAGGGGCAGTAGACTATTTGTACCGTAGCACAGAAAGCTCCGCAAGGAAGTTTTGCAAGAATGCCATGATTCAAGGTGGGCTGAACACCACGGAGTGAGCCGTACCTTGGCACTGATCGAGGACCGGTACTACTGGCCGCACATGAGAGATGATGTGGAAGCCTATGTGAAGACTTGTCTTGTGTGCCAATATGACAAGGTGGAGCTCAAGAAACCAGACGGTCTCTTGGAGCCATTGCCAGTGCCAGAATGACCATGGGAGAGTGTTTCTCTGGACTTTATAGTTGGTCTACCCAAAGCAGAAGGGTTTGGAAACATCATGGTAGTGGTGGACAGGTTTTCCAAGTATGGAATCTTCATTCCAGCAACCAAGGAGTGCCCAGTCGAGAAGGTAGCTTGATTGTTCCTGAAGAACATGGTTAAGTACTGGGGAGTGCCAAGGACCATTGTTAGTGATCGGGACGGGCGTTTCACGGGCAGGTTCTGGACTGAGTTGTTCAAGCTGTTGGGGTCAGACTTGAACTTTTCCACCAGCATGCATCTGCAGACCGATGGGCAGATAGAACGAGTGAATGGACTATTGGAGGTCTACCTCAAGCACTATGTGAGTGCCATACAAAGGGACTGGCCAAAGCTACTAGATATTGCACAGTTTTCCTACAACTTGCAAAGGAGCGAGGTAACAAACCAGAGCCCATTTGAGGTTGTGACAGGGCAACAACCACTAACACCCGGTTTAATTGCTGCAGGTTATACAAGGTCGAATCCAGCAGCATACAAGTTTGCCAAGGCATGGCAGGAGCAAACTAACTTGGCCAGAGTTTGTCTACACAAGGCGGCCAAGAGGTCGAAGAAGTGGGCAGACCAGAATAGGTGGGACATGCAGTTCTAGGTTGGAGACTTGGTGTTAGTGAAGCTACATCCCATTGTGTGCCATATGGGGCTACACAAAAGCCTAGTCCGAAGGTATGAGGGACCTTTCTGAGTAGTCAAGAGGGTAGGCAAGGTTGCCTACAAGCTGGATATGCCACCCAAGCTGAGGGTACACCCGGTGTTCCATGTGAGCATGCTCAAACCGTTCCATGAGGATGAAGGAGATCCAGGACGGGCAGAGTCAAAACGTGTCCCATTGGGAGCAAGGGCCTCATATGAGAAAGAGGTCCACAGCATCATAGCTGACCAAGAGGTGAGACGGAAGAACTATCAGCCAAGATAAGAGTACTTGGTGAGCTGGAAGGGACTCTCAGACAGTGAGGCGAGTTGGGAACTAACAGATGACTTATGGTAGTTTGGGGACCAGATCAGGCAATACCATACAAAAGATGCAATGACGGCATTGTGGAATCAGGTGGGGGAGAATGTCATTCCTTGGGTGGGCGCGCTAGGCATATCAGGTGCACTAGCAGGCAGGCCGGAGGTTGAGGCCCGCAGACTAGGTGTGCTGACGGGTATCTGCATGCAAAGCCTAGCAAACGAGTTCAGAATGCCCGCCCAACTTGCAGGTCAGCCCCTGAGACCAAGGCTTGGCATACAAGCTGCCCGTACCACATCCAGAAGGGCCCAAGGTACTGGACATGTAAGGGAAGCTTCTGGAAGCAGGCAGGATCAGCAGTAGCATCTTGGTAGATTTGGTTGACCCTAAAAATTAGGAGTTAGCATCCTGATTGATTGTAATCTATATAATCCCATGATTTTAGCCTTTATTCTAGGGATATTACCATTAAGTGTAAGCTAGAGCCTCAACTATAAATACAGGGCTGCTCCTCCCTCATTTGTACACCATCAAACACTTATGTTTCAGTAAATACAGGAGCATTTCTAGAATTCTGCCTTCTTATCCTGTTTCTCTTTAACTTGCATAATTAGCCCTTCCCATTGTTCTAGTGCCCGTACGCTTGTGTTTTTGGTTGACTTAGGCAAAAAAGAGGAGATTCCAAGCCTAAGGCCGCACGATTTCTAAGTCTAAGGTCGGAGCCCGTGACACAAGTACTAGCACCCATCACACATCATATGTGCACACCCCCCAGCCCCCCCAATCGATGAAACCCCCAATGCTTAGACTGAGGATGAACTCCGTATGCTTAGACTGGGGATGAACTCCGTATGCATAAGTCAACCTATGAAATGAGCGTGCGGGCACTCAGTCGGTCAGAGAGGCAAGTCGAAGAGGCATAATGTGCAAGCCGAGGATCAGCTCGATCCCCCTTTGCGTGCTATCGATCCCGCTGTCGGTCCTGCTACCACAACCCTCAGTCCGACTGGGGCTTAGACATGGAATGAACTTCGTATGCCTAAGCCAACCCACGAAACAAGCGTACGGGCGCTCAGCTAACTGGAGAGGCATAATATACAAGTCGGGGATTAGCCCGATCCCCCCTTGCGTGCTGTCGATCCTGCTACCGCAACCCTCGGTCCGATCTGATCTTAGACTAGGAATGAACTCCGTATGCCTAAGTCAACCCACGAAATGAGCGTGCGGGCGCTGAACTGATCGGAGAGGCATAATCACAAGCCGGGGATCGGCCTGGTCCACTTCTGCATGCTGCCGATCCCGCTGCCACAACCTTCGGTCCGACTGGGGCTTAGACATGGAATGAACTCCCTATGCCTAAGCCAACCCACTAAACGGGCGTACAAGTGCTCAGTCGACTGGAAAGGTAGAATGTGCAAGCCAGGGATCGACCCGATCCCCCCTATGTGCCACCGATCCTTCTGTCGCAACCCTCAGTCCGATCTGATCTTAGATTGGGAATTAACTCCGTATGCTTAGATTGGTGATGAACTCCGTATGCCTAAGTCAACCCACAAAACGAGCGTGCGGGCGCTCAACCGACCAGAGAGGCAGGATGCGTAAGCTGGGGATTGAACGGGTGGTAGGTGGGTTCAAGCAAATCTTCATATTTCTGCCATGCCAATGCCATTTTTATGGCTTGTAAATTCATACAATGGTCCCCTAAGCCTTCCTGTGAAGTTTCATGGCAAGACGATCATTTTCTATTTTCATGATTTTTGAAACTTTTTATGGTTCGGGATTTTTTAAAATTTTTTTAGAAAGGGTTTTGTCCCCAAACTTGGTAGAGCTGATCCTTGTATTTTTGTTGGCATGCAAAAAAAAATTCACCTAAAAACTCGAAGTGGAGAAGATTTTCTGACCGTTTGAACAAAGTGTCCCCATTTCAGACACATTAATGGCTACTAGCAGCAAATCTATAAAATCTCAAATGCTCTTTAAGGGGGTGTGAGTTCTTGAGGTTTGATGAGGGATAGGGGGCCAATATAAGGGCCAAGTATCAGCACCCATCGCACATCATATGCGCACACCCCCGGCCCCCCAATCGTCGAAACCCTCAATGCCATCGGCTAGGCTCTCCAGCGATGCTCTGGTGATGGTGCCCCGAGCGAAAAAAATGTGGCACCAGCACATGCCCAAGCCCAGCATGTGCATCATGGCTTAAAATCTTAGACTGGGAATGAACTCCGTATGCTTAGACATGGAATGAACTCCGTATGCCTAAGCCAACCTATGAAACGAGCGTGCGGGCACTCAGCCGGCCAAAGAGGCAGAATGCTCAAGCCGGGGACTGGCCCGATCCCCTCCTGCATGCTATCGATCCCGTTGCCGCAACCCTCAGTCTGGTCTGGTCTTAGACTGGGAATGAACTCCGTATGCATAAGTTAACACACGAAACGAGCATGCGAGCGCTGAGTCGGTCGAAGAGGCATAATACGAAAGCTGAGGATCAGCCCGGTCCCCCTCTGCGTGCTAACGGTCTAGCTGCCACAACCCTCGGTCCGGCTAGGGCTTAGACATGGAATGAACTCCCTATGCCCAAGCCAACCCATGAAATGGGCGTGCGGGCGCTCAGTCGACCGAAGAGGTAGAATGAGCAAGTCGGGGATCGACCCAGTCCCCCCTGCGTGCTGCCCATCCTACTACTGCAACCCTCAGTCCGGTCTGATCTTAGACTAGGTATGAGCTTCGTATGCTTAGACTGGGGATGAACTCTGTATGCCTAAGTCAACCCATGAAACGAGCGTCCGGGCGCTCAGTCGGCCGGAGAGGCATAATGCACAAGCCGAGGATCAACCCGATCCCCCTCTGCGTACTGTCGATCCCACTGTCGGTTCTGCTACCACAACCCTCGGTCTGGCTGGGGCTTAGACATGGAATGAACTCCCTATGCCTAAGCCAACCCACGAAACGGGCGTGCGGGCACTCAGCCGGTCGGAGAGGCAGAATTCGTAAGCTAGGGATCGGTTTGATCCCCCCTGCGTGCTGCCGATCCTACTATCACAACCCATAGTCCGATCTGATCTTAGACTGGGAATGAACTCTGTATGCTTAGACTGGGGATGAACTCCGTATTTCTAAGTCAACCCACAAAACGAGCGTGCAGGCACCCAACCGATCAGAGAGGCATAATGCACAAGCCGAGGATCAACCCGATCCCCCTCTGCGTGTTGCCACAACCGTCGGTCCGGCTGGGGCTTAGACATGGAATGAACTCCGTATGCCTAAGCCAACCCATAAAATGATCGTGCGAGTGCTCAGTCAGCCGGAGAGGTAGAATTCAAAAGCCAGGGATCGACCCAGTCCCCCCTGTGTGCTACCGATCCTACTACTGGTATTGCTGTCACAATCCTCGGTTCGATTCGATCTTAGACTAGGAACGAACTCCGTATGCTTAGACATGGAATGAACTCCGTATGCCTAAGCTAACCCACGAAACGAGTGTGCAGGTGCTCAGTCGATTGGAGAGGTAGAATGCACAAGCCGGGGACCGACTCGATCCCCCCTGCGTGCTGTTGATCCTGCTACCGCAACCTTCGGTCAGGTCCGATCTTAGACTGGGAATGAACTTCGTATGCCTAACTCAACCTAGGAAACGAGCGTGTAGGCGTTGAGCAAGCCGGAGAGGCATAATACGCAAGTCGGGGATCGACCCGATCCCCCTCTGCATGCCGCCGGGCCTGCTGCCACAACCTCAGTCTGGTTAGGGCTTAGACATGGAATGAACTCCCTATGCCTAAGCCAAACCACGAAACGGGCGCAAGGGCGCTCAACCGACCAGAAAGGTAGAATGCATAAGCCAGGGATCGGCCTAGTCCCCCCTGCGTGCTATCTATCCTACTGGCGCAACCCTCAGTCTGATCTGATCATAGACTGGGAATGAACTCCGTATGCTTAGACTGGGGATGAACTCTGTATGCCTAAGTCAACACACGAAACGAGCGTCCGGGCGCTCAGCCGACCGGAGAGGCATAATACGTAAGTCGAGGATCAAACCGGTCCCCCTCTGTGTGTTGCCGATCCCACTGTCGATCCTGCTACCACAACCCTCGGTCTGACTGCCACAACCCTTGGTCCGGCTGGGGCTTAGACATGGAATGAACTCCTTATGCCTAAGCCAACCCACGGAACGGGCGTGCGGGCACTCAGCCGGCCAGAGAGGCAGAATTCGCAAGCCGGGGACTGGCTTGATCCCCCCTGCGTGCTGTTGATCCTGCTATCGCAACCCTCGGTCTGGTCTGATCTTAGACTATGAATGAACTCTGTATGCCTAGACTGGGGATGAACTCCATATTTCTAGGTCAACCCACGAAACGAGCGTGCGGGTGCTCAACCGATCGGAGAGGCATAATGCGTAAGCCGGGGATCAGCCCGATCCCCCTCTGCGTGTTACCACAACCCTCGGTCCGATTAGAGCTTAGACATGGAATGAACTCCTTATGCCTAAGCCAACCCACAAAACGAGCGTGCGGGAGCTCAACCGATCGGAGAGGCAAAATGCAAAAGTCAGGGATCGGCCTAGTCCCTCCTGTGTGCTGTCGATCCTGCTGCTGGTATTGCTGTCACAACCCTTGGTCCGATCCAATCTTAGACTGGGAATGAACTTCGTATGCTTAGACATGGAATGAACTCCGTATGCCGAAGCCAACCCATGAAATGAGCGTACGGGCGTTCAGTCGACCGAAGAGGTAGAATGCGTAAGCCGGGGACCGGCCCGATCCCCCCTGCGTGCTATCGATCCTGCTACCTCAACCCTCAGTCCAGTCCGATCTTAGACTGGGAATGAACTTCGTATGCCTAACTCAACCCATGAAACGAGCGTGCGGGCACTGAGCAGGCCGGAGAGGCATAATGCGCAAGCCAGGGATAGACCCGGTCCCCATCTGTATGCTGCCGGCCCCACTGCCACAACCCTCAGTCTGGCTAGGGCTTAGACATGGAATGAACTCCCTATGCCTAAGCCAACCCACGAAATGGGCGTGCGGGTGCTCAGCCTATCGGAGAGGCAGAATGCGTAAACCGGGGATCGACTCGGTCCCTCCTGCGTGCTATCAATCCTACTGTAGCAACCCTCGGTCCAGTCCGATCTTAGACTGTAAATGAAATCCATATGCTTAGATTGGGGATGAACTCCGTATGCCTAAGTTAACCCACGAAACGAGCGTGCGGGCGCTCAGTCGATCGTAGAGGCAGAATGCACAAGCTAGGGATCGGCCCGGTCCCCTCTACATGCTGCAGATCCAGTTGCTGGTCTACGGTCGCAACTTCAGTCTGGTTCGATCTTAGACTAGGAATGAACTCTGTATGCTTAGACATTGAATGAACTCTGTATGCCTAAGCCAACCCATGAAACGAGGGTGCGAGCCCTCAGCTGGCCGGAGAGGCAGAATGCACAAGTCGAGGACCGACCCGATCCCCCCTGCGTGCTGTTGATCCTGCTATAGCAACCGTCGGTCCGGTCTAATCTTAGACTGGGAATGAAGTTCGTATGCCTAACTCAACCCATGAAAAGAGCTTGCGGGCGCTGAGTCGGTCGGAGAGGCATAATGCGCAAGCCGGGGATCGACCCGATCCCCCTCTACGTGCTGCCGGTCCCACTGCCACAACCCTCAGTCTGACTGGGTATTAGACATGGAATGAACTCCCTATGCCTAAGCCAACCCACGAAACGGACGTGCGGGCGCTCAACCGGTTGGAGAGGCAGAATGCATAAGCTGGGGATCGACCCGGTCCCCCCTACGTGCTATCGATCCTGCTGTCGTAACCCTTGGTCTAGTCTGATCTTAGACTAGGAATGAACTCTGTATGCTTAGACTGGAGATGAACTCTGTATGCCTAAGTCAACCCACGAAACGAGCATGCAGACGCTCAGCCGACCAGAGAGGCAGGATGCGCAAGTCGGGGATCGAACGGGTGGTAGGTGGGTTCAAGCACATCTTCATATTTCTGTCATGCCAATGCCATTTTTATGGCTTGTAAATTCATAAAATGGTCCCCTAAGCCTTCATGTGATGTTTCGTGGCAAGACGACCCGATTTCTATTTTTCATGATTTTTGAAACTTTTTACGGTTTGGGATTTTTTAAAATTTTTTTAGAAAGGGTTTTGTCCCCAATTTTGGTAGAGGTGATCCTTGTATTTTTTTTGGCATGCCTAAAAAAAGTCAACTAAGAACTCGAAGTGGAGAAGATTTTGTGACCATTTGAAAAAAGTGTCCCCATTTCAGACACTTTAATGGCTACTGGCAGCAAACCTATAAAATCTCAAATGCTCTTTAAGGGGGTGTGAGTTCTCGAGGTTTGAGGAGGGATAGGGGGCCAATATAAGGGCCAAGTACCAGCACCCATCGCACATCATGTGTGGACACCCCCCGGCCCCCCCAATCGCCAGAACCCCTAATGCCACCGATTAGGCTCTCCGGCGATGCTCCGACAATGCTTCGACAATGGTGCCCCAGGTGAAAAAAATGTGACAACAGCACATGCACGAGCCCAGCATGTGCACTGTGGCTCAAAATATCAGATGGGAATGAACTCCGTATGCTTAGACATGGAATGAACTCCGTATGCCTAACCTAACCCACGAAACGAGCGTGCGGGCGCTCAGCCGGTCGGAAAGGCAAAATGCGCAAGCCAGGGATCGGCCTGATCCCCTCCTGTGTACTGTCAATCTTGCTGTTGCAACCCTCAATCTTGTTCGATCTTAGACTGGGAATGAACTTCATATGCATAAGTCAACCCACGAAACGAGCGTACGGGCGCTGAGCCGACCGAAGAGGCATAACGCGCAAGCTGGGGAACGGCTTGGTCCCCCTCTGTGTGCTGCCGGTCCCACTACCACAACCCTCAGCTTGACTAGGGCTTAGACATGGAATGAACACCCTATGCCTAAGCCAACCCACGAAATGGGCATGCGGGGGCCCAACCGGCGGAAGAGGCAGAATGCGCAAGCCAGGGATCGACCCGGTCCCCCTTGCGTGCTATCGATCCTGCTACCGCAACCCTCTGTCCGGTTCGATCTTAGACTGGGAATGAACTCCATATGCTTAGACTGGGGATGAACTCCGTATGCCTAAGTCAACCCATGAAACGAGCGTGCGGGCGTTCAGCCGACCAGAAAGGCAGGATGCGTAAGTCGGGGATCGAACGGGTGGTAGGTGGGTTCAAGCACATCTTCATATTTCTATCATGCCAATGCCATTTTTATGGCTTGTAAATTCAGACAATGGTCCCCTAAGCCTTCATGTGAAGTTTCGTGGCAAGACAACCCGTTTTCTATTTTTCACGATTTTTAAAACTTTTTGCGGTTCAGGATTTTTTAAAATTTTTTTAGAAAGGGTTTTGTCCCCAAATTTGGTAGAGGTGATCCTCGTATTTTTGTTGGCATGCACAAAAAAATTCAGCTAAGGACTCAAAGTGGAGAAGATTTTGCGACCGTTTGAAAAAAATGTCCAAATTTCATACACTGTAATGGCTACTGGCAGCAAACCTATAAAATCTCAAATGCACTTTAAAGGGGTGTGAGTTCTGGAGGTTTGATGAGGGATAGGGGGCCAATATAAGGGCCAAGTACCAGCACCCATCGCACATCATGTGCGCACACCCCCCAGCCCCCCAATCATCAGAACCCCTAATACCGTCGGTTAGGCTCTCCGATAATGCTCCAGCGATGCTCCGGCGATGGTGCCTCGGGCAAAAAAAAATGGGGCACCATCACATGCCCAAGCCCAGCATGTGCACCATGGCTCAAAATCTTAGACTGGGAATGAACTCCGTATGCCTAAGCCAACCTACAAAACGAGCGTGCGGGCGCTCAGTCGGTCAGAGAGGCAAAATGCTCAAGCCGAGGATCGGTCCGATTCCCCCTGCGTCCCGCCGATCCTGCTGCCACAACCCTCAATCCGGTCTGATATTAGATTGGGAATGAACTCTGTATGCTTAGACTAGGGATGAACTCCGTATGCCTAAGTCAACCCATGAAGTGAGCGTACGGGCGCTCAGGCTTAGACATGGAATGAACTCCCTATGCCTAAGCCAACCCATGAAACGGGCGTGCGAGTACTCAGCCGATCGGAGAGGCAGAATGCGCAAGCCGAGGATCGGCTCGGTCCCCCCTGCGTGCTACCGATCCTGCTGTCGCAACCCTCAATCCGGTCTGATCTTAGACTAGGAATGAACTCCATATGCTTAGACTGGGGATGAACTCTGTATGCCTAAGTCAACCCATGAAATGAACATGCGGGCGCTCAGCCGATGAGAGAGCTAGGATGCGCAAGCCGGGGATCGAACGGGTGGTAGGTGGGTTTGAGCACATCTTCATATTTCTACCATGCCAATGCCATTTTTATGGCTTGTAAATTCATACAATGGTCCCCTAAGCCTTAATGCGAAGTTTCGTGGCAAGACGACCCGTTTTCTATTTTTCATAATTTTTGAAACTTTTTAAGGTTCGAGATTTTTCAAAATTTTTTTAGAAAGAGTTTTGTCCCCAAAATTGTTAGAGGTGATCCTTGTAATTTTGTTGGCATGCATAAAAATATTCAGCTAAAAACTTGAAGTGGAAGTCGGGGAACGGCTTGGTCCCCCTCTGTGTGCTGTCGATCCCACTGCCACAACCCTCAGCCCGACTGGGGCTTAGACATGGAATGAACTCCCTATGCCTAAGCCAACCCACGAAATGGGCAAGCGGGGGCTCAACTGGCCGAAAAGGCAGAATGCGCAAGCCAGGGATCGATCCGTCCCCCTTGCGTGCTATCGATCTTGCTGTCATAACCCTCTGTCTGGTTTGATCTTAGACTGGGAATGAACTCCATATGCTTAGACTGGGGATGAACTCTGTATGCCTAAGTCAACCCATGAAACGAGCGTACGATCACTCAGCCGGTCGGAGAGGCTGGCCGAAGAGGCATAATGCGCAAGCCGGCGATCAGCCCGATCCTCCTCTGCGTGCTGCCACAACCCTCGATCCGGCTGGGGCTTAGACATGGAATGAACTCTGTATGCCTGAGCCAACCCACGAAACAAGCCTGCGGGCGCTCAGCCAACTGGAAAGGTAGATTGCGCAAGCCGAGGATCGACTCGGTCTCCCCCTGCGTGCTGCCTATCCTGCTGTTGGTATTGCTACCGCAACCCTCGGTCTGATCCAATCTTAGACAGGGAATTAACTTTGTATGCTTAGACATGGAATAAACTCTGTATGCCTAAGCAAACACACGAAACGAGCGTGCGGGTACTCAACCGATCAGAGAGGTAAAATGCATAAGCTGGGGACTGGCCCGGTCCCCCTACGTGCTATCGATCCTGCTACCGTAACCCTCGGTTTGGTCTGATCTTAGATTGGGAATGAACTCCGTATGCCTAAGTCAACCCACGAAATGAGTGTACGGGCACTGAGCCTACCAGAGAGGCATAATGAGCAAGCCGGGGATCGACCCGATCCCCCTCTGCGTGCTGCCGATCCTGCTACCAAAACCCTCGGTTCGGCTGGGGCTTAGACATGGAATGAACTCCCTATGCCTAAGCCAGCCCACAAAACGAGCGTGCGGGCACTCAGTCGATCGAAGAGGCAGAATGCGCAAGCCGAGGATAGGCTCGATCCCCCCAGCATGCTATCGATCCTGCTACCGTAACCCTCGATCCAATCCAATCTTAAACTGGGAATGAACTCCGTATGCTTAGACTGGGGATGAACTCCATATGCCTAAGTCAACCCACGAAACAAGCGTGCGGGCACTCAACCGATGAAAGAGCTAGGATGCGCAAGCCGGGGATCAAACGGGTGGTAGGTGGGTTCAAGCACATCTTCATATTTCTACCATGCCAATGCCATTTTTATGGCTTGTAAATTCATACAGTGGTCCCCTAAGCCTTCATGTGAAGTTTCGTGGCAAGACGACCCATTTTCTATTTTTCACAATTTTTGAAACTTTTTACGATTCGAGATTTTTCAAAACTTTTTTAGAAGGTGTTTTGTCCCCAAATTTGGTAGAGGTGATCCTTGTATTTTTGTTGGAATGCACAAAAATATTCAGCTAAAAACTTGAAGTGGAGAAGATTTTGTGACCATTTGAAAAAAGTGTCCCCGTTTCAGACACTTTAATGGCTACTGGCAGCAAACCTATAAAATCTCAAATGCTCTTTAAGGGGGTGTGAGTTCTCAAGGTTTGTTGACGGATAGGGGGCCAATATAATGGCCAAGTACCAAAACCCATCACACATCATTTGCGCACACCTCCCCGTCCCCCCCAATTGCCGGAACCCCCAATGTCGCCGGTTAGGCTCTCCGACGATGCTCCGATGATGGTGCCCAGGGGAAAAAAATGTGGCACCAGCACATGCCCAAGCCCAGCATGTGCACCGTGGCTCAAAATCTTAGACTAGGAATGAACTTCGTATGCTTAGACATGGAATGAACTCCGTATGCCTAAGTCAACCCATGAAATGAGCGTGCAAGAGCTCAACCTGCCAAAGAGGCAGAATGCGCAAGCTGGGGATCAGCCCGATCCCCCTCACAAGCTGTCGATCCTACTACCACAACCCTCCATCCAGTCTGATCTTAGACTTGGAATGAACTCCGTATGCTTAGACTGAGGATGAACTCCGTATGCCTAAGTTAACCCACAAAACGAGCGTGCGGGTGCTGAGTCGACCGAAGAGGCATAATGCGCAAGCCGGGGATCAGCCCGGTCCCCCTCTACGTGCTGTCAGTCCCGCTACCAGAACCTTCGGTCCGACTGGGGCTTAGACATGGAATGAACTCCCTATGCCTAAGCCAACCCACGAAATGGGTGCGCGGGCGCTCAACTGGTCGAAAAGGTAGAATGGGCAACCGGGGTTCGGCCCGGTCCCCCCTACGTGCTGTCGATCCTGCTGCCATAGCCCTCGATCCGGCCGGGGCTTAGACATGGAATGAAATCCCTATGCCTAAGCCAGCCCACGAAACGGGCATGCAGGGTGCTCAGATGGTCGAAAAGGCAGAATGCGCAAACCAGGGATCGGCACGGTCACTCCTGCGTGCTGTCGATCCTGCTGTCGCACCCCTCGATCCGGTTGAATCTTAGACTGGGAATAAACTCCGTATGCTTAGATTGGGGATGAACTTCGTATGCCTAACTCAACCCAAGAAACGAGCATGTGGGTGCTCAGTCAGCTGGAAAGGTTGGTCGGAGAGGCATAAGGCACAAATCGGGGATCAGCCCATTCCCCTTCTGCGTGCTGCCAATCCCGTTGCTGGTCCTGCTGCCACAACCCTCGGTCCAGCTGGCGCTTAGACATGGAATGAACTCCGTATGCCTAAGCCTACCCATGAAACGAGCGTGCGGGTGCTCAACCGGTCGGAAAGGCAGAATGTGCAAGTCGGGGATCGGCCCGGTCCCCACTTGCATGCTGTAGATCCTGTTGCTGGTCCTGCTACCAGAACCCTCAGTTCGATCCAATCTTAAACTAGGAATGAACTCCGTATGCTTAGACATGGAATAAACTCCGTATACCTAAGCCAACCCATGAAACGAGCATGCCGGCGCTCAGTCGAACGGAGAGGCAGAATGCGTAAGCTGGGGATTGGCCCGATCCCCTCTTGCGTGCTATCGATCCTACTACCGCAACCCTCGGTCTGGTCTGATCTTAGACTATGAATAAATTCTGTATGCCTAAGTCAATCCATGAAGCGAGCGTGCAGGCGCTAAGCCAGTCGGAGAGGCATAATGTGCAAGCCGGGGATCGGCCCGATCCCCCTCTGTGTGCTATCGATCCCGCTGCCACAACCCTCAGTCTGGCTAGGGCTTAGACATGGAATGAACTCCTTATGCCTAAGCCAACCCGTGAAACAGGCGTGCGGGCACTCGGCGGTTCGAAGAGGCAGAATGCGCAAGCCAGGGATCAGCCCAACCCCCATTACGTGCTGTCGATCCTATTGCTAGTCCTATCGCTGGTCCTGTTGCTGCAACCCTCAGTCCAGCCGATCTTAGACTGGGAATGAACTCCATATGCTTAGGCATGGAATGAACTCTGTATGCCTAAGCCAACCCATGAAACGAGCGTGCGGGTGCTCAGTCGGTTGGAGAGGCAGAATGCATAAGTTGGGGACCGGTCTGGTCCACCCCTATGTGCTGTCGATCTTGCTGCCGCAACCCTCGGTCTGGTCTGATCTTAGACTGGGAATGAACTCTGTATGCCTAAGCCAACCCATGAAATGAGCGTGTGGGCGCTGAGCCGGTCGAAAAGGCATAATGCGTAAACCGGGGATCGACCTGGTCCCCCTCTGTGTGCTGTCGATCCCGCTGCCACAGCCCTCGGTCTGGCTGGGGCTTAGACATGGAATGAACTCCGTATGCCTAAGCCAACCCATGAAACGAGCGTGCGGGTGCTCAGCTAGCTGAAGAGGTAGAATGTGCAAGTCGGGGATCGACCCGATCCCCCTCTGCGTGCTGCTGGTCCTGCTGCCACAACCCTCGATCCGATTGGGGCTTAGACATGGAATGAACTCCCTATGCCTAAGCCAACCCATGAAACGGGCATGCGGGTGCTCAGCCGGCCGGAGAGGCAGAATGCATAAGCCGGGGATCGGCCCAGTCCCCCCTGCGTGCTGTTGATCCTGCTGTTGCAACCCTCGGTTCGATCCGATCTGAGATTGGAAATGAACTCCGTATGCTTAGACTGGGGATTAACTCCGTATGCCTAAGTCAACCTACGAAACGAGCGTGCGGACGCTTAGCCGACCGGAGAGGTCGGTCGGGGAGGTGGAATACATAAGCCAGGGATCGGCCCAGTCCCTCCTGCGTGCTGTCGATCCTGCTACTGGTCCTTCTACCACAACCTTCGGTCCGGTTCGATCTTAGACTGGGAATGAACTCCGTATGCTTACACGTGGAATGAACATCGTATGCCTAAGCCAACCTACGAAACAAGCATACGGGCGCTCAGCCAACCGGAGAGACAGAATGCATAAGCCAGGGACCAGCTCGATCCCCTCTTACGTGCTGTCGATCCTGCTGTCGCAACGCTCGGTCCGGTCTGATCTTAGACAGGGAATGAACTTCGTATGCCTATGTCAACCCATGAAACGAGTGTACGGGTGCTGAGCTGGTCGGAGAGGTATAACGCGTAAGTCGGGGATCGACCCGATCCCCTTCTGCATACTACCAGTTCCGCTGCACAACCCTCGGTTCGATTGGGGCTTAGACATGGAATGAACTCCCTATGCCTAAGCCAACCCACGAAACGGGTGTGCGGGTGTTCAGTCGGCTGGAGAGGCATAATGCGTAAGCCGAGGATCAGTCTGGTCTTCCCTGTGTGCTATCGATCCTGTTGCTATAACCCTCGGTCCGGTCTGATCTTAGACTGGGAATGAACTTCGTATGCTTAGACTGGGGATGAACTTCATATGCCTAAGTCAACCCATAAAATGAGCATGTGGGCGCTCAATCGACCGGAGAGGCCGGTCGAAAAGGCATAATGCATAAGCTGGGGATCAGCTCGGTCCCCCTCTATATGCTGCCAATCCCGTTGCCAGTCCTGCTACCACAACCTTCGGTCCGACTGGGGCTTAGACATGGAATGAACTCTGTATGCCTAAGCCAACCCACGAAACGAGCGTGCGAGCGCTCAGCTAGCGGGAGAGGCAGAATGCACAAGTCAAGGATCGACCCGATCCTCCCTGCATGCTGTTGATCCTACTGCTGGTCCTGCTGTTACAACCCTCGGTCTGGTCTGATCTTAGACTAGGAATGAACTACGTATGCTTAGACATGGAATGAACTCCGTATGCCTAAGCCAACCCACGAAACGAGTGTGCGGGCGCTCAGTCGATCGGAGAGGCAGAATGCTTAAGTCGGGGATCAGCCCGGTCCCCCCCGCGTGCTATCGATCCTACTGCTGCAACCCTCAGTCCAGTCAGATCTTAGACTGGGAATTAACTCCGTATGCCTGAGTCAACCCATGAAACGAGCGTACGGGCGCTGAGTCAATCGGAGAGGCATAATGCGTAAGCCAGGGATCGGTCAGGTCCCCCCTTGTGTGTCGTCGATCCCGCTGCCACGTCCCTCGGTCCAGCTAGCACTTAGACATGGAATGAACTCCCTATGCCTAAGCCAACCCACGAAGTGAGCGTGCGGGTGCTCAGCCGACCAGATGGGCAGAATGCGCAAGCCGGGGAATGGCCCGGTCCCCCCTTCATGCTGTAGATGCTGCTGTCGCAACCCTCAGCCCGATCCGATATTAGACTGGGAATGAACTCTGTATTCTTTGACTGGGGATGAACTCCGTATGCCTAAGTCAACCCACGAAATGAGCGTGTGGGCGCTCAGTCGACGGAGAGGCAGAATGCGTAAGCGGGGATCAGCCCAGTCCCCCCTGCGTGCTGCTGGTCCTACTACCTCACCTTCAGTCCAGTCTGATCTTAGACTGGGAATGAACTCCATATGCTTAGACTGGGGATGAACTCCGTATGCCTAAGTCAACCCACGAAACGAGTGTGCGGGTGCTCAGCCGGCCGGGGAGGTAGAATGCGCAAGTCAGGGACCGACCTGATCCCCTATCCGTGCTGTTGATCCTGCTACCACAACCCTCGATCTGGTCCAATCTTAGACTGGGAATGAACTCCGTATGCCTAAGTCAACCCATGAAACGAGCGTTCGGACGCTGAGCCGATCGGAGAGGTATAATGCACAAGCCGGGGATCGGCCCGGTCCCTCTCTGTGTGTTACCGGTCCTGCTGCCATAACCCTTGATCTGGCTGGGGCTTAGACATGGAATGAACTCCCTATGACTAAGCCAACCCACGAAACAGAAGTGCGGGCATTCAGCCAGCCGGAGAGGCAGAATGCGTAAGCCAAGGTTCGGCCTGGTCCCCCCTGCATGCTACCGATCCTACTACCACACCTCTAGATCTGGTCTGATCTTAGACTGGGAATGAACTCCGTATGCTTAGACTGGGGATGAGCTCCATATGCCTAAGTCAACCCACGAAATGAGCATGCGGGCGCTCAACCGATTGGAAAGGCCGATCGGAGAGGCATAATACGTAAGCCGGGGATCAGCTCGATCCCTCTCTACTTACTGTCGATCCCGCTACCGGTCTGGCTGTGGCTTAGACATGGAATAAACTCCGTATGCCTAAGCCAACCCATGAAACGAGCATACGGGTGCTTAACCAGCCGGAGAGGCAGAATGAGCAAGCCGAGGATCGACTCGGTCCCTCCCTGCGTGCTGTCGATCCTGCTGCTGGTCCTACTGTTGCAACCCTCGATCCGGTTTGATCTTAGACTGTGAATGAACTCCATATGCTTAGACATGGAATGAACTCCGTATGCCTAAGCCAACCCATAAAACGAGTGTGCAGGCACTCAGTCGACTGGAGAGGTAGAATGCACATGCCGTGGCCCGGTTCGGTCTCCCCTGTGTGCTATCGATCCTACTGCCATAACCCTCGGTTCAGTCCGATCTTAGATTGGGATTGAACTCTGTATGCCTAAGTCAACCCATGAAACGAGCATGCTAGTCCTGCTACCGCTGCTCTCGGTCTAGTTCGATCTTAGACTGGAAAGGAACTCCATATGCTTAGACATGGAATGAACTTCGTATGACTAAACCAACCCCCGAAATGAGCGTTCGAGGGCTCAGCCGACCGGAGAGGTAGAATGCACAAGCCGTGGACCGGCCCAGTCCCCCTACGTGTTATCGATCCTATTATCGTAACCCTCGATCTGGTCTGATCTTAGACTAGGAATGAACTCTGTATGCCTAAGTCAACCCACGAAATGAACATTCGGGCACTGAGCTGGCTAGAGAGGCATAATGTGCAAGTTGAGGATCGACCCGATCCCCCTCTACATGCTGTCGGTCCCGCTGCCACGACCCTTAGTCCGACTGGGGCTTAGACGTGGAATGAACTCCCTATCCTAAGCCAACCCACGAAATGGGCATGCAGGCGCTCAGCCAGTTGGAAAGGCACAATGCACAAGCTGGGCATCGACCCGATCCCCCCGGCATGCTGTTGATCCTACTGTCACAACCCTCAGTCCGGTCTGATCTTAGACTGGTAATAAACTTCATATGCTTAGACTGGGGATGAACTCTGTATGCCTAAGTCAACCCATGAAACGAGCATACAGGCGCTAAGCCGATCGGAGAGGCCGATCGGAGAGGCATAATGTGTAAGTCGAAGATCAGCTCAGTCCCCCTCTACGTGTTGTCAATCCCGCTGCCGATCCGGCTACCATAACCCTTGATCCGATTGAGGCTTAGACATGGAATGAAGTCCGTATGCCTAAGCCAACCCACAAATCCCCCTCTACGTGCTGTCGGTCCCACTGCCATAACCCTCTGTTCAGCTGGGGCTTAGACATGGAATGAACTCCCTATGACTAAGCTAACCCATGAAATGGGCGTGCGGGCGCTCAACCGGTCGGAGAGGTAGAATGCACAAGCCAGGGATCGGCCCGATCCCCCCTTCATGCTGTCGATCCTGCTGTCGCAACCCTCGGTCTGATTGATCTTAGACTGAGAATGAACTCAGCATGCTTAGACTGGGGATGAACTCTGTATGCCTAAGTCAACCTACGAAACAAGCGTGCGAACGCTCAACCGACCAGAGAGGTAGGATGCATAAGCCGAGAATAGAACGGGTGGTAGGTGGGTTCTAGCACATCTTCATATTTTTGCCATGCCAATGCCATTTTTATGGCTTGTAAATTCATACAATGGTCCCCTACGCCTTCATGTGAAGTTTTGTGGCAAGACGACCCGTTTTCTATTTTTCACGATTTTTGAAACTTTTTACGGTTCGGGATTTTTTAAACTTTTTTTAGAAAGAGTTTCATCCCCAATTTTGGTAGAGGTGATCCTTGTATTTTTTTTGGAATGCACAAAAAAATTCAGCTAAAAACTCGAAGCGGATAAGATTTTCTGATCGTTTGAAAAAAGTGTCCCCATTTCAAACATTTTAATGCCTACTGGCAGCAAACCTATAAAATCTCAAATGCTCTTTAAGGGGCTGTGAGTTCTCGAGGTTTGATGAGGGATAGGGGGCCCACATAAGGGCCAAGCACCAGCACCGATCGCACATCATGTGCACACACCCCCCTGGACCCCACAATCGTCGGAACCCCTAATGCCGTCGGTTAGGCTCTCCAACGATGCTCCGACGATGGTGCCCCGGGCGAAAAAAAATTCGGCACCAGCACATGCCCAAGCCCAGCATGTGCACCATGGCTCAAACTCTTAGACTAGGAATGAACTCCATATGCTTAGACATGGAATGAACTCCGTATGCCTAAGCCAACTCACGAAACGAGCGTGCGGGCACTCAGCCGATCGGAGAGGCAGAATGCGCAAGCCGGGCACCGGCCTAGTCCCCCTCTGCGTGCTGCTGGTCCCGCTACCATAACCCTCGGTCCGGCTGGGGCTTAGACATGGAATGAAATCCCTATGCCTAAGCTAACACACAAAAATGGGTGTGCGGGCGCTTAGCCGGTCGGAGAGGCAAAATGCGCAAGCCGAGGATCGGTCTGATCCCCTTTGCATGCTATTGATCCTGCAGCCACAACCCTCGATCCAGTTTGATCTTAGACTAGGAATGAACTTTGTATGCTTACATTGGGGATGAACTCTGTATGCCTAAGTCAACCTACGAAACGAGTGTGCGAGCACTCAGCCAACCGAAGAGGCAGAATGTGTTAGCTGGGGACCGACCTGGTCCCCCCTACGTGCTATCGATCCTGGGACCACAACCCTTGGTCTAGTCCTATCTTAGACTGGGAATGAACTTCGTATGCCTAAGTCAACCCACGAAATGAGCGTTTGGGCGTTGAGCCGATCGGAGAGGCATAATGTACAAGTCAGGGATTGGCCCGGTCCCCCTCTATGTATTGTCGGTCCTGCTGCCACAACCCTCGGTTTGATTGGGGCTTAGACATGGAATGAAATCCCTATGCCTAAACCAACCCACGAAATGGGCGTACGGGCGCTCAGCCAGTCGAAGAGGCAGAATGCGTAAGCCGGGGATTGGCCCAGTCCCCCCTGCATGCTATCGATCCTGCTGTCGCAACCCTCGGTCAGGTCTGATCTTAGACTGGGAATAAACTCCATATGCTTAGACTGGGGATGAACTCCGTATGCCTAAGTCAACCAACCAAAAGAGCGTGCGGGCGCTCAGCAGGCCGGAGGGGCATAATGTGCAAGCCGGGGATCACCTCGATCCCCCTCTGTGTGCTAACGATCCCACTGCCGGTCCTGCTACCACAACCCTCGGTCCGGCTGGGGCTTAGACATGGAATGAACTCCGTATGCCTATCCCAACCCACGAAATGAGCGTGCGGGTGCTCAGCCGACCAAAGAGGCAGAATGCGTAAGCCGATGATCAGTCCGGTCCCCCCCTGTGTGCTGCCAATCCTGCTGCTGGTCCTACTACTGCAACCCTCGGTCAAGTTAAATCTTAGACTGGGAATGAACTTCGTATGCCTAAGCCAACCCATGAAATGAGCGTGCGGGCACTCAGCCGATCGAAGAGACAGAATGCGCAAGCTGGGGACCGGCCCAATTCCCCCCTGCGTGCTATCAATCCCGTTACCGTAACCCTCGGTCCGGTTCGATCTTAGACTGGAAATGAACTCCGTATGCCTAAGCCAACCAAAGAAATGAGCGTTCGAGTGCTGAGCCGACTGAAGAGGCATAATGCGCAAGCCGGGGATCAGCTCGATCCCCCTCTGTGTGCTGCCGATCCTGCTGCCACAACCCTTAGTTTTGCTGGTGCTTGGACATGGAATGAATCCCTATGGCTAAGCCAACTCACGAAACAGGTGTACGGGCACTCAATCGGCTAGAGAGGCAGAATGCGTAAGTCAAGGATCGGTCTGGTCTGCCTTGCATGCTATCGATCCTACTGCCGCAACCCTCGGTCCGGTCCGATCTTAGACTGGGAATGAACTCCGTATGCTTAGACTGGAGATGAACTCCGCATGCCTAAGTCAACCCACGAAATGAGCGTGTAGGTGCTCAGCCGACCGGAGAGGCCGATCGGAGAGGCATAATGCACAAGCTGGGTATCAGCCCGATCCCCCTCACGTGTCGGGGATCAGCCCGGTCCCCTTCGGTACAATCCAATCTTAGACTGGGGATGAACTCCGTATGCCTAAGTTAAACCATGAAACGAGCGTGCGGGCGCTCAGCCGATCGGAAAGGTAGAATGCACAAGTCGAGGATCGGTCGATCCCCCCCGGTGTGCTGTCAATCCTACTACTGGTCCTACTACCGCAAGCCTCAATCCTGTCTGATCTTAGACTATGAGTGAACCCCGTACGCTTAGACATGGAATGAACTCCGTATGCATAAGCCAACTCATGAAAAAAGGATACGGGTGCTCAGTCGGCTGGAGAGGTAGAATGCGTAAGTGGGGGACCGACCCGATCCCCCCTGCGTACTGTCAATCCTGCTGCTGCAACCTTCGGTCCGATCTGATCTTAGACTGGGAATGAACTCTATATGCCTAAGTCAACCCATCAAACGAGTGTTTGGGCGTTGAGCCAACCAGAGAGGCATAATACGCAAGCCAAGGATCAGCCCGGTCCCCCTCTGTGTGCTATCGGTCCCATTGCCACAACTCTCGGTCCGGCTGGGGCTTAGACATGGAATGAACTCCCTATGCCTAAGCCAACCCATGAAATGGGTGTGTGGGTGCTCAGCCGGTCGGAGAGGCAGAATGCGTAAGCCAGGGATCGGATCGGTTCGGTCCCTCCTGCATGCTGTCGATCCTGCTGCCACAACCCTCGAATCGGTCTGATCTTAGACTGGAAATGAACTCCGTATGCTTAGACTGGGGATGAACTCCGTATGCTTAAGTTAACCCATGAAATGAGCGTGCAGGCGTTCAACCGGTCGGAGAGGCATAATGCACAAGCCGGGGACCAGCCCGATCCCCCTCTGCGTGCTGTCGATCTCACTACCGGTCCTGTTTCCATAACCTTCGGCACAGCTGGGGCTTAGACATGGAATGAACACCGTATGCCTAAGCCAACCCACGAAATGAGCGTGCGGGTGCTCAACCGGCCGGAGAGGCAGAATGCACAAGTCGGGGATTGGCCCGATCCGCCCCTGCGTGCTGTCAATCCTGTTGCTGGTCCTGCTGTCGCAACCCTCGGTCCGGTCTGATCTTAGACTGGGAATGAACTCCGTATGCTTAGACATGGAATGAACTCCGTATGCCTAAGGCAACCCATGAAACAAGCGTGCCGGTGCTCAGCTGGCCGGAGAGGCAGAATGCATAAGCCGGGGACCGATCCGGTCCCTCCTGTGTCCTATCGATCTTGCTACCACAACCCTCGGTCTGGTCTGATCTTAGACTGGGAATGAACTTCGTATGCCGAAGTCAACCCACAAAACGAGCATGCGGGCGCTGAGCTGGTCGGAAAGGCATAATGCGTAAGCCGAGGATCGACCTGATCCCTCTCTGCGTGCTGTCGGTCCCGGTGCCACAACCCTCAGTCCGGCTGGGGCTTAGACATGAAATGAACTCCGTATGCCTAAGCCAACCTACGAAATGGGTGTGCGGGCGCTCAGCCAGCCGGAGAGGCAGAATGCATAAGCCGGGGTTAGGCCAGGGCCCCCTGCGTGCTACCGATCCTACTGTCGCAACCCTCAGTTCGGTCTGATCTTAGACTGGGAATGAACTCCGTATGCTTAGATATGGAATGAACTCTGTATGCCTAAGCCAACCCACGAAATGATCATGCGGGCGCACAGCCTGTCGGAGAGGCAGAATGCGCAATCTAAGGACCGGCCCGATCCCCCTTGCGTGCTATCGATCCTGCTGTTGCAACCCTCAGTCCAGTCCAATCTTAGACTGGGAATGAACTCCGTATGCCTAAGTCAACCCACGAAATGAGCGTTCGGGCATTGAGCTGGTCAGAAAGGTATAATGCGCAAGTCGAGGACCGGTCCCATCCCCCTCTACGTGCTATCGGTCCCACTGCTACAACCCTCGGTCCGACTGAGGCTTAGACATGGAATGAAATCCCTATGCCTAAGCCAACCCACGAAACGGGCGTGCGGGTGCTAAGCTGGCCGGAGAGGCAGAATGCGTAAGCCGAGGATCGACCCGATCCCTCTTGCGTGCTGTCGAACCTTCTGTCGCAACCCTCTGTCCGGTCTGATCTTAGACTGGAATGAACTCCATATGCTTAGACTGGGGATGAACTCCGTATGCCTAAGTCAACCCACCAAATGACCGTACGGTCGCTCAGCCAGCCACAGAGGCCGGCTGAAAAGGCATAATACACAAGCCGAGGATCAGCCCGGTCCCCCTCAACGTGCCGTCGATCCCACTACCGGTCTTGCTGTCGCAACCCTCAGTCTGATTGGGGCTTAGATATGGAATGAACTCCGTATGCCTAAGCCAACCAACGAAATGAGCGTGCGGGCGCTCAGTCGGCCAGAGAGGCAGAATGCGCAAGTCGAGGATCGACCCGGTCCCCCCTGCGTGCTGTCGATCTTGCTGTTAGTACTACTGCAGTAACGCTTGGTCCGGTCTGATCTTACACTGGGGTGAACTCCATATGCCTAAGTCAACCCACGAAACGAGCGTGCGGGTGCTGAGCCAGTCGGAGGAGCAAAATGGGCTAGTCGGGGATCGACCCGATCCCCTTCTGCGTGCTGTCGATCCCACTGCCACAACCCTCCTTCTGGCTAGGGCTTAGACATAGAATGAACTCCCTATGCCTAAGCCAACCCATGAAATGGGCGTGCGGGAGCTTAGCCGACCAGAGAGGCAGAATGCACAAGCCAGGGATCGTCCCGGTCCCCCTGTGTGCTGTGGATCCTGCTGCCGTAACCCTTGATCCGATCTGATCTAAGATGAGGAATGAACTCCGTATGCTTAGACTGGGGATGAACTCTGTATGCCTATGCCAACCCACAAAACGAGCGTGCGAACGCTCAACCAACCAGAGAGGCAGGATGCGTAAGCTCGGGATCGAATGGGTGGTAGGTGGGTTCAAGCACATCTTCATATTTCGGCCATGCCAATGCCATTTTTATGGCTTGTAAATTCATACAATGGTCCCTTACGCCTTCATGTGAAGTTTCGTGGCAAGACGACTTGTTTTCTATTTTTCACGATTTTCAAAACTTTTTACGGTTCAGAATTTTTTAAAATTTTTTTAGAAAGAGTTTTGTCCCCAAATTTGGTAGAGGTGATCCTTGTATTTTTTTTGGCATGCAGAAAACAATTCAGAAAAAAAAATCGAAGTGGAGAGGATTTTGTGACCATTTGAAAAAAGTGTCCCCATTTCAGACACTTTAATGGCTACTGGCAGCAAACTTATAAAATCTCAAATGCTCTTTAAGGGGGAGTGAGTTCTCAAGGTTTGATGGGGGCCAAGTACCAGCACCGATCACACATCATGTACGCACACCCCCTCGGCCCCCCCAATCGTCGGAACCCCCAATGCCGCCGGTTAGGCTCTCCGACGATGCTCCGATGATGTTATGCCAGGCAAACAAAATGTGGCACAAGCACATGCCCGAGCCCAACATGTACACCATGGCTCAAACTCTTGGACGGGGAATGAACTCTGTATACTTAGACATGGAATGAACTCCGTATGCCTAAGCTAACCCACTAAACAAGCGTGCGGGCACTCAGTCGGTCAAAGAGGCAGAATGTGCAAGCCAGGGATCGCACCGGTCCTCCTCTGCATGCTGCTGATCCCACTACCACAACCTTCAATTCAGCTAGGGCTTAGACAAGGAATGAACTCCCTATGCCTAAGCCAACCCACGAAGCGGGTGTGCGAGCGCTCAGCCGGCCAGAGAGGCAGAATGCGTAAGTCGGGGATCAGCTTGGTCTGATCTTAGACTAGGAATGAACTCCATATGCTTAGACTGGGGATGAACTCTGTATGCCTAAGTCAACCCATGAAACGAGCGTGTGGATGCTCAGCCGACCAGAGAGGCATGATGCGCAAGCCGGGGATCGAACGGGTGGTAGGTGGGTTCAAGCACATCTTCATATTTCTGCCATGCCAATGCCATTTTTATGGCTTGTAAGTTCATACAATGGTCCTCTACGCCTTCATGTGAAGTTTTGTGGCAAGACGACCCATTTTCTATTTTTCAAGATTTTTGAAACTTTTTGCGGTTTGGGATTTTTTAAAATTTTTTTAGAAAGATTTTTGACCCCAAATTTGGGAAAGGTTATCCTTGTATTTTTGTTGGCATGCACAAAAAATTTCAGCTTAAAACTCGAAGTGGAGAAGATTTTGTGACCGTTTGAAAAAAGTTTCCCCATTTCAGACACTTTAATGGCTACTGGCAGCAAACCTATAAAATGTAAAATGCTATTCAAGGGGGTGTGAGCTCTCAAGGTTTGATGAGGGATAGGGGGCCAATATAAGGGCCAAGTACCAACACCCATCGCACATCATGTGCGCACACCCCTCCGGCCCCCCCAATCGCCGGAACCCCTAATGCCACCGGTTAGGCTCTCTGGTGATGCTCCGACGGTGGTGCCCCATGCGAAAAAAATAGGCACCAGCACATGCTCGAGCCTAGCATGTGCACTGTGGCTCAAACTCTTAGACTGGGAATGAACTCTGTATGCTTAGACATGGAATGAACCCTGTATGCCTAAGCCAACCCACGAAATGAGCGTGCAGGCGCTCAATCGGCCGGAGAGGCAGAATGCACAAGCCGGGGATCGACCCAGTCCCCCTCTGCGTGCTGTCGGTCCTGCTGCCACAACCCTTGGCCTGGCTGGGGCTTAGACATGGAATGAACTCCCTATGCCTAAGCCAACCCACGAAACAGGAGTGTGGGCACTCAACTGGCCGAAGAGGTAGAATGCACAAGCCAGGGATCGACCCTGTCCCCCCTGTATGCAGCCGATCCTACTACTGCAACCCTCGGTCTAGTTCGATCTTAGACTGGGAATGAAATTCGTATGCTTAGATTGGGGTTGAACTCTGTATGCCTAGGTCAACCCATGAAATGAGCGTTCGGGCGCTCAGCCAGTCGGAGAGGTCGACTGGAGAGGCAGAATGCGCAAGCTAGGGATCAGCCCGATCCCCCTGCTACCGATCTTGCTGCTGGTCCTACTACTATAACCCTCAGTCCGATCCGATCTTAGACTGAGAATGAACTTCATATGCTTAGACATGGAATGAACTCTATACGCCTAAGCCAAGCCACGAAACGAGCGTGCGGGCGCTCAGCCGACTAGAGAGGTAGAATTCTTAAGCCGAGGACCAGCCCGGTCCCTCCTGTGTGCTACCAATCCTGTTGCTGGTCCTACTGCTGTAACCCTTGGTCTGATCCGATCTTAGATTGGGAATGAACTCCGTATGCTTAGACATGGAATAAACTCCGTATGCCTAAGCCAATCCATGAAACGAGCGTGCGGGTGCTCAGTCGACCAGAGATGCAGAATGCGCAAGCCAAGGACCGACCTGGTCCCCCCTGCGTGCTGTGATCTGGCTGTCACAACCCTCAATCCGATCCAATCTTAGACTAGGAATGAACTCCGTATGCCTAAGTCAACCCACGAAATGAGCGTTCAGGCGCTGAGCCAACCGGAGAGGCATAATGCGCAAGCCAGGGATCGCCCCGGTGTCCCTCTGTGTGCTACCGGTCCCGCTGCCAAAACCCTTTGTCCAGCTGGGGCTTAGACATGGAATGAACTCCCTACGCCTAAGCAAACCCACGAAACGGGCGTGCGGGTGCTCAGTCGACCGGAGAGGCAGAATGCACAGGTCAAGGATCGACCGGATCCCCCCTGCATGCTACCGATCCTGCTACCGCAACCCTTGGACCAGCTCGATCTTAGATTGGGAATGAACTCCGTATGCTTACACTGGGGATGAACTTCATATGCCTAAGTCAACCCACGAAACGAGCGTACGGGTGCTCAGTTGGCCGGAAAGGCCGATTAGAGAGGCATAATGCGCAAGCCGGGGATTAGCTCGATCCCCCTCTGCGTGCTACCGATCTCACTGTCGGTTCTGCTACCACAACCCTATGTCCGACTGGGGCTTATACATGGAATGAACTCTGTATGCCTAAGCTAACCCATGAAACGAGCGTGCGGGCACTCAGCCGGTCGAAGAGGCAGAATGTGCAAGCCAAGCATTGGCCCGATCCCCCTGTGTGCTACCGATCCTACTGCTGGTCCTACTACCGTAACCCTCGGTCTGGTCTAATCTTAGACTGGGAATGAACTCCATATGCTTAGACATGGAATGAACTCCGTATGCCTAAGCCAACCCACGAAACGAGCGTACGGGCGCTGAACCGATTGGAGAGGTAGAATGCGCAAGCCGAGGATCGACCCGGTCTGCCCCTACATGCTGTCGATCCTGCTACTGCAACCCTCAGTCTGGTCTTATCTTAGACTGGGAATGAACTCTGTATGCCTAAGTCAACCCACAAAACGAGCGTGTGGGCTCTGAGCCGATCGGAGAGGCATAATGCGCAAGCCAGGGATCGACCCAATCCCCCTCTGTGTGCTGTCAGTCCTGTTGCCACAACCCTCGGTCCGGCTGGGGCTTAGCCATGGAATGAACTCCCTATGCCTAAGCTAACCCATGAAATGGGCGTGCAGGCGCTCAGCCGATCGGAGAGGCAGAATGGGCAAGCCGGTGATCGGCCCGGTCCCCCCTGCGTGCTATCGATCCTACTATTGCAACCCTTAGTCCAGTTCGATCTGAGACTGGGAATGAACTTCGTATGCCTAAGTCAACCCATGAAACGAGCGTGCGGACGCCCAACCAACCAGAGAGGCAGGATGCGCAAGCTGGGGATCGAACGGGTAGTAGGTGGGTTCAAGCACATCTTCATATTTTTGCCATGCCAATGCCATTTTTATGGCTTGTAAATTCATACAATGGTCCCCTACACCTTCATGTGAAGTTTCGTGGCAAGGCGACCCATTTTCTATTTTTCACAATTTTTGAAACTTTATATGGTTTGGGATTGTTTAAAGTTTTTTTAGAAAGAGTTTTGTCCCCAAATTTGGTAGAGGTGATCCTTGTATTTTTGTTGGCATGCACAAAAACATTCAGCTAAAAACTCAAAGTGGAGAAGATTTTGTGACCGTTTGAAAAAACTATCCCTATGTCTGACACTTTAATGGCTACTGGCAGCAAACCTAAAAAGTCTCAAATGCTCTTTAAGGCGGTGTGAGTTCTCAAGGTTTGATGAGGGATAGGGGGCCAATATAAGGGCCAAGTACCAGCACCCATCGCACATCATGTGCGCACATCCCCTGGCCCCCCAATCACCGGAACCCCTAATGCCACCGGTTAGGTTCTCCGACGATGCTCTGGCGATGGTGCCCCGAGCGAAAAAAATGTGGCACCAGCACATGCTCGAGCCCAGCATGTGCACCGTGGCTCAAACTCTTAGACTGGGAATGAACTCTGTATGCTTAGACATGGAATGAACTCCGTATATCTAAGCCAACCCGCGAAACGAGCGTGCGGTCACTCAGTCAACCGGAGAGGCAGAATGCACAAGCCGGGGATCGACCCGATCCCCCTCTACGTGCTGCCAGTCCTGCTGCCACAACCCTTGATCCGGTTGGGTCTTAGACATGGAATGAACTCCTTATGCCTAAGCCAACCCACGAAATGGGCGTGCGAGCGCTCAGCCGGTCGGAGAGGCAGAATGCGCAAGCCAAAGATCGACCTGGTCCCCCCTGTGTGCTACCGATCCTGTTGTCGCAACCCTCAGTCTGGTTTGATCTTAGACTGGGAATGAACTTCGTATGCTTAGATTGGGGATGAACTCCGTATGCCTAAGTCAACCCACAAAACGAGCGTGCGGGCGCTCAACCGATCGAAGAGGCTATGTGGCGAGGTAGAATGTACAAGCCGAGGATTAACCCAATCCCCCCTACGTGCTGTCGATCCTGCTGCTGGTCCTACAGCCGTAAGCCTCGTTCTGGTCAGATCATAGACTGGGAATGAACTACGTATGCTTAGACAAGGAATGAACTCCGTATGCCTAAGCCAACCCATGAGACGAGCGTGCTAGCGCTAAGCCGATCGGAGAGGCAGAATGTGCAAGCCGAGGATCAACCCGATCCCCCCTGCGTGCTGTTGATCCTGCTGTCGCAACCCTCAGTTCGATCTAATCTTAGACTGGGGATGAACTTCGTATGCCTAAGTCAACCCATGACACGAGCGTGCGGGCGTTCAACCGATCAGAGAGGCAGAATGCGCAAGCTGGGGATCGGCCTGGTCCCCCCTATGTGTTGTCGATCCTGCTGCCGTAACCCTTGGTCTCGTCTGATCTTAGACTAGGAATGAACTTCGTATGCTTAGACATGGAATGAACACTGTATGCCTAAGCCAACCCACGAAATGAGCGTGCGGGCGCTCAGCCAACCAGAGAGGCAGAATGCGCAGGCTGGGGATCGACCCGGTCCCTCCTGTGTGCTGTCGATCTTGCTACCACAACCCTCGGTCTAGTCCGATCTTAGACTAGGAATGAACTACATATGCCTAAGTCAACCTATGAAACAAGCATTCGGGCGCTGAGCCTACCGGAGATGCATAATGCACAAGCCAAGGATCGACCCAGTCCCCCTTTGCATGTTGTCGGTCACGTTGCCACAACCCTCGATCCGACTGGGGCTTAGACATGGAATGAACTCCCTATGCCTAAGCCAACCACGAAACGGGCGTGCGGGCGCTCAGCCAGTCGAAAAGGCAGAATGGGTAAGCCAGGTATCGGCCCGGTCCCCCCTGCGTGCTACCGATCCTACTGTCGCAACCCTCGAACCGATCTGATCTTAGACTAGGAATGAACTCCATATGCTTAGACTAGGGTTGAACTCCGTATGCCTAAGTCCACCAATGAAACATGCGTGCGGGCGCTTAGCCGGCCGGAGAGGCATAATGCGTAAGCCGAGGATCAACCCGATCCCCTTCTACATGCTGTCGATCCCACTACCAGTCCTGCTGCCACAACCCTTGGTCCGGCTGGGGCTTAGACATGGAATGAACTCTGTATGCCTAAGCCAACCCACGAAACGAGCGTGCGGATGATCAGCCAACCGGAGAGGCAAAATTTGCAAGTCGAGGATCGACCCGATCCCTCCGAGCGTGCTGTCGATCCTGCTACTGGTCCTGCTGTCGCAACCCTCAATCCGGTCCGATCTTAGAATGGGAATGAACTCCGTATCCTTAGACATGGAATGAACTCTGTATGCCTAAGCAACCCATAAAATGAGCATGCGGGCATTCAGCTAGCCAAAGAGGCAGAATGCGTAAGCCGAGGATCGACCCGATCCCTCTTGCGTGCTGTCGATCTTGCTATCGCAACCCTCAATCTGGTCTGACCTTAGACTAGGAATGAACTCCTTATGCCTAAGTCAACCCACAAAATGAGCGTACGGGCGCTGAGCTGATCGGAGAGGCATAATGCGCAAGCCGGGGATCGGCCCGGTCCCCCTTTGCGGGCTACCAGTCCCGTTGCCACAGCCCTCGGTCCAGTTGGTGCTTAGACATGGAATGAACTCCCTATGCCTAACCCAACCTACAAAACAGGCTACGGGTGCTCAGCCCACCGGAGAGGCAGAATGCGCAAGCCAGATATCGGCCCGGTCCATCCTGCGTGCTGTCGATCTCGCTGTCGCAACCCTCATTCAAGTTTGAGCTTAGACTGGGAATGAAATTCGTATGCTTCAATAGGGGATGAACTCCATATGCCTAAGTCAACCCACGAAACGAGCGTGCGAACGCTCAGTCGACCAGAGAGGCAAGATGCGCAAGTCGGGGATCGAACGAGTGGTAGGTGGGTTCAAGCACATCTTCATATTTCTACCATGCCAATGCCATTTTTATGGCTTGTAAATTCATACAATGGTCCCCTAAGCCTTCATGTGAAGTTTCGTGGCAAGACGACTCATTTTTTAATTTTTCATGATTTTTGAAACCTTTTACGGTTCAGGATTTTTTTAAATTTTTTTAGAAAGAGTTTTGTCCCCAAAATTGGTAGAGGTGATCCCTGTATTTTTTTTGGCATTTGCAAAAAAATTCGGCTCAAAACTCGAAGTGGAGAAGATTTTGTGACCATTTGAAAAAAGTGTCCCCATTTCAGACACTTTAATGGTTACTGGCAGTAAACCTGTAAAATCTCAAATGCTTTTTAAGGGGGTGTGAGTTCTTGAGGTTTGATGAAGGATAGGGGGCCAATATAAGGGCCAAGTACCCGCACCCATTGCACATCATGTGCCCACACCCCCCAGCCCCCCGGCCCCCCAATCACCAGAACCCCCAATGCCATCGGTTAGGCTCTCCGACGATGCTCCGATGATGGTGCCCCAGGCAAAAAAAATGCGGACCAGCACATGCCCGAGACCAGCATGTGCACCGTGGCTCAAAATCTTAGACTGGGAATGAACTCCATATGCTTAGACAAGGAATGAACTCCGTATGCCTAAGCCAACCCACGAAACGAGCGTGCGGGCACTCAGCCGATCGGAGAAGCAGAATGCACAAGCTGGGGATCGGCCTGGTCCCCCTTCCGTGCTGTTAATACTGCTACCGTAACCCTCGGTCTGGTCTGATCTTAGACTGGGAATGAACTCCGTATGCCTAAGTCAATCCACGAAATGAGCGTGCGGGCACTGAGCCGATCAGAGAGGCATAATGAACAAGCCGGGGATCGGCCTGGTCCCCCTCTGCGTGCTGTCGGTCCGACTGCCACAACCCTCGGTCCAGCTGGGACTTAGACGTGGAATGAACTCCCTATGCCTAAGCCAACCCACGAAACGGGCGTGCGGGAGCTCAGTCGGTCGGAGAGGCAGAATGCGTAGGCCGAGGATCGGCCCGGTCCCCCCTACGTCCTACCGATCCTACTGCCGCAACCCGCGGTCCAGTCTAATCTTAGACTGGGAATGAACTCTGTATGCTTAGACTGGGGACGAACTTCGTATGCCTAAGTCAACCCACGAAATGAGCGTGCAGGCATTCAGTCGGCCGGAGAGGCCGACAGGAGAGGCATAATGCGCAAGCCGGGGATCAGCCCGATCCCCCTCTGCGTGCTGCTGATCCCGCTGCCAGTCCTGCTGCCACAACCCTCGGTCCGACTGGGGCTTAGACATGGACTGAACTCCGTATGCCTAAGCTAACCCACAAAATGAGCGTGCGGGCGCTCAGCCGGTCGGAGAGGCAAAATGCACAAGTCGGGGATCGGCTCGATTCCCCATTACGTGCTATCGATCCTACTATTGGTCTTGCTGTCGCAACCCTCCATCTTAGACTGGGAATGAAATCCATATGCTTAGACATTGAATTAACTCCGTACGCCTAAGCCAACCCATGAAACGAGTGTACGAGCATTCAGCCGGTCGGAAAGGTAGAATGCGCAAGCCGAGGACCGACCCGATCTCCCCTGCGTGCTGTCGATCCTTCTGTTGCAACCCTAGGGCCGGTCCAATCTTAGACTAGGAATGAACTCTGTATGCCTAACTCAACCCATGAAATGAGCGTTCAGGCATTGAGCCGGTCGGAGAGGCATAATACGCAAGCTGGGGATCGTCCCGGTCCCTCTCTGTGTGTTATTGATCCCATTGCCACAACCCTCGATCCGGCTGGGGCTTAGACATGGAATGAACTCCCTATGCCTAAGCCAACCCATAAAACGGGCGTGCGGGCACCCAGTCGGCCAGAGAGGCAGAATGCGTAAGCCAGGGATCAGCGTGATCCCCCCTGCGTGCTGTTGATCCTGCTATTGCAACCCTCAGTCCAGTCTAATCTTAGACTGGGAATGAACTCTGTATGCTTAGACTAGGGACGAACTTTGTATGCCTAAGTCAACCCACGAAATGAGCATGCGGGCGCTCAGCCGACTGGAGAGGCATAATGCGCAAGCCGGGGATCAGCCTAATCCCCCGCTGCCGATCCTGCTGTCGATCCCGCTACCGGTCCTGCTGCCGCAACCCTTGTTCTAGCTAGGGCTTAGCATGGAATGAATGCCCTATGCCTAAGCGAACCCACGAAATGGACATGCGGGCGCTCAGTCGGTCGGAGAGGCAAAATGCGCAAGCCGGGGATCAGCTCGGTCCCCCCTGCGTGCTACCGATCCTGCTGCCGCAACCCTCGATCCGGTCCGATCTTAGACTGGGAATGAACTCCGTACGCTTAGAATGGGCATGAACTCCGTATGCCTAAGTCAACCCATGAAACGAGCATGCGGGCGCTCAATCGACCAGAGAGGCAGGATGCGCAAGCCGAGGATCGAACGGGTGGTAGGTGGGTTCAAGCACATCTTCTTATTTCTGCCATGCCAATGCCATTTTTATGGCTTGTAAATTCATACAATGGTCCCTTAAGCTTTCATGTGAAGTTTCGTGGCAAGATGACCCGTTTTCTATTTTTCAGAATTTTCAAAACTTTTTGCGGTTCAAGATTTTTTAAAATTTTTTTAGAAAGAGTTTCGTCCATAAATTTGGTAGAGGTGATCCTTGTATTTTTGTTGGTATGCATAAACAAATTCAGCTAAAAACTCGAAGTGGAGAAGATTTTGTGATTGTTTGAAAAAAGTGTCCCCATTATGGACACTTTAATGGCTACTGGCAGCAAACCTATAAAATCTCAAATGCTCTTTAAGGGGGTGTGAGTTCTCGAGGTTTGATGAAGGATAGGGGGCTAATATAAGGGCCAAGTACTAGCACCCATCGCACATCATGTCCGCACACCCCCCGGCCCCCCCAATCACCGGAACCCCCAATGCCGCCGGTTAGGCTCTCTGACGATGCTACGGCGATGGCGCCCCAGGCGAAAAAAATACGGCACCAGCACATGCTCGAGCCCAGCATGTGCACCGTGGCTCAAAATCTTAGACAGGGAATGAACTCTGTATGCTTAGACATGGAATAAACTCCGTATGCCTAAGCCAACACACGAAACGAGCGTGCGGGCGCTCAGCCGGTCGGAAGGGCAGAATGCGCAAGCCGAGGATCGGCCCAATCCCCCCTACATACTATCGATCCTACTGCCGCAACCCTCAGTCTAGTCTGATCTTAGACTAGGAATGAACTCCGTATGCATAAGTCAACCCATGAAATAAGCGTGCGGGCACTGAGCCGACCGAAGAGGCATAATGCGCAAGCTGATGATCGGCCCGGTCCCCCTCTGCGTGTTACCGGTCCCGCTGCCACAACTCTCGATCCGACTAGGGCTTAGACATGGAATGAACTCCCTATGCCTAAGCCAACCCACAAAACGGACGTGCGGGCGCTCAGTCGGTCGGAGAGGTAGAATGGGCAAGTCGGGGATCGCTTCGGTCCCCCCTGCGTGTTGCCAATCTTGCTACCGCAACCCTCGGTCCAGTCTGATCTTAGACTGGGGATGAACTCCGTATGCCTAAGTTAACCCACGAAACGAGTGTGCGGGCACTCAGTCGACCGGAGAGGCCGACAAGAGAGGTATAATACGCAAGCTGGAGATCAGCCCGATCCCCCTCTACATGCTGTCGATCCCGCTGCTGGTCCTGTTACCATAACCTTCGGTCCGGCTGAGGCTTAGACATGGAATGAACTCCGTATGCCTAAGCCAACCCACGAAATGAACGTGCGGGTGCTCAGTCAACCAGAGAGGCAGAATGCTTAAGCCGAGGATCGACCCGGTCCCCTCTACGTGCTATCGATCCTGCTGCTGGTTCTGCTGCCGTAACCCTTAGTCCGTAGACTGGGAATGAACTCCGTATGCTTAAACATGGAATGAACTCCGTATGCCTAAGCCAACCCATGGCACGAGCTTGCGGGTGCTCAGCCGACAGGGGAGGCAGAATGCACAAGTCAGGGACCGACGCGATCCCCCCTATGTGCTATTGATCCTGCTACCGCAACCCTCGATCTGGTCCGATCTTAGACTAGGAATGAACTCTGTATGCCTAAGTCAACCCCTGAAACTAGCGTGGGGGCACTGAACAGGTCGGAGAGGCATAATGCGCAAGCCAAGGATTAACCCGATCCCCCTCTGCGTGCTGTCGGTCCCGCTACCACAACCCTCGGTCTGGCTGGGGATTAGACATGGAATGAACTCCCTATGCCTAAGCCAACCCATGAAACGGGCGTACGGGCGCTCAGTCGGCCGAAGAGGTAGAATGTGCAAGCCGAGGATCGACCCGGTCCCCCCTACGTGCTATCGATCCTGCTGTCGTAACCCTCGATCCTATCTGATCTTAGACTGGGAATGAATTCTGTATGCTTAGACTAGGGATGAACTTCGTATGCCTAAGTCAACCCATGAAACGTGCGTACGAACACTCAATCGACCAGAGAGGCAGGATGCGCAAGTCGAGGATCGAACGGGTGGTAGGTGGGTTCAAGCACATCTTCATATTTCTACCATGCCAATGCCATTTTTATGGCTTGTAAATTCATACAATTTTCCCCTAAGTCTTCATGTGAAGTTTCGTGGCAAGACTACTCGTTTTCTATTTTTCACGATTTTTAAAACTTTTTACGGTTTGGGATTTTTTAAAATATTTTTAGAAAGCTTTTTGCCCCAAAATTTGGTAGCGGTGATCCTTTTAGTTTTGTTGGCATGCACAAAAAAATTCAGCTAAAAACTCGAAGTAGAGAACATTTTGTGACCATTTGAAAAAAGTGTCCCCATTTCAGACTGGCCACGAAATGAAACGAGCGTGCGGGCGTGCGAGCGCTCAGACATGGAATGAAATCCGCATGCTTAGATATGGAATAAGCTTCGTATACCTAAGCCAACCCACGAAATGAGCGTGCGGGCGTTCAGCAGACCGAAGAGGTAGAATGTGCAAGCCGGGGATCAGCCCGGTCCCCCTTTGCATGCTGCCTGTCCCGCTGCCACAACCCTCAGTCCGGTTGGGGCTCAGACATGGAATGAACTCCCTATGCCTAAGCCAACCTACAAAATGGGCGTGCGGGTGCTCAGCAGATCGAAGAGGCAGAATGCGCAAGCCGGGGATCGACCCGGTCCCCCCTGCATGCTACCGATCCTGCTGTCGCACCCCTCGATCCAGTCTGATCTTAGACCAAGAATGAACTCTGTATGCTTAGACTAGGATGAACTCTGTATGCCTAAGTCAACCCACAAAACGAGTGTACAAACGCTCAGTTGACCAGAGAGGCAGGATGCGCAGGTTAGGGATCGAACGGGTGGTAGGTGGGTTCAAGCACATCTTCATATTTCTGCCATGCCAATGCCATTTTTATGGCGTGTAAATTCATACAATGGTCCCCTAAGCCTTCATGTGAAGTTTCATGGCAAGACAACCCGTTTTCTATTTTTCATGATTTTTGAAACTTTTTACAGTTCCAGATTTTTTAAAATTTTTTTAGAAAGAGTTTTGTCCCCAAATTTAATAGAGATGATCCTTGTATTTTTGTTGGCATGCACAAAAAAATTCAGCTAAAAACTTGAAGTGGAGAATATTTTGTGACCGTTTGAAAAAAGTGTCCCCATTTCAGACACTTTAATGGCTACTGGCAGCAAACCTATAAAATCTCAAATGCTCTTTGAGGGGGTGTGAGTTCTTCAGGTTTGATGAGGGATAGGGGGCCAATATAAGGGCCAAGTACCAGCACCCATAGCACATCATGTGCGCACACCCCCCGCCCCCCCAATCACCAGAACCCCCAATACCGTCGGCTAGGCTCTCCGACGATGCTCTAGCGATGGTGCCCTGGGCGAAAAAAATGCAGCACCAGCACATGCTTGAGCCCAGCATGTGCACCGAGGCTCAAACTCTTAGACTGGGAATGAACTCCGTATGCTTAGACATGGAATGAACTCCGTATGCCTAAGCTAACCCATTAAATGAGCGTGCGGGTGCTCAGTCGGCCGGAGAGGCAAATGCGCAAGCCGGGGATTGGCTCGATCCCCCTCTGCGTGCGCCCGATCCTGCTACCACAACCCTTGGTCTGGTTGGGGCTTAGACATGGAATGAACTCCCTATGCCTAAGCCAACACATAAAACTGGCGTGCGGGCGCTCACCCGATCGGAGAGGCAGAATGCGCAAGCCGAGGATTTGCCTGGTCCCCCCTATGTGCTACTGATCCTGCTACCGCAACCCTCGATCTGGTCTGATCTTAGACTAGGAATGATCTTCGTATGCTTAGACTGGGGATGAACTCCGTATGCCTAAGTCAACCCACGAAACGAGCGTGCGGGCGCTCAACCGGTCGAAGAGGCTAGCTAGAGAGGTAGAATGCACAAGCCGTGGATTGATCCGGTCCCCCCTGCGTGTTGCCGATCCTGTTGCTAGTCCTGCTGCCACAACCCTCGGTCCGGTCCGATCTTAGACTGGGAATGAACTCCGTATGCCTAAGCCAACCTATGAAACGAGCGTGCGGGCGCTCAACCGACCGGAGAGGCAGAATACGTAAGTCGGGGACTGGCCTGGTCCCCCCTACGTGCTGTTGATCCTACTGCCACAACGCTCGATCTGATCCAATCTTAGACTGGGAATGAACTCCGTATGCCTAAGTCAAGCCACAAAACGAGCATTCGGGCGCTGAGCCGGCCGGAGAGGCATAATGTTCTCTAGAACTGGCTTTCTTGCCTCTTCCACGCCTATGCTCCTAGGCCTCTGGTTGTTGGCTAGCAACGTCACTTTGGGATGCCATCTCCTCAATCACGATCTAACTTGCACAACACAAACACACAGAATCGAACTCGCTCTAATACCAACTATCATGGGCTCCGACCTTAGACTCAGAAACCGTGCGGCCTTAGGCTTGGAATCTCCTCCTTTATGCCTAAGTCAGCCTAAAACACAAGCGTGCGGGCACTAGAACAATGGGAAGGGCTGATTACGCAAGTTAAAGAGAAACATGATAAGAAGACAGAATTTTGGAAATGCTCTTGTATTAACTGAAACAGAAGTGTTTGATGGTGTACAAATGAGGGTAGAGCAGCCCTCTATTTATAGTTGAGGCTCCAGCTACAACTTAATGGCATATCCCTAGAATAAAGGCTAAAATCATTGGATTATACAGATTACAATCAATCAGGATGCTAACTCCTGATTTTTAGGGTCAACCAAATCTGCCAGGATGCTTCAGCTGATCCTGCCTGCTTCCAGAAGCTTACCTTGCGTGTCTAGCACCTGGGGCCCTTCTGGATGTGGTGCGGGCAGCTTGTATGCCAGGCCTTGGTCTCACGGGCTGGCCTGCAAGTTGGGCGGGCATTCTAAACTCGTTTGCTAGGCTTTGCACACAGATACCCGCCAGCACGCCTGGTCTGTGGGCCTTAACCTCTGGCTCGCCTGCTGGTGTGCCTGATGTGCCTGGCGCGCCTGCCCAGGGCATGACATTCTCCCCCACCTGATTGTGCAATGCCCTCGTTGCATCTTCTGCATGGTACTGCTTGATATGGTCCCTGAACTACCCTAAGTCATTTGCTAGTTCCCAGCTCACCTCACTGTCTGGAAGTCCCTTCCAGTGCACCAAGTACTCTTGTCTTGGCTGATAATTCTTTCGTCTCACCTTTCGGTCAGCTATGATGCTGTGGACCTCCTTCTCATATGAGGCCCTTGCTCCCAATGGTGTATGCTTTGACTCTGTCTGTCCTGGATCTCCCTCATCCTCATGGAACGGCTTGAGCATGCTCACATGGAACACCGAGTGTACCCTCGGCTTGGGTGGCATATCCAGCTTGTAGGCAACCTTGCCTACCCTCTTGACTACTTGGAAAGGTCCATCATACCTTCGGACTAGGCCTTTGTGCAGCCCCCTATGGCGCACAATGGGATGCAGCTTCACGAACACCAAGTCTACAACCTAGAACTGCACGTCCCACCTATTCTGGTCTACCCACTTCTTTGACCTCTTGGTCGTCTTGTGTAGACAAACTCTGGCCAAGTCAGTTTGCTCCTGCCATGCCTTGGCAAACTTGTATGCTACTGGATTCAGCCTTGTATAACCTGCAGTAATCGAACCGGGTGTTAGTGGTTGTTGCCCTGTCACAACCTCAAATGGGCTTTGGTTCGTTGCCTCACTCTTTTGCAAGTTGTAGGAAAACTGCGCAATATCTAGCAACTTTGGTTAGTCCCTTTGTGTGGCACTCACATAGTGCCTGAGGTAGATCTCCAATAGTCCATTTACTCACTCTGTCTGCCCATCGGTTTGCGGATGCATGCTGGTGGAAAAGTTCAAGTCTGACCCCAATAGCTTGAACAACTCAGTCCAGAACCTGCCCGTGAAACGCCCGTCCCGATCACTAACAATGGTCCTCGGCACTCCCCAGTGCTTAACCATGTTCTTCAGGAACAATCGAGCTGCCTCTTCGCTAGGCACTCCTTGGTTGCTGAATGAAGATTCCATACTTGGAAAACCTGTCCACCACTACCATGATGCTTCCAAACCCTTCTGCTTTGGGTAGACCGACTATAAAGTCCAGAGAAACACTTTCCCATGGTCCCTCTGGCAGTGGCAATGGGTCTAAGAGACCCCCTGGTTTCTTGAGCTCCACCTTGTCCTGTTGGTACACAAGACAAGTCTTCACGTAGGCCTCCACATTGTCCCTCATGTACGGCCAGTAGTACCAGTCCTCGATCAGCGCCAGGGTGTGGCTCACTCCGGGGTGTCCAGCCCACCTTGAATCATGGCATTCTTGCAAAACTTCCCCTACGGAGCTTCCCGTGTTGCGGCACAAACAATCTACTGCCCCTGGTGTACAGCAACCCATCCTGCAACCAAAACTGCCTAGTCTTACCTTGCTGGGCGTACTCCATCAAAGCCTTGGCTGTAGGATCATACGCAAGTCCCTCCTTGATGCGCGGCACCAGTGACCCCTTTGGTTGGCTAATGGCAGCAAGGTTAGCCTTTTGGCTCAGGGCGTCTGCCACTAGGTTCGCCTATCCTGGCTTGTACTCCATCTAAAAATCAAATTCTGCAAGAAAATCTTACCACCTCGCCTGTTTAGGGGACAGCTTCTTTTGCATCTGGAAGTAGCTGGTTGCCACATTGTTCATCCTCACCAGGAACCTCGACCCCAACAGGTAATGGCACCAAGTGCACAAGCAGTGTACCACTACAGTCATCTTCTTCTCTTAGACCATGTACTTGCGTTCAGTCTCGTTCAGCTTCCTGCTCTCGAACATGACTGAACGTCCTTCCCGCATCAACATGCCCCCTATGGCAAAGTCTGATGCATCCGTATGTACCTCATAAGGCTTGGCATGGTCTGGCAAGGCCAAGACAGTCTCCTCGGTCACAGCCTGCTTCAACCTATCAAAGGCTTCCTGGCACCCTACGCTCCACTCCCATGCTCTCCCTTTCTTGAGCAAATCAGTCAATGGCGTGGCTATTGCTGAGTGACCTTTGATGAAGCGCCTGTAGTAGTTAACTAGTCCAAGGAATGATCTCAACTTAGTGACCTTGGCTAGCGGTTGCCACTTCAGGATGGCATGTATCTTGCCTTCATCCATACGTATCCTGCCACCTCCCACTATGTGGCCTAGGAACGGGATCTCCTGCTGGGCGAATGAGCACTTCTCCCTCTTGACAAACAGCTTGTGCACCCGTAACACCTCGAACACCTGTCTCAAGTGGTCTACATACTCTCTCAAAGTCTGGCTATAGATCACAATGTCATCCAAATAAACCATAACAAATCGATCAAGGAACGACTGAAGTACCTTGTTCATAAGGGTGCAAATGTTGCTGGGGCATTTGTGAGTCCGAAAGGCATCACCAAGAACTCATACGAACCATACCGAGTGACACATGTTGTTTTTGGCTCATCTCCCTCTGTGATCCTGACTTGATAGTAGCCCGACCTCAGTCCAGCTTGGTGAACCACCTTGTGCTCCCAAGTTGATCGAACAAGTCTGCAATGAGTGGGATGGGGTACTTGTTCTTGATAGTTAGCTTGTTCAAAGCTTGGTAGTCTATGCACAGCCGCAATGACCCATCATGTTTGTGCTGAAATAGAACCGGTGCACCATAAGGCACCTTCAATGGCCTGATGAAGCCAGCATCAACTAACTCTTTGAGCTACTTTCTCAACTCCTCCAACTCTGGTGAAGACATTCGGTAAGGGGCTCTAGCTAGTGGCTTGGCCTCAAACACCATCTCGATCTTGTGGTCCACCTCCCTCTTAGGTGGTAGCTTGCTAGGCAGCTTTGCGGGCATCACATCACTAAAGGTCTTCAACACCTTTAGCACCTCCAAGGGTGACTCGGTCTCTTTCTCCCTAGGCTCATCATATTTCAAGGCTGCCAAGAAGGTGTCTTCTTGTCTGCTTACCGCCTTGGCAAATTGGATGGCTGACACCACTCGTGACCCAACTCCGGACCCTCTCCTCAATGGCACAAGGCATTGGCATCGTGCATCCAAGATGTAAACACAATTGACAAAAGGCACAAGGAGGGCATTAATCCGAACAAGGAAATCCAACCCAATCATAAACTCATAGTCGTCAAGGGGTATTACCATTATGGTCTCCTTGCCTTTCCAGTCTCCAAGCTACAACTCCACTCCTCGTGCTACTCCAATGGCTGGAACCTCTTTGGAGTTCACCGTTTTGATGGTACCAATCCTTTTCTGCACCTTTAGTCCGAGCTTCCGGGCTCCATCACCTGAAATAAAAAGATGTGAGGCACCTGTGTCCACCAGTGCGCTCACCTTCTGACCCACAACCATTAGATCCGCAAACATCAAGCCCTTTGGCTTGCGGCTCCCCTTACTCTGGACAGCATTGAGCACCAACGACCCAAGCTTTGCTGCCTCTGACTCTGGCTCCTCGTCAGACTCCTTGTCTACAATAGCCAGTTTGCCCTTCTGCGGGTAATTTGCTTGCTATGTGGCTCTCTCCCCATAGGTAGCATGATAGTGGCTCTCGATCCCCTTTTACATTCCACTTGCCTGCTAGTGGCTTCCTCTCGCCATCCTTGGTTGAACGGTCTCAGTCTCCATCCTTGGACTCCTGGTCATGGTCTTTCCCCTTGGACTGCTTCTTTCGGTCCCTATCGTCCCTGCCCTTACCCTTGGGCTTGGTAGACTCGAACTTGTTCAGAGGCTTGAACTCTATCAAGGCCTCAGTAGTAGTCATGGCTTTAGCCAAGTCATGAACTCCTCTCTTTTGTAGCTCATGCTTCACCCACGGCTTCAACCCATCCATGAAAGCAAGTAAGGTATCCTTCTCACCTAGATCTGTATCATCAGTTCAGAGAATTTTTGGACATACTCCCTTATGTCCCCTTGCTGGCTCAGCCTGCGCAACTTTGCCCGCGCCTCATCATCGGTATACTTCGGGTAAAATTGTTCTCTGAACTCCTTTTAGAACTCTGCCCAAGTTTTAATCTTGGCACTCCCACGCCTGACATCATCACATCTGTGCCTCCACCATAATAAGGCTACATCAGTGAGATACATAGTAGTGGTGCTTACCTTTATTACCTCATCTTGCATGCCCATGGCCTGGAAGTACTGCTCCATACCCTATAGGTAGTTGTCTACTTCCTTGGTTGCCCTAGTCCCCTTGAACTCCTTAGGCTTGGGGACATCCAATCTGGACTTGGACACTCCAGCAAACATGCCATTCCCAATGGCAGTCTTGCAAGCAACGAGCTCATTGGCAAGCTCTTCCATCCGCTGGCGCATGGCCTCTATGCCATCGCGCAAGGTCAGCACTTCAGCCTCCAAGGTCTGATTCTTTCGGGTGAACACGTCCATGCCTTTGTTGAGAACAGCTTCTAGCTCACTTTGGATCTCCTCCCCCATGGAGTCTAGCGATGCAATGTGAGTCTCTACCTCCTCAAGCTTCTCCCTCATGTTGCCTACGATCACCTCCACCTTGGCTAGCCTACCATCCAAGATAGACCAGATATCTCTAGAACTAGCTTTCTTGCCTCTTTCACGCCCATGCTCCTGGGCCTCTGGTTGTTGGCTAGCAACATTGCTTTGGGATGCCATCTCCTCAATCACGATCTAACTTGCACAACATAAAAACACAGAATCGAACTCGCTCTGATACCAACTGTCACGGGCTCTGACCTTAGACTCAGAAACCGTGCGGCCTTAGGCTTGGAATCTCCTCCTTTATGCCTAAGTCAGCCTAAAACACAAGCGTGTGGGCACTAGAACAATGGGAAAAGATGATTACGCAAGTTAAAGAGAAACAGGATAAGAAGACAGAATTCTGGAAATGCTCTTGTATTCACTAAAACAAAAGTGTTTGATGGTGTACAAATGAGGGTGGAGCAGCCCTCTATTTATAGTTGAGGCTCCAGCTACAACTTAATGGCATATCCCTAGAATAAAGGCTAAAATCATGGGATTAAACAGATTACAATCAATCAGGATGCTAACTCCTAATTTTTAGGGTCAACCAAATCTGCCAGGATGCTCCAGCTGATCTTGCCTACTTCAAGAAGCTTCCCTTGAGTGTCCAGCACCTTGGACCCTTCTGAATGTGGTGCGGGCAGCTTGTATGCCAGGCCTTGGTCTCCTGGGCTGGCCTGCAAGTTGGGTGGGTGTTCTAAACTCATTTGCTAGGCTTTGTGCATAGATACCCACCAGCACGCCAGGTCTGCAGGCCTTAACCTTTGGCTCGCCTACTGGTGCACCTAATGTGCCTGGCGCACCCGTCCAGGGCGTGACACCAATGCTCAGCCGATCAGAGAGGTAGAATGCACAAGCCGGGGATCGACCTGATCCCCCCTGCATGCTGCCGATCCTACTACTGGTTTTACTACCGTAACCCTCGGTCCGGCCTGATCATAGACTGGGAATGAACTCCGTATGCTTAAACTGGGGATGAACTCTGTATGCCTAAGTCAACCCACGAAACAAGCGTGCGGGTGTTGAGTCGGCCGGAGAGGCATAATGCACAAGCTGGGTATCGGCTCGATCCCCCTTTGCGTGCTGCCGGTCCAGCTGCCACAACCCTCGGCTGGCTGGGGCTTAGGCAAGGCATGAACTCCCTATGCCTAAGCCAACCCATGAAACGGGTGTGCGGGCGCTCAGCCGACCGGAGAGGCAGAATGCGCAAGCCGGGGATAGGCCCAGTCCCCCTGCATGCTGCCGATCCTGCTGTCGTAACCCTCGGTCCGGTCTGACCTTAGACTGGGAATGAATTCCGTATGCCTAAGTCAACCCACGAAACGAGCATACGGGCGCTCAGCCGACCAGAGAGGCAGGATGCGCAAGCTGGGGATCGAACGGGTGGTAGGTGGTTCAAGCACATCTTCATATTTCTGCCGTGCTAATGCCATTTTTATGGCTTGTAAATTCATACAATGGTCCCCTAAGCCTTCATGTGAAGTTTCATGGCAAGACGACCCGTTTTCTATTTTTCACGATTTTTGAAACTTTTTGTGGTTCGGGATTTTTTAAAATTTTTTTAGAAAGAGTTTTGCCCCCAATTTTGTTAGAGGTGATCCTTGTATTTTTCTTGGCATGCACAAAAAAAAATGCAGCTAAAAACTCGAAGTGGAGAAGATTTTTTGCCCGTTTGAAAAAAGTGTCCCCATTTTAGACACTTTAATGGCTACTGGCAGCAAACCTATAAAATCTCAAATGCTCTTTAAGGGGGTGTGAGTTCTCATGGTTTGATGAGGGATAGGGGGCCAATATAAGGGCCAAGTACCAGCACCCATTGCACATCATGTGCACACATCCCCCATCCCCCCAATCGTCAGAACCCCCAATGCCGTCGGTTAGGCTCTCCGGTGATGCTTCGGCAATGGTGTCCTGGGCAAAAAAAATGTGGCACCAGCATATGCCCGAGCCCAACATGTGCGCCATGGCTCAAAATCTTAGACTGGGAATGAACTCCGTATGCTTAAACGTGGAATGAACTTCGTATGCCTAAGCTAAACTACGAAACGAGCGTGCGGGTGCTCAGTCGACCAGAGAGACAGAATGCGCAAGTCGGGGATCGGCCCGGTCCCCTCTGCGTACTGTCGATCCTGCTACCACAACCCTCTGTCTGGTCCGATCTTAGACTGGGAATGAACTCCGTATGCATAAGTTAACCCACGAAACAAGCGTGCGTGCACTGAGTCGACCGAAGAGGCATAATGCGCAAGCCGAGGATCGACCTGGTCCCCCTCTGCGTGCTGTCGGTCCCGCTACCACAACCCTCGGTCTGGCTGGGGCTTAGGCATGGAATGAACTCCCTATGCCTAAGCCAACCCACAAAATGGGCGTGCGGGCACTCAACCGGCCGGAGAGGCAGAATGCGCAAGCTAAGGATCAGCCCGGTCCCCCCGACGTGCTGTCGATCCCACTGCCACAACCCTCGGTCCGGTTGTGGCTTAGACATGGAATGAACTCCCTATGACTAAGCCAACCCATGAAACGGGCATGCAGGGCACTCAGTCGGCTGGAGAGGTAGAATGCACAAGCCGGGGATTGGCCCGGTCCCCCCAGCGTGCTATTGATCCTACTATCGCGACCCTCGATCCGGTCCGATCTAAGACTGGGAATGAACTCCGTATGCTTAGATTGGGGATGAACTTCGTATGCCTAAGTCAACCCATGAAACGAGCATGCGGGTGCTCAGTCGGCCAGAGAGGCATAATGCAAAAATCGGTGATCAGCCCGATCCCTCTCTGCGTGCTGTCGATCCCACTATCGGTCCTGTTGCCACAACCCTCGGTCCGGCTGGGGCTTGGACATGGAATGAACTCCGTATGCCTAAGCCAACCAACGAAATGAGCATGCGGGCGCTCAGTCGGTCGGAGAGGTAGAATACGTAAGCTGGGGATCGGTTCGGTCCCCCCTGCATGCTGTCAATCCTATTGCTGGTCCTGTTGCCACAACCCTCAGTCCGATCCGATCTTAGACTGGGAATGAACTCTGTATGCTTAGACATAGAATGAACTCTGTATGCCTAAGCCAACCCATGAAACGAGCGTGCGGGCACTCAGCTGGTCGGAGAGGCAGAATGCGCAAGCCGGGGATCGGCCCGGTCCCCCCTGCGTGCTGTCAATCCTACTGCTGGTCCTGCTGCCACAACCCTCGGTCCGATCCGATCTTAGACTGGGAATGAACTCTGTATGCTTAGACATGGAATGAACTCCGTATGCCTAAGCCAACCCATGAAATGAGCGTGCGGGCACTCAGCTGGTCAGAGAGGTAGAATGCACAAGCCGAGGATCGGCCCGATCCCCCCTACGTGCTGTCGATCCTGCTACCGTAACCCTCAGTCCGGTCTGATCTTAGACTGGGAATGAACTCCATATGCCTAAGTCAACCCACAAAATGAGCATGCGGGCGCTAAGCCAACCGAAGAGGCATAATGCTCAAGCCGGGGATCGGCCTGGTCCCACTCTGTGTGCTGTCAGTCCCGCTGGTACAACCCTCTGTCCGGCTGGGGCTTAGACATGGAATGAACTCCCTATGCCTAGGCCAACCCACGAAACGGGCGTACGGGTGCTTGGCCGATCGGAGAGGCAGAATGCGCAAGCCGGGGATTGGCCCGGTCCCTCCTGCGTGCTACTGATCCTACTACTGCAACCCTCCATCCGGTCCAATCTTAGACTGGGAATGAACTCCGTATGCTTAGACTGGGGATGAACTCCATATGCCTAAGTCAACCCACGAAACAAGTGTGCGGGCGCTCAGCCGACCAGAGAGGTAAGATGTGCAAGTCGGGGATCGAATAGGTGGTAGGTGGGTTCAAGCACATCTTCATATTTCTGCCATACCAATGCCATTTTTATGTCTTGTAAATTCATACAATTTTCCCCTAGGCCTTCATGTGAAGTTTCGTGGCAAGACGACCCATTTTCTATTTTTCACGATTTTCAAAACGTTTTACGGTTCAGGATTTTTTAAAAAATTTTTAGAAAGAGTTTTGTCCCCAAATTTGGTAGAGGTGATCCTTGTATTTTTTTTGGCATGCACAAAAAAATTCAGCTAAAAACTTGAAGTGGAGAAGATTTTGTGACCGTTTGAAAAAAGTGTCCCCATTTCAGACACTTTAATGGCTACTGGCAGCAAACCTATAAAATCTGAAATGCTCTTTAAGGGGGTGTGAGTTCTCAAGGTTTGATGAGGGATAGGGGGCCAATATAAGGGCCAAGTGTCACACCCTGGGCGGGCACGCCAGGCACATCAGGTGCACCAGCAAGTGAGCCAGAGGTTGAGGCCCGCAGACCAGGTGTGCTGGCGGGTATCTATGCGCAAAGCCTAGCAAACGAGTTCAGAATGCCTGCCCAACTTGCAGGCCAGCCCGTGAGACCAAGGCCTGGCATACAAGCTGCCCACACCACATCCAGAAGGGCCCAAGGTGCTGGACACGCAAGGGAAGCTTCTGGAAGCAGGCAGGATCGGCAGCAGCATCCTAGCATATTTGGTTGACCCTGAAAATCAGGAGTTAGCATCCTGATTGATTGTAATCTATATAATCCCATGATTTTAGCCTTTATTCTAGGGATATTGCCATTAAGTGTAAGTTGGAGCCTCAACTACAAATAGAGGGCTGCTCCTCCCTCATTTGTACACCATCAAACACTTCTATTTCAGTGAATAGAAGAGCATTTCCAGAATTCTACCTTCTTATCCTGTTTCTCTTTAACTTACGTAATCAGCCCTTCCTGTTGTTCTAGTGCCCGTATGCTTGTGTTTTAGGCTAACTTAGGCATAAAGGAGGAGATTCCAAGCCTAAGGCCACATAGTTTCTGAGTCTAAGGTCGGAGCCCATGACAGTTGGTATTAGAGCAAGTTCGATTCTACGTGTTTGTGTTGTGTAGGTTAGAGGAGATGGCATCCCAAAGTGACGCTGCTAACCAACAACCAAAGGCCCAAGAGCATGGGCATGGAAGAGGGAGGAAAGCCAGTTCTAGAGATATCTGGTCTACCATGGACGGTAGGCTGGCCAAGGTGGAGGTGACCATGGGCGACATGGGGGAAAAGCTTGAGGGGGTAGAGACTCACATTGCATCGCTAGACTCCATGGGGGAGGAGATCCAAAGTGAGCTACAAGCTGCTCTCAACAAAGGCTTTGATGTGTTCACCCAAAAGAATCAGACCTTGGAGGCTGAAGTGCTGACCTTGCGCAATGGCATGGAGGCCATGCACCAGCGGATAGAGGAGCTTACCAGTGACCTCGTTGCTTGCAAGACTGCCATTGGGAATGGCATGTTTGCTGGAGTGTCCAAGTCAAGATTGGATGTCCCCAAGCCTAAGGAGTTCAAGGGGACTAGCGTGGCCAAGGAAGTAGATAACTACCTTTGGGGTATGGAGCAGTACTTCTAGGCCATGGGCATGCAAGATGAGGCGATAAAGGTAAGCACCGCTGCTATGTATCTCACTGATGTAGCCTTATTGTGGTAGAGGCGCAGGTGTGATGATGTCAGGTGTGGGAGCACCAAGATTAAAACCTGGGCAGAGTTCCAAAAAAGGTTCAGAGAACAATTTTACCCGGAGTATGCCGATGATGAGGCCCAGGCAAAGTTGCGCAGGCTGAGCCAGCAAGGGGACATAAGGGAATATGTCCAAAAATTCTCTGAACTGATGCTACAGATCTTGAATCTAGGTGAGAAGGACACCTTATTTGCTTTCATGGATGGGCTAAAGCCATGGGTGAAGAATGAGCTACAAAGGAGAGGAGTTCATGACTTGGCTAAAGCCATGACTACTGCCAAGGCCTTGATAGAGTTCAAGTCTCTAAACAAGTTCGAGTCTACCAAGCTCAAGGGTAAGGGCAGGGATGATAAAGACCGAAAGAAGCAGTCCAAGGGGAAGGACCATGATTGAGAGTCCAAGGATGGAGACCGAGACCATTCAACCAAGGATGGCGAGAGGAAGCCACTAGCAGGCAAGTGGAAAGCAAAAAGGGACCGAGAGCCCTAACATGCTACCTATGTGGAGGGAGCCACATAGCGTGTAATTACCCATAGAAGGTCAAGCTAGCTGTTGTAGACAAGGAGTTTGACGAGGAGCTAGAGTCAGGGGTAGCAAAGCTTGGGTCATTGGTGCTCAATGCTGTCCAGAGTAAGGGGAGCCGCAAGCCAAAGGGCTTGATGTTTACGGATCTGATGGTTGTGGGTCTGAAGGTGAGCGCACTGGTGGACACAGGTGCCTCACATCTTTTTATTTCAGGTGATAGAGCCCGGAAGCTCGGACTAAAGGTGTAGAAAGGGATTGGTACCATTAAAACGGTGAACTCCAAGGAAGTTCCAGCCATTGGAGTAGCGCGGGGAGTGGAGTTGTAGCTTGAAAACTAGAAAGGCAAGGAGACCATTGAGGTAATACCCCTTGACGACTATGAGTTTGTGATTGGGTTGGATTTCGTTGTTCGGATTAACACCCTCCTTGTGCCTTTTACCGATTATGTTTGCATCTTGGATGCACGGTGCCAATGCCTAGTGCCATTAAGGAAAGGGTCTGGAGTTGGGTCGCGAGTGGTGTCAGCCATCCAATTTGCCAATGTGGTAAGCAGACAAGAAGACACCTTCTTGGTAGCCCTAAAATATGATGAGCGAAGGGAGAAGGAGATTGAGTCACCATTAGAGGTGCTAAAGGTGCTGAAGACCTTTAGTGATGTGATGCCCGCAAAGCTACCTAGCAAGCTACCACCTAAGAAGGAGGTGGACCATAAGATCGAGCTGGTGTTCGAAGCCAACCCACCAGCTAGAGCCCCTTACCAAACATCTCCACCAGAGTTGGAAGAGTTGAGGAAGTAGCTCAAAGAGTTAGTTGATGCTGGCTTTAGCAGGCCATCGAAGCCACCCTATAGTGCACCGATTCTATTTCAGCACAAGCATGATGGGTTGTTGTAGCTGTGAATAGACTACCGGGCTTTGAACAAGCTGACCATCAAGAACAAGTACCCCATCCTACTCATTGCAGACTTGTTCGATCAATTTGGGAGCGCAAGTTGGTTCACCAAGCTGGATTTGAGGTCAGGCTACTATCAAGTCAGGATCGCAGAGGGAGATGAGCCAAAGATAGCATGTGTCACTCGGTATGGTTCGTATGAGTTCTTGGTGATGCCTTTCAGACTCACGAATGCCCCAGCAACATTCTGTACCCTTATGAACAAGGTACTTCAGTCATTCCTTGATCGGTTTGTTGTGGTTTATTTGGATGACATTGTGATCTATAGCCAGACTTTGGGAGAGCATGTAGACCACTTGAGACAGGTGTTTGAGGTGTTACGGGCGCACAAGATGTTTGTCAAGAGGGAGAAGTGCTCATTCACCCAGTAGGAGATCCCGTTCCTTGGCCACATAGTGGGAGGTGGCAAGATACGCATGGATGAAGGCAAGATACACGCCATCCTGGAGTGGCAACCGCCAGCCAAGGTCACTGAGTTGAGATCGTTCCTTGGGCTGGTCAACTACTACAAGCGCTTCGTCAAAGGTCACTCAGCAATAACCACTCCATTGACTGACTTGCTCAAGAAAAGGAAAGCATGGGAGTGGAGCACAGGGTGCCAGGAAGCCTTTGACAGGTTGAAGTGGGCTGTGATCAAAGAGCCAGTCTTGGCCTTGCTAGACCATGCCAAGCCGTATGAGGTGCATACGAATGCATCAGACTTTGCCATAGGGGGCATGTTGATGCATGAGGGAGAGGAGCGCAAGTACACGATCCAAGAGAAGGAGATGACTACAGTAGTGCACTGCTTACACACTAGGTGCCATTACCTGTTGGGGTCGAGGTTCATGGTTAGGACGGACAATGTGGCAACCAACTACTTCTAGACGTAGAATAAGTTGTCCCCCAAGCACGCAAGATGGCAAGATTTTCTTACGAAATTTGATTTCCAGATGGAGTAGAAGTCGGGGCGGGTGAACCTAGTGGCAGATGCCCTGAGCAGGAAGGCTAACCTTGCTGCCATTAGCCAACCAGAGGGATCACTGGTGCCACTCATCAAGGAGGGACTTGTGCATGATCCTACAGCCAAGGCTTTGATGGAGTACGCCCAGCAAGGTAAGACTAGGCGGTTTGGTTGCAGGATGGCTTGTTGTACACCAGGGGAAGTAGACTATTTATGTCGCAGCACGGGAAGCTCTATAAGGAAGTTTTGCAAGAATGCCATGATTCAAGGTGGCCTGGACACCCCGGAGTGAGTTGTACCTTGGTGTTGATCAAGGATCAGTACTACTGGCCGCACATGAGGGACGCTGTAGAAGCCTATGTGAAGACTTGTCTTATGTGCCAATAGGACAAGGTAGAGCTCAAAAAACTAGGCGGTCTCTTGGAGCCATTGCCAGTGCCAAAGCGACCATGGGAGAGTGTTTCTCTGGACTTTATAGTTGGTCTACCCAAAGCAGAAGGGTTTGGAAGCATCATGGTAGTGGTGGACAGGTTTTCCAAGTATGGAATCTTCATTCCAGCAACCAAGGAGTGCCCAACCGAGGGGGCAACTCGATTGTTCCTTAAGAACATGGTTAAGTACTGGGGAGTGCCGAGGACCATTGTTAGTGATCGGGACGGGCATTTCACGGGTAGGTTTTGGACTGAGTTGTTCAAGCTGTTAGAGTCAGACTTGAACTTTTCCACTAGCATGCATCCATAGACTGATGGGCAGACAGAATGAGTGAATGGACTATTAAAGGTCTACCTCAGGCACTATGTGAGTGCCACACAAAGGGACTGGCCAAAGCTGCTAGATATTGCACAGTTTTCCTACAACTTGCAAAGGAACGAGGTAACGAACCAGAGCCCATTCGAGGTTGTGACAGGGCAACAACCACTAACACCCAATTCGATTACTGCAGGTTATACAGGGCCGAATCCAGCAGCATACAAGTTTACCAAGGCATGGCAGGAGCAAACTGACTTGCCCAGAGTTTGTCTACACAAAGCGACCAAGAGGTCAAAGAAGTGGGCAGACCATAATAGGCGGGACGTGCAGTTCCAGGTTGGAGACTTGGTATTGGTGAAGCTACATCCCATTGCGCACCATAGGGGGCTACACAAAGGCCTAGTCCAGAGGTATGAAGGACTTTTTCGTGTAGTCAAGAGGGTAGGAAAGGTTGCCTATAAGCTGGATATGCCACCCAAGCTGAGGGTACACCCGATGTTCCATGTGAGCACGCTCAAGCCGTTCCATGAGGATAAGGGAGATCCAGGATGGGCAGAGTCAAAGCGTGCGCCATTGGGAGCAAGGGCCTCATATGAGAAAGAGGTCCACAGCATCATAGCTGACCGGGAGGTGAGACGGAAGAACTATCATCCAAAACAAGAGTACTTGGTGCGCTGGAAGGGACTTCCAGACAGTGAGGCAAGTTGGGAACCAACAGATGACTTATGGCAGTTCGGGGACTAGATCAGGTAGTACCATACAGAAGACGCAATTAGGGCATTGCACAATCAAGTGGGGGAGAGTCTCACACCTTGGGCGGGTGCACCAGGCACATCAGGTGCACCAGCAGGTGAGCCAGAGGTTCAGGCCCGCAGACCAGGCGTGCTGGTGGGTATCTGCATGCAAAGCCTAGCAAACGAGTTAAGAACGCCCGCCCAACTTGCAGGCCAGCCCGTGAGACTAAGGCCTGGCATACAAGCTGCCCGCACCACATCCAGAAGGGCCCAAGGTGCTGGACACGCAAGGGAAGCTTTTGGAAGCAGGCAGGATCAGCAGTAGCATCCTGGCAGATTTGGTTGACCCTAAAAATCAGGAGTTAGCATCCTGATTGATTGTAATCTATATAATCCCATGATTTTAGCCTTTATTCTAAGGATATTACCATTAAGTGTAAGCTAGAGCCTCAACTATAAATAGAGAGCTGCTCCTTCCTCATTTGTACACCATCAAACACTTCTGTATCAGTGAATATAAGAGCATTTCCAGAATTCTGCCTTCTTATCCTGTTTCTCTTTAACTTGCGTAATCAGCCCTTCCCATTTCTAGTGCCCATAGGCTTGTGTTTTAGGCTAACATAGGCATAAAGGAGGAGATTCCAAGCCTAAGGTCGCACGATTTCTGAGTCTAAGGTCAGAGCCCGTGATGCAAGTACCAGCACCCATCGCACATCATGTGCGCAAACCCCCTCGGCCCCCCCAATCGCCGGAACCCCCAATCCACCAGTTAGGCTCTCCGACGATGCTCCAGTGATGCTCCGACGATGGTGCCCCAGGTAAAAAAAATGCGGCACTAGAACATGCCCAAGCCCAGCATGTGCACCGTAGCTCAAAATCTTAGGCTAGGAATGAACTCTGTATGCTTAGACATGGAATGAACTCCGTATGCCTAAGCCAACCCATGAAACGAGCGTTCGGGTGCTCAGTCGGCCAGAGAGGTAGAATGGGCAAGTCGGGGATCAGCCCGATCCCCCCCTACGTGCTGTCGATCCTGCTGCTGCAACCCTTGGTCCGGTTCGATCTTAGACTGGGAATGAACTCTGTATGCATAAGTCAACCCACAAAACGAGCATACGAGCGCTGAGTCAGCCGAAGAGGCATAATGCGTAAGCCAGGGATCGGCCCGATCAACTTTTGTGTGCTGTCGATCCCACTGCCACATGGAATGAACTCCGTATGCCTAAGCTAACCCATAAAACGAGCGTGTGGGCACTCAGCCAACCGGAGAGGCAGAATGCACAAGCCGGGGATCGGCTCGATCCCCCCTGCATGCTACAGATCCTGCTGTCACAACCCTCAGTCCCATTCGATCTTAGACTGGGAATGAACTCCGTATGCTTAGACCGGGGATGAACTCCGTATGCCTAAGTCAACCCACGAAATGAGCGTACGAGTGCATAGTCGACCGTAGAGGCCGATCGGAGAGGCATAATGCACAAGTCCCGCTGTCGGTCCTATCACCACAACCCTCAGTCTGGCTGGGGCTTAGACATGGAATGAACTCCGTATGCCTAAGCCAACCGACGAAACGAGCGTGCGGGCGCTCAGTCGACCGGAGAGGCAGAATGCGCAAATCGGGGTTCAACCCGATCCCCCCTGCGTGCTGTCGATCCTGCTACCGCAATCCTCGGTCTGGTCTGATCTTAAATTGGGAATGAACTTCGTATGCCTAAGTCAACCCATGAAACGAGCGTACGGGTGCTGAGCCGACTGGAGAGGCATAATGCGCAAGTCGGGGATCGGTCCAGTCCCCCTCTGCATGCTGTCAGTCCCGCTGCCACAACCCTTGGTCTGACTGGGGCTTAGACATGGAATGAACTCCCTATGCCAAAGCCAATCCATGAAATAGGCTGCGGGTGCTCAGCCGACCGGAGAGGCAGAATGCGCAAGCCAGAGATCAACCCAGTCCCCCCTGCGTGCTGCCGATCCTGCGGTCTCAACTCTCGGTCCAGTCCGATCTCAGACTGGGAATGAACTCTGTATGCTTAGACTGGGGATGAACTTCGTATGCCTAAGTCAACCCATGAAACGAGCGTGCGAACTCTCAGCTGACCAGAGAGACAGGATGCGCAAGCCGGGGATCGAACGGGTGGTAGGTGTGTTCAAGCACATCTTCATATTTCTGCCATGCCAATGCCATTTTTATGGCTTGTAAATTCATACAATGGTCCCGTAAGCCTTCATGTGAAGTTTCGTGGCAGGAGGACCCATTTTTTATTTTTCATGATTTTTGAAACTTTTTTCGATTCTGGATTTTTTAAAATTTTTTTAGATAGAGTTTGTCCCCAAATTTGGTAGAGGTGATCCTTGTAGTTTTGTTGGCATGCAAAAAAACATTCAGCTAAAAACTCAAAGTGGAGAAGATTTTGTGATCGTTTGAAAAAAGTGTCCCCATTTCAGACACTTTAATGGCTACTGGCAGCAAACCTATAAAATCTCAAATGCTCTTAAGGGGGTGTGAGTTCTCAAGGTTTGATGAGGGATAGGGGGCCAATATAAAGGCCAAGTACCAGCACCCATCGCACATCATGTACGCACACCCCCCAGCCCCCCCAATCGTCGGAACCCCCAATGCCGTCGGTTAGGCTCTCCGGCGATGCTCCGACGATGGTGCCCCGGGCGAAAAAAATGTGGCACGAGTACATGCTCGAGCCCAGCATGTGCACCATTGCTCAAAATCTTAGACTGGGAATGAACTCCATATGCTTAGACATGGAATGAACTCCGTATGCCTAAGCCAACCCACGAAACGAGTGTGGGGGCACTTAGCTTGTCGGAGAGGCCGGCTGGAGAGGCATAATGCGCAAGCTGAGGATTAGATCGGTCCTCCTCTGTGTGCTGCCGATCCTGCTACCGGTCCTGCTAGCACAACCCTCAGTCTGACTGGGGCTTAGACATGGAATGAACTTTGTATGCCTAAGCCAACCCACGAAACGAGCGTACGGGAGCTCAGCCGATCGGAGAGGCAGAATGCGAAAGTCGGGGATCGGCTCGATCCCTCCTGCGTGCCGTCGATCCTGCTGCTGGTCCTGCAGCCATAACCCTCGGTCTAGTTCGATCTTAGACTGGGAATGAACTCTGTATGCTTAGACATGGAATGAACTCCGTATGCCTAAGCCAACGCACGAAATGAGCATGCGGGTGCTCAGTCGGCTGGAGAGGCAAAATGCATAAGGTAGGGACCGGCTCTATCCCTCCCTGTGTGCTATCGATCATGCTACCACAACCCTCGGTCTGGTCTGATCTTACACTGGGAATTAACTCCGTATGCCTAAGTCAACCCACGAAACGAGCATGCAGGCACTGAATCGGCCGAAGAGGCATAATGCGCAAGCCAGTGATCGGCCCGGTCCCTCTCTGCATGCTGTCGGTCTCGCTACCACTACCCTCTGTCCGATTGGGGCTTAGACAAGAATGAACTCCCTATGCCTAAGCCAACCCATGAAACGGGCATGCGGGCGCTCAGCCGACTAGAGAGGTAGAATGCACAAGCCGAGGATTAGCCCGGTCCCCCTTACGTGCTGTCGATCTTGCTACCGCAACCCTCAGTTTGGTCTGATATTAGACTGGGAATGAACTCTATATGCTTAGACTGGGGATGAACTTCGTATGCCTAAGTCAACCCATGGAACGAGCGTGCGGGTGCTCAGCCAACCGGAGAGGTCGACTGGAGAGGCAGAATGCACAAGCCGAGGATCAGCCTGGTCTGCCCTACGTGCTGCTAGTCCTGTTGCCGCAACCTTCGATCTGGTTCGATCTTAGACTGGGAATGAACTTCGTATGTGCAAGCTGGGGATCAACTCGATTCCCCTCTGCGTGCTACTGATCCCGCTGCCAATCCTGCTGCCACAGCCCTCGGTCTGGCTGGGGCTTAGACATGGAATGAACTCCGTATGCCTAAGCCAACTCACGAAATGAGTGTGCGGGTGCTCAACCGACTGGAGAGGTAGAATGCACAAGCTGAGGATCGGCTCGATCCCCCCTGCGTGCTACCGATCCTGCTACTGGTCTTGCTATCACAACGCTCGGTCCGGTTTGATCTTAGACTGGGAATGAAACGAGCGTGCCAATGCCAGTCGACCAGAGATGCAGGATGCGCAAGCCGAGGATCGAACGGGTGGTTGGTGGGTTCAAGCACATCTTCATATTTCTGCCATGCCAATGCCATTTTTATGGCTTGTAAAATCATACAATGGTCCCCTAACCCTTCATGTGAAGTTTCGTGGCAAGACAAACTGTTTTCTATTTTTCATGATTTTTGAAACTTTTTGTGGTTCGAGATTTTTTAAAATATTTTTAGAAATATTTTTGTCCCCAAATTTGGTAGAGGTTATCCTTTTATTTTTGTTGGCATGCACAAAAAAATTCAGCTAAAAATTCAAAGTAAAGAAGATTTTTGAGAGTTTGAAAAAAGTGTCCCCACTTCAGACACTTTAATGGCTACTGGGAGCAAACTTATAAAATCTCAAATGCTCTTTAAGGTGGTGTGAGTTCTCAAGGTTTGATGAGGGATAGGGGGCCAATATAAGGGCCAAGTACCAGCACCCATCGCACATCATGTGCGCACACCCCCTGACCCCCCCAATCAACCCACGGTCCCTCCATATGCCAAAGTCAACCCACGAAACGAGCGTGTGGGCATTGAGCCGGCCGGATAGGCATAATGCGCAAGCCAAGGATCGGCCCGGTCCTCCTCTACATGTTGCTGGTCCCGCTGTGACAACCCTCGATCCGACTGGGGCTTAGACATGGAATTAACTCCCTATGCCTAAGCCAACCCATGAAACGGGCGTGCGGGCAGTCAGTCAGCCGGAGAGGTAGAATGTGCAAGTCGGGGATTGACCCGGTCCCTCTTGGGTGCTGTCGATCCTGCTGTTGCAACCCTTGGCCTGGTCCGATCTTAGACTAGGAATGAACTCCATATGCTTAGACTGGGGATGAACTCCGTTTGCCTAAGTCAACCCACTAAACGACCATGCGGGCGCTCAGCCGACCAGAGAGGCAGGATGCGCAAGCCAGGGATCGAATGGGTGGTAGGTGGTTTCAAGCACATCTTCATATTTCTGCCATGCCAATGCCATTTTTATGGCTTGTAAATTCATACAATGGTCCCCCAAGCCATCATGTGAAGTTTCATGGCAAGACGACACGTTTTCTATTTTTCACGATTTTTAAAACTTTTTACGGTTCGAGATTTTTTTAAATTTTTTTAGGAAGATTTTTGTCCCCAAAATTGGTAGAGGTGATCCTTGTATTTTTGTTGGCATGCACAAAAAAATTAAGCTAAAAACTCAAACGCTATTTAAGGGGGTGTGAGTTCTCGAGGTTTAATGAGGGATAGGGGGCCAATATAAGGGCCAAGCACCAGCACCCATCGCACATCATGTGCGCACACCCCCCCGGCCCCCTCAATCATCGAAACCCCCAATGCCGTCGGTTAGGCTTTTCGATGATGGTCAGACGATGGTGCCTCGTGCGAAAAAAATGCGACACCAGCACAGGCCCGAAACCAACATGTGCACCGTGGCTCAAACTCTTAGACTGGAATGAACTCCGTATGCTTAGACATGGAATGAACTCCGTATGCCTAAGCCAACGTATGAAACGAGCGTGTGGGCACTCAGCTGGTCGAAGAGGCAGAATATGCAAGCCAGGGATCGGCCCAGTCCCCCTTTGCGTGCTGTCGATCCCGTTGGGGCTTAGACATGTAATGAACTCCCTATCCCTTAGCCAACCCACGAAACGGGCGTGCGGGCGCACAGTCGGCCGGAGAGGCAGAATGCACAAGTCGGGGATCGGTCTGATCCCCCCTGCATGCTATCGATCCTGCTACCGTAACCCTCAATCCAGTCTGATCTTAGACTGGGAATGAACTCTGTATGCTTAGATTGGAGATGAACTCCGTATGCCTAAGTCAACCCCTGCAACAAGCGTACGGCGCTCAGCCGGTTGGAGAGGCAGATGAGGAAGCTAGGGATCTTAGACTGGGAATGAACTCCGTATGCCTAAGTCAACCCACAAAACGAGCGTGCGGGCGTTGAGCCGATCGGAGAGGCATAATGCGCAAGCTGGGGATCGGCCCGATCCCCCTCTGCGTGATGCCGGTCCCGCTGCCACAGCCTTCGGTCCTGCTGGGGCTTAGACATGGAATGAACTCCCTATGCCTAAGCCAACCCATGACATGAGCATGCGGCGCTTAGCCGATCGGAGAGGCAAAATGCGCAAGCCAGGGATCGGCCCGGTCCCCCATGCGTACTGCCAATCCTGCTACCGTAACCCTCGGTCCAGTCTGATCTTAGACTGGGAATGAACTCCCTTTGCTTCAGCTGGGGATGAACTTCGTATGCCTAAGTCAACCCATGAAACGAATGTACGAATGCTCAGCCAACCAGATAGGCAGGATGCGCAAGTCGGGGATCGAATTGGTGGTAAGTGGGTTCAAGCACATCTTCATATTTCTACCATACCAATGCCATTTTTATGGCTTGTAAATTCTTACAATGGTCCCCTAAGCCTTCATGTAAAGTTTCGTGGCAAGACGACCCGTTTTCTATTTTTCACAATTTTTGAAACTTTTTACGGTTCAGGATTTTTTAAAATTTTTTTAGAAAGAGTTTTGTCCCCAATTTTGGTAGAGGTGATCCTTGTATTTTTGTTGGCTTGCACAAAACAATTTAGCAAAAAACTCAAAGTGGAGGAGATTTTGTGACCGTTTGAAAGAAGTGTCCCCATTTCAGACACTTTAATGGCTACTGGCAGCAAACCTATAAAATCTCAAATACTCTTTAAGGCAGTGTGAGTTCTCGAGGTTTGATGAGGGATAGGGGGCCAATATAAGGGCCAAGTACCAGCACCCATCGCACATCATGTGCGCACACCCCTACCCCCCCAATCGTCGAAACCCCCAATGCCGTCGATTAGGCTCTCTGGCGATGCTCCAGTGATGGTGCCTCGGGCGAAAAAAATGTGGCACTAGCACATGCCCAATCCCAGCATGTGCACCGTTGCTCAAACTCTTAGACTGGGAATGAACTCCGTATGCTTAGACATGGAATGAACTCCGTATGCCTAAGCCAACCCATAAAATGAGTGCGCGGGCACTCGGCCAGCCAGAGAGGCAGAATGCACAAGCCGAGGATTGTCTCAGTCCCCCCTGTGTGCTGTCGATCCTGCTGCCGCAACCCTCAATCCGATCTGATCTTAGACTGGGAATGAACTCCATATGCTTAGACTGTAGATGAACTCCGTATGCCTAAATCAACCCATGAAACTAGCGTGCGGGCGCTCAACCGGCCGTAGAGGCCGATCGAAGAGGCAGAATGCACAAGCCGGGGATCGGCCCAGTCCCCACTACGTGCTACCGATCCTGCTGTTTGTCCTGTTGCTGTAACCCTCAGTTCGGTCCGATCTTAGACTGGGAATGAACTCCGTATGCTTAGACATGGAATAAACTCCGTATGCCTAAGCCAACCCACAAAACGAGCGTACGGGCGTTCAGCCTGCTGGAGAGGTAGAATGCGTAAGCCGGGGATCGACCTAGTCCCCCTTACGTGCTGTCAATCCTACTGCCACAACCCTCAGTCTGGTCCGATCTTAGATTGGGAATGAGCTCAGTATGCCTAAGTCAACCCATGAAACGAGCGTTCGGGCACTAAGCTGGCTAGAGAGGCATAATGTGCAAGCAGGGGATTGGCTCGATCCCCCTCTAAGTGCTATCGGTCTCACCACCACAACCCTCGGTCCGGCTAGGGCTTAGACATGGAATGAACTCCCTATGCCTAAGCCAACCCATGAAACGGGTATACGAGCGCTCAGTCGATCGGAGAAGCAGAATGCGTAAGCCGAGAATCGACCCGATCCCCCTTGCGTGCTACTAATCCTGTTGCCACAACCCTTGGTCCGGTCTGATCTTAGACTAGGAATGAACTCCGTATGCTTAGACTAGGGATGAACTCCGTATGCCTAAGTCAACCCACGAAACGAGCATGCGGGCGCTCAACCGGCCGGAGAGGTCGGCCAGAGAGGCATAATGCATAAGCCGAGGATCAGCTCGATCCCCTTCTGCATGCTGTCAATCCCGTTACCGGTCTTGCTACCACAACCCTCGGTCCAACTAGGGCTTTGACATGGAATGAACTCCGTATGGCTAAGCCAACCCACGAAACGAGCGTACGGTGCTCAGTCGATAGGAGAGGCAGAATGCACAAGCTGGGGATCGGCTCGGTCCCCCCTACGTGCTGCTAATCCTACTACTGGTCCTGCTACCGTAACCTTCGATCCAGTTTGATCTTAGACTGGGAATGAACTCCGTATGATTAGTCACGGAATGAACTTCGTATGCCTAAGCCAACCCATAAAACAAGCGTGCGGGCATTCAACCGGTCGGAGAAACAGAATGCGCAAGCCGGGGATCGACCTGATCCCCCCCTACATGCTATCGATCTTGCTACCACAACTCTCAGTCCGATCTGATCTTAGACTGGGAATGAACTCTGTATGCCTAAGTCAACCCACGAAACGAGCGTGCGGGTGCTCAGCCGACTCGAGAGGCATAATGTACAAGCTGGGGATCAGCCCGATCCCCCTCTACGTGCTGCTGTTCCCGTTACCGGTCCAGCTGCCACAACCCTCGGTTCTGTTGGGGCTTAGACATGGAATGAACTCCATATGCCTACACCAACCCATCGCACATCATGTGCCCACACCCCCCGGCCCCCCCAATCGTCGGAACCCCCAATCCTACAGGTTAGGCTATTCGGTGATGCTCCGAAGATGCTCTGACGATGGTACCTCAGGCCAAAAAAATGTGACACCAGCACCTGATCGAGCCCAGCATGTGCACCGTGGCTCAAACTCATAGACTAGGAATGAACTCTGTAAGCTTAGACATGGAATGAACTCCGTATGCCTAACCCAACCCATGAAACGAGCGTGTGGGTGCTCAACCGACCGAAGAGGCAAAATACGCAAGTCAGGGATCAGCCCGGTCCCCCTCTGCGTGCTGTCAGTCCTGCTGCCACAACCCTCGGTCCAGCTGGGGCTTAGACATGGAATGAACTCCCTATGCCTAAGCCAACCCATGAAACAGGCGTACGGGTGCTCAACCGGCCAGAGAGGTAGAATGCAAAAGCCGAGAATCAGCCCGGTTCCCCCTGTGAGCTACCGATCCTGCTACCGCAACCCTCAGTCCAGTCACATCCTAGATTGGGAATGAACTTTGCATGCTTAGACTGGGGATGAACTTCGTATGCCTAAGTCAACCCACGAAATGAGCGTGCGGGCGCTCAGCCGACCGGAGAGGCAGAATGCGTAAGCTGGGGATCGGCTCGGTCCCCCCTGCGTGCTACCGATCCTACTGTCGCAACCCTCGGTCTGATCCGATCTTAGACTAGGAATGAACTCCTTATGCTTAGACATGGAATGAACTCCTTATGCCTAAGCCAACCCACAAAATGAGCGTGCGTGCGCTCAGTCGATCGGAAAGGCAGAATGCGTAGCCTGGGATCGGTCCGGTCCCCCTTGTGTGCTATCGATCCTGCTGCCACAACCTTCAGTTTGGTCTAATCTGAGCTGGGAATGAGCTTCGTATGCCTAAGTGAACCCACGAAACGAATGTTCGGGCACTGAGCCGACCGGAGAGGCATAATGCACAAGCTGGGGGTTGGCCCGATCCCATTCTACATGCTGTCGGTCTCGCTGCCACAACCCTCGGTCCGATTGGGGCTTAGACATGGAATGAACTCCCTATGCCTAAGCCAACCCACGAAATGGGCGTACGGGTGCTCAGCCGACTGGAGAGGCAGAATACGCAAGACGGGGATCGGCCTGGTCCCCCCTGCATGCTGTCGATCCTGCTGCCGCAACCCTCGGTCCAGTCCAATCTTAGACAGGGAATGAACTCCGTATGCTTAGACTAGGGATGAACTCCGTATGCCTAAGTCAACCCATGAAACGAGCATGCGAGCGCTCAGCCGGTCGGAGACACATAATGCGTAAGTCAAGGATCAACCCGATCCCCCTCTGCATGCTGTCGATCCCGCTGGGGCTTAGACAAGGAATGAACTCCGTATGCCTAAGCCAACCCACGAAACGAGTGTGTGGGAACTCAACCGATTGGAGAGGTAGAATGCATAAGCCGGGGATCGACCCGATCCCCCTACGTGCTGTCGATCCTGCTGCTGGTCTTGCTACTGCAACCTTCGGTCTGGTCCGATCTTAGACGGGGAATGAACTGCATATGCTTAGACATGGAATGAACTCTGTATGCCTAAGCCAACCCACGAAATGAGCGTGCGGGCACCCAGCCGACTGAAGAGGCAGAATGCGTAAGCTGAGGACCGACTCGATCCCTCCTACATGTTGTCAATCTTGCTGCTGCAACACTCGGTTTGATCTAATCTTAGACTGGGAATGAACTCCGTATGCCTAAGTCAACCCATGAAACGAGCGTGTGGGCGCTGAGCCAGCCGAAGAGGCATAATGCGCAAGTCGGGGATCGACTCGATCCCCCTCTGCGTGCTACCGATCCCACTACCACAACCCTCGATCCGGCTGGGGCTTAGACATGGAATGAACTCCCCATGCCTAAGCCACCCATAAAACGGGCGTTCGGGTGCTCAGTCGGTTGGAGAGGCAGAATGCGTAAGCCAGGGACCGGCCCGATCCCTCTTGCGTGCTGCCGATCCTGCTGCCGTAACCCTCGGTTCAGTCTGATCTTAGACTGGGAATGAACTCCATATTCTTAGATCAGGGATGAACTCCGTATGCCTAAGTCAACCCACGAAATGAGCATGCGGGTGCTCAGCTGGTTGGAGAGGCCGGTAAGGGAGGCAGAATACGCAAGCCGAGGATCGAGCCGATCCCTCTCTGCGTGCTATCGATCCTGTTACTGGTCCTGCTACCGTAACCCTTGATCTGGTCTGATCTTAGACTGGGAATGATATTTGTATGCTTAGACATGGAATGAACTCCGTATGCCTAAGCCAACCCACGAAACGAGCTTGCGGGCACTCAGTCGACCGGAGAGGCAGAATGCGCAAGCTGGAGACCAACCCAGTCCCCCCTGCGTGCTGTCGATCCTACTATCACAACCCTTGGTTTGGTTCGATCTTAGGCTGGGAATGAATTCCATATGCCTAAGTCAACCCATGAAATGAGTGTTCGGGCACTGATCCGACCAGAGAGGCATAATGCGCAAGCCAGGGATCGGCTTGGTCCCCCTCTGCATGCTACTGATCCTGCTGCCACAACCTTTGGTCCGACTGGGGCTTAGACAGGGAATGAACTCCCTATGCCTAAGCGAACCCATGAAATGGGTGTGAGGGCACTCAACCAATCGGAGAGGGAAAATGCGCAAGCCGGAGATCGACCTGGTCCCCCCTGCATGCTATCGATCTTGCTGCTGCAACCCTCGGTCCGGTCCGATCTTAGACTGGGAATGAACTCCGTATGCTTAGACTGGGGATGAACTTCGTATGCCTAAGTCAACCCACGAAATGAGCGTGCGGACGCTCAGTCGGTTGAAAAGGCCGATCGAGGAGGCAGAATGTGTAAATCAGGGGTTGGGCCGATCCCCCTACGTACTGCTAGTCTTGCTGCCACAACCCTTGGTCCGACTGGGGCTTAGACATGGAATGAACTCCTTATGCCTAAGCCAACCCATGAAACGGGCATGCGGGCACTCAGTCAACTGGAGAGGTAGAATACGCAAGTCAGGGATCGGCCTGATCCCCCTGCGTGCTGTCGAACCTACTGTCGCAACCCTCTGCCCGGTCCCCAAATTTTTTGATTTTTAAAACTTTTTACAGTCTGAGATTTTTTAAAATTTTTTTAGAAAACGTTTTGTTCCCAAATCTGGTAGAGGTGATCCTTGTATTTTTGTTGGCATGCCCAAAAAAATTCAGCTAAAAACTTGAAATGGAGAAGATTTTGTGACCGTTTGAAAAAAGTGTCCCCATTTCAAACACTTTAATAGCTACTGGCAGTAAACCTATAAAATCCCAAATGCTCTTTAAGAGAGTGTGAGTTCTCAACGTTTGATGAGGGATAGGGAGCCAATATAAGGGCCAAGTACCAGCACCCATCGCACATCATGTGCGCACACCCCCCTGGCCCCTCTAATCACCGGAATGCCCAATGCCTCCTGTTAGGCTCTCCGGTGATGCTCCGACAATGGTGCCCCATGCGAAAAAAATGTGGCAGCAGCACATGCCTGAGCCCAGCATGTGCACCGTGGCTCAAACTCTTAGAGTGGGAATGAACTCCGTATGCTTAGACATGGAATGAATTCTGTATGCCTAAGCCAACCCATGAAACGAACGTGTAGGCGTTCAACCGGCAGGAGAGGCAGAATGTGCAAGCCGAGGATCGACCCGGTCCCCCTCTACGTGCTGTTGGTCCCGCTGCCACAACCCTCATTCTCGTTGGGGGTTAGACATGGAATGAACTCCCTATGCCTAAGCCAACCCACGAAACGGGCGTGTAGGTGCTCAGCCGACCAGAGAGGTAGAATACGCAAGCTGGGGATCAGCCCAGTCCCCCCTATGTGCTACTGATCTTGCTGCTGCAATCTTCGGTCTGATCCTATCTTAGACTCGGAATGAACTCTGTATGCTTAGACTGGGGATGAACTCCGTATGCCTAAGTCAACCCACGAAACGAGCGCGCGGGCACTCAGCCGGCTGGAGAGGCTGATCGAGGAGGCAGAATGTGTAAGTCGGGGGTCAGGTCGATCCCCCCTACGTACTACTGGTCCTGCTGCCACAACCCTTGGTTCGACTGGGGCTTAGACATGGAATGAATTCCCTATGCCTAAGCCAACCCATGAAACGAACGTGCGGGTGCTCAGCCGGTTGGAGAGGTAGAATGCGCAAGTCGGGGATCGGCCCGATCCCCCTGCGTGCTGCCGAACCTACTGTCACAACCCTCTACCCGATCTGATCTGAGACTAGGAATGAACTCCATATGCTTAGACTGGGGATGAACTCTGTATGCCTATGTCAACGGACGAAATGAGCGTACGGGTGCTCAGCCGATCGGGGAGGCTGGTCGAAGAGCTAGAATTCGCAAGCCAGGGATCGACCCGATCCACCTTCCATGCTACCGATCCTGCTATTGGTGCTACTGCCACAACCCTTGGTCCGATCTGATCTTAGACTAGGAATGAACTCCATATGCTTAGACATGGAATGAACTCCGTATGCCTAAGTCAACCCACGAAACGAGAGTGCGGGTGCTTAGCCGGTCGGACAGGTAGTATGCGCAAGCCAGGGACCGACCCGGTCACCTTTGCGTAATATCAATGCTGCTACCAGAACCCTCGATCCGGTCTGATCATAGACTGGGAATGAACTCCGTATGCCTAAGTCAACCCATGGAATGAGCGTTCGGGCACTGTGCCGGTCGTAGAGGCATAATGCGCAAGTCGGGGATCGACCTGATCCCCTCTGCGTGTTTTTGATCCCGCTGCCACAACCCTCGGTCCGACTGGGGCTTAGACATGGAATGAACTCCCTATGCCTAAGCCAACCCACAAAACGGGCGTGCGGTTGCTCAACCAGTTGGAGAGGCAGAATGTGCAAGTCGGGGATCGGCCTGGTCCCCCCTGCGTGCTGCAAATCCTGCTGCAGTAACCCTCGGCCCGATCCGATCTTATACTAGGAATGAACTCTATATGCTTAGACTGGGGATGAACTCTGTATGCCTAAGTCAACCCATGAAATGAGCGTGCGGACACTCAGCCAACCAGAGAGGCAGGATGCATAAGCCGAGGATCGAACGGGTGGTAGGTGGATTCAAGCACATCTTCATATTTCTTCCTTGCCAATGCCATTTTTATGGCTTGTAAATTCATATAATGGTCCCCTAAGCCTTCATGTGAAGTTTCGTGGCAAGACGACCCGTTTTCTATTTTTCACGATTTTTGAAACTTTTTACGGTTTGGGATTTTTTAAAATTTTTTTAGAAAGATTTTTGTCCCCAAATTTGGTAGAGGTGATCCTTGTATTTTTTTTTGGCATGGAAAAAAAATTCAGCAAAAAAATCGAAGTGGAGAAGATTTTGTGTCCGTTTGAAAAAAATGTCCCCATTTCAGACACTTTAATGGCTACTGGCAGCAAACCTATAAAATCTCAAATGCTCTTTAATGGGGTGTGAGTTCTTGAGGTTTGATGAGGGATAGGGGGCCAATATAAGGGCCAAGTACCAGTACCCATCACACATCATGTGCGCACACCCCCCCGACCCCCCAATCGTCGAAACCCCTATTGCCGCCGGTTAAACACTCCAGTGATGCTCCGACGATGCTCTGGCGATGGTACCCCAGGCGAAAAAAATGTGGCACCAGCACATGCCTGAGCTCAGCATTTGCATCGTGGCTCAAACTCTTAGATAGGGAATGAACTCCGTACGCTTAGACATGGAATGAACTCCGAATGCCTAAGCCAACCCATGAAACGAGTGTGCGACCGTTCAGTCAGCCTGAGAGGCAGAATGCGCAAGCTGAGGATTGGCCCGGTCCCCCTTGCATGCTATCGATCATACTACTACAAGCCTTGATCCGATCTAATCTTAGACTAGGAATGAACTCCGTATGCTTAGACTGGGGATGAACTCCGCATGCCTAAGTCAACCCACGAAACAAACGTGCGGGCACTCAGCCTGTCGGAGAGGCCGATCGAAGAGGCAGAATGCACTAACCGGGGATCGGTCCAGTCCCCCCTATGTGCTATCGATCCTGCTACCACAACCCTTAGTCCGATCTGATCCTAGACTGGGAATGAACTCTGTATGCCTAAGTCAACCCACGAAACGAGCGTTCGGGCGCTAAGCCGATCGAAGAGGCATAATGCGCAAGCTGGGGATCAGCCCGGTCCCCCTCTTCGTGCTATCGGTCCCACTGCCACAACCCTCGATCCGACTGGGGCTTAGACATGGAATGAACTCCCTATTCTTAAGCCAACCCATAAAATGGGCATGCGGGCGCTCAGTCGATCGGAGAGGCATAATGTGCAAGCTGGGGACCAGCCCAGTCCCCCTACATGCTATCGATCTTGCTGTCGCAACCCTCGGTCTGATCTGATCTTAGACTGGGAATGAACTTCGTATGCCTAAGTCAACCCACGAAACGAGCGTGCGGGCGCTCAGCCAACCGGAGAGGCAGAATGCACAAGTCGGGGACCGGTCCGGTCCCCCCTTAGGTGCTGTTGATCCTGCTATTGCAACCCTCGGTTTGATTCGATCTTAGACTGAGAATGAACTTCGTATGCCTAAGTCAACCCCCGAAACGAGCGTTCGGGCATTGACCCGACTGAAGAGGGATAATGCGCAAGCTGAGGATCAACCCGATCCCCTTTTGCGTGTTGTCGGTGTCGCTGCCACAACCCTTGGTCTGGCTGGGGCTTAGACATGGAATGAACTCTGTATGGCTAAGCCAACCCATGAAATGAGTGTCCGGGTGCTCAGTCGGTTGGAGAGGCAGAATACGCAAGCCGGGGATCGGCCTGGTCCCCCCTACGTGCTGCTGGTCCTGCTGTCGCAACCCTCGATCTGACTGGGGCTTAGACATGGAATAAACTCCATATGCCTAAGCCAACCCACAAAACGAGTGTGTGGGCGCTCAACTGGCTGGAGAGGCAGAATGTGCAAGCCGGGGATTACCTCGACCCCCCTCTGCACGTTGCCGGTCCTGCTGCCACAACTCTCGATCCTGCTGGCGCTTAGACATGGAAAGAACTCCCTATGCCTAAGCCAACCCATGAAATGGGCGTGCGGGCGCTCAGTCGGTCGGAGAGGCAGAATGCATAAGCTGGGGACTGACCTGATCCCAGCTTGCATGCTATCAATCCTGCTACCACAACCCTCGATCCGATCTGATCTTAGACTGGGAATAAGCTCTGTATGCCTAAGTCAACCCATGAAACGAGTGTGCAAGCACTGAGCCAGCCGGAGAGGCATAATGCGCAAGCCAGGGATCGACCGTGCGCACACCCCCTGGCCCCCCCAATCGTCGGAACACCCAATGTCACCGGTTAGGCTCTCTGGCGATGCTCTGACGATGGTGACCCGGGCGAAAAAAATGCAGCACCAGCACATGCCCGAGCCCAGCATGTGCACCATGGCTCAAACTCTTAGACTGGGAATGAACTCCGTATGCTTAGACATGGAATGAACTCCATATGCCTAAGCCAACCCACGAAACGAGCGTGCGGGTGCTTAGTCGGCCGGAGAGGCAGAATGCGCAAGCCGGGGATCGGCACGGTCCCCCTCTGCGTGCTGTCGGTCCTACTACCACAACCTCCGATCCGGTTGGGGCTTAGACATGGAATGAACTCCCTATGCCTAAGCCAACCCATGAAATGGGCGTGCGGGCGCTTAGCGAGCCGAAAAGGTAGAATGCGCAAGCCGAGGATCAGCCTGATCCCCCCTGCGTGCTGTTGATCCTACTACCTCAACCCTCGATTTGGTTCAATCTTAGACTGGCAATGAACTCCGTATGCATACACTGGGGATCAAATACGTAAGCCAAAGTCAACCACAAAACGAGTGTGCGGACGTTCAGTCGGTTGGAGAGGCAGAATGCGCAAGCCGAGGATCGGCCTGGTCCCCCTCTGCGTGCTATCGATCCTGCTACTGGTCCTACTGCCACCACCCTCAGTTCGGTCTGATCTTAGACTGGGAATGAACTCCGTATGCCTAAGCCAACCCATGAAACGAGCGTGCGGGTGCTCAGTCAGTCGGAGAGGCAGAATGCGTAAGCTGGGGACCGACCCGGTCCCCCCTATGTGCTGTCGATCCTGCTGTCGGAACCCTCGGTCCCGTCCGATCTTAGACTGGGAATGAACTTTGTATGCCTAAGTCAACCCACGAAACAAGTGTGCGGCCGCTGAACTGGTCGGAGAGGTATAATGCGCAAGCCTGGGATCGACCCGATCCCCCTCTGCGTTCTGCCGGTCCTGCTGCCGCAACCCTCAGTTCAGCTGGGGCTTAGACATGGAATGAACTCCCTATGCCTAAGCCAACCCATGAAACAGGCATGCGGGCACTCAGCCGGCTGGAGAGGTAGAATGCGCAAGCCGGGGATTGGCCCGGTCCCCCCTGCATGCTGTCGATCCTGCTGTCGTAACCCTCGGTCCAGTCTGATCTTAGACTGGGAATGAACTCCATATGCTTAGACTGGGGATGAACTCCGTATGCCTAAGTCAACCCACGAAACGAGCATGCGAACGCTCAACCGACTAGAGAGGCAAGATGCACAAGCCGAGAATCGAACGGGTGGTAGGTGGGTTCAACCACATCATCATATTTCTGCCATGCCAATGCCTTTTTTATGGCTTGCAAATTCATACAATGGTCCTATACGCCTTCATGTGAAGTTTCGTGGCAAGACGACCCGTTTTCTATTGTTCACGATTTTCAAAACTTTTTGCGATTCAAGATTTTTTAAAATTTTTTTAGAGAGAGTTTTGTCCCCAAATTTGGTAGAGGTGATCCTTGTATTTTTGTTCGCATGCACAAAACAATTCAGCTAAAAACTCGAAGTGGAGAAGATTTTGTGATCGTTTGAAAAAAGTGTCCGCATTTCAGACACTTTAATGGCTACTGGCAGCAAACCTATAAAATCTCAAATGCTTTTTAAGGGGGTGTTAGTTCTCGAGGTTTGATGAGGGATAGGGGGCCAATATAAGGGCCAAGTACCAGCATCCATCGCACATCATGTGCACACACCCCCCGGCCCCCTAATCGTCGAAACCCCCAATGCCACCAGTTAGGCTCTCGACGATGCTCCGGCGATGGTGCCCCGAGCAAAAAAAATGCAGCACCAACACTGCCCCAGCCCAGGATGTGCACTGTGGCTCAAACTCTTAGACTGGGAATGAACTCCGTATGCTTAGACATGGAATGAAATCTATATGCCTAAGCCAACCCATGCAATGAGCGTGCGGGCGCTCAGCCGGTTGGAGAGGCAAAAAGCGTAAGCCGAGAATAGGCCTGGTCCCCCTTTGCGTGCTGTCGATCTCGCTGCCACAACCCTTGATCTGGCTAGGGCTTAGACATGGAATGAACTCCCTATGCCTAAGCCAACCCATGAAACGGGCGTGCGAGTGCTTAGCCGATCGGAGAGGCTCGGATCCCCCTGCGTGCTACCAATCCTGCTGCCGCAACCCTCGGTCCGGTTAGATCTTAGACTGGGAATGAACTCCGTATGCTTAGACATTGAATAAACTCCGTATGCGTAAGCCAACGCATAAAACGAGTGTGCAGGTGCTCAGCCGACCGGAGAGGCAGAATGCGTAAGCCGGGGATCAGCTCAGTCTCCCCTGCGTGCTGTCGATCCTGCAGCCACAACCCTTGGTCCGATTCGATCTTAGATTGGGAATGAACCCCGTATGCTTAGATCGGGGATGAACTCTGTATGCCTAACTCAACCCACGAAACGAGCGTGCGGGCACTCAGTCGACCGGAGAGGCCGACTGAAGAGGCATAATGCGCAATCTGGGGATCAGCCCGGTCCCCCTTGGGTGCTACCAATCCCGCTGCAGGTCCTGCTGCCACAACCCTCGGTGCAGTTAGGGTTAGACGTGGAATGAACTCCGTATGCTAAGCCAACCTAGGAAACGAGCATGCGGGTGCTTAGTCGATCGGAGGGCAGAATACGTAAGTCGAGGATCGGATCGATCCCTTTCTATGTGCTACTGATCTTGCTGCTGGTCCTACTACCACAACCCCCGGTCTGATCTGATCTTAGACTGGGAATGTACTTCGTATGCTTAGACATGGAATGAACTCTGTATGCGTAAGCCAACCCACGAAACGAGCGTGCAGACGCTCAGTTGGTCGAAGAGGTAGAACACATAAATCAAGGATCAGTCCAGTCCCCCCTACCTGTTGTCATTCTACTGCCGTAACGCTCGGTACGATCTGATCTTAGACCAGGAATGAACTCCGGATGCCTAAGTCAACCCACGAAACGAGCGTTCGAGCACTGAGTCGGCCGAAGAGGGATAATGCACAAGTCGAGGATCGACCCAGTCCCCCTCTGCGTGCTGTCGGTCCCACTGCCACAACCCTCGGTCCCGCTAGGGCTTAGACATGGAATAAGCTCCCTATGCCTAAGCCAACCCACGGAACGGGCGTGCGGGCACTCAGCCAATGGAGAGGCAGAATGCACAAGCTGGAGAACGGCACGATCCCCCCTGCGTGCTGCCGATCCTGCTATCGCAACCCTCGGTCTCGTCCGATCTTAGACTGGGAATGAAATTTGTATGCTTAGACTAGGGATGAACTCCGTATGCCTAAGTCAGCCCATGAAACAAGCGTATGGGCGCTCAGCCTACCGGAGAGGTCACCCAGAGAGGCATAATGTGCAAGTCGAGGATCAGCCCCATCCCCCTCTACATGCTACCGATCCTGCTGTCGGTCCTGCTAAACTGACTGGGGCTTAGACATGGAATGAACTCCGCATCCCTATGCCAACCTACGAAACGAGTGTGCGGGCGCTTAGCTGGCCGGAGAGGCAGAATGCGCAAGTCGGGGACCGGCCCAGTCCCCTTCTGCGTGCTGTCGATCCCGCTGCCACAACCCTCAGTCCGGCTGAGCCTTAGACATGGAATGAACTCCCTATGCCTAAGCCAACCCACGAAACGGGCATGCGGGTGCTCAGCCGATCGGAGAGGCTCGGACCCCCCTGCGTGCTGCCGATCCTACTGTCGTAACCCTCAGTCCAGTTAGATCTTAGACTGGGAATGAACTCGGTATGCTTAGATATTGAATGAACTCCGTATGCGTAAGCCAACCCATAAAACGAGTGTCCAGGTGCTCAACCGACAAGAGAGGCAGAATGTGCAAGCCGGGGACTGACCCGGTCCCCCCCTACGTGCTACCAATCCTACTGTTGGTCCTGCTACCGCAACCCTCGATCCGATCTGATCTTAGACTGGGAATGAACTCTGTATGCTTAGATATTGAATGAACTCCGCATGCCTAAGCCAACCCATGAAACGAGCATGCGGGCGTTCAGCCGACCGGAGAGGCAGAGTGCGCAAGTCGGGGAACGGTACAATCCCCCCTGCGTACTGCCAATCCTGCTGTCACAACCTCGGTCCGGTCCGATCTTACACTGGGAATGAACTCCCTATGCTTAGACTGGGGATGAACTCTGTATGCCTAAGTCAACCTATGAAACGAGCGTACGGGCACTTAGCCTATCGGAGAGGCCGACCAGAGAGGCATAATGTGCAAGCCAGGGATCAGCCCGATGCCCCTCTACGTGCTGTCGATCCCACTGCTGGTCCTGCTACCACAACCCTCAGACCGGCTGGGGCTTAGACATGGAATGAACTTTGTATGCCTAAGCCAACCCACGAAATGAGCGTGCAGCACTTAGCCGGCCGAAGAGGCAGAATGCGCAAGCTGGGGACCGACCCAGTCCCCCTCTGCGTGCTGTCGGTCCCGCTGCCATAACCCTATGCCTAAGCCAACCCATAAAACGGGTGTACGGGTGCTCAGCTGACTGGAGAGGTTCGATCTCCTGCGTACTGCCGATCCTGCTACCACAACCCTCGATCTGGTCTGATCTTAGACTGGGAATGAACTCCGTATGCTTAGACATGGAATGAACTCTGTATGCCTAAGCCAACCCACGAAACGAGCGTGCGGGTGCTCAGCCGGCTGGAGAGGCAGAATGCGCAGGCCGATGATCGACCTGGTCCCCCCTACGTGCTATCGATCCTGCTACCGCAAGCTTCGGTCCGATCCGATGTTAGACTAGGAATGAACTCCATATGCCTAAGTCAACCCACGAAACGAGCGTTCGGGCGCTAAGTCGGAGGGAGAGGCATAATACGCAAGCCAAGGACTGGTCCGGTCCCTCTCTGTGTGCTGCCGATCCCGATGCCACAACCCTTGATCTAGCTAGGGCTTAGACGTGGAATAAACTCCCTATACCTAAGCCAACCCATGAAATGGGCGTGCGGACACTCAGTCGGCCGGAGAGGTAGAATGCGCAAGTCGGGGATCGACCTAGTCCCCCCTGCATGCTGTCGATCCTACTGCCGCAACCCTCGATTCGATCCGATCTTAGACCGGGAATGAACTCTGTATGCTTAGACATGGAATGAACTCAGTATGCCTAAGCCAACCCATGAAACGAGCGTGCGGGTGCTCAGCCGACTGGAGAGGCAGAATGCGCAAGCCAGGGATCGACCCGGTCCCCCCTGCGTGCTGTTGATCTTGCTGCTGGTCCTACTGCCACAACCCTCGGTCTGGTCTGATCTTAGACTGGGAATGAACTCCGTATGCTTAGACATGGAATGAACTCCGTATGCCTAAGACAATCCATGAAACGAGCGTACGGGTGCTCAGCCGACCAAAGAGGCAGAATGCGTAAGCTGGGGATTAACCTGGTCCCCCCTGCCTGCTGTCGATTATGCTGCTACGCTCGGTCCGATCTGATCTTAGATTGGGAATGAATTTCGCATGCCTAAGTCAACCCACGAAACGAGCGTTCGGGCACTGAACTGGTCGAAAAGGCATAATGCACAAGCCGGGGATCGACCCAGTCCCCCTTTGCATGCCACCGATCTTGCTGCCACAACCCTCGGTCCAGCTGGGGCTTAGACATGGAATAAACTCCCTATGCCTAAGCCAAACCATGAAACAGGTGTGCGGGCGCTCAGCCAACCGGAGAGGTAGAATGCGCATGTCGGGGAACGACACGGTCCCCCCTACGTACTGTCGATCCTGCTATCGTAACCCTCGGTCTGGTCTGATCTTAGACTGGGAATGAACTCCGTATGCTTAGACTGGGGATGAAGTCCGTATGCCTAAGTCAACCCATGAAACGAGCGTACGGGCGCTCAGCCTGCCAGAGAGGCTGGCTAGAAAGGCATAATGCGTAAGCCGGGGATCAGCCCGATCCCCCTCTATGCGCTAACGATCTCACTGCTAGTCCTGCTACCACAACCCTCAGACTGGCTGGGGCTTAGACATGGAATGAACTCCGTATGCCTAAGCCAACCCACGAAATGAGCGTGCGGGCGCTCAGCCGGTCGGAGTGGCAGAATGCGCAAGACGAGGACAGACCCGATCCCCCTCTATCTACTGCCGGTCCCGCTACCATAACCCTCGATCTGGTTGGAGCTTAGACAAGGAATGAACTCCTTTTGCCTAAGCCAACCCAAGAAACGGGCGTACGGGCTTTCAGCAGATCAAAAAGGCTCGGTCCCCCCTGCGTGCTGCCGATCCTACTACCGCAACCCTCGGTCCGATCTGATCTTAGACTGGGAATGAACTCCGTATGCTTAGACATGGAATGAACTCTGTATGCCTAAGCCAACCCATGGAACGAGCGTGTGGGTGCTCAACTGGCTGGAGAGGCAGAATGCGCAAGCCGGGGACCGACTCGATCCCCCATTACGTGCTGCCGTAACCTACGGTCCGATCTGATCTTGGACTGGGAATGAACTCCGTATGCCTAAGTCAACCCACGGAATGAGCATTCGGGCGCTAAGCCAGACGAAGAGGCATAATGCGCAAGCCAGGGATCGACCCGATCCCCCTCTACGTGCTATCGATCCCGATGCCACAACCCTTGGTCCGGCTGGGGCTTAGACATGGAATAAACTCCCTATGCCTAAGCCAACCCATGAAACGGGCGCGCAGGTGCTCAGCCGGCCGGAGAGGCAGAATACGCAATCCAGGGATCGGCCCGATCCCCCCCGTATGTTGTCGATCCTACTGCCGTAACCCTCGGTCTGGTCTGATCTTAGACTAGGAATGAACTCTGTAAACTTAGACTGGGAATGAACTCTGTATGCCTAAGTCAACCCACAAAATGAGCTTGCGGGAGCTCAGTCAGCCGGAGAGGCTAACCAGAGAGGCATAATGCACAAGCTGGGGATCAGCCCGATCCCCCTCTGCGTGCTACCGATTCCATTGTCGGTCCTGCTGCCACAACCCTCGGTCTGACTGGGGCCTAGACATGGAATGAACTCCATGTGCCTAAGCCAACCCACGAAACAAGCGTGCGGACACTCAGCCGGCCGAAGGGGCAGAATGCGTAAGCCGGGGATCGGCCCGGCCCCCCCTGCATGCTGTCGATCCTGCTACTGGTCTTGCTACCGTAACCCTCGGTCCAGTCTGATCTTAGACTGGGAATGAACTCCGTATGCCTCAGCCAACCCACAAAACGAGCGTGCGGGCGCTTAGCCGGTCGGAGATGCAGAATGCGCAAGCTGAAGACCGGCTCGATCCCCCCTGCGTGCTGTTGATCCTGCTACCGCAACCCTCAGTCCGGTCTGATCTTAGACTAGGAATGAACTCCGTATGCCTAAGTCAACCTACAAAACGAGCGTGCGGGCACTGAGTCGGTCGGAGAGGCATAATGCGCAAGCAGGGGATCGACCCGGTCCCCCTCTGCGTGCTGTCGGTCCCTCTGCATTCTGTCGGTCCCTCTACATGCTATCAGTCCCAGTGCCATAACCCTAGGTCCGGCTAGGGTTTAGACATGGAATGAACTCCCTATGCCTAAGCCAACCCACGAAACAGGCATGCAGGCGCTTAGTTGGCCGGAGAGGTAGAATGCGCAAGCCGAGGATCGACCCGATCCCCCCTGCGTACTGTCGATCCTACTACCAGAACCCTCAGTCTGGTCTGATCTTAGTCTAGGAATGAACTCCGTATGCCTGGACTGGGGATGAACTCCATATGCCTAAGTCAACCCACGAAACGAGCGTGCGGACGCTCAGCCGACCAGAAAGGCATGATGCGTAAGCTGGGGATCGAACGGGTGGTAGGTGGGTTCAAGCATATCTTCATATTTTTGCTGTGCCAATGCCATTTTTATGGCTTGTAAATTCATACAATGGTCCCTTATGCGTTCATGTGAAGTTTCGTGCTAAGATGGCCCGTTTTCTATTTTTCACGATTTTTAAAACTTTTTACGGTTCGGGATTTTTTAAAATTTTTTTAAAAAGAGTTTTGCCCCAAAATTTGGTAGAGGTGATCCTTGTATTTTTGCTGGGATCCATAAAAAATTCAGCTAAAAACTCGAAGTGGAGAAGATTTTGTGACCGTTTGAAAAATATGTCCCCATTTCAGACACTTTAATGGCTACTGGCAGCAAACCTATAAAATCTCGAATGCTCTTTAAGGGGGTGTGAGTTCTCGAGGTTTGATGAGGGATAGGGGGCCAATATAAGGGCCAAGTACCACCACCCATCCCACATCATGTATGCACACCCCCCGGCCCCCCAATCGTCGGAACCCCCAATGTCGTCGGTTAGGCTCTCCAACGATGCTCTGATGATGCTCCAACGATGGTGCCCCAGGCAGAGAAAATGTGGCACCAGCACATGCCCGAGCCCAGCATGTTCACCGTGGCTCAAACTCTTAGATTGAGAATGAACTCCGTATGCTTAGACATGGAATGAACTTCGTATGCCTAAGCCAACCCACGTAACAAACGTACGGGTGCTCAACCGACTGGAGAGGCAGAATGCGCAAGATGGGGATCGACCCAGTCCCCTTTTGCGTGCCGCCGGTCCTGCTACCCCAATCGTCGGTCCGACTGGGGCTTAGACATGGAATGAACTCCCTATGCCTAAGCCAACCCATGAAACGGAAGTGCGGGTGCTCAGTCAACCGAAGAGGCAGAATGCGCAAGCCGGGTATTGGCCCGGTGCCATCTGCATGCTGTCGATCCTACTTTCGTAACCCTCGATCCGATTTGATCTTAGACTAGGAATGAACTCCGTATGCTTAGACTTAGAATGAACTCCGTAAGCCTAAGTCAACCCATGAATCGAGCATGCGGGCGCTCAATTGGCCAGAGAGGTAGAATACGCAAGTCGAGGATCGACCCGATCCCTTCTACGTACTATCGATCCTGCTGCTGGTCCTGCTGCTGCAACCCTCGGTCCAGTTCGATCTTAGACTGAGAATGAACTCCGTATGCTTAGACATGGAATGAACTTCGTATGCCTAAGCCAACCCACAAAACGAGCGTGCGGGCACTCAGTCGATCGGAGAGGCAGAATGTGGAAGTCGGGGATCAGCCCGGCCCCTCCCTGCGTGCTATCGATCTTGCTGCTGTAACCATCGTTTCGGTCTGATCTTAGACTGGGAATGAACTACGTATGCCAAAGTCAACCCATGAAACGAGCGTTCGAGAGTTGAGCCGGTCGAAGAGGCATAATGCGCAAGCCGGGGATCGGCTCGATCCCTCTCTGCGTGCTACCAGTCCCGCTGCCACAACCCTCGGTTCGGCTGGGGCTTAGACATGGAATTAACTCCCTATGCCTAAGCCAACCCATGAAATTGACGTGTAGGCACTCAGCCAGTCGAAGAGGTAGAATGCGCAAGCCGGGGATCGGCCTAGTCCCCCATGCGTGCTGTTGATCCTGCTGTCGTAACCCTCGGTCCGATCCGATCTTAGACTGGGAATGAACTTCGTATGCTTAGACATGGGATGAACTTCGTATGCCTAAGTCAACCCACGAAACGAACGTACGGGTGCTCAGCTGGCCGGAGAGGCTGGTCGAAGAGGCATAATGCGTGAGCTGTCGATTTCACTACCGGTCCTGCTGCCACAACCCTCGATCTGGCTGGGGCTTAGACAAGGAATGAACTTCGTATGCCTAAGCCAACCAACGAAATGAGTGTGCGGGCGCTCAGCTAACCAGAGAGGCAGAATGCACAAGCTGGGGATCGACTCGATCCCCCCTGCATGCTACCGATCCTGCTGCTGGTCCTGCTACCGCAACCCTCGATCCAGTCTGATCTTAGACTGGGAATGAACTTCGTATGCTTAGATATGGAATGAACTCCGTATGCCTAAGCCAACCAATGAAACGAGCGTGCGGGCGCTCAACCGATCGGATAGGTAGAATGCGTAAGCCGGAGATAGGCCTGGTCCTCCTGCGTGCTGTCAGTCTTGCTGTCACAACCCTCGGTCTGATCCGATCTTAGACTGGGAATGAACTCCGCATGCCTAAGTCAAGCCACAAAATGAACGTGCGGGCGCTGAGCCGGTCGAAGTGGCATAATGCGCAAGCCGGGGATCGGCTCAATCCCCCTTTACGTGCTATCGATCCCGCTGCCACAACCCTCAGTCCGGCTGGGGCTTAGACATGGAATGAACTCCCTATGCCTAAGCCAACCCATGAAATAGGCGTGCGGGCACTCAGCCGGCCGGAGAGGCAGAATGCGCAAGCTGGGGATCAGCCCGATCCTTCCTACGTGCTGCCGCAACCCTCGATCTGGTTTGATCTTAGACTGGAAATGAACTTCATATGCTTAGACTAGGGATGAACTCCGTATGCCTAAGTCAACCCATAAAATGAGCATGCGGACGCTCAATCGACAAGAAAGGCAAATGCGTAAGCCGAGGATCGAACGGGTGGTTGGTGGGTTCAAGTACATCTTCATATTTCTGCCATGCCAATGCCGGTTTTATTGCTTGTAAATTCATACAATGGTCCCCTACACCCTTCATGTGAAGTTTCATGGCAAGGCGACCCGTTTTCTATTTTTCATGATTTTCAAAACTTTTTACGGTTCGGGATTTTTTAAAATTTTTTTAGCAAGAGTTTTGCCCCAAAATTTGGTAGAGGTGATCCTTGTATTTTTGTTAGCATGCACAAAACATTCAGCTAAAAAACTCGAAGTGGAGAAGATTTTGTGACCGTTTGAAAAAAGTGTCCCTATTTTAGACATTTTAATAGCTACTGGCAGCAAACCTATAAAATCTCAAATGCTTTTAAGGGGGTGTGAGTTCTCAAGGTTTGATGAGGGATAGGGGGCCAATATAAGGGCCAATAACCAGCACCCATCGTACATCATGTGCGCACACCCCCACGGCCCCCCAATCACCGAAACCCCCAATGACGCCGGTTAGGCTCTCCGACGATGCTCCGGCGATGGTGCCCCAGGTGAAAAAATTACGGCACCAGCACATGCCGAAGCCCAACATGTTCACTGTAGCTCAAACTCTTAGACTGACATTGAACTCTGTATGGTTAGATATGGAATGAACTCCGTATGCCTAAGCCAACCTATGAAACGAGCATGCGGGTGCTCAGTCGACCGGAGAGGCAGAATGCATAAGTCAGGGACCAACTCAGTCCCCCCTAATGTGCTATTAATCCTACTGTCGCAACCCTCGATCTGGTCCGATCTTGGACTGGGAATGAACTCTATAAACTTAGACTGGGGATGAACTCCGTATGCCTAAGTCAACCCATGAAACGAGCATGCGTGCACTCAGTCGGTCGGAGAGGCCAGCCAGAGAGGCAAAATACGCAAGCCAGGGATCGACCCGATCCCCCCTGTGTGCTACCGATCCTGCTGCTGGTCCTGCTACCACAACCCTCAGCCTGGTCCGATCTTAGACTAGGAATGAACTCCGTATGCTTAGACATGGAATGAACTCCGTATGCCTAAGCCAACCCATGAAACGAGCATGCGGGTGCTCAACCGGGCGAAGAGGCAGAATGTGTAAGTCGGGGCCAGCCCGGTCCCTCCCTACGTACTCTGGATCCTGTTGCCACAACCCTCGGTTCGGTCCGATCTTAGACTGGGAATGAACTCCGTATGTCTAAGTCAACCCATGAAACGAGCGTTCGAGCACTGAGCCGGTCGGAGAGGCATAATGCGCAAGTCAGGGATCGACCCGATCCCCCTCTACATGCTATCGATCCCGCTGCCACAACCCTCGGTCCGACTGGGGCTTAGACATGAATGAACTCCCTATGCCTAAGCCAACCCACGAAACGGGCGTGCGGGCGCTCAGCCAGTCGGAGAGGCAGAATGCATAAGCCAGGGATCGGCTCGATCCCCCCTACGTGCTGCCAGTCCTACTGTCGCAACCCTTGGTCCAGTCTGATCATAGCCTGGGAATGAACTCTGTATGCTTAGACTGGGGATGAACTCCGTATGCCTAAGTCTTCCCATCAAACGAGCGTGCGGGCGTTCAATCGATCGGATAGGCCGATCGAAGAGGCATAATGCACAAGCAGGGGATCAATCCTGCTGCCATAACCCTCGGTCCGGTTAGGGCTTAGACATGGAATGAATTCCGTATGCCTAAGCCAACCCACGAAACGAGCGTGCGGGCGCTCAGTCGACCGGAGAGGCAGAATGCATAAGCCGAAGATCGGCTCGGTCCCCCTTTGCATGCTGTCGGTCCCGCTGCCACAACCCTTGGTCCGGCTGGGGCTTAGACATGGAATAAACTTCCTATGCCTAAGCCAACCCACGAAACGGGCATGCGGGCGCTCAGCCGATCGGAGAGGCAGAATGCGCAAGTCAGGGATCGCCTCGATCCCCCCTGCATGCCGCTGATCCTGCTGTAGCAAACCTCGATCCGATTCGATCTTAGACTGGGAATGAACTCCGTACGCTTAGACTGGGGATGAACTCCTTATGCCTAAGTCAACTGATGAAACGAGTGTGCGAGCGCTCAACCGGTTGGAGAGTCCGGTCGGAGAGGCAGAATGCGCAAGCTGGGGATCTACCCAGTCCCCTCCAACATGCTGTCGATCCTGCTGCTAGTCCTGCTGTCGTAACCTTTGGTCCAGTCTGATCTTAGACTGGGAATGAACTCCGTATGCATAGACATGGAATGAACTCCGTATACCTAAGCCAACCCCTGAAACGAGCATGTGGGTGCTTAACTGACCGGAGAGGCAGAATGCGTAAGTCAGGGACCAGCTCGATCCCACCCACCATGCTATCGATCCTACTATCGCAACCCTCGATTCGATCTGATCTTACACTGGGAATGAACTCCGTATGCCTAAGCCAACCCACGAAGTGAGCGTACGGGTGCTCAGCCGATTGAAGAGGCAAAATGCGTAAGCTGGGGATCGACCCGGTCCCCTTCTGCGTGCTGCCGGTCCCGCTGCCACAACTCTCGGTCTGACTGCTTAGACATGGAATGAACTCCCTATACCTAAGCCAACCCACAAAATGAGCGTGCGGGCGCTCAGTCGACTAGAGAGGCAGAATGCGTAAGCCATGGATCAGCCTGATCCCCCTTATGTGTTGCCGATCCTACTGTGACAACCCTCGGTTCGATCTGATCTTAGACTGGGAATGAGCTTCATATGCTTAGACTAGGGATGAACTCCGTATGCCTAAGTCAACCCACAAAACGAGCGTGCGGGCGCTCAGTCGGTCGAAAAGGCTTGTCAGAAAGGCATAATGTGAAGTCGAGGATTAGCCCGATCCCCCTCTGTATGCTGTCGATCTCACTGCCAGTCCTGCTGCCATAACCCTCGGTCCAGTTGGGGCTTAGACATGGAATGAACTCCCTATGCCTAAGCCAACCCATAAAACGAGCGTGCGGGTGCTCAGTCGATCGGAGAGGCAAAATGCGTAAGCCATGGATTGGCTCGGTCCCCCCTGTGGGCTACCGATCCTGCTGCAGCAACCCTTGGTCCGGTCTGATCTTAGACTGGGAATGAACTCCGTATGCTTAGACTAGGGATGAACTCCGTATGCCTAAGTCAACCCACGAAATGAGCATGCGAGTGCTCAACCGGCCAGAGAGGCTGGTCAGAGAGGCATAATGCGTAAGCCAAGGTTCAGCCCAGTCCCCCTCTGCATGCTGTCGATCCCACTGCCAGTCCTGCTGCCACAACCCTCGGTCCGGCTGGGGCTTAAACATGGAATGAACTTCGTATGCCTAAGCCAACCCACGAAATGAGCGTGCGACCACTCAGCCAGCCGTAGAGGTAGAATAAACAAGTCGAGGATCAGCCTGATCCCAACCTACGTGCTACCGATCCTACTACTGGTCCTGCTGTCACAACCCTCGATCCGATCCGATCTTAGACTGGGAATGAACTCCATATGCTTAGACATGGAATGAACTCCGTATGCCTAAGCCAACCCATGAAACGAATGTGCAGGCACTCAGCCGATCGAAGAGGTAGAATGCGCAAGCCGGGGACCGATCCGATCCCCTCTACATGTTGTCGATCCTATTACTAGAACCCTCGGTCCGGTCTGATCTTAGACTGGAAATGAACTCTGTATGCCAAAGTCAACCCACGAAATGAGCGTTCATGCGCTGAGCCGATCGGGGAGGCATAATGTGCAAGCAGAGGATCGGCTCGATCCCCCTCTGCGTGCTGTCGGTCCTGCTACCATAATTCTAGGTCCAGCTACAGCTTAGACATGGAATGAACTCCCTATGCCTAAGCCAACCCACGAAACAGGCGTGCAGGCACTTAGCTGGTCGGAGAGGTAGAATGCGCAAGCCGGGGATCGGCTCGATCCCCCTTGCGTGCTGCCGATCCTGCTGTCGCAACCCTCAGTCTGGTATGATCTTAGACTAGGAAGGAACTCTTTGTGCTTAGACTGGGGATAAACTCCATATGCCTAAGTCAACCTATGAAACGAGCGTGTGGACGCTCAGTCGACCAGAGAGGTAGGATGCACATGCCGAGGATCGAACGGGTGGTAGGTGGGTTCAAGCACATCTTTATATTTCTGCCATGCCAATGCCATTTTTATGGCTTGTAAATTCATACAATGGTCCCCTACGCCTTCATGTGAAGTTTCATGGCAAGACAACCCATTTTCTATTTTTCATGATTTTTGAAACTTTTTGCGGTTCAGGATTTTTAAAACTTTTTTTAGAAAGATTTTTGTCCCCAAATTTGGTGGAAGTGATCCTTGTATTTTTGTTCACATGCATAAAAACATTCAGCTAAAAACTTGAAGTGGAGAAGATTTTGTGACCATTTGAAAAAAGTGTCCCCATTTTAGACACTTTAATGGCTACTGGCAGCAAACCTATAAAATCTCAAATGCGCTTTAAAGGGGTGTGAGTTCTCAAGGTTTGATGAGGGATAGGGGGCCAATACAAGGGCCAAGTACCAGCACCCATCGTACATCATGTGCACACACCCCCCGCCCCCCCAATGCCGCCGGTTAGGCTCTTCGGCGAAGCTCCGACGATGGTGCCCCGGGTGAAAAAAATATGGCACCAGCAAACGCCCGAGCCCAGTATGTGCACTGTGGCTCAAACTCTTAGACTGGGAATGAACTCCATATGCTTAGATTAGGGATGAACTCTGTATGCCTAAGTCAACCCATGAAACGAGTGTGCAGGTGCTCAGCCAGCTAGAGAGGCTGATCGGAGAGGCAGAATACGCAAGCCGGGGATCGGCCCAGTCTCCCCCTGCATCCTATCATCCTGCTACTCGTCCTACTATCGTAACCCTCGGTCTGATCTGATCTTAGACTGGGAATGAACTCCGTATGCTTAGACATGGAATGAACTCCGTATGCCTAAGCCAACCCACGAAACGAGTGTGCGGGCGCTTAGCCGATCGGAGAGGCAGAATGCTCAAGCTGGGGATCGGCCCGATCCCCCCTGCATGTGGTCGATCCTGCTACCACAACCCTCGGTCCGGTCTGATCTTAGACTGGGAATGAACTCTGTATGCCTAAGTTAACCAATGAAACAAGCATTCGAGCACTGAGCTGGCCGGAAAGGCATAATGTACAAGTCGGGGATCGGCCCGATCCTCTTCTGCGTGCTTCTGGTCCCACTGCCACCACCCTCTGTCTGGTTGAGGCTTAGACATGGAATGAACTCCCTATGGCTAAGCCAACCCACGAAATGAGAGTGTGGGCGGAGAGGCATACAGAGGTAGAATGCTCAAGCCGAGGATCGGCTCGATCCCCTCTGCGTGCTACCGATCCTGCTACCGCAACCCTCGGTCTGGTTCGATCTTAGACTGGGAATGAACTCCGTATGCTTAGACTGGAGATGAACTTCGTATGCCTAAGTCAACCCATGAAACGAGCGTGCGGGCGCTCAGCTGGTTGGGGAGGCCGACCGGAGAGGTATAATACATAAATCGGGGATCAGTCCGATCCCCCTTTATGTGCTGCCACAACCCCGATCCCGCTGCCGGTCTTGCTACCACAACTTTTCGTCAGGTTGGGGCTTAGACATGGAATGAAGTCCGATGCCTAAGCCAACCCAAAAAATGAGCGTGCGGGCGCTCAGTCGATCGAAGAGGTAGAATACGCAAACCGGGGATCAGCCCGATCCCCCCTACGTGCTGCTGATCCTGTTACTGGTCCTGCTATCGTAACCCTCGATCCGATCCGATCTTAGACTGGGAATGAACTCTGTATGCTTAGACATGCAATGAACTTCGTATGCCTAAGCCAACCCATGAAACAAGCGTGCGGGGACTCAGCCGACCGCAGAGGCAGAATGCGTAAGCTGGGGACCGACCCGATCCCTCCCAACGTGCTGTCGATCCTACTGTCGCAACCCTCGATCCGGTCTGATCTTAGACTGGGAATGAACTCCGTATGCTTAGACTGGGGATGAACTCTATATGCCTAAGTCAACCCATGAAATGAGCGTGCGGACGCTCAACCGACCAGAAAGGTAGAATGCGCAAGCCGGAGATCAAACGAGTGGTAGGTGGGTTCAAGCACATCTTCATATTTCTACCATGCCAATGCCATTTTTATGGCTTGTAAATTCATACAATGGTCCCCTACGCCTTCATCTGAAGTTTCGTGGCAAGACGACCCATTTTCTATTTTTCACGATTTTTGAAACTTTTTGCGATTCTAGATTTTTTTTAAAATTTTTTAGAATGAGTTTTGTCCCCAAATTTGGTAGAGTGATCCTTGTATTTTTGTTGGCGTGCACAAAAAAATTCAGCTAAAAACTCTAAGTGGAGAAGTGTGCACTGTAGCTCAAACTCTTAGACTGACATTGAACTCCGTATGCTTAGACATGGAATGAACTCCGTATGCCTAAGCCAACCCACGAAACGAGCGTGCAGACGCTCAGCCGATCGGAGAGGTAGAATGCGTAAGTCGGGGACCAACCCGATCCCCCCTAATGTGCTGTTAATCCTACTATCGTAACCTTCGATCTGGTCTGATCTTAGACTGGGAATGAACTCCGTATGCTTAGACTGGGGTTGAACTTCGTATGTCTAAGTCAACCCACGAAACGAGCGTGTGGACGCTCAGCCAGCCGAAAAGGCCGACCGGAGAGGGAGAATGCGCAAGTCGGGGATCAACTCGATCCCCCCTACGTGCTGCCGATCCTGCTGCTAGTTTTGCTACTGCAACCCTCAGTCCGGTTCGATCTTAGACTGGGAATGAACTCCGTATGCTTAGACATGGAATGAACTCCATATGCCAAAGCCAACCCACGAAAAGAGTGTACGGGCGTTTAGCCGGTCGAAGAGGCAGAATGTGCAAGCCGTGGACCGACCTGATCCCCTCTTATGTGCTGTTGATCCTACTATCGCAACCCTCGATCCGATCTGATCTTAGACTGAGAATGAACTCCGTATGCCTAAGTAACCTATGAAATGAGCGTTCAGGCATTGAGCAGACCGGAGAGGCATAATGCGCAAGCTGGGGATCGACTCGATCCCCTTCTCTGTGCTGTCGATCTTGCTGCCACAACCCTCGGTCTAGCTGGGGCTTAGACATGGAATGAACTCCCTATGCCTAAGCCAACCCATGAAACAGGTGTGCGGGTGCTCAGCCGACCGGAGAGGCAGAATGCATAAGTCAGGGATCGGCCTGGTCCCCCCTGCGTGCTACCGATCCTGCTGCCGCAACCCTTGGTTCAGTTTGATCTTAGACTGGGAATGAACTCCGTATGCTTAGACTAGGGATGAACTCCGCATGCCTAAGTCAACCCGTGAAATGAGCATGTAGACGCTCAACTGACCAGAGAGGCAGGATGCACAAGCCGGGGATCGAATGGGTGGTAGGTGGGTTCAAGCACATCTTCATATTTCTGCCGTGCCAATGCCATTTTTATGGCTTGTAAGTTCATACAATGGTCCCCTACGCCTTAATGTGAAGTTTCATGGCAAGACGACCCATTTTTTATTTTTCATAATTATTGAAACTTTTTGCGGTTTGGGATTTTTTAAAATTTTTTTAGAAAACATTTTGTCCCCAAATTTGGTAGAGATGATCCTTGTATTTTTTTTGGCATGCATAAAAAAATTCAGCTAAAAACTCAAAGTGGAGAAGATTTTGTGACCGTTTGAAAAAAGTGTCCTCATTTCAGACACATTAATGGCTATGGCAACAAACCTATAAAATCTCAAATGCTCTTTAAGGGGGTGTGAGTTCTCGAGGTTTGATGAGGGATAGGGGGCCAATATAAGGGCCAAGTATGAGCACCCATCGCACATCATGTGCGCACACCCCCCGGCCCCCCCAATCATTGGAACCCTCAATACCGTCGGTTAGGCTCTTCGACGATGCTCTGGTGATGGTGCCCGGGCAAAAAAAATATGGCACCAGCACATACCCGAATCCAGCATGTGCACTGTGGCTCAAAATCTTAGACTGGGAATGAACTCCGTATGCTTAGACATGGAATGAACTCCGTATGCCGAAGCCAACCTACGAAACGAGTGTGCGTGCTTTCAGTCGGTCGGAGAGGCATAATGCACAAGATGAGGATCAGCCCGATCCCCCTCTGTGTGCTGCCAATCCCACTACTGTAACCCTCGGTCTGACTGGGGCTTAGACGTGGAATGAACTCCCTATGCCTAAGCCAACCCACAAAACAGGTGTGCAGGCGCTCAGCCGGTCGGAGAGGCAGAATGCGCAAGTCGAGGATTGACTCGATCCCCCCTGCAAGCGATCGATCCTGCTGTCGCAACCCTTGGTCCGGTTTGATCTTAGATGGGGAATGAACTCCGTATGCTTAGATTGGGGATGAACTTTGTATGCCTAAGTCAACCCACGAAACGAGCATGCGGGCACTCAGTCGACCGGAGAGGTCGACCTGAGAGGCATAATGCGTAAGTCAGGGATCAGCCCAGTCCCCTTTTGCATGCTGCTGATCTCATTGTCGGTCCTCCTGCCACAACCCTCGGTCCAGCTAGGGCTTAGACATGGAGTGAACTCCGTATGCCTAAGCCAACCCACGAAACGAGTGTGTGAGCGCTCGGCCAGCCAGAGAGGCAAAATGCGTAAGCCGGGGATTGGCCTGATCCCCCCCTGCATGCTGCCAATCCTGCTACCGATCCTACTACCGTAACTTTCAGTCCGGTTCGATCTTAGACGGGGAATGAACTCCGTATGCCTAAGCCAACCTATGAAATGAGCGTGCGGGTGCTCAACCGGTCGGAAAGGCAGAATGCGCAAGCCAGGGATCAGCCTGGTCCCCCTCTACGTGCTATCGATCCTGCTACTGCAACCCTCAGACCGGTCCAATCTTAGACTGGGAATAAACTCTGTATGCCTAAGTCAACCCACAAAATGAGCGTGTGGGCGCTGAGCTGGCCGGAGAGGCATAATGCGCAAGCCAGGGATTAGCCCGATCCCCCTCTACATGCTGCCAGTCCCGCTGCCACAACCCTCGGTCTGGTTGGGGCTTAGACATGGAATGAACTCCCTATGCCTAAGCCAACCCATGAAATGGGCGTGCGGGAGCTCAACCGGCCGGAGAGGCAGAATGCGCAAGTCGGGGATTGGCCCGGTCCCCCCTGCGTGCTACCGATCCTGCTACCGCAACCCTCGGTCCGGTTTGATCTTAGATTGGGAATGAACTCCATATGCTTAGATTGGGATGAACTCTGTATGCCTAAGTCAACCCACGAAACGAGCGTGCGGGCGCTCAGTCGACCAGAGAGGCAGGATGCGCAAGCCAGGGATCGAATGGGTGGTAGGTGGGTTCAAGCACATCTTCATATTTCTGCCATGCCAATGCCATTTTTATGGCTTGTAAATTCATACAATGGTCCCCTAAGCCTTCATGTGAAGTTTCGTGGCAAGACGACCTGTTTTTTATTTTTAATGATTTTCAAAAAATTTTGCAGTTCGAGATTTTTTAAAATTTGTTTAGAAAGAGTTTTGTCCCCAAATTTGGTAGAGGTGATCCTTGTATTTTTTTTGGCATGCACAAAAAAATTCAGCTAAAAACTCGAAGTGGAGAAGATTTTGTGATCGTTTGAAAAAAGTGTCCCCATTTCATACACTTTAATGGGTACTAGCAGCAAACCTATAAAATCTCAAATGCTCTTTAAGGGGGTGTGAGTTATCAAGGTTTGATGAGGGATAGGGGGCCAATATAAGGGCCAAGTGTCACAACACTGCTATGTATCTCACTGATGTAGCCTTATTATGGTAGAGGCACAGGTGTGATGATGTCAGGCATGGGAGCGCCAAGATTGGAACCTGGGCAGAGTTCTAAAAGGAGTTCAGAGAACAATTTTACCCAGAGTATGCCGATGATGAGGTGCGGGCAAAGTTACACTAGTTGAGCCAGCAAGGGGACATAAGGGAGTATGTCCAAAAATTCTCTAAACTGATGCTACAAACTTGGATCTAGGTGAGAAGGATGCCTTATTTGCTTTCATGGATGGGTTGAAGCCGTAGATGAAGCATGAGCTATAAAGAAGAGGAGTTCATGACTTGGCTAAAGCCATGACTACTGTCGAGGCCTTGATAGAGTTCAAGCCTCTGAACAAGTTCGAGTCTACCAAGCCCAAGGGTAAGGGCAGGGACGATAGGGACTGAAAGAAGTAGTCCAAGGGGAAGGATCGTGACCGGGAGTCCAAGGATGGAGACCAAGACCGTTCAACCAAGGATGGTGAGAGGAAGCCACCAGCAGGCAAGTGGAAAGCAAAGGGGGACCGAGAGCCACTACCATGCTACCTATGTGAAGGGAGCCACATAACGTGTAATTACCCGTAGAAGGGAAAGCTGGCTGCTATAGACAAGGAGTCTAATGAGGAACCAGAGTCAGGGGCAGCAAAGCTTGGGTCATTGATGATCAATGCTGTCCAGAGTAAGGGGAGCCGTAAGCCAAAGGGCTTGATGTTTATGGATCTGATGGTTGCGGGTCAGAAGGTGAGCGCACTGGTGGACACAGGTGCCTCACATCTTTTTATTTCAGGTGATAGAGCCCGGAAGCTCAGACTAAAGGTGCAGAAAGGGATTGGTACCATCAAAACGGTGAACTCCAATGAAGTTCCAGCCATTGGAGTAGCGTGGGGAGTGGAGTTGCAGCTTGGAGACTGGAAAGGCAAGGAGACCATTGAGGTAATACCCCTTGATGACTATGAGTTTGTGATTGGGTTTGTTTCCTTGTTCGAATTAACACCCTCCTTGTGCCTTTTGTCGATTGTGTTTACATCTTGGATGCATAGTGCCAATGCCTAGTGCCATTGAGGACAGGGTCTGGAGTTGGGTCGCGGGTGGTGTCAACCATCCAATTTGCCAAGGCGGTAAGTAAACAAGAAGACACCTTCTTGGCAGCCCTGAAATATGATAAGCCAAGGGAGAAGGAGACCGAGTCACCCTTGGAGGTGCTAAAGGTGCTGAAGACCTTTAGTGATGTGATGCCCGCAAAGCTACCTAGCAAGCTACCACCTAAGAGGGAGGTGGACCACAAGATCGAGCTGGTGTCCAAGGCCAAGCCACTAGCTAGAGCCCCTTACCGAATGTCTCCACCAGAGTTAGAGGAGTTGAGGAAGCAACTCAAAAAGTTAGTTGATGCTGGCTTCATCAGGCCATCGAAGGCACCCTATGGTGCACTAGTTCTATTTCAGTGCAAGCATGATGGGTCGTTGCGACTGTACATAGACTATCGGGCTTTGAACAAGCTGACCATCAAGAACAAGTACCCCATCCCACTCATTACGAACTTGTTCGATCAACTTGGGAGCGCAAGGTGGTTCACCAAGCTGGATTTGAGGTCAGGCTACTATCAAGTCAGGATCGTGGAGAGAGATGAGCCAAAGACAGCATGTGTCACTTAGTATGGTTCGTATGAGTTCTTGGTGATGCCTTTCAAACTCACGAATGCCCCAGCAACATTCTGTACCCTTACGAACAAGGTACTTTAGTCATTCTTTGATCAGTTTGTTATGGTTTATTTAGATGACATTATGATCTATAGCTAGACTTTGGGAGAGCATGTAGACCACTTCAGACAGGTGTTCGAGGTGTTATGGGTGCACAAGCTATTTGTCAAGAGGGAGAAGTCCTCATTCACCCAGTAGGATATCCCATTCCTTGGCCACATAGTGGGAGGTGGCAGGATACGCATGGATGAAGGTAAGATACACGCCATTTTGGAGTGGCAACCGCCAGCTGAGGTCACTGAGTTGAGATCGTTCCTTGGGCTGGTCAACTACTATAGGCACTTCATCAAAGGTCACTCAGCAATAGCCACGCCATTGACTGACTTGCTCAAGAAAGGGAAAGCATGGGAGTGGAGCGCAGGGTGCCAGGAAGCCTTTGATAGGTTGAAGCGAGCTGTGACCGAGGAGCCAATCTTGGCCTTACCAGACCATGCCAAGCCGTATGAGGTGCATACGGATGCATCAAACTTTGCCATAGGGGGCGTGTTGATGTAAGAGGGATGTCCAGTCGCATTCGAGAGTAGGAAGCTGAACGAGACTGAGCGCAAGTACACGGTCCAAGAGAAGGAGATGACTACAGTGGTGCACTGCTTGCACACTTGGCGCCATTACCTGTTGGGGTCGAGGTTTGTGGTTAGGATGGACAATGTGGCAACCAGCTACTTCCAGACGTAGAAGAAGTTATCCCTCAAGCAGGCGAGATGGTAAGATTTTCTTATGGAATTTGATTTCCAAATGGAGTACAAGCCAGGGCGGGTGAACCTAGTGGCAGACGCCCTGAGCAGAAAGACTAACCTTGCTGCCATTAGCCAACCAGAGGGGTCACTGGTGCCGCGCATCAAGGAGGGACTTACGCATGATCCTACAACCAAGGCTTTGATGGAGTATGCCCAGTAAGGTAAGACTAGGTGATTTTGGTTGCAGGATTGCTTGCTATACACCGAGGGCAGTAGACTATTTGTGTCGCAGCACGGGAGCTCCACAAGGAAGTTTTGCAAGAATGCCATGATTCAAGGTGGGCTGGACACCCCGGAGTGAGTCGTACCTTGGTGTAAGGGAACCGTACCACATCCAAAAGGGCCCAAGGTACTGGACATGTAAGGGAAGCTTCTGGAAGTAGGCAGGATCAGCAGTAGCATCCTGGTAGATTTGGTTGACCCTGAAAATCAGGAGTTAGCATCCTGATTGATTGTAATCTGTATAATCCCATGATTTTAGCCTTTATTCTAGGGATATTGCCCTTAAGTGTAAGCTAGAGCCTCAACTATAAATACAGGGCTGCTCTTCCCTCATTTGTACACCATCAAACACTTCCGTTTCAGTGAATACAAGAGCATTTCTAGAATTCTACCTTCTTATCCTGTTTCTCTTTAACTTGCGTAATCAGCCCTTCCCATTGTTCTAGTGCCCGTACGCTTGTGTTTTAGGCTGACTTAGGCATAAAGGAGGAGATTCCAAGCCTAAGGCCGCACGGTTTCTAAGTCTAAGGTCGGAGCCCATGACACAAGTACCAGCACCCATCGCACATCATGTGTGCACACCCCCCTGGCCCCCCCAATCTTTGAAACCCCCAATGCCACTAGTTAGGCCCTCCAGTGATGCTCCGACGATGGTACCCCAGGTGAAAAAAATACGACACCAGCACATGCACCGTGGCTCAAAATCATAGACTGGGAATGAACTCTGTATGCTTAGACATGGAATGAACTCCGTATGCCTAAGCCAACCCACAAAGCGAGCGTACGGGCGCTCAGCTGACCGGAGAGGCAGAATGTGCAAGTCGGGGATCAACCCGGTCCCCCCTACGTGCTATCGATCCTGCTACCACAACCCTTAGTCCAGTCCGATCTTAGATTGGGAATGAACTCCATATGTATAAGTCAACCCATGAAATAAGCATGCGGGCGCTGAGCCGATCGAAGAGGCATAATGCGCAAGCCGACGATCGGCCCCATCCCCCTCTGCATGCTGTCGATCCCACTGCCACAACCCTCGGTTCGACTGGGGATTAGACATGGAATGAACTTCCTATCCCTAAGCCAACCAACAAAACAGACGTGCGGGCACTCAGCTGGCCAAAGAGGCAGAATGCCAAGCCAGGGATCAGCCCGATCCCCCCTGCGTGCTGTCGATGCTACTGCCGCAACCCTTGATCCGATCTGATCTTAGACTGGGAATGAACTATGTATGCTTAGACTGGGGATGAACTCTGTATGCCTAAGTCAACCCACAAAATGAGCGTGCGGGCACTCAGCCGGTCGGAGAGGCATAATGCGTAAGCCGAGGATCAGCCCGGTCCCCCTCTGCGTGCTGTCGATCCCGCTGCCGGTCTTGCTGCCATAACCCTCGATCCGGCTGGGGCTTAGACATATAATGAACTCTGTATGCCTAAGCCAACCCATGAAATGAGCGTGTGGGCACTCAGCCGATCGGAGAGGCAGAATGTGCAAGCCGGGGATCAGCCCGGTCCCTCCCAACGTGCTATCGATCCTATTGTTGGTCCTGCTGCTGCAACCCTCGGTCCGGTCCGATCTTAGACTAGGAATGAACTTCGTATCTTTAGACATGGAATGAACTCCGTATGCCTAAGCCAACCCAAAAAATAAGCGTACGGGCACTCAATTGGTCAAAAAGGTAGAACGCGCAAGCCAAGGATTGACCCAGTCCCCTCCTACGTGCTATCGATCCTGCTGTCACAACCCTTGATCTGGTCTGATCTTAGACTGGGAATGAACTCGGTATGCCTAAGTCAACCCACGAAATGAGCGTACGGGCACTGAACCAACCGGAGAGGCATAATGCGCAAGTCTGGGATCGACCTGGTCCCCCTCTGCGTGCTATCGGTCCCACTGCCACAACCCTCGGTCTGGCTAGGGCTTAGACATGCAATGAACTCCCTATGCCTAAGCCAACCGACGAAACGGGCATACAGGTGCTCAGCCGGCCGGAGAGGTAGAATGCGCAAGCCGGGGATTGGCTCAGTCCCCCCTGCGTGTTGTCGATCCTGCTGTTGCAACCCTCGGTTCGGTTTGATGTTAGACTAGGAATGAACTTCGTATGCATAAGTCAACCCACGAAATGAGCGTATGGGCGCTGGGTCGGCCGAAGAGGCATAATGCGAAAGCGAGGGATCGGCCCGATCCCTCTCTACGTGCTGTCAGTACCGCTGCCACAACCCTCGATTCGGCTGGGGGTTAAACATGGAATGAAGTCCCTATGCCTAAACCAACCCATGAAACAGGCATGCGGGCACTCAACCAGCCAGAGAGACAGAATGCGCAAGCTGAGTATCAGCCTGGTCTACCTGCGTGCTACCGATCCTACTACCGTAACCCTCGGTCCGGTCTGATCTTAGACTGGGAATGAACTCTGTATGCTTAGACTGGGGATGAACTCCGTGTGCCTAAGTCAACCCACGAAACGAGCGTAAGGGGTGTTTAAGCGACCGGAGAGGCATAATACGCAAGCTAAGGATCAGCCCGGTCCCCCTCTGCGTGCTGTTGCTCCCGCTACCGGTCCTACTACCACAACCCTCAGTCCGGATGGGGCTTAGACATGGAATGAACTCCGTATGCCTAAGCCAACCCACGAAATGAGCGTGTGGGCACTCAGTCGACCGGAGAGGTAGAATGCGCAAGCCGAGGATCAGCCCGATCCCCTCTGTAGACTACCGATCCTGCTGCTTGTCCTGCTGTCGCAGCCCTCGGTCTGGTTCAATCTTAGACTAGGATTGAACTCCGTATGTGTAGACATGGAATAAACTCTGTATACCTAAGCCAACCCAAGAAACGAGCGTGCGGGTGCTCAGTCGGTTGGAAAGGCAGAATGCGCAAGTCAGGGATCGGCCCAGTCCCCCCTACGTGCTGTCGATCCTGCTGCCGCAACCCTCAGTCTGGTCTGATCTTAGACTAGGAATGAACTCCGTATGCCTAAGTCAACCCACGAAACGAGCGTACGGGTGCTGAGTCGACGGGAGAGGCATGATGCGCAAGTCGAGGATTGGCCTAGTCCCCCTCTGTGTGCTGTCGGTCCTGCTGCCACAACCCTCGGTCTGGCTAGGGCTTAGACATGCAATGAACTCCCTATGCCTAAGCCAACCCACAAAACAGACGTGCGGGCACTCAGCCAGCCGGAGAGGCGAAATGCGTAAGCCGGAGATCGGTCTGGTCCCCCTTGCATGCTGTTGATCCTACTGCTGCAACCTTCGGTCTGGTCCGATCTTGACTAGGAATGACCTTCGTATGCATAAGTCAACCAACGAAACGAGCGTACGGGCATTGAACCGATCGAAGAGGCATAATGCATAAGCCGAGGATCGGCCCGATCCCCCTCTGCGTGCTATCGATCCCGCTTCCACAACCCTCAGTCCGACTGAGGCTTAGACATGGAATGAACTCCCTATGCCTAAGCCAACCCATGAAACGGGCGTGCGGGTGCTCAGCCGATCGGAGAGGCAAAATGCACAAGCCGAGGATCGGCCTGGTCCCCCCTGCGTACTGCCGATCCTGCTGTCGCAAACCTCGATCTGATTCGATCTTAGACTGGGAATGAACTCCGTATGCTTAGATTGGGGATGAACTCCGTATGCCTAAGTCCACCCATGGAACGTGCTTACAGACGCTCAGCCAATCGGAGAGGCTGGCTGGAGAGGCATAATGCGTAAGCCGGGGATAAGCTCGATCCCCCTCGGTGTGCTACCAATCCCGCTGCCTGTCCTGCTGCCACAACCCTCTGTCCGGTTAGGGCTTAAAGATGGTATGAACTCCGTATGCCTAAGCCAACCCATGAAACGAGGGTCCAGGCGCTCAGTCGGTTGGAGAGGTAGAATTCACAAGTCGGGGATTGGCCCAGTCCCCTCTTACATGCTATCGATCCTGCTACTGGTACTACTATCGTAACCCTCGGTCCACTCTGATCTTAGACTGGGAATGAACTTCGTATGCTTAGACATGGAATGAACTCCGTATGCTTAAGCCAACCCACGAAACGAGCGTGCGGGTGCTCAGCAGGCCAGAGAGGCAGAATGCGCAAGTCGGGGATCGGCTCGATCCCCCCTGCGTGCTGCCAATCCTGTTGCCACAACCATCGGTCCGATCCGATCTTAGATTGGGAATGAACTCTGTATGCTTAGACTGGGGATGAACTCCGTATGCCTAAGTCAACCCACAAAATGAGCGTGCAGGCGCTCAGCCCAACCAGAGAGGCTGGCCGGAGAGGCATAATCTGCAAGCCAATCCCATTTTTATGGCTTGTAAATTCATACAATGGTCCCCTAAATTCATACAATTTTCCAAACTTTTTATGGTTCAGGATTTTTTAAAATTTTTTTAGAATGCATTTTGTCCCCAAAATTTGGTAGATGTGATCCTTGTATTTTTGTTGGCATGCACAAAAAAATTCAGCTAAAAACTTGAACCGGAGAAGATTTTGTGACCGTTTGAAAAAAGTGTCCCCATTTCAGACACTTTAATGGCTACTGGTAGCAAACCTATAAAATCTCAAATGCTTTTTAAGGAAGTGTGAGTTCTCGAGGTTTGTGAGGGATAGGGGGCCAATATAAAGGCCAAGTACTAGCATCCATTGCACATCATGTGCGCACAGCCCCCCGGCCCCCCAATCGTCGAAACCCCTAATGCCTCTGGTTAGGCTCTCCGATGATGCTCCGGTGATGGTGTCCTGGGCAAAAAAAATGCGGCACCAGCACATGTTCGAGCCCAGCATGTGCACCGTGGCTCAAAATCTTAGACTGGGAATGAACTCCGTATGCTTAGACATGGAATGAAGTCCGTATGCCTAAGCCAACCCACGAAACGAGCGTGCGGGCGCTCAACCGGTCGAAGAGGCAGAATGCGCAAGCTAGGGATCAGCCCGATCCCCCTTGCGTGCTATCGATCTTGCTGCCGCAACCCTCAGTCCGGTCTGATCTTAGACTGGGAATGAACTCCATATACCTAAGTCAACCCACGAAACGAGCATGCGGGCGCTGAGCCAACCGAAGAGGCATAATGCGCAAGCCGGGGATCGACTCGATCCCCCTCTGCGTACTGTCGATCCCGCTGCCACAACCCTCGGTCCAGTTGGGGCTTAGACATGGAATGAACTCCCTATGCCTAAGCCAATCCACAAAATGGGCGTGTAGGCACTCAGCTGGCCGGAGAGGCAAAATGCACAAGCTGGGGGTCAGCCCGATCCCCCCTGCATGCTGCCGATCCTGCTGTCGCAACCCTCGATCCAGTCCGATCTTAGACTGGGAATGAACTCTGTATGCTTAGACTGGGGATGAACTTTGTATGCCTAAGTCAACCCACGAAACGAGCGTACGGGTGCTCAGCCGGCCGGAGAGGCATAATGCACAAGCCGGGGATCAGCCCGATCCCCCTCTACGTGCTGTCGATCTCGCTACCGGTCCTACTGCCACAACCCTCGGTTCGGCTGGGGCTTAGACATGGAATGAACTCCGTATGCCTAAGCCAACCCATGAAACGAGCGTTCGAGCACTCAGTCGGTCGGAGAGGCAGAATACGCAAGCCGAGGATCGACCCGATCCCCCCTTGCGTGCTGTCGATCCTGCTGCTAGTCCTACTACCGCAACCCTCGATCCGATCCGATCTTAGAATGGGAATGAACTCTGTATGCTTAGACATGGAATGAACTCCATTTGCCTAAGCCAATCCATGAAACGAGTGTGTGGGCGCTCAGCCGACCAGAGAGGCAGAATGCACAAGCCAGGGATCGACCCTGTCCCCCCTTGCATGCTGTCGATCCTACTACCGAAACCCTCGATCCGGTCTGATCTTAGATTGGGAATGAACTTCGTATGCCTAAGTCAGCCCATGAAATGACCGTACGGATGCTGAGCTAGCCGAAGAGGCATAATGCGTAAGCCGGGGATCGGTCTGGTCCCTCTCTACGTGCTGTGGGTCCCGCTGCCACAACCCTCGGTTCGGCTGGCACTTAGACATGGAATGAACTCTCTATGCCTAAGCCAACCCACGAAATGGACGTACGGGTGCTCAGCCAGTCAGAGAGGCAGAATGCGCAAGTCGGGGATCGGGCCAGTCCCCCCCGCGTGCTGTCGATCCTGCTACCGGAACCCTCTGTCCGATCCGATCTTAGACTGGGAATGAACTCCGTATGCTTAGACTGGGGATGAACTCCCTATGTCTAAGTCAACCCACAAAATGAGCGTGCGGGCGCTCAGCCGACCAGAGAGGCAGGATGCACAAGCTGGGGATCAAACGGGTGGTAGGTGGGTTCAAGCACATCTTCATATTTTTTCCATGCCAATGCCATTTTTATGGCTTGAAAATTCAAACAATGGTCCCCTAAGCCTTCATGTGATGTTTCTCAATACGACCCGTTTTCTATTTTTCACGATTTTCAAAACTTTTTGTGGTTTGGGATTTTTTGAAATTTTTTTAGATAGAGTTTTGTCCCCAAATTTGGTAGAGGTGATTCTTGTATTTTTTTTGGCATGCATAAAAAAATTCAGCTAGAAACTCGAAGTGGAGAAGATTTTGTGACCGTTTGAAAAAAGTGTCCTTATTTTAGACACTTTAATGGTTACTGGCAGCAAACCTATAAAATCTCAAATGCTCTTTAAGGGGGTGGCCATTTCGACCGAAGAGGTAGAATGCGCAAGCTGGGGATCGACCCGGTCCCCCCTACGTGCTGCCGATCCTGTTACTGGTCCTGCTGCCGCAACCCTCGGTTCGATCCGATCTTAAACTGGGAATGAACTCCGTTTGCCTAAGCCAACCCACGAAATGAGCGTGCGGGTGCTCAGCCAGTCGGAGAGGTAGAATGCACAAGTTGAGGACCGGCCTGGTCCCCCCTGCTTGCTGTCGATCCTACTACCGTAACCCTCGGTCCGGTCTGATCTTAAACTGGGAATAAACTCCGTATGCCTAAGTCAACCCATCGAATGAGCGTGCGGGCACTGAGCCGGCCGAAGAGGCATAATGTGCAAGCCGGGGATTGGCCCGATCCCCCTCTGCGTGCTGCCGATCTCGCTACCACAACCCTCGATCCGGCTGGGGCTTAGACATGGAATGAACTCCCTATGCCTAAGCCAACCCTCGAAATGCCTAAGCCAACCCTCAAATGCTCTTTAAGGGGGTCAGCCCGATCCCCCCTGCATGCTGCCGATCCTGCTGTCGCAACCCTCGATCCAGTCCGATCTTAGACTGGGAATGAACTCTGTATGCTTAGACATGGAATGAACTCCGTATGCCTAAGCCAACCCACGAAATGAGTGTGCGGGTGCTCAGCCGACCGGAGAGGCAGAATGCGCAAGCCGGGGATCGACCAAGTCCCCCTCTGCATGCTACTGGTCCTGCTACCACAACCCTCGGTTCGGCTGGGGCTTAGACATGGAATGAACTCCCTATGCCTAAGCCAACCCACGAAATGGGCATGCGGGCGCTAAGCCAGCCGAAGAGGCAGAATGCGCAAGCCGAGGATCAGCCCGGTCCCTCCTGCGTGCTGCCGATCCTGCTGTCGCAACCCTCGATTTGGTTAGATCTTAGACTGGGAATGAACTCGTATGCTTAAACTGGGGCTGAACTCCGTATGCCTAAGTCAACCCATGAAACGAGCGTACAAGCGCTCAGTCGATCGGAAAGGCAGAATACGCAAGTCAGGGCTCGACCCGATCCCTCCTGCATGCTATCGATCCTACTGCTAGTCCTGCTACCGCAACCCTCGGTCCAGTCTGATCTTAGACTGAAATGAACTCCATATGCTTAGACATGTAATGAACTCCGTATGCCTCAGCCAACCCACGAAACGAGCATGTGGGCACTCAGTCGACCGGAGAGGTAGAATGCACAAGCTGGGGACCGACCCCGTCCCCCCTGTGTACTGTCGATCCTGTTGTCGCAACCCTAGGTCTAGTCAAATCTTAGACTGGGAATGAACTTCGTATGCCTAAGTCAACCCATGAAACAAGCGTTCAAGCATTAAGCCAGTCGGAGATGCATATGCGTAAGCTGAGGATCGGTCTGGTCCCCCGCTGCATGATGCCAGTCCCACTGGCACAACCCTCGGTCCAACTGGGGCTTAGACATGGAATGAACTCCCTATGCCTAAGCCAACCCACGAAACGAGTGTGTGGGCCCGCGGTCGGTCGGAGAGGCAGAATGCGCCAGTTGAGGATCGACCCAGTCACCCCTGCGTGCTGCCGATCCTGCTGTCACAACCCTTGGTCCAGTCCGATCTTAGACTGGGAATGAACTCCATATGCCTAAGTCAACCCATGAAACGAGCATACGGGCGCTCAGTCAACCGGAGAGGCCGGTCGGAGAGGAATAATGCACAAGTTGGGGGTCAACCCGATCGCCCTCTGAGTGCTGTTGACCCTCCTGTCGGTCTTGTTGCCACATCCATCAGTCCGGCTGGGGCTTAGATATGGAATGAACTCTGTATGCCTAAGCCAACCCACGAAATGAGAGTGCGGGCGCTCAGTCAACCGAAGAGACAAAATGCACAAGCCGGGATCGGCCCGATCCCTCCTACATGCTGTCGATCCTGCTGCTGGTCCTGCTATCGAAACCCTCAGTCCGGTCCGATCTTAGACTGGGAATGAACTCCGTATGCTTAGACATGGAATGAACTCCGTATGCCTAAGCTAACCCACGAAATGAGCGTGCGGGCGCTCAACCGACCAGAGAGGTAGAATGCGCAAGCCGGAGACCGGCCTGGTCCTTCCCTGCATGCTGTCGATCCTGCTGCCGTAACCCTCAGTCCGATCTGATCTTAGACTGGGAGTGAACTCCGTATGCCTAAGTCAACCCACGAAACGAGCTTACGGGTGCTGAGCCGACCGGAGAGGCATAATGCGCAAGTCGAGGATGGACCCATCCCCATCTACGTGCTGCCTATCCTGCTGCCACAACCCTCAGGCCAGCTGGGGGTTAGACATGGAATGAATTCTGTATGCCTAAGCCAACCCACGACACGGGCGTATGGGTGCTCAGCCGGTCGGAAAGGCAGAATGCGTAAGTCGGGGATCGGCCCAGTCCCCCTCTACGTGCTACCGATCCTGCTACAGCAACCCTCGATCTGGTTAGATCTTAGACTGGGAATGAACCCCGTATGCTCAAACTGGGGATGAACTCCGTATGCCTAAGTCAACCCATGAAACAAGCGTGCAGCTGCTCAACCGATCGGAGAGGCAGAATACGTAAGTCGGGGCTCGACCCGATCCCTTCTGCATGCAGCCGATCCTGCTGCTAGTCCTATTACCGCAACCTCGGTCCAGTCTGATCTTAGACTAAAATGAACTCCATATGCTTAGACATGGAATGAACTCCGTATGCCTCAGCTAACCCACGAAACGAGCATGCGGGCGCTCAGTCGGTCGGAGAGGTAGAATGCACAAGCCGGGGACTGACCCAGTCCCGCCTGCGTGCTATCGATCCTGCTGTCGCAACCCTTGGTCCGGTCCAATCTTAGACTGGGAATGAACTTCATATGCCTAAGTCAACCCACGAAACGAGTGTTCAGGCGCTAAGCCAATCGGAGAGGCATAATGCGCAAGCTGAGGATCGGCCTGGTCCTCCGCTGCATGATGCCAGTCCCGTTGGCACAACCCTCGGTCCAGCTGGGGCTTAGACATGGAATGAACTCCCTATGCCTAAGCCAACCTATGAAATGGGCATGTGGGCTCGCAGTAGGCCGAAGAGGCAGAATGCACCAGCCGGGGATCGGCCCAGTCACCCCTGCGTGCTGCTGATCCTATTACCGCAACCCTCGATCTGGTTTGATCTTAGAATAGGAATGAACTCCGTATGCTTAGACTGGGGATGAACTCCATATGCCTAAGTCAACCCATGAAACGAGCGTACGGGCGCTCAGTCGACTGAAGAGGCCGGTCGAAGAAGCATAATGCACAAGCTGGGGGTCAACCCGATCCCCTTCTGAGTGCTGCTGATCCTTCTGCTGGTGCTGCTGCCATATCCATCGGTCCGGTTGGGGCTTAGTATGGAATGAACTTTGTATGCCTAACCCAACCCACGAAACTAGCGTGCGGGTGCTCAGTCAGCCCAAGAGACAAAATACGTAAGCCAGGGATCAGCCCGGTCCCCCCTACGTGCTGTCGATCCTGCTGCTGGTCCTGCTATCGAAACCCTCAGTCTGGTCTGATCTTAGACTGGGAATGAACTCCGTATGCTTAGACATGGAATGAACTCCGTATGCCTAAGCTAACCCATGAAACGAGCGTGCGGGAGCTCAGTCGATCGGAGAGGTAGAATGCACAAGCTGGGGATCGGCCCGATCCGTCCCTGCGTGCTGTCGATCCTGCTACCGCAACCCTCGATCCGGTCTGATCTTAGACTGGGAGTGAACTTCGTATGCCTAAGTCAACCCATGAAACAAGCGTACGGGTGCTGAGCCGACCGGAGAGGCATAATGCGCAAGCCGAGGATTGGCCCATCCCCCACTACGTGCTGCCTATCCCGCTGCCACAACCCTCAGACCAGCTGGGGCTTAGACATGGAATGAATTCCCTATGCCTAAGGCAACCCACGAAATGGGCGTATGGGTGCTCAGCCGGCCGGAAAGGCAGAATGCGCAAGCAGGGGATCAGCCCGATCCCTCCTGTGTGCTACCGATCCTACTGTCGTAACCCTTAGTCCGATCCGATCTTAGACTGGGAATGAACTTCATTTGCTTAGACTGGGGATGAACTCCGTATGCCTAAGTCAACCCACGAAATGAGCGTGCGGATGGTCAGCCGACCAGAGAGGCAAGATTCGTAAGTCGGGGATCAAATGAGTGGTAGGTGGGTTCAAGCACATCTTCATATTTCTGCCATGCCAATGCCATTTTTATGGCTTGTAAATTCATCCAATGGTCCCCTACGCCTTCATATGAAGTTTCATGGCAAGACGACCCGTTTTCTAATTTTCACGATTTTTAAAACTTTTTACGGTTTGGGATTTTTTAAAAAATTTTTAGAAAGAGTTTTGTCCCAAATTTTGGTAGAGGTGATCCTTGTATTTTTTTTGGCATGCACAAAAAAATTCAGCTAAAAAATCCAAGTGGAGAAGATTTTGTGACTGTTTGAAAAAAGTGTCCCCATTTCAGACACTTTAATGGCTACTGACAGCAAACCTATAAATATCAAATGCTCTTTAAAGGGGTGTGAGTTCTCAAGGTTTGATGAGGGATAGGGGGCCAATATAAGGGCCAAGTACCGGCACCCATCGCGCATCATGTGCGCACACACCTCGGCCCGCCCAATCAACAGAACCCCCAATGTCGCCGGTTAGGCTCTTCGGCGATGCTCCGACGATGCTCCGGTGATCATGCCCCGGGCAAAAAAAATACGGCACCAGCACATGCTCAAGCCCAGCATGTGCACCATGGCTCAAACTCTTAGACTGGGAATGAACTCCGTATGCTTAGACATGGAAAGAACTCTGTATGCCTAAGGCAACCCACGAAACGAGCGTGCGGGCACTCAGTCAGCATGAGAGGCAGAATGCACAAGCCGGGGATCATCTCGGTCCCCCTCTACGTGCTGCCGATCCCACTGCCATAACCCTCGGTCCAGCTGGGGCTTAGACATGGAATGAACTCCCTATGCCTAAGCCAACCCATGAAATGGGCGTGCGGGTGCTCAGCCGATCGGAGAGGCAGAATGCGTAAGCCGAGGATCGACTCGGTCCCCCCTGCGTGCTGCCAATTCTGCTACCACAACCCTCAGTCTGGTTTGATCTTAGACTGGGAATGAACTCCGTATGCTTAGACTGGGGATGAACTCCATATGCCTAAGTAAACCCACGAAACGAGCGTGCGGATGCTCAGTCGACCAGAGAGGTAGGATGCGCAAGCCGGGGATCGAACGGGTGGTAGGTGGGTTCAAGCACATCTTCATATTTCTGCCATGCCAATGCTATTTTTATGGCTTGTAAATTTATACAATGGCCCCCTAAGCCTTGATGTGAAGTTTCGTGGCAAGACTACCCGTTTTCTATTTTTCATGATTTTTAAAACTTTTTGCGATTCAGGATTTTTTAAAATTTTTTTAGAAAGATTTTGGTCCCCAAATTTGGTAGAGATGATCCTTGTATTTTTTTTGGCATGCATAAAAAAATTCAGCTAAAAACTCGAAGTGGAGAAGATTTGTGACCATTTGAAAAAAGTGTTCCCATTTCAGACACTTTAATGGCTACTGGCAGCAAACCTATAAAATCTCAAATGCTCTTTAAGGGGGTCTGAGTTCTTGAGATTTGATGGAGAATAGGGGGCCAGTATAAGGGCCAAGTACCAGCACCCATTGCACATCATGTGCGCACACCCCCCGGCCCCCCAATCGTCAGAACCCCTATGCCATCGGTTAGGCTCTCTGGCGATGCTCCGGTGATGTACCCCGGGTGAAAAAATTGTGGCACCAGCACATGCCCGAGTCCAGCATGTGCATCGTGGCTCAAAATCTTAGACTGGGAATGAACTCCGTATGCCTAAGCCAACCTACGAAATGAGCATGCGGGCGCTCAGCCGACCGGAGAGGCAGAATGCGCAAGCCGGGGATTGACCCAGTCCCCCCTATGTGTTGTTGATCCTGCTGCCGCAACCCTCGGTCCGATCTGATCTTAGACTGGGAATGAACTCTGTATGCATAAGTCAACCCACAAAATGAGTGTGTGGGCATTGAGCCGATCGAAGAGGCATAATGCGCAAGTCGGGGATCGGCTCGGTCCCCCTTTGCGTGCTACCGGTCCCGCTGCCACAACCCTCGGTCCGGCTACGGCTTAGACATGGAATGAACTCCGTATGCATAAGTCAACCCACGAAATGAGCGTGTGGGCGCTGAGCTGGCCAAAGAGGCATAATGCGCAAGCCGAGGATCGGGTGGGTCCCCCTCTGCGTGCTGCCGGTCCCGCAGCCATAGCCCTCGGTCTGGCTATGGCTTAGACATGGAATGAACTCCCTATGCCTAAGCCAACCCACGAAACAAGCGTGCAGGTGCTCATCCGATCGGAGAGGCAGAATGCGCAAGCTAGGGATCAACCCGATCCCCCCTGCGTGCTGATGATCTTACTGTCGTTACCCTCGGTCCGATCCGATATTAGACTGGGAATGAACTCTGTATGCTTAGATTGGGGATGAACTTCGTATGCCTAAGTCAACCCACGAAACGAGCATGCGGATGTTGGAAAGGTTGGCCGGAGAGGCATAATACGTAAGCCGGGGATCAGCTCGATCCTCCTCTACGTGCTATCGATCCCGCTGCCAGTCTTGCTGCCACAACCTTTGGTCCAGCTGGGGCTTAGACATGGAATGAACTCCATATGCCTAAGCCAACCCACCAAATGAGCGTGAGGGCGCTCAGCTGGCGGAGAGACAGAATGCGTAAGCTGAGGATCATCCCGATCCCCCCTACGTGCTATCGATCCTGCTGCTGGTCCTGCTATCATAACCCTTGGTCTGGTCCGATCTAGACTGGGAATGAACTCCGTATGCTTAGACATGAAATGAACTCCATATGCCTAAGCCAACCCACGAAACGAGCGTGCGGGCGCTCAGCCAACTGTAGAGGTAGAATGCGTAAGCCGGGGATTGGCCCGGTCCCCCCTGTGTGTTATCGATCCTGTTGCTGCAACCCTCGGTCTGATCTGATCTTAGACTGGGAATGAACATCATATGCTTAAGTCAACCCACGAAACGAGCGTGCGGGCGCTGAACAAGCCGGAGAGGCATAATGTGCAAGCCAGGGATCGGCCCGATCCCCTTCTGTGTGCTACCGGTCCCGTTGCCACAACCCTCGGTCCAGCTAGGGCTTAGACATGGAATGAACTCCCTATGCCTAAGCCAACATACAAAACGGGCGTACGGGCACTCAGCCGACTGGAGAGGCAGAATGAGCAAGTCGGGGATTGGCCTGGTCCCCCCTACGTGGTGCCGATCCTATTGCGGCAACCCTCGATCTAGTCTGATCTTAGATTGAGAATGAACTTCGTATACTTAGACTGGGGATGAACTCCATATGCCTAAGTCAACCCACAAAATGAGCGTGCGGGCGCTCAACCGACCAGAGAGGCAGGATGCGCAAGCCGGAGATCGAACGGGTGGTGGGTGGGTTCAAGCACATCTTCATATTTCTGCCATGCCAATGCCATTTTTATGTCTTGTAAATTCATACAATGGTCCCCTAAGCCTTCATGTGAAGTTTCATGGCAAGACGACCAGTTTTTTATTTTTCATGATTTTCGAAACATTTTGTGGTTCGGGATTGTTTAAAATTTTTTTAGAAAGAGTTTTGTCCCCAAATTTGGTAGAGGTGATCCTTGTATTTTTGTTGGCATGCACAAAAAAATTCACCTAAAAACTCGAAGCAGAGAAGATTTTGCGACCATTTGAAAAGAGTGTCCCCATTTCAGACACTTTAATGGCTACTGGTTACAAACCTATAAAATCTCAAATGCTCTTTAAGGGCGTGTGAGTTCCCGAGATTTGATGAGGGATAGGGGGCCAATATAAGGGCCAAGTGTCACACCCTGGGCAGGCACGCCAGGCACATCAGATGCACCAGTAGGCAAGCTAGAGGTTGAGGCCCGCAGACCAAGCATGCTGGCGGGTATCTCCGTGCAAAGCCTAGCAAACGAGTTCAGAACGCCCACCCAACTTGCAGGCCAGCCCGTGAGACCAAGGCCTGGCATACAAACTGCCTGCACCACATCTAGAAGGGCCCAAGGTGCTGGACACGCAAGGGAAGCTTTTGGAAGCAGGCAGGATCAGCAGCAGCATCCTGGCAGATTTGGTTGACCTTGAAAATCAAGAGTTAGCATCCTGATTGATTGTAATATGTATAATCCCATGATTATAGCCTTTATTCTAGGGATATTGCCATTAAGTGTAAGCTGGACTCAACTATAAATAGAGGGCTGCTCCTCCCTCATTTGTACACCATCAAACACTTCTGTTTCAGTGAATACAAGAGCATTTCCAGAATTCTGCCTTCTTATCCTATTTCTCTTTAACTTGCATAATCAACCTTTCCTATTGTTCTAGTGCCCATACGCTTGTGTTTTAGGCTGACTTAGGCATAAAAGAGGAGATTCCAAGCCTAAAGCCGCACGGTTTCTGAGTCTAAGGTCGGAGCCCATGATAGTTGGTATTAGAGCAAGTTCGATTCTGCATGTTTGTGTTGTGCAGGTTAGAGGAGATGGCATCCCAAAGTGACGCTGCTAACCAATAACCAGAGGCCCAGGAGCATGGGTGTGGAAGAGGGAGGAAAGCTAGTTCTAGAGATATCGGGTCCACCATGGATGGTAGGCTGGCCAAGGTGGAGGTGACCATGGGCGACATGGGGGAAAAGCTTGAGGGGGTAGAGACTCACATTGCATCGCTAGACTGCATGGGGGAAGAGATCCAAAGTGAGCTGCAAGCTACTCTCAACAAAGGCTTGGACGTGTTCACCTAAAAGAATCAGACTTTGGAGGCTGAAGTGCTGACCTTGTGTGATGGCATGGAGGCCATGCGCCAGCGGATGGAGGAGCTTGCCAGTGAGCTCATTGCTTGCAAGAATGCCATTGGGAATGGCATGTTTGCTGGAGTGTCCAAGTCCAGATTGGATGTCCCCAAGCCTAAGGAGTTCAAGGAGACTAGGGAGGCCAAGGAAGTAGATAACTACGTTTGGGGTATGGAGTAGTACTTCTAGGCCATGGGCATGCAAGATGAGGTGATAAAGGTAAGCACCGCTGTTATGTATCTCACTGATGTAGCCTAATTGTGGTAAAGGTGCAGGTGTGATGATGTCAGGCATGGGAGCGCCAAGATTGGAACCTGGGCAGAGTTACAAAAGGAGTTTAGAGAACAATTTTACTCGGAGTATGTCGGTGATGAGGCACAGGCAAAGTTACGCAGGTTGAGCCAGCAAGGGGACATAATGGAGTATGTCCAAAAATTCTCTGAACTGATGCTACAGATCTCAGATCTGGCGAGAAGGATACCTTATTTGCTTTCTTGGATGGGCTGAAGCCATGGGTGAAGCATGAGCTACAAAGGAGAGGAGTTCATGACTTGGCTAAAGCCATGACTACTGCCGAGGCCTTGATAAAGTTCAAGTCTCTAAACAAGTTCGAGTCTACCAAGCCCAAGGGTAAGGGCAAGGACGATAGGGACCAAAAGAAGCAATCCAAAGGGAAGGACCGTGACTAGGAGTCCAAGGATAGAGACCGAGACCGTTCAACCAAGGATTACGAGAGGAAGCCACCAGCAGGCAAGTGGAAAGCAATAGGGGACTGAGAGCCACTAGCATGCTACCTATGTGGAGGGAGCCACATAGCGGGCAATTATCCATAGAAAGGTAAGCTGGCTGCTGTAGACAAGGAGTCTGATGAGGAGCCAGAGTTAAGGGCAACAAAGCTTGGGTTATTGGTGCTCAATGCTGTCCAGAGTAAGGGGAGCGGTAAGCCAAAGGGCTTGATGTTTGCGGATCTGATGGTTGCGGGTCAGAAGGTGAGTGCACTAGTGAACACAAGTGCCTCACATCTTTTTATTTTAGGTGATAGAGCCTAGAAGCTCGGACTAAAGGTGCAAAAAGGGACTGGTACCATCAAAATGGTGAACTCCAAAGAAGTTCGAGCCATTGGAGTAACGCGCGGAGTGGAGTTACAGCTTAGAGACTGGAAAGGCAAGGAGACCATTTAGGTAATACCCCTTGATGACTATGAGTTTGTGATTGGGTTGGATTTCCTTATTCGGATTAACACCCTTCTTGTGCCTTTTGTCGATTGTGTTTGCATCTTGGATGCACAGTGCCAATGCCTAGTGCCATTGAGGAGAGGGTCTGGAGTTGGGTCGTGGGTGGTGTTAGCCATCCAATTTGCCAAGGCTGTAAGCAAACAAGAAGACACTTTCTTGGTAGCCCTGAAATATGATGAGCCAAGGGAGAAGGAGATCGAGTCGCCCTTGGAGGTGCTAAAGGTGCTGAAGACCTTTAGTGATGTGATGCCCGCAAAGCTACCTAGCAAGCTACCACCTAAGAGGGAGGTGGACCACAAGATCGAGCTGGTGTTCGAGGCCAAGCCACTAGCTAAAGCCCCTTACCGAATGTCTCCACCAGAGTTGGAAGAGTTGAGGAAGTAGCTCAAAGAGTTAGTTGATGCTGGCTTCATCAGGCCATCGAAGGCACCCTATGGTGCACCGGTTCTATTTCAACGAAAGCATGATGGGTAGTTGCGGCTATGCATAGACTATCAAGCTTTGAACAAGCTGACCATCAAGAACAAGTACCCCATCCCACTCATTGCAGACTTGTTCGATCAACTTAGGAGCGCAAGGTGGTTCACCAAGCTGGATTTGAGGTCAGGCTACTATGAAGTCAGGATCACGAAGGGAGATGAGCCAAAGACAGCATGTGTCACTCGGTATGGTTCGTATGAGTTCATGGTGATGCCTTTCAGACTCACGAACGCCCCAGCAACATTCTGCACCCTTATGAACAAGGTACTTTAGTCATTCCTTAATCGGTTTGTTGTGGTTTATTTGGATGACATTGTGATCTACGGCCAGACTTTGGGAGAGCATGTAGACCACTTGAGACAGGTGTTCGAGGTGTTGCGGGCACACAAGCTGTTTGTCAAGAGGGAGAAGTGCTCATTCGCCCAACAAGAGATCTCGTTCCTTGGCCACATAGTGGGAGGTGGCAGGATACGCATGGATGAAGGCAAGATACATGCCATCCTGGAGTGGCAACCGCCAGCCAAGGTCACTCAGTTGAGATCGTTCCTTGGGCTGGTCAACTACTACAGGCGCTTGATCAAAGGTCACTCAGCAATAGCCACGCCATTGACTGACTTGTTCAAGAAAGGGAAAGCATGGGAGTGGAGCGTAGGGTGCCAGGAAGCCTTTGACAGGTTGAAGTGGGCTGTGACTGAGAAGCCAGTCTTGGCCTTGCCAGACCATGCCAAGCTGTATGAGGTGCATATGGATGCATTAGACTTTGCCATAGGGGGCGTGTTGATGCAAGAGGGACGTCCAGTCGCGTTCGAGAGCAAGAAGCTGAACGAGACTGAGCGCAAGTACACGGTCTAAGAGAAGGAGATGACTGCAGTGGTGCACTACTTATGCACTTGGTGCCATTACCTGTTGGGGTCAAGGTTCGTGGTGAGGATGGACAATGTGGTGACCAGTTACTTCCAGACGCAGAAGAAGCTATCCCTCAAGTAGGCGAGATGGTAAGATTTTCTTGCAGACTTTGATTTTAGATGGAGTACAAGCCAGGACGGGCGAACCTAGTACCAGACACCCTGAGCAGAAAGGCTAACCTTGCTGCTATTAGCCAACCAGAGGAGTCACTAGTGCCGCGCATCAAGAAGGGACTTGCGCATGATCCTACAGCCAAGGCTTTGATGGAGTACGCCCAGCAAGGTAAGACTAGGTGGTTTTGGTTGCAGGATGGCTTGCTGTACACCAGGGGCAGTAGACTATTTGTGCCATAGCACGGGAAGCTTTGCAAGGAAGTTTTGTAAGAATACCATGATTCAAGGTGGGCTGGACACCCTGGAGTGAGCTGTACCTTGGCGCTGATCGAGGGCCAGTACTACTGGCCGTATATGAGGGACGATGTGGAGGCCTATGTGAAGACTTGTCTTGTGTGCCAATAGGACAAGATGGAGTTCATGAAACCAGGTGATCTCTTGAAGCAATTGCCAGTGCCAGAGCAACCATGGGAGAGGTTTCTCTGGACTTTATAGTCGGTCTACCCAAAGCAGAAGGGTTTGGAAGCATCATGGTAGTGGTGGATAGGTTTTCCAAGTATGGAATCTTCATTCTAGCAACCAAGGAGTGCCCAGCCGAGGAAGCAGCTCGATTGTTCCTAAAAAAAATGGTTAAGTACTGAAGAGTGCCGAGGACCATTGTTAGTGATCGAGACGGGCGTTTCACGGGTAGGTTCTGGATTGAGTTGTTCAAGCTGTTGGGGTCAGACTTGAACTTTTCCACCAGCATGCATCCGCAAACCGATGGGCAGATAGAACGAGTGAATGGACTATTGGAGGTCTAACTCAGGCACTATGTGAGTGCCACACAAAGGGATTGGCCAAAGCTGCTAGATATTGCATAGTTTTCCTACAACTTGCAAAGGAGTGAGGTAACGAACCAGAGCCCATTTGAGGTTATGATAGGGCAACAACCACTAACACCCAGTTCAATTACTGTAGGTTATACAGGACTGAATCCAGTAGCATACAAGTTTGCCAAGGCATGGCAGGAGCAAATTGACTTGGCCAGAGTTTGTCTACACAAGGCAGCCAAGAGGTCAAAGAAGTGGGCAGACCAGAATAGGCGGGACGTGCAGTTCCAGGTTGGAGACTTGGTGTTGGTGAAGCTGCATCCCATTGTGCGCCATAAGGGGCTGCACAAAGGCCTAGTCCGGAGGTATGAGGGACCTTTCTGAGTAGTCAAGAGGGTAGGCAAGGTTTCTTACAAGCTGGATATGCCACCCAACCTGAAGGTACACCCGATGTTCCATGTGAGCATGCTCAAGCCATTCCATGAGGATGAGGGAGATCCAGGATGGGCAGAGTCAAAGCGTGCACCATTGAGAGCAAGAGCCTCATATGAGAAGGAGGTCCACAACATCATAGCTGATCGAGAGGTGAGACGGAAGAACTATCAGCCAAGATAAGAGTACTTGGTGCACTGGAAGAGACTTCCAGACAGTAAGGCGAGCTAGGAACCAATAGATGACTTATGGCAGTTCGGGGACCAGATCAGGTAGTACCATGTAGAAGACGCAACGAGGGTATTACGCAATCAGGTGGGGGAGAATGTCACACCCTGGGCGAGAATGCCAGGCACATCAGGTGCACCAGCAGGTGAGCCAGAGGTTAAGGCTCGCAGACCAGGCGTGCTGGTGGGTATCTATGCTCAAAGCATAGCAAACGAGTTCAGAATGCCCGCCCAACTTGCAGGCCAACCCGTGAGACCAAGGCCTGGCATACAAGCTGCCCGCACCACATCCAGAAGGGCCCAAGGTGCTGGACACGCAAGGGAAGCTTCTGGAAGCAGACAAGATCAACAGCAGCATCCTGGCAGATTTGGTTGACCCTGAAAATCAGGAGTTAGCATCCTAATTGATTGCAATCGGTATAATCCCATGATTTTAGCCTTTATTCTAGGGATATTGCCATTAAGTGTAAGCTAGAGCCTCAACTATAAATAGAGGGCTGCTCTTCCCTCATTTGTACACCGTCAAACACTTCTGTTTCAGTGAATACAAGAGCATTTCCAGAATTCTGCCTTCTTATCCTGTTTCTCTTTAACTTGCGTAATCAGCCCTTCCAGTTGTTGTAGTGCCCGTACGCTTGTGTTTTAGGCTGACCTAGGCAAAAAAATAGAGATTCCAAGCCTAAGGCTGCACGGTTTCTGAGTCTAAGGTTGGAGCCCGTGACACAAGTACTAGCACCCATCGCACATCATGTGCACACACCCCCTGGCTCCCCCAATCGTCGAAACCCCCAATGTCGTCGGTTAGGCTCTCCGGTGATGCTCCGACGATGGTGCCCCAGGTGAAAAAAATACGGCACCAGCACATGCTCCAGCCCAGCATGTGCACTGTGGCTCAAAATCTTAGACTGGGAATGAACTCCGTATGCCTAGATATGGAATGAACTCCGTATGCCTAAGCCAACCCATGAAATGAGTGTGCAGGCGCTCAGCCGATCAGAGAGGCAGAATGCGCAAGTTGGGGATCGGCCCAGTCCCCCCTGCATGCTGTTGATCCTGCTGTCGCAATCCTCGATTCGATCTGATCTTAGACTGGGAATGAACTCTGTATGCATAAGTGAACCAATGAAACGAGCGTGCGGGCGTTGAGCCGACCGAAGAGGCATAATGCGCAAGTCGAGGATCGGTCCGATCCCCCTCTGTGTGCTGTCGGTCCTGCTACCACAACCCTCGGTCTGGCTGGAGCTTAGACATGGAATGAACTCCCTATAGAGCGAATCCACGAAAAGGGCGTGCGAGCACTCAGTCAGCTGGAGAGGTAGAATGCACAAGCTGGGGATCGACCCGGTTCCCCCTGCGTGCTGTTGATCCTGCTGCCACCACCCTCGATCTGATCTGATCTTAGACTGGGAATCAACTCCGTATACTTAGACTGGGGATGAACTCTGTATGCCAAAGTCAACCCACGAAACGAGCATACGGACGCTCAGCCGACCAGAGAGGCTAGTCGGAGAGGCATAATACGTAAGTCAGGGATCAGCCCGGTCTCCCTCTGCGTGCTGCCCATCCCGCTGTCGGTCCTACTGCCACAACCCTCGGTCCAACTGGGGCTTAGACATGGAATGAACTCTGTATGCCTAAGCCAACCCATGAAACGAGCATGCGGGCACTCAACCGATCGAATAAGCAGAATTCGTAAGTCGAGGATCAGCCCAGTACCCCCTGCGTGCTACCGATCCTGCTGCCACTACCCATGGTCTGATCCGATCTTAGATTGGGAATGAACTCTGTATGGTTAGACATGGAATGAACTCCGTATGCCTAAGCCAATCCACGAAATGAGCGTACAGGCGCTCAGTTGGTCGAAGAGGCAGAATGCGCAAGCCAAAGATCGACCCGATCCCCTCTGTGTACTGTCGATCCTGCTACCATAACCCTCAGTCTGGTCTGATCTTAGACTGGGAATGAACTTCGTATGCCTAAGTTAACCCATGAAACGAGCGTGCGGGTGTTGAGCCGACAGGGTAGGCATAATGCTCAAGCCGAGGATCAGCCCAGTCCCTCTCTGCGTGCTATCGGTCCCGCTGCCACAACCCTCGATCTGGTTGGGGCTTACACATGGAATGAACTACCTATGCCTAAGCCAACCCATGAAACAGGCATGCGGGCGCTCAGCTGGTCGGAGAGGCAGAATGCGTAAGCCGAAAATCGACCCGACCCACCCTGCGTGCTACCGATCTTGTTTCTGCAACCCTTAGTCCGGTTCGATCTTAGACTAGGAATGAACTCTATATGCTTAGACTGGGGACGAACTCCGTATTCCTAAGTCAACCCACGGAACGAGCGTGCCAGCGCTCAGCCGACCAGAGAGGCAGGATGCGTAAGTCGGGGATCGAATGCGTGGTAGGTGGGTTCAAGCACATCTTCATATTTCTGCCATGCCAATGCCATTTTTATGGCTTGTAAATTCATACAATGGTCCCCAAAGCCTTCATGTGAAGTTTCGTGGCAAGATGACCCGTTTTCTATTTTTCATGATTTTTGAAACCTTTTACGGTTCGGGATTTTTTAAAATTTTTTTAGAAAAAGTTTTGTCCCCAAATTTGGTAGAGGTGATCCTTGAATTTTTGTTGGCATGCATAAAAAATTCAGCTAAAAACTCGAAGTGGAGAAGATTTTGTGACCGTTTGAAAAAAGTGTCCCCATTTCTGACATTTTAATGGCTACTGGGAGTAAACCTATAAAATCTCAAATGCTCTTTAAGGGGGTGTGAGTTCTTGAGGTTTGATGAGGGATAGGGGGCCAATATAAGGGCCAAGTACCAGCACCCATCGCACCTCATGTGTGCACACCCCCTAGCCCCCCCAATGCCACCGGTTAGGCTCTCCAGCGATGCTCCGACGATGGTGCCTCAGGCGAAAAAAATGCGGCACCAGCACATGCCTGAGCCCAGCATGTGCACCGTGGCTAAAAATCTTAGACTGGGAATGAACTTCGTATGCTTAGACATGGAATGAACTCTGTATGTCTAAGCCAACCTACGAAATGAACGTGCGGGTGCTCAGTCGATCGGAGAGGCAGAATGTGCAAGCCGGGGATCGGCCCGGTCCTCCCGTGCGTGCTGTCCATCCTGCTATCGTAACCCTCGATCCGATCTGATCTTAGACTGAGAATGAACTCCGTATGCATAATTCAACCCACGAAATGAGCGTACGGGTGCTGAGCTGGCCGAAGAGGCATAATACCCAAGCCAGGGATCGACCCGGTCCCCCTCTGTGTGCTGTCGGTCCCGCTACCACAACCCTCGGTCCAGGTGGGGCTTAGACATGGAATGAACTCCCTATGCCTAAGCCAACTCACGAAACAGGCGTACGGGCGCTCAGCCGGCCGGAGAGGCAGAATGCACTAGCCGGGAATCGGCCCGATCTCCCTGCGTGCTGTCGATCCTGCTATCGCAACCCTCGGTCCGGTCTGATCTTAGACTGGGAATGAACTCCATATGCTTAGACTGGGGATGAACTTCGTATGCCTAAGTCAACCCATGAAATGAGCGTACGGGCGCTCAGCCGACCGGAGAGGCTGACCGGAGAGGCAGACCGGAGAGGCATAATGTGCAAGCCGAGATCAGCCCGGTCCCCCTCTGCGTGCTACCAATCGCACTATCAATCTTACTGCCACAACCCTCAGTCCGACTGGGGCTTAGACGTGGAATTAACTCCGTATGCCTAAGCCAACCCACGAAATGAGCGTGCGGGCGTTCAGTCGATCGAGAGGTAGAATGCGCAAACCGGGGATCGAACGGGTAGTAGGTGGGTTCAAGTACATCTTCATATTTCTGCCATGCCAATGCCATTTTTATGGCTTGTAGATTCATACAATGGTCCCCTAAGCCTTCGTGTGAAGTTTCGTTGCAAGACGACCCGTTTTCTATTTTTCACGATTTTCAAAACTTTTTGCGGTTTGGGATTTTTAAAAGTTTTTTTAGAAATAGTTTTGTCCCCAAATTTGGTAGAGGTGATCCTTGTATTTTTGTTGGCATACACAAAAAAATTCAGCAAAAAACTCGAAGTGGAGAAGATTTTGTGACCGTTTGAAAAACGTGTCCCCATTTCAGACACTTAATGGCTACTGGCAGCAAACCTATAAAATCTCAAATGCTCTTTAAGGGGGTGTGAGTTCTTGAGGTTTGATGAGGGATAGGGGGCCAATAAAAGGGCCAAGTACCAGCACCCATCGGACATCATGTGCGCACACCCCGTCGACCCCCCAATCGTCAGAACCCCTAATGCCATCGGTTAAACCTCCAGTGATGCTCCGACGATGCTCCGACAATGCTCTGACGATGGTGCCCCAGGTGAAAAAAATGCGGCACCAACAGATGCCTGAGCCCAGCATTTGCACTGTGGCTCAAACTCTTCGACTGGGAATGAACTCCGTATGCTTAGACATGGAATGAACTCCGCATGCTTAGACATGGAATGAACTCTGCATGCCTAAGCCAACCCATGAAACGAGCGTACCCAGTCCCCCTCTGTGTGCTGCTGGTCCCACTGCCACAACCCTTAGTCCGGCTGGGGCTTAGAAATGGAATGAACTCCCTATGCCTAAGCCAACCAACGAAACGGGTGTGCGGCATTCAGTCAGCCGGAGAGGCAGAATGCGTAAGTCGAGGATTGGCTCGGTCCCTCTTGCGTGCTACCGATCCTGCTGCCACAACCCTATCCAGTCTGATCTTAGATTGGGAATGAACTCTGTATGCTTAGACTGGGGATGAACTCCGTATGCCTAAGTTAACCCACGGAACGAGCGTGCGTGTGCTCAGCCGGTCGGAGAGGCTGATCGGAGAGACAGAATACGCTAGCCGGGGATCGGTTCGATCCCCCCTACGTGTTGTCGATCCTGCTACCGCACCCCTTAGTTCGGTCCTATCTTAGACTAGGAAAGAACTTCGTATGCCTAAGTCAACCCACGAACGAGCGTTCGGGCGCTAAGCCGACCGGAGAGGCATAATGCACAAGCTGAGGATCGACCCGGTCCCCCTCTGAGTGCTATCGGTCCCACTGCCACAACCCTCGGTTTGGCTGGGGCTTAGACATGGAATGAACTCCCTATTCCTAAGCCAACCCACAAAACGGGCATACGGGCACTCAACCGGTCGGAGAGGCAGAATGCACAAGCTGGGGACCGACCTAGTCCGCCCTACGTGCTGTCAATCCTGCTGCTGCAACCCTCGATCCGGTTCGATCTTAGACTGGGAATGAACTTCGTATGCCTAAGTCAACCCACGAAACGAGCGTGCGGGTGCTCAGCTGACCGGAGAGGCAGAATGCACAAGTCGAGGAACGGCCCGTTCCCTTTTTGGGTGCTGTCGATCCTGCTGCGGCAACCCTCGGTCTGGTCTGATCTTAGACTGGAAATGAACTTCGTAAGCCTAAGTCAACCCACGAAATGAGCGTTCAGGCACTAAGCCGGCTGGAGAGGCATAATGCGTAATCGACGATCAACCCGGTCCCCCTCAACGTGCTGTTAGTGCTGCTACCACAACCAGAGAGCCTAACCGACGGCATTGGGGGTTTCGACGATTGGGGGGGTCGGGTGGGTGTGCGCACATGATGTGCGATGGGTGTTGATACTTGTGTCACGGGCTCCAACCTTAGACTCAGAAACCGTGTGGCCTTAGGCTTGGAATCTCCTCTTTTATGCCTAAGTCAGCCTAAAACACAAGCGTACGGGCACTAGAACAACGGGAAGGGCTGATTATGCAACTTAAAGAGAAACAGGATAAGAAGGCAAAATTTTGGAAATGCTCTTGTATTCACTGAAATGGAAGTGTTTGATGGTGTACAAATGAAGAAGGAGTAGCCCTTTATTTATAGCTGAGGCTCCAGCTTACACTTAATGGCAATATCCCTAGAATAAAGGCTAAAATCATGGGATTATACAGATTACAATCAATCAGGATGCTAACTCTTGATTTTCAGGGTCAACCAAATCTACTAGGATGCTGCTACTAATCCTGCCTGCTTCCAGAAGCTTCCCTTGCTTGTCCAGCACCTTAGGCCCTTCTGGATGTGGTGCGGACAGCTTGTATGCCAGGCCTTGGTCTCATGGGCTGGCCTGCAAGTTGGGCGGGTATTCGGAACTCGTTTGCTAGGCTTTGCGCGTAGATACCCGCCAGCACGCTTGGTCTATGGGACTCAACCTCTGGCTTGCCTGCTGGGGCACCTGATGTGCCTGGCGCGCCCGCCCAGGGTGTGACATTCTCCCCCACTTGATTACGTAATGCCCTCATTACATCTTCTGCATGGTACTACCTATTCTGGTCCTCAAACTACCATAAGTCATCTACTGGTTCCCAGCTCGCCTCACTATCTGGAAGTCCCTTCCAATGCACCAAGTACTCTTATCTTGGTTGATAGTTCTTTCATCTCACCTCCCAGCTATGATGCTGTGGACCTCCTTCCCATATGAGGCCCTTGCTCCTAATGGCATACGCTTTGACTCTGCCTGTCCTGGATCTCCCTCATCCTCATGGAACGGCTTGAGCATGCTCACATGGAACACCGAGTGTACCCTCAGCTTGGGTGGCATATCCAGCTTGTAGGCAACCTTGCCTACCCTCTTGACTACTCGAAAAAGTCCCTCATGCCTCTGAACTAGGCCTTTGTGCAGCCCCCTATGGCGCACAATGGGATGCAGCTTCACCAACACCAAGTCTCTAACCTGAAACTGCACGTCCCACCTATTTTGGTCTGCCCACTTCTTCGACCTCTTGGCCGCCTTGTGTAGACAAACTCTGGCCAAGTCAGTTTGCTCCTGCCATGCCTTGGCAAACTTGTATGCTGTTGGATTCGACCTTGTATAACCTGCAACAATTGAACCGGGTGTTAGTGGCTGTTGCCCTGTCACAACCTTAAATGGGCTTTGGTTCGTTGCCTCGTTCCTTTGCAAGTTGTAGGAAAACTGCACAATATCTAGCAGCTTTGGCCAATCCCTTTGTATGGCACTCACATAGTGCCTAAGGTAGACCTCCAATAGTCCATTCACTCATTCTGTTTGCCCATCGGTCTGCGGATGCATGCTGGTGGAAAAGTTCAAGTCTGGCCCCAACAGCTTGAACAACTCAGTCCAGAACCTGCCCGTAATACGCCCAACCCGATCACTAACAATTGTCCGTCCTAACCACGAACCTCGACCCCAACAGGTAATGGCACTAAGTGCGCAACCAGTGCACCACTGTAGTCATCTCCTTCTCTTAGATCGTGTACTTACGCTTAGTCTCATTCAGCTTCCTGCTCTCGAATGTGATTGGACATCCCTCATACATCAACACACCCCCTATGGCAAAGTCTGATGCATCCGTATGCACCTCATACGGCTTGGCATGGTCTGGCAAGGCCAAGACTGGCTCCTTGATCACAGCCCACTTCAACCTATCAAAGGCTTCCTTGCACCTTGCGCTCCACTCCCATGCTTTCCCTTTCTTGAGCAAGTCAGTCAATGGCGTGGCTATTGCTGAGTGACCTTTGATGAAGCCCCTGTAGTAGTTGACCAGCCCAAGGAATGATCTCAACTCAGTGACCTTGGCTGGCAGTTGCCACTCCAGGATGGCATGCATCTTACCTTCATCCATGCGTATCCTGCCACTTCCCACTATGTGGCCAAGGAACGGGATCTCCTACTAGGCGAATGAGCACTTCTCCCTCTTGACAAATAGCTTGTGCACCCGCAACACCTCGAACACCTGTCTGAAGTGGTCTACATGCTCTCCCAAAGTCTGGCTATAGATCATAATGTCATCCAAATAAACCATAACAAACCGATCAAGGAATGACTGAAGTACCTTGTTCATAAGGGTGCAGAATGTTGCTGGGGCGTTCATGAGTTTGAAAGGCATCACCAACAACTCATACGAACCATACCGAGTGACACATGCTATCTTTGGCTCATCTCCCTCCGCGATCCTGACTTGATAGTAGCCTGACCTCAAATCTAGCTTGGTGAACCACCTTGCGCTCCCAAGTTCGCAATGAGTGGGATGGGGTACTTGTTGTTCATGGTCAGCTTGTTCAAAGCCCGGTAGTCTATGCACAGTCGCAACGACCCACCATGCTTGCGCTGAAATAGAACCGGTGCACCATAGGGTGCCTTCGATGGCCTGATGAAGCCAGCATCAACTAACTCTTTGAGCTGCTTCCTCAACTCTTCCAACTCTGGTGGAGACATTCGGTAAGGGGCTCTAGCTGGTGGCTTGGCCTCAAACACCAGCTCAATCTTGTGGTCCACCTCCCTCTTAGGTGGTAGCTTGCTAGGTAGCTTTGCGGGCATCACATCACTAAAGGTCTTCAACACCTTTAGCACCTCCAAGGGTGACTCGGTCTCCTTCTCCCTTGGCTCATCATATTTCAGGGCTGCCAAGAAGGTGTCTTCTTGTCAGCTTACCGCCTTGGCAAATTGGATGGCTGACACCACTCGCGACCCAACTCCAGACCCTCTCCTTAATGGCACTCGGCATTGGCACCGTGCATCCAAGATGCAAACACAATTGACATAAGGCACAAGGAGGGCATTAATTCGAACAAGGAAACCCATGAAATGAGCATACAGGTGCTCAGCAGGCCAGAGAGGCAGATGCGCAAGCCGGGGATCGGCTCGGTCCCCCCTATGTGCTATCAATCCTACTATTGGTCCTCCTATCACAACCCTCAATCCGGTCCGATCTTAGATCAGGAATGAACTCCGTTTGCTTAGACATGGAATGATCTCCGTATGCCTAAGCCAACCCACGAAACGAACGTACGGTCGCTCAGTCGGCCGGAGAGTTAGAATGCGTAAGCCGGGGACTGGCCCAGTCCCCCTTGCGTGCTGTCGATCCTACTGCAGCAACCCTCAATCCGTTTCGATCTTAGACTAGGAATGAACTTCGTATGCCTATGTCAACCCACGAAACGAGCGTTCGGGTGTTGAGTCGATCGGAGAGGCATAATGCGTAAGCCGAGGATCGACCCGATCCCCCTCTGTGTGCTGCCGGTCCCGCTGCCACAACCCTCAATTCGGTTGGGGCTTAGACATGGAATGAACTCCCTATGCTTAAGCCAACCCACGAAACGGGTGTGCGGGCGCTCAGCTGGTCAGAGAGGTAGAATGCACAAGATGGAGATCGGCCCGGTTCCCCCTACTGCTGCCGATCCTGCTGTCGCAACCCTCGATCCGGTACGATCTTAGACTGGGAATGAACTCCGTATGCTTAGATTGGGGATGAACTCCGTATGCCTAAGTCAACCAATAAAACGAGCTTGTGCATGCTCAGTTGGCCGTAGAGGTCGGTCAGAGAGGCATAATGCGTCAGCCTGGGATCAGCTCGATCCTTCTATCCATGCTGTCGATCTCGCTGCCGGTCCTGCTACCACAACCCTCTATCTGACAAGGGCTTAGACATGGAATGAACTCTATATGCCTAAGCCAACCCACGAAACGAGTGTGTGGGCACTCAACCGGCCAGTGACGTAGAATGCACAAGCCAAGGATCGACCCGGTCCCCCGTACGTGCTGTCGATCCTATTGTCGTAACCCTTGGTCCGATCTGATCTTAGACTGGGAATGAACTTCATATGCATAAGTCAACCCATGAAACGAGCGTACGAGCACTGAGTTGATCGAAGAGGCATAATGCTTAAGCCGAGGATCGACCTGGTCCCCCTCCACGTACTGCCAGTTCTGCTGCCACAACCCTCGGTCTGACTGGGGCTTAGACATGGAATGAACTCCCTATGCCTAAGCCAACCCACGGAATGGGCGTGCGGGTGCTCAGTCGATCAGAGAGGCAGAATGCGCAAGCTGAGGATCAGCCCGGTTCTGCCTGCGTGCTGCCGATCCTGCTACCGCAACCCTCGGTCCGATCTAATCTTAGATTGGGAATGAACTCCGTATGCTTAGACTAGGGATGAACTCCGTATGCCTAAGTCAACCCATGAAACGAGTGTGCGGGCATTCAGCCGATCGGAGAGGCCAGTCGGAGAGGCATAATGCACAAGCTGGGGATCAGCCCAATCCCCCTCTACGTGCTACCGATCTTGCTACCGGTCCTGCTACCATAACTCTCGGTTCAGCTGGGGCTTAGACATGGAATGAACTCTGTATGCCTAAGCTAACCCACGAAACGAACGTGCAGATGTCACGGGCTCCGACCTTAGACTCAGAAACCATGTGGCCTTAGGCTTGGAATCTTCTCTTTTATGCTTAAGTTAGCCTAAAACACAAGCGTGCGGGCACTAGAACAATGGAAAGGGCTGATTACGCAAGTTAAAGAGAAACAGGATAAGAAGATAGAATTCTGGAAATGCTCTTGTATTCACTGAAACAGAAGTGTTTGATGGTGTACAAATGAGGGTGGAGCAGCCCTCTATTTATAGTTGAGGCTCCAGCTACAACTTAATGGTATATCCCTAGAATAAAGGCTAAAATCATGGGATTATACAGATTACAATCAATCAGGATGCCAACTCCTGATTGTCAGGGTCAACCAAATCTGCCAGGATGCTCCAGCTGATCTTGCTTGCTTCTAAAAGCTTTTCTTGCCTGTCCAGCACCTTGGGCCCTTTTGGATGTGTTGCGGGCAGCTTGTATGCTAGGCCTTGGTCTCACGGGCTAGCCTGCAAGTTGGGCGGGCATTATGAACTCATTTGCTAGGCTTTGCACACAGATACCCGCCAGCACGCTCGATCTACGGGCCTTAACCTCTGGCTCACCTGCTAGTGCACCTGATGTGCCTGGTGTGCCCGCCCAGGGCATGACATTCTTCCCCACCTGATTGCACAATGCCCTCATTGCATTTTCTGCATGGTACTACCTGATTTGGTCCTCGAATTGCCATAAGTCATCTACTGGTTCCTAGCTTGCCTCACTGTCTGAAAGTCCCTTCCAGTGCACCAAGTACTCTTGTCTTGGCTGATAATTCTTTCGTCTCACCTTTCGATCAGCTATGATGCTGTGGACCTCCTTCTCATATGAGGCCCTTGCTCCCAATGGTGTACGCTTTGACTCTGCCCGTCCTGGATCTCCCTCATCCTCATGGAACGGCTTGAGCATGCTCACATGGAACATCGGGTGTACCCTTAGCTTGGGTGGCATATCTAGCTTGTAGGCAACCTTGCCTACCCTCTTGACTACTCGAAAAGGTCCCTTATACCTCTGGACTAGGCCTTTGTGCAGCCCCCTATGGTGCACAATGGGATGTAGCTTCACCAACACCAAGTCTCCAACCTGGAACTGCACGTCCCGCCTATTCTGGTCTGCCCACTTCTTCGACCTCTTGGCCGCCTTGTGTAGACAAACTCTGGCCAAGTCAGTTTGCTCCTGCCATGCCTTGGAAAACTTGTATGCTACTGGATTTGACCCTGTATAACCTACAGCAATCAAACCGGGTGTTAGTGGTTGTTGCCCTATCACAACCTCAAATGGGCTCTGGTTCGTTGCCTCGCTTCTTTGCAAGTTGTAGGAAAATTGTGCAATATCTAGCAGCTTTGGCCAGTTCCTTTGTATGGCACTTACATAGTGCTTGAGGTAGATCTCCAACAGTCCATTTACTCGCTCTGTCTGCCCATCGGTCTGTGAATGCATGCTAGTGGAAAAGTTCAAGTCTAACCCTAATAGCTTGAATAACTCAGTCTAGAACCTACCCGTGAAACACCCGTCTCGATCACTAACAATCATCTTCGACCCTCCCCAGTACTTAACCATGTTCTTCAGGAACAATTGAGCTACCTCCTCGACTGGGCACTCCTTGGTTGCTGGAATGAAGATTCCATACTTGGAAAACCTATCCAACACTACCATGATGCTTCCAAACCCTTTTACTTTGGGTAGACCGACTATAAAGTCCAGAAAAACACTATTCCATGGTCACTCTGGCACTGGCAATGGCTCTAAGAGACGCCCTGGTTTTTTGAGCTCCACTTTGTCCTGTTGGCACACAAGACAAGTCTTCACATAGGCCTTCACATCGTCCCTCATGTGCGGCTAGTAGTATCGATCCTCGATCAACGCCAGGGTGAGGCTCACTCCGAGGTGTCCAGCCCACCTTGTATCATGGCATTCTTGCAAAACTTCCTTGCGGAGCTTCTCGTGCTGTGGCATAAACAGTCTACTACCCCTGGTGTACAGTAACCCATCCTGCAACCAAAATTGCCTAGTCTTACCTTACTGGGCGTACTCCATCAAAGCCTTGGCTGTAGGATCATGCGCAAGTCCCTCATTGATGTTTGACACCACTGACCCCTCTAGTTGGCTAATGGCAGCAAGGTTAGCCTTTCTGCTCAGGGCGTTTGCCACTGGTTCGCCCATCCTGGCTTGTACTCCATCTGAAAATCAAATTCTGCAAGAAAATCTTACCATCTTGCCTGCTTGGCATATAGCTTCTTCTGCATCTGGAAGTAGCTGGTCGCCACATTTTCCATCCTCACCACGAACCTCGACCCCAACAGGTAATGTCACCAAGTACACAAGCAGTGTACCATTACGGTCATCTCCTTCTCTTCGATCGTGTACTTGCGTTCAGTCTCGTTCAGCTTCCTGCTCTCGAATGTGACTGGATGTCCCTCCTGCATCAACATGCCCCCTATGGCAAAGTCTGATGCATTCGTATGTACCTCATATGGCTTGGCATGGTCTGGCAAGGCCAAGACTGGCTCCTCGGTCACAGCCCATTCCAACCTATCAAAGGCTTCTTGGCACCCTGCACTTCACTTTCATGCTCTCCCTTTCTTAAACTAGTCAGTCAATGGTGTGGCTATTGCTGAGTGACCTTTGATGAAGCACCTGTAGTAGTTAACCAACCCAAGGAATGATCTCAACTCAGTGACCTTGGCTGGCGGTTGTCACTCCAGGATGGCGTGTATCTTGCCTTCATCCCTGTGTATCCTGCCACCTCCCATTATGTAGTCTAAGAATGATATCTCCTGCTGGGTGAATGAGCACTTCTCTCTCTTGACAAATAGCTTGTGCACCCACAACACCTTGAACACATGTCTCAAGTGGTCTGCATGCTCTCTCAAAGTCTGGTAGTAGATCACAATGTCATCTAAATAAACCAAAACAAATCAATCAAGGAACGACTGAAGTACCTTGTTCGTAAGGGTGCAGAATGTTGCTGGGGCATTCGTGAGTCCGAAAGGCATCACCAAGAACTCATATGAACCATACCGAGTGACGCATGCTGTCTTTAGCTCATCTCCCTCCACGATCCTGACTTGATTGTAGCTCGACCTCAAATCTAGCTTGGTGAACCACCTTGCACTCCTAAGTTGATCGAACAAGTCCGCAATGAGTGGGATGGGGTACTTGTTCTTGATGGTTAGCTTGTTCAAAGCCTGATAGTCTATGCACAGCCACAACGACCCATCATGCTTGCGCTAGAATAGAACTGGTGCACCATAGGGCGTCTTCGATGGCCTGATGAAGCCAGCATCAACTAACTCTCTAAGCTGCTTCCTCAACTCCTCCAACTCTGGTAGAGACATTCGATAAGCGGCTCTAGCTGGTGGCTTGGCCTCGGACACCAGCTTGATCTTGTGGTCCACCTCCTTCTTAGGTGGTAGCTTGCTAGGCAGCTTTACGGGCATCACATCACTAAAGGTCTTTAGCACCTTTAGTACCTCCAAGGGTGACTCGGTCTCCTTCTCCCTTGGCTCATCAAATTTTAGGGCTACCAAGAAGGTTCCTTTTTGTCTGCTTACCACCTTGGCAAATTGGATGGCTAACACCACCTGTGACCCAACTCCAGACCCTCTCCTCAATGGCACTAGGCTTTGGCACCGTGCATCCAAGATGCAAACACAATCAACAAAAGGCACAAAGAGGGCATTAATCCGAATAAAGAAATCCAACCCAATCACAAACTCATAGTCATCAAGGGGTATTACCTCTATAGTCTCCTTACCTTTCCAGTCTCCAGGCTGTAACTCCACTCCCCGTGCTACTCCAATGGCTGGAACCTCCTTGGAGTTCACCGTTTTGATAGTACTAGTCCCTTTCTGCACCTTTAGTTTGAGCTTCCGGGCTCCATCACCTAAAATCAAAAGATGTAAGGCACCTGTGTCCACCAGTACGCTCACCTTCTGACCTGAAACCATTAGATCCACAAACATCAAGCCCTTTGGCTTGTGGCTCCTCTTACTCTAGACAGCATTGAGTACCAATGACCGAAGCTTTGCTACCTCTGACTCTGGCTCCTTGTTAGACTCCTTGTCTATAGCAGCCAGTTTTCCCTTCTGTGGGCAATTACGTGCTATGTGGCTCCCTCCACATAGGTAGCATGCTAGTGGCTCTCGATCCCCTTTTGCTTTCCACTTACCTGCTGGTGGCTTCCTCTCACCATCCTTGGTTGAACAGTCTCTGTCTCCATCCTTGGACTCCTGGTCATGGTCCTTCCCCTTAGACTGCTTCTTCCAGTCCCTATCATCCCTACCCTTACCCTTGGGCTTGGTAGACTCAAACTTGTTCAGAGGCTTGAACTCTATCAAGGCCTCGACAGTAGTATGGCATTAGCCAAGTCATGAACTCCTTTCCTTTGTAGCTCATGCTTCACGCATGGCTTCAGCCCATCCATGAAAGCAAATAAGGCATCCTTCTTGCCTAGATCCGAGATCTGTAGCATCAGTTCAGAGAATTTCTAGACATATTCCCTTATGTCCCTTGCTAGCTCAGCCTGCGTAACTTTGCCCGTGCCTCATCATTGGCATACTCTGGGTAAAATTATTCTCTGAACTCTTTTTGGAACCCTGCCCAGGTTCCAATCTTGGCTCTCCCATGCCTGACATCATCACACCTGCGCCTCCACCACAATAAGGTTACATCAATGAGATACATAGCAGCGGTGCTTACCTTTATCGCCTCGTCTTGAATGCCCATAGCCTGGAGGTACTACTCCATACCCCATAGGTAGCTGTCTACTTCCTTGGCTACCCTAGTCCCCTTGAACTCCTTAGGCTTGGGGACATCCAATCTAGACTTGGACACTCTAGCAAACATGCCATTCCCAATGGCAGTCTTGCAAGCAACGAGCTCACTGGCAAGCTCTTCCATTCGCTGGCGCATGGCCTCCATGCCATCGCACAAGGTCAGCACTTCAGCCTCCAAGGTCTGATTCTTTTGGGTGAACACGTCCATGCCTTTGTTGAGAGCAGCATCCAGCTCACTTTGGATCTCCTCCCCCATAGAGTCTAGTGATGCAATGTGAGTCTCTACCTCCTCAAGCTTCTCTCCCATGTTGCCTACGGTCACCTCCACCTTGGCCAGCCTACCATCCATGGTAGACCAGATATCTCTAGAACTAGCTTTCTTGCCTCTTCCATGCCCATGCTCCTAGGCCTCTGGTTGTTGGCTAGCAACATCGCTTTGGGATGCCATCACCTCAATCACGATCTAACCTGCACAATAGAAACACGCAGAATCAAACTCGCTCTGATACCAACTGTCACGAGCTCCGACCTTAGACTTAAAAACCATGCAGCCTTAGGCTTGGAATCTCCTCCTTTATGCCTAAGTCAGCCTAAAACACAAGTGTGCGGGCACTAGAACAATGGGAAGGGCTGATTACGTAAGTTAAAGAGAAACAGGATAAGAAGACAGAATTCTGGAAATGCTCTTGTATTCACTGAAATAGAAGTGTTCGATGGTGTACAAATGAGGGTGGAGCAACCCTCTATTTATAGTTAAGGCTCCTGCTATAACTTAATGGCATATCCCTAGAATAAAGGCTAAAATCATGGGATTATACAGGTTACAATCAATCAGGATGCTAACTCCTGATTTTTAGGGTCAACCAAATCTACCAGGATGCTCCAACTAATCCTGCATGCTTCCAGAAGCTTCCCTTGCCTGTCCAACACCTTGGACCCTTTTGGATGTGGTGCGGGCAGCTTGTATGCCAGGCCTTGGTCTCACGGGCTGGCCTGCAAGTTGGGTGGGCGTTATGAACTCGTTCTCTAGGCTTTACGCACAGATACCCTGCCAGCATGCCTGGTTTGCAGGCCTTAACCTCTGGCTCACCTGTTGGTGCACCTGATGTGCCTAGCACGCCCGCCCAGGACGTGACACAGGCGCTCAACTGATCGGAGAGGTAGAATACGCAAGCCAGCGATCGGCCTGATCCCACCCTGCATGCTGTCGATCCTGCTGCTGGTCTTACTGCCGTAATCCTCGGTCTGATCCGATCTTAGACTGGGAATGAACTCTGTATGCTTAGACTGGGGATGAACTCCATATGCCTAAGTCAACCCACGATACGAGCGTATGGGCACTGAGCCGACTGAAGAGGCATAATGCGCAAGACAGGGATTGGCCCAGTCCCCCTCTGCGTGCTGCCAGTCCCGCTGCCACAACCCTCGATCCGGCTGGGGCTTGACATGGAATGAACTCCCCATGCCTAAGCAGACCCATGAAATGGGCGTGCGGGCATTCAGCCGGTCGGATAGGTAGAATGCGCAAGCCAGGGATCGGCCTGGTCCCCCTTGTGTGCTGTCGATCCTACAGCCGTAACCCTCGGTCTGATCCGATCTTAGACTAGGAATGAACTCTGTATGCTTAGACTGGGGATGAACTCTGTATGCTTAGACTGGGGATGAACTCCGTATGCCTAAGTCAACCCATGAAACGAGCGTGCGGGCGCTCAGCCGACTAGAGAGGCAGGATACGCAAGCCGGGGATCGAACTGGTGGTAAGTGGGTTCAAGCACATCTTCATATTTCTGCCATGCCAATGCCATTTTTATGGCTTGTAAATTCATACAATGGTCCCCTAAGCCTTCATGTGAAGTTTCGTGGCAAGACAACCCGTTTTCTGTTTTTCACGATTTTCAAAACTTTTTGTGGTTCGGGATTTTTTTAAATTTTTTTCGAAAGATTTTTGTCCCCAAATTTAGTAGAGGTGATCCTTGTATTTTTATTGGCATGCACAAAAAAATTCAGCTAAAAACTCCAAGTGGAGAAGATTTTGTGACCGTTTGAAAAAAGTGTCCCCATTTTAGACACTTTAATGGCTACTGGTAGCAAACTGATAAAATCTCAAATGCTCTTTAAGGGGGTGTGAGTTCTCGAGGTTTGATTAGGGATAGGGGGCCAATATAAGGGCCAGGTACCAGCACCCATCATACATCATGTGCGCACACCCCCCCGGCCCCCCAATCGTCGGAACCCCCAATGCCGCCGGTTAGGCTCTCCGACGATGCTCCGGTGATGGTGCCCCAGCACATGCTCGAGCCCAGCATGTGCACTGTGGCTTAAAATCTTAGACTGGGAATGAACTCCGTATGCTTAGACATGGAATGAACTCTGTATGCCTAGGCCAACCCATGAAATGAGCGTGCGAACGCCCAGCCGGCAGGAGAGGAAGAATTTGCAAGCCGAGGATCGACCCGGTCCCCCCTACATGCTGTCGATCCTACTATCGCAACCCTCGGTCCGATCTAATCTTAGAATGAACTCCATATGCATAAGTCAACCCATAAAACGAGCATGCGGGTGCTGAGCCGGCAGAAGAGGCATAATGCACAAGCTGACTATCGGCCTGGTCCCCCTCTACGTGCTGCCAGTCCCGCTGCCACAACCCTTGGTTCGGTTGGGGCTTAGACATGGAATGAACTCCCTATGCCTAAGCCAACCCACGAAACGGGTGTGCGAGTGCTCAGCCGGTTGGAAAGGCAGAATGAGCAAGCCAGGGATTGGCCCAATCCACCCTGCATGCTGCCGATCCTGCTACCGCAACCCTCAGTCTGGTCTGATCTTAGATTAGGAATGAACTCGTATGCTTAGATTGGGGATGAACTCCGTATGCCTAAGTCAACCCACAAAACGAGCGTGCGGGCGCTCACCCAGCCGGAGAGGCATAATACGCAAGTCGAGGATCAGCCCGATCCCCCTCTGCGTGTAGCCGATCCCACTGCTGGTCATGCTACCACAACCCTCGGTCTGGCTAGAGCTTAGACATGGAATGAACTCCGTATGCCTAAGCCAAGCCACGAAATGAGCATGCGGGCGCTCAGTCGGCCAGAGAGGTAGAATGCGTAAGTCGGAGATCGACCTGGTCCCCCCCTGCGTGCTGTTGATCCTACTACTGGTCCTGCTGCCGCAACCCTCGATCTGGTCTGATCTTAGACTGGGAATGAACTCCGTATGCTTAGACATGGAATGAACTCCATATGCCTAAGTCAACCCATGAAACGAGTGTACCGGTGCTAAGCCGGTCGGAGAGGCATAATGCGTAAGCCGGGGATCGACCCGATCCCCCTCTGCGTGCTGCCGGTCCCGCTGCCACAACCCTCGGTCCAGCTGGGGCTTAGACATGGAATGAACTCCCTATGCCTAAGCCAACCCACGAAACGGGCGTGCGGGCGCTCAGCAAGCCGGAGAGGTAAAATGCGCAAGTCGGGGATCGACCCGATCCCCCTTACGTGCTGTCGATCCTGCTGTCACAACCCTCGGTCCGGTCCAATCTTAGGCTGGGAATGAACTCCGTATGCTTAAACTAGGGATGAACTCCGTATGCCTAAGTCAACCAATGAAACGAGCGTGCGGGCGCTCAGTCGACCAGAGAGGCAGGATGCGCAAGCTAGGGATCGAACAGGTGATAGGTGGGTTCAAGCACATCTTCATATTTCTGCCATGACAATGCCATTTTTATGGCTTGCAAATTCATGCAATGGTCCCCTAAGCCTTCATGTGAAGTTTCGTGGCAAGACGACCCGCTTTCTATTTTTCATGATTTTTTAAACTTTTTGCAGTTCGGGATTTTTTAAAATTTTTTTAGAAAGATTTTTGTCCCCAAATTTGGTAGAGGTGACCCTTGTATTTTTTTTGGCATGCATAAAAAAATTCAGCTAAAAAATCGAGGTGGAGAAGATTCTGTGATCGTTTGAAAAAAGTGTCCCGATTTCAGACAATTTAATGGCTACAGGCAGCAAACCTATAAAATCTCAAATGCTCTTTAAGGGGGTGTGAGTTCTAGAGGTTTGATGAGGGATAGGGGGCCAATATAAGGGCCAAGTACCAGCACCCATTGCACATCATGAGTGCACACGCCCCCGGCCCCCCCAATCGTTAAAATCCCCCAATGCCGTCGGTTAGGCTCTCCGCCGATGCTCTGGCGATGCTGCCTCGGGCAAAAAAAATGTGGCACCAGCACATGCCCAAGCCTAGCATGTGTACCGTGGTTCAAAATCTTAGACTAGAATGAACTCCGTATGCTTAGACATGGAATGAACTTTGTATGCCTAAGCCAAACCACAAAACGAGCGTGCGGGTGCTCAGTCAGCCAGAGAGGCAAAATGTGCAAGCCGGGGATTGGCCCGGTCCCCCCTGCATGCTGTCGATCCTGCTACTGCAACCCTCAGTTCGGTCCGATCTTAGACTGGGAATGAACTCCGTATGCATAAGTCAACCCAAGAAATGAGCGTGCGGGCGCAGAGCCGGTCGAAGAGGCATAATGCGTAAGCCGGGGATCAGCTCAGTCCCCCTCTGCATGCTGCCGGTCTCGCTGCCACAACCCTCGATCCGGTTGGGGCTTAGACATGGAATGAACTCCCTATGCCTAAGCCAATCCATGAAATGGGCGTGCGGGTGCTCAGTCTGTCGAAGAGGCAGAATGCACAAGCCGAGGATCGGCTCGATCCCCCCTGCGTCCTACCGATCCTGCGTCGCAACCCTTAGTTCGGTCTGATCTTAGACTGGGAATGAACTCCGTATGCCTAAGTCAACCCATGAAACGAGCGTTTGGGCACTATGCCGGCTGTAGAGGCATAATGTGCAAGCCGGAGATCGGCCCAGTCCCCCTCTACATGTTGTCGGTCTCACTGCCACAACCCTCGGTCCGATTGGGGCTTAGACATGGAATGAACTCCCTATGCCTAAGCCAACCCATGAAACGGGTGTGCAGGCGCTCAACCAGTCGGAGAGGCAGAATGCAGAAGCCGGGGATCGGCCTGGTCCCCCTTGCGTGCTGCAGATCCTGGTGCCGTAACCCTCGATCCGATCCGATCTTAGACTGGGAATGAACTTTGTATGCCTAAGCCAACCCACGAAATGAGCGTGTGGACACTCAGCCAACCAGAGAGGCAGGATGTGCAAGCCGATGATCGAATAGGTAGTAGGTGGGTTCAAGCACATCTTCATATTTCTGCCTTGCCAATGCCATTTTTATGGCTTGTAAATTCATACAATGGTCCCCTAAGCCTTCATGTGAAGTTTCGTGGCAAGATGACTCGTTTTCTATTTTTCACGATTTTTGAAACTTTTTGCGGTTTGGGATTTTTTAAAATTTTTTCAGAAAGAGTTTTGTCCCCAAATTTGGTAGAGGTGATCCTTGTATTTTTGTTGGCATGCACAAAAACATTCAGCAAAAAAATTGAAGTGGAGAAGATTTTGTGACCGTTTGAAAAAGGTGTCCCCATTTCAGACACTTAATGGCTACTAGCAGCAAACTTATAAAATCTCAAATGCTCTTTAAGGGGGTGTGAGTTCTCGAGGTTTGATGAGGGATAGGGGGCCAATATAAGGGCCAAGTACCAGCACCCATCGCACATCATGTGCGCACACCGCCCGACCCCCCCAATCGTCGGAACCCCTAATGCCGCCGATTAAACTCTCCAGTGATGCTCCGACGATGCTCCGACGATGGTACCCTAGGCGAAAAAAATATGGCAACAGCAGATGCCCAAGCCCAGCATTTGCACCGTGGCTCAAACTCTTAGACTGGGAATGAACTCCGTATGCTTAGACATGGAATGAACTCCGCATGCCTAAGCCAACCCATGAAACGAACGAGCGTGCCGACCGGAGAGGCAGAATGCGTAAGCCGGGGATCGGCCCGATGCCCCTCTGTGTGCTGTCAGTCGCACTACCACAACCCTTAGTTCGGCTGAGGCTTAGACGTGGAATGAACTCCCTATGCCTAAGCCAACCAACGAAACGAGTGTGTGGGTATTCAGTCGGTCAAAAAGGCAGAATGCGCAAGCCGAGGATTGGCCCGGTCCCCCTTGCGTGCTACCGATCCTACTACCGCAACCCTCGATCCGGTCAGATCTTAGACTGGGAATGAACTTCGTATGCTTAAACTGGGGATGAACTCCGTATGCCGAAGTCAACCCACGAATCGAGCATGCGGGTGCTCAGCTAACCGGAGAGGTAGAATGCGCAAGTCGAGGACCGGCCCGTTCCCTCCTTGGGTGCTGTCGATCCTGCTATCACAACCCTCGATCTGGTCCGATCTTAGACTAGAAATGCACTTCGTATGCCTAAGTCAACCCACGAAATGAGTGTTCGGGCACTGAGCCAGCCGAAAAGGCATAATGCACAAGCCGAGGATCAACCCGATCCCCCTCTACGTGCTGTCGGTGCCACTACCACAACCGGAGAGCCTAACCGATGGCATTGGGAGTTCTGACGATTGGGGGGGTCGGGGGGTGTGCGCACATGATGTGCGATGGGTGCTGGTACTTATGTCACAGGCTCCGACCTTAGACTCAGAAACCGTGCGGCCTTAGGCTTAGAATCTCCTCTTTTATGCCTAAGTCAGCCTAAAACACAAGCGTATGGGCACTAGAACAATGGGAAGGGCTGATTACGCAACTTAAAGAGAAACAGGATAAGAAGGCAGAATTTTGAAAATGCTCTTGTATTCACTGAAATGGAAGTGTTTGATGGTGTACAAACGAGGGAAGAGTAGCCCTCTATTTATAGCTGAGGCTCCAACTTACACTTAATGGCAATATCCCTAGAATAAAGGCTAAAATCATGGGATTATATAGATTACAATCAATCAGGATGCTAACTCTTGATTTTCAGGGTCAACCAAATCTACCAGGATGCTGCTGCTAATCTTGCCTGCTTCCAGAAGCTTCCCTTGCTTGTCCAGCACCTTAGGCCCTTCTGGATGTGGTGCGAGCAGCTTGTATGCCAGGCCTTCGTCTCATGGGCTAGCCTGCAAGTTGGGCGGGTGTTCTGAACTCGTTTGCTAGGCTTTGCGCATAGATACCCACCAGCACGCTGGGTCTGTGGGCCTCAACATCTGGCTCACCTGTTGGTGCGCCTGATGTGCCTGGCGCACCTGCCTAGGGCATGACATTCTCCCTCACCTGATTGCGTAATGCCCTCATTGCGTCTTCTGCATGGTACTTCCTATTCTGGTTCTCAAACTACCATAAGTCATCTATTGGTTCCCAACTCGCCTCACTATCTGGAAGTCCCTTCTAGTGCACCAAGTACTCTTATCTTGGCTGATAGTTCTTCCGTCTCACCTCCCAGTCAGCTACGATGTTGTGGACCTCTTTCCCATATAAGGCCCTTGGTCCCAATGGCGTACGCTTTGACTCTGCCTGTCCTGGATCTCTCTCATCCTCATGAAAGGGCTTGAGCATGCTCACATGGAACATCGAGTGTACCCTCAGCTTGGGTGGCATATCCAGCTTGTAGGCAACCTTGCCTACCCTCTTGACTACTCGAAAAAGTCCCTCATGCCTCTGAACTAGGCCTTTTTGCAGCCCCCTATGGCGCACAATGGGATGCAGCTTCACCAACACCAAGTCTCTAACCTAAAACTGCACGTCCCACCTATTTTGGTCTGCCCATTTCTTTGACCTCTTGGCCGCCTTGTGTAGACAAACTCTGGCCAAGTCAGTTTGCTCCTGCCATGCCTTGGCAAACTTTTATGCTGTTGGATTCGGCCTTGTATAACCTGCAGCAATCGAACCGAGTGTTAGTGGTTGTTGCCCTATCACAACCTTAAATAGGCTCTGGTTCGTTGCCTCGCTCCTTTGCAAGTTTTATGAAAACTGCACAATATCTAGCAGCTTTGGCCAGTCCCTTTGTGTGGCACTCACATAGTGCCTGAGGTAGACCTCCAATAGTCCATTCACTCATTCTGTCTGCCCATCGGTCTGTTGATGCATGCTGGTGGAAAAGTTAAAGTCTGGCCCCAACAGCTTGAACAACTCAGTCTAGAACCTGCCTGTAAAATGCCCATCCCGATCACTAACAATGGTCCTCGGCACTCCTCAGTACTTAACCATGTTCTTCAGGAACAATCAAGCTACCTCCTCGGCTGGGCACTCCTTGGTTGCTAGAATGAAGATTCCATACTTGGAAAACCTGTCCACCACTACCATGATGCTTCCAAACCCTTTTGCTTTGGGTAGACGGACTATAAAGTCCAGAGAAACACTCTCCCATGGTCATTCTGGCACTGGCAATGGCTCTAAGAGATCGCCTGGTTTCTTGAGCTCCACCTTGTCCTGTTGGCACACAAGACAAGTCTTCACATAGGCCTCTACATTGTCCCTCATGTACGGCCAGTAGTACCGATCCTCGATCAGTGCCAAGGTACGGCTCACTCCGGGGTGTCCAGCCCACCTTGAATCATGGCATTCTTGCAAAACTTCCTTGCGGAGCTTCCCGTGCTACGGTACAAACAGTCCATTGCCCCTGGTGTACAGCAAGCCATCCTGCAACCAAAACCACCTAGTCTTACCTTGCTGGGCGTACTTCATCAAAGCCTTGGCTATAAGATCATGCGTAAGTCCCTTCTTGATGTGCGGCACCAGTGACCCCTCTGGTTGGCTAATGGTAGCAAGGTTAGCCTTCCTACTTAGGGCATCTGCCACTAGGTTTGCCCACCCTGGCTTGTACTCCATCTGGAAATCAAATTCCACAAGAAAATCTTACCATCTTGCCTGCTTGAGGGACAGCTTCTTCTGCATCTAGAAGTAACTGGTCGCCACATTGTTCGTCCTAACCACGAACCTCGACCCCAACAGGAAATGGCACTAAGTGTGCAGCAGTGCACCATTGCAGTCATCTTCTTCTCTTAGATCGTGTACTTGCACTCAGTCTCATTCAGCTTCCTACTCTCGAATACGACTGGACATCCCTCCTACATCAACACGCCCCCTATGGCAAAGTCTGATGCATCCGTATGCACCTCATACAGCTTGGCATGGTCTGGCAAGGCCAAGACTGGCTCCTTGATCACAGCCCGCTTCAACCTATCAAAGGCTTCCTTGCACCCTGCGCTCCACTCCCATGCTTTCCCTTTCTTGAGCAAGTCAGTCAATGGTGTGGCTATTGCTAAGTGACCTTTGATGAAGCCCCTGTAGTAGTTGACCAGCCCAAGGAATGATCTCAACTCAATGACCTTGGCTGGCAGTTGCCATTCCAGGATGGCATGCATCTTGCCTTCAACCATGCGTATCCTGCCACTTCCCACTATGTGGCCAAGGAACGGGATCCCCTGCTGGACGAATAAGCACTTCTCCCTCTTGACAAATAGCTTGTGCACCCACAACACCTCGAACACCTGTCTGAAGTGGTCTACATGCTCTCCCAAAGTCTGGCTATAGATCACAATGTCATCCAAATAAACCATAACAAACCGATCAAGGAATGACTGAAGTACCTTGTTCATAAGGGTGCAGAATGTTGCTGAGGCGTTCATGAGTTTGAAAGGCATCACCAAGAACTCATACAAACCATACCGAGTGACACATGCTATCTTTGGCTCATCTCCATCCGCAATCCTGACTTGATAGTAGCCTGACCTCAAATCCAGCTTGGTGAACCACCTTGCGCTCCCAAGTTGATCGAACAAGTTCGCAATAAGTGGGATGGGGTACTTGTTCTTGATGGTCAGCTTGTTCAAAGCCTGGTAGTCTATGCACAGTCGCAACGACCCATCATGCTTGCACTAAAATAGAACCGGTGCACCATAGGATGCCTTCGATGGCCTGATGAAGCCAGCATCAACTAACTCTTTGAGTTGCTTCCTCAACTCTTCCGACTCTGGTGGAGACATTCGGTAAGGGGCTCTAGCTGGTGGCTTGGCCTCAGACACCAGCTCGATCTTGTAGTCCACCTCCCTTTTAGGTGGTAGCTTGCTAGGTAGCTTTGCGGGCATCACATCACTAAAGGTCTTCAGCACCTTTAGCACCTCCAAGGGTGACTCAGTCTCCTTCTCCCTTGGCTCATCATATTTCAGGGCTGCCAAGAAGGTGTCTTCTTGTTTGCTTACCGCCTTGGCAAATTGGATGGCTGACACCACCCGCGACCCAACTCCAGACCCTCTTCTCAATGGCACTCGACATTGGCACCGTGAATCCAAGATGCAAACACAATTGACAAAAGGCACAAGGAGGGCATTAATCCGGACAAGGAAATCCAACCCAATCACAAACTCATAGTCATTAAGGGGTATTACTTCAATGGTCTCCTTGCCTTTCTAGTCTCGAAGCTGCAACTCCACCCCCTGCGCTACTCCAATGGTTGGAACTTCATTGGAGTTCACCATTATGATGGTACCAGTCTCTTTCTGCACCTTTAGTTTGAGCTTCCAGGCTCTATCACCTGAAATAAAAAGATGTGAGGCACCCATTAGATCTACAAACATCAAGCTCTTTGGCTTGCGGCTCCCCTTACTCTGGACAGCATTGAGCACCAATGACCCAAGCTTTGCTGTCTCTGACTCTAGCTCCTTATCAGACTCCTTGTCTACAGCAGCCAGCTTGCCCTTCTGCAGGTAATTGTACGCTATGTGGCTCCCTCCACATAGGCAGCATGCTGGTGGCTCTCAGTCCCCCTTTGCTTTCCACTTCCCTGCTGGTGGCTTCCTCTCACCATCCTTGGTTGAACGGTCTCGGTCTCTATCCTTAGACTCTCAATCACAGTCCTTCCCCTTAGACTGCTTCTTTCGATCCCTATCATCCCTACCCTTACCCTTGGGCTTGGTAGACTCGAACTTGTTCAGAGGCTTGAACTCTATCAAGGCCTCAGCAGTAGTCATGGCTTTAGCCAAGTCATGAACTCCTCTTCTTTGTAGCTCATGCTTCACCCACGGCTTCAGCCCATCCATGAAAGCAAATAAGGTGTCCTTCTCACCTAGATCTGAGATTCGTAGCATCAGTTCAGAGAATTTTTTAACATACTCCCTTATGTCCCCTTGCTGGCTCAGCCTGCGCAACATTGCTCGCGCCTCATGATCGGCATACTCCGGGTAAAATTATTCTCTGAACTCCTTTTATAACTCTGCCCAGGTTCCAATCTTGACTCACCCACGCCTAACATCATCACACCTACGCCTCTACCATAATAAGGCTACGTTAGTGAGATACATAGCAGCGGTGCTTACTTTTATCGCCTCGTCTTGCATGCCCATGGCCTGGAAGTACTGCTCCATACCCCAAAGGTAGTTATCTACTTCCTTGGCCACCCTAGTCCCTTAAACTCCTTAGGCTTGGGGACATCCAATCTGGACTTTGACACTCCAGCAAACATGCCATTCCCAATGGTAGTCTTGCAAGCAACAAGCTCACTAGTAAGCTCCTCCATCCGTTGGCGTATGGCCTCCATGCCATCGCGCAAGGTCAGCACTTCAGCCTCCAAGGTCTGATTCTTTTGGATGAACATGTCCAAGCCTTTGTTGAGAGCAGCTTGCAGCGCACTGTGGATCTCCTTCCCCATGGAGTCTAGCAATGCAATGTGAGTCTCTACCCCCTCAAGCTTCTCCCCCATGTCGCCCATGGTCACCTCCACCTTGGCCAGCCTACCATCCATGGTAGACCAGATATCTCTAGAACTGGCTTTCCTCCCTCTTCCACACCCATGCTCCTAGGCCTTTGGTTGTTGGTTAGCAGCATCACTTTGGGATGCCATCTCCTCTAACCTGCACAACACAAACATGCAGAATCAAACTTGCTCTGATACCAACTGTCATAGGCTCCGACCTTAGACTCAGAAACCGTCCGGCCTTAGGCTTGGAATCTCCTCCTTTATGCCTAAGTCAACCTAAAACACAAGCATACAGGTACTAGAACAACAGGAAGGGCTGATTACGCAAGTTAAATAGAAATAGGATAAGAAGGCAGAATTCTGGAAATGCTCTTGTATTCACTAAAACAGAAGTGTTTGATGGTGTACAAATGAGGGAGGAGCAGCCCTCTACTTATAGTTGAGGCTCCAGCTTACACTTAATGGCAATATCCCTAGAATAAAGGCTAAAATCATTAGATTATACAGATTACAACCAATCAGGATGCTAACTCCTGATTTTTAGGGTCAACCAAATCTGCCAGGATGCTGCTGCTGATCCTGCCTACTTCCAGAAGCTTCCCTTGCGTGTCCAGCACCTTTGGCCCTTTTGGATGTGGTATGGGCAGCTTGTATACCAGGCCTTGGTCTCACGGGCTGGCCTGCAAGTTGGGCGGGCATTCTAAACTTGTTTGCTAGGCTTTGCGGGCAGATACCCTCTAGCACACTTGGTCTGTGGGCCTCAACCTCTGGCTCGCCTGCTAGTGCACCTGATGTGCCTGGCGTGCCTGCCCAGGGCGTGACACTTGGCCCTTATATTGGCCCCCTATCCCTCATCAAACCTCGAGAACTCACACCCCCTTAAAGAGCATTTAAGATTTTATAGGTTTGCTGCCAGTAGCCATTAAAGTGTCTGAAATGGGGACACTTTTTTCAAACGGTCACAAAATCTTCTCTACTTTGAATTTTTAGTTGAATGTTTTTGTGCATGCAAAAAACAATACAAGGATCACCTCTACCAAATTTGAGAACAAAACTCTTTCTAAAAAATTTTTAAAAAATCTCGAACCGTAAAATGTTTCAAAAATCATGAAAAATAAAAAACGGGTCGTCTTGCCACGAAACTTCACATGAAGGCTTAGGGGACCATTGTATGAATTTACAAGCCATAAAAATGGCATTGGCATGGCAGAAATATGAAGATGTGCTTGAACCCACCTACCATCCATTCGATCCCCGGCTTACTCATCCTGCCTCTCTAGTCGGCTGAACGCCCGCACGCTCATTTTATGGGTTGACTTAGGCATACGGAGTTCATCCCCAGTCTAAGCATAAGGAGTTCATTTCTAGTTTAAGATCGGACCGGACCGAGGGTTGTGGCGACAGGATCAGCAGCACGCAGGGGGGATCGGGCCAATCCCCAACTTGTGCATTCTGCCTTTCCGGTCGGCTGAGCGCCTGCACGCCCGTTTCGTGGGTAGGCTTAGGCATAGGGAGTTCATTCCATGTCTAAGCCCCAATCAAACTGAAGGTTGTGGCTGTGAGACCGGCAGCACGCAAAGGGGGATCGGGCCGGTCCCCAGCTTGCGCATTATGCCTCCTTGGTTGGCTCAGTGCCTGCAGGCTCGTTTCGTGGGTTGACTTAGGCATACGAAGTTCATTCCCAGTCTAAGATCGAATCGGACTGAGGGTTGCAGTAGCAGTATCGACAGCACGCAGGGGGGACTGGGTCGATCCCTAGCTTACGCATTCTGCCTCTTTGGCCGGCTGAGCACCCGCACGCTCGTTTTATGGATTGGCTTAGGCATACGGAGTTCATTCCATGTCTAAGCATATGGAGTTCATTCCTAGTCTAAGATTGGACTGGACCGAGGGTTACGGTAGCAAGATCAGCAGCAGGATCGGCAGCACGCAGGAGGGACCGAATCGATCCCTGGCTTACGCTTTCTGCCTCTCCGATCGATCGAGCGCCCGCACGCTCGTTTCATGGGTTGGCTTAGGCATACGAAGTTCATTCCATGTCTAATCCATAGTCAGACCGAGGGTTGTGGCAGTAGGACAGGCAGTAGGATTGGAAGCACGCAGAAGGGGACCGAGTTGATCCTCGGCTTGCACATTATGCCGCTCAGGTCGGCCTCTCTGACTGGTTGAGCGCCCGCACGCTCGTTTCATGGGTTGACTTAGGCATACGAAGTTCATCCCCAATCTAAGCATACAGAGTTCATTCCCAGTCTAAGATCGGATCGGACTGAGGGTTGCGATAGCAGGATCGGTAACATGCAGGGGGGACCGGGCTGATCCCCGGCTTGTGCATTCTGCCTCTCCAGTCGGCTGAGCGCCCGCACGCCCATTCCGTGGGTTAGCTTAGGCATAGGGAGTTCATTCCATGTCTGAGCCCCAGCCGGACCGAGGGTTGTGGTAGCGAGATTGACAGCACGCAGAGGGGGATCGGGCTGATCCCCGTCTTGTGCATTATGCCTCTCCGATCGGTTGAGCGCCCACATGCTCATTTCGTAGGTTGGCTTAGGCAAACGGAGTTCATTCCATGTCTAAGCATAAGGAATTCATTCCCAGTCTAAGATTTTGAGCCACGGTGCACATGCTAGGCTTGGGCATGTGCTGGTGCCCATTGTTTTTGCCCGGGGCACCATCGTCGGAGCATCGCCGGAGAGCCTAATCGGCAGCATTAGGGGTTCCGGTGATTAGGGCTACCGGGGGGTTGTGCACACATGATGTGCGATGGGTGCTGGTACTTGGCCCTTATATTGGCCCCCTATCCCTCATCAAACCTCAAGAACTCAAACCCCCTTAAAGAGCATTTGAGATTTTATAGGTTTGCTGCCAGTAGCCATTAAAGTGTCTAAAATGGGGACACTTTTTTCAAACAGTCACAAAATCTTCTCCACTTTGATTTTTTAGCTGAATGTTTTTGTGCATGCCAAAAAAAAAACAAGGATTACCTCTACCAAATTTGGGGACAAAACGCTTTCTAAAAAAATTTTAAAAAATCCCAAACCTTAAAAAGTTTTGAAAATCGTGAAAAATAGAAAACGAGTCGTCTTGCCACGAAACTTCACATGAAGGCTTAGGGGACCATTGTATGAATTTACACGCCATAAAAATGGCATTGGCATGGCAGCAATATGAAGATGTGCTTGTACCGACCTACCACCCGTTCGATCCCCGGCTTGTGCATCCTGCCCCTCTAGTCGGTTGAGCGCCCACACGCTCGTTTCGTGGGTTGACTTAGGCATACGGAGTTCTTCCCCAATCTAAGCAAACAGAGTTCATTCCCAGTCTAAGATTAGACCAAATCGAGTGTTGCGGTAGCAGGATCGACAGCACGCAGGGGGGACCGGGCCGATCCCCAGCTTACGCATTTTGCCTCTCCGGCCAGCTGAGCACCCGCACGCCCGCTTCGAGGGTTGGCTTAGGCATAGGGAGTTCATTCCATGTCTAAGCATACGGAATTCATTCCCAGTCTAAGATCAGATCAGACCGAGGGTTGCGGCAGCAGGATCGGCAGCACGCAGGGGGGACCGAGCCGATCCCTGGCTTGCGCATTCTACCTCTCCGGCCGGCTGAGAGCCCGCACGCTCATTTCGTGGGTTGGCTTAGGCATACGGAGTTCATGCCATGTCTAAGCCCCAACCGGACCGAGGGTTATGGCTACAGGACCGGCAGCGGGATCGATAGCATGCAGAAGTGGATCGGGCTGATCCTCGGCTTGCGCATTATGCCTCTCCGGCCGGTTGAGCGCCCGCATGCTTGTTTCATGGGTTGACTTAGGCATACGGAGTTCATCCCCAGTCTAAGCATAAGGAGTTCATTCCCAGCCTAGGATCGGACCGGATCGAGGGTTACAGGCAGTAGGATCGACAACACGCATGGGGGACCGAGCCAGTCCCTGGCTTACGCATTCTACCTCTCCGGTCGATTGAGCGCCGACACACCCATTTCGTGGGTTGGCTTAGGCGTAGGGAGTTCATTCCATGTCTAAGCCCTAGCCAGATCGAGGGTTGTGGCAGCGGAACCTGCAACACGCAGAGAGGGATCGGACCATCCCCGACTTGTGCATTATGCCTTTTCGGTCGGCTCAGGGCCCGCACGCTCGTTTCGTGGGTTGACTTGTTCATACGGAGTTCATTCCCAGACTAAGATCAGACCAGACCGAGGGTTGTGGTAGCAGGATCAACAGCACGTAGGGGGGATCGGGCCGATCCCTGGCTTGCGTATTCTGCCTCTCCAGCCGGCTGAGCGCCCGCACGCTCGTTTTGTGGGTTGGCTTAGGCATACGGAGTTCATTCCATGTCTAAGCATACGGAGTTAATTCCCAGTCAAAGATCGGACTGGACCGAGGGTTGCGACAGCAGGACCGGCAGCAGGACCAGCAGTAGGATCGACAGCACGCAGGGGGAGGTCGGGCTGATCCCCAGCTTGCACATTCTGCCTCTTCGGCCGGTTGAGCACCCGCACGCTCGTTTCGAGGGTTGGCTTAGGCATACGGAGTTCATTCCATGTCTAAGCCCCAGTCGGACCGAGGGTTGGCTTAGGCATACGGAGTTCATTCCATGTCTAAGCCCCAGTCGGACCGAGGGTTGTGGCAGGATCGGTAGCGGGATCGACAGCACGCAGAGGGGGACTGGGCTACTCACCGGCTTGTGCATTATGCCTCTCCGATCGACCTTTTTCGGCCGGCTGAGCACCCCCATGCTCGTTTCACGGGTTGACTCAAGCATACGAATTTCATCCCCAATCTAAGCATACAGAGTTCATTCCCAGTCTAAGATCAGTCCGAATCGAGGGTTGCGACAGTAGGATCGGTAGCGTGCAGGGGGGACCGAGCTGATCCCTGGCTTGCGCATTCTACCTCTCCGATCGGCTGAGTGCCCACACGCCCGTTTCGTGGGTTGGCTTAGGCATAGGGAGTTCATTCCATGTCTAAGCCCCAGCCGGACCGAGGGTTGTGGCAGCGGGACCGACAGCACACAGAGGGGGACCAGGCCGACCCCGACTTACGCATTATGCCCCTCCGGCTGGCTCAGTCCCCGAATGCTCATTTCGTGGGTTGACTTAGGCATACGGAGTTCATTCCCAGTCTAAGATCGGACTGGACCGAGGGTTACAGTAGCAAGATCGACAGCACGTAGGGGGGACCAGGCCAATCCTTGGCTTACGCATTCTGCCTCTCCGACCGGCTGAGCGTCCGCACGCTTGTTTCGTGGGTTGGCTTAGGCATATCGAGTCCATTCCATGTCTAAGCATACGGAGTTCATTCCTAGTCTAAGATCAAATCAGACCGAGGGTTGCGGTAGCAAGACCAGCAGCAGGATCGATAGCACGTAAAGGGGGACTGGGCCGATCCCTGGCTTGCGTATTCTACCTCTCCGGCTAGTTGAGCACCCGCACGCTCGTTCCGTGGGTTAGCTTAGGCATACGGAGTTCATTCCATGTCTAAGCCCCAATCGGATAGAGGGTTGTGGTAGCAGAACCGGTAGCAGGATCGGCAGCATGCAGAGGGGGATCGGGCTATTCCCCAGCTTGCGAATTATGCCTCTCCGGTCGACTGAGCGCCCGCACGCTCGTTTCATGTGTTGACTTAGTCATACAAAGTTCATCCCCAGTCTAAGCATACGGAGTTCATTCCCAGTCTAAGATCGGATCGGATCGAGGGTTGCAGCAGCAGGATCGACAGCACGCAGGGGGGACTAGGCCGGCCCTTGGCTTGCGCATTCTGCCTCTCCGATTGGCTGAGCGCCCACACGCCCGTTTCGTGGGTTGGCTTAGGCGTAGGGAGTTCATTTCATGTCTAAGCCCCAGCCGGATCGAGGGTTGTGGCAGCGGGACCTACAGCACAGAGGTGGATCGGGCCGATCCCCAACTTGCGCATTATGCCTCTTCGGCCGACTGAGCGCTCGCACGCTCATTTCATGGGTTGACTTATGCATACGAAGTTCATTCCCAAACTAAGATCAGATTGAACCGAGGGTTGCGACAGCAGGATCGACAACACGCAAGGGGGACCGGGCCAATCCTCCGCTTATGCATTCTACCTCTCCAACCGGCTGAGCGCCCGCATGCTCGTTTCATGGGTTGGCTTAGCCATATGGAGTTCATTCCATGTCTAAGCATACGGAGTTAATTCCCAGTCTAAGATCAAACCGAACCGAGGGTTGCGGTAGTAGGACCCACAGCAGGATTGACAGCACGTAGGGGGGATCGAGCCGATCCCCGACTTGCGCATTCTGCCTCTCCGACCGGTTGAGTGCCCGCACGCTCGTTTCGAGGGTTGGCTTAGGCATACGGAGTTCATTCCATGTCTAAGCCCCAGTCGGACCGAGGGTTGTGACAGTAGGACTGGTAGCGGCATCGACAGCACGTAGAAGGGGACCGAGCTGATCCCCGATTTACGCATTATGCCTCTTCGGCCGGCCTCTCCGACCGACTGAGCACCCGAAAGCTCGTTTCATGGGTTGACTTAGGCATACGAAGTTCATCCCCAATCTAAGCATACGGAGTTCATTCCCAGTGTAAGATTGGTTCGAACCGAGGGTTACGACAGCAGGATTGACAGCACGTAGGGGGGATCAAGCCGATCCCTAGCTTGCGCATTCTACCTCTCCGACCGGTTGAGCGCCCGCAAGCCCATTTTGTGGGTTGGCTTAGGCATAGGGAGTTCATTCCATGTCTAAGCCCTAGCCAGACCAAGGGTTGTGGCAGCGGGACCGGCAGCATGCAGAGGGGGACCGGGTCGATCCCTGTCTTGCGTATTATGCCTTTTCGGCCGGCTCAGAGCCTGCACGCTCATTTCATGCGTTGACTTATGCATACGAAGTTTATTCCCAGTCTAAGATCAGGCCTGACCGAGGGTTGTGACAGCAGGATCGACAGCACGTAAGGGGGATCGGTTTGATCCCCAACTAGCGCATTTTACCTCTCCGATCGGCTAAGCGCCCGCACCCTCATTTCATGGGTTGGCTTAGGCATACGGAGTTCATTCCATGTCTAAGCATATGGGGTTCATTCCTAGTCTAAGATCAGACCGGACCGAGGGTTGCAGTAGTCAGACCAGTAGTAGGATAGGTAGCACGCAGGAGGGACCGGGCTGATCCCCGGCTTGCGCATTCTACCTCTTCAATTGGCTGAGCGCCTGCACGCTGCTTTTGTGGGTTGGCTTAGGCATACAGAGTTCATTCCATGTCTAAGCCCCAGCCAGACCAAGGGTTGTGGCAGCAAGACCGATAACGGGTTCGACAGCACACAGAGGGGGATCAGGCTGATCCTCGGCTTACGTATTATGCCTCTCTGACCGGCCTCTTCGGTCGATTGAGCGTCCGCACGCTCGTTTCATGAGTTAACTTAGGCATACAAAGTTCATCCCAAATATAAGCATACGGAGTTCATTCCCAGTCTAAGATCAGTCCAAATCGAGGGCTACGGCAATAGGATCGACAGCACGCAAGAGGGATCGAGCCGATCCTCGACTTACGCATTTTGCCTCTCCGGTCGGTTGAGCGCCCGCACGCCCATTTTGAGGGTTGGCTTAGGCATAGGGAGTTCACTCCATGTCTAAGCCCCAACCGAACTGAGGGTTATGGTAGCGGGACCGACAGCACGTAGAGGGGGACCGGGTCGATCCTCAGCTTGCGTATTCTACCTCTTCGGCCTGCTGAGCACCCGCACACTCATTTGATGGGTTGACTTATGCATACAGAGTTCATTCCCAGTCTAAGATCTGACCGGAGTGAGGGTTGTAGTAGCAGGATCGACAAGACGCAGGGGGGACTGGGCTGATCCTCGGCTTATGCATTCTGCCTCTCCAGCCGGCTGTGCCCCCGTATGCTCGTTTCGTAGGTTGGCTTAGGCATATGGAGTTCATTCCATGTCTATGCATACGGAGTTCATTCCCAGTCTAAGATTTTGAGCCACGGTACATATGCTGAGCCCGGGCATGTGCTGGTGTCACATTTTTTTCACCCTGGGCACCATCATCGGAGCATCGCTGGAGAGCCTAACCGGAGGCATTGGGGGTTCCGGCGATTGGGGGGGCTGGGGGGTGTGCGCACATGATGTGCGATGGGTGCTGGTACTTGGCTCTTATATTGGCCCCCTATCCCTCATCAAACCTCGAGAACTCACACCCCCTTAAAGAGCATTTGAGATTTTATAGGTTTGCTGCCAGTAGCCATTAAAGTGTCTAAAATGGGGACACTTTTTTCAAACGATCACAAAATCTACTCCACTTTGAGTTTTTAGCTGAATTTTTTTGTGCATGCCAACAAAAATACAAGGATCATCTCTACCAAATTTGGGGATAAAACTCTTTCTAAAAAAAGTTTAAAAAATCCCGAACCGTAAAAAGTTTCAAAAATCATGAAAAATAGAAAACGGGTGTCTTGCCACGAAACTTCACATGAAGGCTTAGGGGACCATTGTATGAATTTACAAGCCATAAAAATGGCATTGGCATGGCAGAAATATGAAGATGTGCTTCAACCCACCTACCACCCATTCGATCCCCGGCTTATGCATCCTGCCTCTCTGGTTAGCTGAGCGCCCGCACGCTCGTTTCGTGGGTTGACTTAGGCATACGGAGTTCATCCCCAGTCTAGGCATATGGAGTTCATTCCCAGTCTAAGATCGAACCAGATCGAGGGTTGTGACAGCAAGATCGACAGCACGCAGAGGGGATCGGGCCGATCCCTGGCTTGCGCATTCTGCCTCTCCGGCTGTATGAGCACCCGCACACCCGTTTCGTCGGTTGGCTTAGGCATAGGTAGTTCATTTCATGTCTAAGCCCCAGTCAGAACAGGGGTTACGGCAGTAGGATCGACAGCATGCAGGGGGGATCAGGCCGATCCCCGACTTGCGCATTCTGCCTCTCCGGCTTGTTGAGCGCCCGTACGCTCATTTCGTGGGTTGGCTTAGGCATACGAAGTTCATTCCATGTCTAAGCATATGGAGTTCATTCCCAATCTAAGATCAGATAGGACTGAGGGTTGCGACAGAAGGACCAGCAACAGGCTCGACAGCACGCAAGGGTAGACCGGGTCGATGCCCGACTTGCGCATTTTACCTCTTCGGTCGGCTGAGCACCCTCACACTCGTTTCATGGGTTGGCTTAGGCATACGGAGTTCATTCCATCTCTAAGCCCCAGCCAGACCGAGTGTTGTGGCAGTAGGACCGGCAGCGGGATCGACAGCACGCAGAAGGGGACCGGGCTGATCCCCGGCTTGCGTATTATGCCTCTCCGACCGACTAAGTGCCCGTACGCTCGTTTCATGGGTTGACCTAGGCATACGGAGTTCATCCCCAGTTGAAGCATATGGAGTTCATTCCCAGTCTAAGATTAGATCAGATCGAGGGTTGCGACAGCAGGATTGACAGCACGTAAGGGGGCCGGGCTGTTCCCCAGCTTACGCATTCTGCCTCTCCGACCGGCTGAGTGCCCGCACGCCCATTTCATGGGTTGGCTTAGCCATAGGGAGTTCACTCCATGTCTAAGCCCCAGCTGGACCGAGGGTTGTGGCAGCGGGACCGACAGCATGCAGAGGGGGATCGGGCCGATCCCCAGCCTACGCATTATGCCTCTTCGGCCGGCTCAATGGCCGCACGCTCATTTCGTGGGTTGACTTATGCATACGGAGTTCATACCCAGTCTAAGATTGAACCGTACCAAGGGTTATGGCATAGGATCGATAGCACGCAGGGGGGACCGAGCCGATCCCCGGCTTGCGCATGCTGCCTGTCCGGCCGGTTGAGCAACCACACTCTTGTTTCGTGGGTTGGCTTAGGCATACGGAGTTCATTCCATGTCTAAGCATACGGAGTTCATTCCCAGTCTAAGATTTTGAGTGACGGTGCACATGCTGGGCTCAGGCATGTGCTGGTGCCAAATTTTTTTCTCCCGGGGCACCATCGCGGAGCATCGCTGGAGAGCCTAACCGGCGGCATTAGGGGTTTCGCTGATTGGGGGGGCCAAGGGGTGTACGCACATGATGCGTGATGGGTGCTGCTACTTGGCCCTTATATTGGCCCCCTATCCCTCATCAAACCTCGAGAACTCACACCCCCTTAAAGAGCATTGAGATTTTATAGGTTTCCTGCCAGTAGCCATTAAAGTGTCTGAAATGGGGACACTTTTTGCAAATGGTCACAAAATCTTCTCCACTTCGAGTTTTTAGCTAAATTGTTTTGTGCATGCCAACAAAAGTAAAAGGATCACCTCTACCAAATTTGGGGACAAAACTATTTCTAAAAAAATTTTAAAAAATCCTGAACCGTAAAAAGTTTCAAAAATCGTGAAAAATAGAAAACAGGTCGTCTTGCCACGAAACTTCACAAGAAGGCTTAGGGGACCATTGTATGAATTTATAGGCCATAAAAATGGCATTGGCATGGCAGAAATATGAAGATGTGCTTGAACCCACCTACCACTCGTTCGATGCCCGGTTTGCGCATCCTGCCTCTTTGGTCGACCGAGCGCCCGCACGCTCGTTTCATGGGTTGACTTAGGCATACGGAGTTCATCCCCAGTCTAAGCATATGGAGTTCATTCCCAGTCTAAGATCAGACCAGATTGACGGTTGCGGTAACAGGATTGGTAGCATGCAGGGGGGACCGGACCGATCCTCGGCTTGTGCATTCTGCCTCTTCGGTTGGTTGAGTGCCCGTACGCTCATTTCATGGGTTGACTTAGGCATACGAAGTTCATCCCCAGTCTAAGCATATGGAGTTCATTCCCAGTCTAAGATCGTACCAGACTGAGGGTTGTGACAGCAGGATAGACAGCACACAGGGGGGACCGGGCCGATCCCCGGCTTGCGCATTCTACCTCTCTGGTCGACTAAGTGGCCGCACGCACATTTCGTGGGTTGGCTTAGGCAGATGGAGTTCATTCCATGTCTAAGCATACGGAGTTCATTCCATGTCTAAGCATACAAATTGCATTCCCAGTCTAAGATTTTAAGCCACGGTGTATATGCTAGGGTCGATCATGTGCTGGTGCCGCATTTTTTTCGCCTGAGGCAGCATCGTCGGAGCATCATCGGAGAGCCTAACCGGCGGTATTAGGGGTTCCGACGATTGGGGGGCCGGGGGGGTGTGCGCACATGATGTGCGATGGGTGCTGGTACTTGGCCCTTATATTGGCCCCCTATCCCTCATCAAACTTTGAGAACTCAGAACCCCTTCAAGAGCATTTGAGATTTTATAGGTTTGCTGCCAGTAGCCATTAAAGTGTCTGAAATGTGGACACTTTTTTCAAACGGTCACAAAATCTTCTCCACTTCAAGTTTTTAGCTGAATTTTTTTGTGCATGCCAACAAAAATACAAAGATCACCTCCACCAAATTTGGGTACAAAAATCTTTCTAAAAAAATTTTAAAAAATCCCGCACCACAAAAAAGTTTTGAAAATCATGAAAAATAGAAAATGGGTCGTCTTGCCACGAAACTTCACATGAAGGCTTAGGAGATCATTGTATGAATTTACAGGCCATAAAAATGGCATTGGAATGGCAGAAATATGACGATGTGCTTGAACCCACCTACCACCCGTTCGATCCCTGACTTGCGTATCCTGCCTCTCTTGTCGGATGAGCGCCCGTACGCTCGTTTCATGGGTTGACTTAGGCATAAAGAGTTCATCCCCAGTCTAAGCATACAGAGTTCATTCCCAGTCTAAGATTGGAACGGACCGAGGGTTGCGACAGTAGGATCGACAGCACGTAGGGGGATCGGGTCGATCCCCGGCTTGCGTATTCTGCCTCTCCGACCGACTGAGTGGCCGCATGCTCGTTTCGTGGGTCGACTTTGGCATATGGAGTTCATTCCATGTCTAAGCATGCAGAGTTCATTCCCAGTCTCAGATCAGACCAGACCGAGGGTTGCGACAGCAGGACCAACAGCAGGATCGATAGCACGTAAGAGGGATCGGGTCGATCCTCGATTTATGAATTCTACCTCTCTGATCGGCTGAGTGCCCGCACGTTCATTACATGGGGGCTTAGGCATACAGAGTTCATTCCATGTCTAAGCCCCAACCAGACCCAGGGTTGTGGTAGCAGGACCGACAGCGGGATCGGTAGCACGCAGAGGGGGCCGGGGGGTGTGCACACATGATGTGCGATGGGTGCCGGTACTTGGCCCTTACATTGGCCCCCTATCCCTCATCAAACCTCGAGAACTCACACCCCTTTAAAGCGCATTTGAGATTTTATAGGTTTGCTGCCAGTAGTCATTAAAGTGTCTGAAATGGGGACACTTTTTTCAAACAGTCACAAAATCTTCTCCACTTCGAGTTTTTAGCTGATTGTTTTTGTGCATGCCAACAAAAATACAAGGATCACCTCATCCAAATTTGGGGATAAAACTCTTTCTAAAAAAATTTAAAAAAATCCCAAACCACAAAAAGTTTCCAAAATCGAGAAAAATAGAAAACGGGTCGTCTTGCCGCGAAACTTCACATGAAGGCCTAGGGGACCATTGTATGAATTTACAAGCCATAAAAATGGCATTGGCATGGCAGAAAAATGAAGATGTACTTGAACCCACCTACCACCCGTTCGATCCTTGGCTTGCGCATCCTGCCTCTCTAGTCGGCTGAGCGCCCACATGCTCGTTTCGTGGGTTAACTTAGGCATACGGAGTTCATCCCCATTCTAAGCATACGAATTTCATTCCCAGTCTAAGATCAGACCGAACTGAAGGTTACGACAGTAGGATCGATAGCACGCAGGGGGAACCGGGCCGATCCCCAACTTACGCATTCTGCCTCTCCGCCCGTACGTCCGTTTCGTGGGTTGGCTTAGGCATAGGGAGTTCATTCCATGTCGAAGCCGCAGCTGGACCGAGGGTTGTAGCAGCGAGACCGACAGCACACAGAGGGGACTAGGTCGATCCCCGACTTTCGCATTATGCCTCTTCGGTTGACTCAGTGCCCCCACGCTCGTTTCGAGGCTTGACTTATGCATACAGAGTTCATTCCCAGTCTAGGATTGGACCAGACCGAGGGTTGCAACAGTAGGATTGATAGCACGCAAGGGGGACCGGGCTGATCCCTGGCTTGTGCATTCTGCCTCTCCAGTTGACTGAACGCCCGCACGCTCGTTTCGTGGGTTGGCTTAGGCATATGGAGTTCATTCCATGTCTAAGCATACGTAGTTCATTCCATGTCTAAGCATATGGAGTTCATTCCCAGTCTAAGATTTTGAGCCACGGTGCACATGCTAGGCTTAAGCATGTGCTGGTGCCGCATTTTTTTTGCCTGGGGCACCATCGCCGGAGCATCGCCGAAGAGCCTAACCGTCGGCATTGGGGGTTCCGGTGATAGGGGGCCAGGGGGCTGTGCGCACATTGTGTGCAATGGGTCCTAGTACATTGCCCTTATATTGGCCCCCTATCCCTCATCAAACCTTAAGAACTCACACCCCCTTAAAGAGCATTTTAGATTTTATAGGTTTGCTGCCAGTAGCCATTAAAGTGTTTGAAATGGGAACACTTTTTTCAAACGGTCACAAATCTTCTCCACTTCGAGTTTTTAGCTGTATTTTTTTGTGCCTTCCAACAAAAATACAAGGATCATCTCTACCAAATTTGGGGACAAAAATCTTTCTAAAAGCTTTTTAAAAAATCAAAAACCGTAAAAAGTTTCAAAAATCATGAAAAATAGAAAACGGGTCGTCTTGCCACGAAACTTCACATGAAGGCTTAGGGGACCATTCTATGAATTTACAAGCCATAAATATGGCATTGGCATGGTAGAAATATGAAGATGTGATTTAACCCACCTGCCACCGTTCGATCCCCGCCTTGCGAATCCTGCCTCCCTGGTCTGCTGAGCGCCCGCACGCTCGTTCCGTGGGTTGACTTAGGCATACGAAGTTCATCCCAGTCTAAGCATATGGAGTTTATTTCCAGGCTAAGATCGAATCGGACCGAGGGTTGTGATAGCAGAATCGACAGCACGCAGGAGGGACCGAGCCAATCCCCGGCTTATGCATTCTGCCTCTCTGGCCGGCTGAGCGCCTGCACCCCCGTTTCGTGGGTTGGCTTAGGCATAGGGAGTTCATTCCATGTCTAAGCCCCAGTCGGATCGAGGGTTGTGGCAGCGGGACTGGCAGCAAGTAGAGGGGGACCGACCCGATCCCTGGCTTGCGCATTCTGCCTCTTAGGTCGGCTGAGCACCCGCATTCTCGTTTCGTGGGTTGACTTAAGCATATGGAGTTCATTCCCAGTCTAAGATCGCACCGAACCGAAGGTGACAACAAGATTGATAGCATGAAGTGGGGGACCGGGCTGATCCTCGGGTTACGCATTCTGCCTCTCCGACAGACTGGGTGCCCATACGTTCTTTTCGTGGGTTGGCTTAGGCATACGGAGTTCATTCCATGTCTAAGCATACGGAGTTCATTTCCAGTCTAAGAGTTTGAGACCCAGTGCACACGCTGGGCTCGGGCATGTGCTAGTGCCAAATTTTTTTCACCTGGGGCACCACCGTCGGAGCATCGTTGAAGAGCCTAACCGGTGGCATTAGGGGTTCTGACAATTGGGGGGGCCGAGGGGTGTGCGCACATGATGTGCAATGGGTGCTGGTACTTGGCCCAGTCTAAGCATTCCCAGTCTAAGATCGGATCGGATCGAGGGTTGTGGCTGATCCCCAGTAGTAGGATCAACAGCACGCAGGGGGGACCGGGTCGATCCCCAGCTTGCGCATTCTACCTCTTCGATAAGCTAAGCACCCGTACACTCGTTTCGTGGGTTTGCTTAGGCATACGGAGTTCATTCCATGTCCAAGGATACAAAGTTCATTCCCAGTCTAAGATTTTGAGCCACGGTGCACATGCTGGGCTCAGGCATGTGCTGGTGCCGCATTTTTTTCTCCCGGGGCACCATCGTCGGAGAGCCTAACCGACGGCATTGATGGTTCTGGTGATTGGGGGGGCTGACGTGGTGTCCACAGCTGATGTGCGATGGGTGCTGGTACTTGGCCCTTATATTGGCCCCCTATCCCTCATCAAACCTCAAGAACTCACACCCCCTTAAAGAGCATTTGAGATTTTATAGGTTTGCTGCCAGTAGCCATTAAAGTGTTTGAAATAGGGATACTTTTTTTCAAATGGTCACAAAATCTTCTCCACTTTGAGTTTTTAGCCGAATTTTTTTGTGCTTGCCAAAAAAAATACAAGGATCACCTCTACCAAATTTGGGGACAAAACCCTTTCTAAAAAAATTTAAAAAAATCCCTAACCGTAAAAAGTTTTGAAAATCGTGAAAAATAGAAAACGGGTCGTCTTGCCACGAAACTTCACATGAAGGCTTAGGGGACCATTGTATGAATTTACAAGCCATAAAAATGGCATTGGCATGGCAGAAATATGAAGATGTGCTTGAACCCACCTACCACCCGTTCGATCCCCGGCTTGCGCATCCTGCCTCTCTGGTCGGCTGAGCGCCTGCACGCTCATTTCTTGGGTTGACTTAGGCATACGAAGTTCATCCCCAATCTAAGCATACGAATTTCATTCCAAATCTAAAACCAGACCGGATCGAGGGTTGCGATAGCAGGATCGACAGCACCCAGGAGGGACCGGGCCGATCCCCGACTTGGCATTCTGCCTCTCCGGTCGGTTGAGCAGCCGCACTCCTGTTTCATTGGTTGGCTTAGGCATAGGGAGTTCATTCCATGTCTAAGCCCCAACCGGACCAAGGTTTGTGGCAGCGAGACCGATAGCACGCAGAGTGGGGCCGATCCACGACTTGCGCATTATGCCTCTTGGGCCGGCTCAACGCCCGTACGCTCGTTTCGTAGGTTGACTTAGGCATACGAAGTTCATTCCCAATCTAAGATCGGATCAGACCGACGATTGTGGCAGCAGGATCGATAGCACGTAGGGGGGATCGGACCGGTCCCCGGCTTATGCGTTCTGCCTCTCCAGCTGGCTGAGTGCCTGCACGCTCATTTTGTGGGTTGGCTCAGTCATACGGAGTTCATTCCATGTCTAAGCATACGGAGTTCATTCCCAGTCTAAGATTGGACCAGACCGAGGGTTGCGACAGCAGGACCAGCACAGGATCGATAGCACGTAGGGGGGACCGGGCCGATCTGTGGCTTGCACATTCTGCCTCTCCGGTCGATTGAGCACCCGCATGCTCATTTCATGGGTTGGCTTAGGCGTACAGAGTTCATTCCATGTCTAAACCCCAACCGGACCGAGGGTTATGGTAGCAGGATCGGTAGTAGGATCAGCAGCATGTAGAGGGGGATTGAGCTAATCCCCAGCTTACGTATTATGCCTCTTCGATCGACCTCTCCGACTGGCTAAGCGCCCGCACGCTCGTTTCATGGGTTGACTTAGGCATATGGAGTTCATCCCCAGTCTAAGCATACGGAGTTCATTCCCAGTCTAAGATCAAACTGGACCGAAGGTTATAGCAGTAGGACCAATAGCAGGATTGACAGCACGTAGGGGGGACCGAGCCGATCCTCCGCTTGCGCATTCTACCTCTCCGGCCGACTGAGTGCCCGCATGCTCATTTCATGGGTTGGCTTAGACATACGAAGCTCATTCCATGTCTAAGCATACGGAGTTCATTCCCAGTCTAAGATTTTGAGCCACGGTGCACATGTTAGGCTCGGGCATGTGCTGGTGCCACTTTTTTTTCGCTCGAGGCACCATCACCGGAGCATCGCTGGAGAGCCTAACTGGCGGCATTGGGGTTTTCGGCGATTAGGGTGCCAGAGGGTGTGCACACATGATGTGCGATTGGTGCTGGTACTTGTGTCACGGGCTCTAACCTTAAACTCAGAAACCAATGGTCTTCAGCACTCCCCAGTACTTAACCATGTTCTTCAGGAACAATCGAGCTGCCTCTTCAGTTGGGCACACCTTGGTTGCTGGAATGAAGATTCCATACTTGGAAAACTTGTCCACCACTACCATGATGCTTCCAAACCCTTCTGCTTTGGGTAGACCGACTATAAAGTCCAAAGAAACACTCTCCCGTGGTCGCTCTGGCACTGGCTCCAAGAGACCACCTGGTTTCTTGAGCTCCACCTTGTCCTGTTGGCACACAAGACAAGTCTTCACATAGGCTTCCACATCGTCCCTTATGTGCGCCCAGTAGTATTGGTCCTCGATCAACGCCAAGGTACGACTCACTCTGGGGTGTCCAGCCCACCTTGAATCATGGCATTCTTGTAAAACTTCCTTGCAAAGCTTCTCATGCTGTGGCACAAACAGTCTACTTCCCCTGGTGTACAGTAAGCCATCCTGCAACCAAAACTGCCTAGTCTTACCTTGCTGGGCGTACTCCATCAAAGCCTTGGCTGTAGGATCATGTGCAAGTCCCTCCTTGATGTGCGGCATCAGTGACCCCTCTGGTTGGCTAATGGCAGCAAGGTTAGCCTTCCTGCTCAGGGCATCTACCACTAGGTTCACTTGCCCCGGCTTGTACTCCATCTGGAAATCAAATTCCACAAGAAAATCTTGCCATCTCGCCTGCTTGGGGGATAGCATCTTTTGCGTCTGGAAGTAGCTGGTCACCACATTGTCCGTCCTAACCATGAACCTCAACCCCAACAGGTAATGGCGCTAAGTGCGCAAGCAGTGCACCACTGCAGTCATCTCCTTCTCTTGGACCGTGTACTTACGCTCAATCTCATTCAGCTTCCTGCTCTCAAACGCAACTGGACGTCCCTCTTGCATCAACACGCCCCCTATGGCAAAGTCTAATGCATCCGTATGCACCTCATACGACTTGGCATGGTCTGGCAAGGCCAAGACTGGCTCCTCGGTCACAGCCCGCTTCAACCTGTCAAAGGCTTCCTGGCACCCTGCGCTCCACTCCCATGCTTTCCTTTTCTTGAGCAAGTCAATCAATGGCGTGGCAATTGGTGAGTGACCTTTGATGAAGCACCTGTAGTAGTTGACCAACCCAAGGAACAATCTCAACTCAGTGACCTTGGCTGGCGGTTGCCACTCCAGGATAGCGTGTATCTTGCCTTCATCCATGTGTATCCTGCCACCTCCCACTATGTGGCCAAGGAACGAGATTTCCTGCTGGGCGAATGAGCACTTCTCCCTCTTGACAAACAGCTTGTGCACCCGCAACACCTCGAACACCTGTCTCAAGTGGTCTACATGCTCTCCCAAAGTCTGGCTGTAGATCACAATGTCATCCAAATAAACCACAACAAACCGATCAAGGAATGACTGAAGTACCTTGTTCATAAGGGTGCAGAATGTTGCTGGGGCATTCGTGAGTTCAAAAGGCAACACCAAGAACTCATACGAACCATACTGAGTGACACATGCTGTTTTTGGCTCATCTCCCTCTGCGATCCTGACTTGATAGTAGCCTGACCTCAAATCTAGCTTAGTGAACCACCTTGCACTCCCAAGTTGATCGAACAAGTCCGCAATGGGTGGGATGGGGTACTTATTCTTAATGGTCAGCTTGTTCAAAGCCTGGTAGTCTATGCACAGCCGTAACGACCCATCATGCTTGCACTGAAATAGAAATGGTGCACCATAGGGTGCCTTCGATGGCCTGATGAAGCCAGCATCAACTAACTCTTTGAGTTGCTTCCTCAACTCCTCCAACTCTGGTGGAGACATTCGATAAGAGGCTCTAGCTGGTGGCTTGGCCTTGGACACCAGCTCGATCTTGTGGTCCACCTCCCTCTTAGGTGGTAGCTTGCTAGGTAGCTTTGCGAGCATCACATCACCAAAGGTCTTCAGCACCTTTAGCACCTTTAAGGGTGACTCAATTTTTTTCTCCCTTGGCTCATCATATTTTAGGGCTACTAAGAAGGTGTCTTCTTGTCTGCTTACCACCTTGGCAAATTGGATGGCTGACACCACCCGCGACCCAACTCCATACCCTCTCCTCAATGGCACTAGGCATTGGCACCATGCATCCAAGATGCAAACACAATCGGCAAATGGCACAAGGAGGGCATTAATCCGAACAAGGAAATCCAACCCAATCACAAACTCATAGTCATCAAGGGGTATTATCTCAATGGTCTCCTTGCCTTTCCTGTCTCCAAGCTACAACTCCACTCCCCGCGCTACTCTAATGGCTGGAACTTCCTTGGAGTTCATCGTTTTGATGGTACCAGTCCCTTTTCGCACCTTTAGTCTGAGCTTTCAGGCTCTATCACCTGAAATAAAAAGATGTGAGGCACTTGTGTCCACCAGTGCAGTCACCTTCTGACCCGTAACCATCAGATCCGTAAACATCAAGCCTTTTGGCTTATGGCTCCCCTTACTTTGGACAACATTGAGCACCAATGACCCAAGCTTTGTGGCCCCTGACTCTGGCTCCTCATCAGACTCCTTGTCTACAATAGCCGGCTTGCCCTTCTACGAGTAATTACGCGCTATGTGGCTCCCTCCACATAGGTAGCATGCTAATGGCTCTCGGTCCCCTTTTGCTTTCCACTTGCCTGCTGGTGGCTTCCTCTTGCCATCCTTGGTTGAACGGTTTCGGTCTCCATCCCTAGACTTTCGGTCATGGTCCTTCCCCTTGGACTGCTTCTTTCGATCCCTATCGTCCCTGTCCTTACCCTTGGGCTTGGTAGACTCAAACTTGTTGAGAGGCTTGAACTCTATCAAGGCCTTGGCAGTAGTCATGGCTTTAGCCAAGTCATGAACTCCTCTCCTTTGTAGCTCATGCTTTACCCATGGCTTCAGCCCATCCATGAAAGCAAATAAGGCATCCTTCTCACCTAGATCTGAGATCTGTAGCATCAGTTCAGAGAATTTCTAGACATACTCCCTTATGTCCCCTTGCTAGCTCAGCTTGCGTAACTTTGCCTGTGCCTCATCATCAGCATACTCCGGGTAAAATTGTTCTCTGAACTCCTTTTGGAACTCTGCCCAAGTTCCAATCTTGGTGCTCCTAAGCCTGACATCATCACACCTGTGCATCTACCACAATAAGGCTACATCAGTGAGATACATAGCAGCGATGCTTAACTTTATCGCCTCGTCTTGCATGCCCATGGCTTGGAAGTACTACTTCATACCCCAAAGGTAGTTATCTACTTCCTTGGCCACCCTAGTCCCTTTGAACTCCTTAGGCTTGGGGACATCCAATCTAGACTTGGACACTCCAGCAAACATGCCATTCCTAATGGCAGTCTTGCAAGCAACGAGCTCACTGGTAAGCTCCTCCATCCGCTGGCGCATGGCCTCCATGCCATCACGCAAGGTCAGCACTTCAGCCTCCAAGGTCTAATTCTTTTGGGTGAACACGTCCAAGCCTTTGTTGAGAGTAGCTTGCAGCTCACTTTGGATCTCCTCCCCCATAGAGTCTAGCGATGGAATATGAGTCTCTACCCCCTCAAGCTTTTCCCCCATGTCGCCCATGGTCACCTTCACCTTGGCCAGCCTACCATCCATGGTAGACCAGATATCTTTAGAACTGACTTTCTTCCCTCTTTCACGCCCATGCTCCTGGGCCTCTGGTTGTCGGTTAGTAGCATCACTTTGGGATGCCATCTCCTCTAACCTGCATAACACAAACACGCAAAATCGAACTTGCTCTAATACCAACTGTCACGGGCTCCGACCTTAGACTCAGAAACCGTTCGGCCTTAGGCTTGGAATCTCCTCCTTTATGCCTAAGTCAGCCTAAAACACAAGCGTACGGGCACTAGAACAATAGGAAGGGCTGATTACACAAGTTAAAGAGAAACAGGATAAGAAGGCAGAATTCTAGAAATGCTCTTGTATTCACTGAAATAGAAGTGTTTGATGGTGTACAAATGAGGAAAGAGAAGCCCTCTATTTATAGTTAAGGCTCCAGCTTACACTTAATGGCAATATCCCTAGAATAAAGGCTAAAATCATGGGATCATACAGATTACAATCAATCAGGATGCTAACTCCTGATTTTCAAGGTCAACCAAATCTGCCAGGATGCTGCTACTGATCCTACCTGCTTCCAAAAGCTTCCCTTACGTGTCCAGCACCTTGGGCCCTTTTGGATGTGGTGTGAGCAGCTTGTATGCCAGGCCTTGGTCTCACAGGCTGGCCAGCAAGTTGGGCGAGCATTCTGAACTCGTTTGCTGGCTCGCCTACTAGTGTGCCCATGACGTGACACTTGGCCCTTATATTGGCCCCTATCCCTCATCAAACCTCAAGAACTCACACCCCCTTAAAGTGCGTTTGAGATTTTATAGGTTTGCTGCCAGTAGCCATTAAAGTGTCTGAAATGGGGACACTTTTTTCAAACGGTCACAAAATCTTCTCCACTTCGAGTTTTTAGCTGAATTTTTTTGTGCATGCCAACAAAAACACAAGGATTACCTCTACAAATTTTGGGGACAAAACTCTTTCTAAAAAAATTTTAAAAATCTCAAGCCGTAAAAAGTTTCAAAAATCGTGAAAAATAGAAAACGGGTCGTCTTCCCACGAAACTTCACATGAAGGCTTAGGGGACCATTGTTTGAATTTACAAGCCATAAAAATGGCATTGGCATGGCAGAAACATGAAGATCTGCTTGAACCCACCTACCACCAGTTCTATCCTCGGCTTGCGCATCCTGCCTCTCTGGTCGGCTGACTGCTCACATGCTCGTTTCGTGGGTTGACTTAGGCATACGGAGTTCATCCCCAGTCTAAGCATACAGAGTTCATTCCTAGTTGAAGATCAGACCGAATCGAGGGTTACGACAGCAGGATCGGTAGCACGCAGGGGGTACCGAGCATATCCCCGGCTTGCGCATTCTGCCTCTCCGATCGGTTGAGTGCCCGCACACTCGTTTCATGGGTTGGCTTAGGCACAGGGAGTTCATTCCATGTCTAAGCCCTAGTTGGACCGAGGGCTGTGGCAGCGGGACCGCCAGCACGCAGAGGGGGACCGAGACGACCCCCAGCTTGGGCATTATGCCTCTCCGACCGACTCAGCGCCCGCACGCTCATTTCATGGGTTGACTTAGGCATACGGAGTTCATTCCCAGTCTAAGATTGGACTAGACCGAGGGTTACGATAGCAGGATCGATAGCACGCAAGGGGCGATCGAGCTGATCCCCGGCTTGCGCATTCTGCCTCTCCGATCGGTTGAGCACCCGCACGCTCATTTCGTGGGTTGGCTTAGGCATACGGAGTTCATTCCGTCTCTAAGCCCCAGTCGGACCAAGGGTTGTGGCAGTAGGACCGGCAGCAGGATCGACAGTATGCAGAGGGGGATCGGGTTGATCCCCGACTTGTGCATTATGCCTCTCTGGCTGGCCTCTCTGGCTGGCGGAGCGCCCGTACGCTCGTTTCATGGGTTGACTTAGGCATACGGAGTTCATCCCCAGTTTAAGCATATGAAGTTTATTCCTAGTTTAAGATCGGATCAGACTGAAGGTTGCGGCAGCAGGATCGACAGCATGCAGGGGGGATCGGGTTGGTCCTCGGCTTACGCATTCTGTCTCTCTGACCGGCTGAGCGTCCGTACGCCCGTTTCGTGGGTTAGCTTAGGCATAGGGAGTTCATTCCATGTCTAAGATGTAGCCGAACCAAGGGTTGTGGCAGCGGGACCGACAGCATGCAAAGGGGGACCGAGCCGATCCACAGCTTATGCATTATTCCTCTTCGGTCGGCTCAGTACCCCCACGCTCGTTTTGTGGGTTGACTTAGGCATACGGAGTTCATCCCCAATTTAAGCATACGGAGTTCATTCCCAGTCTAAGATCGAACCAGACCGAGGGTTGCGACAGTAGGATCGGCAGCACGCAGGGCAGACCGAGCCGATCCCTGGCTTGTGCATTTTGCCTCTCCGATCGGTTGAGCGCCCACACGTCCATTTCATGGGTTGGCTTAGGCATAGGGAGTTCATTCCATGTCTAAGCCCCAGCCGGACCGAGGGTTGTGGCAGTGGGACCGACAGCACGCAGAGGGGGATCGGGTCGATCCCTGGGTTGCGCATTATGCCTCTCCGATCGGCTCAGCGCCCGCACGCTCGTTTTGTGGGTTGACTTATGCATACGGAGTTCATTCCCAATCTAAGATAGGACCAGACCGAGGGTTGCGACAGCAGGATCAATAGCATACAGCGGGGACCGGGCCGATCCTCGGCTTGCGTATTCTGCCTCTCCAGCCGGCTGAGCGCCCACACGCTCGTTTCGTGGGTTGGCTTAGGCATACGGAGTTCATTCCATGTCTAAGCATACGGAGTTCATTCCCAGTCTAAGATTTTGTACCACGGTGCACATGCTGGGCTCGGGCATGTGCGGTGTCGTATTTTTTTCGTTCGGGGCACCATCATCAGAGAGTCTAATTGACAGCATTGGGGGTTTTAGCGATTGGGGGGGTCGGGTGGGTGTGCATACATGATGTGCGATAGGTGCTGGTACTTGGCCCTTATATTGGCCCCTTATCCCTAATCAAACCTCGAGAACTCAGGATATGCGCCCTTATCCTTATATTGGCCCCTTATATATGCGCCTGCACGCTCGTTTCGTTGGTTAACTTAGGCATACGGAGTTAATCCCTAGTCTAAGCTTACAGAGTTCATTCCCAGTCAAAGATTGGACCAGACCAAGGGTTGCGGCAGCAGGATCGATAGCACGCAGGGGGGACCGGGCCGATCCCCGGCTTGCGCATTCTGCCTCTTCGACCGGCTGAGTGACCGCACGCCTGTTTCGTGGGTTGGCTTAGGCATATGGAGTTCATTTCATGTCTAAGCCCCAGCCGAATCGAGGGTTGTGGCAGCGGGATCTGCAGCACGTAGAGAGGGACCAGGCCGATCCCTGGCTTGTGCATTACTCCTCTCCGGTTGGCTCAGCGCCCACACACTCGTTTCGTGGGTTGACTTAGGCATACGAAGTTCATTCCGAGTCTAAGATCAGACCGGACCGAGGGTTACGGTAGCAGGATCGACAGCACGTAGGGGGGATCGAGTCGGTCATCGATTTGCGCATTCTGCGTCTTCAGTCGACTGAGCGCCCGAACGCTCGTTTCATGGGTTGGCTTAGGTACACGGAGTTCATTCCATGTTTAAGCATACGGAGTTCATTCCCAGTCCAAGATCGAACCGGATCAAGGGTTGCGATAGCAAGACCAGCAGTAGGATCGACAGCACGCAGGGGGGGACCGGGCCGATCCTCGGCTTGTGCATTCTACCTCTCCAGTCGGCTGAGCGTCCGCATGCCCGCTTCATGGGTTGGCTTAGGCATAGGGAGTTCATTCCATGTCTAAGCCACAGTCAGATCGAGGGTTATGGCAATGGGACCGACAGCACGCAGAGGGGGACCGGGTCGATCCCTGACTTGCGTATTATGCCTCTCCAGCTGGCTCAGCGCCCGCACGCTCGTTTCGTAGGTTGACTTAGGCATACGAGGTTCATTCCCAGTCTAAGATCGGACCGGACCAAGGGTTGCGACAGCAGGATCGATAGAACATAGGGGGGACCGGGCCGGTCCCCAGCTTACGTATTTTGCCTCTTCGACCGGCTGAGCACCCACACGCTCGTTTTGTGGGTTGCCTCAGGCATACGGAGTTCATTCCATGTCTAAGCATATGGAGTTCATTCCTAGTCTAAGATCAAATCGGACCGAGGGTTACGGTAGCAGGACCAGCAGCAGGATCGGCAGCACACATGGGGGATCGAGTCGATCCCCCGCTTGTGCATTCTACCTCTCCGATCGGTTGGGTGCCCGCACGCTCGTTTCGTGGCTTGACTTAGGTATCGGAGTTCATCCTCAGTCTAAGCATACGAAGTTCATTCCCAGTCTAAGATCAGACTAGATCGAGGGTTGCGATAGCAGGATCGGTAGCACGTAGGGGGGATCAGGCCGATCCCCGACTTACGCATTCTGCCTCTCCAGTCGGCTGAGCGCCCGCACGCCCATTTTGTGGGTTGGCTTAGGCATAGGGAGTTCATTCCGTGTCTAAACCCCAATTGGATCGAGAGTTGTGGCAGCGGGACCGACAGCATGCAGAGAGGGACAGGCCGGTCCCCGACTCACACATTATGCCTCTTCGATCGGCTCAGCGTCCGCACGCTCGTTTCGTGGGTTGACTTATGCATACGGAGTTCATTCCCAGTTTAAGATTGGATCAGACCAAGGGTTGGGATAGCAGGATCGACAGCACTTAGGGGGGATCAGGCCGATCCCCGACTTGTGCATTCTGCCTCTCCGGTCGGCTGAGCACCCGTACGCTCGTTTCGTGGGTTGGCTTAGGCGTACGGTGTTCATTCCATGTCTAGGCATACGGAGTTCATTCCCAGTCTAAGATTTTGAGCCACGGTGCACATGTTGGGTTCGGGCATGTGCTGGTGCCGCATTTTTTTCGCCCAAGGCACCATCGTCGGAGCATCATCAGAGCATCACCGAAAAGCCTAACCGGCGGCATGGGGGGAGCCGGGGGGATGTGCGCACATGATGTGTTATGGGTGCTGGTACATGGCCCTTATATTGGTCCCCTATCCCTCATCAAACCTCAAGAACTCACACCTCCTTAAAAAGAACTTGAGATTTTATAGGTTTGCTGCCAGTAGCCCTTAAAGTGTCTGAAGTGGGGACACTTTTTTCAAATGGTCACAAAATCTTCTCCACTTAGAGTTTTTACCTGAATTTTTTTGTGCATACCAACAAAAATACAAGGATCACCTCTAACAAATTTGGGGACAAAACTCTTTCTAAAAAAATTTTAAACAATCTCGAACTGTAAAAAGTTTCAAAAATCGTGAAAAATAGAAAACGGGTCATCTTGCCATGAAACTTCACATGAAGGCTTAGGGGACCATTATATGAATTTACAAGGCATAAAAATGGCAATGGCACATCAGAAATATGAAGATGAGTTTGCACCCACCTACCACCCATCCAATCCCCGACTTGTGCATCCTACCTCTCTGGTCGGCTGAGCGCCTGCAAGCTCGTTTCGTGGGTTGACTTAGGCATACGGAGTACATCCCCAGTCTAAGCATACAGAGTTCATTCCCAGTCTAAGATCAAATCGGACAGAGGGTTATGGCAGCAGGATTGGCAGCACGCAGGGGGGACCAGGTCGATCCCCGGCTTGCGCATTCTACCTCTCCGGCCAGCTGAGTGCCTACACGCCTGTTTCGTGGGTTGGCTTAGGCATAGGGAGTTCATTTCTTGTCTAAGCCCCAGTTGAACCGAGGTTTGTGGCAGCGGGACCGACAGCACACAGAGGGGGACCGGGCTGATCCCCGGCTTGCGCATTATGCCTTTTCGATCGGCTCAGCACCCGCACTCTCGTTTCATGGGTTAACTTAGGCATATAGAGTTTATTCCCAGTCTAAGATCAGACCAGACTGATGGTTGCAGTAGCAAGATCGACAGCACACAGGGGGGACTGGGTCGGTCCCCGGCTTGTGCATTCTGCCTCTCCAACTGGCTGAGTGCCCGCACGCTCGTTTCATGGGTTGGCTTAGGCATACGGAGTTCATTCCATGTCTAAGCATATGGAGTTCATTCCATGTCTAAGCATACGGAGTTCATTCCTAGTCGAAGATCAGACTGGACCGAGGGTTGCGGTAATAGGACCAGCAGTAGGATCGGCAGCACGCAGGAGGGGATCAGGCCGATCCTCGGCTTGCGCATTCTGCCTCTCCAGCCGATTGATCACCCACAGGCTCGTTTCATGGGTTGGCTTAGCCATACGGAGTTCATTCAATGTTTAAGCCCTAGCCAGACTGAGGTTTGTCACAGCAGGACTGGTAGCGAGATTGACAGCACATAGAGGGGGATCGGGCTGATCCCCGGCTTGCGCATTATGCCTCTCTAGCCGGCTGAACGCCCGTACGCTCGTTTTGTGGGTTGGCTTAGGCATACGGAGTTCATCCCCAGTCTAAGCATATGGAGTTCATTCCCAGTCTAAGATTGAACCGAACCGAGGGTTGCGGCAGCAGGATCGACAACACGCAGGGGGGACCGGGCCGATCCCCAGCTTACGCATTCTGCCTCTTCGGCCGGCTGAGCGCCCGCGCGCTCGTTTCGTGGGTTGGCTTAGGCATAGTGAGTTCATTCCATGTCTAAGCCATAGCCAAACCGATGGTTGTGGCAGCGGGACCGGCAGCATGCTGAGGGGGACCGAGTCGATCCTCGACTTGCACATTATGCCTCTTCGGCAGGCTCAGCGCCCGCACGCTCGTTTCGGGGGTTGACTTATGCATACGGAGTTCATTCTGAGTGTAAGATTAGACAAGACTGAGGGTTGCGGCAGTAGGATCGACAGCATGTAGGGGGGATTGGGTCGATCCCTGGCTTGCGCATTCTGCCTCTTCGGCCAGCCGAGCGCCCCACGCTCGTTTTGTGGGTTGGCTTAGGCATACGGAGTTCATTCCTTGTCTAAGCATACGGAGTTCATTCCCAGTCTAAGATTTTGAGCCATGGTGCACATGCTGGGTTCGGGCATGTGCTGGTGCCACATTTTTTTCACCCGGGGCACCATCGTCGGAGCATCATCGGAGCATCACCGGAGAGCCTAACTGGTGGCATTGGGGGTTTCGACGATTGGGGGGGCTCGGGGGGTGTGCGCACATGATGTGCGAAGGGTGCTGGTACTTGGCCCTTATATTGGCCCCCTATCCCTCATCAAACCTCGAGAACTCACACTCCCTTAAAGAGCATTTGAGATTTTATAGGTTTGCTGCAAGTAGCCATTACAGTGTCTGAAATGGGGACACTTTTTTCAAAGGGTCACAAAATCTTCTCCACTTCGAGCTTTTAGCTGAATTTTTTTGTGCATGCCAACAAAAATACAAGGATCACCTCTAAATTTGGGGATAAAACTCTTCTTTAAAAAATTTTAAAAAATCTCGAATCGCAAAAAGTTTCAAAAATAGTGAAAAATAGAAAACCGATCGTCTTGCCAGGAAACTTCACATGAAGGCTTAGGGGACCATTGTATGAATTTACAAGCCATAAAAATGGCATTGGCATGACAGAAATATGAAGATGTGCTTGAACCCACCTACCACCCGTTCGATCCCCGACTTGCGTATTCTGCCTCTCCAGTCGGCTAAGCGCCCGCCCGCTCGTTTCGTAGGTTGACTTAGGCATATGGAGTTCATCCCCAGTCTAAGCATACGGAGTTCATTCCCATTCTAAGATTAGATCGGACCGAGGGTTGCGACAGCAAGATCGGCAGCACGCAGGAGGGATCGGGCTGATCCCCGACTTGTGCATTCTATCTCTCCAGCCGGCTGAGCGCCCTCACACCCGTTTCATGGGTTGGCTTAGGCATAAGGAGGTCATTCCTTGTCTAAGCCCCAGCTGGACCGAGGGTTGTGGCAGCGGGACCGACAGCACACAGAGGGGGATCGAGCCAATCCCCGGTGTCACAGACTAAGCTTTCTCTCAACAAGCAATAGATCGTGCGGCACTTGAATGGGCTTTCCCAACCAAGTCAGCCTTCAATAGATCGATATCTGAACAAATAACCATAAGCCATGGTTAGTCCCAAGCATTCACAATAAGACACAATATATCAAGATCGATCTCAAGCACACACACAAAAAGGCATATTTGCATCGAGAAAAAAAAAACACATTGAGGCAACAATTGGGACATTCAATCGGGGTGAGTTTTATTATAGTTGGGAATAATACATCAGGACCTCCCACCATCACCAGGGCTAGGGGGTAGCCCTTGGTGGGTTCCCTAGGCTCACATAGCAACCAGTGAGATAGCCCAACACTACGCTACCGGTTCACCCCCTAAAGAGCCTTAGAGATTTTAGAGCTATGCTACCAGTAACCATTACAATGTTTGAAATGGGGACACTTTTCCTAGAACAAGGGATCTACTCGGCCATGGCCCTATACATGGGTGGCTTATGGCAACCTAAGTCCTAGTCATGGCCCTATACAAGGTTGGCTCATGACATCCTCCCCCACCTATTCTATCGACGTCCTCGTCGACTTGCTGGCTCAAAATTCTTTGATCTTCCTTTGAAATCTCTGGAGGTTGTGTTCTCTCTTCCATCTAGTTTCTTCTAGTCTTAATCCCTCCCACTTCACTAAGTACTCCCGAACTAGTCTTCGAGATATCCTGGTTTCCTTATCAGCTAAGATCTCTTCAACTCGACACTCTGAGGGTGGTTTCATGGTGATGGTGGCTCTGGTTGGCTCCTTTTGGCTAGCATATGTAGGATCTGCATGGAAAGGTTTCAAGTAGCTCACATGAAATACTGGGTGCACCTTCATCCACTTTGGTGGGTTGATTTTGTAAGAAGCATTCCCCACCTTGGAAAGGACCTTTACTAGACCTTCATATTTGTGCACCAGTCTATGATCACTCTTTCTCAAGAACTTGGTTTGTTTAGGAACTAGTCAGACAAGAACTAAATCACCAACTTGAAATTGTTGAGCCCTACAACCCTTGTCTACCCATTTCTTCATCCGCTTTGATGCTTTCTCTAGGTAGGCTTATGCAATCTCTATGTTTTGTTTCCACTCCTTGCTGAGATTGAAGGCTCTCGGATTCTTTCCTCCATATTATTCCAAGGAAGTGTGGGGTAGCCTTGGTAATTGTCTGGTGACCACCTCAAATGGGCTCTTATTGGTGGAAGAGCTTTTATTGGAATTAAAGCAGAGTTGAGCCATGTCTAATAATAAAAGCCAGTTTTTATGATTGGCTTGAACAAAGTGCCTCAAGTATTCCTCTAATAATTCATTGAACCGTTCTGTTTGACCATCGATTTGAGGGTGATAGCTTGAGGAGATGTTGAGTTGGGACCCCAATATCTTGAAAAGTTCTCTCCATAAGGACCCCGTGAATCTCGGATCTCGATCGCTGACAATGTTTTGAGAGAGGCCCCTGTATTTGACCACATGTTTGAACAATAGTCGAGCTGTGTCTTCCACTGAGCAATACTTCTGAACGGGAATGAATGTGGTGTACTTAGAGAATTGGTCAATCATCACAAAAATAGCTCCAAGGTCACCAACCTTGGGTAAGCTTGAAATTAAATCAAGGGAGAGGCTTTCCCATGGTTTGGTGGGTACTGGTAGTGGTTCAAGCATGCCTACAGGTTTCCTTTTTTCAACCTTGTCTTGTTGGCAAATGAGGCAAGTCTTCGTATAGTCCATCACATCTTGTCGCATATGAGGCCAATAGTATCCTTGTTTCAATAACACCAAAGTGCATTGCCAGCCCGGGTGTCCCGTTCGTGGTGTGTCATGACATTCCCTCATCAGCATCTGTCTCAGACCTTCTACTCTTGGCACAAACACTCGAGGCCCCTTGGTCCATAAGATCCCATTTTCTTGCCAGAAGTACTTGGACTTCCCTTCTTCTACTAGCTTCAGGATGGCACAAGCTTGCGGGTCTTTCCCTAAGTGATCTCCAATCAACTTGTGAATGTCTGTAGTGGCTCTGCTAGTCACCATTGGGGCAATTCTTCTAAGGGCTGCTAAATCTGCTCGCCTGCTCAATGCATCAGCCACTTGATTGGTCTTTCCAGCGGTGTGCTCAAAACAAAAGTCAAACTTCGCTAAAAATTCCTGCCACCTAGCTTGTTTTGCTGTAAGCCTTGGTTGGGTGAGAAAATGGCTAACAATCGCATTGTCTGTCTTCATAACAAAATGTGAACCCAACAAGTAATGTTGCCAAGCCCTCAAGCAGTGAACCACAGACAGGAGCTCTTTTTTTTGGGTCGTATATTTCCTTTCAGCTTCACTTAGCTTTCTACTTTCGAATGCTACCGATTGATGTTGTTGCAAAAGCACTTTTCTAATAGCAAAATCAGATGCATCCGTCTAAACTTCGAAAGGCTTTTCAATATCAGAGAGAGCTAAGATGGGATCCTTCATAATAGCATCTTTCAATCCCTCGAAGGCCTCTTGGCACTCACTAGTCCAACACCATTTATGCTCCTTCTTTAATAGCTCCGTGAGGGCCGTGGTCTTACGAGAGTACCCTTCCACAAACCTTCTATAATAGTTGGCTAGTCCCAAAAATGAGCGAAGCTCACTAACATTCTTCAGTGTTATCCACTCCTTGATGGCCCTAACCTTTTCCATGTCCATTCGAATGTGGCCATGTTTGACAATGTGATCAAAAAAATGGATTTGGCTCTGAGCAAATGCACACTTCTCCTTTTTTACGCATAACTGATGGTCCTGTAATCTTTGAAGTACCTGGCATAGGTGTTCTTGATGTTCTTCCAAGGTAGAGCTATATACCACTATATCGTCTAAATAAATGACTACAAATTTGTCTAGGTAGTCATGGAATACCTGATTCATCAATGTACAAAATGTGGCAGGAGCATTGGTCAGTCCAAAGGGCATAACAAGAAATTCAAATGCACTATACCATGTCACACAAGTGGTTTTTGGCTCATCTCCCTCAACAATTCTGACCTGATGGTAGCCAGATCTCAGGTCCAATTTGGAGAAGTACTTGGCCTGGCTCAATTGATCAAACAAGTCTGCTATAAGGGGGATGGGATATTTGTTTCTTACGGTGACTTTGTTCAGGGCCCTGTAGTCAACACATAATCGCAAACTTCCATCATGCTTCTTCTGAAATAGCACTGGCACTCTGAAAAGAGCCTTTGATGGTCTGATGAACCCAACTTGTAGCAGCTCATCTAACTATTTTCTTAGTTCGGCCAACTCTAATGGGGCCATGCAGTAAGGAGCTCCAGTAGGGGTTTCACTCTTGAGAGAGCTCAATTTCATGGTCCACTGCTCGTCGAGGGGGTAAAACCTTAGGCAACATCTCTGGCATCACCTCTTCGAATTCTTCCAACACTTTTCCTGTACCATCAAGTATTGGTTCTGCTTTCGACCCCTTTTTTGTAGATCGACACAGCCACAAAGGAGGGTTCCCCTCTCTTTACCCCTTTCTTGAACTGCAAAGCTGAAATCATTTTCTTCCCACTCTTTGGTAAGATGTTGGCTGGCACCACACATGGGTTTTCCGCTAAGAACAACAAACAGCTAGCGGCGGGGATAGGGATGACCTGAGCCAACATCATGAAGTCCAATCTGAGAACAACATCAAAGTCATCCATGGGGGAAATTGTAAAGTCTACTTTCCCTTCCCATGGCCCCAATCGGGTTGTCATACTCTTGGAGCTTCCACTGATCGTAAAGGCTGGCAAGTTGATCGCCTTCATTCATCCACAGTCTTTACTAATTTGAAGACCACACCTTTTTGCTTCTTCTGGTGTGATGAAAGTGTTGGTTGCACCCGTATCCACCATAGCCTTAGTGGTTTTCTCATTGATCGTCAAGTTCACATACATCAAGCCTCTACTCTGCTCTTTCTTTATAGTGTTCAATTGGGTGCGGAAGGCATTGAGGAACCTTATTGAACCCATCCTGGCTGCCTCCTCTTCAGCTTCTTCAATGCTCTCTCGCACTTTTACGGATGCTTGAGACAAGGTCCTTAAGGCATTAAGGGCTCCTCTGTGCGGGCATTCAGCCACCCGATGCGGCCCCTTGCAAAGAAAGCAAGCTAGCGGTTGCCTAGGCTTGAAAATCCCTGCATTGCTTATCTTGGGTCGGGTACTATCTCGACCAAAGGACCTCCTGTCTGATCCCTTACTGAAGGGTCGGTCCAACCTGGTTATCTTTCCCCCACTTCCAAAGTTGAAGCTACTGCCAGCTGATGGAGGATTTTTCTGTTTTGAAAAGCCATCATTGTAATCGTGGAGATGTTCAGCTGTAGCCATGGCCGTGGCCACATCTTGCACTTTCTGCCTTCGTAGTTCTGTCCTCTCCCAAGGCTTGAAGCCCTCAAGAAAATAGAACATCTTGTCCTTTTCGGACATGTCTCGAATATCCAACATCAGGGTAGAAAAGCTCCTTACAAACTCTCGCACCATTCCTGTTTGCACTAATTCTTGAAGTCTCCTTCGAGCCATATACTCCACATTCTTAGGGAAAAATTGGTTTTTCAATTCTCGCTTCAGATCCATCCAAGTCTTAATCAGGCACTCATCATCGACAAACTTGGAGTGCCACCATAGCTTGGCATCCCCTGTGAGGTACATCGATGCCATTGCTACCTTGTCTTCCTCTGAATCCGTGTGTACAGCTCAGAAGTACTGCTCCATGTCAAATAAGAAATTTTCAAGTTCCTTAGCATCCCTTGCCCCCTCATAGCATCGAGGCTCTGACACCTTGGGCCTTTTTCCCCTTTCTATAGAGCTCAAACCCGATCTAGCCACAGCCATTTGTAGGATGCTCACCTGTGCTCTGAGCTCCTCAAACTCCTTTTGGAGAATGTTCAAGGCATCTCTAGCCTCTTCGCTCACGTTGTGGAAAGTATCGAACAACTCCCGCTGGGTTGTCTCGATCTCCCTCACTCGGTCTTTAGTCGCCATATGAGTTTTCATTGTGGCCACCGTGGCCTCAAGTTCCTCAATTCTCTATTGATGATTGGGTCCACCACTTGTGGCCATCTCATCCATTTTTCTAGCACTTCTCAACCGTGCTCTGATACCACATGTCACAGACTAAGCTTTCTCTCAGTAAGTAATAGACCGTGCGGCACTTGAATGGGCGCTCCCAACCAAGTTAGCCTTCAATAGATCGATATCTGAACAAAAAACCATAAGCCATGGTTAGTCCCAAGCATTCACTATAAGACACAATATATCGAGATCGATCTCAAGCACACACACAAGAAGGCATATTCACATCGAGAAAAAGAAAAACACATCGAGGCAACAATCGGGACATTCAATCGGGGTGAGTTTTATTATAGTCAGGAATCATACATCGAGACCTCCCAGCATCATTAGGGCCAGGGGGCAGCCCTTGGTGGGTGGCCAAGGCTCGCATAGCAACCGGTGAGACAGCCCAACACTACGCTGTCGGCTCACCCCACCTAAAGAGCCTTAGAATTTTAGAGCTATGCTACCAGTAACCATTACAATGTTTGAAATGGGGACACTTTTCCTAGCATAAGGGATCTACCCGGCCATGGCCCTATACATGGGTGGCTTATAGCAAGCTAAGTCTCGGTCATAGACCTATACAAGGTTAGCTCATGACACCCGACTTGCGCAGTATGCCTCTCCGGCCGACTCAGCACCTGCACGCTCATTTTGTAGGTTGACTTAGGCATACGGAGTTCATTCCCAATATAAGATCAGACCAGACCGAGGGTTCCGATAGTAGGATCGATAGCACGTAGGGGGGACCAGGCTGATCCTCGGCTTGCACATTCTGTCTCTCCAGTCGGCTGAACGCCCGCATGCTCGTTTCATGGGTTGGCTTAGGCATATGAAGTTCATTCCATGTCTAAGCATACGGAGTTCATTCCCAGTCTAAGATCGGACCGAACTAAGGGTTGCGGTAGCAAGACCAGCAGCAAGATCGGTAGCACATAGGGGGGACCGAATTGATCCCCGGCTTACATATTATACCTCTCCGGCTGGCTGAGTGCCCGCACACTCCTTTCGTGGGTTGGCTTAGGCATACGGAGTTCATTCCATGTCTAAGCCCCAGCCGAATCGAGGGTTGTGGTAGCAGGACCAGCAGAGGGATCGACAGCACGTAGAGGGGGATCGGGCTGATCCTCGACTTACGCATTATGCCTCTTCTGCCAACCTCTTCGGCCTATTGAGCGTCCGCACGCTCGTTTCATGGGTTGACTTAGGCATACGGAGTTCATCCTCAGTCTAAGCATACGGAGTTCATTCCCAGTCTAAGATCGAACTGGTCCGAGGGTTGCGGCTGCAGGATCGATAGCACGTAGTGGGGACCAAGCCAATCCCCGACTTACGCATTCTGCCTCTCCGACCGGCTGAACGCCCGCACGCCCGTTTCGTGCGTTGGCTTAGGTATAAAGAGTTCATTCCATGTCTAAGCCCCAGTCAAACTGAGGGTTGTGGCAGTGGGATCGGCAACACACAGAGGGGGACCGGGTCGATCCTCGACTTGCACATTATGCCTCTTCAGTCGGCTCAACGCTCGCACGCTAGTTTCGTGGGTGGACTTATGCATACGGAGTTCATTCCCAGTCTAAGATTAGATCAAACCGAGGGTTGTGGCAGTATGATTGACAGCACGCAGGGGGAGATCGGGTCGATCCCTGACTTGTGCATTCTACCTCTCCAGCCGGCTGAGTGCCCGCACACTCGTTTCGTTGGTTGGCTTAGGCATACGGAGTTCATTCCATGTCTAAGCATACAGAGTTCATTCCTAGTCTAAGATTTTGAGCCACGGTGCACATGCTGGGCTCGGGCATGTGCTGGTGCCACATTTTTTTCACCCGGGGCACCATCGTCGGAGCATCACCGAAGCATCGTCGGAGAACCTAACCGACGGCATTGGCGGTTTCGACGATTGGGGGGCCGGGGGGTGTGCGCACATGATGTGCGATGGGTGCTGGTACTTGGCCCTTATATTGGCTCCCTATCCCTCATCAAACCTTCAAAACTCACACCCCCTTAAAGAGCATTTGAGATTTTATAGGTTTGCTGCCAGTAGCCATTAAAGTGTCTGAAATGGGGACACTTTTTTCAAACGGTCACAAAATCTTCTCCACTTCAAGTTTTTAGCTGAATTTTTTTGTGCATGCCAACAAAAATAAAAGGATCACCTCTACCAAATTTGGGGACAAAACTATTTCTAAAAAAATTTTAAAACTCTCGAACCTTAAAAAGTTTCAAAAATCGTGAAAAATAGAAAACAGGTCGTCTTGCCACGAAACTTCACATGAAGGCTTAGGGGACCATTGTATGAATTTAAAAGCCATAAAAATGGCATTGGCATGGCAGAAATATGAAGATGTGCTTGAACCCACATACACCCGTTCGATCCCCAGCTTGTGCATCCTGCCTCTCTGGTCGGCTGAGCGCCCGTACGCTCGTTTCGTGGGTTGACTTAGGCATACGGAGTTCATCCCTAGTCTAAGCATACGGAGTTCATTCCTAGTCTAAGATCGGACAGGACCGAGGGTTGCGACCGTAGGATCGACAGCACACAGGGGGGACCGGGCCGATCCTCGGCTTGCGCATTTTGCCTCTCCGGCCGCCCATTTTGTGGGTTGGCTTAGGCATAGGGAGTTCATTCCATGTCTAAGCCCCAGTCAGACTGAGGATTGTGGCAGCGAGACCGGTAGCACGCTCATTTTGTGGGTTGACTTAGGCATACGAAGTTCATTCTCAGTCTAAGATCAGATCGAATCGAGGGTTACAGTAGCAAGATCGATAGCACGCAGGGGTGGATCGAGCCTATCCCCAGCTTGCATATTCTGCCTTTCTGATCGGCTGAGCGCCCACACGCTCGTTTCGTAGGTTGGCTTAGGCATACAGAGTTCATTCCATGTCTATGCCCCAGTCGAATCGAGCGTTGTGGCAGCAGGACCGGTAACGGGATCGACAGCACACAGAGGGGGATCGGGCTGATCCCCAGCTTGTGCATTATGTCTCTCCGATCGACCTCTCCAACCGGCTGAGCGCTCGTACGCTCTTTTCATGGGTTGACTTAGGCATATGGAGGTCATCCCCAGTCTAAGCATACGAAGTTCATTCCCAGTCTAAGATCGGATCGGATCGAGGGTTGCGGTAGTAGGATCGACAGCATGCATTGGGGACCGGACATTCTACCTCTTCGGCCGACTGAGCGCCCGTACACCCGTTTCGTGGGTTGGCTTAGGCATAGGGAGTTCATTCCATGTCTAAGCCCCAGCGGAACTAAGGGTTGTGGCAGCAGGATTGGCAGCACGTAAAGGGGGACCGGGCCGATCCCCAGCTTACGCATTATGCCTCTCCGGTCGGCTCAACATCCGCACTCCCATTTCGTGGGTTAGCTTAGGCATACGGAGTTCATTCCATGTCTAAGTATATGGAATTCATTCCCAGTCTAAGATCGGATCGAACTGAGGTTTGCGACAGTAGGACCAGTAATAGGATCAACAGCACGCAAGGGGGACCGGGCCGATCCCCGGCTTGCACATTCTACCTCCCCGGCCTGCTGAGTGCTCGCATGCTCGTTTCATGGATTAGCTTAGGCATACGGAGTTCATTCAATGTCTCAACCCCAGTCGGATCGAGGGTTATGGCAGCAGGACTGACAGTCAGATCAACAACACGCAGAGAGGGATTGAACTGATCCCCAGCTTGGGCATTATGCCTCTCCGATCGGCTCAGCACCCGAACACTCATTTCTTGGGTTGACTTAGCCATACAGACTTCATTCCCAGTTTGAGATCGGACCGGATCGATGGTTACGGCAGTAGGATCAACAGCACGTAGGAGGGGACCGGGCCGGTCTCTGGCTTGTACATTCTGCCTCTCCAGTCGGTTGAGTGTTCACATGCTCATTTAGTGCGTTGGCTTAGGCATACGGAGTTCATTCCATGTCTAAGCATACGGAGTTCATTCCCAGTCAAAGATCAGACCATACCGAGGGTTACGGTAGCAGGACCAGCAGCAGGATCGACAGCACGCAGGGGGGAACGAGTCGATCCCTAGCTTGCGCATTCTACCTCTCCGGTCAGCCTCTCCAGTCTGCCTCTTCGGTCGGATGAGTGCCCGCACGCTTGTTTTGTGGGTTGACTTAGGCATACGGAGTTCATCCCCAGTCTAAGTATACGGAGTTCATTCCCAGTCTAAGATCGAATCAGATCGAGGGTTGTGGCAGTAGGATCGACAACATGTAGGGGGGATCGGGCCGATCCCTAGCTTGTGCATTCTGCCTCTCCGGTTAGTTGAGCGCTCACACGCTCGTTTCTTGCTTTGGCTTAGGCATACGGGGTTCATTCCATGTCTAAGCCCCAGTCAAACCGAGGGTTGTGGCAGCAAGACCGGCAGTGGGATCGACAGCACGCAAAGAGGGATAGGGCTGATCCCTAACTTGTGCATTATGTCTCTTCGACCGACCTCTCCAACCGACTGAGCAACCGCACGCTCGTTTCATGGGTTGACTTAGGCATACGGAGGTCATCCCCAGTCTAAGCATACGAAGTTCATTCCCAGTATAAGATCAAATCGGATCGAGGGTTGCGGCAGCAGGATCGACAGCATGCAGGGGGGACCAGACCGATCCCTGGCTTGTGCATTTTGCCTCTCTGGCTGGTTGAAAGCCCGTACGCCCGTTTCATGGGTTGGCTTAGGCATAGGGAGTTCATTCCATGTCTAAGCCCCAGCGGAACTAAGGGTTGTGGCAGCAGGACCGACAGCACACAGAGGGGGACCGGGTCTATCCCCGGCTTACGCATTATGCCTCTCCGGCCAGCTCAGCGCTCGAGCGTTCTTTTCATGGTTTGACTTAGGCATACAGAGTTCATTCCCAGCCTAAGATCGAATTGGATGGAGCATTGCGGTAGCAAGATCGACAGCACGTAGGGGGGATCGGGTTGATCTCCAGCTTGCGCATTCTACCTCTTCAGCTGGCTGAGCACCCGCACACTTGTTTCGTGGGTTGGCTTACACATACGGAGTTCATTCCATGTCTAAGCATACAGAGTTCATTCCCAGACTAAGATCAGACCGAACCAAGGCTGGCGGCAGCAGGACCAGCAATAGGATCGGTAGCACGTAGGAGGGGACTGGGTCGATGCCCAACTTGCGTATTTTGCCTCTCCAGCCGGCTGAGCGCCCGCACGCTTGTTTCGTGGGTTGACTTAGGCATACGGAGTTCATACCTAGTCTAAGCATATGGAGTTCATTCCCAGTCTAAAATTGAGCCGGATCGAGGGTTGTGACAGTAGGATCGACAGCACGCAGAGGGGATCGGGCCGATCCCCGGCTTGCGCATTCTGCCTCTCTAGCCTGCTGAGCGCCCGCACACCCGTTTCGTGGGTTAGCTTACGTATAGGGAGTTCATTCCATGTCTAAGCCCCAGCTGGACTGAGGGTTGTGCCAGCAGGACCAACAGCACGCTGAGGGGGACCGGGCCGATCATCGGCTTGAGCATTCTGCCTCTCTGGCCGGCTGAGCGCCCGCACGCTTGTTTCGTGGGTTGGCTTAGGCATACAGAGTTCATTCCATCTCTAAAGATATGGAGTTCATTCCCAGTCTAAGAGTTTGAGCCATAGTGCACATGCTGGGCTCAGGCATGTGCTGGTGTCGTATTTTTTTTGCCTGAGGCACCATCGTCGGAGCATCTTTGGAGAGCTTAACCGGCGGTATTAGGGGTTCCGGCGATTGGGGGGGCCGGGAGGGTGTGCGCACATGATGTGCAATGGGTGCTGGTAGTTGGCCCTTATATTGGCCCCCTATCCCTCATCAAACCTCGAGAACACACACCCCCTTAAAGAGCATTTCAGATTTTATAGGTTTGCTGCCAGTAGTCATTAAAGTGTCTGAAATGGGGACATTTTCTTCAAAGGGTCACAAAATCTTCTCCACTTTGAGTTTTTAGCTGAATTTTTTTTTGCATGCCAACAAAAATACGAGGATCACCTCTACGAAATTTGGCGACAAAAAGCTTTCTAAAAAAATTTAAAAAAATCTCAAACCATAAAAAGTTTCAAAATTCTTGAAAAATAGAAAACGGGTCGTCTTGCCAGGAAACTTCACATGAAGGCTTAGGGGACCATTGTATGAATTTACAAGCCATAAAAATGGCATTCGAATGGCAGAAATGTGAAGATGTGCTTGAACCCACCTACCACCCGTTCGATCCCCGGCTTGCACATCCTACCTCTTTCATCGACTGAGCGTCCGCACGCTCGTTCCGTGGGTTGACTTAGGCATACGGAGTTCATCCCCAGTCTAAGCATATGGAGTTCATTCCCAGTCTAAGATCAGACCAGATCGAGGGTTGCGGCAGTAGGATCGGTAGCACGCAGGGGGGACCGGACCGATCCTCGGCTTGCGCATTCTGCCTCTCCGGTTGGCTAAGCGTCTGCACGTCTGTTTCATGCGTTGGCTTAGGCATAAGGAGTTCAGTCCATCTCTAAGCACCAGTCGGATCGAAGGTTGTGGTAGTGGGACCGACAGCACGCAGAGGGGAATCGGGCTGATCCCCGGCTTGTGCATTCTGCCTCTCCGATCGGCTCAGCGCCCGTACGATCATTTTGTGGGTTGACTTAGGCATACGGAGTTCATTACCAGTCTAAGATCAGACCAGATCGAGGGTTGCGACAGCAGGATCGATAGCACGTAGGGGGGATCGGGCCGGTCGTCGACTTGCGCATTTTGCCTCTCTGACCGGCTGAGCGCCCGGACGCACGCTCGTTTCGTGGGTTGACTTAGGCATACGGAGTTCATTCCATATCGAAGCATACAGAGTTCATTCCCAGTCTAAGATCAGACTGAATCGAGGGTTGCGGTAGCAGGATCGGCAGCATGCAGGGGGGATCGAGCCGATCCTCGACTTGTGCATTCTACCTCTCCGGTAGGCTGAGCGTCAGTACGCTCGTTTCGTGGGTTGCCTTAGGCATACGGAGTTCATTCCATGTCTAAGCCCCAGTCAGATCGAGGGTTATGGTAGCAGGACCGGCAGCGGGATCGGTAGCACGTAGAGGGGGACCAGGCTTATCCCCAACTTACGCATTATGCCTCTCCAACCGGCTAAGCACTCGCACACTCGTTTCATGGGTTGACTTAGGCATACAGAGTTCATCCCCAGTCTAAGGGTACGGAGTTCATTCCCAATCTAAGATTAGACAGGACTGAGGGTTGCGACAGCAGGATCGACAGCACGCAGAGGGGATCGGGCCAATCCCCGGCTTTCGCATTCTGCCTCTTCAATCGGTCGAGCACCCACAAGCTCGTTTCATGGGTTGGCTTAGGCATAGGGAGTTCATTCCATGTCTAGGCCCCAGTCGGACCGAGGGTTGTGGCAGCGGGACCGGCAGCACGCAGAGGGGGATCGGGCCGATCCCCAGCTTGCGCATTATGCCATTCCGGCTGGCTCAGCGCCCGCACGCTCATTTCATGGCTTGACTTATGCATACGGAGTTCATTCCTAGTCTAAGATCGGACTGGACCGAGGGTTGCGGTAGCAGGATCGACAGCACGTAGGGGGGACCGGGCCGATCCCCGACTTACGCATTCCGCCTCTCCTGTCGGCTGAGCACCCGCACGCTCATTTCATGGGTTGGCTTAAGCATACGGAGTTCATTCCCAGTCTAAGATTTTGAGTGACAGTGCACATGCTGGGCTTGAGCATGTGCTGGTGCCGCATTTTTTTCACCCAGGGCACCATCGCCGGAGCATCGTCGGAGAGCCTAACCGGCAGCATTGGGGGTTCCAACGATTGGGGGGCCGGGGTGTGTGCGTACATGATGTGCAATGGGTGCTGGTACTTGGCCCTTATATTGACCCCCCTATCCCTCATCAAACCTTGAGAACTCACACCCCCTTAATGAGCATTTGAAATTTTATAGGTTTGCGGCCAGTAGCCATTAAAGTGTCTAAAATGGGGACACTTTTTTCAAACGGTCACAAAATCTTCTCCACTTTGAGTTTTTAGGTGAATTTTTTTATGCATGCCAACAAAAATACAAGGATCACCTCTACCGAATTTGGGGACAAAAATCTTTCTAAAAACATTTTAAAAAATCCCGAACCGTAAAAAGTTTTGAAAATCATGAAAAATAGAAAACGGGTCGTCTTGCCATGAAACTTCACATGAAGGCTTAGGGGAACATTGTATGAATTTACAAGCCATAAAAATGGCATTGGCATGGAAAAAATATGAAGATGTGCTTGAACCCACCTACCACACGTTCGATCCCCGGCTTGCGCATCCTGCCTCTCTGGTCGACTGAGCGCCCGCATGCTCGTTTCATGGGTTGACTTAGGCATGCGGAGTTCATCCCTAGTCTAAGCATAAGGAGTTCATTCCCAGTCTAAGATTGGATCGAACCAAGGGTTATGAAAGCAGGATCAACAGCACGGAAGAGGGACCGGGCCGATCCCTGACTTGTGCATTCTGCCTTTTCGACCGGTTGAGCACCCGTACGCCCATTTCGTGGGTTGGCTTAGGCATAGGGAGTTCATTCAATGTCTAAGCCCCAGTGGGACCGAGGATTGTGGTAGCGGGATCGACAGCACGCAGAGAGGGATCGGGTCGATCCCCGGCTTGCACATTATGCCTTTTCGGCTGGCACAACACCTGAACGCTCATTTCGTGGGTTGACTTAGGCATACGGAGTTTATCCCCAGTCTAAGGGTACGGAGTTCATTCCCAGTATAAGATTAGACAGGACTGAGGGTTGCGACAGCAGGATCGACAGCACGCAGAGGGGATCGGGCCAATCCCCGGCTTTCGCATTCTGCCTCTTCAACCGATCGAGCACCCACAAGCTCGTTTCGTGGGTTGGCTTAGGCATAGGGAGTTCATTCCATGTCTAGGCCCCAGCCGGACCGAGGGTTGTGGCAGCGGGACCGGCAGCACCTAGAGGGGGACCGGGCCGATCCCCAGCTTGCGCATTATGCCACTCCAGCTGGCTCAGCGCCCGTACGCTCATTTCGTGGGTTGACTTATGCATACGGAGTTCATTCCTAGTCTAAGATCGGACTGGACCGAGGGTTGCGGTAGCAGGATCGACAGCACGTAGGGGGGACCGGGCCGATCCCCGGCTTGCGCATTCTACCTCTCCGGTCGACTGAGCACCCGCACGCTCATTTCACGGGTTGGCTTAGGCATACAGAGTTCATTCTCAGTCTAAGATTTTGAGCGACAGTGCACATGCTGGGCTTGAGCATGTGCTGGTGCCGTATATTTTTCACCCAGGGCACCATCGCCGGAGCATCATCGGAGAGCCTAACCGACAGCTTTGGGGGTTCCAACAATTAGGGGGCCGGGGTGTGTGCGTACATGATGTGCAATGGGTGCTGGCACTTGGCCCTTATATTGGCCGCCTATCCCTAATCAAACCTCGAGAACTCACACCCCCTTAAAGAGCATTTGAGATTTTATAGGTTTGCTGCCAGTAGCCATTAAAGTGTTTGAAATGGGGACACTTTCTTCAAACGGTCACAAAATCTTCTCCACTTTGAATTTTTAGCTGAATTTTTTATGCATGCCAATAAAAATATGAGGATAACCTCTACCAAATTTGGGGACAAAACTCTTTCTAAAATAATTTAAAAAAATCCTGAACCGTAAAAAGTTTCAAAAATCGTGAAAAATAGAAAACAGGTCATCTTGCCACGAAACTTCACATGAAGGCTTAGGGGACCATTGTTTGAATTTACAAGCCATAAAAATGGCATTGGCGTGGCAAAAATATAAAGATGTGCTTGAACCCACCTACCACCCGTTCGATCCCCGGCTTACGCATCCTACATCTCTGGTTAGCTGAGCGTCCGCACGCTCGTTTCATGGGTTGGGTTAGGCATACAGAGTTCATCCCCAATCTAAGCATACGGAGTTCATTCCCAATCTAAGATCGAACCAAATCGAGGGTTGCAGCAGCAAGATCGACAGCATGCAGGTGGGACTAAGCCGATCCCTAGCTTACACATTCTGCCTCTCCGACAGGCTGAACGCCCGCACGCCAATTTTGTGGGTTGGCTTAGGCATAGGGAGTTCATTCCATGTCTAAGCCCTAGCCGGATCGAGGTTGTGGCAGCAGGACCAACAGCACGCAGAGGGGGATCGGGTCGATCCTCGGCTTGCACATTATGCCTCTCTGGCTGGCTCAACGCCCACACGCTCATTTCATGAGTTGACTTAGGCATACAAAGTTCATTTTTAGTATAAGATCAGACCGGATCGAGGGTTTCGGTAGCAAGATCGACAGCACCTAAAAGGGATCGGGTCGGTCCCTGACTTGCGCATTCTGCCTCTCCGGTCGATTGAGTGCCTGCACGCTCGTTTTGTGGGTTGGCTTAGGCATACGGAGCTCATTCCATGTCTAAGCATACGGAGTTCATTCCCAGTCTAAGATAGGACAAAACTGAGGGTTGTGGTAGTAGGACCAGCAGCAGGATCGACAGCACGTAAGGGGGCCCAAATCGATCCTCGGCTTGTGCATTCTGCCTTTCCGATCGACTGTGCACCCGCACACTCATTTTGTGGGTTGGCTTAGGCATACGGAGTTCATTCCATGTCTAACCCCAGCCGGACCAAGGGTTGTGGTAGCAGGACTGGCAGCGGGATCGACAGCACGCAGAGGGGAATCGGGCTGATCCCCAGCTTGTGCATTATGCCTCCCCAGCCTACATCTCCGACTGGTTGAGTGCCCGCACGCTCGTTTCATGGGTTGACTTAAGCATACGAAGTTCATCCCCAATCTAAGCATACGGAGTTCATTCCCAATCTAGGATCAGACCGGACCGAGGGTTGCGGTAGCAAGATCGATAGCACGCAGGGGGGATCGGGTCGATCCCCGGCTTGTGCATTATGCCTCTCCGATCGACTCAATGCCCGAACGCTCATTTCATGGGTTGACTTAGGCATACAAAGTTCATTCCCAGTCTAAGATCAGACCGGATCGAGGGTTGCGGCAGTAGGATCAACAGCACGTAGGGGGGATCGGGTCGGTCCTCGACTAGCGCATTCTACCTCTCCGATCGGCTGAGCACCTGCATGTTCACTTCATGGGTTGGCTTACGCTTACGGAGTTCATTCCATGTCTAAGTATACGAAGTTCATTCCCAGTCTAAGATCAAACCGGATCGAGGGTTGCGACAGTAAGACCAGCAGCAGGATCAACAGCACGCAGAAGGGGACCGAGTTGATCCCCGACTTGCATATTCTGCCTCTCCGACTGGCCTTTTCGGTCAACTGAGTGCCTGTACACTCGTTTCGTGGGTTGACTTAAGCATACGGAATTAATCCTCAGTCTAAGCATACGGAGTTCATTCCTAGTCTAAGATCGAACCGGACCGAGGGTTGCGGCAGCAGGATCGGCAGCACGTAAGGGGGATCGGACCGATCTCTGGCTTGCGTATTTTGCCTCTCCGACCGGCTGAGCACCCACACACCCGTTTCATGGGTTGGCTTACGTATAGGGAGTTCATTCCATGTCTAAGCCCCAGTCGGACCGAAGGTTGTGGCAGCGGGACTGACAGCATGTAGAAGGGGACCAGGCCAATCCCCGACTTGCACATTCTGCCTCTCTGGCCGACTAAGCACCCGCACGCTCATTTCATGGGTTGGCTTAGGCATACAGAGTTCATTCTATGTCTAAGCATACGGAGTTCATTCCCAGTCTAAGAGTTTGAGCCACGGTCCACATGCTAGGCTCTGGCATGTGCTGGTGCCGCATTTTTTTCACTGAGGGCACCATCACTTAAGCATCGTCAGAGCACGCAGGAGGGACAGGGCTGATCCTCGACTTACGCATTCTACCTCTCCAGTCGACTGAGCACCCGCACGTCCGTTTCGTGGGTTGGCTTAGGCATAGGGAGTTCATTCCATGTCTAAGCCCCAGTCGGATTGAAGGTTCTGGCCGCAAGACCGGTAGCGGGATCGACAGCACGCAGAGGGGGACCGGGCTAATCCCCAACCTGCACATTATGCCTCTCCGGTCAGCCTCTCTGGCCGGTTGAGCACCTACACACTCATTTCGTGGGTTAACTTAGGCATACGGAGTTCATCCCCAGTCTAAGCATACCGAGTTCATTCCCAATCTAAGATCGGATCGAAATGAGGGTTGCGGCAGTAGGATCGACAGCACGTAGGGGGGATCGAGATGATCCCCGGCTTGTGCATTCTGCCTCTCCGACCGGCTGAGCGCCCGCACGCCCGTTTCATGGGTTGGCTTAGGCATAGGGAGTTCACTCCATGTCTAAGCCCTAGTCGGATTGAGGGTTGTGGCAACGGGACCAGCAGCACGCAAAGGGGGACCGAGCCGATCCTCGGCTTATGCATTATGCCTCTTCGACCGGCTCAGCGCTCGAACACTCATTTCATGGGTTGACTTAGGCATACAGAGTTCATTCCCAGTCTAAGATTGGATCAGACCGAGGGTTTACGGCAGCAGGATCGATAACACGTAGAGGGGAATGGACTGATCCCTGGCTTATGCATTCTACCTCTCCGATCGGTTGAGCGCCCGGACGCTCATTTCGTGGGTTGGCTTAAGCATATGGAGTTCATTCCATGTCGAAGCATACGAAATTCATTCCCAATCTAAGATCAGACTGGATCGAGGGTTACGGCAGCAGGACCAGCAATAGGATCAGCAGCATGCAAGGGGGATCGAACCGATCCCCGGCTTGCGCATTATGCCTCTCCGGCTGGCTGAGCGCCCGCACGCTCGTTTCATGGGTTGACTTAGGCATACGGAGTTCATGCCCAGTCTAAGCATACGGAGTTCATTCCCAGTCTAAGATCAGACTGGATCGAAGGTTGCGGTAGTAGGATCGACAGCATGCAGGGGGATTGGGTTGATCCTCGGCTTGCGCATTTTGCCACTCTGGCCGACTGAGCGCCTGTATGCCCGTTTCGTGGCTTGGCTTAGGCATAGGGAGTTCATTCCATGTCTAAGCCCCAACCGGACTGAGGGTTGTGGCAGCGAGATCGACAGCACGCAGAGGGGGATCGGGCCGAACCCCAGCTTACGCATTATGCCTCTCCGACTGACTCAACGCCCGAAAGTATGTTTCCTGGGTTGACTTAGGCATGCGGAGTTCATTTCCAATCTGAGATCGGATTGGATTGAGGGTTACGATAGTAGGATCGACAGCACCCGGTCCCCGCACGCTCGTTTCGTGGGTTGGCTTAGGCATATGGAGTTCATTCCATGTCTAAGCATACGGAGTTCATTCCCAGTCTAAGATCGAACCAGATCGAGGGTCGCAAAAGTAGAACCATCAGCAGGATCGACAGCATATAGGGGGGATCGAGCTGATCCTCGACTTGTGCATTCCACCTCTCTGACTGGCCTTTTCGGTCGGTTGAGCTCCCGTACGCTCCTTTCCTGGGTTGACTTAGGCATACGGAGTTCATCCCCAGTATAAGCATACGAAGTTCATTCCCAGTCTAAGATCAGACCGGACCTAGGGTTTCGGCAGCAGGATTGACAACACGCAGGGGGGACAAGGCCGATCCTTGACTTGCGCATTCATGGGTTGGCTTAGGCATAGGGAGTTCATTCCATGTCTAAGCCCCAGTCGGACCAAGGGTTTTGGCAGCGGGACCGGCATCACGCAGAGGGGAATTGGGCTGATCCCCGGCTTGCGCATTATGCCTCTCCGGTTGGTTCAATGCCCGCACGATCGTTTCATGGGTTGACTTAGGCATACGAAGTTCATTCCCAGTCTAAAATCAGACCAGACCGAGGGTTGGGACAGCAGGATTGACAGCACGCAGGGGGGACCGGGTCGGTCCCTGACTTACGCATTCTACCTTTCCGGCCAGCTGAGCACCCGCACACTCATTTCTTGGGTTGGCTTAGGCATATAGAGTTCATTCCATGTCTAAGCCCCAGTCGGACTGAGGGTTATGGCAGCAGGACCGGCAGCGGGATTGACAGCATGTAGAATGGGACTGGGCTGATTCCCAGCTTACGCATTATGCCTCTCCAACCGGCCTCTCCGGCCGACTGAGCGCCCGCCCGCTCGTTTCATGGGTTGACTTAGGCATACAGAGTTCATCCCCAGTCTAAACATACGGAGTTCAGTCCCAGTCTAAGATCAGATCAGACGGAGGGTAACGACAGCAGGATAGGCAGTACGTAGAGGGGATCGGATCGATCCCCAGCTTGCGTATTCTGCCTCTTCGATCGGCTGAGCGCCCGCACGCTCGTTTTTTGGGTTGGCTTAGGCATACGGAGTTCATTCCATGTCTAAGCCCCAGCGGGACCAAAGGTTATGGTAGCAGGGCCGGCAGTGGGATTGACAGCACATAGAAGAGGAGTGGGTTGATCCGCAGCTTACGCATTATGCCTCTCTAGCCGGCCTCTCCGGCCGACTGAGCGCTCGCACGTTCGTTTCGTGGGTTGACTTAGGCATATAGAGTTCATCCCCAGTCTAAGCATACATAGTTCATTCTCAGTCTAAGATCGGATCGGACGGAGGGTTACGACAGCAGGATCAACAGCATGTAGGGGGGACCGGGCTGATTCCTAGCTTGCGCATTCTGCCTCTTCGATCGGTTGAGCACCCACACGCCCGTTTAATGGGTTGGCTTAGGCATAGAGAGTTCATTCCATGTCTAAGACCAAGCTAGACCAATGGTTGTGGCAGCGGGACAGGCAGCACAGAGAGGGGGACCAAGCTGATCCCCGGCCTACTCATTATGCCTCTCCAGTCGGCTCAGTGCCCGAACGCTCATTTCGTGAATTGACTTAGGCATACGGAGTTCATTCCCAGTCTAAGATCAGACCAGATCGAAGGTTATGGCAACAGGATTGACAGCACGCAGAGAGGGATCAGGCGGTCCCCAGCTTGCACATTCTGCCTCTCCGGTCGGTTGAGCACCCGTACAGTCGTTTCGTGGGTTAGCTTAGGCATATGGAGTTCAATCCATGTCTAAGCATAAGGAGTTCAGTCCCAGTCTAAGATCAGACTGGACCTAAGGTTACGGTAGCAGCACCAGCAGTAGGATCGATAGCATGCAGGGGGGATCGGGCCAATCCCTGGCTTGTGCATTCTGCCTCTCTGGTTGACCTCTCTGGCTGGCTGAGCGCCTGCACACTCGTTTCGTGGGTTGACTTAGGCATACGAAGTTCATCCCCAGTCTAAGCATACAGAGTTCATTCCCAGTCTAAGATCTAACTGGACTGAGGGCTACAGCAACAGGATCGGTAGCACGTAGGGGGGATCGGACAGATCCTTGGTTTGTGCATTCTGCCTCTCCGGCCGTCTGAGCACCCGCACGCTCATTTCGTGGGTTGGCTTAGGCATACGGAGTTCATTCCATGTCTAAGCGTACGAGGTTCATTCCCAGTCTAAGAGTTTGAGCCATGGTGCACTTGCTGGCCTTGGGCATGTGCTGGTGCTGCATTTTTTTCACCCGGGGTACCATCACCGAGGCATCACCGGAGAGCCTAACCGGCGACATTGGAGGTTCCGACAATTGGAGGGGCTGGGGGGTGTGCGCACATGATGTGCGATGGGTGCTGGTACTTGGCCCTTATATCGGCCCCCTATCCCTCATCAAACCTGGAGAACTCACACCCCCTTAAAGAGCATTTGAGATTTTATAGGTTTGCTGCCAATAGCCATTAAAGTGTCTGAAATGGGGACACTTTTTTCAAACGGTCACAAAATCTTCTCCACTACGAGTTTTTAGCTGAATTTTTTTGTGCAAGCCAACAAAAATACAAGCATCACCTCTACCAAATTTGGGGATAAAACGCTTTCTAAAAAAATTTTAAAAAATCCTGAACTGTAAAAAGTTTTAAAAATTGTGAAAAATAGAAAACGGGTCATCTCGCCTCAAAACTTCACATGAAGGCGTAGGGGACCATTATATGAATTTACAAGCCATAAAAATGGCATTGGCATTGTAGAAATATGAAAATGTCCTTGAACCCACCTACCACCCGTTCGATCCCCGGCTTGCGCATCCTACCTCTCTGGACGGTTGAGTCTCCCCACGCTCGTTTCGTGGGTTGACTTAGGCATACAAAGTTCATCCCAGTTTAAGCATACGAAGTTCATTCCCAGTCTAAGATCGGATAGGATCGAGGGTTGCGACACCAGGATTGGTAGAATGCAGTAGGGATCGGGTCGATCCCCAGCTTACGCATTCTGCCTCTCCGGTCGACTGAGCGCCTGCACACCCATCTCGCGGGTTGGCTTAGGCATAGGGAGTTCATTCCATGTCTAAGCCCCAGCCGAACTGAGGGTTGTGGTAGTGGGACCGGTAGCATGCAAAGGGGGATCGGGCCAATCCCCAGCTTGCGCATTATGCCTCTCTGGCCGGCTCAGCGCCCGAACGCTCATTTCGTGGGTTGACTTAGGCATACAGAATTCATTCCCAGTCTAAGATCGGACCGGACCAAGGGTTACAATAGCATGATCAACAGCACGCAAGGGGGATCGGGTCGGTCCCTGACTTATGCATTATACCTCTCTGACCGACTGAGCGCCTGCACGCTCGTTTCATGGGTTGGCTTAGGCATACGGAGTTCATTCCATGTCTAAGCATACGGAGTTTATTCCCAATCTATGATCGGACTGGACCGAGGGTTATAGCAGCAGGACCAGTAACAGGATCGACAGCATGCAGGGGGACAGGGTCGATCCCCGGCTTGTGCATTCTACCTTTCTGATCGGCCTCTCTGGTCGATTGAATACCCGTACGCTCATTTCGTGGGTTGACTTAGGCATACGGAGTTCATCCCCAGTCTAAGCATACGAAGTTCATCCCCAGTCTAAGCATACGAAGTTCATCCCCAGTCTAAGCATACGAAGTTCATTCCCAGTCCAACATCAAACCAGATCGAGGGTTGCAGTAGCAGGATCGACAGCACGTAGGGGGGACTGGGCTTATCCCTGGCTTACGCATTTTGCCTCTCCGATCGGTTGAGCGCCCGCACGCCCGTTTCGTGGGTTTGCTTAGGCATAGGGAGTTCATTCCTTGTCTAAGCCCCAGCCGGATTGAGGGTTGTGGTAGTGGGACTGGCAGCATGCAGAGAGGGACCGGGTCGATCCCCGACTTGCGCATTCTGCCTCTTCGGTCGGCTGAGCGGCCGCACGCTCGTTTCGTGGGTTGGCTAGGCATACGTTGTTCATTCCTTGTCTAAGCATACGGAGTTCATTCCAGTCTAAGATTTTGAGCCACAGTGCACATGCTGGGCTCGAGCATGTACTGGTGCCACATTTTTTTCGCCTGGGGCACCATCGTCGAAACATCATCGGAGAGCCTAACCGGTGGCATTGAGGGTTCCGACGATTGGGGGGGCCGAGGGGGTGTGCGCACATGATGTGCGATGGGTGCTGGTACTTGGCCCTTATATTGGCCCCCTATCCCTCATCAAACCTTGAGAACTCACACCCCCTTAAAGAGCATTTGAGATTTTACAGGTTTGCTGCCAGTAGCCATTAAAGTGTCTGAAATGGGGACACTTTTTTCAAACGGCCACAAAATCTTCTCCACTTTGAGTTTTTAGGTGAATTTTTTTGTGCATGCCAACAAAAATACAAGGATCACCTCTACGAAATTTGGGGACAAAACTCTTTCTAAAAAAATTTTAAAAATCCCAAACCTTAAAAAGTTTCAAAAATCGTGAAAAATAGAAAATGGGTCGTCATGCCACGAAACTTCACATGAAGGCTTAGAGGACCATTGTATGAATTTACAAGCCATAAAAATGGCATTGGCATGGCAGAAATATGAAGATGTGCTTGAACCCACCTACCACCTGTTCGGTCCCCAGCTTACGCATCCTGCCTCTCGGGTCAGCTGAGCGTTTGCACGCACGTTTCGTGGGTTGACTTAGGCATACAGAGTTCATCCCCAGTCTAAGCATACGAAGTTCATTCCCAGTCTAAGATCAGACGAGACTGAGGGTTGCGGCAGCAGTATCGGCAGCACGCAGGGGGGACCAGGTCGATCCCCAACTAGCGCATTCTGCCTCTCCAGCCTGCTGAGTGCCCTTACGCCCATTTCGTGGGTTGGCTTAGGTGTAGGGAGTTCCTTCCATGTCTGAGCCCCAGCTGGACCAAGGGTTGTGGCAGCGGGACCTGTAGCACGTAGAGGGGGATCGGGCTGATCTCCGACTTGCGCATTATGCCTCTCCGATCGGCTCAGCGCCCGCACGCTCGTTTCGTGGGTTGACTTAGGCATACGAAGTTCATTCCCAATCTAAGATCAGACCGAACTGAGGGTTGCAACAGTAGGATCACAGCATGTAGGGGAGGACCGGGTCGATCCTCGGCTTACGCATTCTACCTTTTCGGTAGGCTGAGTGCTCACACGCTCATTTCATGGGTTAGCTTACGCATATAGGGTTCATTCCATGTCTAAGCATACAGAGTTCATTCCCAGTCTAAGATCAGATCGGGCTGAGGGTTGCAGCAGCAAGATCAGTAGCATACAGGGGGGATCGAGCCAATCCCCGACTTGCGCATTCTGCCTCTCTGACCAACTGAGCGCCCGCACGCTCATTTCGTGGGTTGGCTTAGGCATACCGAGTTCATTCCTTGTCTAAGCCCCAGTCGGTCTGAGGGTTGTGGCAGCAAGACTGGCAGCGGGATTGGCAGCACACAGATGGGGACTGGGCTGATCCTCGACTTGTGCATTATGCCTCTCCGATCGACCTCTCCGACTGGCGGAGCACCCGCACGCTTGTTTCGTGGGTTGACTTAGGCATGCGGAGTTCACCCCCATTCTAAGCATACGGAGTTCATTCCCAGTCTAAGATCGGATCGGACCGAGGGTTGCGACAGTAGGATCGGTAGCACCCAAAGGGGATCGGGCTGATCCTCGATTTGTGCATTTCGCCTTTCCGATTGACTGAGTGCTTGCACGCCCATTTCATGGGTTGGCTTAGGCATAGGGAGTTCTTTCCATGTCTAAGCCCCAGCTAGATCGAAGGATGTGGCAACGGGGCCGACAGCATGCAGAGGGGACCGAGTCGATCCTCGACTTACGTATTATGCCTTTCTGGCTTGCTCAGCGATCGAACGCTCGTTTCGTGAGTTGACTTAGGCATACGAAGTTTATTCCTAGTCTAAGATCAGACTGGACCGAGGGTTATGCAGCAAGATCGATGGCATGCAGGGGGGACCAGGCTGGTCCTTGGCTTATGCATTCTACCTTTCCAGCCGACTGGGCGCCCGTACGCTCGTTTCGTAGGTTGGCTTAGGCATACGGAGTTCATTCCATGTCTAAGCATATGGAGTTCATTCCCAGTCTAAGATCAGGTCGGACCTAGGGTTACGGTAGCAGGACCAACAGAAGGATCGACAACATGCAGGAAGGGATCGGGCCGATCCCTGGCTTGCACATTCTGTCTCTCTGACCGGCCTTTCCGGCCGGCTAAGCTCCCGCACGCTCATTTCATGGGTTGACTTAGGCATACGGAGTTCATCCCCAGTCTAAGCATACAGAGTTTATTCCCAATCTAAGATCGGATTGGACTGAGGGTTGTAGCAGCATGATTGGCAGCACGCAGGGGGAACTGGGCTGATCCTTGACTTACGCATTCCACCTCTCCGACTGGCTGAGCACCCGCACGTTTGTTTCGTGTGTTAGATTAGACATACGGAGTTCATTCCATGTCTAAGCCCCAGCCAGACCGAGGGTTGTACTGGCAGCAGGATTGGTAGCACGCAAAGGGGGGTCGGGCTGATCCCTGGCTTATGCATTATGCCTTTTCGATCAGCCTCTCCGGTCGGCTAAGCACTCGTACGCTCGTTTCATGGGTTGACTTAGGCATACGGAGCTCATCCCCAGTCTAAGCATATAGATTTCATTCCCAGTCTAAGATCAAACCGGACCGAAGGTTGCAGCAGCAGGATCGATAGAACACAGGGGGGACCGAGCTGATCCTCGGCTTACGCATTCTGCCTCTCCAGCTAGCTGAGCACCCGCACTCCTGTTTCATGGGTTGGCTTAGGCATAGGGAGTTCATTCCATGTGTAAGCCCCAGCTGGACCGAGGGTTGTCACAGCAGGACCGACAGCACGCAGAGGGGGACTGGGTCGATCCCCAACTTGCACATTATGTCTCTCCGGCCGGCTCAGCCCCCAAACGCTCGTTTCATGGGTTGACTTAGGCATACGGAGTTCATTCCCAGTCTAAGATCAGACCGAACCAAGGGTTGGGGTAGTAGGATCGACAGCACGTAGGGGGGACCGGGCTAGTCCCTGGATTACGCATCCTGCCTCTTTGGTCAGCTGAGCATCCATATGCTCGTTTCATGGGTTGACTTAGGCATACGAAATTCATCCCTAGTCTAAGCATATGGAGTTCATTCCCAGTCTAAGATTGGACAGGATCAAGGGTTGCAGTAGAAGGATCAGTAGCACGCAATGGGGACCTAGCCGATCCCCGACTTGTGCATTCTGCCTTTCTGGCCGACTGAGCACCCGCACGCTCGTTTTATGGGTTGGCTTAGGCATACAGAGTTCATCCCTAGTCTGAGCATACGGAGTTTATTTCCAGTCTAAGATCAGATCAGTCCAAGGGTTACGATAGCAGGATTGGCAGCATGCAGGGGGGACGGGCCGATCCCCAGCTTGCGCATTCTGCCCTCCGACAAGATGAGCCCTCGCACGCCCGTTTCGTGGGTTGGCTTAGGCGTAGGGAGTTCATTCCATGTCTAAGCCCCAACTGGATCTAGGGTTGTGGCAGCGGGACCCTTTTTTCTGAATCAGACCCATTTCAAGGCTTAGGCATACGAAGTTCATCCCCAGTCTAAGGATACGGACTTTATTCCCAGTCTAAGATTGAATCAGACTGAGGGTTACGACAGTAGGATCGGTAGCATGCAGGAGGGATCAGGCCGATCCCTGACTTGCGCATTCTGCCTCTCCGGTCGGCTGAGTGCCCGCATGCCCATTTCATGGGTTGGCTTAGGAATAGGGAGTTCATTCCATGTCTAAGCCCCAGCCGAACCGAGGGTTGTGGCAACAGGATCGGCAGCACGTAGAGGGGGATCAAGCCGATCCTCGGCTTGCGCATCATGCCTCTTCAGCCAGCTTAGCATCCATACCCTCATTTCATGGGTTGACTTATGCATACAGAGTTCATTCCTAGTCGAAGATCAGACCAGACCGAGGGTTACGACAGCAGGATCGACAGAACGCAGGGGGGACCGGGCCGATCCCTGGCTTCCGCATTCTGCCTCATCGGCCAGCTAAGCGCCCGCACGCTGGTTTTGTGGGTTGGCTAAGGTATACAGAGTTCATTCCATGTCTAATCATATGGAGTTCATTCCCAGTCTAAGATTTTGAGCCATGGCGCACATGCTGGGCTCGGGGCATGTGCTGTTACCGGAGCATCATTGGAGAGCCTAACCGGTGGCATTGGGGGTTCCGAGGATTGAAGGGGCCGGGGGGTGTACGCACATGATGTGCGATGGGTGCTTTTACTTGGCCCTTATATTGGCCCCCTATCCCACATCAAACCTTGAAAACTCACACCCCCTTAAAAAGCATTTGAGATTTTATAGGTTTGCTGCCAATAGCCATTAAAGTGTCTAAAATGGGGACACTTTTTTCAAACGATCACAAAATCTTCTCCACTTCGAGTTTTTAGCTGAGTTTTTTTGGGCATGCCGAAAAAAATACAAGGATCACCTCTACCAAATTTCGGGACAAAATGCTTTGTAAAAAATTTTAAACAATCCTGAACCGTAAAAAGTTTGAAAAATCATGAAAAATAGAAAATGGGTCGTCTTGCCACGAAACTTCACATGAAGGCTTGGGGGACCATTGTATGAATTTACAAGCCATAAAACTATCATTGGCATGGCAGAAATATGAAGATGTGCTTGAACCCACCTACCACCTGTTCGATCCCTGGCTTGCGCATCCTGCCTCTCTGGTCGGCTGAGCGCCTGCAAGCTCGTTTCGTGGGTTGACTTAGGCATACGGAGTTCATCCCCAGTCTAACCATACAGAGTTCATTCCCAGTCTAAGATAGGACCGGACTGAGGGTTGCGACAGTAGGATCGACATCACGCAGAGGGGACCGGGCTGATCCCCGGCTTGCACATTCTGCCTCTCCAACCGGCTGAGCGCTTGCACGCCCATTTCGTGGGTTGGCTTAGGTATGGGAGTTCATTCCATGTATAAGCCCCAATTGGACCAAAGGTTGTGGTAGTGGGACCGACAATACGCAGAGGGGGATCGGGTCGATCCCCGACTTGAGCATTATGCCTCTCCAGCTGGCTGAGCGCCCGCACGCTCATTTCATGGGTTGGCTTAGGCATACGGAGTTCATTCAATGTCTAAGCATATGGAGTTCATTCTCAGTCTAAGATTTTGAGCCACGGTGCACATGCTGGGCTCGTGCATGTGCTGGTGCCACATTTTTTTCGCCCAAGGTCCCATCATCGAAGCTTCGCCGGAGAGCTTAACCGGCGGTATTGGGGGTTCTGGTGTTTGGGGGGCCGGGGGGTGTGCACACATGATGTGCGATGGGTGCTAGTACTTGGCCCTTATATTTTCCCCCTATCCCTCATCAAACTACAAAAACTCACACCCCCTTAAAAAGCATTTGAGATTTTATAGGTTTGCTGCCAGTAGCCATTAAAGTGTCTAAAATAGGGACACTTTTTTCAAATGGTCACAAAATCTTCTCCACATCGTGTTTTCAGCTTAATTTTTTTGTGCATGCCAACAAAAATACAAGCATAATGTCTACCGAAATTTTGGTCAAAACTCTTTCTAAAAAAATTTTAAAAAATCCCGAACCTCAAAAAGTTTCAAAAATCATGAAAAATAGAAAATAAGTCGTCTTGCCGTGAATCTTCACATGAAGGTATAGGGGACCATTGTATGAATTTACACACCATAAAAATGGCATTGGCATGGCAGAAATATGAAGATGTGCTTGAACCCACCTACCACCTGTTCGATCTCCGGCTTGCACATCCTGCCTCTCTGGTCGGCTGAGCGCCTGCACACTCGTTTCATGGGTTGACTTAGGCATACAGAGTTCATCTCCAATCTAAGCATACAAAGTTCATTCCCAGTCTAAGATCGACAGCATGCAGGGGGCGACCGGGCCGATCCCCGACTTGCGCATTTTGCCTCTCCGACCGGCTGAGCACCCGCACACTCGTTTCATGGGTTGGGTTAGGCATACGGAGTTCATTCCCAGTCTAAGATTTTGAGCTATGGTGCACATGCTAGGCTCGGGCATGTGCTGGTGCCACATTTTTTTCGCCCAGGGCCCATTGTCGAAGCTTCGTCGGAGAGCCTAACCTGCGGTATTAGGGGTTCTGGTGATTGGGGGGGCCAGGGGGTGTGCGCACATGATGTGCAATGGGTGCTGGTACTTGGCCCTTATATTGGCCCCGTATCCCCCATCAAACCTCAAAAACTCACACCCCCTTAAAGAGCATATGAGATTTTATAGGTTTGCTGCCAGTAGCCATTAAAATGTCTGAAATGGGGACACTTTTTTCAAACGGTCACAAAATTTTCTCCACTTCGTGTTTTCAGCTGAATTTTTTTGTGCATGCCAAAACAAATACAAGGATCATGTCTACCAAAATTTGGGACAAAACTCTTTCTAAAAAAATTTTAAAAAAATCCCGAACAGCAAAAAGTTTCAAAAATCATGAAAAATAGAAAATGGGTCGTCTTGCCGTGAAACTTCATGTGAAGGCATAGGGGACCATTGTATGAATTTACATGCCATAAAAATGGCATTGGCATGGCAGAAATATGAAGATGTGCTTGAACACACCTACCACCTGTTCGATCTCCGGCTTGCACATCCTGCCTCTCTGGTCGGCTGAGCGCCTGCACGCTCGTTTCGTGGGTTGACTTAGGCATACGGAGTTCATCCCCAGTCTAAGCATACGGAGTTCATTCCTAGTCTAAGATCGAACTGGACCGAGGGTTGCGGCAGCAGGATCGGTAGCACGCAGGGGGGACCGGGTCGATCCCTGGCTTGCGCATTCTGCCTCTCCGACTGGCTGAGCGCCCGCGCGCCCGTTTCGTGGGTTGGCTTAGGCATAGGGAGTTCATTCCATGTCTAAGCCCCAGCCGGATCGTGGGTTGTGGCAGCGGGACCAACAGCACGCAGAGGGGGACAGGGCCCGACTTGCTCATTATGCCTCTCCGATCGGCTCAACACTCGCACGCTCGTTCCGTGGGTTGACTTAGGCATACGGAGTTCATTCCCAGTCTAAGATCAGACCAGACCGAGGGTTGTGATAGTAGGATCGACAGCATGTAGGGGGGATTGGGTCGATCCCCAGCTTGTGCATTTTGCCTCTCCGGTCTGCTAAACACCCGCACGCTCGTTTCCTGGGTTGGCTTAGGCATACATAGTTCGTCCCCAGTCTAAGCATACGGAGTTCATTTCCAGTGTAAGATCAGATCGGACCAAGGGTTACGACAGCAGGATCAACAGCTCGCAGGGGGACCTGGTCGATCCTCGGCTTACGCATTCTACCTCTCCAGCCGGTTGTGCGCCCGCGCGTCCGTTTCGTAGGTTGGCTTAGGCATAGGGAGTTCATTCCATGTCTAAGCCCCAGCCGAAGTGAGGGTTGTGGCAGTGAGACTGGCAGCACGCAGAGGGGTACCGGGCCGATCCCTAGCTTGTGCATTATGCCTCTTCGGCTGGCTCAGTACCCGCACGCTCATTTTGTGGTTGGACTTAGGCATACGGAGTTCATTCCCAGTCTAAGATCGAACCAGACCGAGGGTTGCGATAGTAGGATCGATAGCACGTAGGGGGATTGGGCCGATCCCCGGCTTGTGCATTTTGCCTCTTCGACCGACTGAGCGCCCGCGCACTCGTTTCGTAGGTTGGCTTAGGCATACGACATTCATTCCATGTCTAAGCATACGGAGTTCATTCCCAGTCTAAAACTAGACTGGATCGAGGGTTGCGGTAGCAAGACCAGCAGCATGATCGACAGCATGTAGGAGGGACCGGGTCGATCCCCGGCTTGCGCATTCTACCTCTCCGATCGGCTGAGAGCCCGCACGCTCATTTTTATGGGTTGGCTTAGGCATAGGGAGTTCATTCCATGTGTAAGCCCCAGCCGGATGGAGGGTTGTGGTAGCGGGATTGACAGCACGCAGAGGGGGACCGGGTCGATCCCTGGCTTGCGCATTATGCCTCTTCGATCGGCTCAACGCCCGCATGCTCGTTTCGTGGGTTGACTTATGCATATGGAGTTCATTCCTAGTCTAAGATTGGATCAGACCAATGGTTGTGGTGGAAGGATCGACAGCACGTAGGGGGGGTCGGGCCATCCCCGACTTGCGCATTCTACCTCTCCGGCCGGTTGAGCACCCGCACGCTCGTTTCATGGGTTGGCTTAGGCATACGGAGTTCATTCCTTGTCTAAGCATACGGAGTTCATTCCCAGTCTAAGATTTTGAGCCACGGTGCACATGCTTGGCTCGGGCATGTGCTGGTGCCACATTTTTTTTGCCCGGGGCACCATCGCCGGAGCATCGCTGGAGAGCCTAACCGGCGACATTGGGGGTTCCGACGATTGGGGGGGCTGGGGGTGTGCGCACATGATGTGCGATGGGCACTGGTACTTGGCCCTTATATTGGCCCCTTATCCCTCATCAAAACTCGAGAACTCACACCCCCTTAAAGAGCATTTGAGATTTTATAGGTTTGCTGCCAGTAGCCATTAAAGTGTCTGAAATGGGGAAACTTTTTTCAAATGATCACAAAATCTTCTCCACTACGAGTTTTTAGCTAAAATTTTTTGTGCATGCCAAAAAAAATAAAAGGATCACCTCTACCAAATTTGGGGACAAAACTCTTTCTTAAAAAATTTTAAAAAATCCTGAACCGCAAAAAGTTTCAAAAATCATGAAAAATAGAAAACGAGTCGTCTTGCCACGAAACTTCACTTGAAGGCTTAGGGGACCATTGTATGAATTTACAAGCCAAAAAAATGGCATTGGCATAGTAGAAATATGAAGATGTGCTTGAACCCACCTATCATCAGTTCAATCCCTGGCTTACGCATCCTGCCTCTCTGGTCGACTGAGCGCCCACACGCTCATTTCATGGGTTGACTTAGGCATACGACGTTCATCCCTAATCTAAGCATACGGAGTTCATTCCTAGTCTAAGATCGAACCAGACCGAGGGTTACGGCAGCAGGATCGACAGCACCCAGGGGGATCGGGTCGATCCCCGGCTTACGCATTCTGCCTGTCCGGCCGGCTGAGCACCCACATGCCCGTTTCATGGGTTAGCTTTGGCATAGGGAGTTCATTCCATGTCTAAGCCACAGTCAGACCGAAGGTTATGGCTGCGGGACCAGTAACACACAGAAGGGGATCGGGTCGATCCTCGACTTACGCATTATTTTTCTCCGGTCGGCTCAACGCCCGTACGCTCGTTTCATGGGTTGACTTAGGCATACGAAGTTTATTCCCAGTCTAAGATCAGACTGGACTGAGGGTTGCGGCAGCAGGATCGACAGCACGCAAGGGGGGACTTGGTCGGTCCCCAGCTTGTGCATTCTGCCTCTCCGACCGGTTGAGCGCCTGCACGCTCGTTTCGTGGGTTGGCTTAGACATACGGAGTTCATTCCCATGTCTAAGCATACAGAGTTCATTCCCAGTCTAAGATCAGACCGAACCAAGGGTTGCAGCAGTAGGACCAGCACGGGATCGACAATATGCAAGAGGGACCGGGCTGATCCGTGACTTACGCATTTTGCCTCTCTGGTCAGTTGGGTGCCTGCATGCTCATTTCGTGGGTTGGCTTAGGCATATGGAGTTCATTCCATGTATAAGCCCCAGTCGGATCGAGGGTTGTTACAGTAGGACCGGCAGCAGGATTGGTGCCATGCAAAGGGGGACAGAGCTAATCCCTGGCTTACGCATTATGCCTCTTCGACCAGCCTCTCCGGTCGGCTGAGCGCCCGCATGCTCGTTTCATGGGTTAACTTAGGCATACAGAGTTCATCCCTAGTCTAAGCATACGAAGTTCATTCCCGATCTATGATCAGACCGGATCGAGGGTTACGATAGCAGGACCAGTAGTAGGATCGGTAACACACAGGGGGGATCGGGCCAATCCTCGACTTACACATTCTACCTCTCCAGCCGACTGAGCACCCGCACACTCGTTTCATGAGTTGGCTTAGGCATACAGAGTTCATTCCTTGTCTAAGCATACGGAGTTCATTCCCAGTCTAAGATTTTGAGCCACGGTGCACATGCTGGGCTCGGGCATGTGCTGGTGTCACTTTTTTTTCTCCCGGGGCACCATCACTGGAGCATCATCGGAGCATCACCAAAGAGCCTAATCGATGGCATTGGGGGTTCCGACGATTGGAGGGGCTGGGGGGTGTGCGCACATGATGTGCGATGGGTGCTGGTACTTGTGTCATAGGCTCCGACCTTAGACTCAGAAACCGTGCCGCCTTAGGCTTGGAATCTCTTCCTTTATGCCTAAGTCAGCCTAAAACACAAGCGTATGGGCACTAGAACAATGGGAAGGGCTGATTACGTAAGTTAAAGAGAAACGGGATAAGAAGGCAGAATTCTGGAAATGCTATTGTATTCACTGAAACAGAAGTGTTTGATGGTGTACAAATGAGGGAAGAGCAGCCCTTTATTTATAGTCGAGGCTCCAGCTTACACTTAATGGCAATATCCTTAGAATAAAGGCTAAAATCATGGGATTATACAGATTACAATCAATCAGAATGCTAACTCCTGATTTTCAGGGTCAACCAAATCTGCCAGGATGCTGCTGCTGATCCTGCCTACTTCCAAAAGCTTCCCTTGCGTGTCCAGCACCTTAGGCCCCTCTGGATGTGGTGCGGGCAGCTTGTATGCCAGGCCTTGGTCTCACAGGCTGGCCTACAAGTTGGGCGGGCGTTCTGAACTCGTTTGCTAGGCTTTGCGCGTAGATACCTGCTGGTGCGCCTGATGCGCCTGGCATGCCCGCCCAGGGCATGACATTCTCCCCCACCTGATTGCACAATGCCCTCATTGCGTCTTCTGCATGGTACTACCTGATCTGGTCCACGAACTACCATAAGTTATTTGCTGGTTCCCAGCTCACCTCACTGTCTGAAAGTCTCTTCCAGCACACCAAGTACTCTTATCTTGGCTGATAGTTCTTTTGTCTCACCTTCCGATCAGCTATGATGCTGTGGACCTCTTTCTCATATGAGGCCCTTGCTCTCAATGGCACACACTTTGACTCTGCCCGTCCTGGATCTCCTTCATCCTTATGGAGTGGCTTGAACATGCTCATATGGAGCACCAGGTGTACCCTCAACTTGGGTGGCATATCCAGCTTGTAGGCAACCTTGCCTACCCTCTTAACTACTCGGAAAGGTCCCTCATACCTCTGGACTAGGCCTTTGTGCAGCCCCCTATGGCACACAATGGGATGCAGCTTTACCAAAACCAAGTCTCCAACCTGAAACTGCACGTCCCACCTATTCTGGTCTGCCCACTTCTTCGACCTCTTGGTCGCCTTGTGTAGACAAACTCTGGCCAAGTCAGTTTGCTCCTGCCATGCCTTGGCAAACTTGTATGCTGCTGGATTCGGCCTTGTATAACCTGTAGCAGTCGAACCGGGTGTTAGTGGTTGTTGCCCTGTCACAACCTCAAATGGGCTCTGGGTCGTTGCCTCGCTCCTTTGCAAGTTGTAGGAAAATTACGCAATATCTAGTAGCTTTGGCCAGTCCCTTTGTGTGGCACTCACATAGTGCCTAAGGTAGACCTCCAATAGTCCATTCATTGGTTCTGTCTACCCATCGGTCTATGGATGCATGCTGGTGGAAAAGTTCAAGTCTAACCCCAACAGCTTGAACAACTCAATCCAGAACCTACCCCTGGAATGCCCGTCCCGATCACTAACAATGGTCTTCGGCACTCTCTAATACTTAACCATGTTCTTCAGGAACAATCGAGCTACCTCTTCGGCTGGGCACTCCTTGGTTGCTGGAATGAAGATTCCATACTTGGAAAACTTGTCCCAAACCCTTTTGCTTTGGGTAGACTGACTATAAAGTCCAGAGAAACACTCTCCCATGGTCGTTATGGCAATTGCAATGGCTCCAACAAACCGCCTGGTTTCTTGAGCTCCACCTTGTCCTGTTGGCACATAAGACAAGTCTTCACATAGGCCTCCACATCATCCCTCATGTGCGGCCAGTAGTATCGATCCTCGATCAACGCCAAGGTACGGCTCACTCTAGGGTGTCCAACCCACCTTGAATCATGGCATTCTTGCAAAACTTTCTTGCGGAGCTTCCCGTGTTGCGGCACAAACAGTCTACTTCCCCTGGTGTACAACAAGCCATCCTGCAACCAAAACTGCCTAGTCTTACATTGCTGGGTGTACTCCATCAAAGCCTTGGCTGTAGGATCATGCGCAAGCCCTCCTTGATGCGCGGCACCAGTGACCCCTCTGGTTGGCTAATGGCAGCAAGGTTAGCCTTCCTGCTCAGGGCGTCTGCCACTAGGTTCACCCACCCTGGCTTGTACTCCATCTGGAAATCAAATTTTGTAAGAAAATCTTACCATCTCGTCTGCTTGGGGGACAGCTTCTTCTACGTCTGGAAGTAGTTGGTTGCCACATTGTCCGCCCTAACCATGAACCTTGACCCCAACAGGTAATGGCGCTAAGTGCGTAAGCAGTACACCACTGCAGTTATCTCCTTCTCTTGGATCGTGTACTTGCGCTCAGTCTCGTTTAGCTTCCTGCTCTCGAACGTGACTGGACATCCCTCCTACATTAACAAGCCCCCTATGGCAAAGTCTGATGCATCCGTATACACTTCATACAGCTTGGCATGGTCTGGCAAGGCCAAGATTGGCACCTCATTCACAGCCCACTTCAACCTGTCAAAGGCTTCTTGGCACCGTGCGCTCCACTCCCATGCTTTCCATTTTGTTGAGCAAGTCAGTCAATGGCGTGGCTATTATTGAGTGACCTTTGATGAAGCGCCTGTAGTAGTTGACCAGCCCAAGGAATGATCCCAACTCAGAGACCTTGGCTGGCAGTTGCCACTCCAGGATGGCATGTATCTTGCCTTCATCCAAGCGTATCCTGCCACCTCCCACTATGTGGCCAAGGAATGGGATCTCCTACTGGGCGAATGAGCACTTCTCCCTCTTGACAAACAGCTTGTGCACTCGTAACACCTCGAACACCTGTCTCAAGTGGTCTGCATGCTCTCCCAAAGTCTGGCTGTAGATCAAAATGTCATCCAAATAAACCACAACAAACCAATCAAGGAATGACTGAAGTACCTTGTTCATAAGGGTGCAGAATGTTGCTGGGGCATTTGTGAGTCTGAAACGCATCACCAAGAACTCATACGAATCATACCGAGTGACACATGCTATCTTTGGCTCATCTCTCTCCGCGATCCTGACTTGATAGTAGCCTGACCTCAAATCCAACATGGTGAACCACCTTGCGCTCCCAAGTTGATCGAACAAGTCCGCAATGAGTGGGATGGGGTACTTGTTCTTGATGGTCAGCTTGTTCAAAGCCCGATAGTCTATGCACAGCCACAACGACCCATCATGCTTGCGCTGAAATAGAACCGGTGCACCATAGGGTGCCTTCGATGGCCTGATAAATCCAACATCAACTAACTCTTTGAGCTGTTTCCTCAACTCCTCCAACTCTGATGGAGACATTCGGTAAGGGGCTCTAGCTGGTGGCTTGGCCTCAGACACCAGCTCGATCTTGTGGTCCACCTCCCTCTTAGGTGGTAGCTTGCTAGGTAGCTTTGTGGGCATCACATCACTAAAGGTCTTTAGCACCTTTAGCACCTCTAAGGGTGACTCGGTCTCTTTCTCCCTTGGCTCATCATATTTTAGGGCTGCCAAGAAGGTGTCTTCTTGTCTGCTTACCGCCTTGGCAAATTGGATGGCTGACACCACCCGCGACCCAACTCTAGACCTCTTTTCAATGGCACTAGGCATTAGCACCATGCATCCAAGATGCAAACACAATCGATAAAAGGCACAAGGAGGGCATTAATCCGAACAAGGAAATCCAACCCAATCATAAAGTCATAGTCGTCAAGGGGTATTACCTCAATGGTCTCCTTGCCTTTCCAGTCTCCAAGCTGCAACTCCACTCCTCGCGCTACTCCAATCGCTGGAGCTTCTTTGAAGTTCATCGTTTTGATGGTACCAATCCTTTTCTGCACCTTTAGTCTGAGCTTCTAGGCTCTATCACCTAAAATAAAAAGATGTGAGGCACCTGTGTCCGCCAGTGCTCTCACCTTCTGATCCGCAACCATCAAATCCGTAAATATCAAGCCCTTTGGCTTACGGCTTCCCTTACTCTGGATAGCATTGAGCACCAACGACCCAAGCTTTGTTGCCCCTGACTCTGGCTCCTCATTAGACTCCTTGTCTACAGTAGCCAACTTGCCCTTCTACGGGTAATTGCACGCTATGTGGCTCCTTCTACATAGGTAGCATGCTAGTGGCTCTCGGTCCCCTTTTGCTTTCCACTTGCCAACTGGTGGCTTCCTCTCGCCATCCTTGGTTGAATGGTCTCGGTCTCCATCCTTGGACTCCCGGTCACGGTCTTTCCCCTTGGATTGCTTTTTTCAATCCCTATCGTCCCTACCCTTACCCTTGGGCTTGGTAGACTCGAGCTTGTTCAGAGGCTTGAACTCTATCAAGGCCTCGACAGTAGTCATGGCTTTAGCCAAGTCATGAACTCCTCTCTTTGTAGCTCATGCTTCACCCACGGCTTCAGCCCATCCATGAAAGCAAATAAGGTGTCTTTTTCACCTAGATCCAAGATCTGTAGCATCAGTTCAGAGAATTTTTGGACATACTCCCTTATGTCCCCTTGCTGGCTCAGCCTGCGCAACTTTGCCTGCACCTCATCATCAGTATACTCCAGGTAAAATTGTTCTCTGAACTCCTTTTGGAACTCTGTCCAGGTTCCAATCTTGGCACTCCCACACCTGACATCATCACACCTGTGCCTCTACCACAACAAGGCTACATCAGTGAGATACATAGCAGCGGTGCTTACCTTTATCGCCTTATCTTGCATGCCTATGGCCTAGAAGTACTGCTCCATACCCCAAAGGTAGTTATCTACTTCCTTGGCTACCCTAGTCCCTTTAAACTCCTTAGGCTTGGGGACATCCAATCTGGACTTGGACACTTCAGCAAACATGCCATTCCTAATGGCAGTCTTACAAGCAACGAGCTCACTGGTAAGCTCCTCCATCCGCTTCGTGCAAGGTCAGCACTTCAGCCTCCAAGGTCTGATTCTTTTGGGTGAACATGTCCAAGCCTTTGTTGAGAGCAGCATGCAGCTCACTTTGGATCTCTTCCCCCATGGAGTCTAGCAATGCAATGTGAGTCTCTACCCCCTCAAGCTTCTCCCCCATGTCGCTCATGGTCACCTCCACCTTGGCCAGCCTACCGTCCATAGTAGACCAGATATCTCTAGAACTGGCTTTCCTCCCTCTTCCACACCCATGCTCCTGGGCCTCTGGTTGTTGGTTAGCAGCGTCACTTTGGGATGCCATCTCCTCTAACTTGCACAACACAAACACGCAAAATCGAACTTGCTCTGATACCAACTGTCATAGGCTCTGACCTTAGACTCAGAAATCGTGTGGCCTTAGGCTTGGAATCTCCTCTTTTATGCCTAAGTCAGTCTAAAACACAAGCGTATGGGCACTAGAACAACAGGAAGGGCTGATTATGCAAGTTAAAGAAAAACAGGATAAGAAGGCAGAATTCTAGAAATGCTCTTGTATTCACTGAAACAGAAGTGTTTGATGGTGTATCAATGAGGGAGGAGCAGCCCTCTATTTATAGTTGAGGCTCCAGCTTACACTTAATGGCAATATCCCTAGAATAAAGGCTAAAATCATGGGATTATACAGATTACAATCAATCAGGATGCTAACTCCTGATTTTTAGCGTCAACCAAATATGCCAAGATGCTGCTGCTGATCCTGCCTGCTTCCAGAAGCTTTCCTTGCATGTCCAGCACCTCGAGCCCTTTTGGATGTGGTGTAGGTAGCTTTTATGCCAGGCCTTGGTCTCACGGGCTGCCCTGCAAGTTGGGTGGTTGTTCTGAACTCGTTTGCTAGGCTTTGCACGTAGATACCCACCAGCACGCTTGGTCTGCGGGCCTCAACCTCTGGCTCGCCTGTTGGTGCGCCTGATGTGCCTGGGCATGACACTTGGCCCTTATATTGGCCCCCTATCCCTCATCAAACCTCGAGAACTCACACCCCCTTAAAGAACATTTGACATTTTATAGGTTTGCTGCCAGTAGCCATTAAAGTGTCTGAAATGGGAACACTTTTTTCAAATAGTCACAAAATCTTCTCCACTTAGAATTTTTAGCTGAATTTTTTTGTGCATGCCAAAAAAAATACATGGATCACCTCTACTAAATTTGGGGACAAAATGCTTTCTAAAAATTTTTTAAAAAATCCCGAACCACAAAATGTTTCGAAAATCATGAAAAATAGAAAACGTCTTGCCACGAAACTTCACATGAAGGCTTAGGGGACCATTGTATGAATTTACAAGCCATAAAAATGGCATTGGCAGGGCAAAAATATAAAGATGTGCTTGGACCAACCTACCACCCGTTTGATCCCCGGCTTACGCATCTTGCCTCTCTGGTCGGCTGAGCGCCCGCACGCTCGTTTCATGGGTTAACTTAGGCATACGGAGTTCATCCCCAATCTAAGCATACAGAGTTCATTCCCAATCTAAGATTGGACCAGACCGAGGGTTGTGACAGTAGGATTGACAGCACGCAGGGGGGACCGGGCCAATCCCTGACTTACGCATTCTGCCTCTCCGATCGGCTAAACGCCCGCATGCCCGTTTCGTGGGTTGGCTTAGGCATAGGGAGTTCATTCCATGTCTAAGCCCCAGCCGGATCGAGGGTTGTGGCAGCAGGACCGACAACACACAGAGGGGGACCGAGCCGATCCCCGGCTTGTGTATTATGCATCTCCGGCTATCTAAGCGACCGCACGCTTGTTTCGTGGGTTGACTTAGGCGTACGGAGTTCATTCCAAGTCTAAGATCAGACCAGACCAAGGGTTGTAGCAGCAGGATCGACAGGATGCAGGGAGAGATCGGGCCAATCCCTGGTTTGTGCATTCTGCCTCTCCGATCGACTGAGCGCCCGCACGCTCGTTTCGTGGGTTGGCTTAGGCATACGGAGTTCATTCCATTTCTAAGCATACGGAGTTCATTCCCAGTCTAAGATTAGACCGGACCGAGGGTTGCAACAGTAGGACCAGCAGCAGGATGGGTAGCAGGCAGGGGGGACTAGGCCGATCCCTGGCTTGCGCATTCTGCCTCTCCGATCGGCTGAGCACCCGCACGCTCATTTCGTGGGTTAGCTTAGGCATACGGAGTTCATTCCATGTCTAAGCCCCAATCGGATCGAGGGTTGTGGCAGCAGGACCAGCAGCGGGATCGACAGTACGCAGAGGGGGACCGGGCTAATCCCTAGCTTGCGCATTATGCCTCTCCAGCCGGCTGAGAGCCCACGCGCTCGTTTCGTGGGTTGACGTAGGCATACGAAGTTCATCCCTAATCTAAGCATACAGAGTTCATTCACAGTCTAAGATCGGACTGGACTGAGGGTTAAACCAACAGGATCGACAACACGCAGGGGGGATCGAGTTGATCCTCGGCTTGCACATTCTACCTCTTCGGTCGGCTGAGCGCCCTGCACGCTCGTTTTGTGGGTTGGCTTAGGCATAGGGAGTTCATTCCATGTCTAAGCCCCAACTGAATCAAGGGTTGTGGTAACGGGACCGATAGCACGCAGAAAGGGACCGAGCTGATCCCCGGCATGTGCATTATGCCTTTCTGGCCGATTCAACGCCCATACGATCATTTCGTGGGTTGACTTAGGCATACAGAGATCATTCCCAGCCTAAGATCAGACCAGACCTAGGGTTGCGACAGTAGGATCGATAGCACGCAGGAGGGATCGGGCTAATCCTCGATTTACGCATTCTGCCTCTCCGGTCGACTGAGTGCCTTCACGCTCGTTTTATAGGTTGGCTTAGGCATACGGAGTTCATTCCATGTCTAAGCATACGGAGTTCATTCCCAGTCTAAGATTGGATCGGACCGAGGGTTGCAACAGCAGGATCGGCAACACACAGGGGGGATCGGATTGATCCCCAGCTTGCGCATTCTGCCTCTCCGACTGGCTGAGCACCGGCACGCTCATTTCATGGGTTGGTTTAGGCATACGGAGTTCATTCCATGTCTAAGCCCCAGTCAGATCGAGGGTTATGGTAGTAGGACCGACAGCGGGATCGGTAGCACGCAGAGGGGGATCGTGCTGATCCCCGGCTTACGTATTATGCCACTCCGGCCGATTGAGCGCCTGCACGCTCATTTCGTGGGTTGACTTAGGCATACGAAGTTCATCCCCAGTCTAAACATACAAAGTTCATTCCCAGTCTAAGATCGAATCGGACCGATGGTTGCAGCAGCAGGATCGGCAGCACGCAGGGGGATCGGGCAGGTCCCTGGCTTGTGCATTCTACCTCTCTAGTCGACTGAGCACCCGTACGCCCGTTTTGTGGGTTGGCTTAGGCATAGGGAGTTCATTCCATGTCTAAGCCCTAGCTGGACCGAGGGTTGTGGCAACGAGACCGGCAGCACGCAGAGGGGGATTGGGCCGATCTCCGGCTTACACATTATGCCTCTTCAACCAGCTCAGTGATCGTACGCTCGTTTCCTGGGTTGACTTATGCATACAGAGTTCATTCCCAGTCTAAGATGAGACCAGACCGAGGGTTGCGACAGCAAGATTGGCAGCACGTAGGGGGGACCGGGTCGATTATCGGCTTGCGCATTCTACCTCACCAGCCAGTTGAGTGCCCGCACGCTCGTTTCGTGGGTTGGCTTAGGCATATGGAGTTCATTCCATGTCTAAGCCCCAGCCGGACCAAGGGTTGTGGCAGCAGGACCAACAGTGGGATCGACAGCACGCAGAGGGAGACCAGGCTGATACCCAGCTTACGTATTATGCCTCTCTGGCCGGCTGAGCGCCCGCACGCTCGTTTCATGGGTTGACTTCGGCATACGGAGTTCATCCCTAGTCTAAGCATACGAAATTCATTCTCAGTCTAAGATCGAACCAGAACTAGGGTTACGGTAGCAAGATCGACAGCACGCAGGGGGGACCGGGCTGATCCCTGACTTGTGCATTCTGCCTCTCCCACCGACTGAGTGCCCGCACGCCCGTTTCATGGGCTGGCTTAGGCATAGGGAGTTCATTCCATGTCTAAGCCCCAATCGGATCGAGGGTTGTGGCAGCAGGACCGGTAGCATGCAGAGGGGGACCGGGCTGATCTTCTGCTTGCGTATTACGCCTTTTCGGTCAGCTCAGTGCCCGCACGCTCATTTTATGGGTAGACTTATGCATACAGAGTTCATTCCCAGTCTATGATCAAACCGGACCAATGGTTCTGGCAGTAGGATCGACAGCATGTAGTGAGGGATCGGGTCGATCCCCGGCTTGCACATTCTACCTCTCCGGCTAGCTGAGCGCTTGTGTGCTCGATTCGTGGGTTGGCTTAGGCATACGGAGTTCATTCCATGTCTAAGCCCCAATCGGACCGAGGGTTGTGGCAGCAGGATCGGCAGCGGGATCGACAGCACGCAGAGAGGGACCTGGCTGATCCTCGACTTGCGCATTATGCCTCTCCAGCTGGCCTCTTCGACCGGCTGAGCTCTCGTACGCTCGTTTCGTGGGTTGACTTAGGCATACGGAGTTCATCCCTAGTCCAAGCATACGGAGTTCGTTCCCAGTCTAAGATCGAACCAGATTGAGGGTTGCGTCAGTAGGATCAACAGCATGCAGGGGGGATAGGGCCGATCCCCGGCTTGTGCATTCTGCCCCTCCAACTGGTTGAGAGCTCGTACACCCGTTTCGTGCGTTGGCTTAGGTATAGGGAGTTCATTCCATGTCTAAGCCCCAGCCGGACCGAGGGTTGTGGCAGCGGGATCGACAGTACGTAGAGGGGGACCAGGTCGATCCCTGGCTTGCGCATTATACCTCTTCGGTCGGCTCAACGCCCGACCTCTACCAAATTTGGGGAGAAAACACTTTCTAAAAAAATTTTCAAAAAATCCCGAACCGTAAAAAGTTTCAAAAATCATGAAAAATAAAAAACGGGTCATCTTGTCACGAAACTTCACATGAAGGCTTAGGGGACCATTGTATGAATTTACAAGCCATAAAAATGGCATTGGCATGGCAGAAATATGAAGGTGTACTTGAACCGACCTACCACCCGTTCGATCCCTAGCTTGCGCATCCTGCCTCTCTGGTCGACTGAGCGTCCGCACGCTCATTTCATTGGTTGACATAGGCATACAAGTTCATCCCCAGTCTAAGCATACAGAGTTCATTCCCAGTTTAAGATCAGACCAGCCTGAGGGTTACGGTAGCAGGATTGGCAGCACGCAAGAGGGACCAGACCGATCCCTGGCTTGTGCATTCTACCTCTTCGGCCGACTCAGTGCCCGTACATTCGTTTTGTAGGTTGACTTAGGCATACAGAGTTCATTCACAGTCTAAGATCGGATTAGACCGTGGGTTGCAGCAGCAGGATCGACAACACGCAGGGGGGATCGGGCCGGTCCCTGGCTTGCGCATTGTACCTCTTTGGTCGGTTGAGTGTCCGCACGCTCGTTTTGTAGGTTGACTTAGGTGTACGGAGTTCATTCCCAGTCTAAGATCGGACTAGATCGAGTGTTCCGACAGTAGGACCAGCAGCAAGATCGGTAGCACGAAGGGGGGGACTGGATCGATCCCCGGCTTGCATATTCTGCCTCTCCTGTCGGTTGAGCGCCCACACGCTCGTTTCGTGGGTTGGCTTAGGCATACAGAGTTCATTCCATGTCTAAGCCCCAGCTGGACCGAGGGTTGTGGCAGTAAGACTAGCAGCACACAGAGGGGGACCGGGCTGCTCCCCGACTTGCGCATTATGCCTTTTCGGTCGGCTTCTCCGGTTGGCTGAGCGCACGTATGCTCGTTTCGTATGTTAACTTAGGGATATGGAGTTCATCCATAGTCTAAGCATACGGAGTTCATTCCCAGTCTAAGATCAGATCAGATCGAGGGTTGCGATAGCAAGATCAGTGGCACACAGGGGGGACCGGGCCGATCCCCGGCTTACGCATTCTACGTCTTTGACCGGCTAAGCGCCCGCACGCCGATTTCATGGGTTGGCTTAGGCATAGGGAGTTCATTCCATGTCTAAGCCCTAGCCAGATCGAGGGTTGTGGTAGCGGGACCGACAGCACGCAGAGGGGAGCCGGGCCGATCCTTGGCTTGCACATTATGCCTCTTCGGCCGGCTCAGCGCCAGCACGCTCATTTCATGGGTTGACTTATGCATACGGGGTTTATTCCCAGTCTAAGATTGGATCAGACCGAGGGTTGCGATAGTAGGATCGGCAGCACACAGGGGGGAATCGGGCTGATCCCCGGCTTGCGCATTCTGCCTCTTCGACCGGCTGAGCGCCTGCACGCTCGTTTCGTGGGTTGGCTTAGGTATACGGAGTTCATTCAATGTCTAAGCATACAGAGTCCATTCTAGTCTAAGATTTTAAGCCACGGTGCACATGCTGGGCTCAGGCATGTGCTGGCGCCACATTTTTTTTGCCTGGGCCACCATCGCTGGAGCATCACCGGAGAGCCTAACCGACGGCACTAGGGGTTTCGATGATTGGGGGGGCCGGGGGGTGTGCGCACATGATGTGCGATGGGTGCTGGTACTTGGCCCTTATATTGGCCCCCTATCCCTCATCAAACCTCGAGAACTCACACCCCCTTAAAGAGCATTTGAGATTTTATAGGTTTGCTGCCAGTAGCCACTAAAGTGTCTGAAATTGGGACACTTTTTTCAAACGATCACAAAATCTTCTCCACTTCGAGTCTTTAGCTAAATGTTTTTGTGCATGCCAACAAAAGTACAAGGATCACCTCTACCAAATTTGGGGATAAAACTCTTTCTAAAAAAATTTTAAAAAATCTCGAACCGCAAAAAGTTTCAAAAATTATGAAAAATAAAAAACGAGTCGTCTTGCTATGAAACTTCACATGAAGGCTTAGGGAATCATTGTATGAATTTACAAGCCATAAAAATGGCATTGGCATGGTAGAAATATGAAGATGTGCTTGAACCCACCTACCACCCGTTCGATCCCTGACTTACGCATCCTGCCTCTCTGGTCGACTGAGCGTCCGCATGCTCGTTTCATGGCTTGACTTAGGCATACAGAGTTCATCCCAAATCTAAGCATATGGAGTTCATTCCTAGTCTAAGATCAAATCGAACCGAGGGTTACGGCAGCAGGATCGACAGCACGCGGAGGGAACCGAGCCAATCCCCGGCTTGTGCATTCTGCCTCTCTGGCCGGCTGAGCGCCCACACGCCTGTTTCGTGGGTTGGCTTAGGCATAGGGAGTTAATTCCATGTCTAAGCCCCAGCTGGACTGAGGGTTATTGCAGTAGACCGACAGCACGCAAAGAGGGACCGGGCTGATCTTCGACTTGCACATTATGCCTCTCTAACTGGCTCAACGCCTGCACGCTCATTTCATGGGTTGACTTAGGCATACAAAGTTTATTCCCAGTCTAAGATCAGACCAGACCAAGGGTTGCAATAGTAGGATCGATAGCACAAAAGGGGGATCGGGCCGATTCCCAACTTGCGCATTCTGCCTTTTCGACCGACTGAGCGCCCGCACGTTCATTTCGTGGGTTGGCTTAGGCATACGAAGATCATTCCCAGTTTAAGATCAGACCGGACCGAGGGTTGCAGCAGTAGGACCAGCAACAGGATTGGTTGCATGCAGGGGGGACCGGGTCGATCCTCAGCTTGCGCATTCTGCCTCTCTGATTGGCCTCTCCAGTCGGCTAAGCGCCCGCACGCTCGTTTCATGGGTTGACTTAGGCATATGGAGTTCATCTCTAGTCTAAGCATATATAGTTCATTCCCAGTCTAAGATTAAATTGGACCGAGGGTTGCGATAGCAAGATCAGCAGCACGCAAGGGGGATCGGGCCGATCCTCGGCTTGCACGTTCTGCGTCTTCGGTCGACTGAGCGCCCGCATGCCCATTTCGTGGGTTGGCTTAGGCATTGGGAGTTCATTCCATGTCTAAGCCCCAGTCAGACCGAGGGTTGTGGTAGCTGGACCGACAGCATGCAGAGGGGGATCAGGTTGATCCTCAGCTTGCGCATTCTGCCTCTTCAGTTGGTTGAGCGCCCGCACGCTCGTTTCGTGCATTGGCTTAGGCATATGGAGTTCATTCCATGTCTAAGCATACGGAGTTCATTCCCAGTCTAAGAGTTTGAGCCATAGTGCACATGTTGGGGTCGGGCATGTGCTGTTGCTGTATGTTTTTCGCCCGGGGCACCATCGCCGGAGCATTACCAGAGAGCCTAACCGGCGGCATTGGGGGTTCCGACGATTGGGGGGGCCGGGGGGTGTGCGCACATGATGTGCGATGGGTGCTGGTACTTGGCCCTTATATTGGCCCCCTATCCCTCACCAAACCTCAAGAACTCTCACCCCCTTAAAGAGCTTTTGAGATTTTATAGGTTTGCTATCACTAGCCATTAAAGTGTCTGAAATGGGGACACTTTTTTCAAATGGTCACAAAATCTTCTCCACTTCGAGTTTTTAGCTGAATTTTTTTGTGCATGCCAACAAAAATACAAGGATCACCTCTACCAAATTTGGGGACAAACCTCTTTCTAAAAAAATTTTAAAAAATCTCGAACCGTAAAAAGTTTCAAAAATCATGAAAAATAGAAAACGTCTTGCCACGAAACTTCACATGAAGGCTTAGGGGACCATTGTATGAATTTACAAGCCATAAAAATGGCATTGGCATGGCAAAAATACGAAGATGTGCTAGAACCCACCTACCACCCGTTCGATCCTCGGCTTGCGCATCCTGCCTCTCTGGTTGGTTGAGCGCCCACACGCTCGTTTCGTGGGTTGACTAGACATATGGAAATCATCCCCAGTCTAAGCATACAGAATTCATTCCCATTCTAAGATCAGATCAGACCGAGGGTTGCAGCAGTAGGATCGACAGTACGCAGGGGGGTTGGGGCCGATCCTCGACTTACGCATTTTGCCTCTCCGGTTGACTGAGTGGCCGCACGCTCGTTTCATGGGTTGGCTTAGGCAAACGAAGTTCATTCCATGTCTAAGCATACAGAGCTCATTCCCAATCTAAGATCAGACCAGATCAAGGGTTACGACAGCAAGACCAGCAGCAGGATCGGCAACACGCAGGGGGGATCAGGCTGGTCCCCGACTTGCGAATTCTGTCTCTCTAGCCGGTTGAGTGCCCGCATGCTCGTTTTGTGGCTTGGCTTAGGCATACGAAGTTCATTCCATGTCTAAGCATATGGAGTTCATTCCCAATCTAAGATCAGACCGGACCGAGGGTTACAGCAGCAGGATCAGCAGCAGGATCGGTAGCATGCAGAGGGGATCGAGTTGATCCCCAGCTTGCGTATTTTACCTCTCCGGCCGACCTCTCCGACTAGCTGAGCGCTCGAATGCTCGTTTCATGGGTTGACTTAGGCATATAGAGTTCAACCCCAGTCTAAGCATATGGAGTTCATTCCCAATCTAAGATCAAACTAGACCGAGGGTTGTGGCAGCAGGATCGGTAGCATGCAGGGGGGATCGGGCCGATCCCCGGCTTGCGCATTCTGCCTCTTCGGCCGATTGAGCACCCGCACGCCCGTTTCGTGGGCTGGCTTAGGCATAGGGAGTTCATTCGATGTCTAAGCCCCAGCCAGACTGAGGGTTGCGGCAGCGAGACCGGTAGCACGCAGAGGGGGACCGGGCTGATCCCCGACTTGTGCATTCTGCCTATCCGGCCGACTGAGCGCCCGCACGCTCGTTTCGTGGGTTGGCTTAGGCATACGGAGTTCATTCCATGTCTAAGCATACAGAGTTCATTCCCAGTCTAAGAGTTTGTGCCACGGTGCACATGCTAGGCTCGGGCATGTGCTGGTGCCATATTTTTTTTGCACGGGGCATCACCGTCGGAGCATCACCGGAGAGCCTAACCGACGGCCTTAGGGGTTCCGGCGATGGGGGGGCCGGGGGGTGTGCACATGATGTGCGATGGGTGCTGGTACTTGGCCCTTATATTGGCCCCCTATCCCTTATCAAACCTTGAGAACTCACACCCCCTTGAGGCGCATTTTAGATTTTATAGGTTTCCTGCTAGTAGCCATTAAAGTGTCTGAAATGGTGACACTTTTTTCAAACGGTCACAAAATCTTCTCCACTTCGAGTTTTAAGCTGAATTTTTTTGTGCATGCCAACAAAAATAAAAGGATCTCCTCTACCAGATTTGGTGTCAAAAATCTTTCTAAAAAAATTTTAAAAAATCCCAAACCGAAAAAAGTTCCAAAAATCTTAAAAAATAGAAAACAGGTTGTCTTGCCATGAAACTTCACATGAAGGTGTAGGGGACCATTGTATGAATTTACAACCCATAAAAATGGCATTGGAATGGCAGAAATATGAAGATGTGCTTGAGCCCACCTACCACCCGTTCGATCTCCGGCTTGCGCATCCTGCCTCTCTGGTCGACTGAGCATCCGCACGCTCGTTTCGTGGGTTGACTTAGGCATACGGAGTTCATCCCCAGTCTAAACATATGGAGTTCATTCCTAGTCTAAGATCGGATCAGACCGAGGGTTGCGACAGCAGGATCGACAGCACGCAGGGGGTACCGGGTCGATCCCTGGCTTACGCATTCTGCCTCTCCGGTCGGCTGAGCGCCCATACGCCCGTTCCATGGGTTGGCTTAGGCATAGGGAGTTCATTCCATGTCTAAGCCCTAGCCGAACTGAAGGTTGTGGCAGTGGGATCGGTAGCACGCAGAGGGGGACCGGTCTGATCCTTGGCTTGTGCATTCTGCCTCTCCGACTGACTGAGCGCTCGTCCGCTTGTTTCGTGCATTAGCTTAGGCATAAGGAGTTCATTCCATGTCTAAGCATACAGAGTTCATTCCCAGTCTAAGAGTTTGAGCCACGGTACAAATGCTAGGCTCGGGCATAAGGAGTTCATTCCATGTCTGACCCCCAACCGGACTGAGGGTTGTGGCAGCAAGACGGGCAGCACGCAGAGGTGGAACGGGCTGATCCCTGGCTTGGGCATTCTGCCTCTCCTGCCGGCTGAGCGCCCGCACGCTCGTTTCGTGGGTTGGCTTAGGCATACGGAGTTCATTCCAAGTCTAAGCATACGAAGTTCATTCCCAGTCAAAGATCAGACTAGACCGAGGGTTACGGTAGTAGGACTAGCAGCAGGATCGACAGCACGAAGGGGGGGTCGGGTCGATCCTCGACTTGCGCATTCTACCTCTTTGATCGACCGAGGGCCCGCACGCTCGTTTCATGGTTTGGCTTAGGCATACGAAGTTCATTCCATGTCTAAACCCCAGCCGGACCAAGGGTTGTGGCAGTAAGATCGACAGCGGGTTCGGTAGCACACAGAAGGGGACCGAGCTGATCCTTGACTTATGCATTATGCCTCTCCGGTCGGTTAAGTGCCTGCACGCTCGTTTCATGGGTTGACTTAGGCATACGGTGTTCATCCATAGTCTAAGCATACGGAGTTCATTCCCAATCTAAGATCGGACCAAATCGAGGGTTGTGATAGCAAGATCGGCAGCACGTAGGGGGGACCAAGTTGATCCCCGGCTTACACATTCTGCCTTTTCGGCCGGTTGAGCGCCCGCACGCCCGTTTCATGGGTTGCCTTAGGCATAGGGAGTTCATTCCATGTCTAAGCCCCAGTCGGACCGAGGGTTGTGGCAGCGAGACCTACAGCACACAGAGGGGGATCGAGTCGATCCCCGACTTGCACATTATGCTTCTCCGATTGGTTCAGTGCTCGAACGCTCGTTTCATGGGTTGACTTAGGCGTACGAAGTTCATTCCCAGTCTAAGATTGGATCGGACTGAGGGTTGTGGCAGTAGGATGATAGCACGCATGGGGCACCAGACCGGTCCCCGGCTTGCACATTCTGCCTCTCAGGTCGACTGAGCACTCGTACGCTCGTTTCGTTGGTTTGCTTAGGCATACGGAGTTCATTCCATGTCTAAGCATATGAAGTTCATTCCTAGTCTAAGATCCGACCGGATCAAGGGTTACGGTAGTAAGACCAGCAGTAAGATCGGCAGCATGCAAGAGGGACTGGGTCAACCCCTGGCTTACGTATTCTGCCTCTCTAGCCGACTGAGCTCCTACACGCTCGTTTCATGGGTTGACTTAGGCATACGGAGTTCATCCTCAGTCTAAGCATACGGAGTTCATTCCCAGTCTAAGATCGAACCGAACCAACAGTTGCAGCAATAAGATCGATAGTATGCAGGGGGGATCGGGCCGATCCCCGGCTTGCGCATTCTGCCTGTCCGGTCGGCTAAGTGCTCGCATGCCCGTTTCGTGGGTTGGCTTAGGCATAGGGAGTTCATTCCATGTTTAAGCCCCAGTCAGATCAAGGGTTATGGTGGTGGGACCGGCAGCATGTAGAAGGGGATCAGGTCGATCCCTGGCTTGCACATTCTACCTCTTCGATCTACTGAGCACCCGCACGCTCATTTTATGGGTTAGCTTAGGCATACGAAGTTCATTCCCAGTCTAAGAGTTTGAGCCATAGTGCACATGATGGGCTCGAACTTGTTTCGTTGGCTTAGGCATACAGAGTTCATTCCATGTCTAAGCATACGGAGTTCATTGCCAGTCTAAGTTCAGACTGGACCGAGGGTTGCGACAGTAGGACTAGCAGTAAGATCAACAGCACGCAGGGGGGACCAGGCTGATCCCCGGCTTACGCATTCTGCCTCTCCGATCGATTGAGCGCCCGTACGCCCGTTTCGTGGGTTGGCTTAGGCATAGGGAGTTCATTCCATGTCTAACCCCTAGCTGAACCGAGGCTTGTGGCAGTGGGATCGATAGCACGCAGAAGGGGACCCGTCTGATCCTTGGCTTATACGTTCTGCCTCTCCGATTGACTAAGCGCCCGCACGCTTGTTTCGTGGGTTAGCTTAGGCATAAGGAGTTCATTCCATGTCTAAGCATACAGAGTTCATTCCCAGTCTAAGAGTTTGAGCCACGGTGCACATGCTGGGTTCGAGCATGTGCTTGTACTGCATTTTTTTTGCCTGGGGCACCATCGTTGGAGCATCGTCGGAGAGCCTAACCGGTGGCATTAGGGTTTCGACGATTGGGGGAGCCGGGGGGTGTGCGCACATGATGTGCGATGGGTGCTGGTACTTGGCCCTTATATTGGCCCCCTATCCCTCATCAAACCTTGAGAACTCACACCCCCTTAAAGAGCATTTGAGATTTTATAAGTTTGCTGCCAGTAGCCATTAAAGTGTCTGAAATGGGGACACTTTTTTCAAACGGTCACAAAATCCTCTCCACTTCGATTTTTTTTCTGAATTGTTTTGTGCAAACCAATAAAAATACAAGGATCACCTCTACCAAATTTAGGGACAAAACTCTTTCTAAAGAAACTTTAAAAAATCATGAACCGTAAAAAGTTTCCAAAATCGTGAAAAATAGAAAATAGGTCGTCTTGCCACGAAACTTCACATGAAGGCATAGGGGACCATCGTATGAATTTACAAGCCATAAAAATGGCATTGGCATGGCAGAAATATGAAGATGCACTTGAACCCACCTACCACCCGTTCGATCCCTAGCTCGCGCATTTTGCCTCTCTGGTCGGCTGAGCATTCGCACGCTCATTTCGTGGGTTGAGTTAGGCATACGGAGTTCAACCCCAGTCTAAGCATACAGAGTTCATTCCTAGTCTAAGATCAAATCAGACCAAGGGTTACGGAGCAGGATCGACAGTACGCAGGGGGGATCGGGCCGATCCCCAGCTTGCGCATTCTGCCTCTCCGACCGACTGGGCGCCCGCACGCCCGTTTCATGGGTTGGCTTAGGCATAGGGAGTTCATTCTATGTCTAAGCCCCAGCTGGACCGAGGGTTGTGGCAGTGGGACCGGCAGCACGCAGAGGGGGACCGACAGCACGCAGAAGGGGTCCGGGTCGATCCCCGACTTGTGCATTATGCCTCTCCGGCTGGCTCAGCGCTTGCACGCTCATTTCGTGGGTTGACTTAGGCATACGGAGTTCATTCCCAGTGTAAAATCGAACCAAACCGAGGGTTGCACTAGCAGTACCAACAGTAGGATCAGCAGCACGTAAGGGGGGACCGAGCCGATCCTCGACTTGCACATTCTGCCTCTTCGGCCGACTGAGCGCCCGCACGCTTATTTCGTGGGTCGGCTTAGGCATACGGAGTTCATTCCATGTCTAAGCCCCAACCGGACCGAGGGTTGCAGCAGTAGGATCGGTAGTAGGATCGACAACACGCAGAGGAGGACCGGGTAGATCCCCAGCTTATGCATTATGCCTCTCAGGCCAGCCTCTTCGGCTGGCTGAGCGCCCGCACGCTCGTTTCGTGGGTTGACTTAGGCATACGAAGTTCATCCCCAGTCTAAGCATATGGAGTTCATTCCAGTCTAAGATCGAATTGGACCGAGGGTTGCGACAGAAGATTTGGTAGCACGCAGGAGGGATCGGGTCGATCCTCAGCTTACGCATTCTGCCTCTCCAGCCAGCTTAGCACCCGCATACCCGTTTCGTGGGTTGGCTTAGGCATAGGGAGTTCATTCCATGTCTAAGCCCCAACCGGATTGAGGGTTGTAGCAGTGGGACCGGCAGCATGTAGAGGGTGACCGGGTCGGTCCCCGGCTTGCGCATTATACCTCTTCGGCCGGCTCAATGCCCGAATGCTCATTTTATGGGTTGAGTTAGGCATACGGAGTTCATTCCCAGTCTAAGATTGGACTGGACTGAGGGTTGCGGTAGCAGGATAGACAGCACGTAGGGGGGACTGGGCCGGTCCCTGGCTTGCGCATTCTGCCTCTCCGACAGGCTGTGTGCCCGCACGCTCGTTTCGTGGGTTGGATTAGGCATACGGAGTTCATTCCATGTCTAAGCATACGGAGTTCATTCCAGTCTAAGATCAGACCAGATCGAGGGTTGCGGCAGTAAGATCGACAGCATGTATGGGGGCCCAAGCCTATCCTCGGCTTGCGCATTCTGCCTCTCCGACCGGTTGAGCACCCGCACACCCATTTTGTGGGTTGGCTTAGGCATAGGGAGTTCATTCCATGTCTAAGCCCCAATGATCGAGGGTTGTGGCAACGGGATCGACAGCACGCAGAAAAGGATCGGGCCGATCCCTGGCTTACGCATTATGCCTTTCCGGCTAGCTCAATGCCCGCACGCTCATTTCGTGGGTTGACTGAGGCATACGGAGTTCATTCCCAGTCTAAGATCAGACCGAATTGAGGGTTGCAGCAGTAGGATCGACAGCACGCAGGGGGGATCGGGCCATCCCCAGCTTGCGCATTCTTCCTCTCCAGTCGACTGAGCACCCGCACGCTTGTTTCACGAGTTGCCTTAGGCATACGGAGTTTATTCCATGTCTAAGCATACAAAGTTCATTTCCAGTCTAAGATCGGACCGGACCGAAGGTTGTGGCAGCAGGATCCACAGCACGTAAGGGGGATCAGTCGATCCCCGGCTTACGCATTTTGCCTCTCCGGCCGATTGAGTGCCCACACGCTCGTTTCGTGGGTTGGCTTAGGCATACGGAGTTCATTCCATGTCTAAGCCCCAGCTGGACCGAAGGTTGCGGCAGTAGGACAGGCAGCGGGATCGACAGCACGCTGAGGGGGATCGGGTTGATCCCCGGTTTGTGCATTATACCTCTCTGAGCTGTTGAGCGCTTGGACACTTGTTTCGTGGGATGACTTAGGCATATGGAGTTCATCCCCAGTCTAAGCATATGGAGTTCATTCCCAGTCTAAGATCGAATCAGATCGAGGGTTGCGGTAGCAGGATCGACAGCATGCAGGGGGGATCGAACCGATCCCTGGCTTGCGCATTCTACTTCCCCAACCGGCTGAGCGCCCGCACGCCCGTTTCTTGGGTTGGCAAGGGCCTAGAGAGTTCATTCCATGTCTAAGCCCCAGGCGGATCAAGGGTTATGGCAACAGGTTCGGCAGCACACAGAGGGGGACTGGGTCGATCCCCGGCTTGCGTATTATGCCTCTCCAGCCGGCTCAACACCCAAACGCTCGTTCCATGGGTTGACTTAGGCATACGGAGTTCCTTCCTAGTCTAAGAATGGACTGGACTGAGGGTTACAGCAGCAGGATCGACAGCACGTAGAGGGGATCAGGTCAATCCCCGGCTTGCACATTCTGCCTCTCCAGTAGGCTGAGCGCATGCATGCTTGTTTCGTGGGTTGGCTTAGGCATATAGAGTTCATTCCATGTCTAAGCGTACCGAGTTCATTCCCAATCTAAGATCAGACCGGATCAATGCTTGCGATAGCAAGACCAACAGCACGATCGATAGCACATCGGAGGGGACCGGTCGATCCCCGGCTTGTGCATTCTACCTCTCCGATCGGCTGAGCACCCGCACGCTCATTTCATGGGTTAACTTAGGCATACAGAGTTCATCCCCAGTCTAAGATTGGATCGGACCAAGGGGGATCGGGCTGATCCCTAGCTTGTGGATTATGCCTCTCCGATCGGCCTCTCGGTCGGCTGAGCGCTTGCACGCTCGTTTCGTGGGTTGACTTAGGCATACGAAGTTGATCCCCAGTCTAACGATATGAAGTTCATTCCCAGTCTAAGATCGGATCGGACCGAAGGTTGCGGCAGTAGGATCGACAGCATGCAGGGCAGACCAGACTGATCCCCGACTTGCGCATTCTGCCTCTCCAGTCGGTTAAACGGGGTACGCCCGTTTCGTAAGTTGGCTGAGGCATAGGGGGTTCATTCCAAGTCTAAGCCCCAGCAGAACTGAGGGTTGTGGTAGCAGGATTGGCAGCACGCATAGGGGGATCGGGCTGATCCCCGGCTTGCACATTATGCCTCTTCGGTCGGCTCAGCACCCGAACGTTCATTTCGTCAGTTGGCTTAGGCATACGAAGTTCATTCCCAGTCTAAGATCAGACCGGACCGAGGGTTACGACAGCATGATTGATAGCACGCAGGGGGTTTGGGTCGGTCCCCGGCTTGCGCATTCTGTCTCTCCGATCGGCTGAGTGCCCGCACGTTCGTTTTATGGGTTGGCTTAGGCATACGGAGTTCATTCCATGTCTAAGCATATGAAGTTCATTCCCAGTCTAAGATCAGACCGAATCGAGGGTTATGGTAGCAGGACCAGTAGCAGGATCGGCAGCACACTGAGGGGGACCGGGCTGATCCTCGGCTTGCGATTCTACCTCTTTGATCGGTTGAGCACCTGCACGTTCATTTCCTGGGTTGGCTTAGGCATACAGAGTTCATTCCATGTCTAAGCCCCAGCCGGACCGAGGGTTGTGGTAGCAAGACCGGTAGCAGGATCGACAACACGCAAAGGGGGATCGGGTTCATCCCCGGCTTGCACCTTTTACCCTTCCGGCCTACTGAGCACCCGCATGCTCTTTTCGTAGGTTGACTTAGGCATACGGAGTTCATCCCCATTCTAAGCATATGCAGTTTATTCCCAGTCTAAGATCGAACCTGACCGAGGGTTGCAATAGCAACATCGACAGCACGCAGGGGGGACCGGGTCGATCCCCGGCTTATGCATTCTGCCTTTCTAGCTGGCTGAGTGCCCGCACGCTCATTTCGTGGGTTGGCTTAGGCATAGAGAGTTCATTCCATGTCCAAGCCCCAGCCAGACCGAGGGTTGTGGCAGCAGGACCGGCAGCACGCAGAGGGGGACCGGGCCGATCCCTGACTTGCACATTATGCTTCTCCGATCGGCTCAGCGCCCGAATGCTCGTTTCGTGGGTTGACTTAGGCATACAGAGTTCATACCCAGTCTAAGATCAGACCGGAATAAGGGTTGTGGCAGTAGGATTGACAACACGCAGGGGAGACCAGGTCAATCCTCGGCTTGCCCGTTCTGCCTCTCCGACTGGTTGGGCACCGCACGCTCGTTTCGTGGGTTGGCTTAGGCATACGGAGTTCATTCCATGTCTAAGCATATGGAGTTCATTCCCAATATAAGATTTTGAGCCACGGTGCACATGTTGGGCTCGGGCATGTGCTGGTGCCGCATTTTTTTCACCTGGGGCACCATCGTCGGAGCATCGCCGGAGAGCCTAACCGGTGGCATTGGGGATTTCCGACGATTGGGGGGGCCGGGGGGGTGTGCGCACATGATGTGTGATGGGTGCTGGTACTTGGCCCTCATATTGGCCCCTTATCCCTCATCAAACCTTGAGAACTCACACCCCCTTAAAGAGCATTTGAGATTTTATAGGTTTGCTGTCAGTAGCCATTAAAGTGTCTTAAATGGGGACACTTTTTTCAAACGGTCACAAAATCTTCTCCACTTCAAGTTTTTTGCTGAATTTTTTTGTCCATGCCAAAAAAAATACAAGGATCCCCTCTACCAAATTTTGGGACAAAAGTCGTTCTAAAAAAATTTTAAAAAAATCCCGAACCGCAAAAGTTTCAAAAATCATGAAAAATAGAAAACGGGTCATCTTGCCATGAAACTTCACATGAAGGCTTAGGGGACCATTGTATGAATTTTCAAGCCATAAAAATGGCATTGGCATGGCAAAAATATGAAGATATGCTTGAACCCACCAACCACCCGTTCGATCCCCAGTTTGCGCATCTTGCCTCTCTGGTCGGCTGAGCACCTGCACGTTCGTTTCGTGGGTTGACTTAGGCATACAGAGTTTATCCCCAGTCTAAGCATACATAGTTCATTCCCAGTCTAAGATCGGATCGGACCGAGGGTTGCGACAGCAGGATCGGCAGCACGCAAGGGGGACCGGCCGATCCCCAGCTTGCGCATTCTGCCTCTCCGGTCGGCTGAGCGCCCGCACGCTCGTTTCAGGGGTTGGCTTAGGCATAAGGAGTTCATTCCATGTCTAATTCCCAGCAGGATCGAGGGTTGTGGCAGCGGGATCGACAGCACACAGAGGGGGACCGAGCCGATCCCTGGCTTGCGTATTTTGCCTCTCCGATCGGCTCAGCACCCACACGCTCATTTTGTGGGTTGACTTAGGCATACGGAGTTCATTCCCAGTCTAAGATCGATCGGACTGAGGGTTACGGCAGCAAGATCAACAGTACGCAGGGGGGATCAGACTAATCCCCGACTTGCGCATTCTACCTCTCTGGCCAACTGAGCGCCCGTACGCTCGTTTCATTGGTTGGCTTAGGCATACGGAGTTCATTCCAAGTCTAAGATTAGACCGGACCGAGGGTTGTGGCAGCAGGACCAGCAACAGGATCGACAGTACGTAGGGGGGATCGATCCTTGGCTTATGCATTCTACCTCTTCGACCGACTGAGCGCCCACACGCTCATTTCATGGGTTGGCTTAGGCATACAGAGTTCATTCCATGTCTAAGCTCCAGTCGGACCGAGGGTTGTGGCAGCAGGACCGACAGCCAGATCGGTAGCACGCAGAGGGGGACCGGGTTGATCCTCGGCTTGCGCATTATGACTCTCCGATCGGCCTCTTCGGCCGTATGAGCGTCGGCATGCTTGTTTCATGGGTTGACATAGGCATATAGAGTTCATCTCCAGTCTAGGCATACGATGTTCATTCCCAGTCTAAGATCGGATCAGACCGAGGGTTACGGCAGTAGGATCGGTAGCACGCAGGGGGGACCGGGTCGATCCCTGGCTTACGCATTCTGCCTCTCCGACCGGCTGAGCACCCGCACGCCCGTTTCGTGGGTTGGCTTCGGCATAGGGAGTTCATTCCATGTCTAAGCCCCAGCCGAACCAAGGTTGTGGCAGCAAGACCGGTAGCACGCAGAGGGGGATCAGGCCGATCCTCGACTTACACAATATGCCTCTTCGGCCAGCTCAGTGCCTACATGCTCGTTTCGTGGGTTGACTTATGCATACGGAGTTCATCCCCTGTCTAAGCATATAGAGTTCATACCAGTCTAAGATCAGATAGGATCGAGGGTTGCAACAGAAGGTTTGGCTGCACGCAGGGGGGATCGGGCTGATCCTTGGCTTACGCATTCTACCTCTCCAGCCAGCTTAGCCCCCGCACGCCCGTTTCATGGGTTGGCTTAGGCATAGAGAGTTAATTCCATGTCTAAACCCTAGCTGGACCGAGGGTTGTAACAACGAGACTGGCAGCATGTAAAGGGGGATCGGGCCGGTCCTTGGCTTGCGCATTATACCTCTCCGATCGGGTCAATGCTCGAACACTCGTTTCGTGGGTTGACTTAGGCATACAGAGTTCATTCCCAGTCTAAGATCAGACTGGACCGAGGGTTGCAGCAGCATGATCGACAGCACGCAGGGGGGATCGAGCCAGTCCCTAGCTTGCGTGTTCTGCCTCTCCGACAGGCTGTGCACCCGCACGCTTGTTTCATGGGTTGGCTTAGGCATACGGAGTTCATTCCATGTCCAAGCATACGTAGTCCCAGTCTAAGATCAGATTGGACTGAAGATTATGGCAGTAGGATCGGTAGCACACAGGGGGGCCCAAACCTATCCCTGGCTTGTGCATTCTGCCTCTCCGGCTGGCTGAGCGCCCGCACACCCATTTCATGGGTTGGCTTAGGCATAGGGAGTTCATTCCATGTCTAAGCCCCAGCCGGACCGAGGGTTGTGGCAGCGAGATCGATAGTACACAGAGAGGGATCGGGTCGATCCTCGGCTTACGCATTATGCCTTTTCGACCAGCTCAGCACCCGAATGCTCGTTTCATGGGTTGACTTAGGCATACGGAGTTCATTCCCAATCTAAGATCAGACCAGACTAAGGGTTGCAGCAACAAGATCGACAGCACATAGGGGGGACCGGGCCATCCCCGGCTTGCTCATTCTGCCTCTTCGGCCAGCTGAGCACCCGTTCGCTTGTTTCATGGATTACCTTAGGCATACAGAGTTCATTCCCAGTCTAAGATCAGACCATACCGAGGGTTGCGATAGTAGGACCAGCAATAGGATTGATAGTACATAGGGAGGGATCGGGCTGATCCTTGATTTGTGCATTCTGCCTCTTCGGCCAGTTGAGCGCCCGCACGCTCATTTCATGGGTTGGCTTAGGCATATGGAGTTCATTCCATGTCTAAGCCCTAGCCGGACCGAAGGTTGTGGTAACAGGACCGACAGCGGGATCGACAGCACGCAGAGGGGGATCGGGCTGATCCCCGACTTGTGCATTATGCCTATTCGGTTGGCTGAGCGCCTGCACGCTCATTTCGTGGGTTGACTTAGGCATACGGAGTTCATCCCCAGTCTAAGCATACGGAGTTCATTCCTAGTCTAAGATCAGACCGGATCGAGGGTTACGGTGGCAGGATCAACAGCATGTAGGGGGACCGGATCGATCCCTGGCTTACGCATTCTACCTCTTCGGTCGACTGAGTGCCCGTACGCCCGTTTAATGGGTTGGCTTAGGCATAGGGAGTTCATTCCATGTCTAAGCCCCAGGTGGACTGAGGGTTGTGGCAACGGGTCCAGTAGCACACAGAAGGGGATCGGGCCGATCCCCGGTTTGCATATTATGGCTCTCCGGTCGGTTCAACGCCCAAACGCTCATTTCATGGGTTAACTTAGGCATACGGAGTTCATCTCCAGTCTAAGCATATGAAGTTCATTCCCAGTCAAAGATCAGACCGGATCAAGGGTTACGATAGTAGGATCGGTAGCATGCAGGGCAGACCAAATCGATCCTCGGCTTGTGCATTCTGCCTCCCCAGCCGGTTAAGCGCCCGTACGCCCGTTTTGTGAGTTGGCTTAGGCATAGGAAGCTCATTCCATGTCGAAGCCCCAGCAAAACTAAGGGTTGTGGCAGTGGGACTGGCAGCATGCAGAGAGGGATCGAGCTGATCCCCGACTTGCTTATTATGCCTTTCCGGTCAGCTCAGCACCCGAATGCTCATTTCGTGGGTTGGCTTAGGCATACGGAGTTCATTCCCAGTCTAAGATCGAATCAGACCGAGGATTACAGTAGTAGGATTGATAGCACATAGGGGGATTGGGTCGATCCCTGGCTTACGCATTCTATCTCTCCGGTCGGCTGAGTGCCCGTACGCTCGTTTCATGGGTTGGCTTAGGCATACGAAGTTCATTCCATGTCTAAGCATACGGAGTTCATTCCCAGTCTAAGATCGGACCGGATCGAGGGTTGCGGTAGCAGGACCAATAGCAGGATCGACAGCACGCAGGGGGGATCGGGCTGATCCCCGGCTTGTGCATTCTACCTCTTCGATCGACTGAGCACTCGAACGCTCATTTCCTGGGTTGGCTTAGGCACACAGAGTTCATTCCATGTCTAAGCCCCAGTCGAACCAAGGGTTGTGGCAGCAGGACAGGCAGTGGGATCGACAGCACGCAGAGGGTGATCGGGCTAATCCCCAGCTTACGCCTTATGCCCCTCCGGCCTGCTGAGCGCCCGCATGCTCTTTTCATGGGTTGACTTAGGCATACGGAGTTCATCCCCAGTCTAAGCATACGAAGTTTATTCCCAGTCTAAGATCGAACCTGATCGAGGACTGCGATAGTAGGATCAACAGCACGCAGGGGGGACCGGGTCGATCCCCGGCTTACGCATTCTGCCTCTCCGACTGGCTGAGCGCCCGCACACTCGTTTCGTGGGTTGGCTTAGGCATAGGGGGTTCATTCCATGTCTCAGCCCCAGCCGGATAGAGGGTTGTGGCAGCAGGACCGACAGCACGTAGAGAGGGACCGGGTCGATCCCCGACTTGCGCATTATGCCTCTCCGGTCGGCTCAGGGCCCGAACGCTCGTTTTGTGGGTTGACTTAGGCATACGGAGTTCATACCCAGTCTAAGATCAGACTGGACAGAGGGTTATGGCGGTAGATTGACAACATGCAGGGGGGACCAGGTCAATCCCCGGCTTGCGCGTTCTGCCCCTCCGACTGGCTGGGCGCTACACGCTCATTCCGTGGGTTTGCTTAGTCATACGGACTTCATTCAATGTCTAAGCATACGGAGTTCATTCCCAGTCTAAGATTTTGAGCCAGGGTGCACATGCTGGGCTCAAGAATGTGCTGGTGCCGCATTTTTTTCACCCGGGGCACCATCACTGGAGCATTGCCGGAGAGCCTAACCGGTGGAATTGGGGGTTCCGATGATTGGGGGGCCGGGGGGTGTGCGCACATGATGGGCAATGGGTGCTGGTACTTGGCCCTTATATTGGCCCCCTATCCCTCATCAAACCTCGAGAACTCACACCCCATTAAAGAGAATTTGAGATTTTATAGGTTTGCTGTCAATAGCCATTAAAGTGTCTGAAATAGGGACACTTTTTTCAAACGGTCACAAAATCTTCTCCACTTCGAGTTTTTTGCTGAATTTTTTTGTGCATGCCAAAAAAAATACAAGGATCCCCTCTACCAAATTTGGGGATAAAACTCATTCTAAAAAAGTTTTAAAATATCCCGAACCGCAAAAAGTTTCAAAAATCATGAAAAATAGAAAACGGGTCGTCTTGCCATGAAACTTCACATGAAGACTTAGTGGACCATTGTATGAATTTACAAGCCATAAAATGGCATTGGCAAGGCAAAAATATGAAGATATGCTTGAACCCACCAATCACCCATTCGATCCTCGGCTTGCGCATCCTGCCTCTCTGGTCGGTTGAGCGCCCGCACGCTCGTTTTGTGGGTTGACTTAGGCATACAGAGTTCATCCTCAGTCTAGGCATACGAGTTCATTCCCAGTCTAAGATCAGACCGGACCGAAGGTTACGGCAGCAGGATCGGCAGCAGCAGGGGGGATCGGGCCGATCCCCGGCTTGCGTATTCTCCCCCTTCGATCGGCTGAGCGCCCGCCTGCCCATTTTGGGGGTTGGCTTAGGCATAGGGAGTTCATTCCATGTCTAATTCCCAGCCAGACCGAGGGTTGTGGCAGCGGGACCGGCATCACATAGAGGGGGATTGGGTCGATCCCCGGCTTGCGCATTATGCCTCTCCAGCCAGTTCAGCGCCTGCACGCTCATTTCGTGGGTTAACTTAGGCATACGGAGTTCATTCCCAGTCTAAGATTGATCGAACTAAGGGTTGCGGTAGCAAGATCGATAGCACGTAGGGGGGATCAGGCCAATCCCCGACTTGCGCATTCTGCCTCTCCGACCGGCTGAGCGCCCGTACGCTCAGTTCGTGGGTTGGCTTACGCATACAGAATTCATTCCATGTCTAAGCATACGAAGTTCATTCCCAGTCTAAGATCAGACCGGATCGAGGGTTGTGGCAGCAGGACCAGTAGCAGGATCAACAGCACGTAGGGGGGGCCGGGTCGATCCCTGGCTTGCGCATTCTGCCTCTTCGGCCGGTTGAGCACCCACACGCTCGTTTCATGGGTTGGCTTAGGCATACAGAGTTCATTCCATGTCTAAGCTCCAGTCGGACTGCGGGTTGTGGCAGCCGGACCGACAGCTGGATCGGTAGCACGCAGAGGGGGACCGGGCTGATCCCCGGCTTGCGCATTATGCCTCTCCGGTTGACCTCTCCGGCTGCAGGTTAACATAGGCATACGGAGTTCATCTCCAGTCTAAGCATACCTAGTTCATTCCCAGTCTAAGCCCCAGTCGAACCGAGGGTTGTGGCAGCAAGACCGACAGCACGTAGAGGGGGATCGGGTCGATCCCCGGCTTACACATTATGCCTCTTCAGCTAGCTCAGTGCCTGCATGCTCGTTTCGTGGGTTGACTTATGCATATGGAGTTCATTCCAAGTCTAAGATCAGACCAGACTGAGGGTTACGACAGCAGGATCGATAGCACACAGGGGGGGATCAGGCCGATCCCCAACTTGCGCATTCTACCTCTTCGGCCAGCTGAGTGCCCGCACACTCGTTTCATGGGTTGGCTTAGGCATATGGAGTTCATTCCATGTCTAAGCATACGGAGTTCATTCTCAGTCTAAGATCAGACCGGACCTAGGGTTATGGCAGCAGGACCAATAACAGGATCGACAGCACGTAGGGGGGGACCGGGCCGATCCCCATCTTGTGTATTTTGCCTCTCCGGTCTACTGAGCACCCTCACGCTCTTCTCGTGGGTTGGCTTAGGCATACGGAGTTCATTCCATGTCTAAGCCCTAGCCGAACCGAGGGTTGTGGTAGCAGGACCGACAGCGGGATCGACTGCGCGTAGAGTGGGACCTGGCTGATCACCGACTTGCGCATTATGCCTCTTCGGCTGGCTGAGCGCCTGAACGGTCATTTCATGGGTTGACTTAGGTATACGGAGTTCATTCCATGTCTAAGCAAACAGAGTTCATTCCCAGCCTAAGATTTTGAGCCACAGTGCACATGCTGGGCTCGGGCATGTGCTGGTATCACCTTTTTTTCTCTCGGGGCACCATCGTCGAAGCATCGCCGGAGAGCCTAACCAGCGGCATTGGGGATTTCGACGATTAGGGGGCTGGTGGGGTGTGCGCACATGATGTGCGATGGGTGCTGGTACTTGTGTCATGGGCTCTGACCTTAGACTCAGAAATCGTGCGGCCTTAGGCTTGGAATCTCCTCCTTTATGCCTAAGTCAGCCTAAAACACAAGCGTACGTGCACTAGAACAACGGAAAGGGCTGATTACGCAAGTTAAAGAGAAACAGGATAAGAAGGCAGAATTTTGGAAATGCTCTTGTATTCACTGAAACGAAAGTGTTTGATGGTGCACAATTGAGGGAGGAGCAGCCCTCTATTTATAGTTAAGGCTCCAACTTACACTTAATGGCAATATCCCTAGAATAAAGGCTAAAATCATGGGATTATACAAATTACAATCAATCAGGATGCTAACTCCTGATTTTTAGGGTCAACCAAATCTGCCAGGATGCTGCTGCTGATCCTGCCTGCTTCCAGAAGCTTCCCTTGCATGTCCAGCACCTTGGGCCAATGGTGCACGCTTTGACTCTACCCATTCTGGATCTCCCTCATTCTCATGGAATGGCTTGAGCATGCTCACATGGAACCCAGGTGTACCCTTGGCTTGGGTGGCAAATCCAGCTTGTAGGCAACCTTGCCTACCCTCTTGACTACTCGGAAAGGTCCCTCATACCTCTGGACTAGGCCTTTGTGCAGCCCCCTACAATGCACAATGGGATGCAGCTTCACCAATACCAAGTCTCCAACCTGGAACTGGACATCCCGCCTATTCTGGTCTGCCCACTTCTTCGACCTCTTGGCTGCCTTGTGTAGACAAACTCTGGCCAAGTCAGTTTGCTCCTGCTATGCCTTGGTAAACTTTATGCTGCTGGATTCGACCCTGTATAACCTGCAGCAATCAAACCGGGTGTTAGTGGTTGTTGCCCTGTCACAACCTCAAATGGGCTTTGGTTCGTTGCCTCGCTCTTTTGCAAGTTGTAGGAAAACTACGCAATATCTAGTAGCTTTGGCCAGTCCCTTTGTGTGGCACTTACATAGTGCCTGAGGTAGACCTCCAATAGTCCATTCACTCATTTTGTCTGCCCATGGGTCTGTGAATGCATGCTGGTGGAAAAGTTCAAGTCTGACCCAACAGCTTGAACAACTCAGTCCAGAACCTGCCCATGAAACGCCCGTCCCGATCACTAACAATGGTCATCGGCACTCCCTAGTACTTAACCATGTTCTTCAGGAACAATCGAGCTGCCTCCTTGGCTGGGCACTCATTGGTTGCTGGAAGGAAGATTCCATACTTGGAAAACCTATCCACCACTACCATGATGCTTCCAAACCCTTCTGCTTTGGGTAGACCGACTATAAAGTCTAGAGAAACACTCTCTTATGGTCACTCTGGCACTGGCAATGGCTCCAAGAGACCGTCTGGTTTCTTGAGCTCCACCTTATCCTGTTGGCACATAAGACAAGTCTTCACATAGGCTTCCACATCGTCCCTCATGTACGGCCAGTAGTACCAGTCCTCGATCAACGCCAAGGTAAGGCTCACGTCGGGGTGTCCAGCCTACCTTGAATCATGGCATTCTTGCAAAACTTCCTTGCGGAGCTTCCCGTGCTATGGCATAAACAGTCTACTTCCCCTGGTGTACAGCAAGCCTGCAACCAAAATCGCCTAGTCTTACCTTGCTGGGCATACTCCATCAAAGCCTTGGCTGTAGGATCATACACAAGTCCTTCCTTGATGTACGGCACCAGTGACCCCTCTGGTTGGCTAATGGCAGCAAGGTTAGCCTTCCTGCTCAGGGTGTCTACCACTAGGTTCACCCGCCCCGGCTTGTACTCCATCTGGAAATCAAATTCCGTAAGAAAATCTTGCCATCTCGCCTGCTTAGGGGACAGCTTCTTCTGCGTCTGAAAGTAGCTGGCCGCCACATTGTCCGTCTTAACCACGAACCTTGACCCCAACAGGTAATGGCACCAAGTGCGCAAGCAGTGCACCACTACAGTTATCTCTTTCTCTTGGACCATCTACTTACGCTCAGTCCTGTTCAGCTTCCTGCTCTCGAACGCGACTGGACGTCCCTCCTGCATCAACATACCCCTATGGTAAAGTTTGATGCATCCGTATACAGCTCATATGGCTTGGCATGGTCTGGCAAGGCCAAGACTGGCTCCTCTGTCACAGCCCGCTTTAACCTGTCAAAGGCTTCCTGGCACCCTGCGCTCCACTCCTATGCTTTCCCTTTCTTGAGCAAGTCAATCAATGGCGTGGCTATTGCTGAATGACCTTTGATGAAGTGCCTGTAGTAGTTGACCAGCCCAAGGAATGATCTCAACTCAGTGACCTTGGCTGGCGGTTGCCACTCCAGGATGGCGTGTATCTTGCCTTCATCCATGCATATCCTGCTACCTCCCACTATGTGGCCAAGGAATGGGATCTCCTGCTGGGCGAATGAGCACTTCTCCCTCTTGACAAATAGCTTGTGTGCCCGCAACACCTCGAACACCTATCTCAAGTGGTCTACATGCTCTCCCAAAGTCTGGCTATAGATCACAATGTCATCCAAATAAACCACAACAAACCGATCAAGGAATAACTAAAGTACCTTGTTCATAAGGGTGCAGAATGTTGCTGGGGCATTTAGGAGTCTGAAAGGCATCACCAAGAACTCATATGAACCATACCGAGTGACACATGCCATCTTTGGCTCCTCTCCCTCCGTGATCCTGACTTGATAGTAGACTGACCTCAAATCCAGCTTGGTGAACCACCTTGCGCTCCCAAGTTGATCGAACAAGTCTGTAATGAGTGGGATGGGGTACTTGTTTTTGATGGTCAGCTTGTTCAAAGCCCGGTAGTCTATGCACAGCCGTAACAACCCATCATGCTTGCGCTGAAATAGAACCGGTGCACCATAGGGTGCCTTCGATGGCCTAATGAAGCCAGCATCAACTAACTCTTTGAGCTGCTTCCTCAACTCTTCCAACTCTGGTGGAGACATTCAGTAAAGGGCTCTAGCTGGTGGCTTGGCCTCAGACACCAGCTCGATCTTGTGGTCCACCTCCCTCTTAGGTGGTAGCTTGCTAGGTAGCTTTATGGGCATCACATCACTAAAGGTCTTCAGCACCTTTAGCACCTCTAAGGGCAACTCGATCTCCTTCTCCCTTGGCTCATCATATTTTAGGGCTGCCAAGAAGGTGTCTTCTTGTCTGCTTACCACCTTGGCAAATTGGATGGCTGACACCACCCGCGACCCAACTCCAGACCCTCTTCTCAATGGCACTAGGCATTGGCACCGTGCATCCAAGATGCAAACACAATCGGTAAAAGGCACAAGGAGGGCATTAATCCGAACAAGGAAATCCAACCCAATCATAAACTCATAGTCGTCAAGGGGTATTACCTCAATGGTCTCCTTGCCTTTCCAGTCTCAAAGCTACAACTCCACTCCCTACGCTACTCCAATGGCTGGAACTTCCTTGGAGTTCACCGTTTTGATGGTACCAGTCCCTTTCTGCACCTTTAGTCCGAGCTTCTAGCCTCTATCACCTGAAATAAAAAGATGTGAGGCACATGTGTCCACCAATACGCTCACCTTCTGACCTGTAACCATCAGATCCGCAAGCATCAAGCCCTTTGGCTTGCGGCTCCCCTTACTCTAGACAGCATTGAGCACCAACGACCTAAGCTTTATTGCCCCTGACTCTGGATCCTCGTCAGACTCCTTATCTATAACAGCCAGCTTGCCCTTTTACGGGTAATTGTGCACTATGTGGCTCCCTCCACATAGGTAGCATGCTAGTGGCTCTCGGTCCCCCTTTGCTTTCCATTTGCCTGCGGGTGGCTTCCTTTCGCCATCCTTGGTTGAATGGTCTCGATCTCTATCCTTGGACTCCTAGTCACGGTCCTTCCCCTTGGATTGCTTTTTTCGATCCCTATCATCCCTGCCCTTACCCTTAGGCTTGGTAGACTCAAACTTGTTCAGAGGCTTGAACTCTATCAAGGCCTCGACAATAGTCATGGCTTTAGCCAAGTCATGAACTCCTCTCCTTTGTAGCTCATGCTTCACCCACGATTTCAGCCCATCTATGAAAGCAAATAAGGCATCCTTCTCACCTAGATCTGAGATTTGTAGCATCAGTTCAGAGAATTTTTGGACATACTCCCTTATGTCCCCTTACTGGCTCAGCCTGCGTAACTTTGCCTGTGCCTCATCATCAGCATACTTCGGGTAAAATTGTTCTCTGAACTCCTTTCAGAACTCTGCCAAGGTTCCAATCTTGGTGCTCCCATGCCTGAAATCATCATACCTGTGCCTCTACCACAATAAGGCTACATCAGTGAGATACATAGCAGCAGTGCTTACCTTTATCGCCTCGTCTTGCATGCCCATGGCCTGGAAGTACTGCTCCATACCCCAAGGGTAGTTATCTATTTCCTTGGCTGCCCTAGTCCCCTTGAACTCCTTAGGCTTGGGAACATCCAATTTGGACTTTGACACTCCAGCAAACATGCCATTCCCAATGGCAGTCTTGCAAGCAATGAGCTCACTGGTAACCTCCTCCATCCGCTGGTGCATGACCTCCATGCCATCGCGCAAGGTCAGCACTTCAGCCTCCAAGGTCTGATTCTTTTGGGTGAACACGTCCAAGCCTTTGTTGAGAGCAGCTTGCAGCTCACTTTGGATCTCCTCCCTCATGGAGTCTAGCGATGCAATGTGAGTCTCTACCCCCTCAAGCTTCTCCCCCATGTCGCCCATGGTCACCTCCACCTTGGCTAGCCTACTGTCCATGGTAGACCAAATATCTCTAGAACTGGCTTTCCTCCCTCTTCCATGCCCATGCTTCTGGGCCTCTGGTTGTTGGTTAGCAGCGTCACTTTGGGATGCCATCTCCTTTATCTTGCACAACACAAACACGTAGAATCAAACTTGCTCTGATACCAACTGTCACAGGCTTTGACCTTAGACTCAGAAACCGTGTGGCCTTAGGCTTGGAATCTCCTCCTTTATGCCTAAGTCAGCCTAAAACACAAGCGTACGGGCACTAGAACAACAGGAAGGGCTGATTACGCAAGTTAAAGAGAAACAGGATAAGAAGGCAGAATTCTGGAAATGCCCTTGTATTCACTGAAACAAAAGTGTTTGATGGTGTACAAATGAGGGAAGAGTAGCCCTCTATTTATAGTTGAGGCTCCCACTTACACTTAATGGCAATATCCCTAGAATAAAGGCTAAAATCATGGGATTATACAGATTACAATCAATCAGGATGCTAACTCCTGATTGTCAGGGTCAAGCAAATCTGCCAGGATGCTACTGCTGATCCTGCCTGCTTCCAGAAGCTTCCCTTGCATGTCCAGCACCTTGGGCCCTTCCAGATGTGGTGCGGGCAGCTTGTATGCCAGGCCTTGGTCTCACGGGCTGTCCTGCAAGTTGGGCAGGCGTTCTAAAATCGTTTGCTATGCTTTGCGCGTAGATACCCACCAGCACGCATGGTCTGCGGGCCTCAACCTCTGGCTCGCCTGCTGGTGCACCGGATGTGCCTGGCGAGCCCGCCCAGGGTGTGACACTTGACCCTTATATTGGCCTTCTATCCCTCATCAAACCTTCAGAACTCACACCCCCTTAAAGAGCATTTGAGACTTTATAGGTTTGCTGCCAGTAGCAATTAAAGTGTCTAAAATGGGGACACTTTTTTCAAACGATCACAAAATCTTCTCCACTTCGAGTTTTTCGCTGAATTTTTTTGTGCATGCCAACAAAAATACAATGATCACCTCTACCAAATTTGGGAACAAAACTCTTTCTAAAAAAAGTTTAAAAAATCTTGAACCGTAAAAAGTTTTGAAAATCGTGAAAAATAGAAAACGGGTCGTCTTCCCGCGAAACTTAACATGAAGGCTTAGGGGAAAATTGTATGAATTTACAGGCCATAAAAAATGGCATTAGCATGGCAGAAATATGAAGATGTGCTTGAACCCACCTACCACCCGTTCGATCCCCGGCTTGCGCATCCTGCCTCTCTGGTCGGCTGAGTGCCCGCACGCTCGTTTCGTGGGTTGACTTAGGCATATGGAGTTCATCCCCAGTCTAAGCATACGGAGTTCATTCCCAATCTAAGATCGAATCAGACCGAGGGTTGCGGCAGTAGGATCGACAGCACGCAGGGGGGACAAGGCCAATCCTCGGCTTGTGCATTCTGCCTCTCTGATTGGCCGAGCGCCCGCATGCTCGTTTCATGGGTTGGCTTAGGCATAGAGAGTTCATTCCATGTCTAAGCCCTAGTTGGATCGAGGGTTATGGTAGTGGGATCGGCAGCATGCAGAGGGGGACCGGGTCGATCCTCGACTTGTGCATTATGCCTCTCCGACCGGCTCAGCACCCGCACACTCGTTTCATGGGTTGACTTAGGCATACGGAGTTCATTCCCAATCTAAGATCAGATCGGACCGAAGGTTACGATAGCAGCATCAATAGCATGCAGGGGCAATCGGGCCGATCCCCGGCTTGCACATTCTGCCTCTCCGGCCTGCTGAGCACCTGCACGCTCGTTTCGTGGGTTGGCTAGGCATACGGAGTTCATTCCATGTCTAAGCATACGGAGTTCATTCCCAGTCTAAGATCAGATCGGACTGAGGGTTGCGGTAGCAAGACCAGTAGTAGGATTGGCAGCACGCAGGGGGACCGGTGCGCATTTTGCCTCTCCGGCCGACTGAGCGCCCGCACGCTCGTTTCGTGGGTTGGCTTAGGCATATGAAGTTCATTCCATGTCTAAGCCCCAGGTGGACCGAGGGTTGTGGCAGCAGGACTGGCAGCGGGATCGACAGCACGCAGAGGGGGATCGGGCTAATCCTCAATTTGTGCATTATGCCTCTCCGACTAGCCTCTCCGGCCGGTTGAGCGCCTGTATGCTCGTTTCGTGGGTTGACTTAGGCATACGAAGTTCATCTCCAATCTAAGCATATGGAGTTCATTCCCAGTCTAAGATCGGATCGGACCGAGGGTTGCGGCAGTAGGATCGACAACATACAGGAGGGACCGGGCTGATCCCTGGCTTGCGCATTCTGCATCTCCGACCGACTGAGCACCCTACACGCCCGTTTTTTGGGTTGGCTTAGGAATAGGGAGTTCATTCCATGTCTAAGCCCCAGCCAGACCGAGGGTTGTGCTAACGGGATTGGCAACACGCAGGGGGGACCGGGCCGATCCCCGGCTTGTACATTCTACCTCTCCGGTCGGCTGAACGCTCGCATGCCCGTTTCATGGGTTGGCTTAGGCATAGGGAGTTCATTCCATGTCTAAGCCCCAGCTGGACCGAGGGTTGTGGCAGTGGGACCGGCAGTACGTAGAGGGGGATCGGCTCGATCCCTGGCTTGCGTATTATGCCTCTTCGACCGGCTCAGCGCCCGCATGCTCGTTTCGTGGGTTGACTTATGCATACGGAGTTCATTCCCAGTCTAAGATTAGATCGGACTGAGGGTTGCAGCAGTCAGATCGACAGCACGCAGGGGGGACCGGGCCGATTCTCGACTTGCACATTCTGCCTCTCCGGCCGGTTGAGCGCCCGTACGCTCATTTCATAGGTTGGCTTAGTCATACGAAGTTCATTCCATGTCTAAGCCCCAGTCAGATCAAGGGTTGTGGTAGCGGGACTGATAGCACGTAGAGAGGGACTGGGCCGATCCCTAACTTGCTCATTATGCCTCTCCGGCCGGCTCAGCACCCACATGCTTGTTTCATGGGTTGACTTAGGCATACAGAATTCATCCCCAGTCTGAGCATACAGAGTTCATTCCTAGTCTAAGATCAGATCGGATCAAGGGTTACGGCAGTAGAACCAGTAGTAGGATCGACAACAAGCAGGAGGGGACCGAGTCGATCCCTGGCTTGTACATTCTACCTCACTGACCGGCTGAGCACCTGTGTCATGCCTTAGGTGGGCGCGCCAGGCATATCAGGTGCACCAACAGGCGAGCTAGAGGTTAAGGCCCTCAGTCCAGGTGTGCTGGCGGGTATCTGTGCGCAAAGCCTAGCAAACGAGTTCAGAAAGCCCGCCCAACTTGTAGGCCAGCCCGTGAGACCAAGGCCTGGCATACAAGCTGCACGTACCACAACCAAAAGGGCCCAAGGTGCTGGACACGCAAGGGAAGCTTCTAGAAGCAGGTAGGATCAGCTGGAGCATCCTAGCAGATTTGGTTGACCCTGAAAATCAGGAGTTAGCATCCTAATTGATTGTAATCTGTATAATCCCATGATTTTAGCCTTTATTCTAGGGATATGCCATTAAGTTGTAGCTGGAGCCTTAACTATAAATAGAGGGCTACTCCACCTTCATTTGTACACCATCAAACACTTCTGTTTCAGTGAATACAAGAGCATTTCTAGAATTTTGTCTTCTTATCCTATTTCTCTTTAACTTGCGTAATCAGTCCTTCCCATTATTCTAGTGCCCGCATGCTTGTGTTTTAGGCTGACTTAGGCATAAAGGAGGAGATTCCAAGCCTAAGGCCACACGGTTTCTGAGTCTAAGGTCAGAGCCCGTGACAGTTGGTATCAGAGTGAGTTCGATTCTACATGTTTGTGTTGTGCAGGTTAGATCGTGATTGAGGAGATGGCATCCCAAAGCGACGTTGCTAGCCAACAACCAGAGGCCTAAGAGCATGGGTGTGGAAGAGGCGAGAAAGCCAGTTCTAGAGATATCTGGTCTACCATGGATGGTAGGCTGGCCAAGGTGGAAGTGACCATAGGCGACATGAAGGAGAAGCTTGAAGAGGTAGAAACTCACATTGCAATGGTAGACTCCATGGGGGAGGAGATCCAAAGTGAGCTGGAAGCTACTCTCAACAAAGGCATGGATGTGTTCACCTGAAAGAATCAGACCTTGGAGGCTGAAGTGCTGACCTTACGCGATGGCATGGAGACCATGCACCAGCGGATGGAGGAGCTTGCCAGTGAGCTCATTGCTTGCAAGTCTGCCATTGGGAATGGCATGTTTGCTGGAGTGTCCAAGTCCAGATTGGATGTCCCTAAGCCTAAGGAGTTTAAGGGGTTTAGGGCAGCCAAGGAAGTAGACAACTACCTATGGGGTATGGAGTAGTACTTCCAGGCCATGGGCATGCAAGACGAGGCGATAAAGGTAAGCACCGCTGCTATGTATCTCACTGATGTAGCCTTATTGTGGTGGAGGCACAGGTGTGATGGTGTCAGGCGTGGGATTGCCAAGATTGGAACCTGGGCAGAGTTCCAAAAAGAGTTCAGAGAACAATTTTACCCAGAGTATACCGATGATGAGGCATGGGCAAAGTTGCGCAGGCTGAGCCATCAAGGGGACATAAGGGAGTATGTTCAGAAATTCTCTGAACTGATGCTACAGATCTCAGATCTAGGTGAGAAAGATGCCTTAATTGCTTTCATGGATGGGCTGAAGCCGTGAGTGAAGCATGAGCTACAAGGAGAGGAGTTCATGACTTTGGCTAAAGCCATGACTACTACCAAGGCCTTGATAGAGTTCAAGCCTTTGAACAAGTTCGAGCCTACCAAGCCCAAGGGTAAGGGCAGGGATGATAGGGACTGAAAGAAGCAATCCAAGAGGAAGGATCGTGATCGGGAGTCCAAGGATGGAGATTGAAACCGTTCAACCAAGGATGGCGAGAGGAAGCCACCAGCAGGCAAGTGGAAAGCAAAAGGGGACCAAGAGCCACTAGCATGCTACCTATGTGGAGGGAGCCATATAGCACGTAATTGCCCACAGAAGGGCAAACTGGCTGCTGTAGACAAGGAGTTTGACGAAGAGCCAGAGTCAAGGGAAGTAAAGCTTGGGTCGTTAATGCTCAATGCTGTCCAGAGTAAGGGGAGCCGTAAGCCAAAGGACTTGATGTTTGCAGATCTAATGGTTGTGGGTCAGAAGGTGAGCGCATTAGTGGACACAAGTGCCTCACATCTTTTTATTCAGGTGATGAAACCCAAAAGCTTGGACTAAAGGTGCAGAAAGGGACTAGTACCATCAAAACGGTGAACTCCCAGGAGGTTCCAGCCATTGGAGTAGCACGGGGAGTGGAGTTACAACTTAGAGACTGGAAAGGCAAGGAGACCATAGAGGTGATACCCCTTGATGACTATGAGTTTGTGATTGGGTTGGATTTTCTTGTTCGGATTAACGCCCTCTTTGTGCCTTTTATCGATTGTGTTTGCATCTTGGATGCATGGTGCCAATGCCTAGTGCCATTGAGGAGAGGGTCTGAAGTTGGGTCACGGGTGGTGTCAGCCATCCAATTTGCCAAGGCGATAAGCAGACAAGAAGACACCTTCTTGGCAGCCATGAAATATGATGAGCCAAGGGAGAAGGAGATTGAGTCACCCTTAGAGGTGCTAAAGGTGCTGAAGACCTTTAGTGATGTGATGCCTGTAAAGTTGCCTAGCAAGCTACCACCTAAGAGGGAGGTGGACCACAAGATCGAGCTGGTGTCTGAGGCCAAGCCACCAGCTAAAGCCCCTTACCGAATGTCCCACCAGAGTTAGAGGAGTTAAGGAAGCAGCTCAAAGAGTTAGTTGATGCTGGCTTCATCAGGCCATCAAAGGTGCCCTATGGTGCACCGGTTCTATTCCAGCGCAAGCATGATGGGTTGTTGCGACTGTGCGTAGACTACCGGGCTTTGAACAAGCTGACCATCAAGAACAAGTACCCCATCCCACTCATTGCGGACTTGTTCGATCAACTTGGGAGCGAAAGGTGGTTCACCAAGCTGGATTCGAGGTCAGGCTACTATCAAGTCAGGATCACGGAGGGAGATGAGCCAAAGACAGCATGTGTCACTTGGTATGGTTCGTATGAGTTCTTGGTGATGCCTTTCGGACTCACGAACACTCCAGCAACATTTTGCACCCTTATGAACAAGGTACTTCAGTCGTTCCTTGATCAATTTGTTATGGTTTATTTGGATGACATTATGATCTACAGCCAGACTTTGGGAGAGCATGTAGACCACTTGAGATAGGTGTTCGAGGTGTTGCGGGCGCACAAGCTGTTTGTCAAGAGGGAGAAGTGCTCATTCGCCCAGCAGGAGATCCCGTTCCTAGGCCACATAGTGGGAGGTTGTAGGATACGCATGGATGAAGGCAAGATACATGCCACCCTGGAGTGGCAACTGCCAGCCAAGGTCACTGAGTTGAGATCATTCCTTGGGCTGGTTAACTACTACAAGTGCTTCAGCAAATGTCACTCAGCAATAGCCACGTCATTGACTGACTTACTTAAGAAAGGAAGAGCATGGGAGTGGAGCGCAGGGTGCCAGGAAGCCTTTGATAGGTTGAAGTGAGCTGTGATCGAGGAGCCTGTCTTGGCCTTGCTAGACCATGCCAAGCCGTATGAGGTACATACAGATGCATCAGACTTTACCATAGGGGGCGTGTTGATGCAGGAGGGACGTCCAGTTGCATTCGAGAGCAGGAAGCTAAATGAGACTGAACGCAAGTACACGGTCCAAGAGAAAGAGATGACTGCAGTGGTACACTACTTACGAACTTGGTGCCGTTACCTATTGGGGTCGAGGTTCATGGTGAGGATGGACAATGTGGCGACCAGCTACTTCCAGACGCAGAAGAAGCTGCCCCCCAAGCAGGCGAGATGGTAAGATTTTCTTGTAGAATTTGATTTTCAGATGGAGTACAAGCCAGGACAAGTGAACCTAGTGGTAGATGCCTTGAGCAGAAAAGCTAACCTTGCTGCCATTAGCCAACCAGAGGGGTCATTGGTGCCGCGCATCAAGGAGGGACTTGTGCATGATCCTACAGCCAAGGCTTTGATGGAGTACGCCCAGCAAGGTAAGACTAGGCGATTTTGGTTGCAGGATGGGTTGCTGTACACCAGGGGTACTAGACTGTTTGTGCCGCAGCACGGGAAGCTTTGCAAGGAAGTTTTGCAAGAATGCCATGATTCAAGGTGAGCTGGACACCCCGGAGTGAGCTGCACCCTGATGCTGATCAAGGACCGATACTACTGGCTGCACATGAGGAACGATGTTGAGGCCTATATGAAGACTTATCTTGTGTGCTAATAGGACAAGGTGGAGCTCAAGAAACCAGGGGGTCTCTTAGAGCCATTGCCAGTGCCAGAGCGACCATGGGAGAGTGTTTCTCTAGACTTTATAGTCAGTCTACCCAAAACAGAAGGGTTTGGAAGCATCATGGTAGTGGTGGACAGGTTTTCCGAGTATGGAATCTTCATTCCAGCAACCAAGGAGTGCCCAACTGAGGAGGCAGCTCGATTGTTCCTGAAAAACATGGTTAAGTACTAGGGAGTGTCGAGGACCATTGTTAGTGATCGGGACGGGCGTTTCACGGGCAGGTTCTAGACTGAGTTGTTTAAGCTGTTGGGGTCAGACTTGAACTATTCCACCAGCATGCATCCGCAGACCGATGGGCAGATAGAGTGAGTAAATGGACTATTGGAGATCTACCTCAGGCACTATGTGAGTGCCATACAAAGGGACTGGCCAAAGCTGCTAGATATTGCACAGTTTTCCTACAACTTGCAAAGGAGCGAGGTAACGAACTAGAGCCAATTTGAGGTTGTGACAGGGCAACAACCACTAACACCCGGTTCGATTGCTGCAGGTTATACAGAGCCCAATCTAGTAGCATACAAGTTTGCCAAGGCATGGCAGGAGCAAACTGACTTGGCCAGAGTTTGTCTACATAAGGCGGCCAAGAGATCGAAGAAGTGGGCAGACCAGAATAGGTGGGACGTGCAGTTCCAGGTTGGAGACTTGGTGTTGGTGAAGCTGCATCCCATTGTGCACCATAAGGGGCTGCACAAAGGCCTAGTCCAGAGGTATAAGGGACCTTTCCGAGTAGTCAAGAGGGTAGGCAAGGTTGCCTACAAGCTGGATATGCCACCCAAGCTGAGGGTACACCTGGTGTTCCATGTGAGCATGCTCAAGCCGATGAGGGAGATCCAGGACGGGCAAAGTCAAAGCGTGCACCATTGGGAGCAAAGGCCTCATATGAGAAGGAGGTCCACAGCATCATAGCTGACCAAGAGGTGAGACGGAAGAATTATCAATCAAGACAAGAGTACTTGGTGCGCTGGAAGGGACTTTCAGATAGTGAGGTGAGCTGGGAACCAGCAGATGACTTATGGCAGTTCAGGGACCAGATCAGGTAGTACCATGCAGAAGATGCAATGAGGGTGTTGCGTAATCAGGTGGGGGAGAATGTCATGCCCTAGGTCGGCACGCCAGGCACATCAGGCGCACCAGCAGCCGAGCCAGAGGTTAAGGCCCGCAGACCAGGCGTGCTGGCGGGTATCTGTACGCAAAGCCTAGCAAACGAGTTCAGAACGCCCTCCCAACTTGTAGGCCAGCCCGTGAGACCAAGGCCTGGCATGCAAGCTGCCCGCACCACATCCAGAAGGGCCCAAGGTGCTGGACACGCAAGGGAATCTTTTGGAAGCAGGCAGGATCAGCTGGAGCATCCTGGCAGATTTGGTTGACCCTGAAAATCAGGAGTTAGCATCCTAATTGATTGTGATTTGTATAATCCCATGATTTTTGCCTTTATTCTAGGCATATGCCATTAAGTTGTAGCTAGAGCCTCAATTATAAATAGAGGGCTGCTCCACCCTCATTTGTACACCATCAAACACTTATGTTTCAGTGAATACAAGAGCATTTCCAGAATTCTGTCTTCTTATCCTGTTTCTCTTTAACTTGCATAATTAGCCCTTCCCATTGTTCTAGTGCCCGCACGCTTGTGTTTTAGGCTGACTTAGGCATAAAGGAGAAGATTCCAAGCCTAAGGTCGCATGATTTCTGAGTCTAAGGTCGGAGCCCATGACACCCACACGCTCATTTCGTGGGTTGGCTTAGGCATACGGAGTTCATTCCATGTCTAAGTCCCAGCCAGACCGAGGGTTGTGGCAGCAGGACTGACAGCGGGATCATCAGCACGTAGAGGGGGATCGGGCTGATCCCCGGCTTGCGTATTATGCCTCTCCGACCGGTTAAGCACCCACACGTTCGTTTCATGGGTTGACTTAGGCACACGGAGTTCATCCTCAGCCTAAGCATACAAAGTTCATTCCCAATCTAAGATCAAACCGGATTGAGGGTTACGGTAGCAGGATCAGCAGATCCCCGACTTGAGTATTCTACCTCTTCGGCCGGCTGAGCGCCCGCACGCCCATTTCATGGGTTGGCTTAGGCATAGGGAGTTCATTCCATGTCTAAGCCCCAGTCGGATCGAGGGTTGTGGCAGCGGGACCGGCAGTACGCAGAGGGGGATGGGGTCGATCCTCGACTTGCTCATTATGCCTCTTCAGTCAGCTCAGCACCCGTACGCTTGTTTCATGGGTTGACTTATGCATACGGAGTTCATTCCCAGTCTAAGATCAGATCGGATCGAGGGTTACGGTAGCAGGATCAATATCACGAAGGGAGGACTGGGTCGATCCTTGGCTTGCGCATTCTACCTCTCCGACCAGCTGAGCGCCAGCACGCTCGTTTTGTGGTTTGGCTTAGGCATACGGAGTTCATTCCATGTTTAAGCCCCAACCGGACCGAGGGTTGTGGTAGCAAGATCAGCAGTGGGATCAATAGCACGTAGAGCGAGATCAGGCTGATCCCTGGCTTGTGCATTATGCCTCTCTGGCCGACTGAGCACCCGCACGCTCATTTTGTGGGTTGACTTAGGTATACGGAGTTCATCCCCAATCTAAGCATACGAAGTTCATTCCTAGTCTAAGATCAGACCGGACTGCACGTTGTGGCAGCAGGATTGACTGCACACGGTGGGGGACTGGGCCGATCCCCGGCTTGCGCATTCTGCCTCTCCGATCGGTTGAGCGCCCGTACGCTCGTTTCATGGGTTGGCTTAGGCATACGAAGTTCATTCCATGTCTAAGCATACGGAGTTCATTCCCAGTCTAGGATTTTGAGCCACGGTGTGTATACTGGGCTCGGGCATGTGTTGGTGCCGCATTTTTTTGCCCGGGGTACCATCGTCGGAGCATCATCGGAGCATCGTCGGAGAGCCTAACCGACGGTATTGGGGGTTCCGGTGATTGGGGGGGCCGAGGGGGTGTGCGCACATGATGTGTAATGGGTGCTGGTACTTGGCCCTTATATTGGCCCCCTATCCCTCATCAAACCTCGAGAACTCACACCTCCTTAAAGAGCATTTGAGATTTTATAGGTTTGCTGCCAGTAGCCATTAAAGTGTCTGAAATGGGGACACTTTTTTCAAACGGTCACAAAATCTTCTCCACTTCGAGTTTTTAGCTGAATTTTTTTGTGGTTTCCAAAAAAAATACAAGGATCACTTCGTCCAATTTTGGGGACAAAACTCTTTCTAAAAAAATTTTCAAAAAATCTCGAATCGTAAAAAGTTTCAAAAATCATGAAAAATAGAAAACGGGTCGTCTTGCCGCAAAACTTCACATGAAGGCTTAGGGGACCATTGCATGAATTTACAAGCCATAAAAATGGCATTGGCATGGCAGAAATATGAAGATGTGCTTGAACCCACCTACCACCCGTTCGATCCCCGACTTGGGCATCCTGCCTCTCTAGTCGGTTGAGCGTCCGCACGCTCGTTTCATGGGTTGACTTAGGCATACGGAGTTCATCCCCAGTCTAACCATACGGAGTTCATTCCAAGTCTAAGATCGAATCGAACCGAGGGTTGTGACAGCAAGATCAGCAGCACGTAGTGGGAACCAGGCCGATCCCCGGCTTGCGCATTTTGCCTCTTCGGCCAGTTAAGCACCCACACACCCGTTTCGTGGGTTCGTTTAGGCATACAAAGCTCATTCCATGTCTAAGCCGCAGTCGGACCGAGGGTTGTGGCAGCGGGACTGGCAGTACGTAAAGAGAGATCGGGCCGATCCCTCGTTTGTGCATTACGCCTCTCCAGTCGGCTCAACGCCCGAACGCTCATTTTGTGGGTTGACTTAGGCATACGGAGTTCATTCCCAGTCTAAGATCAAACCAGACCGAGTGTTGCGGTAGCAAGATCGACAGCACGCAGGGAGGACCGGGTCAATCCCTGACTTGTGCATTCTGCCTCTCCGGTCGGTTGAGCGCCCGCACGCTCGTTTCATGGGTTGCTTAGGCATACGGAGTTCATTCCATGTCTAAGCCCCAGCAGGACCGAGGGTTATGGTAGCAGGACCAATAGCAGGATCGATAGTATGTAGAGGTGGACCGAGCTGATCCTCGGCTTGCGCATTATGCCTCTCCAGCCGACTGAGTGCCCGCACGCTCGTTTCATGGGTTGACTTAGGCATACAGAGTTCATCCCCAGTCTAAGCATACGGAGTTCATTCCCAGTCTAAGATCAAACCGAACTGAGGGTTGCGACAGCAGGATCGATAGCACGCAGGGGGGACGGGGTCAATCCTCGACTTGCACATTCTGCCTCTCTGACTGGCTGAGCGCCCGCACGCCTGTTTCATGGGTTGGCTTAGGCATAGGGAGTTCATTCCATGTCTAAGCCCCAGTCAGACCGAGGGTTATGGTAGCGGGACCGGTAGCACGTAGAGGGGGATTGAGCCGATCCCCGACTTATGCATTAGGCCTCTCCGGCTGGCTCAGTGCCCGAACGCTCATTTCATGGGTTGACTTAGACATACGAAGTTCGTTCCCAGTCTAAGATCGGACTAGACCGAGTGTTGTAACAGCAGTATCGACAGCATGCAGGGGGAGGATCGAGCTGATCCCCAGCTTGCACATTCAGCCTCTCCAGTACGCTGAGCGCCCGCATGCTCGTTTCGTGAGTTGGCTTAGGCATACGGAGTTCATTCCATGTCTAAGCCGCAGCCGAACTGAGGGTTGTGGCAGTAGGATTGACAACGGGATCGACAGCATGCAGAGGGGGATCGAGCTGATCCTCGGCTTGTGCATTATGCCTCTTCGGCTAGCCTCTCCAGTCGGTTGAGCACTCGCACGCTCATTTTGTGAGTTGACTTAGGCATTCGGAGTTCATCCCCAGTCTAAGCATATGGAGTTCATTCCCAGTCTAAGATCGTACCAGACCAAAGGTTGTTGCAGCATGCAAAAGGGGACCGAGCCGATCCTCGACTTACGCATTCTACCTCTCCAGCCAGTTGGGCACCCGTACGCTCATTTCGTCGGTTGGCTTAGGCATACAGAGTTCATTCCATGTCTAAGCATACAGAGTTCATTCCCAGTGTAAGACTTTGGGCCACGGTACACATACTGGGTTGGGGCATGTGCTGGTACTGCATTTGTTTCACTTAGGGCACCATCGTCGGAGCATCGTAGGAGAGCCTAACCGGCGGCATTGGGCCGATCCTTGACTTACGCATTCTGCCTCTTCGGTCGGCCTCTCTGGTTGGCTGAGTGCCCGCACGCTCATTTCGTGGGTTGACTAAAGCATACGGAGTTCATCCCCAATCTAAGCATACAGAGTTCATTCCTAGTCTAAGATCAGACCAGACCGAGGATTGCGGTAACAGGATCGATAGCACGTAGGGGGGATCAGGATGATCCCCGGCTTGCGTATTTTGTCTCTCTGATCGGTTGAGCGCCCGCACGCCCATTTCATGGGTTGGCTTAGGCATAGGGAGTTCATTCCATGTCTAAGCCCTAGCCGGACTGAGCGTTGTGGCAGTGGGACTAGCAGCACGCAGAGGGGGATCAGGTCGATCCCCGACTTGCGCATTCTGCCTCTCCAGCCAGCTGAGCACCTGCACGCTCATTTAGTGGGTTGGCTTACGCATACGGAGTTCATTCCATGTCTAAGCATATGGAGTTCATTCCCAGTCTAAGAGTTTGAGCCACGGTGGACATGCTGGGCTCGGCCATGTGCTGGTGCCGCATTTTTTTTGCCCGGGGCACCATGTCGGAAAGCCTAACTGACGACATTGGGGCTTCCGACCATTGGGGGGTCGGGGGATGTGCGATGGGTGCTGGTACTTGGCCCTTATATTGGCCCCCTATCCCTCATCAAACCTCGAGAACTCACACCCCCTTAAAGAGCATTTGAGATTTTATAAGTTTGCTGCCAGTAGCCATTAAAGTGTCTGAAATGGGGACACTTTTTTCAAACGATCACAAAATCTTCTCCACTTTGAGTTTTTACTTGAATTGTTTTGTGCATGCCAACAAAAATACAAGGATCACCTCTACCAAATTTGGGGACAAAAATCTTTCTAAAAAAATTTTAAAAAATTCCGAATCGCAAAAAGTTTCGAAAATCATGAAAAATAGAAAATGGGTCGTCTTGCCCCGAAACTTCACATGAAGGCTTAGGGGACCATTGTATGAATTTACAAGCCATAAGAATGGCATTGGAATGGCAGAAATATGAAGATGTGCTTGAAACCACCTACCACCCGTTCGATCCCCGGCTTGCACATCCTGCCTCTCTGGTCGGCTGATCATCCGCACGCTCATTTTGTGGGTTGACTTAGGCATACGGAGTTCATCCCCAGTCTAAGCATACGAAGTTCATTCCTAGTCTAAGATCAGACCGAACCAAGGGTTGCAGCAGCAGGACCAATAGTAGGATCGACAGCACGCAGGGGGGACCGAGTCGATCCCCAGCTTGCGCATTCTGCCTCTCTGACCGACTGACCACCCGCTTTCTCGTTTCGTGGGTTGACTTAGGCATACAGAGTTCATACCCGGTCTAAGCATACGGAGTTCATTCCCAGTATAACAGTTTGAGCCACGGTGCACATGCTAGGCTCGGGCATATGCTGGTGCCACATTTTTTTTGCCTGGGGCACCATCGTCGGAGCATCATCGAAGAGCCTAACCAATGGCATTGGGGGGGCTGGGGGGTGTTCGCACATGATGTGCAATGGGTGCTGGTACTTGGCCCTTATATTGGCCCCCTATCCCTCATCAAACCTCGATAACTCACACCCCCTTAAAGAGCATTTGAGATTTTATAGGTTTGCTACCGGTAGCCATTAAAGTGTCTGAAATGGGGACACTTTTTTCAAACGGTCACAAAATCTTCTCCACTTCGAGTTTTTACCTGAGTTTTTTTGTGCATGCTAACAAAAATACAAGGATCACCTCTACCAAAATCCCAAACCATAAAAAGTTTCAAAAATTGTGAAAAATAGAAAACGGGTCGTCTTGCCACGAAACTTCACATGAAGGCTTAGGGGACCATTTTATGAATTTACAAGTCATAAAAATGGCATTGGCATGGGAGAAATATGAAAATGTGCATGAACCGACCTACCACCCATTCGATCCAATGCTTGCGCATCCTGTCTCTCTGGTCGACTGAGCGTCCGCACGCTCGTTTCGTGGGTTGACTTAGGCATACAGAGTTCATCTCCAGTCTAAGCATACGTAGTTCATTCCTAGTCTAAGATCGGATTGGACCGAGGGTTGCAGCTGTAAGATCGGTAGCACGTAGGAGGGACCGGGCTGATCCCCGGGTTACGCATTCTGCCTCTTTGACCAGCTAAGCGCCCGCACGCCCGTTTCATGGGTTGGCTTAGGCATAGGGAGTTCATTCCATGTCTAAGCCCCAACCGGATCGAGGGTTGTGGTAACGGGACCTACAGCACGTAGAGGGGGACCAGGCTGATCCCTGACTTGCGCATTATGCCTCTTCAGCCTGTTCAGTGCCCGTACACTCATTTTGTGGGTTGACTTAGGCATACAGAGTTCATTCCTAGTCTAAGATCAGACCGAACTGAGGGTTGGGGCAGCAGGATCGACAGCACGCAAGAGGTAACTGGGTCGATCCCCAGCTTATGCATTCTACCTCTCTGATCGGCTGAGCACCCACATGCTCTTTTTATGGGTTGGCTTAGGCATACGGTTCCATGTCTAACCATACAGAGTTCATTCCCAGTCTAAGATCGGATCGAACCAAGGGTTGTAACAGCAAGACCAACAGCAGGATCATCAGCACGTAGGGGGGACCGAGTTGATCCCCAGCTTGCGCATTCTGTCTCTCCGATTGGCTGAGTGCCCGCACGCTCATTTCATGGGTTGGCTTAGGCATATGGAGTTTATTCCATGTCAAAGCCCTAGCCGGACCGAAGATTGTGGCTGCAAAATCGGCAGTGGGATCGGTAGCATGCAGATGGGGATCGGGCTGATCCCCAGCTTACACATTATGCCTCTCCGGTCGGCTGAGCTCCCGTATGCTCGTTTCATGGGTTGACTTAGGCATACGGAGTTCATCCCTAGTCTAAGCATATGGAGTTCATTCCTAATCTAAGATCAGACTGAATTGAGGGTTGCGACAGTAGGATCGGTAGCATGCAAGAGGGACCGGGCCGATCCCCAGCTTGCGCATTCTGCCTCTCCGACCAGCTGAGCACCAGCACGCCTGTTTCATGGGTTGGCTTAGGCATAGGGGGTTAATTCCATGTCTAAGCCCCAGTCGGACCGAGGGTGGTGGCAGCGAGACCGACAGCACACAGAGGGGGACCAGGTCAATCCTTGGATTGCGCATTATGCCTCTCCGATCGACTCAGTGCCCGTACGCTTGTTTCATGGGTTGACTTAGGCATAAGAAGTTCATTCCCAGTTTAAGATTGAAATGGTTGAAGGGTTGCGATAGCAGGATCGACAGCACGGATGGGGGGATAGGGCCGATCCCCGGCTTGCGCATTCTGCCTCTCCAGCCAGCTAAGCGCCTGCACGCTCGTTTCATGGGTTGGCTTAGCCATACGGAGTTCATTCCATGTCTAAGCATACGGTGTTCATTCCATGTCTAAGATCGGATCGGACCAATGGTTGCGACAGCAGGACCAGTAGCAGGATTGACAGTGCACAGGGGGGGACAAGGTCGATCCCTGGTTTACGGATTCTACCTCTTCGACCGGCCTCTCCGACCGGTTGAGCACCCACACGCTCATTTCATTGGTTGGCTTAGGCATATGGAGTTCATTCCATGTCTAAGCATACAAAGTTCATTCCCAGTCTAAGATCAGACCGGACTGAGGGTTACGGTAGCGGGACCAGAAGCAGGATCGGTAGCATGCACGGGGGACCGAACCGATCCCTGGCTTGCGTATTCTGCCTCTCTGGCCAGCTGAGCGCCCACACACCCGTTTCATGGGTTGGCTTAGGCATAGGGAGTTCATTCCATGTCTAAGCCCCAGCCGGATCGAGGGTTGTGGTAGCGGGATCGACAGCACACAGAGGGGGACCGGGCCGATCCTCGGCTTGCGCATTATGCCTCTCTGGCCGACTCAGCTCTCGAACGCTCATTTCGTGGGTTAACTTTGGCATACAGAGTTAATCCCTAGTCTAACCATACGGAGTTCATTCCCAATCTAAGATCGGATCAGACCGAGGGTTGTGGCAGCAGGATCGACAACACGCAGGGGGGATCAGGTTGATCCCCGACTTATGCATTCTGCCTCTCCGGCCGGCTGAGCGCCCGCATGCCCGTTTCATGGGTTGGCTTAGGCATAGGGAGTTCATTCCATGTCTAATCCCCAGCCGGACTGAGGGTTGTGGTAGCGGGATCGGTAGCACGCAGAGTGGGATCGGATCGATCCCTGGCTTGAGCATTCTACCTCTCCGACCGATTGAGTGCCCGCACGCTCATTTTGTGGTTTGGCTTAGGCATACAGAGTTCATTCCATGTCTAAGCATACGGAGTTCATTCCAGTGTAAGAGTTTGAGCCATGGCGCACATGCTGGGCTCAGGCATGTGCTGGTGTCGCATTTTTTTCGCCCGGGGCACCATCGTCGGAGCATCGTCAGAGCATCGCCGGTTCTGGCGATTGGGGGGGCCGGGGGTGTGCGCACATGATCTGTGATAGGTGCTGGTACTTGGCCTTTATGTTGGCCCCCTATCCCTCAGCTAACCTTGAGAACTCACACCCCCTTAAAGAGCATTTGAGATTTTATAGGTTTACTGCCAGTAGCCATTAAAGTGTCTAACATGGGGACACTTTTTTCAAATGGTCACAAAATCCTCTCCACTTCGAGTTTTTAGCTGAATTTTTTTGTGCATGCCAAAAAAAATACAAGGATCACCTCTACCGAATTTGGGGACAAAACTCTTTCTAAAAAAATTTTAAAAAATCCCGAACTGTAAAAAGTTTTAAAAATCGTGAAAAATAGAAAACGGGTCGTGTTGCCACGAAACTTCACATGAAGGCTTAGGGGACCATTGTTCGAATTTACAAGCCATAAAAATGGCATTGCCATGGCAAAAATATAAATATGTGCTTGAACCCACCCATCACCCGTTTGATCCTCGGCTTACTCATCCTGACTCTCTGGTCGGCTGAGCGCCCGCACTCTCGTCTCGTGGGTTGACTTAGGCATACGGAGTTCATCCCCAGTCTAAGCATTCGGAGTTCATCCCCGATCCCTGGCTTGTACATTCTGCCTCTCCGACCGGCTGAGCTCTCGTACGCCCATTTCGTGGGTTGGCTTAGGCATAGGGAGTTTATTCCATGTCTAAGACCCAGCCAAACCGAGGGTTGTGGCAGTGGGACCGATAGCACACAGAGGGGGACCGGGTCGATCCCTGGTTTTCGCATTATGCCTCTTCGATCGGCTCAGCGCCCGCACGCTCGTTTCATGGGTTGACTTATGCATACGGAGTTCATTCACAGTCTAAGATCAGACCAGATCGAGGGTTGTGGTAGTAGGATCGACAGCACGTAGAGGGGACCGGGTCGATCCCCAGCTTGCGCATTCTTTCTCTTCGGCCGGCTGAGCGCTCGCAAACTCATTTCGAGGGTTGGCTGAGGCATACGGAGTTCATTCCATGTCTAAGCATACGGAGTTTATTCCCAGCCTAATATTTTAAGACATGGTGCACATGCTAGGCTTGGCCATGTGCTGGTGCCACATTTTTTTTGCCCGAGGCACCATCGCTGGAGCATCACCGGAGAGCCTAACCGACGGCATTGGGTGTTCCGGCGATTAGGGGGCCGGGGGTGGTTTACGCACATGATGTGCGATGGGTGCTGGTCCTTGGCCCTTATGTTGGCCCCCTATCCCTCATCAAACCTTAAGAACTCACACCCCCTTAAAGAGCATTTGAGATTTTATAGGTTTGCTGCCAGTAGCCATTAAAGTGTTTGAAATGGGGACACTTTTTTCAAATGATCACAAAATCTTCTCCACTTCGATTTTTTAGTTGAATGTTTTTGAACATGCCAACAAAAATGCAAGGATCACCTCTACCAAATTTGGGGACAAAACTCTTTCTAAAAAAATCTTAAAAAATCTCGAACCCCAAAAAGTTTCAAAAATCATGAAAAATAGAAAACGGGTCGTCTTGCCATGAAACTTCACACGAAGGCTTAGGGGACCATTGTATGAATTTACAAGCCATAAAAATGAAATTGGCATGGTAGAAATATGAATATGTGCTTCAACCCACTTACCATCCGCTCGATCCCCGACTTGCGCATCCTGCCTCTCTGGTCGACTGAGCGCCCACACGCTCGTTTCGTGTGTTGACTTAGGCATACGGAGTTCATCCCCAGTCTAAGCATACAGAGTTCATTCCCAGTCTAAAATCGAACCAGGCCGAGGGTTACGATAGGAGGATCGGTAACACGCAGGGGGACCGGGTCAATCCTTAGCTTACGCATTCTGCCTCTCTGATCGACTGAGTGCCCGCACGCCCGTTTCATGGGTTGTCTTAGGCATAGGGAGTTTCCATGTCTAAGCCCCAGTCAGATCGAGGGTTGTGGTAGCAGGACCGGTAGCACACAAAGAAGGATCGGGCCAATCCCTGGCTAGCGCATTATGCCTCTCTGATCGGCTCAGTGCCCACACGCTCATTTCATGGGTTGCCTTATGCATACGAAGTTCATTCCTAGCCTAAGATCTGACCGGATCGAGGGTTGCGGCAGCAGGATCGACAGCACGCATGGAGGGATTGGGTCGGTCCCTGACTTGCGTATTTTGCCTCTCCGACTGGCTGAGTGCCCACACGCTCATTTCATGGGTTGGCTTAGGCATACGAAGTTCATTCCATGTCTAAGCATATGGAGTTCATTCCCAGACTAAGATTGGATCAGACCGAGGGTTGCGGTAGCAGGACCAGTAGCAGGATCGACAGCACGTAAGGGGGGACCAGGCTGATCCTCGGCTTGCGTATTCTATCGCTAAGGCTGACTGAGGTCGGCTGAGCGCCCGCACGCTAGTTTCGTGGGTTTGCTTAGGCATACAGAGTTTATTCCATGTCTAAGCCCCAGCCGGACCGAAGGTTGTGGCAGCAAGACTGGCAGCGAGATCGACAGCATGTAGAGGGGGACCGACCTGATCCCCGACTTGCATATTCTGCCTCTCTGGCTGGCCTCTTCAGCCGACTGAACGCCCGTACGCTCGTTTTATGGGTTGACTTAGGCATACGGAGTTCATCCCCAGTCTAAGCGTACGGAGTTCATTCCCAGTCTAAGATCAGACTGGATCAAGGGTTACGATAGTAGGATCAGTAGCACACAGGGGGGATCGGGCCAATCATTGGCTTACACATTCCGTCTTTTCGATCGACTGAGCACCCGCACGCCCGTTTAATGGGTTGGCTTAGGCATAGAGAGTTTCCATGTCTAAGCCCCAGCCGGACCGAGGGTTGTGGCAGCAGGACCGGTAGCACGCAGAGGGGGATCAGGCTGATCCCTGGCTAGCGTATTATGCCTCTCCGATTGGCTCAGTACCCACACGCTCGTTTCATGGGTTGGCTTAGGCATACGGAGTTCATTCCTAGCGTAAGATCAGACCAGACCGAGGGTTGCGGCAGCAGGATCGATAGCATGCATGGGGGGATCAGGCTGGTCCCTGGCTTGCGCATTCTGCCTCTTCGGTTAGCTGAGCGCCTGCACGCTCGTTTCCTGGGTTGGCTTAGGCATACAGAGTTCATTCCATGTCTAAGGATATGGAGTTCATTCCCAAACTAAGAACGGATCAGACCGAGGGTTGTGGCAGTAGGACCAATAGCAGGATCAACAGCACGCAGAAGGGATTGGGTTGATCCTCGGCTTGCGCATTCTACCGCTCTGGCCAACTAAGGTCGGCTGAGCACCCGCACGCTCATTTCGTGGGTTTGCTTAGGCATACGGAGTTCATTCCATGTCTAAGCCCCAACCGGACCGAAGGTTGTGGCAGCAAGACCGGCAGCGAGATCGGTAGCACGTAGAGGGGTATCGGGCTGATCCCCGACTTGCATATTATGCCTCTCTGGCCGGCCTCTTCGGCCGGCTGAGCACCCGTACGCTCGTTTTGTGGGTTGACTTAGGCATACGGAGTTCATCCCCAGTTTAAGCGTATGGAGTTCATTCCCTGTCTAAAGATCGAACTGGACCGAAGGTTGCGGTAGTAGGATCGATATCACACAGGGGGATCGAGCCGATCCTCAGCTTACACATTCTGCCTCTCCGACCGACTGAGCACCCGAAAGTTCATTTCATGGGTTGGCTTAGGCATAGGGAGTTTCCATATCTAAGCCCTAGCCGGACCGAGGGTTGTGGTAGCAAGACCAGTAGCACGCAGAGGGGGATCGGGCCGATCCTTAGCTAGCGCTTTATGCCTCTCCAATTGGCTCAGTGCCTGCACGCTCGTTTCATGGGTTGGCTTAGGCATACAAAGTTCATTCCCAACCTAAGATCAGACCGGACCGAGGGTTGCGACAGCACGCATGAGGAGATCGAGCCGATCCCCGGCTTGCGCATTCTACCTCTCCGGTTGGCTGAGCGCCTGGACGCTCGTTTCATGGGTTGGCTTAGGCATACGAAGTTCATTCCATGTCTAAGCATATGGAGTTCATTCCCAGACTAAGAACGGATCGGACCGAGGGTTGCGGCAGTAGGACCAGTAGCAGGATTGACAGCACGCAGGGGGGACCGGGCCGATCCCCGGCTTGCGCATTCTGCCACTCCGGTCGACTGAGGTCAGTTGAGCACCCGCACGCTCGTTTCGTGGGTTTGCTTAGGCATACGAAGTTCATTCCATGTCTAAGCCCCAACTGGACCGAAGGTTGTGGCAACAAGACCGGCAGCGAGATTGGTAGCACATAGAGTAGGATCGAGCTGATACCCGACTTGCATATTATGCCTCTCTGGCCAGCCTCTTCGGCCGATTGAGTGCCCGTACACTTGTTTTGTGGGTTGACTTAGGCATACGGAGTTCATCCCCAGTCAAGCGTATGGAGTTCATTCCCAGTCTAAGATTAGACTGGACCAAGGGTTACGGTAGTAGGATCGGCAGTTTACAGGAGGCATCGGGCCGATCCTCGGCTTACGTATTCCACCTCTTCGATCGACTGAGCACCCGCACGCCCGTTTCATGGGTTGGCTTACGCATAGGGAGTTCATTCCATGTCTAACCCCAGCCAGCCCGAGGGTTGTGGCAGCGGGACCGACAGCACGCAGAGGGGGATCGGGCCGATCCCTGGCTGGTGCATTATGCCTCTCCGGTCGGCTCAACGCCCGAACGCTCGTTTCGTGGGTTGACTTAGGCATACGGAGTTCAGTCCCAGTCTAAGATTAGACCGAATCGAGGGTTGCGATAGTAGGATCGACAGCACGTAGGGAGGGACCGGGCAGGTCCTCGGCTTGTGCATTCTGCCTCTTCGGCCGGCTGAGCGCCTGTACGCTCATTTCGTGGGTTGGCTTAGGCATACGGAGTTCATTCCATGTCTAAGCATACAGAGTTCATTCCCAATCTAAGATCAGATCAGATCGAGGGTTACGACAATAGGACCAACAGCAGGATCGACAGCATGCAAGAGGGATCGAGCCGGTCCCCGACTTGCGCATTCTACCTCTCCGGTCGGTTGAGCGCCCGCACGCTCGTTTCATGGGTTGACTTAGGCATACGGAGTTCATCCCCAATCTAAGTATACAGAGTTCATTCCCAATCTAAGATCAGACTAGATCGAGGGTTGCTGCAGCAGGTTCGCCAGCACGCAGGGGGGACCGGGCCGATCCCTAGCTAGTGCATTCTGCCTCTCTGGCCGATTGAGCGCCCACACGCCCGTTTCATGGGTTGGCTTAGGCATAAGGAGTCCATTCCATGTCTAAGCCATGATCAGACCGAGGGTTGTGGCAGCGACATCAACAGCACGTAGATGGGGACCAGGCTAATCCTCGGTTTGCGCATTCTACCTCTTCAGCCGGTTGAGCGCCCGCACGCTCATTTCGTGGGTTAGCTTAGGCATACGGAGTTCATTCCATGTCTAAGCATATGGAGTTCATTCCCAGTCTAAGAGTTTGAGCCACGATGCACATGCTGGGCTCGGGCATGTGCTGGTGCCGTATTTTTTCGTGCGGGGCACCATCGTCGGAGCATCGTTGGAGAGCCTGACCGGCGGCATTGGGGGTTCCGACGATTGTGGCGGCCGGGGGGTGTGCGCACATGATGTCTGATGGGTGCTGGTACCTAGCCCTTATATTGGCCCCCTATCCCTCATCAAACCTTGAGAACTCACACCCCCTGAAAGAGCATTTGAGATTTTATAGGTTTGCTACCAATAGCCATTAAAGTGTCTGAAATGGGGACACTTTTTCAAATGGTTACAAAATCTTCTCCACTTCGAGTTTTTAGCTAAATTTTTTTGTGCATGCCAACAAAAATAAAAGGATCACCTCTACCAAATTTGGGGACAAAACTTTTTCAAAAAAAAATTTTAAAAAATCCCGAATTGTAAAAAGTTTCAAAAATCATGAAAAATAGAAAACGGGTCGTCTTGCCATGAAACTTCACATGAAGGCTTAGGGGACCATTATATGAATTTACAAGCCATAAAAATGATATTGGCATGGCAGAAATATGAAGATGTGCTTGAACCCACCTACCAGCCGTTCGATCCCCGACTTGCGCATCCTGCCTCTCTAGTCAGCTGAGCGTCCGCACGCTCGTTTCGTGGGTTGACTTAGGCATACGGAGTTCATCCCCAGTCTAAGCATACGAAGTTCATTCCCAGTCTAAGATCAGACCAGACCAAGGGTTGCGACAGCAGGATCGATAGCACGAATGGGGGATCGAGCCGATCTCCGGCTTGCGCATTCTACCTCTCCAGTTGGCTGAGCGCCCGCACGCCCGTTTCATGGGATGGCCTAGGCATAGGGAGTTCATTCCATGTCTAAGCCCCAGCTCAATCGAGGGTTGTGGTAGTGGGACCTACAGCACGCAGAGGGGCACCAGGCCGATCCCCGGCTTGCGCATTATGCCTCTCCGACCAGCTCACCACCTGCACTCTCGTTTCATGGGTTGACTTAGGTATACGGAGTTCATTCCTAGTCTAACATCGGACCGGACCGAGGGTTGCGGCAGCTGGATCAACAGCATGCAGGGGGGATCGGGTCGGTCCCCGACTTTCGTATTCTACCTCTTCAACCGGTTGAGCGCCCACACGCTTGTTTCGTGGGTTGGCTTAGGCATACGGAGTTCATTCTATGTCTAAGCATACAGAGTTCATTCCAATCTAAGATCAGACCGGACCAAGGGTTGCGGCAGCAAGACCAGTAGTAAGATTGGTTGCATGCAAGGGGGGACTCGGTCGATCACTGACTTGTGCATTATGCCTCTCCGGTCGACTGAGCGCCCACACGCTTGTTTCGTGGGTTGACTTAAGCATACGAAGTTCATCCCCAGTCTAAGCATATGGAGTTCATTCCCAGTCTAAGATCAGACCGAACCGAGGGTTGTGGCAATAAGATTGGCAGCACACCGGGGGACCGGGCTGATCCTCGGCTTGCGTGTTCTGCCTCTTCGTCCGGCCTCTCCGATCGGCTGAGCGCCCGCACGCTCGTTTCGTGGGTTGACTTAGGCATACGGAGTTCATCCCTAGTCTAAGCATACGGAGTTCATTCCCAATCTAAGATTTTGAGCCATGGTGCACATGCTAGGCTCGAGCATGTGCTGGTGCCGCATTTCTTTCGCCCAGGGCACCATCGTCGGAGCATCGCCGGAGAGCCTAGCCGACGGCATTCGGGGTTCCAACGATCGAGGGGCCGGAAAGGTGTGCCCACATGATGTGTGACGGTTGCTAGTACTTGGCCCCTATATTGGGCCCCTATCCCTCATCAAACCTCGGGAACTCACACCCCCTTAAAGAGCATTTGAGATTTTATAGGTTTGCTGCTAGTAGCGATTAAAGTGTCTGAAATGGGAACACTTTTTTCAAACGGTCACAAAATCTTCTCCACTTCAAGTTTTTAGCTGAATTTTTTTGTGCATGTCAAAAAAATTAAAAGGATCACCTCTACCAAATTTGGAGACAAAAATCTTTCTAAAAATTTTTTAAAAAATCCTGAACCATAAAAAGTTTCAAAAATCATGAAAAATAGAAAACGGGTCGTCTTGCCACAAAACTTCACATGAAGGCTTAGGGGACCATTATATGAATTTAGAAGCCATAAAAATGGCATTGGCATGGCAGAAATATGAAGATGTGCTTGAACCCACCTACCACCCGTTCGATCCCCTGCTTGCGTATCTTGCCTCTCTGGTCGGCTGAGCGTCCGTACGCTCGTTTTGTGGGTTGACTTATGCATACGGAGTTCATCCCCAGTCTAAGCATACAGAGTTCATTCTCAGTCTAAGATCAGACCAGATTGAGGGTTACAATAGCAGGATCGGCAGCACGCAGGGGGGACCAGGTCGATCCCCGGCTTGCGCATTCTGCCTCTCCGACCGGATGAGTGCCCGTACGCCCGTTTCATGGGTTGGCTTAGGCGTAGGGACTTCATTCCAAGTCGAAGCCCCAGCCGGATCAAGGGTTGTGATAGCGAGACTGGCAGTACACAGAGGGGGACCGGGCCGATCCTCGGCTTACGCATTATGCCTCTCCAACTGGTTCAACGCCTGCACGCTCGTTTCATGGGTTGACTTAAGTATACAGAGTTCATTCTCAATCTAAGATCAGACCGGACCGAGGGTTGTAGCAGCAAGATTGACAACACGCAAGGGGGGACCGGGCCGATCTCGACTTATGCATTTTGGCTCTCCGACCGGCGGAGCGCCCGCACGCTCGTTTCGGGGGTTGGCTTAGGTATACGGAGTTCATTCCATGTCTAAGCATACGGCGTTCATTCCCAGTCTAAGATTAGACCGGACCGAGGGTTATGGGAGCAAGACGAGCAGCAGGATCGGTAGCACGCAGGGGGGACCAGGTCGATCCCCGGCTTGCGCATTCTGCCTCTCTGTCTGGCTGAGCGCCCGCATGCTCATTTTATGGGTTGGCTTAGGCATACGGAGTTCATTCTATGTCTAAGCCCCAGCCAGATCGAGGGTTGTGGTAGCAGGACCGGCAGTGGGTTCGACAGCACGTAAAAGGGGATGGGGCTGATGCTTGGCTTGCGCATTATGCCTCTCCGACCGTTGAGCGCCCGCACGCTCGTTTCATGGGTTGACTTAGGCATACAGAGTTAATCCCTAGTCTAAGCATATGGAGTTGATTCCCAGTCTAAGATCGAATCGGACCGAGGGATGTAGCAGCAGGATCGACCGAACACAGAGGGGACCGAGTCGATCCCTGACTTTCACATTCTGCCTCTCCGGCCGACAGAGCACTCGCATGCCTGTTTCGTGGGTTGGCTTATGCATAGGGAGTTCATTCCATGTCTAAGCCCCAGCCGGACCGAGGGTTGTGGCGGTGGGACCAGCAGTACGTAAAAGGGAACCGGGCTGATCCTTAGCTTGCGCATTATGCCTCTCCAGTAGGCTCAGTGCCCAAACGCTCATTTCATGGGTTGAATTAGGCATACGAAGTTCATTCCCATTCTAAGATCGGATCGGGCCATCCCCGGCTTGTGCATTCTGCCTCTCTGGTAGGCCTCTCTGGTGGGTTGAGTGCCCGTACGCTCGTTTCGTGGGTTAACTTAGGCATACGGAGTTCATCCCCAGTCTAAGCATACGAAGTTCATTCCTAATCTAAGATTAGACTGGACCGAGGGTTGCGACAGCAGGATTGACAGCACACAGGAGGGATCGGGCTGATCCCCAGCTTGTGCATTCTAATTCTTCAGCCAGCTAAGCACCTGCATGCCAGTTTCATGGGTTGGCTTAGGCATAGGGAGTTCATTCCATGTGTAAGCCCCAGCCGGACCGAGGGTTGTGGCAGCGGGACCGGTAGCATCAGAGGGGGATCGGGCCAATCCCCATGTTGCGCATTCTGAATCTTCGGTTGGCTGAGTGCCCGCACACTCGTTTTGTGGGTTGGCTTAGGCATACGGAGTTCATTCCCAGTCTAACTGTTTGAGCCATGGCGCACACGATGGGCTCCGACATGTGCTGGTGCCATATTTTTTTCACCCGGGCACCATCGTCGAAGCATCATCGAAGCATTGTCGGAGAGCCTAACTGGCGGCATTGGGGGTTTCGATGCATATGAAGATGTGCTTGAACCCACCTACCACCCGTTCAATCCCCGGCTTGCGCATCCTGCCTCTCTGGTCGGCTGAGTGTTCGCACGCTCGTTTCGTGGGTTGACTTAGGCATATGGAGTTCATCCCCAGTCTAAGATACGGAGTTCATTCCCAGTCTAAGATCAAACCAGACCAAGGGTTGCGGTAGCAGGATCGATAGCACGTAGGGGGACCAAGCTGATTCCCGGCTTGCGCATTCTACCTCTCCGGGTGACTGAGTGCCCGCATGCCCATTTCGTGCGTTGGCTTAGGCATAGGGAGTTCATTCCATGTCTAAGCCCCAGCCAGAATGAGGGTTGTAGCATCGGGATCGACACCACACAGAGGAGGATCGGGTCGATCCCTGGCTTGCGTATTATGCCTATCCGACCGGCTGAGCGCCAGCACGCTCGTTTCGTGGGTTGGCTTAGGCATACGGAGTTCATTCCATGTCCAAGCATGCAGAGTTCATTCCCAGTCTAAGATTTTAAGCCACGGTGCACATGTTGGGCTCGGGCATGTGCTGGTGCCGCATTTACTTCACTCGGGGCACCATCGTCGGAGCATCGTCGGAGCATCGTCGGAGAGCCTAATCGACGGCATTGGGGGTTCCGGTGATTAGGGGGGCCGGGGGCTATGCGCAAGTGATGTGTGATGGTGCCTGGTACTTGGCCCTTATATTGGCCCCCTATCCCTCATCAAACCTCGAGAACTCACACCCCCTTAAAGAGAATTTGAGATTTAATAGGTTTGCTGCCAGTAGTCGTTAAAATGTCTGAAATGGGGACACTTTTTTCAAACGGTCACAAAATCTTCTCCACTTTGAGTTTTTAACTGAATTTTGTTGTGCATTCCAAAAAAAATACAAGGATCACTTCTACAAAATTTGGGGACAAAACTCTTTCTAAAAAAATTTTAAAAAATCCCAAACTGCAAAAAGTTTCAAAAATCGTGAAAAATAGAAAAGGGGTTGTCTTGCCACGAAACTTCACATGAAGGATTAGGGGGCCATTGTATGAATTTACCAGCCATAAAAATGGCAATGGCAGGGCAGAAATATGAAGATGTGCTTGAACCCACCTACCACCCGTTCGATCCCCGGCTTGCGCATCCTGCCTCTCTGGTCGGTTGAACGCCTGCACGCTCGTTTCGTGGGTTGACTAAGGCATATGGAGTTCATCCACAGTCTACGCATACGGAGTTCATTCCCAGTCTAAGATCAGACCAGGCCAATGGTTGCGACAGCAGGATTGACAGCACGCAGGGGGGATAGGGTCGATCCCCAACTTTCGCATTCTGCCTCTCCGGTCGACTGAGTGCCCGCACGTCCGTTTTGTGGGTTGGCTTCGACATAGGGAGCTCATTCCATGTCTAAGCCCCAATCGGACTGAGGGTTGTGGCAACGGGACCGGTAGCACGCAGAAAGAGATCGGGTCGATCCCCGACTTAAGCATTATGCCTCTCCAGTCGGTTCAGTGCCTGCACGCTCGTTTTGTGGGTTGACTTAGGCATACGAAGTTCATTCCCAATCTAAGATCGAATCGAACCGAGGGTTGCGGTAGCAGGATCAACAGCATGCAAGAGGGATCGGGTTGATCCTTGGCTTGCACATTCTGCCTCTCCGGCCAGCTGAGTGCCCGCACCCTTGTTTCGTGACTTGGCTTAGGCATACGGAGTTCATTCCATGTCTAAGCATACAGAGTTCATTCCCAGTCTAAGATCAGATTGAACCGATCATTGCGGCAGTAAGATCAGTAGCAGGATCGACAGCATGTAGGGGGGATCGAGCTAATCCCCGGCTTGAGCATTCTGCCTCTTCGGCCGGCTGAGTGCCCGTACGCTCATTTCGTGGGTTGGCTAAGGCATACAGAGTTCATTCCATGTCTAAGCCCCAACCGGATCGAGGGTTGTGGTAGCAGGACCAGCTGCGGGATCGACAGCATACAGAAGGGCACCGGGCTGATCCTCGACTTACGTATTATGCCTTTCTGATTGGCTGAGCGCCTGCACGCTCATTTCATGGGTTGACTTAGGCATACGAAGTTCATCCCCAGTCTAAGTATAAGGAGTTAATTCCCAGTCAAGAATTGGACCGGACTGAGGATAGAGACAGCACGCAGGGGGGACCGGGCCGATCCCCGGCTTGTGCATTCTGCCTCTCCAACGGACTGAGCGCCTGCACGCCCGTTTCGTGGGTTGGCTTAGGCATAGGGAGTTCATTCCATGTCTAAGCTCCAGTCGGACTGAGGGTTGTGGCAGCGGGACCGACAGCACGCAGAGGGGGCCGGGCTGATCCCCGGCTTGCACATTATGCCTCTCCGACCGACTGAGCGCCTGCACGCTTGTTTCGTGGGTTGGCTTAGGCATACGGAGTTCATTCCATGTCTAAGCATACGGAGTTCCTTCCCAGTCTAAGATTTTGAGCCATGGTGCACATGCTAGGCTTGGGCATGTGCTGGTGCCGCATTTTTTTCACTCGGGGCACCATCACCGGAGCATCGTCGGAGAGCCTAACTGACGGCATTGGGGGTTCCGCTGATTGGGGGGGCCGGGGGGATGTGAAAACATGATGTGCGATGGGTGCTGGTACTTGGCCATTATATTTCCCCCCTATCCATCATCAAACCTTGAAAACTCACACCCCCTTAAAGAGCATTTGAGATTTTATAGGTTTGCTGCCAGTAGCCATTAAAGTGTCTAAAATGAGGACACTTTTTTCAAACGGTCACAAAATCTTCTCCACTTTGAGTGTTTAGCTAAATTTTTTTGTGCATGCCAACAAAAATATAAGGATCACCTCTACCAAATTTTGGGAAAAAAATCTTTCTAAAAAAATTTTAAAATATCCCAAACCGTAAAAAGTTTGAAAAAATTGTGAAAAATAGAAAACGGGTCGTCTTGCCACGAAACTTCACATGAAGGCTTAGGGGACCATTGTATGAATTTATACACCATAAAAATGGCATTGGCATGGCAGAAATATGAAGATGTGCTTGAACCCACCTACCACCCGTTCGATCCCCGACTTACGCATCCTGCCTCTCTGGTCAGCTGAGCGCACACACGCTCGTTTTGTGAGTTAACTTAGGCATACGGAGTTCATCCCCAGTCTAAGCATATAGAGTTCATTCCCAGTCTAAGATCAGACTGGACCGAGGGCTGCGGCATCAGGATCGATAGCATGTAGGGGGGATCGAGCTGATCCTCAGCTTGCGCATTTTGCCTCTCCAGCTGGTTGAGCGCCCGCATGCCCGTTTTGTGGGTTGGCTTAGGCATAGCGAGTTCATTCCACGTTTGAGCCCTAGCTAGATCGATGGTTGTGGCAGCGGGACCGGCAGCACGCAGAGGGGGACCAGGCTGATCCCTGGCTTGCGCATTATGCCTCTCCGGTCGGCTCAATGCTCGCACGCTCATTTCGTGGGTTGACTTAGGCATACGGAGTTCTTTCCCAGTCTAAGATCGGATCGGATCGAGGGTTGCAACAGTAGGATCGATAGCACGCAGGGGGGACCAAGCCGATCCCTGGCTTGCGAATTCTACCTCTCCGGTCGGCTAAGCGCCCGCACACTCGTTCCGTGGGTTAGCTTAGGCATACGGAGTTCATTCCATGTCTAAGCATGCGAAGTTCATTCCCAGTCTAAGATTTTGAGCCACGATGCACATGCTGGGCTCGGGCATGTGCTGGTGCCACATTTTTTTCACACGGGGCACCATCGTCGAAGCATCGTCAGAGAGCCTAACCGGTGGCATTCGGGGTTTTGACGATTGGGGGGTTGGGGGGTGTGCGTACATGATGTGCAATGGGTGTTGGTACTTATGTCACGGGCTCCGACCTTAGCCTCAGAAACCTTACGGCCTTAGGCTTGGAATCTCCTCCTTTATGCCTAAGTCAGCCTAAAACTCAAGCGTACGGCCACTAGAACAACGGGAAAGGCTGATTACGCAAGTTAAAGAGAAATAGGATAAGAAGGCAGAATTCTAGAAATGCTTTTGTATTCACTGAAACGAAAGTGTTTGATGGTGTACAAATGAGGGAGGAGCAGCCCTCTATTTATAGTTGAGGCTCCAGCTTACACTTAATGGCAATATCCCTAGAATAAAGGCTAAAATCATGGGATTATACAGATTACAATCAATCAGGATGCTAACTCCTAATTTTCAAGGTCAACGAAATCTACCAGGATGCTATTGCTGATCCTGCCTGCTTCCAGAAGCTTCCCTTGCGTGTCCAACACCTTGGGCCCTTTTAGATGTGGTGCGGGCAGCTTGTATGCTAGGCCTTGGTCTCACTGGCTGGCCTGCAAGTTGGGCGGGTGTTCTAAACTCTTTTACTAGGCTTTACGTGCAGATACCCACCGGCACGCCTGGTCTACGGGCCTCAACCTCTGGCTCGCCTGCTAGTGCACCTGATGTGCTTGGCGTGCCCGCCCAGGGTACGACATTCTCCCCCACCTGATTATGCAATGCCCTCGTTGCATCTTCTGCATGGTACTGCTTGATCTGGTCCTCGAACTGCCATAAGTCATCTGCTGGTTCCCAACTTGCCTCACTATCTGAAAGTCTCTTCCAACGCACCAAGTACTCTTGTCTTGGCTGATAGTTCTTCCATCTTACCTCCCGGTCAGCTATGATGCTGTGGACCTCCTTTTTATATGAGGCCCTTGCTCCCAATGGTGCACACTTTGACTCTGCCCGTCCTGGATCTCCCTCATCCTCATGAAATGGCTTGAACATGCTCACATGGAACACTGGGTGTACCTTTAGCTTGGGTGGCATATCTAGCTTGCAGGCAACCTTGACTACCCTCTTAACTACTCGAAAAGGTCCCTCATACCTCTGGACTAGGCCTTTGTGTAGCCCTGTATGGTACACAATGGGATGCAACTTCACCAACACCAAGTCTCCAACCTGGAACTGCACGTCCCACCTACTCTGGTCTGCCCACTTCTTTGACCTCTTGGCCACCTTGTGTAGACAAACTCTGGCCAAGTCAGTTTGCTCCTGCCATGCCTTGGCAAACTTGTATGCTACTGGATTCAACCCTGTATAACCTGCAACAATCGAATGGGGTGTTAGTGGTTGTTGCCCTGTCATAATCGTAAATGGGCTCTGGTTCGTTGCCTCGATCCTTTGCAAGTTGTAGGAAAACTATACAATATCAAGTAGCTTTGACCAGTCACTTTGTGTGGCACTCACATAGTGCCTGAGGTAGACCTCCAATAGTCTATTCACTCGTTCTGTCTGCCCATCGATCTGCGAATGCAAGCTGGTGGAAAAGTTCAAGTCTGACCCCAACAGCTTGAACAACTCAGTCCAGAACCTACCCGTGAAACGCCCGTCCCGATCACTAACAATGGTCTTCGGCACTCCCCAGTACTTAACCATGTTCTTCACGAATAATCGAACTGCCTCTTTGGTTGGGCACTCCTTGGTTGCTGGAATGAAGATTCCATACTTGGAAAACCTGTCCACCACTACCATGATGCTTCCAAACCCTTTTACTTTGGGTAGACCGACTATAAAGTCCAGAGAAACACTCTCCCATGGTCACTCTGGCACTGGCAATGGCTCCAAGAGATCACCTGGTTTCTTGAGCTCCACCTTGTCCTGTTGGCACAAAAGACAAGTCTTCACATAGGCCTCCACATCATCCCTCATGTGCGGCCAGTAGTATCGGTCCTCGATCAGTGCCAAGGTACGGCTCACTTCGAGGTGTCCAACCCACCTTGAATCATGGCATTCTTGTAAAACTTCCTTGTGAAGTTTCCCGTGCTGCGGCACAAATAGTCTACTGCCCCTGGTGTACAGCAAGCCATCCTGCAACCAAAACCGCCTAGTCTTACCTTGCTGGGCGTACTCCATCAAAGCCTTGGCTGTAAGATCATGCGCAAGTCCCTTCTTGATGCGTGGCACCAGTGACCCCTCTGGTTGGCTAATGGCAACAAGGTTAGCCTTCCTGCTTAGGGCGTCTGCCATTGGGTTCACCCGCCCCGGCTTGTACTCCATCTGGAAATCAAATTCTGTAAGAAAATCTTGCCATCTCGCCTGCTTGGGGGATAGCTTCTTCTGCGTCTGGAAGTAGCTGGTTGCCACATTGTCCGTCCTAACGATGAACCTCGACCCCAACAGGTAATGGCACCAAGTGCGCAAGCAGTGCACCACTGCAGTCATCTCTTTCTCTTGGACCATGTACTTGTGCTCAATCTCGTTCAGCTTTTTTCTCTTAAACACGATTGGATGTCCCTCCTGCATCAACATGCCCCTTATGGCAAAGTCTAATGCATCTGTATGCACCTCATATGGCTTGGTATGGTCTAGCAAGGCCAAGACTAGCTCCTCGATCACAGCCCGTTTCAACCTGTCAAAGGCTTCTTGGCACCCTGCACTCCATTCCCATGCTTTCCCTTTCTTTAGCAAGTCAGTCAATGGCGTGGCTATTGCTGAATGACCTTTCATGAAGCGCCTGTAGTAGTTGACCAGCCCAAGGAACGATCTCAACTTAGTGACCTGGCTGGTGGTTGCCACTCCAGGATGGCGTGTATCTTGCCTTCATCCATGCATATCCTGCCACCTCCCACTATGTGGCCAAGGAACGGGATCTCCTGCTGGGTGAATGAGCACTTCTCCCTCTTGACAAATAGCTTTTGCGCCCACAACACCTCGAACACCTGTCTCTAGTGGTCTACATGCTCTCCCAAAGTCTGGTTGTAGATCACAATGTCATCCAAATAAACCATAATAAACCGATCAAGGAATGACTGAAGTACCTTGTTCATAAGGGTGCAGAATGTTGCTGAGGCATTCGTGAGTCTAAAAGGCATCAACAAGAACTCATACGAACCATATCGAGTGACACATGCTGTCTTTGGCTCATCTCCCTCCGCGATCCTGACTTGATAGTAGCCTGACCTCAAATCCAGCTTGGTGAACCACCTTGCGCTCTCAAGTTGATCGAACTAGTCCGCAATGAGTGGGATGGGGTACTTGTTCTTGATGGTCAGCTTGTTTAAAGCTCGGTAGTCTATGCACAGCTGCAACAACCCATCATGCTTACACTGAAATAGAACTGGTGCACCATAGGGTGCCTTCGATGGCCTGATAAAGCCAGCATCAACTAACTCTTTGAGCTGCTTCCTCAACTCCTCCAACTCTGGTGGAGACATTCGGTAAGGGGCTCTAGCTGGTGGCTTGGCCTCGGACACCAGCTCGATCTTGTGGTCTACCTCCCTCTTAGGTGGTAGCATGCTAGGTAGCTTTGCGAGCATCACATCACTAAAGGTCTTCAGCACCTTTAGCACCTCCAAGGGTGACTCAATCTCCTTCTCTCTTGGCTCATCATATTTCAGGGCTGCCAAGAAGGTGTCTTCTTGTCTGCTTACCACCTTGGCAAATTGGATGGCTGACACCACCCGCGACCCAACTCCAGACCCTCTCCTCAATGGCACTAGGCATTGGC